>NC_133667.1:12283292-14965327 GCF_048934315.1 Petromyzon marinus | reverse complement strand
CCAACTACACTACTCACCACACTACCCACCACACTACCCACTACGCTACCTACCACCCACCACACTACCCACCACACCACCCACCACACTACCCACCTCACTACCCACCACACTACCCACCACACTACCCACCTCACTACCCACTACACTACCAACTACACTACCCACCACACTACCCACCACACTACCCACCACACTACCCACCTCACTACCCACTACACTACCAACTACACTACCCACCACACTACCCACCGCAGCCCACACTTAGAGACCTGAAGACCTCCGTTTAATCACGGACATAGCTCACCCTGGATTCAAACCCAGGCGGGGTCCAGCTCAGCGGTCTGACCTCTGAGGTCACCATCCTCGCGGCGTTCGATGCCATCGTCCGACTGATGCCGTTAGCTCTCCGTCACGCCAGATTACTGCTCGGCCGAGGAGAATAATAATCATCATCATCATCACCATCACATCTTGAAACGCTCCACCGCACATTCGCTCACTCTCTCTCTCTCTCACCCTCTATCACTCACTCTCTTTCTCTCTCACCCTTTCTCTCTCTCACCCTCTCTCACTCTCTCACTCTCTCTCTTATCCGTAGCCAAACGGTGCGGTGACCTCCAGTGGAGATTGGCACACTTCACGTTGCGATCGGCCGTGTAGCTCAGCCGAATCTCGCCAGGGGTAACAGACTTGGTGCATTTCCTGCGGTGCCAGGGAGGATCTGCCCCACCAATACGTACGCTGCCAGCACCTCAAACCAATGTTCCGCCTTTTGGGGGACATTTTCAGGAAACTGTGGGTGCCCTTCTCCAACAGCAGCTTCGTATATTGGGTGGTGCTTTACCTGGCTAACAAGCGCCATGACCTCGCCAACTTCGCCTGTGCTCAGGCGAAGTTGGCGGTGTACAGAACGAGGAAGAAGACGCTGCAAGGTGACACTGACGGCTGCTCTGTGCTGCTTCCAGTGTTCAGGGGCCTGCTCAAGGCGCGGCTCCGGCTGGAGCACGCCACGTACCACACACACGTGTCGGTGATGTGCAGCGCGTCTTCTTAGAACGCTGGGGAGCCGGACAAGCCCCTCTCTGTACCAGCGTGGACGGCACCCTCCTGTTCACCTTCTGAAGCACTCGCTCGTCACCACCACGTGACTTTTCTTTCGTGTTGTGCGCGGTGCATTTAGCGCTAGAGCGCGTGGATTTATAGCGTGTTTGTTTTATTTGTGTTGCTGGTGACTTTGTGTGTTTCATATCGGAATCGCCTCCAGTGCTGTTGCTGCTGGCGGCAATAAAAGTTGTTTAAAACGCAAAAGTTTCTCCCTGTCTCTGTCTCACTTGAGGCTGAGTCAGCCTTGGGGAGGCCCAGGACCGTTTCAGATAATCTTCAATGGGTGTTGGCCGTGAGCGGGAATCGAACTCGGGTAGCCGGGTTCGTAGCGCACCGTAGCGCTAACCGCTACAACACCGCTCCCCACTTTTAAGTTCACACCCACCCCCACTCACACCCCCACTCACACCCCCATCCACACCCCCACTCACACCCCCACTCACACCCCCATCCACACCCCCAATCACACCCCCACTCACACCCCCACTCACACCCCACTCACACCCCACTCA
Source organism: Petromyzon marinus (assembly GCF_048934315.1). Taxonomy (NCBI): domain Eukaryota; kingdom Metazoa; phylum Chordata; class Hyperoartia; order Petromyzontiformes; family Petromyzontidae; genus Petromyzon; species Petromyzon marinus. Next base: position 14,963,708 of record NC_133667.1, on the reverse strand, counting down.
CACCCCCATCCACACCCCCACTCACACCCCCATCCACCCCCACTCACACCCCCATCCACCCCCACTCACACCCCCACTCACACCCCCACTCACACCCCCACTCACACCCCCATCCACCCCCACTCACACTCCCACTCACACCCCCACTCACACTCCCATCCACCCCCACTCACACCCCCATCCACCCCCACTCACACTCCCACTCACACCCTCACACCCACCCCCACTCACACTCCCACTCACACCCTCACTCACACCCCCACTCACACCCCCACTCACACCTCCACTCACACCCCCACTCACACCCTCACTCACACCCCCACTCACACCCCCACTCACACCCCCACTCACACCCCCACCCTCTTAGGGCAGCGACTCGACTTTAATTGAAACGCAATAACCTGAGCCGGGCAGGCTGATTGGTACTCAACCGCAGAGTTCCTGTGGGCGAGGTTGCCACAGACTCTCTCACATGCCCCCCCCTACCATACCCATCCCCCCCATACCCCCCACCCTCCCACCCCCATACCCCCACCCTCCCCACCCCCATGACCCCCCTCTCCCCCACCCCCATACCCCCACTCTCCCACCTCCATGCCCCCACCCTCCCACCCCCATACCCCCACCCTCCCACCCCCATGCCCACACCCTCAACCCCCATGCCCCCACCCCCCCATGCCCCCGCACGCCCCCCTCTCCCCCATGCCCCCACCCTCAACCCCTCCGACCCAACCGCCCACCGGCAAGAGATGAGGACGGAGGAGAGCGACTGACGGATTCATTCAATTGGCACCAGAGGAGGGGGTGGAGGTGGAGGGGGTGGGGGTGGGGTGGGGGTGGAGGGGGTGAGGTGGTGGTAGAGGGGGTGGGAGGTGGAGGTGGTGGTGGTGGTGGAGGTGGTGGTGGTGGTGGTGGAGGGGGTGAGGTGGTGGTGGAGGTGATGGTGGAGGTGGTGGTGGAGGTGGTGGTGGAGGTGGTGGTGGTGGACGGGGTGAGGTGGTGGTCGAGGTGATGGTGGAGGTGGTGGTGGAGGTGGTGGTGGAGGTGGTGGTGGTGGAGGGGGTGAGGTGGTGGTGGAGGTGATGGTGGAGGTGGTGGTGGAGGTGGTGGTGGAGGTGGTGGTGGTGGAGGGGGTGAGGTGGTGGTGGAGGTGATGGTGGAGGTGGTGGTGGAGGTGGTGGTGGAGGTGGTGGTGGTGGAGGGGGTGAGGTGGTGGTGGAGGTGATGGTGGAGGTGGTGGTGGAGGTGGTGGTGGAGGTGGTGGTGGTGGAGGGGGTGAGGTGGTGGTGGAGGTGATGGTGGAGGTGGTGGTGGAGGTGGTGGAGGGGGTGGGGGTGGAGGTGGTGGTGGTGGAGGGGGTGGAATGGGGTGGTGGTGGTGGTGGTGAAGGTGGTGGGGGTGGAGGGGGTGGTGGTGGTGGTGGTGGAGTGGGTGGGGGTGGGGTAGGGGTGGGGTGGAGGGGGTGGTGGTGGTGGTGGTGGAGGGGGTGGGGGTGGAGTGGGGTGGTGGTGGAGGGGGTGGGGGTGGAGGTGGTGGTGGTGGAGGGGGTGGAGTGGGTGGGGGTGGGGTAGGGGTGGGGTGGAGGGGGTGGTGGTGGTGGAGGTGGTGGAGGGGGTGGGGGGTGGAGTGGGGTGGTGGTGGTGGTGGTGGAGGGGGTGGGGGTGGAGGGGGTGGTGGTGGAGGGGGTGGTGGTGGTGGAGGGGGTGGGGTGGAGTGGGGTGGTGGTGGAGGCGGTGGGGGTGGTGGAGGGGGTGGGGGTGGAGTGGGGTGGTGGAGGCGGTGGGGGTGGTGGAGGGGGTGGGGGTGGAGTGGGGTGGTGGTGGAGGGGGTGGGGGTGGAGGGGGTGGGGGTGGAGGGGTGAGGTGGTGGTGGAGGTGGTGGAAGGGGTGGAGGTGAGGTGGGGGTGGAGGTGGTGGTGGTGGAGGTGGTGAAGGGGGTGGGGAGTGGAGTGGGGTGGAGGGGGTGGGGGTGGTGGTGGTGGTGGAGGGGGTGGGGGTGGAAGTGGTGGAGGGTGGGGGGGTGGAGGGGGTGGGGGGGACGAGCGGCTCCGCGTTCGCAGCCGGCGCCCCAGCGCGACCGTCCAATTTGCTAATGAGCAAAAAACACTAAAACATTTGTATTCGATCAGATTGTGCACTCGTCTCTCTCTCTCGTCTCTCTCTCTCTCTCGTTGTCTCTCTCTCCTTTTCCAGATTGTATTAAGTTTACGCTGGCGGGCAGTGACGAATGGAAGACTTCGCAAAGAGAACATTTAGGCTGACACTGCCTGCAAGTACAACTCTGTCCGGCTCCTGGCTCCAGGTCGTGCAATGGCTAGGAGATGTTAACTACCTCGCCTGGTGTACAGGAGGTTGTGGGTTCGATACCGACCCTGACGCCTGCTGTGTATTTGGAGTTTCAGTGTCTCTCTCTCTCATCATCATCATCACGGTGGCTAGGAGATGTTAACTACCTCGCCTGGTACACAGGAGGTCGTGGGTTCGATCCCGACGCTGACGCCTGTTGTATATTTAGAGTTTGCGTGTCTCTCTCTCTCTCTCATCATCATCATGGTGGCTAGGATATGTTAACTACCTCGCCTGGTGTACAGGAGGTCGTGGGTTCGATACCGACCCTGACGCCTGCTGTATATTTAGAGTTTGCGTGTCTCTCCCTCTCATCATCATCATGGTGGCTTGGCGATATTAACTACCTCCCTGGTACACAGGAGGTCGTGGGTTCGATACCGACCCTGACGCCTGTTGTGTATTTGGAGTTTGCGTGTCTCTCTCTCTCATCATCACCACGGTGGCTAGGAGATGTTGACTACCTCGCCTGGTATACAGGAGGTCGTGGGTTCGATACGGACCCTGACGCCTGCTGCTGCTGTATATTTGGAGTTTCCATGCCTCTCTCTCTCCCCTTGATCGCGTGGATTTATCTCCGGGTCCTCCGGTTTTTCCCCACTCCACGTTGAGAATCGGCATCGCAGCGTTCACAGTATGTGACTTAATGCTATACAATTCCACCTGATGGTGATGATGATAAGCCCACGTTCGCTGAACTATCATTTGTGATAAAGGCATGCCACTTCTGAAAAAAATAGCTAAGTCGCTCAGTGAGGCCTTAACTGGTAAATTAAAAAAAATAGTCACTGGTCGTTTCGTTTTGGCATTTAGACGGAACGTAATTAATGCGTGTTCAAAGATTTATTTTTAGTTTTTTACTCTTTAAAGGAAACAAACAATCCACAAAATTGTCATTTCAAACGGAGAATTGATGTCAGTTTGAACTTTCCTTTTAATTTTTATTTTAAATGAATGAAATCAACTCCGATGTGATTGGTTCGAAATGAGTATAATAACCTCGTGTGCCCTGATTCACTTGTGGGCCACCTTGTATATCTATTATATATGATGCATAAATATTAGAAACACGCGTTTCGAGTGTTTGGCTACTTTTCGATTTAGAGCTTTCGTGACTGCAAGGATTAATCTTCTTTGGTTCTTTCGGTAAAGTCACCACGTAGAATGAGAATAAAATAATAAAATAAAACAATAAAGCTCTGTCGTCCCGACAGTTTTGTTCCTTCACCTGAAGAAGGCTACTTGTGTTGTGGCCGAAACGTCGTGATAATTTCATTGCTTTATTTTATTATTTTATTCTCATTGTACGTGATTTTACCGAAAGAACCAAGGAAGATGTTTGGCTACTGTTATAAACGTCCACGTGATGCTGATGCTGCCGCTGCTTCTGATGATGATGATGGTGGTAGGCCCACTTCGTTGAACCATCACTTGTGACGGCCAGGGTCTGTTCTGACAAAATCGCTACACAGCTCAGTGGGGCCTTACCTGGTCACAATATTCCAGGGTGTTTTAAAGAGATTGACCCGATTTGACATTGCGAAATCTCTGAAATTTGGTCCATCTCTTTGAAACACCCTGTACAACAAAAAAATGTTGAATAGTTTTGAAACGTAACCGTGTTGTTCATGTTATAATCATGTGACCGTAATAATAATAATTTACACTTGTAAAGTGATGCGATTAATCTGTAGATCCCACCAACGCACCGCCGTGTATGAAAATCAGGAAATTAAACAGAACCAGCTGGGTAAACGGGAAGCACCTCGGGGGGTAAAGGTAAATTTACCCACTCACTTACTCACCTACTCACTGACACGCTCACTCATCCTCTCACTCAACCACCAACTCACGCACTCACCAACCCACCCACTCACCCAGTCACTCACCCACTCACCCACCCACCCACTCACCCACCACTTACCCATTTACCCACCCGCTCTTCGGATAACTCACTCACCCACTCACTTACTCACTCACTTACTCACTCACTCACCCACCCACCTACCCACTCACTTGCTCACTCACTTACTTACTCACTCACTCACCCATCCACTCACTCACTCACTTACTCACTCATTCACTTACTCATTCACTCACTCACTCATCTACTCACTTACTCACTCACTCACCCACCCACTCACTTACTCACTCACTTACTCACTCACTTACTCACTCACTCACTCACCTACTCACTTACTTACTCACTCACTTACTCACTCACACACTCACCCACCCACTCACTTACTCACTCACCCACTCACTTATTCCCCCACCCACTCACTCACCCACTCGTTCACCCGCTCACCCACCCGCTCACTCATTCACTTACTCACCCACTCGCTCACAACCATCTGGGTAATCGGCCAGACCGAGGCGGGTGGCGAGCAAACTCCAGTTTACCCACTCACTCGTTAACTCACCCTCTCACTCACCCACGCACTCACCCCCTCACTCACCCACTCACTCACCCACTCACTCACCCTCTCACTCACCCACGCACTCACCCCCTTACTCACCCACTCACTCACCCACTCACTCACCCACTCACTCACCCTCTCACTCACCCACGCACTCACCCCCTCACTCACCTACTCACTCACCCAACTCGCTCACCCCCTCACTCACCCAACTCGCTCACCACCAGCATGGGCGAAAGGACAGACCTATAGGCGGCTGCTGGCTTAAGGTGAGTTTCCAAGACGCATCTCGAACACGACTCCCGTCGGCGTCCTATTAGCAGTGTCGACAAAGCGTTGTCGTAAAGAGTTTTGGAGCTTCGTTGTGGCAAAAGACCCACATCAGCCCCTCCCTCCACCCCCCCTCGTGGAACTGAGCCCTTTGACATACGAGTACATAGAAGATAGCGACTCGTTGACAGCACTTGCCTCCCCTCCAACAGCAGCCTGCTTAGAGGCTATACGGGGGATCTTTGCCTTTGGTGCGGGCTGCGCTCCGGTTTCGCTGCAACGTGAAACTTCACAACAAATCGATGAGGGCATTTGGATAAATACCGGTCAAGGTCTCTCTCTCTCTCATGTGAATTTTTTTTTTAAAAACAAAAACAAAATTTGATTCAGTGAGACAGGGTCCAGATCATCTAGGTTACGTAAAAAAAATTTAAGTAAAATAAAAAATATATATATTTTAAAAAAAATGTTACCAGGTAAGGGCACGTGGATATGTCTCGCTCTTCTTTTCAGAAGCGACTCTTGGCCGTCACAACTGATAGCCCAGCGAAGTGGGCTCACCACCAATCGTGTGGAGATGTACAGCAGCCTCAACATCACTCTGAGCGCGTGATGTTGAGGCTAAATGTGGAGGGGTGTGGGGGGGAACCGGAGCCGCCCGGAGAAAAATCCACGCGACCACTACGGGGAAGAGACAGAGAGAGAGAGAGAGACACGCAAACTTCAAATATACAGCAAGCGTCAGGGTAGAACCCACGGCCTCCTGTATACCGGGCGAGGTAGGTAACATCTCCTAGCCACCGTGATGATGATGAGAGAGACACGCAAACTCCAAATATACAGCAGGCGTCAAGGTAGAACCCACGACCTCCTGTATACCAGGCGAGGTAGTTAACATCTCCTAGCCACCGTGATGATGAGAGAGAGAGACACGCAAACTCCAAATATACAGCAGGCGTCAGGGTAGAACCCACGACCTCCTGTATACCAGGCGAGGTAGTTAACATCTCCTAGCCACCGTGATGATGATGAGAGAGAGAGAAACGCAAACTCCAAATATACAGCAGGCGTCAGGGTAGAACCCACGGCCTCCTGTATACCATGTGAGGGAGTTAACATCTCCTAGCCACCGTAATGATGAGAGAGAGAGACACGCAAACTCCAAATATACAGCAGGCGTCAGGGTAGAACCCACGACCTCCTGTATACAAGGCGAGGTAGTTAACATCTCCTAGCCACCGTGATGATGACATAGAGGGAGAGAGACACGCAAACTCCAAATATACACCAGGCGTCAGGGTTCGGTATCGAACCCACGATCTCCTGTTAACCAGACGCTTTAGTTAACATTTACTAACCCACAGTGATAATGATGGTGATGATGAGAGAGAGAGAGAGAGACACGCAGACTACAAACATACAGCAGCAGGCGTCGTGAGGGGTCGGGATCGCAGAACACACCACGACCTCCTGCACACCAGGCGAGGTCGTCAACATCTCCTGGTCAACGCGGCGCCGTGAAAATCTCGCCGTCAAATTGAAACCCGCAAAGGAGGGGAGGCGAACAAAAATGTCTCCCCTGCGCCGCCCAACGACCGATCAGCGCCCCCCCCGCCCCCCCCTCCCCGTCGGCTGTCCGCGTGGCACCGCCGCTCTCTCGAAGGCGTCAGTCCGCGCGTCCGAGTCGCGGCCGCGAGCGTTGTCCCGCTGCCAGAGGCGTTCGGGATCACGGCGGACACAGCGCGATGGTGCGGGCCGGCGGATGGAACGTTACCCCCCCCCCCCCCCCACGATCGCCCCATGATCACCCCGTGACCTCATGATAATCTCATGTTACAGACAGAGATGACCTCATGATAATCTCATGTTACAGACAGAGATGACCTCATGATAATCTCATGTTACAGACAGAGATGACCTCATGATAATCTCATGTTACAGACAGAGATGACCTCATGATAATCTCATGTTACAGGCAGAGATGACCTCATGATAATCTCATGTTACAGACAGAGATGACCTCATGATAATCCCATGTTACAGACAGAGATGACCTCATGATAATCTCATGTTACAGACAGAGATGACCTCATGATAATCTCATGTTACAGACAGAGATGACTTCATGATGACCCCAATGTTACGGAGAGAGATGACCCCATGATGACCCCAATGTTACGGACAGAGATGACCCCATGATGACGCTATGATGACCCCTTAATGACCTCACGTTAGGAAAGAGATAAACCCATGATGACCCCAATGTTACAGACAGAGATGACCCCATGATGACCCCTTAATGACCTCACGTTAGGAAAGAGATGAACCCATGATGACCCCAATGTTACAGACAGAGATGACCCCATGATGACCCCTTAATGACCTCACGTTAGGAAAGAGATGAACCCATGATGACCCCATGGTAACCCCATGGTACAAACAAAAATTGCCACGTGATGACCCGATGATAACCTCATGTTACAGACAGAGATGACCCCATGATGACTCCATGTTACAGACAGAAATTAGCCTATGGGCAGTGTTGAGTCTATGGGCAGTGCTGAGTCTGTGGGCAGTGTTGAGTCTATGGGCAGTGTTGAGTCTATGGGCAGTGTTGAGTCTATGGGTAGTGCTGAGTCTATGGTCAGTGTTGAGTCTATGGTGCAGTGTTGAGTCTATGTGCAGTGTTGAGTCTATGGGCAGTGTTGAGTCTATGGTGCAGTGTTGAGTATATGGTGCAGTGTTGAGTCTGTGGTGCAGTATTGAGTCTCTGGTGCCGTGCTGAGTCTATGGGCAGTGTTGAGTCTGTGGTGCAGTGTTGAGTCTATGGTGCAGTGCTGAGTCTATGGGCAGTGTTGAGTCTGTGGTACAGTGCTGAGTCTATGGGCAGTGTTGAGTCTGTGGTGCAGTGCTGAGTCTATGGTGCAGTGTTGAGTCTGTGGTGCAGTATTGAGTCTCTGGTGCCGTGCTGAGTCTATGGGCAGTGTTGAGTCTGTGGTGCAGTGTTGAGTCTATGGTGCAGTGCTGAGTCTATGGGCAGTGTTGAGTCTGTGGTGCAGTGCTGAGGAGCCTACGGGCGATAGAGAAGAGGTGAGGCTTTTGTGAGAGGAACGGAAGGAGTTTAAGGAGTGATGGGGGGAGAGGGGAGGGATGGGAAGGGAGGGGACGGGAGGGGGAGGGAGGGAAGGGAGGGAGGGGAAGGGGGCGAGAGCGGAGGGGAAGGGAGGGGTAGGGGGAGGGCGAGGGAGGGAGGGGAGGGAGTGGAAGGGAGGGAGGGGAGGGGAAGGGAGGGAGGGAGGGAGGAGAGGGGAAGGGAGGGAGGGAGGGAAGGGAGGGGAGGGGGAGGGAGGGAGGGAGGGGAGGGGAAGGGAGGGAGGAAGGGGAGGGGGAGGGAGGGGAGGGGGAGGGAGGGAGGGGAGGGGAGGGGGAGGGAGGGAGGGAGGGAGGGAGGGGAGGGGAAGGGAGGGAGGGGAGGGGAAGGGAAGGAGGGGAGGGGAGGGGAGGGAGGGAGGGAGGGGAGGGGAGGGGAGGGGAGGGGGAGGGAGGGAGGGAGGGAGGGAGGGAGGGGAGGGGAAGGGAGGGAGGAAGGGGAGGGAGGGAGGGGAGGGGGAGGGAGGGAGGGAGGGAGGGAGGGGAGGGGAGGGGGAGGGAGGAAGGGGAGGGAGAGAGGGGAGGGGGAGGGAGGGCACAAAATGAGAGAAAACAATTGACGTGTTGAGTGCTCACGTGACCGTGTCGCTGAGACCTCGAGCGCGGCAAGGGTGAAGTGTCAGGTTGCGGGTGTAGTGGTCGTAGCGGCGGCGGTGGTGATGGCGGTTGCGGTGATGGTGTCTGTGTGTGTGTGTCTGTCTCTGTGTGTGTCTGTGTGTGCGTCTGTGTGTGTGTGTCTGTGTGTGTCTGTGTGTGTGTGTCTGTGTCTGTCTCTGTGTGTGTCTTTGTGTGCGTCTGTGTGTGCGTCTGTGTGTGCATCTGTGTCTGTCTGTGTGTGCGTCTGTGTGTGCGTCTGTGTGTCCGTCTGTGTGTGTCCGTCTGTGTGTGTGTCTGTGTGTGTGTGTGTCTGTGTGTGTGTGTCTGTGTGTGTGTCTGTGTGTGGGGGGGGAGCGGTGGTGCAGCGGTTAGCGCTGGCGCTGCGCTACGAACCTGGCGACCCGGGTTCGATTCCCGCTCACGGCCAACACCCCGGTGACGATCGTCTGGACCCGGCCCTGGGCCTCCTCCCCTAGGTCGACTCAGCCTCAAATAAGTGTCTGGTGCGATGCGTGAAACATCGGCACCGGGGCGAGACAAAGGCGGCCGGGCGTGGTTGCTGGCCACCCATCCCCTCGTGTTGCCGTGCCGGCCTTCGTTGGTGCTGCTCGCTCACAGCACTTGCCCCGACATTCCGTGAAGGCTACACGGGGGATCTTTGGCGATTGCGTCACCGCTACGATGGCGGTGGCGGGTGGTGTGCGATACCAGCGATGGTGTTCAACAGCGCCACGGTGACTTAGGAGACGTTAACTCCCTCGGGATGCAGGAGCTCGTGGTGGGCTGCATCTGCAGACCCTGACAATGTCTGCTGCTGCAGCTGCTGCTGCTTTTCGTGCGTCCGGAGTGTTTGTCCGCCGCTACAAATCCCCACGTGAATGGGAATGATTCGCCGTCTCGCAGAGCGAATTGTTCGTGGTAGCCCGGTCGCTGCTGACAAAGGGTTGTTCTGTAGCTCGGTGGGCCCTGCCTGGTAACAAAACAAAACTAAAAAGTTGTTTGGTTTACAGTTTTAGTGGTCAGTGTTGTTGGGAGGGGATGGGGGTGATGATGGGGGGGGGGGGGGGTCTGGTCATAACAACAGCGAAATAATCGCATCCGCCAAACGATGTCTAACAAAGTGCTACTGCAGTGCGCTGCTAATGTGTGGGTGGCGCGGATGATGGTGGTGGTGGTGATGATGGTGGTGGTGGTGGTGATGATGGTGGTGGTAGGGATGATGGTGATGATGGTGAGGATGATAGTGGTGGTGATGATGATAAAGGTGGTGGTTGGGGCAGATAATAATGATGATGATGGTGGTGATGATGGTGGTGGGGATGGTGGTGGGGATGATGATGATGATGATGACGAAAAAGGTGGTCGTTGGGGCTGATGATAATGATGGGGTCGATGATGATGGTGGTGATGATGGTGGTGGGGATGATGATGATGGTGATGATGGTGGTGGGGATGATGATGGTGGTGATGATGATGGTGATGATGGTGGTGGGGATGATGATGATGGTGGTGGTGATGATGGTGGTGATGATGGTGGTGGGGATGATGATGATGGTGATGATGGTGGTGGGGATGATGATGGTGGTGATGATGATGGTGATGATGATGGTGATGATGGTGGTGGGGATGATGATGATGGTGGTGGTGATGATGGTGGTGGGGATGATGATGGTGATGATGATGATGGGGATGATGATGGTGGTGATGATGATGGTGGTGATGATGGTGGTGACGATGGTGGTGGGGATAATGATGATGGGGATGATGATGGTGATGATGATGGTGGTGGGGATGATGATGGTGGTGATGATGGTGGTGACGATGGTGGTGGGGATAATGATGATGGGGATGATGATGGTGATGATGGTGGTGATGATGATGGTGGTGATGATGGTGGTGACGATGGTGGTGGGGATAATGATGATGATGATGGGGATGATGATGATGATGGTAAAGGGGTGGGTTGAGATCATTGCGCCATCGATCACAGCGGTGGGTCGGAATGAAACCTCGCATCGACCGCACGATTACAATCCGCGCCGCTCCTCGCACACGCGGCACACAACCACCGCGGCCACCACCACCACAACCACTACAACCACCACCACCGCTACAACCACCACCACCGCGGCCACCACCACCCATACAACCACCACCACCACCGCTACAACCACCACCACCACCGCTACAACCACCACCACAACCACCACCACAACCACTACTGCCACCACCACTGCTACAACGACCACCACAACCACCCCTGTCACCACCACAACCACTACTGCCACCACCACCACAACCACTACTGCCACCACCACTACTGCCACCACAACCACTCCGGTCACCACCACCACCACTCTCACCACCACCACCACTCTCACCACCACCACCACTCTCACCACCACCACCACTCTCACCACCACCAGTACTGCCACCACAACCACTCCGGTCACCACCACCACCACTCTCACCACCACTCTCACCACCACCACCACCACCACTACTGCCACCACCACCACCACTACTGCCACCACCACCACTCTCACCACCACCACCACCACTACTGCCACCACCACCACCACCACCACCACCACTCTCACCACCACCACCACTACTGCCACCACCACCACCACTACTGCCACCACCACCACTCTCACCACCACCACCACCACTACTGCCACCACCACCACCACCACCACCACCACCACTCTCACCACCACCACCACTACTGCCACCACCACCACCAGACAGCGCACGCCCCCCCCGACTCGATCTTCGTTTGCCTGGCGTTGCCCCCCACGAACCCCCCCCCCTCCACAAATTACGCAATCTCCCTCCCTTCACCCCCCACCCCACCCACCCCACCCACCCACCCCACCCACCCCACCAACCCCACCCACCAACCCACCCCATGATGATGATGGTGGTGATGGTGGTGATGATGATGATGGTGGTGGTGGTGATGATGATGATGGTGATGATGGTGGTAATGATGATGATGGTGGTGATGATGATGGTGATGATGGTGATGATGGTGGTAATGATGATGATGGTGGTGATGATGATGGTGATGATGGTGGTGGTGATGATGCTGGTGATGATGGTGGTGATGATGGTGGTGATGATGATGGTTTGGTGATGATGGTGGTGATGATGATGGTGGTGGTGATGATGGTGGTGGTGATGATGGTGGTGATGATGATGATGGTGGTGGTGATGGTGATGATGGTGGTGATGATGATGATGGTGGTGATGATGGTGGTGGTGATGATGATGATGGTGGTGATGATGATGGTGGTGATGATGATGATGGTGGTGATGTTGGTGGTGGTGATGATGATGATGGTGGTGATGATGATGGTGGTGGTGGTGATGATGGTGATGGTGGTGGTGATGATGATGATGATAATGGTGGTGATGATGATGATGGTGGTGGTGGTGGTGATGATGATGGTGGTGGTGATGATGGTGGTGGTGGTGGTGGTGATGAGGATGATGGTGGTGGTGGTGATAATGATGATGGTGGTGATGATGATGATGATGGTGGTGATGATGATGATGGTGGTGATGATGATGATGGTGGTGATGATGATGATGGTGGTGATGATGGTGGTGGTGATGATGATGATGGTGGTGATGATGATGGTGGTGATGATGATGATGGTGGTGATGTTGGTGGTGATGATGATGATGGTGATGATGATAAAGGTGGTGGTGATGATGATGATGGTGGTGGTGGTGGTGGTGATGATGATGATGGTGGTGGTGGTGATGATGATGGTGGTGGTGGTGATGATGATAATGGTGGTGGTGATGATGATGATAATGGTGGTGGTGATGATGATGATGATGGTGGTGATGATGATGATAATGGTGGTGGTGGTGATGATGATGATGGTGGTGATGATGATGATGATGGTGGTGGTGATGGTGGTGGTGATGATGATGGTGGTGATGATGATGGTGATAATGGTGGTGGTGATGATGATGATAATGGTGGTGGTGATGATGATGGTGATGATGATAATGGTGGTGATGATGATGATGATGATAATGGTGGTGATGATGATGATGGTGGTGATGATGATGATAATGGTGGTGGTGATGATGATGATGGTGGTGGTGGTGGTGATGATGATGGTGGTGGTGGTGATGATGATGATGGTGGTGGTGGTTTGAGGCTAAGGTTGAGTCCAAGCATGCGAGAAAGGGACGGGAGGTGGTAAAGGGGGAGGGGGGGGGCAGGGGGGAGGGGCTGCAGTCACATCCCATTATTCCCAAGGGGGAGCGGGAGGGGTTAATTACTCGTGGTGGGTTGAGATCATTGCGCCATCGATCACAGCGCTGGGTCGGAATGAAACCTCGCATCGACCGCACGATTACAATCCGCGCCGCTCCTCGCACACGCGGCTCACAACCACCGCGGCCACCACCGCTACAACCACCACCACCACCGCCACCGCTACAACCACCACCACCACCGCCACCGCTACAACCACCACCACCACCGCCACCGCTACAACCACCACCACCACCGCTACAACCACCACCACCGCCACCACCGCTACAACCACTCCTGCCACCACCACCGCTACAACCACCACCACCACCACCGCTACCACCACAACCACCACCACTACAACCACCACCACCACCGCTACCACCACAATCACCCCTGTCACCACCACCACAACGACAACTGCCACCACTACCGCTACAACCACCACCACCACAACCACTACTGCCACCACCACTACTGCCACCACCACCACAACCACCCCTGTTACCACCACCACCACTACAACCACCACCACAACCACTAATGCCACCACCACCACAACCACCCCTGTCACCACCACCACCACCACTCTCACCACCACCACTCTCACCACCATCACCACTCTCACCACCATCACCACCAGACAGCGCACACCCCCCCGACTCGATCTTCGTTTGCCTGGCGTTGCCCCCCACGAACCCCTCCCCCTCCACCAATTACGCAATCTCCCTTCCTCCCCTCCCCACCGCACCCACCCCACCCACCAACCCACCCCACCAACCCCACTCACCAACCCCACCCACCCACCAACCCACCCCACTCATACACCCCACACACCCTAACCACCAACCCACCCCACCCACCCACAAACCCACCCCACCAACCCCATCCACCAACCCCACCCACCAACCCACCTCACCCAACCCACCCACCCCACTCACCCACCCACCCACCCCACCCACCCACCAACCCGCCCCACCCACCCCACCCACCCCACCCACCCTGCCCAGACACCCCACACACCCTAATCACCAACCCACCCCACCCACCAACCCACCCCACCCTCCCACCCCACCAACCCCACCCACCAACTCACCCCACTCACCCACCCCCGCCCTCCACCCACCCACCCACCCCACCCACCTCACCCACCCACCAACTCACCCCACCCTCCCACCCCACCCACCAACCCACCCACCCCACACACCTCACCCACCCACCAACCCACCCACCCCCGCCACCCACCCATCCCACCCACCCACCAACCCACCCACCCCACACACCCCACTGCACCCGACCGACCGACCGACCCACCCCACCCACCCTACCAACCCACCCCACCAACCCACCCCACCCCACTCACCCCACCAACCCACCAACCCACCCCACCCACCAACCCACCAACCCACACACCAACCCACCCACCCCACCAACCCACCCCACCAACCCACCAACCCACCCCACCCACCTCACCCACCAACCCACCCACCAACCCACCCACCCCACCAACCCACCCCACCCCACTCACCCCACCAACCCACCAACCCACCAACCCACCCCACCCACCAACCCACCAACCCACACACCAACCCACCCACCCCACCCACCTCACCAACCCACCAACCCACCCCACCCACCTCACCGACCAACCCACCCACCAACCCACCCACCCCACCCACCCCACCCACCCCACCCACCAACCCCCCCCCCCCCCCCACCGTCCATCTACCCAACCCATTAAACCTCGCAAGCAACAGCAGCGGTGTCAGTGGCAGGGCCGGATGGACAAAGCCTCCCAGCCCCACCCACCACCACCACCACCACCCTCCTCCCAGCCCCACCCACCACCACCACCACCACCATCCTCCTCCAGCCCCCACCCCCCTCCATACATCCTGCTAATGGATTCGGGGTTGTAATGGTGTTATGATAGGTGGAGGTGAATTGCCTCTCGCCTCATCGATCGAACGCGGCGAGAGAAGAAGGGGTGGGGTGGGTGGGTGGGGTGGGTGGGCAGGGAGGGGAAAAAAATCCATAGCGGGGTGGGAGGGGGACGAATTGGTGGGGAGGGTGGGAGGGTGCAGGAGGTGCAGGAGGGTGCAGGAGGGAGGGTGCAGGAGTGAGAGTGGGATGGTGGTTGGTTGGGGAGTGCAGGGAGAGTTAATTCGCAGTGTATTATTTTCTCTCTCTCTCTCTCGCAGCATTTGGCACGTGTTCTTTTTTGTTGTTGCCGATATCAATTAAGGAAAATAGTTTAGCTATGGGAGGGATACCGCGCGAAGTCTGGAGAAACCCCACACGCAACAGGGAAAGAGGATACCACCATTGTGTGCGTCTGTGTGGGCTCTATTGTGGGGAGCGGTGGTGCAGCGGTTAGCGCTACGCTGCGTAACGAACGAATCCGGCGACCCGGGTTCGATTCCCGCTCACGGCCACCAACACCGGTGAAGAATGATCTGAACCTGTCCGGGGCCTCCCGTAGGTCGACTCAGCCACCCCACCCCCTCGTGTGCTAGCTAACAGCGCTTGCCTCAACAGTCTGTTTTATGGGGGATCTTTGTTGTTAACAAAGGTCCCCCGTACAGCCTCAGCAAATTTTTGGGGCAAGAGCCATTCGCGTGTAGTAGTGGCACACGAGAGGGTGCGTGGGTGGCCAGCACCAGGCCCGGCCGCCTTTGTCTTCCTATGGGAGATGTCTGCACACCGCATCGGTCACTCAAGCTAATTTCGGGGCAAGTGCCAAAAATGAAATAAACCTTTTTTTGTATGTTACCATAAAAGGCCCACTGAGCTATAGAGCTCCCTGGCGATAACAAATTATAGCTCAACAAACGAATAACTCTAAACGCATGATTCTAAATGTGGAAGGAGAAAAATCCACGGTGAGATATTCAGGCATCAGTGTCGGGATCAAACAACACGACCTCCTGTAAACCAGGCGAGGTAGTTAACATCTCATAGTCACCGTGCAGTACCTATGAAGGCCGGCACGACACACTCGTGTGGGTTGTGAATCAAACCGAGGCATTTATTGTGTAGCTATCATAAGGAGGGGGGTCGGGAGGGGGCGTACAGGGGGGGGGGGGGGGCTCGCCCCAAGACTGCTTGGTCAGGAGAGGGTTAATTTGGTCCACGAATGTTGTGTGAACGTCAGCACGACGAGAGGGGGGGGGGGAGTCATACCTCGTGTTGGGTCACTGCAGCCTCAAATGAACCCCCCCTAACCACCACGACCACCACGCTCCCCGCACACACACACACACACACCTACTCATACACACCTACTCTCATACACACACACCTACTCATACAAACACACCACCTCATACACACCTACTCTCATACACACACCACCTCATACACACCTACTCTCATAAACACACACCTACTCATACACACACACCTACTCATACACACCTACTCTCATACACACACCTACTCATACACACCTACTCACACACACACCTACTCACACACACACACGCCTACTCACACACACCTACTCACACATACATACACCTACTCACACACACCTACTCTCATACACACACCTACTCATACACACCTACTCACACACACCTACACACACACACCTACTCACACATACATACACCTACTCACACACACCTACTCACACACACACACCTACTCACACACACCTACTCACACACACCTACTCACACACACCTACTCACACACACACCTACTCACAACAACAACAACAACCGTCATTCGCCACAAAGTGGCGGTGACGTCACCACGACGCTTGTGCCAGGCTATGTGCACCCTGAGGCCACGTGAAGTGTCGAACGCCCGCTGGCAGGAGGTCACGGGGCAGACCCAGGTGCCACGGGTCGACTGACTGAGATGACTGGCTGATGCACCACCTGTGCCCCCTACTGTGCCAACCTGCTGTGCTTTAGCCACCCGGCGCTCCGCTCGTTGTTGTGAGCGTCGCTCCTCTGCCCTCCGTTGTTGTTGGAGGGCGACTACCTCCAACTGCCCAGTAGCATCCTTCACGAGCCTCCTCCACAGAGGCCGATCTTGACACCGCTGGTACCAGTCATCGGCAAGTCCACTCAGCTCCACGTCCTCCTGTACCACATCACTCCATCTCTTCTCTAGCCCGTGCCGCGCCCGCTTTGCCCCCTCAATCCGGCCGAACAAAAGCTGTTTCTGCATTCGGTGGCTGGGCATGCGGGCTACATGACCCAGCCATCGCAGCCTTGTCCGCCGGAGGAGCTCACCGATGGGACCTTGCCCAGATCTTTCAAGGATTTGTGAGCTCCTCACACAATCCAGTCTGGTTAAACCCAGGATGGATCGTAGGCAGGCCAGCCTAAATATTTCTAACCGGCGAAGATGTTCCATTACGGGGGTCCACGTTTCGCAGGCGTAGAGAAGGGAGGGAATGACCGTGGCCGAGAAGACCTGAAGCTTAGTGCGGAGCGACAGACCAGGTAGCTTCCACACAGCATTACGCAACCGATGAAAAGATATTGCCGCTCGACTGATTCGGAGTGAGACCTCTGCTGTTAAACTGGAGCAAGTCATAAGCACACTGCCCAGGTATGGGAAACTCTCCACTCTCTCCACAACTGCCCCATCACCGATCGGGAGTTGTGGGGGTGGAGTGTCCGATGGTACAAAATACCCAGGCAGGTGCTTAGTTTTGGTGGGGCTGATGGTAAGGCCCCACCTCTTAGTGGCATGCTCCAGTCTCAGCAGCAGCGTCTCCAACTCCTCCTCTGACTGAGCAGCTATTACCAAATCATCAGCATACATGACGTGGTTGAGCAATAGGGAGCCATCCCTTGACCACACCCGGGCATCGATCAGCCTCCCATTATATCTGTACCATATAGAGATTCCCCAGGTACAGCTATTGAAGGCTTCACGAACTACGTGGTCAAAATAGATGTAAAATAATGTGGGAGCCAGAGGACATCCCTGTCGCACCCCAAGGTGTACAGGGAATGGCTCTGACTCCCGGCCACGTAGTTTTACCCGGGCCCGCTCACCATCATGAATGTCCTTAATGATCGTGAGCAGAGGGTCAGGTACTCCAAAAGCACGAAGAACGACCCAGAGCCCAGGCCTACTGATGGTATCATAGGCCTTGACCAGGTCAATAAAACACAGATGTAGGTCTTGTTGGAATTCCCTACACCTCTGCTGTAGCAGACGGACAGAAAATATGGCATCTGTGCAGGACCGCCCTATCCTGAAACCGCATTGAGGCTCCGCAAGCCTCTCCTCAGCGTGCCTGGCAAGGCGATGCTGAATAATCCTTGCCAGGACCTTTCCCAGCACACTGAGGAGTGAGATGCCCCTGTAGTTGTTACAGTCTGTGCGGTCCCTCTTCTTAAAAAGGGGGACCACCAGGGCATCCTTCCAATCCTGCGGAACCCGTCCAGTGGTCGAGACTGTTGTTATGATGTCATATAGGGCAGTCTGTGCACAAACGCCACGCTCCCTCAGCATTTCGCTTGGGAGATCATCTCTGCCCGCTGCCTTTCCTGGTCTCAGACTCCGGATCGCCTTAAGTACTTCCTCAACCGATGGCACCTCAGCCAGCCACTCACAGGGGGTGACTTCTTCCAATATTTGAGGCACCGCAGCCTCAGCAGGGTCATCCTCACTTTGTGCCACGATGTTTTCCTGGCTAAGGGATTTTCCCTCCCCCAGGACCTCACAGAAATGCTCAGCAAATCTGCAAACCTGTTCCTGGGGGTCGGAGATTGGATCACCGTTTTTTCCTCTAATGATGGTAATAGGTGTGGCGCTGCAGGTTACTTTTTTGATGGAGTTAAATAGAGATTTGTGATCACGGGCCAATGAGGCAGACTCCATCTCCTCAGCAACCCGCGACCACCACCCATCCTTGCAGCGCCTCACGGCTCTCCGAACCTCCAAGCGAAGGCTGCGGTAAGCCTCCTCATTCTCTGACGTGGGATTCTGTAGCCGATGACAATGGGCCTGTCGTTTTTTCTCAACCATTCTGAACACCTCCTCTGTCAGCCAGGGTCTCTGGGGAGGTCTGGACCGCGTACCTAAAGCAGCCATTGCAGCTGCATGAGTCACAGTCCTAAACCTCGCCCATTTACCCTCGACATCAGGAGAAGTCGGGGACGATGCCAATCCCAGCCGCAAGCGATGATTAAATTCTCGCTTGCAACTTTCATCAGATAACTGAGACCAGGCCACTTTAGGTCGGAATGGGGTCCTGGGTGTACACCCACCACCGGAGTGGAAGAATGGCAGGCGCATCTTACAGATGACTAGTCGATGGTCAGAGGGCAGATCAGCTCCACGGAAGGTCCTGGTGTCAAGGACATGGGCCCGCATTCGCTGGTCCGTCACTATGTAGTCCAGCAGATGTTCTTGCTTGGACCCGGCATGCATGCATGATGTTGTGTGGATGCGCCGATGCCGGAACAACGTATTGATAATTACAAGCCCATGGGCTGCACAAAAATCTAGCAGCCTCCTACCGTTCTTATTGAGCTGATCTGGCCCATGTCCTCCAATCACTCCAGACCAGGTGCCAGTATCATGACCAACTCGGACATTGAAGTCACCCACCATGATGACTCTATCCCGAGGGGCGACTTTAGCCAGCACCTGTGACAGGAGGTCATAGAAGGCATCTGACTCATCGGCTTTGCCTGCGTCCCTCCACGGATGTTCATCTTCGGTGGGTGGCATAAGTAACCACGACCACCATTCCTCGCCTCCGGTTGATGGGAGGCGAGCCCAAAGTAGCCTGGGGCTTACAGCTTCCCACACCTCACCGCTACGCTCCCACGCCCCCTTCATTCTTTTGTTCAAAAGAAGAGCCACACCCTGTTGTTTGGCATTCTGCTGCCCCGAGTAGAGGACTGTCCACCCCTCATGGTGGCAGGAGCCAGAGCCGGTCCACCGGACCTCCTGAATGCCGCATAGATCCAGGTGGTACCGGTCCAGCTCCCGACATAGGAGTGGCAGCCTCTCCTCCGCAGTGAGTGCTCGAACATTCCACGTGGCCACCCGTAGTAGCTTTTCGTTGTTTCTGGAGTAGCCCCGAGGGTAGGTATTCAATCTCCTGGCTCTGCCAATTGGGGTTTAGCCAGGAGACGTCATAGACGCCTGGCCCCCCGGGGCCTCCGGCACAAGCTTATTAGCTACATATTTCAGTTTAACTCGTGGTTTCGTGGTAATTCATTGAAGGTGGAGGGGTTACCAGCCCCTCGCACCCGTCCAGAGCCCCCGTTTAGCCCCTGTGGTGGACACATATGCCATGAGGGGAGGAGCCAATCAAAATTGGATCTCCCCCCACAGCACTGTCCACGACAGAGTTGCCCGTCCGGCACCGCGAGGAGGCACACATCTGCTCATACACACACTACACTTACTCACACATACACACACCTACTCACACATACACACACCTACTCACACACACACCTACTCGTACACACACACCTACTCATACACACACCTACTCACATACACACACCTACTCACACACACACCTACTTATACACACACACCTACTCAAACAGACAACAACAACCGCCATTCGCCACTAAGTGGCGGTAACGTCACCACGACGCTTGTGCCAGGCCATGTGCACCTTGAGGCCTCAAGGTGCCTCAAACAGACACACACCTACTCACACACACACCTACTCACACACACACACACCTACTCACACACACACCTACTCACATACACCTACTCACACACACACACCTACTTATACACACACAACAACAACAACCGCCATTCGCCACTAAGTGGCGGTGACGTCACCACGGCGCTTGTGCCAGGCTATGTGCACCTTGAGGCCACGTGAAGTGTCGAACGCCCGCGGGCAGGAGGTCACGGGGCAGACCCAGGTGCCACGGGTCGACTGACTGAGATGACTGGCTGGTGCACCACCTGTGCCCCCTACTGTGCCAACCTGCTGTGCTTTAGTCACCCGGCGCTCCGCTCGTTGTTGTGAGCGTCGCTCCTCCGCCCTCCGTTATTGTTGGAGGGCGATTGTCTCCAACTGCACAGTAGCATCCTTCACGATCCTCCTCCACAGAGGTCGATCTTGACACCGCTGGTACCAGTCATCGGCAAGTCCACTCAGCTCCACGTCCTCCTGCACCACATCACTCCATCTCTTCTCTAGCCCGTGCCGAGCCCGTTAAGCCCCCTCGATCCGACCGAACAAAAGGTGTTTCGGCATGCGGTGGCTGGGCATGACCCAGCCAACGCAGCCTTGCCTGTCGGAGCAGCTCACCGATGGGACCTTGCCCAGATCTTTCAAGGATTTGTGAGCTCCTCACACAATCCAGCCTGGTTAAACCCAGAATGGATCGTAGGCAGGCCAGCCTAAATGTTTCACACACACACACACACGTAATCACACACACACGTAGTCACACACGTAATCACACACACACGTAGTCACACACACACGTAGTCACACATATACAAACGTAGTCACACACACGTAGTCACACACACACGTAGTCACACACAGAACCACACACACACACGTAGTCATACACACACGTAGTCACACACACGTAGTCACACACACAATCACACACACGTAGTGACAAACAACAACAACAACAACCGCCATTCGCCACTAAGTGGCGGTGACGTCACCACGACGCTTGTGCCAGGCTATGTGCACCCTGAGGCCACGTGAAGTGTCGAACGCCCGCTGGCAGGAGGTCACGGGGCAGACCCAGGTGCCACGGGTCGACTGACTGAGATGACTGGCTGATGCACCACCTGTGCCCCCTACTGTGCCAACCTGCTGTGCTTTAGCCACCCGGCGCTCCGCTCGCTGTTGTGAGCGTCGCTCCTCCGCCCTCCGTTGTTGTTGGAGGGCGACTGCCTCCAACTGCCCAGTAGCATCCTTCACGAGCCTCCTCCACAGAGGCCGATCTTGACACCGCTGGTACCAGTCATCGGCAAGTCCACTCAGCTCCACGTCCTCCTGTACCACATCACTCCATCTCTTCTCTAGCCCGTGCCGCGCCCGCTTAGCCCCCTCAATCCGGCCAAACAAAAGCTGTTTCGGCATGCGGTGGCTGGGCATGCGGGCTACATGACCCAGCCATCGCAGCCTTGCCTGCCGGAGGAGCTCACCGATGGGACCCTGCCCAGATCTTTCAAGGATTTGTGAGCTCCTCACACAATCCAGTCTGGTTAAACCCAGGATGGATCGTAGGCAGGCCAGCCTAAATGTTTCTAACCGGCGAAGATGTTCCATTAGGGGGGTCCACGTTTCGCAAGCGTAGAGAAGGGAGGGAATGACCGTGGCCGAGAAGACCTGAAGCTTAGTGCGGAGCGACAGACCAGGTAGCTTCCACACAGCGTTACGCAACCGATGAAAAGATATTGCCGCTCGACTGATTCGGAGTGAGACCTCTGCTGTTAAACTGGAGCCAGTCATAAGCACACTGCCCAGGTATGGGAAACTCTCCACTCTCTCCACAACTGCCCCATCACCGATTGGGAGTTGTGGGGGTGGAGTGTCCGATGGTACAAAATACCCAGGCAGGTGCTTAGTTTTGGTGGGGCTGATGGTAAGGCCCCACCTCTTAGTGGCACGCTCCAGTCTCAGCAGCAGCGTCTCCAACTCCTCCTCTGACTGAGCAGCTATTACCAAGTCATCAGCATACATAACGTGGTTGAGCAATAGGGAGCCATCCCTTGACCGCACCCGGGCATCGATTAGCCTCCCATTATATCTGTACCATATGGAGATTCCCCCGGTACAGCTATTGAAGGCTTCACGAACTACGTGGTCAAAATAGATGTTAAATAATGTGGGAGCCAGAGGACATCCCTGTCGCACCCCAAGGTGTACAGGGAATGGCTCTGACTCCCGGCCACGTAGTTTTACCCGGGCCCGCTCACCATCATGAAGGTCCTTAATGATCGTGAGCAGAGGGTCAGGTACTCCAAAAGCACGAAGAACGACCCAGAGCCCAGGCCTACTGATGGTATCATAGGCCTTGACCAGGTCAATAAAGCAGAGATGTAGGTCTTGTTGGAATTCCCTACACCTCTGCTGTAGCAGACGGACAGAAAATATGGCATCTGTGCAGGACCGCCCTTTCCTGAAACCGCATTGGGGCTCCGCAAGCCTCTCCTCAGCGTGCCTGGCAAGGCGATGCTGAATAATCCTTGCCAGGACCTTTCCCGGCACACTGAGGAGTGAGATGCCCCTGTAGTTGTTACAGTCTGTGCGGTCCCCCTTCTTAAAAAGGGGGACCACCAGGGCATCCTTCCAATCCTGCGGAACCCGTCCAGTGGTCCAGACTGTTGTTATGATGTCATATAGGGCAGTCTGTGCACAAACGCCACCCTCCCTCAGCATTTCGCTTGGGAGATCATCTCTGCCCGCCGCCTTTCCTGGTCTCAGACTCCGGATCGCCTTCAATACTTCATCAGCAGCTGGCACCTCAGCCAGCCACTCACAGGGGGTGACTTCATCCAATTTTTGAGGCACCGCAGCCTCAGCAGGGTCATCCTCACTTTGTGCCACGATGTTTTCCTGGCTGAGGGATTTTCCCTCCCCCAGGACCTCACAGAAATGCTCAGCAAATCTGCGAACCTGTTCCTGGGGGTCGGAAATTGGATCACCGTTTTTTCCCCTAATGATGGTAATAGGTGTGGCGCTGCAGGTTACTTTTTTGATGGAGTTAAATAGAGATTTGTGATCACGGGCCACTGAGGCAGACTCCATCTCCTCAGCAACCCGCGACCACCACCCATCCTTGCAGCGCCTCACGGCTCTCCGAACCTCCGAGCGAAGGCTGCGGTAAGCTTCCTCATTCTCTGACGTGGGATTCTGTAGCCGATGACAGTGGGCCTGTCGCTTTTTCTCAACCATCCTGAACAACTCCTCTGTCATCCAGGGTGTCTGGGGAGGTCTGGACCGCGTACCCAAAGCAGCCATTGCAGCTGCATGAGTCACAGTCCTAAACCTCGCCCATTTACCCTCGACATCAGGAGGAGTCGGGGACGATGCCAATCCCAGCCGCAAGCGATGATGAAATTCTCGCTTGCAACTTTCATCAGATAACTGAGACCAGGCCACTTTAGGTTGGAATGGGGTCCTGGGTGTACACCCACCACCGGAGTGGAAGAATGGCAGGCGCATCTTACAGATGACTAGTCGATGGTCAGAGGGCAGATCAGCTCCACGGTAGGTCCTGGTGTCAAGGACATGGGCTCGCATTCGCTGGTCCGTCACTATGTAGTCCAGCAGATGTTCTTGCTTGGACCCGGCATGCATCCATGATGTTGTGTGGATGCGCCGATGCCGGAACAGCGTGTTGGTAATTACAAGCCCATGGGCTGCACAAAAATCTAGCAGCCTCCTACCGTTGTTATTGAGCTGATCTGGCCCATGCCCTCCAATCACTCCAGACCAGGTGCCAGTATCATGACCAACTCGGGCATTGAAGTCACCCAACATGATGACTCTATCCCGAGGGGCCACTTTAGCCAGCACCTGTGACAGGAGGTCATAGAAGGCATCTGACTCATCGGCTTTGCCTGCATCCCTCCACGGATGTTCATCTTCGGTGGGGGCATAAGTAATCACGACCACCATTCCTCGCCTCCGGTTGATGGGAAGGCGAGCCCAAAGTAGCCTGGGGCTTACAGCTTCCCACACCTCACCGCCACGCTCCCACGCCCCCTTCATTCTTTTGTTCAAAAGAAGACCTACACCCTGTTGTTTGGCAGTCTGCTGCCCCGAGTAGAGGACTGTCCACCCCTCATGGTGGCAGGAGCCAGAGCCGGTCCACCGGACCTCCTGAATGCCGCATAGATCCAGGCGGTACCGGTCCAGCTCCCGACAGAGGAGTGGCAGCCTCTCCTCTGCAGTGAGCGTTCGAACATTCCACGTGGCCAACCGTAGTGGCTTTTCGTTGTTTCTGGAGTAGCCCCGAGGGTAGGTATTCAATCTCCTGGCTCCGCCAATTGGGGTTTGGCCAGGAGACGTCATAGACGCCTGGCCCCCCGGGGCCTCCGGCACAAGCTTAGTTGTTACATATTTCAGTTTAATTCGTAGTTTCGTGGTAATTAATTGAAGGTGGAGGGGTTACCAGCCCCTCGCACCCGTCCAGAGCCCCCGTTTAGCCCCTGTGGTGGACACATATGCCATGAAGGGAGGAGCCAATCAAAATTGGATCTCCCCCCACAGCGCTGTCCACGACAGAGTTGCCCGTCCGGCACCGCGAGGAGGTAGGGGGTTGTTTTGCCGGACTAGTGACAAACACACACGTAGTCACACACACAATCACACACACACACACGTAGTCACACACACACGTAGTCACACACACACGTTGTCACACACACAATCACACACACGTAGTCACAAACACACACGTAGTCACACACACAATCACACACACACGTAGTCACACACACGTAGTCACACACACACGTAGTCACACACACACAATCACACACACACGTAGTCACACACACACAATCACACACACACGTAGTCACACACGCACACGCGCACCGTGTGAACCTACGCACGCACAAAGGCAAAGATCCCCCGTGTACCCTTCACACACTTTTGGGGGCAAGTGCTGTTCGCGAGCGGCATCGCCTATGAAGGCCGGCACCGTGTGACACGATGTGGTGTGGTGGAAGGGGGGGGGGGGTGGATGTCCTAGCATCACGCACACCCGGCCGCCTTTGTCTCCTCACAGTGGCGAGCCGTCTACTCAATTGAGGCTGTGTCTACACACGCGCCGCGCGTGAACAAACACGGACTGAAGGAAATCAATTAATCAAACAGGGGGATTCTCTTTTTCACTCGCTCGCTCCCTCTCTCTCTCTGCCACGGTGGCTAGGAGATGTTAACTACCTCGCCTGGTACACAGGTGGTCGTGGTGGGTTTGGTTCCCTACGGCGGCGATGCCTGCTCTATATTTGGAGTTTGCGTGTCTCTCTCGCTCTCTCTCCCTCTCTCCCCTGTGGTCGCGTTGATTGTTCTCCGGTTCCTCCGGCTTTTCCCGTCTCCACGCATCGAGTCAACGTCGCGCATTCAGAGTGCAGTCGTAAAACCTTGGATTGCGAGCATAATTCGTTCCGGAAACGTGTCTGTAATCCAAAGCACTCGTATATCAAAGCACTCGTACATCAAAGCACTCGTCGTAGATCACGTGACGCTCGGCAGTACAAATCGTATACGTACTGCTCGTATTGCAAGACCCTCGTTCGTTTATCAAAACAGGTCCCTGCAGGGTGGGCTGGTAGGACAAGTCTCTGCGCTGTCTATTGCTGATTTTACACCCAACAGCACGAGGTTTCACTTCGTTAAAGTAGTGAAAGGGGACGGACGGACACATTAATCTATTGCAGGCTGGTACACTCAGTTTACAACTTCGTTCCTACCAGTATTAATTTTTTTTATATAAAAAAATGCTCGTCTTGCAAAACACTCGCAGACCAAGTTACTCGCAATCCAAGGTTTTACTGTATTTTGCTGCTGCTATACATTCCCACGTGATGATGACGATGATGATAAGCCCACTCCGTCGAACTATCATTTCTTGTTGATGGCCAGGTCGATGCTGAAACAGTGCTCTGTAGCATGTAGTTCAGTGGGCATAACCTGGTCAAATAACATACAAACACACTTGATTTGAAGCTTTCGTGACTGCAGGAATTGAACCACCTTTACGGGGAGGATTTGAACCACCTCAACGGGGAGGATTTCCACACAACTCAGGCTTAACTTCAAATTTAGCAAACTTCGGAAGAACGTGACCAACTGGGTAAAGTGTTAATAACTGTTGTGTTAGCCGACTCTCTGTGTTGCATTGAATTACATTTCCAAGTTTGCTAGCTTTGCTTTCTCAAACTTCTAATTTCTCTCCCCTGCCGCAGATCCCTTTCCCCCCATTGTCTCTCATTGACATGCTCATTTCTCTGCCCCAGTCCCTCTCTCTATATATAGAATACCTCATCACAGAGACATTGTTTCTCTGTGTGTCTGTGTGTGTCTCTCTATGTGTCTCTCCTCTATGTGTGTCTCTCTCTGTGTGTATGTGTCTCTCTCTGTGTGTCTCTCTGTGTGTGTGTGTCTCTGTGTGTCTCCCTCTCTGTGTCTCTCTCCGTGTCTGTGTTTGTCCCTCTCTCTCCCTGTGTGTGTTTGTACCTCTCTGTCTGTGTGTCTCTCTCTGTGTCTCTCTCTCTCTGTATGTCTTTCTCTGTGTGTGTCTCTCTATGTGTCTCTCCTCTATGTGTGTCTCCCTCTCTGTGTGTTTGTCTCTCTCTATGTGTATGTGTCTCTCTCTGTGTGTCTCTCTGTGTGTGTGTCTCTCTGTGTGTCTCCCACTCTGTGTCTCTCTCCGTGTCTGTGTTTGTCCCTCTCTCTCCCTGTGTGTGTTTGTCTCTCTCTCTGTCTGTGTGTCTCTCTCTCTCTGTGTGTGTCTCTCTCTCTCTGTCTCTCTGTGTGTATCTTTCTCTGTGTGTGTGTCTCTCTATGTGTCTCTCTATGTGTGTCTCCCTCTCTCTGTGTTTGTCTCTCTCTGTGTGTGTGTCTCTCTCTGTGTGTCTCTCTGTGTGTGTCTCTCTCTCTCTGTGTCTCCCTCTCTGTCTCTCTCCGTGTCTGTGTTTGTCTCTCTCTCCCTGTGTGTCTTTGTCTCTCTCTGTCTGTGTGTCTCTCTCTGTGTGTGTCTCTCTCTCTCTTTGTCTCTCTGTGTGTGTCTCTCTCTGTGTCTCTCTGTATGTGTCTCTCTCTGTGTTTGTCTCTCTCTCTGTGTGTCTCTCTCTGTGTGTGTCTCTCTCTCTGTGTGTGTCTCTCTGTGTATGTCTCTCTCTGTGTTTGTCTCTTTCTCTGTGTGTCTCTCTGTGTGTGTGTGTCTCTCTCTCTGTGTCTCTCTCTCTGTGTATGTGTCTCTCTCTGTGTTTGTCTCTCTCTCTCTGTGTGTCTCTCTCTCTCTGTGTGTCTCTCTACCTCTCTGTGTCTCTCTCTCTGTGTATGTGTCTCTCTCTGTGTTTGTCTCTCTCTCTGTGTGTCTCTCTCTGTGTGTGTCTCTCTACCTCTCTGTGTCTCTCTCTCTCTCTCTCTGTGTATGTCTCTCTCTGTGTTTGTCTCTCTCTGTGTGTCTCTCTCTGTGTGTGTCTCTCTACCTTTCTGTGTCTCTCTCTCTGTGTATGTGTCTCTCTCTGTGTTTGTCTCTCTCTCTCTGTGTCTCTCTCTCTGTGTGTCTCTCTACCTCTCTGTGTCTCTCTCTCTGTGTATGTGTCTCTCTCTGTGTTTGTCTCTCTCTCTCTCTCTGTGTCTCTCTCTGTGTGTGTCTCTCTACCTCTCTGTGTCTCTCTCTCTGTGTATGTGTCTCTCTCTGTGTTTGTCTCTCTCTGTGTGTGTCTCTCTCTCTGTGTGTCTCTCTACCTCTCTGTGTCTCTCTCTCTCTGTGTATGTCTCTGTACCTCTCTGTGTCTCTCTCTCCCTGTGTGTGTGTCTCTCTCTGTGTTTGTCTCTCTCTCTCTGTGTGTCTCTCTCTCTGTGTGTCTCTCTACCTCTCTCTCTCTGTGTATGTCTCTCTACCTCTCTGTGTCTCTCTCTCCCTGTGTATGTGTCTCTCTCTGTGTTTGTCTACCTCTCTGTGTGTCTCTCTCTCTGTGTGTCTCTCTACCTCTCTGTGTCTCTCTCTCTCTGTGTATGTGTCTCTCTCTGTGTTTGTCTCTCTCTCTCTGTGTCTCTCTCTGTGTGTGTCTCTCTACCTCTCTGTGTGTCTCTCTCTGTGTATGTGTCTCTCTCTGTGTTTGTCTCTCTCTCTGTGTGTCTCTCTCTGTGTGTGTCTCTCTACCTCTCTGTGTGTCTCTCTCTCTGTATGTGTCTCTCTCCGAGCTTGCATTTACATCTAGTTCTCACCTGATGACGGTTGCTCGTGTTGCAATCGAAACGTCGTAATATATTATTTATTTTGTTCTTTCTATGTGACTTTACCGTTAGAATCAAATAATAAAATGAAACGTTTAGTCTATGGCTCTGTATCAATCTATTTTGGTCTCTGTGTGTCTCTATGAGCCTCGATGTGTCTCGTTGTGTCTCTGTGGGGCCCAATGGGTCTCTATGTATCTCTACGACTTTCGGTTATTTTGGCTGATGCAATAAATATTTTCCCACGGTGATGATGATAAGCTATGTCGCTGAGCTTCTATCATTTTTGATGGCCAGGTCGCTTCTGGATAAGAGCTAAGTAGCTCAATTGGCATGACACCTGTTAAAATACAAATTATTTTTCTGGTTCAGTCTATGGCTCTCTATGTATCTCTATGGGTCGCTATGCATCTCTATGGGTCTCTATGCATCTCTATGGGTCTCTATGTATCTCTATGGGCTTCTATGTATATCCATGGGCCTCTATGTATCTCTATGGCTCACTATGTGTCTCTATGGGTCTCTATGTATCTCTATGTGCATCTATGTATCTCTATGGCTCTCTATGTATCTCTATGGGCCTCTTTGTATCTCTATGGTTCACTATGTGTCTCTATGGGCTTCTATGCATCTCTATGGGTATCTATGTATCTCTATGGGTCTCTATGTATCTCTATGGGCCTCAATGTATCTCTATGGCTCACTATGTGTCTCTATGGGTCTCTATGTATCTCTGCTGCTCTCTATGTATCTCTATGGCTCACTATGTGTCTCTATGGGTCTCTATGTATCTCTGCTGCTCAGTATGTATCTCTATGGGTCACTATGTGTCTCTATGGGTCTCTATGTATCTCTGCTGCTTACTATGTATCTCTATGGGTCACTGTGTCTCTATGGGTCTCTATGTATCTCTATGGCTCACTATGTGTCTCTATGGGTCTCTATGTATCTCTATGGCTCACTATGTATCTCTATGGGTCACTATGTATCTCTATGGGCCTCTATGTATCTCTATGGTTTACTATGTGTCTCTATGGGTCTCTATGTATCTCTATGGTTCACTATGTGTCTCTATGGGTCACTATGTATCTCTATGGCTCACTATGTATCTCTATGGCTCTCTATGTATCTCTATGGGCCTCTATACATCTCTATGGTTCACTATGTGTCTCTATGGGCTTCTATGCATCTCTATGGGTCTCTATGTATCTCTATGGGTCTCTATGTATATCTATGGGCTTCTATGTATCTCTATCGGCCTCTATGTATCTCTATGGCTCACTATGTGTCTCTATGGGTCGCTATGCATTTCTATGGGTCTCTATATATCTCTATGGGTCTCTATGTATCTCTATGGGCTTCTATGTATCTCTATGGGCCTCTATGTATCTCTATGGCTCACTGTGTGTCTCTATGGGTCTCTATGTATCTCTATGGCTCGCTATGTATCTCTATGGTTCACTATGTGTCTCTATGGGCCTCTATGTATCTCTATGGCTCACTATGTGTCTCTATGGGTCTCTATGTATCTCTATGGCTCGCTATGTATCTCTATGGGTCACTATGTATCTCTATGGGCCTCTATGTATCTCTATGGTTCACTATGTGTCTCTATCGGTCTCTATGTATCTCTATGGCTCACTATGTGTCTCTATGGGTCACTATGTATCTCTATGGCTCACTATGCATCTCTATGGCTCTCTATGTATCTCTATGGGCCTCTATGTATCTCTATGGGCCTCTATACATCTCTATGGTTCGCTATGTGTCTCTATGGGCTTCTATGCATCTCTATGGGTCTTTATGTATCTCTATGGGTCTCTATGTATCTCTATGGGCTTCTATGTATCTCTATGGGCCTCTATGTATCTCTATGGCTGTCTATGTGTCTCTATGGGTCTCTATATATATGGGCCTCTATGTGTTTCTATGAGTCTCTATGTATCTCTATGGCTCTCTATGTGTCTCTATGGGCCCCAATGTATCTCTATGGCTCTCTATGTGTCTATATGGGTCGCTATATATATCTATGGGCCTCTATGTGTTTCTATGGGTCTCTATGTATCTCTATGGGTCTCTATGTATCTCTATGGGCCTCTATATATCTCTATGGCTCACTATGTATCCCTATGCGTCTCTATGTATTTCTCCGGCTCTCTGTGTGTCTCTATGGGCCTCTATGTATCATTATGGGCCTCAATGTATCTCTATGGATCTCTATGTATCTCTCAGGCTCTCTGTGTGTCTCTATGGGCCTCAATGTATCTCAATGGGTCTCTATGTATCTCTATGGCTCTCTGTGTGTCTCTATGGGCTTCAATGTATCTCAATGGGTCTCTTATGCAACTCAATTATTTTGGCTGCTGCTGCTATGAATGTCCACACGGTCATAATGATGATGCCGCTCCGTTGAGCAGCAATCATTTGCGGTGGCCGGGCTTGCTTTCTGAAGAAAATAAATGCGACACAATTCGGTGGGGGCCTGCTTACCTGCTGAAATAACACATCGCTGGGTTTTTATAATTTATTTTGTTGTCCCTCCAATATTTCGTCTCTCCACGTGCTGAGCAAATAGCAAACTCAAAAGGCAACGGTCCGAGGTTGCGACTCGCGAACTCCCCGTCACTGCATCGCTCCCTAACCCCTTACACCTTCTCTGGATGCTTACACACACAGAGAGAGGGAGAGAGAGGAGGTGTGAGTCGTCGTCTTGAAAAGCAAACAGGCTCGCTCGCTCCGAGCGCTATTTATGTACTGCGGTGCTAAGACAGCGGAAGAACATCGGAGGCCGACAGGGCTGAGACTCGCTCGCTCGCTTGCTCATCCACTCACTTATTACTTCGCTCGCTCGCTCAATCACTCGCAAACAAAAAAATAGGGAATAAATAAAAACCCTCCTGACAGATATCACTGTTATGGTCCCAATGCTGCAACAATTACAATGCACAATTACAATGCAATTCGGATGAGTCGCTCACACATCAGCCTATCCCTTCCCTAGCCCGTACCACTCACTCACTTACCCACTCACTCACACATCAGCCCATCCCTTCTATAGCCCGTGCCACTCACCCACTCACTCATCAGCCCATCTCTTCTCTAACCCGTGCCACTCACTCACTTACCCACTCACTCACACACCAGCCCATCTCTTCTCTAGCCCGTGCCACTCAGTCACTTACCCACTGACTCACACACCAGCCCATCTCTTCTCTAGCGCGTACCACTCACTCACTCACACATTAGCCAATCTCGTCTCTAGAGATGCCGCTCTAAATCTCTTCTCTAGAGATGGGCTACCCACCGCTGTTGCTGGAGGGCGACTGACTCCAAGTGCCCAGTAGCAGCGTCCTTCACGAGGTCTCCTCAGCCACAGAGGTCGATCTTGACACCGCTGGTACCAGTCATCGGCAAGTCCACTCAGCTCCACGTGCTCCTGTACCACATCACTCCATCTCTGCTCTAGCCCGTGCCGCGCCCGTTTAGCCCCCTAGATCCGGCCGAACAAAAGGTGTTTAGGCATGCGGTGGCTGGGCATGCGGGCTACATGACCCAGCCAATGCAGCCTTGCCTGCCGGAGGAGCTCACCGATGGGAATGTGTCCAGATCTTTCAAGGATTTGTGAGCTTCTCACACAATTCAACCTGGTTAAACTCAGGATGGATCCCAGGCAGACCAGCCCGAATGTTTCTAACCGGCGCAGATGTTCCATTAGGGGGGGGGGGGGGGGGGGTCCACGTTTATAGAAGGGAGGGGATGACCGTAGCCGAGAAGACCTGAAGCTTCGTGTGGAACGACAGACCAGGTAGCTTCCACACAGCGTTACGCAGCCGAATGAAAGATAATGCCGCCCGACTGATATGGGGCTAGACCTCTGCTGTCAAACCGGAGCTGGTCACAAGCACACTGCTCAGGCATGGAAACCTTTCCATGTGTAGTGTGCGCTGAACTCCTTTCGCGCCGGACGTAGCCAACCGCGCTAATCGGAGGTGCGGGGGAAGGACAACAAACTAAGCACAAAAAGCAGTTGCAATGAAATGAGTTTTCGATCTGGATGATGAAAAAATGCAAAGCTCCCAGTAGCGTCCTAATATCGGAAGGAAAAGCGTTCCAGACGGCCGCAGAAGTGCACCCAAAACGAACTAAAGCTACCAAGTAAGGCCCCCAACGAGATATTTGCTCTTGTTCAGACAGCGACCTGGCTATCACAAATGATAGCTCAACGAAGTGGCTTATACAATAGAGGTGTTTTTGGGTTCGACCGCGTAAATATAAGTGTTGCGTCGTTAAACCCGCCACCACCCGACACAGCCAATGAGTAAGGGGTTCGTCACGTAAACAGAACGTGGTCAATACGTTACGAGTACAGCACAT
Source organism: Petromyzon marinus (assembly GCF_048934315.1). Taxonomy (NCBI): domain Eukaryota; kingdom Metazoa; phylum Chordata; class Hyperoartia; order Petromyzontiformes; family Petromyzontidae; genus Petromyzon; species Petromyzon marinus. The sequence goes on along the minus strand of NC_133667.1, from coordinate 14,930,357 downwards.
CGCTGTGTACTAGCGATGAATTTACGGGATTAACAACACATTGATATATTTACGCGATCTGACCCAAAAAAGCTTGTGGATGACATTGGTCGCGGCAGCCTACGTCTTCAACTGAAGTGGCGTATCACGTGAAAATGTGTTGCAGACAAATGCTCGAAACGCGTGATGTTGATTCTAAATGTGGAGGGGAAGAACTGGAAGACCCGGAGAAAAATTCACCTTTCCACGGGGGTAGAGAGAGACACGGCAAACTCCAAATACACAGGAGGCGTCGTCAGGGTCGGGATCGAACCCACGGACTCCTGTATACCAGGCGAGGTAGTTAACATATCCTAGCCACCGTGATGATGATGAGAGAGAGACACGGAATCTTCAAATATACAGCAGCAGGCATTGTCAGAATCGGGATCGAACCCACGACCTCCTGTACACCAGGCGAGGAAGTTAACATCTCCAAGCGACCGTGATGATGATGAGAGAGAGACACGCAAACTCCAATATGTAACAGCAGGCGTCATCAGGAGTCGAGATCGAACCTACGGTCTCCTGTATACCAGGCGAGGTAGTTAACATCTCCACCAACTGCCCCCACCGATGGCAGGACCCGCCTTGAAAAGGGGTCTTGAGACTTGGTTGATGAGACTTCTCCGGATGATGATGACGATGTTGATAATAACGATGACGACGATGATGATGATAGTGACGACGACGATGATGATGACGAAGATGATGACGACAATGATGATGACGACAATTATGATAATAATGATGATGGCGATGATGACGACGATCATTACGACAACGACGATGATGATGATAATGATAATAATAATAACGATGACGATTATGACGACAACGACGACGACGATAACAACGCTTATTCCACACCGCCTCCAATTGGCATTGCATCATCGCACTGGCGAGGCGTGCCGGGTAACCAGACCCTGCCTGGGCCGGCCTTGATGGGGGTCTCGGAGGTTAAGACGGAGGGAGGGGACATGAAAAAAAAGTTAAATCTCAATTTAAAAGTCAACGACTGCGCGGGTGCTGAAGGGGGAGCGGTGGGAGAAAGATAGAGGAGTGGGGGGGGGGGGGGGGCGCTTCTTGCTAGCCCGCCCCATACTGGACATCTGTTGAAAAAGAGCTTCATAGCTTATCGGATTCCTTCTGCAGTCTTCGAAGAAAAGATTCTGACTCTGACGTAGCGGGGCCAGGGCGCCCGAGAGGCCCCCGTGTGACGACTCGATGAGTTGTCACGATTGAGCCTCGCAATGTGGGTCGAGAATTTAACTACAGGGACTCCTCCACTTACGAACAGTCAACTTACGAACTTTCTGAAATACGAACAAAGCTGGTCCGTAATGTCCAGTTGCCTGTTCGGACCGAGAGTCGTAAGTTCAACCGCAGCGCAACAGATGGCGGTGGTGGCATCTACATCTACAGAACGTAAAGAACCAGTGGCATCTACATCTCAAGAGGATGAAGAACCAGTGGCATCTACATCTATGGAATGTGAAGAACCGGTGGCATCTACATCTGTAGAACGTGAAGAACCAGTGGAATCTACATCTGTAGAACGTGAAGAACCAGTGGCATCTACATCTACAGAACGTGAAGAACCAGTGCCATCTACATCTATAGAACGTGGAGAACCAGTGGCATCTACATCTACAGAACGTGAAGAACCAGTGGCATCTACATTTCAAGTGGATGAAGAACCAGTGGCATCTACATCTATAGAACGTGAAGAACCAGTGGCAACTACATCTGTAGAACGTGAAGAACCAGTGGCATCTACATCTATAGAACGCGAAGAACCGGTGGCATCTACATCTGTAGAACGTGAAGAACCAGTGGCATCTACATCTGTAGAACGTGAAGAACCAGTGGAATCTACATCTGTAGAACGTGAAGAACCAGTGGCATCTCCGTCTATAGAACGTGAAGAACAAGTGGCATCCACATCTACAGAACGTGAAAAACAAGTGGCATCTACATCTGAAGAACGTGAAGAACCAGTGGCATCTACATCTCAAGTGGATGAAGAACCAGTGGCATCTACATCTATAGAACGTGAAGAACCAGTCGCAACTACATATACAGAACGTGAAGAACCAGTGGCATCTACATCTCAAGAGGTTGAAGAATCAGTGGCACCTACATCTGTAGAACGTGAAGAACCAGTGGCATCTACATCTGTGGAACGTGAAGAACCAGTGGAATCTACATCTGTAGAACGTGAAGAACCAGTGGCAATTACATATACAGAACGTGAAGAACCAGTGGCATCTACATCTCAGGAGGATGAAGAATCAGTGGCACCTACATCTGTAGAACGTGAAGAACCAGTGGCATCTCCGTCTATAGAACGTGAAGAACAAGTGGCATCCACATCTACAGAACGTGAAAAACAAGTGGCATCTACATCTGAAGAACGTGAAGAACCAGTGGCATCTACATCTCAAGTGGATGAAGAACCAGTGGCATCTACATTTATAGAACGTGAAGAACCAGTCGCAACTACATATACAGAACGTGAAGAACCAGTGGCATCTACATCTCAAGAGGATGAAGAATCAGTGGCACCTACATCTGTAGAACGTGAAGAACCAGTGGCATCTACATCTGTGGAACGTGAAGAACCAGTGGCATCTATATCTACAGAACGTGAAGAACTAGTGGCATCTACATCTACAGAACGTGAAGAACCAGTGGCATCTACATCTACAGAACGTGAAGAACCAGTGGCATCTACATCTGTAGAACGTGAAGAACCAGTGGCATCTACATCTACAGAACGTGAAGAACCAGTGGCATCTACATCTCAAGAGGATGAAGAATAAGTGGCACCTACATCTGTAAAACGTGAAGAACCAGTGGCAATCTACATCTATAGAACGTGAAGAACCGGTGGCATCTACATCTATAGAACGTGAAGAACCAGTGGCATCTACATCTGTAGAACGTGAAGAACCAGTGGCATCTACATCTACAGAACGTGAAGAACCAGTGGCATCTACATCTAAAGAGGATGAAGAATCAGTAGCATCTACATCTCAAGAGGATGAAGAATAAGTGGCACCTACATCTGTAGAACGTGAAGAACCAGTGGCATCTACATCTATAGGACGTGAAGAACCGGTGGCATCTACATCTATAGAACGTGAAGAAGCAGTGGCATCTACATCTATAGAACGTGAAGAACCAGTGGCATCTACATCTATAGAACGTGAAGAACCGGTGGCATCTACATCTATAGAACGTGAAGAAGCAGTGGCATCTACATCTATAGAACGTGAAGAACCGGTGGCATCTACATCTATAGAACGTGAAGAACCAGTGGCATTTACATCTGTAGAACGTGAAGAACCAGTGGCATCTACATCTGTAGAACGTGAAGAACCAGTGGCATCTACATCTGTAGAACGTGAAGAACCAGTGGCATCTACATCTACAGAGCGTGAAGAACCAGTGGCATCTACATCTCAAGAGGATGAAGAATAATTATCACCTACATCTGTGGAACGTGAAGAACCAGTGGCATCTACATCTATAGAACGTGAAGAACCGGTGGCATCTACATCTATAGAACGTGAAGAACCAGTGGCATCTACATCTGTAGAACGTGAAGAACCAGTGGCATCTACATCTACAGAGCGTGAAGAACCAGTGGCATCTACATCTACAGAGCGTGAAGAACCAGTGGCATCTACATCTACAGAACGTGAAGAACCAGTGGCATCTACATCTGAAGAGGATCAAGAATCAGTGGCACCTATATTTGTAGGACATGAAGAACCAGTGGCATCTACATCTATAGAATGTGAAGAACCGGTGGAATCTACATCTCTAGAACGTGAAGAACCATTGGCGTCTACATCTGTAGAACGTGAAGATCCATTGGCATCTACATCTACAGAACGTGAAGAACCAATGGCATCTACATCTACACAACGTGAAAAAACAGTTTCATCTATATCTGTAGAACGTGAAGAAGCAGTGGAACCTACATCTGTAGAACGTGAAGAACCAGTGGCATCTTCATCCGTAGAACGGGAATTACCAGTGGCATCTACATCTACAGAACGTGAAGAACCAGTGGCATCTACATCTCAAGAGGATGAAGAATCAGTGGCACCTACATCTGTAGAACGTGAAGAACAAGTGGAATCTAAATCTATAGAGCGTGAAAAACCGGAGACATCTACATCTGTAGAACGTGAAGAACCAGTGGCATCTGCATCTGTAGAACGTGTTGAACCAGTGGCATCTACATCTGAAGAACGTGAAGAACCAGTGGTATCTACATCTGCAGAACGGGAAGAACCAGTGGCATCTACATCTACAGGACGTGAAGAACCAGTGGCATCTACATCTCAAGAGGATGAAGAATAAGTGGCACCTACATCTGTAGAACGTGAAGAACCAGGGGCATCTACATCTATAGAACGTGAAGAACCAGTGGCATCTACATCTGTAGAACTTGAAGAACCAGTGGCATCTACATCTACAGAACGTGAAGAACCAGTGGCATCTACATCTACAGAACATGCAGAACCAGTGGCATCTACATCTGAAGAGGATGAAGAATAAGTGGCACCTACATCTGAAGGACATGAAGAACCAGTGGCATCTACATCTATAGAATGTGAAGAACCGGTGGAAACTACATCTACAGAGCGTGAAGAACCAGTGGCATTTACATCTACAGAACATGAAGAACCAGTGGGATCTACATCTGAAGAGGATCAAGAATCAGTGGCACCTACATCTGTAGGACATGAAGAACCAGTGGCATCTACATCTATAGAATGTGAAGAACCGGTGGAATCTACATCTGTAGAACGTGAAGAACCATTGGCATCTACATCTGTAGATCGTGAAGAACCAGTGGCACCTACATCTGTAGAACGTGAAGAACCAGTGGCAACTACATATACAGAACGTGAAGAACCAGTGGCATCTACATCTCAGGAGGATGAAGAATCAGTGGCACCTACATCTGTAGAACGTGAAGAACCAGTGGCATCTACATCTATAGAATGTGAAGAACCGGTGAAATCTACATCTGTAGAACGTGAAGAACCAGTGGCATCTACATCTGTAGAACGTGAAGAACCAGTGGCATCTATATCTACAGAACGTGAGGAACTAGTGGCATCTACATCTACAGAACGTGAAGAACCAGTGGCATCTACATCTACAGAACGTGAAGAACCAGTGGCATCTACATCTGTAGAACGTGAAGAACCAGTGGCACCTACATCTGTAGAACGTGAAGAACCAGTGGTATCTACATCTGTAGAACGGGAAGAACCAGTGGCATCTACATCTACAGAACGTGAAGAACCAGTGGCATCTACATCTCAAGAGGATGAAGAATAAGTGGCACCTACATCTGTAGAACGTGAAGAACCAGTGGCATCTACATCTATAGAACGTGAAGAACCAGTGGCATCTACATCTGTAGAACGTGAAGAACCAGTGGCATCTACATCTAAAGAGGATGAAGAATCAGTAGCATCTACGTCTCAAGGGGATGAAGAATAAGTGGCACCTAGATCTGTAGAAGGTGAAGAACCAGTGGCATCTACATCTATAGAACGTGAAGAACCGGTGGCATCTACATCTATAGAACGTGAAGAACCAGTGGCATTTACATCTGTAGAACGTGAAGAACCAGTGGCATCTACATCTGTAGAACGTGAAGAACCGGTGGCATCTACATCTGTAGAACGTGAAGAACCAGTGGCATCTACATCTGTAGAACGTGAAGAACCTGTGGCATCTACATCTACAGAGCGTGAAGAACCAGTGGCATCTACATCTCAAGAGGATGAAAAATAAGTGGCACCTACATCTGTAGAACGTGAAGAACCAGTGGCATCTACATCTATAGAACGTGAAGAACCGGTGGTATCTACATCCATAGAACGTGAAGAACCAGTGGCATCTACATCTGTAGAACGTGAAGAACCAGTGGCATCTACATCTACAGAACGTGAGGAACCAGTGGCATCTACATCTAAAGAGGATGAAGAATCAGTAGCATCTACATCTCAAGAGGATGAAGAATAAGTGGCACCTACATCTGTAGAACGTGAAGAACCAGTGGCATCTACATCTATAGAACGTGAAGAACCGGTGGCATCTACATCTATAGAACGTGAAGAACCAGTAGCATCTATATCTGTAGAACGTGAAGAACCAGTGGCATCTACATCTACAGAACGTGAAGAACCGGTGGCATCAACATCTGTAGAACGTGAAGAACCAGTGGCATCTACATCTGTAGAACGTGAAGAACCAGTGGCATCTACATCTACAGAGCGTGAAGAACCAGTGGCATCTACATCTACAGAAAATGAAGAACCAGTGGCATCTACATCTGAAGAGGATGAAGAATCAGTGGCACCTACATCTGTAGGAAATGAAGAACCAGTGGCATCTACATCTATAGAATGTGAAGAACCGGTGGAATCTACATCTGTAGAACGTGAAGAACCAGTGGCATCTACATCTGTAGAACGTGAAGAACCAGTGGCATCTACATCTACAGAACGTGAAAAACCAATGGCATCTACATCTACAGAACGTGAAAAACCAGTGGCATCTACATCTGTAGAACGTGAAGAATCAGTGGCACCTACATCTGTAGAACGTGAAGAACAAGTGGCATCTACATCTATAGAGCATGAAAAACCGGAGACATCTACATCTGTAGAACGTGAAGAACCAGTGGCATCTGCATCTGGAGAACGCGAAGAACCAGTGGCATCTACATCTACAGAACGTGAAGAACCAGTGGCATCTACATCTCAAGAGGATGAAGAATCAGTGGCATCTACATCTGTAGAACGTGAAGAACAAGTGGCATCTACATCTATAGAGCGTGAAAAACCGGAGACATCTACATCTGTAGAACGTGAAGAACCAGTGGCATCTGCATCTGTAGAACGTGAAGAACCAGTGGCATCTATATCTACAGAACGTGAAGAACCAGTGGCATCTACATCTCAAGAGGATAAAGAATCAGTGGCATCTACATCTGTAGAACGTGAAGAACCAGTGGCATCTACATCTTTAGAATGTGAAGAACCGGTGGCATCTACATCTTCAGAACGTGAAGAACCAGTGGCATCTACATCTGTAGAACGTGAAGAACCAGTGGCATCTACATCTGTAGAACGTGAAGAATCAGTGGTATCTACATCTGTAGAACGGGAAGAACCAGTGGCATCTACATCTACAGAAGGTGAAGAACCAGTGGCATCTACATCTCAAGAGGATGAAGAATAAGTGGCACCTACATCTGTAGAACGTGAAGAACCGGTGGCATCTACATCTATAGAAGGTGAAGAACCAGTGGCCTCTACATCTGTAGAACTTAAAGAACCAGTGGCATCTACATCTACAGAACGTGAAGAACCAGTGGCATCTACATCTACAGAACATGCAGAACCAGTGGCATCTACATCTGAAGAGGATGAAGAATAAGTGGCACCTACATCTGTAGGACATGTAGAACCAGTGGCATCTACATCTATAGAATGTGAAGAACCGGTGGAAACTACATCTACAGAGCGTGAAGAACCAGTGGCATTTACATCTACAGAACATGAAGAATCAGTGGCATCTACATCTGAAGAGGATCAAGAATCTGTGGCACCTACATCTGTAGGACATGAAGAACCAGTGGCATCTACATCTATAGAATGTGAAGAACCGGTGGAATCTACATCTGTAGAACGTGAAGAACCAGTGGCATTTACATCTGTAGATCGTGAAGAATCAGTGGCACCTACATCTGTAGAACGTGAAGAACCAGTGGCATCTACATCTGTAGAACGTGAAGAACCAGTGGCAACTACATATACAGAACGTGAAGAACCAGTGGCATCTCAGGAGGATGCAGAATCAGTGGCACCTACATCTGTAGAACGTGAAGAACCAGTGGCATCTACATCTATAGAATGTGAAGAACCGGTGAAATCTACATCTGTAGAACGTGAAGAACCAGTGGCATCTACATCTGTAGAACGTGAAGAACCAGTGGCATCTATATCTACAGAACGTGAAGAACTAGTGGCATTTACATCTACAGAACGTGAAGAACCAGTGGCATCTACATCTACAGAACGTGAAGAACCAGTGGCATCTACACCTGTAGAACGTGAAGAACCAGTGCCATCTACATCTGTAGAACGTGAAGAACCAGTGGCATCTACAACTGTAGATCGTGAAGAATCAGTGGCACCTACATCTGTAGAACGTGAAGAACCAGTGGCATCTTCATCCGTAGAACGGGAATTACCAGTGGCATCTACATCTACAGAACGTGAAGAACCAGTGGCATCTACATCTCAAGAGGATGAAGAATCAGTGGCACCTACATCTGTAGAACGTGAAGAACAAGTGGAATCTAAATCTATAGAGCGTGAAAAACCGGAGACATCTACATCTGTAGAACGTGAAGAACCAGTGGCATCTGCATCTGTAGAACGTGTTGAACCAGTGGCATCTACATCTGAAGAACGTGAAGAACCAGTGGTATCTACATCTGCAGAACGGGAAGAACCAGTGGCATCTACATCTACAGGACGTGAAGAACCAGTGGCATCTACATCTCAAGAGGATGAAGAATAAGTGGCACCTACATCTGTAGAACGTGAAGAACCAGGGGCATCTACATCTATAGAACGTGAAGAACCAGTGGCATCTACATCTGTAGAACTTGAAGAACCAGTGGCATCTACATCTACAGAACGTGAAGAACCAGTGGCATCTACATCTACAGAACATGCAGAACCAGTGGCATCTACATCTGAAGAGGATGAAGAATAAGTGGCACCTACATCTGAAGGACATGAAGAACCAGTGGCATCTACATCTATAGAATGTGAAGAACCGGTGGAAACTACATCTACAGAGCGTGAAGAACCAGTGGCATTTACATCTACAGAACATGAAGAACCAGTGGGATCTACATCTGAAGAGGATCAAGAATCAGTGGCACCTACATCTGTAGGACATGAAGAACCAGTGGCATCTACATCTATAGAATGTGAAGAACCGGTGGAATCTACATCTGTAGAACGTGAAGAACCATTGGCATCTACATCTGTAGATCGTGAAGAACCAGTGGCACCTACATCTGTAGAACGTGAAGAACCAGTGGCAACTACATATACAGAACGTGAAGAACCAGTGGCATCTACATCTCAGGAGGATGAAGAATCAGTGGCACCTACATCTGTAGAACGTGAAGAACCAGTGGCATCTACATCTATAGAATGTGAAGAACCGGTGAAATCTACATCTGTAGAACGTGAAGAACCAGTGGCATCTACATCTGTAGAACGTGAAGAACCAGTGGCATCTATATCTACAGAACGTGAGGAACTAGTGGCATCGACATCTACAGAACGTGAAGAACCAGTGGCATCTACATCTACAGAACGTGAAGAACCAGTGGCATCTACATCTGTAGAACGTGAAGAACCAGTGGCACCTACATCTGTAGAACGTGAAGAACCAGTGGTATCTACATCTGTAGAACGGGAAGAACCAGTGGCATCTACATCTACAGAACGTGAAGAACCAGTGGCATCTACATCTCAAGAGGATGAAGAATAAGTGGCACCTACATCTGTAGAACGTGAAGAACCAGTGGCATCTACATCTATAGAACGTGAAGAACCAGTGGCATCTACATCTGTAGAACGTGAAGAACCAGTGGCATCTACATCTAAAGAGGATGAAGAATCAGTAGCATCTACGTCTCAAGGGGATGAAGAATAAGTGGCACCTAGATCTGTAGAAGGTGAAGAACCAGTGGCATCTACATCTATAGAACGTGAAGAACCGGTGGCATCTACATCTATAGAACGTGAAGAACCAGTGGCATTTACATCTGTAGAACGTGAAGAACCAGTGGCATCTACATCTGTAGAACGTGAAGAACCGGTGGCATCTACATCTGTAGAACGTGAAGAACCAGTGGCATCTACATCTGTAGAACGTGAAGAACCTGTGGCATCTACATCTACAGAGCGTGAAGAACCAGTGGCATCTACATCTCAAGAGGATGAAAAATAAGTGGCACCTACATCTGTAGAACGTGAAGAACCAGTGGCATCTACATCTATAGAACGTGAAGAACCGGTGGTATCTACATCCATAGAACGTGAAGAACCAGTGGCATCTACATCTGTAGAACGTGAAGAACCAGTGGCATCTACATCTACAGAACGTGAGGAACCAGTGGCATCTACATCTAAAGAGGATGAAGAATCAGTAGCATCTACATCTCAAGAGGATGAAGAATAAGTGGCACCTACATCTGTAGAACGTGAAGAACCAGTGGCATCTACATCTATAGAACGTGAAGAACCGGTGGCATCTACATCTATAGAACGTGAAGAACCAGTAGCATCTATATCTGTAGAACGTGAAGAACCAGTGGCATCTACATCTACAGAACGTGAAGAACCGGTGGCATCAACATCTGTAGAACGTGAAGAACCAGTGGCATCTACATCTGTAGAACGTGAAGAACCAGTGGCATCTACATCTACAGAGCGTGAAGAACCAGTGGCATCTACATCTACAGAAAATGAAGAACCAGTGGCATCTACATCTGAAGAGGATCAAGAATCAGTGGCACCTACATCTGTAGGAAATGAAGAACCAGTGGCATCTACATCTATAGAATGTGAAGAACCGGTGGAATCTACATCTGTAGAACGTGAAGAACCAGTGGCATCTACATCTGTAGAACGTGAAGAACCAGTGGCATCTACATCTACAGAACGTGAAAAACCAATGGCATCTACATCTACAGAACGTGAAAAACCAGTGGCATCTACATCTGTAGAACGTGAAGAACCAGTGGCACCTATATCTGTAGAACGTGAAGAACCAGTGGCATCTTCATCTGTAGAACGGGAATTACCAGTGGCATCTACATCTACAGAACGTGAAGAACCAGTGGCATCTACATCTCAAGAGGATGAAGAATCAGTGGCACCTACATCTGTAGAACGTGAAGAACAAGTGGCATCTACATCTATAGAGCATGAAAAACCGGAGACATCTACATCTGTAGAACGTGAAGAACCAGTGGCATCTGCATCTGGAGAACGCGAAGAACCAGTGGCATCTACATCTACAGAACGTGAAGAACCAGTGGCATCTACATCTCAAGAGGATGAAGAATCAGTGGCATCTACATCTGTAGAACGTGAAGAACAAGTGGCATCTACATCTATAGAGCGTGAAAAACCGGAGACATCTACATCTGTAGAACGTGAAGAACCAGTGGCATCTGCATCTGTAGAACGTGAAGAACCAGTGGCATCTATATCTACAGAACGTGAAGAACCAGTGGCATCTACATCTCAAGAGGATAAAGAATCAGTGGCATCTACATCTGTAGAACGTGAAGAACCAGTGGCATCTACATCTTTAGAATGTGAAGAACCGGTGGCATCTACATCTTCAGAACGTGAAGAACCAGTGGCATCTACATCTGTAGAACGTGAAGAACCAGTGGCATCTACATCTGTAGAACGTGAAGAATCAGTGGTATCTACATCTGTAGAACGGGAAGAACCAGTGGCATCTACATCTACAGAAGGTGAAGAACCAGTGGCATCTACATCTCAAGAGGATGAAGAATAAGTGGCACCTACATCTGTAGAACGTGAAGAACCGGTGGCATCTACATCTATAGAAGGTGAAGAACCAGTGGCCTCTACATCTGTAGAACTTAAAGAACCAGTGGCATCTACATCTACAGAACGTGAAGAACCAGTGGCATCTACATCTACAGAACATGCAGAACCAGTGGCATCTACATCTGAAGAGGATGAAGAATAAGTGGCACCTACATCTGTAGGACATGTAGAACCAGTGGCATCTACATCTATAGAATGTGAAGAACCGGTGGAAACTACATCTACAGAGCGTGAAGAACCAGTGGCATTTACATCTACAGAACATGAAGAATCAGTGGCATCTACATCTGAAGAGGATCAAGAATCTGTGGCACCTACATCTGTAGGACATGAAGAACCAGTGGCATCTACATCTATAGAATGTGAAGAACCGGTGGAATCTACATCTGTAGAACGTGAAGAACCAGTGGCATTTACATCTGTAGATCGTGAAGAATCAGTGGCACCTACATCTGTAGAACGTGAAGAACCAGTGGCATCTACATCTGTAGAACGTGAAGAACCAGTGGCAACTACATATACAGAACGTGAAGAACCAGTGGCATCTCAGGAGGATGCAGAATCAGTGGCACCTACATCTGTAGAACGTGAAGAACCAGTGGCATCTACATCTATAGAATGTGAAGAACCGGTGAAATCTACATCTGTAGAACGTGAAGAACCAGTGGCATCTACATCTGTAGAACGTGAAGAACCAGTGGCATCTATATCTACAGAACGTGAAGAACTAGTGGCATTTACATCTACAGAACGTGAAGAACCAGTGGCATCTACATCTACAGAACGTGAAGAACCAGTGGCATCTACACCTGTAGAACGTGAAGAACCAGTGCCATCTACATCTGTAGAACGTGAAGAACCAGTGGCATCTACAACTGTAGATCGTGAAGAATCAGTGGCACCTACATCTGTAGAACGTGAAGAACCAGTGGCATCTACATCTGTGGAACGTGAAGAACCAGTGGAATCTACATCTGTAGAACGTGAAGAACCAGTGGCAACTACATATACAGAACGTGAAGAACCAGTGGCATCTACATCTCAGGAGGATGAAGAATCAGTGGCACCTACATCTGTAGAACGTGAAGAACCAGTGGCATCTACATCTATAGAATGTGAAGAACCGGTGAAATCTACATCTGTAGAACGTGAAGAACCAGTGGCATCTACATCTGTAGAACGTGAAGAACCAGTGGCATCTATATCTACAGAACGTGAAGAACTAGTGGCATCTACATCTACAGAACGTGAAGAACCAGTGGCATCTACATCTACAGAACGTGAAGAACCAGTGGCATCTACATCTGTAGAACGTGAAGAACCAGTGGTATCTACATCTGTAGAACGGGAAGAACCAGTGGCATCTACATCTACAGAACGTGAAGAACCAGTGGCATCTACAATGCGGTGGCTGGGCACGTGGGCTACGTGACCCAGCCAACGCAGCCCTGCCGGCCGGAGAACATAAAGAACGAGTGACATCTACATGTACAAGCGATTAGTCAACTTTTGAAGACATTCCTCGTGTTTGGTGTAGACGCCGTGGAACTGGCTTTGTAGTCGACGGGAGTAAAGTTGGGACATGCGAAGAAATCGACTTACGAACAGACACATCTGGAACCTAACTCGTTCGTAAGTAGAAGAGTCCCTGTATTATTATTATTATTCAGTCCGATGAGCTTTGAAGCTCCATTTCGTTTTTAAACAGATGGTCCAGTAGAGGGGTATGGGGTCGGAACGTTACAACGATACCAAAATTAAAACATTTGAAACCCACTATAGGACTGTAAATTCATAGGAAATGTAAACAAATCACTTGAAAGTAAAAAATAAACAATTTTATTTATCTTCACCAGGTAAAGCCCAACGAGCTATTAACTTATTTTTTTATGCCAGAAGCGAACCCTCGTGACGACTAAAACAGATATATCTTTCATTATATATATTTTTAAATGGCAATTGGTTTCAAACCGTGGGGATTCGGGGGCTTTAGCGAACCCGATGGCTTGGGAGGGCAAGACGGGTTAATAGCGGAACGGATGGCGCGTTAAACGATGGTGCGTTTCTCTGTGTGTCTGTGTGTGTCTGTGTGTGTGCGTCTGTGTGTGCGTCTGTGTGTGTGTCTCTGTGTTTGTGTGTGTGCGTCTGTGTGTGCGTGTCTCTGTGTGTCTGTGTGTGTGTCTCTGTGTGTCTGTGTGTGTCTGTGTGTGTGCGTCTGTGTGTGCGTCTGTGTGTGTGTCTCTGTGTGTTTGTGTGTGTGCGTCTGTGTGTGCGTGTCTCTGTGTGTCTGTGTGTGTGTCTCTGTGTGTCTGTGTGTGTGCGTCTGTGTGTGCGTCTGTGTGTGTGTCTCTGTGTGTCTGTGTGCGTGTCTCTGTGCGTCTGTGTGTGTGTCTCTGTGTGTCTGTGTGTGGGGAGGTGTAGTGTAGCGGTTAGCGTGCTGCGCTATGAACCTGGCGACACGGGTTCGATTCCCACTCATGGCCAACACCAGTGACGATTATCTGAACCGGTCCCGGGCCTCCCCTAGGTCGACTCAGCCTCAAATGAGTACCTGGTGCGGTGTGTAAACATTGCCACTAGGGAGACAAAGGCGGTCGGGCGTGGTGCTGGCCACCCACCCCTTCGTGTACCATTCCGGCCTTCATAGGTGCTCGCTAACAGCACTTGCCCCTACAGTCTGTTAAGGCTATATGGGGGATCTTTGTCTTTTGTGTGTGTGCGTCTGTGTGTGCGTCTGTGTGCGTGTCTCTGTGCGTCTGTGTCTGTGTGTGTGTCTCTGTGTGTCTGTGTGCGTGTCTGTGTGCGTGTCTGTGTGCGTGTCTCTGTGTGTCTGTGTGCGTGTCTGTGTGTGTCTCTGTGCGTCTGTGTGCGTCTGTGTGCGTGTCTCTGTGTGTCTGTGTGTGTCTCTGTGCGTCTGTGTGTGTCTCTGTGTGTCTGTGTGTGTGTCTCTGTGCGTCTGTGTGTGTGCGTCTGTGTGTGCGTCTGTGTGTGTGTGTGTTGTGGGGAGCGGTAGTGTAGCGGTTAGCGCTACGCTGCGCTATGAACCCGGCTACACGGGTTCGATTCCCGCTCACGGCCAACACCAGTGACGATTATCTGAACCGGTCCCGGGCCTCCCCTAGGTCGACTCAGCCTCAAATGAGTACCTGGTGCAGTGTGTAAGCATTGCCACTAGGGAGACAAAGGCGGTCGGGCGTGGTGCTGGCCACCCACCCCCTCGTGTACCGTTACCGGCCTTTATAGGTGCTCGCTAACAGCACTTGCCCCTACAGTCTGTTAAGGCTATATGGGGGAACTTTGTGCGTGTGTGTGTGCGTGCGTGTGTGTGCGTGTGCGTGCATGTGTGTGTGCGTGCGTGTGCGTGCGTGCGTGTGCGTGTGTGTGCGTGTGTGTGCGTGTGTGTGCGTGCGTCTGTGTCTTTGTGTGTTTCTGTGTGTGTGTCTGTGTGTGTGTGTCTGTGTGCGTCTGTGTGTGTGCGTCTGTGTGTGTGTGTGTCTGTGTGTCTCTGTGTGCGTGTGTCTCTTTGTGTCTTTGTATGTGTCTGTCTGTGCGTCTGTGTGTGCGTGTCTGTGCGTCTGTGTGTGCGTGTCTGTGTGTCTGTGTGTGCCTGTCTCTGTGTCTGTGTGTGCGTCTGTGTGTCTGTGTGTGCGTGTCTCTGTGTCTGTGTGTGTGCGTATGTCTCTGTGTGTCTGTGTGTGTGTCTTTGTGTGTGTCTGTGTGTGTGTCTCTGTGTGTCTGTGTGTGTTTGTCTGTGTGCGTGTGTGTCTGTGTGTGTCTGTGTTTGTGTGTGTCTCTGTGTGTGTCTGTGTGTGTCTATGTGTGTCTGTGTGTCTGTGTGTGTGTCTGTGTGTGTCTGTGAGTGTGCGTATGTCTCTGTGTCTGTGTGTGTCTGTGTGTCTGTGCGTGTGTCTGTGTGTGTGCGTCTGTGTGTCTGTGTGTGCGTGTCTCTGTGTCTGTGTGTGCGTCTTTGTGTCTGTATGTGCGTGTCTCTGTGTCTGTGTGTGCGTCTGTGTGTGCGTGTGCGTCTGTGTGCGCGTCTGTGTGTCTGTGTGTGCGTGTCACTGTGTCTGTGTGTCTGTGTGTGCGTGTCTCTGTGTCTGTGTGTGCGTCTTTGTGTCTGTGTGTGCGTGTCTGTGTGTCTGTGTGTGCGTCTGTGTGTCTGTGTGTGCGTGTCTCTGTGTCTGTGTGTGCGTCTGTGTGTGCCTCTGTGTGTGCGTGTCTCTGTGTCTATGCGTGTGTCTCTGTGTATCTGTGTGTGTATGTGTGTAGGTGTGTGTGTAGGTGTGTGTAGGTGTGTGTGTATAGGTGTGTGTGTGTAGGTGTGTGTGTGTAGGTGTGTGTGTGTAGTGTGTGTAGGGTGTGTGCAGGTGTAAGTGTGTGTGTGTACGAGGTGATGCGATAAGACCTTGGACAATTTGAGCTTTTGGTTCACGAGCTCATTCGCGCCATTGATTACCAGCGATGATAATCCATTACCCGTGCCCGTGTCTGTACATCCCTCCGTCTCCACCACCACCACCACCTCCACCACCACCACCTCTACCACCACCTCCACCACCTACTCCATCACCACCACCACCAGCGCACCCCTCCTCCCAACCCTCAACCCCAACTCCCCCCCCCACCACCATTTTAAAAAAATGTAATTCCTTCATCATGTCGGTAAACCACCCCAGCCACCACTGGCACCACCGATCAGCACGGTTTGACTACGTACGGTGCGAAAAAGGTTCAACGTGATACATACTGCCCATAGACGCAACACTGCCCATAGACTCAACACTGCCCATAGGCTCAACACTGCCCATAGGCTCAACACTGCCCATAGACTCAGCACTGCCCATAGACTCAACACTGCCCATAGACTCAACACTGCCCATAGACTCAACACTGCCCATGGATTCAGTACTGCCCATAGACTCAGCACTGTCCATAGACTCAACACTGCCCATAGACTCAACACTGCACCATAGACTCAACACTGCCCATAGACTCAACACTGCCCATAGACTCAACACTGCCCATAGACTCAACACTACACCATAGACTCAACACTGCCCATAGACTCAACACTGCACCATAGCCTCAACACTGCCCATAGACTCAACACTGCACCATAGACTCAACACTGCCCATAGACTCAGCACTGCCCATAGACTCAGCACTGCCCATAGCCTCAACACTGCACCATAGACTCAACACTGCCCATAGACTCAACACTGCCCATAGACTCAACACTGCCCATAGACTCAACACTGCACCATAGACTCAACACTGCCCATAGACTCAACACTGCACCATAGCCTCAACACTGCCCATAGGCACAACACTACCCATAGACTCAGCACTGCACCATAGACTTAGCACTGCACTCACTCACACACTCACACACGAACAAAGACAAAGATTCCCCGTGTAGCCTTCACAGACTGTTGGGGCAAGCGCTGTCAGCGACCACCTGTGAAGTCCCGCACGGCACACGAAGTGGGTGGGGTGGACAGCACCACACCCGGCCGCCTTTGTCTCCCCCGGTTGGCGATGTTCACCACACACCGCGCCAGGTTGCTCGTGTTGAGGCTGAGTCGACCTAGGGGAGGCCCCCGGGGGACCCGTTCAACCAATCCGCGATCGTCAAGCGACGTGAGATGAGAGTGGGATTCGGGGGGCACCCGTTCCGTTGGTTCATTACCTTCCTAGTAATGTAAGGGAAGGATATATTAATATATAATGCGAGCCGGAGTTAAATCACCGGCTGGGCATTAGCGGCTTGATTGGTCTGAGCCCCACCCCCTCACCCCCTCACCCCCAGCACCTTCTCAGCCACCTCCCCAGCCGCTACCTCTAGGGCGACGTGAATATAATAATATAATATAATAATATCAGTTCATACATCGTGTGTCAGCTTCAAGGCGACTTCCGCTGGCGACTTTCTTGCGGTTAGCATCTGGCGATGTCCCCCGGGGTTAGGGCTGCACGATGGGGTGTAGAGGGGGCGGGGGGGGGGGTGGACAGCACCACTCCCGTCCGCCTTTGTCTCCCCCATTGGCGATGTTTTTACACGCAGCACCCAGGTGCTCATTTGAGGCTGAGTCGACCTAAGGGGAGGCCCAGGACGCCCGTTTTTAGCCATTACAGACTTTATCGGAATCAGAATGTGTAAAAATTGTTCATACCGGAGGAATCCGATGAGCTATAAAGCTCTTCCCCCCCCCCCCCCCCCCCCGTGGATGCGAGGCTGCGTTAGCTCTGGTGGTGTAGGCCAATCAGTTACAACGACAATGGATTTATAATGATCACATTATAATGATCACATTATTATCAAATTATTATTGTTTGTCTGCATTGCCCTTGTACTGTCCGTCTTTGTGGCATTCTTCTCTGGTCTAACACTGGCGCAGAGACGAGGCCATGGAGGAGGTTGTAGCTCTGGTGTTTGTAGGCCAATCAGTTTACACGAACAATGCGTGCATTAGTATTATCATCATCACCATCATCAATCATCGTAGTCCAAGTGTTCCCACAATAATGATGATGCCTTGTGGTGATGGTGGATGTCTATTTGGTGTTTGAGCAGCTTAACACCCTCCTCCCAGAGAGAGAGAGAGACGCAACTCCAAATATAAAGCAGCAGGCGTCAGTCAGGCTCTGGATCGAACCCAGGACCTCCTGCATACCAGGCGAGGTAGTTAACATCTCCTAGCCACCGTGATGATGATGAGAGAGAGAGAGACATCGCAAACTCCAAATATACAGCAGGCGTCAGTCAGGCTCTGGATCGAACCCAGGACCTCCTGCATACCAGGCGAGGTAGTTAACATCTCGTCGCCACCGTGATGATGATGATGAGAGAGAGACATCGCAAACTCCAAATATACAGCAGGCGTCAGTCAGGCTCTGGATCGAACCCAGGACCTCCTGCATACCCGGCGAGGTAGTTAACATCTCATAGCCACAGTGGCGCCCTACAATTATTTGGTGTCCGGTATAAAAATTATGTTGATCTTTTTAATATCAGGGATAGAGGTCTCATTAGCTTCTGGGGTTATCCGGCTGTGATGGTGATGACGGTGGTGATTATGCTGGTGATGATGGTGATGATGACGATGGTGATGATGATGATGGCGATGATGATGATGATAATGGTAATGATGGTGATTATGATGATGATGGTGGTGGTGATGATGGTGGCGGTGCTGGTGGTGGTGTTGATAGCGATGGTGGTGGTGTTGCTGGTGACAGCTTCTGTCTCAAATTATTTGGTGACCGGTATAAATTCAACAATTACCTAAAGATAGAGCACGCGAGAGGGAGACAGGGAAGAGACAGAGAGAGAGAGGGGCAGACAGGGGAGAGACAGAGAGAGGTGGGGGGGGGGCGGGGGGGGGGAGACAAGGAGAGAGACAGAGAGGGGCGGGGAGGCAGGGAGAGAGACAGAGAGGGGCGGGGAGACAGGGAGAGAGACAGAGAGAGAGAGGGGGGAGACAGGGAGAGAGACAGAGAGAGAGAGGGGGGAGACAGGGAGAGAGACAGAGAGAGAGGGGCGGGGAGACAGGGAGAGAGACAGAGAGAGAGAGGGGGGAGACAGGGAGAGAGACAGAGAGGGGCGGGGAGACAGGGAGAGAGACAGAGAGAGAGGGGGGGAGACAGGGGAGAGAGACAGAGAGGGGCGGGGAGACAGGGGAGAGACAGAGATAGAGAGGGAGAGAGCGAGCGACATGGAGTAGGAAGAGAGGGGGTAGAGAGAGAGAGAGAGGGGCGACAGAGATGGGGTAGAGAGAGAGAGGGAAAAGGTAAGGAGAGCAGAGAGAAAAATATTTTGTTAAATCTTTCATTTAAAAAGGGGGGGGGGGGGGGGGGTTACGCAAAGCAAAGCATTAAAAACGAAATGATGAACGAAGCAAAGTGCCGACTACACCGAGCATCTTCTTGTTTCCTGTGATCGTAAAAAAAGAGAGAGAGAGGAGAGAGATAATTTCCAACGCCTCCGAGCTCATCAGCCAAACTGCTTTAGCAATTACTTCTTTTAAATATATATATTTTTTCTAATAAATATAACAACAACTACAATGCGACAACGTTTTTTTCTTTATCTGCGCCTTCTCCCGTTAATTTGAGGCTTTTATTGGGGGGTTATCTTGAAAAAGCAAGGCGTAGCTTCATCATGATACTAACTAGGTCCATCTACCGATGTTGTTGTTTACTCTTATAGATGGAAGAGGAGGTGACGGAAAAGGAGGTGTTAGAGGTGGAGGAGGTTGTGAAAGTGGAGGATGTGGTGGTGGTGGTGAAGGAGGTGGCGGAGGTGGTGGAGGTGGTGGTGGAGGAAGTGGTGGTGGAGGTGGTGGTGGTGGAGAAGGTGGTGGTGGTGGAGGAGGTGGTGGAGGAGGAGGTGGTGGTGGTGGAGGAGGTGGTGGTGGAGGAGGTGGAGGAAGTGGTGGAGGAGGTGGTGGAGGTGGAAGAGGTGGTGGAGGTGATGGATATGGCGGAGGTGGTGGTGGTGGTGGAGGAGGTGGTGGTGGAGGAGGTGGTGGAGAAACTGGAGGAGGTGGTGGTGGAGAATGTGGTGGAGGAGGTGGTGGTGGAGAAGGTGGTGGAGGTGGTGGTGGTTGAGGAGGTGGTGGTGGTGGAGGTGGTGGAGAATGTGGTGGAGGAGGTGGTAGAGAATGTGGTGGAGGAGGTGGTGGTGGAGGATGTGGAGGTGGTGGTGGAGGAGGAGGAGGTGGTGGAGGTGGAGAAGGTGGTGGAGGTAGAAGAGGCATGGTCAAAGCCAGGAGATGGGGCAATGAATTTCAGCTGACAGATCAAAGCTGATGATGAATGATCGAGTGAAGCCGCCGCTTTAACCGTGGTGCACAACCACAAATAATAATGAAAAAATATGCAAATTTAACAAAACCACAATACTTCACTTGCTATAAAGAGACCCCATTGTTCCGAAATATGTGCCAATGTAAAAATACTCTTCATTTAAACGCCGCAGTCTTGTTGACAGATGTGTTGATGCATCTTGTTGTTGTTGTTGGTTTGTTTGTTTTGTTACAGCTGCTGAAGATGATTCTAAATCTGCAGAGAATTCGCCTCGTTGGTTCGATCCCGACCCTGACGACGCCTGCTGTATATGTGTAGTTTGCGTGTCTCTCTCTCTCATCATCATCACGGTGGCTAGGAGATGTTAACTACCTCGCCTGGAGATGTTAACTACCTCGCCTGGTATACAGGAGGGCGTGGTTTCGATCCCGACCCTGACGACGCCTGCTGCTGCTGTATATTTGGAGTTTGCGTGTCTCTCTCTCTCTCTCACCGTGGTCGCGTGAAAATTTTTATCGCTCCTGTACATTTAGAATAATCAAAATAATAATTTAAATGCATCATGTATATCCCACAGACCCCCTCCCCCACGCACCCCCTCGGCGTGTCCAGAGATCATAGCATCATAATCATCATCAGCCGCAGCAGCAGGAGGGGTCGGGCACACGGAGAATCTTAAAAAAAAACTAAGAAAAATCCACGATGCAATTTATAACCGTGAGCGAAATAAAAGACGGGTTAACCTTTAAATCGACTCATTAGGAAGTGCATTAATGGGTAATAAATTAAACACGGAGCCGCGAGTTCCGTGTATGTGTGTGTAACTCAAAACGTAAATATTATATATATATATATTTTGGCGTCTCTCCTCTGGCCTATCGGCCCTGTACGGCCTCAGAGCCCCCTGGGGATGAAAAATCAGTTGCGGCTGAGTTGACCTAGGGGGAGGAGGGCCCAGGACCGCTTCAAAGAATTCGTCACCGGTTTTGGCCTTGAGCGGTAATCGAACTCGGGTCGCCAGGTTCGTAGTGCAGCGCGCTAACCGCTACCACTACCGCTCCCCACCTACTCACAGACTCACACACCTACTCACACACTCGCACACACTCATACACCTACTCACACACGCACCTACTCACACACTCACACACCAACACACACACAATCACTCACTTACTCCCACACCTACTCACTCACACACCTACTCACTCACACACCTACTCACACACACTCACACACCAACACACACTCACACACCTACTCACACACACACACCTACTCACACACTCACACACTCACACACACACTCACACACCTATTCACACACACACACCTACTCACACACTCACACACCAACACACACACCTACTCACACACCTAGTCACTCACACACCTACTCACACACCTACTCACTCACACACCTACTCACTCACACACCTACTCACACACACTCACACCTACTCACACACACTCACACCTACTCACACACACTCACACCTACTCACACACACTCACACCTACTCACACACTCACACACCTACCCACACACTCACACACTCACACACCTACTCACACACTCACACATCTACTCACACAACTACTCACACACTCACACACCTACTCACACACCTACTCACACACCAATTCACACACTCACACACCTACTCACACACCTACTCACACAGTCACACACCTACTCACACACCTATTCAAAGGTTACACGCAGATGGATGTTCGCTCGCTCTCTTTCTCCATTCAACATTCAGCATTAAACCAACTCCTACGCAGCAAATCGGGCGACCGATAAGCGAGGCGCCTGCAGCCGACACAGCAGGAAACTTGTCCCATAGTTTTGCTCAATTATAACCGGTTTGGGTTGCGGTGGTTGTGAGTGGGTGGATGGGTGGGTGGATGGGTGGGTGGGTGAGTGAGTGGGTGGATGGGTGGGTTCGATGGGTGGGTGGATGGGTGGGTGGATGAGTGGGTGGATGGGTGGGTGGGTGAGTGAGTAGGTGGGTGAATGGGTGGGTGAATGGGTGGGTGAGAATAAAAATTAAGATTATAAATAATACAATAAAAACTATTAATAATACATTTCAAAAATCTAAAATAACAAGAGAAAAGAAAAATAATAAAATACGTTTAAAATAAAAATCGTACATTTAAAATAATAAAAGCAGAAAAGCCCACACGACATTTCAGTAAAACTTTTAACATACTGCCATCACCACCCCCCGTCATCAGCACCACTACCGACCGGCTCCTGCGGCCGTCTGGAACGCTCTTCCCTTCCGATATTGGGAAGCGACCGGGAGCTCTGCGCTTTTAAATCATCGTCTAGATGATCGACAAACTCATTGCTTTAGAACTGCTTACGTACGGCGCGAAAGAAGTCCGAGAAATAATGCGCCCGGCAGTCGACAGCGTGCGTCTCACAACAACAGCTACAACTTGAAGAGAGAGCGACGAGTGAAGGGAGGATAGTTGGTTGGCCGTGAAGTTTACAAAATGTTCAAAAACCCACGCACATTTCTGCTGAGGTTGTGGAACTCAGCCGTAGAAGTTGTTGAGAAACCACCCCTCCTCCAAACCCCGCCCCTCCCTTCGCCCCTCCCCTCCGCCCAACCCCGCCCCTCTTCTCGCCCCTCCCCTCCCCCAACCCCGCCCCTCCCCCGCGCCCCCACCCGCCGCCCACTGCCGCGAGCTTCCCGCTCGACCAAATCCGCTCATTTCAGGGCTCCCTGCATCTGGATTCTTTCCAAACAGTGGTGGTGGTGGCAGTGGTGGTGGTGGTGGTGGCAGTGGTGGTGGCAGTGGTGGTGGTGGTGGCAGTGGTGGTGGTGGTGGCAGTGGTGGTGGCAGTGGTGGTGGTGGTGGCAGTGGTGGTGGCAGTGGTGGTGGCAGCGGTGGTGGGGGTGGCAGTGGTGGTGGCGGGGGTGGTGGTGGTGACAGTGGTGGCGGGGGTGGTGGCAGTGGTGGCAGTGGTGGTGGTGGTGGCAGTGGTGGTGGTGGTGGCAGTGGTGGTGGCAGTGGTGGGGGTGGTGGCAGTGGTGGGGGTGGTGGCAATGGTGGTGGCAGTGGTGGGGGTGGTGGCAATGGTGGTGGCAGTGGTGGTGGTGGTGGCAGTGGTGGTGGTGGTGGCAGTGGTGGTGGCAGTGGTGGTGGCAGTGGTGGTGGCAGCGGTGGTGGGGGTGGTGGTGGTGGTGGCAGTGGTGGTGGTGGTGGCAGTGGTGGTGGCAGTGGTGGTGGTGGCAGTGGCAGTGGTGGTGGCAGTGGTGGTGGCAGTGGTGGTGGTGGCAGTGGTGGTGGCAGCGGTGGTGGGGGTGGCAGTGGTGGGGGTTGTGGTGGCAGTGGCAGTGGTGGTGGCAGTGCTGGGGGTTGTGGTGGCAGTGGTGGTGGTGGTGGTGGTGGGGGTGGTGGCAGTGGTGGTGGCAGTGGTGGTGGCAGCGGTGGTGGGGGTGGCAGTGGTGGGGGTTGTGGTGGCAGTGGCAGTGGTGGTGGCAGTGGTGGTGGCAGTGGTGGGGGTTGTGGTGGCAGTGGTGGTGGTGGTGGTGGTGGGGGTGGTGGCAGTGGTGGTGGGGGAGGTGGCAGTGGTGGTGGTGACAATGGTGGTGGTGGTGATGGTGGTGACAATAGTGGTGGTGGAAGTGACAGTGGTGGTGGTGGTGGTGACAGTGGTGATGGCCACTGAGCTTATTTTTTCAGAAGCAACCTGACAACCAATGATAGCTCAACGAAGTGGCCTTATCATCATCAGCATCACCACCTTGCGGAAAATTGATAGCAGAAGCCAAATGCTCAAAACGTGCGGTGACGTTGATTCAAAATTGCGGACGCAAAAAAAAAACCGGAGGACCCGGAGAAAAATCCACGGGACCCACGGGGAGAGAGAGACACAGGCAAACTCCAAATATACAGCAGCAGCAGGTGCCAGGGGTCGTGATCGAACCCACGACCTCCTGTGCACCAAGCGAGGGAGTTAACATCTCCTGGCCACCGTGATGATGATGAGAGAGAGAGAGACACGCAAACTCCAAATATACAGCAGCAGCAGCAGGTGCCAGGGGTCGTGATCGAACCCACGACCTCCTGTGCACCAGGCGAGGGAGTTAATATCTCCTGGCCACCGTGATGATGATGATGATGAGAGAGAGAGACACGCAAACTCCAAATATACAGCAGCAGCAGGTGCCAGGGGTCGTGATCGAACCCACGACCTCCTGTGCACCAAGCGAGGGAGTTAACATCTCCTGGCCACCGTGATGATGATGATGAGAGAGAGAGACACGCAAACTCCAAATATACAGCAGCAGCAGCAGGTGCCAGGGGTCGTGATCGAACCCACGAACTCCTGTGCACCAGGCGAGGGAGTTAACATCTCCTGGCCACCGTGATGATGATGAGAGAGAGAGAGAGAGACACGCAAACTCCAAATATACAGCAGCAGCAGCAAGTGCCAGGGGTCGTGATCGAACCCACGACCTCCTGTGCACCAGGCGAGGGAGTTAACATATCATGGCCACCGCGGCGGAATGGCTGCACACGTCTTCAGGTCGCGATAAGGCGCGGAGAGCCGATGGGGGGGGGAGGAGGGCAGTGGTAATTTAACGGCACAACGGCGTTTGAAATCGGTAGGGGAGGAGAGGGAGGAGAGGGAGCAGAGGGAAAGGAGGGAGAGGTAGGGAGGAGAGGGAGGGAGGAAAGGGAGGGGAGCGAGGGGAGGAGAGGGAGGGAGGAGAGAGAGGAGAGGGAGGAGAGGGAGCAGAGGGGAGGGGATGAGAGCGAGGGAAGGGAGGGAGGAGAGGGATGAGAGGGATGAGAGGGAGGGGAGGGAGGGGAGGGAGGGGAGGAGAGGGAGGAGAGGGAGGAGAGCGAGGGGAGGGAGAGGGAGGTGAGGGAGGAGAGGATGAGAGGGAGGAGAGGGAGGAGAGGGAGGGAAGGGAGGGAGGAGAGGAGAGCGAGGAGAGGAGAGCGAGGAGAGCGAGAGGGATGAGAGGGAGGAGAGGGAGGAGAGGGAGGGAAGGGAGGGAGGAGAGGAGAGGGAGGGGAGGGAGGGGAGGAGAGGGAGGAGAGGGAGGAGAGCGAGGGGAGGAGAGGGAGGAGAGGGAGGAGAGGGATGAGAGGGAGGAGAGGGAGGAGAGGGAGGGAAGGGAGGGAGGAGAGGAGAGCGAGGAGAGGAGAGCGAGGAGAGCGAGAGGGATGAGAGGGAGGAGAGGGAGGAGAGGGAGGGAAGGGAGGGAGGAGGAGGAGAGAGGGGAGGGAGGGGAGGAGAGGGAGGAGAGGGAGGAGAGCGAGGGGAGGAGAGGGAGGAGAGGGAGGAGAGCGAGGGGAGGGAGGGAGGAGAGGGAGGGATGAGAGGGAGGGGAGGAGAGGGAGTTCTTGTTTCCTCTGATCGTAAAAAAGGAGAGAGAAGAGAGGAGGAGAGGGAGGAGAGGGATGAGAGGGCTTGAGACGGTATCCCACCAATACGTGGAGTGCAAGAGCCTGGACTCGTTGTTCAAGGTCCTGAGAAACATCCTCCTAAGTTCAGCCTCCACTTCTCCCCGACTGTCCTCATCTTTGAATACCCGAAGGGCGACGGACTCCAACATCTTCAGGGGCTGGTCAGCGTGCTCGTCGGCTACGCCAAGCTCGCCATATACAGGGCGAGGAAGGTGGCCCTGGAGGGGCAACGTCCGGCCAGCAGCTTGGGCATCTTCCGCGCTCTGGTCGGAGCCAGGGTGTGGCTGGAGTTCCGCCACGCGCGGCTGACCCACGCCGTGCCGGCCTTCAAGGAGCAGTGGACGCTGGAGGAGGCCGTGTGCTCGGTGGCAGATGACGGTAGAGAGCTCTGTGCATGCAGATCTGAGCTACCCGTCGGAGGCCGTTTGACTGTGGGAAGGGCTGCGTGCAGATGCAGCACTTGTCGTAGTTAAAAATTGTGTACATAGAAAACAGGGGGAACATACTGTAGACATAGGGGCCGTCCATAAATGACGTCATGTACCTGGGGGGGGGGGGTCAGACATTTGTGACGATGTGTGACGAGGGGGGGGGGGGTGAGAAATGTGACGTCACATCAAAAGTCGCAGCTTTAAATACATATAGAATTATATTCTTGGTTCTTTCGGTAAAGTCACGTAGAAGGGAAACATAAACAAAAAACGCCACTTTTTCACATTTTCTTGCTGAGGTTTTAACACCTGATGATGATTGCTTGTGTTGCAGTCGAAACGTCGTGAGAATTTCATTGTTTTTATATTTTTATTATTTTATTGTTTCCCTTCTACGTGACTTTACCAAAAGAACCAAGAATATGAATCCCTGCAGTCAGGAAAGCTTTAAATCAAAAATATAGAATTGTAATAACAACACTATTTTTTAATAATTTTCATTACTAACTATTTGATTATTTAAATTTACTGAGGTCACCTTTTATTTATTCCACGAAGGAGCATTTTGCTTCTCCATGGGAGAATGGGGAAGCATAAATTTTGGATTTTTTTAATGATTGTTATTAAACATTTAGATTATAATGATTCTGCCTGGGCTTTTCATTCTGTGAAAGGAATATATGATTGTTATAATTGTACTCTCCATTTTGCTTCGTTCTACAACAAAGTTTCAAGTATTTTATTTATAGTTATAATGACTTTTAATATTTTATATTTATAAGATTATTTCAATATAATATTCTGAACATCTGCAGTTTTAGTTAGACGTTGAATATTTTCAAGTGAATTTTATGCTAAATTTCAGCTTTCCAACGCCTCCTTTTTAATAAATGTTTTCTCCTACAACAGCAGAGTGCAGCGCCACATTAATTACGCACTACAATGACAATAGTTTAAAGTGATTTGAAGCATGTTATATTTTCAAATAGAAATATGTTTTTTTTGGGGGGGGGGAGGCAGAGCTTTGTGACGTCATATCTGAGGGGGGTCTGACTTTTTGTGACGCCGTGTGACGAGGGGGGTAAAAAACCGTCAAAAAACGCGTGACGTCATTTATGGACGGCCCCTTTGAGTAGGGAGGAGAGGGTAGAGAGAGGGGTCGAGAGAGAGAGAGAGGGAAGGGGTAAGAAAGAGGAGAGCAGAGCTTGAAACCTTTCGTGAAATCTTTCATTTAAACAGGGGGGGGGGGGGTTACATAAATCAAAGCATTGAAAAAACCCCTAAATGATGAACGATTCAAAGTGCCGACTACGCCGAGCATCTTTTTGTTTCCTCTGATCGTAAAAAAAAGAGAGGGAGGAGAGGGAGGGGAGGGAGGGAGGGGAGGGATGGAGGAGAGAGAGGGAGGAGGGGATGGAGGGAGGGGGAGGGATGGAGGAGAGAGGGAGGGGAGGGGGGGAAGGAGGGAGGGAGAGAGAGGGAGGGGAGGGGAGGGAGGGAGGGGAGAGAGAGGGGAGGGAAGGAGGGAGGGAGGAGAGAGAGAGGGGAGGGAAGGAGGGAGGGATGGAGGAGAGAGAAAGAGGGAGGGGAGGGAGGGGAGGGATGGAGGAGAGAGAGGGAGGGAGGGAGGGAGGGAGGGAGGGAGGAGAGAGAGAGGGGAGGGGAGGGAAAGGAGGGAGGAGAGAGGGGAGGGGAGGGAAGGAGGGAGGGAGGGGAAGGATGGAGGAGAGAGAGGGAGGGGAGGGAGGGGAGGGATGGAGGAGAGAGAGAGAGGGAGGGGAGGGAAGGAGGGAGGGAGGAGAGAGAGGGAGGGGAGGGAGGGAGGGGAGAGATGGAGGAGAGAGAGGGAGGGGAGGGAGGGAGGGGAGGGATGGAGGAGAGAGAGAGGGGAGGGGAGGGAAGGAGGGAGGAGAGAGAGGGAGGGGAGGGGAGGGAAGGAGGGAGGGAGGGGAAGGATGGAGGAGAGAGAGGGAGGGAGGGAGGGGAGGGATGGAGGAGAGAGAGAGAGGGGAGGGGAGGGAAGGAGGGAAGGAGGAGAGAGAGAGGGGAGGGAAGGAGGGAGGGATGAGGAGAGAGAGAGAGGGAGGGGAGGGAGGGAGGGGATGGAGGAGAGAGAGGGAGGGAGAGGATGGGAGGGGAGGGATGGAGGAGAGAGGGAGGGGAGGGGGGAAGGAGGGAGGGAGAGAGAGGGAGGGGAGGGGAGGGAGGGAGGGGAGAGAGAGGGGAGGGAAGGAGGGAGGGAGGGAGAGAGAGAGGGGAGGAAGGAGGGAGGGATGGAGGAGAGAGAGAGGGGAGGGAGGGAGGGAGGGGAGGGTGGAGGAGAGAGGGAGGGGGGAGGGAGGGGAGGGATGGAGGAGGAGAGAGAGAGGGGAGGGAGGAAAGGAGGGAGGAGAGAGAGGGAGGGGAGGGAAGGAGGAGGGAGGGAAGGATGGAGGAGAGAGAGGGAGGGAGGGAGGGGAGGGATGGAGGAGAGAGAGAGAGGGGATGGGAGGGAGGGAGGGAGGGAGGAGAGAGAGAGGAGGGGAGGGAGGGAGGGGAGGGAGAGGGAGGGGGAGGGGGAGGGAGGGGAGGGAATGGAGGAGAGAAGAGAGGGGAGGGGAGAAGGAGGGAGGGGAGGGGTCTGTGCAGCCCGATAACCAGCGAGTTTGTTTGTTAGCGAAGTGTTGGAGGCAGCCGCGGGGATCGAGAAACTTTCCACGGGGCTGGGAGGGGGGCGGAGAAAAGGGGGGGGGTGGGTCTGAAATATTAAGCTTTTAAAATGGGCACCGCCTTTATAGTCAGAATAATAGCACTAATGGGACAGTCAATCTGCGATCTCGTGCACAACGACACAGAATTGGTAGTTGGTGATGCTGCTGGTGGTGGTAATGGTGGTGATGGTGGTGGTGATGGTGGTGATGGCGATGGTGGTGGTGATGGTGGTGGCGATGGTGGTCTTGATGGTGGTGATGGTGGTGATGGTGGTGATGGTGGTGGTGATGGTGGTGATGGCGATGGTGGTGGTGATGGTGGTGGCGATGGTGGTCTTGATGGTGGTGATGGTGGTGATGGTGGTGATGGTGGTGGTGATGGTGGTGATGGTGGTGATGGCGATGGTGGTGGTGATGGTGGTGGCGATGGTGGTCTTGATGGTGGTGATGGTGGTGATGGTGGTGATGGTGGTGGTGATGGTGGTTATGGTGGTGGTGATGTTGGTGGTGATGGTGGTGGTGATGGTGGTGATGGTGGTGATGGTGGTGGCGATGGTGGTGGTGGTCTTGATGGTGGTGATGGTGGTGATGGTGGTGATGGTGGTGGTGATGGTGGTGATGGTGATGGTGGTGGTGATGTTGGTGGTGATGGTGGTGGTGATGGTGGTGATGGTGGTGGTGATGGTGATGGTGGTGATGGTGGTAATGGTGGTGGTGGTGATGGTGGTGGTGGTGATGGCGATGGTGGTGATGGTGGTGGTGATGGTGGTGGTGGTGATGGTGGTGGTGATGGTGGTGATGGTGGTGGTGATGGTGGTGGTGGTGGTGATGGTGGTGGTGATGGTGGTGGTGGTGATGGTGGTGGCGATGGTGGTGGTAATGGTGGTGGCGATGGTGGTGATGGTGGTGTTGATGGTGGTGATGGTGATGGTGGTGGTAATGGTGGTGGTGATGGTGATGATGGTGGTGGTGATGGTGGTGATGGTGGTGGTGATGGTGGTGTTGGTGATGGTGGTGATGGTGATGGTGGTCATGGTGATGGTGGTGATGGTGATCGTGGTGATGGTGATGGTGGTGATGGTGGTGGTGATGGTGGTGGTGGTGATGGTGGTGATGGTGGTGGTGATGGTGGTGGTGGTGATGGTGGTGGTGATGGTGGTGGCGATGGTGGTCTTGATGGTGGTGATGGTGGTGATGGTGGTGATGGTGGTGGTGATGGTGGTGATGGTGGTGATGGCGATGGTGGTGGTGATGGTGGTGGCGATGGTGGTCTTGATGGTGGTGATGGTGGTGATGGTGGTGATGGTGGTGGTGATGGTGGTGATGGTGGTGATGGCGATGGTGGTGGTGATGGTGGTGGCGATGGTGGTCTTGATGGTGGTGATGGTGGTGATGGTGGTGATGGTGGTGGTGATGGTGGTTATGGTGGTGGTGATGTTGGTGGTGATGGTGGTGGTGATGGTGGTGATGGTGGTGATGGTGGTGGCGATGGTGGTGGTGGTCTTGATGGTGGTGATGGTGGTGATGGTGGTGATGGTGGTGGTGATGGTGGTGATGGTGATGGTGGTGGTGATGTTGGTGGTGATGGTGGTGGTGATGGTGGTGATGGTGGTGGTGATGGTGATGGTGGTGATGGTGGTAATGGTGGTGGTGGTGATGGTGGTGGTGGTGATGGCGATGGTGGTGATGGTGGTGGTGATGGTGGTGGTGGTGATGGTGGTGGTGATGGTGGTGATGGTGGTGGTGATGGTGGTGGTGGTGGTGATGGTGGTGGTGATGGTGGTGGTGGTGATGGTGGTGGCGATGGTGGTGGTAATGGTGGTGGCGATGGTGGTGATGGTGGTGTTGATGGTGGTGATGGTGATGGTGGTGGTAATGGTGGTGGTGATGGTGATGATGGTGGTGGTGATGGTGGTGATGGTGGTGGTGATGGTGGTGTTGGTGATGGTGGTGATGGTGATGGTGGTCATGGTGATGGTGGTGATGGTGATCGTGGTGATGGTGATGGTGGTGATGGTGGTGGTGATGGTGGTGGTGGTGATGGTGGTGATGGTGGTGGTGATGGTGGTGGTGGTGATGGTGGTGGTGATGGTGGTGGTGGTGGTGATGGTGGTGGTGATGATGGTGATGGTGGTGATGGTGATGGTGGTCATGGTGATGGTGGTGATGGTGGTGGTGATGGTGATCGTGGTGATGGTGGTGATGGTGGTGGTGATGGTGGTGGTGGTGATGGTGGTGGTGATGGTGGTGATGGTGGTGATGGTGGTGGTGATGGTGGTGGTGGTGATGGTGGTGGTGGTGATGGTGATCGTGGTGATGGTGATGGTGGTGGTGGTGGTGATGGTGGTGGTGGTGGTGATGGTGGTGATGGTGGTGGTGATGGTGGTGGTGGTGGCCGTGGTGCAGGATTCGGATATTCCGCAGGCCGCTCCCCGCTGCGCCACTACAAAAGAAAAGCCAAAGATTCACCCGATAGCCTTCAACAGACTGTAGGGGCAAGAGCCATCTGCGAGTTGCAGCACCTGTGAAGGCCGACACGGCACGCGAGGGGGTGGGTGGCCAGCACCATGCCCGGCCGCCTTTGTCTCCCCAGCGGCGATGTTTTCTACGCACCGCTACGCCAGGTTCCTCGTTTGTGGCAGAGTCAATGGTCCCACCGCCAGTGTTTTCGAGGAGGTGGATGAGGAGGAGGAGGTGTCGGAGGTGGAAGAGGTGGTGGAGAAGGAGGTGGTGGTGGAGGAGGAGGTGGTGGTAGACCAGTTGGCCGAGGAGGTGGTGGAGGAGGGGGTGGAAGAGGTGGAGAAGGAGGTGGTGGTGGAGGTGGTGAAGGAGAAGGAGGTGGTGGAGGAGGTGGTGGTGGTGGACCAGTTGAAGGAAGAGGTGGAGAAGGAGGTGGTGGTGGAGGAGGAGGTGGAGAAGGAGGAGGTGGTGGAGGAGGAGGTGGTGGACCAGTTGGACGAGGAGGTGGTGGAGGAGGTGATGGAAGAGGTGGAGGAGGAGGTGGTGAAGGAGAAGGAGGTGGTGGTGGAGGTGGAGGAGGTGGTGGACCAGTTGAAGGAAGAGGTGGAGGAGGTGGAGAGGTGGAGAAGGAGGTGGTGGTGCAGGAGGAGGAGGAGGAGGTGGAGAAGGAGATGGTGGTGAAGGAGATGGTGGACCAGTTGAAGGAGGAAGTGGAAGAGGTGGAGGAGGTGATGGAGAAGGAGGTGGTGGTGGAGGAGATGGTGGAGGAGGTGGTGGACCAGTTGGAGGAAGAGGTGGAGAAGGAGGTGGTGGAGGAGGTAGAGGAGGAGGTGGATGAGGAAGTGGAGGTGATGGAGGAGGAGGTGGATGAGGAGGTGGTTCACGATCGCACCCCCCCCCTTCTCTCGTCCTCAGCCGCCCCCCACCCTCCTCTCCGAGACCCCCACGACTCTCGGCGTTTTGATTGAAATTCGTGGCCGTGAAGAAGAATAAGAAGAAGCCTCTCCATTGCCCGCTTGGCCGTCACGTCGCCGGTTATGTGTTGTTGTTGTTGTTGTCGCTTTTAAAGCCAAGCGCACCAAGCACACACACAGACACACAGCGTGGTGGTTGTTGTTGTTGTTGTTGACACGGGATGTGTTGAGTTGTTGTTGTTGACACGGGATGTGTTGAGTTGTTGTTGTTGTTGTTGACACGGGATGTGTTGAGTTGTTGTTGTTGTTGTTGACACGGGATGTGTTGAGTTGTTGTTGTTGACACGGGATGTGTTGAGTTGTTGTTGTTGTTGTTGACACGGGATGTGTTGAGCTGTTGTTGTTGTTGTTTGTTTGTTCGTGCACCGCTGCCAACGCAGCAGCTTTCACTCATCATCAGCTGCGATCCGTCCGCTGCAAATCATCGTCGCGACACCTCGCATTGACATTCCTCGTCCACCTCGTCCACCACCTCCTCCACCACCTCCACCTCCCCCTCCACTTCTGCCTCGATCGTCCCCCCCCCGCCCTCCCCTCCCTCCATCATCAGCCCCAGTGGGCGCTTTGCCCCTTTCAGGTTGGTGATGGTCGCAGTTTTATTTTTGTGCCTTTGCTGAGCGATTTGTTTAACAGTTCTCGCACTTTGCGCGCTGATGTCGTGTTGTCGTATAGATTGTTTGTTGTTGATGTTGGTGTTGTTGTCACGTTCTCACTCCCGTGCCCTCCTCGCTAGGCGTCTGTGGGGGGATAAAAGGGCTTCATAGCTCATCGGATTTCCTCCAGTATAAAGAACGATTCTGATTCTGATTCTGGAGGCGGTGGATGCCAATTCTAACGATGCCTGCTGCTGTCTATTTGCAGTCTGCGTGTGTCTCTCTCCCTCTCATCATCATCATTATCATCATCACGGTGGCTAGGAGATGTTGACTACCTCGCCTGGTATACAGGAGGCCGTGGGTTCGATCCCGACCCTGACGATGCCTGCTGCTGTATATTTGGAGTTTGCGTGTCTCTCTCTGTCTCTCCCCGTGGTCGCGTGGATTTTTTCTCCGTCCACATTTAGAATCAACGCCACGGCATGTGAGAGTATTTTTGCGACATGCTTCACATTTCCACACAACGACGACGATGATGATGATGGTGATGATGATGATGAGCCCACTTCGTTGAGCTATCGTTTGTGATAGCTATGTAGCTTCTGGAAAAGAGCTACACAGGCCTTAGCTGGTAAAATAAAAAATAGCTTAGTTGATAGCATATACTTTATAGATATATATAATGATATATAGATCATAGATAGATGATAGATTATAGATAGACATATGGTAGACAGGTGGTAGACAGATTTATGAAATATAAACGATAGATTTTGATGATAGATGATATATAGATAACAGTTAATAGAGAGATAATACATAGACAGATGACAGATATATAAATGGTGCTGTATAGTTCATAGGCAGACGATAGCCAGATGATTGACAGCTGATAGATGGGTGGCAGACAGTCAAATGATAGACACACATCTCCATATATATAAAAGGCAAAATTGTGAATGTGTGTCTGTTCAAAATGTTTAGCGTACTTCCCGACATGCAACAATCTGTAAAAATACACTTCTGTTTTTTTTATGGGGGCGGGGAGTTCAATAATGCATTTTTTTTCACGGCAAGTGAGGTGTGACGTAAAAACTGTCACGTGACCCGCGCACGTGGAAGCGTAACTCATTGTAGTTCGATTCCCGCTCACCACCGGTGACGATTATTTCAACCGCTCCTGGGCCTCCCCTAGGTCGACTCAGCCTCAAACGAGTAACTGCTGTGGTGTGTGAAACATCGCCACTGGGGAGACAAAGGCGGCCGCGCGTGGTGGATCCAAGTCCCGGGCGAAGCCGGGTAGTACAGCTAGTATTTATATATATAAGATGATAGATAGACGGTGCTCTATAGCTCACAGACAGACAACAGGCAGATGATTGACGGATAGATGGATAGATTTACGGTGATTGATGGACAGATGAGCGGGTTAGAGCCAGCAGCGTGTTTGGGATCGCAGCGCCTGCCCAGCGCCGGGTGTTCTAATATATAAGTAATATGTATAATATATAAATGAATACTATATTATATAAATACATACACAAAGGACAAAGATCCCCCGTATAGCCTCTACACTGTTGGGGGGGGGGGCGCGGGGCAAGTTGCTATTTGCGAGTCGAGGCATCGCCTGTGAAGGTCGGCACGACCTCCGGATAGCTACGTACGGTGCGAAAGAAGTTCAACGTGCCAGCAGCACGCCCGGCCGCCTTTGTATCCCTCGATGGCGACGATCACTATACACGTCCGCCCAGCAACGGGTTCAGCTCATAATTGTCGGTGGCCGTTAGCCGGGAATCGAACCCGGGTCGCCGGATGTGGTAGTGAGGCCGTGAAGCTAACCGCTACACTCCCGTTCCCCATTACACACACACACACACCACCAGTGCGAAGATAGTGCGGGGTCTGCAGCATTATGTTATAAAGGGGGCCCTAAATTAAATAAATAAACACGTTAATGTTAAAGCGCACATTTTTAACTCACCGAGTAAATCATTGTATTATTTTCACTTGCTACACGGCCCAGATAATACGAGAAATGGCTAACCTTAAACACCCGGTCGTTCGTAAAAGTTGAAGGCGGTATAGTACTATAGTAATAGAGCAAGTGCAGAGTCGCCGAACCGGACTTGATAGCTTGACAGCATTTAGCGCGGGGGCCCTTGAAAGTGCATGGCCCGTAGCTACTACACGTGTAGTAGTAGTAGCTATTTATGCAGTAGCTACTACTACACGTGTAGCAGTAGCTACTACACGTGTAGTAGCAGCTACTACACGTGTAGTAGTAGTAGTAGCTACACGTGTAGTAGTAGCTACTACACGTGTAGTAGTAGCTGCTTGTGATACTCGGATACTCCGACAATGACACACACGCACACACACCCTACATACACACATCACAGAGACAAAGACCCCCCTCACCTGCATGGCATCTTAATAGACTGTTGGGGCAAGTGCTGTTAGCGAGCGCCTATGAAGACCCAGGCATGGGCCCCATAAGAAATTGAGGCTGAGTGGACCTACGGGTGCCCCACGACTGGTGTTGTTGGTTGGCGGTGATGGTGGTGGTGGTGGCCGTGAGCGGGTGCCAACCGCTCCGCCACCGCTCCCCATACTGCCAAAGACAAAGATCCCCCGTGTAGCCTCGAACAGATTGTTGGGGCAAGTGCTGTCAGCGAGGAGCAGCAGCAGCACCTACCAAGGCCGGCGCTGTGGCTCACGAGGGGGTGGGTGGCCAGCACCGCGCCCGGCCGCCTTTGTCTCCCCAGTGGCGATGTTTACTGCACACCGCACCAGGTTTTACTGATTTGAGGCTGAGTCGACCTAGGGAGAGGTCCAGGACCGGTTCAGATTATCGTCACCCGGCAACCCGGGTTCGATTCGTAGCGGTCAGCGTAGCGTAGCGCAAGACAAAGCTAACCCGTGTAGCCTTAACAAGCTGCTGGGGTCAAGGGCCGCTCGCGAAGTAGCATCTACGAAAATTGTTTTGCTAAATGCATCACCACTCGCGTACAGAAAGAAAAAACCGACATTTTACAATGAGGTAGCAATTAATTGTCGGGTTCGTGCCGTCGTGTTAATGGACATTCATTACGAGAGGAGGGGAGAGCGGGAGGGAGGGAGAGAAAGAGAGGGAGGGAGAGAGTGTGAGGAAGAGAGTGGGAGAATGAGAGAGTGAGTGAGTCACAGTGAGAGAGTGAGAGAGTCACAGTGAGAGAGTGAGTGAGTCACAGTGACAGAGTGAGTGAGTCACAGTGAGAGAGTGAGAGAGTGACAGAGTGAGTGAGTGAGTGACAGAGTGAGAGAGTGAGTGAGTCACAGTGAGAAAGTGAGTGAGTCACAGTGAGAGAGTGAGTGACAGAGTGAGTGAGTGACAGAGTGAGAGAGTGAGAGGGTGAGTGAGTCACAGTGAGAGAGTGAGAGAGTGAGTGAGTGAGAGTGTGAGAGAGTGAGAGTGTGAGTGAGTCACAGTGAGAGAGTGAGTGAGTCACAGTGACAGAGTGAGTCACAGTGAGAGAGTGAGAGAGTGAGTGAGTGACAGAGTGAGAGAGTGAGTGAGTCACAGTGAGAGACAGAGTGAGAGTGTGAGAGCATGAGAGAGTGAGTCACAGTGAGAGAGTGAGTGAGAGACAGAGTGAGTGAGTGACAGAGTGAGTGAGTCACAGTGACAGAGTGAGTGAGTCACAGTGAGAGAGTGAGTGAGTCACAGTGAGAGAGTGACAGAGTGAGTGAGAGGGTGAGAGAGTGAGTGAGAGAGTGAGTGAGTCACAGTGAGAGAGTGAAAGAGTAATTGAGTCACAGTGAGAGAGTGAGAGAGTGAGTGAGTCACAGTGAGAGAGTGAGTGAGCGGGTGAGAGAGTGAGTGAGTCACAGTGAGAGAGTGAGAGGGTGAGAGTGTGAGTGAGTCACAGTGAGAGAGTGAGTGAGTCACAGTGAGAGAGTGAGTGAGAGAGTGAGGGAGTGAGTGAGTTACAGTGAGAAAGTGAGTGAGAGAGTGAGTCACAGTGAGAGAGTGAGTGAGAGAGTGAGGGAGTGAGTGAGTTACAGTGAGAAAGTGAGTGAGAGAGTGAGTCACAGTGAGAGAGTGAGTGAGAGAGTGAGGGAGTGAGTGAGTTACAGTGAGAAAGTGAGTGAGAGAGTGAGTCACAGTGAGTGAGTGAGTGAGTCACAGTGAGAGGGTGAGTGAGAGAGTGAGAGGGTGAGTGAGTTACAGTGAGAGAGTGAGTGAGAGAGTGAGTCACAGTGAGAGAGTGAGTGAGAGAGTGAGGGAGTGAGTGAGTCACAGTGAGAGAGTGAGTGAGAGAGTGAGAGAGTGAGTGAGTTACAGTGAGAGAGTGAGTGAGAGAGTGAGTCACAGTGAGAGAGTGAGAGAGTGAGTGAGTCACAGTGAGAGAGTGAGAGAGTCACAGTGAGAGCGTGAGTGAGTCACAGTAAGAGAGTGAGAGCGTGAGTGAGTCACAGTGAGCGAGTGAGCGAGGGAGTGAGAGAGTGAGTGAGTCACAGTGAGAGAGTGAGAGAGTGAGTGAGTCACAGTGAGCAAGTGAGTGAGACAGAGTGAGAGAGTGAGTGAGACAGAGTGAGAGAGTGAGTGAGTCATAGTGAGAGGGTGAGTGAGTCACAGTGAGAGAGTGAGTGAGACAGAGTGAGAGAGTGAGTGAGTCACAGTGAGAGAGTGAGTGAGTCACAGTGAGAGAGTTAGAGGGTGAGAAGAGAGAGAGTGAGTCACAGTGACAGAGTGAATGAGTCACAGTGAGAGAGTGAGTGAGTCACAGTGAGAGAGTGAGTGACAGAGTGAGGGTGCGAGTGAGAGAGTGAGTGATAGTGAGAGAGTGAGTCACAGTGAGAGAGTGAGTGAGACAGAGTGAGGGAGTGAGTGAGAGAGTGCGAGTGAGAGAGTGAGTGACAGAGTTAGAGAGTGAGAGAGTGAGTGAGAGAGTGCGAGTGAGAGAGTGAGTGAGAGTGGCTGAGAAAGTGACAGAGTTAGAGTGAGCGAGTCACAGTGAGACAGTGAGTGGGGGAGTGCGTCTGAATGAGTCACAGTGAGAGAGTATGTGACCGAGTGAGAGAGTGTGAGTGAGAGTGTGAGTGAGTGAGTCACAGTGAGACAGAGTGAGAGGGTGAGTGAGAGTCGATACAATCTGTACCACTTTGGGAAGAATTAAAGAATCGTTGTCATATTATCAGTCGCGCCCCTGCCATAGGAATGTGGAATTGTACCGCGCATCTCCATCGTGATAGAGGCCTCCTCCTCCACCTCCTTTTTCACCTCCTCCCCCTACCCTCCTCCTCCACGCCCTCCCTCATCTCCTCCTCCACCGTCCGGCCGAGCCTCATGTAGATTGACCGTCAAATTGCCCTCGCAATTTCCTGCCACACTTATCTCATCCATCCCGTGCTCATCCACCCGCCCCCTTCGCCAACCCCCACCTCGCCCCCCCCTCGACCCCCCATCGTCCCCCACCTCGCTCCCCCCTCTCCCCCCCTCGCCTCCCTCCCCCCCCCTTCAGCCTTCTTCTATGAGTCTACAGGCTACCATCTCACTCAATCGTTTGACCAACTCGCCCACCATCTCACTCACCATCTCACCCACCATCTCGCCCATCATTTCACTCGCTCACCCACCCACTCACTCACCCACTCGCCCACCCACTCACTCATCCACTCGCCCATTCACTCAACAATTCACTCACCCGCTCACCCACCAATGATACTCCAATCCTGGTGTCTCGAGTTATCACACAGGTCACGCAACCACATCAACTCACCGAATTCACCATCTCACTCACCAATTTCACTCACCATCTCACTCACCATCTCACTCGCTCGCCCACTCACCCACTCACTCCTATCCTGGTCTCTGTTGTTCTCACACTTGTCACACAACAACATCGACTTGAACTCACGCACTCACCATCTCACTCACTATCTCACTCACCATCTCACCCACCCACTCACTCCATCACTCACTCCATCACTCACCCACCCACTCACCCACCCACCCACTGCTATCCTGGTCTCTGTAGTTATCACACTTGTCACACAACAACATCGACTTGAACTCACGCACTCACCATCTCATTCACCATCTCATTCACCATCTCACCCACCCACCCACCCACTCACCCACCCACTCACCCACCCACCCACTGCTATTCTGGTCTCTGTTGTTATCACACTTGTCACACAACAACATCGATTTGACACCGATGTCTCCAATTGGCCCAGACCATTGCACGTTCAGGATCTCTCCTCCTCGTGTCGTGCACCTCGCTGTGTCCCTGCACACGATTCGGAATTAGTCGCTTGCATTTTTATTATCTCTTTTTTTTAGGGGGGCGGAGGGGGGCGCTTCCCCCCCCCCACCTCTTGTCCGACGTTCTACAAAGTTGCCTGAGGTCCACGTGGCTCGGCAACCGATTAAAATCCTCCCCCCTCCCTCCCTTCCTTCGAAGGTACATCGCAGGCGGCTGTGGCGTTTTATATTTTTAAAAATATATATTTGTTTCTATCACGGCACATGGTGGAAATAAAATATATATTTTTTTACTGAAATGACATTACAAAAATTAAAAAAATCCCACCAACGGAGGTTTTATTTTTTTCTTCCGTTTCTCTCCAGAGCCCAATTTTTTTTGTTTTACGAAACGAAGACTTGGCAAAAATTTTTTAATAATAATAATCATACTACTACGCGTTAATTTGACGGGGGGGGGGAGGAGGAGGGGGGTGGGGAACACAAGCCCTTATTGAGAAGCAATATAAATAAAGAATAAAAATCGTTCGTCTAAACATACATTCATTTCGTTATTTTATTTCGCAAAAAAATCCCGAGGTAATAAACGCGCGCTCGTTGCACACACGCGCGCGTTTATTAATTAGGCGCGCGCGCGCGAGCGTTTGTGACGGCGATGATGTTGATAGTGTGATGGCGATGTGAGTGATGCGTGGGTGATGTGGGTGTGATGCGATGTGAGTGATGCGTTATGATGTGATGCGATGTGGTGTGCTTGATGCGTGGGTGATGTGGGTGTGATGTGATGTTGGTGATGCGTGGGTGATGTGGGTGTGATGTGATGCGATGTGGAATGGGTGATGCGTGGGTGGTGTGGGTGTGATGCCATGTGTCGTGATGCATGGGTGATGTGTTATGATGTGATGCGATGTTGTGTGCGTGATGCGTGGGTGATGTAGGTGTGATGTGATGGGATGCGATGTTGTGTGGGTGATGCATGGGTGATGTGTTGTGATGTGATGTTGGTGATGCGTGGGTGATGTGGGTGTGATGTGGTGGGATGCGATGTTGTGTGGGTGATGCGTGGGTGATGTGGGGCATGATGGTGTGATGCGATGTTGTGCGACGCGTGAGCGATGTGGGTGCGATGTGACCCCGTGCGCCTACGGGAGATGTCTGTGACGAAGCGCTTCATAGCTCATCGGATTTCTGCAGGATCAGTAAAGATTCTGATTCTGGAGGTCGTGGGTTCAATCGCAAACCCTGACGATGTCTGCTGCTGGATATTTGGAGTTTGCGATGTATATCTTACGCTTCTGATTCATCGCATGCAGCTGTAAACATGATTATTAATAATAATGAATACGTGAATGCATGCAAATGTGAAATATATAATTATATTTTGTATTCATACATTACATTATTACATTCTTTTTGAATAATGTTTAAATAAAACAGCACGGGCGCGATTGGCTCCTTAAAAACAATACTCAAAACCATGACCATCATCATCAACACCATCATCATCACCATCAACACCATCATCATCATTATCAACACCATCATCATCAGCATCAACACAATCATAATCACCATCAACACCATCAACACCATCGTCACCATCGTCACCATCATCATCAACACCATCATCATCAACACCATCATCATCAGCATCAACACCATCATCAACATCAACACCATCACCATCAACACCATCATCATCAACACCACCATAATCAGCATCAACACCATCATCATCATCAACACCACCACCATCATTACCATCATCATCAACACTATCATCAGCATCAACGCCATCATCACCATCGTCACCATCAACACCATCATAATCACCATCAACACCATCATCAATACCATGATCATCAACACCATCATCATCAGCATCAACACCATCATCAACACCATCACCATCATTGCCATCATCATCAACACTATCATCATCAGCATCAACACCATCATCATCACCATCGTCACCATCAACACCATCATCATCAACACCATCATTATCATCAACACCATCATCATCACCATAAACACCATCATCATGAACACCATCATCATCAGAATCAACACCATTACCATCATCACCATCAGCATCAACACCATTACCATCATCACCATCAACACCATCATAATCAGCATCAACACAATAATCATCACAATCAACAACACTTGCCCCAACAGTCTATGTAGACTACATAGAGGATATTTGTCTATGTGTGTGTCTCTCTGAGCTTGCTAACAGCACGTGCCCCAACAGTCTATGTAGACTACACAGATGATCTTTGTCTATGTGTGTGTCTCTCTGAGCTCGCTAACAGAACGTGCTCCAACAGTCTATGTAGACTACACAGATAATTTTTGTCTATGTGTGTGTCTCTCTGAGCTCGCTAACAGCACGTGCCCCAACAGTCTATGTAGACTACACAGAGGACCTTTGTCTATGTGTGTGTCTCTCTGAGCTCGCTAACAGCACGTCCCCCAAAAGTCTATGTAGACTACACAGATGATCTTTGTCTATGTGTGTGTCTCTCTGAGCTTGCTAACAACACGTGCCCCAACAGTCTATGTAGACTACACAGATAGCATTTGTCTATGTGTGTGTCTCTCTGAGCTCGCTAACAGCACGTGCCCCAACAGTCTATGTAGACTACACAGAGGATATTTGTCTATGTGTGTGTCTCTCTGAGCTCGCTAACAGCACGTGCCCCAACAGTCTATGTAGACTACACAGATGATCTTTGTCTATGTGTGTGTCTCTCTGAGCTCGCTAACAGCACGTGCCCCAACAGTCTATATAGACTACACAGATAATATTTGTCTATGTGTGTGTCTCTCTGAGCTCGCTAACAGCACGTGCCCCAACAGTCTATGTAGACTACACAGATGATCTTTGTCTATGTGTGTGTATCTCTGAGTTTGCTAACAACACGTGCCCCAACAGTCTATGTAGACTACACAGATAATATTTGTCTATGTGTGTGTCTCTCTGAGCTCGCTAACAGCACGTGCCCCAACAGTCTATGTAGACTACACAGATGATCTTTGTCTATGTGTGTGTCTCTCTTAGCTCGCTAACAGCACGTGCCGAAAACAGTCTATATAGACTACACAGATAATTTTTGTCTATGTGTGTGTCTCTCTGAGCTCGCTAACAGCACGTGCCCCAACAGCCTATGTAGAATACACGGAGGATATTTGTCTATGTGTGTGTCTCTCTGAGCTCGCTAACAGCACGTGCCCCAACAGTCTATGTAGACTACACAGATGATCTTTGTCTATGTGTGTGTCTCTCTGAGCTCGCTAACAGCACGTGCCCCAACAGTCTATGTAGACTACACAGAGGATCTTTGTCTATGTTTGTGTCTCTCTGAGCTCGC
Organism: Petromyzon marinus; assembly: GCF_048934315.1. Taxonomy (NCBI): domain Eukaryota; kingdom Metazoa; phylum Chordata; class Hyperoartia; order Petromyzontiformes; family Petromyzontidae; genus Petromyzon; species Petromyzon marinus. Next base: position 14,887,588 of record NC_133667.1, on the reverse strand, counting down.
TAACAGCACGTGCCTCAACAGTCTATGTAGACTACACAGAGGATCTTTGTCTATGTGTGTGTCTCTCTGAGCTCGCTAACAGCACGTGCCCCAACAGTCTATGTAGACTACACAGATAATCTTTGTCTATGTGTGTGTCTCTCTGAGCTCGCTAACAGCACGTGCCCCAACAGTCTATGTAGACTACACAGAATTGTTTTGTCTATGTGTGTGTCTCTCTGAGCTCGCTAACAGCACGTGCCCCAAGAGTCTATGTAGACTACACAGAGGATCTTTGTCTATGTGTGTGTCTCTCTGAGCTCGCTAACAGCACGTGCCCCAACAGTCTATGTAGACTATACAGAGGATCTTTGTCTATGTGTGTGTCTCTCTGAGCTCGCTAACAGCACGTGCCCCAACAGTGTATGTAGACTACACAGAGGATATTTGTCTATGTGTGTGTCTCTCTGAGCTCGCTAACAGCACGTGCCCCAACAATCTATGTAGACTACACAGAGGATATTTGTCTATGTGTGTGTCTCTCTGAGCTCGCTAACAGCACGTGCCCCAACAGTCTATATAGACTACACAGATAATATTTGTCTATGTGTGTGTCTCTCTTAGCTCGCTAACAGCACGTGCCCCAACAGCCTATGTAGACTACACAGAGGATATTTGTCTATGTGTGTGTCTCTGTGAGCTCGCTAACAGCACGTGCCCCAACAGTCTATGTAGAATACACAGATGGTCTTTGTCTATGTGTGTGTCTCTCTGAGCTCGCTAACAGCACGTGCCCCAACAGTCTATGTAGACTACACAGAGGATCTTTGTCTATGTTTGTGTCTCTCTGAGCTCGCTAACAGCACGTGCCTCAACGGTCTATGTAGACTACACAGATGATCTTTGTCTATGTGTGTGTCTCTCTGAGCTCGCTAACAGCACGTGCCCCAACAGTCTATGTAGACTACACAGAGGTTCTTTGTCTATGTGTGTGTCTCTCTGAGCTCGCTAACAGCACGTGCCCCAACAGTCTATGTAGACTACACAGATAATTTTTGTCTATGTGTGTGTCTCTCTGAGCTCGCTAACAGCACGTGCCCCAACAGTCTATGTAGACTACACAGAGGATATTTGTCTATGTGTGTGTCTCTCTGAGCTCGCTAACAGCACGTGCCCCAACAGTCTATGTAGACTACACAGAGGATCTTTGTCTATGTGTGTGTCTCTCTGAGCTCGCTAACAGCACGTGCCCCAACAGTGTATGTAGACTACACAGAGGATCTTTGTCTATGTTTGTGTCTCTCTGAGCTCGCTAACAGCACGTGCCCCAACAGTCTATGTAGACTACACAGAGGATCTTTGTCTATGTGTGTGTCTCTCTGAGCTCGCTAACAGCACGTGCCCCAACAGTCTATGTAGACTACACAGATAATCTTTGTCTATGTGTGTGTCTCTCTGAGCTCGCTAACAGCACGTGCCCCAACAGTCTATGTAGACTACACAGATAATCTTTGTCTATGTGTGTGTCTCTCTGAGCTCGCTAACAGCACGTGCCCCAACAGTCTATGTAGACTACACAGAATGTTTTTGTCTATGTGTGTGTCTCTCTGAGCTCGCTAACAGCACGTGCCCCAAGAGTCTATGTAGACTACACAGAGGATCTTTGTCTATGTGTGTGTCTCTCTGAGCTCGCTAACAGCACGTGCCCCAACAGTCTATGTAGACTATACAGAGGATCTTTGTCTATGTGTGTGTCTCTCTGAGCTCGCTAACAGCACGTGCCCCAACAGTGTATGTAGACTACACAGAGGATATTTGTCTATGTGTGTGTCTCTCTGAGCTCGCTAACAGCACGTGCCCCAACAATCTATGTAGACTACACAGAGGATCTTTGTCTATGTGTGTGTCTCTCTGAGCTCGCTAACAGCACGTGCCCCAACAGTCTATATAGACTACACAGATAATATTTGTCTATGTGTGTGTCTCTCTGAGCTCGCTAACAGCACGTGCCCCAACAGCCTATGTAGACTACACAGAGGATATTTGTCTATGTGTGTGTCTCTGTGAGCTCGCTAACAGCACGTGCCCCAACAGTCTATGTAGAATACACAGATGGTCTTTGTCTATGTGTGTGTCTCTCTGAGCTCGCTAACAGCACGTGCCCCAACAGTCTATGTAGACTACACAGAGGATCTTTGTCTATGTTTGTGTCTCTCTGAGCTCGCTAACAGCACGTGCCTCAACGGTCTATGTAGACTACACAGATGATCTTTGTCTATGTGTGTGTCTCTCTGAGCTCGCTAACAGCACGTGCCCCAACAGTCTATGTAGACTACACAGAGGTTCTTTGTCTATGTGTGTGTCTCTTTGAGCTCGCTAACAGCACGTGCCCCAACAGTCTATGTAGACTACACAGATAATTTTTGTCTATGTGTGTGTCTCTCTGAGCTCGCTAACAGCACGTGCCCCAACAGTCTATGTAGACTACACAGAGGATATTTGTCTATGTGTGTGTCTCTCTGAGCTCGCTAACAGCACGTGCCCCAACAGTCTATGTAGACTACACAGAGGATCTTTGTCTATGTGTGTGTCTCTCTGAGCTCGCTAACAGCACGTGCCCCAACAGTGTATGTAGACTACACAGAGGATCTTTGTCTATGTTTGTGTCTCTCTGAGCTCGCTAACAGCACGTGCCCCAACAGTCTATGTAGACTACACAGAGGATCTTTGTCTATGTGTGTGTCTCTCTGAGCTCGCTAACAGCACGTGCCCCAACAGTCTATGTAGACTACACAGATAATCTTTGTCTATGTGTGTGTCTCTCTGAGCTCGCTAACAGCACGTGCCCCAACAGTCTATGTAGACTACACAGAGGATCTTTGTCTATGTGTGTGTCTCTCTGAGCTCGCTAACAGCACGTGCCCCAACAGTCTATGTAGACTACACAGAGGATCTTTGTCTATGTGTCTGTCTCTCTGAGCTCGCTAACAGCACGTGCCCCAACAGTCTATGTAGACTACACAGAATTGTTTTGTCTATGTGTGTGTCTCTCTGAGCTCGCTAACAGCACGTGCCCCAAGAGTCTATGTAGACTACACAGAGGATCTTTGTCTATGTGTGTGTCTCTCTGAGCTCGCTAACAGCACGTGCCCCAACAGTCTATGTAGACTATACAGAGGATCTTTGTCTATGTGTGTGTCTCTCTGAGCTCGCTAACAGCACGTGCCCCAACAGTGTATGTAGACTACACAGAGGATATTTGTCTATGTGTGTGTCTCTCTGAGCTCGCTAACAGCACGTGCCCCAACAATCTATGTAGACTACACAGAGGATATTTGTCTATGTGTGTGTCTCTCTGAGCTCGCTAACAGCACGTGCCCCAACAGTCTATATAGACTACACAGATAATATTTGTCTATGTGTGTGTCTCTCTTAGCTCGCTAACAGCACGTGCCCCAACAGCCTATGTAGACTACACAGAGGATATTTGTCTATGTGTGTGTCTCTGTGAGCTCGCTAACAGCACGTGCCCCAACAGTCTATGTAGAATACACAGATGGTCTTTGTCTATGTGTGTGTCTCTCTGAGCTCGCTAACAGCACGTGCCCCAACAGTCTATGTAGACTACACAGAGGATCTTTGTCTATGTTTGTGTCTCTCTGAGCTCGCTAACAGCACGTGCCTCAACGGTCTATGTAGACTACACAGATGATCTTTGTCTATGTGTGTGTCTCTCTGAGCTCGCTAACAGCACGTGCCCCAACAGTCTATGTAGACTACACAGAGGTTCTTTGTCTATGTGTGTGTCTCTCTGAGCTCGCTAACAGCACGTGCCCCAACAGTCTATGTAGACTACACAGATAATTTTTGTCTATGTGTGTGTCTCTCTGAGCTCGCTAACAGCACGTGCCCCAACAGTCTATGTAGACTACACAGAGGATATTTGTCTATGTGTGTGTCTCTCTGAGCTCGCTAACAGCACGTGCCCCAACAGTCTATGTAGACTACACAGAGGATCTTTGTCTATGTGTGTGTCTCTCTGAGCTCGCTAACAGCACGTGCCCCAACAGTGTATGTAGACTACACAGAGGATCTTTGTCTATGTTTGTGTCTCTCTGAGCTCGCTAACAGCACGTGCCCCAACAGTCTATGTAGACTACACAGAGGATCTTTGTCTATGTGTGTGTCTCTCTGAGCTCGCTAACAGCACGTGCCCCAACAGTCTATGTAGACTACACAGATAATCTTTGTCTATGTGTGTGTCTCTCTGAGCTCGCTAACAGCACGTGCCCCAACAGTCTATGTAGACTACACAGATAATCTTTGTCTATGTGTGTGTCTCTCTGAGCTCGCTAACAGCACGTGCCCCAACAGTCTATGTAGACTACACAGAATGTTTTTGTCTATGTGTGTGTCTCTCTGAGCTCGCTAACAGCACGTGCCCCAAGAGTCTATGTAGACTACACAGAGGATCTTTGTCTATGTGTGTGTCTCTCTGAGCTCGCTAACAGCACGTGCCCCAACAGTCTATGTAGACTATACAGAGGATCTTTGTCTATGTGTGTGTCTCTCTGAGCTCGCTAACAGCACGTGCCCCAACAGTGTATGTAGACTACACAGAGGATATTTGTCTATGTGTGTGTCTCTCTGAGCTCGCTAACAGCACGTGCCCCAACAATCTATGTAGACTACACAGAGGATCTTTGTCTATGTGTGTGTCTCTCTGAGCTCGCTAACAGCACGTGCCCCAACAGTCTATATAGACTACACAGATAATATTTGTCTATGTGTGTGTCTCTCTGAGCTCGCTAACAGCACGTGCCCCAACAGCCTATGTAGACTACACAGAGGATATTTGTCTATGTGTGTGTCTCTGTGAGCTCGCTAACAGCACGTGCCCCAACAGTCTATGTAGAATACACAGATGGTCTTTGTCTATGTGTGTGTCTCTCTGAGCTCGCTAACAGCACGTGCCCCAACAGTCTATGTAGACTACACAGAGGATCTTTGTCTATGTTTGTGTCTCTCTGAGCTCGCTAACAGCACGTGCCTCAACGGTCTATGTAGACTACACAGATGATCTTTGTCTATGTGTGTGTCTCTCTGAGCTCGCTAACAGCACGTGCCCCAACAGTCTATGTAGACTACACAGAGGTTCTTTGTCTATGTGTGTGTCTCTTTGAGCTCGCTAACAGCACGTGCCCCAACAGTCTATGTAGACTACACAGATAATTTTTGTCTATGTGTGTGTCTCTCTGAGCTCGCTAACAGCACGTGCCCCAACAGTCTATGTAGACTACACAGAGGATATTTGTCTATGTGTGTGTCTCTCTGAGCTCGCTAACAGCACGTGCCCCAACAGTCTATGTAGACTACACAGAGGATCTTTGTCTATGTGTGTGTCTCTCTGAGCTCGCTAACAGCACGTGCCCCAACAGTGTATGTAGACTACACAGAGGATCTTTGTCTATGTTTGTGTCTCTCTGAGCTCGCTAACAGCACGTGCCCCAACAGTCTATGTAGACTACACAGAGGATCTTTGTCTATGTGTGTGTCTCTCTGAGCTCGCTAACAGCACGTGCCCCAACAGTCTATGTAGACTACACAGATAATCTTTGTCTATGTGTGTGTCTCTCTGAGCTCGCTAACAGCACGTGCCCCAACAGTCTATGTAGACTACACAGAGGATCTTTGTCTATGTGTGTGTCTCTCTGAGCTCGCTAACAGCACGTGCCCCAACAGTCTATGTAGACTACACAGAGGATCTTTGTCTATGTGTCTGTCTCTCTGAGCTCGCTAACAGCACGTTACCCAACAGTGTATGTAGACTACACAGAGGATATTTGTCTATGTGTGTGTCTCTCTGAGCTCGCTAACAGCACGTGCCCCAACAGTCTATGTAGACTACACATATGATCTTTGTCTATGTGTGTGTCTCTCTGAGCTCGCTAACAGCACGTGCCCCAACAGTCTATGTAGACTACACAGAGGATCTTTGTCTATGTGTGTGTCTCTCTGAGCTTGCTAACAGCACGTGCCCCAACAGTCTATGTAGACTACACAGATGATCTTTGTCTATGTGTGTGTCTCTCTGAGCTCGCTAACAGCACGTGCCCCAACAGTCTATGTAGACTACACAGATGATCTTTGTCTATGTGTGTGTCTCTCTGAGCTCGCTAACAGCACGTGCCCCAACAGTCTATGTAGACTACACAGAGGATCTTTGTCTATGTTTGTGTCTCTCTGAGCTCGCTAACAGCACGTGCCCCAACAGTCTATGTAGACTACACAGATAATATTTGTCTATGTGTGTGTCTCTCTGAGCTCGCTAACAGCACGTGCCCCAACAGTCTATGTAGACTACACAGATAATTTTTGTCTATGTGTGTGTCTCTCTGAGCTCGCTAACAGCACGTGCCCCGACAGTCTATGTAGACTACACAGAGGATCTTTGTCTATGTGTGTGTCTCTCTGAGCTCGCTAACAGCACGTGCCCCAACAGTCTATGTAGACTACACAGCGGATCTTTGTCTATGTGTGTGTCTCTCTGAGCTCGCTAACAGTACGTGCCTCAATAGTCTATGTAGACTACACAGATAATCTTTGTCTATATGTGTGTCTCTCTGAGCTCGCTAACAGCACGTGCCCCAACAATATATGTAGACTACACAGAGGATCTTTGTCTATGTGTGTGTCTCTCTGAGCTTGCTAACAGCACGTGCCCCAACAGTCTATGTAGACTACACAGATGATCTTTGTCTATGTGTGTGTCTCTCTTAGCTCGCTAACAGCACGTGCCCCAACAGTCTATGTAGACTACACAGATGATCTTTGTCTATGTGTGTGTCTCTCTCTTAGCTCGCTAACAGCACGTGCCCCAACAGTCTATGTAGACTACACAGAGGATATTTGTCTATGTGTGTGTGTCTCTCTTAGCTCGCTAACAGCACGTGCCCCAACAGTCTATGTAGACTACACAGATGATCTTTGTCTATGTGTGTGTCTCTCTGAGCTCGCTAACAGCAGTGCCCCAACAGTCTATGTAGACTACACAGATGATCTTTGTCTATGTGTGTGTCTCTCTGAGCTCGCTAACAGCACGTGCCCCAACAGTCTATGTAGACTACACAGATGATCTTTGTCTATGTGTGTGTCTCTCTTAGCTCGCTAACAGCACGTGCCCCAACAGTCTATGTAGACTGCACAGATGGTCTTTGTCTATGTGTGTGTCTCTCTCTTAGCTCGCTAACAGCACGTGCCCCAACAGTCTATGTAGACTACACAGAGGATATTTGTCAATGTGTGTGTGTGTCTCTCTTAGCTCGCTAACAGCACGTGCCCCAACAGTCTATGTAGACTACACAGAGGATATTTGTCTATGTGTCTGTGTCTCTCTTAGCTCGCTAACAGCACGTGCCCCAACAATCTATGTAGACTACACAGAGGATATTTGTCTATGTGTGTGTCTCTCTGAGCTCGCTAACAGCACGTGCCCCAACAGTCTATGTAGACTACACAGATGATCTTGTTCTATGTGTGTGTCTCTCTGACCTCGCTAACAGCACGTGCCCCAACAGTCTATGTAGACTACACAGAGCATCTTTGTCTATGTGTGTGTCTCTCTGAGCTCGCTAACAGCACGTGCCCCAACAGTCTATGTAGACTACACAGATGATCTTTGTCTATGTGTGTGTGTCTCTCTTAGCTCGCTAACAGCACGTGTCCCAACAGTCTATGTAGACTACACAGAGGATATTTGTCTATGTGTGTGTGTCTCTCTTAGCTCGCTAACAGCACGTGCCCCAACAATCTATGTAGACTACACAGAGGATATTTGTCTATGTGTGTGTCTCTCTGAGCTCGCTAACAGCACGTGCCCCAACAGTCTATGTAGACTACACAGATGATCTTGTTCTATGTGTGTGTCTCTCTGACCTCGCTAACAGCACGTGCCCCAACAGTCTATGTAGACTACACAGATGATCTTTGTCTATGTGTGTGTCTCTCTGAGCTCGCTAACAGCACGTGCCCCAACAGTCTATGTAGACTACACAGATGATCTTTGTCTATGTGTGTGTGTCTCTCTGAGCTCGCTAACAGCACTTTCCCCATATGTTTGTCTTTGCGGGGAGAGAGAGAGAGAGAAAGAAAGATCGTACCGACACTACTGCTGTGTGTGTGTGTGCGTGTTCCATTCAGACTGATTGCACGCCACGGAGAAGCAGACACGCTGATCGCTGTGCCATGTCTCATCATCCCAAGCCCCGTGCTCGTTAACCCTTTGTCTCTACTATTTAGGATTTTAGTGGGAGGGAGGGGTGGGGGGTCATTAATGAGCGACTGAGATGATAACGCAGCAAATATTTTGCAAACAACAAAGGGCTCTCCTTTCGGAAGTGTCGATCAATCGTAACCCATCGATCAATCGATCATGAGCCCACTGCGGTCATCATGATCAGTCTCCCCCGCTGGGTGCAATCGGAGGCCTTTCGCTCAAATCCGACTCTTGAGATGATTTCGGCGCTGATCTGAAGTGTCCACGTGGTGACGATGGGCCACTTTTGTTGGGCGGATATCGTCTGTGGTGGCCGCGTCGCTTCTGGAAAAAAATAATAAGTTCATAACCTCGAGTGTAGGGCTTTCGCCCGGTAATATTTTAAAACGAATTGTTTAGTTTGCTTCGCATATATATTTAAAACAATGTAAAGTTATTTTCTTTTCCTATACTTTGCACTCCCGTCGTGTGTTTTTTTTTTGTTTGCGGTTGTTATAACGTTCTGATCCCGGTGTGAAGAAAAGAGCTTCGCAGCTCATCGGATTTCCCTCCGCTATGAAATAAATACTTCGATGTACACAAAAGGCAAAGCCTCCCCCCCCCCCCCTCCTTGTGTAGCCTTCACAGAGTGTTGGGGAAAGTGGTGCTAGCCGATGAAGGCGACACGTAGGGCTAAGTGGGTGAGTCAGCAGCGCGCACGCCCGGCCGCCTTTGTCTCCCCAGTGGCGAAGTCCACTCATTTGAGGCTGAGTCGACGCAAGTGGCTATTATGGGGAAGAGCAAACAAAAGATCAAACAATTGTAGAATCATTCACATTCTTCTTTGGTTCTATCGGTGAAGTCACGAAGATAGAAAAATAAGGAAAGAAATCAAGTGATATTTTTTTTAAAATAAATAAAGTTAAAATAAAACAAAAACGCGACGTTTCGATCACAACAGAAGCGATCCTCTTCGGGAGGAAGGAGGAAAAGTTCAAGTCAAGATTGTATAATAAATACAATAAAATGTTCGATATTTAAGTACGATGAATTATTATCAATAAATAAATTTTATATGTATTATATAATATATGCATTATGTAATAGATTGTATAATATATGTATTATATACTTATGTAGTATATACCATATGTATTATATAATAATATGCATTTAGATATATTAATGCATGTATTATATTATCATACAATTATATATAACACGTATACAATGTTTATAACACATATCATATGTAATACATATAACAAAAAATGTTTTTAAATATATCTGGATGATGTATTTAAAATAAATATACACATTTTGATTTAAAACTTTCGTGACTGCAGTAATTCATATTCTTAGTTTTTTCGGTAAAGTCACGTTGAAGAGAAACAACAAAATAACAAAATATATATAAAACAATAAAAAATTCTCACGACGTTTCGACCATAACTCAAACGGTCATCATCAGGTGTGTCGGTTTGCATAAATTTATTTTGAAAACGGCATATTTATTTATTTATATTTATATAAAAAAATAACGTTTGCGTCACGCGCAACTATGGCAGTTTGCCAGGACTAGTCCATCTATTTTTTGAAAAGAGGAGGGGGGAGACGAAATTTGTTTTTATGTATGCTGTCTGAAAGGCACTGTAAGCGTGAACAATCAATCAAGAACTGAAATGATTTATCAAATCTTTCCAATGATTGCTAAGATAGAATCCATCTTCTCGGTTGAAATTGTCTCTGTGTTTGTATATGTGGATAGCCTCATGAACGAATCTCTCATGGAAGCCAGATGGCTTACAAAGAACCTCCGTCTTGGAAAAGTCAATGGCATGTGAGCCTACTGAATTAGAACAATGATCTGCTACGGCCGAGGTGTTGGTCCTACCGTGTTTAAGGTCTGCTTTATGTTCACGAATGCGGTCCGAGATATGGCGTTTGGTTTCTCCAATGTAACTACTACCACAGAGGCAACTTAGTTTGTAGACACCAGGGTATTGTATGTCCGGAATCACATCTTTTACAGACGGAACCAGATCACGGATTTTATGTAATGTGTTGAAACGGACCTGGATCTTGTGTTTATTCAAGATTTTGGAGATCTTTTTTGTGATCCCAGCAATGTAGGGTAAAGTGATGGTTTTGAAAGGCTCCTCAAGAGGGTTCTTCTTCATGGTTTGAGTGATAGCTTTGCGGATTGTATAGTCGGAGTAACCATTAGCCCTAAGAGCTTGGTGTACGTGCTTGAGTTCACTGCTTATGTGTTCCTGGTCGGATATGCATTGGGCTCTATGATACAGAGTCTTGATGAGAGAATTCTTCTGTGATGGATGGTGGTGGGAATCCGGTTTCAGATAAGCATCCGTATGGGTAGCTTTCCTGTAGACAGAGTGGCTCATTGAACCATCAGGTCTCTTTTTAATTAGGACATCCAAAAAAGGTATCTTGCCATCTATTTCGACTTCCATGGTAAATCTGATGGCTGGGTGTATGGAATTGATGTGGTCGAAGAATTGGTCTAGAGCAGGCCGGCCATGTGGCCAGATGACAAAAGTGTCATCCACGTACCTCTTCCATAAGGTTGGGCGCAGAGTGGCAGTCTGGATGGCGTCAGTCTCAAATTTCTCCATGAAAATGTTAGCTATAACTGGAGAAAGGGGGGAGCCCATTGGGGTGCCCTCAGTTTGTTTGTAGAAAGTTCCATTCCAAGTGAAGTATGTATTGGTTAAACAGTGTCTCACCAGGGGGGGTACCTCAGTGTTTAGTCCTTGATGAACCAAGTCTTCAATGATTGCAATGGTGTCAGGTACAGGAACCTTGGTGAATAACTTTACCCTACATTGCTGGGATCACAAAAAAGATCTCCAAAATCTTGAATAAACACAAGATCCAGGTCCGTTTCAACACATTACATAAAATCCGTGATCTGGTTCCGTCTGTAAAAGATGTGATTCCGGACATACAATACCCTGGTGTCTACAAACTAAGTTGCCTCTGTGGTAGTAGTTACATTGGAGAAACCAAACGCCATATCTCGGACCGCATTCGTGAACATAAAGCAGACCTTAAACACGGTAGGACCAACACCTCGGCCGTAGCAGATCATTGTTCTAATTCAGTAGGCTCACATGCCATTGACTTTTCCAAGACGGAGGTTCTTTGTAAGCCATCTGGCTTCCATGAGAGATTCGTTCATGAGGCTATCCACATATACAAACACAGAGACAATTTCAACCGAGAAGATGGATTCTATCTTAGCAATCATTGGAAAGATTTGATAAATCATTTCAGTTCTTGATTGATTGTTCACGCTTACAGTGCCTTTCAGACAGCATACATAAAAACAAATTTCGTCTCCCCCCTCCTCTTTTCAAAAAATAGATGGACTAGTCCTGGCAAACTGCCATAGTTGCGCGTGACGCAAACGTTATTTTTTTATATAAATATAAATAAATAAATATGCCGTTTTCAAAATAAATTTATGCAAACCGACACACCTGATGATGACCGTTTGAGTTATGGTCGAAACGTCGTGAGAATTTTTTATTGTTTTATATATATTTTGTTATTTTGTTGTTTCTCTTCAACGTGACTTTACCGAAAAAACTAAGAATATAAATATACACATTTAATTTATATAATTTACGTAATATAAATTTTATATATTATATTTTTTAAATGTTTTACGTATTATATATTTTACATATTATATAATGTATTTAATTTTATAGATTTTACGTGTGATATAATATATTTTAATATTTCACGTATTATATATTTTACATATTATATAATGTATTTAATTGTCATTTTATATATTTTACGTGTTATATCATATATTTAATTCTTGGCAAGATTACTCAGTGGAGGCTACGTTGTCGAAAAGGGGCGGCGAGATTGGGGGGGGGGGGTCATCAAACGTCACCGTGACGTCTCCCTCCCCCCGCCCCCTCCATCCCCCCCGCCCCCTCCCTCACCCCCCTCCCTCCGCCCCCACGTGCACGCTCTCACGTTGACAGCCTAAAGCGCTCCTCCACGCAAAAACCGCGGACAAAATAAGGCCTTGGGTAGACGTGGCATTAATGGTAGACGTGGCATTAATGGGCGGCGGTGGTGGAAGGGGCAAGGGGTAGGTTTGGTTTGTTTTCAATCTCTGTTGGGAAAAAAAAATATATAAAAAAAATAGTCTCCGATTCAAGCCACCGTGGGTTGCGTTCGTGAGCGCCGTTTGCTATGGGGAGCGGTCAACGTAGCGGTCAGTTCCGCTACGAAACCGGCGACCCGCGTTCGATTCCCACTTTTACGGCCACCAACATCGGCGACGATTATCTGAACCGGTGCGGTGCGTAAAAACATCGCCACCGGGGAGACAAAGGCGGCCGGGCGTGGTGCTGGCCACCCACCCTCTCGTGTGCCCTGCCGGCCTTCCTAGGTGCTGCTATTCGCTAACAGCACTTGCCCCAACAGTCCGTTAAGGCTATACCGGGGAAGGGAGGATATTTGTCTTTGTTTATATATTTTTTTGTGTAAAAACACACAAAAAAAACCTGTTAACAAGCAAAAACAAATAAATGTATTTCAATGATCTCGGCCCCGCCGATTTTTTTGCCACTTTAGAGGTGGCATTTTGTAACAACGTGAGTTCATTATGTGAGGGGAGGGGGGGGTGGGGGTGTGGGGGGGGGGGGAATGGGGGGGGGTCGTCGTGGTGGGCGAGGGGATGGGGAGCTCGTTAGACGGCCGCTTGGTGTCAACGCGAGCGACAGCGAAATAAGTCGCGGAGACCTCCCCGTGTTTAGGGGAAACGGCGGCCGTGAGATTTCTGTCACGCGGCACTCATCGGAGGGAGGAGGAGGAGGAGGAGAGGGATGATGAGAGCTCCGTTAGAGAGAGAGAAAGCTCTAACACAATTACGAGATTTTTTTTTTATTTTTGTTGGCGAGGTGAGTAAAACGTTTACGTGTGTCGTCAAAACACTACGCCACCCGACACGGTCAAAGAGTTAAATGAAAAATTCAACTATTTTTTTTTTACTTTAGCAGGTAAGGTCTCGCTGAGCTATAATGTATCTCTTTTTCAGAAGCGACCTGGCTATCGGAAACGATGGCTAGACGAAGTGGGCTCATCGTCATCGTCCTCACGTGGAGATGTATCGCAGACAAATTTGTTCTCCAAACGCGTGATGCTGATTGTTCATGTGGAGGGAAAACACAGAGGACCCGAAAAAAAAATCCACGCGACCATGGGGAGAGTGACAGAGAGACACGCAGACTCCAAATATACAGCAGCAGCAGGCGTCAGGGTCGGGATCAAACCCACGACCTCCTGCGCACCAGGCGAGGTAGTTAACATCTCCTAGCCACCGTGATGATGATGAGAGAGAGAGAGAGACACGCACACTCCAAATATACAGCAGCAGGCGTCAGGGTCGGGATCGAACCCACGACCTCCTGTATCCCGTGCGAGGTAGTTAACATCTCCTAGCCGCCGTGGCGATGACGGTGGTGATGATAATGATGGCAGCTTCAGTTTCAAATATAGCGGGGGTGTTAAAATTAAACAAAGCAAAATTTACCGAGAGAAAGAGAGCATGAGAGAGGGAGAGGGGGAGAGAGGAGGAAAGAGAGTGTGTAGTTGAGATCATTTACGCCCCGCATCCAATTTTAGCAAAAAAATTACCGTGCCACGCTCAGATATTTGAGCTGGGGAGTGGCGGCGGTGGTGGTGATGATGGCGGTAGCGGCGCGCGCGACAACAAGCTGGGCAAAAGCCAGTAGCATAAATGAGCCTCCCCCTTAAAATGTAAAAAAAAACCCAGCCCCGATCGTCGTATTATTTATTAATTACTTAAAAAAAAATATTTATTCTTCTTTGTTTACCTACTCGCACTTCGCATTCTGCGACGGTGTCATGGATCGGCAGCGCAAAATCGCGACGCAATTTGGGATAGAAAAAAAACCGACGTGAAAAGTGGAAGATGTGAATCGAGGGAGCGTTGCTTCTTCACACGAAGAGTGGAAGCGGCGCGCGCGACAACAAGCTGGGCAAAAGCCAGTAGCGTAAATGAGCCTCCACGCGAAAATGTAAAAAAAAACAACCCTCCTCCCATCACCTTAGTAATTATTGATCAGTTTCATGTATTATTATTATTATTATTTCCGTAACTACTTACCTACACCTCGGATTCTGCGACGATGTATGGATCGGCAGCGCATAGCGGATGTTTTTTTTTAATATGCAGAGGGGTTCCACCGGGGCGGGGGAGGCGGGGGGGGGGTTACATTCGATCCGATTCGATCTCCGGGGATACGCGCGCGACCATTGAACAACTGGGTTACGGAGTGTTCTAAATTCCTCCTCCTCCTCCCACCCAGAATCAGAATCTTGATGGGGTTTTTTTTTTGTTTGACTGGAGGAAATCCGATGAGCCACGAAGCGCTTTCAAACGCATATGGTCCCAGTAAATAGTGGTGTGGGGGGCACGCAGTCACGGCAGCGAAAGAGTGCAAAGTGGAGAAAAATTACGTAATTACTTAACTATATAAGCTCCTCTGGAGAGCGAGAGAGCGAGATCTCACAATTGCGTTCTCTCAAGAGGGCCACTGAATACGACTTAACATCCCAGGGCCCCCCACCCCCCCCCCCCTCGCCCCCCACCGAGAAGCGTACATTGTGAATAGTGAGCCAATAAAGCTCACCGGATAACTATGGCAATCAAGGAGGGGGGGGGGCTTGCGATTAGCAACATCTGCGCATCGGTGAGAGAGACCCATGAACGATCGTGAAGGCGCCTACGTCTCACGCGAAGCGCACACAAAGACAAAGATGCCCCGTGCAGCATGGCACGGAGTGTTTGGGGGGCAAGTGCTCTTCGTAGCGAGCAGCAGCACCTATGAAGGACGGCACTGTGGCACGCAAAGAGGGGGTGGGGTGGCCAACACCACGCCGGGCCGCCTTTGTCTCCCCAGTGGCGACGTTCACACAGCGCATTAGGTACTCGTTTGAGGCTGAGTCGACCTAGGGGTGGAGGCGCAGGACCGGTTCAGATAATCGTCACCGGTGGTCTTGGCCGTGAGCGGGAATCGAACCCGGGTGGTCGGGTTTGATGCGCAGCGTAGCGCTAGCCGCTATCACTACCGCTCCCCACGCACACACACACAGGTGTACACACACACGCGCCCACACACGCGTACACACACACGCACGTGTACACACACGCGTACACACACACACGCACGCACACACACACACGCGTACACACACGCACACACACACGCGCCCACACACCCGTGCACACACACACGCGTACACACGCACACACACACGTGTACATACACGCGCACATACACACGTGTACACACACGCGTACACACACACGCGCGCACACACACGCGCCCACACACGCGTACACACACACGCGCACACACACACACGTGTACACACACGCGCGCACACTCACACACACGTGTACACACACGCGTACACACACGCGCGCACATACACACACACGCGTACACACGCACATACACACCCGTACACACACACGCGTACACACGCGCACACACACGCGTACACGCGCGTACACACATACACGCGTACACACACGCACACACACACGCGCCCACACACCCGTGCACACACACACACGCGTACACCACACGTGCACACACACGCACACACACGTGCACACACACCAGTACACACACGTGCACACACACACGAGCACACACACAGAGTGTGTGGCGGAGGGGAGGGGTAGGGGGGGGGGTTAATAGCTACCCTCGACGTGTGACGGCTCAGTCAGTGACAGGGTGGGTGGTGGGGGGGTGATATAATAGCCTGGGCTGCATTAGTCTGGCAGCTGATAGAGCAAGGCCACAGCCAGGCGCTATGGAAGCACTCAGGGGTCGGGAGTAATTACCGTCACGTCGGGGGAGGGTGGCGGGTGAGAGAGAGTGGGCGAATTGGGAAACATTCCACTCTGGAGCAGAAACGGCAGCATCATCATCATCAGCAGCAGCAGCATCAACGTCAGCAACATCAGCATCATCAGCAGTTCCATCATCATCAGTATCATCAGCAGTGTCATCATCACTATCATCATCATCATCATCAGTATCATCAGTATCAACATCAGTATCATCAGCATCATCAGCATATCCATCATCGGCATCATCATCAGTATCATCATCGGTATCATAATCGGCATCATCATCGGCATCATCATCATCAGCATGATCAGCTTGATTTGCATAATCAGTCTCAACATCAGTATCATCAGTATCAGTATCATCGTCAGTATCATCATCAGCATCATCAGCATATCCATCATCGGCATTATCATCAGTATCATCATCGGTATCATCATTGGCATCATCATCAGTATCATCATCAGCATAATCAGCTTCATTAGCATTATCAGTATCATCATGAGTATCATCATCAGTATCATCATCATCAGTAGCATCAGCAGCATCGTCATCATCAGCCGCATCATCAGCAGGAGCAGGAGTCGCACACCCCGATAAGAGAACACACGTACAAAGATAAAGACAGAGATCACCCCGGCTAGTCTCCACAGACTGTTGGGGCAAGTGCTGTTAGCGAGTAGCGCCTAAACAACGAAGTGGCTTATCGCGTGGATATTCATAGCAGTAGACACGATGTGGAAGGAAAAACCGGAGGACCCGGAGAAAAATGATGATGATGTCGATTATGATGATGTTGATAATGTTTATGATGATAAACTGCGTTAATATAGCGCGATTACGCGCCGCGATTGATCATAACGATTCGAGTCTACGATGAAAAACAAATATATATTTATTATTATTATAATATTTATTTTTGTTAATATATAAGCAACATTGTTGGTGGGTGAAAGCGGCATCGAGTGATTAAGCGAAACTATTTGCTTTATTTTAACCAGGCAAAGGTCCTACTGCGCTGGCTGTGTTTTCGCTCTTTCTTTACAAGCGACCTGGCTGTCACAAACGATTGCTCAACGAGAGTGGGCACTTAAATTTCGATTTAAAGCTTTCGTGACTGCAGGGATTCATATTCTTGGTTCTTTCGGTAAAGTCACGGAGACGGAAAAAAAATACAATAATAATAAAGTGAATAAATATGAAAATAATACAATTAAAATAACAAATACGAATGAGAACCACGACGTTTCGATCGCGACACAAGCGGCCGTCATCAGGAAAAGGGGGCTAGCCTCTAAAGGCAAACTGTTTATAAAGGTTTAAAATGGGCGTAGCCCAAGTGTCAGCAGCATGGGCGGGGCATCTTATGTTAATGTTGTTGACGGCGGAGGGTGCTGTTAGAAGTGATGGTAGTAGTGGGTAATGACGCTCCAGCTAGTGGGTTTCCGCCAATTAAAGGGCTGCCAGGTCTTAAATGGAAACATTACAGCCAGTTATGACTTTAACTGGTTGATAACGCCCTTCCAGTGATTGCTGAGTTTGTACCCATCTTCTCGGTTGAAATTGTGTCTGTGTCTGCATTTATCGATGGCTTCATGAACTAATCTTTGTTGATAGCCGGTGGGTTTGCAAAGTACCTTCGTCTTAGAGAAATCAATTTCGCGTGAGCCAGCCGCATTTAAATAATGATCAGCAACGGCAGAAGTATTGGTTCTACCGTGTTTCAAATCTGCCTTATGTTCACGAACACAGTCCGTCACGTGTCGCTTAGTTTCCCCAATGTATCCGCGGCACCCTCCACCATCAACAACATTAACATAAGATGCCCCGCCCATGCTGCTGACACTTGAGCTACGCCCATTTTAAACCTTTATAAACAGTTTGCCTTTAGAGGCTAGCCCCCTTTTCCTGATGACGACCGCTTGTGTTGCGATCGAAACGTCGTAGTTTTTATTTTATTTTCATTATTTTCATTTTGATTCACTTTATTATTATTTTTCCATCTACGTGACTTTACCGAAAGAACCAAAGAATATTAATTCCTGCAGTCGCGAAAGTTTTAAGTCAAAATTATCATCAGCATCACGTGGACATTTATAGGAGCAGTCAAATAACTTTAAACACGCCGTGATGTGGAGGGGGAAACCCTGCAGGAACTGGAGAAAAATCCACGCGACCACGGGGAGAGAGAGAGAGAGAAGAGACGTAAATTCCAAATATGAAATGGCACTATTATGCATTGTGAGGGTTTAAAAAAATATATTTAAAATTTTCTAGGATTTGTAGAATTTTCTGGCGAAAGAATTGCATTGAAACGAGCACAAATCGCAAAGTTTAGAGCAATTTTAGATTAACCGTGCGGCCAGTCTTCCCTCTTCATTACTCCAAACCCCGCAGTGGTTTGCTATGTAGCGTGCGTACGTAGCCAACTTCCTTTGCACCGTACGTAGCCAACCGTGCTAATCGGAGGTGCGGGGGCGGGGCCGTAAGGACAACAAACCAACATTCGCACAAATCCGATTTTAAACAAATGAGTTTCATCAATCTAGATGATGACTCAAGAGCGCACAGATCCCAGTGACTCCCCAACATCGGAAGGGCAGGAGCGTTCCAGACGGCCGCGGAAGCAGCGCATCCGAAAGCGCCGCGCGATGCAGCGACCGTCTCTCATCATTGTTGTTATTATTCGATGTCTTCCGGACGTCTCCTTCCGCCGTTTCGCGTCAACCCATTGTTTATTCGTTACACGGGGGGGTGGGGGTGGGGGGGGGAAATCTCGAGTAGCCAGTTACCCGGCTAGTTTCGGTGGCAGCCACTGACAACAGAAGTCACTGTTGGGGTGATGCAGAGGAGAAGCCCAGCCAGCATCCAGCCAGGAAACTCGAGGCGAAGATCATTGGGGGGGGGGCTACGTACGGTGTGAAAGAAGTTCAAAGTTCAACATACACACATACATTGTGCATTATTATGTTCTTAATACCGTGATGTGCCCGCCCGCCCGCCCGCACGTGCACAGAACGATGTTAACATTTCCGGAGCCCGATTAATTTTTATTTTTTATTTCTTTTTTAAAAAATGTCATCATCATCATCATCTTTAATCCGCATGAAAAATCCAATCAAGGAAATGTCACGACAGCAAATGGGGAAAGCGATGCCGTGGATGGGTAAGTCGCCCCCTCCCCCTATCGCCCCCTCCCCCCATCGCCCCCTCCCCCCATCGCCCCGCCCCCTCCCCCTTTCCCCCATCGCCCCCCCCAACCCCCCTCGCCCCCTCCCCCCCTACTCCCATCGCCCCCGTCCCCATCGCCCGGGCCCCCTCCCCCCCCTAACCCCAATCGCCCCCCCACCCACCCCCGCCCCCTCCCACCCACCCCCGCTCCCTTTACCCCGCCCCCTACCCCCTTCCCCCCGCGGGCCCCTCCGCACACGATCCCCCAGCACGCACGCGCCGAAGCGCCACAGCGCGTGAATGACGTGCGCATGAAACAACAATGAAATAATGAATGATTAGCGCGGCATTACGCAAGGATCGATATTATTCGTATTGATGGTGGCGGTGGGGAGCCTTAGCGCCAACGAGAAATCTCGCGCACGATGGACACGCTGTTCAAGTTTTACAGACTCGAATGGCATCGCATCGTCTCCTGCTCCTCGCTTGGGCATCCCTCCCTCGCCACTTCCTCTCCCTCCTCCTCCACCTCCTCCACCTCCTCCCCCTCCCTCTTCTCCTCCACCTCCTCCCCCTCCCTCTTCTCCTCCACCTCCACCCCCTCTCCTTCCTCCTCCTCCACCTCCTCCACCCCTCCCTCTCCACCTCCACCCCCTCTCCCTCCTCATCCTCCTCCACCTCCTCCACCCCTCCCTCTCCACCTCCACCCCCTCCCTCTCCTCCTCCACCTCCTCCCCCTCCCTCTCCTCCTCCACCTCCTCCCCCTCCCTCTCCTCCTCCACCTCCTCCTCCACCCCCTCCTTCTCCGCCTCCTCCCCCACCCCCTCCCTCTTCTCCTCCACCTCCACCCCCTCTCTCTCCTCCTCCTCCACCCCCACCCCCTCCCTCCTCTCCTCCACCTTCACCCCCTCCCTCTCCTCCTCCACATCCTCCTCCACCCCTCCCTCTCCTCCTCCTCCTCCTCCCTCACCCCCTCCCTCTCCTCCTCCGCCTCCACCCCCTCCCTCTCCTCCTCCACATCTTCCTCCACCCCCTCCCTCTCCTCCTCCTCCCCCACCCCCTCCCTCTCCTCCTCCACCTCCGCCTCCACCCCCTCCCTCTCCTCCTCCTCCTCCTCCCCCACCCCCTCCCTCTCCTCCTCCACCTCCGCCTCCACCCCCTCCCTCTCCTCCTCCACCTCTTCCTCCACCCCCTCCCTCTCCTCCTCCACCTCCGTCTCCACCTCCTCCACCTCCTTAACTTACAGAGCGCTGGGGCAAGAGCTGCTAGCGAGCACCATACAAACGCACAAAGACAAAAATTCCCCCGTAGAGCCTTAACAGATTGTATATATTCTTGGTTCTTTCGGTAAAGTCACGTAAATAGAAAACTAAAAAAATCTAAAAGAATAAAATAAAATAATAAAATAAATACACATTGAATTAAAATAATCAATTAAAAAATAAAAGTTCTATTATTTTCTATTTATATTTGTATAAATTGTATTTTATTTTTAGTTACATTTTTTATTTTTTTATTTCTATTTACGTAACTTTACCGAAAGACTTTACCGAAATAACCAAGAACATAAATTCCTGCAGTCACGAAAGTTTTAAGTCAAAACCTTAACAGACTGTTGGGGCAAGTGCTGCTTGCGAGTACCATACAAACACACAAAGACAAAGATGCCCCGTAGAGCCTTAACAGACTGTTGGGGCAAGTGCTGCTAGCGAGTACCATACAAACACACAAAGACAAAGATCCCCCGTAGAGCCTTAACAGACTGTTGGGGCAAGTGCTGCTAGCGAGTACCATACAAACACACAAAGACAAAGATCCCCCGTAGAGCCTTAACAGACTGTAGGGGCAAGTGCTGCTAGCGAGTACCATACAAACACACAAAGACAAAGATCCCTCGTAGATCCTTAACAGACTGTTGGAGCAAGTGCTGCTAGCGAGTACCATACAAACACACAAAGACAAAGATCCCCCGTAGAGCCTTAACAGACTGTAGGGGCAAGTGCTCCTAGCGAGTACCATACAAACACACAAAGACAAAGATCCCCCGTAGATCCTTAACAGACTTTTGGGGCAAGTGCTCCTAGCGAGTACCATACAAACACACAAAGACAAAGATCCCCCGTAGATCCTTAACAGACTGTTGGGGCAAGTGCTGCTAGCGAGTACCATACAAACACACAAAGACAAAGATCCCCCGTAGAGCCTTAACAGACTGTAGGGGCAAGTGCTCCTAGCGAGTACCATACAAACACACAAAGACAAAGATCCCCCGTAGAGCCTTAACAGACTGTAGGGGCAAGTGCTCCTAGCGAGTACCATACTAACACACAAAGACAAAGATCCCCCGTAGATCCTTAACAGACTTTTGGGGCAAGTGCTGTTAGCGAGTGACACCTACGAAGGCCGGCAGGGCACACGAGGGGGTGGCCAGCACCACGCCCGGCCGCCTTTGTCTTCCTCGTTGCGATCTTTTTGTCAACACCGCACCAGGTTTACTCATTTGAGGCTGAGTCGACCTAGGGGGAAGAGGCCCAGAACCGGTTCAGATAATCGTCACTGGGTGTTGGCCGTGAGCGGGAATCGAACTCGGGTGGCCGGGTTCGTAGCGCAGCATAGCGCTAACCGCTGCACCACCGCTCTTCATGTGGCTGATCCCGATGGTGGTGGTGGTTGAGTGCAACGGTGGGGTTCACAGAATGCGTTATAAGCAGGGCCTTCATCCAGCAGTGGATCGACCATGGCTGATCCAGATGATGATGTTGTTCCTGCTGTTGTTGCTGCTGTTGTTGCTGCTGCTGTTGTTCCTGCTGCTGTTGTTGTTGTGGCGGCTGCTGTTGCTTCTGTTGCTGCTGCTGTTGCTGCTACTGCTGCTGTTGTTGCTGTTGTTGTTGCTGCTGCCGCTGTTGATGCTGCTGTTACTGCTGCTACTGCTGTTGTTGTTGCTACTACTGCTACTGCTGTTGCTGCTGTTGTTCCTGCTGCTGGTGTTGCTGCTGTTGCTGTTGCTGCTACTGCTGCAGTTGTTGCTGTTGCTGCTGCCACTGTTGATGCTGCTGTTACTGCTGCTACTGCTGTTGTTGTTGCTACTACTGCTGTTGCTGCTGTTGTTCCTGCTGCTGTTGTTGCTGCTGTTGCTGTTGTTGCTGCTGCTGTTGCTGCTGTTGCTGTTGCTGCTACTGCTGCAGTTGTTGCTGTTGCTGCTGCCACTGTTGATGCTGCTGTTACTGCTGCTACTGCTGTTGTTGTTGCTACTACTGCTGTTGCTGCTGTTGTTCCTGCTGCTGTTGTTGCTGCTGTTGCTGTTGTTGCTGCTGCTGTTGCTGCTGTTGCTGTTGCTGCTACTGCTGTTGTTGTTGCTGCTGCCACTGTTGATGCTGCTGTTACTGCTGCTACTGCTGTTGTTGTTGCTACTACTGCTACTGCTGTTGCTGCTGTTGTTCCTGCTGCTGTTGTTGCTGCTGTTGCTGTTGTTGCTGCTGCTGTTGCTGCTGTTGCTGTTGCTGCTACTGCTGTTGTTGTTGCTGCTGCCACTGTTGATGCTGCTGTTACTGCTGCTACTGCTGTTGTTGTTGCTACTACTGCTACTGCTGTTGCTGCTGTTGTTCCTGCTGCTGTTGTTGCTGCTGTTGCTGTTGTTGCTGCTGCTGTTGCTGCTGTTGCTGTTGCTGCTACTGCTGTTGTTGTTGCTGCTGCCACTGTTGATGCTGCTGTTACTGCTGCTACTGCTGTTGTTGTTGCTACTACTGCTACTGCTGTTGCTGCTGTTGTTCCTGCTGCTGTTGTTGCTGCTGTTGCTGTTGCTGCTGCTGCTGTTGCTGCTGTTGCTGTTGCTGCTGCTGTTGTTGCTGTTGCTGCTGCCACTGTTGATGCTGCTGTTACTGCTGCTACTGCTGTTGTTGTTGCTACTACTGCTACTGCTGTTGCTGCTGTTGTTCCTGCTGCTGTTGTTGCTGCTGTTGCTGTTGTTGCTGCTGCTGTTGCTGCTGTTGCTGTTGCTGCTACTGCTGCAGTTGTTGCTGTTGCTGCTGCCACTGTTGATGCTGCTGTTACTGCTGCTAATGCTGTTGTTGTTGCTACTACTGCTGTTGCTGCTGTTGTTCCTGCTGCTGTTGTTGCTGCTGTTGCTGTTGTTGCTGCTGCTGTTGCTGCTGTTGCTGTTGCTGCTACTGCTGCAGTTGTTGCTGTTGCTGCTGCCACTGTTGATGCTGCTGTTACTGCTGCTACTGCTGTTGTTGTTGCTACTACTGCTGTTGCTGCTGTTGTTCCTGCTGCTGTTGTTGCTGCTGTTGCTGTTGTTGCTGCTGCTGTTGCTGCTGTTGCTGTTGCTGCTACTGCTGCAGTTGTTGCTGTTGCTGCTGCCACTGTTGATGCTGCTGTTACTGCTGCTACTGCTGTTGTTGTTGCTACTACTGCTGTTGCTGCTGTTGTTCCTGCTGCTGTTGTTGCTGCTGTTGCTGTTGTTGCTGCTGCTGTTGCTGCTGTTGCTGTTGCTGCTACTGCTGCAGTTGTTGCTGTTGCTGCTGCCACTGTTGATGCTGCTGTTACTGCTGCTACTGCTGTTGTTGTTGTTGCTACTACTGCTGTTGCTGCTGTTGTTCCTGCTGCTGTTGTTGCTGCTGTTGCTGTTGTTGCTGCTGCTGTTGCTGCTGTTGCTGTTGCTGCTACTGCTGCTGTTGTTGCTGTTGCTGCTACTGTTGATGCTGCTGTTACTGCTGCTACTGCTGCTGTTGCTGCTGTTGCTGCTCGCCGCGAGTTGACGTCGCTCGCGCACCGCTCGACGCGGCCATCGATCGCCTCATTGCCACCCTCCTCGCCCTGTGGGTGACGAGGGTGGCAAGACCCCCACCCCCACCCATCCTCGTGGTGGTGTAGGGGGGCACAACTCGGGTATCTGCAAACAGCCATTGACGGGGGGGGGGGGGGTAGTGGGAGAGACACTGAAGAAACCGCCCCCCACTCCCCACCACCACTATGGCCTTAAGAGACCGAGTGGGTCAGTGGCTGGGTGGGTAGACCGCTTGTGTTGCGATCGAAACGTCGTGGGTGTTTTTTAGCTTTTATTATTTTCAATTGATTATTATTAATTAAAAATTGCATTACTAATTTTTTTTCTAGTTGAAATGTTTTCTCGTGTTACTTTAAATGTATTATTTGAAAAAAAAAAGATAATTTTATTATTTGTATGTTTACATTTTTCTTTTATTATTTTTTTATTTTCTACCGACGTGACTTTACCCCCTTACCAAGTCACCAGTGTCGGGTGGTGGCAGGTTTAACGACACACATTTTATATATTTGAGCGATCTAACACCTCCAACCCCCCCCCCCCCCCCCCGACAAAAACTGTATTATCGATGGCATTGGTCGCTTAAGCCTACTTACGTGTTCAACTGTTAAACTGGGTAAAATTAGTGAGTGAAGGAGTGATTGAGTTGGTAGGTCTGTGGGGCGAGTGAGTGAACGAATGAGTTTGTGAGCGAGTTGAAGAATGAGTTAGCGAAGGAGTGATTTAGTTGGTAGGTCTGTGGGGCGAATGAGTGAACGAATGAGTTAATGAGCGAGTTGACGAATGACTGAGTGAAGCAGTGATTGAGTTGGTAGGTCTGTGGGGCGAGTGAGTGAACGAATGAGTTTGTGAGCGAGTTGACGAATGAGTGAGCGAAGGAGTGATTGAGTGGGTAGGTCTGTGGGGCGAGTGAGTGAACGAATGAGTTTGTGAGCGAGTTGACGAATGAGTGAGCGAAGGAGTGATTGAGTTGGTAGGTCTGTGGGGCGAGTGAGTGAACGAATGAGTTTGTGAGCGAGTTGACGAATGAGTGAGCGAAGGAGTGATTTAGTTGGTAGGTCTGTGGGGCGAGTGAGTGAACAAATGAGTTTGTGAGCGAGTTGACGAATGAGTGAGCGAAGGAGTGATTGAGTTGGTAGGTCTGTGGGGCGAGTGAGTGAACGAATGAGTTTGTGAGCGAGTTGACGAATGAGTGAGCGAAGGAGTGATTTAGTTGGTAGGTCTGTGGGGCGAGTGAGTGAACGAATGAGTTTGTGAGCGAGTTGACGAATGAGCGAGCGAAGGAGTGATTGAGTTGGTAGGTCTGTGGGGCGAGTGAGTGAACGAATGAGTTTGTGAGCGAGTTGACGAATGAGCGAGCGAAGGAGTGATTGAGTTGGTAGGTCTGTGGGGCGAGTGAGTGAACGAATGAGTTTGTGAGCGAGTTGACGAATGAGCGAGCGAAGGAGTGATTGAGTTGGTAGGTCTGTGGGGCGAGTGAGTGAACGAATGAGTTTGTGAGCGAGTTGACGAATGAGCGAGCGAAGGAGTGATTGCGTTGGTAGGTCTGTGGGGCGAGTGAGTGAACGAATGAGTTTGTGAGCGAGTGACTGAGTGAAGGAGTGACTGGGCGAGTGAGTGAGTGAGCGCCTTTTGTATTCCTATCGGCGGCGCACAAAGACAAAGTTCCCCCCGCCCCCCCGTGTAGCCTCTAACAAACTGTTGGGGCAAGTGCCGTCAGTGAGTGGCAAGCAGCACCTGTGAAGGCCGGCGCTGTGGCACACGACGGGTGTACTCTGACGTTGCAGGATCGTGAGAGGATTGCAAAGGGGGGGGGGGGGGGGGCTTCATCCAGCAGTGGATTGACCATGGCAGACTGATGAATTGAGGACAACCAAAAGGTTGTGTAAGTGTCCCCAGACGTCACCGTTGGGAGCTCTCTCGCTTCTCAAAAAAAAAAATCATCATCGTCGGCTATCCAGGATGCCCAGCGGCTATAAATTCTTGTACTCGGTTCATTTCAGTTGAATGCTTTCTGTTGTTGCTGTTGTTGTTGCTGCTGTTGTTGCTGTTGTTGCGTTTATTGGCAGCGGAATGGCATCGCAAAGTCGAGAGACGCATCCGACGCTAAAATCGCGGGCCCTCGCGGGAATGCAATTTCGTGCGCAATTGTAAAGTTTATATTCTATGGTTCTTTCGGTAAATATATCTATCACGTAGATGGAACATAAAATAAAAAATGAATAAAAAATAAAAATATTTAAAATATCTAAAAAATCAAAAACTCACCACGTTTCGATCGCAACACATTTATTTTATTTAACATTTTCCATCCACGTGACTTGACCGAAAGAGCCATAGAATATGAATTCCTGCAGTCACGAAAGTTTTAGGTGAAACAATTATGAAGTTTGTCCCGCGGTCGGGGGAGTGTGGCCGGGGTAACGGAGGGAATTTGTTGTTACAGCTCTCTCGCTGGTTCAGCAGTTCCACTGAAGACGACCGCTTGTGCTGTGATCGAAACGTCGTGATTTATTTTATGCTAATTCCTTTGTCAAGGCGTTTTTTGTTTCTTCCCACACAGCTTAAAAGGACGCGACCTGGGCTTGGCTGTCTTCACTCCAACGCTGTCCTCTGGACAGTCCGGTCACCTTCACCTGATGAAGGCCACTTGTGTTGTGGCCGCAACGTCGTGATTTTTTGTTCATTTTATTTTTACCTACGTGACTTTACCGAATAGAACCAAAGAGTACCTAAGGTGGACTTTACCGAAAGAACCAAAGAGTATGAATGTTATTAAGTTCGCAATGAAATAGAGACCGGCCGACAGACGCGGAGGGTTATGGGCTGAGTCTTTAATTGCCTCCTAAGGGACTCGTTTTTTTGACAGGACACGCGGTCCCCCGACTTACGAACGCCCGCACTGACGAAACGAGCTTCCGTAAGATGTTTCGTTTTAAATTGTTTTTTTTAAACCAATTCCAACTCGCGAACCCGCGAACCGAACTATCTGGTTCGGCAAATGTGCAAATGGAATGGGGGTCCCGAATAAACGGAAGTCAAAATCGTAATTCATTTATTATTTGGCGACTCCGTCCCACTGAGCACATCAACACCGCGACCCACCGGGAATCACTCCGCTCGTTCTTCACCGAGCACACGCCGTTGCAAAAATTGTCGCAGCCACGAACAAAACTTTTAACCATTCATTAGCGCATCGTGTAGAGGTCGCCGATAGGAATAGATCGCCGTGTAGTTCGCCTTCAACAGACGTAAAATGACGTCGCAACGCAGTTTATGCGAGAGCCGAGGAGGGGGGGGGGGGCTTATGGGACCCCGGGGTCCCACCAAAAGGTTCAAATGTACAATCTTCTTATAATAATAATAATAGTAGGTTTTTCCTCCTTTTTTATGGCAACAAAACTGAACCCTTTTTACGAGGAATCATGTTGCTGCATTAACCACAATACCTGCGGTCAAAATGCAAACAAAAAAAGACACTCTGAAAATATGATGCATTGTCCTTGAAACTGATTGGTCCACGCCAGAGACGGCTTTTCTTTTTAGCCTCGTCTCAAAACGGTGCTCGACCAGAGGACGCCAAAATCGTCCTCTTCGCGAGTTCAACTGATGCTTCCCCCTTTTTCTTTTTGTCGAACCGTGCCGCGCGTTACAACACTGACCGTATGCGCGCATTTCAATGCGGGGCGTTGTTGTTGCTGTTCCGACTTACGAACCCCGTTCGACTTACGCCAACGGGGTCTCAGGCACGGAACCACGTTCGTAAGTTTGGGGAATTCTTCGTACGGGGCGGTCCTCGGATCTGAGTCAGGTTACGTTCCTAGGAAAGGTGGCGTATGTCGGGACGATGTAAGTCCGGACCGATGCTTTTCCCCGGATAAACAAAGATCCAATAGGGGGGTTACGTTCCTGACCAAGGATCCGATATGCGACGTTTTTTTTTTGTTCATCGACGCAAATAGCATATTGAATCAACTACCGATCACATGTAGAGTACAATGATAGTGTCGTGAAAGTTCTTACCTCGACTCCTTCCTAATGCCACGTCCGTTGTACACTATGTAACACGATTTTTGCTGCAGGGATAGTAAGTGTTGTTTTCTAATTGCCTATGCCTCAAAAGTATAGAAAACGGCTATTATTCTCCACAGACTTTGCTTTTGTGACCAGGACTTTAAGTGAAGGAATGACACACGACGTTTTCTCACTGACAATAGCTACATTTCTAAATATCAATGTCCTGGTCACAAAAGCAAAGTTTCTGGGGAACAATATCCATTTTCTGTACTTTTCAGGCATGAGCAATTAGGAAATAATACTTACTACCCAGGAACAAAAATATATATTTTTTTAATTAACTGTGTAACAAAAAAATATATATTTTTTATATTTTTTTTTTTGTTACACAGTGAATTATCAACACCATCGTCGGAGGAGCGCTGACCTTTCCTTTCATCAGCCATTTGTTTCAAAGGATGAAACTCATCAAAAATGCATCATCGAGTCGGCGTTACTCGCACGTCGCGCGTCTGCTAAAGTAGTCAAACATTATTTAATAATAATAACAATGATGGTGTGTGCGATGTTCTAGCTTGTGGGTTTACCCTCCCAACACACACACACACACACCGGTGTGCTGAACGTGCAACTAATTGGGGCGCGTTTTGTTTGCGCGACGTAACCCCCCCTTAACTGATTGGCTGTGTCGTGTGGTGGAGGGTTAACGACACGCTTATTATATTCAGGTGATCGAACCCAAAAAGAAAAACCTTTACCGTGATTTGGCAGCGGTTAGCGCGGTGCCGCGTTACGAACCAAACCGTGAATCCTAGGTTCGAATCCCGCTCACGGCCAACACCGGTGACGATGAATCTGAACCGGTCCTGGGTCTCCCCTAGGTCGACTCCGCCTCAAATGAGTAACCTGGTGCGGTGTTGAAACAAAAAGACATCGCGACGAGGGAGACAAAGGCGGTCGGGCGGGGTGCTGCTGGCCACCCCACTCACCCACTCGTGTGCCTATCCAGCTTTTAGAGACGCTTACTGATCAGCACTTGCCCCCACAGTCCGTAGAGGCAATGCCGGGGGATTTTTTTTTGTCTTTGGTGGCAGGGGCGCTGCGGTGGCTAGGAGATGTTAACTACCTCGCCTGGTACACAGGAGGTCGTGGGTTCTCTCTCATCATCATCATCACGGTGGCTAGGAGATGTTAACTAGCTCGCCTGGTACACAGGAGGTCGTGGGTTCTCTTTCTCATCAACATCACGGTGGCTAGGAGATGTTAACTACCTCGCCTGGTATACAGGAGGTCGTGGGTTCTCTCTGTCATCATCATCACGGTGGCTAGGAGATGTTAACTACCTCGCCTGGTACACAGGAGGTCGTGGGTTCTCTCTCATTATCATCATCATCACGGTAGCTAGGAGATGTTAACTACCTCGCCTGGTACACAGGAGGTCGTGGATTCTCTCTCATCATCATCATCATCACGGTGGCTAGGAGATGTTAACTACCTCGCCTGGTACACAGGAGGTCGTGGGTTCTCTCTCTCATCATCATCACGGTGGCTAGGAGATGTTAACTACCTCACTTGGTACACAGGAGGTCGTGGGTTCTCTCTCTCATCATCATCACGGTGGCTAGGAGATGTTAACTACCTCGCCTGGTACACAGGAGGTCGTGGGTTCTCTCTGTCATCATCATCACGGTGGCTAGGAGATGTTAACTACCTCGCCTGGTACACAGGAGGTCGTGGGTTCTCTCTCTCATCATCATCACGGTGGCTAGGAGATGTTAACTACCTCGCCTGGTACACAGGAGGTCGTGGGTTCTCTCTCTCATCATCATCACGGTGGCTAGGAGATGTTAACTACCTCGCCTGGTACACAGGAAGTCGTGAGTTTTCTCTCTCATCATCATCACGGTGGCTAGGAGATGTTAACTACCTCGCCTGGTACACAGGAGGGCGTGGGTTCGATCCCGACCCTGACCATCTGCTATATATTTGGAGCCTGCGTGTCTCTCTCTCGCTCATCATCATCACGGTGGCTAGGAGATGTTAACTACCTCGCCTGGTATACAGGAGGTCGTGGGTTCTCTCTCTCATCATCATCACGGTGGCTAGGAGATGTTAACTACCTCGCCTGGTATACAGGAGGTCGTGGGTTCTCTCTCTCATCATCATCACGGTGGCTAGGAGATGTTAACTACCTCGCCTGGTATACAGGAGGTCGTGGGTTCGATCCCGACCCTGACCATCTGCTGTATATTTGGAGCCTGCGTGTCTCTCTCTCTCTCATCATCATCACGGTGGCTAGGAGATGTTAACTACCTTGCCTGGTATACAGGAGGTCGTGGGTTCGATCCCGACCCTGACCGTCTGCTCTATATTTGGAGCCTGCGTGTCTCTCTCTCTCTCATCATCATCACGGTGGCTAGGAGATGTTAACTACCTTGCCTGGTATACAGGAGGTTGTGGGTTCGATCCCGACCCTGACCATCTGCTGTATATTTGGAGCCTGCGTGTCTCTCTCTCTCTCTCATCATCATCACGGTGGCTAGGAGATGTTAACTACCTTGCCTGGTATACAGGAGGTCGTGGGTTCGATCCCGACCCTGACCATCTGCTGTATATTTGGAGCCTGCGTGTCTCTCTCTCTTTCTCCCTCCGTGGTCGCTTGGATTTTTCTTCGGGGAGGAGGGGCGGGGTCCTCCGATGTTTCCCTGACCATCTTCAAATCGACGTTGTCACGCGTTTGTAGGATTTGGCTGCTGCTGTGAATGTCCACGCCATGTTAAGCCACTTCGTTGAGCTATCGTTCGTGATAGCCAGGTCCACGCTCTGTGGGTCTCTCAGCTGGTAAGATATAAAAAAACAATGTTTCGTTTTTATTTGGATATATTTTTTATAAAAGTAATTTGTTTACCTTTCCCATACTTTACACTCCGTAACGTTCTGACCCCGTGCCCCCTGCTACTTGGACATCTGTGAACAAAAGAGCTTTATAGCTCATCGGATTGCTCCTGCAGTATAAATACAATATTCCGATTCTGCCAAATGTTAATAAAAAAAATGTAAAGTCACGTATGCATAATACAGTGTTCTTTTTTAGTCGGGATTTTCTGTACAACAATCAAATGTATCGAAAAGGCATCCAAAGCAGACAATCTGCCCGTTGAGCTTAACGGAAATAGGAATATTTTTCAGATCCCCAAAAAATAGTTGACAATTTTAACCTTCATTTTTCTGAAGCTGGTAATCTTTTTGATAATGTATTGGGAGTCACCTCTGCTCATGCAAATTCATACACCCCTGTCCAAACATTAAACGAATTTAGTTTCCAGCCAATCCACGAAAGTAATGTTCTGAAACAACTGCCCTACCTCAAAGGGTTCTCCTCTACCGGAGCAGATAGTATTCCCGTCTTTGCTCTACTAACTGTTGGTCACCTAATATACAAACCTAAAGCCCATATTTTCAACCTGTCCATCAAAGAAGCATCAGTTCCTCTAGAATGGAAACATTCCTATGTCCGTTCACTTCACAAAGGGGGCCCTAAAGATGATCCAAATAACTACCGACCTATCTCAATTTTGTCCTCGTTGATGCAAATTTTTGAAAAATTATTGAACTACCAAATTAGCAGTTTCCTGTCCACCAACAATCTACTACATCTAAAACAATCTGGGTTCCGAAAAAAATACAGCACCACATCTGATGCATTAGACTCTCTGAATCACATTTACAGTAGCCTTGATAATAAGCAGTACTCTGCCTGTATTTTTCTAGACCTGTCCAAAGCTTTTGATACAGTAGACCACAACACCCTGCTTAGTAAACTAAGTATCCTCGGGTTTTCCGAAAACGCAGTAAAATGGTTACAAAATTACCTCTTTTCTCGCACCCAAACTGTATTCACAGATGGCTGGAGGTCAACCAGTGTTAAGATGACAAAAGGGGTTTCACAGGGTTCCATCCTCGGCCCCCTTTTGTTCTCTCTTTATGTCAATGACTTGGGCAC
Source organism: Petromyzon marinus (assembly GCF_048934315.1). NCBI lineage: Eukaryota > Metazoa > Chordata > Hyperoartia > Petromyzontiformes > Petromyzontidae > Petromyzon > Petromyzon marinus. The sequence continues at coordinate 14,855,444 of NC_133667.1, read as the reverse complement.
TGACCTGGATCATTCCAGGGTAAATCTTTTTGCAGATGACACGATACTGATTACAGCTGGCCGCTCTCCGGATGACGTATTTGCTAAGCTACAGGGTGATTTCAACAAACTACAACATCAGCTAGTTGCTCTTAAACTAGTCCTGAATACCTGCAAAACCAAGGTGCTATGCCTCTCACCAGGACTAAAGCAGGAAGATATTTTCCCCAATTACATTCCTTAAATAATTATCAAATAGAGCAAGTCAAGATCTATAAGTATCTTGGGGTCATCCTGGATTCAAAACTGAATTTTGAAGATCACATTGAGTTTATTGGTAAAAAAACAAAAATAAAAATTGGTTTTCTGTATCGACACAAGCATTGCTTCCCCCCAATGTTCCGTTTGGAATTGATAAAAGCTACCATACTGCTTCTACTTGACTACTGTGACATCGTGTATAAATCAGCCCCAAAAGTACTGTACTGAAGAAGCTTGATTCCATCTATCACTCGGCCTTAAGATTTACATTGAACTGCCCATATAGGACTCACCACTGTGATCTCTGCATTGGGTCAACCGTAACATCTCTTAATGTTCGGCACCAGATCTTATTTATTCACGATGTACTTACAAAAAGTCCGCAGACTACCTGCTGGATCTCCTCTCTGTATTAAAGAACAAATTTGACCTCAGGTCTTCGCTCATTTACCAGCTTCACATTCCCTATTGCCGTATAAAAACTGGAGGAAGGGCCTTTGCTATTGATGCCCCCAGGGTCTGGAATGCTATTGCCAATAAACTGCAACTTGAATCGCTACCAATGAGATCTTCTCTCAAAACTGCTCTAGAGGAGTTGTACACCCCTAGCTGCCACTGCTATTCATTGGCATCAAATAAAATAAAATGTTTCGCTCCGGATGACGCTGAAAAGTATTATCTGTATTTTGATTTAGCGTGCTGATCTTAAAGGTGCATTGAAAATTTCGATACCCCGACTGATGCTCCTGTTGTTATGGAGTAACTCATGCAGCCAGCGATGGCTCTAGGATTTGGTGTTACATGTTATTTATGTAGTTTATTGTAAAAATTCAGTCACAGTCCCTATGATCACTGTTACGTTGCAATTATGGCTTTATTTTTTGGTGATTTCGAAAACGTTTTTTGGTTTGGACATGTTTGTTTTGTTGTTGTACGGAGTTAGACTGATGACCTTAATCTAAGTTTTCTTGTGGTTGTTGTTGTTGTTTGACTTGCATCCCAATGGGATTTTTTGCACACAGCGTTGGTGTACGGTGCTTTTTTCAGGAATATTTTGCTGTTTTTTCATGGATTTTCTGTTTGCACAGTCACAAAGTCACTTTAAGATGTTTTTCTTGTTCGTGTTTTTGTGTTTTTTGTTTGTTGAGGTTGCACCCGATTCAAGAGCCGAACGGCTCACAGGGCTATACCAAAGTAAATGAACTGAAAAAAATAATAAATGAACTGAAGATCGCGTAAATAAATCAATGTTGCGTCGTTAAACCCGCCACCACCCGGCACGGCCCAATTCAGTAAGGTGGGTTTGTCACGTACACAGAACGTGGCCCAGCTCGTTACGAGTACATCACTCACCCCGGTTGTTGTCGTGTTGGAGGGCAAATCCCCAGCGGCAATTGCAGCCGGCATCATCAGGCAGACAGCCAAATGTTTGTGGGGCAATCCCTTCCGTTCCTTAAATAGAGGGGTAGACGTGTGAAGGCCAGGGGGGGGGGGGGAGCGGGCTGTGAAGGGGTGGGGTGGGGGTGGAATTAATTACCTTTGAATCTCTGAGTCGGTTGAGGAACGCCAGCGAAGGCATCAGCTTCGTCCGCTCGCTGTCGGAGCTTCTGCGGTTTTCTGGATTGAAGAAAAGTTTCCTCCTCCGTCTAACGCGCTGGGTTCTCGCGACGAAAAAAATATTATCCAGAGCACAGGTTTATACACTTGCAAAGGCACGTATCTAAATTCATTTTATATATATACACACACACACACAAAGTCGCGTACATATTCTTGGTTCTTTCGGTAAAGTCACGTTGATAGAAAATAATAAAATAATAAATTGAAAATAATAAAAGCACCAAAACCCACGACGTTTCGATCGCAACACAAGCGGTCTTCATCAGGCGGAGAGAAAAGAGTCAACATTTAAAGTCACGTACAGTTACGGTGCATAACATGGAGATGCGTAACTTTTTTTTACGAAATAAATCATGCGTGTGTTTAAATAAACGTCGTGGGGAGGGGGGGGGGGGTTAAAAAACAATACACAAGCGTTGCCTTGATGCAAACTCTTACCACACTCGTGTGCTGAACAAGTCCATTAGTGAGTCCTTTCATTCATTGGGAAGTACGGGGCGTGGAGGATAGGGGGGGAGGGGGGCAGGGGCTAGCTTACCAGGGCGAAACGCGCTTGTATATTAGCAGATAACTCTTATTAACGCGTTCCAAAAAAATAAATAAATATTGCCGCTGTTAGCTGCTGCTGCTGCTGCTGCACAAACACAAATAACAACAAACTTAACGCATTCGTCAATAATAACGACACCACCGCTGCCGGTGTACGAGGCATGCAAAGGAAACAACATATATTACAGGCGACGTTTCGGGCAATAGCCCTTCAATGAAGCCCGCATGCGTGCGCGTGTGTGTGTGTGAAGGGGGAGCGGTGGTGCAGCGGTTAGCGCTGCGCTTCGAACCTGGCAAACCGAGTTCGATTCCCGCTCACGACGGCCGACATCAGCGACGATTCTCTGAACCGGTTCCTGGGCCTCCCCTAGGGTCGGCTCAGCCTGAAAGGAGTGACCTGGTGCGGTGTGTAAGAAAAACACGTGGGGAGACAAAGGCGGCCGGGCGTGGTGACCACCACCCACCCATCCATCCACCCCCTCGTGTGCCACAGTGCCTGCGCTTATAGGCGTTTGCTCCCCGCTAACAGCACTTGCCCCGACAGTCTGTTGAGGCCCTACGGGGTATCTTTGTCTTTTGTGCGTGAGACCAGATGCATCCAAATTAATGTGCCACGAAGAGGGGCCCTTGGCCGAAACGTCGGCGATTAGTTATTTGCGTACGCTGTGTGGCTACGATGTTTGACGTGCGTTTAATTTTATTTCCCCGGAGCCGTGTCTGATGGACACTGAGAATACGCGTTAAATCTTTATATATATGATGGAACATATTTGAAAATATTACGTCATTGCATTTTGTATTCATCTTCGACTTGTGGTCATACTAATTGAACCGAAAGCATTGAGTGCGATCCATTATGGGGGGGGGGGGTTCAAGTTTTAATGTGTGTTGTGTTGTTGTCGTGTGTTTAATGAATACTCCGTCTCTGCAAAGTGATTTCCTTTAAAGAGTTATGCGCCACTAAATCGCAGAATATTAGCCCATTTGGCCGGAGAGATTGGCTCGGTAAAAATTGATGATGGGTTGTAATTCCATACCCCCCCCAACCTCACCCACTCCCTCTACACTCTACACACACATATATATGTAAGACGTAAACATTATTTAAAACTAACGGCGATGCGCGAGATTGATAAGACAACTGCCGTTTGATAGCAACAATGATTAGACTCTCCGTGGTGCTAACGTAAAAAATAACCGGCACTTTTTAAAAAAAATTCTTGCTGTGGTTTTCACACCTGATGATGATTGCTTGTGTTGCGGTCGAAATGTCGTGAGAATTTTATTGTTTTATATTTTTATTATTTTATTGTTTCCCTTCTACGTGACTTTACCGAGAGAACCAAGAATATGAATCCCTGCAGTCACGAAAGCTTTAAATCAAAATGATTAGACTCTCGCGGTGATGATAATAGCAGAAGATTCACAACAAACAAACACAAACGTGTTACTCTTTGGTTCTTTTGGTAAAGTCACGTAGAAGAAAGAAAATACATGAAATAATAGAATACGACGTTTCGATTGCAACACAAGCAACCGTCATCAGGTAGAACTAAATATGAAAGAGAGAGAGAGAGACAAAATACATACACGGACAGGGGCGGAGCCAGGATTTTTACTATGGGGGGGCTGACTTCAAAATTCTGAGATATCTCAGTGTTTATGTTTTACAATGGGCGCGACAAATGTATAAAACACATTTTATTGGATTTGAACGCGGAGTTTATTAATAGGTCGGAGCCGCTGATGTGGCTAATAAGTTCGATAAGTTCGAAAGGCTGCCGCTCAAGCAGCCTGCAGGGCAGCACGAGGTGGCAGCCTGCAGGGCAGCACACGAGGTGGCAGCCTGCAGGGCAGCACAAGGTGGCAGCACAAGGTGGCAGCCTGCAGGGCAGCACACAAGGTGGCAGCCTGCAGGGCAGCACACAAGGTGGCAGCCTGCAGGGCAGCACAAGGTGGCAGCACAAGGTGGCAGCCTGCAGGGCAGCACACAAGGTGGCAGCCTGCAGGGCAGCACACAAGGTGGCAGCCTGCAGGGCAGCACACGAGGTGGCAGCCTGCAGGGCAGCACAAGGTGGCAGCACAAGGTGGCAGCCTGCAGGGCAGCACAAGGTAGCAGCCTGCAGGGCAGCACACAAGGTGGCAGCCTGCAGGGCAGCACAAGTTGACAGCCAGCAGGGCAGCACACAAGGTGGCAGCCTGCAGGGCAGCACAAGGTGGCAGCCTGCAGGGCAGCACACAAGGTGGCTGCCTGCAGGGCAGCACAAGGTGGCAGCCTGCAGGGCAGTGCACGAGGTGGCAGCCTGCAGGGCAGCACACAAGGTGACAGCCTGCAGGGCAGCACAAGGTGGCAGCCTGCAGGGCAGCACAAGGTGGCAGCCAGCAGCATTTTGCAGCAGCCGGATATCCGGTTATCCCGATTACCGACTCTCCCAAAATTTCAGGGGGGGCTCTGCCCCCCCCCCCAGCCCCCCCTGTGGCTCCGCCCCTGGACACGGAGACACACAGACAGACACACAAGCAGAGAGAGACAACTCAGAGACTGTCTGTCTGTGTGTCTGTGTGTCATCTCTCTCTGTGTGTCTGTGTTGTCTCTGCTTGTGTGTCTGTCTGTGTGTCTCCGTGTCTGTGTTTGGTCTCTCTCAAATTTAGTTCTACCTGATGTGTTGCAATCGAAACGTTGTATTCTATTGTTACATGTGTTTTCTTTCTTCTACGTGACTTTACCGAAAGACTCTTTGGTTCTTTCGGTAAAGTCACGTAGAAGAAAGAAAATAATAATTTAGTAATAGCATGAAAAAAGATGTTATATAACAACAACAACAACAGAGTGAGTTAAATAAAAGCGTGTAATAATAAATAAAAACATTTAAGCATTTTTTCTTTCTACGTAGCTTTATCGAAAGAACCAAAGAGGAATTCCTGCAGTCACGAAAGCTTCAAATAAAAACCAATAGGTAATATTTAAAAAAAACTCTTTTTTGAAACACGCTTTAATGTAATGCACCGTACGAGTAATGGCAGAAATCCACGACTCCAGGAAGTGTTTAAAAAAAAAACAAATTTATGATATAATATAGCATTGTCATCAGTATGACATAACTATACCAAGTTTGCAGTCGATACCACATTGGGAAGTGGGTTAAAATTGAGTTACAAAATTTGAAGATACAACAACAACAGACAAAGTGAGTTAAATAAAAGCGTGTAATAATAATAATCATTAAAATAGTTTTGAAGACAGACGTGAGGATGCGTGCTTCTATCTTGGACCCGTGCTGTGTGGCTCCGCCCATTGTTGTTGAAACGACAATAAAAACCTGGCCACGAAATGACAGCTCAAGGAAGTTGACTGTATCGTCGCGTGGATAGTTATAGCAGGAGCCACATTCATTCTAACACGCGTCATGTCCGATTCTACGTGTGGAGGCGTGAGGTGGCGGGGGAGCCCGGGGGACTACGGAGAAAAATCCACGCGATCATGGGGAGAGAGAGAGAGACGCGCAAACTCTAAATATACAGCAGCAGCAGGCATCGTCAGGGTCGGGATCGAACCCACGACCTCCTGTACACCAGGCGAGGTAGTTAACATCTCCTAGCCACCGTGATCATGATGATGAGAGAGACACGCAGACTCCAAATATACAGCAGCAGGCATCGTCAGGGGTCAAGATCGAACCCACGACCTCCTGCATACCAGGCGAGGTAGTTAACATCTCCAAACCACCGTGATGATGAATGAGAGAGAGAGAGACACGCAGGCTCCAAATATACAGCAGATGGTCAGGGTCGGGATCGAACCCACGACCTCCTGTATACCAGGCGAGGTAGTTAACATCTCCTAGCCACCGTGATTATGATGATGAGAGAGACACGCAGACTCCAAATATACAGCAGCAGGCATCGTCAGGGGTCAAGATCGAACCCACGACCTCCTGCATACCAGGCGAGGTAGTTAACATCTCCAAACCACCGTGATGATGATGAGAGAGAGAGAGAGAGACACGCAGGCTCCAAATATACAGCAGATGGTGAGGGTCGGGATCGAACCCACGACCTCCTGTATACCAGGCGAGGTAGTTAACATCTCCTAGCCACCGTGATGATGATGATGAGAGAGAGAGACACGCAGACTCCAAATATACAGCGGCAGGCATCGTTAGGGTCAGGATCGAACCCACGACCTCCTGTACGCCAGGGAGACGGAGCGTTGAAATCCAAGCTAATGGGTAGCCTACAGCCCCCCCCCCCACCCTCCCCCCCAAAAGGTTCACGTTGAAGGATTTCATTCGTGGATTCTAACTTGACTTAATGATATGAAAAGTGAGACCCCTATCCGGCAACAGAGCAGGTTGGCAGCCTCCTTTGAAGCAGGGGCCTGCTTGTGTCTTTTGTCGGCTACTAGGGGCCGGATCAAGGCATGGGGAAGCTTTAGGGGCGGCAGCCCCCCAGCTGGAGGGCCTCCAGAGATTTCAGTGTGAAAAGTTTATTTCGTTCGTGAAATGCTCAATTTTATTTGATGTTAGCCTTGTAAAAAAAAATATATTTTTTTTCTTGAACTTTGTTTTTCTTTTGAAAATTTTACGGGGGGGGGGGGGGGGGTGGGCCTCGCAGTGCCTGGAGACGAGGGGGCGCCTACAAAATCTGAATCCGACCCTGTGTCGGGCCGGATTCAATGCGTACACGATTATCATTATCATCATCATCAGAGCCACGCTTGTTTGCGTGTTCACCACAAGTTACGGGGAAGCTTTTTTTAAAAAAAAAAAAAACACTAAAATGTTCACACACTTTCTGAGAATGTTGTAACAACACGAGAAATGGGCTGCCCTCCTGGCGTCTGGGAGATCACCTGGAGATTCCACAGGGCACGCGTTGGACAACGATGGCCAACAAGTTGGAGACCCTTTTATTGGTTCTTTCGGTAAAGTCACGTAGAAGGGAAACAATAAAATAATAAAAATGTAAAACAATAAAATTCTCACGACGTTTCGACTGCAACACAAGCAATCATCATCACGTGGTTTTCGCGCTGCAACACAAGCAATCATCATCAGGTGTGAAAACCACAACAAGAAAATGTTCTCGCTGTGGTTTTATATTTTTATTATTTTATTGCTTCCCTTCTACGTGGCGACTTTACCGAAAGAACCAAGAATATGAATCCCTGCAGACACGAAAGCTTTAAATCAAAATTTAAGTTGGAGACTCTTTGGCTTTTTGAAGGTGTCGACATCACATTGTGATCACGTTACGGTGTTGTTATTATCCGTCAAATTTTCCATTAAAAGAACGGTAGTCCCCATGCAAGTGTGAACATTTTTTTGAAGCGCCCTGTAATGTGTGTGGTCAATGCAGTAACTTGATTCCTCGCGTAAAAAAAAATGTCTCAATTTGGTGTTTGAACATCGTAACACCTGTTTTATTAAGGATAAAACCCGATTCCTATTTTTTATACTTTTATACCGCCAAAAAAGGTATCCCGTGATTTAACGCTCACCCCCCTCTCCCTCGAAGAAAAAATATTGAACGCGATACATTTCTAGCCACGGTGGCGAGATATTTACTACCTGGGAGTAGTGATAGTGATAGGGGCAGTGATAAGGGTAGAGATAGGGGTAGTGATAGTGATAGGGGTAGTGGTAGTGATAGGGGTAGTGATAGGGGTAGTGATAGTGGTAGTGATAGGGGTAGTGATAGCGTATGATAGCGGTATGATAGGGGTAGTGATAAGGGTAGTGATAGGGGTAGTGGTTGTGATAGGGGTAGTGGTAGTGATAGTGGTATGATAGGGGTAGTGATAGTGGTATGATAGGGGTAGTGATAGGGGTAGTGATAGGGGTAGTGATAGGGGTAGTGATAGGGGTAGTGATAGTGCTAGGGGTAGTGATAAGGGTAGTGATAGTGATAGGTGTAGTGATAGGGGTAGTGGTAGGGGTAGTGGTAGGGGTAGTGATAGTGGTAGTGATAGGGGTAGTGATGGGGTAGTGATAGTGATAGGGGTAGTGATAGTGCTAGGGGTAGTGATAAGGGTAGTGATAGTGATAGGGGTAGTGATAGGGTAGTGGTAGGGGTAGTGATAGGGGTAGTGATAGTGGTAGGGATAGTGGTAGTGATAGTGGTAGTGATAGTGGTAGTGATAAGGGTAGTGATAGTGATAGGGGTAGTGATAGGGGTAGTGATAAGGGTAGTGATAGTGGTAGGGGTAGTGATAAGGGTAGTGATAGTGATAGGGGTAGTGATAGGGGTAGTGATAGGGGGTAGTGATAGTGGTAGTGATAGTGGTAGGGGTAGTGATAGTGGTAGGGGTAGTGATAGTGGTAGTGATAGTGGTAGTGATAGTGGTAGTGATAGGGGTAGTGATAAGGGTAGTGATAGTGGTAGTGATAGTGATAGGGGTAGTGATAGGGGTAGTGATAGGGGTAGTGATAAGGGTAGTGATAGTGGTAGTGATAGTGGTAGGGGTAGTGATAGTGATAGGGGTAGTGATAGGGGTAGTGATAGTGATAGGGGTAATGATAGGGGTAGTGATAAGGGTAGTGATAGTGATAGGGGTAGTGATAGGGGTAGTGATAAGGGTAGTGATAGTGATAGGGGTAGTGATAGGGTAGTGATAAGGGTAGTGATAGTGATAGGGGTAGTGATAGGGGTAGTGATAAGGGTAGTGATAGTGATAGGGGTAGTGATAGTGGTAGTGATAATGATAGTGATAGGGGTAGTGATAGTGGTAGTGATAGGGGTAGTGATAAGGGTAGTGATAGTGGTAGTGATAAGGGTAGTGATAGTGGTAGTGATAGGGGTAGTGATAAGGGTAGTGATAGTGGTAGTGATAGGGGTAGTGTAAGGGTAGTGATAGTGGTAGTGATAGGGGTAGTGATAAGGGTAGTGATAGTGGTAGTGATAGGGGTAGTGATAAGGGTAGTGATAGTGGTAGTGATAGGGGTAGTGATAGTGGTAGTGATAGTGGTAGTGATAGTGATTGGGGTAGTGGTAGGGGTAGTGGTAGTGATAGGGTAGGGGTAGTGGTAGGGGTAGTGGTAGTGATAGGGGTAGTGATAGTGGTAGTGATAGTGATAAGGGTAGTGATAGTGATGGGTAGTGATAGTGGTAGTGATAGTGATAAGGGTATTGATAGTGATAGGGGTAGTGATAGGGGTAGTGATAGTGATAGGGGTAGTGATAGTGATAGGGGTTGTATAGTGATAGGGGTAGTGATAGTGATAGGGGTAGTGTTAGTGGATAGGGTAGTGATAGTGGTAGTGTAGTGGTAGTGATAGGGTAGTGATAGTGGTAGGGGGCGCTGCCACACAACACGTTGGCGAATGAGATCCACGTCAGGGCGACCATCAACCCCGCCTGGGTTGACGGGCAGAACTTGTCACTTTCTTGTTCAATTCTCGCCATTTTCACTTTAAACCTCCGACCCTTTAGGGGTCGCGAGTCATAACCCAACTCCCGTGTTAGGGGGGGGGGGGCGGTGGGGGCCTGGGCGGGGGGGGGGAGGCCTGGGTGGGAAGCGGGGCCTGGAGGACGGGGGAGGGGCCTGGGCCTGGAGGACGGGGGAGGGGCCTGGGTGGGGGGCCTGGAGAGTGAAGGGTGCGCGGTGGGGGGGGCTCTGGGTGGGGTGCCTGGAGGTCGGTGGGGGGGTGGGGGTCCCTGGGTGGGGAGCCTGGAGGACGGAGGGGGGGGGCGGTGGGGGGGGGGGCCCTGAGTGGAGGAGCCTGGAGAGCGGAGGAGGGGGGGCGGTGGGGGGGTCTCAACGAACGCTAAAATTTTAGCCGTGCGGATGTTGTGGCGCATGAAACGGCAGCGGCAATGTAGGCTGCCGTGGAGAGTTGGGCGCGTGGGAAAAAAGAGCTTTTTAGCTCATCGGATTCCTCCGGTATGAATCAACAATCTAGGTTCTCATTCTGTCTGTGTCTGTGTCCGTGAGCAGTAGTGTCAGCGGTTAGTGCTACGAACCCGGCGACCCGAGTTCCCGCTCGCGGCCAACACCGGTGACGATTATGATGATCTGATCCGGTCCTGGGCCACCACTAGGTCGACTCAGCCTCAAATGAGTACCTGGTGCGATGTGTAAATATTGCGACTAGGGAGACAAAGGCGGCCGGGCGTGGTGTTGGCCACCCACCCCCTCGCGTGCCGTGCTGCTACTCGCTCTCCGGGCCCTCCGGGTTTTCCCTCCACGTTTAGAAACAACAACATCACTCACTGGAGTATTTGGCTCTGAGAAATGTTCGCGTGATAAGCCACTTCGATGAGCTATCATTTGTGATAGCCAGGTCGCTTAGATAGCTCAGTGTACTTTACCTGGGGCGCCGCGGTGGCTAGGAGATGTTGACTACCTCGCCTGGTATACAGGAGGTCGTGGATTCCATCTCGACCCTGACGCCTGCTGCTGTATATTTGGAGTTTGTGTCTCTCTCATCATCATCACGGTGGCTAGGAGATGTTGACTACCTCGCCTGGTGTACAGGAGGTCGTGGATTCGATATCGATCCTGACGACGCCTGCTGCTGTAGAATTAGTAGGCTTTCTAGTCAATGCCGCGCTAGGCTTTGCTCTAGCAGCGAGACGCCGCCCAAGGGGTAAACGGTCGGGGGCTCTCGTACAGCTACGCAGACGCGGGATCCGAACAGTGCTTCCGAGCTTTTTCCTCTCCAACGTACGTTCACTGTACAACAAAAATGGATGAACTTCAGCTACTGATGGTAAAAAACAAAGACTTTCTTTCATCTTCTGTTTTGTGCTTCACGGAGACATGGCTGTGTGATTTGATTCCGGACACTTCGCCACAACTAGCAGCATTCCATCTTGTAAGATCGGGATCGTGACATAGCACTCTCCGGCAAGACGAAAGGCGGTGGTATTTGTTTTTACATTAACAGTGGCTGGTGTGTAGATGTCACAGTGATTCTGCAACATTGTTCTCCACTCCTTGAATCAATTTTTATAAACTGTAAACCGTTTTACTCGCCTCGCGTGTTCGCGTCGCTCATTTTGGTCGGAGTTTATTTGCCGCCTTGTCCTCAGGTTAAAGAGGCCCAACGCATGCTCGCCGATTTGATTCTGAGTGTGGAGCGAGCAAATCCAGATTCGTTGGTTATCGTACTTGGCGACTTTAACAAAGGTCATCTCAGCCACGAACTCCCCAAATACATACAATGCATTAAATGCCCAACCAGAGAAGGGAACACTCTGGATCACTGCTACACTACAGTCAGTAGAGCCTACCACGCCGTCCCCCGAGCAGCACTGGGACACTCTGACCATGCCATGGTCCACCTGATTCCTGCATACAGGCAGAAACTAAAGCTATGTAAACCTGCTGTGAGGACATCTAAACAGTGGACCAGTGAGGCTGTGGAAGATTTGCGGGCGTGCTTAGACTGTACTGACTGGGATATGTTCACGACTGCTACCAATAGTCTGGATGAACTCACAGAGGCTGTGACGTCCTACATCAGCTTCTGTGAGGACTGCTGTATCCCAACACGTACCAGGGTAAACTTTAACAACAATAAGCCCTGGTTCTCAGCAAAGCTCAGAAGGTTGAGGTTGGAGAAGGAGGAAGCGTTTAGGAGTGGAGATAGAGACAGATTCAAGGAGTCGAAGAACAGGTTTAGCAAAGCGGTGAGATAGGCTAAACGACTGTACTCAGAGAGACTAAAAACCAGTTCTCTACTAACGACGCTGCTTCTGTCTGGAGAGCGCTCAGGCAGATCACCAACTACAAACCCAGAGCCCCCCACACCACTAATGACTCCCGCCTAGCCAACGACCTGAACGAGTTCTACTGTAGATTTGAAAGACAATTGAACTGTCCCTGAACCACCCCTTCCCACCCAAGAGACCCCATCCCCCACCCATACTACAGAGACGACTCTATCCTTTCAGGAGGGAGAAGTTAATAGACTTTTCAAGAGGCAGAATCCACGCAAAGCAGCCGGGCCGGACTTTGTCTCTCCAGCCACCCTCAGGCACTGCGCTGACTAGCTGTCTCCGGTGTTCACCAACATCTTTAACACCTCCCTGGAGACATGCCATGTACCAGCCGGTCTCAAGTCCTCCACCATCATCCCTGTGCCCAAAAAGCTAAGGCCAACAGGACTAAATGATTACAGACCGGTCGCCCTTACATCTGTGGTAATGAAGTCTTTTGAGCGCCTGGTCCTGGCACACCTCAAAGCCATCACAGACCCTCTCCTGGACCCCCTTCAGTTTGCCTACAGAGCCAACAGGTCTGTGGACGACGCAGTTAACATGGCCCACCACTTCACCCTACAGCATGTGGACGCCCCAGCATCCTATGCCAAGATCCTGTTTGTGGACTTTAGCTCTGCCTTCAACACCATCATCCCTGCCCTGCTTCAGGACAAGCTCTTCCAGCTGAACGTGCCCTACACCACCTGTAAATGGATCACAGACTTCCTGTCTGACAGGAAGCAGTGCGTTAAGCTGGGAACACAAGTCTCTGACTCCAGGTCCATCAGCACCGGAACTCCTCAGGGCTGCGTCCTTTCCCCACTGCTCTTCTCCCTGTATACCAACAGCTGCACCTCCAATCATCTGTCCGTCAAACTCTTGAAGTTTGCGGACGACACCACCCTCATTGGGCTGATCTCTGGTGGGGATGAGTCTGACTATAGGTGGGAAGCTGACAACCTGGTGACCTGGTGTAGCCAGAACAACTTAGAGCTAAATGCTCTAAAGACAGTTGAGATGGTTGTGGACTTCAGGAGGAATACAGCCCCACTCACCCCCATCACCCTGTTAGACTTCCCAGTCAAAATTGTAGAGTCCTTCCGCTTCCTGGGCAATATTCTCTCCCGGGACCTCAAGTGGGAACTGAACATCAGCTCCCTCGCCAAGAGAGCTCAACAGAGGATGTACTTTCTACGGCAGCTGAAGAAATTCAACCTGCCAAAGACAATGATGGTGCAATTCTATACAGCGATCATTGAATCCATCCTCACCAACTCCATAACCGTCTGGTACATTGCTGCCACTGCCAAGGACAAGAGCAGACTGCAGCGTATCATCCACACTGCTGAGAAGGTAATTGCCTGCAATCTACCAACCCTCGAGGACCTGCACACGACAAGGACCATGAGGCGAGCGAGGAAGATTATGGCCGATTCCTCCCACCCTGGACACTCTCTGTTTCAGCTACTCCCCTCCGGCAGAAGGCTTCGGTCCATCAGGACCAAAACCTCACGCCATAAAAACAGTTTCTTCCCATCTGCTGCTGGCCTGTTAAACAAGGCCAAGGGCTTACACTGATTTTAACATTTTATCTACATAATGACACCTTGCCGATATTAACTATGTTAACCTATTTGTATTTTTTATTTTTAAATTATATCTTAAAGCTATTTTATATTCGATATTTATTCAATTTTATATACTTCAGCCCCTTGGTGTTAGTTAGACTTTTAACCCTTATTATTATAGTAAGACTTGTTTAAAACTTATTTAAGATTATAGATTCCTATATGTTGAATGTATGCACTATCCTGCCAAAGTAAATTCAGTGTCGGTGTGAACTTTCATGGCGAATAAAACCCCCTTTCTTATTCTGATTCTGATTTCTGTCTATTTGGAGTCTGCGTGTCTCTCTCTGTTCGTGGTCACGTGGATTTTTTTACCGGGTCCTCCGGTTTTTCCCCTCCACTTTTAGAATCAACAGTCATGCCTTTCGAATATTTGGCTATTGCTTTACATTTCTACACGATGATGATAAGCCACTTCGCTGAGCTGTCAATTGTAATAGGCAGGTCGCTTCTGAACAGGAGCTATTAAATAGCTCGGTTGGGCCTTACCTGCTAAAATAAAATAAAAAGAGTTAGTTACGAAAATAATTAATTGATTAATAATTACATTCTCATATTGCCAATTCACAATCGTAATAATATTTTTATTATAGCACGTGCGAGGAACTTCTTTCACACCGTAGTCAAACAAAACATACTCTTTGGTTCTTTCGGTAAAGTCACGTAGGTAGAAAAAATTAATAGATCACGCCGTTTCGATCGCAACAACAAGCGATCGTCTTCACGTGACTTTACCGAAAGAACCAAAGAGTATGGATTCCTGCAGTCACGAAAGCTTCAAATCAAGATGAAAACAAAATGTATATATTTTTTTTTTAAATAACACCTTTGTCATGCTTGCTAATTAAATAATTGCGTTTGTGCTGCCCAGTTTGACAATCGCTTCATTAATTGCGTCGATTTTGACACTCTCGTCACCGAACACAATCAGCCCCACAAAGCACCGCGCGGGCGTTGATTGGCGGCCCGTGAATATTCATGGCACGCGGTTCGCCCTGGGGCCGTCACCGGGGGGGATCCAATTAGCGGAGTGTCTCTCGAACCTTCCCACCGACGTCCGCTATCAATTACCACGCGGTAGTCGTTGAGGCTGTGAATGCTATGGGGCTTTGGGTGGGGGGGGGGGGGCTAGGGGGGGGCTAGGGGTTGTTATGGGAGGGGGGGTGGACAATATCGCAGTCACCTGTTAGACACCTCTATACCGCCTCTTCCACCCCCTCCACCTCTTCCACCTCTTGCAACACCTCCCGGGCTATAGAGGGGCTCGCTGGGCTCTAGAGGGGTTATAGAGGGGGCTATAGAGGGGGCAATAGAGGGGGCTATAGAGGGGGCTATAGAGGGGTCGCTGGGCTCTAGAGGGGTTATAGAGGGGGCTATAGAGGGGGCTATAGAGGGAGCTATAAAGGGGGCTATAGAGGGGCTTGCTCGGCTATAGAGGGGCTTTAGAGCGGCTATAGAGGGGCTATAGAGGGGGCTATAGAGGGGATATAGAGGGGCTATAGAGGGGCTATAGAGGGGCTATAGAGGGGCTATAGAGGGGGCTATAGAGGGGGCTAATGATGGGCTATAGAGGGGGCTATAGAGGGGGCTATAGAGGGGGCTATAGAGGGGGCTATAGAGGGGCTATAGAGGGGCTATAGAGGGGGTATAGAGGGGGCTAATGATGGGCTATAGAGGGGCTATAGAGGGGCTATAGAGGGGGCTATAGAGGGGGATATAGAGGGGCTATAAAGGGGGTATAGAGGGGGCTAATGATGGGCTATAGAGGGGCTATAGAGGGGCTATAGAGGGGGCTATAGAGGGGGCTATAGAGGGGCTATAAAGGGGGCTATAGAGGGGCTATAGAGGGGCTATAGAGGGGGCTATAGAGGGGCTATAAAGGGGGCTATAGAGGGGCTATAGAGGGGGCTATAGAGGGGCTATAGAGGGGGCCATAGAGGGGGCTATAGAGGGGGCTATAGAGGGGGCTATATAGGGGGCTATAGAGGTGCTATAGAGGGGCTATAGAGGGTGCTAATGAGGGGTTATAAAGGGGGCTATAGAGTGGCTATAGAGGGGGCTATAGAGGGGCTATAAAGGGGGCTATAGAGGGGCTATAGAGTGGCTATAGAGGGGGCTATAGAGGGGCTATAAAGGGGGCTATAGAGGGGCTATAGAGTGGCTATAAAGGGGGCTATAGAGGGGCTATAGAGGGGGCTATAGAGGGGCTATAGAGGGGCTATAGAGTGGGCTATAGAGGGGGCTATAGATGGGCTATAGAGGGGCTATAGAGGGCTATAGAGGGGGCTATAGAGGGGGATATAGAGGGGCTATAGAGGGGCTCTAGAGGGGTTATAGAGGGGGCTATAGAGGGGGCTATAGAGGGGCTCTAGAGGGGTTATAGAGGGGGCTATAGAGGGGGCTATAGAGGGGCTCTAGAGGGGTTATAGAGGGGGCTATAGAGGGGGCTATAGAGGGGCTCTAGAGGGGTTATAGAGGGGGCTATAGAGGGGGCTATAGAGGGGCTCTAGAGGGGTTATAGAGGGGGATACAGAGGGGCTATAGAGGGGGTACAGTGGGCGCTATAGAGGGGGCTATAGAGGGGCTCGCTGGGCTATAGAGGGGGCTATAGAGGGGGCTATAGGGGGGGCTATAGAGCGGGCTATAGAGGGGCTATAGAGGGGGCTATAGAGGGGGTTATAGAGGGGGTTATAGAGGGGGCTATAGTGGGGCTATAGAGGGGGCTATAGAGCGGGCTATAGTGGGGCTATAGAGGGGGCTATAGAGGGGGCTATAGAGGGGGCTAATGATGGGCTATAGAGGGGGCTATAGAGGGGGCTATAGAGGGGGCTATAGAGTGGGCTATAGAGGGGGTTATAGAGGGGCTATAGAGGGGCTATAGAGGGGCTATAGAGGGGGCTATAGAGGGGGCTATAGAGGGGGCTATAGAGGGGCTATACAGCGGGCTATAGAGGGGGCTATAGAAGGGCTATAGAGGGGGCTATAGAGGGGGCTATAGAGGGGCTCGCTGGGCTATAGAGGGGGTTATAGAGGGGGCTATATGGGGGGCTATAGAGGGGGCTATAGTGGGGCTATAGAGGGGGCTATAGAGGGGGCTATAGAGGGGCTATAGAGGGGGCCATAGAGGGGGCTATAGAGGGGGCTATAGAGGGGCTCGCTGGGCTATAGAGGGGGCTATAGAGGGGGCTATATGGGGGGCTATAGCGGGGGCTATAGAGGGGCTATAGAGGGGGCTATAGAGGGGGTTATAGAGGGGGTTATAGAGGGGGCTATAGTGGGGCTATAGAGGGGGCTATAGAGGGGGCTATAGAGGGGCTATAGAGGGGGCTATAGAGGGGCTATAGAGGCGGCTATAGAGGGGGCTATAGAGGGGCTATAGAGGGGGCTATAGAGGGGCTATAGAGGGGGCTATAGAGGGGCTATAGAGGCGGCTATAGAGGGGGCTATAGAGGGGCTATAGAGGGGCTATAGAGGGGCTATAAAGGGGGCTATAGAGGGGCTATAGAGGCGGCTATAGAGGGGGCTATAGAGGGGCTATAGAGGGGGCTATAGAGGGGGCTATAGAGGGGGCTATAGAGCGGCTATAGAGGGGCTATAGAGGGGGCTATAGAGGGGCTATAGAGGGGGCTAATTGAGGGGCTATAGAGGGGCTATAGAGGGGCTATAGAGGGGGCTATACATGGGCTATAGAGGTTGCTATAGAGGGGGTATATTGGGGGCTATAAAGGGGGCTATAGAAGGGGCTAATGAGGGGCTCGCTGGGCTATAAAGGGGGTTATAGAGGGGGCTATAGGGGGGGCTATAGAGGGGGCTATAGAGGGGCTATAGAGGGGGCTATAGAGGGGGTTATAGAGGGGGTTATAGAGGCGGCTATAGTGGGGCTATAGAGGGGGCTATAGAGGGGGCTATAGAGGGGCTATAGAGGGGGCCATAGAAGGGGTTATAGAGGGGGCTATAGAGGGGCTATAGAGGGGGCTATAGAGGAGCTATAGAGGGGGCTATAGAAGTGGTTAATGAGGGGGTTATAGAGGGGGCTATAGAAGGGGCTCTGGAGGGGGCTTTAGAGGGGGCTATGGAGGGGGCTATAGAGGGGGCTATAGCAGGGCTATAGAGGGGGCTATAGAAGGGCTATAGAAGGGCTATAGAGGGGGCTATAGCAGGGCTACAGAGGGGGCTATAGAGGGGCTATAGAGGGGCTATAGAGGGGCTATAGAGGGGCTATAGAGGGGCTATAGAGGGGCTATATAGGGGGCTATAGAGGGGCTATAGAGGGGGCTATGGAGGGGCTCGCTGGGCTATAGAGGGGGTTATAGAGGGGGCTATATGGGGGGCTATAGAGGGGGCTATAGTGGGGCTATAGAGGGGGCTATAGAGGGGGCTATAGAGGGGCTATAGAGGGGGCCATAGAGGGGGCTATAGAGGGGGCTATAGAGGGGGATATAGAGGGGGCTATGGAGGGGGCTCTAGAGCGGTTACAGAGGGGGCTATAGAGGGGCTATAGAGGGGCTATATAGGGGGATATATAGGGGGCTATAGAAGGGCTATAGAGGGGGCTATAGAGGGGGCTATATAGGGGGCTATAGAAGGGCTATAGAGGGGGCTATAGAGGTGCTATAGAGGGGCTATAGAGGGGGCTAATGAGGGGCTATAAAGGGGGCTATAGAGTGGCTATAGAGGGGGTTATAGAGGGGCTATAAAGGGGGCTATAGACGGGCTATAGAGGGGGCTATAGAGGGGCTATAGAGTGGGCTATAGAGGGGTTATAGAGGGGCTATAGAGGGGGCTATAGAGGCGGCTATAGAGGGGCTATAGAGGGGCTATAGAGGTGGCTATAGAGGGGCTATAGAGGGGGCTATAGATGGGCTATAGAGGGGATATAGACGGGCTATAGAGGGGCTATAGAGGGGCTATAGAGGGGCTATAGAGGGGCTATAGAGGTGGCTATAGAGGGGCTATAGAGGGGGCTATAGATGGGCTATAGAGGGGCTATAGAGGGGCTATAGAGGGGGCTATAGAGGGGGCTATAGAGGGGCTATAGAGGGGGCCATAGAGGGGGCTATAGAGGGGGCTATAGAGGGGGATATAGAGGGGGCTATGGAGGGGGCTCTAGAGCGGTTATAGAGGGGGCTATAGAGGGGCTATAGAGGGGCTATATAGGGGGCTATATAGGGGGCTATAGAAGGGCTATAGAGGGGGCTATAGAGGGGGCTATATAGGAGGCTATAGAAGGGCTATAGAGGGGGCTATAGAGGTGCTATAGAGGGGCTATAGAGGGGGCTAATGAGGGGCTATAAAGGGGGCTATAGAGTGGCTATAGAGGGGGCTATAGAGGGGCTATAAAGGGGGTTATAGAGGGGCTATAGAGGGGGCTATAGAGGGGCTATAGAGGGGCTATAGAGTGGGCTATAGAGGGGTTATAGAGGGGCTATAGAGGGGGCTATAGAGGCGTCTATAGAGGGGCTATAGAGGGGCTATAGAGGTGGCTATAGAGGGGCTATAGAGGGGGCTATAGATGGGCTATAGAGGGGATATAGAGGGGCTATAGAGGGGATATAGACGGGCTATAGAGGGGCTATAGAGGGGCTATAGAGGGGGCTATAGAAGGGGCTATAGAGTGGGCTATAGAGGGGTTATAGAGGGGGATACAGAGGGGATATAGAGGGGGTACAGTGGGCGCTATAGAGGGGGCTATAGAAGGGGCTAATGATGGGCTATAGAGGGGGCTATAGAGGGGCTCGCTGGGCTATAGAGGGGGCTATAGAGGGGGCTATAGGGGGGACTATAGAGCGGGCTATAGAGGTGCTATAGAGGGGGCTATAGAGGGGGTTATAGAGGGGGTTATAGAGGGGGCTATAGTGGGGCTATAGAGGGGCTATAGAGGGGGCTATAGAGGGGGCTATAGAGGGGATATAGAGGGGGCTATAGAGCGGGCTATAGTGGGGCTATAGAGGGGGCTATAGAGGGGGCTATAGAGGGGGCTATAGAGGGGCTATAGAAGGGGCTCTCGAGGGGGCTATAGAGGGGGCTATAGAGGGGGCTATAGAGGGGGCTAATGATGGGCTATAGAGGGGGCTATAGAGGGGGCTATAGAGGGGCTATAGAGGGGCTATAGAGGGGCTATAGAGGGGGCTATAGAGGGGGCTATAGAGGGGCTATAGAGGGGCTAATGATGGGCTATAGAGGGGGCTATAGAGGGGGCTATAGAGGGGGTTATAGAAGGGCTATAGAGGGGCTATAGAGGGGCTATAGAGGGGGCTATAGAGGGGGTTATAGAGGGGCTTTAGAGGGGCTATAGAGGGGCTATAGAGGGGGCTATAGAGGGGGCTATAGAGGGGGTTATAGAGGGGCTATAGAGGGGGCTATAGAGGGGGCTATAGAGGGGGCTATAGAGGGGCTATAAGGGGGCTATAGAGGGTGCTATAGAGGGGGCTATAGAGAGGCTATAGAGGGGGCTATAGAGGGGGCTATAGAGGGGGCTATAGGGGGTGCTATAGAGGGGGCTATAGAGGGGGCTATAGGGGGTACTATAGAGGGGGCTATAGAGGGGGCTATAGAGGGGCTATAGAGGGGGCTATAGTGGGGCTATAGAGGGGGCTATAGAGGGGGCTATAGAGGGGCTATAGAGGGGGCTAATGAGGGGGCTATAGAGGGGCTATAGAGGGGGCTATAGAGGGGGTTATAGTGGGGCTATAGAGGGGGCTATAGAGGGGCTATAGAGGGGGCTATAGAGGGGGCTATAGAGGGGGCTATAGAGGGGGCTATAGAGTGGCTAATGAGGGGGCTATAGAGGGGCTATAGAGGAGGCTATAGAGGGGGCTATAGAGGGGGTATAGAGGGGGCTATAGAGGGGCTATAGAGCGGCTATAGAGGGGGCTATAGAGGGGGCTATAGAGGGGCTATAGAAGGGCTATAGAGGGGCTATAGAGGGGGCTATAGAGGGGCTATAGAGGGGCTATAGAGGGGGCTATAGAGGGGCTATAGAGGGGGCTATAGAGGGGCTATAGAGGGGCTAATGATGGGCTATAGAGGGGGCTATAGAGGGGGCTATAGAGGGGGTTATAGAAGGGCTATAGAGGGGCTATGGAGGGGCTATAGAGGGGGCTATAGAGGGGGTTATAGAGGGGCTTTAGAGGGGCTATAGAGGGGCTATAGAGGGGGCTATAGAGCGGGCTATAGAGGGGGTTATAGAGGGGCTATAGAGGGGGCTATAGAGGGGGCTATAGAGGGGGCTATAGAGGGGCTATAAGGGGGCTATAGAGGGTGCTATAGAGGGGGCTATAGAGAGGCTATAGAGGGGGCTATAGAGGGGGCTATAGAGGGGGCTATAGGGGGTGCTATAGAGGGGGCTATAGAGGGGGCTATAGGGGGTGCTATAGAGGGGGCTATAGAGGGGGCTATAGAGGGGCTATAGAGGGGGCTATAGTGGAGCTATAGAGGGGGCTATAGAGGGGGCTATAGAGGGGCTATAGAGGGGGCTAATGAGGGGGCTATAGAGGGGCTATAGAGGGGGCTATAGAGGGGGTTATAGTGGGGCTATAGAGGGGGCTATAGAGGGGCTATAGAGGGGGCTATAGAGGGGGCTATAGAGGGGGCTATAGAGGGGGCTATAGAGTGGCTAATGAGGGGGCTATAGAGGGGCTATAGAGGAGGCTATAGAGGGGGCTATAGAGGGGGTATAGAGGGGGCTATAGAGGGGCTATAGAGCGGCTATAGAGGGGGCTATAGAGAAGGCTATAGAGGGGCTATAGAGGGGCTATAGAGGGGCTATAGAGGGGGCTATAGAGGGGCTATAGAGGGGCTATAGAGGGGGCTATAGAGGGGCTATAGAGGGGGCTATAGAGGGGCTATAGAGGTGTTATAGACGGGGCTATAGAGGGGCTATAGAGGTGCTATAGAGGGGGCTATAGAGGCGGCTATAGAGGGGCTATAGAGGGGGCTATAGAGGGGCTATAGAGGGGGCTATAGAGGGGCTATAGAGGGGCTATAGAGGGGGCTATAGAGCGGCTATAGAGGGGCTATAGAGGGGGCTCTAGAGGGGGCTATAGAGGGGGCTATAGAGGGGGCTATAGAGGGGCTATAGAGGGGGCTATAGAGGGGCTATAGAGGGGCTATAGAGGGGGCTCTAGAGGGGGCTATAGAGGGGGCTATAGTGGGGCTATAGAGGGGGCTATAGAGGGGGCTATAGAGGGGCTATAGAGGGGCTATAGAGGGGCTATAGAGGGGCTATAGAGGGGCTATAGAGGGGGCTCTAGAGGGGGCTATAGAGGGGGCTATAGAGGGGCTATAGAGGGGGCTATAGAGGGGGCTATAGAGGGGATATAGAGGGGATATAGAGGGGATATAGAGGGGCTATAGAGGGGGCTATAGAGAGGCTATAGAGGGGCTATAGAAGGGGCTATAGAGGGGCTATAGAGGGGCTATAGAGGGGGCTCTAGAGGGGGCTATAGAGGGGGCTATAGAGGGGCTATAGAGGGGGCTATAGAGGGGGCTATAGAGGGGATATAGAGGGGATATAGAGGGGATATAGAGGGGCTATAGAGGGGGCTATAGAGAGGCTATAGAGGGGCTATAGAGGGGGCTATAGAGAGGCTATAGAGGGGCTATAGAGAGGCTATAGAGAGGCTATAGA
Organism: Petromyzon marinus; assembly: GCF_048934315.1. Lineage (NCBI taxonomy): Eukaryota > Metazoa > Chordata > Hyperoartia > Petromyzontiformes > Petromyzontidae > Petromyzon > Petromyzon marinus. The sequence continues at coordinate 14,833,073 of NC_133667.1, read as the reverse complement.
GGGGCTATAGAGGGGCTATAGATGGGCTATAGAGGGGGCTATAGAGAGGCTATAGAGGGCCTATAGAGAGGCTATAGAGGGGCTATAGAGGGGATATAGAGGGGCTCGCTGGGCTGGCTGTGTGGGACGCAGACGCGAGCGGACAGGCACGACGTAGCCAACGGGGGCCCCACTCCAACAGACGCCCCCGCCGCCGACCCCTGCGGGGTGTTCAAAGAAGTGCGTGAAAAGCGAGGGTGGGGGATGCCGAGGGTGGCGGGAGGGGTGGGGGGGATGAGTGGGGGGCAGGGGGGATGGGTGGGGGGAGGGGGATGGGTGGGGGGATGGGTGGGGGCGAGGGGGGATGGGTGGGGGCGAGGTGGGAGGGGTGGGGGGATGGGTGGGGGGGAGGGCGCGGGATGTGAGTCGACTTCCACCGCCATCACCACCGCGCCTTTCCGAACAGAATCAGAATGTTAATTCGCACTTAAGAAATTCGATGAGCTATAAATCTCTTTGCTCACAGATGTTCAGTAGCTTTGATCGATGTTCGATCATCGTTTGATCATCCCAGGGGGAGGGAGGGGTGAGGGGGGGAGGTGGAAGGGGTGGGGGGTGTGAGGGGGATCGTTCCCTTTTTATTCGCGGATTTGATTGCGACGCCGTCAAGGGTCGGGATCGAATCCACGACGACTTCCTGCAGACCGGGCGAGGGAGATAAACATGCCCTAGGCCACCGTGGCGCACACTCTTACACACACACACAACGCCCCACTCACCATTGGTACAGCTGGCTCTCGGAAAATGATTTCGCAATGTCTTCAATATAACATTATTAACGATAACAATATTAACCCAACGACAGATGGTGATATTCCACTCTATGAGCTAATGCTGGAAGCATGTGGCTGCGAGCGTCACCCCACTTGAAGGAAAGCGACGTCTTTGCGCGAGAGAGTTAGTTAACTTTGCAAATCTTTGCTTTGCCAACAGCATGCAGGATAGGCAGATACGTGGAGTGGTGTTTATTCACGCGGACAATTTCTACTTTTTTCTCCTGCGTCACTTTATTCGAAGCTTCCCCCACGGGCGCTTCTCTCGTTCAAAACCACGTGCTCCGCTCGAGAGCTCTGCCTCTCTTGCTTCGCGAGGCCGCTACTCCCCAATTCGCGAGCCTGTCACGGACGCTCTATCTCTCTCTCTCTCTGGCTCCGCTAGCCTGTTCTCCACTAGCCTCTTACCGTCTAAACTCCGCTAGCTTCTCATCCCGCTAACCTCTCACTGAATATCCCGCTAGCCTACTCTCTCCATAATTAAAGGTTTTTTGGGTTAGATCGCGTTTTTTTATATATAAATGTGTCGTAACCCTCCACCACCCGACACGGCCAAACAGTAAAAAAAAAACGTGTCACGTTTACAAAGGACAAATAGTTCACTACTTTAGCCCACCGGTGTGTTGAAGAGTGAATGAACATCATTTAAAATTTGAGTACGGTAATTACATCCCAGCATCATCGGGCAATTCGCCAGAATGGTAAAGCCCTCGCTTGCTCCCGGTCTTAAATAGAGCAGCAGGGTGAAGCCATCATTTAACTCATTCAGGTGCAGTGATTTGAGGCGGAGGGGGGCGGGTTTTGTAATTATATAATCGATTGGTAATCAGTCAATGGTTATGATTAGTAATGAGTTGTAGATTAGTCATTAGTTGTAATGTGTGTTATTGTGATTATATGCTACGTTAGTAATCCGTTAATTAGTATGTGTTTCCCCTATAAGTAATTGTAGTATGTATTATTTAATAAAACGCTTCCAAGCCGCACTAAGCCTGTAGCTGTCAGAGTAATTAAAGTTACTTCTCTTTCACTCAATTTCAATGGATTCTCTAATTAGTCTTTGCCAGTAATAATCAGTTTTACACAACACTTCAACGTTATCAAAATCAATTGAGTGTCCATGTTGACAAGCATGTTCTTCCACTGCCGACAGTTGTGTTTTTGATAATTTAATATTTATTTGGTGTTCTTTTAGCCTTCTGCTGATGTTAGGTCCCGTAACATCTGCCACATAAACAATTAATCCGATATACACCTTTTGTTGATAATTTAAGTAATTCGCTCTTTAGTGCAAGATACTAGTTTTTGAATTTTGTGTACTGTACCAAATCTTACTGTAATGTTTTGCTTTTGCAAAACACGAGCTAATTTGTCAGTTACTCCTGAGATATATGAAATTTTAATTGTTTTAACAATCTGATCGCTTTCAGCAGTGTTGCTTTGCGATTCAGTGCTCTGTTAATTTGAGTATTATTGTAGCCATTCTGTCGTAATGCTTCTTTAACGTGTTTGATCTCTCTCACTAGACTTTCACCATCTGACACTGTTTTAGCCCGTTGTATGAGCGTCTTGATAAGAGAGGATTTCTGAGCTGGATGATAATGCGAATCTGCATTCAGATAGGCATCAGTGTGCGTTTGCTTTCTGTAAATGCTGTGTGTTATTTTACCGTTTAGGCCATGTCCAAGCAAAATATTTAGGAACGGGAGTGTGTTATTCACCTCTATTTCCATGGTGGTGAATAACACTAAGGATTCCGCTAGCCTCTGCCCCGCTAGCCTGTTACTACACCCACTCCTCCGACCTCTCCCGTGCCCCCAGCGGGGGTTCAGCCAACACCACTGGGGGAGGACGAGGTGTGGAGGGCGAGGTCCCGGACTTCTCTTGTATTGACTCCTTCACTTCTTCATCTCCAACCAACTCAACCCCCCACCCCCCCACCCACGTTGCTTCACACATCCCCTTATATCCTCCTCCTCATTAAGTGTCCTCAGGTGGCCCTCGTTAGCCGGCATCCTTCTCTTACACGCGCTTCCCCCCCCCCCCCCTTATCGCCTCCATCTCTCGCCTTCTTAGCGCCTACTTTGTGTTTGCATTTTCAGCCAGCCAATCACTGCATCTTTCCCTAATTGCTGGCGTCTCTCTGTCTGCTGTCTCCCAGGCCTCACGCTTGCACCTGCTCGTCCTGACCTGACCTCACTGTTTGCAGCCCCGTACATGAATGCAACTGCTGTTTGCAAACCCTGCGTGCGTTACGTCATTACGTTGTGTGCGAGTTAACTTGAGCACAGCATTGTTGTCAGTGCTCAATACTCCACTCCCCCCCCCATATTTTTATAGTTATTATTAATTTTTCATAAATACATATACATTTTTGGGGTCTTTCGGTAAAGGCACGTATATAAGAAAAAAATACAAAAATCTAAATCACGACGTTTTGATCGCAACACAAGCAATCGTCTTCAGGTGAAAAAGCGGTAAATCTGCTGAGGCAGGCTGTTTATAAACGTTTAGAGATGGGCGGGGCAGCTAATGGGCAGGGCAGCTAATGGGCGGGGCACCTAATGGGCGGGGCAGCTAATGTTAATGTAGGAGCTCCCCACATTAACATTAGCTGCCCCGCCCATCTCTAAACCGATATAAACAGCCTTCCTCAGCAGATTTACCTCTTTTTCACCTGAAGACGATTGCTTGTGTTGTGATCGAAACGTGGTGATTTGATTTTTGTTATTTTTTTCTTATCTACGTGGCTTTACCGAAAGACCCAAAGAATATGTATTCCTGCAGTCACGAAAGCATTAAGTCCAAATAAATATATTTTTCATTTTGTCAGGTAAGGCCCCCACATAGCTACCTGGCCATCACAAACGATAGCTCAGCGAAGAAGTGGGCTTATCACCATCATCATCATCGCGTGGAAATGTATAGCAGTAGCGAAATAACTCTCTAAACGCCGTGATGTTCATTCTAAATTATCATCATCATCACCATTTTTTTGGAATTGGGGGAGAGAGAGAGAGGGAGGGGTGCTTCTTATAAACTGGTACTGGAATTTTTTTAGTAATTGTGCAATGTTCTTATTGCCGAACGAGTTGAGTTTTTTGTTTGTTGTTGTTACCAGTTTATAAGAAGCACCCCTCCCTCTCTCTCTCTCCCCCAAAGGTAGGACATTGCTGTCTGTACGGAAATAACAAATACAAAGATCCCCTGTATAGCCTTAACAGGCTGTTGGGGCAAGTGCTGTTAGCGAGCACCTATGAAGGCCGGCACTGCACACGAGGGGGTGGGTGGCCAACACCACCTTTGTCTCCCTAGGTGGCGATGTTAACACATCGCACCAGGTACTCATTTGAGGCTGAGCCGACCTAGGGGAGGCCCAGGACCGGTTCAGATAATCGTCACTGGTGTTGACCGTGAGCGGGAATCGAACTCGGGTCGCCAGGTTCGTAGCGCAGCGTGGCGCTAACCGCTACCCTACCGCAATAAATAAATACACACAGACACACACATGATCAGAATAAATGTATTTATACCTGGAGGAATCCGATGAGCTATGAAGCTATTTTTCACAGACGCCCAGCAAGGGGCCACTACGCAAGTGACTGGCATGGGGAAAAAAACATCAAATGTAATACTTTTGTTTTAAGTCACACAAACAATTGCCACGTTGTTTTTATTTATTGCAAGAGAGGGCAACCGTGACCAGGAGATGTTTTCTGCCTCGCCTGCTGTACAGGAGGTCGTGGGTTCGATCCCGACCCTGACTGACGCCTGCTGCTGTATATTTCGAGTTTGCGTGCCTATCTCTCTCTGATCATCATCATAACAGTGGTGAGATATGAACTACTTCGCCTGGCATGCAGGAGGTCGTGGGTTCGATCCCAAACCCTGACCGCCTGCCGTATATTTCGCCCGATGTTGCTGGATGTAATTACCAGAGAAACGTCGTACTCAGATTGTAAATGTTGTGGATTCACTCTTCAACACACCGGTGAGGCTGAAATAGTGAACTATTTGGCGTTTTGTTTACGTGACAAATCCCTAACTGATTGGCCGTGTCGGGTTGTGGAGGGTTTCGACGCATTTATACTTACGCGAAAAAAAAGACCTTTATTGTGTATATATTTCGAGTTAGCGTATCTCTCTCTGTCCCCGTGGCCGCGTGGATTTTTCTCGGGGCCCTCCGGTTTTCCCCCTCCACATTCAGAATCAACATCACGGCGTTTCGACTATTTAGCCGCTACTGCTGCTGCTGCTGTTATACATTTCCTCGTGGTGATGATGATGATAATGATGAATATGAGCCCACTTTGTTGGCGCTTTCGTTTGTGGTAGCCAGGTCGCTTCTCGCAAAGAGAGCTGCAGATTCCTTACCTGTAAAAAAATAAACAATAGTTTAGCATCAGTTCAATGTTGGGATGAGTTGGCCAGGCGTCTTGGAAGAATATTTCCGTACGCCGAGCAATCTTCTACCTCGCTGTGGGCTTTTTTTATATATAGCAAAAGTTCGGGGGAGGCTGGGAGGTGCTGTCTTATAATCCGGTAACAACAACAAGCAATCAATGTCACGCCTTTCGAGAGTCATACGTCTGCCGCCAAACATTTCCACGCAATGACGGTAAGTCACTCCGTTGGGACTATCACTTGTGACAGCCAGGCCGCCTCTGAAGAAATGAGTTTGTCAAATATAGATGATGATGATTATTTAAAATGCCATCGCTCCCAGTGGCTTTCTAACATCGGGAAGGGAAGAACGTACCCGATGGCCCTGGGAGCGCGCCTGAAAGCACCGCGATGCTGTGACCGTCTTCTGTGCCCACGTGGTTAGCCAAAAACCGCTGTGCCCACGTGGTTAGCCAAAAGCCGCTGTGCCCACGTGGTTAGCCAAAAGCCGCTGCTGCTGCTGCAGAGGACGACCAGAGTCAGTGCCGGATTATCCCAGTAGCACAAGTAGCTGCTACTACACGTGTAGTAGCTACATGTGTAGTAGCTACATGTGTAGTAGCTACATGTGTAGTAGCTACAACATAAGTAGTAGCTACGCGAGTAGTAGCTACATATGTAGTAGCTACTACATGTGTAGTACATGTGTAGTAGCTACTTGTGCTACTACACATGCAGTAGCACAAGTAGCTACTACTACATGTGTAGTAGCTACACATGTAGTAGTAGCTACAACATAAATAGTAGCTACAACATAAGTAGTAGCTACTTGTGTAGTAGCTACATGTGTAGTAGTAGCTACATGTGTAGTAGCTACAGTGTAGTAGCTGCAACATATTTAGTAGCTATATGTGTAGTAGCTACATGTGTAGTAGTAGCTACATGTGTAGTAGCTACATGTGTAGTAGCTACAACATAAGTAGTAGCTACATGTGTAGTAGCTACATGTGTAGTAGCTACTTGTGCTACTACACATGCAGTAGCACAAGTAGCTACTGCACATGCAGTAGCACAGGTAGCTACTACACATGCAGTAGCACAAGTAGCTACTACTACATGTGTGTAGTAGCTACTTGTGCTACTACACACATGCAGTAGCACAAGTAGCTGCTACTACACGTGTAGTAGTAGCTACTACACTACACGTGTAGTAGCTACGGGCCCCCGCACTTTCAAGGGCCCCCACGCTGAATGCTTTCAAGCTGTCAATTCCGGTTCGGTGATTCTGCGCTTGCTCTATTACTATAGTACTATACCGCCTTCACCTTTCATAAACGACCGGGTGTTTTGAAAGATGACAATTACTTTACTATGCAAGTAAAAATAGTGCGTGCGTTTTAATATTTAAGTGTTTTTTTTTTATTTAGGACCCCTTTATAACGACATATGCCACAGGCCCCACACTAGCTTCATCCGGTACTGACCAAAGTTCGCGTGATGGTTTATGCTCGTTGATGAGAAGTAAATTTACGTGAGTGGGTGAGTGAGTGGTTCGGTGAACGAGTGGATGAATGAGTAAGTGGGTGAATGAGTTGGTGAATAAGTGGCTGAGTAGGTGGGTGAGTGAAGGGTTGGGTGGGTGAGTGAGTGAATAAGTTGGTGAATGCGTAAGTAGGTGGGCGGTTGGGTGAACGGGTGAGTGGTCGAGTGGGTGAGTGATTGAGTGGGTGAGTCGGTGGCTGGGTGATTGAGTGGGTAAGTAGGTGAGTGGGTATCTGGGTGTGTAAGTGAGTGAGTGAATGGGTAAGTGATTGAGTGAGTAAGTGGGTGAGTGGGTGACTGGGTGTTTGAGTGAGTGAATGGGTGAGTGATTGAGTGGGTGAGTGGGTGACTGGGTGTCGGAGTGAGTGAATGGGTTAGTGATTGAGTGGGTGAGTGGATGGCTGGGTGTATGAGTGAGTGAATGGGTGGTGATTGAGTGGGTGAGTGGATGGCTGGGTGTAAGAGTGAGTGAGTGAGTGAATGGGTGAATGATTGAGTGGATGAGTGGATGGCTGGGTGTGTGAGTGAGTGAATGGGTGAGTGATTAAGTGGGTGAGTGGATGGCTGGGTGTAAGAGTGAGTGAGTGAATGGGTGAATGATTGAGTGGATGAGTGGATGGCTGGCTGTGTGAGTGAGTGAATGGGTGAGTGACATAGTAGGTACGTGGATGGCTGGGTGTAAGAGTGAGTGAGTGAATGAGTGAGTGAGTGAATGGGTGAGTGATAGAGTGGGTTAGTGGATGGCTGGGTGTGTGAGTGAGTGAATGGGTGAGTGATTGAGTGGGTGAGTGGATGGCTGGGTGTAAGAGTGAGTGAGTGAGTGAATGGGTGAATGATTGAGTGGATGAGTGGATGGCTGGGTGTGTGAGTGAGTTAATGGGTGAGTGATTAAGTGGGTGAGTGGGTGGCTGGGTGTGTGAGTGAGTGAATAGGTGAGTGACATAGTGGGTCGTGGATGGCTGGGTGTAAGAGTGAGTGAATGAGTTAGTGAGTGAGTGAATGGGTGAGTGATTGAGTGGGTGAGTGGATGGCTGGGTGTGGGGGGAGTGAGTGAATGGGTGAGTGATTGAGTGGGTGAGTGGGTGACTGGGTGTGTGAGTGAGTGAATGGGTGAGTGATAGAGTGGGTTAGTGGATGGCTGGGTGTGTGAGTGAGTGAATGGGTGAGTGATTGAGTGGGTGAGTGGATGGCTGGGTGTAAGAGTGAGTGAGTGAGTGAATGGGTGAATGGGTGAGTGATTGAGTAGGTGAGTGGATGGCTGGGTGTGGGGGGAGTGAGTGAATGGGTGAGTGATAGAGTGGGTGAGTGGGTGACTGGGTGTGTGAGTGAGTAAATGGGTGAGTGATAGAGCCAAACAAAAGCGCCCACGGTCTCGAAGCATATCGGGGATGTCACAGACGAACGAGGCAAAACGCGCGTTGCGTCTCGGATAGATTGTCGGACTTATTTTTTGGATTAGAGCCTACGGAAGATCGGGAGCAGAGCGTCCCTCGACTCGACGCTTGCCACGTGTCCCAGCTCTGTGTGTGTGTGTGAGCCCGTGGCTCTGGACGACAGGGCCGTTGTGGGCAACCACGCGTGTGGTGGCGGTGGCCGTGATGATGGTGGTGATGATGATGGTGGTGGTGGCGATGGCCATGATGATGGTGGTGGTGATGATGATGGTGGTGGTGCTGATGATGATGGTAGTGGTGATGATGATGGTGGTGGTCGTGATGATGATGGTGGTGGTGATGATGGTGGTGGCGATCGCCGTGATGATGATGATGGTGGTGGTGGCGGTGGTCGTGATGATGGTGGTGGTGATGGTGGTTATGATGGAGTTGGTGATGCTTTTGGTGGTGATGGTGGTCGTGGATGTCGAAAGGGTGACTCCCCTTTGATATTTGTTCTCTCTCCTATGACCTATGAACTCTGTTTACGTGTGACCAGGGAAGAAGCCCCCACTGAGCTATGCAGACAGAAGCCGCTGGTTTTTTAAAAAATTTTTGGCGGAATCAGCATAAACAAGTTTTTTTTTTTCAAACGCATCTGTAGAAGTCCACTGTGTTTAGTTAGTTAATTAGGGGGGGGGGGGGGGGCTGTGTTATATATATTGTAAGTTTGGTTGTGAGTCACACCCGTGGACACATCGCTCGGACACAAAGGGGATGAACACGTGGGCACACATCTGTCTGTCGCCTGATGAAGCTGGTTGTAATTACTGGCGAAACGTCGTACTCGGATCGTAAATGTTGTGGCTTGGCTCTCCAACACACAACCGGTTAGTGCTGTACTAGTGACGAATTGGCCACGTTCTGTTTACGTGACAAACCTTACTAGTTGGCTGTGTCGGGTGGTGGCGGGTTTTAACGACACAACATTTATATATTTACACGATCTAACACAAAAACAATCTATTATGGACGCGGGCAGACGGGCAGACGAACACACGGACAGACTGACACACGGACAGACGAGCACACGGACAGACTAACACACGGACAGACTAACACACGGACAGAATAACACACGGACAGACAAACACACGGACAGACGTACACACGGACAGACGAACACACGGACAGACGTACACACGGACAGACTAACACACGGACAGACAAACACACGGACAGACGAACACACGGACAGACGAACACACGGACAGACTAATACACGGACAGACGAACACACGGACAGACTGACACACGGATAGACTAACACACGGACAGACGAACACACGGACAGACAAACACACGGACAGACTAACACACGGACAGACTGACACACGGACAGACGAACACACGGACAGACAAACACACGGACAGACTAACACACGGACAGACGAGCACACGGACAGACGAACACACGGACAGACTAACACACGGACAGACTAACATACGGACAGGCTAACACACGGACAGACTAACACACGGACAGACGAACACACGGACAGACTAACACACGGATAGACAAACACACGGACAGACTAACACACGGACAGACTAACACACGGACAGACAGACTAACACACAGACAGACGAACACACGGACAGACAAACACACGGACAGACGAACACACGGACAGACTAACACACAGACAGACGAACACACGGACAGACAGACGAACACACGGACAGACTAACACACAGACAGACGAACACACGGACAGACAAACGAACACACGGACAAACGAACACACGGACAGACAGACTAACACACGGACAGACGAACACACGGACAGACTAACACACTGACAAACTAACACACGGACAGACTAACACACGGACAGACGAACACACTGACAGAAATCGATCTCTGTCATCACACGAAGCCCCCCCCCTACACACCCTCGACTCGACCTCTCCCCAACCCCCCTTGCTATGACCTACCACCTATTTTTACGTGTTAGCAGGTAAAGAAGCCCCCACTGAGCTATAAATATACAGAAGCTTCAGGGTTTGTTTGTTGTTTTGTAGAAGCGAATGAACATCTGTGATGGAAACAAAAACCAAAAGCTTAGTAGCACATCGGATTCCTCCGAGATTAATAAATATTCTCTGACCTGGCCGATCGCAATTGATTGCTCAACGGAGGTGAGCTTATCATCATTGTTATCATCATCATCATCATCATCGTCGTCATCGTCGTCGTCGTCGTGTGAAAATTGTATAGCAGCAGCCAAATAACTCGAGCACGCGTGGTGTTGAGGCTAAAGTGTGGAGGGGGGAATCGGAGGACCCGGAGAACAATCCATGCGACCACGGGGAGAAAGAGAGAGAGACACGCGCCAAAGTCCAAATAGACAGCAGGCGTCAGTCAGGGGTCAGGATCGAACCCACGACCTCCTGCGTACCAGGCGAGGTAGTCAACATCTCCTAGCCACCGTGATGATGATGAGACAGACACGCAAACTTCAAATACACAGCAGCAGGCGTCAGAGTCGTGATACGGAGCCCACGACCTCCTGTACACCAGGCGAGGTAGTCAACATCTCCTAGTCACGGGGGGTGGGGGCACTGGCGGCTAGTGGCGGCCCGTCCGTGCGGCCCCTGACGAAACATTCATAGGTGGAGAGGAGGGGGTGGAGGTAGGGGGAGTGGTGATGGAGGTAGAGGGGGGGAGTATTGGGTGGAGGGGAGGGGGTGGAGGTGGGGGGGGAAGGTGGGTGGAGGGAAGGGGGGAGAGGTCGAGGTGGGAGGAGGGGTTGAGGGGAGGGTGTGGAGGTGGCGGGGGAGAGGTGGGTGGAGGAGGGGAGGGGTGGAGGTGGGTGGAGGAGGGGAAGGGTGGAGGAGGGGTGGAGGTGGGGGGGAAGGTGGGTGGAGGAGGGGAGGGGTGGAGGTGGGTGGAGGAGGGGAGGGGTGGAGGTGGGTGGAGGAGGGGAGGGGTGGAGGTGGGTGGGAGAGGTGGGTGTAGGAGGGGAGGGGTGGAGGTGGGTGGGAGAGATGGGTGGAGGAGGGGTGGAGGTGGGTGGGTGATTGTGTTGCTGGCTCCGTGGGTTCATCCGAGTTCACGAGTGGAGGTCGTCCCGTGCGTGAGGTCCCGGGCATCGGGGCGCTGCGTTTCATCACGTGAGCCGGTGTGTGTTGTGTGTGTGTGTACATGTGTGTGTGTACATGTGTGTGTGTACACGTGTCTTGTGTGTACATGTGTGTGTGTGTGTGCATGTGTGTGTACACGTGTCTTGTGTGTGTACATGTGTCTGTGTGTACATGTGTGTGTACATGTGTGTGTCTGTGTGTGTGTCTTGTGTGTGTGTACATGTGTGTGTGTGTACATGTGTGTGTGTGTGTGTCTGTGTGTGTGTACATGTGTGTGTGTGTACATGTGTGTGTGTCTGTGTGTGTGTACATGTGTGTGTGTGTGTGGGGAGCGGTGGTGTAGCGGTTAGCGCTGAGCTGCGCTACGAACCTGGCGACCCGGGTTCGATTCCCGCTCACGGCCACTAACACCACGGTGACGATTTTCTGAACCGGTCCCGGGCCTCCGCTAGGTCGACTCAGCCTCAAATGAGTAACCTGGTGCGGTGTGGAAAAACATCGTGTACCGTGCCGGCCTTCATAGGTGCTCGGAACAACACTTGTCCCATAGTCTGTTTAAGGCTACACGGGGATCTTTGTCTTTGTGCCAATAGGAAAATATTGACTCAATTACAAACTCATTCATTTTCTCACCCACCTCCTCACTCAATCGCTCCTTCACTCACTCATAACCCCACTCATCCACTCGCTCACCCGCTCACTCATTCACCCACGCAATAACTGGCTTGCTTACCCACTCACACATTTACTCACTCACTCACCCACTCACTCACCCGCTCAACCGCTCACCCATTCACCCACACAATTGCTGGCTTGCTCACCCACTCACACATTTACTCACTCACTCACCTACTCACTCACCCGCTCACCCACTCATTCACTCACTCACTCGCTCGCTCACTCACTCACCCACTCACTCACTCACCCATCTACTCACCCACTCACTCACTCACCCACCCGCTCACTCACTCACCCACTCACTCACCCACCCGCTCACCCACTCACTCACCCACTAACTCACCCACCCACCCGCTCACCCACTCACTCACCCACTCACTCACCCACCCGCTCACTCACTCACTCACCCACTCACCCACCGACCCACCCACTCACTCACCCACCCACTCACCCACTCACTCACCCACTCACTCACCCACCCCCTCACCCATCTCACACTCACGCACACGCACGTTTCACTAACCACGTTCATTTCCTCTCCTCTGCGCCGTAGCCCATCCTCCTGCCCCCACCCTCCTCTCCTGCCCCCCCCCCGCTCCTTAGGAACCCCCACAACAACACTGGAGATGCCCCCTCTCTTCACGCCTCGTCAATCTGCGTGGAGGTGGGAGGGGGGAGAAGAGGGGGAGGAGGAGGTGGCGGGGTTGGTGGAGGAGGAGGGGCGTTAAAGGAAGAGGGGGGAGGGGGTTATATATACACTTCAAATGTACAGCAGCAGGCGTCGTCAGGGTCGGGATCGAACCCACGACCTCCTGTATACCAGGCGAGGTAGTCAACATCGCCTAGCCACCGTGATGATGATGAGAGAGAGAGAGACACGCAGACTCCAAATATACAGCAGCAGGCATCGTCAGTGGTCAAGATCGAACCCACGACCTCCTGCATACCAGGCGAGGTAGTTAACATCTCCTAGCCACCGTGATGATGAGAGGGAGAGAGAGACACACAGACTCCAAATAGACAGCAGCAGGCATCGTCAGGGTCGGGATCGAACCCAGGACCTTCTGTACACCAGGCGAGATAGTTAACATCTCGCCCTGTGGGAGGGGGGGAGGGGGGTAGGCTCTACCATTGTTGGGTTCTCACGATCTGGGTCAAGTTCAATTTTCCTAGTCGTTCAAATTCCTTCGTCGGGGTCAGGATTCTTTGCGAACACTGCAATTCATGATTGCCCCCCCTCTCCCTCCTTCCGCTGTGATCGCTGCACGCGACTTTCGTGTGCTCACGGCGTCCAAGAAACTATTGGCCAAGTGAAAATACGTCTGGGCGACGGCTTCCAAATGTTGGTGATCGGGGCCACTTTTTATTATATTCGGTTTTTTTTTTGTCGTAAGGGAAGGAGTGGGAGGGGGGGGGAGGAAGAATTTTTGTTTTTAAAGATGTTTTCTTTGCACAGACTTTGTCCCACATGGCACCGATGGGCCAATGTTGACCGTGGCTTGAAATGGGAAGCTCAGGGCCTGTGTCTCATCGGCAGCGTCGTCTGCAGCAGCAAGTATCACCATCAACAGCAGCAGCATCATCAGCAGCATCATCAGCAGCAGTATGAGCATCATCAGCAGCAGCATTATCAGCATCAATAGGATTAGCACCATCAGCAGCAGCAGTATTAGCATCATCAGCAGCAGCATCATCAGCAGCATCAGCAGCATCATCAGCAGCAACAGCATCATCAGCAGCAACAGCACCATCAGCACCATCAGCAGCATCAGCAGCATTATCAGCATCACCAGCACCATCATCAGCATCATCAACAGCATCACCACCAGCACCATCATCAGCAACAACAGCATCAGCAGCATCAACATCATCAGCACGTGGCACAAAGATGAGAAACGGCAGTGGCAGCGGCTGATGGAGTTGACTCGGCGAGTTCCCGACGGCCTTGCCGTGGATGAGTGGGTGGGGGTTGATGGGAGGGGGGGATAGATGGGTAGTGGATGGGGGGGGGTAGATGGGGGGGTAGACGGGGGGGTGTTTGGGAGAGGGGGCGGGGTGAAGATGGAGCGACCCTCGCGTGCCGCTACAACTCTCTCTCTTTCTGTCGTGGTGGTGGTGGTGGGGAGGGGGTTTATTTAGTGGGCGCCACGGTGGCTATGAGATGTTGACTACCTCGCCTGGTATGCAGGAGGACGTGGGTTCGATCCCGACACTGACGATGCCTGCTGCTGTTAATTTGGAGTTTGCGGTGTCTTTCATTATCATCACGGTGGCTATGAGATGTTAACTACCTCGCCTGCTATGCAGAAGATCGTGGGTTCGATCCCGACCCTGACGATGCCTGCTGCTGTTAAATTGGAGTTTTCGGTGTCTCTCATCATCATCACGGTGGCTATGAGATGTTAACTACCTCGCCTCTTGTGCAGGAGTTCGTGGGTTCGATCCAGACCCTGACACCTCCTGCTGCTGTATATCTGGAGTCTGCGGTGTCTCTCATCATCATCATCACGGTGGCTAGGAGATGTTAACTACCTAGCCTGTTGTACAGGAGGTCGTGGGTTCGACCCCGACCCTGACGCCGCCTGCTGCTGCTGCTGTCTATTTGGAGTTTGCGGTGTCTCTCTTTTTCTCTTTACTCTCTCCCCGTCCTGCTCCGAGGGTTTCTCCCCTTCCCCCTTCTCTCCCACCTCTCGCGTGTTAGAGGCATTTGTCCACTGCTATCAATTTCCACGTGATGATGATGATAAGCCCACTCCGTTGAGCTGCTTGTCATTTGTGGTGATGGCCAGGTCGCTTCTGAAAAAAAGAGCCACGACTAGCTCAGTGGGGCCTTCACCTGGTGAAATAAAACATTTACATTTCTGAGTTTAGTTTTATTTAACGCTGACAACGTTTTGCGAAAGGTATAATCTGTGTTGGTGTGTGTGTCTCTCTCTGTGTGTCTCTGTGTGTCTCTCTCTCTGTGTCTCTGTGTTGTGTCTCTCTCTGTGTGTCTATGTGTGTGTCTCTTTCTGTGTGTCTCTGTGTGTGTCTCTCTCTCTCTGTGTCTCTGTGTGTATCTCTCTGTGTGTCTCTGTGTGTGTGTGTGTCTCTCTCTCTGTGTGTCTCTGTGTGTGTGTTTCTCACTGTGTGTCTCTGTGTGTGTCTCTCTCTGTGTGTCTCTGTGTTGTGTCTCTCTCTGTGTGTCTCTGTGTGTGTCTCTCTCTGTGTGTCTCTGTGTTGTGTCTCTCTCTGTGTATCTCTGTGTGTGTGTCTCTCTGTGTGTCTCTGTGTGTATCTCTCTGTGTGTCGGTGTGTGTGTCTCTCTCTGTGTGTCTCTGTGTGTGTCTCTCGCAGTGTGTCTCTGTGTGTGTCTCTCTGTGTGTCTCTGTGTGTGTGTCTCTCTCTGTGTGTATCTGTGTGTCTCTCTCTGTGTGTCTCTCTCTGTGTGTCTCTGTGTGTGTCTCTCTCTGTGTGTCTCTGTGTGTGTCTCTCTCTGTTTCTCTGTGTTGTGTCTCTCTCTGTGTGTCTCTGTGTGTGTCTCTCTCTGTGTGTGTCTCTCTCTGTGTGTCTCTGTGTGTGTCTCTCTCTCTCTCTGTGTCTCTCTCTGTGTGTCTCTGTGTGTGTCTCTCTGTGTGTGTCTCTCTCTGTGTGTCCCTCTGTGTGTGTGTCTTTCTCTGTGTGTCTCTGTGTGTGTCTCTCTCTGTGTGTCTATGTGTGTGTCTCTCTCTGTGTGTCTCTGTGTGTGTCTCTCTCTGTGTGTCTCTGTGTGTGTCTCTCTCTGTGTGTCTCTGTGTGCGTCTCTCTCTGTGTGTCTCTGTGTGTGTCTCTCTCTGTGTGTATCTGTGTGTGTCTCTCTCTCTGTGTGTCTCTGTGTTGTGTCTCTCTCTGTGTGTCTCTGTGTGTGTCTCTCTCTGTGTGTCTCTGTGTGTGTGTCTCTCTGTATGTCTCTGTGTGTCTCTCTCTGTGTGTCTCTGTGTGTCTCTCTCTGTGTGTCTCTGTGTGTGTCTCTCTCTGTGTGTCTCTGTGTTGTGTCTCTCTCTGTGTGTCTCTGTGTGTCTCTCTCTGTGTGTCTCTGTGTGTGTGTCTCTCTCTGTGTGTCTCTGTGTGTGTCTCTCTCTGTGTGTCTCTGTATGTGTCTCTCTCTGTGTCTCTGTGTGTGTCTCTCTCTGTGTGTCTCTGTGTGCCTCTCTCTCGGTGTGTCTCTGTGTGTGTCTCTCTCTCTCTCTGTGTCTCTGTGTGTGTCTCTCTCTCTGTGTGTCTCTGTTGTCTCTCTCTGCCTGTGTGTCTGTCTGTGTGTCTCCGTGTCTGTGTTGTGTCTCTCTTTGTGTGTCTCTCTGTGTGTTTCTCTCTGTGTGTCTCTGTGTGTCTCTCTCTGTGTGTCTCTGTGTGTGTCTCTCTCTCTGTGTGTCTCTGTGTGTGTCTCTTTCTGTGTGTCTATGTTGTGTGTCTCTCTCTGCATGGCTCTGTGTTGTGTCTATCTCTGTTTGTCTCTGTGTGTGTGTCTCTCTCTGTGCCTCTGTGTGTGTCTCTCTCTGTGTGTCTCTGTGTGTGTCTCCCTCTGTGTGTCTCTGTGTGTGTCTCTCTCTGTGTGTCTCTGTGTTGTGTCTCTCTGTGTGTCTCTGTGTGTGTCTCTCTCTGTGTGTCTCTGTGTGTGTCACTCTCTCTCTCTGTGTCTCTGTGTGTCTCTCTCTGTGTGTCTCTGTGTGTCTCTCTCTCTGTGTCTCTGTGTGTGTCTCTCTCTGTGTGTCTCTTTCTGTGTGTCTCTCTCTGTGTGTCTCTGTGTGTTTCTGTATTGTCTCTTTCTGCCTGTGTGTCTTTCGGTGTGTCTCCCTGACTGTGTTGTGTCTCTCTCTCAAATTTAACAATCTTTGGAAGAACGTTAATCAACCAAGTGGGGTGTTGACTGTTGTGTTAGGCGACTCTCTGTGTTGTATTGCATTGTATTTCTAAGTTCACTAGGTTTGTTTTCTACCTGATGACGATTGCTTTTGTTGCAATCGAAACGTCGTATTCTATGATTTAGTTTATTTCTTTTCTTCGTGACTTTACCTAAAGAACCAAAGAGTAATGTCATAAAGGGGTAAAACTTATTCAAATTTATTCTCTTTGGTTTCTTTCGGTAAAGTCACGTAGGTATAAAATAAAATAAAAAATAAATCACGACGGTTTGGGTGCAACACAAGCGTCCATCATCATCAGCAGACCACGCTTTCCCATGACGGACGCTTATGTTGCACCCGAAACGTCGTGATTTATTTCATTTTATACCCACAGTGAGGGAAAAAAGTATTTGATCCGGTGCTGATTTTGTACGTTTGCCCACTGACAAAGAAATTATCAGTCTATAATTTTAATGGTAGGTTTATTTGAACAGTGAGAGACAGAATAACAACAACAAAATCCATAAAAACGCATGTCAAAAATGTTATAAATTGATTTGCATTTTAATGAGGGAAATTAGTATTTGACCCCCTCTCAATCAGAAATATTTCTGGCTCCCAGGTTTCTTTCATACAGGTAACGAGCTGAGATTAGGAGCACACTATTTAAGAGAGTGCTCCTAATCTCAGCTTGTTACCTGTATAAAAGACAGCTGTCCGCAGCAGCAATCAATCAATCAATCAGATTCCAAACTCTCCACCATGGCCAAGACCAAAGAGCTATCCAAAGATGTCAGGGACAAGATTGTAGACCTACACAAGGCTGGAATGGGCTACAAGACCATTGCCAAGCAGCTTGGTGAGAAGGTGAAAACAGTTGGTGCGATTATTCGCAAATGGAAGAAACACAAAAGAACTGTCAATCTCCCTCGGCCTGGGGCTCCATGCAAGATCTCACCTCGTGGAGTTACAATTATCATGAGAACGGTGAGGAATCAGCCCAGAACTACACGGGAGGATCTTGTCAATGATCTCAAGGCAGCTGGGACCATAGTCACCAAGAAAACAATTGGTAACACACTAAACCGTGAAGGACTGAATTCCTGCAGCGCCCACAAGGTCCCGCTGTTCAAGAAAGCACATATACATGCCCGTCTGAAGTTTGCCAATGAACATCTGAATGATTCAGAGGACAACTGGGTGAAAGTGTTGTGGTCAGATGAGACCAAAATGGAGCTCTTTGGCATCAACTCAACTCGCCGTGTTTGGAGGAGGAGGAATGCTGCCTATGACCCCAAGAACACCATCCCCACCGTCAAACATGGAGGTGGAAACATTATGCTTTTGGGGTGTTTTTTCTGCTAAGGGGACAGGACAACTTCACCGCATCAAAGGGACGATGGACGGGGCCATGTAACGTCAAATCTTGGGTGAGAACCTCCTTCCCTCAGCCAGGGAATTGGAAATGGGTTGTGGATGGGTATTCCAGCATGAGAATGACCCTTAACACACGGCCAAGGCAACAAAGGAGTGGCTCAAGAAGAAGCACATTAAGGTCCTGGAGTGGCCTAGCCAGTCTGCAGACCCTAATCCCATAGCAAATCTGTGGAGGGAGCTGAAGGTTCGAATTGCCAAACGTCAGCCTCGAAACCTTAATGACTTGGAGAAGATCTGCAAAGAGGAGTGAGACAAAATCCCTCCTGAGATGTGTGCAAACCTGGTGGCCAACTACAAGAAACGTCTGACCTCTGTGATTGCCAACAAGGGTTTTGCCACCAAGTACTAAGTCATGTTTTTGCAGAGGGGTCAAATACTTTTTTCCCTCATTAAAATGCAAATTAATTTATAACATTTTTGACATGCGTTTTTCTGGATTTTGTTGTTATTCTGTCTCTCACTGTTCAAATAAACCTACCATTAAAATTATAGATTGATAATTTCTTTGTCAGTGGGCAAACGTACAAATTCAGCAGGGGATCAAATACTTTTTTCCCTCACTGTACGTGACTTTACCGAAATAACCAAAGAGTATGGATTCCTGCAGTCACGAAAGCTTCAAATCAACATTACTATTCAAATTCTTCATACTTTGATACTGGCAAAAAGGTGTCCCATGGTGTAGCTGCTCACCCCGAGCTATCGATGCTCTGATACGCGTGGCATCGTCTTTGTACCGTTCACATTTTTGGCGTCGTTCTCTGCCCCTGACACTGCTGGTCGTGAGACTTTGGGCCAGGGGTGGGGAACCTTTTTTTCTGCCAAGGGCCATTTGGATATTTATATAACATCATTCGCGGGCCATACAAAATTATTAACTGAAAAATTAGCCTGTTATATTTGGTCAAACATTTAATGAGCTCACCCCTAACGCGATGGCTGGAACTGCTTCTCTTTGGCGAGGCCTGTGGTGATGTTAGCTGGTATTGATGATGTTAGCTGGTATTGACGATGTTAGCTGGTATTGATGATGTTAGCTGGTGTTGATGATGTTAGCTGGTATTGATGGTGTTAGCTGGTATTGATGATGTTAGCTGGTGTTGATGATGTTAGCTGGTATTGATGATGTTAGCTGGTATTGATGATGTTAGCTGGTATTGATGATGTTAGCTGGTATTGACGATGTTAGCTGGTATTGGTGATGTTAGCTGGTATTGATGATGTTAGCTGGTATTGATGATGTTAGCTGGTATTGGTGATGTTAGCTGGTATTGATGATGTTAGCTGGTATTGATGATGTTAGCTGGTATTGGTGATGTTAGCTGGTATTGACGATGTTAGCTGGTATTGATGATGTTAGCTGGTATTGATGATGTTAGCTGGTATTGATGATGTTAGCTGGTATTGATGATGTTAGCTGGTATTGACGATGTTAGCTGGTATTGATGATGTTAGCTGGTATTGATGATGTTAGCTGGTATTGACGATGTTAGCTGGTATTGACGATGTTAGCTGGTATTGATGATGTTAGCTGGTATTGGTGATGTTAGCTGGTATTGATGATGTTAGCTGGTATTGATGATGTTAGCTTGTATTGATGATGTTAGCTGGTATTGGTGATGTTAGCTGGTATTGGTGATGTTAGATGGTATTGATGATGTTAGCTGGTATTGGTGATGTTAGCTGGTATTGATGATGCTAGCTGGTGTTGGTGATGTTAGCTGGTATTGACGATGTTAGCTGGTATTGACGATGTTAGCTGGTATTGGTGATGTTAGCTGGTGTTGATGATGTTAGCTGGTATTGATGATGTTAGCTGGTATTGGTGATGTTAGCTGGTATTGATGATGTTAGCTGGTATTGATGATGTTAGCTGGTATTGACGATGTTAGCTGGTATTGATGATGTTAGCTGGTATTGATGATGTTAGCTGGTATTGATGATGTTAGCTGGTATTGATGATGTTAGCTGGTATTGATGATGTTAGCTGGTATTGATGATGTTAGCTGGTATTGATGATGTTAGCTGGTATTGATGATGTTAGCTTGGTATTGATGATGTTAGCTGGTATTGATGATGTTAGCCGGTATTGGTGATGTTAGCCGGTATTGATGATGTTAGCTGGTATTGATGATGTTAGCTGGTATTGATGATGTTAGCTGGTATTGATGTTAGCTGGTATTGATGATGTTAGCTGGTATTGGTGATGTTAGCTGGTATTGATGATGTTAGCTGGTATTGATGATGTTAGCTGGTATTGGTGATGTTAGCTGGTATTGGTGATGTTAGCTGGTATTGATGATGTTAGCTGGTATTGGTGATGTTAGCTGGTATTGATGATGTTAGCTGGTATTGATGATGTTAGCTGGTATTGATGATGTTAGCTGGTATTGATGATGTTAGCTGGTATTGGTGATGTTAGCTGGTATTGACGATGTTAGCTTGGTGTTGATGATGTTAGCTGGTATTGATGGTGTTAGCTGGTATTGATGATGTTAGCTGGTATTGATGATGTTAGCCGGTATTGGTGATGTTAGCCGGTATTGATGATGTTAGCCGGTATTGATGATGTTAGCCGGTATTGATGTTAGCTGGTATTGATGTTAGCTGGTATTGATGATGTTAGTTGGTATTGATGATGTTAGCTGGTATTGATGATGTTAGCTGGTATTGATGATGTTAGCTGGTATTGGTGATGTTAGATGGTATTGATGATGTTAGCTGGTATTGATGATGTTAGCTGGTATTGATGATGTTAGCTGGTATTGATGGTGTTGCTACTCGCAACTGCTTTCCCAGGTTTTGCTCCTAGATTGATTGAATTTCGAGTCCCGCCTGCGGTTGCCTTGACAGGGCCACACCAAATGATTTTGCGGGCCTCATTCGGCCCGCGGGCCGGACGTTCCCCTCCCCTGCTTTAGGCCATGAAGAAGGCTGCTGCTGCTGGCTGTGTCTCCGGTGTAGGCCAGTCAGTTTCAAAGACAATGCCTCACGTATTACACTATGCAACACAATTTTTGTTCCTGGGTACTAAGTGTTACGTTTTATTTTTTATTGCTCATGCGTAAAACGTACAGAATGTGCCTATTATTCCCTACAAACGTTGCTCTTGTCACCAGGACGTTATGTGAACGACAGACACAAATGCGCACGTTTTCTTCATTGAAAATAGTTACATTTCAAAATATAAATGTCCTGGTCACAAAAGCAACGTTTGTGGGAGAACAATAGCCACATTCTGTACTTTTGAGGCATAAGCAATTAGGAAATAACACTTCTTACCCAGGAACCAATAATACATCTTTTTTTTTGTTTTGTTACACGCTGTTATCAGAGCACGTTTCTTTGCATGTTGACCGCTGTGTGTGGTTCACGCAGGAACTCGATTCCTTTGCAAAAGGGTTTCAGTTTGCTGCTAGAACATTTTAACACCCCCTGTTTGGTTGCCAGCAAAGGGCTAAAACATATTCTTATCTTTTCTAGATTTAAAGCTTTCGTGACTGCTAGGATCCATACTCTTTGGTTCTATTGGGTAAAGTCGTCACGTAGGTGAAAATAAAATAAAATAACAAAAAAATCACGACTTTTCGGCCGCAACACAAGCGGCCTTCATCGGGTGAAGGGACGAGACTGTCTGGTAGGACAGCGCTGGAGTGGGAGAAGCCACGCTTAGATCACGACCTTTAAGCTTGTGTGATCGCGGCATCTTTTGAGGAAGGTCAGCGTCTCGATGAGTTGCGACTTCTTGTCCCGTTGTCTGTTAAAGGCTCTAACAGATAGGTAAAAAGCCCTCCCCATAGAGGTTATCAATTCTAGATTTAAAGCTTTCGTGACTGCTAGGATCCATACTCTTTGGTTCTATTGGGTAAAGTCACGTAGGTGAAAATGCCGCGATCACACAAGCTTAAAGGTCGTGATCTAAGCGTGGCTTCTCACACTCCAGCGCTGTCCTCCAGACAGTCTCGTCCCTTCACCTGATGAAGGCCGCTTGTGTTGTGGCCGAAACGTCGTGATTTTTTTTGTTATTTTATTTTCACCTACGTGACTTTACCCAATAGAACCAAAGAGTATATTCTCATCTTATCTTTTTTTTTTCAAACTTTTCACTGTTATAACTTTTTTTGTTTGTTACCGCAAAGGCGGCCGTGGCGTGGCGCTGCCGGTTCACGCACACGCACAAAGACAAAGCACCCCCCCCCCCCCCCCCCACGTATAGCCTTCGCAGACTGTTGGGGCAAGTGCCGTTAGCGAGCGCAACCCGCGCGCAAGACCGATGAAGAGGAAGGAGCTGCCGGCCACGTGCTGCAAAAGATCGGGGGACATCTCCCGGTGTCAGCCACAACACACTTTCTGAGCACCCCTTAGACGGGTCGAGATGTATTATTATTATAAGCCGTGTTCACATCTGGTCTCTGTAGTAGTAGAACTTTGTTGTTGTTGTTGGTGAATTATTTTGGAATTAATCGGCGGTGTAAATGCGGGGAAACGGCCAATTTCACGCAACAGCGCGGCTGACGGAGAGCGCGCGTTTTCTCTGGGTGGCGAGGGTGTCCGCATTCACACACACACACAGGGGCACTTTAGGGGGGGATGGGGGGGGAGAGAGGG
The DNA here is from genome assembly GCF_048934315.1 of Petromyzon marinus. Taxonomy (NCBI): domain Eukaryota; kingdom Metazoa; phylum Chordata; class Hyperoartia; order Petromyzontiformes; family Petromyzontidae; genus Petromyzon; species Petromyzon marinus. The sequence continues at coordinate 14,810,231 of NC_133667.1, read as the reverse complement.
GGGAGGGGAGAGGGGGGAAGGGGAGAGAGGGGAGAGAGGAGAGAGAGAATAGTGAGAGAGGTGGGAGAGAGGGGGGGGGGCAGAGAGAGAAGAGAGAGAGGAGAGATGGGGGAGAGAGGAAAGAGAGGGGTTGAGAGGGGCGAGAGAGAGAATAGAGAGAGGAGAGAGAGGTGGGAGAGAGAGGGGGGCAGAGAGAGAATAGAGAGAGGGTAGAGAGAGGTGGGAGAGAGAGGGGGGCGAGAGAGAATTGAGAGAGGAAAGAGAGGTGGGAGAGATGAGGGGGGCAGAGAGAGAATAGAGAGAGGAGAGAGAGGAGAGATGGGGGAGAGAGGAAAGAGAGGGGTTGAGAGGGGCGAGAGAGAGAATAGAGAGAGGGGAGAGAGGTGGGAGAGAGAGGGGGGCAGAGAGAGAATAGAGAGAGGGGAGAGAGAGGTGGGGGAGAGAGGGGGCTGTGAGAGAATAGAAAGAGGAGAAAGAAGAGAGATGGGGGAGAGAGGAAAGAGAGGGGTTGAGAGGGGCGAGAGAGAGAATAGAGAGAGGAGAGAGAGAGGTGGGAGAGAGAGGGGGGCAGAGAGAGAAGAGAGAGAGGAGAGACGCAAATTCGTGAAGCGTTCAATATTTTATGCAGATACGAGCTACCCGTCGGAGGCCGTAGGACTGCGAGAAGTGCTGAGTGCAGATGCAGCACTTGTCGTAAAACATTCAAAATATTACATTAAAAAACAGGGGGGACATACACATAGAGTAGGGAGAGAGGGGTTAGAGAGAGGGGGTAGAGAGAGAGGGGGTAGAGAGAGAGAGAGAGGGAAGGGGTAAGAAAGAGGAGAGCAGAGCGTGAAATCTTTCGTGAAATCTTTGCACATAAAGCAAAGCATAAAAAAACAACGAAATGATGAACGAAGCAAAGTGCCGACTACACCGAGCATCTTCTTGTTTCCTCTGATCGCAAAAAAAAGAGAGAGAGAGAAGAGAGAGGGGGGGAAAGAGGGGGCAGACACAGAGGGAAGAGAAATTCTTCCCGTTTTTTTGTCATTATTCCAGCCAGCAATCCTTCACGGCTCTCGCGTGGCGCTTAAATTCAAGTGGCGTTAAATTATGTAACAAATACAAACAAACTTGATTTGAAGCTTTCGTGACTGCAGGAATTACTCTTTGGTTATGTCGGTAAAGTCACGTAGAAGGAAAAGAAAATAAATAATAGAATTCGACGTTTCGATTGCAACACAAGCAACCGTCATCAGGTGTGAATGCAAGCTCGGAGAGCGGCACATATACTCACATAGAAACCCATAGACTCACACAGAGACCCATAGACTCACACAGAGACCCATAGACTCACACAGAGACCCATAGACTCACACAGAGACCCATAGACTCACACAGAGACCCATAGACTCACACAGAGACCCAGACTCGCACAGAGACCCATAGACTCACACAGAGACCTATAGACTCACACAGAGATCCAGACTCATGCAGAGACACATAGACTCACATAAAGACCCATAGATTCGCACAAAGATCCATATACTCACATAAAGACCCATAGACTCACACAGAGACCCATAGACTCACAAAGAGACACATAGACTCACACAGAGACCCATAGACTCACAAAGAGACACATAGACTCACACAGAGACCCATACACTCACACATAGACCCATAGACTCACAAAGAAACACATATACTCACACAGAGACCCATAGACTCACACATAGACCCATAGACTCACAAAGAGACCCATAGACTCACACAGAGACCTATAGACTCACACAGAGACCCATAGACTCACAAAGAGACCCGTAAACTCACACAGAGACCCATAGACTCATTCAAAGACCCGTAGACTCGCACAGAGACCCATAGACTCACACAGAGACACATAGACTCACACAGAGACCAATAGACTCACAAAGAGACACACAGACTCACACAGAGACCCATAGACTCACACAGAGACCCATAGACTCACAAAGAGACACATAGACAAACACAATAAAATGTTTTATTTTACCAGGTAAGGCCCCAACTGAGCTATGCAGCTCTTATTCAGAAGCAACCTGGCCATCACAAATGATGGCTCAACGAAGTGGCTTATAATAATTAAAAAATATATATTTTTATAGCAGTCAAATTATCTAAACGCATGATGTTGATTCTAAAGTGTGGAGGGAAAATCCACGCGACCACGGGGAGAGAGAGAGCACACGCACACTCCAAATGTACAGCAGGCATCGTCTGCGTCGGGATCGAAACTACAGCCACCTGAAAAGCAGGCGAGGTGGCTAGCATCTCGCCAGGCTGTCTCCGCAGTGGTGATGTTTTACACCAGGTACTCATTTGAGGCTGAGTCGACCTAAGGGAGTCTCACGACCGCTACACCCCCCCCCCCTCACACACACACAGACACGTGCTCTTATTCCCCATTCAGGTCCCCTTTATCACATAGCCAATGGAGACATTTCTACGCGGAGATTCGTATTTCTGTTTATTTACTGATAGTTTTAGTGGCAGCAATCGATGGGCGTCTGGAATTATGAATATCGATGACCTTTTTTCTCTGCCTCTCGCCCCCCCCCCCCTCTCCTCCTCCTCTCTCGCTCCTGTCTCGCGCTTTCTCTCCCTCCGGCTCTCTCCCACTTTTTCTCCCTCGCTCTCCCTCTCTCTCCCTCTCTCTCTCTCCCGTGATCCGAGCCCATGTAGGAGTTGCGTTTGAAGCTGGAGGCGCCGGAAGACCAGTGCCGGATTCTCCCAGGAGCACAAGTACGGTAGCTACGCGTGCTAGCGGGCCCCCGAACTTTCAAGGGCCCCCCGCGCTAAAAACGCTTCCAAGCTGTCAATTCCAGTTCGGTGATTCTGCACTTGCTCTATCACTGCAGTACTACACCGCCTTCAACTTTTATGAACGACCGTGCGCCTAAGGTTAGCGATTCGTCGTATTATCTGGGCTGTGTAGCAAATGAAAAAAAAATACAATTACTTTACTATGCAAGTAAAAAAAAAATAATGTTGCGTGTTTTAATATTTGCGTGTTTTTTTTTTCATTTTATTTAGGGCCCCTTCAGAACAACATATGCTAAAGGCCCTGGGCACTTAGCTTCGTCCGGCACTGCGGATGAGGGTGGCGAGCCACCCCTCCGCCTACCTCCTCCTTCCCGGAGTTGCGCTCCTCCAGCACTCGAGCGCAGTGGCTCTGGGAAGCTACCGAAGCTCGGAGGACGCACGCACGCGCCTTGTGGTGAATGTGCGAACAAACATGCTCCGATGATAATAATATACGGGGCATCGTTAAACACGTAGGAGGCTTTCGCGACCAATATCATCCATAATGGAGGGGTTTTTTTTCTTTTGGGTTTGATCCCGTAAATATATACGTGTGTCGTTAAAACCCGCCACCACCCGACACAGCCAACTAGTAAGGGTGACAGCCACAAATCTGGCTGTCGCCTGATGAAGCTAGTTGTAATTACTGGCGAAACGTCGTACTCAGATTGTAAATGTTGTGGCTTGGCTCTCCAACACACCGGTGTGCTGTACTAGTATACTACACACCACTACTATACACAATACACTACTATACAATGCACTATACACTACACTATACAATACTATACACAATGCACGACACTACTATACACTACACTACACACCAGTGCTGTACTCGTGACGAATTGGTATGTTCTGTTTACGTGACAACCCTTACTAGTTGTCTGTGTTGGGTGGTGAAGGGTTTTAACGACACATTTATATATTTACGCGATCTAACCCAAAAAAAACCTCTATAATGGATATGGCATTGCCTTTGAAACTGATCGGCCTACACCAGAGACAGTATCAGCCTTCTTTAGGGCCCAGCCTCACCACGAGTGTCACACGAGAGAACAACGCCATGAGGCGAAACGAGAAGAGCTCTCCTCCGTCTTGTCCTGTCCTTGGCCACATGTTGGGCCCTCTCCCCACGAGATGTTCGTCTGACCAAAGCTTTCTCGGTGACGTTTCTTCACCACGTGGTTTTTTGGGCCCTCTCCCCACGAGATGTTCGTCTGACCAAAGCTTTCTCGGTGACGTTTCTTCACCACGTGGTTTTTTGGGCCCTCTCCCCACGAGATGTTCGTCTGACCAAAGCTTTCTCGGTGACGTTTCTTCACCACGTGGTTTTTTGGGCCCTCTCCCCACGAGATGTTCGTCTGACCAAAGCTTTCTCGGTGACGTTTCTTCACCACGTAGTTTTTTGGGCCCTCTCCCCACGAGATGTTCGTCTGACCAAAGCTTTCTCGGTGACGTTTCTTCACCACGTGGTTTTTTGGGCCCTCTCTCCACGAGATGTTCGTCTGACCAAAGCTTTCTCGGTGACGTTTCTTCACCACGTGGTTTTTTGGGCCCTCTCCCCACGAGATGTTCGTCTGACCAAAGCTTTCTCGGTGACGTTTCTTCACCACTTGTTTTTTTTGGCCCTCTCCCCACGAGATGTTCGTCTGGCCAAAGCTTTCTCGGTGACGTTTCTTCACCACGTGGTATTTTGGGCCCTCTCTCCACGAGATGTTCGTCTGACCAAAGCTTTCTCGGTGACGTTTCTTCACCACGTGGTTTTTTGGGCCCTCTCCCCACGAGATGTTCGTCTGGCCAAATCTTTCTCGGTGACGTTTCTTCACCACGTGGTTTTTTGGGCCCTCTCCCCACGAGATGTTCGTCTGACCAAAGCTTTCTCGGTGACGTTTCTTCACCACGTACTTTTTTGGGCCCTCTCCCCACGAGAGGTTCGTCTGACCAAAGCTTTCTCGGTGACGTTTCTTCACCACGTGGTTTTTTGGGCCCTCTCCCCACGAGATGTTCGTCTGACCAAAGCTCTATCGGTGACGTTTCTTCATCACGTGGATTTTTGGGCCCTCTCCCCACGAGATGTTCGTCTGACCAAAGCTTTCGCGGTGACGTTTCTTCACCACGTGGTTTTTTGGGCCCTCTCCCCACGAGATGTTCGTCTGACCAAAGCTCTATCGGTGACGTTTCTTCACCACGTGGTTTTTTGGGCCCTCTCTCCACGAGAGGTTCGTCTGACCAAAGCTCTACGTGCTGCGTCAAGGCGCTGCACGTTCAGGACCTGGCGAGACCTACCAGACACAAATTATCTCCCCTTATTGAGGCCCGCCCCCCAGTGGTGGCAGATGTACAAGCCTCCCGTAGTCAAACGCTGCGGTGACCTCCAGTGGAGGTTAGCAGCGCACAGTGGACGGTGCCCTCGGCCGTGTAGCCCAGCCGAATCTCCCCAGGTGCCACCGGACTCTGTGTGCCTCCTGCGGTGCCAGGGGAAGATCTGGTCCTACCAAGTACCTGGAGTGTCCGCGGCTTGACCGCAATGTTCCGGCTTTTGGGGTCCATTTTTAGGAGACTGGAAGGTGCCCTTTTACAAAAGCAGTTTCATATACGGGGGGGGGGGGGGGGGTGCATCACCTGGCTACTAAGCGCCATGATCTTGCAAACTTCGTCTGGTGCCCAAGCAAAGATGGCACAGTTTATAAAGACCAGGAAGGAGACGCCGCAAGGCGACACCGACGGCTCGCTCTGCGGTGCCAATTGTCGATGGAGCCTGCTCGAGGCACGGGTTGCAGCTGGAGCCCGCGTGTACCACTCCAATGGTGTGGGGGTGGGGGGGGGGTGAAGCCCTCTGGACCATCGCGAACGGTATTCTTGATTTTACTTTTTAACGAGCTTATTGGTCGCCCGTGGCGTGGTGTAACGAGCGGTGGTTGTGTTGCGCATGGCACGTGCAGTGCCACGTGCCCGCGGGTAGTGTTTGTGACGTGATGCTGTACTCGATGTGAATTCGTATCGAAATCTGCCTCCAGCGCTTTCCTGCTGGCAGAAATAAAAGTTGTTTTTTTAACTCTCTCCCACTCTCTCTCACCCGCTGTCTCTCTCGCTCTTTCTCCCACTCTCTCCCACTCTTTCTCTCTCGCTCCCCCCCCCCTCTTGCTTTCCCTCTCTCTCTCTCACTTTCCCACTCTCTCTATCGCTCCCTCTCTCTCTCACCCCACCTATCTTCTTTTCTCCGCTCCTCTCTGTCCCTCACACTCCCACTGTCTGCTCTCCTCCCTCCTCTCTCTCCTCTCTTTTTTTACGATCAGAGGAAACAAGAAGATGCTCGGTGTAGTCGGCACTTGATTTATAGCGATAATTTCTTTTATTTGTGTTGCTGATGACTTTGTGTATTTCATATCGGAATCGCCTCCATTGCTGTTGCTGCTGGCGGCAATAAAAGTTGTTTATAAAGTCTTTCCCCACTTTCCCACTCTCTCTTTCACACTCTCTCTCAACTCCCATTCTCTGCGCTCCCCCCACTCACTCCCTCTCTCTCCCTCTCTTTCCCCACTTTCCCACTCTCTCTCTCTCTCTGAACTCGCACTCGTTCTCTCTCTCTCTCAACTCGCACTCTCTCTCAACTCCCACACACGCATCAAGCCCCTAACCCCGTAACCCCCAGCGCTGCAAGGATGACAACCGCTCTCTCTCTCTCTCTTCTCCGTGCCGCACCGCGCGTGCGTTTTGCACGTGGCACCGCGCGCGCGAGGAAAATTCGAAGTGAAATAAATAAACGGACAGATAAAAATTGACTTAAAACTTTCGTGACTGCAGGAAATCATATTGTTGGTTCTTTCGGTAAAGTCACGTAGATAAAAAAAAACAATATTAAATAATAATAAAATACAATTTCAATTAGTAAATTTAAAATAATAAAAGCAAAAAGCCCACGAAAGTTTCGATCGCAACACAAGCGGTCTTCATCAGGCGGAGAGAAAATATTTTTGTATTTTATTTTTTTTTATATATTTTTTTCTATCCACGTGACTTTACCGAAAGAGCCAAGAATATGAGTTGATAAATAAATAAATATATAGGCCGCTCGCGAGTGACACGGACGTATCCTCGGGCCCACTCATTATTTGTGAGATTGTGTAAAAAAAACTAAAATATATTTATTTATATAAATATACGGTACACGAGAAGGGCTGTAAGTGGCCAGTTACACCAGGCCCGGCCGCCTTTGTTCTACTAGAGACGACGTTAACTGCACAACGCGCCTAGATACTCATTTGAGGCTGAGTCCACCTAAGGGAAGGCCCAGGACCGGTTCGGATAATCGTCACCGGTGTTGGTGGCCGTGAGCGGGAATCGAACTCGGGTGGCTGGGTTCGTAGCGCAGCGTAGCGCTAACCGCTGCACCACCGCTCCCCACGTACACATGCACACATACGTGCACACACGTGCACACACACAGACAAAAACAAAGACAACAAAGATCCCCCGTATAGCCTGTAACAGACTGTATGGGCAAGTGCTGTTAGCGAGCACCTATGAAGGCCGGAACGGTACACGAGGGGGTGGGTGGCCAGCACCACGCACGACCGCCTTTGTCTCCCTAGTGGCGATATTTACACACCGCACCCGGTACTCATTTGAGGCTGAGTCGACCTAGGGGAGGCCCGGGACCGGTTCAGATAATCGTCACTGGTGTTGGCCGTGAGCTGGAATCGAACCCGGGTCGCCAGGTTCATAGCGCAGCGCGCTAACCGCTACACTACCGCTCCCCACACACACACACAGACGTACACACACACACGTACACAACAACAACCGCTATTCGCCACTAAGTGGCGGTGACGTCACCACGACGCTTGTACCAGGCCATGTGCACCTTGAGGCCACGTGAAGTGTCGAACGCCCGCTGGCAGGAGGTCACGGGGCAGACCCAGGTGCCACTGGTCGACTGACTGAGATGACCGAGATGACTGGCTGATGCACCACCTGTGCCCCCTATTGTGCCAACTTGCTGTGCTTTAGCTACCCGGCGCTCCGCTCGTTGTTGTGAGCGTCGCTCCTCTGCCCTCTGTTGTTGTTGGAGGGCGACTGCCTCCAACTGCCCAGTAGCGTCCTTCACGAGCCTCCTCCACAGAGGCCGATCTTGGCATCGCTGGTACCAGTCATCGGCAAGTCCACTCATTTCCACATCCTCCTGTACCACATCACTCCATCTCTTCTCTAGCCTGTGCCGCGTTCGTTTAGCCCCCTCAATCCGGCCAAACAAAAGCTGTTTCGGCATGCGGTGGCTGGGCATGCGGGCTACATGGCCCAGCCAACGCAGCCTTGCCTGCCGGAGGAGCTCACCGATGGGACTTTGTATACACACATACACACGTATACACACACACGCGTACACACACACGTACACACGCACACACGTACACACGTAAGTTACCACCGCTACCCGTAATGTTAAAACGACCCGAAGCCACCTCAAGCGAGCGCGTCCAACCCATTCGTCTCTGTCAACCGAGGAGGGGGGGGACGGGGCAAGAGGGGGTAGGGGGGGTGCTGGGTTGGATGGGGCCCACGCTCCACCTCCATCAGTGCCGGCATCATCACCACCACCAGTGCGGGATGAAGCTAAATGCGGGGTCTGTAGCATATGTTGTTATAAAGGGGTCATAATTTTTTTAAAGTAAATATTCAAAAGCACATTTTTACTTGCATAATCGTTCGTAAAAATTGAAGGCGGTATAGTACTATGGTGAAAGAGCAAGTGCAGAGTCGCCGAACCGGAATTGATAGTTTGAAAGCATTTAGCGCAGGGGCCCTTGCAAGTGCGGGGCCCGTAGCATGCGTAGCTACTACATGTGTAGTAGCTACTACATATATAGTAGTAGCTGCTTGTGATACTGCATGTGTAGTAGCTGCTTGTGCTACTACTACACGTGTAGTAGTAGCTACTTGTGCTACTGCATGTGTGTAGTAGCACAAGTGGCTACTACTACACGTGTAGTAGTAGCTACTTGTGCTACTGCATGTGTGTAGTAGCTACTACTACACACGTGTAGTAGTAGCTACACACGTGTAGTAGTAGCTACTTGTGCTACTGCATGTGTGTAGTAGCACAAGTAGCTACTACATGTGTAGTAGTAGCTACTTGTGCTACTACACACATGTAGTAGCTACTTGTGCTACTGCATGTGTGTAGTAGCACAAGTAGCACAAGTAGCTACACTACACATGTAGTAGCTACTGCATGTGTGGTAGCACAAGTAGCTACTACACGCGTAGCTACTACATCTGTAGCTACTACACGTGTAGTAGTAGCTGCTTGTGCTACTACACACATGCAGTAGCACAAGTAGCTACTACACGCGTAGCTACTACATCTGTAGCTACTACATCTGTAGCTACTACACGTGTAGTAGTAGCTGCTTGTGCTACTGGGATAATCCGGCACTGCCCGCCAACACCATCGCCAGGTAACGGATGACGTCCGCCCGTCCTCTGGCCGGCGATGCTGCTGCTGGTGGTGGTTGTGGGCGTGGTGGCGGTGGTCGTGGTGGCGGTGGTTGTGGCGGTGGTGGTTGTGGTGGTGGTGGTTGTGGTGGTGGTGGTGGTTGTGGTCGTGGTGGTGGTTGTGGTTGTGGTGGTGGTTGTGGTCGTGGTGGCGGTGGTGGTTGTGATCGTGGTGGCGGTGGTTGTGGTGGTTGTGGTGGTGGTGGTGGTGGTTGTGGTGGTGGTCGTGGTGGTCGTGGTGGCGGTGGTGGTGGTGGCGGCGGGAAGGATGTTGGGAGCTCAGTGAAACTGCCAACAATGACTGCCTGGTAACCGGCGTGTGTCGAGATCGGCCTCTGTGGAGGAGGCTCGTGAAGGACGCTGCTGCTGGGCAGTTGGAGGCAGTCGCCCCTCCAGCAACGACGGAAGGCGGAGGAGCGACGCTCACAACAACGAGCGGAGCTGCCGGGCGGGTATAATGCAGCGAGTTGGCACAGTGAGGGGGCAAATCTGGTGGTGATCCATCTACCGGTGGTCATCTCAGTCAGCCAACCCATGGCACCTGCTGGGTCTGTCCCGATACCTCCTCCTGCACCTAGCCTGGCACAGCAGCAGTCAACCCATGACACCTGCTGGGTCTGTCCCGTGACCTCCTCCTGCACCTAGCCTGGCACAGCAGCAGTCAACCCACGGCACCTGCTGGGTCTGTCCCGAGACCTCCTCCTGCACCTAGCCTGGCACAGCAGTCAACCCATGACACCTGCTGGGTCTGTCCTGTGACCTCCTCCTGCACCTAGCCTGGCACAGCAGTCAACCCATGACACCTGCTGGGTCTGTCCCGTGACCTCCTCCTGCACCTAGCCTGGCACAGCAGTCAACCCATGACACCTGCTGGGTCTGTCCCGTGACCTCCTCCTGCACCTAGCCTGGCACAGCAGTCAACCCATGACACCTGCTGTGTCTGTCCCGAGCCCTCCTGCCAGCGGCGAGCCTTCGACACTTCTCACGTGGCCTCAAAGTGCACCTGGCCTGGGACAGCACCAGTCAACCCATGGCGCCTGCTGAGTCTGTCACGTGGCCTCAAAGTGCACCTGGCCTGGGACAGCACCAGTCAACCCATGGCGCCTGGTGAGTCTGTCACGTGACCTCAAAGTGCACCTGGCCTGGCACAAGCGCCGTGGTGACCTCACCGTCACTTCGTGGCGAGTGGCGGCCTGCTGCTATTGGTGGTGGTGGTGTACAGACAAAGAGCAGGGGCAGTGTAGCGGACAGGGCACCGCGCTACGAACCTGAGGGAGCCGAAGTTCGATTGCCCGCTCAGGGCCACCAACATCCACCCCCTCGTGTGCCGTGCCGGCCTTTCATCGGCGGCGCTCCTCGCTGACAGCACTTGCCCCTTACAAGTCTGTAGGATGCCATACGGGGGATGTTTGTCTTTTTGTTGCGCGTGTGTGTGTGTGTGTGTAGGAGCGGTGGTGCTGTGGTCACCACCAGCACAAGCGGATTGTGTCCCTCGGCCACCACCAGTGACGGCGATTATCTGAACCGGTCCTGGGCCTCCCCTAGGTTGACTCAGCCTCAAACGAGTGGCTGGTGCGGTGTGTAGTGAACATCGGCACAGGGGAGACAAAGACGGCCGGGCGTGGTGCTGCTGGCCACCCACGCCCTCCTGTGCCGTGCCGGCCTTCATAGGTGCTCGCTAACAGCACTTGTCCCAACCGTTTATTAAGGCTACACGGGGGATCTTTGTATTTTGTTTGGTGGTGGAGGTGGTGCCCGTGGACTCAACACTGCCCATAGACTCAACACTGCCCATAGACTCAACACTGCCCATAGACTCAACACTGCCCATAGACTCAACACTGCCCATAGACTCAACACTGCACCATAGATTCAATACTGCCCATAGACTCAGCACTGCCCATAGACTCAACACTGCACCATAGACTCAACACTACCCATAGACTCAACACTACTCATAGACTCAACACTACCCATAGACTCAACACTGCCCATAGACTCAACACTGCCCATAGACTCAACACTGCCCATAGACTCAACACTGCCCATAGACTCAACACTGCCCATAGACTCAACACTGCACCAATGACTCAACACTACCCAGAGGACTCAACACTACCCATAGACTCAACACTACCCATAGACTCAACACTACCCATAGACTCAGCACTGCACCAAATACTCAACACTGCCCATAGACTCAACAATGCCCATAGATCTCCATCATTAGACCTCCTTTGCCAGTACCAAAATTTTATAATAGGGTTTTTCCCCTTTTTTCTGGCAACAAAACTGAAACCTTTTTACAAGGCTTCATGTCTGCATTAACCACAATACCTGCAGTCAAAATGCAAACAAAAAACATACTATGATAATTTATGCAATGTCCTTGAAACTGATTGGTCCACACCAAGGGACGGCTTTCTTTTGAGCCTCGACCCAATTGGTGCTCGACCAGATGACGCCAAAAGGCGTACAGCTCAAAGACAATGCACTATCAAAGTAATGAGGGCTCGGGGTACATCATTAGACCTCCTTTGCCAGTACCAAAATTTAATAATAGGGTTTTTTCCCCTTTTTTATTAAATGCCCATAGACTCAACACTGCTCCTAGACTCAACACTGCACCATAGGCTCAACACTACCCCATAGACTCAACACTGCCCCATAGACTCAACATTGCACCATAGACTCAACACTACCCATAGAGTCAACACTGCACCATAGACTCAACACTGCCCCATAGACTCAACACTGCACCGTAGACTCAACACTGCCCATAGACTCAACACTGCCCCATAGACTCAACACTGCACCGTAGACTCAACACTGCCCATAGACTCAACACTGCACCATAGACTCAACACTGCCCATAGACTCAACACTGCACCGTAGACTCAACTCTGCCCATAGACTCAACACTGCCCCATAGACTCAACACTGCACCGTAGACTCAACACTGCCCATAGACTCAACACTGCCCCATAAACTCAACACTGCCCATAGACTCACACTGCCCATAGACTCAACACTGCACCATAGACTCAACACTGCCCAATGACTCAACACTGCCCATAAACTCAACACTGCCCATCGACTCAACACTGCCCATCGACTCAACACTGCCCATCGACTCAACACTGCCCCATAGACTCAGCACTGCCCCATAGGCTCAGCACTGCCCATGGGAAAGTGTCGAGTTTATGGACACTGTATAAATGTGTAAATTGCATCAGAATGAGCTCAGATCAAATTCTCCGCACAACGAACGCTTCTGACCGACTCCATCGTGTGACGCATAAATAGTTGGTGCGAGCAACCCTCGCTATCACATATGGCGTGGTCCCCCCAGCCCCCCCCCCAGGGCAGCCCCTCCCCCCACCCCCCTAGCCCCCCCCCCACTTCCCCCCTAGCCCCCCCCCACTCCCCCCCCTAGGCCCCCCTTCCCCCCCCCCCCCCCCACACCACGTTCTCAAGCCATGCCAGAGGCTCGGTGTTCCAATTTCAGGCCGTGTCGTTTCTCGGGTTGTACGAGGGGGGTGGGGGGAAGGGGGTGGAGGGGGTGAGAATGGGGTGGGTGGGGGGAAGGGGGTGAGAACGGGAGGGGTAGGGGGGAAGGGGGGGAAGGGGGGTGAGAATGGGGGGGAGGGTGGAGGAGGTGGAGGGTGGTGAGAATGGGGGGGTGGGTGGAGGAGGTGGAGGGTGGTGAGAATGGGGGGGTGGGGGGGAAGGGGTGGAGGGGGGTGAGAATGGGGGGGAGGGTGGAGGAGAGAGGGGGAGGGGGTCTGGGGGGTCGGGGCAAGGGGCGGAGGGGCCTTGCCCGGACATGAAGGCCAATTGAGAATTGACATTGTTGGATATTCCGCGGGCAGAGGTTAACATTATGCACGCATCACTAGAGTGGCGAGGTTGGTGGTGGTTGATGATGGCGGTGATGGTGGTGGCGGTGATGGTGGTGGTGATGGTCATGATGGCGGTGATGATGATGGCGGTGATGGTGGTGGCGGTGGTGGTGATGGTGGTGGGGATGATGCTAATAGTGATGTGGGGAACGGTAACGGAGCGGTTAGCGCTACGCTGTGCTCCGAACCCGGCTGTGACCCGAGTTCGATTCCCGCTCACGGCCACCAACACGCGTGCCGATAATTATCTAAACCGGTCCTGGGCCTCCCCTAGGTCGACTCAGCCTCAAATGGGTACCCGGTGCCGTGTGTAGTAAACATCATCACTGGGGAGACAAAGGCGGCCGGTCGTGGTGCTGACCACCCACTCCCTCGTGTGCCGCGCCGGCCTTAATAGGTGCTCGCTAACAGCACTTGCCCCAACAGTCTAGCCAAGGCTAATACGGGGGGGGGGGGGGGGGTGGGGGTGGGTTGGTGTTGATTCAGATGCGCGCGATGCCTTCAATGTGACCGGTGGTTAATTAAGGTCACGGCCGGCGTGATGCGGCATCAGCTGGAAGATCTAAGTATCAGAATTATTGTTTGGTGATGATGATGATGGTGATAATGGTGGTGGCCTTAACGTGCACATAGCCTGGCACAAGCGCCGTGGTGACGTCTTCGCCACTTAGTGGCGAATGGCGGTTGTTGTTATTGTTGGTGGTGGTGGTAAGTCTGGACGAAGAACACACAGATTGGATCCTTCACAAATTTTTTCACCTTTCATTCCCTCCTTCCTTCCTCTTCTCAGTCGTAAAATTAAATAAAAATTGTAACAACGTTAAAATAAAATACGTAGGGTTGATGGAACAAAGTAAGTTGAAGCTTACCTTGCCCATGCTGAGTTTATGTTTTTAGATGATTTAGCTTCTGACTCAAAAATGTGGAGTGTATAGTAGTGTAGTGTGTAGTAGTGTAGTATATATAGTGTGGGTATAGTGTGAAGTGTATAGTAGTATTTAATAGTGTATAGTGTAGTGTATTGTAGAATAGTGTATAGTGTAGTGGATATTAGTGTAGTATAGTGTATAGTAGTGTAGTATATAGTAGTGTATAATGTAGTGTATAGTGTATAATAGTGTAGTGTATAGTAGTGTATAGTGTAGTATATAGTCGCATATAGTGTAGTGTATAGTAGTGTAGTAAATAGTAGTGTATAGTGTAGTGTATAGTAGTGTATAGTGTAGTATATAGTAGTGTAGTGTATAGTAGTGTAGTGTATAGTAGTGTAGTAAATAGTAGTGTAACGTGTAGTGTATAGTAGTGTATACTGTAGTGTATAGTGTAGTGTATAGTAGTGTAGTGTATAGTAGTGTATAGTAGTGTATAGTGTAGTATATAGCAGTGTATAGTGTATGTGTATAGTATAGTGTATAGTGTAGTGTATAGTGTAGTGTGTAGTGTTTCTCTCTTCACCTGAAGAAGGCCACTTGTGTTGTGGCCGAAACGTTGTGAGAATTTTATTGTCAGATTTTATTTTATTATTTTATTCTCATTCTACGTGACTTTACCGAAAGAACCAAGAAGATGAATCCTTGCAGTCACGAAAGCTTTAAATCGAAATTTAGTTTATAGTAGTGTAGTGTTTTGTGTATAGTGTAGTGTATAGTAGTGTAGTGTATATTGTAGTGTATAGTGTAGTGTATAGTGCAGTGTATAGCAGTGTAGTGTATTGTGTATAGTAGTGTAGTGATTAGTGTGGTGTATAGTAGTGTAGTGTATAGTGTGGTGTATAGTGTAGGTGTATAGTGTAGTGTATATAAGTGTATTGTGTATAGTAGTGTAGTGTATAGTGTAGTGTATAGTGTAGTGTATAGTGCACCGACACACCTGATGACGACGTTTGTGTTATGGTCGAAACGTCTTGAGAATTTTTATTGTTATATATATTTTATTATTTTATTGTTTCCCTTCAACGTGACTTTACCGAAAGAGCTAAGGATATAGTGCATATTAGTGTAGTGTATTGTATATAGTAGTGTAGTGTATAGTGTAGTATTCTAGTACAGCACACCGGTGTGTTGGAAAGCCAAGCCACAACATTTACTATCTGAGCACGACGTTTCGCAAGTAATTACAACTAGCTTCATCAGGCGACAGCCAGATTTGCGCGGGGGTGGTGGGGGGGGTGCGGGGGGGGTGGGGGGGGTGGGGGTGGGGGAGGGGTTGCGGGGGGTTACGGGGGGGGGGGTTGCGGGGGGGGGATCCCCCACAATCTCAGATCTGCATCCAGGCGCCAACGTTCAGAGGCAAGTCCAAATTACGTTTTAGAAGTGTTTGCCAATTATATATTTTTTGTATAATAATTATTTATGAAAAAAATGTAATCCCAATTTTGTCGCGTTGCCATCAGCTATTTAGCCCCCCAGTCTCACCCCCCCTCAGCCCCCCCCCCCCCCCACTAACCCACACCCCCCCAGTCTCGCCCCCCCCCCCACCTCCACATCCCCCCAGTCTCACCCCCCCCACATCAGCCCCCCCCACAGGAATCAAGGAATCGCACCACCACTTGGCACTTGGCCCGTGCCGTCTCCCCAGTGGCCGCTCGTGTGATGTTAACACGTGGCTACCCGGCTATCGATTCAAGGCCGAGTGTACCTAGAGGCGTCCCGGTGCCGAAGGATCAGATAAAATACTCGCGGATCAGGAACAGGTCTCCGGTTTCAGGGGATATTGTTGACCGCCCAAGCCACTAAAACCACCATTAGCGCACTCAAAGACACAGATCCCTCGCGTAGCCTTAGGAGGCTGATGGGTTGCAAGTTGCTGTCAGTGAGCAAGCCAGCACCTACGAAAGGCCGGCACGGCACACGTGGGGGTGGGTGGCCAGCACCACGCCCGACCGCCTTTGTCTCCCACAGAGTGCCGATGTTTACACACCGCACCAGGTACTCATTTGAGGCTGAGTCGACCTAGGGGAGGCCCAGGACCGGTTTCAGATAATCGTCACCGGTGGTGGCCGTGAGCGGGGATCGAACCCGGTTCGCGGGTTCGTAGCGCAGAGCGCGCTAACCACGACACCACCTGCTCTTTGCCTATGATGACAAAGACAAAGATCCCCCGTATAGCCTTAACATACTTTTGAGGAAAGTGCTGTTAGCGAGTAGCAGCACCTATGAATGCCACCTCTGTACACGAGGTGGGTGGCCAGCACCACGCCCGGCCGCCTTTGTCTCCCCGAGTGACGATGTTTACACACCGCACCAGGTACTCATTTGAGGCTGAGTCGACCTAGGGGAGGCTCAGGACCGGTTCAGATAATCGTCACTGATGTTGGCCGTGAGGGAGAATGGAGGCCCATAGAGGCACATAGAGACCCATAGAAAGACATACAGACCATTAGAGATGCATACAGACTCATAGAGACACATACAAAGACAAAGAGACCCATATACTACATTAAACTCTTTTTTTTTATTTAGCAGGTAAGGTCCACTTAGCTATATAGTAGCTATTTTTTTCAGGAACCGACCTGGCGATCATAAATGATAGCTCAACGAAGTGGGCTCATCATCATCATCACGCAGAAATGTAAAGCCGCAGCCAAGACCCTCTGTAAACGCTGCAATGTTGATTCTAAATGTGGAGAGGAAAGATCCGGAGGAACCGGAGGGAAAATCTACGCGACCACGGGTAAAAGAGAGACACGCAATCTCCAAATATAGAGCAGCAGGCATCGTCAGGGTCAGGATCGAACCCACGACCTCCTGTATACCACGCGAGGTAGTTAACATCTCCTAGCCACCGTGATGATGATGAGAGAGAGAGAGACACACAAACTCCAAATATAGAGCAGCAGGCATCTTCAGGGTCAGGATCGAACCCACGACCTCCTGTATACCACGCGAGGTAGTTAACATCTCCTAGCCACCGTGATGATGATGATGAGAGAGCAGAAGACGGAGAGATCCGCATGCAGATCTGAGCTACCCGTCGGAGGCCGTAGGACTGCGAGAAGGACTGGGTGCAGATGCAGCACTTGTCGCAGTTAAAAAGTAGAACAATATTACAAATATTACATAGAAAACATAGGGGGAACATAGACGTGGGAGTAGGGAGAGAGGGGGTAGAGAGAGAGGGAAGGGGTTAGGAGAGCAGAGCGTGAAATCTTTTGTGAAATCTTTCATTTAAGAAGGGGGGGGGGGGGGGTGGGGGTTACATAAAGCAAAGCATAAAAAAAACGAAATGATGAACGGAGGAAAGTGCCGACTACAGCGAGCTTCTTCTTGTTTCCTCTGATCGTAAAAAAGAAAAAAAGAGACAGACACGCAAACTTCAAATATACAGCAGCAGCAGCAGGCATCGTCAGGGTCAGGATCGAACCCGCGACCTCCTGTAAACCAGGCGAGGTAGTTAACATCTCATAGCCACCGTGATGATGATGATGAGAGAGAGACACGCAAACTCCAAATATACAGCAGGGGCCGTCAAGGTCAGGATCGAACCCACGACCTCCTGTATACTAAGGGGATAGTTAACATCGCTTCGTCGCCGTGGCGTTCTCTCTCTCTCTCTGCCTCCTATAGCTGCCTCTAGTGGAGGGGGGGGGGCGCATTTTCCACTATCAGTGACGTGATCAATACATTGCAGGGCTGCTCTTTCATATATTTTTTATTATCCTTAATTTTTTTGACGTTTTTGGCCAGGAGAGAGAAAAAAAATATGTCCGGGTCCGACCCCTCCCCCCAACCCCCTTCATCACCCCCCCCCCCTCCAGCCTCACCTGCCCCGCCTTTTTATCTAATTTATTTTGTTTTATTAACTATTTTTATTATTATTTCGTGGGGGGAGTCTACATTTTTCGGTTTTGGGCCGTGAAAAAAATGTTCCGTCTGATCCCCCCACCTCACTTCACCCCCCCCCCCCCCCCCCCACTGCACCCCCCCCCCCCACTTCACCCCCCCCCACTACAACCCCCCCCCACTTCACCCCCCCCCCCCCCACTTTCACCCCCCCCACCAATCTGGCCCTGGTTGACGGAGTGAACTGTTCTGAATTGCCCTTACAGCTCGTTTCCGTGTGCGCTGCCGAGCCCATTAACCCCGCGCGCTACAGGGGTCACCCTCTGTAAACCGCCCCTGAGTACAGAGCCAGGGGTCACAGAGCAACTCATGAATATATTAACACGTGTGTGTGTGTGTGTGCGTGTGTGTGGTGCTGGCCACCCACCCCCTCGTGTGCCGTTCGGGCCTTAATAGGTGCTCGCTAACAGCACTTGCCCCAACAGTCTGTTACAGGCTATACGGGGGACCTTTGTCTTTGTGGTACTGGCCACCCACTCACCCACCTCTCGTGCCGTGCCGGCCTTCAAAGGTGCTCGCCAATGCCACTTGCGCTATCAAAACCCGGTAGACCCGAGTTCGATTCCCGCTCACGGCAAACGACACCGGTGACGATCATCTGAACCGGTCCTGGGCATCCCCTAGGTCGACTCAGCCTCAAATGAGTACCGGTGTAAACATTGCCTATGGGGAGAGACAACGGCGGCCGGGCATACGTGGGTTCGATCCCGGCCCTGACAATGCCTGCTGCTGTATATTTGGAGTTTGCGTGTCTCTCTCTTTCATCATCATCATGGTGGCTAGGAGATGTTAAATACCTCGCCTGGTACACAGGAAGTCGTCGGTTCGATCCTGACCCTCACGACGCCTGCGGCTGCTGTATATTTAGAATTTCTCTCTCTCTCTCCCCGTGGTCGTGTGGATTTTTCTCCGGGTCCTCCGGTTTTCCCCCTCCACATTTAGAATCAACATCACAGCGTGTTAGAGTTATTTAACTACTGCTATGAATGTCCACACTACGGTGATGGTGATGATAAGCCCACTTGGTTGAGATATATTTTGTGGCAACCAGGTCGCTTCTGAAAACATCATTATATAGCTTAGTGGATCTTACCTGGTAAATACATTTTGTATTTAGTACATGGCCTCTAAGTATATATATGGGTCTGTATGCATCTCTATGGGTCTGTATGTATCTCTAAGGGCCTGTATGTCTTTATATAGGTCTCTATGTGTCTCTATGGGTCTCTATGCATATCAATTCTTTCAGATTATTTGGCTGCTATAAATGTCCACGTGATGATGATGATGATGACAATTATAGAGCTCAGTTGGGGTCTTACTTGGTAAAAAAAAAATATACTTTCGTTTAATATTTTCACGGCCAAACCGCGTGACGTCCGACGTTTCGTTTTGGGAGCTTTGACGGGGAGGGCGCGGGGAGCGGTTAGATCGCGTACATATATAAATGCGTCGTTAAACCCGTCACTACCATACCCGACACAGCCAATTAGTAAGGAGGGTTTGTCGCGTAAACAAAACGTGGCCAATTCGCTACTAGTTCAGCACTAACCGGTTGTTGTGTTTATGCGAGAGGTGATCACAGCGAACTAGCGGCGTTGTGGGGAAATCCTCCTGCTTCGGAGCACGAGGATATTTCCCCACAACTCTGGGCCGTCCTTCTGATGATGCTGGTGGTTGCGAAATTTACCGGCGAAGCGTCTCGCGGCGAATCGCATTGTCAATGTTGGAGCGGGCTTTTTAATTTTTTTTTACACTCCAATAAAATAACACAACCGGTTAGTGCTGAACTAGTTACGAATTGGCCACGTTCTGCTTACGTGACACAACCCCCCCCCCCCCCCGTACCCCGTACTAATTGGGCCGTGCCGGGTGGTGGCGGCGGCTTTAACGAAGCACATTCTATGTTCACGTGATCTAACCCAACAGAAACAGAAAAAAAACTCTGCGCATCTCATCAGTTCAGGGGGTGCTGCCAATCAGTCACGTGGGCCCCCCCCCCCCCCACCCCCAATATCACCGAGGGTGGCTTCTTGTGAACGGGTGCGCACCTTCACCGTCCGTCGTTTCAACGTTTGGACGAAGTGCACCACCTCGTCGTAAGCAAGCACGTGGGCTGTCTCCTGATGAGGCTGGCGGTGGTTGTAAAATTACGCGACGAAGCGTCAATGTTGTGGAGGGGTTTTTACCCTCCGACACGCCACCGGCTAGTGCTGAACCGGTAACGGATTGACCGCGTTCTGTTAACCTGACGAACCCCCGTTACTGATTTGGGTGGTGGTGGTGGTGGTGGTAGGCTTAAGGGCACACATCGAATATTTTACGCGATCTAACCCAACAACAATTCATTTTTTTTTTTAACTTTATTACGGATGATATTTGTCGCGAAAGCCTACTACGCGTTAAATGTATTGTTATTTAGCATCCGTTCATTGCTTCTACGTAGTTCATATCGTTGTCGTCGCTTCGACATTCGATGACTGTGTTGACCGCGCGCTGAAAGTCCCTCTCCTGCCAGCATCGTCTCTGCGCCAGCTCGCCTCTGGAGAAAGGAACAAAAGAGAGCTACGTGGCTCAGCATTTCACTTTTCAGTTCAGTTTCATTTATTAGGTATAGCCCCTGCGAGCCATGCGGCTCTTGAATCGCGTGCAACCGCAGCAAACATAAAACATGAACAAGAAAACATCTTAAGGTGACTACGTGCAACAGAAGAATCCAGGAGGAAACAGCAAAGTCTTGCAGACAAAGCACCGCATGTCGACGCTGTGTGCAAAAATCCCAGTGGGATGCAAGTCAGCAGGGCCTTGCCTGGTACCAAATGCCCGGCAGGTGCTCGGTTCTTCGCGGGGCGAAATGGCTCAGAGGTCCCGTCGGGGTTCAGTGCCTCGCTCCAGGTTCAGCGGCAGAGTCTCCAACTCCTTTGTCAAAGGGTGAGCAGCAAATTTATGATCAGATCGCATCCCGTAAAATAGCGCGGTTGACCGATCGGGAGCCATCCCCTTGGGGTTGCACCTGGGCATCGATGAGCCTCCCGGAGTATCTGGGCACCACGCACGATACCCACTCGCACGAATCTAGGGTGAAAACTCACCTCCGATTAGCGCGTTCGGCTACGTACGGTGCGAAAGAAGTTCAACACGCATGCATACACACACACACAGAGACGAACTCCACGCCGAAGACAGATGGCCCGGCTCGGGGTTTGTTTCCTGCAATTGCGAGGCTCACGTGCCCACAACCGCCGCTCCCATCCTAAGCCTCGCCAACACACACACACGCAAAGAGGAACGAACCGACAAGCGAATTTGCGTTCAAAGCCTCGACCAATGCCAAAGCCCAACATGTTTCTGTTTGTTGTTTTTTTTTATGATTTCTCACGCAGACCAAAATCGCGCCTCGACATACGCGTGCGGGCGGGCGCGTCCGTCCAATTTTGCCGACTCCTCCGCTCGTTACGCTGTTGCTGCTGCTGCTCAGTTGAAGAGTGCTGATTTCGAGTTTAATTTATTGTCGTCATTCGTTATTTCATTTTTTTTTTGGGTGTCGCGTGAGTGTGAGCGCTGGTTCAGCGGTCAGCGCTGCGACTGTGCTACGAACCCCGGCAGGGACCAGAGTTCGATTCCCGCTCACGGCCAACACGATGATCTGAACCGGTCCTGGGCCTCCCCTAGGGTCGACTCAGCCTCAAACGAGTACCTGGTGCGGTGTGTAAACATCGCCGCTAGGGGGGAGACAAAGGCGGCCGGGCGTGGTGGTGGCCCACCCACCCCCTCGTGTGCTGTGTCATCTTTGTGCGTGTGCGTCTGTGTGTTGAGTGTGCGTCTGTGTGTGAGTGTCTGTCTGTGTGTGAGTGTGCGTGTGAGTGTGCGTGTGTGTGTGTTTAATTCGTGGTTTCGTGGTAATTAATTGGCACACCAGGGGGCACAGGTGGTGCATCAGCCAGTCATCTCAGTCAGTCGACCCGTGGCACCTGGGTCTGCCCCGTGACCTCCTGCCAGCGGGCGTTCGACACTTCACGTGGCCTCAGGGTGCACATAGCCTGGCACAAGCGTCGTGGTGACGTCACCGCCACTTAGTGGCGAATGGCGGTTGTTGTTGTTGTTGTGTGTGTGTGTGAGTGTGCGTCTGTGTGTGTGTGTGAGTGTGCGTCTGTGTGAGTGTGCGTCTGTGTGTAGGCCTTCATAGGTGCTCGCTAACAGCAATTGCCCCTACAGTCTGTTAAGGCTATATGGGGGATCTTTGTCTGTGTGTGTGTGTGTGCGCGTCTCTGAGGAGCGGTAGTGTAGCGGTTAGCGCTACGCTGCGCTACGAACCCGGCGACCCGAGTTCGATTCCCGCTCACGGTCAACACCGGTGACGATGATCTGAACCGGTCCTGGGCCTCCACTAGGTCGGCTCAGCCTCAAACGAGTAACTGGTGCGGTGGATAAAAACATCGCCACTGGGAAGACTAATGCGGCTCGGGCGTGGTGCTGCTGGCCACCCACCCCCTCGTGTGCCGTGCCGGCCTTTATAGGTGCTCGCTAACAGCACTTGCCCCTACAGTCTGTTAAGGCTACACCGACATCATCGGTGACGATGCTAATCTGAACCTGCCCCGGGCCTCACTTTCCCCACGTGGACGCAGCCGCCACTCGGGGGAGACAAAGGCGGCCGGGCGGGCCCGGTTGCTGTCCACCCCGCCATAGGCGGTGCTGCCACTCGCTAAACAACACTTGCCTCTCCACCCCTACGGCTTGTTACAAGGCTATACCGGGGGGGGGGGGGGGGTGGGGGTGGGTGGGAACCTTTGTCTGTGCCTTTGTATTTTCGCACCGCGTACTTTTAATGAGGCTCTTGGTGGCTACGCGAGGCCGCTGCGCGCCTGCACTTCTCGATGAACGTTAATTGGCACAGGCATTTGGTGGTGTGGTGGTGGTGGTGTGTGTACGAGATGATGGGGATGTGTGTGTGTGTGGGGGGGGGGAGATGGTGGTGGTGGTGGGGAGGGAGTGATTGGAGAGAGTGGCAGAGGGGGAGAAGGGCATTCCAGGACACCTGCTGTGTGTAATGTCCCGCCGATTAATATCGATTGATGGCAATTCTGGATATTTTTTCTCTCCCCCCCCCCCCCCCATTACTCGTCAATTCTTTTTTTGGGCTCCTTCCTCCCACCCACCAATTGCATCCTCCCCACCCACCACCTCCCCCCCCCCCCCCACCTTCCCGCCAATTCAGCTGTCAGCGCCACGTCATGATGAGACGGAGGCGCCCGCTCTGATGAGAACGTCCCGCGGAAGTGGATAACGCGGAGCTGCTACCGAGGAGGCTTGCTCTCGTAGCGCAGCGCGCTAACCGGTGCACTGCCGCTCCCCGTACACCACCAGCAGACTCTCCACAACGATCGCAACTATTTTAAAACCTAAACAATTTGTTTTTATATTACCATGCAATGCCCCGCCGAGCTATGTAGCTTTCTTTTTTCAAGACAAGCGATTGCGGCCAACACAAATGGCAGCTCAACGAAGTTGTTTATCATCATCATGTGGATTTTAGCTCCAAACGCCGTGACGTTTATTCTAAATGTGGGGGGAAGCCTGAGAAACACCCACGTGACCACGGGGAGCGTGAACACGTGCGTTCACTACGCACGCTGAACTTCTTTCGCACCGTGCGTAGCCGACCGTGCCAATCGGGGGTGCGGGGGAAGGGCAACAGCTCCAAAGAAATGAGTTCCTCAATCTAGACGATGAGTTGCAAGTGCATAGATCCCAGTGGCTTCCTAACATCGGAAGGGAGGAGCGTTCCAGACGGCCGCAGAAGCGCATCCGAAAGCGCCGCGCGGCGATGCGGCGAACACGCAGACCCCGAACAGACAGCAGGCGTCGGTCGGGATCGAACCCACGAACTCCTGCGTACCAGGCGAGGTAGTTAACATCTCCTAGCCACCATGATGATGATGATGAGAGAAAGCGAGACACCACAGACTCCAAATATACAGCCGATGTCAGGGGTTGGGATCGAACCCACGCCCTCCTGTATACCAGGGCGAGGTGGTTAACATCTCCTAGCCACCGCGGGCGCCCCTAAGTTAACACCGAGCCCGATCGTATCTCATCCACGCCTCAACCTGCGAGTGAGACCCCAGCGAAGACTCTCGCAAAAACTCACAACGGGAGGCGTAACGCGGCTTGCGAACGCAGTAGCTTCCTCTCCCTCCTCCTCCTCCTTCCTGTCACTGTCAATGCGCAGAGGGTGGTGGGTGGGGTGGGGGTTGGAGAGGCAATTAATTAAAATCTTCCAAAGGGGTTGTGTGCGACGTCGAGTTTATACGTCACGGCAGGCGCGAGTTAGTTAGTTGGCTCTTAGTCGGTCGCTTGCGATCTACCCCCTGGGGGTGCGAGATGCCCCCCCCCCTAAGGGGCGTTGCAGGCTGCAGTAAAGGTTCACAGATTCTTTGGGTCTTTCGGTAAAGTCACGCGGATAGGTTCAAAACATTTTTTTAAACCACGACGTTTCGATGGCGTGTGTTGCGATCGAAACGTAGTTTTTTCGTAATTTTTTGGCATTTTTTTTTAGATATCTACGACTATCTTGATTTCGTGACTGCAGGAATCCATACTCTCCGTTTCTTTCGGTAAAGTCACGTAGGTAGAATTATTATTCTATCATTATTATAATTCTATATTTTTTTCTATCTACACTGTACGTGACTATCTACGACACTTTACCGAAAGACCAAAAGAATATGAATTACTTCGGTCACGAAAAGCTTTAAGTCAAGATTTTGCGTTCACAGAATTTGGAGGGGGAAAATGCTGTTCGAGCGAGAGAGAGAGAGAGAAGAGAGAGACTAAAAGATCCACCCGTGTAGCCTCAACAGACTGTTGGGGCAAGTGGTGTTAGCGAGTAGCACCTATGAAGGCCGGCACGGCACACGAGGGGGTGGGTGGCCACCACCACGCCCGGCCGCCTTTGTCTCCCTCTAGCGGCGATGTTTACACAACCGCACCAGGTACTCATTCGAGGCTGAGTCGACCCAGGGGGAGGCCCAGAACCGGGTTCGGATAACCGTCACCGGCCTTGGCCGTGAGCGGGAATCGAACCCAAAGGGTCGCCGGGTTTCGCAGCGTCGCGCCAAGCCCCGCCCCCCCCCCCTCCACCGCGTCACAATCACTACCCACGTGGCACTGCGGCAAGTGGCACTGCGGCACGTGGCACGCGCAACGCAACGGGCGCGTCGTCACGCCACGCGACGACTCGACGGCAACGCTCGTTAGAAAGTAACATCAAGAAGGCCTGTTGCGCTGGTGCAGAGGGCTTGACCCCCCCCCCCTCCTTGACCGTCCCCCCCCCGCCCCCTCCTTGACCGCTCCCCGCCCCTCCTTGACCGCTCCCCCCCCCCACCCCCTCCTTGACCCTAGGCCCCCCTAGACATTGCCACTGCAGCGCGAGTCGTCTGTGGCGGCATTTGCAGCCTCGCTTCTTTCCTGCCCCTGTCAACTGACGACGCTCGCCGCCTTTGCCCGGACACCGACGAAGTTCTTGCAAGATCGTGGCGCTTATTCTCTCCCCCCCCCCCGCCCCGCCCGCTCCCCACTATATGAAGCTGCTTTTGTAAAACAAAAGGCACCTCCAGTGGACCCCAAATGAAATGGACCCCCCCCCCCCAAATTAAAAAGCCGGATCGTTGGGGTTTAGTCGCGGACACCGTAGAGGAAGAGAGCAGTGGAAGCGGACATAATCCAAAAACAAATGTCACGAAAAAACACATCGGGTGACGCGTGGCGATGTTGCGGTTTGTTGTGGTTGTGGTTGTTGTTGTTGTTATTGTCGTGGTGTTTGTTGTCTTCCGTCGCCAGCGTTCTAACGCGGCTAAAGCTTCCCTCCCATGCGGCTTTCGCCTCCACCACCTCTCCTTCCCGCTCTCCCTCTCTCCCACTCCTCTCCCAATCCTCTCACACTCTCTCCCGCTATCTCCCTCTCCCACTCTCCTACACTCTCCCGATTTCTCCCTCTCTCCCTGTCTCCCACTCACTCACACTCTCTCCCGCTCTTCCAATCTCCCATTCTGTCGCTTTCTCCCGCTCTCTCTCCCGCTCTCTCCCACTCCATCTCTCTCTGTCTTTGTCCTCCCAGCACCAACGGATGTTGATTCATTATGAGCCAGACAAGTGCCAGTCCAGCCCCAGCGTCACACTCGCCCGATCACTCCCCCCCCCTCTCTCCCTCGTGTGGTTATTCATAGCTGCCACGAATCCCATGGGGGGAGGGGGGGGGGATGGAGTGAGTGGGCGAGAGACACTCAGCACTGCCATCTCTTGGCTACAACACGACAGGCCGAAACCTACAGCACCTGGCCAGCCCTGGTGGTGGTGGCGGTGGTGGGAGGGAGCGGTGACGCAACAGCTGCGCTACGAATTCCGGCCACAGCACCAGACGATCACTCCGAACAGGTCCTGGGAGCTCCCCTAGGTCGACTCGGCCTTCAATGAGGACACGTGGTGCGGTTGAGACAAAGGTGTGGTTTCTGGCCCCAGCACGTACAGCCGGCGTGACGTGTCGCCCTTGGTAGGTGCCTGTCGCTGCGGACAGTACGCACGTTGAAACTTCTGTCGCACCGTGCGTAGCCGACCGTGCTGATCGGAGGCGCGGGGGAAGGGCAACAGCTCCAAAGAAATTAGTTCGTCAATCTTGACCAGGGGTGGGGAACGTCCGGCCCGCGGGCCGTATGAGGCCCGCGAAATCATTTGGTGTGGCCCCGTCAAGGCAGCCGCAGGCGGGACTTGAAATTCAATAAATCTAGGAGAGCAAAACCTAGGAAAGCAGTTGCGAGTAGCGACATCGTCAATACCAGCTAACATCACCAATACCAGCTAACATCGTCAATACCAGCTAACATCATCAATACCAGCTAACATCACCAATACCAGCTAACATCACCAATACCAGCTAACATCGTCAATACCAGCTAACATCATCAATACCAGCTAACATCATCAATACCAGGTAACATCATCAATACCAGCTAACATCATCAATACCAGCTAACATCACCAATACCAGGTAACATCATCAATACCAGCTAACATCATCAATACCAGCTAACATCACCAATACCAGCTAACATCAATACCAGCTAACATCATCAATACCAGCTAACATCATCAATACCAGCTAACATCATCAATACCAGCTAACATCATCAATACCAGCTAACATAATCAATACCAGGTAACATCATCAATACCAGCTAACATCATCAATACCAGCTAACATCACCAATACCAGGTAACATCATCAATACCAGCTAACATCATCAATATCAGCTAACATCACCAATACCAACTAACATCGTCAATACCAGCTAACATCACCAATACCAGCTAACATCGTCAATACCAGCTAACATCATCAATACCAGCTAACATCGTCAATACTAGCTAACATCACCAATACCAGCTAACATCACCAATACCAGCTAACATCATCAATACCAGCTAACATCACCAATACCAGCTAACATCATCAATACCAGCTAACATCATCAATTCCAGCTAACATCATCAATACCAGCTAACATCACCAATACCAGCTAACATCATCAATACCAGCTAACATCACCAATACCAGCTAACATCATCAATACCAGCTAACATCACCAATACCAGCTAACATCACCAATACCAGCTAACATCATCAATACCAGCTAACATCATCAATACCAGCTAACATCACCAATACCAACTAACATCGTCAATACCAGCTAACATCATCAATACCAGCTAACATCATCAATACCAGCTAACATCATCAATACCAGCTAACACCATCAATACCAGCTAACATCAATACCAGCTAACATCATCAATACCAGCTAACATCACCAATACCAGCTAACATCATCAATACCAGCTAACATCATCAATACCAGCTAACATCACCAATACCAGCTAACATCGTCAATACCAGCTAACATCATCATCAATACCAGCTAACATCATCAATACCAGCTAACATCATCAATACCAGCTAACATCGTCAATACCAGCTAACATCATCATCAATACCAGCTAACATCATCAATACCAGCTAACACCATCAATACCATCTAACATCACCAATACCGGCTAACATCATCAATACCAGCTAACATCACCAATACCAGCTAACATCACCAATACCAGCTAACATCACCAATACCAGCTAACATCATCAATACCAGCTAACATCACCACAGGCCTCGCCAAAGAGAAGCGGTTCCAGCCATCACATTCGGGGTGCGTTAATTAAATGTTTGACCAAATATAACAGGCTAATTTTTAAGTTGATTATTTTGTATGGCCCGCGAATGATGTTATAAATATCCAAATGGCCCTTGGCAGAAAAAAAGTTCCCCAGCCCTGATCTAGACGATGAGTTGCAAGTGCATAGATCCCAGTGGCTTCATCACACCGGTGAGGCAGGAGCGTTCCAGACGGCCGCAGAAGCGCGTCCGAATCAACAAACTAAACACGCACAAAAGCAGTTGTAAAGAAATGAGTTTGTCAATATAGACGATGATTTAACAGCGCTTAGCTCCGAGTGGCTTCCTAACATCGGTGAGGAAGAACGTTCCAGACGGCCGCAGCAGCTGGTAGTTCTGGTGATGGTGGTACGTGCGTATTTTGACTTCTTTCGCACCGTACGTAACCACCCGTGCTGATCGGAGGTACGGGCTGGAGGGGAAGAAAAAACTAAACACAAAAAGCGTCCCTAAAGGAAATGAGTTTGTCAATCTAGACGATGTAAAAGGTGGCATAACCCCCATTGGCGTGCGAATATCGGAAGGAAAGAGCGTTGCCACTCGCGAACAGCACTTGCCCCAACAGTCTGTTAGAGGCTACACGGGGGATCTTTGGTGGCGGTGGCAGTGGTGGTGGCGGTAGCGGTGGTGGCGCCACGAACCTTGGCGACCCGAGTTCGATTCCCCGCTCACGGCCAACATCGGTGACGATTCTCTGAACCGGTCCTGGGCCTCCCCTGGGTCGACTCAGCCTCAAATGAGCACCTGGTGTGGTGCATAGTAAACATCACCAACCGGGGAGACAAAGGCGGCCGGGCGTGGTGCTGACCAACCCACCACCCCCCCACCCCCCTCGTGTGCCGTGCCGGCCTTCATAGGTGCTACTCGCTAACAGCACTTGCCCCAACAGTATGTGAAGGCTATACGGGGGATTTTTTTTTATCTTTGGTGCCCTCCCCCCACCGCCAATCCGAGATCCGAACCAGACTCAAACCCCTTGCTTAGGCTCCAGAAGATGTTACGAGATCGGGCGATCAACAACAACAGCAACCAGGTTCAAGGTATCTCGGCTGTTGAAACAACACCGCGCGTGCGAAACTACGCCAGAGACACACAGAGAGATACACACACAGAGAGAGACACACAGAGACACACAGAGAGAGACACAGAGAAAGACACAGAGAGAGACACACAGAGAGAGACACAGAGACACACAGAGAGAGACACAGAGACACCCAGTGAGACACAGAGAGAGAGAGAGAGACACAGAGACACACACAGAGACACACACAGAGACACAGAGAGAGACACACACAGAGACACACAGAGAGACACACACAGAGACACACACAGAGACACACACAGAGACACACTGAGAGACACACACAGAGAGAGACACACAGAGACACACACAGAGAGACACACACAGAGAGAGACACACAGAGACACACAGAGAGACACACACAGAGAGAGACACACACAGAGACACACACAGACACACAGAGACACACAGAGAGACACACACACAGAGAGACACACAGACACACACAGAGAGAGACACATAGAGAGAGACACACAGAGACACACAGAGAGACACACACAGAGAGACACACAGAGAGACACACACAGAGACACACACAGAGACACACAGAGACACACAGAGACACACACAGAGAGTCACACACAGAGAGTCATACACAGAGAGAGACACACAGAGACACACAGAGAGTCACACACAGAGAGAGACACACAGAGACACACAGAGAGACACACAGAAAGAGACACACAGAGACACAGAGAGACACACAGAAAGAGACACACAGAGACACAGAGAGACACACACAGAGACACACACACAGAGACACACAGAGAGAGACACACACAGAGACACACAGAGAGAGACACACAGAGAGACACACACAGAGAGAGACACACAGAGAGAGACACACAGAGACACACAGAGAGACACACACAGAGAGACACACACAGAGACACACAGAGACACACACAGAGACACACACAGAGACACACAGAGAGACACACACAGAGACACACACACAGAGAAACACACACAGAGAGTCACACACAGAGAGAGACACACAGAGAGACACACACACAGAGACACAGAGAGATACACACAGAGACACACAGAGAGACACACAGAGAGACACACACAGAGACACACACACAGAGAAACACACACAGAGAGAGACACACAGAGACACAGAGAGACACACACACACAGAGACACACAGAGAGAGAGACACAGAGAGAGACACACAGAGAGACACAGAGAGAGACACAGAGAGATATGACACAGAGACACACAGAGAGAGACGCACACATAGACACACAGAGAGAGAGACACAACGCCTCTGTGTCGAGGCCTTAAATAGAGAGGGGTTGGGGTGGAGAGAGAGGTGGGGGTGCTGGATTAGCATGTCAATAAGAGAGCTCTGTGTGGAAATCCACTCCGCAGCGGCCGGGGGAGAGAAAGAGCGAATGGACCAACGCAAGCCCGGCACATTTTATGGAGACCGCATCCATTATTTTTCGTCTCCCCCCTCCTCTTTTCCGAACATAGATGGACTCGTCCATCTGAACAAACTGTCAAATCGCTCTCCGTGGTGCTAACGTTAAAAATAAC
Source organism: Petromyzon marinus (assembly GCF_048934315.1). Lineage (NCBI taxonomy): Eukaryota > Metazoa > Chordata > Hyperoartia > Petromyzontiformes > Petromyzontidae > Petromyzon > Petromyzon marinus. The sequence continues at coordinate 14,779,252 of NC_133667.1, read as the reverse complement.
CGCCACTTTTTTTTTCAAATTTTCTTGCTGTGGTTTTCACACCTGATGATGATTGCTTGTGTTGCAGTCGAAACGTCGTGAGAATTTTAATGTTTTATATTTTTATTATTTTATTGTTTCCCTGCTACGTGACTTTACCGAAAGAACCAAGAATATGAATCCCTGCAGTCACGAAAGCTTTAAATAAAAAATAGAAATAGGAAGTTTGAGATAATGAACTTAGCCATTTTTTGGGAAATGTAATGCAATGCGATACAGGGAGAGTCGCTTAACACACAGTTAACGGATAGCCTGGTTAATTACGTTCTTCCAAAGATTGCTAAATTAGAAGTTAAGTGTGAAATTTGACAAACAGAGACACAGAGAGAGAGAGAAAACAAACTAAAATCCTCCCCTTAGAGGTGCTTGTGTTGCAACCGAAACGTCGTATTCTATTACTTAATTTATTTTCCTTCTACACGACTTTACCGAAAGAACCAAAGAGTAATTCCTGCGGACACGAAAGCTTCAAATCAAATATATATATACTATATACTATTCCCAAATAGAGTTCTCACATATATATTAACCCGGGCGCTGAAACAGCATAAGAGGCAGTTGCAATCTATTTGAGTCTTGCATAGAAACAAACTAAAAAATCAAACGGTCGGAACTCTTCAACATTTTTATTCAATGTCCTTCGAAACGCAATATATATGGGGAGCTGAGAGCATCCCTAACATCATTACTCATCGCAAGCAAGGTTTTATTTTCTGGGATTGCCACGGCGGATTCGCAGATGTTAACTGCCTCGCCCGGTATGCAGGAGGTCGTGGGTTCGATCCCGACCCTGACGCACGCCTGTTGTATTTTTGGAGTTTGAGTGTCTCTCATCATCATCATCACGGTGGCTAGGAGATGTTAACTGCCTCGCCCGGTATGCAGGAGGTCGTGGGTTCGATCCCGACCCTGACGCACGCCTGTTGTATATTTGGAGTTTGCGCGTCTCTCTCTCTCTCTCATCATCATCATCACGATGGCTAGGAGATGTTAACTGCCTCGCCCGGTATGCAGGACATCGTGGGTTCGATCCCGACCCTGACTGATCCCTGCTGTATATATTTGGAGTTCGCGTCTCTCCCCCCACCCCCCACGTGGTCGCGTGGATTTGCTTCTCCGGGTTCCTCCGGGTTTATTCTTTCACCTCCACATTTAGAATCAACATCGCGGCGTGTTAAGGGTGTGTGGCCGCGATGAATTTCCACGTGGTGATGGTGACGACGATGAGCCCACCTCGTTGAGGTGCCATTTGTGGCAGCCAGGTCGCTTCTGAAAAAGATCTGCGCAGGGTTCTTCAAAGACAATGTTTAACACTTTTATGTGTTGTTAATGGAAGATGAAGAAGTGTCACACTTTCCAGACGCTGCGCATCAAAGAACCCCCTTTTCAAAATTAGAACATTAAACGCACACCGGCACAACTCAGTTCTCAATAACAAAACGATCCAATTATGCCCAACTGCATCATGGGAGCTCTCACCCGAGAGACGGTCGCTGGTGTTGCGATCGAAACGTCGTGACCTATTAATTCTCTACCTGCGCGACTTTACCGAGAGAACCGAAGAGTGTGGATTCCTGCAAGTCACGAAAGCTTCAAATCAAGATCTGCATCATGGGCCGAAATGCGCCTCGCGCCGTCGTCAATAACGCTGCGGCCTTGTGCGACGTTTCGGGCAATGGGCCTTCTTGAGAGCACACCCAGAGAGAACGAGAGAGAGAGAGAGAGAGGGAGAGAGTTTTGCGGGGTTGGAGAGTTGCAATCCGTTAATGTCGTGACAACCGCGTGACTGACAATCACGAGGCCGGTGGCACCAGGTGCTCATTTGAGGCTGAGTCGACCTAGGCGAGGAGGCTCCAGGACCGGTTTCGATCATCGTCATTGGTGTTGGCCGTGAGCGGGGAATCGAACTTCGGGACGCCCGGGTTCGTAGCGCGGTGCCCTGTCCGCTACACTGCCCCTGCTCTTTGTCTGTACACCACCACCAATAGCAGCAGGCCACCACTCGACACGAAGTGACGGTGAGGTCACCACGGCGCCTGTGCCAGGCCAGGTGCACTTTGAGGTCACGTGACAGACTCAGCAGGCGCCATGGGTTGACTGCTGCTGTGCCAGGCCAGGTGCACTTTGAGGTCACGTGACAGACTCAGCAGGCGCCATGGGTTGACTGGTGCTGTGCCAGGCCAGGTACACTTTGAGGTCACGTGACAGACTCAGCAGGCGCCATGGGTTGACTGCTGCTGTCCCAGGCCAGGTGCACTTTGAGGCCACGTGAGAAGCGTCGAAGGCTCGCCGCTGGCAGGAGGGCTCGGGACAGACCCAGCAGGTGTCATGGGTTGACTGCTGCTGTGCCAGGCTAGGTGCAGGAGGAGGTCACGGGACAGACCCTGCAGGTGCCATGTGTTTACTGCTGCTGTGCCAGGCTAGGTGCAGGAGGAGGTCACTTGACAGACCTAGCAGGCGCCATGTGTTTACTGCTGCTGTACCAGGCTAGGTGCAGGAGCAGGTCACGGGACAGACCCTGCAGGCGCCATGTGTTTACTGCTGCTGTACCAGGCTAGGTGCAGGAGCAGGTCACGGGACAGACCCAGCAGGTGCCATGTGTTTACTGCTGCTGTGCCAGGCTAGGTGCAGGAGGAGGTCACGGGATAGACCCAGCAGGTGCCATGTGTTTACTGCTGCTGTGCCAGGCTAGGTGCAGGAGGAGGTCACGGGATAGACCCAGCAGGTGCCATGTGTTTACTGCTGCTGTGCCAGGCTAGGTCCAGGAGGAGGTCACGGGACGGACCCTGCAGGTGCCATGTGTTTACTGCTGCTGTGCCAGGCTAGGTCCAGGAGGAGGTCACGGGACGGACCCTGCAGGTGCCATGGGTTGGTTGACTGAGATGACCACCGGTAGATGCATCACCACCAACGGCTGTGCCCCCGACTGTGCCAACTTGCTGCATTTTATCCGCCCGGCGCTCCGCTCGTTGTTGTGAGCGTCGCTCCTCTGCCCTCCGTTGTTGTTGCTGGAGGGGCGACTGCCTCCAACTGCCCAGCAGCAGCAGCAGCAGCGTTCTTCACGAGCCTCCTCCTCCTCCACAGAGCCCGATATTTACACCGCTGGTACCAGTCATTGGTCAGTCCACATCCTACTGTATCGCATCAGGCCATCTCTTCTCCAGCCCGTGCCACTCACCCAACCACTCACCCACTAACTCACTCACTCACCCACCCACACTCACCTACCCACTCACTCGCCCACTCACCCACACTCACCTACTCACCCACTCGGCACGTCCAATCAGCTCCCCATCCTCTTGCACCACACCGGTCCATCTCTTCCCCAGGCCCGTAGCCACCACAACCACCGCTAACCACCACCCCTACCGCCTCCCCCGGCCCAACAAAATCAACACTGCCCCTCACCCTCGCCCCGCCCCCCATGTACTCCCCGCCCACCCCACCGCCACCTTGCCCACCACGTGACTAATCGATGGTGCTGTTAGGTCGACGGCGCAGCGTTTCGTCACTCGTCGCGCATGCGCGCTCACGGAATCGACGCACGTGGCCTCCTTTAATTAAATTATTTCCCATCCAAGGCCTCGACCCCCCCCCTTCACCTCCCCACGCAGTGCTCGGTGTGAGTGAGAGCGAGCGAGGGAGCAAGGCAAGGCCATCGTCAACAACGCCCGCGGAGTCGCCAAACCCACGCCGATGCTCGAAGCCTCTCGGAAGGAGCTGCTTTGTGACGTCATTTATTATTCACGGCTCGTGCAATATTGAGGGCTTGCTTCTTATCCTGGCTTCCTATGCTTGCTTCTTCTCGTGTTTGCTTCCTATGCTTGCTTCTTATCCTTGCTTCTCATGCTTCTCATGCTTCTTACGCTTGCTTCTCATGCTTCTTATGCTTGCTTCTTATCCTGGCTTCTTATCCTTGATACTTCTTATGCTTGTTTCTTAAGCTTGCTTCTCATGCTTCTTATGCTTGTTTCTTAAGCTTGCTTCTCATGCTTCTTGAGCTTACTTCTCATGCTTCTTGAGCTTGCTTCTCATGCTTATTACGCTTACTTCTCATGCTTATTACGCTTGCTTCTTAAGCTTGCTTCTCATGCTTCTTACGCTTGCTTCTCATGCTTCTTATGCTTGCTTCTTAAGCTTACTTCTCATGCTTCTTACGCTTGCTTCTCATGCTTCTTATGCTTGCTTCTTAAGCTTACTTCTCATGCTTCTTACGCTTGCTTCTCATGCTTCTTATGCTTGCTTCTTGAGCTTGCTTCTCATGCTTCTTACGCTTGCTTCTCATGCTTCTTATGCTTGCTTCTTAAGCTTGCTTCTCATGCTTCTTATCCTTGCTTATTACGCTTGCTTCTCATTCTTCTTACGCTTGCTTCTTGAGCTTGCTTCTCATGCTTCTTACGCTTACTTCTCATGCTTCTTAAGCTTGCTTCTTAAGCTTGCTTCTCATGCTTCTTACGCTTGCTTCTCATGCTTCTTATGCTTGCTTCTCATGCTTCTTAAGCTTGCTTCTCATGCTTCTTACGCTTGCTTCTCATGCTTCTTATGCTTGCTTCTCATGCTTCTTAAGCTTGCTTCTCATGCTTCTTACGCTTGCTTCTCATGCTTCTTATGCTTGCTTCTCATGCTTCTTAAGCTTGCTTCTCATGCTTCTTACGCTTGCTTCTCATGCTTCTTAAGCTTGCTTCTCATGCTTCTTAAGCTTGCTTCTCATGCTTCTTACGCTTGCTTCTCATGCTTCTTAAGCTTGCTTCTCATGCTTCTTAAGCTTGCTTCTCATGCTTCTTACGCTTGCTTCTTAAGCTTACTTCTCATGCTTCTTACGCTTGCTTCTCATGCTTCTTACGCTTGCTTGTCATGCTTCTTATGCTTGCTTCTTGAGCTTGCTTCTCATGATTCTTACGCTTGCTTCTCATGCTTCTTACGCTTGCTTCTCATGCTTCTTACGCTTGCTTCTCATGCTTATTACGCTTGCTTCTCATGCTTCTTACGCTTGCTTCTCATGCTTCTTACGCTTGCTTCTCATGCTTCTTAAGCTTGCTTCTCATGCTTATTACGCTTGCTTCTCATGCTTCTTACGCTTGCTTCTCATGCTTCTTATGCTGGCTTCTTAAGCTTGCTTCTCATGCTTCTTAAGCTTGCTTCTCATGCTTCTTAAGCTTGCTTCTCATGCTTCTTACGTTTGCTTCTCATGCTTCTTATGCTTGCTTCTTAAGCTTACTTCGCATGCTTCTTATGTTTGCTTTTTAAGCTTGCTTCTCATGCTTCTTACGCTTGCTTCTCATGCTTCTTACGCTTGCTTCTCATGCTTCTTAAGCTTGCTTCTCATGCTTCTTACGCTTGCTTCTCATGCTTCTTATGCTTGCTTCTCATGCTTCTCATGCTTGCTTCTTAAGCTTGCTTTTCATGCCTCTTACGCTTGCTTCTCATGCTTCTGACGCTTGCTTCTCATGCTTCTTACGCTTGCTTCTTAAGCTTACTTCTCATGCTTCTTACGCTTGCTTCTCATGCTTCTTACGCTTGCTTCTCATGCTTCTTATGCTTGCTTCTTGAGCTTGCTTCTCATGCTTCTTACGCTTGCTTCTCATGCTTCTTATGCTTGCTTCTTAAGCTTGCTTTTCATGCTTCTTATCCTTGCTTATTACGCTTGCTTCTCATGCTTCTTACGCTTGCTTCTTGAGCTTGCTTCTCATGCTTCTTACGCTTACTTCTCATGCTTCTTAAGCTTGCTTCTTAAGCTTGCTTCTCATGTTTCTTACGCTTGCTTCTCATGCTTCTTATGCTTGCTTCTCATGCTTCTTAAGCTTGCTTCTTAAGCTTGCTTCTCATGCTTCTTACGCTTGCTTCTCATGCTTCTTATGCTTGCTTCTTAAGCTTGCTTCTCATGCTTCTTACGCTTGCTTCTCATGCTTCTTATGCTGGCTTCTTAAGCTTGCTTCTCATGCTTCTTACGCTTGCTTCTCATGCTTCTTAAGCTTGCTTCTCATGCTTATTACGCTTGCTTCTCGTGCTTCTTACGCTTGCTTCTCATGCTTCTTATGCTGGCTTCTTAAGCTTGCTTCTCATGCTTCTTAAGCTTGCTTCTCATGCTTCTTAAGCTTGCTTCTCATGCTTCTTACGTTTGCTTCTCATGCTTCTTATGCTTGCTTCTTAAGCTTACTTCTCATGCTTCTTATGTTTGCTTTTTAAGCTTGCTTCTCATGCTTCTTACGCTTGCTTCTCATGCTTCTTACGCTTGCTTCTCATGCTTCTTAAGCTTGCTTCTCATGCTTCTTACGCTTGCTTCTCATGCTTCTTATGCTTGCTTCTCATGCTTCTCATGCTTGCTTCTTAAGCTTGCTTTTCATGCCTCTTACGCTTGCTTCTCATGGTTCTTACGCTTGCTTCTTACGCTTGCTTCTCATGCTTCTAATGCTTGCTTCTCATGCTTCTTACGCTTGCTTCTTAAGCTTACTTCTCATGCTTCTTACGCTTGCTTCTCATGCTTCTTACGCTTGCTTCTCATGCTTCTTACGCTTGCTTCTTAAGCTTGCTTCTCATGCTTCTTACGCTTGCTTCTCATGCTTCTTATGCTTGCTTCTTGAGCTTGCTTCTCATGCTTCTTAAGCTTGCTTCTCATGCTTCTTATCCTTGCTTACTACGCTTGCTTCTTCTGCTTCTTCTGTTGCTGCTGATTTTTTAAACCAAATTCGAAAAAAAAATGGCTCCCCTTGTTACACGTTCGTTGGCGATCCCCCCCCCCCCCCCGTCAATGTTATGCACCAGCGTAGTCTGTTCATTTATTCAAGAAGTTGCCCGCGGGGGTTTGGTGTGATGTTACCTACCTCGCCTGGTATACAGGAGGTCGTGGGTTCGATCCCGATCCTGACGCCTGCTGCTGTATATTTTGAGTGTGCGTGTCTCTCTCTCTCTCTCATCATCACCACAGTGGTGTTGTATATGCCGGGTATTGAAAATGTAATGAAAATAATACAAATTGAATGCATTTTGGGAATATGGGTATTTGTCCGAAATTATGTTAATTGGTGTAATTATGCGCATAAATTATACTGATTATGGAGGTGTAATCGTATTAAGTTATGCAATTGCATGCGATTATGCTAATGCAAGCCGTTATGATAATTAGGCCCTGCCTCGCTGACGAGGGTAGTATTATCAATCAGGATCGTACAATTATTTGTATGAAGTTATGCAGGTGTGCTGTAAGTATGCCAGATTGAGCTCGGCTTCGTTGTCTAGGTTCGTATTATCGATCGGTATAATACAATTATTCTCGCTTTAACATTTACTGATTATGTCTTAGTGTTTTTTTATATCAGGCCTCCAAATTCAAATCTCACCGCAGGATACAGTTCTTATAATTAAGATTATTATGCATGAACTTAGGAAGGCACCACTCAGACACTTCTGTGTTAAGCAATTTTAATTTCTAAACAAAAACACTAATATGCGAACTCTTATGCTTGGAATTGTCAACAGAGTACTCCTGCAGATGTTCTCCTCATCGATCCATACATTTAACCCTCAATGATCACGTTGTTAAACTGGGTAACAGAATAATTGATTAATTCCTTAGAGTAACGCGAGCATATACGGTGATAGGAAAATGTCCTTAAAAATTCATGCAACGATATTCATACGAAGGGCAATGAAGAAGCATGTCCCGAAGGCAAAGGTATACGGCAGTGAATTCATTGGGAAGATTTTGTAATTACGAAATGTCTTGGAACAATGGTGTGCGACAGTGTGCCTGCTTCAGCAAATGCTTATCAATTGGCTGAGGCTTCAATTAATTCGCGGGCAAGATTCTGTGATCAAAAGAACGATTTCAACACAATATTCTCCCTGTGAGTGTGTAGATTTTGTCACGTAGGTTTCTCAACGTTAAGTTTCACCAATTCAATTCATTGGTAATAGTTATGCAATTAAAAAGAAAGAGAAAAAAATTACGACTATAAAATACTTCTAAAAGACTGCATCCACGTAACTCAATGGGCCCACAATGTTCTTCGTTATCAGCTGATAGTTGACGCACTTATCATGAGTCTTCTTGTACGTGTCAATGTTGCGAGTGATGTTGACCTTGCGTTAAGCAAACGCCGAGGTTGGGCATCCCTTGTATCAAAAAATGTGTTTGTCCCCCGCGGCTTAGCCGCCCATCCGCCGGCAGAAACAGGCTCTTTCCACTGCTTGAAGATGCTCGATCACGCTTTTGCCGCTGGTTCGCTGGCAGCAGCAGGCTCCTACCACTGCTGGAGGAGCTGCGCCGGACGCGCGCTCCCTCCTGCCCCCGTGCTCTTTGTCGATGCCCGATTGCGCGTGCGGTTCGTTCGCTGGTGGCAGGCACCCTTGCTCGGTGGCGCTGGTTCTCTGTGACGCCGGCTTGGTCGAAGCTTGGGCTTGCCACCCTTTCTCCCGGATGCTTGCTCGTTGGTGCTCGTTATTCTATCGCTCGGCTGTAGCTGCCGGCGGGAGCTGGCACTCAGGATAGAATGACCTTGAGCGATACTTCTTCTGTCAGCGCTGAACTCGTGGTCGGTGACACATCGCTGCTCGGCAAGTCTCCCCATCGCTGGTTGATTGCAGAGTCTCACCCCGGAGTTTGCCGCTCGCCGCCTTCTTCTTCTTCTTTCGCTCGCCGAGCTTCCCCTTGCTGAGCTGTCCCTTGACGAGCTTAAACTGTGTGTCGTGTTGCTGTTTATATCTGAAAAATCTCCCCTCTGCGCGTCCCTTGCTTACTCCGTCATGCTCTCCCCCCGCGGCCGCGCCTGATTGCCCCCCTCCCCTCTTCTCTTGGTGACCCCGGGCGCGCTGCTTTACATCAAATTGATGTTTGTTTGCACTCCCAACCCCTCTCTTCGTGGTGTCTACTAAGGGAGGGTACGCACCTTTCATACGTATTTATGGCTACCATGTGTTTGTGTCAAATTGTTGGAAGACAAAGGCGGCCGGGGAGGCTCTGATTTCATGGAATACATTTATTTGGTCTTGTGTGTTTGACCTATTTTCTTGTTCCCCTAATGAGTTACCCCAGGTCTAATCTCTTGTGATTATTATTTGTAATGTACCATTAGATGTTACCTCCGGTTTGTCAAGGGTTTGCCAAGCTTTGTTATAAGTCTGTGTCACCAGGGACTGGTGTTTTATTCTCGAGTTATATTTTGATATCCCGAGGCTGGAGATATAACCAAGCCCTCACTTTCTTGACTGCCAGAATTCACATTCCTTTGTTCTCTTGGTGAAGTTACATAGATAGAAATATACAATAAGAAACAAAATATGAGTTGAATAAGGGTGAAATAAAATAAGTAACAATAAAGCCACTAATATAGACTGCAGTCTATCATGTCGACTTATTTTTTATAGCCAAGCTTCAACTTTTTCTATACAAAAAAAATTAGTTATAATGTCCATTTGCCCTGTTCTCTGTGTCCGTGCCTGTGATTCTGGATATTTGTTTGTGAACTGTCCAAAGTGCCAAGCAGGTCATGGCATGCGGTCCTTTGGCAATCTGGAGATTTTGCAGATCGCCGTTAACCTCCCTTTGCCCCGGAGTTTATTATTTAATGGCCTATTACGACCTCCAGATGCTTGGTGCTTGTGGGAGATAGCGGGTTTGAGGGTGTTTTATTTATTTTATCGATTATTTAAAAAAAATATTGGCAAAATTATTATTAATATCAATTTTGGAAAAAGGCCTATATATACAACAGTGGCTAGGAGATGTTAACTACCTTGCCTGGTATGCAGGAGGTCGTGGGTTCAATCCCGACCCTGACGACGCCTGCTGTATATTTTAATTTGCGTCTCTCTCTCTCTCCCCGCGGTCGCGTGGATTTTTCTCCGGGTCCTCCCGTTCCCCCATTCCCCCCCCCACCCCGCCACATTTTTGGAATCAACATTGACAATTCGAGTCGCCGCGTGACGTTTCGCCAGTAATTTACAACCACCGCCAGCCTCATCAGGAGACAGCCCACGTGCTTGCTTACGATGAGGTGGTGCACTTCACCCAAACGTTCAAACGACGGACAGTGAAGGTGCGCACCCGTTCACAGGAAGCCACCCTCGGTGATATTGGGGGTGGGGGGGGGGCCCACGTGACTGATTGGCAGCACCCCCTGAACCGATGAGATGCACAGTTTGACACGTGGCAGGCTTTCCCGGCCAATATCATCCACAACAGAGGGGTTGTTTTCTGTTTCTGTTGGGTTAGGTCACGTGAACATAGAATGTGCTTCGTTAAAGCCGCCGCCACCACCTGGCACGGCCCAACTAGTACGGGGGGGGGGCGGTTGTGTCACGTAAACAGAACGTGGCCAATTCGTAACTAGTTCAGCACTAACCGGTTGTGTTATTTTATTGGAGGGCAAAAAAAAAATCCCGCTCCAACATTGACAATGCGATTCGCCGCGAGACGCTTCGCCGGTAAATTTCGCAACCACCAGCATCATCAGGCGGACGGGCCAGAGTTGTGGGGAAATATCCTCGTGCTCCGAAGCAGGAGGATATCCCCACAACGCCGCTAGTTCGCTGTGATTACTGGCGAAGCGTCACAGCTGCTGGAATTGTAAAATTTGCCGCGGGTTTCACCTCTCCAACACACAGCCGGCTCGTGCCGAACTCGTAGGGAATTGGCCACCGTGTTTGTGGACGTGACGAACCCCCGGTTACTGATTGGCTGTGTCGGGAGGGTGAGGAGGTGGCGAGTTTGACGACGCACATTTATATTTACGCGATCTAACCCAAAAGAGAAAAAAAACCTGATGTACTGGTGTTTAACTACCTCTATTTTGGATGATGTACTGTGTTTAACTACGGCCACTGACACCGCCCATTCATCATTTGGAAAAGTTATAACCGAAAGCCTTCCAACGTTGTTACGTCCACCAGCTCCTATGAAAACCGCAATCGCTCATTCAAATAATAATGACTTAACTAAAGCTAAGTGTTTCTTTCATTTTTTTATTACATTTTTAGTTGGTGACGGCCCATTTTTATTTTTAAAAACTCACTTTAATCGTAGTACTATTAAACTATGAATTTTAATTTACCAGGTAAGGTTCACTGAGATGTATGAATCTTTTTCAGGAACGACACTGGCTATCACAAATGATAGCTCAACGAAGTGGGTTTATCATCATCATCATCACGTGGAGATTCATAGTAGCAGCCAAACGCTCCAAACGCGTGACGTTGATTCTAAATGTGGAGGGGGAAAAACTGGTGGACCCGGAGAAAAATCCACGCGACTACGGGGAGAGAGAGACACACCGCAAACTCCAAATATACAGCAGGCACCTGGGTCGGGATCGAATCCATGACCTCCTGTATACCAGTCGAGGTAGTTAACATCTTCTAACCACCGTGGCCGAAAAATATTCTGCCAGATATTGATTGCTTTTTTTTTCACTCTCTTAACGGCCAAATTGAAATCATGGTCGCAGCCCCTCTCACCAATAACTCCACAAATAAATAAAGCCCATCGCATTAAATACAAAATTACGCACTTAATTTGGACAAAACATTATCCAGCTCTGAGGGTCATACAAGTAAACAGCTGTCACGGTCATGCCGTGCTGCAAACATTGCTGCCATATGCCGAGCGAGTGGCGAGAAGTGCTGCCCGGTCGACTGTGCGTGGTGAACCAGAGGCATCTTGAAGATGGGATCTCAGAGACCGTAGTTTGCTCTGTGGTATCCGTTTCCGCGGGACGCTACGTGGTGTAGTGGTATCTTGACGAAAGGATCTCAGAAGTAGCTCTGCATGTGATTTCCGCTTCCGCGGGCTGTTCTGTGTGGTACCGGAGGTCTCTTGAAAGGATTTCAGAGAAAGTAGTTCTGTGATATCCACTTCGGCGGGCCAGTTTTCTGACGCAGGATGCCAGTGTCACGGGCCACACCATCACGTGGGGCTTTGTGACGCGACACCACGTGGGTCTTTGTGACACCACAACACCACGTGGGGCTTTTGTGAAACGACACCACGTGGTGCTTTGTGACACCACAACACCACGTGGGGCTTTGTGACACCGTCCCAAAACTCAACTGGAACCAAACAAACCCATGGTTGGCACCGAGGCTGGGGCTAGGTGGGTTGCTGAGTTGACGGAGCCCCCCCCCCCCCCCCTACTCGATCCAGGCCAAAGACAAAGATCCCACGTATAGCCTTAACAGACTGTTGGGGCAAGTGCTGTTAGCGAGCACCTATGAAGGCCGGCACGCCACACAAGGTGGGTGGGTGGCCAATACCACACCAGGTACTCATTTGAGGCTGAGTCGACCTCGGGGAGAGCCCAGGACCGGTTCAGATAATCGTCGCCGGTGTTGGCCGTGAGCGGGAATACGAACTCGGGCCCGCCGGGTTCGTGTTGCGGCGTGCTAACCACTACACACACGACCGCTCCCCAGACAGACGAACATCACTGCCTGCCAAATCCCCCGATCCGCCACCCCCCACCCCTATCTGACATGAGCTGGAGCCTGGCCCTGGTTGGCACAGAAGGTGGAAGCGAAACTCTAAGAAGAGTCCCAGCGGTGGAGTCTGGGCGGGCTGCTGCGCATTCAATAAAGTTTCAGTAATGTGGCATTGGGCCCGCTCAGCTGCCCAGCTGCCCGGGTAGAGATAGCTTTAATTCCTCCCACACATCATCCCACCGCCACACCAACCCACCCACCAAGCTCCCCACTCACCTCCCCCCACCACCAAAAAACCTAACATATTTCTGACTTCAATTTCCTTGCCAGAGGATTTAAATTCTGTTCAGGAAAAAAACATTGGGGGAAGACAGAAAAAAAAACCTCGCCTTTGGGTTCATAGGGACGTCCCAAATGGCAGTAACATTTGTTTATACAGTGAGGGTAAAAAGGAATTTGATCCCCTGCTGATTTTGTACGTTTGCCACTGACAAAGAAATTATCAGTCTATAATTTTAATGGTAGGTTTATTTGAACAGTGAGAGAGAATAACAACAAAAAATCCAGAAAAACGCATGTCAAAAATTTTATAAATTGACCTGCATTTTAATAAGGGAAATAAGTATTTGACCCCTCTGTAAAACATTACTTTGTACTTGGTGGCAAAACCCTTGTTGGCAATCACAGAGGTCAGACGTTTCTTGTAGTTGGCCACCAGGTTTGCACACATCTCAGGAGGGATTTTGTCACAGTCCTCTTTGCAGATCTTCTCCAAGTCATTAAGGTTTCGAGGCAGACGTTTGGCAACTCGAACCTTCAGCTCCCTCCACAGATTTTCTATGGGATTAAGGTCTGGAGACTGGCTAGGCCACTCCAGAACCTTAATGTGCTTCTTCTTGAGCCACTCCTTTGTTGCTTTGGCCGTGTGTTTTGGGTCATTATCATGCTGGAATACCCATCCACGACCCATTTTCAATGCCCTGGCTGAGGGAAGGAGGTTCTCACCCAAGATTTGACAGTACATGGCCCCGTCCATCGTCTCTTTGATGCGGTGAAGTTGTCCTGTCCCCTAAGCAGAAAAAACACCCCAAAGCATAATGTTTCTACCTCCATGTTTGACGGTGGGGATGGTGTTCTTGGGGTCATAGGCAGTATTCCTCCTCCTCCAAACACGGCGAGTTGAGTTGATGCCAAAGAGCTCCATTTTGGTCTCATCTGACCACAACACTTTCACTCAGCTGTCCTCTTGAATCATTCAGATGTGCATTGGCAAACTTCAGACGGGCATGTATATGTGCTTTCTTGAGCAGGGGGACCTTGGGGGCGCTGCAGGATTTCAGTCCTTCACGGCGTAGTGTGTTACCAATTGTTTTCTTGGTGACTATGGTCCCAGCTGCCTTGAGATCATTGACAAAATCCTCCCGTGTAGTTCTGGGCTGATTCGTCACCGTTCTCATGATCATTGCAACTCCACGAGGTCAGATCTTGCATGGAGCCTCAGGCCGCGGGAGATTGACAGTTATTTTGTGTTTCTTCCATTTGCGAATAATCGCACCAACTGTTGTCACCTTCTCACCAAGCTGCTTGGCAATGGTCTTGTAGCCCATTCCAGCCTTGTGTAGGTCTACAATCTTGTCCCTGACATCTTTGGAGAGCTCTTTGGTCTTGGCCATGGTGGAGAGTTTGGAATCTGATTGTTTGCTTTTGTGGACAGGTGTCTTTTATACAGGTAACAAGCTGAGATTAGAAGCACTCCCTTTAAGAGTGTGCTCCTAATCTCGTTACCTGTATAAAAGATACCATGGAGCCAGAAATCTTTCTGATTGAGAGGAGGTCAAATACTTATTTCCCTCATTAAAATGCAAATCAATTTATAAAATTTTTGACATGCGTTTTTCTGGATTTTGTTGTTGTTATTCTGTCTTTCACTTTTCAAGTATACCTACCATTAAAATTATAGACTGATCATTTCTTTGTCAGTGGGCAAACGTACAAAATCAGCAGGGGATCAAATACTTTTTTCCCTCACTGTATATATGAACCTCTATGTCTCTCGTCTGGTTCTCGTACAATGGAATTCCATTGTAATAGTTCAGGGAGATGGTGAATTTCTATATTGTACGTACTATAGAAAGATGCAAAGATCCCCCGTATATCCACAATAGAGGGGGGTTTTGGAGGGGGGGTTTAGATCGCGTAAATATGAATGTGTCGTTAAACCAACCACCACCCGACACAGCCAATTAGTGAGGGGGGGGGGGGGTGTCACGTAAACAAAACGTGCCAATTCATCACTGTTCTATGGTTCTTTTGGTAAAGTCACGCAGATAGAAAAATAATAATAAAAAAGAAGTGATTAAAAATATCGCGACGTTTCGGTCGCAACACAAGCGGTCGTCGTCACTTTATTTTTTTATTATGAATTTTCTATCTACGGGACTTTACCGAAATAATCATAGAATATGAAGAATTCCTGCAGTCACGAAAGTTTTAAGTCAAAATTTAATTCGTTACTGGTTCCGCATACGGGCTGACACCAATGTCTTCGAGGAGGAGTAGGGGGAGAGGAGGAATCTGATGGAGCTGTTTTGTTGTTGTTGTTGTTACATGATGCCCAGTAAAGAAGGGGTTAAGGAAGTCAGCGAATTGCATCAACAAACAGACGATACAAGGGGGAGCGAGATAGAGAAAGGAGTAAGCAAGTCGCTCAAAAAATACAAAGAACAAATACGTCGATATATATTAACACAGTTTAACACGTAGGCTTTCGCGACGAACATTATCCACGGCTGCGACGAGGATTTTCCCACTCAGGAATTGGGCCCCACGAAAGTCATTCGAGGCGCCGCGCAACTTACAGCCGACCTTCGCGATGTGCAAAAGGAGTTTATCTCCCGGGACGCAGAGGTCTCGTGGTTGCCCACGACGCATTTAGGATGGGCGAGAGTGGAGGAGTTCTCCGCAAAATCTCCGAGACTGTCGTCTGACGAGGCTGCTCCTTCTTAGTGTCGGAATGGGCGGCGACACGCCAGGCAGCTACGTGGATTTGTTCACTGACCGTTGTGGGTTTAGCACGAGCCGGTTAATGCGCAACCGGTTAGTGCTTGAACTAGCGACTAATTGGGGCACGTGCTGTTTACGCGACCAACTCCTTTTACTCCACTGGCCGTGTCGGTCGGTGGCGGGTTTCACGACGCGCATTTATATTTACCGCTACGGATGTTATAAATCAGAGGGTGGACAAAGTACAAATTGCACAAGTACATTTAAACAAAATATCCTGACGATTGGCCGTGCCACGCGCGGCGTTCCGAGATCAGAGGTGCCGCGGATCGGATTCTTGATTTCTAATCGACGTGAGAACGCAGCAACAGCAGAAGCAGCAGTAGCAGCAACAGCAGACGCAGCAGCAGAAGTGGCAGCAGCAGAAGCAGCAGCAACAGCAGCTGCAGAATAAACAGCAGCAGCAGAAACAACAGCAGAAGCAGCAGCAGCGGGGCCCTGTTGAGTTACGTGGACTACAGCGGGGCCCTGTTTGGGATTGAAGGGGCAGTACAAGAAGCAGAGAGAGAGAAAGGGGGTGGGGGGAGATGGAGTCAGAGAGAGAAAGATGGAGGCACGAGGGGGGGGGGGGAGAGAGATGGAGTGATGGTTTCGGCGGCGAAAAGTTGCGAGTAGAAATCCCTGGCGGTCTTGGAGATCTCGCTCTCAGATGTTGCTGTTTGTCCATCTGGGGTTCACAAACTGGAAATTGTTGTGGTATTGGCCGGTACTTTGTTTAAGCGGAAGAAAAGCTTAGAGGGAGAGTCCATCTGCGACAGGTGCTGCATCTTTTTGTACACAAAAGCACGATGTGCCTGCTCGTCCGTGATGGACCTTAAAAGCCGCTGCTTCTCCAGCAGCGTCTCACCCTGCTGTGTGTCGTGGGATGAGCTCAGCTCTGCCTCAAGTGCCAGCAGCTCGTTTTGTAGTTGGCGCGCCACCTCGTTCTTGGCGGCGGCGTGCTGGCTCGTGAACTGCTGACAGAGAACCCTGACCTGCGCCTTTGTGTTGTCCCACCATAGCTGGTGGAAGCTGAAGCTGCCTTTGGCAGGCAGCCACTGAGCCCAAAAGGCTTTGAAGGTTTCTCTGAAGTCGGTGTCATCAAGCAGCTAGCTGTACGTTGAGTCTCCAGTAGGCGCTGTGCTGCTCCGCTCTGGGAATTCGCAGCAGCACAGAGACCAGGCGGTGATCGGAGAAACCGGAGGGTACGATTTCACTGTCCCCGAGCAGGTTAACGCCGCTGGCGTTGACGTACAGTCGGTCGAGCCTGGCACGGCTCATCCTGCCTTGAGAGCCGCAGCGGCACCAAGAGTACTGCCGCTGGGCTGGATGCTGGATAGTCGCCACACGTCACGCACATCCAGTCTCCGCACGAGGTCGGCTAGTGGCCGTGCGGATTCAGGGTGAGGTTCGACGGTGCTGCGGTCGAGACCTGGGTCGAGGGTGCAGTTGAAGTCTCCCCCCACGACGGTGAGCGACGTCGTCCACGTCATCTGTCGCGGGCGCGTCCCGCAGCGCTCCGAAGAAGAGCTTCCTCTCGAGGGCCTTGCTCGGCGCGTACACGTTAAAGCACCTGAGGCTGGATTTGTTCAGGACGAATTCGACAGAAATCAAGTGACCTTTGACGATTCCTTTGAAGGAGACATTCTCTGGTGCATACCGCGAACTGAGGACAATCGCCACGCCGGTGAGGTTGTCCTCGGCATGGCTGAAGAAAGCCCGGCCGCCTAGGAAAGGCTGGCGTTGGGCCTCCAGAGTGGCGTCGAGGTGAGTTTCCTGGAGGAGAGTCACATCTGGTCAAGGTGGGTTTCCTGGAGGAGAGTCACATCTGGTCAAGGTGGGTTTCTGGAGGAGAGTCACATCTGGTCAAGGTGAGTTTCCTGGAGGAGAGTCACATCTGGTCAAGGTGAGTTTCCTGGAGGAGAGTCACATCTGGTCAAGGTGGGTTTCCTGGAGGAGGGTCACATCTGATCAAGGTGGGTTTCCTGGAGGAGAGTCACATCTGGTCAAGGTGGTTTTCCTGGATGAGAGTCACATCTGGTCAAGGTGGGTTTCCTGGAGGAGAGTCACATCTGGTCAAGGTGGGTTTCCTGGAGGAGAGTCACATCTGGTCAAGGTGAGTTTCCTGGAGGAGAGTCACATCTGGTCAAGGTGAGTTTCCTGGAGGAGAGTCACATCTGGTCAAGGTGGGTTTCCTTGTGGAGAGTCACATCTGGTCAAGGTGGGTTTCCTGGAGGAGAGTCACATCTGGTCAAGGTGAGTTTCCTGGAGGAGAGTCACATCTGGTCAAGGTGAGTTTCCTGGAGGAGAGTCACATCTGGTCAAGGTGAGTTTCCTGGAGGAGAGTCACATCTGGTCAAGGTGAGTTTCCTGGAGGAGAGTCACATCTGGTCAAGGTGGGTTTCCTGGAGGAGAGTCACATCTGGTCAAGGTGGGTTTCCTGGAGGAGAGTCACATCTGGTCAAGGTGGGTTTTTCCTGGAGGAGAGTCACATCTGCTTTGTGTTCCCTGACAAAGCGGCAGATCTGGTCCCACCTCTTGTCACTGCGAGCGCTGTCACAGTTCAGACTGGCAACCATAATAGCTGAAGCCATCATGTAGTCGTGTGGTGGTGGTAGTGTTAACAGTAGTTGCGGGGGGCTGGGTTACTTCTGGGCAGAAGTAAGCTCCTTCGCCTTGTGCATTGAACGCTTTCAGGCGGTAGCATTCCTGAGTCGAGAAACCAAACCTGTCGCTGTTGCGGCAAATTTGTTTGGACGCTTCGAGGAAAGCGGTGAGGTCAGGGAAAACGGCCCCGACCCTAACGTGACGATTCCTGAAAGTTTTCCCGAGGAAGCTGTGGATGTCCCCAGGTGAGTAATCGAACTCGCTGTTGACTTGCGAGTAGCTGAGCTCACTCACGTCGCCCCCTCTCCTTCGGTCTCCGACGCCTCGTCGTCCGAGTCCTCCAGCTCATCAAACTGTGACTCGGCAGAAACCTCCTTTGCCATTGGTGATGGCAGGGGGAAGAGGGTGGCTGCCCTCTGGTAGTGGAGGTTCTTTTGCCCTCCATTCGGGTGAGGTGAGCCGGCCTTCGTCGCCTTCCTGCAGCGTGGCGCCGTCAGGCGCCGCACCGGCTGGTGGTTCCTCTCGCCCTGAGGATGCTGAGGCGGCGTGCGGCGGTGGCGGCGGGGGTGTTGGCGGCCCTCGTCCCACCGTGCTGTCCTCAGGCGGGTCGCCATCGAGCATGTCTTCATATTCACCCCCCGCAATGCCGTCTGGGATGGCGCTCGGGGGGGGGGGGTGGGGGGGGGCGTTGCTCGTCCTGCTCTACCACTTTTGGGCAGGGCTCGTGATCGGCGGAGGCCGCGCGCTTAGGGTTAGGGGCCACGTGGCCTCCTCCGCCGTGGCCGGGCTTTACCCTGCCCTTGTGGGAGGTGACGAGGGTGAAGCCCTCGCCATCCTCGTCGTGGGTGGGCGGCTTTGCGCGACCGGCCGCCGAGTCAGCATCCTGCTGTTGCAACAGCTGGCACTCGTGCAGCGGTGGCTGCTGCTGCTGCTGCTGAGGCTGCGGTGGCTGTGGCTGCTGCTGCTGCTGCGGATGCTGCGGATGCTCCTGCGGCTGCTGCTCCTGCTGTTGCAGCTGCTGCTGCTACCGCTGCGCGGGCTGCGGCGGATGCTGCTGCTGCTTCTGCCGGCGCTGCTGAGGCTGTGGCGGCTGCTGCTGCTGCTGCTGCTGGCGCTGCTGCTGCTGCTGCGTGACGTTTGTTGCAAGCTGCGCGTTTTTTCCTTTTGGTTTGCCCGTGCAGTTTGCACGGGCATGGCCGAAGCCACCGCACACGTAGCAGCGTGGCAACGCGGTGGACGGGTACGTGGTGCAGGCGTAGCCTTCGGACTTAAATCCTTAAATTCTTTCGGTAAAGTCACGTAGAATGAGAATAAAATAATAAATTGATAAAATAGAATAACACAATAATATTCTCACGACGTTTCGGCCACAACACAAGCGGCCTTCATCAGGTGAAGGGGCGAGACTGTCTGGTAGGACAGCGCTGGAGTGAGAGAGCCACGTTCAGATCACGGCTTTTAAGCCTCAAATTTCAAAAGCCGTGATCTGAACGTGGCTCTCTCACTCCAGCGCTGTCCTACCAGACAGCCTCGCCCCTTCACCTGATGAAGGCCGCTTGTGTTGTGGCCGAAACGTCGTGAGAATATTATTGTGTTATTTTATTTTATCAATTTATTATTTTATTCTCATTCTACGTGACTTTACCGAAAGAACCAAAGAAGATGAATCATTGCAGTCACGAAAGCTTTAAATCGAAATTTAAATCCTTAAAGTTCGCGTTAAGTTCCGTGTTGTTGGCGTTTAAAATCATGAAAGTTCGTCGCTTCTACGACGAGACGTGCCCCAGTGCTGGGTCCCGTGTAACAAGGGTGGCATGCTGATGCGGGACACAACTTTGCCGAACCGCTCAAGGTCACGTTGCAGGTCGCGCGGGGGAGGAGAGAGACGTGCATTGTACAAATATTGTACCCTTGAAGGTGAGCCCCCGTGGCAATGACAGGCGCCACAATCTCCGCGTTGGTGAAGAGGACCACGTTGCCGCGGTTCATGTGAGTCGCGGCGATTACGTTCTGCTTCCCCAACACACTGTCCAGCGGCGTCTATCACGTCGTCCACCTTAATCTCAGGTTGGGTGGGAAGCAGAAGAGTCCGTGTTGGCGGATTTGAGGAGAGAGAGAGAGAGGGAGGAACCTCCGGCGGAGCGTGGCGTGGCGTGGCATTGTAAATAAAGAAATTCATGAATAAATAACCTTCTTAAATATATACGTTAGCCGCATGAATGAAAGGCGAGAAGAAGACAAGAAGAGGTGGATGGAAACTAAGAGTGGGGTAGGGGGAGCGCAGGGTGGCGTCAGGAGAGAGGTGGTGGGAGGCAGTGAAAGGTGTTTTCAACGAGCGTCCCGCGGCGTGTTGAGTGCTGCACGGGGCAGGGAAGCAGTAGTGCTGAAAGGAGAGGGTGAGAAAGACGCAGAGAGGAGAGGCGTGAGAGAGAGAGAGGAGCGATTTTAATGTTTGCAGTAAAGCAGAAGAATAGGAAGGATGTAACAGAGGGGGAGCTAGGGCTGTGAGCAGGCCGCAGGCTTGCCAAGTAACGAGTGTGTTTGGGAGGAGAAAGAGGTGCAGAGGTGGGAGAAAGCACGACCCTGTGTCGTTGTTGTTGTTGGAAGCACTCACAGAGGTGGAGGAGAGAAGAAGAGCACTCGATGGTGCTCGCGGATTGAAAGAGGTCGCTGGAAAGTGCAAAAAAACGATGTCAGGATGCATAAGTAAAACTCGACCCCCACTTGCAGGTAGTGTAATCTCTAGGAGCACGGACAGACACACACCCTCTTCCCCAGCATGCAGCAGAGAGAGAGAGTAATACGGGAGGGAGAAAGAGATGGGGGAGGGCTGGGGGCGAGAGTGGGAGACAGAAGGGGGAATGGAGAGAAAGGGAAATATAAAGAGAGAGATAGGAGGGGAGAGAGAGAGAGAGAGATGGAAGGAGGCAGGGAGGGAGATCGGGGGACGGCGGAGAGTGCGGGAATGAGAGAGGAGAGATGAAGAGAGGGGAGAGCATCTTCTTGTTTCCTCTGATCGAATAAAAATAGTTATAAAAAAGAGAGCGAGAGAGAGAGCGAGCGCGACATGGAGTAGGAAGAGAGGGGGTAGAGAGAGAGGGGGGGCAGAGAGGGGGGTAGAGAGAGAGGGAAGGGGTAAGGAGAGCAGTGCGAGAATTTTTTTTTGTAAAATCTTTCATTTAAAAAGGAGGTGGGGGGGTTTACATAAAGCAAAGCATTAAAAAAAACGAAATGATGAACGAAGCAAAGTGCCGACTACAACGAGCATCTTCTTATTTCCTCTGATCGTAAAAAAGAGAAAAAAGAGAGATTGGGAGAGAGATGGAGGGAGAAGGGGGGGAGATAGAAAGAGCTGAAGAGAGAGAGAGAGGGAGACTCATGGATCCGATGTAATCTGCAGCGCGCGTAGTTGAACGCGGACGGCGCTTTGTGGTGGTGGTGGTGGTGGTTGATGGTGGAGGTTCACGAATCCACCTCGATTCGGGGTCGGGGGAGGTAGTAAGTGGTGGTGGCTCGTGAAAGACGCCGCTGCTGCTGCTGCTGGGCAGTTGGAGGCAGTCGCCCCTCCGACAACAACGGAGGGCAGAGGAGCGACGCTCACAACAACGAGCGGAGCGCTGGGTGGATAAAACGCAGCGAGTTGGCACAGCAGGGGGCACAGGTGGTGCATCGGCCACTCATCGCAGCCAGTCGACCCATGATACCAGTGTTGGCCATAGGTGCTCGCTAACAGAACTTTCCCCAACAGTTTGTTAAGGCTACATAGGGGATCTTTGTCTTCGTGTGTGTGGAGGAGGCTCGTGCAGGACGCTGCTGCTGCTTGGCAGTTCGGAGGCAGTCGCTCCTCCGACAACAACGGAGGGCAGAGGAGCAACGCTCACAACAACGAGCGGAGCGCCGGGCGGGTAAAATTGCGACAAGTTGGCAGAGCAGTGGGGACACAGGTGGTGCATCTGCCAGTCATCTCAAGGCACCACCTGGGTCTGTCCCGTGACCTCCTCCCAGCAGAAAAATGCCTTCCAACACTTCACGTGACAGCCTCAAAGTGTGCACCTAGCCTGGCACAGGCGCCGCCGTGACGTCACCGCCACTTAGGGGCGAATGGCGGTTGTTGTTGTTTTGTTGATGTTGGGGAGCGGTGGTGCAGCGGTTAGCAGTGCGCTGCTGCTTACGAACACCGCCGGCGGCCCGAGTTTCATTCCCGCTCACGGACCACCAAACAAAGACAAAGATCACCCGTGTAGCCTTCAACAGACTGTAGGGGCAAGTGCTGTTAGCGAGCACCTATGAAGGGCGGGCACGGCACACGAGGGGGTGGGTGGCCAGCACCACGCCCGGACGCCTTTGTCTCTCTAATGACGATGTCGACACACCGCACGGGGTCACTCATTTGAGGCCGAGTCGACCTTAGGGGAGGCCCAGGACCGGTCTCGGATATAATCGCTCCGTCTCTCGCTCTCTCTCTCTCTCTCTGGAGCTGCCTCTCTCCGAGGCTCCTTTCCGCCAGCAGTGGAGTGAGCAAGGCAGTCGCAGCAGGCGCTGAGCCCTCAACCTTCCCGGTTATCTCAGGTGGGGTGGGGGAAGGGGGAGGGGTTGTAAAACGTTGGACCTCGCTCGCGCGCCTTGAGTCTCTGTCAGTGCGTGCGTGCGTGAGTTTGTTTCATTGCACCGAGAGCGAAACCCGAAGGTCGCGGCCAAGGTTACAAAAGAACCACCTTGGCGTGAACGGACAATCGCCACTGGGGAGACAAAGGCGGCCGGGCGGGCGTAGCGGTGGCCAACCACATCCGCACCGTTTGCCACAATGCCGGCCTTCGCGTCGGCTGCTGCTGCTGTTAACTCGCTCCTAAGAGCACTTGCCCCCCCCCCGCCCAACAGTCTGTTAAGAGGCTATACGGGGGATCTTTGTCTTTGGTGTTTTTATTATTATTATATCTCCCCCCCCCCGCCCCCCCCACCACACACCCCGGGCACAGGCGGCGTTAATAACGGGCCGCGCTGTCCATTACACAACTGACTGCGGCGTCAGATTGTTTATCCGCCTTCTACTTAGATGCATTACCGCCAGCGCGAAGGTCCCATTAATACTGCAGTGTACCACCCGCATGTGTGGGTGGGTGGGTGTGGGTGGGTGAGTAGGTGTGTGTGTGGGTGGGTGTGGGTGTGTGTGGGTAGGTGTGGGTGGGTGGGTGTGTGTGGTTGTGTGTGGGTGAGTGTGGGTGGGTGTGGGTTGGTGTGTGTGGGTGTGTGTGGGTGGATGGGTGTGGGTTGGTGTGTGTGGGTGGGTGGGTGTATGTGGGTTGGTTGGTGTGTGTGGGGAGCGGTGGCGCAGCGGTTAGTGCGCTGCGCTACGAACCCGGCGACCCGAGTTCGATTTCCGCTCACGGCCAACACCCAATGACGATTATTTGAACCGGTCCTGGGCCTCCCCTAGGTCGACTCAGCCTCAAATGAGTACCTGGTGCGGTGTGTAAACATCGCCACTAGGGAGACAAAGGCGGCCGGGCGTGGTGTTGGCCACCCACCGACTACCTCGTGTACCGTGCCGGCCTTCATAGGTGAGCGCCGTGGTGGCTATGAGATGTTAACTACCTCGCCTGGTATACAGGAGGTTGTGGGTTCGATGCCGACCTTGACGATGCCTGCTGTTGTATATGTGGAGTTTGCGTGTCTCTCTCTCTCTCTCATCATCACGGTGGCTATGAGATGTTAACTACCTCGCCTGGTATACAGGAGGTCGTGAGTTCGATCCCGACCCTGACGATGCCTGCTGCTGCTGTATATTTGGAGTTTGCGTGTCTCTCTCTCTCTCTCCGTGGACCCGTGGATCTTTCTCCGGGTCCTACGATGATTCCCCTCCACATTTAGAATCAACGGTCACGCGTTCGGAGCATTTGACTGCTGTACATTTCCACGTGATAAGCCCACTTAGTTGAGCTATCATTTGTGATGGCCAGGTCGCTTCTTTAATTAAAAAATATATATATTAAAAATATATATTATATATATTAAAAATATATATTAAAAAGCGCTACATAGCTCAGTGGCGCCTTATCTGGTAAAATAACTCAAATGGAAATAGGTCGGTAGATCGCTCTTACTTGCTAACAGCACTTGCTCCAAAAATCTGTTACACCTATACGGGGCAGGAAGGGGGGGGGACTTTGCATTTGTCTTTGGAGTGTACCAACTACCCGATTGGTTGGAGGGGGTGGGGCGCTGTGTGGTGGACTCATCCATCAGTACTGTCGGTAGGCTGCGTCACAGCTGCAGGTGTTCTGTATTAATAATAGATTGTATCAATGTTGATAAAAGAGACGCCTGGGCTTGCGTCTGTGTATATCGCCAGACACGCCGCAGCGGCTTTCGGGCTCAGCCATCGAAACAAAGGCGGTAGGCTTCTGCGGCCGTCTGGAACGCTCTTCCTCACCGATGTTAGGAAGCCACTGGGATCTATGCACTTTAAAAAAAATCTTCGTCTAGATTAACAAACTCTGTTCTTTATAACAGCTTTTTTGTGTTTAGTTCGCTACACACCGCCGCCACCACCGCCACCAAAGATGCCCCGTGTAGCCTCTAACAGACTGTTGGGGCAAGTGCTGTTCGCGAGTAGCAACGCTCTTTCCTTCCGATATTCGCACGCCAATGGGGGCTATGCCACCTTTTACATCGTCTAGATGGACAAATTCATTTCCTTTAGGGCCGCTTTTTGTGTTTAGTTTGTTGTTCTTCCCCCCCAGCCCGTACCTCCGATCAGCACGGTTGGCTACATACATACTGCCCATGGACTAACACTACCTATAGAGTCAACGCTGCGCCTCCGATGAGAGACTGAGAGAGTGGAGAGCGAGACAGAAAGACTGGGAGAGAGAGACTGGGAGAGAGCGAGATACACAGAGAGAGACTGAGAGACACACACAGAGAGAGACTGAGAGAGAGAGACACACAGAGAGAGTATGGGAGAGCGCGAGACACACAGAGAGAGAGAGACTGGGAGAGAGACACACAGAGAGAGAGACTGGGAGAGAGCGAGACACAGAGACTGGGAGAGAGCGAGACACACACACAGAGACTGAGAGACACACACAGAGAGAGTATGGGAGATAGCGAGACACACACAGAGAGAGAGACTGGGAGAGTGGAGAGCGAGACAGAAAGACTGGGAGAGAGAGACTGGGAGAGAGCGAGACTCACACAGAGAGAGACTGGGAGAGAGCGAGACACACACAGATAGAGAGAGACTGAGAGAGAGACACACAGAGAGAGACTGAGAGAGAGACACACACAGAGAGAGACTGAGAGAGAGACACACAGAGTATGGGAGAGAGCGAGACACAGAGACTGGGAGAGAGCGAGACACACACAGAGACTGAGAGAGAGGCACACACAGACAGAGTATGGGAGATAGCGAGACACACACAGAGAGAGACTGGGAGAGAGCGAGACACCCAGAGAGAAAGACTGAGAGATAAACACACAGAGAGAGTATGGGAGAGAGCGAGACACACACAGAGAGAGACACAGAGAGAGACACAGAGAGAGAGACAGAGAGAGACACACACACACAGAGACAGAGATAGACACACAGAGAGAGTATGGGAGAGAGCGAGACACACAGAGAGAGAGAGAGACAGAGAGAGAGACACACACAGAGAGACAGAGAGATAGACACACACAGAGAGAGTATGGGAGAGAGCGAGACACACACACAGAGAGACAGAGCGAGAGACACACACACACAGAGACACACACAGAGAGTATGGGAGAGAGCGAGACACACACAGAGAGAGACAGAGAGAGACACACACAGAGACAGAGAGAGACACACAGAGAGAGACTGGGAGAGAGCGAGACACAGAGACTGGGAGAGAGCGAGACACAGAGAGAGAGAGACTGAGAGAGAGACACACACACAGAGAGAGACTGAGAGAGAGACACACACACAGAGAGAGACTGAGAGAGAGACACAGAGAGACTGGGAGAGAGCGAGACACACAGAGAGAGACTGAGAGACACACACAGAGAGAGACTGAGAGAGAGACACACAGAGACTGAGAGAGAGACACACACAGAGAGAGACTGAGAGAGAGACACACAGAGAGAGAGAGACTGGGAGAGAGCGAGACACACAGAGAGAGACTGAGAGAGAGACATACACAGAGAGAGTATGGGAGAGAGCGAGACACAGAGAGAGAGAGACTGAGAGAGAGACACACACAGAGAGAGACTGAGAGAGACACACACACACAGAGACTGAGAGAGAGACACACACAGAGAGAGACTGGGAGAGACACACACAGAGAGAGACTGGGAGAGAGCGAGACACACACACAGAGAGAGAGACTGAGAGAGACACACAGAGAGAGAGAGAGACTGAGAGAGAGACACACAGAGAGAGAGAGACTGAGAGCGAGACACACACACAGAGAGAGACTGAGAGAGAGACAGGCCTTCAAGGAGCAGTGGGCGCTGGAGGAGGCCGATGGACTGCGAGAAGGGCTGCGTGCAGATGCAGCACTTGTCGTAGTTAAAAAAAAGATAGCGAGAGAGAGCGAGAGAGTGACATGGAGTAGGAAGAGAGGGGGTAGAGAGAGAGGGGGGCAGAGAGAGGGGTAGAGAGAGAGAGAGAAGGGGTAAGGAGAGCAGAGCGAGAAATCTTTTGTTAAATCTTTCATTAAAAAAGGGGGGGTTACATAAAGCAAAGCATTACAAAAAAAACGAAATGATGAACGAAGCAAAGTGCCAACTACACCGAGCATCTTCTTGTTTCCTCTGATCGTTAAACAGAGAGAGAGAGAGGGAGACTAGGGGAGAGAGATATTGGGAGAGAGAGACTGGGAGAGAGAGAGTGGAGGGGGAGACAGAGATTGGGAGAGAGGGAGAGACTGGAAGAGAGCGAGACACACAAACAGAGGGAGACTGAGAGAGAGACACAGAGATGGAGGGAGACTGGGGGAGAGAGAGTGGAGGGAGAGACAGAGATTGGGAGGAGAGAGAGAGTGGGATGCAGGGATTTTGAGAGACGTGACCAAAGCACGCGTGGATGGATTGGCGACGGCCGAACAGACGGGGATATTTGATTTGCGGCTGCTGAAATTGATTCTTGACAAGTGAGTGGATGGGATGGGTGATTTATGGACGCGAGAAAACCGCTGGCGATACGAGAAACCGACGCGACAACATTTGGTTCCGGGGCAGTGGATAGAGAGTGTGCCGAAGGGGTGGAAGTGGGTGGTGGTGGTGGCGGCGGTGGTTGGCGGTAGGGGAAACATTGGATTTTGGGGAACGTTTGGAAAAAAATATGGACGGTTTTGTTCTCGTGTAACGCGGTGTTAGCAGTCGCGTTCCTGAAGCGCACCGCCTTACGGAAACATCGCGTGGCAAAAAATAATTTATCCCATCGGTGAGTGGGGGGGAGGGGTAAAGCAACAGTCCTTGATAACGCGCGAGAAATGCGTAATGCGCGGGGGGCGCCCCCGAACGAAGACCGAGGCGGTGGGGTCGCAATCTGGAAGGATCCAGCAGCATCCCGACGCAGCTACGCCACGAGGCAGCCGTCACAGCGACCGCTCGTTGCTGACTCGCGCGACCCGCTAAGCGGTTCCGCTTCTGCTCGACCGCGTTACGTAAAACAAATAAAATGTTTGCGTTCCCAAACACATTCGTCGCGCTATCCCGTGTGCCCGATTGGCGTTGTGGAACCGACACGCGGCGTTATAGGATGACAGAGCTGCACAAACGTCTGTGGCAGTGGGGGGGAGGGGGGGGTCTCAACCCGGGGGCACGCGGATCCCCTGGTGGGTAACGTGGCAAATGTCCCCGGGGGGGGGGGGGGAAATGGGGGTTACGTGGGGCACTTCATAAACGTGTTGAGATGACACCGTACTTGCGAGTGATCCGTTGCATTCATCGCGTGTGAATCCGCCAATGCGAAATAACCTACGATGCGTTTTTGAATCCGTGTGGTGAAACCAAGGGTAGCGTAGACAATACCTTCCACGTGGTAAAACCTAGGGCGGCATAGACAATACCTTCCACGTGGTAAAACCAAGGGTGGCGTAGACAATACCTTCCACGTGGTAAAACCTAGGGCGGCATAGACAATACCTTCCACGTGGTAAAACCTAGGGCGGCGTAGACAATACCTTCCACGTGGTAAAACCAAGGGCGGCGTAGACAATACCTTCCACGTGGTAAAACCTAGGGCGGCGTAGACAATACCTTCCACGTGGTAAAACCAAGGGTGGCGTAGACAATACCTTCCACGTGGTAAAACCTAGGGCGGCATAGACAATACCTTCCACGTGGTAAAACCAAGGGTGGCGTAGACAATACCTTCCACGTGGTAAAACCTAGGGCGGCATAGACAATACCTTCCACGTGGTAAAACCAAGGGTGGCGTAGACAATACCTTCCACGTGGTAAAACCAAGGGTGGCGCAGACAATACCTTCCACGTGGTAAAACCTAGGGCGGCATAGACAATACCTTCCACGTGGTAAAACCAAGGTGGCGTAGACAATACCTTCCACGTGGTAAAACCTAGGGCGGCGTGGACAATACCTTCCACGTGGTAAAACCAAGGGCGGCGTAGACAATACCTTCCGTGTGGTAAAACCTAGGGCGGCGTAGACAATACCTTCCACGTGGTAAAACCTAGGGCGGCATAGACAATACCTTCCACGTGGTAAAACCTAGGGCGGCGTAGACAATACCTTCCGTGTGGTAAAACCAAGGGCGGCGTAGACAATACCTTCCACGTGGTAAAACCTAGGGCGGCGTGGACAATACCTTCCACGTGGTAAAACCAAGGGCGGCGTAGACAATACCTTCCACGTGGTAAAACCTAGGGTGGCGTAGACAATACCTTCCACGTGGTAAAACCTAGGGCGGCGTAGACAATACCTTCAACGTGGTTAAACCTAGGGCGGCGTAGACAATACCTTCCACGTGGTAAAACCTAGGGCGGCGTAGACAATACCTTCCACGTGGTAAAACCTAGGGCGGCGTAGACAATACCTTCCACGTGGTAAAACCAAGGGCGGCGTAGACAATACCTTCCACGTGGTAAAACCTAGGGCGGCGTAGACAATACCTTCCACGTGGTAAAACCTAGGGCGGCGTAGACAATACCTTCCACGTGGTAAAACCTAGGGCGGCGTAGACAATACCTTCCACGTGGTAAAACCTAGGGCGGCGTAGACAATACCTTCCACATTGTAAAACCTAGGGCGGCGTAGACAATACCTTCCACGTGGTTAAAACCTAGGGCGGCGTAGACAATACCTTCCACGTGGTAAAACCTAGGGCGGCGTAGACAATACCTTCCACGTGGTAAAACCTAGGGCGGCGTAGACAATACCTTCCACGTGGTAAAACCAAGGGCGGCGTAGACAATACCTTCCACGTGGTAAAACCTAGGGCGGCGTAGACAATACCTTCCACGTGGTAAAACCTAGGGCGGCGTAGACAATACCTTCCACGTGGTAAAACCTAGGGCGGCATAGACAATACCTTCCACGTGGTAAAACCTAGGGCGGCGTAGACAATACCTTCCACGTGGTAAAACCTAGGGCGGCGTAGGCAATACCTTCCACGTGGTAAAACCAAGGGCGGCGTAGGCAATACCTTCCACGTGGTAAAACCAAGGGTGGCGTAGACAATACCTTCCACGTGGTAAAACCTAGGGCGGCATAGACAATACCTTCCACGTGGTAAAACCAAGGGTGGCGTAGACAATACCTTCCACGTGGTAAAACCAAGGGTGGCGCAGACAATACCTTCCACGTGGTAAAACCTAGGGCGGCATAGACAATACCTTCCACGTGGTAAAACCAAGGTGGCGTAGACAATACCTTCCACGTGGTAAAACCTAGGGCGGCGTGGACAATACCTTCCACGTGGTAAAACCAAGGGCGGCGTAGACAATACCTTCCGTGTGGTAAAACCTAGGGCGGCGTAGACAATACCTTCCACGTGGTAAAACCTAGGGCGGCATAGACAATACCTTCCACGTGGTAAAACCTAGGGCGGCGTAGACAATACCTTCCGTGTGGTAAAACCAAGGGCGGCGTAGACAATACCTTCCACGTGGTAAAACCTAGGGCGGCGTGGACAATACCTTCCACGTGGTAAAACCAAGGGCGGCGTAGACAATACCTTCCACGTGGTAAAACCTAGGGTGGCGTAGACAATACCTTCCACGTGGTAAAACCTAGGGCGGCGTAGACAATACCTTCAACGTGGTTAAACCTAGGGCGGCGTAGACAATACCTTCCACGTGGTAAAACCTAGGGCGGCGTAGACAATACCTTCCACGTGGTAAAACCTAGGGCGGCGTAGACAATACCTTCCACGTGGTAAAACCAAGGGCGGCGTAGACAATACCTTCCACGTGGTAAAACCTAGGGCGGCGTAGACAATACCTTCCACGTGGTAAAACCTAGGGCGGCGTAGACAATACCTTCCACGTGGTAAAACCTAGGGCGGCGTAGACAATACCTTCCACGTGGTAAAACCTAGGGCGGCGTAGACAATACCTTCCACATTGTAAAACCTAGGGCGGCGTAGACAATACCTTCCACGTGGTTAAAACCTAGGGCGGCGTAGACAATACCTTCCACGTGGTAAAACCTAGGGCGGCGTAGACAATACCTTCCACGTGGTAAAACCTAGGGCGGCGTAGACAATACCTTCCACGTGGTAAAACCAAGGGCGGCGTAGACAATACCTTCCACGTGGTAAAACCTAGGGCGGCGTAGACAATACCTTCCACGTGGTAAAACCTAGGGCGGCGTAGACAATACCTTCCACGTGGTAAAACCTAGGGCGGCATAGACAATACCTTCCACGTGGTAAAACCTAGGGCGGCGTAGACAATACCTTCCACGTGGTAAAACCTAGGGCGGCGTAGGCAATACCTTCCACGTGGTAAAACCAAGGGCGGCGTAGGCAATACCTTCCACGTGGTAAAACCTAGGGCGGCGTAGACAATGTTATTCATTGGTGCCATCGAGCGCGTGAACTAAATTCGTCGACGCACGAACGGAGCGCCTGTCAAATCTTCGTCTCTTTCCCTTTTTGCATTCCGCTTGCAAGTTACCGGCTCGAGGTCGGATAACCTCACATAAAATGGACGATTGGTTGAAACAAAAAATGTTGACGCTCATTGTCCGTCGCACGTTTATTTCTTGGTCAGTGCAAGTGGGGCGGGCGGGCGGGGGGGGAGTTGGGGAGGAGGTGTGACAGTAGCCCAAATAAAAGTTGAGATCAAAATGGGACCTTTTTAACCAGCATCAAAGTGTGGAAAAAAAAATTGCTCACTTCAGCAATTGTTTATTGCTGGGGTTGTTTCCACCTGACTTTGTGTTGCGCCCGAAACGTCGTGATTTAATTAATTTTATTTTCTACCTACGTGACTTTACCGAATGAACCAAAGAGTATGGATCCCTGCAGTCGCGAAAACTTCAAATCTCGATTAAGAATAACCAGCAGGGTGAGCAGCTCATCCCCAGCTATAAGTGCTCTGACACGTGTGGCATTGTCTTTGTACTGTTTGGTGTTGTTCTCTGGTCCAACACTGTTTGAGACTAGGCTCTAAAGAAAGCTGTCTCTGGTGTGGACCAATCAGTTTTAAAGACAATGCGTCATCATATGATACCAGGGCGTGCATTTTTTTTTTGCATGTTCACCACAAGTATACGTGGTCAACGCGCACATGATTCCTTGCAAAAGGTTTCAGTTTGGTGTTTGAACATCTTAACACCTCCCGTTTTAGTATGGCCAGAAAGGGTCAAACCTATTCTTAGTTTTCATACAAAAAGGTGTCCCATGGTGTAGCTGCTCTGATACGCGTGGCATTGTCTTTGTACCGTTCGCCTTTTGGCGCTGTTCTCTGGGTCTGACACTGCTGGTCGTGAGACTTTGGGCCATGAAGAAGGCTGCTGCTGCTGCTGCCGTGTAGGCCAGTCAGTTTCAAAGACAATGCTTCGTGTATCGTTATCAGAGCACGTTTGTTAGCATGTTCACCACAGGTACTGCGCGTGGTTAATGCAGTGACTTGATTCCTAGCCAAAGGTGTCTACCTGGTGTTTGACCATCTTAACACCTCCTGTTGTATTGCCAGAAAGGGTACAAGGTTGAGAACAACTGCTCTGCAGGATTTATCAAGATGATGGGGGAGGGGGGGGATTAAAGAGGCTTTATCTATATGCGGAAATGATACGCGAGGCGTTAAGACGTCCGAACGCCACGAAACAATTTTTCGTTCACCCCTTAAGGCTCGTCGTCATTTGTTTCTCAACAGCGAATCCCACCGCTACTTCCTGGCCTCGTCCTTGAAACCTCGTCACCATCCTCGACCCTTCCCCTTCCTGACCTCACCCCCCTCCCTCTCGCTACCATCACCCTCCCTTACCATCCTCCCCCTTCTCTCTCCTACCATCCCCCTTACTTACCATCCTCCCCCTTCCCTCTCCTACCATCACCCTTTACTTACCATCCACCCCCTTCTCTCTCCTACCATCCCCCTTACTTACCATCCTCCCCCTTCTCTCTCCTACCATCACCCTTTACTTACCATCCACCCCCTTCTCTCTCCTACCATCACCTTTCCTTACCATCCTCCCCCTTCTCTCTCCTACCATCACCCTTACTTACCATCCTCCCCCTTCTCTCTCCTACCATCACCCTTACTTACCATCCTCCCCATTCTCTCTTCTACCATCACCCTTCCTTGCCATCCTCCCCCTTCTCTCTCCTATCATCACCCTTCCTTACCATCCCCCCTCCCCTTCCTAACCCCCCCCCCCTCCCTCTCCCTATCATCATCCTTCTTTTCCCTACCTTCCCCTCCCCAATACTCAAACACCATCCCTTTTACAAACGTATGTTATTTTTTTTAAACAATATTTTGGGCTGATATTAGTCGCGAAAGCCTACGTGTTAAGCCATCCCTTCTCACCATCAGCCAACAACAACTAATGAACATTGTTTTTATTCTTGTAAAACGCCTTGACCGTCCGGTTGCGCGCAACCGATTTTTGTTGTTGTTGTTGTGCCCACGTTTCGATGGCGATGGGTCGCAAGAGGGGTTAAACAGCGGGCGCCAGCGGTGGTATCGCATTTTTGGGGAGCGCACGTGCTGCATATATAATCACGAGCCGAGCAATGAGATGAAAGTCAGATATAAATATGGCTAGGGAAATATGAAGAGATACCCGGGGCTTGGGCTGGTGGGGTGGGGGGGGATACATATATACGAGACAGACTTATACATCAAACATTATTCAGAAAACGAAAAACTGATTGAGAATTTTTTTTAAAAAAGTTAAGCCTCCCTTAAATGCCAGAGGATCGCGACCGGCTGTGAACGTTCGCGTAAGGTATTGGGGGATTTGTGTTGACGTTCTTTAAATTTTAATTCCCGTTCTTTTCCCCATCACCACCCACCCGCTATAAAACTAAACTATAATAAACAATATATTTTTTTTATTATTTTACCAGGCAAGGCCCTACTGAGCTACATTATAAGCTCCTTTTTAGAAGCGAGCTGGCGATCATAAAATGTGGGCTTATCATCATCGCGTGGAAATTTATAGCAGCCAAATGTTGTACTCCGCACGCCGTGATGTTGATGATAAACGTGGAGGGGGGGAAAACCCGGAGAACCTGGAGAAAAATCCACGCGATCACAGGGAGAGAGAGAGACACGCAAACTCCAAATATACAGCAGGCGTCAGACAGGGTGGGAATCAGACCCACGACCTCCTGCATACCAGGCGAGGCAGTTAATATCTCCTAGCCACCGTGATGATGATGATGAGAGAGAGACACGCAAACTCCAAATATACAGCAGGCGTCAGGGTCGGTATCGAACCCACGACCTCCTATATACCATGTGAGGTAGTTAACATCTCCTGGCCACCGTGATGATGATAATGATGAGAGACACGCAAACTCCAAATATACACCAGACATTGTCAGGGTCGGGATCGAGCCCACGACCTCCTGTATACCAGGCGAGGTAGTTAACATCTCATCACCACGGCGCAATGTTACCCCGACAAACCCTATTTACTACCTCCTCCATGACCCCGAGTATAACCCCCAGCCAAGTAAGCTACCAAATAAACTCTTGGTTCTTTCGGTAAAGTCACGTGGGTATAAAATAAATTAAGTAACGACGTTTCGATTGCAACACAAGCAATCATCATCAGGTGGTAAAACCACAGAAATAACATTTTTTGGCTGATTTTTCTTGCTGTGGTTTTCCCACCGTATGACGTTTGCTTGTGTTGCAATCGAAACGTCGTGATTTAATTTATTTTATACCCACGTGACCGAAAGAACCAAAGAATGTGGATCCCTGCAGCCATGAAAACTTCAAATCGAGATTCAGCGACCAAATGTCTGGGAGGATCAACAGGGGCACATGGTGAGCTGGCGGCCCCGCCCACTTTTACACAGCCACGCCCACTACGCTCACCAGTCGCGCACACTGCTCGCGTTAGCTCCACCCGCTCTTCAGGTAGCCCCGCCCACTGCTCGGGTAGCCAGCCCCGCCCACTGCACGGGTAGCCAGCCCCGCCCACTGCGGAGTGACCCCCGTCCACTGCGGAGTGGCCTCGCCCACTACTTTAGTAGCCCTACCCACTGCTGTGGGTGGCCCCGCCCGCTGTTCAGGTAGCCCCGCCCACTGTTAAGGTAGTTCCGCCCATTTCACCTCTGGTAAGCTGATGTCAGCAGTCCCTGGGGTGGTCGATTGATGCTGGTGGTGGTGACGAATTGACTACGGCTGCTGTTGCTGCTTCTCGTGTTGTATCCCCCCCCCACCGTCTATCGCGAGTCCACGCTGGATTTTATTTAATTGCCTATTTCATTGTCCCGTGGGGCGGGGCGAGGCTAAGCTCCGTTGATTAATGGAGTTTCACGCGTGGGTCAATCAGGGCGACGCCTCATGACGCTCCCTTTTACAATGGGTGGTTTGTTGTTGTTGTTGTTCCTCGTTCCCTTTCTTTACTCTCCGCATACCGTGTTGGGGAGTTGGGCGGGGGTGGTTACAACAAAACGCAAAGCTTCCTGATATTGTCTGAACAAGAATGGAATATATTAATATTCATCTTTTTTATATATATACCAGATTTAAATGTTAATCCAGCCAGGTGGAACTGCGTTGCACACTGAGTCGTTAATTAAACAAATAGTAATCCGGTCACGTGCCCGCGCTAGCGGGGGAAAAAAAATACAAAATAAAATCCTGGTGGGGGCGTTGACTCCGTCATCATCATCATCACCCAGACCATCGTCGCCATCCCTCCCTCCGGGGTCGATAAAGTAGGCAAACCACTTTGTTGAGAAAGTCAACAGTGGAGTTTGTCCTAAGGGGGAACTCACCCTCGAGATGTTAACTACCTCGTCTCGTATACAGGAGGTCGTGGGTTCGATCCCGACCCTGACGCCTGCTGTACACTTGGAGTTTGCATCTCTCTCTCTCCCCGTGGTCTCGTGGGTTTTTGTCCGGGTCCTCCGGTTTTTCCCTCCACCATTCAGAATCAACATCACGCGTTTAGAGTGTTTGGCTGCTGCTGCTGCTATAAATGTCCACGCGATGATGATGATGAGCCCACTTCGTTGAGCTATCATTTGTGATAAGCAGGGTCGCTTATGAAATAAAGCTACACAGCTCAGTTGGGGCCTTACCTGGTAAATTTTGTTTTAAACACTAGTATTTTTGTACGGTTGATACACCTCACCGCATTATTAACCAGGGCGGGCCACTGGACTCGAACCGTGAATGACAGTATGTTATCATATGTAACCGACAGACTCTTGTCTGGTGCTAAGATGTTCAAGCGCCATTTAGAAACCTTTCGGAAGGAATCACATTCGCAGTAACCACACACAGTACTTGTGATGAACATGCAAACAAACATGATCCGATAATTACATGCATTGTCTTTGGATTTTTGTCAGTGTTTTTTTATTGTATTGCATGAAATAATAAATAGCGGAAGCTGCGATTGATGTAATCGCTGAGCGATTTTTGTTTGTTTATTTAATTTCCGCAAGAGACCCCCCCCCCCCCCCACGAGAGAGACATCGGGTTTTACGCTTCCCCCCTTTTTTTATTGACGTTAACCACTTCACGTTTCTCGATGGTGCGCGGATTTTGCGGGGAAGACAGGCGGAAGGGAGACACTCCTGCGGCCACCGACAGCGCCTGCCGCCTGCCGCCTCCAGGTGCCACCACGTGTCATTCGACGCTTCCATCGCCCAATCGATTGGCGCGATTGCGTACATACTTCACCACCTTATATACTCATTAAACCCCCCACCGCTTCCATATATAAGCCTCCGTCTCTCCCTCTTTCAACCCCTCTGCGCCTTTCCTTTTTAGACCCCGCCCCCTTCGTACGTAGGCCCCGCCTCTTTGTTTTGAGGCTCCACCCTCTCCCCTGGGGGCCACGGGGTTGGGCTGGTTTTTGGTGGTGGTTGTGGGTTGCTTGCGTAAGTGGGGGAGACGTAAATCGGGGTGTCTCCTGTTCTTAACACCCCCAAAGATGCCTCTAGGGCAGCGGTTCTTCCTAACCTGGGGGTGCACGCAGCCCCTGGGGGTGCGAGACATGGCCAATGATGATTACTTCTTTGCATGGTAATTAATCGGAAATGCAAATTCAGCACGGGCACATAAGTAGCAAATTACTTTGTTTAAAAAAATTAACGATTGCGAATTAATAAAAGGGGTGCAAGGCTGCAGAAAAGGTTAAACACCACTGATGTAGAGGAGGAGGAGGGCTCCCCCCCCCCTATCTGTCTCTCTCTCGCTCTGGAGCTGCCTCTCTCGAAGGCCCATTCCTCCAGCAGTGGAGGGAGCAAAGTAGTTGCAGGCGGGGGGGGGGCGTGTACGACGCTGGGACTCGCGCGAGTCTTTGAGTCTTTGTCTGTGCGGGTTTGTTTCATTGCACCGAGAGTAAACTGAACCGAAACATGAAATATGAATTTGGGGTAAATAAAACATGACAAACTTTCCTCTTGTTTTATTTAAAGTTCATATTTAATGGTGAGAGCGAGGGGAGGGGCTATATGTATATATTTTTAATGAAGTCGGAGTTTCAAACTATACACAGTCGACGGTTCAGTGACCACTTCAAATGCCCTCCCGCCTGCCCCCCCTCTCTCTCCCCGTTTATAGGTAGCGGTGTCTCACTGGGACTGTGATCTCGGTCACGTTGCCACGGTGGCTAGGAGATGTTATCTCCCTCGCCTGGTATACAGAAGGTCGTGACTTCCATCCCGACCCTAACGTCTGTTGTATATTTGGAGTTTGCGTGTCTCTCTCTCACTCCCCGTGGTCGCGAGATGTTGACTACCTCGCCTGGTATACAGGAGGCCGTGGGTTCGATCCCGACTCTGACGACGCCTGCTGCTGTATATTTGGAGTCTGCGTGTCTCTCTCTCTCATCATCATCACGGTGGCTAAGAGATGTTAACTCCCTCGCCTGGTATACAGGAAGGTCGTGGATTCGATCCCGACCCTGACGACGCCTGCTGCTGTATATTTCGTTTTATGTTTGTGTGTGTCTCTCTCTCTCTCCCAGTTGTCGCGTGGATTTTTGCTCCGGGATCCTCCGATTTTTATTCCCCACCTGCACATTTGGAATCAACGCCACGCGTCTCAGAGTCAATTGGCTCCTGCTCGAAATGTCCACGCGATGACGATCGGTTCACTTCGTCGAGCCATTCGCGATGGCCACGTCGCTTCCGACAATTGCGTAGCTCAGCAAAGGGCCTTACGCCCGGTTTAAAATATTAGCGACGACAACAACAACAACAACAAAAATAGTCGAACGGTTTAAATCGAACGTGATCGTCACGCGTGGGCAAACGTGGTTGTGGGGGGGGGTGGGGAACAATCGTGCTCAACGTCGGCTCAACGTTTCACTCGCGCCCGCCTTTCTGTATTCCTCGAGATGGAAATGACGGCGCTGCCCCCGTCCATCTGGGGGAGGAGGGTGGGGTGGGGGCTGCGGGGGGGGGGGTGGCTGGGGGGGTAGATCGATAGGCGAGATTGTGGTAATTAAAGAGAGGCGCACGCCAGAATCGTAAAAAGCTCCAAAATTCCGTCACGCACCCCGTGACCGCACCGCGCACAGAGCGCCCCCCCCACCCCCCCCAAAAAAATGCACAAAAGATTCGCCGCATTACGTCATCGTCGTCATCATCTATCGAGCAGTGGATAGATCATATCTGCTGCTGTTGCTGATGGTAGTGGTGGTAATGATGATGATGATGGTGGTGGTGTTGATGAAGGTAGTGCGCGCGGCGCTACGAACCCGGCGACACGAGTTCGATTCCCGCTCGAGAACAACCACTTAACGACACCAGTGACGATTTAACCCCATGTGTCGATTCAACCTCGGTGGCGAGATGGTAACTACGTTGCCTGGTCCACAGGAGGTCGTGGCTTCGATGCAGACCCCTAACAACGCCCGCTGTACATTCGGAGTGTGCGCGTTCTCGCAGTGGCCGCGTGGATTTTTCTCCGGGTCTTTCCGGGGTCCCCCCCTCCACATTGAGTATCGGCATCACGCGTTTCTATACATTTCAACGTGACGATAGGCCACTTCATTAGGCTTTCACTTGTCATCGCCAGGTCGCTTCTGAAAAGTGTAAACGGCTACATAGCTCAGTGCGTCTTTACCTGGTAATAGAAAACACGTGTGTGTGTGTATATATAGTTTAAATACTCTATGGTTCTTTCGGTAAAGTCACGTAGGTAGAAATAAAATAAAACAAATAACGACGTTTCGATCGCAACACAAGCAAAGCTTCATCAGGTGGAACAACTACAGCAAGAAAATGCTTTCGATCGCAACACAAGCGTGCGTGTGCACGTGTAAGAGTGCGTGTGCACGTGTAAAAGTGCGTTCGCGCGCGCACTTCCACGTGCGCACGGACTCTTCCGCCCGCGAGGGAGCATCGATACCGCGCCACGTGGTCAAACACTCGCACGGGCAGCAGTGAGGCCCAACGAGCGGGTGCGCAGGCGGTGCAACTGCGCAGGGGGGTTAAACGTCACGGGCAGCGGTTCAGACCCGTCGGGTGGGGTGAGTGGGTGAGTGGCCGTGTGTGCCATTGATTGTGTGGGTGAGCGTGTTAATGGGTGAGTGTAGTGAGTAGGTGAGTGTGTGTGAGTAGGTGAGTGGGCGAGTGTTTGTGTGTGCCCGTGGTTGTGTGGGTGAGGGTGTGAGTGTTCTGAGTGGGGCGAGTAGGGCGAGTGGTTGTGTGGGTGAGTGTGTGAGTGGGTCAGTGTGTGAGTGTGTGAGTGGGTCAGTGTGTGAGTGTGTGAGTGGGGCGAGTGGTTGTGTGGGTGAGTGGTCATGTGGGTAAGTGTGTGAGTGTGTGAGTGGGGTGAGTGGGCGAGTGGTTGTGTAAGTGAGTGGGGGAGTGTGTGAGTGGGGTGAGTGGTTGTGTGGGTGAATATGTAAGTGGGTGAGTGGGTGAGTGTGTGAGTGGGTGAGTGTGTGAGTGGGTTGAGTGGGGCGAGTGGTTGTGTGGGTGAGTGTGTGAGTGCCGGGCCACCTCCTGCTCCACCACTTCCTCGTTCATCACCACCACCTTCCTCCTCTAGCTCCACCACCTCCTCCACCTTCATCCACCACCGCTGTGAAAGCACACCGCACGTGGCCTCCCTCGGTGATGATGACGACGATGATGACGACGACAGGCGCCAATGTGTGTTATGATTGATACGCACAATAGCCCCAACCCCCTGCCCCCACCCCCCTCACCCCCACCCCTCACCCCCCCTCACCCCGCCACACGATGGGCTGACTCTGAGCGGGTTAAATCTGCGTTTTGTTGATTTGCGAGCGACGTGAAATCGTTTGCGGTCGCCAGGATCAATGCAACGTCAGCCGAGCCGTAGCCTCACCACGAACCAATCTCATCGGTCCGTTCCGCACCCCCTCCCCCAAACACATGAAGGCAAAAGTCCCCCGGGTAGCCTCAAAATAATGTTGGGGCAAGTGCTGTTTAGCTAGCCATCATACAACACACACACGCACAAGGCAAAGATCACCCGTATAGCCTTCACAGTCTGTTGGAGCAAGTGCTGTTTAGCTCGCCACCATACAACACACACAAGACAAAGATCACCCGTATAGCCTTCACAGACTTTGGGGCAAGTGCTGTTTAGCTCGCCACCATACAACACACACACAAGGCAAAGATCACCCGTATAGCCTTCACAGACTGTTGGGGAAAGTGCTGTTTAGCTCGCCACCATACAACACACACACAAGGCAAAGATCACCCGTATAGCCTTCACAGACTGTTGGGGCAAGTGCTGTTCGCGAGTCGACAGCACCTATGAAGGTCTGCGAAGTGGCACACGAGGGGGTGTGTGGGTGGTGTGGGTTCGTGACCGGCCAGCAAAACCACGCACGGCCGCCTTTGTCTCCCCCCCTACCGCCCGCCCTCAGTGGCGATGTTCTACACACCGCACCGAGTACTCGTTCGACGAGGCTGAGTCGACCTAGGGGAGGCAAACACAGGACCGGTTCGAGAGTTGCCGTTGCCCACCGATGTCGGTGATGGCCGCGAGTGGGAATCGAACTCGGGACGTCGGGTCCATAGCGCCAATGCGCTAACCGGTGCACCACCGCCCCTATGAAGACCGCGCTCACACACACATACACACAATGTTGTTGTTGTTGTTGACGAACGAGTTGAGTTTTTGTTTGTTATTGTTACCGGATTATAAGACGCACCCCCGCCTCTCCCTCCCCCCCAAGGTAAAAGATTGCTGTGTGTACGGAAATGCTCTTCCGAAACGCCTGGACAACACATCCCAACATTAAACTAAACTAACACTGAACTAATTTTCACTTTACCAGGTAAGGCCCCACTGAGCTATATAGCTCTTGTTCAGAATCAACCTGGCTATCATAATGATAGACTCACACAGAGACCCATAGAGACTCACACAGAGACCCATGGAGACTCACACAGAGATCCACAGAGCGTACTGCGGTCACGTGGGTAAGAGGGGTCCATGTGTGCGTGTGGTTGATGGAACGTATTAACGTGTGTAGGCACAGATAAATACGTATAAATAAATATATGAACATATATACACATATATTCAATGTATAAATGTTAATACATTTATAGATGAAGGAGGCTACTGAATGCATTTTGTTCCGGACAACAATGACAGTGCGTTTTGAACCGTATTTGTTTATTTGTTATTGTGGTGGTTGTTGTTGGTATTTGTCCGGAGGCCAACGTTTCACACCCCCCCCACACCCCCTTCATGATCTACAAAGGCAGTGGATAATGCGGTTTGTTATTCACAATCCCTCTAAACCATGCTTTGACACACAGATCAAAAACGCACACACACAGACACACACACGGACAGATCGACGTACGGACAAACGTATTGACAGACGGACGGACAGACGACAGAAAGACAGACGGACGGACGGATGGATAAACAGACGCACGGACAGACAGATAGACAGACGGACGGACAGACAGAAAGACAGACGGACAGATGTATAGACAGATGGACGGACAGATAGATAAACAGGCAGACGGACAGATAGACAGACGGACAGACAGACGAATAGGCAAACGGATGGACAGACAGACGGGCGAACGGACTGACGGACAGACAGACAGACAGGCGGACGGACGGGCGGACAGAGCCAATGCATCATCACCGTCAGTTCATCTGCAAAAGGAAAGCATCACAACAACAACGACGACGGCGAAGTGGAGAACAAACAGAAGTGGTGGGGGCTGGGGGGGGTTTCTGTCAAATAAAATGTAAATTCGTCACACTGGGAGAGGTGGGGAGGGGGGGCGTTAGTGTGGGGGGGGAGAAGGGGCGACGTTGGTGGGGGGGACGTTGGTGGGGGGGGGGGCACATTGGTGGGGGGAGGGGGAACGTTGGTGGGGGGAGGAGGGGACGTTGTTGGGGAGAGAGGGGACATTGGTGGGGGGAGGGGGGACGTTGGTGGGGGGAGGGGGGACGTTGGTGGGGGGAGGGGGGACGGTGTGGGGGGAGAGGGGGCGACGTTGGTGGGGGGGGGGGACATTGGTGGTGGGTGGGGGGGGCATTTAACGTGTACGGCACGAACCACAGATTCGTAAACTCTTCCCCCATCCCTCCCTCCCGTCTCTCGCTCCTCGTGCTCTGCGGGATCCAGGTAGGCCTCGGCAAGGTAAGGTAATTTACCCTTTTCACCGGGTAAAAAGGGTAAAGGTTAAAGGGTAAAGGTGTCGACATGCCAAGGGGTAAGGTAAAGGGTAGGGTAAAGGTAGCTCGGAAGAATTACCCGGTAGGGTAAAGGTAGCGCGAAGTATTACCCGGTAAATACGGTACCTTGTTTACCGCTAAAAACTCCGTGGCGCAGTCAATGGCTTACATTTAATAAGTAATATTTTTAAAAAAACTTTTTTTAAACACGCTTTTATGAAATGTACGATTAATGGCAGAACTCCACGACTCCAGGAAGTGGCCCCGAAGCTTGCCTTAACGTGGACAATTAGACCCAAGCCGAAACATCACATATAAAAAAGAATGATAGATTATAGTATTGTCATCAGTATGACTTAAGTATACCAAGTTTGCAGTCGATACCACATTGGGAAGTGGGTTAAAATTGAGTTACAAGATTTGAGGATGCAACAACAACGACAACAACAACGACAACAAGCGTGTAAAATTGGAATCATCGAGAGTATTTTATATTAATTAAGCGCTCTACCTAGCATTTACCGTTATACACCTTTTTCAGTTTGTAGCACCCCAGTAATTACCCTGTAATCGGGTAATGTGTATGGGGTAAGGGTAAAAGGTAGGGTAAAGGTAGGCTCGTTGTTTTTACCTTTTACCTTACCTGCTAAAGGGTAAAAGGTAGGGTAGAGTGATTGTATTGTGGTAAGGTAAAAGGTAGGGTAAAGGTAGGCTCGTTGTTTTTACCTTACCTGCTAAAGGGTAAAAGGTAGGGTAGTATGATTGTATTGTGGTAAGGTAAAAGGTAGGGTCAAGGTAGGCTCGTTGTTTTTACCTTTTACCTTACCTTGCCGAGGCCTAGGTCCAAGTGAAGCAGGATGAGAGGCAGGCCCAGCAGTCAATGGCGGAGCCAGGATTTTCAGGTAGGGGGGGCAACCCCTCCAGCAATGAAAAATTATAGAGGAGTTGTTAGTAAGTAAGCTTTTTGTTCGACGCGTGTGCGGCGATGGCGCGCAGCCATCGATCGAGGGTCGAATTCGAACCGCGTTGTGCGATCGGCATCGCGCTCGCTGAAGGTGTTGATGCCTTCAGGGAAGTCGTGTACTGTGTACGCAACTGCGCACAATTCTGTGAGTCACTTATAACCGCTTTGCCGTTACTTATTGCCAATTACGGACTCAGATTATTGTCCTATCATCTCATATAGTCCCTGGCACGTACTAATATGCTACACAGTGGCAGTGGGGGTCGCAAAATGCCGATGTATTACTAATAAACCCCAATAATCTGATCGAAATTAGGGATTTCGATTGGATCATTGGGCATGCCACCCCCCCCCCCCACTGGCTCCGCCAGTGGCCCAGCTGTGATGATATTTTGATCGTGGTGGCGGTGGTGTTATTTTTTTCATCATTCTTCTTTCATTCTCCCAGTTTAAACGATTCCGAGTGGCTCTAAATGCCACCATTATCCCCAAACCCAAAATCCATACTTTAAATGGGCGCATTAACTTAATGGAGACGTTTAAATGAGTCCCAACCCTTCCCACCCTCTCCAGATGTAATTATCAAGGCCCCCTCACGGCCCACCTTCGTATTCCCGTGCCAGCCTTCATAGGTGCTATTCGCTAACAGCACTTGCCCCAACAATCCCAAGGATGTTAATGGGGGGGGGGGGGGGGGTCTTTGTATTCCAAGGAAAAGTGGCCTTGTGACCTCCGGGTGGAAGGCGCTGTAGAAGTGTAAATTAATAATAATAGGCGACGTTTCGAGCAATGTCCCTTCTTCCCACACCTTCAATTGGCACGGTCGGCTACGTACGGTACGAAAGAAGTTCAACACACAGTACATACATACACATATGTAGTGACACAGCGCCGACTGCTGTCCAGCAGCGGCAACTGCAGTGGGCAGGTAGCGCACACGCCGTCGAGCATATACACGGTGTGTGTGCCGGCAGGGCAGAGGAACTGGGGCAAGGGTTACGGAAGACCTTATTGGGAGGCCCCTGGAACCCTCTGGTGGGTTCGAGAAGGGAGGCGCGGCCAGGGCGGAGCCAGGCCGCGCCGAGTAGGATAAAAGCAACGGAGAGCGAGAGCTCCGGGCTGCCGGTTCTGGGAGTGGACTCGTATCGTCGTCGCCGTCATCGTCGCCGCCTTCATCGCCGCCGCCTTCGCCCGATAATTCCGCGGCTGGACAGTAGTTGGCCCTTTCGGTCGACGCCGTCGGTGCAACGCGGTCAGGGTTGTGTCTGGGCTGGGCTG
The DNA here is from genome assembly GCF_048934315.1 of Petromyzon marinus. Taxonomy (NCBI): domain Eukaryota; kingdom Metazoa; phylum Chordata; class Hyperoartia; order Petromyzontiformes; family Petromyzontidae; genus Petromyzon; species Petromyzon marinus. The sequence goes on along the minus strand of NC_133667.1, from coordinate 14,734,644 downwards.
CACGGCAACGTGGTCGAGAAAGGAGGCCGGAGTTGGTGTAACGGAAGTAAAGAGAGAGAGAAGGTGCCTCCTGCAACTACCTCGTCTCCGACTGAGTGTGCGCGACACACACACACCAAGGAGGACACTACAGCACCATGTGCTGGCCGAGACTGAATTTTGTCACTTTGAGGGTCGCGGTCGATTGTCGAACCGCCCAACCGAAGGTGGGCACACACATTGACAGGACGAATCAAGATTCTGATCCTGGGCTGGAGAGTTTGGGGGATTTGGGGACCGGAAAGCCCCAGGCAATGCAAGCGTCTATAAATGTGGAACTCGTTAAACGCAAAAAAAGCCCAGGCCTCTCATAATCCCATAATTGATGAGCCCATAGAAGGCAAATAATCAACTACACGGCGGAAAACATTCACGTGTGCACGGTTATTGTTAATTTCATGTGCTTATTAAACCCGTCTTCTGCAATGATGATGATGATGATTTTGCGATTTGACTATTGCTTTCAAGCACTCCGCTACCCCAACGCGTTTGTGAAGAATTTCAAAGAAGAGGTTTAAAAAAATAAAAGATGAATTTGCGTGGAGAATGTTGCCGTCGCTGCCGCTAAGCAAAAATAATTGGGGCGCGCTGATATTTTATCGTACGTGTAGTGACGCTGACACACGTTGCGACTTTTGAAGGGCCTTTTATCCAGATACACCACTAACGATGCCCAGGGCTCTGGTTCCTGAGGATTTAGCTCCGTCTCCCTCTCGAACATTCCCTCTCCCTGTGCTTGTCTCCTTTTATACCTCCCAAGCCCCCCCCCCCACCTCTAGAAGCTTCTATCATCCCCACTCCCTTCGGCCAATCCTGACCCTTCCCCACCAACGGTTCTCAACTGTCCTTCGACACTCCACCCCTTGCTTTTCCCGCCTTTATACCTTTCACATTTCTCCTCCAATCCCTTTTAATCTCGACCTCCCGACCAATCACTCTGGAGGCCTCTCTGCACCAATGGGAGGCCTTGGCCTACTTCCTGATTGTTTGTCTGACCGTACACTTGTGTTAGGTGAGTGGTCTGTTATCTCGGTCGTAATGTACCGCATGTTGAACTTCTTTCACGCCGTACGTAGCCAACCGTGCTAATTGGAGCTGCGGGGTAAGGACAGCAAACCACGCGATCACGGGGAGAGAGAGTGCGAAATAGACACACTGCACACCCCAAATATACAGCAGGCATCATCTTCATCGGGATCGAACCCACGACCTCCTGTATACCAGGCGATGTAGTTAACGTCTCGCCACCGTGGCGCCCTAAAACCACCACCCATAGCACACAGCGATCCCTCCCCAACAGCCGATAGAGGGGAGGGAGGGTGGTCTATTACCTTCCTGAATTATCACCGGCACCAGAGAACACGGTCGAATTTCTTTGGAATTGAATCACTCTGAAATCTCATCCTTTCTGTCCCTTAATGGGAGCGAACCACGTGGCGGTCAGAGGGCCAGACTCCATATCGTTATATCGCCAGTGGTAAGCGATTGGTAAGCTAAAACTAAACTATTTTATTTTACCGAGGTAAAAAGCCCCCGCTGAGAGCTATATGGCTCGTCTTTGTCAGCAGCGTCCTGGCCACAAATGACAGCTCAATGAAGTGGGGCTTAAATGTGGAGGGGGAAAACAACCGGAGGACCCGGAGATGAGATCCACACGACCACGGGGAGAAAGAGACACACACAAACTTCAAATCTTCAACAGGCGTCAGGGTCGGGACCAAACCCACGACATCTAACCAAAAAAAACTCTACTGTATTATGGATGATATTGGTCGCGAAAGCCTACGTGTTAAACAAACCCACGACCTCCTGCATACGAGGTGAGGGAGATAACATCTCGCCACCGCGGCACAATTATTACTGCCCAGTTTACCAATGACTACTACAATAGCAATAACAGCAAAACGAGCGCCGTTCGCCACAAAATGGCAGTAACGTCACCAGCGCACCTGTGCCAGGCTAGGTGCACTTTGAGGCCGTCACGTGAAGTTTCGAAGGCTTTTGTTGCTGGTAGGAGTTCACGGGACAGATCCAGGTGCAATGGGTTGACTGACTGAGATGACTGGCAGATGCACCACCTGTGCCCTCCACCTTGCCAACTTGATGCGTTTTAGCCACCCGGTGCTCCGCTTATTGTTGTGAGCGTCGCTCCTTTGCCCTCCACTGTTGTTGGAGGGCGACTGCCTCCCCATGCGTCCTTCACGAGCCTCCTCCTCCACAGAGGTCGATCCTCACACCGCTGGCATCAGTCATTGGCAAGTCTACTCAGCGCCACATCCGTCTGGACCGCATTAGTCCATCTCTTCTTTTAGCCGTGCAACTCACCCACCCACTCACTCACCCACCAACTCACTCGCCCATCCACTCAGGAAGTACACTCAGCTCCACTTACTCCTGTCCCGCGGCAGTCATTTTTTTTTTTACCCAGTCCGTGCTACTCACTTAGCCTGAGTCGTGAGCGAGAACCGAACTCGGGTCGATGGGTTCGTAGCGCAGCACGCTAACCGCTACGCCACTGCTCTCCACATCACAAAACAAAAATCCCTTGCCGTATAGCCTGAACAGACGGTTGGGGCAAGTGCTGTTAGCGAGCAACTATGAAAGATGGTAAAGGCACACGAGGGGGTGGGTGGCCAAAACCACGCCCGCTCGCCTTTGTCAGATAATCGTCACCGTTGTTGGCCGTGAGCGGGAAATTGAACCAGGGTCGCCGGGTTCGTAGCGCAGCGCGCTAACCGCTGCACGACCGCTCCCCACACATACACACAAGCACACACACAAAGCCCATCATGTGCAATGGGCAAAATTCCAGCTTCTGCGAATTTGAACAAAAAAAAAATCATAATCGGATTGACTGATCGTCCGACGAGCCGTGCGCATTGACTCTCCGTGGAAGGGCGGGCGGGCCACGTGCGGGCAAGTGGCGCCCCCTGGTGCGGATGTATGTGAAGTCACGTGAAGAGATCTCACAATGAGCTCTGTGACGACAGACGACTACTCGGACAAATCGAATGCGCCCCCCACCCACTCCCACCAACCATAATTATCGTCTTCGCTTTAGTCTTCTTGTCGTACGGCTGCCGATGTAGATGATGCAGAGCAACGACCACGATTTAACATTTAGGTGGGTCCAAGGGGCGGTCCATAAATGACGTCAGATGATTTTGGACGATTTTTGACCCCACTCCCCCCCTCGTCACACGGCGTCACAAAAAGTCAGACCCCCCCCCCCTCAAATATGACGTCACAAAGCTCTGATCCCCCCCCCCCCCCAAAAAACATGCTTCAAATCGCTTTAAACTCTTGTCATTGTAGTGCTTATTTAATGTGGCGCCGCACTCGATGCTGTAGGAGAAAACATTTAATAAAAAAGTCTATTTAATTAAGTAGAACGTGTTGTCTATATTTATTTAAAGTTGCGCATTTTGATGTGACGTCACATTTCTCAACCCCCCCCCCCTCGTCACACATCGTCACAAATGTCTGACCCCCCCCCCCAAGTGCGTGACGTCATTTATGGACGGCCCCCAAGCCCAGACAACCGCGTCAGGAGTAGGGGAGTGGTAGCGTATATTGACTTAAAGCTGTCGTGACTGCAGGAATTCATAAGGGGAGAGCTAAATTGTAGGTCAAAAAATGACGTCATGGCGAGCTGCCTTGTAACTCAACAATTACTCCATTGCGAGCTACATTGTATCTCGACAATAACGTAATTTAAAACTCCATTGTAGCTCAACAATGACGTCATTGCGAGCGACATTCCAGCTCAGCTATGACGTCATCGCGAGCGCCATCGTAGCTCGACAATGACGTAATCGCGAGCTCCATCGTATCTCGACACAATTTAAAGCTACATCGAAGCTCAAGAATGACGTCACGGATAATTCCCCCCCCATCCCCATGACGTCACGATCTGGCTCAGCCGTACGGAGTTGTTGGTGAGTTAACCCCCCTCCCCCCCGCGAGATGTTAACGATGTTGTCATTTCTCATTATTGTTCTCATTATTAAGATGATTATTGTTGGTATCTGCTGTTGTCGACGATTGCTGCTGCCGCTGCTTTTTAAAAATAAAAAAATAAAACGTGAGGCGAATCGGCAGGCGTTCGGGTTAGCGGGCAAGAGGCTTTCCTCTTACCGGTAGGCCCCGAATCATAGTTTCATAGTTTATATTTATTTCGGTATAGCCCTGTGAGCTCATTCGGCTCTTGAATCGTGTGCAACCGCAACAAACAAAAACATGAACAAGAACAACATCTTAAAGTGACTACGTGACTGTGCAAACAGAAAATCCAGGAAAAAAAACATCAAAATATTCCTGAAATAGCACCGTACACCAACGCTGTGTGCAAAAAATCCCAGTCATCAGCTTCCCCCCCCCCCTCCATGGTCTATCCACTGCTAGGCTTGGCCACACAAACCCACAACCCCCCCCCCCCCCCTTAAATCCAGTGCTGACACGAGTTCGTGGGGTGTTATTTGACCATACTTCACCACGCTGGTCAGCGTGGGTTGATGAAGGCGGGGACCGTAGCCACTGGGAGCGTAGATAGGACCAAGCAAATGGCATTTATGAAGCAAATAGCAGGACTTAATTGTGTATCTCCACATTCTATGCGGTGTTTTTTTAAGTTTTGCTGGCTGGCAGGACGTCATATCCGGACGGACTGTCAATTACAAAATACGCGCGCTGCTCGTGAAGTCTAAATTTAGATATGTTTTAGTCCAACAGCCTAATGGCTTTCCAGACCAATACAATACTATTCAGCAGCTTCTGTCGAAGGAAGTCAACTCTAGACCGGGTTTGACCTATTTATTAACTTAAAACAAGTCAACTTTTTTATTTTTTTACCAGGTAAGGCCCCCTGAGCTATGTAGCTCTTTTTCAGAAGCGATCTGGCCACAAATGATAGCTTCACAAAGTGGCTTATGTGAAGATTTATAGCAGCCAAATACTCTAAACCCATGTTTCTAAATGTGGAGGGTAAAACCGGAGGACCCGGAGAAAAATCGCGACCACGGGGGAGAGAGAGAGAGAGAGACGCAAATTCCAAATATACAGCAGGGTCGTCAGGGTAGGGATCATCACCGCGGCACCCCACATAGCAAAGTAGCCCTGGTCGGGAATCGTGAATCGAATCCAGGCCTTTCTTGCTGCGAGGGACGAGAGTTACCAACGTGCCTGCCTGCCAGCCGACCTTTGTGCCCGCCTGTAACGTGTCGCACGTGTCACTCTCACTCTCCTAGCATGCCCCGCGGTGGTGACGCGTGCACTACCTCGCATGGTATACAGGAGGTCGTGGGTTTGAATTTTCCCAGTATTTGTCCTCCACATTTAGAAACGGGCGTTCAGATGATTTTCCTGCTATACATTGCCACGCGATGATAAGCCGCTTTCCTCGCGCTATCACTTGTGGCCAGGTCGTTTCTGGAAAGAAAAAAAAGCTATATAGCTCAGTGGTGCCTTGCCTGGAACAAAAGTTGAAAATAAATAACAAACATTTACTCTCACAGGGGGATGGGGGGGCGGAAGATGGCGAGGGCCATGTGGCTGCTGCTGACCGCCTCGTGCGTCGTGCTGGCGTGCGCGTGCGGGGTGAGCGTGGCGGCCGATCCTCCTTATCCCGACGACTGGCTGGACCCCATGGACATGGTCAACTACAACCCCACCACGCGCACCATGCGCCGTGGAGATGGCAAGACGGCGGGCACCGCGCAGGTCAGGGTCCCCACTGGCCTGGTGCGGGGTTGGTGGGGGTGGGGAAGGGGGTGTCGTAAGGTTTTGACGACGAGGCGGTGCTGGGTATTCGAGGAGGTGTTGAGGATCGTCACGGTGCTTGAGGAAGGTGGGTGGAGGGTTGTAAGGGAGATGCTGAGGGAGGTGGTGAGGTGCTGAGGCGGGTTCTGAGGGAGGTGCTGAAGAGGTGGTGAGGGAGGTGCTGAGGAGGTGCTGAGGGAGGTGGTGTGGGAGGTGTTGTGAAGGAGGTGCTGAGGAGGTTCTGAGGGAGGTGCTGAGGAGGTGGTGAGGGAGGTGCTGAGGGAGGTGCTGAGGGAGGTGCTGAGGGAGGTGTTGTGAGGGAGGTGCTGAGGAGGTGCTGAGGAGGTTCTGAGGGAGGTCCTGAGGAGGTGGTGAGGGAGGTGGTGAGGTGGTGAGGGAGGTGCTGAGGGAGGTGCTGAGGTGCTGAGGCGGGTTCTGAGGGAGGTGCTGAAGAGGTGGCGAGGGAGGTGCTGAGGAGGTGCTGAGGAGGTGCTGAGGGAGGTGCTGAGGTGCTGAGGCGGGTTCTGAGGGAGGTGCTGAAGAGGTGGCGAGGGAGGTGCTGAGGAGGTGCTGAGGGAGGTGCTAGGGAGGTGCTGAGGGAGGTGGTGAGGGAGGTGCTAGGGAGGTGTTGTGAGGGAGGTGCTGAGGGAGGTGCTAGGGAGGTGGTGAGGAGGTGGTGAGGGAGGTGCTGAGCGAGGTGCTAGGGAGGTGTTGAGGAGGTGCTGAGGGAGGTGGTGAGGGAGGTGCTGGAGGCCTCTGTGCTCTTGCAGGCCAAGGACGAGGTGCTGCAGAAGCTCCAGGACGAGTTGCTCTCCGTGGTGGACGAGCTGTCCTCCTGCCTCGCCCAGACGAGCGCGGCGGACGAGGACAAGCGATGCCATAACGAAGTGAGTGCACGCCTCCTTTCCGACCCGCGGTTCATTCCCAAAGACGTCCGATGCTTTGGCTTGGTCAGAAACGTCACCGTCGCATCTGCGACCGCCTAAGGCAAGGTTGGGAGGGGTGGGGGTCGGCAATCGAAACAACAAGAGGAGCCGTATTTATTTCTTCGAATTCGGTAAAAAAATGGACACTTTGAGAGCCGCAACGCACGTGAATACGAGTCGGTGGTCCTTGATAGATAATGATTATAGATAATGTAAGCCGCACGCGGCTCTCAAGAGCCGCAGGTTTGCAGACCGCTGTCCATGGCACACCGGACTTCGATAGTGAACTGGACTTTTAAGGTCAGGGGTCGGAAACCAAATTCACAAGAAGAGCCTTGTTTTTTTTTTTACCAAGAGCCGCACTTCAGTCCTTAGAGCAGTGGTTCTTCTTAACCTGGGGTGCACGCACCTCCTGGGGGATGCGAGACGTGGCCAGATTCTTTTAGTAGGTAAATCATCGAAACACAAACTAAGCACGGGCACATAAGCAACTACTACTTTGTTTCATCAAACCCTACGTATTTTTTTAAAATTAGACTTTTTTCTACGATTGAGAACCAAAAGGGGTGCAAGGCTGCAGTATAGGTTAAGAACCACTGCCTTAAAGATTCACCGCATACACAGGCCTAGGGTCTCCCCCCCCCTCCCCTTTCTTGATGCGCAAACTCCCGCCCCCGACCCCCGACCCCCGACCCCCGACCCCCGCCCCCGTGATCCGCGGAGCAAACAAATCAGTCGAGACACCTATACCGGTTACGGCAGCAAGAGCAGATTTTTGTTTGCCAATGGCTGTCGCTCGAGGTCACACCTGGACGCAACGGTCGTTCGCCGACTTGCGCGTGACGAACGAGTGAGTGAACCCGTGATTAAGCGGCGCACGTCTTTCCCTCCCCCGCGTGCCCCGCCCGTGCCCCAGCTGCACGAGTGCCGTGGGCAGCGCGCGCCGGACCCGGACAGCCGCGCCCGCTCCACGCTCACTCGCTACCTGCGCCGCCTGCTCAAGGAGATCGCGCGCGTCGGTCAGGTGAGGCACGGCTTTCCGGCGGAGGGGGGGTGGGGGTGGAGAGAGTAGAGGGGGGGGGGGTGGAGCTGGGGGTGGAGGGGGGAGGATGGAGACAACTGAAAATAAACTCGTTTAAAAGAAGTTTTTTTTTTTTAAACAACGGTTTTATTAACAACTTCGTTTAACTCGCGGTCGAGAAGTACGTCAGTGGCGCCTGAGATACGCGGCGCTTGCTTTTTGTGCGAGCCGATTCCAGAGTTTAGGGACCGCGGCGTTTTTGACCTACACACAAATATATATATATAAATAGTAAGGTGTCCATACAACATGTGAATTGCTTTAAAGTAGCGAATTAATTGATGCCGATTTTGATACAGGCATGCAGTGTCACCGAATCCGAGTACGTGTGCAAAACGTGGAATTGATTGGACAACGGGAAGTAGACGAAATTTTGATTACAAGATTTGACACAGACAAACAGAGGAACCAAGTTAAGTGAAACCGTTGAAAAACGGTGAGACTGCTGTAAAGAGCGTGGGCACCGCCACCAGAGACGACGGAAGTCCTTGTGCTGCGCAACCGATCGCTCAGCCGTGGACGCACGGCCGTGGACGAAGCCGCTAAGGGGCTCTAATTGTGCCGCGACCCTGCGTAACTAAGTAACTAGACTCACGAACCTCCCCGCACCCTCCCTAACTCATTAATTATCCACCCCCCCACAGCACTCTCCCTAACGATTCCCTTCGTACCCTGCGTAATGAAATATCTAGCGAACCGCAACGTACCCTCCCTAACTAATAAATGACATCCCCCCACCCCCACCCGCACACTCCTTAACTAACGATCCCCTCCCTGCACCCTCCATGACTAACTAAACTAAAATTAACGAACCGCCTCCCCGCAACCCTCCACCTCGCACCCTCCGTAACTAACTAACTAACTCGCTAACTAACCAACCAACCAACCAAACTTAACAATCCCCCTCTATCTCCGCCCCCCCGCGCTTGCGGGCCGATTCTCGCGTCGGCGCTCCGGGCACAGCCCAGCGACTCGGAGCCGGAGCTGCACTACGACGGGCACTTCGAGGTGCGTCTGGAGGACATGCACGCGCTGGCCGCCTTCACCCTCGAGTCCAACGGCGGGGCCACCGCCACCGCCAGCGGGGAGTTCCCGGCGCACGCCGTCTCGGCGCTGCTGGAGAGGGCGCCCGTGCGTCTGCGCCAGCACGACCCCCAGCGCTGGCTCTGGAGCTTCGCCAACAGCTTCGGAGTGGAGGCGGCTACCGTCGCGTGGGTGAGGCGACCCGGGGGGCGGGGGGGGGAAGAGGGGGGGAGGTTGGTGGGGGGGGCGAGTTAGAGAGAGAACGAGAGTGAGGATGAAAGAGAGCGAGGGAGAGAGCGTTGGCAGGAGAGGCGATCGCGGTTGAGTGAGTCTAGAATGAGAGGGTGCAGCTTCCCAACTTTGGAACAACACTTGCGCCTTTGCTGAGAAGACAGTCGTGTTAGCTATATTTAAGTTTCGTCTTGAATAATCACCTCTTTAAATTGGCCTTCACACACCTCCCCCCCCCCCCTATCTAATGCTGGCCGTTTACCCAGCTGGTTGATGAGTACGTGAGTGGGTGAGTGAATGAGTGAGCGATTGAGTGAGTGAGTGGGTAAATTGGCCTTTAGCCCCCGCCTATTTCTCGCCATTTACCCAGCTGGTTCTGTTTATTTGCTGCTCTCAATACCCGGTGGCGCATTGGTGGGATCAACGAATTAAATGCGCCTTACAAATGTAAATCATTATTATTATGATTAAATAAATGTCACACGAAATAATTAACTGCTGTTGATCGCTCTACAGTCATGAGACTCGGGCGAGTCGTTCCTGGGTAAACACGCATAACGATAATAAAACTAAATGATTGAAACAATTTTTTGTTATTTTACCAGGTAAGGCCCACTGAGCTGTATAGCTCTTTTTCAGAAACAACCTGGCCACAAATGATAGCTCACCGAAGCGGCTTAACACGTGGACATTTATAGCAGTAGCCAGATACTCGAGACGCACATCGATTTTAAATGTGAAGGGGAAAACAAGAGGACCCAGAGAAAAATCCACACGACCACGAGGAGAGAGGCACGCAAACTCCAAATGTAGAGCAGGTGTCGGGGTCAAACCCACGACCTTCTGCATACCAGGCAAGGTAGTTAACGTCTCATAGCCACCGCGCAGCCCTAATTAAATTCCTCATGAACCTTGTCCAATTCACACATTGTGCCTTTTTACAAAAAACGCGCCTTGAACGCTCGCTCGCGTTCGCTCATTGCCAAAAATTGACGACGCTTGATCGTTGCACTTAAGTTGCCGTGTGCCGTCCCGTCGCGTGCCGTGCGAAGGTGTTGGTCGCGCTGCTGGCGGTCGTGATGATCGTCGCCACGGAGCTGTGGTCTTACGTGTCCTGGCTGACACAGATGTGGAGGTTCATGCTGGTCATCTTCTTCCTCAGCATCCCCTGGACCTGGCTTCACCTGTACAAGGTAGCCGTGCCGACGCCGCCCGGCTCGATTGCACGACGAGGCGGTGTCGTTTGCCCTCGGCGCGGCGGTTCACACTTGCGTTTCGGAATCTGTTAGTTTGTTAATGCTATCCAAATGATGATGTATGTATATACGTTGAACTTCTTTCGCATCGTACGTAGCCAACCATAGCTAATCGGTAGATGCAGGAGGAGGGGAAGGACAGTTCTAAAGAAATTATATTTAAAGAAAGATTAAAAAGTGTATAGCTCCAGTGCCTTCCTAACATCGAATGGAAGAGCATTCCAGACGGCCGCAGAAGCGCATCTGGAAGTGCCGCGCGATGCGCGGTGACCACCGTCTATGTTCGACGGCCGCCCAAAAGCCGCTGCTGCTGCTGCGAGCATGACAATGATAGTTACAATAATGCTTTGCTTTCGGTTAAAAAAAGTTTCACCACGGGAAGGAGAGTAGAGTCACTTGCGCAGAAGGGTAGCGGGTGGGGGTGGGAGGGGGGGGCAGGGATGGAAGTCCCCGTGAGTGACAAAGAGGAGGAGGGCAACGGAGGTGAATGAGGAGGAGGAAGATAATGAGGGAGGAGGCGGGAAGGGGGGGGATGAGAGAGGGGGAGAATGAGGCAGGAGGAGAATGACCAGGCCAAGAGAGGAGTGAAGAGAGAAGGGAGCGAGCAGAAGTGAGCTGTACGGAGGAGGAGCGGGCATCTGCTTTCACGGGGGGGGGGGCCCGCTCCTCCTCTGTGAGGGGAGGGAGTCAGGCTGGGGGTGGCCACGGCGGGTGGACGCGGTGGTCGGGTCCGCGACGTTCAAGCCCGGCCTTGACGCTCGCGTCTCATCGCGCCGCAGGTGGCGTTTGCCGAGCGGCAGGCGCGGCTCATCTTGAACCCCCCGCCGGCCCAGTGCACGGGCAGCGAGCCCAGGAGCTGGCTCGACAGCCTCGCAGGTGAGATCCCAGCATTGTTCGGGAAGGGCGGGGGGGCACGCACGTGGTGGGACCGGGTGTGGGGGGGCGGGGGAGGGAGGACCCTCTCACCATAACTCAAACCCTCATCCCTTACTCTCACCCTCACCCCCTATCACCCTCTCGCCCGGTACCCTCGGGTTTCCGCTCCCTTCCCTTCCCTCCACACCCCTATGCGCGCAGAGTGGAGCCGCCAGACCTTCACGCTGCAAGACGACCCCTGCTTCGCCTACCACCGTGACCTCATCGTGGACCCCTTCTTGGAGGTGCCGCCCACCAAGGTGAGCTCCCACCCTGCGACGACCGCAATCGGCATCGTCGGAATCGTCGGAATGTTTACCGCTCGTTTGTGTTGGGTGCCCCCGTGTGGTTTAACGTGGGCCCAGTTTGCGCTGAATTAATCGGGATCGAGAATGTTTATTTGTGGGTGGGGGCAGGGTGAGCACGTTGCAACATACAAAAAAAGAATGATACAAAACAAAGCACATCATGGGACCTCCTTTGCCAGTACCAAAATATGATAATAGCTTTTTCCCCTTTTTCCTGGCCACAAAACAGGTGTTAAGATGTTAAAACACCAAACTGAAACCTTTTGCATTCTGACCACAAGCATTGTGGTTAATGCAGACATAATTCCTTGTTAAAGGTTTCAGTTTGGTGTTTTAACATCTTAACACCTGTTTTGTTGCCAGAAAAAAGGGGAAAACCTATTACAAAAAAAAACACAATCGGAGTGCAAAGAATAGGAAAGCATTTTGCTAAAAAAAACAACTAAACTTTTTTTTATCTTAACCAGATAAAGCCCACTCAGCTCTTACCTTCTTTTTCAGAAGCGGCCTGACCATCACAAACGATAGCTCAACGAAATGGCTCATTATACCCACCCCTCCCTAATAAATCCGGCGCCAGCGCCGCCGACCATTCTCTCTTCTGTCTCTGCGCAGGCTCTGATGGTCACGCTGGTGACGTTTGTGCTGGAGCCAGCCAAGTACTTTGGACAGGCGCTGAGCGACTTCTTGCGAGCCACCTACCGCAACCTGCCCTTGCACCTGCAGCTGCTGGCCACCGTCATCATCATGACCTGCATCGCCGTACGGCTCGCAAAAAATATAGATTTATAAATAAATATTAATAATAAACACGCGGCGGCACCGTCGCCAAAAATTCAGAATCACTAATATTCGTTTACGCAGTAGTCCCTCGGTTAACGTTTTTAATGCGTTCCACGAAAACCACTGTTAGCCGTTTCCAATTGGCGTCGCCGATTGGCTAAGGGCGTGGCTCGGCCCCACTTAACGAGCTTCTCGGATTGGCCGAAATTGGCGCTATCGCGCGCACGCATATAACGTGAACGTGACCGTTACGTCAACATTTTAACAGTCAGTCGAAACGCTGGCCGCGCTCGTGCAGACGGAGGTTGGTTGACACGGAGAAACGGTGGGGGCGCACGTCAGAAGGGGCTGCACTAAAAGCCAACCAGGAAGGCTGAGGCCACTAGCCCCCTCTCTGCGGGCCTTTCTTCGAAGAACGCTTCGTTGATCTAAAACCTGTGCGCGTGCGTGTGTCGTCGTCTTTGTCAGGGCTTGTTCTGGTGCATGGCTCAGGGCAGGGGGCAACCCAGGGTGAGGCTGCCCATGCTGGAGGACGAAGAGCCGCAGGGGCCCAGAGGAGCGCCTAGGCTCGGGGGCCGGCCCCCGCCCAGGCTGAGGGCGGCACCCGGGGGCAGGGCCCGGCAGCGGGAGATCGGCGCGAGGGGCGACCCGGGGGCCCAGGCGGAGGCCGAGGAGGAGCCTCCGTTGGATGAGGAAGAGCGACCGGACGGAGGAGGAGGTGGAGGAGGAGGAGATCGCGTGCAGGACGTGGAGCCGCAGGTGACCGAGTCGCAGGTCGCGCTTAAGTCTTAAGGTTAACGAGCCGTTGATTGGCTGCGAGCTTGGTTCCGATAGATTTGGTGGTTCTGATTGGCTTGTGGTCTCACAGACGGTTGTAGCTTCTCATTGGCGGCGAACTGGGGACTAATTGATTTCCATTGGCCAGGTGAGAGGCCCCACTGAGCTATGTGGCATCACTACGCCAGTGACCTAGCCCGAAATGTACTCATGACTCAAATAGTCGGCCGCAGTTAAATCGCTCAGTCTAGTCGCAGACGCAAGGAGCCGCTCGAAAACTGCACCTGAATCTCTGCCCCCTCTGCCACCCCCCTTACCCCCTCCCCCTCTGCCACCACCCCCATGGTGTGACAGCCAGCGCTCCGGAGGAGAAATGTCAGCAAAAGAGAAGAACCGGGTGAAGGGAGGGAATCCGTGGGCGGAGAGTGGGAAGCAGTGGGCGGAGGGAAAGAAGCAGTGGGCGGAGGGAGGGAAGCACCGGATGGAAACAGGGAACCACCGATTAAATTGAGAGAGGCACCGGCAAAATTGCGGGATGGGCCAGGCAGAGAGAGGGAACGACGGATGGAACCGAGGGACCCGCCGGGTGGTGGGGCAGAAGCGCTGGGCGCTGACGACGGCGGCGGGGGGGAGGTGGGCGATGCCGCGCCGGACGCGTTCCGCTCCGTGAATTACTCGGCGCCTGTCCAGGAGACGGAGCCCGTCTCTCTTGGGCTCCCCGTGACCTTCGGGGAGCCCAAGAACGGCCCCCCGCGCCGGCGACCCCTGGGCCGACGGGACAACGGCGGCGACGACGGCGGCGACGGCGGCGACGGCGGCAGCGCGACCGCCCTCGCGCGACGGCAAAGTGGTTGGTCAAATGCCGTTGCCGCTGCGAGGATGAGCGGTGTTTGCGCGATGGTGAATTGCGCTCCTTGACGAGATCAGCAAGGGATTAGTGAGTCTCTCTTGGTCATCCAGGAGGTGGAGGTGGTGTGGGTGGGGGGGGTTCCTGCTCTGGGATATTCTTCCACCGGCGTAGGCACCGCTCCTCCATGGCAGCCAACCTCCATCTGCACGATCGCGGCCGGCGTTAAATTTGCACCTTTTCTTAGGGGGGGGGTGGGGCACTTGAAGCAGCGCCCCCGCCCAGCCTCTTTCTCACCCGGCTTTCGAGTGACACCCGGCTTGGCTGTCCACGGTAAATTTGTAACGTTCTGACCCCCCACCGTGCCCCCGCTTACTGGACATCTGTCATGGCTGATCGGATTCCTCCTCTATATATAAAAAGGGAAATTGGTGAATATGTGTGTTCGAAATGTTTAGCATACTTCCCAACATGCTACAAACTTTACATTTGGCATGTGGGTAGCTTCCAGACTGTACACAATGCAAAAAGTCTAAAAATAGACTTTTGTATTTTGGGGTGGGGGGGGGCGCAATAATGGATATAATATATTGCACGGAAAGTGAGCGGTGACGTCACATCTCTGATGTTACCCGCATGCGCCAGCGTCGCGCAGTGTGCCTGCTGATGTCACGCATTCCCCCCCCCCCAAACCCTCCACGTAGGCCGTGTATCCCGCACAAATGCGCGGCGTAGCCGTCTCGATTTTCTGAGTCAACGCGACTATTTTCAGCTCGCTCTTAAATATCAAGCAGAAAATGCATCTGTTTGTGTGAAGCAGCAAAAACTCTCGAACGCTGAGCTCTGACGTGATGGAATTTGCACAGCTTCTGCTGTCTGGAATTTCTAAGGGAACGCGACAATGTTCAGCTCGCCACGTCGAGTTGCCTAAATCGACCTTAACGAATAAGTGGGTCAAGGTTGCATTTCCTTCAGTGAAAAACATCCGATTTAGTAAAATTTATTTGTTTCGCCTTTTTTCTTTCTTGCAAGCATCAACTTTTTTTCAGGGTTTTTCAGTGAAATATCAGGGAATATTGAATTAATCCAAGATAAGGATCCAAGTCCCGGGCGAAGCCAGGTCGTCAAGCCAGTCCAATATAAACAAACATTTGCGATTATGAATTTCTGCCAGTGCAATAGTGTGCTCGCTACGAATTGCCAATTACTTCACGAGCGTAATTGTTTTTTTTATTTTTGTTGTTTTGTGCTCAAGGTTAGTTGCCCTTCCCCTCGCACCTCCGATTAGCACGGTTGGCTGTGTACGGTGCGAAAGAAGTTCAACATACACACGTACATTCTGCCCATAGACTAACACTGCCCACAGACTCAACACTGCCCACACACTCAACACTGCCCACAGACTCAACACTACCCATTGACTCAACACTGCCCATAGACTCAGCACTGCCCATAGACTCAACACTGCACCATAGACTCAACATTGCCCATAGACTCAACACTGCACCATAGACTCAACACTGCCCGTAGACTCAACACTGCACCATAGACTCAACACTGCCCATAGACTCAACACTGCACCATAGACTCAACACTGCCCATAGACTCAGCACTACCCATAGACTCAACACTGCCCGTAGACTCAACACTGCCCATAGACTCAACACTGCATCATAGACTCAACACTACCCATAGACTCAACACTACCCATAGACTCAACACTGCACCATAGACTCAACACTGCCCATAGACTCAACACCTCACCATAGACTCAACACTACCCATAGACTCAACACTGCACCATAGACTCAACATTGCCCATAGACTCAACACTGCACCATAGACTCAACACTGCCCCGTAGACTCAACACTGCCCGTAGACTCAACACTGCACCATAGACTCAACACTGCCCGTAGACTCAACACTACCCACAGACTCAACACTGCCCGTAGACTCGACGATGCACCTCCGATTAACGCTCTCGGCCATGTACGGTGCGAAAGAAGCTCAACGTTCCCCAAATCACGTCGCTCTCAGAGCAGAATTTGAGCGCCGAGCGCGCGGAGTTTGGTTACAGCGCCCTCCGTCCCCTGGAGCTCCTTGCGGTTTCCGTTTCATAAACTGTCCGTCTGGAGCAGGGGTCGGCAACCTACGGCTCGCGAGCCAGATGTGGCTCTTTTTGATGACTGCATCTGGCTCGCGAATAAATCTCAGCTGACATTTCTTAACATGATAAGTCTTATAAGTCGTATCATGTTAAGCAATGTCAGCTGAGATTTATTCGCGAGCCAGATGCAGTCATCAAAAAGAGCCACATCTGGCTCGCGAGCCACAGGTTGCCGACCCCTGGCTCTGGAGCAACAGAAGAGAAATCATCTCAACTGGCAACTTTTGTCAGCTCCGATTACTGCCCAACAAATATCTATTAAACGCGACAATTTTTACACGCTTTTTATTAACTCACTCTGTCTGTCGCTGTTGTATCCTCAAATCTTGTAACTCAATTTTAACCCACTTCCCAATGTGGTATCGACCACAAACTTGGTATACTTATGTCAGACTGATGACAATACTATATTCTATCATTAAAAAAATTTACTTATATATAATTTTTTATATGTTAAGTTTCGGCTTGGGTCTAATTGTCCACGCTCAACTAACGTTGGCTGTAAATCACCACGGCTCCCTTACGTTATGGCAAGCTTAGGGGCCACTTTCTGGAGTCGTGGAGTTCTGCCGTTACTAGTACGGTACATTTCATTAAAGCGTGGTTTAATATTTTTTTTTAATATTACTTATTTAATATTTCTAACGATGATAATATGCCATTTTGTCAATCCACCGCTGCCGCCGCGCGTACACCTCAGCCCCCACAACGTGCTGGCCGTTGTTTGACCAAACTTCACCACACTGGCGGGTGAGCGTTAGTGTAGCGGGGCAGTGTTGCGGGTGAGCGCTACGCTGCGCTACGAAGCCGGCGACCCGAGTTCGATGCCCGCTCATGGCCACCAACACCGGTGACGGATATCTGAGCTCGTCCTGGGCCTCCCCTAGGTCGATTCAGCCTCAAATGAGTACCTGGGCGGTGTTGGCCACCCCCACGTACCCTCGTGTTGCCGTGCCGACCTTCATAGGTGCCACCACTCTTTTAACAGCACTTGCCCCAACAATCTGTTGAGGCTATGCGGGGGGGGGGTCTTTGTCTTTGTGTGTCTGTGTGACTTCATGGCGTGGCGCTGCTCCGTCTCGTTGCAGGGCGCCGGTGTTGACGTGGCGGTGGTAGAGGAGGTCGCCTCCGGCTTTGTGATCGTGGGCGCGCGGCATCTCCCGCCCACGTCGCCCGCACGGCCGCACGGAGGAGACGCGGCGAGCGAAGGCGGGGGAATGAACGAATCAAGCAGCGGCAGCCGCGGCTAAAGAGTGAGCAGAGAAACACGGAGGAAGAGGGGGAGAGAAAGAGAGGGGGGTGAGTGTGTTATATTTTGAGTGTGACACGGGAGAGAGAGGGAAAATGGAACGAGAGCGAATGAGGCCTGGGGAGAGTGAATGAGAATGAATGATGGTGCGGAAACAAAAGTGGGATATAGAGCGAGTGGCCACTAGAAAACGAAAAGGAAGAGACGAATGAAAGAGCGAGTGTTTTATTGAGCGCCGGTGAGTGATAGCAAGAGGGGGGCGGCCACGGTGGAGAGATGTTTACTACCTCGCCCATATCTGATCTGCTGGGTCAGCTCAGATTTTATTTTTTCCCGTCAGAAAAATGCCAACATTTGTTTAGTTTCGGTCACGTGACCATGACCAGGCAGCACCACCGGCCGTCACCAGGGGCGACACACTGGGTACCGTACTGACAAACCAAGCGAAATTGTAGGACCCCAAGCGGCTCGGGGGGGGCCCGCAAGTTCATGGAAACACATCCATCTCGGAGAGAGACGCAACCTTATGACTGCCCTCCGCCTGCGGCTTCGTGAATAAGCGAACGAGAAGCGTGAATGCGTGTAACTCGCAAGGTATCCCGTGAAACGAACCCACAAAGACGCGTGCGACGAGACACGTGGGCGGGCGGGCGGGCGGGCGGGCGAGCGTAACGTACAGCTTTGAAAGCCTGCCAACGCGATCCGCACGCGTAACTTTCGGAGCGCCCCTTATTTTGTACTTCGAGCCGGGAGCGGTCGTGAAACCCGTCAGCCGATAACGAGCAGCGCCCGGGGGGGGGGGGGACTCCCGTGTCAGCCACGTGGCTGACGCGAGAGGTGGACTTTGGGCTCGTGACGGCACCCCCCGGCGGGCTTTGGGAGGAACGGCGTTGAGTCCACCCGCCGTTTTTTTACGCGACCGTGGCTCTGCAATATTTTTTCTAAAAAGAGTAAAATGAAGAGCTGTAATCTTTGTAAATTTGTCTGATTGTATATGTATTGTGTGTTAAATAAAGAGAAATGAGCTGCAATGACGGCGTGCGAGCGTCGTGCGGTGTAAAGTTGCGATCGTTTAGAAAGCACAGCGAAAGCACGGATGCAAACAAGAATTTAAAAACGAAACCGCTTGAAGCTTTTATTTTACCAAGTGAAGCCCACTGAACTATCAACTCTTTTTGAGAGGCCACACATGATGATAACTCGTAACGAATTGGCAAGTTTTGTTTACGTGACACAAACCCCTTACCAATTGGCTGTGTCGGGTGATCTTGGCGGGGTTTAACGACTCATATTTACGCGTTCTAAGTCAAAATATGGTGGGGGGTGGTGTCGTTAGTGGAGCGATCTTAACTCGCTGCCGAGCCGCGGTGAGTACTCGCGTGAATGTGCCGTTAAACCCGCTACCACCACCCGACACAGCCTATTAGTAAGGGGGTTTGTGTCGCGTTAACAAAACTTGCCAATTCGTTGCTAGTACAGCACGTCGGTTGTGTGTTTGAGAGTACTCGGATTTGAGATGTTGTGGCTTTACACTCCAACACACAAGCGATTAGTCCTGTACCGGTAACGAATTGGCCACGTTTCGTTGACGTGACACGAACTCCCTTACTAACCGGCGGTGTCAGGAGGTGGTGGCGGGTTTAATGACACATTCACGCGATCTGACCCAACGGCAGCCTCGCGGGTAATATTGGTAGCGAAAGCCTCCTACTACGACTACTCGTGTTAAAGTGCCACGCTTGTAATAGGTTCCTCTTAATAGTTCGGTAAGATCGGGATTGTAAATATGGGGAGTGGGTGGTGTCGTTAGTTGAGTGATCTCAACTTGCTGCCGAGAGGCGGTGAATACGGATCGAGTCATTCCACCCCACCAGCCAATCGGTAGCCAGGAATTCATAAACAAGAAGCTATTTTAAACACGTAATATTAGTCTTTCGCGACCGATATCCATAATAGAGGGGGGGTTTTTATGTTAGATTACGTAAATATATATGAGTGCTTCCATTAGAAGTTTTTTTGGGGTTACAGATTGTAAATATAGATCGATATATATGCATTTTTATCATATATGTTTTTATATATGTGCGTGTCTAGTCTTGTGCCGGGAAAGGTCCTTTATTCAACATCGCCTTGCCCATGCACGTTGAGGAGAGGCTTGCGGAGCCCAAATGTGGTTTCAGATCAGGGCGGTGCCGCACGGAAGCCATATTCACTGTCCAATCTGCTACAGCAGAGGTGTAGGGAATTCCAATAAGACCCATACCTCTGCTTTATTGACCTGGTAAAGGCCTATGATACCATCAACAGGCCACAGTTGTGGGCAATTCTTTGTGCTTTCGGAGTCCCTGACTCTCTGCTCACAATCATTAAAGGGCCTTCATGATGGTGGGCAGGGCCGGGTAGAGCTACATGGCCAGGAGTCGGAGCCATTGCCTATTTACCTTGGGGTGCGGCAGAGATGTCCACTGGCTCCCACATTATTTAACATCATCTTTGACCACGTGGTTCGAGAAGCTTTCCATGGCTATACCTAGTGGCGATGTTCACACACCGCACCAGGTATTTATTTGAGGCTGAGTCGACATAGGGGAGGCCCAGGACCGGTTCAGATAATCGTCACTGATGTTGGCCGTGACCAGGAATCGAACTCGGCTCGCCAAGGTTCATTGCGCAGCACGCTAACCGCGACACGACCGCACAGGGACACACAACAACAACAAAAAAACGCAACCAACACAACACCAACAAACAACGCCAGCGCGCCGTGAAATAAACACGCGCTCAACCAAAGCTCTCGGCCGTCTCACGCTTTTATTGAGGCCCCCTCCCCACCGACACAGTCCAAACAACCACTCGCACACACAACCACACACGGCGGTGGGAGGCTCCACACGCGTCTCCTCATCACCACCCCTCCCCCTCCTAACCTCACCCTCCCACCACCGCCACAACCTCGGTGGACGCGGCGGCACGGCGAGCCCATCGCGATTCGCCCGTCGCCATCCGGAGTCCCGGTAACGTGGTCGCGCTTTTCCCGGGAGCCCTTCATGCACGTGGGGAGGTCGCCGGTGCCGTCGCTTCCGCCCTCGCTCCCGCCCGACCTCGAGCGTTCGGTCCGTCAAGTTCAGTCGATTGGTCCGTCCGTCCGTCCGACCGTCCGCTCGGGGGGTTCATCCTCGGCACGCGTGATCGCGACGTGTCGGCGCTACCTCTCACCGGTTCCTCTCGCCCCCCCCCCCGCCGCCGCCGCCCGCCACACGCCGGGGATCGAACCCAGGCCGGAGGCGGGCGGTCAACGTCTCGCGGGGAGGGGTGGGGGGGTCAGGAATCGAACGTCGAAGCCACGGACCTCCTGCACGCCAGGCGAGGGAGTTAACATCTCCTAGCCGCCGTGGCTCGCGCCCAATTTTGGTGTGACCTCCCCCACCCCCCCCCCACCCCCACGATGGGGGTGGGGGGGGGCGAGAAGAAAGCCGTCGTTATCGCCGATTATCATTTTATTTTTAAATGTTTAAACCACTTCATAGACTAGAGAGAGATAGTTAAGAACAAGTTGTACGCGTCGCGTCGTCCGCGGGGCTGTCGTGGGGAGCGGTCGTGCGCGTGTGTGTACGCGCGTGTGTGTGTGTACGCGCGTGTGTGTGTACGCATGTGTGTCTGGCACGTGCGGGTTTGTGTGTCTGTGTATGCGTGTGCGTGTGCACGCGGGTGCGTGCGGGTGAGACGCTTGCGTGTGTGCGTGTGTGTGTGTACACAATCCCCACGACAGCCTCTCACAACACGAGTAACGGTTCGCACCCGACAGCGCGAACTATAACTAGGAAACAAGATCAACATTAAGAAATAAAAAACAGATCGACCTTCGGTCACATACTGTGTGTGCGTGTCCGTTGTATGCGTGTGTACATGTGCGTATGGACGGGTGTGTATGTGCGTGCGTGTGTGTGTACGTGTGCACACGCATGAGTGTATGTATGTACTTGCATGCGTGTACGTGCGTGTGTATATGCGTGAGGTATGTGTGTACGTGCGTGCGTGAATGTATGTAGGCGTGTGTGTGTATGTGTGCGTACGCGTGCGTGTGTGTATGTGTGTGTACGCGTGCGTACGTGCGTGTGTGTGTACGTGCGTGTGAGTACGTGTGCGTATGTATGCGTGCGTGCGTCTGTGTATGGGCGTGCGTGTGTGTGCGTGCACGTGCGTGTGTGTATGGGTGTGTATGGGTGTGTGTATGGGCGTGCGTGCTTGCGTGTATGTGCACGTGCGTGTATATGCGTGCGAGTGTATGTGTGTGAGTGTATGTGTGTGTATGTGTAAGTGTGTTCATGCGTGTGTGTATGGGCGTGCGTGCATGTATGTGTGCGTGCACATGCGTACGTGCATGTATGTGTACGTGCGTGTGTGCATGTGTGAGTGTGCGTGTGTGTACGTGCACGTGTGTGTACGTGTGTGTGTGTACGTGTGTGTACGTGTGTGTGTGTGTGTACGTGTGCGTGCACGTGTGTGTACGTGTGTGTGTACGTGTGCGTGCACGTGTGTGTACGTGTGTGCGTGGCCCTACTCGACCACTCTGCCCATAACCCAGGGCGCCCCCCCCCCCTCCCACAGACCAACCCCCGCCGTGACCGCTCCCCCGTTCCAGCGAAAGCCCCTACGGCGTAGTTTCTGCTCCCCCCTTCATGTGCGCGACCCCCGCGGGGGGTGGGGATGAAGGAGTGGGGGGGGGGCTAACCCCGGGTAACCGAATGGGGGCAGCAAAATAATAAAAAAATAAATTCCCAAAAACTTCACCCAAGCTTTTGAGTCGTCCGTCCGCTCGTCCGGCCGTCATCCCGCTCGTTCCAACCCATTCGCGAATTCGCTCGGCAGCGGCGGCGAGATGCGATCGACCCTCGCCTGGTGTGCACGAGGTTCCCTCTGGGTTCGATCCCGACCCCAACCTGACGTTGGCCTCTCTCCATCGATCTCTCTGCCCCGTGGACGTGTGGATTCGCCTCCGGTTGCCTTCCCACGTTCCGAATGGACGGCGGAGAGCATCGGAGAGCATTCGGGCGGCCGCTCTGAATTTCCGCGCGAGCGATTGAGCCCGCTTCGCTGGGCGATCGTTTGTGTCTTGGCCAAGTTCGCCTCTGAAGAAACGAGCTATGCGTAGCTCAAGTGGGGACTTCCCGGGTCAAATAAATGATAGCCCGCCAACGAATTTACGTCGATTCTACGAATGCGGATGGGGGGAGGGGGGGGTAAAAAAAACCCCGAAGACCCTGGAAGAAAAATCCAAGCGACCACGTGGGTAGAGAGAGAGACACGCAAACTCCAAATATACAGCAGGCGTCTGCCGTCAGGGGTCGGGGTTGAACTCACAACCTCCTGCATGCCAGGCGAGGGAGTTAACATCTCGCCCGATTCAAAGAGAACGGAGGGGCGGCTTAGTTGTCTGGCGCCGCGGGCTCGGGGTCAGAGGTCGGAGGCCAGCACTCAGGCACAGGGTCACCCGGGTGACCCCCCACCCTCCCCCGGCCACAGCCTTGCCCGCTCCTCGCTTTTATTCACTAGTTAGTCACTTTCATTCACTAGTCTACTCCTTTCATTCAGCGGTGAGTCATTTTCAGTCCTTCACTCCCTCCTTTCATTCACTGGTCAGTCACTTTCAGTCCTTCAATCCCTCCTTTCATTCACTGGTGAGTCACTTTCACGCCTTCACTCCCTCCTTTCATTCACTGGTGAGTCACTTTCAGTCCTTCACTCCCTCCTGTCATTCACTGGTGAGTCACTTTCACTCCTTCACTCCCTCCTTTCATTCACTGGTGAGTCACTTTCACTCCTTCACTCCCGCCTGTCACTCACTGGTGAGTCACTTTCACTCCTTCACTCCCTCCTGTCATTCACTGGTGAGTCACTTTCACTCCTTCACTCCCTCCTGTCATTCACTGGTGAGTCACTTTCACTCCTTCACTCCCTCCTGTCATTCACTAGTGAGTCACTTTCACTCCTTCACTCCCTCCTGTCATTCGCTGGTGAGTCACTTTCACTCCTTCACTCCCTCCTGTCATTCACTGGTGAGTCACTCTGAATCCTTCACTCCCTCCTGTCACTCACTGGTGAGTCACTTTCAATCCTTCACTCCCTCCTGTCATTCACTGGTGAGTCACTTTCACTCCTTCACTCCCTCCTGTCATTCACTGGTGAGTCACTTTCAATCCTTCACTCCCTCCTGTCATTCACTGGTGAGTCACTTTCAGTCCTTCACTCCCTCCTGTCACTCACTGGTGAGTCACTTTGAATCCTTCACTCCCTCCTGTCATTCACTGGTGAGTCACTTTCAATCCTTCACTCCCTCCTGTCATTCACTGGTGAGTCACTTTCAGTCCTTCACTCCCTCCTGTCATTCACTGGTGAGTCACTTTCACTCCTTCACTCCCTCCTGTCATTCACTGGTGAGTCACTTTCAATCCTTCACTCCCTCCTGTCATTCACTGGTGAGTCACTTTCACTCCTTCACTCCCTCCTGTCATTCACTGGTGGGTCACTTTCAATCCTTCACTCCCTCCTGTCATTCACTGGTGAGTCACTTTCACTCCTTCACTCCCTCCTGTCATTCACTGGTGAGTCACTTTCACTCCTTCACTCCCTCCTGTCATTCACTGGTGAGTCACTTTCAATCCTTCACTCCCTCCTGTCATTCACTGGTGAGTCACTTTCACTCCTTCACTCCCTCCTGTCATTCACTGGTAAGTCACTTTCACTCCTTCACTCCCTCCTGTCATTCACTGGTGAGTCACTTTCACTCCTTCACTCCCTCCTGTCATTCACTGGTGAGTCACTTTCACTCCTTCACTCCCTCCTGTCATTCACTGGTGAGTCACTTTCACTCCTTCACTCCCTCCTGTCATTCACTGGTGAGTCACTTTCAATCCTTCACTCCCTCCTGTCATTCACTGGTAAGTCACTTTCAGTCCTTCACTCCCTCCTGTCATTCACTGGTGAGTCACTTTCAGTCCTTCACTCCCTCCTGTCATTCACTGGTGAGTCACTTTCATTCCTTCACTCCCTCCTGTCATTCACTGGTGAGTCACTTTCAATCCTTCACTCCCTCCTGTCATTCACTGGTGAGTCACTTTCAATCCTTCACTCCCTCCTGTCATTCACTGGTGAGTCACTTTCAGTCCTTCACTCCCCCCTGTCATTCACTGGTGAGTCACTTTCACTCCTTCACTCCCTCCTGTCATTCACTGGTAAGTCACTTTCAATCCTTCACTCCCTCCTGTCATTCACTGGTGAGTCACTTTCAATCCTTCACTCCCTCCTGTCACTCACTGGTGAGTCACTTTCACTCCTTCACTCCCTCCTGTCATTCACTGGTGAGTCACTTTCACTCCTTCACTCCCTCCTGTCATTCACTGGTGAGTCACTTTCAGTCCTTCACTCCCGCCTGTCACTCACTGGTGAGTCACTTGCAGTCCCTCCTTCCCCGTCAGTCACTCGTCAGTCACCGTCAGCCCTTCGTCGCCGCCTTTCATTCCTTCTTACAGTCGCCGGCCAGCGGGCGTCAGTCGCCCGCCGGTCACCTTCAGTCGCCCGCGCCGCCTCCCTCCACCGCCTCCTCGTCCCGCGCTGCCGGCGCCCGGCAACGTCACCGTCACTCGGAGCACCGTGCGGCGCCGCCGCTGCCGCCGCCGCCGCCGGCACCGCGTCACTCCGCGACTCACCGTCACTCGCTCCGCCCGGCGGCCGGCGCCGGCTCTCAGCGTCACGACCGCAGCCGCTTGTCCGTCCGACGTCAGTCGACGTCCGCCGTCCGGGGCCGTCACTGTCACGTCTCCTCCTCCGTGGCGGCGATGTCGCCGCCGCCGCCGCCGCCGCCGGCCCGTCACGTGCACGACGCCGGCAGGTGCGTCGCCCCGAGGCACCGTCAGCTAACGCTCGCGACGACTGCGGCGGCGCCGGCCCCGTCGTCGCCCGGCGGTGCTTTGGCCGCCGGGCCGAACGTCCGTCAGTGTCACCGTCACGCGACGTCACCGCCGCCGCCGACGCCGCCGCCGCCCGCGCGCTCCATCGCTCACCGGTAGCCAAAACGAACGCGACCGGGCAGCAGCGGTCACCGGCTACCGCTGCCGGCGCCGCCGTGACCGTGGTGGTGGCCGTGGCCGTGGCCGTGGTGGTGGTGGTGGTGGTTTGGAGGCGGCTCTGACTTCTTGAGCTGCCGTCTCAGCGCGTCGATCTTGCCGCGCGTCTCGGCGTCTTCTTCTCCGTGCGCCTCGATTTTCTTGTCGTCGTCGTCGTCATCGTCGTCGTCTCTGCAGTCGTAGTCCACGCTCGCCGGCCGCCCCTCCCCACCTCCTCCGCCGCCGCCGTCGCCGCCGCCGTCGCCAGGGCGAACCTTCGCGACGTCCTGCGGGTTTTTTTTGGAGGGGGGGGCCGGGGCAGAGCGGGCGGGAAGGTTCGTGGCGACCGAGCGATTTACCGTGCGCGGGCGCGAGTCCTCGCTTATAAGCGCCGGTTGCGGTGTTCGCGCTCGCGACTGCGACACGTTCCCCGTTTCCCGCTGTGATGCCGGTCCTTCTTCCGGTGACGATGCTGGTGGTGGTCGTGATTACCGGCGAAACGTCACGGTTACTCGAACCGTAGATGCTGTTTAACTCTCCAACGCGCGACAACCGATTAGTGCTGAACCAGCAACGAGTTGGGGCACGTTTTGTTTACGTGACACTACCCCGTCACTAAATTGGCCGCGGTGGCGGCTTTAACGACACATCAATATTCACGCGATGTAATCCATCCCGTTAGGGAACTACTTTTCACACGACCGCGATAACGCGGTTTCTGAGTGGTCAACAACTACTTTCTTAAAATGGTACACGCGGAACAACACGGTAACGTGCTGGCGGCGGCGGTGTACCCTCAGTTACCTGCCACGCCACCTCAACCGCGCGGTGTGCGTGGTAGTGACGTCGCTTCTCGCCGAACTTTTATCGTTGTTACGTTATTTACAGGCACGTCGTTTTCGCTCGGCGCGCTGCGCTTTTCACGAATGCGTCTTCTACGACGACGGCTACCACCCCGCGCGTCGGGGACGCGTGGGCTGCAGGCGAAAACAATAATATTATTAAAACGTATATATATATAAATCGTTCGGCTGGAACGATCGCGGTGACGGCACTCACAGCGGGGGCGGCGGTGGCGGTGTCGGCGCTGCCGGGGGCCTCGCTGCTGGTCGGGCAGGCCCCGCACACCTCCTTGGTGTGGGTGGCCACGATGGCCGACTCCACGTAGGGGAAGTCCAGGAAGGAGTAGGGCAGTGAGAGGCGCACCGTGAGGCGACCGCACCTGCACGGGGGAGGGAGGAGGTGGATGATGATGATGATGAGGAGGAGGAGACGCACGAGGGGGGAGACGCTTTGACGGAGCCGCTCAAGATGAAAGCAACTCTAAACTATTTAAGCTTAGTTTTTTTTTTTTGCTATCAGGTAATCAGGCCCCACTGAACTGCGTGGCTCTTTTTTTTTCAGAAGCAACCTGGCCGTCACAAATGACAGGTCAACGAAGTGGGCTTTGCATCAGCATCATCACCGTGTGGACATTTATAGCGGCATACCAGGCGTGACAGTGACACTCACGGACACTCGGCCCGGCGGCCAACTGGACATGGTTGACTGCTGTGCCAGGCTAGGTGCAGGAGGAGGTCACGGGACAGACCCAGGTGATGCCATGGGCTGACTGCTGTGCCAGGCTAGGTGCAGGAGGAGGAGGTTCACGGGACAGACCCAGGTGGCGCTATGTGTTGATGAACTGAGGATGACTGGGGCAAGGCTGGTGCATTTGCACCAGCTCCCACCACCCCACCACCATCACCACCGCAGCACCCACAAATCAACCAGCGCACGTGCACGGTAATTACTGGACGCGGTGTGCCCATCGAGAGCCCCCCCCCCGCCCCTTGCCCCCCCACCCCCGGCTCCTCGACCTGTCGTAGACGAGGATGTCGTTGCGCTGCCCGCCCAGCAGGGTCCACAGGTCGGGCCCGGACGAGGCCTGCGCGTGGGCCGTCACCGCGGACGACGACGAGGAGGCGGAGGAGGGGAGGCGTCGTGCCAGGCGGCGGGCGGAGGAGCGCGAGTGAGGGCCGTGCTCGCTGAGCAGCGCGTAGGCCACGTCGCTCAGGCCGCGCGCGTCCAGGCGTGCGCGCAGCCTGTCCAGCCTGCGTGTGCGTGTGTGCGCGCGTGTGTGTACGTGTGGGCGCGCGTGTGTAGGTGTACGTGTGGGCGCGCGTGTGTAGGTGTACGTGGGTGGATGTGCGTGTGCGCGTACGTGTGTATGCACGTGTGTGGGTGTACATAGGTGTGTACGTGTGTGTGGGTGTACCGTGTGTGTGGGTGTGCATGCGCGTGCGTGTGTACATGCGTAGGTGTGCGCGTGTGTAGGTGCGCGTGTACACGGGTGTGTGTTCACGTGTGTGTGTGTGTACATGTGTGCGTGTGTGGGTGTGTGTGTTTGGGGAGCAGTGGTGTAGCGATTAGCGCGCTGCGAACCCGGCCCCCTTCGTGGGTTCAATTCCCGTGCAAGGCCAGCACCAGGGACAAATATCCGAACCAGCCCTGAGCCACCCCGAGGTCGACTCAGCCTTAAATGAGTACCTAGTGCGGCGTATGACCATCGCAACTGGGGAGACAAAGGCGGCCGAGCGTGGTGCTGGCCACCCACCCCCTCGTGTGTCGTGCCGGCCTTCATAGGTGCTCGCTAACAGCACTTGCCCCGACAGTCTGTTAAGGCTACACGGGGAGATCGTTTTTTTTTGCTTTGTGTCCCCCGACTCCCGCGACTCCCCCAATTGCGCCACCACCACCACTCACTCCAGAGATTGTCCACGAGGCAATTCAGATTTACAAACACAGACATAATTTCAACCGAGAGGATGGTTTCAAATTAAGAAAATCATTGGAAAGATGTTCTAAATCAAACCAAACATTAAACTAGTTTTCAATGGTACAGTATATTTTTTCAAGTAGTGGTATCCCAAACTTTCACAGCAGCTTATTTCCCTTCACACCAACATTATGTAAACCCCCCCCCCCCCCACCATGCCGGTCCAGTACATCATTGTTATGCTAATTCCTTTGTCAAGGCGTTTTTTGTTTCCTCCCACACAGCTTAAAGGACGCGACCTGGGCTTGGCTGTCTTCACTCCAACGCTGTCCTCTGGACAGTCCAGTCCCTTCACCTGATGAAGGCCACTTGTGTTGTGGCCGAAACGTCGTGATTTTTTTCTTCTTTTATTTGTACCTACGTGACTTTACCGAATAGAACCAAAGAGCACTCACTCCACGGCCTGCGATCGTCAAAGGCGGCAGCTTCCCGCCAGCAGCGCCAGGACGCGCACGCAGCCTGCGTGGTCCCCCATCGGGTCGACGCCGTCCGCGTCCCTCCAGGGGGGCGCCGGTCGGCACAGCGCGAGGGCGCCCTTCGCCTCCTCCACCCTCCCAACCTCGTCCCCTCCTCCTCCTCCTCCTCCTCCTCCCCCTCGTCGTCCTCCTCCCCCGGCCGGGACAGACGCCAGCGCCGCGGCTGCGACGGCGGCGTGCCGAGGTCTAGCCGCCAGAGTGGGCGTGGCTCCGGCCAACAGGGCCAGGACCGCCACCGCCACCGCCACCGTCACCGTCACCGTCACCGCCCGTGGTGGCCGTGACGGCCGTGGCGGCGGTGGCGGCCGTCGCCCCGGGGGTTTGCCCCACGGCCGAGGCCCCATGGCCCCGCCGGGAGGCCTGGCGCCTCAGCGCGCTGTCGGAGAGAGAGAAGAGAGGGTAGAGAGAGATGAGAGAGACATGGGTGATTATTGGTGGTGGATGCCGACGCGAGGATTAAGGTGCCGATCTTTTTGAATTTGCGATTGGATTTTGTTTTTTTTGTGGGAGGGCGGCAGGGAGGGTGGCTCTGTTCTAAACATTGGCCGTGTGACAGAGAGAAAGAGCTACCCGTCGGAGGCCGTTTGACTGTGGGAAGGGCTGCGTGCAGATGCAGCACTTGTCGTAGTTATGAGAGCGAGAGAGTGAGCGAGAGAGAGCGAAATGTAGTAGGAAGAGAGGGGGCAGAGAGGGGGGGGCAGAGAGGGGGGTAGAGAGAGAGGGAAGGGGTAAGGAGAGCAGAAAAAATTGTTGGGTTTTTCATTTAAAAGGGGGGGGGGAGGTTTACATAAAGCAAAGCATTAAAAAAACCGAAATGATGAACGGAGCAAAGTGCCGACTACACCGAGCATCTTCTTGTTTCCTCTGATCGTAAAAAAAAGTGAGGAAGAGAGAGAGATACATCGGTGATTGATGGTGGACGCTTGGACAACAGGGCCGATCTTTTTGAATTCGTCATTGAGTATATTTTTTGGTGGTGGGGGGAGAGGAGACGGTGGTTCTGTTCTAAACCCTGGCCGCGTGACGGGCAGCAACAGCAGCAGCGGCAAGGCGGCTCAGGAGCTCGATGCTGCTCAATGTGGAAGTCCACATTGTGCTTTTGCTGCTGCTGCTAGCCATAACGAGAGGCCTTTAGCAGCAGCAGAGAGAGAGAGCGTTCGTGTGGCCCCTGCTGTTCCTTCTCCAGCATTTGTGTTGTTGTTGTTAGACGGTTAGGGGGTTAGGCCACGCACGCGTCGTTTGAGCTGTGGACAAATCAGCGGTCGTTAGGATCCCCCCCCCCCCCTCTCCGCCACAGGGCCGCGTGGCGTAATGCGGGAGTGTGTGACGATGCCACCACGGGCGATCGTTTCAGCTTCGCCGGAGAGTTGAGGAAGCGATGTTCACAGCCACCCTTTTATTTATCACATTTTTTACGACACAAAAAAACATTTTTTTTATTACAGCACCAGGGAATGTCCCCACTGAGCTGTCGACAGATTGACAGAAGCGGCCTGGCCATCGCAAGTGATATAGCTCGGCGATGTGGAGCCTCTCAGCATCGTCGTCGTGTGGACATTTATAACAGTAGCCAAATGACGCTCGAACACGCGCGATGTTGATTCTAAATGTGAGTGAGAGGGGAAAAACCCGGACGACCCCGGAGAAAAATCCACGCGACCACGGGGGGAAGTGGTGGGGGGAGGAGAGACACGCACACTCCAAATACACAGCAGGCGTCAGGGTCGGGATTGAACCCACGGCTTCCTGTATACCACGCGAGGTAGTTAGGGGCAATCCATAAATGACGTCACGCAACTAGGGGGGGGGGATCAGACATTTGTGACGATGTGTGACGAGGGGGGGGGGGGTTTGAGAAATGTGACGTCACAGCAAAATGCGCAACTTTAAATAAATATAGACAACACGTTTCTACTTAATTAAATATATTTTTAATACATGTTTTCTCCTACAACATCAGAGTGCAGCGCCACATTAAATACGTACTACAATGACAATAGTTTAAAGCGATTTGAAGCATTTTTTTTGGGGGGGGGGCAGAGCTTTGTGACGTCATATTTGAGGGGGGGGTCTGACTTTTTGTGACGCCAGGTGACGAGGGGGGGTCAAAAATCGTCCTAAATCGCGTGACGTCATTTATGGACGGCCCCTTAACATCTCCGAGCCACCGTGGACATGCAAAGTCCAAATATACAGCAGCAGCAGGCATCGTCAGGGTCGGGATCGATCCCACGACCTCCTGTATACCAGGCGAGGTAGTTAACATCATTTTTGGAGCAGTTGACAACACACGTACACATCGGTTGTCAATGTACTTTGCAGTTGTATTCTATTTTTCTTTATTTATAATCTTAAAAGCTGTCAGGCCACATTCAATGCAAAAAGCAAATACCGCAAATACAAAGATCCTCCGTATACCCTGAGCAGACTGTAGGGGCAAGTGCTATTAGCGAGCACCTATGAAGGCCGGCACGGCACACGAGGGGGTGGGTGGTCAGCAGCCATGCCCGGCCGCCTTTGTCTCCCCAGTGACGATGTTTGCACACCGCATCGGGTACTCATTTGAGGCTGAGTCGACCTAGGGGAGGCCCGGGACCGGTTCAGATAATCGCCACCGGTGTTGGCCGTGAGCGGGAATCGAACTCGGCTCGCCAGGTTCGCAGCGTAGCGCTAACCGCTACTCGACCGCAAATACACACACATGCACACACACACAGATATCATGTGTGTTGTGTATCCTGTTGTGTTGTGCATCCTGGTTGGCAGAGTTAGCGGAGTGACACCAACCACCCCCACCCCCCCCCCAATTTGTCCCATTCCTTCACGCCCGCTCGCCCCAGTGTGGGCCAGTCAAGGGAGCAGTCATGCGCGTGTGTGTGCAGGGTGTGTGTATGTAGTGTGTGTGTGTGCAGGGTGTGTGTATGTAGTGTGTGTGTGTGTGCAGGGTGTGTGTATGTAGTGTGTGTGTGTGCAGTTGTGGAGAGAGTGGAGAGTTTCCCATACCTGGGCAGTGTGCTCCTGACCGGCTCCGGTTTAACAGCAGAGGTCTCACTCCGAATCAGTCGAGCGGCAATATCTTTCATCGGTTGCGTAACGCTGTGTGGAAGCTACCTGGTCTGTGACTCCGCACGAAGCTTCAGGTCTTCTCAGCCAAAGTCATGCCCTCCCTTCTCTACGCTTGCGAAACGTGGACCGCCATTATGGAACATCTCCGCCGGTTAGAAACATTTAGGCTGGCTTGCCCACGATCCATCCCGGGTTTAACCAGGCTGCATTGTGTGAGGAATTTACAAATCCTCGAACGATCTGGGCAAAGTCCCATCGGCGAGCACCTCCGGCAGGCAAGGCTGCGTGAGCTGGGTCATGTAGCCCGCATGCCCAGCCACCGAATGCCCAGCCACCGAATGCCCAGCCACCGCATGCCCAGCCACCGCATGCCCAGCCACCGCATGCCCAGCCACCGCATGCCTAAACAGCTTTTGTTTGGCCGGATAGAGGGGGCTAAACGGGCGCGGCACGGGCTAGAGAAGAGATGGAGTGATGTGGTACAGGAGGATGTGGAGCTGAGTGGACTTGCCGATGACTGGTACCAGCGGTGTCAAGATCGTTCTCTGCGGAGGAGGCTCGTGAAGGGCGCTGCTACTGAGCAGTTGGAGGCAGTTGCCCTCCAGCAACAACGGAGGGCAGAGGCGCGACGCTCACAACAACGAGCGGAGTGTCGGGCGGCTAAAACGCAGCAAGTTGGCACAGGTGGTGCATCGGCCACTCATCTCAGTTGACCAATGGCACCTGGGTCTGTCGCGTGACCTTCTGCTAGCGGGCTTTCGACACTTCACGTGGCCTTAACGTGCACATAGCCTGGCACAAGCGCGATGGTGACGTCACCGCTACTTAGTGGCGAATGGTGGTTGTTGTATGTGTATGTAGCGTGTGTGTGCAGTATGTGTGTATGTAGCGTGTGTGTGTGTAGAGTTTGCAGTGGTGTGCACACCACGCGTGTGTGAAATCTGTGCAAGGTGTGTGTAATGTGTAGTGATGTTGGTGTGGGGTGGTAGTGTAGCGGTCAGCGCTACGCTGCGCTACGAACCTGGCGACCCGAGTTCGATTTCCGCTCACGGCCAACATCAGTGACAATTATCTGAACCGGTCCTGGGGCTCCCCTAGGTGGACTCAGCCTCAAATGAGTAACCTGGTGCGATGTGTGAACATCGCCACCTAGAGAGACAAAGGCGGCTGGGCGTGGTGCTTGCCACCCATCCCCTCGTGCGCCGTGCCGGCCTTCATAGGTGCTCGCTAACAGCACTTGCCCCTACAGTCTGTTAAGGCTACAAGGGGGATCTTTGTCTTTTCTGTGTGTGATGTGTGTTGTAATGTGTACATGCGTAAGGTGTGTGTGTGTGCGAGAGATGTGTGTTTTGGATGTGATGAATGTGCGCGCGCGTGTGTGTGTGTGTTGCTGTTGCTGTGGGGGAGTGGTGGTGCAGCGGTTAGCGCGCTGAGCGACGAACCCGTCGACCCGAGTTCGACTCTCGCTCGCCGCCAACACCACCCAGTGACGATTATTTGAACCGGTCCTGGTCAATAAGGCTAACCCCTCAACAACAAAGGGGCAAACAAACCATGTGTAACAATGTACGACGTTTCGGGCAATGGCACCTGTTTTGAAGTGTTAAAGAGACAATGGGAGAGCAAGCAATGATATCGCTAAACCCGAGTAGGGGTGGAATAATTGAGTTGCATAGTGCGTGTTTAGTTTGTTGTCCTTGCTCTCACGCACCTCTAAGGTTGGCTACGTACGGTGCGAAAGAAGTTCTACATACATATTACCCCATAGACGCAACAATACCCATAGACGCAACACTGCCCATAGACTGAAAATTGCCCTATAGACTCAATACTGCACCATAGACTCAGCACTGCACAATAGACTCAGCACTGCACCATAGACTAAACACTGCCCACAGACTCAACACTGCCCATAGACTCAACACTGCACCATAGACTCAACACTGCACCATAGACTCAACACTACCCATAGACTCAACACTGCCCATAGACTCAACACTGCACCACAGACTCAACACTGCACCATAGACTCAACACTGCCCATAGACTCAACACTGCACCATAGACTCAACACTGCACCACAGACTCAACACTGCACCATAGACTCAACACTGCCCATAGACTCAACACTGCCCCATAGACTCAACACTGCCCCATAGACTCAACACTGTACCATAGACTCAACACTGCACCATAGACTCAACACTGCCCACAGGCTCAACACTGCACCATAGACTCAACACTGCACCATAGACTCAACACTGCACCACAGACTCAACACTGCACCATAGACTCAACACTGCCCATAGACTCAACACTGCCCACACGCTCAACACTGCACCATAGACTCAACACTGCACCATAGACTCAACACTGCACCATAGACTCAACACTGCCCATAAACTCAACACTGCCCCATAGACTCAACACTGCCCCATAGACTCAACACTGTACCATAGACTCAACACTGCACCATAGACTCAACACTGCCCACAGGCTCAACACTGCACCATAGACTCAACACTGCACCATAGACTCAACACTGCACCACAGACTCAACACTGCACCATAGACTCAACACTGCCCATAGACTCAACACTGCACCATAGACTCAACACTGCACCATAGACTCAACACTGCCCATAAACTCAACACTGCCCCATAGACTCAACACTGCTCCTCCGAAGAGCACGGTTGGCTACGTACGGTGCGAAAGAAGATCAACATACGCAAACCACTCAAATAACGCGAACATTGTACAACAACAACAATAACCGTCGACGTTTCGGGCTATGCGTGGGCCCCTTTTTCAACTCACCCGTAAGCGAGGGCGACTTCAGCACGGCTGTTCGTGTCCTCACTCTTTTTAGAGAAATAGAAAAACAATAATCAAGGAACGGGAGAGAGACGGGGAGATGCCCCACGCACTCCTTCCACTCTCTGTCTGAGAGTGTGAGATGTCTGGGGCAGTCTATTTATCTTGGCGGGGGGGGGGGATCTCCCTCCCTCTCTCTCTCTATGAGAGTGGGAGATGTCTGGGGCAGTCTATTTAACTTGGCGGGGGGGGGGGGATCTCCCTCTCTATGGGAGTGTGAGATGTGTGGGGCAGTCTATTTATCTTGGCGGGGGGGGGATCTCCCTCCCTCTCTCTCTATGAGAGTGGGAGATGTCTGGGGCAGTCTATTTAACTTGGCGGGGGGGGGGATCTCCCTCCCTCTATCTCTCTATGAGAGTGGGAGATGTCTGGGGCAGTCTATTTAACTTGGTGGGGGGGGGGAATCTCCCTCTCTCTCTATGGGAGTGTGAGATGTGTGGGGCAGTCTATTTAACTTGGCGGGGGGGGGGGGATCTCCCTCCCTCTCTATGAGAGTGGGAGATGTCTGGGGCAGTCTATTTAACTTGGCGGGGGGATCTCCCTCCCTCTCTATGAGAGTGGGAGATGTCTGGGGCAGTCTATTTATCTTGGCGTGGGGGGGGGCCTTGGGGAGAACGTGGGACGGACGAGTGGGGTGGAGGAGCGGTGGTGAAGCGGTTACCGTTGCGTTACGCAAACTACGAACCCCGGCAGAGGACCGGTGCTCGCTAACAGCACTTGCCCCAAGAATATATTAAGGTTATACAGGCGATCTTTGTCTTTTTTTGCCTGTGTGTGTGTGATGTGTGTGTTGCAATGTGTGTGTGCGGCATGTTATGTGTGTGAGAGATATTTGTGTGTGTGTGGTGTGTGTTACATCTGCGGATGTGATGAATGTGTGTGCACGTGCGTGTGTTGTTGCTGCTGCTGTGGAGGAGCGGTGGTGCAGCGGTTAGCGCTGCGTGAACAAATCGCGATTGCTAAACCGGAGTTCCAATTCTCGCTCACGCCCGACACCAGTGACAGCGATTCATCTGACGCGGTTCCTGGGCCCTCCCCTAGGTCGACTCAGCCTCAAATTAGTAAACCTGTTGCGGCGTGCCGTAGTGCTAAGTTGTGTGGGACGGGGGGAGCGGTGGTGTAGTGGTTAGCGCACTGCACTACGAACCCGGCGATGACCCGAGCTCGATTACACGCTCACGGCCAACACCGGTGACGATTATTTGAATCGGTCGCGGGCCTCCCCCCTAGGTCGACTCAGCCTCAAATGAGTTAACCTATGTAGTAAACATCGCCACTGGGGGGGGGGGGGGGGGGAGGAGACAAAGGCGGTCGGTGCGTGGTTGCTGGCACCCTATGCCGGCCTTCATAGGGTGCTGTTCGCCAACAGCACTTGCCCCAACAGCTTCTCTCTGCTGTGCCTACTGCCTTCCACAGGCACTGCAGCTTCTCCCTGCCTTCCACCGATCACCTGCGCCCACCCCCCCTCTCACCCCCCCCCCCTTTCTTCCTTCTCTAGCTCCGCCCACTTACCCTTGGGTTGGGCCCACCACAACTCTTTATAAACTATTGTTGTCAGCAGCTCTGTCTCCTATGTCAGCGGTTGTCCTGCTGTGTCGGTGCCACCTGATGAAGGTCGCTTGCGCTGCGATCGAAACGTCGTGATTTGTTTGATTTTATTTCAGACTACGTGACTTTACCGAAAGAACCAACGAGTATTTATAACGCGGTGGATATTGAACTGAAGCTTGGCTTTAAAAAAATTGTGAATCGCGAATCAAATCGCAATATCTGTCCGAAAAAAATCGCAATGAGATATTTTCACCAAATCGTTCAGCCCTACATCACAGCACCACTCCTGTCACCAGTCGGGATTTGTTTGATGTTTAAGGGGGGGGGGGGGTAAAGAACAACCCGAGCTGATTGACAGGACGACGACAAGCGACGCAGTGGTTCCTCAGCTCTGGAGTGGAGGAGCGGTGGCGCAGCGATCGGCGCGCCGCGCGCGACGATCCACGCTGACTAGATATAATCCTGTATGACAGACGGCGTTGGAATGTTCTTCTATGACGCCGCTCCCGTTCCACCTCCGCGCCTTCAACCAACCCACACTGACCAGCGCGGTGAAGTATGGTCAATCAAACAAGCAAATAAGCGAGGCCTTCATCCAGCAGTGGATTGACAGAAGCCACCATCCATAAGAGGTTTTTTTGTTGGGTTAGATCTCGTAAATATATAAAATGTTGTGTCGTTAAACCCGCCACCACCCGATACAGTCAATTAGTAAGGTTTGTCACGTCAACAGAACGTGGCCAATTCGTCACTAGTACAGCACGCCGGTTGTGTCTTGGAGAGCAAAGCCACTATTTACAATCCGAGTACGACGTTTCGCCAGTAATTACAACTAGCTTCATCAGGCGCACAACGAGATTTGTCTGATTGTAAATGTTGTGGATTTGCTCTCCAACACACAACCAGTCTGCAGTACTAATAACGAATTGGCCACGTTCTGTTTACGTGACGAACCTTGCTAATTGTCCGTGTCGGGTGGTTGGCGGGTTTAACGACACAACATTTATATATTTACGCGATCTAACACCCCCCTCTCCCCCCAAAAAAAACAACCTCTTATTACGCATGACAATTGGGTCACGAAATCCTTCCACGCGTTCCACTGACGCCACCATCCACAACACCCCCCCCCCCCCCCCTGTTTGTGGTTCACCACTTGGACGAGTCCACCCGCTCGTGCGCAAACTTCTCTCGCCCCGTCCCTCCATCTGCCCCCACCCCCGCCGCCTCCTCTCCCCGATCCGCCCCAAACAACGCGACCGAACCCATTCGACTCCCTTCGTGACACAAAACAGCCTTAACCTCACCACCCACCCACCCCAATCAATTTTTTTTATTTTTTTTATTTTACTGCGGGATTTTTTGCTTTTATTATTTTAAATTAATTAGTTGTATTTTTATTTAAATTATTTTAATTTAGAATGGGAACTTTTTATTTTATTATTTATATAGGGGTTTTTTTGCTATTTACGTGACTTTACCGAAAGAACCAAGAATATAAATTTTGATTTAAAGCTTTCGTGACTGCAGTGATTCATATTCTTGGTTCTTTCGGTAAAGTCACGTTGAAGGGAAACAATAAAATGATAATATATATATAAAACAATAAAGTTTTATTTTTTATTGTGACTTTACCGAAAGAACCAAGAATTTGAACCAAGAATATGTATACCAACAAACCCTGTTTACCCTCGGCTCTCTAAACGTCGCTTGCTTGTAACTCACACCAGCTGTTCTGTCACCCCCCTCCTCTCAACCTGCCACCCATCCCTTACCCTCCCCCCCAGGTTTCGCTACTTCAAAATATATTTGGTAAAATCGTTCTTTATCCTGCAGAAATCCGATGAGCTATGAAGCTCTCCCCCCAACCCCCCAACTCACAATACCCCCTCTGTACCCCCTCCCCTAGCCGGTGACCCACACCCCTTTACCCCCCTTTTCGCGTCTACGCTGACAACAACATCCCCCCCACACACACACAGCAAAGAGACAAAGATCCCCCGTGTAGCCTTTACAGACTCGTCGGGGGGGGGGGGGGGGGGGCAAGTGCTGTGTTCGCGAGTCGAATGACCGCCTACATAAAGGCCGGAACGGCAAACGCGAGGGGGTTGGCCAACACCACCAACCACGCCCGGCCACCTTTGTTTCCCCAGTGCTGATGTCCTACACGTGAACGCGGCCGAGTAATTCCGTCCACCGATGCGAGATGGAGCGGTGAAATCGGTAAGCGTGCAGCAGGTGCACCAAGGTGTTAGTGTGTGTGTGTGGGGGGGGTGTAGATCTTCATCCAGCAGTGGATCGACCATGAAAGTCTCGACAAGGCGAGAATATTTGTTGACCTTTGACCCTAAACTTTGCAAAAAACAAACACCCCCATCCCAAGTTCGAGTTGGTACAGCCCGGCGGCTGTAAACATCACGAGATCGCATTAACCATCGTCGCGCAAACAACTCCGGCCCAGATTTTTGGGCTGAGCCATCGAACAAAAAAAGACGGGGGGGGGGGGGGGCGGTGGTGGTGGTCACCCCGCGGCATCGCGTGGCGCTTTCAGATGCGCTTTCTGCAGCAGTCTAGGAACGCTCTTGCCCTTCCAATATTCGGAAGCCACTGGGAGCTGCCACTTTTAAATCATCATCATCTAGATTGAAAACTAATTTATCTTAGAACTCCTTTTTTGTGTTTTTAGTTTGTTGTTCTACATACACACATAACGCACATAGACTAACACTGCCCGTAGGTAGACTCAACGCTGCACCTGTGATTAGCACGGTTGGCTACTTGCGGTTGCAAAAGAAGGTCAACATGCATGAATATAGTCCGTCGCCCCCCCCCCAACTCGAGTTGGTACAACCCTCCCATGCGGTTCTAGTAAACTTCACGAGATCAACTCTTCTCGCTCCCTCCAAGTCGAGTTGGTACATTCCGGCTGCTGCTGAGGTGACGGACAAACGTCACGATATCAACTCCACCCCCCCCCCCTCCAACTCGAGTTGGTACAGCCCCTGTTCTTGCAAACTTCACGAGATCAACTCCACTCCACCCCCCTCCAACTCGAGTTGGTACAGCCCCTTGTTCTGGCAAAACATCACGAGATCAACTCCACTCCACCCCCCTCCAACTCGAGTTGGTACAGCCCCTTGTTCTGGCAAAACATCACGAGATCAACTCCCCCCTCCCTCCAGCTCGAGTTGGTACAGCCCTTGGGGGTTCTGGCAAACTTCACGAAAAAAAAATATTCCCCCTTACTCAGCGAAACGAATCTCCCCCCCACTCCTCCTTACCCCCCTCCACCTCCCCCCACCCAACCCCACACGTCACCCACGCGTGCCTTTGTTTATCGCGCCTAAGCACTCAAGTCACGGGTCCACT
This sequence comes from Petromyzon marinus, assembly GCF_048934315.1. Classification (NCBI taxonomy): domain Eukaryota; kingdom Metazoa; phylum Chordata; class Hyperoartia; order Petromyzontiformes; family Petromyzontidae; genus Petromyzon; species Petromyzon marinus. Next base: position 14,695,027 of record NC_133667.1, on the reverse strand, counting down.
GCACGGGTTTACACATTTGCCCTGTATGGCTCGGTTCATTATACGGAGGTGAAGAGTCGTGTGGGTGCGGTAAACAGGGGAGCGGTGGCGCAGCGGTTAGCGCGTCGCGCCGCGAACCCGGCGACCCGAGTTCGATTCCCGCTCACGGCCACCAACACCCGGCGAACTGGTCCTGGGTCCTGGGTCCCCCCCCCTCCCCCCCTTTAGGTCGACTCAGCCTTCAATGAGTACCTGGTGCCGTGCGTAAACATCAACACTGGGGGAGACAAAGGCGGCCGGGCGTGGTGTCGCTGCGCACACACCCCACCCCCTCGTGTGCCGTGTCGGCCTTAATAGGTGCTCCTCGCTAACAGCACTTGCCCCAGCAGTCTGCTAAGGCTATACGGGGGATCTTTGACTTTGTTGAGAACAAAAATACTGCACGTCCGTTACACGTTAAGTGTCCCGACAGCATCATTGTTATTAAGAACAATCACTGCTGAACAAAGACAAAGATTCCTCCGTATAGCCTTGACAAGTGCTCTTAGCGAGTGGCCAGGACCACGCCCGGCCGCCTTTGTTTCCCTCGTGGTATGGAGGAGATCGTGGGTTCGATCCCGACCGTGGCAATGCCTGTTGTATCTTTGGAGTTTGAGTGTCTCTCTCGCCCTGTGGTCGCGTGAAGGCGAGATGTTAACTACCTCGCCTGATATACAGGTGATCGTAGGTCCGATCCAGGCCCTGACAATGCCTGTTGTATCTTTGGAGTTTGTGTGTGTCTCTCTCTCCCTGTGGTCGCGTAGAGGCGAGATGTTAACTACCTCGCCTGATATACAGGTGATCGTAGGTCCGATCCAGGCCCTGACAATGCCTGTTGTATCTTTGGAGTTTGTGTGTCTCTCTCTCCCTGTGGTCGCATAGAGGCGAGATGTTAACTACCTCGCCTGATATACAGGTGATCGTAGGTCCGATCCAGGCCCTGACAATGCCTGTTGTATCTTTGGAGTTTGTGTGTGTCTCTCTCTCCCTGTGGTCGCGTAGAGGCGAGATGTTAACTACCTCGCCTGATATACAGGTGATCGTAGGTCCGATCCAGGCCCTGACAATGCCTGTTGTATCTTTGGAGTTTGAGTGTCTTGCGGGGGCTGCCGTCCCCCGCCTCCTCCGTCGCAATCGTACTACTACCCCCCGACTGCTCTGTCGGGTTCGGGCTACCGACCTCCAATTCCTCGCCCCCCTGTACCCCCGACTTTGTTGCTGCCCGCGTAGGCATGATCCGCGGCTGGCGCTTAGCCCATTCGCACACACGCCCTACGTGCCCAGGTACTAACAAACCTGACTCCGCTACCTGCCCGGCTCCATACACCAATCACACGTGAGGGACTTGGGGTCAGGGGTCAGAGGGCAGGGGCGTCCACCGCGCGCTCGCCACCGATTGGCGGGGACATCTCTGAGCCGATTTAAAGACCGTTTAAACAGCCACGCTTGTACGCGAACACCAGACGCTACACTCTCCTCTTTACCGTAAAGAGCCGCGCATGCACGCGAACACAAAGCACTCTTCCCTTCTCTTCACGCTCACAAAGACCACACGACACAGTTTACCCTCTACTGGCGGCTTTATTCCCCGCGAATAACCCGCTAAACTACGCGTGTTTGTGTGGGTCAGTAGACGCTAGCCTATCCCTCGGGGATCCTGGACTCAATTTATCCTGCCTGTCGCTCAACTTCCTACCCTCTGATTAATTAGCCCAAACTCACCTCTCCCTTACTTACGCTTACTTCCAATCTGATGCGCCGGAAGCTGTAGAAGGGCGCTGCTGTGGGTTGTCTCCGTGGGGAATCGGGCCTGGCTGCGTTGAACGTCGTCACACGGACGACTCGAACGGCTGGCTCCAACACCCCGCTGATCTCGGTGCCTTGAAGGACTCTGTCTTTTACTGCCTGAATCACCCTCTTTTATCGTCCTAGCTTGCATCGAGAAGAGCAACGTGCTGCCCCGCCCCCCTGGCCTCCCGTCCAATCGGGGGTCCGGATTTTCCCGCCCTTTTGATATTCGGATCCTAGCTCTGGTGATGTCACCGCAGTGGTCCCCTCGACGTCCGCTTTCTGTTCTTCCCGCTACCAGCCTACTGACCCGTGTTGCGTGTGCGCGGTTCCACCCGCGGTGGCTCAACAGCCCCTGCCGTGACCATGCAATTACAATATCAGGTCACGGCGCCGCGGTGCACGTCAGCCTCGGGAGTAGGTCGCCCAATTTCCCGGCCGCAGGAAACCATGAAGCTTGATCCCATTAGGGGCTTCTGGACGAAAACCTGTCGGCCAGGTGGCTCCCCCTCGGGCCCTATGTGGGGTATGCGTGCATTCATGTGGGGGGCGGCGAGGGGTCGCGCAGCGTCGGCGTCGTCACTCCCCGGGGGTCGGCGTCACGGCGGTGGGCACGGCCCCGACGGAGCGGCTCCGCTGTGGCGGCACCACAGTCTCTCTCTCCCTATAGTCGCGTGGATTTTTCTCCGGCTCCTCCGGTTACCCCCCCCCCGCGCCCCCTCCACATTTCTAATAAACATCACGGCGTGTCAGTAGACACGCGATAAATTCTCACGCGATGACGCTGACGACGACGACGATGATGATGCTAAGCCCAACTTTGACCATCATTAGACCTCCTTTGCCAGTACCAAAATATAATAAAAATGCAAACAAAAAACATACTATGATAATATATGCATTGTCCTTGAAACTGATTGGTCCACACCAAGGGACGGCTTTCTTTTGAGCCTCGACCCAATTGGCGCTCGACCAGATGACGCCAAAAGGCCAAAAGGCGTCATCTGGTCGAGCACCAATTGGGTCGAGGCTCAAAAGAAAGCCGTCCCTTGGTGTGGACCAATCAGTTTCAAGGACAATGCATATATTATCATAGTATGTTTTTGTTTGCATTTTGACTGCAGGTATTGTGGTTAATGCAGACATGAATCCTCGTAAAAAAAGGTTTCAGTTTTGTTGCCCGAAAAAAGGGGAAAAACCCCTATTATTAAACTTTGACCGTGTTGTTTATCCGGTCTGCTCGTGAACTGATTTCACCCCCCCCCCCCCCCCCCCCCCTCTTGCTCAACGGTATCTGGATCCGCTGGCTCAGCTCGGATGTTTTTTTTTCATTACCCTGCGAACTAAATGGCCGGTGGACCGTGGGTGGTCTGGGTTCGTCCGTCCGCCACTGCACGGATGACCCCCCCCCCCCCTCACCCCCTACCCCCCACCCCCTTTATACCCCTGCGCAGTGAATGCCGATGAACAATAAAGGAACCTCCGAGTCACCCACCCGAGTTCGCGTTCCTGGCCATCGCAAATGACAGTTCGGCGAAGCGGGCGGTGAATCGTCACCGCCACGCGCAAAAGCCGGAGGAGTGCAGCCAAGACATTCTTATCTCTAAAATAAAAACACCACGCACGCGTTGACTTCTAATATGTGGAGGGGTGACAATCGGAAGGACACGGAGAAAAATCCGAGCGACCGCAGGGAGAGAGAGAGAGAGAGACACGCAAACTCCACAATATACAGCAGGCATGAACAAAATAAGATTCGGTGTTTACCCTTTGTGGCGATAAAACAAGAGGTGTTAAGATGTTCAAACGCCAAATAGATTCCTTTTGCAAAGGAATCAAGTACTGCATTAACCACACACAGTACCTGTGGTGAACATGCAAAACAAACGTTGCTCTGATGGTATTTATAAAGGCATTGTCCTTGAAACTGATTGGCCCACACGAGAGATAGCAGCCTTCTTCATCGCAAAGTGGCACCAGTGTCAGACAGTGTTCGCATTAACGTCGTTCTCCCGTTGGTTGAACATCGTAACACCTCTTTTATTGCTAGAAAGGGTAAACGCCTATTCTAATTTTTAGCATACGTTGATCGTGGAAAAAATAGGTTTACCATGATATATACAGCAGGCGTCAGGGTCGGGATCGAACCCACGAACTACTGCATACCAGGCGAGGTAGTTAACATCTCCTAGCCACCGTGATGATGATGAGAGAGAGAGAGACACCGCAAACTCCAAATATACAACAGGTGTCAAAATCAGGATCGAACCGACAACGTCCTGTACACCAGGCGAGGTAGTTAACATCTCCTAGTCACCGTGATGCTGATGATAAGTGAGCGAGACACCGCAAACTCCAAATATACAACAGGTGTCAGGATCGGGATGGAACCGACAACCTCCTGTATACCAGGCGAGGTAGTTAACATCTCCGAGCCATCCCCCTCGTGTATCATTCCCGCCTTCATAGATTGCTACCCGCTAACAGCACTTGCCCCAACAGCCTGTTAAAGGCGATACGCCGAGGTGGGTGGGGGGAGTCTTTGTCTTTGTGCGTGTTCAGTGTGCGCTGCTTGGGCTTTTGCCGACTCAGCAACAATCCCACGGGGAGAGGGGAGGAGAGGTCGAGGGGGGAAGTGGGGGCGGGGTGGGGGAGTTTAACCTTGAAGAGGGAAGGTCTCTCTCTCTCTCCCTGCTCCGCTCTTAGATGCAACAGCAGCACAAAGAGACAAAGATCCCCCGTATAGCCTTAACAGACTGCTGGGGCCAAGCGCTCTTAGCAACAGCAGCAGCACCTATGAAGTGCGGCACGGTGCACGAGGGGGTGGGGGTGGTGGCCAGCACCACACGCACGCCCGGCCGCCTTAGTCTCCAAGAGTGATGACGAGTTTCTTTTTACACGCCGCAGCAGGTGGCTCATTTGAGGCTAAGTCGACCTAGGGTAGGGTCCCAGGTCCACCACGTGCGTTTGAGACTTATTTGGTGTCCGCTATAAATTTCCACACGACGACGATGATGATTATGATGATGAGCCGCCCACTTTTCTCGAGCTATCATTTGTCAAAGGCCGGGTCGCTCATGACGAAATAAAGAGTCGTAGACTGGGACTCCTCTACTTATGAACGAGTTACGTTCGGGAGGTCTGCTCCGTAAGTTAATCAGTTCGTAAGTCCAACTTCACTTCAAACATGTTGTACGGCATGTACACTAAACACGGGGAATGGCTTCAAAGGTTGTACCATCTCCTGTTGATGTAGATGCCACTGGGATCTTTATGTTCTGCAGATGTAGATGCCACTGGTGTCTTCATGTTCTGTAGATGTAGATGCCACTGGTTCTTTACGTTCTGCAGATGTAGATGCCACTGGTTCTTCACGTTCTGCAGATGTAGATGCCACTGGTGTCTTCATGTTCTGTAGATGTAGATGCCACTGGTTCTTTACGTTCTGCAGATGTAGATGCCACTGGTTCTTCACGTTCTGCAGATGTAGATGGCACTGGTTATTCAAGTTCTGCAGATGTAGATGCCACTAGTTCTTCACGTTCTGCAGATGTAGATGCCACTGGTTCTTCACGTTCTGTAGATGTAGATGCCACTGGTTCTTCACGTTCTGCAGATGTAGATGCCACTGGTTCTTCACGTTCTGTAGATGTAGCTGCCACTGGTTCTTCACGTTCTGCAGATGTAGATGCCACTGGTTATTCACGTTCTACAGATGTATATGCCACTGGTTATTCAAGTTCTGCAGATGTAGATGCCACTAGTTCTTCACGTTCTGCAGATGTAGATGCCACTGGTTCTTCACGTTCTGTAGATGTAGATGCCACTGGTTCTTCACGTTCTGTAGATGTAGATGCCACTAGTTATTTACGTTCTCCAGATGTAGGTGCCACTGGTTCTCCACGTTCTGCAGATGTAGATGCCACTAGTTCTTCAAGTTCTGTAGATGTAGGTGCCACTGGTTCTCCACGTTCTGCAGATGTAGATGCCACTAGTTCTTCAAGTTCTGCAGATGTAGATGCCACTGGTTCTTCAAGTTCTGTAGATGCCTCTGATTTCTCAAATTCTGCAGATGTAGATTCCACTGGTTCTTTAATATCTGTAGATGCCACGAGTTCTTCATGTTCTGCCGATGTAGATGCCACTGGTTCTGCAAGTTCTGCAGATGGAGATGCCACTGGTTCTTTAGTTTCTGCAGATGTAGATGCCACTGGTTCTTCATGTTTTGCATATGTAGATGGCACTGGTTCTTCACGTTCTGCAGATGTAGATGCCACCGGTTATTCAAGTTCTGCAGATGTAGATGCCACTGGTTCTTCACGTTCTGCAGATGTAGATGCCACTGGTTCTTCACGTTCTGCAGATGTACAGTGAGGGAAAACGTATTTGATCCCCTGCTGATTTTGTACGTTTGCCCAATGACAAAGAAATGATCAGTCTATAATTTTAATGGTAAGTTTATTTGAACAGTGAGAGACAGAATAACAAGAAAATCCAGAAAAACGCATGTCAAAATGTTATAAATTGATTTGCATTTTAATGAAGGAAATAAGTATTTGACCCCCTCTCAATCAGAAAGATTTCTGGCTCCCAGGTGTCTTTTATACAGGTAACGAGCTGAGATTAAGAGGACACTCTTAAAGGGAGTGCTCCTAATCTCAGCTTGTTACCTGTATAAAAGACACCTGTCCACAGAAGCAATCAATCAATCAGATTCCAAACTCTCCACCATGGCCAAGACCAAAGAGCTCTCCAAGGATGTCAGAGACAAGATTGTAGACCTACACAAGGCTGTAATTGGCTACAAGACCATTGCCAAGCAGCTTGGTGAGAAGGTGACAACAGTTGGTGCAATTATTCGCAAATGGAAGTAACACAAAAGAACTGTCAATCTCACTCGGCCTGGGGCTCCATGCAAGATCTCACCTCGTGGAGTTGCAATGATCATGAGAACGGTGAGAAATCAGCCCAGAACTACACGGGAGGATCTTGTCAATGATCTCAAGGCAGCTGGGACCACAGTCACCAAGAAAACAATTGGTAGCACACTACGCCGTGAAGGACTGAAATCCTGCAGCGCTCGCAAGGCCCCCCTGCTCAAGAAAGCACATATACATGCCCGTCTGAAGTTTGCCAATGAACATCTGAATGATTCAGAGGACAACTGGGTGAAAGTGTTGTGGTCAGATGAGACCAAATGGAGCTCTTTGGCATCAACTCAACTCGCCGTGTTTAGAGGAGGAATGCTGCCTATGACCCCAAGAACACCATCCCCACCGTCAAACATGGAGGTGGAAACATTATGCTTTGGGGGTGTTTTTCTGCTAAGGGGACAGGACAACTTCACCGCATCAAAGGGACGATGGACGGGGCCATGTACCGTCAAATCTTCGGTGAGAACCTCCTTCCCTCAGCCAGGGAATTGAAAATGGGTCGTGGATGGGTATTCCAGCATGACAATGAACCAAAACACACGGCCAATGCAACAAAGGAGTGGCTCAAGAAGAAGCACATTAAGGTTCTGGAGTGGCCTAGCCAGTCTCCAGACCTTAATCCCATGGAAAATCTGTGGAGGGAGCTGAAGGTTCGAGTTGCCAAACGTCAGCCTCGAAACCCTAATGACTTGGAGAAGATCTGCAAAGAGGAGTGGGACAAAATCCCTCCTGAGATGTGTGCAAACCTGGTGGCCAACTTCAAGAAACGTCTGACGTCTGTGATTGCCAACAAGGGTTTTGCCACCAAGTACTAAGTCATGTTTTGCAGAGGGGTCAAATACTTATTTCCCTCATTAAAATGCAAATCAATTTATAACATTTTTGGCATGCGTTTTTCTGGATTTTTTGTTGTTATTCTGTCTCTCACGGTTCAAATAAACCTACCATTAAAATTAGACTGATCATTTCTTTGTCAGTGGGCAAACGTACAAAATCAGCAGGGGATCAAATACTTTTTTCCCTCACTGTAGATACCACGGGTTCTTCACGTTCTGCAGATGTAGATGTCACTGGTTCTTCACGTTCTGCAGATGTAGATGCCACTGGTTCTTCACGTTCTGCAGATGTAGATGCCACTGGTTCTTCACGTTCTGCAGATGTCGATACCACTGATTCTTCACGTTCTGCAGATGTAGATGCCACTGGTTCTTCACGTTCTGCAGATGTAGATGCCACTGATTCTTCACGTTCTACAGATGTAGATGCCACTGGTTCTTCACGTTCTGCAGATGTAGATGCCACTGGTTCTTCACGTTCTGCAGATGTAGATGCCACTGGTTCTTCACGTTCTGCAGATGTAGATGCCACTGGTTCTTCACGTTCTGCAGATGTAGATGTCACTGGTTCTTCAAGTTCTGCAGATGTAGATACCACTGGTTCTTCACGTTCTGCAGATGTAGATGCCACTGGTTCTTCACGTTCTACAGATGTAGATGCTACTGATTCTTCACGTTCTACAGATGTAGATGCCACTGATTCTTTACGTTCTACACATGTAGATACCACTGATTCTTCACGTTCTAAAGATGTAGATGCCACTGGTTCTTCACGTTCTGTAGATGTAGATGCACTGATTCTTCACGTTCTGTATATGTAGATGCCACTGGTTCTTCACGTTCTACAGATGTAGATGCTACTGATTCTTCACGTTCTACAGATGTAGATGCCACTGATTCTTTACGTTCTACACATGTAGATACCACTGATTCTTCACGTTCTAAAGATGTAGATGCCACTGGTTCTTCATGTTCTGTAGATGTAGATGCACTGATTCTTCACGTTCTGTATATGTAGATGCCACTGGTTCTTCACGTTCTGTAGATGTAGATGCCACCACCGCCATCTGTTGCGCGGCGGTTGAACTTACGACCCTCGGTCCGAACAGGCAACTGGACAGAGGGACCAGCTTTGTTCGTCGTATGTCTGAACGGTAAAAGAGTAACAACAACAAAAAATAGCAACAGCAATGACTCGTGAAGTTCTTCTCTCTCCCTCCCTGCAAAAATTCTCGGGCCACGTTTTTTGTGCCGAGTGTCAACATTCTCTCTTCCCCGTCCGAAGCTCGGAGCCTCCGCGCGGGGTGTGAGGGCGATTGGGGAACAAAGTTCGATGTCTGTGGGGAGTGGGGGGAGTGGGGGGGGGGAGTGGGGGAGTGGGGGGAGTGGGGGGGGGAGTGGGGGGGAGTGGGGGAGTGGGGGGCTGGCGGATTAACGCTGCGCCGCGCTACGAACCCGGGTTCGATTCCCGCTCACGGCCACCAACACCCCCCTAGGTCGACTCAGCCTTAAATGAGTTACCCGGTGCGATATGTAAACATCTCCACGAGGGGGGGGGGGGGGTTGAGACAAAGGCGGCCGGGCGTGGTGCTGGCCAACCCACCCGTTCGTGTGCCACAGTGCCGGCCTTCACAGGTGCTGCTACTCGCCAACAGCACTTGGCCTCAACAGTCTGCTCAGGCTACACGGGGAGGGAATCTTTGTCTTTAGTTATATTTGGGTCGTTTATTTCAATTGTCGACATCAGCGAAGATGCGGTGCAAGTCGGAGATGCGCGCACGCCGCCACCGCCTCCGTTATCAGCGCCGGATAATTCTCTTACGCCACCCCCCCTCGGTATCTCGTTATCGCCGACACGACAAACGGAGATAACACCACCCCCCCCCACCCCCAATGCTGTGACCCAGGTAGGTCGGCCGCGCGTACACGGTACGACAAAACCAGCCCAATCAGCTGTTCGCTTAGCCCAGATGGGGGCTGGATGGGGGGGGGTAACCATGCAAGCTCACTAAGGACTGGGTTTTTGTTGTTGCTAACGATCCGGCGGGTCCACTCGGCTTGACGCGTCGGTGGTGGCGGTTAGACGCGTTCCCCGAAGTGTGCCGCTGTCGCGAGCGAAAAACGCGGTTGAGCGGAAAACAATTCCCCGCCACCGTGAATGGTGTCGCGACGACGATGAAAGTTTGGCGAGATACGAATGCCGCTGCCACCGCTGCCACCGCTGCCACCGCTGCCACCGCTGCCACCGCTGCCACCGCTGCCACCGCTGCCACCGCTGCCACCGCTGCCACCGCTGCCACCGCTGCCACCGCTGCCACCTAAGCGCGCCACGGGGTGGTTGTCGCGTTCCTGAAGAACATCACGTTACGGAAACATCGCGTTGTAACGAATAAAAATATAACGTGGTGGTGGGGGGGGGGGTAAGGCAACAGTCCGCGATAACGGGCGCGATGCGTAACGGCGGGGCCCGGTGGGTTAGCAATCCAGAAGGATCCAGCAGCATCCCCATGCTTTGTAGGACGACGACGCTACGCTACGAGGCAGCCGTCACAACCACCGCTCGTTGCTGACTCGCGCGACCGTCGGGGGGGGGGGGGGGGAGGGGGGTTCCGCTCTGCTCAATCGCGTTACGTAAAAGTTTGCGTTCCCGAATACATTCGTCGTGCTCTCCTGTGCACATCCACATTCGCGTGCTCAAAACGACACGGAGGACAGCGCTGTAATCGATTAAACTCGTGAGATTCTTTATTGGCAAGCTTTGGCCAAGTCTTCGGTGAGTATATATTTTTTTATTGTGCGTGGGTGGGTGGGTGCGTGCACAGTACAGGCGAGTAGAAATCAGCGTGATAGAGGTTTTTGTGTTACATCGCGTACATATATAGAAATGTCGCTAAAACCCGCCACCACCCGACACAGACAACTAATAAGGGTTGTCACGTAAACAGAATGTGGCCAATTCGCCACTCGTACAGCACACCGGTGTGTTGGAGAGCCAAGCCACAACATTTACAATCTGAGTCCGACGTTTGCCAGTAATTACAAGTAGCTTCAGCAGTGCCCATGCAAAACCAAGAACCGATGCATACAGCAAGGGATAACACACAAAACAAACCCAATTTTAACACAAATATTATCCATAATAGAAGGCTTCTGTAAATGTGGGATTTACTAACGAGTTTTTTTTACGTGACAAACCCCGTTACGAATTTGCTGTCGTCGTCGTGATCATCGTCGTCATCGTCATCATCATCGTCATCGTCGTGGGCATCGTCGTTGTCGTCATCATCACCATCACATTTATATTAACACAAACCCCCAAAAAACCCACTATTATGGAAAACACAAATCAATATATACGACAATGGGTCAGTGCAGCACCCCCTTACAAAACTCTCGCCAGCACTGCCGACCACCTCCTGGCCACATCAAAGCCCTGCAAGGGTTTGGGGTTTCTCTCGTCCCCGAGGGCACAAAGAGACAAACATTCCCCCGTATAGCCTGCAACAGACTGTTGGGGGCAAGTGCTGTTAGCGAGCAGCACCTATGAAGGCCGGCACGGCACACGAGGAGGGAGGTGAGGGTGGCCAGGAAAACCACGCGCGACAGACCGCCTTTGTCTCCCCCTAGTGGCGATGTTTACACATCACACCGAGGTACTCATTTGAGGCCGAGTCGACCTAGGGGAGGGCCCAGGATCGGTTCAGATAATCGCTGTCACCGCGCACCAACACCGCACGCGCCACTGGAAGGAATGCCAGACACGATTCACAATGGCCACCGACAACCGTAGAGATTGATTTCAGGTCGGGTGATGGCGATCCCGGGGAGTGCATCTCTCTCCCCTCGCGCTCACCGTCACTGTCGGCTACTCGTCAAGTGGGGCGCCACGGTGGCTCGGAGATGTTAACCACCTCGCCAGGTATGCAGGAGGTCGTGGCTTCGATCCCGACCCTGACGACGCCTGCTGTATATTTGGAGTTTGCGTATCTCTCTCTCTCTCATCATCATCGTGGCCAGATGTTAACTACCTCGCCAGGTATGCAGGAGGTCGTGGCTTCGATCCCGACCCTGACGACGCCTGCTGTATATTTGGAGTTTGCGTGTCTCTCTCTCTCTCATCATCATCGTGGCTAGATGTTAACTACCTCACCAGGTATGCAGGAGGTCGTGGCTTCGATCCCGACCCTGACGACGCCTGCTGCTGTATATTTGGAGGTTGCGTGTCTCTCTCTCTCCCCGTGGTCGCGTGGATTTATCTTCTCCGGGTCCTCGGGTTTTCTTTCTTTTTTCTTTCTCCCTGCCCCCGCATTTAGAATCGACGTCACGCGTGCTCAGAGAGTCATTTGGCCGCCGCTCTAAATTTCCACACGACGATGATAAGCCCACTTCGTTGAGCTATCGTTTCCGATGGGCAGGTCGTTTCTGGGAAGAAAAAAAAACTACACACACAGCTCAGAGGGGGGAGGGGGGGGGCAGAGGGCCCCCTTTCCTTAGCTGTTCAAAAAATGAACAACTAAAAACATATTGTTTTGGTTCAGTCGTAGCCCACGCCGCCTGAGGGCCCCGGACGACGCCAGCGAAGGAAAAGTTTGTTGCCAAGTTTCTCTCAAGGGGGAGTGGGGGGAGGTGATCGATTTGAAGATCATCGACGACGAGGAGGATGGTCGCAGAGGCCTGGCGAACGCCGCGGACGTTCCTGACCACCCCCCCCCCCCAGGAACGAGGGGGGTCAGGGTGAGATAGAATGGGGTTGGGTGGAGGCGTGGGGGGGAAGGTGGGAGGGGCGGGGCGGCCCCCCCTTCTCCTCATCCTCCTCCTCTCCTCCTCCGTCCCCCATCTACGACGCCGCCACCTCCTCATCCTCCTACACTCCGCCCCCAACTCCCATTTACATTGTCGCCACCTCCTCATCCTCCTCCACTCCGCCCCCAACTCCCATCTACATTGTCGCCACCTCCTCATCCTCCTCCACTCCGCCCCCAACTCCCATCTACAATGTCGCCACCTCCTCCGCCACCATCTCCTCCTCCTCCGTCCCCCGTCGACGATGCCGCCGCCTCCTCCTCCGCCACCTCTTCTCCTCCTCTCCTCCTCCTCTCTTCCGTCCCCTGTTTGCAACGCGGCCACCTCCACCTCCTCTCCTCCGTCTCCCCGTCTATAACGCCAACGCCACCTCCTCCGCCACCTCCTCCTCCTCGTCCTCCTCCGACAGCACCAGCACCTGGGCTACGTCGTCGAACTCATAGGTCCTCTTGAGGAACGTGTCCGTCAGCCGGATTCCAGACACGCTCTGCCAGTGGATGGGGGTGGGGGGGGGCGGTGATGGGAGGGATGGGGGGAGGACATAGGAGGCGGTGCAAAGAAGCAGTCAAATGTGAGACAAATTCTGGCAAATCGCAGCGCCCCCCCCTCCCCCCGCCGATGAGGCTGTTTTTTGTTTTTGCTGCTGCTGTTGTAATCGCCAGCGAAACGCTACACAGCGACTCGAACTGGGTAAGTGTTCTTGTGGGTTGTTAACTCTCCAAAAACACGCACAACAACAAATCGGTGCTGAACTAGTAACTAATTGGGGCACGTTTTGTTTACGTGACACAAGCCCTTACCGAATGCCTGTGTCGGGTGGTGGCGGGCTTCACGACACATTTATATTTATGCGATCTAACCCAAGACAAAGATGCTAGATTGCCACGCGCGGCCTTTTGCAAAGAACTGTCTGGGTTAAGAGCGGCGTTGCTTGCGAGTCACTATTAAGGCCTGATCGGCGTTGCACAATGTATGTTGATATATGTAGAACTTCTTTCGCACCATACGCAGCCAACCGGGCGAATCAGATGTGCGGGGCGGGCGGGGGGGGGAGAAGGATAACAAACAAAATGCAAAAAGCCAGCTCTAAAGAAATGAGTTTGCCAATCTAGATGATGACTTAAAAGTGGCATAGCTCCCAGCAGCTTCCTAATCTCGGAAGGGACGATCGTTCCAGGTACGGCCGCAGAAGCGCATCTCGAAGCGTCGCGCGATGATGCGGTGACCACCGTCTCCGTTCGATGGTCCAGCCAAAAGCCGCCGCCGCTGCTGCTGCGACGGCCGAAGTTTCGCATAATGACGACTGTCAACAAGCCCGGTCACATTTTCTCCCCAGTGAGTGAAGATGCTTTACAAATTCAATGTCGTTTCACGCAGCACCCTCTTGAAAATGGAACATTGAGCGGGCAAGGCTGGGGAAGGCCGGGCAAGGCTCGCTTGGCTCAAGTTGTGCATAGTTTGGGCAAGGCTGGATAAGAATGGGCATTGGCTGGGAATGTACTCGGTACGACCGGGAATGGCTTTGGCGTGGCTGGGCATGGGTGGGGTTAGGTTGTGGCGCCCTTCGTTTGCAGGCTGGGCTGGATAAGGCTGAGCAAGGCTGGGTAGGACTGGGCATGACTGGGCATGGCTGGGCAAGGCTGGGCAAGGCTGGGCATGGTTGGGCAAGGTTGGGTAAGACTGGGCAAGGTGGGGGGTGGAGCGAGCCCCACCTCCCACCACAACCCCCCCCATCCGTCCCCCCCAACCACCCCCCACCCCCTTCACCTGCAGGCCAGGCATGGTTGGCAGCAACATGAGCACTGCTTGGAGGCCCCCTAACCTGAAGGCTTGGGCATGGCTGGGCAAGACTGGGCAAGGTTGGGCAAGGCTGGCCATGGCTGACGAACCTCCCACCCCCCCTCCACACCCCCCTCCCTCACCTGCAGGCCGGGCATGGCTGGCAGCAGCATGAGCGCCGCTTGGCGGGACGAGGCGCTGGGCAGGCGGCCCAGGTCCCTGGCGAGGAGGCCGCACCAGCAGAGCGCGTCCGAGCTGCGTAGCTCCAGACGGAGGTCCATGGTGCGCTCGCTGCGCCAACGACAACGCCGACGACGATAACATCGTGGTCATCGTCGTCGTGGGCATCATCGTCGTCATTATCGTCGTCATCATCTTCGTCATCGTCGTCATCATCACTCACGACTATGATGTGATGATAATGATGATACTGATGATGCTAATGACAATGTTGATGCTCCTGATGATGCTGACGAGGATGCTGATGTTAATGACGATAACGACGATGCTACTGACGATGATGATGATGGCGGTAGTGATGTTGACGATGGTGATGATGATGATGCCACTACCTGCAGTTGGTAATTTTGAAGGCCACCGTGAAGGGCTCCTCCAGGTGGGCCATGTCAGGGATCGTCTCGATCTCTAAGCGCACGTCCCCGTAGCCCGGGGCCTGCAGACACGGACACACGTCACCACCGCTGCCATGATCAACATCAACACATCACCAACATTAACACTACTTCACCAACATCACCAAATCACCAACATCATTAACACCACATCGCCAATATCATCATCAACACCATCAACGCCATCAACATCATCAACATCATCAACACCATCATCACCAACATCACCACCATCACCAACATCAACACCACTTCACCAACATCAACATCGCCATTATCAACATCAACCTTACCAGCTCCTACTCCTCCCGCCCTACCTAGCCCCCCACCTCCCTCCTACTATCTCCACCTCCTCCCCTCCCAGCCCCAACACCAACACCACTTCACCCACATCAACATCATCACCATCGCCAGCGTCACCAACGCCAACATCGTGGCTTCAACCTGACCGCCTCCTACCCCTCCCTCCCCCTCCTCTCTCTCTCTCTCAGGCTCCCACGATCTCCACCCCCCCTCACCCACCCCCTCCCCTCCCCCCACCTCACCCCCCCTCACCCCCCCTCACCCCCCCCCAACACGCACCACGCGCTGCAGCTGGCTGGTCTGCAGCCTCCCTCGTTCTCCCAGGTTGGTTCGCCACACGATGTCCATCTTGCCGATGTGGGTGACCCCGCGCAGGCCCCCGGCGCCCGCCTTCTCCGCCACGTCGGGGCGCGCGTGCAGCCGGTACAGGAACTGCCGCGTCTCGCCGGGGCCCAGGTAGCGCCCCTCCGAGAGCCTGGCGCGGGCCCGCGGTGGTGGCAATGGGTGGGTGGTGGTTGGTGGTGGTGGTGGGTGGGTGGTGGAGATTGGTGGTGGTGGGGCAGGGTGGTGGTGGTGCGGGGTGGTGGGTGGTAGTGGTGGGTGGTAGTGGTGGGTGGTAGCAGCGGGTGGGTGGGTGGTGGTGGGTGGTAGTGTTGGGTGGGTGGTAGTGTTGGGTGGGTGGGCGGTGGTGGTGGGTGGTGGGCGACATTTGTTACATTCGCACCATCCGATCAGCACTGGTTGGCTATGTACAGTACGAAAAAATGTCATCGTTCATACATACAAACAAACGTACCACCACCAAAGATCCCCCCGTGGAGCCTAAACAGACTGCTGGGGCAAGTGCTGTTAGCGAGCAGCACCTGTGAAGGCCGGCACGGCACACGAGGGGGTGGGAGGTAGGAGGAGCGGTGGGGAGGTTACCGCGACGCGGGGTCGGTGTCCACGACAGCGTTGAGGGGCGCGACGGCGTACAGCGGAGACGGCTCCAGCCACACGCGCTCCACGCACATGGGTGACGACGTGATGTTCTGGATCTGGGCCTCCAGGAAGACCTCCTCGCACTGCACGCACGGCGGGGGGGGGGGGATGAGGGGCAGGGGGATCAGGAGGAAGACGGTGAGTTGCGGGGGTAGGGGGCGCACGCGCGCACAGATACGAAAGTAGACAAACACACACACAGACACATTTGCAGTACACAGACACGCGCACAACAAAACACACACAGAAACGCGCGCGATGGACACACACGCAGCACACACAATCACAGAAACTTGTGCAGCGCACAGACACACACATGCGCAGTGCGCACACACACAAACACGCACAGACAAGCGTAGGGCACACAGAGACATGCACAACACGCACACAGATATATGTGCATAAACAGAAGCATAGATATAAACAGCTACAAAACAACAAACACACGTGCACACACATCTCGCACACGTTCTTCACACCCACAGACGTAAAATTCACATCATACACAAAGATATCTCACACACACGCAATCTCACACAAAGACATCACACACATACACGGATATCTCACACACACACATCTCACACACAGACAACTCACATGCACACACACACAGATATAACATAGACATAATACACACACGGATACCTCACACACAGAAATCTCACATACACACACAGATATAACATAGACATCATACACACATCACACATATCTCACGCACTCTCATCTCACACACACACAATCACGCATACAGAAATCTGACACACACAGACGTAAAATACAGATCACACACACATCACACATATCTCACGCACACTTATCTCACATACACATCACGCACACAGAAATCTCACACACACACACAGACGTAACATACATCTCTCACACGCACACAACCAAACACACACAGACGTAACATACACCTCTCGTATGCACACAACCAAACACACACATACGTAACATACACATTACACACGCACACAACCAAACACACACAGACGTAACATACACCTCTCGTACGCACACAACCAAACACACACAGACGTAACATACACATTACACACGCACACAACCAAACACACACAGACGTAACATACACCTCTCACACGCACACAACCAAGCACACACAGACGTAACATACACATCTCACACATCACGCACACAGAAATCTCACACACGCACACACAGACGTAACATACACCTCTCACATGCACACAACCAAACACACACAGGCATAACATACACATCTCACACATCACGCACACAGAAATCTCACACACACACACAGACGTAACATACACCTCTCACACGCACACAACCAAACACACACAGATGTAACATACACATCTCACACACACACACACAGATGTAACATACACCTCTCACACGCACACAACCAAACAAACACAGATGTAACATACATATCTCACACATCACGCACACAGAAATCTCACACACACACACAGACGTAACATACACCTCTCACACGCACACAACCAAGCACACACAGACGTAACATACACATCTCACACATCACGCACACAGAAATCTCACACACGCACACACAGACGTAACATACACCTCTCACATGCACACAACCAAACACACACAGGCATAACATACACATCTCACACATCACGCACACAGAAATCTCACACACACACACAGACGTAACATACACCTCTCACACGCACACAACCAAACACACACAGATGTAACATACACATCTCACACACACACACACAGATGTAACATACACCTCTCACACGCACACAACCAAACAAACACAGATGTAACATACATATCTCACACATCACGCACACAGAAATCTCACACACACACACAGACGTAACATACACCTCTCACACGCACACAACCAAACACACACAGATGTAACATACACATCTCACACACACACACAGATGTAACATACACATCTCACACATCACGCACACAGAAATCTCACACACACACACACAGATGTAACATACACCTCTCACACGCACACAACCAAACACACACAGACGTAACATACACATCTCACACATCACGCACACAGAAATCTCACACACACACACAGAGGTAACATACACCTCTCACACGCACACAACCAAACACACACAGATGTAACATACACATCTCACACACACACACACAGATGTAACATACACATCTCACACATCACGCACACAGAAATCTCACACACACACACAGACGTAACATACACCTCTCACACGCACACAACCAAACACACACAGATGTAACATACACATCTCACACATCACGCACACAGAAATCTCACACACACACACAGACAGACGTAACTTACACCTCTCACATGCACACATCTCACACACACACAGATGTAACATACACCTCTCACACATCTCACACACACACACACAGATGTAACATACACATCTCACACATCACGCACACAACACACAGAGTCGCGGCTCTCCAATGGGTCTCATGCGTCGCTCACGGCCACGGACCACTTCAACCGATCGACGGCAGGCGACCCCCCACCCCTCCCACCAACCGCACGGCACTCCAATGGCACCCCCCGCTGCCGTCAATTAAAACTACGGCAAAGCGGTGGCGATGGTGGTGACAATGGTGGTGGTAGTGGCAGTGGCGGTGGTAGCGGTGGCAGCGACAGTGGTGGGGTGGCAGCGGTGGCGGCGGCAGCTGTGGTAGCGGTGGCGGCGGTGGTGGTGGCAGCGGTGGCAGCTGTGGTAGCGGTGGCGGTGGTGGCGGCGGTTACGGAGGAGAGAAAAAGCGATTGGCGCAACGCGCCCCCCCCCCCCCCCCCCCGTTGGGGATTG
The DNA here is from genome assembly GCF_048934315.1 of Petromyzon marinus. Lineage (NCBI taxonomy): Eukaryota > Metazoa > Chordata > Hyperoartia > Petromyzontiformes > Petromyzontidae > Petromyzon > Petromyzon marinus. The sequence goes on along the minus strand of NC_133667.1, from coordinate 14,676,122 downwards.
AAGCGAAAGCCCCAAAGCACCCAAGTGGGGAAGACTGGAAGACGAGTTCAGCGGGGGAGCTACGACAGCGAGCCGCGTGCGCCGCACAGGAGCCTTCTGGTCCACGGAGCCCTGAGAGTCTGCTGCTGCGATGACGTTACCGCTGCCGCGATGATTCTACCGCTACCCCGATGATTCTACCACTGTCGCAACGGCGCCACTGCTACCGCGAGATGATTCGACCACTGTCGCGATGGCGCCACCGCTGCCGCGATAATTCTACCGCTACCCTGATGATTCTACCGCTGCCCCGATGATTCTATCGCTGTCGTGACGACGCTGCCGCTACCGCGATGATTCTACCGCGATGATTCTACCGCGATGAATCTTCCGCTGTCGCGACGACGCTGCTGCTGCCGCGTTGGCAGCAGTGCAGTAGCGTAGCGGGGGGGGGGGGGGCGACGCTGGATGATGGGGGGCGGGGGCCGCCGCCAGGGGGTGGGAGGGGCGCCACGCAAAGTGCAGAATGTCAACGCGACAGCACGTGTCTTGAGACACACACACAAAGACAAAGATCCCCCGTATATCCCTTAACAGACTGTTGGGGCAAGTGCTGTTAGCGAGCACCTATGAAGGCCGGCACAGCACACGAGGGGGTGGGTGGCCAACACCACGCCCGCCCGCCTTTGTCTCCCCAGTGACGATGTTTACAGATTGCATCAGGCACTTGTTTAAGGCTGAGTCGACCAAGGGGAGGCCCAGGATCGGTTCAGACAATCGTCACTGATGTTGAGCCGTGAGCGGGAATACAAATCGGGCCATAGCCGGGTTCGTAGCGCAGCGCGCTAACCGCCGTTACACTACCACTCCCCAAACACGCACGCACACACGCACGCACACACACACACACGCACGCACACACGCAGGGTTCGCAAAGAGCCACCACCAGCAGCAGTAGCGCACGCAGAAGGCCACGGTGACGCAAACAGCACGCGGCCCCCGCGCGGCTACGGTGAAACGGTAGAAAACTCGCGGCGGGGGGTGGGGGGGTCGGGGTTAGTGGGGGGGGGGCAGCGTCCGGCGTTGCGGTTAGGCTGAAGGCGGTGGCGGGGGGGGGGGAAGCGGGGGGTGGGTTGGGCAGCACCACCGGGGCCATCAAACCAAAGGGTAGAGATAAGCAGGAGGGTGGACAATGCGGGGGAAGGGTGGAGGATGTTACCACTGCACTGAGTTCGTCCTACAGGGATGGAGGGTGGGTGGGTTCGGTGGGTAGGTGGGTGGGGTATGGGGAGGGGGGGGGTAGAACGAGAGACGTGGAGAAGACAGAGAGACGCAGATACAGGCAGGAAGTCACAGACGGGGACAGTGAAGGGGACAGGAACGTATACGGACACAGACGAGAGACGTCGATAGATACGGGCAAGGGCCCAAGGCAAACACAGAGAGCGAGACGGACAGAATTGTAGAAGAGACCAACGAAGGGGAAGAGATATGGAGAAAGTGGCAAATAGACGCGTAACGAAGGGGACAGAAGGAGTAGACCGTGGGAGACCGCGTGTAAAGCCAAAGACACACAGAGAGGATTGTAGACGGACAGGCAGAGAGATAGACAGAGAGACACGAAGAGTAGGAGAGAGAGAAATGCAGACAGAGAGGCACACAGGGAGATGGGCAGGAGAGAGATAGACAGAGACACGGGGAGTAGGGAGAGAGAGAGATGCAGAGAGACATAGGGAAGTAGAGAGAGAGAGATGCGGAAATAAATACCGAGAGAGACGTAGGGAGATGGGCAGTCGGACAAAGAGAGAGATCCGGAAAGAGGCACAGAGAGAGAGAGGGTTGGGGAGTGGATAAAAGAGGAGAGGATATGTTGGAAAAATTGTGAGAGGCACAGGTGGTGTTGGGAGGGGTGCGGTGGGGGGGATTCACAGGGAGAGAGGGGTGGGAGGGAGGGAATGAGGGTGGGGAATGAGAAAAATATAATTCAAGCGGTTACAATGAGCAAAATTAAACCAAACAACACAACCAAGAATCCACAGCCTGCAAAGTCACACAGGGCATTAGGGGAAAACAACAGCAACAACAACAAAATCATAACATGCATTATCCAATCACGTATAGCGACGACTTTAGATTTCATACCAAACATATTTGATACTTGGGGCGCGGAGGGCTGGTGGCAGTGGTTAGCGCACAGCGCTACGAACCCGGAATCCCCGAGTCTCAGTCCTGACCGCAACCAACCTCAGGATCGGTCATGGCAGCCACACCGATTCCAATGACTCGTTTTAATAGGGGTGCCTGGTATACAGGAGGTCGTGGGTTCGATCCTGACCCTGACGCCTGCTGTATATTTGAAGGTTGTGTGTCTCTCTCTCTCCCCCCGTGACCTCGTGGATTTTTCTCCGGGTCCTCACGGTTTTCCCCTCCACATTTAGAATCAACATGCGTTTAGAGTAATCTCACTGCTATACATTTCCACGTGATAATAAGCCACTTTGTCGGGTTATCGTTTGTGATGGCCGGGTTGCTTCTGAAAGAGAGAGCGACACGGCTCGGTGGGGCCTTACCTCCGCGTTGTAGAACTTTGTCTTGACTTCGAGAGGCTTCAACACCTGCGGCGGAAAAAAGGAAAGTTGAACGATTTTACGTGGCAAGAATTTAAAGTATTTTTTTTTCTTTGTCGCAGACTTCAATCCCGATCGTGCTAGCGGGGCGGGTGGGCGGGGATAGGCACAGCCACCCGTGTGTTAAGAGAATGGCCCCGCTGGAAGCAGATATCAAAGAACCGCTTCTGAGAATCAACTTCTCAGTGACCGTGAATGGAGAGGCCAAAGATGGGGGGGGGGGGGTAGGAGGGTCGGCAGCAGTGCGATGCTCACCTGGAATTTGAAAAACTTTCGGAAGTAGAGCTTCTCCGCGCTCTGCGTGGCGTAGCTGACGGCGCACACGAGGCTGTGACGGGAAAAGCCGAGGGGAGGGCGGTGATTGAACCACATGGGGTAGGGGGATAACACGCCTCGTGCCTGTATGTGTCTGCTGTCACATATAATGCTGCAGAGCGGTTAGCGCTCTGCACTACGAACCCGGCGACCCGAGTTCGATTCCCGCTCACAGCCACCAACACCGGTGACGATTATCTGAAACGACCCTGGGCCTCCGCTGGGTCGACTCAGCCTGAAATGAGTACCTGGTGCGGCATGTAAACATCGCCACTATGGAGACAAAGGCGGCTGGGCGTGGTGCTGGCCACCCACCCCCTCGTGTGCCGTGCCGCTGCTCGTTAACAGCACTTGCCCCCAACAGTCTATTCGGGGCTACACGGGGGCGGGGGGGGACACCTCTGCATTTGTCTCACATGTGAGTTCCCAGCTCCTTGACCTCGTGGTGGATGACGTCATCGATGCAGCTGTCCGGGTGCAACTCGGCGGCAGGGGGCGTCGAGCCCCCCGAAAGGTTCAGCCTCTGGCTGCTCGTCTGCAGGTCGGCCTCAACCAGCAGGGGGTGGGGTACGGAGTACGGAGGGGGGGGGGGGGGCGGGGGGGGGGAAGAGGAGCAGCGCGCAGCAAAAACCGTTAACTCTCCGCTGCGCGGTTTGCCCGACCGTCGCTCGTCGGAGGACGCGGGGGGAGGGGTCGACAGACTACACTCAACAAAAAAGCCAGTCCTCAAAGAGACGAGTTTTCAGTCTAGATTGGAAAGTGCACAGGTCCACTCGTTACGCACAAAAGTGTCTGCGCAAATGAATCACGATACCTGGCTGATGATAAGCCACTTCACTGAGCGATCATTTGTGGTCAGGTAGCTTCTGAAAAAGAGCTACATAGTTCAGTGGGGCCTCATCTGGTAAAATAAAAATAGTTCACAGTTTTATAGATTTGTTTGTGTTTAGTTTATTATCTTTCCCCCACACCTCCATTGCCTACGGTGCGAAAGAAGTTCTACATAAACATACACACTGCCCATAGACTCAACGCTGCACCTCCGATTAGCACGGTTGGCTACGTACGGTGCTAAAGAAGTTTTACAAAACACACATATATACTACCCATAGACTAACACTGCCCTCAGACTCAGTGCCACACTTATGATTAGCACGGTGGGCTACGTACGGTGCGAAAGAAGTTCGACATACACACGTATATACTGACCATACACTCAACGCAGCACCTCCGATTAGCAAGCTGTGGCTACGTACGGTGCGCAAGAAATTCTACGTATGCACGCACGTACACGCGCACACACATTGACTGGTGGCGACGGCCCATGCAGCGCGTCCCGACCCTCACCTTGATGGAGACGTCGCGCACCAGCTGGCTGCTGTCGTTGTGCACGCTGATGTAGCTGGAGAACGTCTCTCCCAGGAAGATGTTGCTGCACAAAGACAAGGATCCCCACCCCAACTGTGTAGCCTTTAACAGACTTGTTTAGATAACACCTACCAATTCTAGATTTGAAGCTTTCATGACTGCAAGGATCCATACTCCTTGGTTCTTTCGGTAAAGTCACGTAGATGAAAAATAAAAATAATGAAAATAATAAAATGAAAACTAAATTAAATACGACGTTTCGGGCGCAACACCTACCAAGTTTTACTGCTGTGAACTTCCACACGATGGCGATAAGCCACTTCGTTGAGCTTTCATTTGTGACAGCCAGGTCTCTTTTGTTGTTTTAACGTTCTTACCCCGAGCCCCTACTGGACATGTGAAAAAGAGCTTTATAGCTCATCGGATTCTCCAGTATAAATAAATATTCTGATTTTGAAAAAGGGCTCTATAGATCAGTGGGTCTTACCTGGTAAAATAAAAAATACAGTTCAGTTTAGTGTGGTTTGCCCCGGAGCCCCGCACCCACCTACGGACAGCCCTGCTGATGGGATGTTTAAAATACTTAATAAATAAAATTTGATAGAGGGACACATTTATTTACTATATATTTTTATTTTACCAGGCAAGGCCCCAATGAGCTATGTAGCTCTTGTTCAGAAGCGACCTGGCTATCACAAATGATATCTCAAGAAAGCGGCTTATCATAACGTGGAAACTTATAACAGTTTAGAGTATTTGCGTAATCGTGTTTAGAAGTATTTGCCTGCTATACATTTCCGCACGGTGATGATAATCCACTTCGTTGAGCTGCCATTTGTGATAGCCAGGTCGCTTCTGAACAAGAGCTACATAGGCCTTACCTGGAAAATGTTTGTTTTAATATTGTTTTCGAGAATGGGATCGTGGGAATTCTTACCCAAAGTTCTGTGGGAGAGTCAGCATGTCCCCCAGCACCGTGCAGTCCCCCCACTTACAAACGCTGCACGGTCGGGGGGACACTGTCCCAACAGCCCCCCTACACACACACACACACACAAAGACAAAGACCCCCCCGCCCCCGTATAGCCTTTAACAGTCTGTCGGGGCAAGTGCTGCTTTGCGATTAGCGTTGATGAAGGCTGGCACGGCACAGGAGGGTGGCTGGCCAGCAGCATGCCTGGCCGCCATGCACGCACACCAACAACAAAAAATGTCAAATGTCATCCAGGCGTGACAGTCGCATGCACCTCTCATCTGCTCCACCAGCGCAACACTCACCTGCTAGGTCCCTCTCCTCGCAAGAAACGGGAAGGGCGATGTGCAGAGATGGCCGGGTGAGGCGCATCACTGCAAAAGGGCACGATGAGGGGGGGGGGGGGGGACACAGGTGGGGTCCAGAGGGCAGATGCAGGGACGAAGGGAGAGAGACAGAGAGAGGAGAGAGACACGGGGAGATAAGGGGGGAGGTGAGCGGCAAGAATCAATTGTCACGTAGACTCCTTCAAGATAAAACGCTAAACTATTTTTTTTTATTTTACCAGATAAAGGCCACTGAGCTATATATTACAGCTCTTTTGCAGACGTGACCTGGCCACAAACGACAGCTCAACGAAGTGGCTTATCACGTGGAAATGTATATCAGCCAAATACTCTCGACGCATGCTTCTATATGTGGCGGGAAAAACCGGAGCACCCGAATAAAATCCAGGCCACCACAGGGAGAACATGACAACTCCAAATATACAGGTGTCAGGGTCAGGATCAAACCCACAACCTCCTGTATTCCAGGCGAGGTAGTTAACATCTCGCCATCTTGGCGCCCAAGATAGCCATCGAATGAAGACGGTCACCCAGATCACGCGCTTTCAGATGCGCTTTTTGCAGCCGTCTGGAATGCTCTTCCTTCCGATATTAGGAAACCGCTGGAGCTATGCACTTTTAAATCTAGATCGAAAGCTCATTTCTTAAGAACTGCTTTTTGTCTATAACTTGGTCTTCCCCCGTACCTCCAATTAGCACAGTTGGCTATGTACGGTACAAAATAAGTTAAACATACACACGTAAATACCACAGCCTTCGCCATATTTCAGATGCAAAGTAGGAGTTGGTATGTGGTCAGGGCTTGAATGGATGACTAGAATGAGGCAATGTGGCATCATATGCACGCTCACTCATCTGGGATCACTCCAGACACTCTCTCCTGTGGGAGTCTCAGCAGTGAGACTATCCCTCCTGTGAAAGTCTCAGCAGTGACACTATCCCCTACTGGAGTTTCAGACAATTACTGTAGTGAGTTGTAGGTGCGAGAATAATTCACAAAACGCTGAAATAAAAAATATAAAACTTTTATTTTAATGTAAACATTAACAATACAAACAACAACTTAAAGCATGCACCACATGGCAGTAAATTTTTCCTATACTTCAACATGAACCGTGACAAGAAAATAAATGTGACAACGCAGATCACAGGAGCCAGGCGTGGGTAGGTTGCAAATTAGCTTCGAGCTTCCGCCAATCATCGTCTTCATCATCATCAGCCGTGCTCTATCCACTGGCCGGGACCGCTGAGAACCTGGGATCGAATCCTGGTTTCAGCCACCGCCTGTGATTAACCTGGGTTTCAAGTGCAGCGAATTGATGACAATAATTTACATTTAGACGTATGTATATACATCTGGATTGCAAATTTATTTCTTGAGAACTGCTTTTTGTGCTTAGTTTGGCACTTATTTTGGCTAAATTCCAGCACTGAGAATTGAAAAGATCAGTTGGACCTCGGTTTATGTTAAAACAGCGGTTATCAACCGGGGTGGGGGGAGGGCGGTAACGTGGCAATGTCCCAGGGGGTTACGTGAGGCGATTTATAAAATGTAAGTCGTTGGTGAATAATCGCGTATAAACCTGCCGATATAAATTAGCTATGATAAAATGTCTATACGTATGGTAACCTAGAAGGAGAAAAAATACCTTTCTAAACTCATTGATGGTCATGGGCGGAGCCACAGGGGGGGCTGGGGGGGGATCAGCCCCCCATGAAATTTTGGGAAAGTCGGTAATCGGGATAACCGGATATCCGGCTGCTGCAAAATGCTGCAGGCTGCTACCTTGTGCTGCCCTGCAGGCTGTCACCTTGTGCTGCCCTGCAGGCTGTCACCTTGTGTGCTGCCCTGCAGGCTGCCACCTTGTGTGCTGCCTTGCAGGCTGCCACCTTGTGCTGCCCTGCAGGCTGTCACCTTGTGTGCTGCCCTGCAGGCTGCCACCTTGTGCTGCCCTGCAGGCTGTCACCTTGTGTGCTGCCATGCAGGCTGCCACCTTGTGCTGCCCTGCAGGCTGCCACCTTGTGTGCTGCCTTGTAGGCTGCCACCTTGTGTGCTGCCTTGTAGGCTGCCACCTTGTGTGCTGCCCTGCAGGCTGCTACCTTGTGTGCTGCCCTGCAGGCTGCCACCTTGTGCTGCCCTGCAGGCTGCCACCTTGTGTGCTGCCCTGCAGGCTGCCACCTTGTGCTGCCCTGCAGGCTGTCACCTTGTGTGCTGCCCTGCAGGCTGCCACCTTGTGCTGCCCTGCAGGCTGCCACCTTGTGTGCTGCCTTGTAGGCTGCCACCTTGTGTGCTGCCCTGCAGGCTGCTACCTTGTGTGCTGCCCTGCAGGCTGCCACCTCGTGCTGCCCTGCAGGCTGTCAACTTGTGCTGCCCTGCAGGCTGCCACCTTGTTCTGCCACCTTGTGCTGCCCTGCAGGCTGCCACCTCGTGTGCTGCCCTGCAGGCTGCCACCTTGTGCTGCCCTGCAGGCTGCTTGAGCGGCAGCCTTTCGAACTTATCGAACTTATTAGCCACATCAGCGGCTCCGACCTATTAATAAATTCCGCACGTCCACCACAGCCTTCTTATACATTTGTGGCACCCATTGTAAAACATAAACACTGGATATCACAGAATATTGAAGTCAGCCCCCCCAAAGTCAAAATCCTGGCTCCGCCCCTGTTGATGGTGAACAATGCGGGTCTCCAAGAGTAACCAGCGAGCGCGAACAAATAACGTCACGCATGCAGAGCGTCCGTTTATTTTTTTATTCGCTTGCAGTTACTAGCTTAGTTAGGATATACCTGAGAAAATAGACAATTGGTGAAAACATTGATGGGACCTCCTTTGCCAGTACCAAAATATGATAACAGGTTTTCCCCCTTTTTTCTGGCAACAAAACAGGTGTTAAGATATATTCTTAGTTTTTTCGGTAAAGTCACGTTGAAGAGAAACAACAAAATAATAAAATATATATAAAACAAAAAAATAATTCTCACGACGTTTCGACCATAACTCAAACGGTCATCTTCAGGTGTGTTGGTTTGCATAAATTTATTTTTAAACGGCGCATTTATTTATTTATAAAAAAACGTTAGCGCCACGCGCAGCGATTTGGCAGTTTACCCAGGACTAGTCCATCTATATTCTGAAAAGAGGAGGGGGGAGACGAAATTTTTTATAATGTATGCTGTCTGAAAGCCCACTGTAAGCGTGAACAATCAATTAAGAACTTAATTAAGGTGTTAAGATGTTAAAAACATCAAACTGAAACCTTTTACAAGGAATAATGTCTGCATTAACCACAATGCTCGTGGTCAGAATGCAAACAAAAAAACATACTCTGATAACACCGTTTGAGATGAGGCTCAAAAGAAAGCTGTCTCTGGTGTGGGCCAATCAGTTTCAAGGACGATACATATATTCATCTTCTTTGGTTCTTTCGGTAAAGTCACGTAGAATGAGAATAAAATAATAAATTGCTAAAATAAAATAACAATACCGTAGTCACAATAATATTATTGTGTTATTTTATATTATCAATTTATTATTTTATTCTCATTCTACGTGACTTTACCGAAAGAACCAAAGAAGATGAATCATTGCAGTCACGAAAGCTTTAAATCGAAAGATACATATATTATCAGAGTATGTTTTTTTGCATTCTGATCGCAAGCAATGTGGTTAATGCAGACGTGATTCCTTGTAAAAGGTTTCAGTTTGGTGTTTTTAACATCTTAACACCTGTTTTGTTGCCAGAAAAAAGGGAAAAAAACCTATTATCATGCGAAAACATTGACGTTCATTATTCGAACATGGATTTCTCAGCACCACGTTGGGTCAGGCAAAAGGAGGGGGGGGGGGGGTTACTCAGTTGAAACAAAATTCAACAAGGGGGGGGTAACAGTAGCAAAGAAAAAAAGGTTGAGAACCCCACTGCATTAAACTGCAGCACACGAGCAAAATAACAGCGACGACAAATATCAAACCGTGACTTCTGCAGTCTTTGTGTTTTCCTATGGAAAAAAATCGCTTTGCTATAATATATAGGGATACTCTTTGGTTCTTTCGGTATTTTATTTTTAAATCACAAGCATGTGTTGTGCCCGAAACGTCGTGATTCATTTTATTTTTCTACCTGCGTGACTTTACCGAAAGAACCAAAGAGTATGGATTCCTGCAGTCACGAAAGCTTCAAATCAAGAATATATAGGGGGTAAGGAAACAGTCCGCGATGGCGCGCAACGCAGGGCCCGAACAAAGGCCGAGGCGCGTGGTGGGTAGCATCTAGAAGCATCCAGCAGCATCCCAATGCCTTGTGTGAAGCTACACCGAGGCAGCCGTAACAACCGCTTGTTCCTGTTCGCTCGGTCGCGTTACATCCACTTCGCATCCGCATTGGAAGAAAAGGTGTTCCCGAATACCGTATTTTCCCGCATATAACCCGCGGGGTATACCACTTTTTACAAACAAAACAAGACCCTGCGGGGTATATGGAGGTGCGGGTTATCTGAAACTTGTTTTACACAAAACGCCATTTTTGCGGGGTATATGCATCTGCGGGTTATATGCGTTTGCGGGTGAGATGCGTATGGGTTATATGCGGGAAAATACGGTACATTCATCGCGTTCTATTAAATTTGCGTTGTAAAAACGACAACACGCGGCGTTCTAGGAGACCGGACTGTGTCTGGAGCCACAAAAATTAAGCGTGACATTCGCAACGACGCAACATTACTTAATTCCCGTGGTCACGATGACCTTACACGTTAAAAGATAAGCGATTAAAAGGGGGCCCAACAATCCCTCGATGCAAGAGCTTTCCGCAACGAGTTCTTGAGACTCAACGACGAGGCGTCGCTGTGCGGATAAATATTTACAGTCCGATGTTGCAATCCGAATGCCTTGGGACCCGAAGTACAAGAAGTTGCGTGAAAAAAAATGTGAATATATGAACACCTATACAAGAAAATCAACAGTACCACCACCTTGCAAAAATAAGTTACTGGATAACAAAAAAATAAGTGCAAAGAGTAAATGGCTCTACCGAGCTTTACATCATTATCATCACGATGCATGGGGCAAATAGCCCGAAGTAGGTGTCCATTGCACATTTCGTCATTTGTTGTTTCAACTTTCCTCCCTGTCTTGTAGTGGCAATATGCGTCAAGTAGTGGCCACATCTTTCCGACACCAATCTCTTATGATGTCGACGTCCAGCTATAGTCTCTGTCAGGTCTCCCTCTCTTTCCTGTTCCTTTCCGGAGACCAACACGCTTTTAACTTGCACGTTGTCGTCCATCCTACATGTATCCAAATAATGGCAGTTTCTCTTTGTCATCACTGCCAATGGCCTTTACTCAGGAAATAAACTTCCGATTTTGCTTATAAAACCGGTGAAGATATATGTATGCGAATGTCGTCAGGCTGTAGTCTCTGTTTGGTCTTCCTCTCTTTCCGGTTCCTTACAAGTGAGCGAATATATACGCGAGATTAAGACCACGACAGTGCATGCGAAATGGCTTGGATCTGTAAAACGTCGATAGAAAAATTACAGCTACGCCGTGCTGTCAACCGGGTGTTGGCAGTTAAATGGACGAAGACGGATCTGTGACGGTCGGATATGCGACTGTTGCACTGTGCTTTAACGACGGGGGTTTACCCGTGCACTTAACCTCAAACAATGCGAATCAACCCCTAATGAAGCTTGATAGAACTGAATGGAGTTTAAACGAACTCACAAACGAACACCAACTTGTGAAAGACTCAACGCGGAAGATTCCCTGGGTTTGATCTTCCACGAAGCTGCTCATGATACACCTTAAGCCGTATCCCACTGCACAAACCATGGCAGCAGATGCAGATAGCTGATGCACAAATGGAAGAATTAAAAACTCTCCAGTGGTGGTGTGCGAATGGGGCAATCCAGAACAGACCGCACACAACGTTATCATGGCTCAATGCCCCCATCCACAAATATGGAAGGAGGCATCACGGTAATGATGATATGCTACCACTCCGCTACTCCTGACGCGGTTGTCTGGCTTGGACCACCTGAATGTGAAATCGTAGTCGATGCTCTGCATCTACAGCGGCAGCCGTACAAAAGAAGATCCTAATTATGGTTGGGGGGGGGGGGGTGCACTCGATTTCTCTCTGCAGCGTCGCCCGGCGCAAATTATCTTTTTTTTACTTTACGGCGACAGCTGCCCCCGCCACCGCAGAGGCGTAGCGGCAGGAGAAACAACGGCACCATGGCGGGCGAAGACGATCCCGTGCGTGTAGACGGCGAGGGCAGTGGGGCCCGTGGCGCCGAGCAGCGCCCTGGCGCGCCGCCCTGCCGCGGCAGCCGTGCCAGCGTCGCAGTAGATCCACAGCTCGGGCGGGTCGGCCCGCAGCCGCCCGTGGCACCCACGCATCTCCCCCCGCGCCATCGCCCCGCACAGCCGCGACCACGCGCCCCGCAGCGCCGCCCGTCCGCGCCGCTCGGCGTCGGCCGCACGCCCACCGTCCCCATCTTCCCACTCCCGCTCTTGCACCGGGCTGCTGCTCGTCGGCACCCCCACGCAATTGAGGTTGCCCGCTGCCGGGGCCGCCGCGGTCACCGGGATCACCGGGATATCCGTGGGCTCCGCAAGCTCCGCACGCCCGTCCCACTTTCCCGCTCGCTCGGGACTACTTGCGGGCGCGCCCTCACGTTTCGGACGGCCTACCAGAGGTCTCGCTCGCTCCGAACCGGATATTGCCGCGAGCTCTCGGTTGTTCTCGGCCGTTGCCATTGGTTCTCGATTGTCTGCCGGGTTCCTCGCCTGCTTCAGACAACCCTCCAACTTCCCTGCTGGTTGCAAATCAAGTCCCGACACGTCCGTTCGCTCCAGATAAACCTGGGACTTTCCTGCTTGCTCGCGTTGACCGGACAGTGCTCCTGGATCGTCCGCTGGCTTTTGCGACCGTTCTGGATGCCTCTCCGAATTTCCCATCCGGTCCGGATTAGCCGTCAGTGTCCCCTTCCCATCTTTGCCTCCTCGTCCCAGTCGCTCCAAACCCCCACCACCGCTGAAACTCTGCCAGCCCAGTACCCAGCGCAAGCGCTGGCCAGGCCCAAAGCCCAGCCGCTCTAGCACCCGCTTCATCTCCTTGTCCTCTTCATCGTCATCATCATCATCACCACCACCGCCGCCCAAGCCAGCGAGGCTCCCAGTGGTTGAGATGCCACAATTCGGCACGGGCACCGGCACGCACCACGTCCGCATAAACAACGCATCCCGGCGACTGAGACCCACCAGTGCCACCGCTTCCTTCTCCTCCTGCTTCTTTTTCTTCTTCTCTTCCTCCTCATCCTCTTCCCGCTCTTCCTCCTCTGCACGTCGCCGCGACGGCGAGCCTTCCCCCCCGATGGAGACGGCGGGCGGGCGGCGCTCGGGCCTCCACGGCAGCGGACGCAACCTCGCCGTTGCCTGCGGTGCCCCTTGGCCGCGGTCCCCAAACCAGGGGCGGAACCGCGGCAGGGCCTCTTTGCTCGGGAAGTCGCGCAGGGTGTCCTCGGCGCGGCGCAAGGAGCAGCCGTCGGGTGGCCGCGGCAGCCCGGGGAAGCCACTCCACGCATGCACCGTCACCTCCAGGTCGGGCTTAGAGGGCGGGGAGTTGGGCATCGAGGACGACTCAAGGCAGCTCTCCTCTGCGTTAAAAACCCGCGGCCGTAGGTTTTTTTTTTTAACAAAGTGGCTGACAGTGTGCGTATGCGTGTGTGTGTGTGTGCATATCGTGGCCAAGAGGAGTGGGGGTGGGGGCAGCATCGTTTCGTGCCGGGTTTGTCTGAGGTCAGCGACACGGGAAGATGTTTCCACACCCCAGAACCCAGAAAAAGATTTCCATTCTCTCTCTCTTTGGATGTGGCCACTCATCAAATGGCAACCTCTTGCAATATATTACGAGCGACCCTGCACAAAATTTTACTATTTACTATTTTTATTTTACCAGGTAAGGCCACCCTGAGCTGTGTAGCTTTTGTCAGAAGCGACCTGGCCACAAATGATAGCTCAACAAAGTGGCTTATTATCACGTGGAAATGTATAGCAGTAAAATTACACTAAACGCATGTTGATTCTAAATGTGGAGGGAAAACCCAGAGGACCCGAAGAAAAATCCAAGCAATCATAGGGAGAACATGCAAACTCCAAATATACAGCAGGCGTCAGGGTCGGGATCGAACCCACAACCTCCTGTATACCAGGCGAGGTAGTTAACATCTCCTAGCCACCGTGGCACCCCTATTTTCTACTGAGAAATTAAAGCCCGGCAGGGTCCTCTGCCCTTGTGCCCATTTTACATCGTTACATTAGAGCCGAGCCACAGCGTGGGGCTCACAACGTACCGGTGGCTTTTCCCACCGGCTCTCTGTCATGCTGAGCCGGAACCAAATTGTGAAACAATGCTGACCTCACAACGCATGATGATGAAAGCCCATTGAGCTAAGAATCTATTTTTTTAAGGTTGACTCGACTGGCAGACAACAGCAAAGCAACGATGTTGTAAAATAACATTCACGCTCAAAACTTTGCCGATTTTTTTTTTATCGTCAGTTTCAACGATGACATAGACGGTTAGAATGGCGATACCAGAAGACGAAACTCCAATGAGCACGGTTGGCTACGTACGGTGGTGCGAAGGAAGTTCAACGTACATACGCAAACTTAGGTCAGGGGTCGGCAACCTTTCTAAGAAGAAGAGGGTCCATTTTTTTGTGTTTTGGTCTTTGACCAAAATAGTTCCAGAGCTGCATCACACGCAGAGCTACTTGTACACAACACACAGCAGCGGGCAGACAGCAGATGAAAACACACATTCTGACGTAAATAAACAAAACAGGGGATGGAATGAGCTGTTCGACGCCGAGCTGTAAGTGTTCTGATACTTGCATTGTCTTTGTGCTGTTCACCTTTTGGCGTTCTCTGGTCTGACACTGGTGGTGAGACAATGCCATGAAGGAGGCGGTCTCTGGTGTAGGCCAATCAGTTTCAAGGATAATGCATACATTATTATCGGAGCATATTTGTCTGCATGTTTTGCCACAAATGCAGTACTTGATGCCTTGCAAAAGGTTTCTATTTAATGTTTGAACATCTTAACACCTACTCTTTGGTTCTATTAGGTAAAGTCACGTAGGTAAAAAAACAAAACAAAAATCACGACGTTTCGGCCACAACACAAGTGGCCTTCATCAGGTGAAGGGACCAAACTGTCCAGAGGACAGCGTTGGAGTGAAGAAAGTCAAGCGCAGGTCGCCAAATCTAGAATCTTAACACCTGTTTTATTTCCACAAATGGTAAAATACCTATTCTTATTTTTCATAATTTGGATACCTGCAAAAAATGTCCCAAAGGTTTAGTTTATTTTCCCCCCTTGAGTTATTCCTTAACAATAGAGTTTGACTATTGTACATTTTGTCATCACCAGAACATTCCTAGCCACCGTGGCACCCCTATTTTCTACTGAGAAATTAAAGCCCGGCAGGGTCCTCTGCCCTTGTGCCCATTTTACATCGTTACATTAGAGCCGAGCCACAGCGTGGGGCTCACAACGTACCGGTGGCTTTTCCCACCGGCTCTCTGTCATGCTGAGCCGGAACCAAATTGTGAAACAATGCTGACCTCACAACGCATGATGATGAAAGCCCATTGAGCTAAGAATCTATTTTTTTAAGGTTGACTCGACTGGCAGACAACAGCAAAGCAACGATGTTGTAAAATAACATTCACGCTCAAAACTTTGCCGATTTTTTTTTTATCGTCAGTTTCAACGATGACATAGACGGTTAGAATGGCGATACCAGAAGACGAAACTCCAATGAGCACGGTTGGCTACGTACGGTGGTGCGAAGGAAGTTCAACGTACATACGCAAACTTAGGTCAGGGGTCGGCAACCTTTCTAAGAAGAAGAGGGTCCATTTTTTTGTGTTTTGGTCTTTGACCAAAATAGTTCCAGAGCTGCATCACACGCAGAGCTACTTGTACACAACACACAGCAGCGGGCAGACAGCAGATGAAAACACACATTCTGACGTAAATAAACAAAACAGGGGATGGAATGAGCTGTTCGACGCCGAGCTGTAAGTGTTCTGATACTTGCATTGTCTTTGTGCTGTTCACCTTTTGGCGTTCTCTGGTCTGACACTGGTGGTGAGACAATGCCATGAAGGAGGCGGTCTCTGGTGTAGGCCAATCAGTTTCAAGGATAATGCATACATTATTATCGGAGCATATTTGTCTGCATGTTTTGCCACAAATGCAGTACTTGATGCCTTGCAAAAGGTTTCTATTTAATGTTTGAACATCTTAACACCTACTCTTTGGTTCTATTAGGTAAAGTCACGTAGGTAAAAAAACAAAACAAAAATCACGACGTTTCGGCCACAACACAAGTGGCCTTCATCAGGTGAAGGGACCAAACTGTCCAGAGGACAGCGTTGGAGTGAAGAAAGTCAAGCGCAGGTCGCCAAATCTAGAATCTTAACACCTGTTTTATTTCCACAAATGGTAAAATACCTATTCTTATTTTTCATAATTTGGATACCTGCAAAAAATGTCCCAAAGGTTTAGTTTATTTTCCCCCCTTGAGTTATTCCTTAACAATAGAGTTTGACTATTGTACATTTTGTCATCACCAGAACATTCATTACATAATGACCCATTCCCTGCCGTATTTAATACATCACCTTTACGTTAAATTGTGTTTAGTCTAACACGTGGAATTTCGCGACCGATATCATCCATAATACAGGGTTTTTTTGGGGTTAGAGCACGTAAAAATACGTGTCGTTAAACCCGCCACCACCCGATAGCCAATTAGTAAGGTCTGTCACGTAAAGATAACATGTCAATGCGTTACTAGCACAGCACACCGGTGTGTTGGAGAACAAATCTACAACAGAAACAATCTGAGTACGACGTATCGCCAGTAATTACATCAGACGACTTTCACGTAAAATTACGTCTACATTCCATAGTGACCCATTCCCTGCCGTATTTAACACATTGCCTTTACGGGGGGAGGGGTGGGAAAGAAGTAAAGAGCCAGCAAGCGGCTCCGAATCCGCAAGTTGCCGCAGGTGGCTCTCAACACTTTGTTGAGACATCAAACGGATTTGTGCCACACAGCTAGCTACCTCCTCCGCTCATCGCGCCGACGATGCCCGGCGGTCGGGCAAAACCAAAATAACGAGCAGGGTTATTTTTGTTTTCAAATTCGCAACACGTCAACCAATACGGTTTACCCCGTATTCTTGTACAGGAAAATTGAGTTTTCAGGTCCATAAGGCGTACAGTTGTTTCAATACGGGCAAAAGCAAATTCTTGTCTGTTTATTTGCGTTTCTCCCTTGTGATGGGACTTTGTAGGATGAACGATGAGATGTATAAGGGCACGGGGCGACCAATAAGGTCTGAATTGGTCAATAATAAGGTGGGGCACTGATATAAGGGGGTTGACAGGTTTGAATTCGGTAACAAAAACAATAACATCTCAATATTTCAAGAGCCTTCAAATGCAAAGTGGTGAATGAGACGGGTGGGGAGGGTCCTTGACAACGTTCTTACCCCCCGTGCCCCCTAACTGGACATCTGTGAAAAAGAGCTTTATAGCTCATCGGATTCCTCCTGAAGTATACATACAATACTCTGATTCACAAATAAACGTCACGAAGAAGTTCCGCGTGCGGCTCCGGAGCCACGGTTTGCCAGCCCCCTGCCCCATACGTATGTACCGCATGTACAGTGTGTTGAACTTCTTTCGCACCCTACGTAGCCCAACCGTGCTAATTGGAGGTGCAGCGTTGTGTCTATGGGCGGAATGTATGGGCAGTATGCATGTGCAGTATTTATGCACAGTGTGTTGAACTTCTTTCGCACCGTACGTAAGCCAACCGTGCTAATCGCTCATCCGGCCACTATCCAGACTCAACCCGCCCCGCTTCGCTTCCGAGAAGTTAAGACGGGAGATCGGGCGCGATGTTGGTCCAAATACAGTGCATTTAAATAATAATAATAAACAATACCGTGTGTTTAATGACACTGCAAGACTCGTGCCACGAAGCTCGTATCTCGCACACGTAACGGTGGGTGCGAGTACATCTGTAATATCCCGAAGAATATTGTAAACAAGGTAACGCTCAGCAACTTTACAAAGTGCCTGAGGCGTCATTGAGCGCACGTACTCAATAACACCAACACGACCGGTTTAAAACATTTACATTTTAAAAACGATGGAGTGGATACCTCCCAAACACACAGCCGGCTACCCCGGACCTCGCTCCCCCCCCGCTCCCCTCCTCCCCCTCAACGCACCGGGCAGAGCCGCTAGGCGAGTTGCGTCCTCCCGGGCGCCTCGACTCGGGCCTACCCTTCCGGGACCGCCAAAGTTAATTTTAGTTTTGTTTTAAATGAAACGCTCTACGTTTACGTCTCGATCAAATCGCAGCCGCCTTGTCGTCGATTCGCCCGTGTGTGTGTTGAGCGAGAGAGTTAGAGAAGAGAGGGAAGACACGCACCTTTGAGCGCCAGAAGATGATCCATCTTCTGTGCAGGATCCATTGCTGCTGCTGAGTTGACCTTCGACCCCCACTTCCGGCTCGGTCACGTGACCACGTCATCACCGTTGTTCGTTCTCATCGGCAGTGCCAAACAGCCTACCAATATCAGAATATTGATTTAGACTGGAGGAGGGAATCCGATGAGCTATAAAGCTCTTTTTTCACAGATGTCCAGGAGTAGGGGCACGGGGTCAGAAAGGTTACAGCAACAAACAATTCAAAAACACGATAGGAGTTCAAAATATAGAAATGTTCAACAAATAACTTAAACAAATATACAACAAACAAAACTAAATAATGTTTTTCTTACTATGTAAAGCCCATTGAGCTCTGAGCTGCTTTTTCAGAAACGACCTGGCTATCGCAAATAGTAGCTCAACAAAGTGGCCCATCATGTGGCAATGTATAGCAGCAAAATTATCTAGACGCATGTTTCTAAATGTTTGTTTTCGTTATTATGTATTATTATTGAAATGCACAGTGTTTGGACCAAAATCGCGCCTGATCTCCTCTCTAAGCTCTCGAAAGCTGTTGGAAACTACGTGTGGCGGTTTAAGACTGGATAGTGCCTGGATGAGCGATTAATCAAGGTTGGCTTACGTACGGTGCGTAAGAAGTTCAACATATTGTACATACATACAGCCCATAGACTAACACTGCCATGGACTCAACACTGCACCTCCAATTAGCACGGTTGGCTATGTACGATGCGAAAGAAGTTCAATATACATACATGCATGATACAAATCTACGTCCTTAATTATATGATAATAATGTAGTCAATTATAGTGTTATTATTATTACGCTTGTTTACCCAGGTCATTATCACTGACTCTAAGTAAACTTTTTAAGGAGGGGTCCTGCCAGGCTTTAGCAGTAGGGGAGGGGGTGTTGCTGCTGTGTGTTATTCCAATTGAAAATTTTGCAGGTCATCTGTCAGCATTGGGTTGTGTTTTGGCCAACACCAGTGACGTTTTAGTTGTTTTCATTTATTTTAATTTTACCTACGTGACTTTACCGAAAAAACCAAAGAGTATGAATCCTTTGCAGTCACGAAAGCTTCAAATCTAGAACCAGTGACGTTGTACATTTGTTTTGTGTGTGTGTTTAGTTTTTTGTCCTTCCCCTGCACCTCGGATTAGCACGGTTGGCTACATACGGTGGCGAAAGAAGTTCAACACACATTTGATGTCTTGCAAAAAGTATCTATGTGGTGTTTGAACATCTTGACACCTGTTCTATTTTGCCAGAAAGGGAAAACCATATTCCTATTTTTTCATCATTTTTAATACTGGCGAAAATGTCCCATAGGTATACATACGTCATACAAATCTACGTCCATGCTGGGTCATTCCAATTGAGTAATTAGCAGGTAATCTGTCGGAATTGCGATGTGTTATGGCCAAAAATCCAAAATGGATTGTCCTGCACTGCATTCAATTAAATGTCCAACCATTCCTGTCGGATGTGGTTTTTCGGGTCTGTTTATCTCACGCGTTTGGCTGGGAGGGAGGGATGGAGAGGGGAGACGGGAGGGAAAGGGAGAGAGGGGGGTTATATTTCTCAGGATTTGTGAGACGGACAACAGCAAAAAACCTTTCTCATCACCATCTTTCCTCTTTACGAGAAGGAAGGCAATTTGGGGACATCCGGGGCGCTTCCATTGCAAAACATCTTCCGTTGCAATGCCCCCCCCCCCTGCGCCCTGGCCACTCAGGCGGGGTGGGGGGGGCTCGGTGGCGCGCTGAGCGGTGAACGCGACACCGCTGGCCTCCGATGCAGAGTTCGACCCCCCCGCAACAAAGGCGGTCGGAGGAGGGGCGGCATTGGGTTTGCCGGTGACCCTTCCCGCATTGTGTGTGGCACTTGTCCCAAAAGCCTGTTCAGGTTTTATACGGGGGGGGGTTCTTTAACATAGCGCAACAGCCAAAGGCAAATATTCCCCCGTATAGCCTTAACAGGCTGTTGGGGCAAGTGCTGTTAGCGAGTAGCACCTATGAAGGCTGGCACTGCACACGAGGGGGTGGGAGGTAGGAGGAGCCAGAACCATGCCCGGCCGCCTTTGTCTCCCCCAGCGAGGATGTTTACTCCACACTGCACCAGGTACTCATTTGAGGTTGAGTCGACGTAGGGGATGCCCAGGACCGATTCTGACAATCGTCACTGGTGTTGGTGGCCGTGAGTCGGAATCGAACTCACATACAACAACCCCCATTCGCCACTAAGTGGCGGTGACGTCAGCACGGCGCTTGTGCCAGGCTATGTGCACGTTAAGACCACGTGAAGTGTTGAACTTCCGCTAGCAAAAGGTCACGCGACAGACCCAGGTGCCATTGGTCGACTGACTGAGATGACTGAGATGACTGGCCGATGCACCACCTGTGCCCCCTCCTGTGCCAACTTGCTGCGTTTTAGCCGCCCGACGCTCCGCTCGTTGTTGTGAGCGTCGCGCCTCTGCCCTCCGTTGTTGTTGGTGCGCGACTGCCTCCAACTGCCCAGTAGCAGCGCCCATCACGAGCATCCTCCATAGAGGCCGATCTCGACACCGCTGGTACCAGTCATCGGCAAGTCCACTCAGCTCCACATCCTTCTGTACCATGTCACTCCATCTCTTCTCCAGCCCGTGTCGCGCCCGTTTAGCACCCTCGATTCGGCCGAACAAAAGCTGTTTAGGCATGCGGTGGCTGGGCATGCGGGCTACATGACCCAGCCAACGCAGCCTTGCCTGCCGGAGGAGCTCACCGATGGGACTGTGTCCAGATCTTTCGAGGATTTGTGAGCTCCTCACACAAACCAGCCTGGTCAAACCCAGGATGGATCGGAAGGCAGGCCAACCTTAATGCTTCTAACTGGCGATGATGTTCCATTCACGGGGGGGTCCACGTGTCACAAGGGCATGACCGTGGCCAAGAAGACCCGAAGCTTCCAATAGCCCATACATACGTCTTGGCTGTCCATCAAAGACACTGCATGGGCTTGTGGATGGTGGGGGGGGGGGGGGGGGTTAGCGCTTTAGGCGCCCGTGTCACTTCGTGCGGGAGACAGCCGCGCGCTCTCCCGCCACTGCTGGGGGGACACGCGCGGGGTTCGTGGCGTCATCCCGGCTGCGCGTTGGTGACTCCGGGATGGGTCTCTCGCGTCTCCTCTGTGAGACGGCGACCTTCCCAGGTGCTGGTGAACCCCCCACTTGGCACGGGTGGACCGCCAGGTGGTGAATCTGTCCAGCACCAAGGGATTCCAGGCCGCCTTTGTTTCCCCAGTGGCGATGTTTACTACACACCGCACCAGGTACTGATTTGAGGCTGAGTCGGCCTAGGAGAGGGCCAGGACCGGTTCAGATAATTGTCACCGGTTTTGACCGTGAGCGGGAATCACAGACACACACACCACCACACACGTCTCCCTGGCAACAACCCGCCACTTCTCCAAAACCCACTGCCCGGTACATGTTTTTAATGTTGCAAAACTCGTGGGAAAGGGGACGGACACACACACAAACCCGAGCAGCAATGCGTGACTCAGGACCAGAGAGAGAGAGACACGGGAGGAGAAGCCCAGACCGTAGAGAGACTTCGGGGTGGAAGAGAAGGAGACCTTCAATAGTTATTGTAAAGGAGGCTATTCGGGAACCTCTGGTAGGCAGCTCCCATGCAGGGCCGTAGCCTAGGAGACCTTCAAAATCATAACGAGGGGATCTTCAACATCGTAGTGAGGGGACCTTCATGGTAGGAGGATATTCTGGACGTCTTTCAGATACCTTCAACATAGTGAGAACACCTTCAACATCACAGTGAGACCTTCAACATCATAGTGAGGACACCTTCAACATAATAGTGAGGGGACCGTCAGCATCATAGCGAGAAGACATTCAACATCATAGCGAGAAGACATTCGATAGCATAGTGAAGGGACCTTCAATATCATAGTGAGAAGGCCTTTAACATAATAGTGAGGAGACATTCGATATCATAGTGAGGGGACCTTCAACATAATAGAAGTAGACCTTCAATATCATAGTGAGGAGACCTTCAATATCATAGCGAGCAGATATTCAACATCATAGTGAGGGGACATTCGATATCATAGTGAGGGGACCTTCAACATCACAGTGAGGAGACCTTCAACATCACAGTGAAGAGACTTTCAAAATCTTCGAGGGCCACAGAGACGAGTTTGAGGATCGCCCGGAGGAGAACATCGGCCTCGCTAGGAGGCCATTTTTACACGGCTGGTGGAAATCTACACTCCTGGTCCACACCTTCAGCTCGGAGACAGACTTATTGAGAGGACATCTACAGAGGAGGAGACCTTCAGGACCACTTAAAGAGAACTCCGCAGGCTCGGGCTCCGATGGCACACCTTGCAGGTCTGCTGCTGTTGCTGCTGGCAGGTGAGACAGAGCTTGCCACGAGTGAACCACATACTTACCTTGCTGGGGATCTCGACAAAATAAGCATAAATCACCGTCACGCGAACTCCGGTCTTCATCTTCGCTAGCGGCAGCTTTTGGCTAAACCGTCGGACCACGGTGATTGTCACCGGCATCGCGCGGCGCTTTCAGATGCACTTCTGTGGCCGTCTGGAACGCTCTTCCCTTCCGATATTAGGAATCCACTGGGAGCTGTGCACTTGTAAATCATCATCTAGATTGACAAACTAATTTATTTGAAACTTATTTTCGTCTTCAGTTTGTTGTCCTTCGCTCAGCATCTCCGATTAGCACGGTTCGCTACGCACGATTCGAAATAAGTTCAACATCCCTGTTGTTTAGTGCTGTAATACAGGGTGGCCCAAAAGTCAGGACACATGGGATAATTATATTTAGTTGAACGAATCGCAGAGGGTTATTTCATTTATTTGAACAAATGTTCAAATTGACTTCAATGAACATTAATATATGTATGCATGTACGTACGTATGTTGGACTTCGTTCGCACCGTGCGTAGCCAACCGTGCTAATTGTAGGTGCAGCATTGAGTCTATGAGCAGGGTTAAGTCTATGAACAGTGTTGAGTATATGGGCAGTGTTGAGTCTATGGGCAGTGTTGAGTCTATGGGCAGTGTTAGTCTATGGACAGTGTTGAGTCTATGGGCAGTGTTGAGTCTATGGGCAGTGTTAGTCTATGGACAGTGTTGAGTCTATGGGCAGTGTTGAGTCTATGGGCAGTGTTGAGTCTATGGGCAGTGTTAGTCTATGGGCAGTGTTGAGTCTATGGGCAGTGTTGAGTCTATGGGCAGTGTTGAGTCTATGGGCAGTGTTGAGTCTATAGGCAGTGTTGGGTCTATGGGCAATGTTAGTCTATGGGCAGTATGTATGTTGAACTTCTTTCGCACGGTACGTGGCCGACCGTGCTAATCGTAATCTTTGATAGCAACAACAATAATGATAACCTCTCATTTATAAAGCTCCCTTCACGTGTTGCAGTATCTCGGAGTGCTGTAATCAAAACGTAAAAACCACACTCACAGGTGTAGGGGGACGTCCATAAATGACGTCACGCACCTGGGGGGGGGGGTCAGACATTTGTGACGATGTGTGACGAGGAGGGGGGGGGGAGAAATGTGACGTCACATCAAAATGCGCAACTTTAAATAAATATGGACAACACGTCCTACTTAACTAAATATACTTTTTAATAAATGTTTTCTCCTACAACATCAGAGTGCAGCGGCACATTAAATACGCACTACAATGACAAGTCTAAAGCGATTTGAAGCGTGTTTTATATTTTTTGGGGGGTGGGGGCAGAGCTTTGTTATGTCATATTTGAGGGGGGGGGGGTCTGACTTTTTGTGACGACGTGTGACGAAGGGGGGAGGGGGGTCAAAAGTTGTCCAAAATCGCGTGACGTCATTTATGGACGCCCCCTCGGTGCAACCTCGGCGAAATACAGGATAGAGATGACAATAACAATGACTCGTCTGGGAATGCCGACGTCATCGAGAAGCATGGTGGAATAAGAGCGAATCGTGATTGTTGTCATTGGCGGAGTGAACCGATCGGACATTCATCAACCAGACTTCTCAATCCGTCCTTCGGGGTTCTTGGTCAAGCGGATTCGAGGTGGTGACCCTCCCACCCCACCCCACAGGAGTAAATAAAATCGATCCGAGTAAGAAAAGTAGTTTTTTTTTTCTCAATAAGTAACTGAAAAATAAGCAATGAAAATGTCTGATTCCACAGTGTTCAGACTGTTGGGTCACCCTGTAGTGTGGTCCGGACCTGCCACCCCTCCCCTACTTCCTCACCCTTAACTCGTTCCCTTCCACTCCTACCCCTATCAACTCCTTCACTCCCACTCTGTTAACCCGTTACCTTCCACTCCCACCCCTATAAACTCCTTCACTCCCACTCTGTTAACCCGTTACCTTCCCTTCCCACTTTGTTAACCCATCCCCCCCCCCCCCCCTGCGCCCCCAGTCTGCCAAGGGTGCGGCGCCCAGGATATTTACGACGAAGACGACTACCACACGGACGAGACTCCGATCCTGGCCGCGCTCAAAGGTGTGTTTCTGCGGGGGGGGGGGGGAGGGGGGTAAGGTGGGGGGTCATGGGGGGGGGCACGGGGGTGGGGAGAGGTGGGGGAGAAGAACCAGAACCGAACCACAATCAAGCAACAGGTAACTCAGGAGGTGTCCCGTCGGCCTCGTAGACCGGACAGCCAATTCGTCCATCTGGCTCCAGAAAAAACAGCAACGGTGTCCATCTGACGGTGGTGTCCATCTCACCGTGGTGTCCATCTCACCACGGTGTCCATCTCACGGTGGTGTCCATCTCACGGTGGTGTCCATCCCACGGTGGTGTCCATCTCACCGTGGTGTCCATCCAATGGTGGTGTCCATCCCACGGTGGTGTCCATCTCATCGTGGTGTCCATCTCAGCGTGGTGTCCATCCCACGGTGGTGTCCATCTCACCGTGATGTCCATCTCACCGTGGTGTCCATCTCACCGTGATGTCCATCTCACGGTGGTGTCCATTCCACGGTGGTGTCCATCTCACCGTGATGTCCATCTCATGGTGTTCATCTCACCCTGGTGTCCATCCCACGGGGGGGGGGGGGAGAGGGGAACTCAGCGACGATTATCTGAACCGATTTGGGGCCTCCCCTTTGGTCGACTCAGCCTTTGAAATGAGTACATCGCTGAGGTGCGTGTAGTAAACATCGCGTCTAGGGATTCAAAGGCGGCCGAGCGTGGTGCTGGCCACCCCACCCCCCTCGTGCGTGCCACGGTGCCGCTCCTCGCCGATGGCGCTTGCCCCCGACGCTCCGTTGAGGCTACACCGGGGGGAACCTTTTGTCTCCATGCGCGCGCCTCTCAAAGCCGGTCGCCTCTGCTTTTGCGACAGACGTCGACAATTGTCTGGCGAGCCGCGCTCCGTGCGGCGAGGGCGGTCGCTGTGAGAACGCGCCAGGCACCATCCACTGCTACTGTGAACCGGGGTTCAGGGTGTCGTCCGGCAAGCAGCCCTTCCAGCCCACGCGTGACCAGGCCTCCTGTGTGGGTGAGTGAGGGACACACGGGGACAACAGCAGAGTAGTGTGACACCTACATTGTAACGTCTACCACACCTGGGTCCACCTCACCTGGCGTCAGCCATGCTGCTCCGTGCATCAATGCACCAATGAGATGTTGTAGTTCTGATTCAGATGTTTGTGGCTCAGACGTTGACGAGTGTCAGGAGAGTCAGGCTCCGTGTGGGGAGGGCGGTCGCTGTGAGAACATTCCAGGCTCCGTCCACTGCTACTGCGAACCGGGGTTCAGGCTGTCGTCCGGCAAGCAGCCCTTCCAGCCCACGCGCGACCAGGCCTCCTGTCTGGGTGAGTGATGGCATCACGAACATCAGCATCATCACAGCATTAGCTGCTACGTGTTGTGGCGGGTACTGCAAGATCCGGCCACGTCCGTCTGGTGCTCACCGAGGTGCATTGGCTTCCGGTTGCCGAACGAAAATATTAGAAGGTCGCTCTCATTACGCACAGAGCGCTTGGCACAAATGAACCACAATACCTTGCTGATCTTGCCAAGGAGCATAAACCACCATCGTGTTAAATCCGGTAATCCTCACAGAGGCGGCAATTGGCTGGACAACGAACAAAGATGGTAATGATATAAACATAGGCATAACTTCAACCGAGATGATGGATACAAATTGAGCAATCATTGGAAGGATGTTATTAACCAGGTAAAACCTTAACTGCTTTATAGTTGTTGCCTTCATATCCGCATCTCCAGTTTCTTCAGCCTCCTACCCCCTAGCTCCGCACACTTCCCAGCCCCGACATTTTGTCGTACTCGTGTTGGAGCTTGCACTTCCCCTACCCCACACCCCCACCCTCTCTTACTTATATAGCCTCTTGTTACAAGCAGCCTCCTCTTGCCCACTTCAGCAATTGTTTCTTGCTGTGGTTATTCCACCTGATGACGGGCACTTGTGTTGCACCCGAAACGTCGTGATTTAATTTAATTCATTTTATTTTATACCTACGTGACTTTGCCAAAAGAACCAAAGAGTAAAGATGGTCACCGGCATCACGCGTTTTCAGATGCACTCCTGTGGCCGTCTGGAACGCTCTTCCTTCCGATATTAAGAAGCCACTGGAGCTATGCACTTTTGAATCATCATCTAGATTGAAAACGTATTTATTTTAAACTGCTATTTGGGTTTAGTTTGTTGTACTTCCCCACACCTCCATTCGCGCGGTTGGCTACGTACGATGCGATAAAAGTTTAACATACATACGTACTTGGCGAAAGCCATGTTGCTCAGTGTATCAATGTACCAATGAGATGTTGTAGTTCTGATTTAGATGTTTGTGGCTCAGACGTTGATGAGTGCCAGGAGAGCCGTGCTCCGTGTGGGGAGGGCGGTCGCTGTCAGAACGTTCCAGGCACCTTCCACTGCTACTGTCAGCCGGGGTTCAGGGTTTCATCCGGAAAGCAGCCCTTCCAGCCCACGCACGACCAGGCCTCCTGTCTGGGTGAGTGATGGCATCACGACCATAAGCGTCATCATTGTCATCATCAGCTGACATAAACTGCGGTCTCCATCGATGTTGGTCTGGACTGGACTGAACAAAGATTTCCATCTCTACCCCTTCCTTCTGAACTTAAATGGACGTCTGTAGAAGGGTACAATGCTGTGTAGCGTTGCATTGACACGTGCGCTGTTGTAGGTGCGTGCAGAGACTGAAAGTGCTTCAGATGGGAGCAATGGATGGATGGATTGGGACATAAGCGAACGTTTAAATAATGTGCCCCATTTAAAAAAAGATATATGCAGAATTTGTCTTCTCTTTGAAAGCTGGAGTCTCTGTTTGTAACGCAGATATTGACGAGTGCCAGGAGAGCCAGGCTCCGTGTGGGAAGGGTGGTCGCTGTGAGAACGTCCCAGGCTCCTTCCACTGCTACTGTGAACCGGGATTCAGGCTGTCGTCCGGAAAGCAGCCCTTCCAGCCCACGCGTGACCAGGCCTCCTGTGTGGGTGAGTGAAGTACACACGGAGAAAACAGCAGCAGCAACGTAACGTGACACGACACTGTGACGTCTACCACACCTGGGTCCACCTCACCTGGCGTGAGCCATGCTGCTCGGTGCATCAATGTACCAATGAGATGTTGTAGTTCTGATTCAGATGTTTGTGACTCAGACGTTGACGAGTGTAAGGAGAGTCAGGCTCCGTGTGGGGAGGGCGGTCGCTGTGAGAACGTTCCAGGCTCCGTCCACTGCTACTGCGAACCGGGGTTCAGGCTCTCATCCGGCAAGCAGCCCTTCCAGCCCACGCGTGACCAGGCCTCCTGTGTGGGTGAGTGATCGGCTAGGCTTCGTGTCATATTGAGATAAATCTACCAACCAGCCTTGTTTGGCCAATACATTCAAAGTGCTTTACGAAAGAAAGGCTGTTCCCACCGCTGTCCCAAACCATTTGTGAAAAATTGGATTTTTTTTGGTCCCGCCGGGGGAAAATGTTCTGGCTTAATGGTCAACTCAAGTTACGGGCAAAATTGAGTACTGTCTGAGAAGTGGGGCTGAGACTTCTGAGGGGTGGGAGGGGCTACCCGGTATGTGGGACGGGCTACCTGGGTGGTGGGAGGGGCTAGCTGCGTGGTGAGAGGGGCTAGCTGCGTGGTGAGAGGGGCTACCTGGGGGGTGGGAGGGGCTAGCTGCGTGGTGAGAGGGGCTACCTGGGTGGTGAGAGGGGCTAGCTGGGTGGTGGGTGAGGCTACCTGGGTGGTAGGGGGAGACTACCTGGGTAGTGGGAGGGGCTACCTGGATAGTGGGGTGGTGGGGGGCTACCTCAGTAGTAGGTGGGGCCTATTAGCTGTAACAGGGGCTAGTGTTATGAGTAACTAATTATTTTTTTACTTAAAACTTTCGTGACTGCAGGAATTCATATTCTTGGTTCTTGGTTCTACGTGACTTTACCGAAAGAACCAAGAATACTATTTTTATTTTGCCAGCTCAGGACCTCAGAGATTTTATTGCTATTTTTCAGAAGCAACCTGGGCACAAATGATGGCTCAACGAAGTGGCTTATCATCACGTGGAAATTTACAGCAGCCAAATACTCTATGACACGTGACGTTGATTCTAAATGTGGAGAGAAAAACCGGAGCACCCGGAGAAAAATCTTCCTTTGGATGTTAGGAAGCGACAGGAGCTATGCACTTTTAAATCTAGAATGAAAATTTCACTTCTTTAGAACGACTTTTCGTGTTTTCCTTGTTGTCCGACCACCGCACCTACGATGTGCACGGTTGGCTATGTACGGTGCTAAAAGAGTTCAACATACATGCATACTTGGCTTGAGCTATGTTGCTAGGTGAATCAATGAGATGTTGTAGTTCTAATTGAGATATTTGCGGCTCAGACGTTGACGAGTGCCAGGAGAGCCAAGCTACTTGTGGTGGGGGCGGTCGCTGTGAGAACGTTCCAGGCTCCTTCCACTGCTACTGTGAACCGGGGTTCAGGCTCTCGTCCGGCAAGCAGCCCTTCCAGCCAATGCGTGACCAGGCCTCCTGTCTGGGTGAGTGAAGGGCACACGGGGAAAACAGCAGCAGCAGCACCAACGTAACGTGACACGACACTGTGACGTCTACCACACCTGGGTTAACCTCACTGAGCTTGAGCTCTGTTGCTCGATGTATCAATGAGATGTTGTAGTTCTAATTCAATAGCGCTTCTGCGGACGTCTGGAACGCTCTTCCTTCCGATATTAGGAAGCCACTGGAGCTATGCACTTTTAAATAATCGACAGTGAAAGCTCATTTATTCAGAACTGCTCGATGTGTTTCGTTTGTTGTCCTTCCAGCAAGTCTGATTAGCACGGTTGGCTGCATATGGTGCAAAAGAAGTTCAACATGCATACGTACTTGGTTTGAGCTATGAGATGTTGTAGTTCTGATTCAGATGTTTGTGGCTCAGATGTTGACGAGTGCCAGGAGAGCCGCGCTCCGTGTGGGGAGGGCGGTCGCTGTCAGAACGTTCCAGGCTCTTTCCACTGCTACTGTGAACCGGGGTTCAGGCTCTCGTCGGGCAAGCAGCCCTTCCAGCCCACGCGCGACCAGGCCTCCTGTCTGGGTGAGTTATGGCATCACGAGCATAAGCGTTATCATCAGCTGATATAAACTGCGTTCTCCATCAGATGTTGGTCTGGACTGGGCTGAACAAAGATTTGTATCACTACCCCTTCCTTCTGAACTCCAACGGAAGTCTGTGGAAATGCTGTAGATGTGCAGCATGGCATTGACACATGCGCTGTTGTAGGTGCGTGCACAGACTGAAAGTGCTTCAGATGGGAGCAATGGCTGGATGGGACACAAGCGAACGTTTAAATGACGTGGCCCATCAAGAAAAAATGCGTGCAGGATTTTTATTCTCTTTGAAAGCTGGAGTCTATGTTTGTGACGCAGATGTTGACGAGTGCCAAGAGAGCCAGGCTCCGTGTGGGGAGGGCGGTCGCTGTGAGAACGTTCCAGGCTCCTTCCACTGCTACTGTGAACCGGGGTTCAGGCTGTCGTCCGGAAAGCAGCCCTTCCAGCCCACGCGTGACCAGGCCTCCTGTCTGGGTGAGGGATGGACACACGGGGACAACAGCAGCGTAGTGTGACACCTACATTGTAACGTCTACCACACCTGGATCCACCTCACCTGGCGTGAGCCATGCTGCTCGGTGCATCAATGTACCAATGAGATGTTGTAGGTCTGATTCAGATGTTTGTGACTCAGACGTTGACGAGTGCCAGGAGAGACTCAGGCTCTGTGTGGGGAGGGCGGTCACTGTGAGAACGTTCCAGGCTCCTTCCACTGCTACTGTGAACCGGGGTTCTGGCTCTCGTCCGGCAAGCAGCCCTTCCAGCCCACGCGTGACCACACCTCCTGTCTGGGCGAGTGATCAGCTAAGCTTCGTGTCATATTGAAGTAAAGCTACCAACCAGCCTTTCTTGGCCAAGACGTTCACAGTGATTTAGGAAAAGCTGTTCCTGCCACTGTCCCAAAGCATTTGTTAAAATTAGGATTAGTTTTCCCAGGTAAAAATGTTCTGGCTTGATGCTTAACTCAAAATACGGGCAAAGTTCAGAGCTGTCTGAGTAGCGGGGCTGGAACATCTGAGTCGTGGGAGGGGCCATCTGAGGAGTGGGCGGTACTACCTGGTTTGTGAGAGGGGCTATCCAGTTAGTAGGAGGGGCTACCTGGGTGGTGGGAGGAGCTACCTGGGTGGTGGCAGAGGCTACCCCGGTGGTCGGAGAAGCTACCTGGGTAGTAGCAGGGTCAACCTGTGTAGTGGGAGGGGCTTCCTGGGTAGTGGGAGGGGCTACGTGGGAGGTGCGAAGGGATAACTGGGTGGTGAGAGGGGCGACCTGGGTAGTAGGTGGGGCCTAATAGATGTAAGAGGGGCTAGCGTTATAAATAACAACCATTTTTATTTTACCAGGTAAGGCCCGCTGAGATTTTTTTGCTATTTTTTGAGAAGTGACCGGGCCACAAATGATGGCTCAACGAAGTGGCTTTGTCATCGTGTGGAAATTTACAGCAGCCAAATACTCTAACACACGTGACGTTGATTCTAAATGTGGAGAGAAAAACCGGAGGACCCAGAGAAAAATCTTCCATTCGATGTTAGGAAGCGACAGGAGCTATGCACTTTTAAATATAGGTTGAAAATTCACTTCTTTAGAACGACTTTTCGTATTTTCCTTGTTGTCCGACCCCCGCACCTACGATTAGCATGGTTGGCTACGAACGGTGCTAAAAGAGTTCAACATGCATGCATACTTGGCTTGAGCTATGTTGCTAGGTGAATCAATGAGATGTTAGAGTTCTAATTGAGATATTTGCAGCTCAGACGTTGACGAGTGCCAGGAGAGCCAAGCTACTTGTGGGGGGGGGTGGTCGCTGTGAGAACGTTCCAGGCACCTTCCACTGCTACTGTGAACCGGGGATCAGGCTCTCGTCTGGCAAGCAGCCCTTCAAGCCCACGCATGACCAGGCGTACTGTCTGGGTGATTGATCGGCTAGGCTTCGTGTCATATTGAAGTAAAGCTACTAACCAGCCTTGTTTGGCCAATACGTTCACAGTGGTTTAGGAAAGGCTGTTCCCGCCACTGTCCCAAATAATTTGTTAAAGTTAGGATTTGTTTTCCCAGTGGAAAATGTTCTGGCTTAATGCTCAATTCAAGATACGGGCAAAGTTCAGAGCTGTCTGAGTAGCGGGGCTGGGACATCTGAGTCGTGGGAGGCGCCATCTGAGGAGTGGGCGGTTCTACCTTGTTTGTGAGAGGGGCAACCCAGTTAGTAGGAGGGGCTACCTGGGGTGGTGGGAGGGACTACCTGGGTGGTGGCAGAGGCTACCTCGGTGGTAGGAGGGTCTTCCTGGGTAGTAGGAGGGGCTACCTGGGTGGTGGGAAGGGCTTCCTGGGTGGTGGGGAGGGACTACCTGGGTAGTGGGGCGCGACTTGGGTAATGGGGGGGGAGGGCTACCCTGTAGTGGGAGGGGCTACCCAGGTTGTGGGAGGGGCTAACTGGGTAGTAGGTGGGGCCTATTTGCTGTAAGAGGGACCATCGTTATAGATAACGACTTTTTTTTTATTTTGCCAGGCAAGGCTCACTGAGATTGTTTTGCTAATTTTTCATTAGCGACCTGACCACAAATGATAGCTCACCGAAGTGGCTTTATCATCGTGTGAGAATTTACAGCGGCCAAATACTCTAAACACGTTTTTAAATGTGTAGGGAATAACAGGAGGACCCGGAGAAAAATCTTCATTTCGATATTGAATATTCACTTATTTAGAATGGCTTTGTATTCGTGTTTACTTTGTTGTCCTACTCCCACACCTCCGATTCGCACGGTTGGTTCGTATGGTGCAAAAGACGTTAAAGATACATGCATACTTGGCTTGAGCTGTGTTGCTAGGTACATCAATGAGATGTTGTAGTTCTGATTGAGATGTTTGTGGCTCAGACGTTGACGAGTGCCAGGAGAGCCGCGCTCCGTGTGGGGAGGGCGGTCGCTGTGAGAACGTTCCAGGCTCCTTCCACTGCTACTGTGAACCGGGGTTCAGGCTCTCATCCGGGAAGCAGCCCTTCCAGCCTACGCGTGACCAGGCCTCCTGTGTGGGTGAGTGAGGCACACACAGGCACAACAGCAGCGTAGTGTGACACCTACACTGTAAGCTCTACCACACCTGGGTCCACCTCACCTGGCGTGAGCTATGCTGCTCGGTGCATCAATGTACCAATAAAATGTTGTAGTTCTGAACTACAACGGAAGTCTATTGAAGGGTACAATGCTGTGTATGTGTAGCGTTGCATTGAGAGGTGCGCTGTTGTATGTGCGTCCACCGACTGAAAGTGCTTCAGATTGGAGCAATGGATGGATGGGACACAACCGAACGTTTAAATGATGTGCCCCATTAAGAAAAAATACGTGCAGGATTTTTCTTTTTTCTTTGAATACTGGAGTCTCTGTTTGTGACGCAGACGTTGACGAGTGCCTGGAGAGCCAGGCTACGTGTGCGGAGGGCAGTCGCTGTGAGAATATTCCAGGCTCCTTCCACTGCTACTGTGAACCGGGGTTCAGGCTCTCATCTGGCAAGCAGCCCTTCCAGCCCACGCGTGATCAGGCCTCCTGTGTGGGTGAGTGATCGGCTAGGGTTCGTGGAATATTGAGGTAAAGCTACCAACCAGCCTTGTTTGGCCAAGACGTTCATGGTGGTTTAGGAAAGGCTGTTCCCACAGCTGTCCCAAAGCATTTGTGAAAATTAGGGGGGGAAATCCCAGGTGAAAATGTTCTGGTTTAATGCTCAACTCACGATATGAGCAAGAGTCAGATATGTCTGATTAGCGGGGCTGGAACACTTGAGTCGTGGGATGGGCCATCTTTGGAGTGGGCGGTTTGTGAGATGGGCTACCCGGTTAGTGGGAAGGGCTACCTGGGTGGTGGGAGGCGCTACCTGGGTGGTGACAGAGGCTACCTCGGTGGTAGGGGGGTCTACCTGGGTAGTAGGAGGGTCTTCCTGGGTAGTAGGAGGGGCTACCTGGGTAGTGGGAGGGGCTACCTGGGCGATGTGAGGGGCTAACCCGGTGGTTGGGGGGGCTACCTGGGTGGTGAGGGGTAACTACCTGGGTAGTGGGAGGGGCTACCTGGATAGTCGGGGGCTACCCGGTAGTGGGAGGGGCTATCTGGGTAGTAGTTGGGGCCTATTTGCTGTAAGAGGGACCGTCGTTATAGATAACGACTTTTTTTATTTTACCAGGCAAGGCCCACTGAGATTGTTTTGCTAATTTTTCATAAGCGACCTGGCCACAAATGATAGCTCAACGAAGTGGCTTTATCATCGTGTGGGAATTTACAGCGGCCAAATACTCTAAACACGTGTTTCTAAATGTGTAGGGAAAAACAGGAGGACCCGTAGAAAAATCTTCATTTAGATTTTAGGAAGCCACAGGAGCAATGCAGTTTTAAATCTAGATTGGAAATTAACTTCCTTAGAATCGCTTTGTATTCGTGTTTACTTTGTTGTCCTACCCCCACACCTCCGATTCGCACGGTTGGCTCGTATGGTGCAAAAGAAGTTCAAGATACATGCATACTTGGCTTGCGCTATGTTGATAGGTAAATGAATGAGATGTTGTAGTTCTGATTGAGATGTTTGTGGCTCAGACGTTGACGAGTGCCAGGAGAGCCGCGCTCCGTGTGGGGAGGGCGGTCGCTGTGAGAACGTTCCAGGCACCTTCCACTGCTACTGTGAACCGGGGTTCAGGCTCTCATCCTTGAAGCAGCCCTTCCAGCCCATGCGTGACCAGGCCTCCTGTCTGGGTGAGTGATCGGCGAGGGTTCGTGTTATATTGAGGTAAAGCTACCAACTAGCCTTGTTTGGCCAAGACGTTCAAGGTGGTTTAGGAAAGGCTGTTCCCACAGCTGTCCCAAAGCATTTGTGAAAATTAGGGGGCGACAATCCCAGTTGAAAATGTTCTGGCTTAATGCTCAACTCAAGATACGGGCAAAGATCAGAGCTGTCTGAGTCGCGGGGCTGGAACATCTGAGTCGTGGGAGGGGCCATCTGAGGACTGGGCGGTACTACCTGCTTTGTGAGAGGGGCTACCCGGTTAGTTTAAGGGGCTACCTAAGTGGTGGGAGGCACTACCTGGGTGTTGGCAGAGGCTACCTCGGTGGTAGAAGGGTCTTCCTGGGTAGTTGGAGAGACTACCTGGGTGGTGGGAAGGGCTTCCTGGGTGGTGGGAGGGGCTACCTGGGTGGTGGGGAGGGACTACTTGGGTAGTGGGGGGTGACCTGGGTAATGGGGGGAGAGGGCTACCCGGTAGTGGGAGGGGCTACCCGGGTTGTGGGAGGGGCTACCTGGGTAGTAGGTGGGGCCTATTTGCTGTAAGATTGACCGTCGTTATAGATAACGACTTTTTTTATTTTACCAGGCAAGGCCCACTGAGATTTTTTGCTAATTTTTCATTAGCGATCTGACCACAAATGATAGGTCAACGAAGTGGCTTTATCATCGTGTGGGAATTTACAGCGGCCAAATACTCTAAACACGTGTTTTTAAATGTGTAGGGAAAAACAGGAGGACCCGGAGAAAAATCTTCATTTCGATATTGAAAATTCACTTATTTAGAATGTTTACTTTGTTGTCCTACCCCCACACCTCCGATTCGCACGGTTGGCTCGTATGGTGCAAAAGACGTTCAAGATACATCCATACTTGGCTTGAGCTGTGTTGCTAGGTAAATCAATGAGATGTTGTAGTTCTGATTGAGATGTTTGTGGCTCAGACGTTGACGAGTGCCAGGAGAGCCGCGCTCCGTGTGGGGAGGGCGGTCGCTGTGAGAACGTTCCAGGCTCCTTCCACTGCTACTGTGAACCGGGGTTCAGGCCCTCATCCGGGAAGCAGCCCTTCCAGCCCACGCATGACCAGGCCTCCTGTGTGGGTGAGTGAGGCACACACAGGCACAACAGCAGCGTAGTGTGACACCTACACTGTAAGCTCTACCACACCTGGGTCCACCTCACCTGGCGTGAGCTATGCTGCTCGGTGCATCAATGTACCAATAAAATGTCGTAGTTCTGAACTACAACGGAAGTCTATAGAAGGGTACAATGCTGTGTATGTGTAGCGTTGCATTGACACGTGCGCTGTTGTACGTGCGTCCACCGACTGAAAGTGCTTCAGATGGGAGCAATGGATGGATGGGACACAACCGAACGTTTAAATGATGTGCCCCATTAAGAAAAAATACGTGCAGGATTTTTCTTTTTTCTTTGAATACTGGAGTCTCTGTTTGTGACGCAGACGTTGACGAGTGCCTGGAGAGCCAGGCTACGTGTGGGGAGGGCAGTCGCTGTGAGAATGTTCCAGGCTCCTTCCACTGCTACTGTGAACCGGGGTTCAGGCTCTCATCCGGCAAGCAGCCCTTCCAGCCCACGCGTGATCAGGCCTCCTGTGTGGGTGAGTGATCGGCTAGGGTTCGTGTAATATTGAGGTAAAGCTACCAACCAGCCTTGTTTGGCCAAGACGTTCACGGTGGTTTAGGAAAGGCTGTTCCCACAGCTGTCCCAAAGCATTTGTGAAAATTAGGGGGGGAAATCCCAGATGAAAATGTTCTGGTTTAATGCTCAACTCAAGATACGGGCAAAGGTCAGAGCTGTCTGAGTAGTGGGGCTGGGCCTTTTCAGTCGTTGGAGGGGCCATCTGAGGGGTGGGCGGTGCTACCTGGATTGTGGGAGAGGCTACCGGGTAGTGGGAGGGGCTACCTGTGTGGTGGGAGGGGCTACCTGGGTAGTAGGAGGGGCTACCTGGGCGGTGGGAGGAGCTTCCTGGGGAGTGGCAGGGGCTCCCTGGATGGTGGGAGTACTACCTGGGTAGTGGGCGGGGCTACCTGGGTGGATGGAGCTTCCTGGGTGGTGGAAGAGGCGAGCTGCATGGTGAGAGGGGCTACCTGGGTAATGGGGGGGGGGGGTACCTTGGTAGTCAGGGGTGGCTACTTGAGTAGTGGGAGGGGCTACCTGGGTAGTGGGTGGGACCTCTTTGCTGTAAGTGAGACCAGTGTTATAAATCACTACAACTATTTATATTTTACCATGCAAGGCCCGCTTGAGAATTGTTTTGCTATTTTTCAGAAGTGACCTGGCCACAATGATAGCTCAACGAAGTGGCTTATCATCGTTTGGAATTTACAGCAGACCAGTACCCTATGACACGTGACGTTGATTCTAAATGCGGAGAGAAAAACCGAAGGACCCGGAGAAAAGTCCACGCGACCACTGGGGAGAGAGAGACACCGCAAACTCCAAATATACAACAGGCATCGTCAGGGTGGGGATCGAACGCATGACCTGTACTCGACGAGGTAGTTAACATTTCCTAGCCACCGTGATGATGATGAGAGAGAGCGACAAGCAAACTTCAAATGTACAACAGGCATCATCAGGGTCGGGATCGAACCCATGACCTCCTGTGTACTAGACAAGGTAGTTATCATCTCTAAGCCACCGTGGCGCCCACCCAGAGTGGGGAGGCCTCTCGCTGTGTATGTGTATTCTGGGCTTGTGGTTGATTGGGCGTGGCTATGTTTAAAATATGGGCGTGGTTATGTCTAAAATGTGGGAGGGGCTGATGGAGTGGGGGGAGTTGCTGCGAGCTCGCCACGTGTCCCGGTTGAGTCTGAAGGCCTCAAATTAACAAATCTCTTTCATGAATATTTCCACAGACGACGATGATGGTGATGATGGTGATGACAAAGCCCAATTCGATAAACTGCCCTCGCCTCAGAAATGTAAGACACAGCAATCCAGATACTTGTCTGTCGAGCGCGGTTCACTCGAAATGGTTGTTTTGTGGCGGATGTTTATTTTGACAGAGCGAGCCTCTCCAGGATTTTGCATGGAAAGTATCACCCGTTATTATCGGTGATTCGTTGGTCTGTAGTCGTCATAGCACGTGGTGGAGCTCAACAACACTTGCCAGTGAGTGTTGTGGTTTCACTGTGTGCGGGGGAAGGACAATAAACTAAACACAAAAAGCAGTTCTAAAATTCGTTTTCAAACTAGACGATGTAAAAGTGCACAGCTGCCTGTAGCTTCCTAATATTGGAAAGAAGAGCATTCCAGACGGCCGCAGAAGTGCATCGCGTGATGCAGTGACCGTCTTTTGTTCAATCGAATAGCCAAAAGCCGCCGCCGCTGCTGCAAAGATGACCAGGCTTCAAGCAATGATGGTTTACGCTCCTTGACCGGGTTCACTGAGCAAGCGATCGATCGAGCGAACAGCGAGTGATTGGCTGGCGATGTGTGTGCTTGTAGCTGACCGGGCGAGCCTCCTCTACCTGCTCTTGTCGCTGCCAGCCGGGCTGCTGGTTGGCGGGGTCAGCCTCCTCATCGGCGTCCTCATCTCCAGGTGTTGGCAAAAATCAACAGCAATGTAATGATTCTAGTCGGCCTGTGGCCCGCATCTGCGGCACTACATCTATGTACATAATATGTTGAATTTCTTTTACACCGTACATAGCCGACCGTGCTAATCGGAAGTGCAGTGGAAGGACAATAAACTAAACACAAAAACATACTACAGGTACGCTGGCTGCTGCACATATTTAATTCGATTATTTTATTACCTGTTGATATACCTTTTATATCAACAGGAAAATTCAACCTCCATTGGCCCTTCATTTTACTCTTCATGCCCCACCCCTCTTACGCCTTAGGCCCCCACCCCTTCCTGACGAGGCCCCACCCTTTCCTCTTTCAGATCTGCGCCTTTCCTTTTAAGACCCCGCCCCTTCTTCTATTGGACCCACCTCTTTATGCGCAGGCCCCCCTTCCCTTTCCCCCGACGGCTCAAATTGATAGCTCAACGAAGTGGCTTATCATCACATGGAAATTTATAGCAGTTGCCAAATACTCCAAACGCATATCGATTCTAAATGTGGTGGGGCCCGGAGAAAATTCCACACGACCATGGGGGAGAGACAAAGAGACACTCAGACTCCAAATATACAACAGGCATTGTCAGGGTCGGGATCGAACCGACGACCTCCTGCATACCAGGCGAGGGAGATAACATCTCCTGGCCACCGTCTCTTTGCCAGAATGGGGAGGCGCAGAAGAAGTCGTACGTCCGAGACGAGCGACAGCGGGGTCATGGAGGACTCGCCTTGCCTGGACGCGGCTCCTTGACGGCTTCCTTCGCTCTCAAATCCCCCGGCTCCCGCACACGGAGGGATACTGTGGGGCGTCCGGAGTGGCGGGGATTATGTTGTCTCCGTCGCCTGGTACGCAGGAGGTCGCCAGTTCGATCCCGGACCCCTGACGATGCCTTTTGCTGTACGTTTGGAGTTTCATATGTGTCTTCTCTGCAGTCTGTGGGTTCTGTATGTACCTCCATTGGTATCTATGTACATGGTGCTTCAAAAAAATGTTAACGCTTCAGAGAATTTGCAAAAACACCACAAGAAATGTGCCTCCGGGCTCTGGAGACTACCAATGAGAAGATTCCAGGCATGTGTTGACGATGATAGTGAACAAGCGGAGACTCTGACTTTTTGAAGCTATGAAGATATATGAAGATACATTTGTTATGTTACAGCCGTCCTTTTCCATTAAAAATTATAGTCCTATATGCGTGTTAACATTTTTTTAAGCACCCTGTATATCTATGGGTCTCTATGGATCTCTATGTATCTCTTGTCCCAACAGTCTGTGAAAGGCTAAAAGGGGGGATCTTTGTCTTTGTGTGTGTGGCTTTGGGGAGTGGTAGTGTAGCGCACTACGCTACGAATCCGGCGACCCGAATTCGATTCCCGTTCACGGCCACCAACACCAGCGACGACTATCTGAGCCGGTCCTGGGCCTCCCCTAGGTCGACTCAGCCTCAAATGAGTACCTGGTGCGGTGTGTAGTAAACATCGCTCCTGGGTGGAGACATAGGCGGCCGGGCGTGGTGCTGGCCACCGATCCCCTCGTGTGCCGTTCCGGCTTTCATAGGTGCTCATTCGCAAACAGCACTTGGCCCAACAGTCTGTTAGAGGCTATAAGGGATGGGGAATCTTTGTCTTTGTGGCTTTTTCCGAGTGACGTTACACGACGCGTGTGAAAAAGAACGGTGAAATATCACGCGAGCAGCTGTTTCCTGACCCTCTGTGAGTAAAGCGGAATCATTCTTGACCAATGCAACCCAACCAAATGGAAAGAGGAGGCAAACCTTGCCACCCACCCACACCCATAGAGTCAGAATATTTATTTACGCTGGAGAAGTCGGATGAGCTATGAAGCTCTTTTTTTACAGATGTCCAGTCGGGGCACGGGTTCGGAACGTTATAGCAATAAACAATGCCTCCCCACCCACCCAACCCGCCCATGCCCCATCATCATCACGATCCATGGGGCAGGTTGCTCCATAGGTGTCCACACTGCACATTTCGTCATTTATTGTTTTCCACTTTCCTCTGCGTCTTGTACCAATATGCGCGCTCTTAAGGTAGTGGCCACATCTTTCTGGCACCAATCTCTTGTGTCGTCATCACGCTTCCCCGCCACGCCCACCCCCCACCGCTGCCCCACCCACCAATTGGAACCTTGAGTATCTATCAACCAGGATACTTCATTAATCTGATAAGGAGCCGCTCATTCGAAAAGATACAAAATTAAGCGCAAGGCATTGGATGGGTTGGTGGGCGCGTGCACTCCCACTCCACGTTCCTGCGAATTAAGTCCCGTTACACTTATTCAAGCAAGGATTTTTGTATACATATAGTTTAGTTCCGTTTGTATTTTTGATAGAGTCGGCTCCTTTGGAAAATATCTCTCATGTTTTGTTTTTTTTACAAAATACCGTGCCGCTAATGTGCAACACCGGACTGAAACGTGCGTTTATATTACGTGGCTGCTGTACATTGCCGCGTGATATGCCACTTCGTTGAGCTAGCGTTTGTGGCCAGGTCGCTTCTAAAATATAAGTGAATAGCTCAGTGGGCTTTACCTGGAAAGAAAAAACATATATATAGTTAAATTGTATTTGTATATACGTTTTAATATGATTTGTTTACCTTTCCTATACGTTGCACTCCCATCGTGTTTTTGCAGTGTTTGTTGTTCTGACCCCGTGCCCCAACTTCTGGACATGCGTGAAAAATAGCTTTATAGCTCATCGGATTCCTCCAGTACAAATAAATATTCTGAGTCTGAAGTCCATTAAAAAGAAACCTTATTATTTACTTTGGCCGTCAATTGAGTTGACCTTGGTTCCATTGTTCTATGTAAACATGAGGTGGTGGGTTCGATCCCGACCCTGACGCCTGGCTGCTGTATATTTGGAGTTTGCGTGTCTCTCTCCGCATGGTCGCGTGGATTTTTCCCCGTGTCCTCCGGGTTTTCTCTCCACATTTAGAATCCACGAGCGCTTAGAGAAT
This sequence comes from Petromyzon marinus, assembly GCF_048934315.1. Lineage (NCBI taxonomy): Eukaryota > Metazoa > Chordata > Hyperoartia > Petromyzontiformes > Petromyzontidae > Petromyzon > Petromyzon marinus. The sequence goes on along the minus strand of NC_133667.1, from coordinate 14,635,026 downwards.
TTACCTGCAATACACTTCCACGTAATGATAATCCCACTTCGCTGAGCTGTCATTTGTGATGGCCCAGGTCTCGTCTAAAAAAGAGCTACACAGCTATAGTGGGCCTTGCCTGGTGCAATATTTTTCCTTTGTGTATTTTATGTTCTGTCTTGGAGAGCCTTGTGTGAGATGCAGTTTTGCACGAACGATGCGATATAAAAATATATAATCATAATGAATCAAATGTGATGGAGCATCGTTTAGAATGTGGCATTAAATATATAACACAATAGAAGGCTGTCTCTGGTGTAGGCCTATAAGTTCCAAAGACAATGCATATGTTATCAAATCGTGTTTGTTTGCATGTTTTTTGCCACAACTACTGTGTGTGGTTAATGTAGACTTGATTCCTTGCAAAAAGTATATAATTTGGTGTTTGAACATCTTAACACCTCCTGTTTTATTGGCACAAATGGGTAAAACCTATTCTTATTTAACACGTAGAAATTAGTAGTAAAGCTTCCGTGACCAATAATATCCATAATAAAGGCATGTTTGTTTTCGCCAGAAGTACTTTGTGTGGTTAATGCACACTTGGTGCATTGCAAAAGCGATCTAATTTAGGTGTTTGAACATCTTAACAACTCCTGTTTTATTGGCACAAAGGGGTAAAACCTATTCTAATTAAACACGTAGTAAGTAGCGATAAGGCTTTCCCGAACATTATTATTCATAACAGAGCATGTTTGTTTCGATGTTTTTTGTTGTTTTCACAAGTACGTGTGTGTCGCTAATGCACACTCGATTCCTTGCAAAAGGTACCTTAAATGTAGGTGTTTGAACATCTCAACACCTGTTTTATTGCCACAAAGGGGGTCAAACCCATTCCCACGTTTCACACGTCACCGTGTGTGACATGCACCGCGTGTGCTGTGACGTCAACGGAACGAGGCTGAGCGTTGTTGTAAATCGCCGTTTCAAAGCATCTACATCTGCAGAACTTGAAGAACCAGTGGCATCTATATCTGCAGAACACGAAGACACCAGTGGCATCTACATCTTCAGAACGTGAAGAACCAGTGGCATCTACATTTGTAGAAACTGAAGAACCAGTGCCATCTACATATGCAGAAAGTGAAGCACCACTGGCATCTACATCTGCAGAAACTGAAGAACCAGTGCATCTACATCTGCAGAACTTGAAGAACCGGTGGCATCTACATCTGCAGAACGTGAAGAACCAGTGGCATCTACATCTGCAGAACGTCAAGAACCAGTGGCATCTACATCTGCAAAACTTGAAGAACCAGTGGCATCTACACATCTGCAGAACGTAAAGAACCAGTGGCATCTATATCTGCAGAACTTGAAGAACCAGTCGCATCTACATCTGCAGAACGTGAAGAACCAGTGGCATCTACATATGCAGAACGTGAATAACCAGTAGCATCGAAATCTAGAGAACGTGAGGAACCAGTGGTATCTACATCTGCAGCACATGAAAACACCAGTGGCATCTACATCTGTAGAACGTGAAGAACCAGTGGCATCCACATCTGCAGAATTTAAAAAATCAGAGGCATCTACAGAACTTGAAGAACCGGTGGCATCTACATCTGCAGAACGTGAAGAACCGGTGGCATCTACATCTGCAGAACGTGAAGAACCAGTGGCATCTATATCTGCAGAAACAGAAGAACCAGTGGCATCTCCGTCTGCAGCACATGAAGAACTCGTGCCATCTGCAGAAATTAAAGAACCAGTGGAATCTACATCTGCAGAATTTTAAAAATCAGAGACATTTACAGAACTTGAAGAACCAGTGGCATCTATATCTGCAGAAACAGAAGAACCAGTGGCATGTCCGTCTGCAGAACTTGAAGAACCAGTGGCATCTACATCTGCAGAACGTGAAGAACTAGTGGCACATACATCTGCAGAACGTAAAGAACCAGTGGCATCTACATCTGCAGAACTTGAATAACCGGTGGCATCAACATCTGAAGAACGTGAAGAACCAGTGCCATCTACATATGCAAAACATGAAGAACCAGTGGCATCTACATCTGCAGAAACTGAAGAACCGGTGGCATCTCCATCTCCAAAACTTGAAGAACCAGTGGCATCTACATCTGCAGAACATGAAGAACTCGTGGCATCTGCAGAAATTAAAGAACCAGTGGAATCTAAATCTGCAGAATTTGAAAAATCAGAGGCATCTACAGAACTTGAAGAACCAGTGGCATCTACATCTGCAGAACTTGAAGAAGCAGTGGCATCTACATCTGCAGAACGTGGAGAACCAGTGGCACCTACATCTGCAGAACGTGAAAAACCAGTGGCATCTATATCTGCAGAACGTGAAGAACCGGTGGCATATACATCTGTAGAACTTGAAGAACAAGTGGCATCTACATCTGCAGAACCAGTGGCATCTACATCTGCAGAACGTAAAGAACCAGTGGCATCTACATCTACAGAACATGAAGAACCAGTGGCATCTACATCTGCAGAACGTGAAGAACCAGTGCCATCTACATATGCAGAACATGAAGAACCGGTGGCATCTACATCTGCAGAACGTGAAGAACCAGTGGAATCTACATCTGTAGAACATGAAGAACCAGTGGCATCTACATCTAGAGAACGTGAAGAACCAGTGGCATCTACATCTGGAGAACGTGACGAACCAGTGGCATCTACATCTACAGAACTTGAAGAACCAGTGGCATCTACATCTGCACAACGTAAATAACCAGTGGCATCTACATCTACAGAACTTGAAGAACCGGTGGCATCTACACCTGCAGAACGTGAAGAATCAGTGGCATCTACATCTACAGAACTTGAAGAACCGGTGGCATCTACATCTGCAGAACGTGAAGAACCAATGTCATCTACATCTGCAGAACGTGGAGAACCAGTGGCACCTACATCTGCAGAACGTGAAGAACCAGTGGCATCTAAATCTGCAGAACGTGAAGAACCGGTGGCATATACATCTGCAGAACTTGAAGAACAAGTGGCATCTACATCTGCAGAACCAGTGGCATCTACATCTGCAGAACGTAAAGAACCAGTGGCATCTACATCTACAGAACATGAAGAACCAGTGGCATCTACATCTGCAGAACGTGAAGAACCAGTGCCATCTACATATGCAGAACATGAAGAACCGGTGGCATCTACATCTACAGAACGTGAAGAACCAGTGGCATCTACATCTGGAGAACGTGACGAACCAGTGGCATCTACATCTACAGAACTTGAAGAACCAGTGGCATCTACATCTGCAGAACGTAAATAACCAGTGGCATCTACATCTACAGAACTTGAAGAATCGGTGGCATCTACATCTGCAGAACGTGAAGAATCAGTGGCATCTACATCTACAGAACTTGAAGAACCGGTGGCATCTACATCTGCAGAACGTGGAGAACCAGTGGCATCTACATCTGCAGAACGTGAAGAACCAGTGGCAGCTACATATGTAGATCGTGAAGAACCAGTGGCATCTACATCTGCAGAACTTGAAGAACCAGTGGCATCTACACATCTGCATAACGTAAAGAACCAGTGGCATCTATATATCTGCAGAATTTGAAATCAAATTGTTGCCCGTAAATGATAAATGGAATCGGTACCCACCGGAATCGAATCTTTATAGCAATTGAATTGAATCGTTACACCAAAGATAAAAGGATCCTAACCCATGGAATCGAATCGTGAACCAGTTGCTATGGATTCGTTACACGTAATGATAAATGGAATCGTTACTCAAGGGATGGAATCGTTAACTAATTGAAATCGAATGTATCAATAGAATCGTTCCCCTTTGAATCAAAGCGTTAATCAATTGGAATTTAATCGTTACACGTAAGGATTAATGGAGTCGTTACCCAAAGGAATGGAATCGTTTTACCAATTGAATCCAATCGTTACACCAAAGGTAAATGGAATCGTTACCCGAAAGGAATGGAATCGTTACCCAAATGAATGGAATCGTTACCCCCCAAAATTGAATCGTTACTCAAGGGATGGAATCGTTAACCGATAGGAATCGAAGTGTTACACGTAAGGATCAATATAATCGTTACCCATTGAATCAAATCGTTAAATAAATATAATTGAATCGTTACACGATCTGATTAATGGAGTCGTTACCCAAAGGGAATGAAATTGTTTTACCGATTGAATCGAACCGTTTCACAAAAGACAAATAGAATCGTTAGCCGAGAGAATTGAATCGTTTAACCAATTAGAATCGTTACCCTCTCTCCCTCCTCCCCCCCCCACAAAAAAAAACCACGTGACGGCGCCCCGGGCCAATGGGAGGCGCGGCTCGCGCCCCGTTCAAGAAGCGTGGCCGCGTACGCGGGAACGAGAGAGGAGACGCAGCGGAGACCCCCCCCGGGGCGAGAGGCGTAGACCGTGGAAAGAGCGCCTCTGGAACTACCCGCTGATAAGAGTTGTCATTTAATTTGTGGTTCGTTTACCGTGTGTTTGTAATACCAAGGGAGCGCGTTCACGAGGGCCAGATTCGGTGACTGTAAAATAGTCGTCGTCGTCGGGGGGGGAGAGTGGGAAGAGAAAAAATCGCGAATTTTACGAGTTGTGGCAGCATTGGGAGTTCCAAACAAGCGGTTGTTGGGTCAAACAAATCACAATCGGTAATCTCCGGGAGGGGAGGCGCGTGCTTGGGAACAATTAACGTCTCTTAATAACAACAGCGAGACACTACACCAAGCTGCTGCCTGTCGTCGTTACAAACAGCGGTGACGAAGAGCGGCAATCATTGTAATTGTAGACAAACCAGCTAAAGTCACCCCCCCCACCCCGAGTAGTTACGTGAGCACGGACAGCAGCAGCAGCAGCACCCATGGCGAAGGTTCAAGTGAATAATGTGGTGGTGCTCGACAACCCGTCCCCCTTCTTCAACCCCTTCCAGTTCGAGATCACCTTCGAGTGCACCGAGGATCTGCTCGAAGGTTCGTGCTGTCGGAGGAGTTTCCGAATAGATTTTGACGTTGGCGCCGATTTACTTTTGTGGGGGTTGGTTTTGTTCTGTGCGCCCGTGTCGGATGTGTAGCGGAGGGAGGAGAAGGAGTGGTGGTGGTGGGGTAGCGGTCGACGCTTCTTGTCGAATGTTAAAACGCATCACCTCCACGGTGTGTGATCACGATCGTTTTATAGTTTGTTGTTTGGTTTTCGAGTCGCGTTCGTCGGTGAACGTCGACGAATGGGGGGGGGGGGGCGCTTGAAAATTGAATCGTTGGCCGTTTGTGGTGGCGACTTGCCCAATCGTCATTTCAACATCGGAAGATCGTCACGAGTTATAATCGTACGGATCATCGCCACGCGAGTTACCATTCGGATCATCATCACGAGTTATAATCATGTGGATCATCGTGCTCGTTGAATGAAGATCTCTCACACAAACAAGACAAACCCGAGTGTATACGATGAAATTAAAACGACTGTGGAAAGGCTTACATTAATAAAAAGCACAGTCTCTCTACGGGGGGTGTTTTTTGTTGATTTATGGTGCACAACATTTAAGACCGTTCCTTCTCTTGAAACGCACCAATGTATCGCGGTCCCGCGTAATGTTGTTACCCATTGTCACTCATTAAAACAACAAAAACCTCTCGGATAAAAACCGGGAGTCCGTCTGTCTGCCTTGTGACTCGGTTACAATGAGTAGTGTTTGTTTTGATCGGTTTATATTGCTCACACTTTTGTTGTTGTAAACGGTCGCAGCAAATTGTTGCTAGGTACTTTTTTAAAACCTTATTTTAACCGTGAAATGGCCCGATGTAGTGATGTCTGACTTTTATACCCACCCACCGTTGGTTTGTCGTGGTTCACATCTTAGTGGAGTTACACGTTGACATCGTTAAGAGTTTGTGATACAGAGTGGGGGGGGGGGGGGTGTTACTACATTTTGCTCCTAATATATATTTGGGAAACTATAAAGTGTACGTAGGCGGCGCCGCGCCTATTAAGGCCATAATCTCCACTTTAAAAAAAGCGTGACATTGTGACGCCTGGTTATTATAATAGTTATACCTAACGATACTATATATCGTTAACGCTACTTTAACGTATTACGCCAAGAAATCTTACTACTTTTTTGTTACCGTGGCGTATTTTAAAACGTTTTTATCGATGTTAGCGGGTGGTGGATGGGTTGTTTTTGAGGGCCTTGTGTTACAGGCTTTAAACGAGTGTTAGCGTGTTTCGTGTATTGATCGGCGTTTAATTTTTGCGGTTTGCGTATTTTTGTTCTTGTCTGTGTAGTTGTGTGTGTTAGGGTAAGTGTTTTTTGTAGTATTGTTTTAAAAAAAGTTAAATCTATCTGAGGCCGTGGGGATATTGCGTGAGGCCCTGATTTGGCGCTAAAAAGCGCGCGATAATGAATTTGGCGCAATTTAAGTTTCGACTCTTTTAGTAATAACGCGGGGGATTAAAAAAACAAATACGAACGCCGCGTTATTAAATTACAACGGAGAGTTTAAAAAATAAAAAAAATAGTCCGCGTTATTCAAGTGACGGGACGAACACTTTTTAGCTGTCAATGCTGTACGGTGCCGCGTACTGTACACAACGCGATTGGGCGCGATTTTGTTTAGATTTCAAACAAATGAATAACGAAAAAGTGTTAAATATAAACAGCCGTGAGGTAAAATGAAGAGACCCCCCCCCCCCTACGCTACGAGATTTATACGGCGGGGTAAAGCGGTTTTCGGGAATGTGTAAATGTAGATTGGACTCGCGCGCACTGTACATCGGCGTACAGTGCAATTTGGCGCGATTTTCTGCATTTCACTTTGTGAGGCGCGAGAATCGACAAACTCCGCGATAAAATGTTATTCGGTGGAAGAAGAGTAAAAAGCGACAGGCCCCGTCCGTGCAACAATGCTATAGTTTCAGAACGTAAAATACAAAAATATAAACCGTGCGTTCGGCATGCAATGGTGCTTGGGGCGACTTTAATTCGATCATCCGAGCGACGTGACGTTCCGATTGCAATCGACAAAACAAATCGCGCGGCAAATTAAAACGACCCGAAATGTTTAAGCGTTAAACGGCACGACGCGATTGGTTAACGACACACTTATATAGCCAGACGAAACGCCATTCAGTAACGCCGCATGCCCTGGTGAGGCAACTTGTGCGTACAAACACAATTTGGCGCGATTTTTTTGCGGGGTGGGGGGGGAGTTATTTAGTCCCGAGTGTAAATACACCGTAAGCGTTTAACCGCGTAAATTACATAGGGCACTCGTACAAACTCAAATAATACGAGGAAAAATAGTAGTCGTACATTCATATGCTTTGCCAGCAGAGGCAACAATAAACAATGCTGTACTTAGTTGTACCGTACAATGCTCAACCTTCTGTGCATAACTCCTTGGATTGGCACTGACCGGTGCAGTGAAGTATGGTCCAAATTACCACCACGACGTGGGGGAGGCCCTCATTCCAGCAGTGGATTGACAAAAGCGGTGAACACGGAAATACTGTTCATACGCAGACAACACCGTATTGGACCTACAATATTCTCTTGAGTTCCGTGATTTAATTACAATAAACATTGCTTTGTATATTAAGCCATGTCGCTAGACGAGGTGGCGAGTGGGGTGGTCGAGGCGAACGATGGAACGCCCGGCTAAAGGAGTGAGAAACATGGCCCGATGTGTGTGTGTGTGCGAGCCAGACATTGTAATAACATACCCGTCAACGCCTTATCAGTGCCCTACCTTATTACGGAGCAATTCAGATCTTATTGGTCACCCCGTGCCCTTTTAAATCTCAACGTTCATCCTACAAAGTCCCATCACAAGGGAGAACCACAGACAAAAACAACGATTTTGCGCGTATTGAAACGGCTTTACGCTCTATGCGCCTGAAAACTAAATTTCCCTGTACAATAATACAGGTGAATCGTACGGGTTGGCAGGTTTGTAATAATGAATTTTAACGTTTTCTGCTAAATATTGTGCTCACGATTCATTTACGTCAATCATGGTTCTTAAGATGGGGGTCGCATTTGGTCGCGCTACGTATTGTATTTAATAAAAGTGTACATGCGAAGCAACCTCGATTCCGAGTGACGACCCCGAAATCATCACAGTTAATTGATTATCTGCGATTCATCGTTAACTTAATTTAGGGATGCGTAGGAGCGCCGTTGTTTTTAAAGACATTGTTACTCACCACAGGAGACTGTAGCAACACGACCGCCACTCTCTACTCTGCCACACGCCAGTGCCATTCCGATGACGTACACGTAACGGAGTTGATCAAACATTCTAATATAGGACCACAGAACTCGGGCATTTGTTGGCGCCGCCTCTGGCCGTCTATCTAGTGCTTCACATGGGTTTTCCCCCATGCCTCTAAATCTACAGAAACTAGTTTTTTGGTTTGTTATCCTTCCCCCCGCACCTCTGCCCGCTTTGCACGGTCGGCCACGTACGGTGCGAAAGCAGTTCAACATGCATGCAGCACGTGGACAGAATTTGTGACGTAATTTTATTTTACTATTTTTTTGTATCGTAGACCTAGAGTGGAAGATTATCTACGTGGGCTCGGCCGAGAGCGAGGAGTACGACCAGACGCTGGACTCGGTGCTCGTGGGGCCTGTCCCCGCCGGTTGCCACATGTTCGTCTTCCAGGTACCGATCTCGATCTGTCTCTCTGTCTCTTCTTCCTCCATCCATTGTGCCATCGCGATTGCGGTCGGTTTCTTCGTCTTGTTTTTTTGTGCGGCGCCTTATATTTTGCGTTGTCTCGAAATGTCGCGTTTTGTTCGTGAATGAATGTATGCGTTTCGGCGTTGGACATCATCGTTGCATAGCGCTATCGTCGTCACCAGTAGCGTTACCGCAGCAGTGGCCAAGCGGTGTTTCCCGAGCCAAATGCGGCTCTTTAATTCATCACGTGGCTCTATCAAAGGGGCATCACGTAGAAATGTACTATCACAGTCGTAGCAAAGAATAATGAACGTCTCCCGTGCTGTACCGAAAACTGTCACTATATATAAACTTTTATACAATAAACTCGATTATCCGTGCTATGGACGGGGAGGATGGCCGCAGAACTCGCGGGTACTTTTTGGCTCATGATCTGGTACAGGTTGGCCACCCCTGCTGCATTATCGTAATGATGATCATCATAGCCAACAGTTGTCCTTAATCGTCGAACGCACTGTGCACAAATCTTGGTCAAATCTGCTCTAATTTATCTTATGTGCTACAGTGCCTGTGACCAAATCTGCTGGAATACACCCCGATTTTAGTCATGTAGGGAAACTACGCAGGGTTAGCGCTCAACATCTCCGATGAGCACGGTTGCAAAAGAAGTTCCAAATACATACGTACATAGTGCTTGGAAGGGCGACCACTATGCATGAAGCAGCGGAGTGTTATAGGCTGCTGTTGCTGCATTATTACATTATAGGCAGCAGATGGAAGTGTGGCAAAATGGCATTGTTGGTTAACTTGTGTCCCGCTCCATCTTCCCCTTGTTGCTGCCCTCAATCTTCTTCCCCTCCATCTTTCTATTTCACATGCTATCTCCCTCTCTGTGTCTTTGTCTCCCTATATCTCCCTCCATTGAACTTGTCTCCCTCCATATTCCTCCTCGGCCTGCTCCAAATTCTTTCTCTCTCAAACATCCTCCCTGTCTCCCTCTCTCTGTCTTCCTATATCTCTCTATCTTTCTGTCTCTGCATCTCCCTCCGTCTTCCTATATCTTGTCATCTTGCTCTGTCAATCTCCTTCCCTCCATCTCATATCCCTCCAACCCATCTCCCCTCTCTCTTTCGCTCCATCTGCGTCCCCCCGCTCGCTGTAGGCGATGGCCGCGAACCCGGAGCTGATCCCCGACACGGACGCGGTCGGCGTCACGGTCGTGCTCATCACGTGCACGTACCGCAACCAGGAGTTCATCCGCATTGGCTACTACGTCAACAACGAGTACATCGACCCCGAGCTCAAGGAGAACCCTCCCGCCAAACCTGATTACTCCAAGGTGCGCCACGGTTGGCGAGATATTAACTGCCGTGCCAGGTTATGCAGGAGCGCGTAGGTTCAATCCCCTCGACCCTGACGATGCCTGCTGCATATTTGACTGGCCATCGAACAAAGACGGTCAAAACATAGCGTGCTTTTGGATGCGCTTCTGCGGCCGTCTGTCCAATATTAGGAAGCCACTGGAGCTATGCACTTTCATATCTAGATTGAAACCTCATTTATTTAAAACTGCTTTTTGTGTTTAGTTTGTTGTCCTTACCCCGCAACTTCCGATTAGCACAGTTTGCTACGTACGTTGTGAAAGAAGTTCAACATGCATATTTGGAGTTTGCATGTTTCTCCCTCCCTGTGATTGTGTGGATTTTTCTCCGGGTCCTCCGTTTTTTTTCCCTCCACGTTGAGAATCAACGTGCATTCAGGGTATTTAGCTGTTATACATTTGTATGTGATAAGCCACTTCACTGAGCTATCGTTTGTGGCCAGGTCACTTCTGAAAAAGAGATATATAGTTCAGTGGGCCTTACCTGGTAAAATTAAAAAATAGTTTTTATAGTTTAGTTTTTTTAATCGGGCCTTATTTTTGGGCCTTGCGAAAATAAACCTGGTTATATCCATCGCCTCGTTACTTCTTAATCTGACTTAATTCGTGGGCTGTGGTAATTATCCCGGGCTGAATTTCTTGACTTTTAACACTTAATCTAGCTTCAATTCCTGGGCTCCTCACGCCTAATCTGGCTCAGCCCTTGATATTCCTAACACTTAATCTGGCTTAATCTGTGGGTCGTGATGATAAACCTGGCCCAATCGCTGTCCTTTTACCACTAAATGTGGCCTATATGGCCACTTAAAAGCTTAATTTTAGCTCAAGTCCGAGATCGTTGATGATATAGCCGGTTAAAACTAAACCAGGCTTTAATTCCTGGGGCGCCACGGGAGGCGAGATGTTAACTACCTCGCCTGATATACAGGAGGTTGTGGGTTCGATCCCGAAAATTTGTATATTTTGAGTTTGCAAGTTTCTCTCCCCGTGGTCTCATGGCTTTTCTCCAGGTCCTCCGGTTTTTTCCCCTCCACGTATAGAATCAACTTCACACGTTTTAGAGACTTTTAGCTTTCAATTTCCACGTGATGATAATAAGCCACTTCGTTGGGCCATCATTTGTGATAGCCAGGCCGCTTATGAAAAGAGCCACATCGCTCAGTGGGGCCTTACCTGGTAAAATAAAAAAATAGTTTTAGTTGTGATAGTGAACCTGCCGCGCTATTCTCAGGCTTTTGGTGATAATTAACCTGCCTCGGTCCTTGAGGCTTTGCAATGCAGCTCTTGGTATCCAACCTAGCTCCTATTCCTGGGCCCTGGTAATGAACACAGAATCAGAATCTTTACTTAAACTGGATGAGGAATCCGATGAGCTATGAAGCTCACACATGTCCAGTCGGGGTGGAATCACAATAACGACGGCTCCCTCTCCGCCCGCCCACTCCCGTGGTATATTCCCCTCCAGCTCCAGAGGAACGTGCTGGGCACGAGCCCCCGCGTCACACGGTTCCAGATCAACTGGGACGACTCGCAGAAAGTGGCGGAGCGTGAGAACGTCGACCCGGCGCTGGCATCGAACTCTGCGGCGTCCATGACGGCGGCGACGGCCTCGCCGGGACTGTCCACGAAGGGATTGCCAGCCTTCTCACCGCCACCGCCGCTCGGCATGTCGTCCTCCGCCCTTGCCCTCAACGTCCACCCCGACAACAGCAACTCCATGGACTGCCTCTGACTTCGCGCCTCCTCTTCCATCGTTGTCGTTTGTCGCGTTTCCGAAATTGCCGCGGGATTAAAAAAACTAAACAGAAAAACCGTGAAGTTGTTCCAACGGCCACGTCGTGCGTTTCTCGCAACCGTGCTCCGGAAGGGTTTTCAGTTCCGTGGCATGGTGTGATGCCCCCCCCCCCCCACCATCACCGCCTTGTTTGTGTTGTCTTTTTATATCGACAGGAAGCGACTTTGCTTTTCGGCTTGCCGACATGAAACCCTTGCAGGTCAGGAGCGGACCGTCCACCACAACGCCCCCCGCCCCCCCCCCAGCTGCTATCCCCTACTTTTTTGGTTCACTCCTTTTTACTTCTCACAGCTCCAGTGTGCGTGGTATGAGGCAGACGGAGCGGAGAGTTTGGTTCGGGATGTGGGTGGTTGTGTGGGTGGGAGAGAGGCGGGGGTGGGGTGACATTGGCGAGATGTTAACTACCTCGCGTGGTATGCAGGAGGTCATGGGTTCGATCCCGATCCTGACGCCTGCTGCTGTCCTTTTGGAGTTTTAGATGTCTCCCCTGTGGGTCGCGTGGATTTTTATCCAGGTCCTACGGATTTTCCTCCCCACATTTAGAATCAATGTCACGCGTTTAGAGTATTTGGCTGTTCGTACATTTACACACGATGATAAGCCACTTCGTTGAGTTACCATTTGTAATTGCCAGGTCCCTTCTGAAAAAAGAGCTACATAGCTCAGTGGGGCCTTACACCTGGTAAAATAAAAGTAGTTTAGTTGAGGGGTTTTCATCGAGGTAGGCCGAAGGCTTCGATGCGCCGTGGAGGTCACTTGCCGTTGACCTCCAGTGTGGAAAGCTACGGAAAAGCCGCTGCCGTTTTTTTTTGTCGTGACAGATTCAGAATTTTGGAGGTGGCTGAATAATCCCCCCGTGGGCTCCTGCCTATGTTGGTATTGTCACTTTTCCCTCTACCGCTGCCTCCCCCCCTCCAAATTATTTCCTGGATTTCTAAAGAAATGAGCAATTTCTCGTGCGCTGCAAAGCAATCGTTTCAGCCCAGTTACAAGATGAGATTAAAGCACAAAACGTAATATACTTGTTCTAAATTGGCGTTGTCTAGGTATGTCACAACGTTCGCCTCCATATCCCCCGTACACCACCTCCCCCCCCCAAAGCCATTGAATGAATTGTCACAATTTGGCGTTTCAGTTTGATTCAAGAATAATATTTTCGTCTACCTTTGGCACTGTCTTGTTTGTGTTCTCTTTTCCCACTCCCCTGCTACCCCTGTCTTAGCTGTGCATTTTCCTACACTCACGTCAGGGCGCGTATTTGCAAGAGTATTTTGCGCAACGTTAGTTATCAGACTCCTGTTACCATGCACGATTTAGAAGAAGCGTGGAGTTGTGAGAATATATTTCGGTCGGTGTGTCGACCCGTTATGATTACGCGCCCAAGTGTTGACGCCCATCTCCCGAGATGACAACTGTCAGCCTTAATACGTATGTACGTTTAACTTCTTTCGCACCGTACGTTGGCAACCGGCGCTAATTGGAGGTGCGGGGGAAGGTTAAACTGAACACAAAGTGGTTCTTTAAGAAATTCGTTTTCAATTTAGATTATTTTAAAGTAACTCATGACATGGCAGTAGCACAATAGGGATATAAATTGGGGGGAGGGGCAACGCACATTGAACAAATGTGAATAATAATCAAACGGGAGTGAGGCCACACGCTATTACCTGCGAGTCGTGCTACACGCCATTCACAAATCGGTGTCGTGACGTCGTTGACGTGTTGAGAATCGCTGTGGTGGTGGTGCCTATGTCCTGTGCATTTGTACGTTTGTTAGGAAAGATCAAATTTGCAGAGCGGAAGGGGGTGCGGGGAGGGGTGTCTTTTGTTCTCGCACCTGCTCACACAGTTGATTAATTGTAATATTTATTTTTATGAATGCGCTTAAGGGGAGGTGCGGCAGGATGGATGATGAGGTGGATGACAATGGCCCAGAGGGGTCTTTGAGCCAATTGACTCAACAATTTCTTATCTTTCCCAGCCAGGGTGGCAAATGCTAATAATGATTTTATGAAAGCGGTGGGGTTTTTTTTTCTTCCTCGATCACAAATATGTACGATGTTGTCGAAGGGTGCCGTAGAATGTCCGATTTTATAGATTGTTGTTTTGGGAGAACTCATTTGATAGGAAACGTCTACGGGGAAAAAAATCTTTAATGCATATTAAGTGCGTGTCTATGAAAACGGACAATTGATATAACATTAACCTTTCTGACCATGGTAGTGGTAGTGGTGTTGATGGATAGCCGTCAAGTTGAATGCTGCTAGCATTCGCCACCTAGGCCGGTAAAGACCACAACTTCCCGCATGCCCCCTTGGTTAGCACGGGCTAATAGCGAATCAGATTAATGTTTTGTTGGCCATTGTTAGAAGTGGAGGTGGTGGTGTGTGTGTGGTTTTATCGTTATTGGCGGTGCGCGGTAGGCCGGAGTAAGTTGCGGAGAGAGTTCGTTCCCTGGAGTTCTTTACAAAAGGGTTGTGCGTGGGATTAAAGCGGAGTTGTCACGCTTGCGCGCCAGAGCGACCATTTTGAAGTTGTAGAGTCAAAAATAAATGCATTTTATACAAGTACTATGTATAGTTAATAAAGTAACATTTATGTATTTCTTCACACACTCTTTATGAAAATGTGTAATTCGTGTTTTACATAGCAGGTTTTTTTTAACGTAAATTATCATCCCGTAATCTTTGTTTTCGGCACATGTATGCTCGTGTGTACGTTGAACTTATCTGGCACCGTACTTTACCAACCATGCTAATCAGAGGTTGCGGTGGGCGGGGGGGTGCGGAAGACAAGCTAAACAACAAGCAAGGCACGTTGAACGGTTGCTCGCCGGACAATTAACGCTGGACCCGTCATTGGGAAAATCGCGTACGCAAGCTTCCTTTCTACGATCACATATTGCCTGACCTTGCTTTGGCCTTAAAGATCGCCCACCCCTCCATTACTGCCTGCTGGGGGGGGCAATCGCCATCTGCAAGCGCCTACGACGGCCAGCGCCTGCTACGGCACGCGAGGGGACACGTTCCGGATACGGGGCCGACTCCCTTGTATCCCCTGCACCCGCAAACCAACGGTTAACGGCGAATCAACCTTGCTGGAGACGCGCCCGGGGGGGGTGTTGTCGGTCTCGTGGTGCCCATTTCGCCACTTTTTGCTACTCTCGCCAGCCATGGCCAAGAGTCGAACCCAGTAGGCTTTGGAAGGGGGGGGGGTGACGGCGGCTGTGGCGTTGGGTCGGCATCCTGTGTGACGCCGCTCGACGTCGGATTACCAGCGCTAATCGATGCGCACGCACGCGCGAACGAAGTTATCCCAAAGCTGGCCAGCTATCAAGATGTCACTGCAAGCTTGTAGGTCACCCTGTGGTGGTGGTGGCGGTGGCTTGCTGCTGCTTACCACCACGTGGCTTCCGCTCGGCCCTCCGATGAGACGAGACCTTCACGGGGGATTAATTAAGAATTGAGGCTAAGCGTGGTTTAAGGCTGAACATCCTCCCGTGGTTACCGTATGGGACGGGGTATCATCATCCACGGTTCGAGACGCAGCCATTTGACAGCGCCGTAATGATTTTAGAAATGTCGCCCGCGTTCCTTTGCGCAGGACCCCTTGTCACGAAGGATGCCCATCGCCCTTGCGGGCGTCGGAAAAAGTCGCTTTTGTCACCAGATTTTGCGCGCCAAGTGTTTCACCCCCCCTATGTAAAGAATGCCGTCACAGTTTAATAACGTGTTCGTATTGCGTGCGGTAACGCCTTGAATTTTTTTTTTGGATTTGGTTGTACTTTTTTTAGGTTGTGCATGGTGGGGCGGGTAGGGGGGGTTGTTTGGATTTGTTTTAAGTTTTTTTGTTTGCTTCCCCATGTTTGTGCACACGTGTGTGCTACAATGCTTTGTGTTACCCCCTGGGTCTCTGTTGCACAAGGGATGATTCTAAATGGGCTGTCGTGTAAAGAAAACTAAACATCTGTCATACTGTACATACGCCCTCCCCCCCCCCAAATTGTTTCTACTTAGCACTGTCAAAGGTTCTGCAATAAAAAATAATAATAAAGCACTGCAAAGTTAACAGGGTTTTTCCTTGGTTTTTAAGAGAGAAACAGATTTGCGATAACGCATTTCCGTTCCGAGACGTCCGTTCGCCGTCGAATCTCGGGAACATCACAAGCGACTCGCCGTTAATTTTTTTATCTGGAGGCGTAATTCGCAGCGCCGTGTTTTTAAAGACGTTACTCGCCGCAGACAACCCTAGCGACACGACCGCCGTGCTCTCCGATATCTGGCGCCAAAGAGTCAGGCCCCCTCCACGTGTGGCCTTTTACTTCCCGATTCCGTTACGGAATTGATTCTATTTTTTTTTATTTAAAGCTTTCGTGACCGCAGTGATTCATATTATTGGTTCTTTCGGTAAAGTCACGTTGAAGGGAAACAATAAAATATATAAAACAATAAAATTCTCACGACGTTTCGACTGCAGCAGTCAGCATCAGGTGTGATTATCAGGTGTGATGACTGTTGCAGTCGAAACGTGATCATTGTATTGTTTTATATTTATATTATTGTTTCCCTTCAACGTGACTACCGAAAGAACCAGGAATTGATTCTGTTACAATGACGTAAACGTATGGATTCGGAAGAAAAAGTGATGACGTGTACGATGACGTGCACATCATCATTCATGAGCCGAAAACTCAACATTCCATGTTATATACTTTAGTTATTGACATGTTCAGAAGAATGTTTTCTAACGTATCAGAAACTTCACGTAGACTGGAGGAATCCGATGAGCTATGAAGCTCTCTTTCACACACGTGTCGAGTGGCCTTGTGCAGTAATGATTAGCAAACCGGACTTGCAAAATCCAGAAAGTTGGCGATTTCATCCAAGCTGTTTTAACAACGGGCACGTTTATTAGACTTTTAATTATACCGGAGGAATGATAAATACCCTCACCCCCTCCTTCCGCAGTATAAACCATGAAAAAAACATTTATTATTACACACTTTCATTGAACTTGCCGTGTTTGTTTATATTATTTTGAAATGTTTTGACGCTATTCAGGTCTACGAAGCTGAACGAGCTGAAATTGTCTACACACCGACTCGTTTCCTCGCGTGACGATTCAAGATTTCGTTTAAAAAAAAAAGCCTTTCCAGATCCCACCCATCGTGGTGTCTATTCCTGTTTTAACTAAATGTTTACTAATTAATACTCGTACATTCCACCCCCCCCCCCCCATTTTTTTTGCAATCACAAATGGTCGCGCCCACCCCTACCATTCAACCAAACGTCTGGTCCAATGACAACGAATGTAGCTGGCCAGCCTTTGACCAATGAACGGGGCGCTTCTATCGCCGCTCGTTATGGCACCGGAGCGGCCGCTGTGGTCCACCCCCCCCCCTCTTTGCGCAAAAGCACCAAGTAGACACAAAAATACAGCAAAGTAATGAAAAAAATATAGATTTTTAAATGCGCACACCTTTATTTGCACTCGAGTAGAAAGTAAATGTTTTTGACCCTGGAATTAGGGGCCGTCCATAAATGACGTCACGTGATTTTG
Organism: Petromyzon marinus; assembly: GCF_048934315.1. NCBI lineage: Eukaryota > Metazoa > Chordata > Hyperoartia > Petromyzontiformes > Petromyzontidae > Petromyzon > Petromyzon marinus. Next base: position 14,617,613 of record NC_133667.1, on the reverse strand, counting down.
GACGCTTTTAACCCCCCCCCCTCGTCACACGACGTCACAAAAAGTCAGACCCCCCCCTCAAATATGACGTCACAAAGCTCTGCCCCCCCCAAAACCATATTTCCATTTTGAAAATATAACATGCTTCAAATCGCTTTAAACTATTGTCATTGTAGTGCGTTTTTAATGTGGCGCTGCCCTCTGATGCTGTAGAAGAAAACATTTATTAGAACGTCTATTTAATTAAGTATAACGTGTTGTCTATATTTATTTAAAGTTGCGCATTTTTATTTGACGTCACATTTCTCACCCCCCCCCCCCTCGTCACAAATGTCTGACCCCCCCCAGGCGCGTGACGTCATTTATGGACGGCCCCTTAATATAATTTAATGCGCTCAATAAAAGTGGGTAGCCTTCCTTTCGACGTGTAAAATGTTCTTCATGCGAGCCACCCACAAACATTTGATGAATTCCGGGGTCAAAAGCATTTATTTTACTTTATACTTTTGAGTGCAAAAGAAAGGGTATGCATTGGAAAGCTTGTGTGTTTTTTTTTATCAGGAAAGCCCCACTGAGATATGTCGCTCTTTTTCACAAATGGTCGCTCAACGAAGTGGCTATACGTCGTGTGGAAATGTATAGCAACCAAATAATCTCAAGCCGTGATGATGTTGATTATAAATGTGGTGGTGAAAACCTGAAGGTTCCTGGTAAAAATCCACGCGACCACGGGGAGAGAGACACGCAAACACCAAATATGCATCGGGATCGAACCCACAACCTCCTGTACACCAGGCGAGGTAGTTAACATCTAGACACCGTGATGATAATGAGAGAGAGAGAGACACGCAAACTCCAAATATACAGCAGCAACAGCAGGCGTCATCACGGTAGAGATTGAACCCACAACCTCCTGTATACCAGGCGAGGTAGTTAACATCTCCTAGCCACCGTGATGATAATGAGAGAGACACGCGAAAACTCCAAATATGCAGCAGCAGCAGGCGTCATCAGGGTAGAGATCGAACCCACAACCTCCTGTATACCAGGCGAGGTAGTTAACCTCTCATAGCCACCGTGGCGCCCCTAAATAGTATAAATACACCACATCTAATCGATTGGCAAGTACTGTGCATGGTGGCCAGCTTGGTAAAGGAGGCTAGAATTTCCTTCAGACTTGGATTCGAAGCTTTCGTGACTGCAGGAATTACTCTTTGGTTTTTTCGGTAAAGTCACGTATAAATAAGAAATAATAAAATAGCGTACGACGTTTCGGTTGCAACACAAGCAGCCATCATCAGGTACAGAAGAGCTAAATTTACGAGAGGAAACACATAACCCCAGATGTATATACAGACACCCAAGTAGGGGGGAACTAACACAGATACAACAGGGGACACAGAGAGAGAAGCATACCAAACAAACAGGGTTTAGCAAAATTTGGAAACCATATAAAGCAACACAGACGGTTGGTCAAAACACAATTAACGCATAGGCTGGTTGATTACGCTATTTCAAAGATTGCTATTTCAAAGAATTAGCAATCTTTGAAATAGCGTGTTTTGACCGACCGTCTGTGTTGCTTTATATGGTTTACAAATTTTGCTAAACCCTGTTTGTTTGGTATGCTTCTCTCTCTGTGTCCCCTGTTGTATGTGTTAGTTCCCCCCTACTTGGGTGTCTGTATATACATCTGGGGTTATGTGTTTCCTCTCTCTCGTAAATGTAGCTCTTCTGTACCTGATGATGGCTGCTTGTGTTGCAACCGAAACGTCGTACGCTATTATGTTATTTTATTATTTCTTATTTATACGTAGAATTTCCTTGGAATACCCTTCGATGTAGGTCATTTTGAAAGGGGTGTGATAAAAAAAAAACACATGCAGGGCTGCGCCTTTGTGTGAGTGTATCTGTGTCAGTATGTGGGTCTCGATGCGAATCTGTGTGTGTCTCTTTGCGAGTCTCTACGAATCTGTGTGGGTCTCTGCGAGTCTGTGGGTCTCTGCGATTCTGTGGATCTTTGCGAGTCTGTGTGGGCCTCTGCGAGTCTGTATGGGTCTCTGCGAGTCTGTGTGGGGCTCTGCGAGTCTGTGTGGGTCTCCGCGAGTCTGTGTGGATCTCTGCGAGTCTGTGTGGGCCTCTGCGAGTCTGTTTGAATCTCTGTGCGAGTCTGTGTGAATCTCTGTGCGAGTGTGTGGGTCTCTGCGAGTCTGTGTGGGTCTCTGCCAGTCTGTGTGGGTCTCTGCGAGTCTGTGTGGGTCTCTGCGAGTCTGTGTGGATCTTTGCGAGTCTGTGGATCTCTGCGAGTCTGTGTGAGTCTCTGCGAGTCTGTGTGGGTCTCTGCGATTCTGTGGGTCTCTGCGAGTCTGTGTGGGTCTCTGCGATTCTGTGGGTCTCTGCGAGTCTGTGGGTCTCTGCGAGTCTGTGTGGGTCTCTGCGAGTCTGTGGGAATCTCTGTGCGAGTCTGTGTGGGTCTCTGCGAGTCTGTGGGAATCTCTGTGCGAGTCTGTGTGGGTCTCTGCGAGTCTGTGTGAATCTCTGTGCGAGTCTATGTGAATCTCTGTGCGAGTTTGTGTGAATCTCTGTGCGAGTCTGTGGGTCTCTGCGAGTCTCTGTGAATCTCTGTGCGAGTCTGGGTGGGTCTCTGTGCGAGTCTGTGTGAATCTCTGTGCGAGTCTGTGTGAATCTCTGTGCGAGTCTGTGTGGGTCTCTGTGCGAGTCTGTGTGAATCTCTGTGTGAGTCTGTGTGGGTCTCTGTGCGAGTCTGTGTGAACTCTTTGCGAGTCTGTGTGAATCTCTGTGCGAGTCTGTGTGGGTCTCTGTGCGAGTCTATGTGGGTCTCTGTGCGAGTCTATGTGAATATCTGTGCGAGTCTGTGTGGGTCTCAGTGCGAGTCTATGTGAATCTCTGTCCGAGTCTGTGTGGGTCTCTGTGCGAGTCTGTGTGAATCTCTGTGCAAGTCTTTGTGGGTCTCTGTGCGAGTCTATGTGAATCTCTGTGCGAGTCTGTGTGAATCTCTGTGCGAGTCTGTGTGAATCTCTGTGCGAGTCTCTGTGGGTCTCTGCGCGAGTCTATGTGAATCTCTGTGCGAGTCTATGTGAATCTCTGTGCGAGTGTGTGTGAATCTCTGTGCGAGTCTGTGTGAATCTCTGTGCGAGTCTGTGTGGGTCTCTGTGCGAGTCTGTGTGGGTCTCTGCGAGTCTGTGTGGGTCTCTGCGAGTCTGTGTGGGTCTCTGCGATTTTGTGGGTCTCTGCGAGTCTGTGTGGGTCTCTGCGAGTCTGTGTGGGTCTCTGCGAGTCTGTGGGTCTCTGCGATTCTGTGGGTCTCTGCGAGTCTGTGTGGGTCTCTGCGAGTCTGTGGATCTCTGCGAGTCTGTGTGGGTCTATGCGAGTCTGTGTGGGTCTCTGCGAGTCTGTGTGGGTCCCTGCGAGTTTGTGTGGATCTCTGCGAGTCTGTGTGGGTCTGTGCGAGTCTGTGGGTCTCTGCGAGTCTGTGTGGGTCTTTGCGAGTCTGTGTGGGTCTCTGCGAGTCTGTGTGGGTCTGTGCGAGTCTGTGGGTCTCTGCGAGTCTGTGTGGGTCTTTGCGAGTCTGTGTGGGTCTCTGCGAGTCTGTGTGGGTCTCTGCGAGCCTGTGGGTCTCTGCGATTCTGTGGGTCTTTGCGAGTCTGTGTGGGTCTCTGCGAGTCTGTGGGTCTCTGCGAGACTGTGTGAATCTCTGTGCGAGTCTGTGTGGGTCTCTGCGAGTCTGTGGGTCTCTGCGAGTCTGTGTGAATCTCTGTGCGAGTCTGTGTGGGTCTCTGCGAGTCTGTGGGTCTCTGCGAGTCTGTGTGAATCTCTGTGCGAGTCTGTGTGGGTCTCTGCGAGTCTGTGTGAATCTCTGTGCGAGTCTGTGTGGGTCTCTGTGCGAGTCTATGTGGGTCTCTGTGCGAGTCTGTGTGGGTCTCTGTGCGAGTCTGTGTGAATCTCTGTGCGAGTCTGTGTGAATCTCTGTGCGAGTCTTTGTGGGTCTCTGTGCGAGTCTATGTGAATCTCTGTGCGAGTCTGTGTGAATCTCTGTGCGAGTCTGTGTGAATCTCTGTGCGAGTCTCTGTGGGTCTCTGCGAGTCTGTGTGAATCTCTGTGCGACTCTATGTGAATCTCTGTGCGAGTGTGTGTGAATCTCTGTGCGAGTCTGTGTGAATCTCTGTGCGAGTCTGTGTGGGTCTCTGTGCGAGTCTGTGTGGGTCTCTGCGAGTCTGTGGGTCACTGCGAGTCTGTGTGGGTCTCTGAGATTTTGTGGGTCTCTGCGAGTCTGTGTGGGTCACTGCGAGTCTGTGTGGGTCTCTGCGAGTCTGTGGGTCTCTGCGATTCTGTGGGTCTCTGCGAGTCTGTGTGGGTCTCTGCGAGTCTGTGGATCTCTGCGAGTCTGTGTGGGTCTCTGCGAGTCTGTGTGGGTCTCTGCGAGTCTGTGTGGATCTCTGCGAGTCTGTGTGGGTCTGTGCGAGTCTGTGGGTCTCTGCGAGTCTGTGTGGGTCTCTGCGAGCCTGTGGGTCTCTGCGATTATGTCGGTCTCTCCGAGTCTGTGTGGATCACTTTGCGAGTCTGTGTGGGTCTCTGCGAGTCTGTGGGTCTCTTCGAGACTGTGTGAATCTCTGTGCGAGTCTGTGTGGGTCTCTGCGAGTCTGTGGGTCTCTGCGAGTCTGTGTGAATCTCTGTGCGAGTCTGTGTGGGTCTCTGCGAGTCTGTGTGAATCTCTGTGCGAGTCTGTGTGGGTCTATGTGAGTTTGTGTGGGTCTCTGCGAGTCTGTGTGGATCTCTGTGAGTCTTTGTGGATCTCTTTGCGAGTCTGTGTGGGTCTCTGCGAGTCTGTGTGAATCTCTGTGCGAGTCTGTGGGTCTCTGTGAGTCTGTGTGAATCTCTGTGCGAGTCTGTGTGGGTCTCTGTGCGAGTCTGTGTGAATCTCTGTGCGAGTCTGTGTGAACCTCTGCGAGTCTGTGTGGGTCTCTGTGCGAGTCTGTGTGAATATCTGTGTGAGTCTGTGTGGGTCTCTGTGCGAGTCTGTGTGAACTCTCTGCGAGTCTGTGTGAATCTTTGTGCGAGTCTGTGTGGGTCTCTGTACGAGTCTATGTGGGTCTCTGTGCGAGTCTATGTGAATCTCTGTGCGAGTCTGTGTGGGTCTCTGTGCGAGTCTATGTGAATCTCTGTGCGAGTCTGTGTGAATCTCTGTGCGAGTCTGTGTGGGTCTCTGTGCGAGTCTATGTGAATCTCTGTGCGAGTCTGTGTGGGTCTCTGTGCGAGTCTGTGTGAATCCCTGTGCGAGTCTTTGTAGGTCTCTGTGCGAGTCTATGTGAATCCCTGTGCGAGTCTGTGTGAATCTCTGTGCGAGTCTGTGTGAATTTCTGTGCGAGTCTATGTGAATCTCTGTGCGAGTCTATGTGGGTCTATGCGAGTCTGTGTGGGTCTCTGTGCGAGTCTGTGTGGGTTTCTGCGAGTCTGTGGGTCTCTGCGAGTCTGTGTGGGTCTCTGCGAGTCTGTGTGGGTCTCTGCGATTTTGTGGGTCTCTGCGAGTCTGTGTGGGTCTCTGCGAGTCTGTGTGGGTCTCTACGAGTCTGTGGGTCTCTGCGATTCTGTGGGTCTCTGCGCGTCTGTGTGGGTCTCTGCGAGTCTGTGGAGCTCTGCGAGTCTGTGTGGGTCTATGCGAGTCTGTGTGGGTTTCTGCGAGTCTGTGGGTCTCTGCGAGTCTGTGTTGATCTCTGCGAGTCTGTGTGGGTCTGTGCGAGTCTGTGGGTCTCTACGAGTCTCTATGGGTCTTTGCGAGTCTGTGTGGGACTCTGCGAGTCTGTGTGGGTCTCTGCGAGTCTGTGGGTCTCTGCGATTCTGTGGGTCTCTGGGAGTCTGTGTGAATCTCTTTGCGAGTCTGTGTGGGCCTCTGCGAGTCTGTGGGTCTCTGCGAGACTGTGTGAATCTCTGTGCGAGTCTGTGTGGGTCTCTGCGAGTCTGTGGGTCTCTGCGAGTCTGTGTGAATCTCTGTGCGAGTCTGTGGGTCTCTGCGAGTCTGCGTGAATCTCTGTGCGAGTCTGTGTGAATCCCTGCGAGACTGTGTGGGTCTCTGTGCGAGTCTGTGTGAATCTCTGTGTGAGTCTGTGTGGGTCTCTATGCGAGTCTGTGTGAACTCTCTGCGAGTCTGTGTGAATCTCTGTGCGAGTCTGTGTGAATCTCTGTGCGAGTCTCTGTGGGTCTCTGCAAGTCTGTGTGAATCTCTGTGCGAGTCTCTGTGAATCTCTGTGCGAGTCTGTGTGAATCTCTGTGCGAGTCTGTGTGAATCTCTGTGTGAGTCTGTGTGGGTCTCTGTGTGAGTCTGTGTGAACTCTCTGCGAGTCTGTGTGAATCTCTGTGCGAGTCTTTGTGGGTCTCTGTGCGAGTCTATGTGAATCTCTGTGCGAGTCTGTGTGAATCTCTGTGCGAGTCTTTGCGGGACTCTGTGCGAGTCTGTGTGAATCTGTGCGAGTATTTGTTGGTCTCTGCGAGTCTGTGTGCGTCTCTGTGCGAGTCTGTGTGGGTCTCTGCGAGTCTGTGGGTCTCTGCGAGTCTGTGTGGGTCTCTGCGAGTCTGTGTGGTCTCTGCGATTTTGTGGGTCTCTGCGAGTCTGTGTGGGTCTCTGCGAGTCTGCGGTTTTCTGCGATTCTGTGGGTCTCTGCTAGTCTGTGTGGGTCTCTGCGAGTCTGTGGATCTCTGCGAGTATGTGTGGGTCTATGCGAGTCTGTGTGGGTTTCTGCGAGTCTGTGGGTCTCTGCGAGTCTGTGTTGATCTCTGCGAGTCTGTGTGGGTCTGTGCGAGTCTGTGGGTCTCTACGAGTCTCTATGGGTCTTTGCGAGTCTGTGTGGGACTCTGCGAGTCTGTGTGGGTCTCTGCGAGTCTGTGGGTCTCTGCGATTCTGTGGGTCTCTGGGAGTCTGTGTGAATCTCTTTGCGAGTCTGTGTGGGCCTCTGCGAGTCTGTGGGTCTCTGCGAGACTGTGTGAATCTCTGTGCGAGTCTGTGTGGGTCTCTGCGAGTCTGTGGGTCTCTGCGAGTCTGTGTGAATCTCTGTGCGAGTCTGTGGGTCTCTGCGAGTCTGCGTGAATCTCTGTGCGAGTCTGTGTGAATCCCTGCGAGACTGTGTGGGTCTCTGTGCGAGTCTGTGTGAATCTCTGTGTGAGTCTGTGTGGGTCTCTATGCGAGTCTGTGTGAACTCTCTGCGAGTCTGTGTGAATCTCTGTGCGAGTCTGTGTGAATCTCTGTGCGAGTCTCTGTGGGTCTCTGCAAGTCTGTGTGAATCTCTGTGCGAGTCTCTGTGAATCTCTGTGCGAGTCTGTGTGAATCTCTGTGCGAGTCTGTGTGAATCTCTGTGTGAGTCTGTGTGGGTCTCTGTGTGAGTCTGTGTGAACTCTCTGCGAGTCTGTGTGAATCTCTGTGCGAGTCTTTGTGGGTCTCTGTGCGAGTCTATGTGAATCTCTGTGCGAGTCTGTGTGAATCTCTGTGCGAGTCTTTGCGGGTCTCTGTGCGAGTCTGTGTGAATCTGTGCGAGTATTTGTTGGTCTCTGCGAGTCTGTGTGCGTCTCTGTGCGAGTCTGTGTGGGTCTCTGCGAGTCTGTGGGTCTCTGCGAGTCTGTGTGGGTCTCTGCGAGTCTGTGTGGTCTCTGCGATTTTGTGGGTCTCTGCGAGTCTGTGTGGGTCTCTGCGAGTCTGCGGTTTTCTGCGATTCTGTGGGTCTCTGCTAGTCTGTGTGGGTCTCTGCGAGTCTGTGGATCTCTGCGAGTATGTGTGGGTCTATGCGAGTCTTTGTGGGTCTCTGCGATTCTGTGGGTCTCTGCGAGTCTGTGTGGGTCTCTGCGAGTCTGTGGACCTCTGCGAGTCTGTGTGGATCTCTGCGAGTCTGTGTGGTTCTCTGCGAGTCTGTGGGTCTCTGCGAGTCTGTGTGGGTTTGCGAGTCTGTGTGGGTCTCTGCGAGTCTGTGGGTCTCTGCGATTCTGTGTGGGTCTCTGCGAGTCTGTGGGTCTCTGCGACTCTGTGTGAATCTCAGTGCGAGTCTGTGTGGATCTCTACGATTCTATGGGTCTCTGCGAGTCTCTGTGAATCTCTGTGCGAGTCTGTGTGGGTCTCTGTGCGAGTCTGTGTGAATCTCTGTGCGAGTCTGTGTGAATCTCTGTGCGAGTCTGTGTGGGTCTCTGTGCGAGTCTGTGTGAATCTCTGTGCGAGTCTATGTGGGTCTCTGCGAGTGTGTGTGGGTCTCTGTGCGAGTCTGTGTGGGTCTCTGCGAGTTTGTGTGGGTCTCTGCGAGTCTGTGTGGGTCTCTGCGATACTGTGGGTCTCTGCGAGTCTCTGTGGGTCTCTGCGAGTCTGTGTGGGTCTCTGCGAGTCTGTGGGTCTCTGCGATTCTGTGGGTCTCTGCGAGTCTGTGTGTTCTCTGTGCGAGTCTGTGTGAATCTCTGTGCGAGTCTTTATGGGTCTCTGTGCGAGTCTGTGTGAATCTCTGTGCGAGTCTTTGTTGGTCTCTGCGAGTCTGTGTGGGTCTCTGTGCGAGTCTGTGTGGGTCTCTGCGAGTCTGTGGGTCTCTGCGAGTCTGTGTGGGTCTCTGCGAGTCTGTGTGGTCTCTGCGATTTTGTGGGTCTCTGCGAGTCTGTGTGGGTCTCTGCGAGTCTGCGGTTCTCTGCGATTCTGTGGGTGTCTGCTAGTCTGTGTGGGTCTCTGCGAGTCTGTGAATCTCTGCGAGTCTGTGTGGGTCTATGCGAGTCTGTGTGGGTCTCTGCGATTCTGTGGGTCTCTGCGAGTCTGTGTGGGTCTCTGCGAGTCTGTGGGTCTCTGCGAGTCTGTGTGGGTCTCTGCGAGTCTGTGTGGGTCTCTGCGAGTCTGTGGGTCTCTGCGATTCTGTGTGGGTCTTTGCGAGTCTGTGTGGGTCTCTGCGAGTCTGTGTGGGTCTGTGCGAGTCTGTGGGTCTCTGCGAGTCTGTGTGGGTCTTTGCGAGTCTGTGTGGGTCTCTGCGAGTCTGTGTGGGTCTCTGCGAGCCTGTGGGTCTCTGCGATTCTGTGGGTCTTTGCGAGTCTGTGTGGGTCTCTGCGAGTCTGTGGGTCTCTGCGAGACTGTGTGAATCTCTGTGCGAGTCTGTGTGGGTCTCTGCGAGTCTGTGGGTCTCTGCGAGTCTGTGTGAAGCTCTGTGCGAGTCTGTGTGGGTCTCTGCGAGTCTGTGGGTCTCTGCGAGTCTGTGTGAATCTCTGTGCGAGTCTGTGTGGGTCTCTGCGAGTCTGTGTGAATCTCTGTGCGAGTCTGTGTGGGTCTCTGTGCGAGTCTATGTGGGTCTCTGTGCGAGTCTGTGTGGGTCTCTGTGCGAGTCTGTGTGAATCTCTGTGCGAGTCTGTGTGAATCTCTGTGCGAGTCTTTGTGGGTCTCTGTGCGAGTCTATGTGAATCTCTGTGCGAGTCTGTGTGAATCTCTGTGCGAGTCTGTGTGAATCTCTGTGCGAGTCTCTGTGGGTCTCTGCGAGTCTGTGTGAATCTCTGTGCGACTCTATGTGAATCTCTGTGCGAGTGTGTGTGAATCTCTGTGCGAGTCTGTGTGAATCTCTGTGCGAGTCTGTGTGGGTCTCTGTGCGAGTCTGTGTGGGTCTCTGCGAGTCTGTGGGTCACTGCGAGTCTGTGTGGGTCTCTGAGATTTTGTGGGTCTCTGCGAGTCTGTGTGGGTCTCTGCGAGTCTGTGTGGGTCTCTGCGAGTCTGTGGGTCTCTGCGATTCTGTGGGTCTCTGCGAGTCTGTGTGGGTCTCTGCGAGTCTGTGGATCTCTGCGAGTCTGTGTGGGTCTCTGCGAGTCTGTGTGGGTCTCTGCGAGTCTGTGTGGATCTCTGCGAGTCTGTGTGGGTCTCTGTGCGAGTCTGTGTGGGTCTCTGTGCGAGTCTATGTGAATCTCTGTGCGAGTCTGTGTGGGTCTCTGTGCGAGTCTGTGTGAATCCCTGTGCGAGTCTTTGTGGGTCTCTGTGCGAGTCTATGTGAATCCCTGTGCGAGTCTGTGTGAATCTCTGTGCGAGTCTGTGTGAATTTCTGTGCGAGTCTATGTGAATCTCTGTGCGAGTCTATGTGGGTCTATGCGAGTCTGTGTGGGTCTCTGTGCGAGTCTGTGTGGGTTTCTGCGAGTCTGTGGGTCTCTGCGAGTCTGTGTGGGTCTCTGCGAGTCTGTGTGGGTCTCTGCGATTTTGTGGGTCTCTGCGAGTCTGTGTGGGTCTCTGCGAGTCTGTGTGGGTCTCTACGAGTCTGTGGGTCTCTGCGATTCTGTGGGTCTCTGCGCGTCTGTGTGGGTCTCTGCGAGTCTGTGGAGCTCTGCGAGTCTGTGTGGGTCTATGCGAGTCTGTGTGGGTTTCTGCGAGTCTGTGGGTCTCTGCGAGTCTGTGTTGATCTCTGCGAGTCTGTGTGGGTCTGTGCGAGTCTGTGGGTCTCTACGAGTCTCTATGGGTCTTTGCGAGTCTGTGTGGGACTCTGCGAGTCTGTGTGGGTCTCTGCGAGTCTGTGGGTCTCTGCGATTCTGTGGGTCTCTGGGAGTCTGTGTGGATCTCTTTGCGAGTCTGTGTGGGCCTCTGCGAGTCTGTGGGTCTCTGCGAGACTGTGTGAATCTCTGTGCGAGTCTGTGTGGGTCTCTGCGAGTCTGTGGGTCTCTGCGAGTCTGTGTGAATCTCTGTGCGAGTCTGTGGGTCTCTGCGAGTCTGCGTGAATCTCTGTGCGAGTCTGTGTGAATCCCTGCGAGACTGTGTGGGTCTCTGTGCGAGTCTGTGTGAATCTCTGTGTGAGTCTGTGTGGGTCTCTATGCGAGTCTGTGTGAACTCTCTGCGAGTCTGTGTGAATCTCTGTGCGAGTCTGTGTGAATCTCTGTGCGAGTCTCTGTGGGTCTCTGCGATTCTGTGTGGGTCTCTGCGAGTCTGTGGGTCTCTGCGACTCTGTGTGAATCTCTGTGCGAGTCTGTGTGGATCTCTACGATTCTATGGGTCTCTGCGAGTCTCTGTGAATCTCTGTGCGAGTCTGTGTGGGTCTCTGTGCGAGTCTGTGTGAATCTCTGTGCGAGTCTGTGTGAATCTCTGTGCGAGTCTGTGTGGGTCTCTGTGCGAGTCTGTGTGAATCTCTGTGCGAGTCTATGTGGGTCTCTGCGAGTGTGTGTGGGTCTCTGTGCGAGTCTGTGTGGGTCTCTGCGAGTTTGTGTGGGTCTCTGCGAGTCTGTGTGGGTCTCTGCGATACTGTGGGTCTCTGCGAGTCTCTGTGGGTCTCTGCGAGTCTGTGTGGGTCTCTGCGAGTCTGTGGGTCTCTGCGATTCTGTGGGTCTCTGCGAGTCTGTGTGTTCTCTGTGCGAGTCTGTGTGAATCTCTGTGCGAGTCTTTATGCGTCTCTGTGCGAGTCTGTGTGAATCTCTGTGCGAGTCTTTGTTGGTCTCTGCGAGTCTGTGTGGGTCTCTGTGCGAGTCTGTGTGGGTCTCTGCGAGTCTGTGGGTCTCTGCGAGTCTGTGTGGGTCTCTGCGAGTCTGTGTGGTCTCTGCGATTTTGTGGGTCTCTGCGAGTCTGTGTGGGTCTCTGCGAGTCTGCGGTTCTCTGCGATTCTGTGGGTGTCTGCTAGTCTGTGTGGGTCTCTGCGAGTCTGTGAATCTCTGCGAGTCTGTGTGGGTCTATGCGAGTCTGTGTGGGTCTCTGCGATTCTGTGGGTCTCTGCGAGTCTGTGTGGGTCTCTGCGAGTCTGTGGGTCTCTGCGAGTCTGTGTGGGTCTCTGTGCGAGTCTGTGTGGATCTCTACGATTCTATGGGTCTCTGCGAGTCTCTGTGAATCTCTGTGCGAGTCTGTGTGGGTCTCTGCGAGTCTGTGTGGGTCTGTGCGAGTCTGTGGGTCTCTGCGAGTCTGTGTGGGTCTTTGCGAGTCTGTGTGGGTCTCTGCGAGTCTGTGTGGGTCTCTGCGAGCCTGTGGGTCTCTGCGATTCTGTGGGTCTTTGCGAGTCTGTGTGGGTCTCTGCGAGTCTGTGGGTCTCTGCGAGACTGTGTGAATCTCTGTGCGAGTCTGTGTGGGTCTCTGCGAGTCTGTGGGTCTCTGCGAGTCTGTGTGAATCTCTGTGCGAGTCTGTGTGGGTCTCTGCGAGTCTGTGGGTCTCTGCGAGTCTGTGTGAATCTCTGTGCGAGTCTGTGTGGGTCTCTGCGAGTCTGTGTGAATCTCTGTGCGAGTCTGTGTGGGTCTCTGTGCGAGTCTATGTGGGTCTCTGTGCGAGTCTGTGTGGGTCTCTGTGCGAGTCTGTGTGAATCTCTGTGCGAGTCTGTGTGAATCTCTGTGCGAGTCTTTGTGGGTCTCTGTGCGAGTCTATGTGAATCTCTGTGCGAGTCTGTGTGAATCTCTGTGCGAGTCTGTGTGAATCTCTGTGCGAGTCTCTGTGGGTCTCTGCGAGTCTGTGTGAATCTCTGTGCGACTCTATGTGAATCTCTGTGCGAGTGTGTGTGAATCTCTGTGCGAGTCTGTGTGAATCTCTGTGCGAGTCTGTGTGGGTCTCTGTGCGAGTCTGTGTGGGTCTCTGCGAGTCTGTGGGTCACTGCGAGTCTGTGTGGGTCTCTGAGATTTTGTGGGTCTCTGCGAGTCTGTGTGGGTCTCTGCGAGTCTGTGTGGGTCTCTGCGAGTCTGTGGGTCTCTGCGATTCTGTGGGTCTCTGCGAGTCTGTGTGGGTCTCTGCGAGTCTGTGGATCTCTGCGAGTCTGTGTGGGTCTCTGCGAGTCTGTGTGGGTCTCTGCGAGTCTGTGTGGATCTCTGCGAGTCTGTGTGGGTCTCTGTGCGAGTCTGTGTGGGTCTCTGTGCGAGTCTATGTGAATCTCTGTGCGAGTCTGTGTGGGTCTCTGTGCGAGTCTGTGTGAATCCCTGTGCGAGTCTTTGTGGGTCTCTGTGCGAGTCTATGTGAATCCCTGTGCGAGTCTGTGTGAATCTCTGTGCGAGTCTGTGTGAATTTCTGTGCGAGTCTATGTGAATCTCTGTGCGAGTCTATGTGGGTCTATGCGAGTCTGTGTGGGTCTCTGTGCGAGTCTGTGTGGGTTTCTGCGAGTCTGTGGGTCTCTGCGAGTCTGTGTGGGTCTCTGCGAGTCTGTGTGGGTCTCTGCGATTTTGTGGGTCTCTGCGAGTCTGTGTGGGTCTCTGCGAGTCTGTGTGGGTCTCTACGAGTCTGTGGGTCTCTGCGATTCTGTGGGTCTCTGCGCGTCTGTGTGGGTCTCTGCGAGTCTGTGGAGCTCTGCGAGTCTGTGTGGGTCTATGCGAGTCTGTGTGGGTTTCTGCGAGTCTGTGGGTCACTGCGAGTCTGTGTTGATCTCTGCGAGTCTGTGTGGGTCTGTGCGAGTCTGTGGGTCTCTACGAGTCTCTATGGGTCTTTGCGAGTCTGTGTGGGACTCTGCGAGTCTGTGTGGGTCTCTGCGAGTCTGTGGGTCTCTGCGATTCTGTGGGTCTCTGGGAGTCTGTGTGGATCTCTTTGCGAGTCTGTGTGGGCCTCTGCGAGTCTGTGGGTCTCTGCGAGACTGTGTGAATCTCTGTGCGAGTCTGTGTGGGTCTCTGCGAGTCTGTGGGTCTCTGCGAGTCTGTGTGAATCTCTGTGCGAGTCTGTGGGTCTCTGCGAGTCTGCGTGAATCTCTGTGCGAGTCTGTGTGAATCCCTGCGAGACTGTGTGGGTCTCTGTGCGAGTCTGTGTGAATCTCTGTGTGAGTCTGTGTGGGGGTCTCTATGCGAGTCTGTGTGAACTCTCTGCGAGTCTGTGTGAATCTCTGTGCGAGTCTGTGTGAATCTCTGTGCGAGTCTCTGTGGGTCTCTGCAAGTCTGTGTGAATCTCTGTGCGAGTCTCTGTGAATCTCTGTGCGAGTCTGTGTGAATCTCTGTGCGAGTCTGTGTGAATCTCTGTGTGAGTCTGTGTGGGTCTCTGTGCGAGTCTGTGTGAACTCTCTGCGAGTCTGTGTGAATCTCTGTGCGAGTCTTTGTGGGTCTCTGTGCGAGTCTATGTGAATCTCTGTGCGAGTCTGTGTGAAGCTCTGTGCGAGTCTTTGCGGGTCTCTGTGCGAGTCTGTGTGAATCTGTGCGAGTATTTGTTGGTCTCTGCGAGTCTGTGTGCGTCTCTGTGCGAGTCTGTGTGGGTCTCTGCGAGTCTGTGGGTCTCTGCGAGTCTGTGTGGGTCTCTGCGAGTCTGTGTGGTCTCTGCGATTTTGTGGGTCTCTGCGAGTCTGTGTGGGTCTCTGCGAGTCTGCGGTTTTCTGCGATTCTGTGGGTCTCTGCTAGTCTGTGTGGGTCTCTGCGAGTCTGTGGATCTCTGCGAGTATGTGTGGGTCTATGCGAGTCTTTGTGGGTCTCTGCGATTCTGTGGGTCTCTGCGAGTCTGTGTGGGTCTCTGCGAGTCTGTGGACCTCTGCGAGTCTGTGTGGATCTCTGCGAGTCTGTGTGGTTCTCTGCGAGTCTGTGGGTCTCTGCGAGTCTGTGTGGGTTTGCGAGTCTGTGTGGGTCTCTGCGAGTCTGTGGATCTCTGCGATTCTGTGTGGGTCTCTGCGAGTCTGTGGGTCTCTGCGACTCTGTGTGAATCTCTGTGCGAGTCTGTGTGGATCTCTACGATTCTATGGGTCTCTGCGAGTCTCTGTGAATCTCTGTGCGAGTCTGTGTGGGTCTCTGTGCGAGTCTGTGTGAATCTCTGTGCGAGTCTGTGTGAATCTCTGTGCGAGTCTGTGTGGGTCTCTGTGCGAGTCTGTGTGAATCTCTGTGCGAGTCTATGTGGGTCTCTGCGAGTGTGTGTGGGTCTCTGTGCGAGTCTGTGTGGGTCTCTGCGAGTTTGTGTGGGTCTCTGCGAGTCTGTGTGGGTCTCTGCGATACTGTGGGTCTCTGCGAGTCTCTGTGGGTCTCTGCGAGTCTGTGTGGGTCTCTGCGAGTCTGTGGGTCTCTGCGATTCTGTGGGTCTCTGCGAGTCTGTGTGTTCTCTGTGCGAGTCTGTGTGAATCTCTGTGCGAGTCTTTATGGGTCTCTGTGCGAGTCTGTGTGAATCTCTGTGCGAGTCTTTGTTGGTCTCTGCGAGTCTGTGTGGGTCTCTGTGCGAGTCTGTGTGGGTCTCTGCGAGTCTGTGGGTCTCTGCGAGTCTGTGTGGGTCTCTGCGAGTCTGTGTGGTCTCTGCGATTTTGTGGGTCTCTGCGAGTCTGTGTGGGTCTCTGCGAGTCTGCGGTTCTCTGCGATTCTGTGGGTGTCTGCTAGTCTGTGTGGGTCTCTGCGAGTCTGTGAATCTCTGCGAGTCTGTGTGGGTCTATGCGAGTCTGTGTGGGTCTCTGCGATTCTGTGGGTCTCTGCGAGTCTGTGTGGGTCTCTGCGAGTCTGTGGGTCTCTGCGAGTCTGTGTGGGTCTCTGCGAGTCTGTGTGGGTCTCTGCGAGTCTGTGGGTCTCTGCGATTCTGTGTGGGTCTCTGCGAGTCTGTCGGTCTCTGCGAGTCTGTGTTGATCTCTGCGAGCTTGTGTGGGTCTGTGCGAGTCTGTGGGTCTCTACGAGTCTGTATGGGTCTTTGCGAGTCTGTGTGGTGCTCTGCGAGTCTGTGTGGGTCTCTGCGAGTCTGTGGGTCTCTGCGATTCTGTGGGTCTCTGCGAGTCTGTGTTGATCTCTGCGAGCTTGTGTGGGTCTGTGCGAGTCTGTGGGTCTCTACGAGTCTGTATGGGTCTTTGCGAGTCTGTGTGGGTCTCTGCGAGTCTGTGTGGGTCTCTGCGAGTCTGTGGGTCTCTGCGAGTCTGTGTGAATCTCTGTGCGAGTCTGTGGGTCTCTGCGAGTCTGCGTGAATCTCTGTGCGAGTCTGTGTGAATCCCTGCGAGACTGTGTGGGTCTCTGTGCGAGTCTGTGTGAATCTCTGTGTGAGTCTGTGTGGGTCTCTATGCGAGTCTGTGTGAACTTTCTGCGAGTCTGTGTGAATCTCTGTGTGAGTCTGTGTGAATCTCTGTGCGAGTCTCTGTGGGTCTCTGCAAGTCTGTGTGAATCTCTGTGCGAGTCTCTGTGAATCTCTGTGCGAGTCTGTGTGAATCTCTGTGCGAGTCTGTGTGAATCTCTGTGTGAGTCTGTGTGGGTCTCTGTGCGAGTCTATGTGAATCTCTGTGCGAGTCTGTGTGAATCTCTGTGCGAGTCTTTGCGGGTCTCTGTGCGAGTCTGTGTGAATCTGTGCGAGTATTTGTTGGTCTCTGCGAGTCTGTGTGCGTCTCTGTGCGAGTCTGTGTGGGTCTCTGCGAGTCTGTGGGTCTCTGCGAGTCTGTGTGGGTCTCTGCGAGTCTGTGTGGTCTCTGCGATTTTGTGGGTCTCTGCGAGTCTGTGTGGGTCTCTGCGAGTCTGCGGTTTTCTGCGATTCTGTGGGTCTCTGCTAGTCTGTGTGGGTCTCTGCGAATCTGTGGATCTCTGCGAGTATGTGTGGGTCTTTGCGAGTCTTTGTGGGTCTCTGCGATTCTGTGGGTCTCTGCGAGTCTGTGTGGGTCTCTGCGAGTCTGTGGACCTCTGCGAGTCTGTGTGGATCTCTGCGAGTCTGTGTGGTTCTCTGCGAGTCTGTGGGTCTCTGCGAGTCTGTGTGGGTTTGCGAGTCTGTGTGGGTCTCTGCGAGTCTGTGGGTCTCTGCGATTCTGTGTGGGTCTCTGCGAGTCTGTGGGTCTCTGCGACTCTGTGTGAATCTCTGTGCGAGTCTGTGTGGATCTCTACGATTCTATGGGTCTCTGCGAGTCTCTGTGAATCTCTGTGCGAGTCTGTGTGGGTCTCTGTGCGAGTCTGTGTGAATCTCTGTGCGAGTCTGTGTGAATCTCTGTGCGAGTCTGTGTGGGTCTCTGTGCGAGTCTGTGTGAATCTCTGTGCGAGTCTATGTGGGTCTCTGCGAGTGTGTGTGGGTCTCTGTGCGAGTCTGTGTGGGTCTCTGCGAGTTTGTGTGGGTCTCTGCGAGTCTGTGTGGGTCTCTGCGATACTGTGGGTCTCTGCGAGTCTCTGTGGGTCTCTGCGAGTCTGTGTGGGTCTCTGCGAGTCTGTGGGTCTCTGCGATTCTGTGGGTCTCTGCGAGTCTGTGTGTTCTCTGTGCGAGTCTGTGTGAATCTCTGTGCGAGTCTTTATGGGTCTCTGTGAGAGTCTGTGTGAATCTCTGTGCGAGTCTTTGTTGGTCTCTGCGAGTCTGTGTGGGTCTCTGTGCGAGTCTGTGTGGGTCTCTGCGAGTCTGTGGGTCTCTGCGAGTCTGTGTGGGTCTCTGCGAGTCTGTGTGGTCTCTGCGATTTTGTGGGTCTCTGCGAGTCTGTGTGGGTCTCTGCGAGTCTGCGGTTCTCTGCGATTCTGTGGGTGTCTGCTAGTCTGTGTGGGTCTCTGCGAGTCTGTGAATCTCTGCGAGTCTGTGTGGGTCTATGCGAGTCTGTGTGGGTCTCTGCGATTCTGTGGGTCTCTGCGAGTCTGTGTGGGTCTCTGCGAGTCTGTGGGTCTCTGCGAGTCTGTGTGGGTCTCTGCGAGTCTGTGTGGGTCTCTGCGAGTCTGTGGGTCTCTGCGATTCTGTGTGGGTCTTTGCGAGTCTGTGTGGGTCTCTGCGAGTCTGTGTGGGTCTGTGCGAGTCTGTGGGTCTCTGCGAGTCTGTGTGGGTCTTTGCGAGTCTGTGTGGGTCTCTGCGAGTCTGTGTGGGTCTCTGCGAGCCTGTGGGTCTCTGCGATTCTGTGGGTCTTTGCGAGTCTGTGTGGGTCTCTGCGAGTCTGTGGGTCTCTGCGAGACTGTGTGAATCTCTGTGCGAGTCTCTGTGGGTCTCTGCGAATCTGTGGGTCTCTGCGAGTCTGTGTGAATCTCTGTGCGAGTCTCTGTGGGTCTCTGCGAGTCTGTGTGAATCTCTGTGCGACTCTATGTGAATCTCTGTGCGAGTGTGTGTGAATCTCTGTGCGAGTCTGTGTGAATCTCTGTGCGAGTCTGTGTGGGTCTCTGTGCGAGTCTGTGTGGGTCTCTGCGAGTCTGTGGGTCACTGCGAGTCTGTGTGGGTCTCTGAGATTTTGTGGGTCTCTGCGAGTCTGTGTGGGTCTCTGCGAGTCTGTGTGGGTCTCTGCGAGTCTGTGGGTCTCTGCGATTCTGTGGGTCTCTGCGAGTCTGTGTGGGTCTCTGCGAGTCTGTGGATCTCTGCGAGTCTGTGTGGGTCTCTGCGAGTCTGTGTGGGTCTCTGCGAGTCTGTGTGGATCTCTGCCAATCTGTGTGGGTCTCTGTGCGAGTCTGTGTGGGTCTCTGTGCGAGTCTATGTGAATCTCTGTGCGAGTCTGTGTGGGTCTCTGTGCGAGTCTGTGTGAATCCCTGTGCGAGTCTTTGTGGGTCTCTGTGCGAGTCTATGTGAATCCCTGTGCGAGTCTGTGTGAATCTCTGTGCGAGTCTGTGTGAATTTCTGTGCGAGTCTATGTGAATCTCTGTGCGAGTCTATGTGGGTCTATGCGAGTCTGTGTGGGTCTCTGTGCGAGTCTGTGTGGGTTTCTGCGAGTCTGTGGGTCTCTGCGAGTCTGTGTGGGTCTCTGCGAGTCTGTGTGGGTCTCTGCGATTTTGTGGGTCTCTGCGAGTCTGTGTGGGTCTCTGCGAGTCTGTGTGGGTCTCTACGAGTCTGTGGGTCTCTGCGATTCTGTGGGTCTCTGCGCGTCTGTGTGGGTCTCTGCGAGTCTGTGGAGCTCTGCGAGTCTGTGTGGGTCTATGGGAGTCTGTGTGGGTTTCTGCGAGTCTGTGGGTCTCTGCGAGTCTGTGTTGATCTCTGCGAGTCTGTGTGGGTCTGTGCGAGTCTGTGGGTCTCTACGAGTCTCTATGGGTCTTTGCGAGTCTGTGTGGGACTCTGCGAGTCTGTGTGGGTCTCTGCGAGTCTGTGGGTCTCTGCGATTCTGTGGGTCTCTGGGAGTCTGTGTGGATCTCTTTGCGAGTCTGTGTGGGCCTCTGCGAGTCTGTGGGTCTCTGCGAGACTGTGTGAATCTCTGTGCGAGTCTGTGTGGGTCTCTGCGAGTCTGTGGGTCTCTGCGAGTCTGTGTGAATCTCTGTGCGAGTCTGTGGGTCTCTGCGAGTCTGCGTGAATCTCTGTGCGAGTCTGTGTGAATCCCTGCGAGACTGTGTGGGTCTATGTGCGAGTCTGTGTGAATCTCTGTGTGAGTCTGTGTGGGTCTCTATGCGAGTCTTTGTGAACTCTCTGCGAGTCTGTGTGAATCTCTGTGCGAGTCTGTGTGAATCTCTGTGCGAGTCTCTGTGGGTCTCTGCAAGTCTGTGTGAATCTCTGTGCGAGTCTCTGTGAATCTCTGTGCGAGTCTGTGTGAATCTCTGTGCGAGTCTGTGTGAATCTCTGTGTGAGTCTGTGTGGGTCTCTGTGCGAGTCTGTGTGAACTCTCTGCGAGTCTGTGTGAATCTCTGTGCGAGTCTTTGTGGGTCTCTGTGCGAGTCTATGTGAATCTCTGTGCGAGTCTGTGTGAATCTCTGTGCGAGTCTTTGCGGGTCTCTGTGCGAGTCTGTGTGAATCTGTGCGAGTATTTGTTGGTCTCTGCGAGTCTGTGTGCGTCTCTGTGCGAGTCTGTGTGGGTCTCTGCGAGTCTGTGGGTCTCTGCGAGTCTGTGTGGGTCTCTGCGAGTCTGTGTGGTCTCTGCGATTTTGTGGGTCTCTGCGAGTCTGTGTGGGTCTCTGCGAGTCTGTGGATCTCTGCGAGTATGTGTGGGTCTATGCGAGTCTTTGTGGGTCTCTGCGATTCTGTGGGTCTCTGCGAGTCTGTGTGGGTCTCTGCGAGTCTGTGGACCTCTGCGAGTCTGTGTGGATCTCTGCGAGTCTGTGTGGTTCTCTGCGAGTCTGTGGGTCTCTGCGAGTCTGTGTGGGTTTGCGAGTCTGTGTGGGTCTCTGCGAGTCTGTGGATCTCTGCGATTCTGTGTGGGTCTCTGCGAGTCTGTGGGTCTCTGCGACTCTGTGTGAATCTCTGTGCGAGTCTGTGTGGATCTCTACGATTCTATGGGTCTCTGCGAGTCTCTGTGAATCTCTGTGCGAGTCTGTGTGGGTCTCTGTGCGAGTCTGTGTGAATCTCTGTGCGAGTCTGTGTGAATCTCTGTGCGAGTCTGTGTGGGTCTCTGTGCGAGTCTGTGTGAATCTCTGTGCGAGTCTATGTGGGTCTCTGCGAGTGTGTGTGGGTCTCTGTGCGAGTCTGTGTGGGTCTCTGCGAGTTTGTGTGGGTCTCTGCGAGTCTGTGTGGGTCTCTGCGATACTGTGGGTCTCTGCGAGTCTGTGTGGGTCTCTGCGAGTCTGTGTGGGTCTCTGCGAGTCTGTGGGTCTCTGCGATTCTGTGTGGGTCTCTGCGAGTCTGTGGGTCTCTGCGAGTCTGTGTTGATCTCTGCGAGCTTGTGTGGGTCTGTGCGAGTCTGTGGGTCTCTACGAGTCTGTATGGGTCTTTGCGAGTCTGTGTGGGTCTCTGCGAGTCTGTGGATCTCTGCGAGTCTGTGTGGGTCTCTGCGAGTCTGTGTGGGTCTCTGCGAGTCTGTGTGGATCTCTGCGAGTCTGTGTGGGTCTCTGTGCGAGTCTGTGTGGGTCTCTGTGCGAGTCTATGTGAATCTCTGTGCGAGTCTGTGTGGGTCTCTGTGCGAGTCTGTGTGAATCCCTGTGCGAGTCTGTGTGAATCTCTGTGCGAGTCTGTGTGAATTTCTGTGCGAGTCTATGTGAATCTCTGTGCGAGTCTATGTGGGTCTATGCGAGTCTGTGTGGGTCTCTGTGCGAGTCTGTGTGGGTTTCTGCGAGTCTGTGGGTCTCTGCGAGTCTGTGTGGGTCTCTGCGAGTCTGTGTGGGTCTCTGCGATTTTGTGGGTCTCTGCGAGTCTGTGTGGGTCTCTGCGAGTCTGTGTGGGTCTCTACGAGTCTGTGGGTCTCTGCGATTCTGTGGGTCTCTGCGCGTCTGTGTGGGTCTCTGCGAGTCTGTGGAGCTCTGCGAGTCTGTGTGGGTCTATGCGAGTCTGTGTGGGTTTCTGCGAGTCTGTGGGTCTCTGCAAGTCTGTGTTGATCTCTGCGAGTCTGTGTGGGTCTGTGCGAGTCTGTGGGTCTCTACGAGTCTCTATGGGTCTTTGCGAGTCTGTGTGGAACTCTGCGAGTCTGTGTGGGTCTCTGCGAGTCTGTGGGTCTCTGCGATTCTGTGGGTCTCTGGGAGTCTGTGTGGATCTCTTTGCGAGTCTGTGTGGGCCTCTGCGAGTCTGTGGGTCTCTGCGAGACTGTGTGAATCTCTGTGCGAGTCTGTGTGGGTCTCTGCGAGTCTGTGGGTCTCTGCGAGTCTGTGTGAATCTCTGTGCGAGTCTGTGGGTCTCTGCGAGTCTGCGTGAATCTCTGTGCGAGTCTGTGTGAATCCCTGCGAGACTGTGTGGGTCTCTGTGCGAGTCTGTGTGAATCTCTGTGTGAGTCTGTGTGGGTCTCTATGCGAGTCTGTGTGAACTCTCTGCGAGTCTGTGTGAATCTCTGTGCGAGTCTGTGTGAATCTCTGTGCGAGTCTCTGTGGGTCTCTGCGATTCTGTGTGGGTCTCTGCGAGTCTGTGGGTCTCTGCGACTCTGTGTGAATCTCTGTGCGAGTCTGTGTGGATCTCTACGATTCTATGGGTCTCTGCGAGTCTCTGTGAATCTCTGTGCGAGTCTGTGTGGGTCTCTGTGCGAGTCTGTGTGAATCTCTGTGCGAGTCTGTGTGAATCTCTGTGCGAGTCTGTGTGGGTCTCTGTGCGAGTCTGTGTGAATCTCTGTGCGAGTCTATGTGGGTCTCTGCGAGTGTGTGTGGGTCTCTGTGCGAGTCTGTGTGGGTCTCTGCGAGTTTGTGTGGGTCTCTGCGAGTCTGTGTGGGTCTCTGCGATACTGTGGGTCTCTGCGAGTCTCTGTGGGTCTCTGCGAGTCTGTGTGGGTCTCTGCGAGTCTGTGGGTCTCTGCGATTCTGTGGGTCTCTGCGAGTCTGTGTGTTCTCTGTGCGAGTCTGTGTGAATCTCTGTGCGAGTCTTTATGCGTCTCTGTGCGAGTCTGTGTGAATCTCTGTGCGAGTCTTTGTTGGTCTCTGCGAGTCTGTGTGGGTCTCTGTGCGAGTCTGTGTGGGTCTCTGCGAGTCTGTGGGTCTCTGCGAGTCTCTGTGGGTCTCTGCGAGTCTGTGTGGTCTCTGCGATTTTGTGGGTCTCTGCGAGTCTGTGTGGGTCTCTGCGAGTCTGCGGTTCTCTGCGATTCTGTGGGTGTCTGCTAGTCTGTGTGGGTCTCTGCGAGTCTGTGAATCTCTGCGAGTCTGTGTGGGTCTATGCGAGTCTGTGTGGGTCTCTGCGATTCTGTGGGTCTCTGCGAGTCTGTGTGGGTCTCTGCGAGTCTGTGGGTCTCTGCGAGTCTGTGTGGGTCTCTGCGAGTCTGTGTGGGTCTCTGCAAGTCTGTGGGTCTCTGCGATTCTGTGTGGGTCTTTGCGAGTCTGTGTGGGTCTCTGCGAGTCTGTGTGGGTCTGTGCGAGTCTGTGGGTCTCTGCGAGTCTGTGTGGGTCTTTGCGAGTCTGTGTGGGTCTCTGCGAGTCTGTGTGGGTCTCTGCGAGCCTGTGGGTCTCTGCGATTCTGTGGGTCTTTGCGAGTCTGTGTGGGTCTCTGCGAGTCTGTGGGTCTCTGCGAGACTGTGTGAATCTCTGTGCGAGTCTGTGTGGGTCTCTGCGAGTCTGTGGGTCTCTGCGAGTCTGTGTGAATCTCTGTGCGAGTCTGTGTGGGTCTCTGCGAGTCTGTGGGTCTCTGCGAGTCTGTGTGAATCTCTGTGCGAGTCTGTGTGGGTCTCTGCGAGTCTGTGTGAATCTCTGTGCGAGTCTGTGTGGGTCTCTGTGCGAGTCTATGTGGGTCTCTGTGCGAGTCTGTGTGGGTCTCTGTGCGAGTCTGTGTGAATCTCTGTGCGAGTCTGTGTGAATCTCTGTGCGAGTCTTTGTGGGTCTCTGTGCGAGTCTATGTGAATCTCTGTGCGAGTCTGTGTGAATCTCTGTGCGAGTCTGTGTGAATCTCTGTGCGAGTCTCTGTGGGTCTCTGCGAGTCTGTGTGAATCTCTGTGCGACTCTATGTGAATCTCTGTGCGAGTGTGTGTGAATCTCTGTGCGAGTCTGTGTGAATCTCTGTGCGAGTCTGTGTGGGTCTCTGTGCGAGTCTGTGTGGGTCTCTGCGAGTCTGTGGGTCACTGCGAGTCTGTGTGGGTCTCTGAGATTTTGTGGGTCTCTGCGAGTCTGTGTGGGTCTCTGCGAGTCTGTGTGGGTCTCTGCGAGTCTGTGGGTCTCTGCGATTCTGTGGGTCTCTGCGAGTCTGTGTGGGTCTCTGCGAGTCTGTGGATCTCTGCGAGTCTGTGTGGGTCTCTGCGAGTCTGTGTGGGTCTCTGCGAGTCTGTGTGGATCTCTGCGAGTCTGTGTGGGTCTCTGTGCGAGTCTGTGTGGGTCTCTGTGCGAGTCTATGTGAATCTCTGTGCGAGTCTGTGTGGGTCTCTGTGCGAGTCTGTGTGAATCCCTGTGCGAGTCTTTGTGGGTCTCTGTGCGAGTCTATGTGAATCCCTGTGCGAGTCTGTGTGAATCTCTGTGCGAGTCTGTGTGAATTTCTGTGCGAGTCTATGTGAATCTCTGTGCGAGTCTATGTGGGTCTATGCGAGTCTGTGTGGGTCTCTGTGCGAGTCTGTGTGGGTTTCTGCGAGTCTGTGGGTCTCTGCGAGTCTGTGTGGGTCTCTGCGAGTCTGTGTGGGTCTCTGCGATTTTGTGGGTCTCTGCGAGTCTGTGTGGGTCTCTGCGAGTCTGTGTGGGTCTCTACGAGTCTGTGGGTCTCTGCGATTCTGTGGGTCTCTGCGCGTCTGTGTGGGTCTCTGCGAGTCTGTGGAGCTCTGCGAGTCTGTGTGGGTCTATGCGAGTCTGTGTGGGTTTCTGCGAGTCTGTGGGTCACTGCGAGTCTGTGTTGATCTCTGCGAGTCTGTGTGGGTCTGTGCGAGTCTGTGGGTCTCTACGAGTCTCTATGGGTCTTTGCGAGTCTGTGTGGGACTCTGCGAGTCTGTGTGGGTCTCTGCGAGTCTGTGGGTCTCTGCGATTCTGTGGGTCTCTGGGAGTCTGTGTGGATCTCTTTGCGAGTCTGTGTGGGCCTCTGCGAGTCTGTGGGTCTCTGCGAGACTGTGTGAATCTCTGTGCGAGTCTGTGTGGGTCTCTGCGAGTCTGTGGGTCTCTGCGAGTCTGTGTGAATCTCTGTGCGAGTCTGTGGGTCTCTGCGAGTCTGCGTGAATCTCTGTGCGAGTCTGTGTGAATCCCTGCGAGACTGTGTGGGTCTCTGTGCGAGTCTGTGTGAATCTCTGTGTGAGTCTGTGTGGGTCTCTATGCGAGTCTGTGTGAACTCTCTGCGAGTCTGTGTGAATCTCTGTGCGAGTCTGTGTGAATCTCTGTGCGAGTCTCTGTGGGTCTCTGCAAGTCTGTGTGAATCTCTGTGCGAGTCTCTGTGAATCTCTGTGCGAGTCTGTGTGAATCTCTGTGCGAGTCTGTGTGAATCTCTGTGTGAGTCTGTGTGGGTCTCTGTGCGAGTCTGTGTGAACTCTCTGCGAGTCTGTGTGAATCTCTGTGCGAGTCTTTGTGGGTCTCTGTGCGAGTCTATGTGAATCTCTGTGCGAGTCTGTGTGAAGCTCTGTGCGAGTCTTTGCGGGTCTCTGTGCGAGTCTGTGTGAATCTGTGCGAGTATTTGTTGGTCTCTGCGAGTCTGTGTGCGTCTCTGTGCGAGTCTGTGTGGGTCTCTGCGAGTCTGTGGGTCTCTGCGAGTCTGTGTGGGTCTCTGCGAGTCTGTGTGGTCTCTGCGATTTTGTGGGTCTCTGCGAGTCTGTGTGGGTCTCTGCGAGTCTGCGGTTTTCTGCGATTCTGTGGGTCTCTGCTAGTCTGTGTGGGTCTCTGCGAGTCTGTGGATCTCTGCGAGTATGTGTGGGTCTATGCGAGTCTTTGTGGGTCTCTGCGATTCTGTGGGTCTCTGCGAGTCTGTGTGGGTCTCTGCGAGTCTGTGGACCTCTGCGAGTCTGTGTGGATCTCTGCGAGTCTGTGTGGTTCTCTGCGAGTCTGTGGGTCTCTGCGAGTCTGTGTGGGTTTGCGAGTCTGTGTGGGTCTCTGCGAGTCTGTGGATCTCTGCGATTCTGTGTGGGTCTCTGCGAGTCTGTGGGTCTCTGCGACTCTGTGTGAATCTCTGTGCGAGTCTGTGTGGATCTCTACGATTCTATGGGTCTCTGCGAGTCTCTGTGAATCTCTGTGCGAGTCTGTGTGGGTCTCTGTGCGAGTCTGTGTGAATCTCTGTGCGAGTCTGTGTGAATCTCTGTGCGAGTCTGTGTGGGTCTCTGTGCGAGTCTGTGTGAATCTCTGTGCGAGTCTATGTGGGTCTCTGCGAGTGTGTGTGGGTCTCTGTGCGAGTCTGTGTGGGTCTCTGCGAGTTTGTGTGGGTCTCTGCGAGTCTGTGTGGGTCTCTGCGAGTCTGTGGGTCTCTGCGATTCTGTGGGTCTCTGCGAGTCTGTGTGTTCTCTGTGCGAGTCTGTGTGAATCTCTGTGCGAGTCTTTATGGGTCTCTGTGCGAGTCTGTGTGAATCTCTGTGCGAGTCTTTGTTGGTCTCTGCGAGTCTGTGTGGGTCTCTGTGCGAGTCTGTGTGGGTCTCTGCGAGTCTGTGGGTCTCTGCGAGTCTGTGTGGGTCTCTGCGAGTCTGTGTGGTCTCTGCGATTTTGTGGGTCTCTGCGAGTCTGTGTGGGTCTCTGCGAGTCTGCGGTTCTCTGCGATTCTGTGGGTGTCTGCTAGTCTGTGTGGGTCTCTGCGAGTCTGTGAATCTCTGCGAGTCTGTGTGGGTCTATGCGAGTCTGTGTGGGTCTCTGCGATTCTGTGGGTCTCTGCGAGTCTGTGTGGGTCTCTGCGAGTCTGTGGGTCTCTGCGAGTCTGTGTGGGTCTCTGCGAGTCTGTGTGGGTCTCTGCGAGTCTGTGGGTCTCTGCGATTCTGTGTGGGTCTCTGCGAGTCTGTGGGTCTCTGCGAGTCTGTGTTGATCTCTGCGAGCTTGTGTGGGTCTGTGCGAGTCTGTGGGTCTCTACGAGTCTGTATGGGTCTTTGCGAGTCTGTGTGGTGCTCTGCGAGTCTGTGTGGGTCTCTGCGAGTCTGTGGGTCTCTGCAATTCTGTGGGTCTCTGCGAGTCTGTGTTGATCTCTGCGAGCTTGTGTGGGTCTGTGCGAGTCTGTGGGTCTCTACGAGTCTGTATGGGTCTTTGCGAGTCTGTGTGGGTCTCTGCGAGTCTGTGTGGGTCTCTGCGAGTCTGTGGGTCTCTGCGAGTCTGTGTGAATCTCTGTGCGAGTCTGTGGGTCTCTGCGAGTCTGCGTGAATCTCTGTGCGAGTCTGTGTGAATCCCTGCGAGACTGTGTGGGTCTCTGTGCGAGTCTGTGTGAATCTCTGTGTGAGTCTGTGTGGGTCTCTATGCGAGTCTGTGTGAACTTTCTGCGAGTCTGTGTGAATCTCTGTGTGAGTCTGTGTGAATCTCTGTGCGAGTCTCTGTGGGTCTCTGCAAGTCTGTGTGAATCTCTGTGCGAGTCTCTGTGAATCTCTGTGCGAGTCTGTGTGAATCTCTGTGCGAGTCTGTGTGAATCTCTGTGTGAGTCTGTGTGGGTCTCTGTGCGAGTCTATGTGAATCTCTGTGCGAGTCTGTGTGAATCTCTGTGCGAGTCTTTGCGGGTCTCTGTGCGAGTCTGTGTGAATCTGTGCGAGTATTTGTTGGTCTCTGCGAGTCTGTGTGCGTCTCTGTGCGAGTCTGTGTGGGTCTCTGCGAGTCTGTGGGTCTCTGCGAGTCTGTGTGGGTCTCTGCGAGTCTGTGTGGTCTCTGCGATTTTGTGGGTCTCTGCGAGTCTGTGTGGGTCTCTGCGAGTCTGCGGTTTTCTGCGATTCTGTGGGTCTCTGCTAGTCTGTGTGGGTCTCTGCGAATCTGTGGATCTCTGCGAGTATGTGTGGGTCTTTGCGAGTCTTTGTGGGTCTCTGCGATTCTGTGGGTCTCTGCGAGTCTGTGTGGGTCTCTGCGAGTCTGTGGACCTCTGCGAGTCTGTGTGGATCTCTGCGAGTCTGTGTGGTTCTCTGCGAGTCTGTGGGTCTCTGCGAGTCTGTGTGGGTTTGCGAGTCTGTGTGGGTCTCTGCGAGTCTGTGGGTCTCTGCGATTCTGTGTGGGTCTCTGCGAGTCTGTGGGTCTCTGCGACTCTGTGTGAATCTCTGTGCGAGTCTGTGTGGATCTCTACGATTCTATGGGTCTCTGCGAGTCTCTGTGAATCTCTGTGCGAGTCTGTGTGGGTCTCTGTGCGAGTCTGTGTGAATCTCTGTGCGAGTCTGTGTGAATCTCTGTGCGAGTCTGTGTGGGTCTCTGTGCGAGTCTGTGTGAATCTCTGTGCGAGTCTATGTGGGTCTCTGCGAGTGTGTGTGGGTCTCTGTGCGAGTCTGTGTGGGTCTCTGCGAGTTTGTGTGGGTCTCTGCGAGTCTGTGTGGGTCTCTGCGATACTGTGGGTCTCTGCGAGTCTCTGTGGGTCTCTGCGAGTCTGTGTGGGTCTCTGCGAGTCTGTGGGTCTCTGCGATTCTGTGGGTCTCTGCGAGTCTGTGTGTTCTCTGTGCGAGTCTGTGTGAATCTCTGTGCGAGTCTTTATGGGTCTCTGTGAGAGTCTGTGTGAATCTCTGTGCGAGTCTTTGTTGGTCTCTGCGAGTCTGTGTGGGTCTCTGTGCGAGTCTGTGTGGGTCTCTGCGAGTCTGTGGGTCTCTGCGAGTCTGTGTGGGTCTCTGCGAGTCTGTGTGGTCTCTGCGATTTTGTGGGTCTCTGCGAGTCTGTGTGGGTCTCTGCGAGTCTGCGGTTCTCTGCGATTCTGTGGGTGTCTGCTAGTCTGTGTGGGTCTCTGCGAGTCTGTGAATCTCTGCGAGTCTGTGTGGGTCTATGCGAGTCTGTGTGGGTCTCTGCGATTCTGTGGGTCTCTGCGAGTCTGTGTGGGTCTCTGCGAGTCTGTGGGTCTCTGCGAGTCTGTGTGGGTCTCTGCGAGTCTGTGTGGGTCTCTGCGAGTCTGTGGGTCTCTGCGATTCTGTGTGGGTCTTTGCGAGTCTGTGTGGGTCTCTGCGAGTCTGTGTGGGTCTGTGCGAGTCTGTGGGTCTCTGCGAGTCTGTGTGGGTCTTTGCGAGTCTGTGTCGGTCTCTGCGAGTCTGTGTGGGTCTCTGCGAGCCTGTGGGTCTCTGCGATTCTGTGGGTCTTTGCGAGTCTGTGTGGGTCTCTGCGAGTCTGTGGGTCTCTGCGAGACTGTGTGAATCTCTGTGCGAGTCTCTGTGGGTCTCTGCGAGTCTGTGGGTCTCTGCGAGTCTGTGTGAATCTCTGTGCGAGTCTCTGTGGGTCTCTGCGAGTCTGTGTGAATCTCTGTGCGACTCTATGTGAATCTCTGTGCGAGTGTGTGTGAATCTCTGTGCGAGTCTGTGTGAATCTCTGTGCGAGTCTGTGTGGGTCTCTGTGCGAGTCTGTGTGGGTCTCTGCGAGTCTGTGGGTCACTGCGAGTCTGTGTGGGTCTCTGAGATTTTGTGGGTCTCTGCGAGTCTGTGTGGGTCTCTGCGAGTCTGTGTGGGTCTCTGCGAGTCTGTGGGTCTCTGCGATTCTGTGGGTCTCTGCGAGTCTGTGTGGGTCTCTGCGAGTCTGTGGATCTCTGCGAGTCTGTGTGGGTCTCTGCGAGTCTGTGTGGGTCTCTGCGAGTCTGTGTGGATCTCTGCCAATCTGTGTGGGTCTCTGTGCGAGTCTGTGTGGGTCTCTGTGCGAGTCTATGTGAATCTCTGTGCGAGTCTGTGTGGGTCTCTGTGCGAGTCTGTGTGAATCCCTGTGCGAGTCTTTGTGGGTCTCTGTGCGAGTCTATGTGAATCCCTGTGCGAGTCTGTGTGAATCTCTGTGCGAGTCTGTGTGAATTTCTGTGCGAGTCTATGTGAATCTCTGTGCGAGTCTATGTGGGTCTATGCGAGTCTGTGTGGGTCTCTGTGCGAGTCTGTGTGGGTTTCTGCGAGTCTGTGGGTCTCTGCGAGTCTGTGTGGGTCTCTGCGAGTCTGTGTGGGTCTCTGCGATTTTGTGGGTCTCTGCGAGTCTGTGTGGGTCTCTGCGAGTCTGTGTGGGTCTCTACGAGTCTGTGGGTCTCTGCGATTCTGTGGGTCTCTGCGCGTCTGTGTGGGTCTCTGCGAGTCTGTGGAGCTCTGCGAGTCTGTGTGGGTCTATGGGAGTCTGTGTGGGTTTCTGCGAGTCTGTGGGTCTCTGCGAGTCTGTGTTGATCTCTGCGAGTCTGTGTGGGTCTGTGCGAGTCTGTGGGTCTCTACGAGTCTCTATGGGTCTTTGCGAGTCTGTGTGGGACTCTGCGAGTCTGTGTGGGTCTCTGCGAGTCTGTGGGTCTCTGCGATTCTGTGGGTCTCTGGGAGTCTGTGTGGATCTCTTTGCGAGTCTGTGTGGGCCTCTGCGAGTCTGTGGGTCTCTGCGAGACTGTGTGAATCTCTGTGCGAGTCTGTGTGGGTCTCTGCGAGTCTGTGGGTCTCTGCGAGTCTGTGTGAATCTCTGTGCGAGTCTGTGGGTCTCTGCGAGTCTGCGTGAATCTCTGTGCGAGTCTGTGTGAATCCCTGCGAGACTGTGTGGGTCTATGTGCGAGTCTGTGTGAATCTCTGTGTGAGTCTGTGTGGGTCTCTATGCGAGTCTTTGTGAACTCTCTGCGAGTCTGTGTGAATCTCTGTGCGAGTCTGTGTGAATCTCTGTGCGAGTCTCTGTGGGTCTCTGCAAGTCTGTGTGAATCTCTGTGCGAGTCTCTGTGAATCTCTGTGCGAGTCTGTGTGAATCTCTGTGCGAGTCTGTGTGAATCTCTGTGTGAGTCTGTGTGGGTCTCTGTGCGAGTCTGTGTGAACTCTCTGCGAGTCTGTGTGAATCTCTGTGCGAGTCTTTGTGGGTCTCTGTGCGAGTCTATGTGAATCTCTGTGCGAGTCTGTGTGAATCTCTGTGCGAGTCTTTGCGGGTCTCTGTGCGAGTCTGTGTGAATCTGTGCGAGTATTTGTTGGTCTCTGCGAGTCTGTGTGCGTCTCTGTGCGAGTCTGTGTGGGTCTCTGCGAGTCTGTGGGTCTCTGCGAGTCTGTGTGGGTCTCTGCGAGTCTGTGTGGTCTCTGCGATTTTGTGGGTCTCTGCGAGTCTGTGTGGGTCTCTGCGAGTCTGTGGATCTCTGCGAGTATGTGTGGGTCTATGCGAGTCTTTGTGGGTCTCTGCGATTCTGTGGGTCTCTGCGAGTCTGTGTGGGTCTCTGCGAGTCTGTGGACCTCTGCGAGTCTGTGTGGATCTCTGCGAGTCTGTGTGGTTCTCTGCGAGTCTGTGGGTCTCTGCGAGTCTGTGTGGGTTTGCGAGTCTGTGTGGGTCTCTGCGAGTCTGTGGATCTCTGCGATTCTGTGTGGGTCTCTGCGAGTCTGTGGGTCTCTGCGACTCTGTGTGAATCTCTGTGCGAGTCTGTGTGGATCTCTACGATTCTATGGGTCTCTGCGAGTCTCTGTGAATCTCTGTGCGAGTCTGTGTGGGTCTCTGTGCGAGTCTGTGTGAATCTCTGTGCGAGTCTGTGTGAATCTCTGTGCGAGTCTGTGTGGGTCTCTGTGCGAGTCTGTGTGAATCTCTGTGCGAGTCTATGTGGGTCTCTGCGAGTGTGTGTGGGTCTCTGTGCGAGTCTGTGTGGGTCTCTGCGAGTTTGTGTGGGTCTCTGCGAGTCTGTGTGGGTCTCTGCGATACTGTGGGTCTCTGCGAGTCTGTGTGGGTCTCTGCGAGTCTGTGTGGGTCTCTGCGAGTCTGTGGGTCTCTGCGATTCTGTGTGGGTCTCTGCGAGTCTGTGGGTCTCTGCGAGTCTGTGTTGATCTCTGCGAGCTTGTGTGGGTCTGTGCGAGTCTGTGGGTCTCTACGAGTCTGTATGGGTCTTTGCGAGTCTGTGTGGGTCTCTGCGAGTCTGTGTGGGTCTCTGCGAGTCTGTGGGTCTCTGCGATTCTGTGGGTCTCTGGGAGTATGTGTGGATCTCTTTGCGAGTCTGTGTGGGCATCTGCGAGTCTGTGGGTCTCTGCGAGGCTGTGTGAATCTCTGTGCGAGTCTGTGTGGGTCTCTGCGAGTCTGTGGGTCTCTGCGAGTCTGTGTGAATCTCTGTGCGAGTCTGTGGGTCTCTGCGAGTCTGTGTGAATCTCTGTGCGAGTCTGTGTGGGTCTCTGCGAGTCTGCGGTTCTCTGCGATTCTGTGGGTGTCTGCTAGTCTGTGTGGGACTCTGCGAGTTTGTGGATCTCTGCGAGTCTGCGTGGGTCTATGCGAGTCTGTGTGGGTCTCTGAGATTCTGTGGGTCTCTGCGAGTCTGTGTGGGTCTCTGCGAGTTTGTGTGGGTCTGTGCGAGTCTGTGGGTCTCTACGAGTCTGTATGGGTCTTTGCGAGTCTGTGTGGGTCTCTGCGAGTCTGTGTGGGTCTCTGCGAGTCTGTGGGTCTCTGCGATTCTGTGGGTCTCTGGGAGTCTGTGTGGATCTCTTTGCGAGTCTGTGTGGGCCTCTGCGAGTCTGTGGGTCTCTGCGAGACTGTGTGAATCTCTGTGCGAGTCTGTGTGGGTCTTTGCGAGTCTGTGGGTCTCTGCGAGTCTGTGTGAATCTCTGTGCGAGTCTGTGGGTCTTTGCGAGTCTGTGTGAATCTCTGTGCGAGTCTGTGTGAATCCCTGCGAGTCTGTGTGGGTCTCTGTGCGAGTCTGTGTGGTCTCTGCGAGTCTGTGGGTCTCTGCGAGTCTGTGTGGGTCTCTGCGAGTCTGTGTGGTCTCTGCGATTTTGTGGGTCTCTGCGAGTCTGTGTGGGGCTCTGCGAGTCTGTGGATCTCTGCGAGTCTGTGTGGGTCTATGCGAGTCTGTGGATCTCTGCGATTCTGTGGGTCTCTGCGAGTCTGTGTGGGTCTCTGCGATTCTGTGGGTCTCTGCGAGTCTGTGTGGGTCTCTGCGAGTCTGTGGGTCTCTGCGAGTCTGTGTGGGTCTCTGCGAGTCTGTGTGGTCTCTGCGATTTTGTGGGTCTCTGCGAGTCTGTGTGGGTCTCTGCGAGTCTGCGGTTCTCTGCGATTCTGTGGGTCTCTGCTAGTCTGTGTGGGTCTCTGCGAGTCTGTGGATCTCTGCGAGTATGTGTGGGTCTATGCGAGTCTTTGTGGGTCTCTGCGAGTCTGTGCGTCTCTGCGAGTCTGTGTGGGTCTCTGCGAGTCTGTGTGGGTCTCTGCGAGTCTGTGGGTCTCTGCGATTCTGTGTGGGTCTCTGCGAGTCTGTGGGTCTCTGCGACTCTGTGTGAATCTCTGTGCGAGTCTGTGTGGATCTCTACGATTCTATGGGTCTCTGCGAGTCTCTGTGAATCTCTGTGCGAGTCTGTGTGAATCTCTATGCGAGTCTGTGTGAATCTCTGCGCGAGTCTGTGTGGGTCTCTGTGCGAGTCTGTGTGGGTCTCTGCGAGTTTGTGTGGGTCTCTGCGAGTCTGTGTAGGTCTCTGCGATACTGTGGGTCTCTGCGAGTCTCTGTGGGTCTCTTCGAGTCTGTGTGGGTCTCTGCGAGTCTGTGGGTCCCTGCGATTCTGTGGGTCTCTGCGAGTCTGTGTGTTCTCTGTGCGAGTCTGTGTGAATCTCTGTGCGAGTCTTTGTTGGTCTCTGCGAGTCTGTGTGGGTCTCTGTGCGAGTCTGTGTGGGTCTCTGCGAGTCTGTGGGTCTCTGCGAGTCTGTGTGGGTCTCTGCGAGTCTGTGTGGTCTCTGCGATTTTGTGGGTCTCTGCGAGTCTGTGTGGGTCTCTGCGAGTCTGCGGTTCTCTGCGATTCTGTGGGTGTCTGCTAGTCTGTGTGGGTCTCTGCGAGTCTGTGGATCTCTGCGAGTCTGTGTGGGTCTATGCGAGTCTGTGTGGGTCTCTGCGATTCTGTGGGTCTCTGCGAGTCTGTGTGGGTCTCTGCGAGTCTGTGGATCTCTGCGAGTCTGTGGGTCTCTGCGAGTCTGTGTGGGTCTCTGCGAGTCTGTGTGGGTCTCTGCGAGTCTGTGGGTCTCTGCGATTCTGTGTGGGTCTCTGCGAGTCTGTGGGTCTCTGCGAGTCTGTGTTGATCTCTGCGAGCTTGTGGGGGTCTGTGCGAGTCTGTGGGTCTCTACGAGTCTGTATGGGTCTTTGCGAGTCTGTGTGGGTCTCTGCGAGTCTGTGTGGGTCTCTGCGAGTCTGTGGGTCTCTGCGATTCTGTGAGTCTCTGGGAGTATGTGTGGATCTCTTTGCGAGTCTGTGTGGGCATCTGCGAGTCTGTGGGTCTCTGCGAGGCTGTGTGAATCTCTGTGCGAGTCTGTGTGGGTCTCTGCGAGTCTGTGGGTCTCTGCGAGTCTGTGTGAATCTCTGTGCGAGTCTGTGGGTCTCTGCGAGTCTGTGTGAATCTCTGTGCGAGTCTGTGTGTCACTGCGAGTCTGCGGTTCTCTGCGATTCTGTGGGTGTCTGCTACTCTGTGTGGGACTCTGCGAGTTTGTGGATCTCTGCGAGTCTGTGTGGGTCTATGCGAGTCTGTGTGGGTCTCTGCGATTCTGTGGGTCTCTGCGAGTCTGTGTGGGTCTCTGCGAGTTTGTGTGGGTCTGTGCGAGTCTGTGGGTCTCTACGAGTCTGTATGGGTCTTTGCGAGTCTGTGTGGGTCTCTGCGCGTCTGTGTGGGTCTCTGCGAGTCTGTGGGTCTCTGTGATTCTGTGGGTCTCTGGGAGTCTGTGTGGATCTCTTTGCGAGTCTGTGTGGGCCTCTGCGAGTCTGTGGGTCTCTGCGAGCCTGTGTGAATCTCTGTGCGAGTCTGTGTGGGTCTCTGCGAGTCTGTGGGTCTCTGCGAGTCTGTGTGAATCTCTGTGCGAGTCTGTGGGTCTCTGCGAGTCTGTGTGAATCTCTGTGCGAGTCTGTGTGAATCCCTGCGAGTCTGTGTGGGTCTCTGTGCGAGTCTGTGTGGTCTCTGCGAGTCTGTGGGTCTCTGCGAGTCTGTGTGGGTCTCTGCGAGTCTGTGTGGTCTCTGCGATTTTGTGGGTCTCTGCGAGTCTGTGTGGGGCTCTGCGAGTCTGCGGTTCTCTGCGATTCTGTGGGTGTCTGCTAGTCTGTGTGGGTCTCTGCGAGTCTGTGGATCTCTGCGAGTCTGTGTGGGTCTATGCGAGTCTGTGGATCTCTGCGATTCTGTGGGTCTCTGCGAGTCTGTGTGGGTCTCTGCGATTCTGTGGGTCTCTGCGAGTCTGTGTGGGTCTCTGCGAGTCTGTGGATCTCTGCGAGTCTGTGTGGATCTCTGCCAATCTGTGTGGGTCTCTGTGCGAGTCTGTGTGGGTCTCTGTGCGAGTCTATGTGAATCTCTGTGCGAGTCTGTGTGGGTCTCTGTGCGAGTCTGTGTGAATCCCTGTGCGAGTCTTTGTGGGTCTCTGTGCGAGTCTATGTGAATCCCTGTGCGAGTCTGTGTGAATCTCTGTGCGAGTCTGTGTGAATTTCTGTGCGAATCTATGTGAATCTCTGTGCGAGTCTATGTGGGTCTATGCGAGTCTGTGTGGGTCTCTGTGCGAGTCTGTGTGGGTTTCTGCGAGTCTGTGGGTCTCTGCGAGTCTGTGTGGGTCTCTGCGAGTCTGTGTGGGTCTCTGCGATTTTGTGGGTCTCTGCGAGTCTGTGTGGGTCTCTGCGAGTCTGTGTGGGTCTCTACGAGTCTGTGGGTCTCTGCGATTCTGTGGGTCTCTGCGCGTCTGTGTGGGTCTCTGCGAGTCTGTGGAGCTCTGCGAGTCTGTGTGGGTCTATGGGAGTCTGTGTGGGTTTCTGCGAGTCTGTGGGTCTCTGCGAGTCTGTGTTGATCTCTGCGAGTCTGTGTGGGTCTGTGCGAGTCTGTGGGTCTCTACGAGTCTCTATGGGTCTTTGCGAGTCTGTGTGGGACTCTGCGAGTCTGTGTGGGTCTCTGCGAGTCTGTGGGTCTCTGCGATTCTGTGGGTCTCTGGGAGTCTGTGTGGATCTCTTTGCGAGTCTGTGTGGGCCTCTGCGAGTCTGTGGGTCTCTGCGAGACTGTGTGAATCTCTGTGCGAGTCTGTGTGGGTCTCTGCGAGTCTGTGGGTCTCTGCGAGTCTGTGTGAATCTCTGTGCGAGTCTGTGGGTCTCTGCGAGTCTGCGTGAATCTCTGTGCGAGTCTGTGTGAATCCCTGCGAGACTGTGTGGGTCTATGTGCGAGTCTGTGTGAATCTCTGTGTGAGTCTGTGTGGGTCTCTATGCGAGTCTTTGTGAACTCTCTGCGAGTCTGTGTGAATCTCTGTGCGAGTCTGTGTGAATCTCTGTGCGAGTCTCTGTGGGTCTCTGCAAGTCTGTGTGAATCTCTGTGCGAGTCTCTGTGAATCTCTGTGCGAGTCTGTGTGAATCTCTGTGCGAGTCTGTGTGAATCTCTGTGTGAGTCTGTGTGGGTCTCTGTGCGAGTCTGTGTGAACTCTCTGCGAGTCTGTGTGAATCTCTGTGCGAGTCTTTGTGGGTCTCTGTGCGAGTCTATGTGAATCTCTGTGCGAGTCTGTGTGAATCTCTGTGCGAGTCTTTGCGGGTCTCTGTGCGAGTCTGTGTGAATCTGTGCGAGTATTTGTTGGTCTCTGCGAGTCTGTGTGCGTCTCTGTGCGAGTCTGTGTGGGTCTCTGCGAGTCTGTGGGTCTCTGCGAGTCTGTGTGGGTCTCTGCGAGTCTGTGTGGTCTCTGCGATTTTGTGGGTCTCTGCGAGTCTGTGTGGGTCTCTGCGAGTCTGTGGATCTCTGCGAGTATGTGTGGGTCTATGCGAGTCTTTGTGGGTCTCTGCGATTCTGTGGGTCTCTGCGAGTCTGTGTGGGTCTCTGCGAGTCTGTGGACCTCTGCGAGTCTGTGTGGATCTCTGCGAGTCTGTGTGGTTCTCTGCGAGTCTGTGGGTCTCTGCGAGTCTGTGTGGGTTTGCGAGTCTGTGTGGGTCTCTGCGAGTCTGTGGATCTCTGCGATTCTGTGTGGGTCTCTGCGAGTCTGTGGGTCTCTGCGACTCTGTGTGAATCTCTGTGCGAGTCTGTGTGGATCTCTACGATTCTATGGGTCTCTGCGAGTCTCTGTGAATCTCTGTGCGAGTCTGTGTGGGTCTCTGTGCGAGTCTGTGTGAATCTCTGTGCGAGTCTGTGTGAATCTCTGTGCGAGTCTGTGTGGGTCTCTGTGCGAGTCTGTGTGAATCTCTGTGCGAGTCTATGTGGGTCTCTGCGAGTGTGTGTGGGTCTCTGTGCGAGTCTGTGTGGGTCTCTGCGAGTTTGTGTGGGTCTCTGCGAGTCTGTGTGGGTCTCTGCGATACTGTGGGTCTCTGCGAGTCTGTGTGGGTCTCTGCGAGTCTGTGTGGGTCTCTGCGAGTCTGTGGGTCTCTGCGATTCTGTGTGGGTCTCTGCGAGTCTGTGGGTCTCTGCGAGTCTGTGTTGATCTCTGCGAGCTTGTGTGGGTCTGTGCGAGTCTGTGGGTCTCTACGAGTCTGTATGGGTCTTTGCGAGTCTGTGTGGGTCTCTGCGAGTCTGTGTGGGTCTCTGCGAGTCTGTGGGTCTCTGCGATTCTGTGGGTCTCTGGGAGTATGTGTGGATCTCTTTGCGAGTCTGTGTGGGCATCTGCGAGTCTGTGGGTCTCTGCGAGGCTGTGTGAATCTCTGTGCGAGTCTGTGTGGGTCTCTGCGAGTCTGTGGGTCTCTGCGAGTCTGTGTGAATCTCTGTGCGAGTCTGTGGGTCTCTGCGAGTCTGTGTGAATCTCTGTGCGAGTCTGTGTGGGTCTCTGCGAGTCTGCGGTTCTCTGCGATTCTGTGGGTGTCTGCTAGTCTGTGTGGGACTCTGCGAGTTTGTGGATCTCTGCGAGTTTGCGTGGGTCTATGCGAGTCTGTGTGGGTCTCTGAGATTCTGTGGGTCTCTGCGAGTCTGTGTGGGTCTCTGCGAGTTTGTGTGGGTCTGTGCGAGTCTGTGGGTCTCTACGAGTCTGTATGGGTCTTTGCGAGTCTGTGTGGGTCTCTGCGAGTCTGTGTGGGTCTCTGCGAGTCTGTGGGTCTCTGCGATTCTGTGGGTCTCTGGGAGTCTGTGTGGATCTCTTTGCGAGTCTGTGTGGGCCTCTGCGAGTCTGTGGGTCTCTGCGAGACTGTGTGAATCTCTGTGCGAGTCTGTGTGGGTCTTTGCGAGTCTGTGGGTCTCTGCGAGTCTGTGTGAATCTCTGTGCGAGTCTGTGGGTCTTTGCGAGTCTGTGTGAATCTCTGTGCGAGTCTGTGTGAATCCCTGCGAGTCTGTGTGGGTCTCTGTGCGAGTCTGTGTGGTCTCTGCGAGTCTGTGGGTCTCTGCGAGTCTGTGTGGGTCTCTGCGAGTCTGTGTGGTCTCTGCGATTTTGTGGGTCTCTGCGAGTCTGTGTGGGGCTCTGCGAGTCTGTGGATCTCTGCGAGTCTGTGTGGGTCTATGCGAGTCTGTGGATCTCTGCGATTCTGTGGGTCTCTGCGAGTCTGTGTGGGTCTCTGCGATTCTGTGGGTCTCTGCGAGTCTGTGTGGGTCTCTGCGAGTCTGTGGGTCTCTGCGAGTCTGTGTGGGTCTCTGCGAGTCTGTGTGGTCTCTGCGATTTTGTGGGTCTCTGCGAGTCTGTGTGGGTCTCTGCGAGTCTGCGGTTCTCTGCGATTCTGTGGGTCTCTGCTAGTCTGTGTGGGTCTCTGCGAGTCTGTGGATCTCTGCGAGTATGTGTGGGTCTATGCGAGTCTTTGTGGGTCTCTGCGAGTCTGTGCGTCTCTGCGAGTCTGTGTGGGTCTCTGCGAGTCTGTGTGGGTCTCTGCGAGTCTGTGGGTCTCTGCGATTCTGTGTGGGTCTCTGCGAGTCTGTGGGTCTCTGCGAGTCTCTGTGGGTCTCTGCGAGTCTGTGTGGGTCTCTGCGAGTCTGTGGGTCTCTGCGATTCTGTGGGTCTCTGGGAGTATGTGTGGATCTCTTTGCGAGTCTGTGTGGGCATCTGCGAGTCTGTGGGTCTCTGCGAGGCTGTGTGAATCTCTGTGCGAGTCTGTGTGGGTCTCTGCGAGTCTGTGGGTCTCTGCGAGTCTGTGTGAATCTCTGTGCGAGTCTGTGGGTCTCTGCGAGTCTGTGTGAATCTCTGTGCGAGTCTGTGTGGGTCTCTGCGAGTCTGCGGTTCTCTGCGATTCTGTGGGTGTCTGCTAGTCTGTGTGGGACTCTGCGAGTTTGTGGATCTCTGCGAGTTTGCGTGGGTCTATGCGAGTCTGTGTGGGTCTCTGAGATTCTGTGGGTCTCTGCGAGTCTGTGTGGGTCTCTGCGAGTTTGTGTGGGTCTGTGCGAGTCTGTGGGTCTCTACGAGTCTGTATGGGTCTTTGCGAGTCTGTGTGGGTCTCTGCGAGTCTGTGTGGGTCTCTGCGAGTCTGTGGGTCTCTGCGATTCTGTGGGTCTCTGGGAGTCTGTGTGGATCTCTTTGCGAGTCTGTGTGGGCCTCTGCGAGTCTGTGGGTCTCTGCGAGACTGTGTGAATCTCTGTGCGAGTCTGTGTGGGTCTTTGCGAGTCTGTGGGTCTCTGCGAGTCTGTGTGAATCTCTGTGCGAGTCTGTGGGTCTTTGCGAGTCTGTGTGAATCTCTGTGCGAGTCTGTGTGAATCCCTGCGAGTCTGTGTGGGTCTCTGTGCGAGTCTGTGTGGTCTCTGCGAGTCTGTGGGTCTCTGCGAGTCTGTGTGGGTCTCTGCGAGTCTGTGTGGTCTCTGCGATTTTGTGGGTCTCTGCGAGTCTGTGTGGGGCTCTGCGAGTCTGTGGATCTCTGCGAGTCTGTGTGGGTCTATGCGAGTCTGTGGATCTCTGCGATTCTGTGGGTCTCTGCGAGTCTGTGTGGGTCTCTGCGATTCTGTGGGTCTCTGCGAGTCTGTGTGGGTCTCTGCGAGTCTGTGGGTCTCTGCGAGTCTGTGTGGGTCTCTGCGAGTCTGTGTGGTCTCTGCGATTTTGTGGGTCTCTGCGAGTCTGTGTGGGTCTCTGCGAGTCTGCGGTTCTCTGCGATTCTGTGGGTCTCTGCTAGTCTGTGTGGGTCTCTGCGAGTCTGTGGATCTCTGCGAGTATGTGTGGGTCTATGCGAGTCTTTGTGGGTCTCTGCGAGTCTGTGCGTCTCTGCGAGTCTGTGTGGGTCTCTGCGAGTCTGTGTGGGTCTCTGCGAGTCTGTGGGTCTCTGCGATTCTGTGTGGGTCTCTGCGAGTCTGTGGGTCTCTGCGACTCTGTGTGAATCTCTGTGCGAGTCTGTGTGGATCTCTACGATTCTATGGGTCTCTGCGAGTCTCTGTGAATCTCTGTGCGAGTCTGTGTGAATCTCTATGCGAGTCTGTGTGAATCTCTGTGCGAGTCTGTGTGGGTCTCTGTGCGAGTCTGTGTGGGTCTCTGCGAGTTTGTGTGGGTCTCTGCGAGTCTGTGTAGGTCTCTGCGATACTGTGGGTCTCTGCGAGTCTCTGTGGGTCTCTTCGAGTCTGTGTGGGTCTCTGCGAGTCTGTGGGTCCCTGCGATTCTGTGGGTCTCTGCGAGTCTGTGTGTTCTCTGTGCGAGTCTGTGTGAATCTCTGTGCGAGTCTTTGTTGGTCTCTGCGAGTCTGTGTGGGTCTCTGTGCGAGTCTGTGTGGGTCTCTGCGAGTCTGTGGGTCTCTGCGAGTCTGTGTGGGTCTCTGCGAGTCTGTGTGGTCTCTGCGATTTTGTGGGTCTCTGCGAGTCTGTGTGGGTCTCTGCGAGTCTGCGGTTCTCTGCGATTCTGTGGGTGTCTGCTAGTCTGTGTGGGTCTCTGCGAGTCTGTGGATCTCTGCGAGTCTGTGTGGGTCTATGCGAGTCTGTGTGGGTCTCTGCGATTCTGTGGGTCTCTGCGAGTCTGTGTGGGTCTCTGCGAGTCTGTGGATCTCTGCGAGTCTGTGGGTCTCTGCGAGTCTGTGTGGGTCTCTGCGAGTCTGTGTGGGTCTCTGCGAGTCTGTGGGTCTCTGCGATTCTGTGTGGGTCTCTGCGAGTCTGTGGGTCTCTGCGAGTCTGTGTTGATCTCTGCGAGCTTGTGGGGGTCTGTGCGAGTCTGTGGGTCTCTACGAGTCTGTATGGGTCTTTGCGAGTCTGTGTGGGTCTCTGCGAGTCTGTGTGGGTCTCTGCGAGTCTGTGGGTCTCTGCGATTCTGTGAGTCTCTGGGAGTATGTGTGGATCTCTTTGCGAGTCTGTGTGGGCATCTGCGAGTCTGTGGGTCTCTGCGAGGCTGTGTGAATCTCTGTGCGAGTCTGTGTGGGTCTCTGCGAGTCTGTGGGTCTCTGCGAGTCTGTGTGAATCTCTGTGCGAGTCTGTGGGTCTCTGCGAGTCTGTGTGAATCTCTGTGCGAGTCTGTGTGTCACTGCGAGTCTGCGGTTCTCTGCGATTCTGTGGGTGTCTGCTACTCTGTGTGGGACTCTGCGAGTTTGTGGATCTCTGCGAGTCTGTGTGGGTCTATGCGAGTCTGTGTGGGTCTCTGCGATTCTGTGGGTCTCTGCGAGTCTGTGTGGGTCTCTGCGAGTTTGTGTGGGTCTGTGCGAGTCTGTGGGTCTCTACGAGTCTGTATGGGTCTTTGCGAGTCTGTGTGGGTCTCTGCGCGTCTGTGTGGGTCTCTGCGAGTCTGTGGGTCTCTGTGATTCTGTGGGTCTCTGGGAGTCTGTGTGGATCTCTTTGCGAGTCTGTGTGGGCCTCTGCGAGTCTGTGGGTCTCTGCGAGCCTGTGTGAATCTCTGTGCGAGTCTGTGTGGGTCTCTGCGAGTCTGTGGGTCTCTGCGAGTCTGTGTGAATCTCTGTGCGAGTCTGTGGGTCTCTGCGAGTCTGTGTGAATCTCTGTGCGAGTCTGTGTGAATCCCTGCGAGTCTGTGTGGGTCTCTGTGCGAGTCTGTGTGGTCTCTGCGAGTCTGTGGGTCTCTGCGAGTCTGTGTGGGTCTCTGCGAGTCTGTGTGGTCTCTGCGATTTTGTGGGTCTCTGCGAGTCTGTGTGGGGCTCTGCGAGTCTGCGGTTCTCTGCGATTCTGTGGGTGTCTGCTAGTCTGTGTGGGTCTCTGCGAGTCTGTGGATCTCTGCGAGTCTGTGTGGGTCTATGCGAGTCTGTGGATCTCTGCGATTCTGTGGGTCTCTGCGAGTCTGTGTGGGTCTCTGCGATTCTGTGGGTCTCTGCGAGTCTGTGTGGGTCTCTGCGAGTCTGTGGATCTCTGCGAGTCTGTGTGGACCTCTGCGAGTCTGTGTGGTTCTCTGCGAGTCTGTGGGTCTCTGCGAGTCTGTGTGGGTCTCTGCGAGTCTGTGTGAATCTCTGCGAGTCTGTGGGTCTCTGCGAGTCTGTGTTGATCTCTGCGAGTTTGTGTGGGTCTGTGCGAATCTGTGGGTCTCTACGAGTCTGTATGGGTCTTTGCGAGTCTGTGTGGGTCTCTGCGAGTCTGTGTGGGTCTCTGCGAGTCTGTGGGTCTCCGCGATTCTGTGGGTCTTTGGGAGTCTGTGTGGATCTCTTTGCGAGTCTATGTGGGCCTCTGCGAGTCTGTGGGTCTCTGCGAGACTGTGTGAATCTCTGTGCGAGTCTGTGTGGGTCTCTGCGAGTCTGTGGGTCTCTGCGAGTCTGTGTGAATCTCTGTGCGAGTCTGTGGGTCTCTGCGAGTCTGTGTGAATCTCTGTGCGAGTCTGTGTGAATCCCTGCGAGTCTGTGTGGGTCTCTGTGCGAGTCTGTGTGAAGCTCTGTGTGAGTCTGTCTGGGTCTCTGTGCGAGTCTGTGTGAACTCTCTGCGAGTCTGTATGAATCTCTGTGCGAGTCTGTTTGAATCTCTGTGCGAGTCTCTGTGGGTCTCTGCAAGTCTGTGTGAATCTCTGTGCGAGTCTCTGTGTATCTCTGTGCGAGTCTGTGTGAATCTCTGTGCGAGTCTGTGTGAATCTCTGTGTGAGTCTGTGTGGGTCTCTGTGCGAGTCTGTGTGAACTCTCTGCGAGTCTGTGTGAATCTCTGTGCGAGTCTTTGTGGGTCTCTGTGCGAATCTATGTGAATCTCTGTGCGAGTCTGTGTGAATCTCTGTGCGAGTCTTTGTGGGTGTCTGTGCGAGTCTGTGTGAATCTCTGTGCGAGAATTTGTTGGTCTCTGCGAGTCTGTGTGGGTCTCTGTGCGAGTCTGTGTGGGACTCTGCGAGTCTGTGGGTCTCTGCGAGTCTGTGTGGGCCTCTGCGAGTCTGCGGTTCTCTGCGATTCTGTGGGTCTCTGCTAGTCTGTGTGGGTCTCTGCGAGTCTGTGGATCTCTGCGAGTCTGTGTGGGTCTATGCGAGTCTGTGTGGGTCTCTGCGATTCTGTGGGTCTCTTCAAGTCTGTGTGGGTCTCTGCGAGTCTGTGGATCTCTGCGAGTCTGTGTGGATCTCTGCGAGTCTGTGTGGTTCT
This sequence comes from Petromyzon marinus, assembly GCF_048934315.1. Classification (NCBI taxonomy): domain Eukaryota; kingdom Metazoa; phylum Chordata; class Hyperoartia; order Petromyzontiformes; family Petromyzontidae; genus Petromyzon; species Petromyzon marinus. The sequence continues at coordinate 14,575,302 of NC_133667.1, read as the reverse complement.
CTGCGAGTCTGTGGGTCTCTGCGAGTCTGTGTGGGTCTCTGCGAGTCTGTGTGGGTCTCTGCGAGTCTGTGGGTCTCTGCGATTCTGTGTGGGTCTCTGCGAGTCTGTGGGTCTCTGCGACTCTGTGTGAATCTCTGTGCGAGTCTGTGTGGATCTCTACGATTCTATGGGTCTCAGCGGGTCTCTGTGAATCTCTGTGCGAGTCTGTGTGGGTCTCTGTGCGAGTCTGTGTGAATCTCTGTGCGAGTCTGTGTGGGTCTCTGGGAGTCTGTGTGAATCTCTGTGCGAGTCTATGTGTGTCTCTGCGAGTGTATGTGGGTCTCTGTGCGAGTCTGTGTGGGTCTCTGCGAGTTTGTGTGGGTCTCTGCGAGTCTGTGTGGGTCTCTGCGATACTGTGGGTCTCTGCGAGTCTCTGTGGGTCTCTGCGAGTCTGTGTGGGTCTCTGCGAGTCTGTGGGTCTCTGCGATTCTGTGGGTCTCTGCGAGTCTGTGTGGGTCTCTGTGCGAGTCTGTGTGAATCTCTGTGCGAGTCTTTGTGGGTCTCTGTGCGAGTCTGTGTGAATCTCTGTGCGAGTCTTTGTTGGTCTTTGCGAGTCTGTGTGGGTCTCTGTGCGAGTCTGTGTGGGTCTCTGCGAGTCTGTGGGACTCTGCGAGTCTGTGTGGGTCTCTGCGAGTCTGTGTGGTCTCTGCGATTTTGTGGGTCTCTGCGAGTCTGTGTGGGTCTCTGCGAGTCTGCGGTTCTCTGCGATTCTGTGGGTGTCTGCTAGTCTGTGTGGGTATATGCGAGTCTGTGGATCTCTGCGAGTCTGTGTGGGTCTTTGCGAGTCTGTGTGGGTCTCTGCGATTCTGTGGGTCTCTGCGAGTCTGTGTGGGTCTCTGCGAGTCTGTGGATCTCTGCGAGTCTGTGTGGATCTCTGCGAGTCTGTGTGGTTCTCTGCGAGTCTGTGGGTCTCTGCGAGTCTGTGTGGGTCTCTGCGAGTCTGTGTGGGTCTCTGCGAGTCTGTGGGTCTCTGCGATTCTGTGTGGGTCTCTGCGAGTCTGTGGGTCTCTGCGATTCTTTGGGTCTCTGCGAGTCTGTGTTGGTCTCTACGAGTCTGTGGATCTCTGAGAGTCTGTGTGGGTCTCTGCGAGTCTTTGTGGATATCTTTGCGAGTCTGTGTGTCTCTGTGCGAGTCTGTGTGAATCTCTGTGCGAGTCTGTGTGGGTCTCTGCGAGTCTGTGTGAATCTCTGTGCGAGTCTATGTGAATCTCTGTGCGAGTCTGTGTGGGTCTCTGTGAGTTTGTGTGGGTCTCTGCGAGTCTGTGTGGATCTCTGCGAGTCTTTGTGGATCTCTTTGCGAGTCTGTGTGGGTCTCTGCGAGTCTGTGTGAATCTCTGTGCGAGTCTGTAGGTCTCTGCGAGTCTGTGTGAATCTCTGTGCGAGTCTGTGTGAATCTCTGCGAGTCTGTGTGGGTCTCTGTGCGAGTCTTTGTGAATTTCTGTGTGAGTCTGTGTGGGTCTCTGTGCGAGTCTGTGTGAACTCTCTGCGAGTCTGTGTGAATCTCTGTCCGAGTCTGTGTGGGTCTCTGTGCGAGTCTATGTGGGTCTCTGTGCGAGTCTATGTGAATCTCTGTGCGAGTCTGTGTGGGTCTCTGTGCGAGTCTATGTGAATCTCTGTGCGAGTCTGTGTGGGTCTCTGTGCGAGTCTGTGTGGATCTCTGTGCGAGTCTGTGTGAATCTCTGTGCGAGTCTGTGTGAATCTCTGTGCGAGTCTTTGTTGGTCTTTGCGAGTCTGTGTGGGTCTCTGTGCGAGTCTGTGTGGGTCTCTGCGAGTCTGTGGGACTCTGCGAGTCTGTGTGGGTCTCTGCGAGTCTGTGTGGTCTCTGCGATTTTGTGGGTCTCTGCGAGTCTGTGTGGGTCTCTGCGAGTCTGCGGTTCTCTGCGATTCTGTGGGTGTCTGCTAGTCTGTGTGGGTCTCTGCGAGTCTGTGGATCTCTGCGAGTCTGTGTGGGTCTCTACGAGTCTGTATGGGTCTTTGCGAGTCTGTGTGGGTCTCTGCGAGTCTGTGTGGGTCTCTGCGAGTCTGTGGGTCTCCGCGATTCTGTGGGTCTTTGGGAGTCTGTGTGGATCTCTTTGCGAGTCTATGTGGGCCTCTGCGAGTCTGTGGGTCTCTGCGAGACTGGGTGAATCTCTGTGCGAGTCTGTGTGGGTCTCTGCGAGTCTGTGGGTCTCTGCGAGTCTGTGTGAATCTCTGTGCGAGTCTGTGGGTCTCTGCGAGTCTGTGTGAATCTCTGTGCGAGTCTGTGTGAATCCCTGCGAGTCTGTGTGGGTCTCTGTGCGAGTCTGTGTGAAGCTCTGTGTGAGTCTGTCTGGGTCTCTGTGCGAGTCTGTGTGAACTCTCTGCGAGTCTGTATGAATCTCTGTGCGAGTCTGTTTGAATCTCTGTGCGAGTCTCTGTGGGTCTCTGCAAGTCTGTGTGAATCTCTGTGCGAGTCTCTGTGTATCTCTGTGCGAGTCTGTGTGAATCTCTGTGCGAGTCTGTGTGAATCTCTGTGTGAGTCTGTGTGGGTCTCTGTGCGAGTCTGTGTGAACTCTCTGCGAGTCTGTGTGAATCTCTGTGCGAGTCTTTGTGGGTCTCTGTGCGAATCTATGTGAATCTCTGTGCGAGTCTGTGTGAATCTCTGTGCGAGTCTTTGTGGGTGTCTGTGCGAGTCTGTGTGAATCTCTGTGCGAGAATTTGTTGGTCTCTGCGAGTCTGTGTGGGTCTCTGTGCGAGTCTGTGTGGGACTCTGCGAGTCTGTGGGTCTCTGCGAGTCTGTGTGGGCCTCTGCGAGTCTGCGGTTCTCTGCGATTCTGTGGGTCTCTGCTAGTCTGTGTGGGTCTCTGCGAGTCTGTGGATCTCTGCGAGTCTGTGTGGGTCTATGCGAGTCTGTGTGGGTCTCTGCGATTCTGTGGGTCTCTTCAAGTCTGTGTGGGTCTCTGCGAGTCTGTGGATCTCTGCGAGTCTGTGTGGATCTCTGCGAGTCTGTGTGGTTCTCTGCGAGTCTGTGGGTCTCTGCGAGTCTGTGTGGGTCTCTGCGAGTCTGTGTGGGTCTCTGCGAGTCTGTGGGTCTCTGCGATTCTGTGTGGGTCTCTGCGAGTCTGTGGGTCTCTGCGACTCTGTGTGAATCTCTGTGCGAGTCTGTGTGGATCTCTACGATTCTATGGGTCTCAGCGGGTCTCTGTGAATCTCTGTGCGAGTCTGTGTGGGTCTCTGTGCGAGTCTGTGTGAATCTCTGTGCGAGTCTGTGTGGGTCTCTGGGAGTCTGTGTGAATCTCTGTGCGAGTCTATGTGTGTCTCTGCGAGTGTGTGTGGGTCTCTGTGCGAGTCTGTGTGGGTCTCTGCGAGGTTGTGTGGGTCTCTGCGAGTCTGTGTGGGTCTCTGCGATACTGTGGGTCTCTGCGAGTCTCTGTGGGTCTCTGCGAGTCTGTGTGGGTCTCTGCGAGTCTGTGAGTCTCTGCGATTCTGTGGGTCTCTGCGAGTCTGTGTGGGTCTCTGTGCGAGTCTGTGTGAATCTCTGTGCGAGTCTTTGTGGGTCTCTGTGCGAGTCTGTGTGAATCTCTGTGCGAGTCTTTGTTGGTCTTTGCGAGTCTGTGTGGGTCTCTGTGCGAGTCTGTGTGGGTCTCTGCGAGTCTGTGGGACTCTGCGAGTCTGTGTGGGTCTCTGCGAGTCTGTGTGGTCTCTGCGATTTTGTGGGTCTCTGCGAGTCTGTGTGGGTCTCTGCGAGTCTGCGGTTCTCTGCGATTCTGTGGGTGTCTGCTAGTCTGTGTGGGTATATGCGAGTCTGTGGATCTCTGCGAGTCTGTGTGGGTCTTTGCGAGTCTGTGTGGGTCTCTGCGATTCTGTGGGTCTCTGCGAGTCTGTGTGGGTCTCTGCGAGTCTGTGGATCTCTGCGAGTCTGTGTGGATCTCTGCGAGTCTGTGTGGTTCTCTGCGAGTCTGTGGGTCTCTGCGAGTCTGTGTGGGTCTCTGCGAGTCTGTGTGGGTCTCTGCGAGTCTGTGGGTCTCTGCGATTCTGTGTGGGTCTCTGCGAGTCTGTGGGTCTCTGCGATTCTTTGGGTCTCTGCGAGTCTGTGTTGGTCTCTGCGAGTCTGTGGATCTCTGAGAGTCTGTGTGGGTCTCTGCGAGTCTTTGTGGATATCTTTGCGAGTCTGTGTGTCTCTGTGCGAGTCTGTGTGAATCTCTGTGCGAGTCTGTGTGGGTCTCTGCGAGTCTGTGTGAATCTCTGTGCGAGTCTATGTGAATCTCTGTGCGAGTCTGTGTGGGTCTCTGTGAGTTTGTGTGGGTCTCTGCGAGTCTGTGTGGATCTCTGCGAGTCTTTGTGGATCTCTTTGCGAGTCTGTGTGGGTCTCTGCGAGTCTGTGTGAATCTCTGTGCGAGTCTGTAGGTCTCTGCGAGTCTGTGTGAATCTCTGTGCGAGTCTGTGTGAATCTCTGCGAGTCTGTGTGGGTCTCTGTGCGAGTCTTTGTGAATTTCTGTGTGAGTCTGTGTGGGTCTCTGTGCGAGTCTGTGTGAACTCTCTGCGAGTCTGTGTGAATCTCTGTCCGAGTCTGTGTGGGTCTCTGTGCGAGTCTATGTGGGTCTCTGTGCGAGTCTATGTGAATCTCTGTGCGAGTCTGTGTGGGTCTCTGTGCGAGTCTATGTGAATCTCTGTGCGAGTCTGTGTGAGTCTCTGTGCGAGTCTGTGTGGATCTCTGTGCGAGTCTGTGTGAATCTCTGTGCGAGTCTTTGTGGGTCTCTGTGCGAGTCTGTGTGCATCTCTGTGCGAGTCTGTGTGGGTCTCTGCGAGTCTGTGGGTCTCTGCGAGTCTGCGTGGGTCTCTGCGAGTCTGTGTGGTCTCTGCGATTGTGTGGGTCTCTGCGAGTCTGTGTGGGTCTCTGCGAGTCTGCGGTTCTCTTCGATTCTGTGGGTCTCTGCTAGTCTGTGTGGGTCTCTGCGAGTCTGTGGATCTCTGCGAGTCTGTGTGGGTCTATGCGAGTCTGTGTGGGTCTCTGCGATTCTGTGGGTCTCTGCAAGTCTGTGTGGGTCTCTGCGAGTCTGTGAATCTCTGCGAGTCTGTGTGGATCTCTGCGAGTCTGTGTGGTTCTCTGCGAGTCTGTGGGTCTCTGCGAGTCTGTGTGGGTCTCTGCGAGTCTGTGTGGGTCTCTGCGAGTCTGTGTGGGTCTCTGCGAGTCTGTGGGTCTCTGCGATTCTGTGGGTCTCTGCGAGTCTGTGGATCTCTGAGAGTCTGTGTGGGTCTCTGCGAGTCTGCGGTCTCTGCGATTCTGTGGGTCTCTGCGAGTCTGTGTGGTTCTCTGCGAGTCTTTGTGGATCTCTTTGCGAGTCTCTGTGAATCTCTGCGAGTCTGTGGGTCTCTGCGAGTCTGTGTGAATCTCTGTGCGAGTCTGTGGGTCTCTGCGAGTCTGTGTGAATCTCTGTGCGAGTCTGTGTGAATCTCTGCGAGTCTGTGTGGGTCTCTGTGCAAGTCTGTGTGAATCTCTGTGTGAGTCTTTGTGGGTCTCTGTGCGAGTCTGTGTGAATCTCTGTGCGAGCATTTGTTGGTCTCTGCGAGTCTGTGTGGGTCTCTGTGCGAGTCTGTGTGGGTCTCTGCGAGTCTGTGGGTCTCTGCGAGTCTGTGTGGGCCTCTGCGAGTCTGTGTGGTCTCTGCGATTTTGTGGGTCTCTGCGAGTCTGTGTGGGTCTCTGCCAGTCTGCGGTTCTCTGCGATTCTGTCGGTCTCTGCTAGTCTGTGTGGGTCTCTGCGAGTCTGTGGATCTCTGCGAGTCTGTGTGGGTCTATGCGAGTCTGTGTGGGTCTCTGCGATTCTGTGGGTCTCTGCAAGTCTGTGTGGGTCTCTGCGAGTCTGTGGATCTCTGCGAGTCTGTGTGGATCTCTGCGAGTCTGTGTGGTTCTCTGCGAGTCTGTGGGTCTCTGCGAGTCTGTGTGGGTCTCTGCGAGTCTGTGTGGGTCTCTGCGAGTCTGTGGGTCTCTGCGATTCTGTGTGGGTCTCTGCGAGTCTGTGGGTCTCTGCGACTCTGTGTGAATCTCTGTGCAAGTCTGTGTGGATCTCTACGATTCTATGGGTCTCTGCGAGTCTCTGTGGATCTCTGTGCGAGTCTGTGTGGGTCTCTGTGCGAGTCTGTGTGAATCTCTGTGCGAGTCTGTGTGAATCTCTGTGCGAGTCTGTGTGGGTCTCTGGGAGTCTGTGTGAATCTCTGTGCGAGTCTATGTGGGTCTCTGCGAGTGTGTGTGGATCTCTGTGCGAGTCTGTGTGGGTCTCTGCGAGTTTGTGTGGGTCTCTGCGAGTCTGTGTGGGTCTCTGCGATACTGTGGGTCTCTGCGAGTCTCTGTGGGTCTCTGCGAGTCTGTGTGGGTCTCTGCGAGTCTGTGGGTCTCTGCAATTCTGTGGGTCTCTGCGAGTCTGTGTGGGACTCTGTGCGAGTCTGTGTGAATCTCTGTGCGAGTCTTTGTGGGTCTCTGTGCGAGTCTGTGTGAATCTCTGTGCGAGTCTGTGTGGGTCTCTGCGAGTCTGTGGGTCTCTGCGAGTCTGTGTGGGTCTCTGCGAGTCTGTGTGGTCTATGCGATTTTGTGGGTCTCTGCGAGTCTGTGTGGGTCTCTGCGAGTCTGCGGTTCTCTGCGATTCTGTGGGTGTCTGCTAGTCTGTGTGGGTATCTGCGAGTCTGTGGATCTCTGCGAGTCTGTGTGGGTCTTTGCGAGTCTGTGTGGGTCTCTGCGATTCTGTGGGTCTCTGCGAGTCTGTGTGGGTCTCTGCGAGTTTGTGTGGGTCTCTGCGAGTCTGCGGTTCTCTGCGGTTCTGTGGGTGTCTGCTAGTCTGTGTGGGTATCTGCGAGTCTGTGGATCTCTGCGAGTCTGTGTGGGTCTTTGCGAGTCTGTGTGGGTCTCTGCGATTCTGTGGGTCTCTGCGAGTCTGTGTGGGTCTCTGCGAGTCTGTGGATCTCTGCGAGTCTGTGTGGATCTCTGCGAGTCTGTGTGGTTCTCTTCGAGTCTGTGGGTCTCTGCGAGTCTGTGGGTCTCTGCGATTCTGTGTGGTCTCTGAGAGTCTGTGGGTCTCTGCGATTCTTTGGGTCTCTGCGAGTCTGTGTTGGTCTCTGCGAGTCTGTGGATCTCTGAGAGTCTGTGTGGGTCTCTGCGAGTCTTTGTGGATATCTTTGCGAGTCTGTGTGTCTCTGTGCGAGTCTGTGTGAATCTCTGTGCGAGTCTGTGTGGGTCTCTGCGAGTCTGTGTGAATCTCTGTGCGAGTCTATGTGAATCTCTGTGCGAGTCTGTGTGGGTCTCTGTGAGTTTGTGTGGGTCTCTGCAAGTCTGTGTGGATCTCTGCGAGTCTTTGTGGATCTCTTTGCGAGTCTGTGTGGGTCTCTGCGAGTCTGTGTGAATCTCTGTGCGAGTCTGTAGGTCTCTGCGAGTCTGTGTGAATCTCTGTGCGAGTCTGTGTGAATCTCTGCGAGTCTGTGTGGGTCTCTGTGCGAGTCTGTGTGAACTCTCTGCGAGTCTGTGTGAATCTCTGTCCGAGTCTGTGTGGGTCTCTGTGCGAGTCTATGTGGGTCTCTGTGCGAGTCTATGTGAATCTCTGTGCGAGTCTGTGTGGGTCTCTGTGCGAGTCTATGTGAATCTCTGTGCGAGTCTGTGTGGGTCTCTGTGCGAGTCTGTGTGGATCTCTGTGCGAGTCTGTGTGAATCTCTGTGCGAGTCTTTGTGGGTCTCTGTGCGAGTCTGTGTGCATCTCTGTGCGAGTCTGTGTGAGTCTCTGCGAGTCTGTGGGTCTCTGCGAGTCTGCGTGGGTCTCTGCGAGTCTGTGTGGTCTCTGCGATTTTGTGGGTCTCTGCGAGTCTGTGTGGGTCTCTGCGAGTCTGCGGTTCTCTTCGATTCTGTGGGTCTCTGCTAGTCTGTGTGGGTCTCTGCGAGTCTGTGGATCTCTGCGAGTCTGTGTGGGTCTATGCGAATCTGTGTGGGTCTCTGCGATTCTGTGGGTCTCTGCGAGTCTGTGTGGGTCTCTGCGAGTCTGTGGATCTCTGCGAGTCTGTGTGGATCTCTGCGAGTCTGTGTGGTTCTCTGCGAGTCTGTGTGGGTCTCTGCGAGTCTGTGTGGGTCTCTGCGAGTCTGTGTGGGTCTCTGCGAGTCTGTGGGACTCTCCGATTCTGTGGGTCTCTGCGAGTCTGTGGATCTCTGAGAGTCTGTGTGAGTCTCTGCGAGTCTGCGGTCTCTGCGATTCTGTGGGTCTCTGCGAGTCTGTGTGGTTCTCTGCGAGTCTTTGTGGATCTCTTTGCGAGTCTCTGTGAATCTCTGTGCGAGTCTGTGGGTCTCTGCGAGTCTGTGTGAATCTCTGTGCGAGTCTGTGGGTCTCTGCGAGTCTGTGTGAAACTCTGTGCGAGTCTGTGTGAATCTCTGCGAGTCTGTGTGGGTCTCTGTGCAAGTCTGTGTGAATCTCTGTGTGAGTCTGTGTGGGTCTCTGTGCGAGTCTGTGTGAACTCTCTGCGAGTCTGTGTGAATCTCTGTCCGAGTTTGTGTGGGTCTCTGTGCGAGTCTATGTGGGTCTCTGTGCGAGTCTATGTGGACCTCTGTGCGAGTCTGTATGGGTCTCTGTGCGAGTCTATGTGAATCTCTGTGCGAGTCTGTGTGGGTCTCTGTGCGAGTCTGTGTGAATCTCTGTGCGAGTATTTGTGGGTCTCTGTGCGAGTCTATGTGAATTTCTGTGCGAGTCTGTGTGAATCTCTGTGGGAGTCTGTGTGAATCTCTGTGCGAGTCTCTGTGGGTCTCTGCAAGTCTGTGTGAATCTCTATGCGAGTCTATGTGAATCTCTGTGCGAGTCTGTGTGAATCTCTGTGCGAGTCTGTGTGAATCTCTGTGCGAGTATATGTGGGTTTCTGCGAGTCTGTGTGAATCTCTGTTCGAGTCTATGTGGGTCTATGCGAGTCTGTGTGGGTCTCTGCGAGTCTGTGGGTCTCTGCGAGTCTGTGTGGGTCTCTGCGAGTCTGTGTGGGTCTCTGCGATTTTGTGGGCCTCTGCGAGTCTGTGTGGGTCTCTGCGAGTCTGTGGGTCTCTGCGATTCTGTTGGTCTCTGCGAGTTTGTGTGGGTCTCTGCGAGTCTGTGGATCTCTGCGAGTCTGTGTGGGTCTCCGCGAGTCTGTGTGGGCCCTCTGTGCGATTCTGTGGGTCTCTGTGCGAGGCTATGTGAATCTCTGTGCGAGTCTGTGTGAATCTCTGTGCGAGTCTGTGTGAATCTCTGTGCGAGTCTGTGTGAATCTCTGTGCGGGTCCGTGTGAATCTCTGTGCGAGTCTATGTGAATCTCTGTGCGATTCCGTGTGAATCTCTGTGCGAGTCCGTGTGAATCTCTGTGCGAGTCTTGGGTCTCTGCGAGTCTGTGTGGGTCTCTGTGCGAGCCTGTGTGGGTCTCTGCGAGTCTGTGTGAATGTCTGTGCGAGTCTGTGTGGGTCTCTGCGAGTCTGTGTGGGCTCTCTGTGCGAGTCTGTGGGTCTCTGTGCGAGCCTATGTGAATCTCTGTGCGAGTCTGTGTGAATCTCTGTGCGAGTCTGTGTGCATTTATGTGCGAGTCTGTGTGAATCTCTGTGCGAGTCTGTGTGAATCTCTGTGCGATTCCGTGTGAATCTCTGTGCGAGTCTTGGGTCTCTGCGAGTCTGTGTGGGTCTCTGTGCGAGCCTGTGTGAATCTCTGTACGAGTCTGTGTGAATCTCTGTGCGAGTCTGTGTGAATCTCTGTGCGAGTCTGTGGGTCTCTGCGAGTCTGTGTGGGTCTCTGTGCGAGTCTGTGTGAATCTCTGTGCGAGTCTTTGTGGGTCTCTGTGCGAGTCTGTGTGAATCTCTGTGCGAGTCTTTGTTGGTCTTTGCGAGTCTGTGTGGGTCTCTGTGCGAGTCTGTGTGGGTCTCTGCGAGTCTGTGGGACTCTGCGAGTCTGTGTGGGTCTCTGCGAGTCTGTGTGGTCTCTGCGATTTTGTGGGTCTCTGCGAGTCTGCGGTTCTCTGCGATTCTGTGGGAGTCTGCTAGTCTGTGTGGGTATATGCGAGTCTGTGGATCTCTGCGTGTCTGTGTGGGTCTTTGCGAGTCTGTGTGGGTCTCTGTGATTCTGTGGGTCTCTGCGAGTCTGTGTGGGTCTCTGCGAGTCTGTGGATCTCTGCGAGTCTGTGTGGATCTCTGCGAGTCTGTGTGGTTCTCTGCGAGTCTGTGGGTCTCTGCGAGTCTGTGTGGGTCTCTGCGAGTCTGTGTGGGTCTCTGCGAGTCTGTGTGGGTCTCTGCGAGTCTGTGGGTCTCTGCGATTCTGTGGGTCTCTGCGAGTCTGTGGATCTCTGAGAGTCTGTGTGGGTCTCTGCGAGTCTGCGGTCTCTGCGATTCTGTGGGTCTCTGCGAGTCTGTGTGGTTCTCTGCGAGTCTTTGTGGATCTCTTTGCGAGTCTCTGTGAATCTCTGCGAGTCTGTGGGTCTCTGCGAGTCTGTGTGAATCTCTGTGCGAGTCTGTGGGTCTCTGCGAGTCTGTGTGAATCTCTGTGCGAGTCTGTGTGAATCTCTGCGAGTCTGTGTGGGTCTCTGTGCAAGTCTGTGTGAATCTCTGTGTGAGTCTTTGTGGGTCTCTGTGCGAGTCTGTGTGAATCTCTGTGCGAGCATTTGTTGGTCTCTGCGAGTCTGTGTGGGTCTCTGTGCGAGTCTGTGTGGGTCTCTGCGAGTCTGTGGGTCTCTGCGAGTCTGTGTGGGCCTCTGCGAGTCTGTGTGGTCTCTGCGATTTTGTGGGTCTCTGCGAGTCTGTGTGGGTCTCTGCCAGTCTGCGGTTCTCTGCGATTCTGTCGGTCTCTGCTAGTCTGTGTGGGTCTCTGCGAGTCTGTGGATCTCTGCGAGTCTGTGTGGGTCTATGCGAGTCTGTGTGGGTCTCTGCGATTCTGTGGGTCTCTGCAAGTCTGTGTGGGTCTCTGCGAGTCTGTGGATCTCTGCGAGTCTGTGTGGATCTCTGCGAGTCTGTGTGGTTCTCTGCGAGTCTGTGGGTCTCTGCGAGTCTGTGTGGGTCTCTGCGAGTCTGTGTGGGTCTCTGCGAGTCTGTGGGTCTCTGCGATTCTGTGTGGGTCTCTGCGAGTCTGTGGGTCTCTGCGACTCTGTGTGAATCTCTGTGCAAGTCTGTGTGGATCTCTACGATTCTATGGGTCTCTGCGAGTCTCTGTGGATCTCTGTGCGAGTCTGTGTGGGTCTCTGTGCGAGTCTGTGTGAATCTCTGTGCGAGTCTGTGTGAATCTCTGTGCGAGTCTGTGTGGGTCTCTGGGAGTCTGTGTGAATCTCTGTGCGAGTCTATGTGGGTCTCTGCGAGTGTGTGTGGATCTCTGTGCGAGTGTGTGTGGGTCTCTGCGAGTTTGTGTGGGTCTCTGCGAGTCTGTGTGGGTCTCTGCGATACTGTGGGTCTCTGCGAGTCTCTGTGGGTCTCTGCGAGTCTGTGTGGGTCTCTGCGAGTCTGTGGGTCTCTGCAATTCTGTGGGTCTCTGCGAGTCTGTGTGGGACTCTGTGCGAGTCTGTGTGAATCTCTGTGCGAGTCTTTGTGGGTCTCTGTGCGAGTCTGTGTGAATCTCTGTGCGAGTCTTTGTTGGTCTTTGCGAGTCTGTGTGGGTCTCTGTGCGAGTCTGTGTGGGTCTCTGCGAGTCTGTGGGTCTCTGCGAGTCTGTGTGGGTCTCTGCGAGTCTGTGTGGTCTATGCGATTTTGTGGGTCTCTGCGAGTCTGTGTGGGTCTCTGCGAGTCTGCGGTTCTCTGCGATTCTGTGGGTGTCTGCTAGTCTGTGTGGGTATCTGCGAGTCTGTGGATCTCTGCGAGTCTGTGTGGGTCTTTGCGAGTCTGTGTGGGTCTCTGCGATTCTGTGGGTCTCTGCGAGTCTGTGTGGGTCTCTGCGAGTCTGTGTGGGTCTCTGCGAGTCTGCGGTTCTCTGCGGTTCTGTGGGTGTCTGCTAGTCTGTGTGGGTATCTGCGAGTCTGTGGATCTCTGCGAGTCTGTGTGGGTCTTTGCGAGTCTGTGTGGGTCTCTGCGATTCTGTGGGTCTCTGCGAGTCTGTGTGGGTCTCTGCGAGTCTGTGGATCTCTGCGAGTCTGTGTGGATCTCTGCGAGTCTGTGTGGTTCTCTTCGAGTCTGTGGGTCTCTGCGAGTCTGTGGGTCTCTGCGATTCTGTGTGGTCTCTGAGAGTCTGTGGGTCTCTGCGATTCTTTGGGTCTCTGCGAGTCTGTGTTGGTCTCTGCGAGTCTGTGGATCTCTGAGAGTCTGTGTGGGTCTCTGCGAGTCTTTGTGGATATCTTTGCGAGTCTGTGTGTCTCTGTGCGAGTCTGTGTGAATCTCTGTGCGAGTCTGTGTGGGTCTCTGCGAGTCTGTGTGAATCTCTGTGCGAGTCTATGTGAATCTCTGTGCGAGTCTGTGTGGGTCTCTGTGAGTTTGTGTGGGTCTCTGCAAGTCTGTGTGGATCTCTGCGAGTCTTTGTGGATCTCTTTGCGAGTCTGTGTGGGTCTCTGCGAGTCTGTGTGAATCTCTGTGCGAGTCTGTAGGTCTCTGCGAGTCTGTGTGAATCTCTGTGCGAGTCTGTGTGAATCTCTGCGAGTCTGTGTGGGTCTCTGTGCGAGTCTGTGTGAACTCTCTGCGAGTCTGTGTGAATCTCTGTCCGAGTCTGTGTGGGTCTCTGTGCGAGTCTATGTGGGTCTCTGTGCGAGTCTATGTGAATCTCTGTGCGAGTCTGTGTGGGTCTCTGTGCGAGTCTATGTGAATCTCTGTGCGAGTCTGTGTGGGTCTCTGTGCGAGTCTGTGTGGATCTCTGTGCGAGTCTGTGTGAATCTCTGTGCGAGTCTTTGTGGGTCTCTGTGCGAGTCTGTGTGCATCTCTGTGCGAGTCTGTGTGAGTCTCTGCGAGTCTGTGGGTCTCTGCGAGTCTGCGTGGGTCTCTGCGAGTCTGTGTGGTCTCTGCGATTTTGTGGGTCTCTGCGAGTCTGTGTGGGTCTCTGCGAGTCTGCGGTTCTCTTCGATTCTGTGGGTCTCTGCTAGTCTGTGTGGGTCTCTGCGAGTCTGTGGATCTCTGCGAGTCTGTGTGGGTCTATGCGAATCTGTGTGGGTCTCTGCGATTCTGTGGGTCTCTCCGAGTCTGTGTGGGTCTCTGCGAGTCTGTGGATCTCTGCGAGTCTGTGTGGATCTCTGCGAGTCTGTGTGGTTCTCTGCGAGTCTGTGTGGGTCTCTGCGAGTCTGTGTGGGTCTCTGCGAGTCTGTGTGGGTCTCTGCGAGTCTGTGGGACTCTCCGATTCTGTGGGTCTCTGCGAGTCTGTGGATCTCTGAGAGTCTGTGTGAGTCTCTGCGAGTCTGCGGTCTCTGCGATTCTGTGGGTCTCTGCGAGTCTGTGTGGTTCTCTGCGAGTCTTTGTGGATCTCTTTGCGAGTCTCTGTGAATCTCTGTGCGAGTCTGTGGGTCTCTGCGAGTCTGTGTGAATCTCTGTGCGAGTCTGTGGGTCTCTGCGAGTCTGTGTGAAACTCTGTGCGAGTCTGTGTGAATCTCTGCGAGTCTGTGTGGGTCTCTGTGCAAGTCTGTGTGAATCTCTGTGTGAGTCTGTGTGGGTCTCTGTGCGAGTCTGTGTGAACTCTCTGCGAGTCTGTGTGAATCTCTGTCCGAGTCTGTGTGGGTCTCTGTGCGAGTCTATGTGGGTCTCTGTGCGAGTCTATGTGGACCTCTGTGCGAGTCTGTATGGGTCTCTGTGCGAGTCTATGTGAATCTCTGTGCGAGTCTGTGTGGGTCTCTGTGCGAGTCTGTGTGAATCTCTGTGCGAGTATTTGTGGGTCTCTGTGCGAGTCTATGTGAATTTCTGTGCGAGTCTGTGTGAATCTCTGTGGGAGTCTGTGTGAATCTCTGTGCGAGTCTCTGTGGGTCTCTGCAAGTCTGTGTGAATCTCTATGCGAGTCTATGTGAATCTCTGTGCGAGTCTGTGTGAATCTCTGTGCGAGTCTGTGTGAATCTCTGTGCGAGTATATGTGGGTTTCTGCGAGTCTGTGTGAATCTCTGTTCGAGTCTATGTGGGTCTATGCGAGTCTGTGTGGGTCTCTGCGAGTCTGTGGGTCTCTGCGAGTCTGTGTGGGCTCTGCGAGTCTGTGTGGGTCTCTGCGATTTTGTGGGCCTCTGCGAGTCTGTGTGGGTCTCTGCGAGTCTGTGGGTCTCTGCGATTCTGTTGGTCTCTGCGAGTTTGTGTGGGTCTCTGCGAGTCTGTGGATCTCTGCGAGTCTGTGTGGGTCTCCGCGAGTCTGTGTGGGCCCTCTGTGCGATTCTGTGGGTCTCTGTGCGAGGCTATGTGAATCTCTGTGCGAGTCTGTGTGAATCTCTGTGCGAGTCTGTGTGAATCTCTGTGCGAGTCTGTGTGAATCTCTGTGCGGGTCCGTGTGAATCTCTGTGCGAGTCTATGTGAATCTCTGTGCGATTCCGTGTGAATCTCTGTGCGAGTCCGTGTGAATCTCTGTGCGAGTCTTGGGTCTCTGCGAGTCTGTGTGGGTCTCTGTGCGAGCCTGTGTGGGTCTCAGCGAGTCTGTGTGAATGTCTGTGCGAGTCTGTGTGGGTCTCTGCGAGTCTGTGTGGGCTCTCTGTGCGAGTCTGTGGGTCTCTGTGCGAGCCTATGTGAATCTCTGTGCGAGTCTGTGTGAATCTCTGTGCGAGTCTGTGTGCATTTATGTGCGAGTCTGTGTGAATCTCTGTGCGAGTCTGTGTGAATCTCTGTGCGATTCCGTGTGAATCTCTGTGCGAGTCTTGGGTCTCTGCGAGTCTGTGTGGGTCTCTGTGCGAGCCTGTGTGAATCTCTGTACGAGTCTGTGTGAATCTCTGTGCGAGTCTGTGTGAATCTCTGTGCGAGTCTGTGGGTCTCTGCGAGTCTGTGTGGGTCTCTGTGCGAGTCTGTGTGAATCTCTGTGCGAGTCTTTGTGGGTCTCTGTGCGAGTCTGTGTGAATCTCTGTGCGAGTCTTTGTTGGTCTTTGCGAGTCTGTGTGGGTCTCTGTGCGAGTCTATGTGGGTCTCTGCGAGTCTGTGGGACTCTGCGAGTCTGTGTGGGTCTCTGCGAGTCTGTGTGGTCTCTGCGATTTTGTGGGTCTCTGCGAGTCTGCGGTTCTCTGCGATTCTGTGGGAGTCTGCTAGTCTGTGTGGGTATATGCGAGTCTGTGGATCTCTGCGTGTCTGTGTGGGTCTTTGCGAGTCTGTGTGGGTCTCTGTGATTCTGTGGGTCTCTGCGAGTCTGTGTGGGTCTCTGCGAGTCTGTGGATCTCTGCGAGTCTGTGTGGATCTCTGCGAGTCTGTGTGGTTCTCTGCGAGTCTGTGGGTCTCTGCGAGTCTGTGTGGGTCTCTGCGAGTCTGTGTGGGTCTCTGCGAGTCTGTGGGTCTCTGCGATTCTGTGTGGGTCTCTGCGAGTCTGTGGGTCTCTGCGATTCTTTGGGTCTCTGCGAGTCTGTGTTGGTCTCTGCGAGTCTGTGGATCTCTGAGAGTCTGTGTGGGTCTCTGCGAGTCTTTGTGGATATCTTTGCGAGTCTGTGTGTCTCTGTGCGAGTCTGTGTGAATCTCTGTGCGAGTCTGTGTGGGTCTCTGCGAGTCTGTGTGAATCTCTGTGCGAGTCTATGTGAATCTCTGTGCGAGTCTGTGTGGGTCTCTGTGAGTTTGTGTGGGTCTCTGCGAGTCTGTGTGGATCTCTGCGAGTCTTTGTGGATCTCTTTGCGAGTCTGTGTGGGTCTCTGCGAGTCTGTGTGAATCTCTGTGCGAGTCTGTAGGTCTCTGCGAGTCTGTGTGAATCTCTGTGCGAGTCTGTGTGAATCTCTGCGAGTCTGTGTGGGTCTCTGTGCGAGTCTGTGTGAACTCTCTGCGAGTCTGTGTGAATCTCTGTCCGAGTCTGTGTGGGTCTCTGTGCGAGTCTATGTGGGTCTCTGTGCGAGTCTATGTGAATCTCTGTGCGAGTCTGTGTGGGTCTCTGTGCGAGTCTATGTGAATCTCTGTGCGAGTCTGTGTGGGTCTCTGTGCGAGTCTGTGTGGATCTCTGTGCGAGTCTGTGTGAATCTCTGTGCGAGTCTTTGTGGGTCTCTGTGCGAGTCTGTGTGCATCTCTGTGCGAGTCTGTGTGGGTCTCTGCGAGTCTGTGGGTCTCTGCGAGTCTGCGTGGGTCTCTGCGAGTCTGTGTGGTCTCTGCGATTTTGTGGGTCTCTGCGAGTCTGTGTGGGTCTCTGCGAGTCTGCGGTTCTCTTCGATTCTGTGGGTCTCTGCTAGTCTGTGTGGGTCTCTGCGAGTCTGTGGATCTCTGCGAGTCTGTGTGGGTCTATGCGAATCTGTGTGGGTCTCTGCGATTCTGTGGGTCTCTGCGAGTCTGTGTGGGTCTCTGCGAGTCTGTGGATCTCTGCGAGTCTGTGTGGATCTCTGCGAGTCTGTGTGGTTCTCTGCGAGTCTGTGTGGGTCTCTGCGAGTCTGTGTGGGTCTCTGCGAGTCTGTGTGGGTCTCTGCGAGTCTGTGTGACTCTCCGATTCTGTGGGTCTCTGCGAGTCTGTGGATCTCTGAGAGTCTGTGTGATTCTCTGCGAGTCTGCGGTCTCTGCGATTCTGTGGGTCTCTGCGAGTCTGTGTGGTTCTCTGCGAGTCTTTGTGGATCTCTTTGCGAGTCTCTGTGAATCTCTGTGCGAGTCTGTGGGTCTCTGCGAGTCTGTGTGAATCTCTGTGCGAGTCTGTGGGTCTCTGCGAGTCTGTGTGAATCTCTGTGCGAGTCTGTGTGAATCTCTGCGAGTCTGTGTGGGTCTCTGTGCAAGTCTGTGTGAATCTCTGTGTGAGTCTGTGTGGGTCTCTGTGCGAGTCTGTGTGAACTCTCTGCGAGTCTGTGTGAATCTCTGTCCGAGTCTGTGTGGGTCTCTGTGCGAGTCTATGTGGGTCTCTGTGCGAGTCTATGTGGACCTCTGTGCGAGTCTGTATGGGTCTCTGTGCGAGTCTATGTGAATCTCTGTGCGAGTCTGTGTGGGTCTCTGTGCGAGTCTGTGTGAATCTCTGTGCGAGTATTTGTGGGTCTCTGTGCGAGTCTATGTGAATTTCTGTGCGAGTCTGTGTGAATCTCTGTGGGAGTCTGTGTGAATCTCTGTGCGAGTCTCTGTGGGTCTCTGCAAGTCTGTGTGAATCTCTATGCGAGTCTATGTGAATCTCTGTGCGAGTCTGTGTGAATCTCTGTGCGAGTCTGTGTGAATCTCTGTGCGAGTATATGTGGGTTTCTGCGAGTCTGTGTGAATCTCTGTTCGAGTCTATGTGGGTCTATGCGAGTCTGTGTGGGTCTCTGCGAGTCTGTGGGTCTCTGCGAGTCTGTGTGGGTCTCTGCGAGTCTGTGTGGGTCTCTGCGATTTTGTGGGCCTCTGCGAGTCTGTGTGGGTCTCTGCGAGTCTGTGGGTCTCTGCGATTCTGTTGGTCTCTGCGAGTTTGTGTGGGTCTCTGCGAGTCTGTGGAACTCTGCGAGTCTGTGTGGGTCTCTGCGAGTCTGTGTGAATCTCTGTGCGAGTCTGTAGGTCTCTGCGAGTCTGTGTGAATCTCTGTGCGAGTCTGTGTGAATCTCTGCGAGTCTGTGTGGGTCTCTGTGCGAGTCTTTGTGAATTTCTGTGTGAGTCTGTGTGGGTCTCTGTGCGAGTCTGTGTGAACTCTCTGCGAGTCTGTGTGAATCTCTGTCCGAGTCTGTGTGGGTCTCTGTGCGAGTCTATGTGGGTCTCTGTGCGAGTCTATGTGAATCTCTGTGCGAGTCTGTGTGGGGACTCTGTGCGAGTCTATGTGAATCTCTGTGCGAGTCTGTGTGAGTCTCTGTGCGAGTCTTTGTGGGTCTCTGTGCGAGTCTGTGTGCATCTCTGTGCGAGTCTGTGTGGGTCTCTGCGAGTCTGTGGGTCTCTGCGAGTCTGCGTGGGTCTCTGCGAGTCTGTGTGGTCTCTGCGATTTTGTGGGTCTCTGCGAGTCTGTGTGGGTCTCTGCGAGTCTGCGGTTCTCTTCGATTCTGTGGGTCTCTGCTAGTCTGTGTGGGTCTCTGCGAGTCTGTGGATCTCTGCGAGTCTGTGTGGGTCTATGCGAGTCTGTGTGGGTCTCTGCGATTCTGTGGGTCTCTGCAAGTCTGTGTGGGTCTCTGCGAGTCTTTGTGGATATCTTTGCGAGTCTGTGTGTCTCTGTGCGAGTCTGTGTGAATCTCTGTGCGAGTCTGTGTGGGTCTCTGCGAGTCTGTGTGAATCTCTGTGCGAGTCTATGTGAATCTCTGTGCGAGTCTGTGTGGGTCTCTGTGAGTTTGTGTGGGTCTCTGCGAGTCTGTGTGGATCTCTGCGAGTCTTTGTGGATCTCTTTGCGAGTCTGTGTGGGTTTCTGCGAGTCTGTGTGAATCTCTGTTCGAGTCTATGTGGGTCTATGCGAGTCTGTGTGGGTCTCTGCGAGTCTGTGGGTCTCTGCGAGTCTGTGTGGGTCTCTGCGAGTCTGTGTGGGTCTCTGCGATTTTGTGGGCCTCTGCGAGTCTGTGTGGGTCTCTGCGAGTCTGTGGGTCTCTGCGATTCTGTTGGTCTCTGCGAGTTTGTGTGGGTCTCTGCGAGTCTGTGGATCTCTGCGAGTCTGTGTGGGTCTCTGCGAGTCTGTGTGGGCCCTCTGTGCGATTCTGTGGGTCTCTGTGCGAGGCTATGTGAATCTCTGTGCGAGTCTGTGTGAATCTCTGTGCGAGTCTGTGTGAATCTCTGTGCGAGTCTGTGTGCATCTCTGTGCGGGTCCGTGTGAATCTCTGTGCGAGTCTATGTGAATCTCTGTGCGATTCCGTGTGAATCTCTGTGCGAGTCCGTGTGAATCTCTGTGCGAGTCTTGGGTCTCTGCGAGTCTGTGTGGGTCTCTGTGCGAGCCTGTGTGGGTCTCTGCGAGTCTGTGTGAATGTCTGTGCGAGTCTGTGTGGGTCTCTGCGAGTCTGTGTGGGCTCTCTGTGCGAGTCTGTGGGTCTCTGTGCGAGCCTATGTGAATCTCTGTGCGAGTCTGTGTGAATCTCTGTGCGAGTCTGTGTGCATTTATGTGCGAGTCTGTGTGAATCTCTGTGCGAGTCTGTGTGAATCTCTGTGCGATTCCGTGTGAATCTCTGTGCGAGTCTTGGGTCTCTGCGAGTCTGTGTGGGTCTCTGTGCGAGCCTGTGTGAATCTCTGTACGAGTCTGTGTGAATCTCTGTGCGAGTCTGTGTGAATCTCTGTGCGAGTCTGTGGGTCTCTGCGAGTCTGTGTGGGTCTCTGTGCGAGTCTGTGTGAATCTCTGTGCGAGTCTTTGTGGGTCTCTGTGCGAGTCTGTGTGAATCTCTGTGCGAGTCTTTGTTGGTCTTTGCGAGTCTGTGTGGGTCTCTGTGCGAGTCTGTGTGGGTCTCTGCGAGTCTGTGGGACTCTGCGAGTCTGTGTGGGTCTCTGCGAGTCTGTGTGGTCTCTGCGATTTTGTGGGTCTCTGCGAGTCTGTGTGGGTCTCTGCGAGTCTGCGGTTCTCTGCGATTCTGTGGGAGTCTGCTAGTCTGTGTGGGTATATGCGAGTCTGTGGATCTCTGCGTGTCTGTGTGGGTCTTTGCGAGTCTGTGTGGGTCTCTGTGATTCTGTGGGTCTCTGCGAGTCTGTGTGGGTCTCTGCGAGTCTGTGGATCTCTGCGAGTCTGTGTGGATCTCTGCGAGTCTGTGTGGTTCTCTGCGAGTCTGTGGGTCTCTGCGAGTCTGTGTGGGTCTCTGCGAGTCTGTGTGGGTCTCTGCGAGTCTGTGGGTCTCTGCGATTCTGTGTGGGTCTCTGCGAGTCTGTGGGTCTCTGCGATTCTTTGGGTCTCTGCGAGTCTGTGTTGGTCTCTGCGAGTCTGTGGATCTCTGAGAGTCTGTGTGGGTCTCTGCGAGTCTGTGTGGTCTCTGCGATTTTGTGGGTCTCTGCGAGTCTGTGTGGGTCTCTGCGAGTCTGCGGTTCTCTGCGATTCTGTGGGAGTCTGCTAGTCTGTGTGGGTATATGCGAGTCTGTGGATCTCTGCGTGTCTGTGTGGGTCTTTGCGAGTCTGTGTGGGTCTCTGTGATTCTGTGGGTCTCTGCGAGTCTGTGTGGGTCTCTGCGAGTCTGTGGATCTCTGCGAGTCTGTGTGGATCTCTGCGAGTCTGTGTGGTTCTCTGCGAGTCTGTGGGTCTCTGCGAGTCTGTGTGGGTCTCTGCGAGTCTGTGTGGGTCTCTGCGAGTCTGTGGGTCTCTGCGATTCTGTGTGGGTCTCTGCGAGTCTGTGGGTCTCTGCGATTCTTTGGGTCTCTGCGAGTCTGTGTTGGTCTCTGCGAGTCTGTGGATCTCTGAGAGTCTGTGTGGGTCTCTGCGAGTCTTTGTGGATATCTTTGCGAGTCTGTGTGTCTCTGTGCGAGTCTGTGTGAATCTCTGTGCGAGTCTGTGTGGGTCTCTGCGAGTCTGTGTGAATCTCTGTGCGAGTCTATGTGAATCTCTGTGCGAGTCTGTGTGGGTCTCTGTGAGTTTGTGTGGGTCTCTGCGAGTCTGTGTGGATCTCTGCGAGTCTTTGTGGATCTCTTTGCGAGTCTGTGTGGGTCTCTGCGAGTCTGTGTGAATCTCTGTGCGAGTCTGTAGGTCTCTGCGAGTCTGTGTGAATCTCTGTGCGAGTCTGTGTGAATCTCTGCGAGTCTGTGTGGGTCTCTGTGCGAGTCTGTGTGAACTCTCTGCGAGTCTGTGTGAATCTCTGTCCGAGTCTGTGTGGGTCTCTGTGCGAGTCTATGTGGGTCTCTGTGCGAGTCTATGTGAATCTCTGTGCGAGTCTGTGTGGGTCTCTGTGCGAGTCTATGTGAATCTCTGTGCGAGTCTGTGTGGGTCTCTGTGCGAGTCTGTGTGGATCTCTGTGCGAGTCTGTGTGAATCTCTGTGCGAGTCTTTGTGGGTCTCTGTGCGAGTCTGTGTGCATCTCTGTGCGAGTCTGTGTGGGTCTCTGCGAGTCTGTGGGTCTCTGCGAGTCTGCGTGGGTCTCTGCGAGTCTGTGTGGTCTCTGCGATTTTGTGGGTCTCTGCGAGTCTGTGTGGGTCTCTGCGAGTCTGCGGTTCTCTTCGATTCTGTGGGTCTCTGCTAGTCTGTGTGGTTCTCTGCGAGTCTGTGGATCTCTGCGAGTCTGTGTGGGTCTATGCGAATCTGTGTGGGTCTCTGCGATTCTGTGGGTCTCTGCGAGTCTGTGTGGGTCTCTGCGAGTCTGTGGATCTCTGCGAGTCTGTGTGGATCTCTGCGAGTCTGTGTGGTTCTCTGCGAGTCTGTGTGGGTCTCTGCGAGTCTGTGTGGGTCTCTGCGAGTCTGTGTGGGTCTCTGCGAGTCTGTGTGACTCTCCGATTCTGTGGGTCTCTGCGAGTCTGTGGATCTCTGAGAGTCTGTGTGATTCTCTGCGAGTCTGCGGTCTCTGCGATTCTGTGGGTCTCTGCGAGTCTGTGTGGTTCTCTGCGAGTCTTTGTGGATCTCTTTGCGAGTCTCTGTGAATCTCTGTGCGAGTCTGTGGGTCTCTGCGAGTCTGTGTGAATCTCTGTGCGAGTCTGTGGGTCTCTGCGAGTCTGTGTGAATCTCTGTGCGAGTCTGTGTGAATCTCTGCGAGTCTGTGTGGGTCTCTGTGCAAGTCTGTGTGAATCTCTGCGAGTCTGTGTGAATCTCTGTCCGAGTCTGTGTGGGTCTCTGTGCGAGTCTATGTGGGTCTCTGTGCGAGTCTATGTGGACCTCTGTGCGAGTCTGTATGGGTCTCTGTGCGAGTCTATGTGAATCTCTGTGCGAGTCTGTGTGGGTCTCTGTGCGAGTCTGTGTGAATCTCTGTGCGAGTATTTGTGGGTCTCTGTGCGAGTCTATGTGAATTTCTGTGCGAGTCTGTGTGAATCTCTGTGGGAGTCTGTGTGAATCTCTGTGCGAGTCTCTGTGGGTCTCTGCAAGTCTGTGTGAATCTCTATGCGAGTCTATGTGAATCTCTGTGCGAGTCTGTGTGAATCTCTGTGCGAGTCTGTGTGAATCTCTGTGCGAGTATATGTGGGTTTCTGCGAGTCTGTGTGAATCTCTGTTCGAGTCTATGTGGGTCTATGCGAGTCTGTGTGGGTCTCTGCGAGTCTGTGGGTCTCTGCGAGTCTGTGTGGGTCTCTGCGAGTCTGTGTGGGTCTCTGCGATTTTGTGGGCCTCTGCGAGTCTGTGTGGGTCTCTGCGAGTCTGTGGGTCTCTGCGATTCTGTTGGTCTCTGCGAGTTTGTGTGGGTCTCTGCGAGTCTGTGGAACTCTGCGAGTCTGTGTGGGTCTCTGCGAGTCTGTGTGAATCTCTGTGCGAGTCTGTAGGTCTCTGCGAGTCTGTGTGAATCTCTGTGCGAGTCTGTGTGAATCTCTGCGAGTCTGTGTGGGTCTCTGTGCGAGTCTTTGTGAATTTCTGTGTGAGTCTGTGTGGGTCTCTGTGCGAGTCTGTGTGAACTCTCTGCGAGTCTGTGTGAATCTCTGTCCGAGTCTGTGTGGGTCTCTGTGCGAGTCTATGTGGGTCTCTGTGCGAGTCTATGTGAATCTCTGTGCGAGTCTGTGTGGGTCTCTGTGCGAGTCTATGTGAATCTCTGTGCGAGTCTGTGTGAGTCTCTGTGCGAGTCTTTGTGGGTCTCTGTGCGAGTCTGTGTGCATCTCTGTGCGAGTCTGTGTGGGTCTCTGCGAGTCTGTGGGTCTCTGCGAGTCTGCGTGGGTCTCTGCGAGTCTGTGTGGTCTCTGCGATTTTGTGGGTCTCTGCGAGTCTGTGTGGGTCTCTGCGAGTCTGCGGTTCTCTTCGATTCTGTGGGTCTCTGCTAGTCTGTGTGGGTCTCTGCGAGTCTGTGGATCTCTGCGAGTCTGTGTGGGTCTATGCGAGTCTGTGTGGGTCTCTGCGATTCTGTGGGTCTCTGCAAGTCTGTGTGGGTCTCTGCGAGTCTTTGTGGATATCTTTGCGAGTCTGTGTGTCTCTGTGCGAGTCTGTGTGAATCTCTGTGCGAGTCTGTGTGGGTCTCTGCGAGTCTGTGTGAATCTCTGTGCGAGTCTATGTGAATCTCTGTGCGAGTCTGTGTGGGTCTCTGTGAGTTTGTGTGGGTCTCTGCGAGTCTGTGTGGATCTCTGCGAGTCTTTGTGGATCTCTTTGCGAGTCTGTGTGGGTTTCTGCGAGTCTGTGTGAATCTCTGTTCGAGTCTATGTGGGTCTATGCGAGTCTGTGTGGGTCTCTGCGAGTCTGTGGGTCTCTGCGAGTCTGTGTGGGTCTCTGCGAGTCTGTGTGGGTCTCTGCGATTTTGTGGGCCTCTGCGAGTCTGTGTGGGTCTCTGCGAGTCTGTGGGTCTCTGCGATTCTGTTGGTCTCTGCGAGTTTGTGTGGGTCTCTGCGAGTCTGTGGATCTCTGCGAGTCTGTGTGGGTCTCTGCGAGTCTGTGTGGGCCCTCTGTGCGATTCTGTGGGTCTCTGTGCGAGGCTATGTGAATCTCTGTGCGAGTCTGTGTGAATCTCTGTGCGAGTCTGTGTGAATCTCTGTGCGAGTCTGTGTGAATCTCTGTGCGGGTCCGTGTGAATCTCTGTGCGAGTCTATGTGAATCTCTGTGCGATTCCGTGTGAATCTCTGTGCGAGTCCGTGTGAATCTCTGTGCGAGTCTTGGGTCTCTGCGAGTCTGTGTGGGTCTCTGTGCGAGCCTGTGTGGGTCTCTGCGAGTCTGTGTGAATGTCTGTGCGAGTCTGTGTGGGTCTCTGCGAGTCTGTGTGGGCTCTCTGTGCGAGTCTGTGGGTCTCTGTGCGAGCCTATGTGAATCTCTGTGCGAGTCTGTGTGAATCTCTGTGCGAGTCTGTGTGCATTTATGTGCGAGTCTGTGTGAATCTCTGTGCGAGTCTGTGTGAATCTCTGTGCGATTCCGTGTGAATCTCTGTGCGAGTCTTGGGTCTCTGCGAGTCTGTGTGGGTCTCTGTGCGAGCCTGTGTGAATCTCTGTACGAGTCTGTGTGAATCTCTGTGCGAGTCTGTGTGAATCTCTGTGCGAGTCTGTGGGTCTCTGCGAGTCTGTGTGGGTCTCTGTGCGAGTCTGT
Source organism: Petromyzon marinus (assembly GCF_048934315.1). Lineage (NCBI taxonomy): Eukaryota > Metazoa > Chordata > Hyperoartia > Petromyzontiformes > Petromyzontidae > Petromyzon > Petromyzon marinus. Next base: position 14,551,281 of record NC_133667.1, on the reverse strand, counting down.
GTGAATCTCTGTGCGAGTCTTTGTGGGTCTCTGTGCGAGTCTGTGTGAATCTCTGTGCGAGTCTTTGTTGGTCTTTGCGAGTCTGTGTGGGTCTCTGTGCGAGTCTGTGTGGGTCTCTGCGAGTCTGTGGGACTCTGCGAGTCTGTGTGGGTCTCTGCGAGTCTGTGTGGTCTCTGCGATTTTGTGGGTCTCTGCGAGTCTGTGTGGGTCTCTGCGAGTCTGCGGTTCTCTGCGATTCTGTGGGAGTCTGCTAGTCTGTGTGGGTATATGCGAGTCTGTGGATCTCTGCGTGTCTGTGTGGGTCTTTGCGAGTCTGTGTGGGTCTCTGTGATTCTGTGGGTCTCTGCGAGTCTGTGTGGGTCTCTGCGAGTCTGTGGATCTCTGCGAGTCTGTGTGGATCTCTGCGAGTCTGTGTGGTTCTCTGCGAGTCTGTGGGTCTCTGCGAGTCTGTGTGGGTCTCTGCGAGTCTGTGTGGGTCTCTGCGAGTCTGTGGGTCTCTGCGATTCTGTGTGGGTCTCTGCGAGTCTGTGGGTCTCTGCGATTCTTTGGGTCTCTGCGAGTCTGTGTTGGTCTCTGCGAGTCTGTGGATCTCTGAGAGTCTGTGTGGGTCTCTGCGAGTCTTTGTGGATATCTTTGCGAGTCTGTGTGTCTCTGTGCGAGTCTGTGTGAATCTCTGTGCGAGTCTGTGTGGGTCTCTGCGAGTCTGTGTGAATCTCTGTGCGAGTCTATGTGAATCTCTGTGCGAGTCTGTGTGGGTCTCTGTGAGTTTGTGTGGGTCTCTGCGAGTCTGTGTGGATCTCTGCGAGTCTTTGTGGATCTCTTTGCGAGTCTGTGTGGGTCTCTGCGAGTCTGTGTGAATCTCTGTGCGAGTCTGTAGGTCTCTGCGAGTCTGTGTGAATCTCTGTGCGAGTCTGTGTAAATCTCTGCGAGTCTGTGTGGGTCTCTGTGCGAGTCTGTGTGAACTCTCTGCGAGTCTGTGTGAATCTCTGTCCGAGTCTGTGTGGGTCTCTGTGCGAGTCTATGTGGGTCTCTGTGCGAGTCTATGTGAATCTCTGTGCGAGTCTGTGTGGGTCTCTGTGCGAGTCTATGTGAATCTCTGTGCGAGTCTGTGTGGGTCTCTGTGCGAGTCTGTGTGGATCTCTGTGCGAGTCTGTGTGAATCTCTGTGCGAGTCTTTGTGGGTCTCTGTGCGAGTCTGTGTGCATCTCTGTGCGAGTCTGTGTGGGTCTCTGCGAGTCTGTGGGTCTCTGCGAGTCTGCGTGGGTCTCTGCGAGTCTGTGTGGTCTCTGCGATTTTGTGGGTCTCTGCGAGTCTGTGTGGGTCTCTGCGAGTCTGCGGTTCTCTTCGATTCTGTGGGTCTCTGCTAGTCTGTGTGGGTCTCTGCGAGTCTGTGGATCTCTGCGAGTCTGTGTGGGTCTATGCGAATCTGTGTGGGTCTCTGCGATTCTGTGGGTCTCTGCGAGTCTGTGGATCTCTGCGAGTCTGTGTGGGTCTATGCGAATCTGTGTGGGTCTCTGCGATTCTGTGGGTCTCTGCGAGTCTGTGTGGGTCTCTGCGAGTCTGTGGATCTCTGCGAGTCTGTGTGGATCTCTGCGAGTCTGTGTGGTTCTCTGCGAGTCTGTGTGGGTCTCTGCGAGTCTGTGTGGGTCTCTGCGAGTCTGTGTGGGTCTCTGCGAGTCTGTGGGACTCTCCGATTCTGTGGGTCTCTGCGAGTCTGTGGATCTCTGAGAGTCTGTGTGAGTCTCTGCGAGTCTGCGGTCTCTGCGATTCTGTGGGTCTCTGCGAGTCTGTGTGGTTCTCTGCGAGTCTTTGTGGATCTCTTTGCGAGTCTCTGTGAATCTCTGTGCGAGTCTGTGGGTCTCTGCGAGTCTGTGTGAATCTCTGTGCGAGTCTGTGGGTCTCTGCGAGTCTGTGTGAATCTCTGTGCGAGTCTGTGTGAATCTCTGCGAGTCTGTGTGGGTCTCTGTGCAAGTCTGTGTGAATCTCTGTGTGAGTCTGTGTGGGTCTCTGTGCGAGTCTGTGTGAACTCTCTGCGAGTCTGTGTGAATCTCTGTCCGAGTCTGTGTGGGTCTCTGTGCGAGTCTATGTGGGTCTCTGTGCGAGTCTATGTGGACCTCTGTGCGAGTCTGTATGGGTCTCTGTGCGGGGCTATGTGAATCTCTGTGCGAGTCTGTGTGGGTCTCTGTGCGAGTCTGTGTGAATCTCTGTGCGAGTATTTGTGGGTCTCTGTGCGAGTCTATGTGAATTTCTGTGCGAGTCTGTGTGAATCTCTGTGGGAGTCTGTGTGAATCTCTGTGCGAGTCTCTGTGGGTCTCTGCAAGTCTGTGTGAATCTCTATGCGAGTCTATGTGAATCTCTGTGCGAGTCTGTGTGAATCTCTGTGCGAGTCTGTGTGAATCTCTGTGCGAGTATATGTGGGTTTCTGCGAGTCTGTGTGAATCTCTGTTCGAGTCTATGTGGGTCTCTGCGAGTCTGTGGGTCTCTGCGAGTCTGTGTGGGTCTCTGCGAGTCTGTGTGGGTCTCTGCGATTTTGTGGGCCTCTGCGAGTCTGTGTGGGTCTCTGCGAGTCTGTGGGTCTCTGCGATTCTGTTGGTCTCTGCGAGTTTGTGTGGGTCTCTGCGAGTCTGTGGATCTCTGCGAGTCTGTGTGGGTCTCTGCGAGTCTGTGTGAATCTCTGTGCGAGTCTGTAGGTCTCTGCGAGTCTGTGTGAATCTCTGTGCGAGTCTGTGTGAATCTCTGCGAGTCTGTGTGGGTCTCTGTGCGAGTCTTTGTGAATTTCTGTGTGAGTCTGTGTGGGTCTCTGTGCGAGTCTGTGTGAACTCTCTGCGAGTCTGTGTGAATCTCTGTCCGAGTCTGTGTGGGTCTCTGTGCGAGTCTATGTGGGTCTCTGTGCGAGTCTATGTGAATCTCTGTGCGAGTCTGTGTGGGTCTCTGTGCGAGTCTATGTGAATCTCTGTGCGAGTCTGTGTGAGTCTCTGTGCGAGTCTGTGTGGATCTCTGTGCGAGTCTGTGTGAATCTCTGTGCGAGTCTTTGTGGGTCTCTGTGCGAGTCTGTGTGCATCTCTGTGCGAGTCTGTGTGGGTCTCTGCGAGTCTGTGGGTCTCTGCGAGTCTGCGTGGGTCTCTGCGAGTCTGTGTGGTCTCTGCGATTTTGTGGGTCTCTGCGAGTCTGTGTGGGTCTCTGCGAGTCTGCGGTTCTCTTCGATTCTGTGGGTCTCTGCTAGTCTGTGTGGGTCTCTGCGAGTCTGTGGATCTCTGCGAGTCTGTGTGGGTCTATGCGAGTCTGTGTGGGTCTCTGCGATTCTGTGGGTCTCTGCAAGTCTGTGTGGGTCTCTGCGAGTCTTTGTGGATCTCTTTGCGAGTCTGTGTGGGTCTCTGCGAGTCTGTGTGAATCTCTGTGCGAGTCTGTAGGTCTCTGCGAGTCTGTGTGAATCTCTGTGCGAGTCTGTGTGAATCTCTGCGAGTCTGTGTGGGTCTCTGTGCGAGTCTGTGTGAACTCTCTGCGAGTCTGTGTGAATCTCTGTCCGAGTCTGTGTGGGTCTCTGTGCGAGTCTATGTGGGTCTCTGTGCGAGTCTATGTGAATCTCTGTGCGAGTCTGTGTGGGTCTCTGTGCGAGTCTATGTGAATCTCTGTGCGAGTCTGTGTGGGTCTCTGTGCGAGTCTGTGTGGATCTCTGTGCGAGTCTGTGTGAATCTCTGTGCGAGTCTTTGTGGGTCTCTGTGCGAGTCTGTGTGCATCTCTGTGCGAGTCTGTGTGGGTCTCTGCGAGTCTGTGGGTCTCTGCGAGTCTGCGTGGGTCTCTGCGAGTCTGTGTGGTCTCTGCGATTTTGTGGGTCTCTGCGAGTCTGTGTGGGTCTCTGCGAGTCTGCGGTTCTCTTCGATTCTGTGGGTCTCTGCTAGTCTGTGTGGGTCTCTGCGAGTCTGTGGATCTCTGCGAGTCTGTGTGGGTCTATGCGAATCTGTGTGGGTCTCTGCGATTCTGTGGGTCTCTGCGAGTCTGTGTGGGTCTCTGCGAGTCTGTGGATCTCTGCGAGTCTGTGTGGATCTCTGCGAGTCTGTGTGGTTCTCTGCGAGTCTGTGTGGGTCTCTGCGAGTCTGTGTGGGTCTCTGCGAGTCTGTGTGGGTCTCTGCGAGTCTGTGTGACTCTCCGATTCTGTGGGTCTCTGCGAGTCTGTGGATCTCTGAGAGTCTGTGTGATTCTCTGCGAGTCTGCGGTCTCTGCGATTCTGTGGGTCTCTGCGAGTCTGTGTGGTTCTCTGCGAGTCTTTGTGGATCTCTTTGCGAGTCTCTGTGAATCTCTGTGCGAGTCTGTGGGTCTCTGCGAGTCTGTGTGAATCTCTGTGCGAGTCTGTGGGTCTCTGCGAGTCTGTGTGAATCTCTGTGCGAGTCTGTGTGAATCTCTGCGAGTCTGTGTGGGTCTCTGTGCAAGTCTGTGTGAATCTCTGTGTGAGTCTGTGTGGGTCTCTGTGCGAGTCTGTGTGAACTCTCTGCGAGTCTGTGTGAATCTCTGTCCGAGTCTGTGTGGGTCTCTGTGCGAGTCTATGTGGGTCTCTGTGCGAGTCTATGTGGACCTCTGTGCGAGTCTGTATGGGTCTCTGTGCGAGTCTATGTGAATCTCTGTGCGAGTCTGTGTGGGTCTCTGTGCGAGTCTGTGTGAATCTCTGTGCGAGTATTTGTGGGTCTCTGTGCGAGTCTATGTGAATTTCTGTGCGAGTCTGTGTGAATCTCTGTGGGAGTCTGTGTGAATCTCTGTGCGAGTCTCTGTGGGTCTCTGCAAGTCTGTGTGAATCTCTATGCGAGTCTATGTGAATCTCTGTGCGAGTCTGTGTGAATCTCTGTGCGAGTCTGTGTGAATCTCTGTGCGAGTATATGTGGGTTTCTGCGAGTCTGTGTGAATCTCTGTTCGAGTCTATGTGGGTCTATGCGAGTCTGTGTGGGTCTCTGCGAGTCTGTGGGTCTCTGCGAGTCTGTGTGGGTCTCTGCGAGTCTGTGTGGGTCTCTGCGATTTTGTGGGCCTCTGCGAGTCTGTGTGGGTCTCTGCGAGTCTGTGGGTCTCTGCGATTCTGTTGGTCTCTGCGAGTTTGTGTGGGTCTCTGCGAGTCTGTGGATCTCTGCGAGTCTGTGTGGGTCTCTGCGAGTCTGTGTGAATCTCTGTGCGAGTCTGTAGGTCTCTGCGAGTCTGTGTGAATCTCTGTGCGAGTCTGTGTGAATCTCTGCGAGTCTGTGTGGGTCTCTGTGCGAGTCTTTGTGAATTTCTGTGTGAGTCTGTGTGGGTCTCTGTGCGAGTCTGTGTGAACTCTCTGCGAGTCTGTGTGAATCTCTGTCCGAGTCTGTGTGGGTCTCTGTGCGAGTCTATGTGGGTCTCTGTGCGAGTCTATGTGAATCTCTGTGCGAGTCTGTGTGGGTCTCTGTGCGAGTCTATGTGAATCTCTGTGCGAGTCTGTGTGAGTCTCTGTGCGAGTCTTTGTGGGTCTCTGTGCGAGTCTGTGTGCATCTCTGTGCGAGTCTGTGTGGGTCTCTGCGAGTCTGTGGGTCTCTGCGAGTCTGCGTGGGTCTCTGCGAGTCTGTGTGGTCTCTGCGATTTTGTGGGTCTCTGCGAGTCTGTGTGGGTCTCTGCGAGTCTGCGGTTCTCTTCGATTCTGTGGGTCTCTGCTAGTCTGTGTGGGTCTCTGCGAGTCTGTGGATCTCTGCGAGTCTGTGTGGGTCTATGCGAGTCTGTGTGGGTCTCTGCGATTCTGTGGGTCTCTGCAAGTCTGTGTGGGTCTCTGCGAGTCTTTGTGGATATCTTTGCGAGTCTGTGTGTCTCTGTGCGAGTCTGTGTGAATCTCTGTGCGAGTCTGTGTGGGTCTCTGCGAGTCTGTGTGAATCTCTGTGCGAGTCTATGTGAATCTCTGTGCGAGTCTGTGTGGGTCTCTGTGAGTTTGTGTGGGTCTCTGCGAGTCTGTGTGGATCTCTGCGAGTCTTTGTGGATCTCTTTGCGAGTCTGTGTGGGTTTCTGCGAGTCTGTGTGAATCTCTGTTCGAGTCTATGTGGGTCTATGCGAGTCTGTGTGGGTCTCTGCGAGTCTGTGGGTCTCTGCGAGTCTGTGTGGGTCTCTGCGAGTCTGTGTGGGTCTCTGCGATTTTGTGGGCCTCTGCGAGTCTGTGTGGGTCTCTGCGAGTCTGTGGGTCTCTGCGATTCTGTTGGTCTCTGCGAGTTTGTGTGGGTCTCTGCGAGTCTGTGGATCTCTGCGAGTCTGTGTGGGTCTCTGCGAGTCTGTGTGGGCCCTCTGTGCGATTCTGTGGGTCTCTGTGCGAGGCTATGTGAATCTCTGTGCGAGTCTGTGTGAATCTCTGTGCGAGTCTGTGTGAATCTCTGTGCGAGTCTGTGTGAATCTCTGTGCGGGTCCGTGTGAATCTCTGTGCGAGTCTATGTGAATCTCTGTGCGATTCCGTGTGAATCTCTGTGCGAGTCCGTGTGAATCTCTGTGCGAGTCTTGGGTCTCTGCGAGTCTGTGTGGGTCTCTGTGCGAGCCTGTGTGGGTCTCTGCGAGTCTGTGTGAATGTCTGTGCGAGTCTGTGTGGGTCTCTGCGAGTCTGTGTGGGCTCTCTGTGCGAGTCTGTGGGTCTCTGTGCGAGCCTATGTGAATCTCTGTGCGAGTCTGTGTGAATCTCTGTGCGAGTCTGTGTGCATTTATGTGCGAGTCTGTGTGAATCTCTGTGCGAGTCTGTGTGAATCTCTGTGCGATTCCGTGTGAATCTCTGTGCGAGTCTTGGGTCTCTGCGAGTCTGTGTGGGTCTCTGTGCGAGCCTGTGTGAATCTCTGTACGAGTCTGTGTGAATCTCTGTGCGAGTCTGTGTGAATCTCTGTGCGAGTCTGTGGGTCTCTGCGAGTCTGTGTGGGTCTCTGTGCGAGTCTGTGTGAATCTCTGTGCGAGTCTTTGTGGGTCTCTGTGCGAGTCTGTGTGAATCTCTGTGCGAGTCTTTGTTGGTCTTTGCGAGTCTGTGTGGGTCTCTGTGCGAGTCTGTGTGGGTCTCTGCGAGTCTGTGGGACTCTGCGAGTCTGTGTGGGTCTCTGCGAGTCTGTGTGGTCTCTGCGATTTTGTGGGTCTCTGCGAGTCTGTGTGGGTCTCTGCGAGTCTGCGGTTCTCTGCGATTCTGTGGGAGTCTGCTAGTCTGTGTGGGTATATGCGAGTCTGTGGATCTCTGCGTGTCTGTGTGGGTCTTTGCGAGTCTGTGTGGGTCTCTGTGATTCTGTGGGTCTCTGCGAGTCTGTGTGGGTCTCTGCGAGTCTGTGGATCTCTGCAAGTCTGTGTGGATCTCTGCGAGTCTGTGTGGTTCTCTGCGAGTCTGTGGGTCTCTGCGAGTCTGTGTGGGTCTCTGCGAGTCTGTGTGGGTCTCTGCGAGTCTGTGGGTCTCTGCGATTCTGTGTGGGTCTCTGCGAGTCTGTGGGTCTCTGCGATTCTTTGGGTCTCTGCGAGTCTGTGTTGGTCTCTGCGAGTCTGTGGATCTCTGAGAGTCTGTGTGGGTCTCTGCGAGTCTTTGTGGATATCTTTGCGAGTCTGTGTGTCTCTGTGCGAGTCTGTGTGAATCTCTGTGCGAGTCTGTGTGGGTCTCTGCGAGTCTGTGTGAATCTCTGTGCGAGTCTATGTGAATCTCTGTGCGAGTCTGTGTGGGTCTCTGTGAGTTTGTGTGGGTCTCTGCGAGTCTGTGTGGATCTCTGCGAGTCTTTGTGGATCTCTTTGCGAGTCTGTGTGGGTCTCTGCGAGTCTGTGTGAATCTCTGTGCGAGTCTGTAGGTCTCTGCGAGTCTGTGTGAATCTCTGTGCGAGTCTGTGTAAATCTCTGCGAGTCTGTGTGGGTCTCTGTGCGAGTCTGTGTGAACTCTCTGCGAGTCTGTGTGAATCTCTGTCCGAGTCTGTGTGGGTCTCTGTGCGAGTCTATGTGGGTCTCTGTGCGAGTCTATGTGAATCTCTGTGCGAGTCTGTGTGGGTCTCTGTGCGAGTCTGTGTGGATCTCTGTGCGAGTCTGTGTGAATCTCTGTGCGAGTCTTTGTGGGTCTCTGTGCGAGTCTGTGTGCATCTCTGTGCGAGTCTGTGTGGGTCTCTGCGAGTCTGTGGGTCTCTGCGAGTCTGCGTGGGTCTCTGCGAGTCTGTGTGGTCTCTGCGATTTTGTGGGTCTCTGCGAGTCTGTGTGGGTCTCTGCGAGTCTGCGGTTCTCTTCGATTCTGTGGGTCTCTGCTAGTCTGTGTGGGTCTCTGCGAGTCTGTGGATCTCTGCGAGTCTGTGTGGGTCTATGCGAATCTGTGTGGGTCTCTGCGATTCTGTGGGTCTCTGCGAGTCTGTGTGGGTCTCTGCGAGTCTGTGGATCTCTGCGAGTCTGTGTGGATCTCTGCGAGTCTGTGTGGTTCTCTGCGAGTCTGTGTGGGTCTCTGCGAGTCTGTGTGGGTCTCTGCGAGTCTGTGTGGGTCTCTGCGAGTCTGTGTGACTCTCCGATTCTGTGGGTCTCTGCGAGTCTGTGGATCTCTGAGAGTCTGTGTGATTCTCTGCGAGTCTGCGGTCTCTGCGATTCTGTGGGTCTCTGCGAGTCTGTGTGGTTCTCTGCGAGTCTTTGTGGATCTCTTTGCGAGTCTCTGTGAATCTCTGTGCGAGTCTGTGGGTCTCTGCGAGTCTGTGTGAATCTCTGTGCGAGTCTGTGGGTCTCTGCGAGTCTGTGTGAATCTCTGTGCGAGTCTGTGTGAATCTCTGCGAGTCTGTGTGGGTCTCTGTGCAAGTCTGTGTGAATCTCTGTGTGAGTCTGTGTGGGTCTCTGTGCGAGTCTGTGTGAACTCTCTGCGAGTCTGTGTGAATCTCTGTCCGAGTCTGTGTGGGTCTCTGTGCGAGTCTATGTGGGTCTCTGTGCGAGTCTATGTGGACCTCTGTGCGAGTCTGTATGGGTCTCTGTGCGAGTCTATGTGAATCTCTGTGCGAGTCTGTGTGGGTCTCTGTGCGAGTCTGTGTGAATCTCTGTGCGAGTATTTGTGGGTCTCTGTGCGAGTCTATGTGAATTTCTGTGCGAGTCTGTGTGAATCTCTGTGGGAGTCTGTGTGAATCTCTGTGCGAGTCTCTGTGGGTCTCTGCAAGTCTGTGTGAATCTCTATGCGAGTCTATGTGAATCTCTGTGCGAGTCTGTGTGAATCTCTGTGCGAGTCTGTGTGAATCTCTGTGCGAGTATATGTGGGTTTCTGCGAGTCTGTGTGAATCTCTGTTCGAGTCTATGTGGGTCTATGCGAGTCTGTGTGGGTCTCTGCGAGTCTGTGGGTCTCTGCGAGTCTGTGTGGGTCTCTGCGAGTCTGTGTGGGTCTCTGCGATTTTGTGGGCCTCTGCGAGTCTGTGTGGGTCTCTGCGAGTCTGTGGGTCTCTGCGATTCTGTTGGTCTCTGCGAGTTTGTGTGGGTCTCTGCGAGTCTGTGGATCTCTGCGAGTCTGTGTGGGTCTCTGCGAGTCTGTGTGAATCTCTGTGCGAGTCTGTAGGTCTCTGCGAGTCTGTGTGAATCTCTGTGCGAGTCTGTGTGAATCTCTGCGAGTCTGTGTGGGTCTCTGTGCGAGTCTTTGTGAATTTCTGTGTGAGTCTGTGTGGGTCTCTGTGCGAGTCTGTGTGAACTCTCTGCGAGTCTGTGTGAATCTCTGTCCGAGTCTGTGTGGGTCTCTGTGCGAGTCTATGTGGGTCTCTGTGCGAGTCTATGTGAATCTCTGTGCGAGTCTGTGTGGGTCTCTGTGCGAGTCTATGTGAATCTCTGTGCGAGTCTGTGTGAGTCTCTGTGCGAGTCTTTGTGGGTCTCTGTGCGAGTCTGTGTGCATCTCTGTGCGAGTCTGTGTGGGTCTCTGCGAGTCTGTGGGTCTCTGCGAGTCTGCGTGGGTCTCTGCGAGTCTGTGTGGTCTCTGCGATTTTGTGGGTCTCTGCGAGTCTGTGTGGGTCTCTGCGAGTCTGCGGTTCTCTTCGATTCTGTGGGTCTCTGCTAGTCTGTGTGGGTCTCTGCGAGTCTGTGGATCTCTGCGAGTCTGTGTGGGTCTATGCGAGTCTGTGTGGGTCTCTGCGATTCTGTGGGTCTCTGCAAGTCTGTGTGGGTCTCTGCGAGTCTTTGTGGATATCTTTGCGAGTCTGTGTGTCTCTGTGCGAGTCTGTGTGAATCTCTGTGCGAGTCTGTGTGGGTCTCTGCGAGTCTGTGTGAATCTCTGTGCGAGTCTATGTGAATCTCTGTGCGAGTCTGTGTGGGTCTCTGTGAGTTTGTGTGGGTCTCTGCGAGTCTGTGTGGATCTCTGCGAGTCTTTGTGGATCTCTTTGCGAGTCTGTGTGGGTTTCTGCGAGTCTGTGTGAATCTCTGTTCGAGTCTATGTGGGTCTATGCGAGTCTGTGTGGGTCTCTGCGAGTCTGTGGGTCTCTGCGAGTCTGTGTGGGTCTCTGCGAGTCTGTGTGGGTCTCTGCGATTTTGTGGGCCTCTGCGAGTCTGTGTGGGTCTCTGCGAGTCTGTGGGTCTCTGCGATTCTGTTGGTCTCTGCGAGTTTGTGTGGGTCTCTGCGAGTCTGTGGATCTCTGCGAGTCTGTGTGGGTCTCTGCGAGTCTGTGTGGGCCCTCTGTGCGATTCTGTGGGTCTCTGTGCGAGGCTATGTGAATCTCTGTGCGAGTCTGTGTGAATCTCTGTGCGAGTCTGTGTGAATCTCTGTGCGAGTCTGTGTGAATCTCTGTGCGGGTCCGTGTGAATCTCTGTGCGAGTCTATGTGAATCTCTGTGCGATTCCGTGTGAATCTCTGTGCGAGTCCGTGTGAATCTCTGTGCGAGTCTTGGGTCTCTGCGAGTCTGTGTGGGTCTCTGTGCGAGCCTGTGTGGGTCTCTGCGAGTCTGTGTGAATGTCTGTGCGAGTCTGTGTGGGTCTCTGCGAGTCTGTGTGGGCTCTCTGTGCGAGTCTGTGGGTCTCTGTGCGAGCCTATGTGAATCTCTGTGCGAGTCTGTGTGAATCTCTGTGCGAGTCTGTGTGCATTTATGTGCGAGTCTGTGTGAATCTCTGTGCGAGTCTGTGTGAATCTCTGTGCGATTCCGTGTGAATCTCTGTGCGAGTCTTGGGTCTCTGCGAGTCTGTGTGGGTCTCTGTGCGAGCCTGTGTGAATCTCTGTACGAGTCTGTGTGAATCTCTGTGCGAGTCTGTGTGAATCTCTGTGCGAGTCTGTGGGTCTCTGCGAGTCTGTGTGGGTCTCTGTGCGAGTCTGTGTGAATCTCTGTGCGAGTCTTTGTGGGTCTCTGTGCGAGTCTGTGTGAATCTCTGTGCGAGTCTTTGTTAGTCTTTGCGAGTCTGTGTGGGTCTCTGTGCGAGTCTGTGTGGGTCTCTGCGAGTCTGTGGGACTCTGCGAGTCTGTGTGGGTCTCTGCGAGTCTGTGTGGTCTCTGCGATTTTGTGGGTCTCTGCGAGTCTGTGTGGGTCTCTGCGAGTCTGCGGTTCTCTGCGATTCTGTGGGAGTCTGCTAGTCTGTGTGGGTATATGCGAGTCTGTGGATCTCTGCGTGTCTGTGTGGGTCTTTGCGAGTCTGTGTGGGTCTCTGTGATTCTGTGGGTCTCTGCGAGTCTGTGTGGGTCTCTGCGAGTCTGTGGATCTCTGCAAGTCTGTGTGGATCTCTGCGAGTCTGTGTGGTTCTCTGCGAGTCTGTGGGTCTCTGCGAGTCTGTGTGGGTCTCTGCGAGTCTGTGTGGGTCTCTGCGAGTCTGTGGGTCTCTGCGATTCTGTGTGGGTCTCTGCGAGTCTGTGGGTCTCTGCGATTCTTTGGGTCTCTGCGAGTCTGTGTTGGTCTCTGCGAGTCTGTGGATCTCTGAGAGTCTGTGTGGGTCTCTGCGAGTCTTTGTGGATATCTTTGCGAGTCTGTGTGTCTCTGTGCGAGTCTGTGTGAATCTCTGTGCGAGTCTGTGTGGGTCTCTGCGAGTCTGTGTGAATCTCTGTGCGAGTCTATGTGAATCTCTGTGCGAGTCTGTGTGGGTCTCTGTGAGTTTGTGTGGGTCTCTGCGAGTCTGTGTGGATCTCTGCGAGTCTTTGTGGATCTCTTTGCGAGTCTGTGTGGGTCTCTGCGAGTCTGTGTGAATCTCTGTGCGAGTCTGTAGGTCTCTGCGAGTCTGTGTGAATCTCTGTGCGAGTCTGTGTAAATCTCTGCGAGTCTGTGTGGGTCTCTGTGCGAGTCTGTGTGAACTCTCTGCGAGTCTGTGTGAATCTCTGTCCGAGTCTGTGTGGGTCTCTGTGCGAGTCTATGTGGGTCTCTGTGCGAGTCTATGTGAATCTCTGTGCGAGTCTGTGTGGGTCTCTGTGCGAGTCTATGTGAATCTCTGTGCGAGTCTGTGTGGGTCTCTGTGCGAGTCTGTGTGGATCTCTGTGCGAGTCTGTGTGAATCTCTGTGCGAGTCTTTGTGGGTCTCTGTGCGAGTCTGTGTGCATCTCTGTGCGAGTCTGTGTGGGTCTCTGCGAGTCTGTGGGTCTCTGCGAGTCTGCGTGGGTCTCTGCGAGTCTGTGTGGTCTCTGCGATTTTGTGGGTCTCTGCGAGTCTGTGTGGGTCTCTGCGAGTCTGCGGTTCTCTTCGATTCTGTGGGTCTCTGCTAGTCTGTGTGGGTCTCTGCGAGTCTGTGGATCTCTGCGAGTCTGTGTGGGTCTATGCGAATCTGTGTGGGTCTCTGCGATTCTGTGGGTCTCTGCGAGTCTGTGGATCTCTGCGAGTCTGTGTGGGTCTATGCGAATCTGTGTGGGTCTCTGCGATTCTGTGGGTCTCTGCGAGTCTGTGTGGGTCTCTGCGAGTCTGTGGATCTCTGCGAGTCTGTGTGGATCTCTGCGAGTCTGTGTGGTTCTCTGCGAGTCTGTGTGGGTCTCTGCGAGTCTGTGTGGGTCTCTGCGAGTCTGTGTGGGTCTCTGCGAGTCTGTGGGACTCTCCGATTCTGTGGGTCTCTGCGAGTCTGTGGATCTCTGAGAGTCTGTGTGAGTCTCTGCGAGTCTGCGGTCTCTGCGATTCTGTGGGTCTCTGCGAGTCTGTGTGGTTCTCTGCGAGTCTTTGTGGATCTCTTTGCGAGTCTCTGTGAATCTCTGTGCGAGTCTGTGGGTCTCTGCGAGTCTGTGTGAATCTCTGTGCGAGTCTGTGGGTCTCTGCGAGTCTGTGTGAATCTCTGTGCGAGTCTGTGTGAATCTCTGCGAGTCTGTGTGGGTCTCTGTGCAAGTCTGTGTGAATCTCTGTGTGAGTCTGTGTGGGTCTCTGTGCGAGTCTGTGTGAACTCTCTGCGAGTCTGTGTGAATCTCTGTCCGAGTCTGTGTGGGTCTCTGTGCGAGTCTATGTGGACCTCTGTGCGAGTCTGTATGGGTCTCTGTGCGGGGCTATGTGAATCTCTGTGCGAGTCTGTGTGGGTCTCTGTGCGAGTCTGTGTGAATCTCTGTGCGAGTATTTGTGGGTCTCTGTGCGAGTCTATGTGAATTTCTGTGCGAGTCTGTGTGAATCTCTGTGGGAGTCTGTGTGAATCTCTGTGCGAGTCTCTGTGGGTCTCTGCAAGTCTGTGTGAATCTCTATGCGAGTCTATGTGAATCTCTGTGCGAGTCTGTGTGAATCTCTGTGCGAGTCTGTGTGAATCTCTGTGCGAGTATATGTGGGTTTCTGCGAGTCTGTGTGAATCTCTGTTCGAGTCTATGTGGGTCTCTGCGAGTCTGTGGGTCTCTGCGAGTCTGTGTGGGTCTCTGCGAGTCTGTGTGGGTCTCTGCGATTTTGTGGGCCTCTGCGAGTCTGTGTGGGTCTCTGCGAGTCTGTGGGTCTCTGCGATTCTGTTGGTCTCTGCGAGTTTGTGTGGGTCTCTGCGAGTCTGTGGATCTCTGCGAGTCTGTGTGGGTCTCTGCGAGTCTGTGTGAATCTCTGTGCGAGTCTGTAGGTCTCTGCGAGTCTGTGTGAATCTCTGTGCGAGTCTGTGTGAATCTCTGCGAGTCTGTGTGGGTCTCTGTGCGAGTCTTTGTGAATTTCTGTGTGAGTCTGTGTGGGTCTCTGTGCGAGTCTGTGTGAACTCTCTGCGAGTCTGTGTGAATCTTTGTCCGAGTCTGTGTGGGTCTCTGTGCGAGTCTATGTGGGTCTCTGTGCGAGTCTATGTGAATCTCTGTGCGAGTCTGTGTGGGTCTCTGTGCGAGTCTATGTGAATCTCTGTGCGAGTCTGTGTGAGTCTCTGTGCGAGTCTGTGTGGATCTCTGTGCGAGTCTGTGTGAATCTCTGTGCGAGTCTTTGTGGGTCTCTGTGCGAGTCTGTGTGCATCTCTGTGCGAGTCTGTGTGGGTCTCTGCGAGTCTGTGGGTCTCTGCGAGTCTGCGTGGGTCTCTGCGAGTCTGTGTGGTCTCTGCGATTTTGTGGGTCTCTGCGAGTCTGTGTGGGTCTCTGCGAGTCTGCGGTTCTCTTCGATTCTGTGGGTCTCTGCTAGTCTGTGTGGGTCTCTGCGAGTCTGTGGATCTCTGCGAGTCTGTGTGGGTCTATGCGAGTCTGTGTGGGTCTCTGCGATTCTGTGGGTCTCTGCAAGTCTGTGTGGGTCTCTGCGAGTCTTTGTGGATATCTTTGCGAGTCTGTGTGTCTCTGTGCGAGTCTGTGTGAATCTCTGTGCGAGTCTGTGTGGGTCTCTGCGAGTCTGTGTGAATCTCTGTGCGAGTCTATGTGAATCTCTGTGCGAGTCTGTGTGGGTCTCTGTGAGTTTGTGTGGGTCTCTGCGAGTCTGTGTGGATCTCTGCGAGTCTTTGTGGATCTCTTTGCGAGTCTGTGTGGGTCTCTGCGAGTCTGTGTGAATCTCTGTGCGAGTCTGTAGGTCTCTGCGAGTCTGTGTGAATCTCTGTGCGAGTCTGTGTGAATCTCTGCGAGTCTGTGTGGGTCTCTGTGCGAGTCTTTGTGAATTTCTGTGTGAGTCTGTGTGGGTCTCTGTGCGAGTCTGTGTGAACTCTCTGCGAGTCTGTGTGAATCTCTGTCCGAGTCTGTGTGGGTCTCTGTGCGAGTCTATGTGGGTCTCTGTGCGAGTCTATGTGAATCTCTGTGCGAGTCTGTGTGGGTCTCTGTGCGAGTCTATGTGAATCTCTGTGCGAGTCTGTGTGGGTCTCTGTGCGAGTCTGTGTGGATCTCTGTGCGAGTCTGTGTGAATCTCTGTGCGAGTCTGTGTGAATCTCTGTGCGAGTCTTTGTTGGTCTTTGCGAGTCTGTGTGGGTCTCTGTGCGAGTCTGTGTGGGTCTCTGCGAGTCTGTGGGACTCTGCGAGTCTGTGTGGGTCTCTGCGAGTCTGTGTGGTCTCTGCGATTTTGTGGGTCTCTGCGAGTCTGTGTGGGTCTCTGCGAGTCTGCGGTTCTCTGCGATTCTGTGGGTGTCTGCTAGTCTGTGTGGGTCTCTGCGAGTCTGTGGATCTCTGCGAGTCTGTGTGGGTCTATGCGAGTCTGTGTGGGTCTCTGCGATTCTGTGGGTCTCTGCGAGTCTGTGTGGGTCTCTGCGAGTCTGTGGATCTCTGCGAGTCTGTGTGGATCTCTGCGAGTCTGTGTGGTTCTCTGCGAGTCTGTGGGTCTCTGCGAGTCTGTGTGGGTCTCTGCGAGTCTGTGTGGGTCTCTGCGAGTCTGTGGGTCTCTGCGATTCTGTGTGGGTCTCTGCGAGTCTGTGGGTCTCTGCGATTCTTTGGGTCTCTGCGAGTCTGTGTTGGTCTCTGCGAGTCTGTGGATCTCTGAGAGTCTGTGTGGGTCTCTGCGAGTCTTTGTGGATATCTTTGCGAGTCTGTGTGTCTCTGTGCGAGTCTGTGTGAATCTCTGTGCGAGTCTGTGTGGGTCTCTGCGAGTCTGTGTGAATCTCTGTGCGAGTCTATGTGAATCTCTGTGCGAGTCTGTGTGGGTCTCTGTGAGTTTGTGTGGGTCTCTGCGAGTCTGTGTGGATCTCTGCGAGTCTTTGTGGATCTCTTTGCGAGTCTGTGTGGGTCTCTGCGAGTCTGTGTGAATCTCTGTGCGAGTCTGTAGGTCTCTGCGAGTCTGTGTGAATCTCTGTGCGAGTCTGTGTGAATCTCTGCGAGTCTGTGTGGGTCTCTGTGCGAGTCTTTGTGAATTTCTGTGTGAGTCTGTGTGGGTCTCTGTGCGAGTCTGTGTGAACTCTCTGCGAGTCTGTGTGAATCTCTGTCCGAGTCTGTGTGGGTCTCTGTGCGAGTCTATGTGGGTCTCTGTGCGAGTCTATGTGAATCTCTGTGCGAGTCTGTGTGGGTCTCTGTGCGAGTCTATGTGAATCTCTGTGCGAGTCTGTGTGAGTCTCTGTGCGAGTCTGTGTGGATCTCTGTGCGAGTCTGTGTGAATCTCTGTGCGAGTCTTTGTGGGTCTCTGTGCGAGTCTGTGTGCATCTCTGTGCGAGTCTGTGTGGGTCTCTGCGAGTCTGTGGGTCTCTGCGAGTCTGCGTGGGTCTCTGCGAGTCTGTGTGGTCTCTGCGATTTTGTGGGTCTCTGCGAGTCTGTGTGGGTCTCTGCGAGTCTGTGGTTCTCTTCGATTCTGTGGGTCTCTGCTAGTCTGTGTGGGTCTCTGCGAGTCTGTGGATCTCTGCGAGTCTGTGTGGGTCTATGCGAGTCTGTGTGGGTCTCTGCGATTCTGTGGGTCTCTGCAAGTCTGTGTGGGTCTCTGCGAGTCTGTGGATCTCTGCGAGTCTGTGTGGATCTCTGCGAGTCTGTGTGGTTCTCTGCGAGTCTGTGGGTCTCTGCGAGTCTGTGTGGGTCTCTGCGAGTCTGTGTGGGTCTCTGCGAGTCTGTGTGGGTCTCTGCGAGTCTGTGGGTCTCTGCGATTCTGTGGGTCTCTGCGAGTCTGTGGATCTCTGAGAGTCTGTGTGGGTCTCTGCGAGTCTGCGGTCTCTGCGATTCTGTGGGTCTCTGCGAGTCTGTGTGGTTCTCTGCGAGTCTTTGTGGATCTCTTTGCGAGTCTCTGTGAATCTCTGCGAGTCTGTGGGTCTCTGCGAGTCTGTGTGAATCTCTGTGCGAGTCTGTGGGTCTCTGCGAGTCTGTGTGAATCTCTGTGCGAGTCTGTGTGAATCTCTGCGAGTCTGTGTGGGTCTCTGTGCAAGTCTGTGTGAATCTCTGTGTGAGTCTTTGTGGGTCTCTGTGCGAGTCTGTGTGAATCTCTGTGCGAGCATTTGTTGGTCTCTGCGAGTCTGTGTGGGTCTCTGTGCGAGTCTGTGTGGGTCTCTGCGAGTCTGTGGGTCTCTGCGAGTCTGTGTGGGCCTCTGCGAGTCTGTGTGGTCTCTGCGATTTTGTGGGTCTCTGCGAGTCTGTGTGGGTCTCTGCCAGTCTGCGGTTCTCTGCGATTCTGTCGGTCTCTGCTAGTCTGTGTGGGTCTCTGCGAGTCTGTGGATCTCTGCGAGTCTGTGTGGGTCTATGCGAGTCTGTGTGGGTCTCTGCGATTCTGTGGGTCTCTGCAAGTCTGTGTGGGTCTCTGCGAGTCTGTGGATCTCTGCGAGTCTGTGTGGATCTCTGCGAGTCTGTGTGGTTCTCTGCGAGTCTGTGGGTCTCTGCGAGTCTGTGTGGGTCTCTGCGAGTCTGTGTGGGTCTCTGCGAGTCTGTGGGTCTCTGCGATTCTGTGTGGGTCTCTGCGAGTCTGTGGGTCTCTGCGACTCTGTGTGAATCTCTGTGCAAGTCTGTGTGGATCTCTACGATTCTATGGGTCTCTGCGAGTCTCTGTGGATCTCTGTGCGAGTCTGTGTGGGTCTCTGTGCGAGTCTGTGTGAATCTCTGTGCGAGTCTGTGTGAATCTCTGTGCGAGTCTGTGTGGGTCTCTGGGAGTCTGTGTGAATCTCTGTGCGAGTCTATGTGGGTCTCTGCGAGTGTGTGTGGATCTCTGTGCGAGTCTGTGTGGGTCTCTGCGAGTTTGTGTGGGTCTCTGCGAGTCTGTGTGGGTCTCTGCGATACTGTGGGTCTCTGCGAGTCTCTGTGGGTCTCTGCGAGTCTGTGTGGGTCTCTGCGAGTCTGTGGGTCTCTGCAATTCTGTGGGTCTCTGCGAGTCTGTGTGGGACTCTGTGCGAGTCTGTGTGAATCTCTGTGCGAGTCTTTGTGGGTCTCTGTGCGAGTCTGTGTGAATCTCTGTGCGAGTCTTTGTTGGTCTTTGCGAGTCTGTGTGGGTCTCTGTGCGAGTCTGTGTGGGTCTCTGCGAGTCTGTGGGTCTCTGCGAGTCTGTGTGGGTCTCTGCGAGTCTGTGTGGTCAATGCGATTTTGTGGGTCTCTGCGAGTCTGTGTGGGTCTCTGCGAGTCTGCGGTTCTCTGCGATTCTGTGGGTGTCTGCTAGTCTGTGTGGGTATCTGCGAGTCTGTGGATCTCTGCGAGTCTGTGTGGGTCTTTGCGAGTCTGTGTGGGTCTCTGCGATTCTGTGGGTCTCTGCGAGTCTGTGTGGGCCACTGCGAGTCTGTGTGGGTCTCTGCGAGTCTGCGGTTCTCTGCGGTTCTGTGGGTGTCTGCTAGTCTGTGTGGGTATCTGCGAGTCTGTGGATCTCTGCGAGTCTGTGTGGGTCTTTGCGAGTCTGTGTGGGTCTCTGCGATTCTGTGGGTGTCTGCTAGTCTGTGTGGGTATCTGCGAGTCTGTGGATCTCTGCGAGTCTGTGTGGATCTCTGCGAGTCTGTGTGGTTCTCTGCGAGTCTGTGGGTCTCTGCGAGTCTGTGGGTCTCTGCGATTCTGTGTGGTCTCTGCGAGTCTGTGGGTCTCTGCGATTCTTTGGGTCTCTGCGAGTCTGTGTTGGTCTCTGCGAGTCTGTGGATCTCTGAGAGTCTGTGTGGGTCTCTGCGAGTCTTTGTGGATATCTTTGCGAGTCTGTGTGTCTCTGTGCGAGTCTGTGTGAATCTCTGTGCGAGTCTGTGTGGGTCTCTGCGAGTCTGTGTGAATCTCTGTGCGAGTCTATGTGAATCTCTGTGCGAGTCTGTGTGGGTCTCTGTGAGTTTGTGTGGGTCTCTGCAAGTCTGTGTGGATCTCTGCGAGTCTTTGTGGATCTCTTTGCGAGTCTGTGTGGGTCTCTGCGAGTCTGTGTGAATCTCTGTGCGAGTCTGTAGGTCTCTGCGAGTCTGTGTGAATCTCTGTGCGAGTCTGTGTGAATCTCTGCGAGTCTGTGTGGGTCTCTGTGCGAGTCTGTGTGAACTCTCTGCGAGTCTGTGTGAATCTCTGTCCGAGTCTGTGTGGGTCTCTGTGCGAGTCTATGTGGGTCTCTGTGCGAGTCTATGTGAATCTCTGTGCGAGTCTGTGTGGGTCTCTGTGCGAGTCTATGTGAATCTCTGTGCGAGTCTGTGTGGGTCTCTGTGCGAGTCTGTGTGGATCTCTGTGCGAGTCTGTGTGAATCTCTGTGCGAGTCTTTGTGGGTCTCTGTGCGAGTCTGTGTGCATCTCTGTGCGAGTCTGTGTGAGTCTCTGCGAGTCTGTGGGTCTCTGCGAGTCTGCGTGGGTCTCTGCGAGTCTGTGTGGTCTCTGCGATTTTGTGGGTCTCTGCGAGTCTGTGTGGGTCTCTGCGAGTCTGCGGTTCTCTTCGATTCTGTGGGTCTCTGCTAGTCTGTGTGGGTCTCTGCGAGTCTGTGGATCTCTGCGAGTCTGTGTGGGTCTATGCGAATCTGTGTGGGTCTCTGCGATTCTGTGGGTCTCTGCGAGTCTGTGTGGGTCTCTGCGAGTCTGTGGATCTCTGCGAGTCTGTGTGGATCTCTGCGAGTCTGTGTGGTTCTCTGCGAGTCTGTGTGGGTCTCTGCGAGTCTGTGTGGGTCTCTGCGAGTCTGTGTGGGTCTCTGCGAGTCTGTGGGACTCTCCGATTCTGTGGGTCTCTGCGAGTCTGTGGATCTCTGAGAGTCTGTGTGAGTCTCTGCGAGTCTGCGGTCTCTGCGATTCTGTGGGTCTCTGCGAGTCTGTGTGGTTCTCTGCGATTCTTTGTGGATCTCTTTGCGAGTCTCTGTGAATCTCTGTGCGAGTCTGTGGGTCTCTGCGAGTCTGTGTGAATCTCTGTGCGAGTCTGTGGGTCTCTGCGAGTCTGTGTGAATCTCTGTGCGAGTCTGTGTGAATCTCTGCGAGTCTGTGTGGGTCTCTGTGCAAGTCTGTGTGAATCTCTGTGTGAGTCTGTGTGGGTCTCTGTGCGAGTCTGTGTGAACTCTCTGCGAGTCTGTGTGAATCTCTGTCCGAGTCTGTGTGGGTCTCTGTGCGAGTCTATGTGGGTCTCTGTGCGAGTCTATGTGGACCTCTGTGCGAGTCTGTATGGGTCTCTGTGCGAGTCTATGTGAATCTCTGTGCGAGTCTGTGTGGGTCTCTGTGCGAGTCTGTGTGAATCTCTGTGCGAGTATTTGTGGGTCTCTGTGCGAGTCTATGTGAATTTCTGTGCGAGTCTGTGTGAATCTCTGTGGGAGTCTGTGTGAATCTCTGTGCGAGTCTCTGTGGGTCTCTGCAAGTCTGTGTGAATCTCTATGCGAGTCTATGTGAATCTCTGTGCGAGTCTGTGTGAATCTCTGTGCGAGTCTGTGTGAATCTCTGTGCGAGTATATGTGGGTTTCTGCGAGTCTGTGTGAATCTCTGTTCGAGTCTATGTGGGTCTATGCGAGTCTGTGTGGGTCTCTGCGAGTCTGTGGGTCTCTGCGAGTCTGTGTGGGTCTCTGCGAGTCTGTGTGGGTCTCTGCGATTTTGTGGGCCTCTGCGAGTCTGTGTGGGTCTCTGCGAGTCTGTGGGTCTCTGCGATTCTGTTGGTCTCTGCGAGTTTGTGTGGGTCTCTGCGAGTCTGTGGATCTCTGCGAGTCTGTGTGGGTCTCTGCGAGTCTGTGTGGGCCCTCTGTGCGATTCTGTGGGTCTCTGTGCGAGGCTATGTGAATCTCTGTGCGAGTCTGTGTGAATCTCTGTGCGAGTCTGTGTGAATCTCTGTGCGAGTCTGTGTGAATCTCTGTGCGGGTCCGTGTGAATCTCTGTGCGAGTCTATGTGAATCTCTGTGCGATTCCGTGTGAATCTCTGTGCGAGTCCGTGTGAATCTCTGTGCGAGTCTTGGGTCTCTGCGAGTCTGTGTGGGTCTCTGTGCGAGCCTGTGTGGGTCTCTGCGAGTCTGTGTGAATGTCTGTGTGAGTCTGTGTGGGTCTCTGCGAGTCTGTGTGGGCTCTCTGTGCGAGTCTGTGGGTCTCTGTGCGAGCCTATGTGAATCTCTGTGCGAGTCTGTGTGAATCTCTGTGCGAGTCTGTGTGCATTTATGTGCGAGTCTGTGTGAATCTCTGTGCGAGTCTGTGTGAATCTCTGTGCGATTCCGTGTGAATCTCTGTGCGAGTCTTGGGTCTCTGCGAGTCTGTGTGGGTCTCTGTGCGAGCCTGTGTGAATCTCTGTACGAGTCTGTGTGAATCTCTGTGCGAGTCTGTGTGAATCTCTGTGCGAGTCTGTGGGTCTCTGCGAGTCTGTGTGGGTCTCTGTGCGAGTCTGTGTGAATCTCTGTGCGAGTCTTTGTGGGTCTCTGTGCGAGTCTGTGTGAATCTCTGTGCGAGTCTTTGTTGGTCTTTGCGAGTCTGTGTGGGTCTCTGTGCGAGTCTGTGTGGGTCTCTGCGAGTCTGTGGGACTCTGCGAGTCTGTGTGGGTCTCTGCGAGTCTGTGTGGTCTCTGCGATTTTGTGGGTCTCTGCGAGTCTGTGTGGGTCTCTGCGAGTCTGCGGTTCTCTGCGATTCTGTGGGTGTCTGCTAGTCTGTGTGGGTATATGCGAGTCTGTGGATCTCTGCGTGTCTGTGTGGGTCTTTGCGAGTCTGTGTGGGTCTCTGCGATTCTGTGGGTCTCTGCGAGTCTGTGTGGGTCTCTGCGAGTCTGTGGATCTCTGCGAGTCTGTGTGGATCTCTGCGAGTCTGTGTGGTTCTCTGCGAGTCTGTGGGTCTCTGCGAGTCTGTGTGGGTCTCTGCGAGTCTGTGTGGGTCTCTGCGAGTCTGTGGGTCTCTGCGATTCTGTGTGGGTCTCTGCGAGTCTGTGGGTCTCTGCGATTCTTTGGGTCTCTGCGAGTCTGTGTTGGTCTCTGCGAGTCTGTGGATCTCTGAGAGTCTGTGTGGGTCTCTGCGAGTCTTTGTGGATATCTTTGCGAGTCTGTGTGTCTCTGTGCGAGTCTGTGTGAATCTCTGTGCGAGTCTGTGTGGGTCTCTGCGAGTCTGTGTGAATCTCTGTGCGAGTCTATGTGAATCTCTGTGCGAGTCTGTGTGGGTCTCTGTGAGTTTGTGTGGGTCTCTGCGAGTCTGTGTGGATCTCTGCGAGTCTTTGTGGATCTCTTTGCGAGTCTGTGTGGGTCTCTGCGAGTCTGTGGGTCTCTGCGAGTCTGTGTGAATCTCTGTGCGAGTCTGTGGGTCTCTGCGAGTCTGTGTGAATCTCTGTGCGAGTCTGTGTGAATCTCTGCGAGTCTGTGTGGGTCTCTGTGCAAGTCTGTGTGAATCTCTGTGTGAGTCTGTGTGGGTCTCTGTGCGAGTCTGTGTGAACTCTCTGCGAGTCTGTGTGAATCTCTGTCCGAGTCTGTGTGGGTCTCTGTGCGAGTCTATGTGGGTCTCTGTGCGAGTCTATGTGGACCTCTGTCCGAGTCTGTATGGGTCTCTGTGCGAGTCTATGTGAATCTCTGTGCGAGTCTGTGTGGGTCTCTGTGCGAGTCTGTGTGAATCTCTGTGCGAGTATTTGTGGGTCTCTGTGCGAGTCTATGTGAATTTCTGTGCGAGTCTGTGTGAATCTCTGTGGGAGTCTGTGTGAATCTCTGTGCGAGTCTCTGTGGGTCTCTGCAAGTCTGTGTGAATCTCTATGCGAGTCTATGTGAATCTCTGTGCGAGTCTGTGTGAATTTCTGTGCGAGTCTGTGTGAATCTCTGTGCGAGTATATGTGGGTTTCTGCGAGTCTGTGTGAATCTCTGTTCGAGTCTATGTGGGTCTATGCGAGTCTGTGTGGGTCTCTGCGAGTCTGTGGGTCTCTGCGAGTCTGTGTGGGTCTCTGCGAGTCTGTGTGGGTCTCTGCGATTTTGTGGGCCTCTGCGAGTCTGTGTGGGTCTCTGCGAGTCTGTGGGTCTCTGCGATTCTGTTGGTCTCTGCGAGTTTGTGTGGGTCTCTGCGAGTCTGTGGATCTCTGCGAGTCTGTGTGGGTCTCTGCGAGTCTGTGTGGGCCCTCTGTGCGATTCTGTGGGTCTCTGTGCGAGGCTATGTGAATCTCTGTGCGAGTCTGTGTGAATCTCTGTGCGAGTCTGTGTGAATCTCTGTGCGAGTCTGTGTGAATCTCTGTGCGGGTCCGTGTGAATCTCTGTGCGAGTCTATGTGAATCTCTGTGCGATTCCGTGTGAATCTCTGTGCGAGTCCGTGTGAATCTCTGTGCGAGTCTTGGGTCTCTGCGAGTCTGTGTGGGTCTCTGTGCGAGCCTGTGTGGGTCTCTGCGAGTCTGTGTGAATGTCTGTGCGAGTCTGTGTGGGTCTCTGCGAGTCTGTGTGGGCTCTCTGTGCGAGTCTGTGGGTCTTTGTGCGAGCCTATGTGAATCTCTGTGCGAGTCTGTGTGAATCTCTGTGCGAGTCTGTGTGCATTTATGTGCGAGTCTGTGTGAATCTCTGTGCGAGTCCGTGTGAATCTCTGTGCGAGTCTGTGTGAATCTCTGTGCGATTCCGTGTGAATCTCTGTGCGAGTCTTGGGTCTCTGCGAGTCTGTGTGGGTCTCTGTGCGAGCCTGTGTGAATCTCTGTACGAGTCTGTGTGAATCTCTGTGCGAGTCTGTGTGAATCTCTGTGCGAGTCTGTGGGTCTCTGCGAGTCTGTGTGGGTCTCTGTGCGAGTCTGTGTGAATCTCTGTGCGAGTTTTTGTGGGTCTCTGTGCAAGTGTGTGTGAATCTCTGTGCGAGTCTTTGTTGGTCTTTGCGAGTCTGTGTGGGTCTCTGTGCGAGTCTGTGTGGGTCTCTGCGAGTCTGTGGGACTCTGCGAGTCTGTGTGGGTCTCTGCGAGTCTGTGTGGTCTCTGCGATTTTGTGGGTCTCTGCGAGTCTGTGTGGGTCTCTGCGAGTCTGCGGTTCTCTGCGATTCTGTGGGTGTCTGCTAGTCTGTGTGGGTATATGCGAGTCTGTGGATCTCTGCGTGTCTGTGTGGGTCTTTGCGAGTCTGTGTGGGTCTCTGCGATTCTGTGGGTCTCTGCGAGTCTGTGTGGGTCTCTGCGAGTCTGTGGATCTCTGCGAGTCTGTGTGGATCTCTGCGAGTCTGTGTGGTTCTCTGCGAGTCTGTGGGTCTCTGCGAGTCTGTGTGGGTCTCTGCGAGTCTGTGTGGGTCTCTGCGAGTCTGTGGGTCTCTGCGATTCTGTGTGGGTCTCTGCGAGTCTGTGGGTCTCTGCGATTCTTTGGGTCTCTGCGAGTCTGTGTTGGTCTCTGCGAGTCTGTGGATCTCTGAGAGTCTGTGTGGGTCTCTGCGAGTCTTTGTGGATATCTTTGCGAGTCTGTGTGTCTCTGTGCGAGTCTGTGTGAATCTCTGTGCGAGTCTGTGTGGGTCTCTGCGAGTCTGTGTGAATCTCTGTGCGAGTCTATGTGAATCTCTGTGCGAGTCTGTGTGGGTCTCTGTGAGTTTGTGTGGGTCTCTGCGAGTCTGTGTGGATCTCTGCGAGTCTTTGTGGATCTCTTTGCGAGTCTGTGTGGGTCTCTGCGAGTCTGTGGGTCTCTGCGAGTCTGTGTGAATCTCTGTGTGAGTCTGTGGGTCTCTGCGAGTCTGTGTGAATCTCTGTGCGAGTCTATGTGAATTTCTGTGCGAGTCTGTGTGAATCTCTGTGGGAGTCTGTGTGAATCTCTGTGCGAGTCTCTGTGGGTCTCTGCAAGTCTGTGTGAATCTCTATGCGAGTCTATGTGAATCTCTGTGCGAGTCTGTGTGAATCTCTGTGCGAGTCTGTGTGAATCTCTGTGCGAGTATATGTGGGTTTCTGCGAGTCTGTGTGAATCTCTGTTCGAGTCTATGTGGGTCTATGCGAGTCTGTGTGGGTCTCTGCGAGTCTGTGGGTCTCTGCGAGTCTGTGTGGGTCTCTGCGAGTCTGTGTGGGTCTCTGCGATTTTGTGGGCCTCTGCGAGTCTGTGTGGGTCTCTGCGAGTCTGTGGGTCTCTGCGATTCTGTTGGTCTCTGCGAGTTTGTGTGGGTCTCTGCGAGTCTGTGGATCTCTGCGAGTCTGTGTGGGTCTCTGCGAGTCTGTGTGGGCCCTCTGTGCGATTCTGTGGGTCTCTGTGCGAGGCTATGTGAATCTCTGTGCGAGTCTGTGTGAATCTCTGTGCGAGTCTGTGTGAATCTCTGTGCGAGTCTGTGTGAATCTCTGTGCGGGTCCGTGTGAATCTCTGTGCGAGTCTATGTGAATCTCTGTGCGATTCCGTGTGAATCTCTGTGCGAGTCCGTGTGAATCTCTGTGCGAGTCTTGGGTCTCTGCGAGTCTGTGTGGGTCTCTGTGCGAGCCTGTGTGGGTCTCTGCGAGTCTGTGTGAATGTCTGTGCGAGTCTGTGTGGGTCTCTGCGAGTCTGTGTGGGCTCTCTGTGCGAGTCTGTGGGTCTCTGTGCGAGCCTATGTGAATCTCTGTGCGAGTCTGTGTGAATCTCTGTGCGAGTCTGTGTGCATTTATGTGCGAGTCTGTGTGAATCTCTGTGCGAGTCTGTGTGAATCTCTGTGCGATTCCGTGTGAATCTCTGTGCGAGTCTTGGGTCTCTGCGAGTCTGTGTGGGTCTCTGTGCGAGCCTGTGTGAATCTCTGTACGAGTCTGTGTGAATCTCTGTGCGAGTCTGTGTGAATCTCTGTGCGAGTCTGTGGGTCTCTGCGAGTCTGTGTGGGTCTCTGTGCGAGTCTGTGTGAATCTCTGTGCGAGTCTTTGTGGGTCTCTGTGCGAGTCTGTGTGAATCTCTGTGCGAGTCTTTGTTGGTCTTTGCGAGTCTGTGTGGGTCTCTGTGCGAGTCTGTGTGGGTCTCTGCGAGTCTGTGGGACTCTGCGAGTCTGTGTGGGTCTCTGCGAGTCTGTGTGGTCTCTGCGATTTTGTGGGTCTCTGCGAGTCTGTGTGGGTCTCTGCGAGTCTGTGGTTCTCTGCGATTCTGTGGGTGTCTGCTAGTCTGTGTGGGTATATGCGAGTCTGTGGATCTCTGCGTGTCTGTGTGGGTCTTTGCGAGTCTGTGTGGGTCTCTGCGATTCTGTGGGTCTCTGCGAGTCTGTGTGGGTCTCTGCGAGTCTGTGGATCTCTGCGAGTCTGTGTGGATCTCTGCGAGTCTGTGTGGTTCTCTGCGAGTCTGTGGGTCTCTGCGAGTCTGTGTGGGTCTCTGCAAATCTGTGTGGGTCTCTGCGAGTCTGTGGGTCTCTGCGATTCTGTGTGGGTCTCTGCGAGTCTGTGGGTCTCTGCGATTCTTTGGGTCTCTGCGAGTCTGTGTTGGTCTCTGCGAGTCTGTGGATCTCTGAGAGTCTGTGTGGGTCTCTGCGAGTCTTTGTGGATATCTTTGCGAGTCTGTGTGTCTCTGTGCGAGTCTGTGTGAATCTCTGTGCGAGTCTGTGTGGGTCTCTGCGAGTCTGTGTGAATCTCTGTGCGAGTCTATGTGAATCTCTGTGCGAGTCTGTGTGGGTCTCTGTGAGTTTGTGTGGGTCTCTGCGAGTCTGTGTGGATCTCTGCGAGTCTTTGTGGATCTCTTTGCGAGTCTGTGTGGGTCTCTGCGAGTCTGTGGGTCTCTGCGAGTCTGTGTGAATCTCTGTGCGAGTCTGTGGGTCTCTGCGAGTCTGTGTGAATCTCTGTGCGAGTCTGTGTGAATCTCTGCGAGTCTGTGTGAATCTCTGTGCGGGTCCGTGTGAATCTCTGTGCGAGTCTATGTGAATCTCTGTGCGATTCCGTGTGAATCTCTGTGCGAGTCCGTGTGAATCTCTGTGCGAGTCTTGGGTCTCTGCGAGTCTGTGTGGGTCTCTGTGCGAGCCTGTGTGGGTCTCTGCGAGTCTGTGTGAATGTCTGTGCGAGTCTGTGTGGGTCTCTGCGAGTCTGTGTGGGCTCTCTGTGCGAGTCTGTGGGTCTCTGTGCGAGCCTATGTGAATCTCTGTGCGAGTCTGTGTGAATCTCTGTGCGAGTCTGTGTGCATTTATGTGCGAGTCTGTGTGAATCTCTGTGCGAGTCTCTGTGGGTCTCTGCAAGTCTGTGTGAATCTCTATGCGAGTCTATGTGAATCTCTGTGCGAGTCTGTGTGAATCTCTGTGCGAGTCTGTGTGAATCTCTGTGCGAGTATATGTGGGTTTCTGCGAGTCTGTGTGAATCTCTGTTCGAGTCTATGTGGGTCTATGCGAGTCTGTGTGGGTCTCTGCGAGTCTGTGGGTCTCTGCGAGTCTGTGTGGGTCTCTGCGAGTCTGTGTGGGTCTCTGCGATTTTGTGGGCCTCTGCGAGTCTGTGTGGGTCTCTGCGAGTCTGTGGGTCTCTGCGATTCTGTTGGTCTCTGCGAGTTTGTGTGGGTCTCTGCGAGTCTGTGGATCTCTGCGAGTCTGTGTGGGTCTCTGCGAGTCTGTGTGGGCCCTCTGTGCGATTCTGTGGGTCTCTGTGCGAGGCTATGTGAATCTCTGTGCGAGTCTGTGTGAATCTCTGTGCGAGTCTGTGTGAATCTCTGTGCGAGTCTGTGTGAATCTCTGTGCGGGTCCGTGTGAATCTCTGTGCGAGTCTATGTGAATCTCTGTGCGATTCCGTGTGAATCTCTGTGCGAGTCCGTGTGAATCTCTGTGCGAGTCTTGGGTCTCTGCGAGTCTGTGTGGGTCTCTGTGCGAGCCTGTGTGGGTCTCTGCGAGTCTGTGTGAATGTCTGTGCGAGTCTGTGTGGGTCTCTGCGAGTCTGTGTGGGCTCTCTGTGCGAGTCTGTGGGTCTCTGTGCGAGCCTATGTGAATCTCTGTGCGAGTCTGTGTGAATCTCTGTGCGAGTCTGTGTGCATTTATGTGCGAGTCTGTGTGAATCTCTGTGCGAGTCCGTGTGAATCTCTGTGCGAGTCTGTGTGAATCTCTGTGCGATTCCGTGTGAATCTCTGTGCGAGTCTTGGGTCTCTGCGAGTCTGTGTGGGTCTCTGTGCGAGCCTGTGTGAATCTCTGTACGAGTCTGTGTGAATCTCTGTGCGAGTCTGTGTGAATCTCTGTGCGAGTCTGTGGGTCTCTGCGAGTCTGTGTGGGTCTCTGTGCGAGTCTGTGTGAATCTCTGTGCGAGTCTTTGTGGGTCTCTGTGCGAGTCTGTGTGAATCTCTGTGCGAGTCTTTGTTGGTCTTTGCGAGTCTGTGTGGGTCTCTGTGCGAGTCTGTGTGGGTCTCTGCGAGTCTGTGGGACTCTGCGAGTCTGTGTGGGTCTCTGCGAGTCTGTGTGGTCTCTGCGATTTTGTGGGTCTCTGCGAGTCTGTGTGGGTCTCTGCGAGTCTGCGGTTCTCTGCGATTCTGTGGGTGTCTGCTAGTCTGTGTGGGTATATGCGAGTCTGTGGATCTCTGCGTGTCTGTGTGGGTCTTTGCGAGTCTGTGTGGGTCTCTGCGATTCTGTGGGTCTCTGCGAGTCTGTGTGGGTCTCTGCGAGTCTGTGGATCTCTGCGAGTCTGTGTGGATCTCTGCGAGTCTGTGTGGTTCTCTGCGAGTCTGTGGGTCTCTGCGAGTCTGTGTGGGTCTCTGCGAGTCTGTGTGGGTCTCTGCGAGTCTGTGGGTCTCTGCGATTCTGTGTGGGTCTCTGCGAGTCTGTGGGTCTCTGCGATTCTTTGGGTCTCTGCGAGTCTGTGTTGGTCTCTGCGAGTCTGTGGATCTCTGAGAGTCTGTGTGGGTCTCTGCGAGTCTTTGTGGATATCTTTGCGAGTCTGTGTGTCTCTGTGCGAGTCTGTGTGAATCTCTGTGCGAGTCTGTGTGGGTCTCTGCGAGTCTGTGTGAATCTCTGTGCGAGTCTATGTGAATCTCTGTGCGAGTCTGTGTGGGTCTCTGTGAGTTTGTGTGGGTCTCTGCGAGTCTGTGTGGATCTCTGCGAGTCTTTGTGGATCTCTTTGCGAGTCTGTGTGGGTCTCTGCGAGTCTGTGGGTCTCTGCGAGTCTGTGTGAATCTCTGTGTGAGTCTGTGGGTCTCTGCGAGTCTGTGTGAATCTCTGTGCGAGTATATGTGGGTTTCTGCGAGTCTGTGTGAATCTCTGTTCGAGTCTATGTGGGTCTATGCGAGTCTGTGTGGGTCTCTGCGAGTCTGTGGGTCTCTGCGAGTCTGTGTGGGTCTCTGCGAGTCTGTGTGGGTCTCTGCGATTTTGTGGGCCTCTGCGAGTCTGTGTGGGTCTCTGCGAGTCTGTGGGTCTCTGCGATTCTGTTGGTCTCTGCGAGTTTGTGTGGGTCTCTGCGAGTCTGTGGATCTCTGCGAGTCTGTGTGGGTCTCTGCGAGTCTGTGTGGGCCCTCTGTGCGATTCTGTGGGTCTCTGTGCGAGGCTATGTGAATCTCTGTGCGAGTCTGTGTGAATCTCTGTGCGAGTCTGTGTGAATCTCTGTGCGAGTCTGTGTGAATCTCTGTGCGGGTCCGTGTGAATCTCTGTGCGAGTCTATGTGAATCTCTGTGCGATTCCGTGTGAATCTCTGTGCGAGTCCGTGTGAATCTCTGTGCGAGTCTTGGGTCTCTGCGAGTCTGTGTGGGTCTCTGTGCGAGCCTGTGTGGGTCTCTGCGAGTCTGTGTGAATGTCTGTGCGAGTCTGTGTGGGTCTCTGCGAGTCTGTGTGGGCTCTCTGTGCGAGTCTGTGGGTCTCTGTGCGAGCCTATGTGAATCTCTGTGCGAGTCTGTGTGAATCTCTGTGCGAGTCTGTGTGCATTTATGTGCGAGTCTGTGTGAATCTCTGTGCGAGTCCGTGTGAATCTCTGTGCGAGTCTGTGTGAATCTCTGTGCGATTCCGTGTGAATCTCTGTGCGAGTCTTGGGTCTCTGCGAGTCTGTGTGGGTCTCTGTGCGAGCCTGTGTGAATCTCTGTACGAGTCTGTGTGAATCTCTGTGCGAGTCTGTGTGAATCTCTGTGCGAGTCTGTGGGTCTCTGCGAGTCTGTGTGGGTCTCTGTGCGAGTCTGTGTGAATCTCTGTGCGAGTCTTTGTGGGTCTCTGTGCGAGTCTGTGTGAATCTCTGTGCGAGTCTTTGTTGGTCTTTGCGAGTCTGTGTGGGTCTCTGTGCGAGTCTGTGTGGGTCTCTGCGAGTCTGTGGGACTCTGCGAGTCTGTGTGGGTCTCTGCGAGTCTGTGTGGTCTCTGCGATTTTGTGGGTCTCTGCGAGTCTGTGTGGGTCTCTGCGAGTCTGCGGTTCTCTGCGATTCTGTGGGTGTCTGCTAGTCTGTGTGGGTATATGCGAGTCTGTGGATCTCTGCGTGTCTGTGTGGGTCTTTGCGAGTCTGTGTGGGTCTCTGCGATTCTGTGGGTCTCTGCGAGTCTGTGTGGGTCTCTGCGAGTCTGTGGATCTCTGCGAGTCTGTGTGGATCTCTGCGAGTCTGTGTGGTTCTCTGCGAGTCTGTGGGTCTCTGCGAGTCTGTGTGGGTCTCTGCGAGTCTGTGTGGGTCTCTGCGAGTCTGTGGGTCTCTGCGATTCTGTGTGGGTCTCTGCGAGTCTGTGGGTCTCTGCGATTCTTTGGGTCTCTGCGAGTCTGTGTTGGTCTCTGCGAGTCTGTGGATCTCTGAGAGTCTGTGTGGGTCTCTGCGAGTCTTTGTGGATATCTTTGCGAGTCTGTGTGTCTCTGTGCGAGTCTGTGTGAATCTCTGTGCGAGTCTGTGTGGGTCTCTGCGAGTCTGTGTGAATCTCTGTGCGAGTCTATGTGAATCTCTGTGCGAGTCTGTGTGGGTCTCTGTGAGTTTGTGTGGGTCTCTGCGAGTCTGTGTGGATCTCTGCGAGTCTTTGTGGATCTCTTTGCGAGTCTGTGTGGGTCTCTGCGAGTCTGTGGGTCTCTGCGAGTCTGTGTGAATCTCTGTGTGAGTCTGTGGGTCTCTGCGAGTCTGTGTGAATCTCTGTGCGAGTCTGTGTGAATCTCTGCGAGTCTGTGTGGGTCTCTGTGCAAGTCTGTGTGAATCTCTGTGTGAGTCTGTGTGGGTCTCTGTGCGAGTCTGTGTGAACTCTCTGCGAGTCTGTGTGAATCTCTGTCCGAGTCTGTGTGGGTCTCTGTGCGAGTCTATGTGGGTCTCTGTGCGAGTCTATGTGGACCTCTGTGCGAGTCTGTATGGGTCTCTGTGCGAGTCTATGTGAATCTCTGTGCGAGTCTGTGTGGGTCTCTGTGCGAGTCTGTGTGAATCTCTGTGCGAGTATTTGTGGGTCTCTGTGCGAGTCTATGTGAATTTCTGTGCGAGTCTGTGTGAATCTCTGTGGGAGTCTGTGTGAATCTCTGTGCGAGTCTCTGTGGGTCTCTGCAAGTCTGTGTGAATCTCTATGCGAGTCTATGTGAATCTCTGTGCGAGTCTGTGTGAATCTCTGTTCGAGTCTATGTGGGTCTATGCGAGTCTGTGTGGGTCTCTGCGAGTCTGTGGGTCTCTGCGAGTCTGTGTGGGTCTCTGCGAGTCTGTGTGGGTCTCTGCGATTTTGTGGGCCTCTGCGAGTCTGTGTGGGTCTCTGCGAGTCTGTGGGTCTCTGCGATTCTGTTGGTCTCTGCGAGTTTGTGTGGGTCTCTGCGAGTCTGTGGATCTCTGCGAGTCTGTGTGGGTCTCTGCGAGTCTGTGTGGGCCCTCTGTGCGATTCTGTGGGTCTCTGTGCGAGGCTATGTGAATCTCTGTGCGAGTCTGTGTGAATCTCTATGCGAGTCTGTGTGAATCTCTGTGCGAGTCTGTGTGAATCTCTGTGCGATTCCGTGTGAATCTCTGTGCGAGTCCGTGTGAATCTCTGTGCGAGTCTTGGGTCTCTGCGAGTCTGTGTGGGTCTCTGTGCGAGCCTGTGTGGGTCTCTGCGAGTCTGTGTGAATGTCTGTGCGAGTCTGTGTGGGTCTCTGCGAGTCTGTGTGGGCTCTCTGTGCGAGTCTGTGGGTCTCTGTGCGAGCCTATGTGAATCTCTGTGCGAGTCTGTGTGAATCTCTGTGCGAGTCTGTGTGCATTTATGTGCGAGTCTGTGTGAATCTCTGTGCAAGTCCGTGTGAATCTCTGTGCGAGTCTGTGTGAATCTCTGTGCGATTCCGTGTGAATCTCTGTGCGAGTCTTGGGTCTCTGCGAGTCTGTGTGGGTCTCTGTGCGAGCCTGTGTGAATCTCTGTGCGAGTCTGTGGGTCTCTGCGAGTCTGTGTGGGTCTCTGTGCGAGTCTGTGTGAATCTCTGTGCGAGTCTTTGTGGGTCTCTGTGCGAGTCTGTGTGAATCTCTGTGCGAGTCTTTGTTGGTCTTTGCGAGTCTGTGTGGGTCTCTGTGCGAGTCTGTGTGGGTCTCTGCGAGTGTGTGGGACTCTGCGAGTCTGTGTGGGTCTCTGCGAGTCTGTGTGGTCTCTGCGATTTTGTGGGTCTCTGCGAGTCTGTGTGGGTCTCTGCGAGTCTGTGTGGGTCTCTGCGATTTTGTGGGCCTCTGCGAGTCTGTGTGGGTCTCTGCGAGTCTGTGGGTCTCTGCGATTCTGTTGGTCTCTGCGAGTTTGTGTGGGTCTCTGCGAGTCTGTGGATCTCTGCGAGTCTGTGTGGGTCTCTGCGAGTCTGTGTGGGCCCTCTGTGCGATTCTGTGGGTCTCTGTGCGAGGCTATGTGAATCTCTGTGCGAGTCTGTGTGAATCTCTATGCGAGTCTGTGTGAATCTCTGTGCGAGTCTGTGTGAATCTCTGTGCGATTCCGTGTGAATCTCTGTGCGAGTCCGTGTGAATCTCTGTGCGAGTCTTGGGTCTCTGCGAGTCTGTGTGGGTCTCTGTGCGAGCCTGTGTGGGTCTCTGCGAGTCTGTGTGAATGTCTGTGCGAGTCTGTGTGGGTCTCTGCGAGTCTGTGTGGGCTCTCTGTGCGAGTCTGTGGGTCTCTGTGCGAGCCTATGTGAATCTCTGTGCGAGTCTGTGTGAATCTCTGTGCGAGTCTGTGTGCATTTATGTGCGAGTCTGTGTGAATCTCTGTGCAAGTCCGTGTGAATCTCTGTGCGAGTCTGTGTGAATCTCTGTGCGATTCCGTGTGAATCTCTGTGCGAGTCTTGGGTCTCTGCGAGTCTGTGTGGGTCTCTGTGCGAGCCTGTGTGAATCTCTGTGCGAGTCTGTGGGTCTCTGCGAGTCTGTGTGGGTCTCTGTGCGAGTCTGTGTGAATCTCTGTGCGAGTCTTTGTGGGTCTCTGTGCGAGTCTGTGTGAATCTCTGTGCGAGTCTTTGTTGGTCTTTGCGAGTCTGTGTGGGTCTCTGTGCGAGTCTGTGTGGGTCTCTGCGAGTCTGTGGGACTCTGCGAGTCTGTGTGGGTCTCTGCGAGTCTGTGTGGTCTCTGCGATTTTGTGGGTCTCTGCGAGTCTGTGTGGGTCTCTGCGAGTCTGCGGTTCTCTGCGATTCTGTGGGTGTCTGCTAGTCTGTGTGGGTATATGCGAGTCTGTGGATCTCTGCGAGTCTGTGTGGGTCTTTGCGAGTCTGTGTGGGTCTCTGCGATTCTGTGGGTCTCTGCGAGTCTGTGTGGGTCTCTGCGAGTCTGTGGATCTCTGCGAGTCTGTGTGGATCTCTGCGAGTCTGTGTGGTTCTCTGCGAGTCTGTGGGTCTCTGCGAGTCTGTGTGGGTCTCTGCGAGTCTGTGTGGGTCTCTGCGAGTCTGTGGGTCTCTGCGATTCTGTGTGGGTCTCTGCGAGTCTGTGGGTCTCTGCGATTCTTTGGGTCTCTGCGAGTCTGTGTTGGTCTCTGCGAGTCTGTGGATCTCTGAGAGTCTGTGTGGGTCTCTGCGAGTCTTTGTGGATATCTTTGCGAGTCTGTGTGTCTCTGTGCGAGTCTGTGTGAATCTCTGTGCGAGTCTGTGTGGGTCTCTGCGAGTCTGTGTGAATCTCTGTGCGAGTCTATGTGAATCTCTGTGCGAGTCTGTGTGGGTCTCTGTGAGTTTGTGTGGGTCTCTGCGAGTCTGTGTGGATCTCTGCGAGTCTTTGTGGATCTCTTTGCGAGTCTGTGTGGGTCTCTGCGAGTCTGTGTGAATCTCTGTGCGAGTCTGTAGGTCTCTGCGAGTCTGTGTGAATCTCTGTGCGAGTCTGTGTGAATCTCTGCGAGTCTGTGTGGGTCTCTGTGCGAGTCTTTGTGAATTTCTGTGTGAGTCTGTGTGGGTCTCTGTGCGAGTCTGTGTGAACTCTCTGCGAGTCTGTGTGAATCTCTGTCCGAGTCTGTGTGGGTCTCTGTGCGAGTCTATGTGGGTCTCTGTGCGAGTCTATGTGAATCTCTGTGCGAGTCTGTGTGGGTCTCTGTGCGAGTCTATGTGAATCTCTGTGCGAGTCTGTGTGAGTCTCTGTGCGAGTCTGTGTGGATCTCTGTGCGAGTCTGTGTGAATCTCTGTGCGAGTCTTTGTGGGTCTCTGTGCGAGTCTGTGTGCATCTCTGTGCGAGTCTGTGTGGGTCTCTGCGAGTCTGTGGGTCTCTGCGAGTCTGCGTGGGTTTCTGCGAGTCTGTGTGGTCTCTGCGATTTTGTGGGTCTCTGCGAGTCTGTGTGGGTCTCTGCGAGTCTGCGGTTCTCTTCGATTCTGTGGGTCTCTGCTAGTCTGTGTGGGTCTCTGCGAGTCTGTGGATCTCTGCGAGTCTGTGTGGGTCTATGCGAGTCTGTGTGGGTCTCTGCGATTCTGTGGGTCTCTGCGAGTCTGTGGATCTCTGCGAGTCTGTGTGGATCTCTGCGAGTCTGTGTGGTTCTCTGCGAGTCTGTGGGTCTCTGCGAGTCTGTGTGGGTCTCTGCGAGTCTGTGTGGGTCTCTGCGAGTCTGTGTGGGTCTCTGCGATTCTGTGGGTCTCTGCGAGTCTGTGGATCTCTGAGAGTCTGTGTGGGTCTCTGCGAGTCTGCGGTCTCTGCGATTCTGTGGGTCTCTGCGAGTCTGTGTGGTTCTCTGCGAGTCTTTGTGGATCTCTTTGCGAGTCTCTGTGAATCTCTGCGAGTCTGTGGGTCTCTGCGAGTCTGTGTGAATCTCTGTGCGAGTCTGTGGGTCTCTGCGAGTCTGTGTGAATCTCTGTGCGAGTCTGTGTGAATCTCTGCGAGTCTGTGTGGGTCTCTGTGCAAGTCTGTGTGAATCTCTGTGTGAGTCTTTGTGGGTCTCTGTGCGAGTCTGTGTGAATCTCTGTGCGAGCATTTGTTGGTCTCTGCGAGTCTGTGTGGGTCTCTGTGCGAGTCTGTGTGGGTCTCTGCGAGTCTGTGGGTCTCTGCGAGTCTGTGTGGGCCTCTGCGAGTCTGTGTGGTCTCTGCGATTTTGTGGGTCTCTGCGAGTCTGTGTGGGTCTCTGCCAGTCTGCGGTTCTCTGCGATTCTGTCGGTCTCTGCTAGTCTGTGTGGGTCTCTGCGAGTCTGTGGATCTCTGCGAGTCTGTGTGGGTCTATGCGAGTCTGTGTGGGTCTCTGCGATTCTGTGGGTCTCTGCAAGTCTGTGTGGGTCTCTGCGAGTCTGTGGATCTCTGCGAGTCTGTGTGGATCTCTGCGAGTCTGTGTGGTTCTATGCGAGTCTGTGGGTCTCTGCGAGTCTGTGTGGGTCTCTGCGAGTCTGTGTGGGTCTCTGCGAGTCTGTGGGTCTCTGCGATTCTGTGTGGGTCTCTGCGAGTCTGTGGGTCTCTGCGACTCTGTGTGAATCTCTGTGCAAGTCTGTGTGGATCTCTACGATTCTATGGGTCTCTGCGAGTCTCTGTGGATCTCTGTGCGAGTCTGTGTGGGTCTCTGTGCGAGTCTGTGTGAATCTCTGTGCGAGTCTGTGTGAATCTCTGTGCGAGTCTGTGTGGGTCTCTGGGAGTCTGTGTGAATCTCTGTGCGAGTCTATGTGGGTCTCTGCGAGTGTGTGTGGATCTCTGTGCGAGTCTGTGTGGGTCTCTGCGAGTTTGTGTGGGTCTCTGCGAGTCTGTGTGGGTCTCTGCGATACTGTGGGTCTCTGCGAGTCTCTGTGGGTCTCTGCGAGTCTGTGTGGGTCTCTGCGAGTCTGTGGGTCTCTGCAATTCTGTGGGTCTCTGCGAGTCTGTGTGGGACTCTGTGCGAGTCTGTGTGAATCTCTGTGCGAGTCTTTGTGGGTCTCTGTGCGAGTCTGTGTGAATCTCTGTGCGAGTCTTTGTTGGTCTTTGCGAGTCTGTGTGGGTCTCTGTGCGAGTTTGTGTGGGTCTCTGCGAGTCTGTGGGTCTCTGCGAGTCTGTGTGGGTCTCTGCGAGTCTGTGTGGTCTATGCGATTTTGTGGGTCTCTGCGAGTCTGTGTGGGTCTCTGCGAGTCTGCGGTTCTCTGCGATTCTGTGGGTGTCTGCTAGTCTGTGTGGGTATCTGCGAGTCTGTGGATCTCTGCGAGTCTGTGTGGGTCTTTGCGAGTCTGTGTGGGTCTCTGCGATTCTGTGGGTCTCTGCGAGTCTGTGTGGGTCTCTGCGAGTCTGTGGATCTCTGCGAGTCTGTGTGGATCTCTGCGAGTCTGTGTGGTTCTCTGCGAGTCTGTGGGTCTCTGCGAGTCTGTGGGTCTCTGCGATTCTGTGTGGTCTCTGCGAGTCTGTGGGTCTCTGCGATTCTTTGGGTCTCTGCGAGTCTGTGTTGGTCTCTGCGAGTCTGTGGATCTCTAAGAGTCTGTGTGGGTCTCTGCGAGTCTTTGTGGATATCTTTGCGAGTCTGTGTGTCTCTGTGCGAGTCTGTGTGAATCTCTGTGCGAGTCTGTGTGGGTCTCTGCGAGTCTGTGTGAATCTCTGTGCGAGTCTATGTGAATCTCTGTGCGAGTCTGTGTGGGTCTCTGTGAGTTTGTGTGGGTCTCTGCAAGTCTGTGTGGATCTCTGCGAGTCTTTGTGGATCTCTTTGCGAGTCTGTGTGGGTCTCTGCGAGTCTGTGTGAATCTCTGTGCGAGTCTGTAGGTCTCTGCGAGTCTGTGTGAATCTCTGTGCGAGTCTGTGTGAATCTCTGCGAGTCTGTGTGGGTCTCTGTGCGAGTCTGTGTGAACTCTCTGCGAGTCTGTGTGAATCTCTGTCCGAGTCTGTGTGGGTCTCTGTGCGAGTCTATGTGGGTCTCTGTGCGAGTCTATGTGAATCTCTGTGCGAGTCTGTGTGGGTCTCTGTGCGAGTCTATGTGAAGCTCTGTGCGAGTCTGTGTGGGTCTCTGTGCGAGTCTGTGTGGATCTCTGTGCGAGTCTGTGTGAATCTCTGTGCGAGTCTTTGTGGGTCTCTGTGCGAGTCTGTGTGCATCTCTGTGCGAGTCTGTGTGGGTCTCTGCGAGTCTGTGGGTCTCTGCGAGTCTGCGTGGGTCTCTGCGAGTCTGTGTGGTCTCTGCGATTTTGTGGGTCTCTGCGAGTCTGTGTGGGTCTCTGCGAGTCTGCGGTTCTCTTCGATTCTGTGGGTCTCTGCTAGTCTGTGTGGGTCTCTGCGAGTCTGTGGATCTCTGCGAGTCTGTGTGGGTCTATGCGAATCTGTGTGGGTCTCTGCGATTCTGTGGGTCTCTGCGAGTCTGTGTGGGTTTCTGCGAGTCTGTGGATCTCTGCGAGTCTGTGTGGATCTCTGCAAGTCTGTGTGGTTCTCTGCGAGTCTGTGTGGGTCTCTGCGAGTCTGTGTGGGTCTCTGCGAGTCTGTGTGGGTCTCTGCGAGTCTGTGGGACTCTCCGATTCTGTGGGTCTCTGCGAGTCTGTGGATCTCTGAGAGTCTGTGTGAGTCTCTGCGAGTCTGCGGTCTCTGCGATTCTGTGGGTCTCTGCGAGTCTGTGTGGTTCTCTGCGAGTCTTTGTGGATCTCTTTGCGAGTCTCTGTGAATCTCTGTGCGAGTCTGTGGGTCTCTGCGAGTCTGTGTGGGTCTCTGTGCGAGCCTGTGTGAATCTCTGTACGAGTCTGTGTGAATCTCTGTGCGAGTCTGTGTGAATCTCTGTGCGAGTCTGTGGGTCTCTGCGAGTCTGTGTGGGTCTCTGTGCGAGTCTGTGTGAATCTCTGTGCGAGTCTTTGTGGGTCTCTGTGCGAGTCTGTGTGAATCTCTGTGCGAGTCTTTGTTGGTCTTTGCGAGTCTGTGTGGGTCTCTGTGCGAGTCTGTGTGGGTCTCTGCGAGTCTGTGGGACTCTGCGAGTCTGTGTGGGTCTCTGCGAGTCTGTGTGGTCTCTGCGATTTTGTGGGTCTCTGCGAGTCTGTGTGGGTCTCTGCGAGTCTGCGGTTCTCTGCGATTCTGTGGGTGTCTGCTAGTCTGTGTGGGTATATGCGAGTCTGTGGATCTCTGCGTGTCTGTGTGGGTCTTTGCGAGTCTGTGTGGGTCTCTGCGATTCTGTGGGTCTCTGCGAGTCTGTGTGGGTCTCTGCGAGTCTGTGGATCTCTGCGAGTCTGTGTGGATCTCTGCGAGTCTGTGTGGTTCTCTGCGAGTCTGTGGGTCTCTGCGAGTCTGTGTGGGTCTCTGCGAGTCTGTGTGGGTCTCTGCGAGTCTGTGGGTCTCTGCGATTCTGTGTGGGTCTCTGCGAGTCTGTGGGTCTCTGCGATTCTTTGGGTCTCTGCGAGTCTGTGTTGGTCTCTGCGAGTCTGTGGATCTCTGAGAGTCTGTGTGGGTCTCTGCGAGTCTTTGTGGATATCTTTGCGAGTCTGTGTGTCTCTGTGCGAGTCTGTGTGAATCTCTGTGCGAGTCTGTGTGGGTCTCTGCGAGTCTGTGTGAATCTCTGTGCGAGTCTATGTGAATCTCTGTGCGAGTCTGTGTGGGTCTCTGTGAGTTTGTGTGGGTCTCTGCGAGTCTGTGTGGATCTCTGCGAGTCTTTGTGGATCTCTTTGCGAGTCTGTGTGGGTCTCTGCGAGTCTGTGGGTCTCTGCGAGTCTGTGTGAATCTCTGTGTGAGTCTGTGGGTCTCTGCGAGTCTGTGTGAATCTCTGTGCGAGTCTGTGTGAATCTCTGCGAGTCTGTGTGGGTCTCTGTGCAAGTCTGTGTGAATCTCTGTGTGAGTCTGTGTGGGTCTCTGTGCGAGTCTGTGTGAACTCTCTGCGAGTCTGTGTGAATCTCTGTCCGAGTCTGTGTGGGTCTCTGTGCGAGTCTATGTGGGTCTCTGTGCGAGTCTATGTGGACCTCTGTGCGAGTCTGTATGGGTCTCTGTGCGAGTCTATGTGAATCTCTGTGCGAGTCTGTGTGGGTCTCTGTGCGAGTCTGTGTGAATCTCTGTGCGAGTATTTGTGGGTCTCTGTGCGAGTCTATGTGAATTTCTGTGCGAGTCTGTGTGAATCTCTGTGGGAGTCTGTGTGAATCTCTGTGCGAGTCTCTGTGGGTCTCTGCAAGTCTGTGTGAATCTCTATGCGAGTCTATGTGAATCTCTGTGCGAGTCTGTGTGAATCTCTGTTCGAGTCTATGTGGGTCTATGCGAGTCTGTGTGGGTCTCTGCGAGTCTGTGGGTCTCTGCGAGTCTGTGTGGGTCTCTGCGAGTCTGTGTGGGTCTCTGCGATTTTGTGGGCCTCTGCGAGTCTGTGTGGGTCTCTGCGAGTCTGTGGGTCTCTGCGATTCTGTTGGTCTCTGCGAGTTTGTGTGGGTCTCTGCGAGTCTGTGGATCTCTGCGAGTCTGTGTGGGTCTCTGCGAGTCTGTGTGGGCCCTCTGTGCGATTCTGTGGGTCTCTGTGCGAGGCTATGTGAATCTCTGTGCGAGTCTGTGTGAATCTCTATGCGAGTCTGTGTGAATCTCTGTGCGAGTCTGTGTGAATCTCTGTGCGATTCCGTGTGAATCTCTGTGCGAGTCCGTGTGAATCTCTGTGCGAGTCTTGGGTCTCTGCGAGTCTGTGTGGGTCTCTGTGCGAGCCTGTGTGGGTCTCTGCGAGTCTGTGTGAATGTCTGTGCGAGTCTGTGTGGGTCTCTGCGAGTCTGTGTGGGCTCTCTGTGCGAGTCTGTGGGTCTCTGTGCGAGCCTATGTGAATCTCTGTGCGAGTCTGTGTGAATCTCTGTGCGAGTCTGTGTGCATTTATGTGCGAGTCTGTGTGAATCTCTGTGCAAGTCCGTGTGAATCTCTGTGCGAGTCTGTGTGAATCTCTGTGCGATTCCGTGTGAATCTCTGTGCGAGTCTTGGGTCTCTGCGAGTCTGTGTGGGTCTCTGTGCGAGCCTGTGTGAATCTCTGTGCGAGTCTGTGGGTCTCTGCGAGTCTGTGTGGGTCTCTGTGCGAGTCTGTGTGAATCTCTGTGCGAGTCTTTGTGGGTCTCTGTGCGAGTCTGTGTGAATCTCTGTGCGAGTCTTTGTTGGTCTTTGCGAGTCTGTGTGGGTCTCTGTGCGAGTCTGTGTGGGTCTCTGCGAGTCTGTGGGACTCTGCGAGTCTGTGTGGGTCTCTGCGAGTCTGTGTGGTCTCTGCGATTTTGTGGGTCTCTGCGAGTCTGTGTGGGTCTCTGCGAGTCTGCGGTTCTCTGCGATTCTGTGGGTGTCTGCTAGTCTGTGTGGGTATATGCGAGTCTGTGGATCTCTGCGAGTCTGTGTGGGTCTTTGCGAGTCTGTGTGGGTCTCTGCGATTCTGTGGGTCTCTGCGAGTCTGTGTGGGTCTCTGCGAGTCTGTGGATCTCTGCGAGTCTGTGTGGATCTCTGCGAGTCTGTGTGGTTCTCTGCGAGTCTGTGGGTCTCTGCGAGTCTGTGTGGGTCTCTGCGAGTCTGTGTGGGTCTCTGCGAGTCTGTGGGTCTCTGCGATTCTGTGTGGGTCTCTGCGAGTCTGTGGGTCTCTGCGATTCTTTGGGTCTCTGCGAGTCTGTGTTGGTCTCTGCGAGTCTGTGGATCTCTGAGAGTCTGTGTGGGTCTCTGCGAGTCTTTGTGGATATCTTTGCGAGTCTGTGTGTCTCTGTGCGAGTCTGTGTGAATCTCTGTGCGAGTCTGTGTGGGTCTCTGCGAGTCTGTGTGAATCTCTGTGCGAGTCTATGTGAATCTCTGTGCGAGTCTGTGTGGGTCTCTGTGAGTTTGTGTGGGTCTCTGCGAGTCTGTGTGGATCTCTGCGAGTCTTTGTGGATCTCTTTGCGAGTCTGTGTGGGTCTCTGCGAGTCTGTGTGAATCTCTGTGCGAGTCTGTAGGTCTCTGCGAGTCTGTGTGAATCTCTGTGCGAGTCTGTGTGAATCTCTGCGAGTCTGTGTGGGTCTCTGTGCGAGTCTTTGTGAATTTCTGTGTGAGTCTGTGTGGGTCTCTGTGCGAGTCTGTGTGAACTCTCTGCGAGTCTGTGTGAATCTCTGTCCGAGTCTGTGTGGGTCTCTGTGCGAGTCTATGTGGGTCTCTGTGCGAGTCTATGTGAATCTCTGTGCGAGTCTGTGTGGGTCTCTGTGCGAGTCTATGTGAATCTCTGTGCGAGTCTGTGTGAGTCTCTGTGCGAGTCTGTGTGGATCTCTGTGCGAGTCTGTGTGAATCTCTGTGCGAGTCTTTGTGGGTCTCTGTGCGAGTCTGTGTGCATCTCTGTGCGAGTCTGTGTGGGTCTCTGCGAGTCTGTGGGTCTCTGCGAGTCTGCGTGGGTTTCTGCGAGTCTGTGTGGTCTCTGCGATTTTGTGGGTCTCTGCGAGTCTGTGTGGGTCTCTGCGAGTCTGCGGTTCTCTTCGATTCTGTGGGTCTCTGCTAGTCTGTGTGGGTCTCTGCGAGTCTGTGGATCTCTGCGAGTCTGTGTGGGTCTATGCGAGTCTGTGTGGGTCTCTGCGATTCTGTGGGTCTCTGCGAGTCTGTGGATCTCTGCGAGTCTGTGTGGATCTCTGCGAGTCTGTGTGGTTCTCTGCGAGTCTGTGGGTCTCTGCGAGTCTGTGTGGGTCTCTGCGAGTCTGTGTGGGTCTCTGCGAGTCTGTGTGGGTCTCTGCGATTCTGTGGGTCTCTGCGAGTCTGTGGATCTCTGAGAGTCTGTGTGGGTCTCTGCGAGTCTGCGGTCTCTGCGATTCTGTGGGTCTCTGCGAGTCTGTGTGGTTCTCTGCGAGTCTTTGTGGATCTCTTTGCGAGTCTCTGTGAATCTCTGCGAGTCTGTGGGTCTCTGCGAGTCTGTGTGAATCTCTGTGCGAGTCTGTGTGAACTCTCTGCGAGTCTGTGTGAATCTCTGTCCGAGTCTGTGTGGGTCTCTGTGCGAGTCTATGTGGGTCTCTGTGCGAGTCTATGTGGACCTCTGTGCGAGTCTGTATGGGTCTCTGTGCGAGTCTATGTGAATCTCTGTGCGAGTCTGTGTGGGTCTCTGTGCGAGTCTGTGTGAATCTCTGTGCGAGTATTTGTGGGTCTCTGTGCGAGTCTATGTGAATTTCTGTGCGAGTCTGTGTGAATCTCTGTGGGAGTCTGTGTGAATCTCTGTGCGAGTCTCTGTGGGTCTCTGCAAGTCTGTGTGAATCTCTATGCGAGTCTATGTGAATCTCTGTGCGAGTCTGTGTGAATCTCTGTGCGAGTCTGTGTGAATCTCTGTGCGAGTATATGTGGGTTTCTGCGAGTCTGTGTGAATCTCTGTTCGAGTCTATGTGGGTCTATGCGAGTCTGTGTGGGTCTCTGCGAGTCTGTGGGTCTCTGCGAGTCTGTGTGGGTCTCTGCGAGTCTGTGTGGGTCTCTGCGATTTTGTGCGCCTCTGCGAGTCTGTGTGGGTCTCTGCGAGTCTGTGGGTCTCTGCGATTCTGTTGGTCTCTGCGAGTTTGTGTGGGTCTCTGCGAGTCTGTGGATCTCTGCGAGTCTGTGTGGGTCTCTGCGAGTCTGTGTGGGCCCTCTGTGCGATTCTGTGGGTCTCTGTGCGAGGCTATGTGAATCTCTGTGCGAGTCTGTGTGAATCTCTGTGCGAGTCTGTGTGAATCTCTGTGCGAGTCTGTGTGAATCTCTGTGCGGGTCCGTGTGAATCTCTGTGCGAGTCTATGTGAATCTCTGTGCGATTCCGTGTGAATCTCTGTGCGAGTCCGTGTGAATCTCTGTGCGAGTCTTGGGTCTCTGCGAGTCTGTGTGGGTCTCTGTGCGAGCCTGTGTGGGTCTCTGCGAGTCTGTGTGAATGTCTGTGCGAGTCTGTGTGGGTCTCTGCGAGTCTGTGTGGGCTCTCTGTGCGAGTCTGTGGGTCTCTGTGCGAGCCTATGTGAATCTCTGTGCGAGTCTGTGTGAATCTCTGTGCGAGTCTGTGTGCATTTATGTGCGAGTCTGTGTGAATCTCTGTGCGAGTCCGTGTGAATCTCTGTGCGAGTCTGTGTGAATCTCTGTGCGATTCCGTGTGAATCTCTGTGCGAGTCTTGGGTCTCTGCGAGTCTGTGTGGGTCTCTGTGCGAGCCTGTGTGAATCTCTGTACGAGTCTGTGTGAATCTCTGTGCGAGTCTGTGTGAATCTCTGTGCGAGTCTGTGGGTCTCTGCGAGTCTGTGTGAATCTCTGTGCGAGTCTGTGGGTCTCTGGGAGTCTGTGTGAATCTCTGTGCGAGTCTGTGTGGGTCTCTGCGAGTCTGTGTGGGCTCTCTGTGTGAGTCTGTGGGTCTCTGTGCGAGGCTATGTGAATATCTGTGCGAGTCTGTGTGAATCTCCGTGCGAGTCTGTGTGCATTTCTTTGCGAGTCTGTGTGAATCTCTGTGCGAGTCCGTGTGAATCTCTGTGCGAGTCTGTGTGAATCTCTGTGCGATTCCGTGTGAATCTCTGTGCGAGTCTTGGGTCTCTGCGAGTCTGTGTGGGTCTCTGTGCAAGCTTGTGTGAATCTCTGTACGAGTCTGTGTGAATCTCTGTGCGAGTCTGTGTGAATCTCTGTGCGAGTCTGTGGGTCTCTGCGAGTCTGTGTGAATCTCTGTGCGAGTCTGTGGGTCTCTGGGAGTCTGTGTGAATCTCTGTGCGAGTCTGTGTGGGTCTCTGCGAGTCTGTGTGGGCTCTCTGTGTGAGTCTGTGGGTCTCTGTGCGAGGCTATGTGAATATCTGTGCGAGTCTGTGTGAATCTCTGTGCGAGTCTGTGTGCATTTCTTTGCGAGTCTGTGTGAATCTCTGTGCGAGTCCGTGTGAATCTCTGTGCGAGTCTGTGTGAATCTCTGTGCGATTCCGTGTGAATCTCTGTGCGAGTCTTGGGTCTCTGCGAGTCTGTGTGGGTCTCTGTGCAAGCTTGTGTGAATCTCTGTACGAGTCTGTGTGAATCTCTGTGCGAGTCTGTGTGAATCTCTGTGCGATTCTGTGGGTCTCTGCGAGTCTGTGTGAATCTCTGTGCGAGTCTGTTAGTCTCTGGAAGTCTGTGTGAATCTCTGTGCGAGTCTTTGGTGTCTGAATGGTGGCACCCACCAAAGCAATCCGTGAACTCGCAGCCACCGTCGTCGAACGACTCAAATGGAAACGAGACATCAATTTGCGACGTCTGTTCCAAAAAAAAAATCAATTGCTCATCTTTGCGACACGCGATAAGTAAATTCTAGCAATAATGATAAAAAGAAGAGCCCTTCATGGTGCTGGTGACAAACCTGTCAACTCATACGGTGAACCCGTATTCTTGTACAGGGAAATTGAGTTTTAAGGTCCATACGGCGTACAGCCATTTCGATACGGGTTAAAACAAAATTTGTTTCTCCCTTGTGATGGGACTTTGTGGGATAAACGTTGA
Organism: Petromyzon marinus; assembly: GCF_048934315.1. Classification (NCBI taxonomy): domain Eukaryota; kingdom Metazoa; phylum Chordata; class Hyperoartia; order Petromyzontiformes; family Petromyzontidae; genus Petromyzon; species Petromyzon marinus. The sequence goes on along the minus strand of NC_133667.1, from coordinate 14,506,878 downwards.
GATTTCTAAGGGTGACCAATAAGGTCTGTAATAAGGTATGGCACTAATAAGTGGGTTGATAGGTATGCGGTGACGACTAGATGTCAAGGGAGGGGGGCGAGTGACGGGGAACGTTTTGTGACAATGACGGGGGGAGGGGGGGGGGGAGACTTCCCGCATTCACCGCCTCGCTAATTGGGGGGGAGGTGGTGGGCAATTAGCGAAGATGCTGAATTAATTTGGACGTCCGCGGGGCGTGCGTGAAGTTGACCTTTCGCAAAAACCCTCCGAGCGCCCCCCGCCCCCCTCCACCTTTTTGTCGGTCGCCCAGGGTCGTTGAGATTGTGTCAGTGCTAGCGTTGGTGCTGTGGTGTGCGGTTGTGGTGTGTGGTGCAACCAGAGTGGGGAGCGGTAGTGTAGCGGTTAGCGCGGCTGCGCAACGAACCCGGCGACCAGAGTTTTCGTTTCCCGCTCAGGGCAAGCACTGGATTTTTCTGTTTGCGCGTAGTCACTTTAAGATGTTTTCTTGTTCATGTTATTGTTTGTTGCGGTTGCACCTGATTCAAGAGCCGAATGGCTCACAGGGCTATACCAAATCAATGAAACTGAAAACTGAAACCGGTGACGATTATCTGAACCGGTCCTGGGCCTCCCCCCACATCGACTTAGCCTCGAATGAGTACCGGCTGCGGTGTGTAAACATCGCCAATGGGGAGACAAAGGCGGCCCGGCGTGGTGTTGGCCACCCACCCCCTCGTGTGCCGTGCCGCCCTTCATAGGTGCTCGCTAACGGCACTTGCCCGAGCAGTCTGGTAAAGGCTATAGAGGGGATGTTTGTCTTTGGAACTGATGAGCCACAGAGAAGCCAAAGGCGTGCGTGCACGCACGAACCTCCTCCACAGAGGCTGGCCTTAACACTGCTGCTACCGGTGATCGGCAAGTCCATTCAGGTGGAAGCTGCCCTCCAGCAATGACAATAGGGCAGATGAGCGACGCCTCAAAACAACGTGCAGAGTGCCGGGCGGCTAAAACGCAGAAAGTTCGCACAGTGGGCGAGCGCAGTTGATACATCTGCCAGTCAATCAACCCATGACAACTACCTGGGTCTGCCCTGTGGCGTGCTAGCAGCGAGCCTTCGACACTTCGACACTTCACGTAGCCTTGAAGTGTACCGAGCCCTGGCACAGGAGCCGTGGTGACGCCGCCGCCACGTACAGTGAGGGAAAAAAAGTATTTGATCCCCTGCTGTTTTTGTACGTTTGTCCACTGACAAAGAAATTATCAGTCTATAATTTTAATGGTAGGTTTATTTGAACAGTGAGAGACAGAATAACAACAACAAAATCCAGAAAAAACGCATGTAAATTTTTTTATAAATTGATTTGCATTTTAATGAGGGAAATAAGTATTTGACCCCTTCTCAATCAAAAAGATTTCTGGCTCCCAGGTGTCTTTTAAACAGGTAACGAGCTGAAATTAGGAGCACACTCTTAAAGGGAGTGTTCCTAATCTCAGCTTGTTACCTGTATAAAAGACACCTGTCCACAGAAGCAATCAATCAGATTCCAAATTCTCCACCATGGCCAAGACCAAAAAGCTCTCCAAGGATGTCAGGGACAAGATTTTAGACCTACACAAGGCTGGAATGGGCTACAAGACCATTGCCAAGCAGCTTGGTGAGAAGGTGACAACAGTTGGTGCGATTATTCGCAAATGGAAGAAACACAAAATAACTGTCAATCTCCCTTGGCCTGGGGCTCCATGCAAGATCTCACCTCATGGAGTTGCAATGATCATGAGAACGGTGAGGAATCATCCCAGAACTACACGGTAGAATCTTGTCGATGATCTCAAGGCAGCTGGGACCATAGTCACCAATAAAACAATTGGTAACACACTACGCCGTGAAGGACTGAAATCCTGCAGCGCCCGCAAGGTCCCCCTGCTCAAGAAAGCACATATACAAGGTCGTCTGAAGTTTGCCAATGAAAATTTGAATGATTCAGAGGACAACTGGGTGAAAGTGTTGTTTTCAGATGAGACCAAAATGGAGCTCTTTGGCATCAACTCAACTTGCCATGTTTGGAGGAGGAGGAATGCTGCCTATGACCCAAAGAACACCATCCCCACTGTCAAACATGGAGGTGGAAACTTTATGCTTTGGGGGTGTTTTTCTGCTAAGGGGACAGGACAACTTCACCGCATCAAAGGGACGATGGACGGGGCCATCTACCGTCAAATCTTGGGTGAGAACCTCCTTCCCTCAGCCAGGGCATTGAAAATGGGTCGTGGATGGGTGTTCCAGCATGACAATGATCCAAAACACACGACCAAGGCAACAAAGGAGTGGCTCAAGAAGAAGCACATTAAGGTCCTGGAGTGGCCTAGCCAGTCTCCATACCTTAACCCCATAGAAAATCTGTGGAGGGAGCTGAAGGTTCGAGTTGCCAAACGTCAGCCTCAAAACCTTAATGACTTAGAGAAGATCTGCAAAAAGGAGTGGGACAAAATCCCTCCTGAGATGTGTGCAAACCTGGTGACCAACTACAAGAAACGTCTGACCTCTGTGATTGCCAACAAGGGTTTTGCCACCAAGTACTAAGTCATGTTTTGCAGAGGGGTCAAATACTTATTTCCCTCATTAAAATTCGAATCAATTTATAACATTTTTGACATACGTTTTTCTGGATTTTGTTGTTGTTATTCTGTCTCTCACTGTTCAAATAAACCTACCATTAAAATTATAGACTAATAATTTCTTTGTCAGTGGGCAAACGTACAAAATCAGCACGGGAGCAAATACGTTTTTCCCTTACTGTAATGGCGAATGGCGACTATTGCTTTTATGGGTTTGCCCAAAAGATCCAGGACACGTGGGTTATTTTACTTATTTAACATACGTTCAAACTCACTTCCATTCACATGAATGCATGTGTAGTGAGCCCAAGGATGAGAGGGAGCAGGTAGTTGAGGCGACACTTTTATTCAATAACACGAATGTACAGGGTCCCTAACACAATCGGGTAACGTCCCCTTACACCCGCTACCTGGGGAGGTATGTCCTCTGGGCTATCGTGTCCTATTACTTGGGACCACGTACACTCAGCCCTCCGGCTAGGGTCCCTAGGGGAGGCTATTTCGACCCGACCCAGCCAAGGTAACGGGTCTGATCACTGGCCCTCTCAGCCTGGCTCTTAGAAGGACAATGGGACTGGGGTCCCCAGGGTCCGACTTGAAGCCAGGTCTGCAGTCTTCGGTTTGAGGAACACTGCCGAACCCAGTCAGGGGTCCGGCTTTTATTCACCTGCCAGGGTCCCCACGCCCCTGGCCACGCCTCCCTTCCAGAGAGTTCCAGAGGGACCTGTAATCTTCCCCCAGCCCCCCTCTTGGGGTCTGGGGAACCTTGGTGGCCCACACATCACACCCTACTGGTGGATGTCTGCTAGTGCAGGTAAGTACCCCGTTCATCGCGTTACATCATCCCCCCTTGCAGCAATCAGCCGTCCCGGCTGTCAATTCGGGCATGTTAAGTATAGCTCAACTTTATGGATTATTCACAGATAACGTGCAAACACAAAGAGACCATACTTACAGAGGCTTCACTCCAGAATGCGCCCTGAGCTCTCTCTCGGGCCCCTTATATATCCTGTACCCCCCTTTCCATCAGGTTATCCTTTCTCTTTCTCCATTTCCAACGGTTATCAACCGTTCCTTATTAAGTATTTTAATCTTCCCGCCTCTTCCTTTTGCACCAATCTAATTTTAATGCTTCTGATGCCTTCCACTCAGATTGGTGCGTGGCATCGCTGACCAAGCTGGTTATCAGTGGCCCGGCTACTTCTAAACTTGGCCTGCCTGTGAAGTCATTAAGTATTCTGGCAGGCTACCTCCCACACACAGACACAGGGTTGGCCGCCAGGCCTAACCCTTACACATGCATTGTGCCTAGGCTATTATATACAGGGCTATACCAAATCAATAATAAATAAAATAAATAAAAATATACAGGGTGCTTCAAAACAATGTGAACACTTCGGAGAATTTGCAACAATACCACAAGAAAGGTGCCTTTAGGGCTCTGGAGACCACCTGGAGAAGATTCCAGGCATGTGTTGACAATGATGGCGAAGTGGAGACTCTTTGACTTTTTTAAGCTTTTAACATACATTTGTTATCATGTTAGAGTGTATTATCCGTTCTTTTTCCATTTGTAGTGGGTTCCACGGAGACTGGAGACGTTGTCTTTGAGAGGCAACACGGTTTATTATAATTCTAAACAAGAACTCCCTTAACTCCCACTATCTAGGGAGGTATAGCCTCCGGGCCAATGTGCCCTCACACTGGGACTACCGGCTCTCAGCCCTCCGGCTAACTGTGCCCTAGGGGATGCTAAACTGACCCGACCCAGCCAAGGTGCGGGTCCCGACCACTGGTCCACGCTCGGCCCCGGCCCTTATAAGGACGTCAGGTCCCGGGGTCCCAGGGTCCTAGCCTAGCTGGTCTTCGGTTCGTCTTCAGAGCACTCCCCCGAGCCGTCCTGATGTCCGTCTTTTAAACACCTCTCGGAGACTTTCCACCCCCCGGTACCGCCCCCTTTCTGGAACCTTCCAGGGGAGGCTCTGGAAGAACCCCCCCAACCCCTCACCTGGGGTCGGGGGGGAAGAACCCGGACCCTCAACGGTCCGGCTCCCTCTGTCTCTCCCCAGCTCAGGGTGGCACCCCCTATGGGCCCGTGCCCGCAACTACAGGTAAGTATACAGTTTCAGTTTTTTTTTCAGTTTATTTATTTTGGTATAGCCCTGTGAGCCATTCGGCTCTTGAATCGGATGCAACCACAACAAACAAAAAAAACACAAACAAGAAAACATCTTAAAGTGACTATGTGACTGTGCAAACAGAAAATCTATGAAAAAACAGCAAAATATTCCTGAAAAAAGCACTGTACACCAACGCTGTGTGCAAAAAATCCCAGTGGGATGCAAGTCAAACAACAACAACCACAAGAAAACTTAGATTAAGGCCGTCAGTCTAACTCCGTACTACAACAAAACAAACATGTCCAAACCAAAAAACTTTTTGAAATCACCAAAAAATAAAGCCATAATTGCAAGGTAACAGTGATCATAGGGACTGTGACCGAATTTTTACAATAAACTACATAAATAACATGTAACACCAAATCCTAGAGCCATAGCTGGCTGCATGAGTTACTCCACAACAACAGAAGCATCAGTCGGAGTATCAAATTTTTCAATGCACCTTTAAGATCAGCACGCTAAATCAAAATACAGATAATACTTGCAGTGTCATCCGGAGCGAAACATTTTATTTTATTTTACGCCAATGAATGGCAGTGGCAGCTAGGGGTGTACAACTCCTCTAGAGCAGTGTTGAGAGAAGATCTCATTGGTAGCGATTCAAGTTGCAATTTATTGGCAATAGCATTCCAGACCCTGGGGCATCAATATCAAAGGCCCTTCCTCCAGTTTTTGTACGGCAATAGGGAATGTGAAGCTGGTAAATGAGCAAAGCTCTGAGGTCAAATTTATTCTTTGAAACAGTGAGGAGATCCAGCAGGTAGTCTGCGGATTTTTTTGTAAGTACATCATGAATAATTAAGATCTGGTACACAAGCCGTCGAACATTAAGAGATGTTAAGTTTGACCCAATGTAGAGATCACAGTGGTGAGTCCTATATGGGCAGTTCAATGTAAATCTTAAGGCCGAGTGATAGATGGATCAAGCTTCTTCAGTACAGTACTTGGGGCTGATTTATACACGATGTCACAGTAGTCAAGTAGAGGCAGTATGGTAGCTTTTATCAATTCTAAACGGATCATTGGGGGGAAGCAGTGCTTTTGTCGATACAGAAAACCAATTTTTATTTTTGTCTTTTTACCAATATAATCAATGTGATCTTCAAAATTCAGTTTTGAATCCAGGTTGACCCCAAGATACTTATAGATCTTGACTTGCTCTATTTGATAATTATTTAAGGAATGTAATTGGGGAAAAATAACTTTCTGCTTTAGTCCTGGTGAGAAGCATAGCACGTTTTGGAGGTATTCAGGACTAGTTTAAGAGCAACTAGCTGATGTTGTAGTTTGTTGAAATTACTCTGTAGCTTAGCAATCACGTCATCTGGAGAGCAGCCAGCAGTAATCAGTATCGTGTCATCTGCAAAAAGATTTATCCTGGAATGATCCAGGTCAGTGCCCAAGTCATTGACATAAAGAGAGAACAAAAGGGGGCCGAGGATGGAACCTGGCCATGTGCACCGCCAGCCTCTAGCGGTTAGGGGGCGAGAGTGCCAGGGACGGAACAGGGGTTTACCGGGGGCCATGGCACTCCAGGTGAACCCCGAGGCCTGGTGACCGGAGGTACCGGTCAAGAGGCCCCAAGGAGGGGGCTGGGGGGGACCACGGAACCAGGACCAGGTCCCTCTCGAAGGCTCAAGAAGGGAGGCGTGACCAGGGGCGGAGGAAGGCAATATGAGCCGAACCCCTGAACGTGTCCGGCAGCTGTTACAAGACTGCAGAAGGAAGCCGTCACCCGGAGAAGACCTGCCCGACTGCAGGACCCGGACCCGAGCCAGGGTCCGGTCCGAGATAGCCACCCCATGTGAGCTCGGGTTAGCTAGCCCGGAAGAGATACGTCCCAAGGGTAGCTGGTGAAGGGGCAGTTATACCCCCGTCGTGTTTTAGGGCTAATCTGTATATATAAAAGGGAAATTTGTGAATGTGTGTCTGTTCAAAATGTTTAGCGTACTTCCCGACATGCAACAAACTTGAAATTTGCCATGTGGGTACTTTCCAGACTGTACACCATGCGATTCGCGTGCTGCGCTCCGAACCCAGCGACCCCACCACCGGTGACGATTATTTGAACCAGTCCTGGGCCTCCCCTAGATCGACTCAGCTTCCCTCGTGTGAACCACTACACATATATCGCGGCTCTTGCCTTAGTCACATTGTGACGCTCACGGTCTCGAATATTTAACGCTGTAGGGGGCGCTTTGTCTTTTTTTTTACAAAATTGCAGCCACGACAGCTCCGTAGTATAGTCTGGTGGGGGGCTCCCAACTCATAGCTTTGACCACCAGGGTGGGGGGCAATGCACCCCCTGCCCCCACGCTAGTTACGCTACTGGTAGTTAAGCTAGCTGGTAGCCAGCCCCCCATAGCGAGAGGTATATTGGATGTGGCGTGTTGGGTACAAAAACAAATATTCTGATTCGGACAGGTCAGGCTGAATTTATTAAACCCTTGATTACTCTTTGTTTTTTTCGGTAAAGTCACGTAGGTAAAATAAAATAAATTAAAAGGAAAGAAAACAATTAATTCACGACGTTTGAGAGGCAACACAAGCTTCCGTCTTCAGGTGGAACAGTCACAGCAAGATGACATCATTTACGGATGGGATCACTTACAGTACCCCGGTGTTTACAAATTGAGTTGTATCTGCGGTGACTGCTATATCGGGGAGACAAAACGACATATTTCTGACCGAATTCGCGAGCACAAATCAGACTTGAAACACGGCAGAACGAATTCGTTGGCCGTAGCTGATCATTGTCTCAACACAGCAGGTTCTCATGAGATTGTTTTCTCCGATACCAAAGTACTATGCAAACCTCCCGGTTATTACCAAAGATTTGTCAACGAAGCCATCCAGATATACAAACATAGACACAACTTCAACCGAGAGGATGGTTTTAAATTAAGCAACCACTGGAAAGATGGCATAAACCAAGTCAAAACTTTAGCTACCTTATAAGCACGCAGCATATTCTTTCCGAACTTTTCCATTTTTGTTTCCATTTTTCCATTGCCCCCGTGCAGTGACCCACTGCATCCCCCGCACCCTCAACATTACAGAAGACGGATTAACTTAGCTCCGCACAACATCAATGTGCACTACTTGGCTCCTTCCCCCCCCCCCCCCCTTAACCTGTATTTAAGCTCGAGGCTCTCAGAGCCTCCCCACTTGATGCAGCGATCTTGCTGTGACTGTTCCACCTGAAGACGGAAGCTTGTGTTACCTCCGAAACGTCGTGATTTAATTGTATTTTTTATTTAAATTTGTTTTACCTACGTGACTTTACCTAAAAAAACAAAGAGTATGAATCCTTGCAGTCACGAAAGCTTCAAATCTAGAAAACCCTTGATTGTGAAGGATTGGATCACACGTGTGGTGTTCACGTGTGCCTGCAATGCACTGGAGGTATTATTGGTGGAGATGCTATTCATGATTATGATGGTGTTGGTCGAGGTTGCGGTGCTATTGATGATGACATTTGTAGTGGTGGAAGCTGTGGGTGGAGATGGTGATAATGTAGGTTGTGGTGTTGTTGGTGGAGATGCTGTTGATGATGGTGATTAAGGATGTGGTAGGGTTGGTGGAGATTCTGGCATTATTGAAGGAGATGGTGATGATGGAGTTTGTGGTGGTGTTGTTGGTGGTGGAGGTGCTCTTAATGATGATCATGATGATGATGGAGATGGTGGTATGTATATACGGCATTCTCCAAATTACAAGACGCATGTGTCCCCTCATAATCTTAGGAATACATTGGCTTCCGAAAGATGTGTTTGAAACTAGTTATTCAGAATCATCTTCCAGCAGACGGTTCCTCCGGAGCAATACATGACCACCCAGAGGACAGAAGACACCACCAGATGTCCAAAATCATCTTCCTGCAGATGGTTCCTCCGAAGTGATACACGGACCACCCAGAGGACAAAAGACACTACCAGACGTCCAAAATCATCTTCCAGAAAACGGTTCCTCAAAAGCGAAACATGACCACCCAGAACACAGAAGACGCCACCAGATGTTCGGAATATTCTTCTGGAAGACGGTTCCTATTTATATGTAGGGATACGCGTTTTCATAACCCCTGTAGCAAATACCTCCCTATTCTCCCCCCCCCCATTATAAAACGCACAATTTTTATTAATATTTTCAATCGAAACTTATTGAGTGACGTCTTACTTTCCTGCGCGTCTTCATAATCTAAAGGATACGGTAACGCGTGGTTTATAATTAAATATGAATGGCAATGACTGACTGCGGGATAGCTTAAACATCGAAGGCGGTGGGTGGTATGGAGGGGGGGGGATTGCCTGCAAAGGTTAATGACCCACATGCCATTAATAATTTAAAGCTACTTTGTCATTCCACTGCTGGATGAATTCCTTCCCCACACTACCGTGTCGATCACGTTGGTTGCTTGGAGGACGTTTGCCCGGTCTTATGTTGATGACATGTGGTTGGGCCAGAACCTGAGTGACGCTGGGCACTACGGTAACATTTTATTTTATCAGGTAAGGTCCACTGAACGATATGGTGCAGGTCTTTTTCAGAAGTGACCTGGCCACAAATGATAGCTTAACGAAGTGGCTTATCATCACGTGGAAATATATATTAGCCAAATATCCTAAGGGGCCGTCCATAAATGACGTCACGCACCGGGGGGGGGGGGGGTCAGACATTTGTGACGATGTGAGAAATGTGACGTCACATCAAAATGCGCAACATTAAATAAATATAGACAACACGTTCTACTTAATTAAATAGACTTTTTAATAAATGTTTTCTCCTACAACATCAGAGTGCAGCGGCACATTAAATACGCACTACATGTGTGACGAGGGGGGGAGGGGGGGTCAAAAATCGTCCAAAATCGCGTGACGTCATTTATAGACGGCCCCTTATCCATTTAGGGTGCCGCCGCGGTGGCGAGATGTCTAATACATGGCCACCACAACGATCGCGCGCGCTTGTTTACGCGAGGAAGCCGCCTCCCTTGAGTCTCGCGACTCGTTTTCAAGTAAGGTGGTGCTCGTCGAGTCCTCGCAACAGCTGTCCGCGTGGGCACGAGGCGCCCTGGCCATTAGGGCAGTCCTCGACTCACGAATGCGATTCGTTCCCGAGGCCCGTTCGTAAGTCGAACGGTTCGCAGGAGAACACGGGGGCACCTGGGTTGGCTGACCGAGATGACTGGCAAATGCACCTGCTGTACCCTATACTGCAAAGACGAAGGTGATACCAGCACTGCCTGGTATCAATACCCGCATTGACCACTAAGCGACGGGGCCGTAACCACCATACCTGTGCCAGGCCAGGTGGACTTTGATGCCACGTGAAGTGTCGAAGGCTCGCGAACAGGAGGTCTCGGGACAGACAAAGGTGCCATGGGTTGGCTGACTGATATAACTGCATCTACCAGTCATCTCAATCAGCGTTGCTCTTCTGCCCTCCATTGTTGCTGGAGGGCGACTGCCCAGTAGCGTCCAGTTAAACGCCCCCATACACACAAACACGCACTCCCAGCACGAGGCCGACTCATTTACACCTCGCGGAGGATCGCTAAGCCAAAGAAAATAGTCCCATCGTTCAATATGCATTGTGAAAGTTCGCGTTTTAAGTCAATGTTAAAAAATATAACAAATCTTTCATGGAAGCTGGTTCGAAAGTGCGGGTGTTTGTAAGTGGGGCGTTCGTAAGTCGAGTGTTCTTAAATGTGGGTGTTCGTAAGTGCGGGTGTTCGTAAGTCGGATGTTCATAAGTCGGATGTTTGTAAGTCGGATGTTTGTAAGTCGGGTGTTTGTAAGTCGGGTGTTCGTAAGTCGGATGTTCATAAGTCGGATGTTTGTAAGTCGGATGTTCGTAAGTCGGGTGTTTGTAAGTCGGGTGTTCGTAAGTCGGATGTTCATAAGTCGGGTGTTCGTAAGTCGGGTGTTCGTAAGTCGAGGGCTGCCTGTATTAGTCTGCCGCCAAGCAGGAAGCGATGATTTCTGCCACGTGTACTCATTTCAATATGACTGCATGCAGTATTCGTGTGGTATGGTATAAACTAGTGGTTCTAAACCCTGGGGGTGTACGCGGACCAATGGGGGGGGGGGGGGGGGGGGTTACGTGCCAATGTCCCAGAGACTACGCGAGGTGGATTTATAAACGTGTGAAAATTCCATCATATACGTGAGAATAATGTTGTGCAAATATAAAATAACTGTGATAAAAACATAAATCCATATAATAATTACATTTATATAGCGGCTTTTCATCAAGGATCTCAAAGCGCTGTACAGGACACATTTTAAAAATAATTTACTAAATTAACAAAAAATGTAATATGGTAACCTAGAACGATATAAAATACCTTCCTAAACTCGTTGATCGTAAACAATGTGGGGTTCCCAAGAGTTAAGCGGCTGACAAATGACGTCACGCGCGCATGAGGGCCCGTTGAATTTTTTTGCAGATACTCGCTAGTTAGGAAACTTCACAAAACGGACGATTGGTTTGCAATGTTGACGTCCATTAATTCACGCATTTATTTCGCAGAACCGTGTTGGGTCAGTGCAAGGGAGTTTGGTTACTCGGTTGAAACAAAATCCAACAAGTGGGTAACAGTGGCCAGAAAAGGGTTAAGGGGCCGTCCATAAATTACGTCACGCACGTTGGGGGTGGGGTCAGACATTTGTGACGATGTGTGACGATAGGGGGGGGGTGAGAAATGTGACGTCACATAAAAATGCGCAACTTTAAATAAATACGTTCTACTTAATTAAATAGACTTTTTTTTAAAATAAATGTTTTCTCCTACATCAGAGTGCAGCGCCACATTAAATACGCACTACAATTACAATAGTTTAAAGCGATTTGAAGCATCTTTTATTTTGGGGGGGGGGGTGGGCAGAGCTTTGTGACGTCATATTTGAGGGGGGGGGGTCTGACTTTTTTTTGACGCCGTGTGACGAAGGGGGGGGGTCAAAAATCGTCAAAAATCGCGTGACGTCACTTATGGACGGCCCCTAAGAGAACCAACCACTGGCGTATACCGTGCGCGGGAAGCGCACGGCGAGTCCTCGTTTAACGCCGCTAGCGCGTTCCTGAGAGGCGTCGTGTTAAGCGAAAAACGAAAGTTCAGCGAAAAACAATTGCCCCGCAAATAATGCAACGACGACAACGTTTGGCGAGATGCGGTGTGTGGACCACGCGCGACGCGCCGCACTGAGATGGCGGGACAAATAACTCACTGTACTCCGACGCCGTTACCGTATCATTCCGCATTACCGCATCGCAGCCGCTCAGGCGCGCAGCTCAAAGGAAGCAGTTCGTCGTCTTGCGCTCCGCGTTACAACGGTGCAGCGTTCCGCATGATAACAGTGCGCGTTCCTTGTTGTAATGGTGCGCCTTGTTTCTGCGTCCTAACGGTGCGGAGCTCCACGTGATGACGGTGCGCGTGTTTTCGTGCTATAACGGTGCGGTGTTCTAACGGCAGAAGGGCGCTCACGCGTTGTGCCAAAAGCGTTCCGGGATGGAACAAGCGCGTTATGCAACGGCGAAAACGCGTTATCGCGCGAACACGCGTTAAACGAGGACTAGGCGCACTTGGCCAGCGTGTGGACACGTGCAGTGAAAGTGTACGCGGTCCCGTTACACTTGACACTTATGACGTCAACGCGAGCGAGGAGGTTGGTGGTGGTGGGGGTGTGAGAGGGGCGGGGCGGTGGGGGCTGTGGGGTTGAAGAGGCGGTGCTAACCGAGCCGCTTCACTCACCAACACCGGGGTCGTGTACGCGCGCGCGGCCGCTAAATAAACTCGCTCCCTTAACGCAAGACGCGCGCGCGAGTCAAATGCATTGGCCTTGGGACGGGGCGGGTTTAGAAGTTGTAAAATAAAGAATTCTTTCCCGATTTTATTGAATAATAAGAGGCATTAAAAGTAGTTCCGTGTGGGGGGGGGGCTATGGGGGCGAGTCCTCCCGGCACACTCCGCGGCCATCTTTTTTCGCGCGCGGAGGGATCCTCGCGCGTCTCGCCGTCATCGGCGGCGGCGGCGGCATCGACATCGTCGTCATCCGCTATCGGTCGTGAATTAAAAATAACACGATTATTATCGTAATAATAAGAACAATTGCACGGATTTAACCGGCGTGATTGGTTTATTTCCAACAAGAAGAACCAACAACGACAACATTTGGAGTGTTAAAATATATTTTGGTGGGGTTTTTTTTCTCCTCCCTCTCTTTTGCATCTGAGGCGAGAGGTGACAGCTGACGGATTACGGAGGTGGGGTGGGGGCAGATTTGCTGATTTCAGCTATCGGGACTGCTACATTTGAATGATTTTACATATTTCTTAAACAACACAACAAATCGCGAAGAGAATAACACAATTTCTGTTGCGGTACCCCGAAATAAAAATAAAAAAACACAAATTTAGTTGTCATTAGGAGCAGCGCTGTTGGTTTTGGTGAAGCGTTGGTGCGGTGTTAAGTTGGTTAAGCGAGAAAAGGGAATTGTGAAGGAGGATTTGGTTAGCGCGCGGGGTGGTGGAGGAGGAGGTGGAAGAAGAGGTGGAGGAGGAGGTGGACGATGGGGAACAGCGGAGCCACCACGACGAGGAAAGGCAACGAGGCGGAGAGCGGTGAGACACCGGGGTGGGGGACACGGGGAGACTTAAAGAGAGACACGGGGACACGCGGAGAGACACGGGGACACGCGGAGAGACACGGGGGACACGGGGAGAGTGGGAGAGACACGGGGACACGGGGAGACTGGGAGAGACATGGGGACACGGGGAGACTGGGAGAGACACGCGGAGACTGGGAGAGACACGGGGAAACTGGGAGAGACACGGGGAGACTGGGAGACTGGGAGAGACACGGGGAGACTGGAGAGACACGGGGAGACTGGGAGAGACACGGGGAGACTGGGAGAGACACGGGGAGACTGGGAGAGACACGGGGAGACTGGGAGAGACACGGGGAGACTGGGAGACACGGGGAGACTGGAGAGACACGGGGACACGGGGAGACTGGGAGAGACACTGGGACACGCGGAGAGAAACGGGGACACGCGGAGAGACACGGGAAGACTGGGAGAGACACGGGGACACGGGGAGAGACACGGGGACACGGGGAGACTGGGAGAGACACGCGGAGACTGGGAGAGACACGAGGAGACTGGGAGAGACACGGGGAGACTGGGAGAGACACGGGGAGACTGGAAAGAAACGGGGAGACTGGGAGAGACACGGGGAGACTGGGAGACTGGGAGAGACACGGGGACACGGGGAGACTGGGAGAGACACGGGGAGACTGGGAGAGACACGGGGAGACTGGGAGAGACACGGGGAGACTGGGAGAGACACGGGGAGACTGGAGAGACACGTGGACACGGGGAGACTGGGAGAGACACGGGGACACGCGGAGAGACACGGGGACACGCGGAGAGACACGGGAAGACTGGGAGAGACACGGGGAGACTGGGAGAGACACGAGGAGACTGGGAGAGACACGGGGAGACTGGCAGAGACACGGGGAGACTGGGAAAGACACGGGGACACGGGGAGACTGGGAGAGACACGGGGACACGGGGAGACTGGGAGAGACACGGGGAGACTGGGAGAGACACGGGGACACGGGGAAACTGGGAGAGACACGGGGAGACTGGGAGAGACACGGGGAGACTGGGAGAGACACGGGGAGGCTGGGAGAGACACGGGGACACGCGGAGAGACACGGGGACACGCGGAGACTGGGAGAGACACGGGGAGACCGGGAGAGACACGGGGAGACACGGAGACTGGGAGAGACACGGGGAGACTGGGAGAGACACGGGGAGACTGGGAGAGACACGGGAACACGCGGAGACTGTGAGAGACACGGGGAGACTGGGAGAGACACGGGGAGACTGAGAGAGACACGGGGAGACTGGGAGAGACACGGGGACACGGGGAGACTGGGAGAGACACGGGGAGATTGGAAGAGACTCGGGGAGACTGGCAGATACACGGGGAGAGACACGGGGACACGCGGAGACTGGGAGAGACACGGGGAGACTGGCAGAGACACGGGGAGAGACACGGGGACTGTGACAAGAGGGGGGGGGGCAGGGGGAGACATGGGGAGAGAGACAAGTGGGAAGACGACTGGGAGAGACACGGCGACTGACAAGATGGGAGACATTGGGGGGACTGGGGAGACACGAGGAGAGAGACAAGAGGGGAGACATTGGGAGGACTGTGGGAGAGAGACAAGAAGGGAGACATTGGGGGGACTGGGGGAGAGAGACAAGAGGGCAGGAGACATGAGGACACTGAGGGAGACACGGGGAGAGACACATTGGGGGGACTGGGGGATACACTCGTACAGGGACACGGGGACAGAGACAGGAAATTAATGTAATCATGATTATAATCATTTCCTGTAATCACAGGACAGGTGACAATCGAGATGCAGGGGGACAAGAGGCAGGCAAGGCGGTGGGTGGTAGACGGACGAGGGGAGACAAGAGGATAGAGAGGACAGGGACACAGGGGGAGACGAGTGATGTGGTGGTGGGGTATAGGCAGACAAGGGAGGGACATGAGAGAAATAGGGTTACAGACAGGGTCGGT
Organism: Petromyzon marinus; assembly: GCF_048934315.1. Classification (NCBI taxonomy): domain Eukaryota; kingdom Metazoa; phylum Chordata; class Hyperoartia; order Petromyzontiformes; family Petromyzontidae; genus Petromyzon; species Petromyzon marinus. The sequence goes on along the minus strand of NC_133667.1, from coordinate 14,491,489 downwards.
CGGTGACATGGGAGGGGATAGAAGGGGCCCCTCGGTGGCTAGGAGATGTTAACCACCTCGACTGGTATCCAGGGGTCGTGGGTTCGATTCCGACTCTGACACCTGCTGTATATTTGGAATTTGCGGTGTCTGGCTCTCCATCATCATCACGGTGGCTTTGAGATGTTAACTACCTCGCCTGGTATCCAGGAGGTCGTGGGTTCGATCCCGACCCAGACGCCTGCTGCTGTGAATGTGGAGTGTTTCGCGGCTCTCTCTCCCCATGGTCCCGTGGATTTTTCTCCGGGTCCTCCGGTTACCCCCCCCTCTCTCTCTCCACATTTAGAGTCAACATCACGGCGTGTTAATAGGCTGCTGTTATAAATTCCCACGTGATGACGATAAGCCGACTTCGTTGAGCCATCAGTTGCGATAGGCAGGTAAGCTTCTGGAAAAAAAGAGCTATTATATAGCTTAGTTGGGGCCGCCTTAGCTGGTAAAATACAAATAAAAATGTTTTAGTTTATACCGCGGAATTAGGTAGGTTGGGAGATATTTATGAACCATTCCTCCGGTATAATTACATATTCTGAGAAGAAGGGTGTCCCTTGTTAAAACTCGCACGCCAGCAACCTCTGAATTTTGCAAGTCCAGTGTGTACTATCACGGCGCAAGGCCACTGGGCATGTGTGTGGAAAATAGCTTAATAGCTCATCGGATTTCTCCAGTCTACACGCAGATTCTGATAAGTAAAACAAAAATATTCTTCTGAACGTGCATGCATAGATGTCAATCCATACGGTTTACCCCATATTCGCGCACAGGGAAATTGAGTTTTAAGATCTATACGGCGTACAGCCGTTTCAATACGGGCAAAAAAAATTATGTCAATTTGTTTGTGTTTCTCCCTTGTGATGAGACTCTGTAGGATTAACGTTGCTATTTATATAAGGGTTACGGGGTGACCAATAAGGTCTGAATTGGTCTCTAATACGGTAGTCAATGATAGGGTGTTGACGGCTATGAACACGCCAGTAACTTAAAATATATAGTTTTTATTACAATGAACCCAAGTGTATACAGTATATAGAATACGTTGAGTTATAGGCTCATGAAAGAATTCACCTGAACCTTTGAACTAAATGCGTTTCATGAAGGGGACCGACGAGCGGGATGGGGAAATATAAATAAAACGTGGGGACAGGATGGGGGGTGACACAGGGTTAGGGGGGTCAATCTCTGATAGTCTTGAGAAGTGGTGACCAAGGGGTTACGTTTCGGAAGATCGAGGGGGGGTGGTAGGAGGCCATGGGGACAGAATTACAGGGGGAGGAATCAGAATATGTAATTATACTGGAGGAATCCGATGAGCTATGAAGCTGGTTTCTTTTTTTTAATTCCCGCAAATGAATAGGGATGGGTGGACACGTTGACACAAGGGGAGATACGATGGGAGTCGGTGGGGAGACAACATGAGAGAGAGGTTGACATCGTGAGAGACAGGAAGATAAAGACTGTTAACGGGACATGGGTAGACAGACACGTGGTTGGGGGTGGGATTGAGAGACAGAGAGAGAGAGATCATGAGTCGAGGGATAAGACAGAATAGGTGGGAGACATTGGGACACGCAGAAAGACGAGTGAGACAAGAGCCATGGGGGACATCTTTATTGTGTTATGGGGAGATGATTGGAGCTTAAAGAGTAACAAGAGGTGGTGAGTGAGTTACGCGGGGAAACAGAGACACGGATAAGTGGTGGGGCGAACAACAGTGCGCAGAAACACTGGGAGACGCGGGGACAGGTTGAGAGACATAACGGGGGACAGCACAGCGAGACACGGAGAGACACGGGGTGGGGGGGTGTACAAGAGGAGACAAGAGTTGGACAGACAGGGCGGTTAACAGGGATTTGAGTAGCACACGTGAACAGCGTGACTTGAGATAGGGAGACAGCGAGACGCGGACAAGGTGGGACGGGGGACAGGTGAGAGACGTGAAGGGGAGAACGGCGTAGGGGCACAGTGAGACACGGAGAGAGACGTGTGGGACAAGGGCGCATCGGGGACACGGTGGGGAGGGTGGGACAAGAGGAGACGGGAGTGGGACAGACAGGGTGAGGAGAGGGGGCGGGACACGCACACACGTGGACAGCGTGACTTGGGGTAAGGAGACGGCGAGACGCGGACAAGACACACGGGGATAGGGACATGGACGGAACAATCTTATGGATACAGTGGCATGGTGATTGGGACATTTGGTGCGGCGTGTCTTCTTTGTCTCGAGTGGAAACCCGAGGGGGGCTGAAATCAGTGATTGTGAGAGGGGGGGCGGCAGACGTGGACACACGGCAGACACAAATCCGTTCCGTCTGCATCTCTTTAAGTCTGCTCCGACTCTTGATTGTTGTGAGTGCGCGCGTGTTTGTATGTCGTCCGTGTGCTTCGTAAGTCTTTGTGTCCATCGCGGTCGATCTGCCCTGTGCGTGTTTGTGTTTATTTTCTCGCTGTGTGTGTATCTGTGTTGTGTTTCCGCGTGCGTGGTGGTGTCTGTGTCTGCATGGTTATGTCGCTTCACCCTGTTATGTCTCTGAGACTTGTTTTTCTTTCAGTGTGCTTCTCGTTTTGTGTCTGTCAGTAGGGTTTGCGTCTTTCGTTCGTGAGTGTGCGTGTATCAAAAGTTTGTTTGTGTGAATCTGTCTCCAGGCGTGTGCGTGCGTGTGTGTTTAACAGTTCGTGGGGAGCGGTAGTGCAACGAACCCGGCCAACCGAGTTCGATTCCCGTTCACGGCTAACACCGGTGACGAGTATCTGAACCGGTTCCTGGGCCTCCCCTAGGTCGACTCAGCCTCATATGAGTACCTGATGCGGTGTGTAGTAAACATCGCCACCGGGGAGACAAAGGCGGCTCGGGCGTGGTTGCTGGCCACCCACCCCCCTCGTATGCCGTGTCGGCCTTCGTAGGTGCTCCTCCCTAACAGCACTTGCCCCTAAACAGTCTGTTAAGGCTATACCCAAGAAAAAACCTGTTATGAATCTTTGTGTGTGTCTACGTTTGTGTATGAATCTGCGATTATAGCCACGCGCACGCACTGATCATATCAATGAAATCAACGACTCTTTAATCATCAATTGCCTAATGCAGCATCGTCACTTTTAAGCCTGCAGGGGGCTCATTGATGGAAGGGGGGGGGGGGGGTGAACGCGTGATGATTGTACTGTAAAGCACGTTTTCCGTACTGTAAAAAAAACCCAGTGTACAGCATGACACTGTACACTGTAAGGGGGGGAGGGGGTGGGGAAGGGGTGGGGAGGGATACAGTGCGAGCCGATATCGGTTGCGGTCAGAGGTCGCGTTGCGCCTTGAGCCGGCAGTGATAGGGGGGGGGTGTTTACGTGGCGAGTTGAGTTGACTGCACTCCCGCGGTGTCGGTCTCTCTGTGTGTGTCGGTCTGTCTGTGTGTGTCTCTGTGTACAGATATAATGGGAGGCTCATCGATGCCCGGGTGCGGTCAAGGGATGGCTCTCTTTTGCTCAACCACGTTATTTATGCCGATGATTTGGTAATAGCTGCTCATTCAGAGGAGGAGTTGGAGACACTGCTGCTAAGACTGGAGCGTGCCACTAAGAGATGGGGCCTTACCATCAGCCCCACCAAAACTAAGCACCTGCCTGGGTATTTTGTACCATCGGACACTCCACCCCCACAACTCCCAATCGGTGATGGGGCAGTTGTGGAGAGAGTGGAGAGTTTCCCATACCTGGGCAGTGTGCTTATGACCGGCTCCAGTTTAACAGCAGAGGTCTCACTCCGAATCAGTCGAGCGGCAATATCTTTCCATCGGTTGCGTAACGCTGTGTGGAAGCTACCTGGTCTGTCGCTCCGCACTAAGCTTCAGGTCTTCTCGGCCACGGTCATTCCCTCCCTTCTCTACGCTTGCGAAACGTGGACCCCCTTAATGAAACATCTTCGCTGGTTAGAAACATTTAGGCTAGCCTGCCTACGATCCATCCTGCGTTTAACCAGGCTGGATTGTGTGAGGAGCTCACAAATCCTTGAAAGATCTGGGCAAGGTCCCATCGGTGAGCTCGTCCTGCAGGCAAGGCTGCGTTGGCTGGGTCATGTAGACCGCATGCCCAGCCACCGCATGCTGAAACAGCTTTTGTTCGGCCGGATCGAGGCGGCTAAACGGGCGTGGCACGGGCTAGAGAAGAGATGGAGTGATACAGGAGGACGTGGAGCTGAGTGGACTTGCTGATGACTGGTACCAGCTGTGTCAAGATCGGCCTCTGTGGAGGAGGCTCGTGAAGGACGCTACTGGGAAGTTGGAGGCAGTCGCCCTCCAACAACAACAGAGGGCGGAGGAGCGACGCTCACAACAACGAGCGGAGCGGCGGGTGGCTAAAGCACAGCAGGTTGGCACAGTAGGGGGCACAGGTGGTGCATCAGCCAGTCATCTCAGTCGACCCGTGGCACCTGGGTCTGCCCCGTGACCTGCCAGCGGGCGTTCGACACTTCACGTGGCCTCAAGGTGCACATGGCCTGGCACAAGTGTCGTGGTGACGTCGCCGCCACTTAGTGGCGAATGGCGGTTGTTGTTGTGTCTGTGTGTCTGTGTGTGTCTGGCTGTCTGTGTCTGTCTGTGTGTGTATATGTGTCTGGGAGCGGCAGTGGTAGCGGGTGGTTGGGGTGTTTACGTGGCGAGTTGAGTTGACTGCACTCCCGCGGTGTCTGTCTGTGTGTGTGTCTGTCTGTGTGCGTGTCTGTCTGTGTGTGTGTGGGGAGCGGTAGTGTAGCGGTTAGCGCGCTGCACTACGAACCTGGCGACCCGAATTCGATTCCCGCTCACGGCCAACCCCAGTGACGATTATCTGAACTTGGTGCGATGTGTAAACATCGCCGCTAGGGAGACAAAGGCGGCCGGGCGTGGTGTTGGCTACCCACCCTCTCGTGGGCCGTGCTGGCCTTTATAGGTGCTCGCTAACAGCACTTGCCCCTACAGTCTAAAGGCTATATGGGGGATCTTTGTGTATGTGTCTGGGAGCGGTAGTGTAGCGGTTAGCGCGACGCTGCGCTACGAACCTGGCGACCCGGCTTCGATTCCTGCTCACGGCCAACACCCCAGTGACGATTATCTGAACCGGTCCTGGGCCTCCCCTAGGTGAACTCAGCCTCAAATGAGTACCCGGTGCGCTGTGTTAAATATCGCCTGGTGTTGGCCACCCACCCCCTCGTGTGCCGTGCCGGCCTTGATAGGTGCTTACTAACAGCACTTGCCCCGAACAGTTTGTTAAGTTTATACGGAGAATCTTTATCTTTGTCCTTTGCTCAATAATAACGCTGTAAATATTCCCTCCCAACGAAGGAATCAAAAGCAACCCAACAACATTCATAACCTTCCCTTTGGCGGGCAATCGTCAGCTCTCTCGAGCTGTCTCTCCACTGCTGGATGAATGCCGCCCCCCCCCACCGTCTCTCGGCAGTCGTTTGTGATGGAACGCACATCACATGATCTCTCCATGCACCGTTTGAAGCCCCACATCCATCTCGTTCATTCATTCATCATCGAGTTTCTCCCCCCACCCACCTTATTTCTTTGGCTGGCTATTCCATCACCAGTCTAGTAGTCGCTCTCTACCTTCCGTAGGCACCCCATTACTGTCCTGTCCACCCACCCCACCCCCCAAGCACACTCCGATTCGCGTTTGTTCGATTCACCCTGACTCGTGTTGCCGCCCCCACCACCCTTCTCCTTGTCCACTTCCTGCCTCGGTTTTTTATTGATAAGCGTCCGTTGCTACTAAACAGCGAATATCTACGTGAGTGTTCATTCCATTCGGGAACACTCCTGTTATAACGTGGGACTCGCGCCACGGTTATAACGCGGGCCACCGTTATAACGCGGGAAGCTCGCTGCGTGTCTGAGCGGTACGCGGAATTATATAGTAACGCCGTGTCGACGTACAACTTTCTCAAGATGCGTGTCTGAGCGGCACGGCGATACAGTCCGCAGCATGATACAGTAACGCGGCGTACCCTCTAGTTAGTTGTCATCTCGCTGCACGGTGTGCGTAGCGGCATATACAGCACATCATATTTCGCCAAACTTTATCGTTACATTATTTATGGGGGGGAAAATTATTTTCGCTGAACGCGGTTTATTTTTTCTTAACGCGGCACTTCGGCACTTTTATATTAAGGTAGAAGAGGAAGCAGCTGTTAATCAAAGCAGGTTACATCCTGTTGAGAAAGTGTTTTTTTTTGCGTAAGAGGTAACTTGCAAATTTGTTAAAGATGCACTGCAAAATTATCAATTTGTTGGCCAATGCAGATACAAATTGGTAGGTAGTTCGGTTTCCGCGATCCTAAACCTCTTTGGGGCACGCTCCCTCCTTTTGGCTGTCATTCCGCCACCAGTCTCGTCCATCTGCCATAATAGCAATGCAGAATCAGAATATTTATTTATAGTGGAGGAATCCGACGAGCTATAAAGCAAGTTTTTTTGTATGCATGTTGAACTTGTTTCGCACCGTACACAGCCAACCGCGATAATCAGAGGTGCAGTGTTGAGTCTATGGGCAGTGTTAATCGTCTATGGGCAGTGTTAATCGTCTATGGGCAGTTTGTATGTGTCGAACTTCATAACCAGCTGTGCTATGCGGAGATGCAGCATTGAGACTATGGGTAGTGTAGAGTCTATGGGCAGTATGTATTTATGTTGAACTTCTTTCGCACTGTACGTAGCCAACCGCTCCCATCGGAAGCGCGAAGCTGAACACCGCTGACTCGGAGGTCTCTGAGAACATCTTAAAGGAAGTTTGACTCCTATATTATTTTAGCGTATTGTAGCTCATCCTGTTTGTTTGTCTTGCACTAAATGAAATTCCTGTATAATAATTATAACATCCGGGATTGAGAGCTCATTGAGATAACGCATCTCTGTTTATCGCAAGGGAAGTCCGGTCCTCACGGCCCCTACAATCGTTCGGCATCTGTCGTGGTGGTGAGGTCACATTAGCGCGTGTGAAGTGACGGGCGGAGACCGGGCCGATGATTGGGCGTGGCTACGGTGGTGAGATGTTAACTCCCTCGCCGGGTATACAGGAGGTCGTGGGTTCGATTCCGACCTTGATGCCTGCTGTATATTTGAAGTTTGCGTGTTCTCCATGCAGTCGCGTGGATTTTTCTCCGGTTCCTCCATTTTTTCCCACCACATTTAGAGTCAACGTGTTTAGAGTATTTGGCCGCTATAAATGTCCACGTAATGATAAGCCACTTCGTTGAGCCTATAATTCGTGGTGGCCAGGTCACTTCTGAAAAAGAGATACATAACTCAGTGGGGCCTTGCTTGGTAAAAAAAAGTTTCGTTTTTAGTTTAATGTTGAATGAGCCCATGGTAAACTGGACTCCCAATGGTAAAATAGACTTCCATGGTAAACTGAACTCCTATGGTCAACTGGACTTCCACAGTAAACTGGACTCCCATAGTAAACTGGATTCCCATGGTAAATTGGACTTCCACAGTAAACTGGACTCCCATGGTAAACTGGACTCCCATGGTAAACTGGACTCCCATGGTAAACTGGACTCCCATGGTAAATCTGGACTTCCATGGTGAACTGGACTTCCATGGTCAGGGGTTGGCAACCAAAATAACAAGAGGAGCCATTATTTTTCCCAATTTGAAGAGCCGCACTGAAGTTCCTTAAAAGAGCCACCGCATGCGGATTATGGAGCGGCAGGTTGTGCCGACCCCCTGAACTAGACGGAAGGAACGTTGCAGGCCCACGCTCAACCCAATCCCACGCTTATTTAGGAGCGTGCGCGCGGGGCGTGTGTGCGTACGGCAGTGGCCTAGCCATCGGGTGTGCAGGCAGTGCAATTGTCGTTGGGCGTCATGGGCCGGAAGGGCCTCGGCGCCGGGCAACAAAGAGACGGCCAATTGGGCAGGCAGTGGATTTCGAGGTTGCCAAATTTGATTCCTCACACCAGAGCCCACGCCGGCTTTGGTACGTTTAAAACTCTCGATACGAGTGGGAAGCACCCGTGTTCGATGCAGTGGCGCAGAGCGATTTAAACTATAAACTGTTTGATCTATAAACGATTTTTTTTCATTTACCAAGTAAGGCCCCACTGAGCTATATAGCTCTTTTTCTGACACGACCGGGCCACACAAGTCATAGCTCAACGAAGTGGCTGTTCATTACGTGGAAATTCATTGCAGGCAAATACTCTAAAACGCGCATTTCTATATGTGGAGGGAAAATCCGAAGGACCCAGAAAAAAATCCATGCGGCCACGGGGAGAGAGAGCATGCAAACTCCAAATATACAGCAGGCGTCAGGGTCAGGATCGAACCAACAACCTCCTGTATACCAGGCGATGTAGGTGACAGCCCACCACCGTGGTGTGATGTTAACTTAATGATTGGCATGGGCCCTGATGCCGGGAACGAAATCGGGCTTCACCCTATCCATTTTGCTCCGCTATTCATAGCCCAGGACTTGGCCACTTTTGGCCCATGGGCCTCAGTGCAGTGGCATGCCCTGCACTCTGAGTGGCGAGGGGCGATGTGGTAGCAAGATGTTAACTCTCTCGCATGGTATGCAGGAGGTCGTTGCTTCCATCTCAACTCGGATGCCTCCTGTATATTTGGAGTGTGCGTGTCTCCCTGTCGTGTCGCGCCCCATCCCTGCATCGTGTACCCGCACCCGCTGCACCTTGGATCAGGCGTTGTCTGCGCGAGCAATCCGAACAGCCCGCACTGTAGCTCCGCCGCCTACAACGCCGATCAATAACCCTGATTTGCGGGCGGAGGAGGGTCGCTCGTCCAAAGGTTTTTACATCTAAGCGCCCACCCCGTATGCCGTAATCCGAGCGTCGACGAGCTTCCCCCCGGCTCAAAGTGTGTCGATAGCGCGCGGTGTTCCACTTTTTTTTTAAGAAAGATAATTTTGGGTGGGTAGTTAACATCTCCTAGCCACCGTGAAGATACTGAGAGGGAAAGACATGCAAACTCCAAATATACAGCGGGCGTCAGGGTCGGGGTATAACCCACGACCTCCTTCATACCATGCGAGGTAATTAACATCTCGCCACCGTGGTGCCCCCCCACGTAGACGTAGAAGCACCCACACTTTACCCCTCCGCACGCGACCTGCCGATCGACCGACTGCGGGTCTGTGCACCAGTTTATGCTGCTGGGTGGACGGAAGCGATGGCGTTTCAGAAACTCGGCCATTGTTTCAACTGCCGTGCCGGGATATCAATTAAAGCCAGCGAGATCCGAATCGGAAGCCCCAGTGCGCTTATCCATTTACACCGTGGTTGGACTTGTGAAGCTGTTAAGTGTGACCCCCCCCCCCATTCCAAGGCACTGTGCAGAAACGGTGGGCATGCTTGTTTCGCGGGAGATACCGAGGCAGTCCCGCTATGGGTGCGATGCGATTTCCGGCAAAGTGTTTGGTTTGAGACTTGGGGGACCAGGGAAAGCGGCTCCCAAGGAGTGCGACCTCTCGAATGTCTCGTTACTCGACATAAATGAATACAAAATTCGGTTTCAGAGTTGTTGAGTAGGATTGGGAGGGTTGGGGAGTTTGCTTAATACGCAATCGGATGTATCGCTTCGTTTTTTACACGTGAAAGGCAAGCCGCTCTTTCTCGTGAGTGGACATCTCGTCGGCCTGCGAATAGATGAATGAACGTGACCGTGCCTCGTGTGGCCGTGTTCCTCGATTGAACGCGAGTCCGCGCTGGTGTTTTTGGTTAGCGTTGGCGCCCACGCCCGACTTTCAGTTGCTCGCGAAGAGGGGGCGGGCGCGAGGCGTGTTGTGTTTTTTCTCACATTAGTTTTAGGGGTTTCTTGGACTTTGCAGTTGTAAACAGTAAAGTGAAGTTCTCACCCCCCACCCCCCCCCCCCATTAACGTCAAAACAAAACTGTGGCAAGAGGCCCAGGATGGATTTCGAGAGCCTGCATTCCTCGGCGCGCAATTTATGATATTTTTTTTGGGGCATAGCAACGTGGACGGCTCGGGAAAAAACAAAAAACACTTTCCCCCCCCACGGCAAGAGTTTGTTTTAAGTCCATTCGTCGCTCAGGTAGCGTCGTTAACCTCCTTTAGCTTTTGCCCCTCCGTAGGGGTTTGGCGGTTTGGGGTCCAGGCTCACGGTTTCGTTCGCTCGTAACGCGGCGGCAGTTGCGTTCCCGAAGAACGCAGCGATTATGCAAAAATCGCGTCGTAATAAATGATGTGTCATATAGGGGGTAAAGCAACAGTCTGCGATGACGCGCGAGACGCATAACGCGGGGCCCGAACAAAGGCCGAGGCGCATGGTGGGTAGCATCTAGAAGCATCCAGCAGCATCCTAATGCCTTGGCAGCCGTAACAACCGCTTATTCCTACTCGCGCGACGTAGTTCTGTCCGCTCAATCGCGTTATATCCAGTTCGCTTCCCTTGTCTTTTTTTCACTTATCTTGACTACAGCTCTCTTATCTTTGGCCTTCTTTAATCTCACCCATCTAAACTGAAACTGAGACAATTTTTTATTATAGCAGGTAATGCCCACTGAGCAATATAGCTCTTTTTCAGAAGCGACCTGGCGATCACAAATAATAGCCTAACGAGAAGCGGCTTATCACGTGGAAATTGATTGCAGCCAAATACCCTAAACGCGTGATGTTGATTCTAAATGTAGAGGGAAAAACCGGAGGACCCGGAGAAAAATCCACGCGACCGCGGGGGTAATATGCAAACTCCAAATATACAGCCGTCAGGGTCGGGATCGAACCCATGCCTCCCATATACTGGGCGAGCTAGTTAACTTCTCGCCACCGCTTCAGCCTAATTCTGTAATTCTTTATGTCTCTGTCAGCAAGACATACAGTGAGGGGAAAAATTATTGGATCCTCTGCTGATTTTGTACATTTGCCCACTGACAAAGAAATGATCAGTCTATAATTTTAATGGTAGGTTTATTTGAACAGTGAGAGACAGAATAACAACAAGAAAATCCAGAAAAACGCATGTCAAAAGTGTTATAAATTGATTTGCATTTTAATGAGGGAAATACGTATTTGACCCCCTCTCAATCAGAAGGATTTCTGGCTCCCAGGTGTCTTTTATACAGGTATCGAGCTGAGATTAGGAGCACACTCTTAAAGGGAGTGCTCCTAATATCAGCTTGTTACCTGTATAAAAGACACCTGTCCACAGAAGCAATCAATCAGATTCCAAACTCTCCACCATGGCCAAGACCAAAGAGCTCTCCAAGGATGTCAGGGACAAGATTTTAGACCTACACAAGGCTGGAATGGGCTACAAGACCATTGACAAGCAGCTTGGTGAGAAGGTGACAACAGTTGGTGTGATTATTCGCAAATGGAAGAAACACAAAAGAACTGTCAATCTCCCTCGGCCTGGGGCTCCATGCTAGATCTCACCTCGTGGAGTTGCAATGATTATGAGAACGGTGAGGAATCAGCCCAGAACTACATGGGAGGATCTTGTCAATGATCTCAAGGCAGCTGGGACCATAGTCACCAAGAAAACAATTGGTAACACACTACACCGTGAAGGACTGAAATCATGCAGCGCCCGCAAGGTCCCCCTGCTCAAGAAAGCACATATACATGCCCGTCTGAAGTTTGCCAATGAACATCTGAATGATTCAGAGGACAACTGGGTGAAAGTGTTGTGGTCAGATGAGACCAAAATGGAGCTCTTTGGCATCAACTCAACTCGCCGTGTTTGGAGGTGGAAACATTATACTTTGGGGGTGTTTTTCTGCTAAGGGGACAGGACAACTTCACCGCATCAAAGGGACGATGGATTTCCCTCATTTAAATGCAAATCAATTTTTTACATTTTGACATGCGTTTTTCTGGATTTTTTTTGCTGTTATTCTGTCTCTCGCTGTTCAAATAAACCTACCATTAAAATTATAGACTGATCATTTCTTTGTCAGTGGGCAAACGTACAAAATCAGCAGGGGACCAAATACTTTTTCCCTCACTGTATCTCTCAGTTTGGCCATAACTCGTAGGGCCTCTCCCAAGGACCTTCGTGGCCTATATCAGCCAATTCCCCGCCCCCCCCCCCCACCCTCGTGCAACCAGTTAAATTAGCACGACGTGCTAGTGCCTCGCGAGCGCCTTCCAATCGTTGACACAAGGACCCGTTTACAATCGAGGTCTTATTTGATTTGCCCCTTCTTGCCTCCAATGTCACTACGTAAAGTGACCCTCACTTCTTCGTGGGTAGTTAACCATAGCAGATTCACTGAAAGACCGATGAGCTCTGTAATTAACACTTACTGGCTCAAGGCTGCTGATAGAGATAAGCCCCACATATTGCTTGAACGGGCGTGGGCACACTTGGAGTTTTTAGGGTGCTTGTGCGTGTGGGTGTGTGTGCAAGTGTGTGTGTAGGGAGTGATAGTGTAGCGGTTAGCGCGCTGCGCTATGAACCCGGCGACTCGGGTTCGATTCCGTTACCAGCCTTCATAGGTGCTCGCTAACAGTACTTGCACCTACAGTCTGTTAAGGCTATATGGGGGATCTTTGTCTTTGTAGTGGGGAGCGGTTGTGTAGTGGGGAGCGGTAGTGTAGCGGTTTGCGAGCTGCGCTACGAACCCGGAACCCGACAGTGACCCGAGTTCGATTCCCGCTCACGGCCACCAACACCAGTGATGATTATCTGAAATGGTCCTGGGCCTCACCTAGGTTGACTCAGCCTAAAATGAGTACCTGGTGCAGTGTGTAAAAACATCGCCACTGGGGAGACAGGTCGTCGGGCCTGGTGCCGGCCACCTACCCCCTCGTGTGTCGTGCTGGCCTTCATAGTTGCTCGCTAAAAGCATTTGCCCCAACAGTCTCTTTAGGCTATAAGAGGGGGGATCTCTGTCTTTGTCGTCAGGGGTACAGCTGGTGCATCTGCCAGTCATCTCAGTCAACCCATGGCACCTGGGTCTGTCCCGTGACTTCCTGACAGCAAGCCTTCGACACTTCACGTGGCCTCAAAGTGCACCTGGCCTGGCACAGGCACCGTGGTGACATCACCATCACTTAGTGGCAAATGGCGAGTGTTTGTGTGTGTGTGTATATGTGCCTGTATGGGGAGTGGTTAGTGCACTGCGCGACGAACCCGGGGCAGTGCCGTGACGGAATCGTTAGTAGTTCCCAGGCAATCCTGCGGAGGGTGCCACCTCCACAGATATAACGCCTAACCCCCCCCACCCAACCTATTGTAAAGAATTCAAATGCAATGTGGCTTTTTATATCGCTGTCTACATGCGAAAAAACCCCAAAACTCCAGATGGTCTGCAGGATAGTGGGCTCATTTGTTTTATGGTGAAAAAGAAAGCAGGAGTCTCGGTCATAGGCAGAGTTAGAAAGGAAGGCCTCAATCATGGACTTGAACAGGGTCTTGAAGTTGACTGCATGATTGCTGCTGCTACTATTTTTATTTTACCAGGTAAGAAGCGACCTGGCCATCACAAACGATGCTCAACAAAGTGGCTTATCATCATGTCGACATTTCAAGTAGACAAATACTCTGAATGCGTGATGTTGATTCGAAATGTGGAGGGAAAAACCGGAGGACCCGGAGAAAAATCCACGCAACCACGGGGAGAGAAACATGCAAACTCCAAATATACCGCAGGCATCAGGGTCTTGATCGAACCCACGACGTCCTGTATACCCGGTGAGGGAGTTAACATCTCGCCATCGTGGCTGGGAGCTACAGACTATGGGGACCGCAGGTGAGAAATGAGTGACCACCCTTTAAGTGAATGTTGACTGGGGAGCCTATAGAGAAGCTCTTAAATTCCTCGAGTGGAGAGTTCATGGAGGAGAGTAGAGTATGTATGGTTTGAATCCATGGAGTGCCTTGAAGATCCTTAACATTTATCTGGGACTTGATTGGGGAACCACTCAGAACCGTTAAGGCACACACGTGTAACTCACTCGTTACTGGATTGGAGATTCTAAATGAAACCCGTTGTTTTTAAACTACAATGCCACAAATGGAAAACCTTGCCTATTAGCGGTGCGACAATGCAGTATTTTACTAACGATCGATTGCTAAGGCTCATGATAACAGGCATTGAATCACGTGTGAAAGAAACGATAAATTACATCTGTGAAAAAGAGCTTTGTGGCTCATCGGATTCCTCCAGTATAAATAATTATTCTGATTCTGATGTCACAAGTAGGATAATGGATTGAACAAAATTCAACAAAGCAAGAAGACATCAAAAACCCCATAAAAATCAACAAATGAGATGGTAAAAAAACATTGACAAAAGAAAGATTTTGGTTTAATTTGAATCGGCGGCCCTGAATTGCGACAGTTCGTCAATTTGTCCAGGGTGATGAATCGATAAATCCCTGTTATCAGCAAGTTTGACATTGACATTTGGTGACATTTTTCAGAAACCGGAATAACAGCAACAGCAGAGACATCCGCAGAAGCACCAGCAGTAGAAGCAGCAGCAGTAGTAGAAGTAGCAGTAGTAGAAGTAGCAGCAGCAGTAGAAGCAGAAGCTCGGGATGATTCTCATTTTGTTTACTCTCAAAATGTTGTGATGCCAGCTGTCAGCATTGGGCTGGGTACAGCTCGCTCAGGTTGGGGGGGGGGGTAGAGGGGGAAACCCACCCTCACCTTGCAGCCCCATGATGAACAGACACCGGGTCACCCATCCAAGTACTAACCAGGCTCAACTCAGCTGAGCTTTGGAGATGTGACAAGATAGGTCGCACCCTCAGCACTGCCGTCTCCTGGTACACACCTCTCAGCCCCGTGACGAACAACAAACACCTGGCAAGCCATCGTAGGGTCACCCATCCAAGTAATAACCAGGCTCAACTCTGTTTAGTTTCGAAGGGCCTCTCCCAAGGACCTTTGTGGTCTATGATTTGGTCATAGGCACCACATTCCAAACAACGCAAAACTAAGCTAAAACCTAAACTAATTTTTATTTTTCCAGGTAAGGCCCACTGAGCTATATGGCTCCTTTTCAGAATTGACCTGACCACAAATGGTAGGTCAACGAAGTGGCTCATCATGTGGACATTTCTAGCAGCCAAATACTCTAAAATGCATGATGTTGATTCCACAACTTGGAGAGACAAACCGGAGAACCCGGAGAAAAATCCACGCGACTACGGGGAAAACATGCAAGCTCCAAAAATGCAAGCGTTAGAGTCGCGCGCCTCTTCCTGTAGGCACGGTTTATTTAGCTCTTTTCTGTGTTGGCAAGTGGTGTACAACTTTCATTGTCAAAGATGGCTTACAACAGAGGGGCGTAAGGCATACTTCTGGTGAGCCAGCGCTGGTGAAGGCAGGGGCTTGGTGGATGACGCAGATTCGTCAGACTTCCATTGTGAGAAATGGCACTTCGGGTAATGGCTGCCCTGCATAAAGGCTATCACCAAACGTGTGGTGGGATTACTTGGCTGCTCTAAATCTCAAAACGATAAGCCACTTCGTTTAGCTATCATTTGTGGCCAGGTCGCTTCTGAAAAAGAAGCTACATAGCTCAGTGGGCTTTACCTGGAATTTTTAAAAATTTCCTTTTCCATACTTTGTACTCCTATCGGGTTTTGGTTGTTGTATTGTTTTATTGTTGTTAATTTCTGACCCCATGCCCCAACCTGGACATCCGTGAAAAAGATGCTTCGTAGCTCATCGATTTCTCCAGGATAACTAAAGATTCAGATTTTTATCTGATCTGAACTGTATCTCACTCTTTATCATCATTAGACCTCCTTTGCCAGTACCAAAATATAAGAATAGGGTTTTTCCCCTTTTTTCTGGCAACAAAACTAAAACCTTTTTTACAAGGATTAATGTCTGCATTAACCACAATACCAGCAGTCAAAATGCAAACAAAAAACATACTATGATAATATATGCATTGTCCTTGAAACTGATTGGTCCACACCAAGGGACGGCTTTCTTTTGAGCCTCGACCCAATTGGTGTTTGACCAGTTGGTGCTGACGCCTATTGGCGTCATCTGGTCGAGCACCAATTGGGTCGAGGCTCAAAAGAAAGCCGTCCCTTGGTGTGGACCAATCAGTTTCAAGGACAATGCACATATCATAGTATGTTATTTGTTTGCATCTTGACTGCAGGTATTGTGGTTAATGCAGACATTAATCCTTGTTAAAAGGTTTCAGTTTTTTTGCCAGAAAAAGGGGGAAAAACACTATTCTTGTATCTCACTCTGTCACGTAGCGGTGGTTAAACGAAAAATTGACAAGCACAGATTTTGATGAAGAAGCAGGAAGAACGCCCCGTGGCATGCAGGCACAATTTATATCAGACTGCGCTAAACGGGACATCGCTCTTCACAAGCCACAGTGCGGCTCATACGCAGCTGCCCACGCTGAATTGGGGCCACCGTGTACAGGACTATTCACTAGTCCGGGATAACCAACTATTTAAAGAATGTTAATGCGCCCGCTTAAAATAAACGAAAACTATACCCGCCTCACCTCCTTGTGTAAATCTCATCGAATCAGTCGTCTGCTGAATTAATTTCTGGCTTTTTATCTTGGGCCCGGGCCAAAATTGAGTGAACAAGTCTGGTTTGTGCCGGTTTATTGTACTTGGCAAAAACGTATAAGATTTCACATTGGAGTAATTGTTTTCCAGCCATCTAATATGATTGTAGTGTAGCTTGGATGACTGCATTGGTTTACACTCAATTAAAATTCCTTTCATTGTCTACAAAGGGGGAGTTAAAATGGAAATTGATACTAGTCTTTCCAGAATGATTGATAATATTGAAGTTGTCATTGGTCGAGAAACATTTTCTAAACCTTGCTTACTTATTCGAATGGATGGCTTCAACATATTTCTCTTTTCAATAATCTTCAAACAATGTACATATGAGTGACAAGAGGCTAATGGATCTGTGGTTCTTCCAAGTCTGTTCCTTATGAACAGTTTTCAACACGAGAGTAATTGTTCCATCGTTCCATGAATGAAATATTTTCACTTCTGTGTGTACACGGAGTGAAAAGATGGGCTACTTTTGTTCCAAGAGCTGGTCTCACTTCTTTGATGATGGCCACAGTTACAACATACAGTGAGGGGAAAAAAGTATTTGATCCCCTGCTGATTTTGTACGTTTGCCCACTGACAAAGAAATGATCAGTCTATAATTTTAATGGTAGGTTTATTTGAACAGTGAGAGACAGAATAACAACAAAAAATTCCAGGAAAACGCATGTCAAAAATGTTATAAATAGATTTGCATTTTAATGAGGGAAATAAGTAGTTGACCCCCTCTCAATCAGAAAGATTTCTAGCTCCCAGGTGTCTTTTATACAGGTAACGAGCTGAAATTAGGAGCACACTCTTAAAGGGAGTGCTCCTAATCTCAGCGTATTACCTGTATAAAAGACACCTGTCCACAGAAGCAATCAATCAGATTCCAAACTCTCCACCATGGCCAAGACCAAAGAGCTCTCCAAGGATGTCAGGGACAAGATTGTAGACCTACACAAGGCTGGAATGGGCTACAAGACCATTGCCAAGCAGCTTGGTGAGAAGGTGACAACAGTTGGTGCGATTATTCGCAAATGGAAGAAACACAAAAGAACTGTCAATCTCCCTCGGCCTGGGGCTCCATGCAAGATCTCACCTCATGGAGTTGCAATGATCATGAGAACGGTGAGGAATCATCCCAGAACTATACGGGAGGATCTTGTCAATGATCTCAAGGCAGCTGGGACCATAGTCACCAAGAAAACAATTGGAAACACACTACGCCGTGAAGTACTGAAATCCTGCAGCACCCGCAAGGTCCCCCTGCTCAAGAAAGCACATATACATGCCCGTCTGAAGTTTGCCAATGAACATCTGAATGATTCAGAGGACAACTGGGTGAAAGTGTTGTGGTCAGTTGAGACCAAAATGGAGCTCTTTGGCATCAACTCAACTCGCCGTGTTTGGAGGAGGAGGAATGCTGCCTATGACCCCAAGAACACCATCCCCACCGTCAAACATGGAGGTGGAAACATGCTTTGGGGGTGTTTTTCTGCTAAGGGGACAGGACAACTTCACCGCATCAAAGGGACGATGGACGGGGCCATGTACCATCAAATCTTGGGTGAGAACCTCCTTCCCTCAGCCAGGCCATTGAAAATGGGTCGTGGATGGGTATTCCAGCATGATAATGACCCAAAACACACGGCCAAGGCAACAAAGGAGTGGCTCAAGAAGAAGCAAATTAAGGTCCTGGAGTGGCCTAGCCAGTCTCCAGACCTTAATCCCATAGAAAATCTGTGGAGGGAGCTGAAGGTTCGAGTTGCCAAATGTCACCCTCGAAACCTTAATGACTTGGAGAAGATCTGCAAAGAGGAGTGGGACAAAATCCCTCCTGAGATGTGTGCAAACCTGGTTGCCAACTACAAGAAACGTCTGACCTCTGTGATTGCAAACAAGGGTTTTGCCACCAAGTACTAAGTCATGTTTTGCAGAGGGGTCAAATACTTATTTCCCTCATTAAAATGCAAATTAATTTATAACATTTTTGACATGCGTTTTTCTGGATTTTGTTGTTATTCTGTCTCTCACTGTTCAAATAAACCTACCATTAAAATTATAGACTGATCATTTCGTTGTCATTGGGCAAACGTACAAAATCAGCAGTGGATCAAATACTTTTTTCCCTCACTATATGCTCCAGAAGCATTTCTTTTTTTCATACGGTGAAGAGCAGAGTCCAATTAAAGTGTAACATCTGGAACTTTCTCTTCATCTGAGAAAAAAACTTGTATTTGTTGTTGTAATGTTCTGACCTGCCCCCTAACTGGAAAAAAATAGATTATAGCTCATCGGATTCCTGCAGTACAAATAAATATTCTGATTCAGATTGACGGAGACGGAATCGCTCATTTAGCGGCGGAAATTTCACGTTCAAAATAACGTTTTGGACGAGCGGCATCTTCGTCATACGTTAGGCTTTGAAGACGTTATCTAACTCGATTTTTGTAGCGATAATCCAACACTAACCCCCCCCCCCCAACCCCGGGCACGTTACTTAACACCGCTAACCCAACGCTCATCCGAGGACTGTGAACCTCGGCATGTAAATAGGGCGACTGTGCGCTAAGCGAGCTGGCGGGGACGGCGAAACCGCGTGCCTCGTCGCTACTCTCCGCGAAAAGAGCAAGGGAGCGGCAGTGGGCATTGGAGAGAAGCTAATGAGCGTAAAAATACAGCCCAAGAAACGTAGTCCTTGGGGAGGTGGGGGGGTGGTGGGGGTCGAGTGTGAGGCATGCGTACGATCCGCCCCTGGCCGGTGAATTCAGGAACATTTTGAAATCAGAGTTTGCAAAAAATAGACGTGGGATGTGGCCTCGCCAAGTTAAACCGTTTGTACACAACAGCGCCATATTAGGCTTAAGGCAAACAGTGAGCCGCTTGTTCAGCAGTCTTAGCGTGCACACACACGTGCACGAGACCCTCGCCTCCGCAGCCCCATCATACATCCTTATAGCAGCTGCGGGGGCAGCGGCTTTTGGCTGGCTGTCGAACAAAGACGGTCACCACACCGCGTGGCACTTTCAGATGCGCTTCTGCGGCCGTACCTGGAATGCTCTTCCTCCCAAAGATTAGGAAGCCGCTGGAGCTACGCACTTTTAAATCTACATTGAAGACTCATTTCTTAACTGTTTAGTTTGTTGTCCTTCCCCCGCACCACCCATTGCCATGGCTGACTACGTACGGTGGAAAAGCAGTTCAACGTACATACACGCAAACATGCTTTTTATGGCGATATATCCTGATCGTGACGTGTAGAGGGATTATCAAAGTGCTTAGGAAAGAATGGACACGCGTCGAATGAACATTTGTTACTCATGTACGTACGCTGAATTTCTTTCGCACCGAACGTAGCAAAACTATGCTAATGGGAGTTTCGTCAATTAATGAAATAATCGGAGAGTGCAGCTCCTAAGTGAGCAGGAAAACCCCTCTGACCAAGATGAGTCTCTTTTACCCGTGGTGGTGGTAACAAAAGCCGAAGGTGATTTCCATCACAGCAAGAGGTGTGATTCGTTACCGTGGGATGGGTCCTTCTATCGAACCTCGCATGTCAAGATGCAGCTGTTTTGAATTGATGGTCTATGTATGTTGAACTTTGGCACCGTACATAGCCAACCGTGTAAATCGGAGGTGCAGGGGAAGGACAAAGAACTAAGAGGTGTAAGCTTAAACGTAGTGTTTCAGTATGTGAATGTATTTGTTTTAAACTAATTTTATTTTATTTTACCAGGTAAGACCCACCGAGCTATATAGCTCTTTTTCAGAAGTGACCTGGCCACAAATGAGAGCTCGACGAAGTGGCTTATCACGTGGAAATGTGTGGGAGCCAAATACTCTCTAAACGCATGATGTTGATTCTAAATGTGGAGGGTTAAACCGGAGGACCCGGAGAAAAATATACACGATCACGGGGAGAGAGACATGCAAACTCCAAATATACAGCAGGCATCAGGGTTGTGATCGAACCCACGACCTCCTGCATACCAGATGAGGTCTTTAACATCTCGCGACCTGTGACACCCAACACGGTGTCGTAACGTTATTGATTTAGCTCTCCGATGCGTTTCTGGGTTGTACCCCGAAACGTTCGGCACGATGTCCGACGTTTCTCTCCATGGGCTGGGAGCTTCTTCGGGAACTGAATTCAGTTGAATTCAAATTTTAGATACGCGTGTTATGATCGGAGAAAAAACTTTAGTTCAGTCAAGTTCTTCGTGTAGATTATCCAACGTGAACGGGACTTTCATCGCGTATAGAGTAGCGTTGCTATTAGGGACTTGCCTAAGAGAAAAGAAACGTTCATACCAATCGAATGGTTTTCCCCCAACCTTGGAGACACTCAGCAGAAAAAAAAAAATTTCGTCACATTTTCAAACGGATTTTGCCCTAACACACTGCCAATTAAACACATCTGAAGTGAATCTCCCGCTGGAGAGGGTTACGCAATACATGCATTTGCGTGATTTTATTTCCCCCTCCCCCGAACCACTTGTCTTGTTAGTAGCACCAACAGCCAACAGTGATGCTCAGTTTTACAGCCGCGAAGGGGAGCATGGCTTTGCCCCCCCCCCCACCAAGGCCCCGTTATCGCTCGTAAAAAACACCTGACCTTGTGAATTTCTCAGTGTGAGTGCACTTCTGGCATCTGCCTTTGTCCTATTCCCCCCTCGCCACACCCAGTTCGGTACGTGGCAGCAACGCTGCCAATTTTCACTTCATAGTTATATTTATTTTCGTTCCCCTTGTAGTTCCCAGGGCATAATAACAATAAGAATGTTTGCCACGCAACGGATCGAGTGGGCACCCGCGTTCTGTTGGAACGCCGCGAAAAATAATTGCCACTACAAAAAATTACATGTCACACGCGTGTAATCTGCAGCGCTTTCCAACGCATGTCTTGCCCTCAGAAGTACAGTGTTAGCGATAATAATGTTACTAAAAAAAGACTCAAACTTTTTATTTTATCACGTAAACATTCCGGTCGGGAAATGACAACATATTGAAGACCTCCCCTCACTGAATTGTGATCCCCCGTGCCTCTCTCACAAGAGAGAATTCAGAGTCTAATTTGGTTCTCGCGTGGATAAATAAGCGCATGGATCAATCTCTCGGGAGAGGCTGAACCCTGGATTCGTTGTCTTTGCGCTCTCATGAATAGCACTTTCTTAAGCACGGAAGGCTAAAGAAAATACCGATTTGTTTTTTTTCAGTTTTGAAGGGTTGAAGGCCATTCTCGTCACTTTCTGGCTCCGGAGCGACATTTGAGCTGCACTCAAATCCCAAGAGTGATGATTATTATTAGTATTAAGGCTTCATTTCCCACCGTGTAATTTCCGGGTCGGCGGGCAGACTTGAGTCCAGTGTGTGGCACGGTCGTGGCGAGTAGCCGCAATCGTAACGAGAGGCAAAACCACTGGGGGTGAGTGCTGTGTGTGGAAATGTTCTGGGTCACCCACTGAAACAGGACAAATCCCAAATTAATTCTCGCTTATTATAGGTGAAAAAGAACGCGCCACGAGGCTTTGCATGCTATTTTGTTTAACCACTTATAGGGAGCTTACATTTACGGTATTTATTTTAAATACTCAGAGCTTCACTTTACATCTCTCGTTTACGTAGTCGCGTGCGTGCACGCGCGTTTGTGGTTTTTTGTTTGTGCCTGCGAAGAGCTCCCTCCCCCCCTTTTGGAAAGGACACATTTCTGTCGGAAACGACCGCGTACACGCACAAGCATACGGTCTCAGCCTCGCTCGCTCACTCACTCGCTCGTTCGTCCCGAGCCCGTAGCCCTGCGGTTGACGCTTCGCTCGCCGGAATAAACGAGGCAAAAGCTTCCAAGTCCAGTAGACTCTCGATTATCTGCATTCCGTTGATCTGATTTGCGGATTAACCGCGCGGCACCTGGGATTTTAACGTAAATTAATAACTCGTGGATTTTCCCTTGAGCCCAAATTAATAATCTAAAAACAGTTGTACATTGTTATTCTTGGAAATGTTTATTACAAGTCACATGCTTAAACAAACAGATATGTGTGCTCCGGTTAATCCGAAATCCACGTGATCGCCTCTACAGTACAGTAGTTGCAATATCTTTACAACAGTGGGCGGAGTTTGATTGTTGTTGATTGCCGGAGCTCTGCTGTCATCATCTCAGTGGTCAGAGTCTACTACGAGGGAGGATGAAAGTGTTATCATTGAGCACGTGCATCAATCCATTCTTTGACTACACATCTTTGTTTTGTTCACAAACAGACTAAATTTTCTTCATGTAAACGTAATTTATACCTATTTTAGCGTTTTTTTGGCATAGAGATCTGCGGAAGATGGTCATATTTTTGGATTATCTGTGATTTTAAATTATCCGCGACCGTCCCCCTCGTCATTGGCACGGATAATCGAGAGTCTACTGAAGTTTCAAATTGAGGGGAGGTGAAATATGACAAAACATAGAATCACGGTCCAGTTTGTGTTAAATGTTTTATCTTGTGTTTTATTTTTAAGCGTCGTGGGTATTTTTTTTCCTTCTAACCTAAGCTGGCTCTATCTGAACCGGTCTATCCGGAACAGATGCAGTCGTGTGGAGTGTCCAAAATGCGATTCGCTGAGAGACGGCAGGTTCGTGAATAACGAGGGAATACTCTGCCCGGTTAGACAACGCCGGGAGTGTGAGCTGAAGAGGCAATGCGGTGAAACGGGGTGGGAACAGAGAAGGAAATTCAAACTTGAAAGGAGCAGCTCTTCCCCGTATAGCCTTTGTCTTTGCATCAAAGACATAGATCCTATGTATAGCCTTCACAGACTGTTGGGGCAAATGCTGTTAGCGAGCACCTATGAAGGCTGGAGTGGCACACGAGGGGGTGGATGGCCAACACCACGCCCAGCCGCCTTTGTCTCCCCAGTGGCGATGTTTACACACCGCACCAAGTACTTATTTGAGGCTGAGTTGACGTAGGGGAGGCCCAGGACCGGTTCAGATGATCGTCAACCTGGTGTTGGCCGTGAGCGGGAATCGAACTCGGGATCGGAGCGCAGCGCACTAACCGCTGCGCCACCGCTTCTCCACCCCCCTTTGCACCACGTGCATCCACCTGCAACGGACCACATTGGATAACTTTACTTGGTGGGGAAGAAGGGGACGCTGCGGGTCGAGACTCTTGCAGAGTCCCACGAGCGGTACTGCGACGTGTGTATGTACAGTCGCTCATCGATTTATTCGGCACTGCGCGATTATCCGGCTGCTTCCAATGCTATCTGGCGGTCCCCCCTGCCGATCCGGCGAAACCGGTAAAACCGCTCCAAAGGCTGTGACCCCGTCCGGCAATCGGCACCATGTGCGAAGCAATAAAAAAGTAGCTACGCTTGAATTCAGTGTCCAATTATAATACAACCCCCTTTCATCACCCCATGCAGAGTCTTTGCGATTGGAGTAGTAAGTACAAGGACTCCTCTACTTATGAAGATTCGACTTATGTACTCTCAGAGATATGAACAAACCTGTTCGTATGTCCAGTTGCCTGTTCAAAAGGCGTGTAATAGATGGCAGTGGTGGCATCTACATCTGCAGAATATGAAAAACCAGTGGCATTTACATCTACAGGAGATTATACATTTTTTAAAGCCATTCCCCATGTTGAGTGTACATACCGCAAAACATGTTTGGACAAATTGACTTACGGACAGACTTCTGGAACCTAACTCGTTCGTAAGTAGAGGAGTCCCTGTACAGTACAGTGAATACAATAACTTTTTACATTAGGATATTTATTTTTGTCTATTTGTATTCATGCCAGTTTCACATAGTAAACACATTTAAAACCCTAAAAACGTGTCCACAACATCTAAAAACAACGTTATTCAAGAATGTGCAAAAGTAAGCTATTTTTTAATAATGATGACGTGGTGATTATCCGACATTTTTGAAAATCCTGTGCCCCCTTGCCCCCAAAGCCGCCGGATAATTGATTATCTATTGGATGTTCAAATTTTTTATCGAATGTATGTATGTTGAACTTCTTTAGCACCGTGCATTGCCAACCGTGCTAATAGGAGATCCAGGCGAAGGACAACAAAGTAAACACACAAACAGCAGTTCTAAAGAAATTAGTTTCGATCTAGATAATTTACAAGTGCAGAGCTTCAGTGGCTTCCTAATGTCGGAAGGAAGAGCATTTCAGACGGCCACAGAAGCGCATCTGAAAGCGCGCGATGTGGCGACCATCTTTGTTCGATGGCTAGTAGCTAAAAGCCGCGGCGAGGATGACCAGAGTTTGCGTGTTGGTTTATGCTCCTTGACGAGATCAGCAAGGTATTGTGGTTCATTTGTGGCAATCACTTTGTGTGCGTAATGAGCGCGACCTTACAATGCATTCGTTGGGCAACCGGAAGCCAATGCAGCTCAGCGAGCAATGGAGGGACATGGTCGGATCTTGTTATTTTGTTGTTTCTCTTCAACGTGACTTTACCGAAAAAACTAAGAATATGAATTACTGCAGTCACGAAAGCTTTAAATCAAAATTTAAGCTCAAGCTTGATAATGTTTTTGCCAGACGTTACCGTAGAGTAGTGAGTTGCAATCATCGAGCCTTGTCCATACTACGCTACACGCCGCCGTGTTGGCTATGTGACGACTCAGCAGTGGTCGAATATGTTTTAGAGCTCTGATATGAAAATTTCAGGACCTGGCTATACCGCGCTCACACATGGACGTGTGGGCGCGGTGAAATGTTCCCCGCGGAAACCTAGGCACGATTGTAGTTCCCTACGGTTTAGGGAAGGAACTCGCAGTCTTCAAGATGTGGGGAGCTGCTCCACCGGCTAAAAACGAGGCATACAGTGGCAGCGGAATGATTCATCATCATCAATTCTCTAAGCTTTTCGAAACATTTATCTGGACATCTGTGGAAAGAGCTTTATATCTCATCGGATTCCTCCAGCATAAACAAAGATTATGGCAAATCGCCCGATGATGCTGGATGTAATTACCAGCGAAACGTCGTATTCAAATTGTAAATGTCGATTTAATCTGCAACACACTGGTGGGCCGGAGTAGTAACTGATTGGCGCGTTGTTTACTTGACAAATGTTACTGGTTGTGTTGGGTGGTGGAGGGTTACGACACATTTATACTGACGCGATCTCACCCAAAAACCTTTATTATAGAATAATATTGGTCACGAAAGCCTACGTGTTAAACATTATGATTCTATGTTGATTTAAAGCTTTCGTGACTGCAGGAATTCACAATCTTTTGTTCTTTCGGTAAAGTCACGTAACTTTACCGAAAGAACCAAAGAGTATTATAATTCTACTTGAATAATGTGCATGTGTGTTGGATACGTCAGGGTGGAGCTATGGTACACTGTTAGCGAGCTGCTGTGCTGTGAACCTGGCGACTCGAGTTCAATTCCTGGCCATGGCTAACAATCAGTGGTGAGTGATGCCGGAACCAGTCCTAGGTCGCCCCTGCCACCTTCAACCGGAAATGACCGGCGTAGCAAAGTTATGATCAATCCTCGTCACCAACATGACGTAGGGAGAGGCCTTCATCCAGCAAGTGCATTGACAAACGTCAGCAAATAATGATAAACCAATTACAATTGTTGTATGTAGTGGGCTCATGTCGCTCCCGGTGCCACTAGAGGGCGCTACGATTCATCACAGTGTTGCGAAAACAATTGATTAATCTCATCCCCCCATGGGTCTCAGGATCATTTGCAAATGTAATGTACCAACAGCTTGTCTCGTGCGTCTGAAACGAGTTGCCTTTACACCTTTCAGCGTACGATCGAAAAGCAATAAAAGCATTCACCATTTTAACACGTAGGCTTTCGCGGCCAATATTATCCATAAGAGGTTTTTGAGTTGGATTGCCCAAGTATAAAGTGGTGTCGTTAAACCCGCCATCACCCGACATAGCCAATTGGTAAGGTTTGTCACGAAAACAAAACGTGCCAATTCGTTACTAGTACAACACACCGGTGTTTTGTAGAGTAAACCCACAACTCGATCTGTAAATGTTGTGGGCTTACTCTCCAATATTCCGGAGAGAGAAGACGCCAGCCGCTCATCGCGGGGCCAGGCACGGCCGCCTTGCTGATCGTGATGCAGACTGCTAAGCGTGGTTCGTCATTGTTGCGGCAGATTGCCTCGTAGGTGTCCATTGCACATTTCGTAATTTGTTGTTTCCACTTTTATCACTGTCCTGTGCCAATATGCGTCAAGTAGTGGCCACATCTTTCCGCCACCCAATCTCTTATGTCGTCGTCAGCCGCTAGACTACTGCTCACACACAAAGACACAGATCCCTTGTATAGTCCTAACAGACTGTTGGGGCAAGTGCTGTTAGCGAGCACCTATGAAGGTCGGAACGGCACACGAGAGGGTGGGTGGCCAGCACCACGCCCGACCGCCTTTGTCTCCCCCAGTGGCGATGTTTACGCACCGCACCAGGTACTCATTTTAGGCCGAGTCGACCAAGGGGAGGCCTAGGACCGGTTCAAATAATCGCCACTGGTGCTGGCCGTGAGCGGGAATCGAATCCGGGTCATAGCCGGGTTCGTCGAGCCTTGCACTAACCGCTCACACACAGAAAAAGATCCCCCGTATAACCTTAACAGACTTTTGGGGCAAGTGCTGTTAGCGAGCACCTATGAAGGCCACACACGCACAGAGCGCGCCGCATTGTACAGTTGCAGACATTTACACAGACTGCAAGGACCCGGACCTTATGAGCGATAAGATGCTAATGCCCCCCCCCCCCCAACGTGCACGGCACAGGTTAGCAGAGTGACTGGCAGACATTGTGCCGACCTCAGCGTATATTATCCCTGAAGACGTAACCGTTCAATTCCTGTAACTGGAAATACAGCCATTGGGTGGTTGTAGAGGTGTGGGGGGCTGTGTGGGGGGTTGGGTGGTTGTATAGGAGGCTGTGTGTGGGGGGCTGGGTGGTTGTATAGTAGGCTGTGTGGGGGGCTGGGTGGTTGTATAGGAGGCTGTGTGTGGGGGGCTGGGTGGTTGTATAGGAGGCTCTGTGTGGGGGGCTGGGTGGTTGTATAGGAGGCTGTGTGTGGGGGGCTGGGTGGTTTAATAGGAGGCTCTGTGTGGGGGGCTGGGTGGTTGTATAGGAGGCTGTGTGTGGGGGGGCTTGGTAGTTGTATTGGAGGCTGTATGTGTGGGGGGCTGGGTGGTTGTATAGGAGGCTGTGTGTGGGGGGCTGGGTGGTTCTATAGAAGGCTGTGTGTGGGGGGTTGGGTGGTTGTATTAGAGGCTGTCTGTGGGGGGCTGGGTGGTTGTATCGGAGGCTGGGTGTGACGCACTGAGTGGTAATATAGAAGGTTGTGTGTGGGGGGCTGGGTGGTTGTATAGGAGGCTGTGTATGGGGGGCTGGGTGGTTGTATAGGAGGCTGTGTATGGGGGGCTGGGTGGTTTTATAGGAGGCTGTGTGGGGGGCTGGGTGGTTGTATAGGAGGCTGTGTGGGCGGCTGGGTGGTTGTATAGAAGGCTGTGTGTGGGGGGCTGGGTGGTTGTATAGGAGGCTGTGTGTGGGGGGCTGGGTGGTTGTATAGGAGGCTGTGTGTGGGGGGCTGGTTGGTTGTATAGAAAGCTGTGTGTGGGGGGCTGGGTGGTTGTATTAGAGGCTGTCTGTGGGGGGCTGGGTGGTTGTATCGGAGGCTGTGTGTGAGGCAATGAGTGGTAATATAGAAGGTTGTGTGTGGGGGGCTGGGTGGTTGTATAGGAGGCTGTGTATGGGGGGCTGGGTGGTTGTATAGGAAGCTGTGTGTGGGGGGCTGGGTGGTTGTATTATAGGAGGCTATGTGGGGGGCTGGGTGGTTGTATAGGAGGCTGTATGGGGGGCTGGGTGGTTGTATAGGAGGCTGTGTGTGGGGGGCTAGGTGGTTGTATAGGAGGCTGTGTGTGGGGGGCTGGGTGGTTGTATAGGAGGCTGTGTGTGGGGGGCTGGGTGGTTGTATAGAAGGTTGTGTGTGGGGGGCTGGGTGGTTGTATAAGAGGCTGTGTATGGGCGGCTGGGAGGCTATAGAGATGGCTGTGTGGTGGGGGGGCTAGGGGGAAGGATGTGTGGGATGCGTTGCGGAGCGTCCCCGGCTGGTCACGACCTTGGTGCTCTCAGCTGCCGTGCGGTTTTCCTGGGCGCTGGCCTCCGACCGTCGAGCGCCGTCCGTTGTGAAAGCGCTCGCGGGGCGGTCGCACGTCTCGTGTGGGCGGCTCCCTTCACCACCCCCCCCCGCTACCCACCCCCCACAACTCACCGGGAGACAGACGGGAGTCCTGTGGCGTACTCGCCATGAGCAGCTGTTTCAGCCTGAAGCTCGCCCGCCGCTCCACCAGAGAGGCAAAGAGCCCAGGTACGAGGGAGGGACGGCAAACCGGACAACTTTGCTTACTACGGGGTGTTGGCAGTCGTGAGGGTTGAATTCACGCTTGGTGGGGGGGAGCTCTGTGTGCTCGTATTATTATTAGGGCCTCCTAAAATATATATTTATACGGCCAAGTGGCTCAGCGGGAGAGCGAGGAGTGACTCGCAATCAAGAAAGTTGCTAGTTAAAATTAGTGGTTTGGGTCGACTCGGGCACATCATCACTCCCCGGGGTCGATATTATTTATGATGACCAATTTGTGGGGGAAGTCGACTGTGGTTGTGTCCTGCGGATAGGCTCGCCCCCTGCCATAGGAATGTGGAATTTTGCACCACTAGCTCGGGGCTGTGAACAGGAGATGATCGCCGCATCTGCTGCTGCTGGACATCTGTGAACAAAGAGCTTCACGGCTCATCGGATTTCTCCAGGATAAATAAAAATTCTGAGTCTGACTATTGTAACAAGAAATCTAAAACTTTGACTTTTTTGCTTTATTGTTGAATTTGAATACTGTTGCACTATGATACATATTATAAGTGATCAGGTAATTTATGTTGCGAGCTCACGATGTGTATTACTACCAAATTACGTCCCGAAATTTGATGTTCATTTTAACTTTGATTTAGCTTTGCAATCTGCATATTTTGTAAATATAAACAAAGTGTAACATAAATAGACTATGAAACTACCAGAGGGTTATTTTCGCATTGGATATGGTTGCTGGTAATAAAACGTGAAAGGGAAGGAATTGAATATGCAAGGTCCGACCGTGTCCATCCGGTGCTCTCCGAGCTGCATTGGCTTCCAGTTGCCAAACAAATACACTGTAAGGTCGCTCTCATTACGCACAAAGCGCTTGACACAAATGAGCCACAACTCCGGTCATCCTCGCAGAAGCGGCTTTTGGCTTAACCACCGAACAAAGACGGTCACTGCATCGCGCGCTTTCAGGTGCGCTTTGTCAGCCGTCTAGTACGCTATTCCTTCATATCATGGGACCTCCTTTGCCAGTACCAAAATATGAGAATAGGTTTTCCCCTTTTTTCTGGCAACAAATCAGGTGTTAAGATGTTAAAACACCAAGCTGAAATATTTTACAAGTACTCATATCTGCATTAACCACAATACTTGTGATCAGAATGCAAACAAAAAAACATACTCTGTTAAAATAAAATAAATCACCTACGTGACTTTACCGAAAGAACCAAAGAATATGGATTCCTGCAGTCACGAAAGCTTCAAATTAATATTTATACTCTGATAATACAGTAAATGCATTGTCTTTGAAACTGATTGGTCCACATCAGAGACAGCTTTCTTTAGAGCCTCGTCTCAAACGGTGTTAGACCAGAGGATGCCAAAAGGCGCCTTTTTTGTTGGCATTCTGACCACAAGTATTGTGGTTAATGCAGACACGATTCCTTGGAGAAGGTTTCAGTTTGGTGTTTTAACATCTTAACACCTGTTTTGTTGCCAGAAAAAAGGGGAAAACCTATTCTCATATCTTCCTTCGTATATTCGGAAGCCACTGGAGTTATGCACTTTTAAATCATAATCTAGATTGAAAACGTAATTCTTTAGAACTGCTTTTTGTGTTTAGTTTGTTGTCCTTCCACACCTCCAAATTAGCATGGTTAGCGACGTTCAGTACAAAAGAAGTTCAACGTATGAATATACAAAAAGGGGGCCCCCAAAACTATAAAAGTGCCAAGCCCCCCTCAATCACAATCTGGCCCTGAGGGTTGGAGGCTGTACCAGGGTTCAAACCAACACTTGTGAAATCTCTGGTCATGTGCAAGGCCTCTGCTTACATACAGTCCGTTTAAAACTGATGCTTTAGTGAGTTCGTATATGTATATTTGGCTGCATAGTGAGGTAGCCAGTTCATCTTATGTAATGATGTACTATTAATATGCTGCTTCTGATGTTGATGAATATGCTACGGCTGTAGATGGACGCCGTGTTGAGTGGTTGGCTGAGATGTCGTCTTTTCCAGCGCGTGTATCCCTTTACCGTCGGCTAGCCGGTTACGTTGGCTCGGACTGCAGCCTATATAACGGGGTTGCCTCCTTGGACAACAACGCGTACAAATAAACAACACATGCACGGGGAGGGGGGGGTTCAGAGAGGGAGAGGAGCTCGTAAAAAGTAATATACGGCGTTGCAATAACAGTTCCCCACAAAACCGTCATCGACGTCGAGGGCTCCTTAATTCCCGCACCCTTTGCGGAATGGCCCGGCAAAACAAGGGAGAGAGAGAGAGAGAAAAACGGCGATCGCCAAAGCACCGTTTGAGCGTCGTGTTGCTTCCCAGTTTGCGACAGTTCTGTCCGTTGTGGTGCAATCTCCCTTGTTGCAAAGTATTGTGATTATTATAGTGCATTATTGCATAAGACGAACTGGCTAATTATTACAATTAATAACAAAAACATAAAAGTAACGGCACTAAATTTATAATTATTATACAGGGCGGCCACGAGCTTGAACTGCTAACCTTTGCAACAAGCTAAAAATTATTAATTATATTAATAATTAATCTTATAATTTTTTTTATAATCATAATTATTATAATCATACCTGATTTGAAACTTTCGTGACTGCAGGAATCCATA
Organism: Petromyzon marinus; assembly: GCF_048934315.1. Taxonomy (NCBI): domain Eukaryota; kingdom Metazoa; phylum Chordata; class Hyperoartia; order Petromyzontiformes; family Petromyzontidae; genus Petromyzon; species Petromyzon marinus. Next base: position 14,459,959 of record NC_133667.1, on the reverse strand, counting down.
CTCTTTGGTTCTTTCGGTAAAGTCACGTAGGTAGAAATAAATTACATCACGACGTTTTGATCGCAACACAAGCAATCGTCGCAACACAAGCAATCGTCTGAAGACGATCACAACAGAAGCAATCGTCGCAACACAAGCAATCGTCTGAAGACGATGGCAACACAAGCAATCGTCGCAACAGAAGCAATCGTCTTCAGGTGAAGACGATTGCTTGTGTTGCGATCGAAACGTCGTGATCTATTATTTTTTTCTACCTACGTGACTTTACCGAAAGAACCAAAGAGTATAATCATACTATTAATTATAATAAATGTGTAATAATACTATTATAATTATTATTTCTACTTCATTTGTTTACTCTATTAAAGGTTCACCGAGTCTCAAGACTCCTACTCAGAAGGGGCCCTGATGAGTTTTTTTTGCAGGAGAGGGTGCAAATTGACTGTCGTGAAGTGATTTTGATTGCTTTATTTTTTTTTATCTGCATTTGGCGAAAATTTGGACAACGCGACGTGAGCGCACGTGGCCATACTATTTTCAGATAGAAATCGCACTTTCCCTTGACGTCCGGTGCGAAGCGGGGGGGGGGGGGAAACCCTTGTTAATTCGACACAAATGGGGCTCTGGCCTTTCCGAATTATCAGATATTACAAATTATGCACAACGGTACTCCCCAGTGCCTCCTGCCCCAATAAAAAAAATTCTTCCAAATTTGTTTTCCAAACTTTTCGCACACCGCACGCATTGACACACACCATACGCATTGACGCACACACCTGCATCAACTCAATCCAAAACCTTGGATTTGTCTCACAGACTAAGGGATTAATATACTTCGGTTCCTTTCTATCACTTCTTGATGTAGGTGTAGACGACATTTCTGAGAGGGTTGGCTTGCACAGAGTGCACAAACAAGGTAAAGTCCAAAGCGACGACGGGTCCGCACTAACGCTCACCACGCGCGCCGCCACCAGACCGAGTCGTTGTTTTGGTCGTGGCGCACGGCGTCGCTTCACGAGCATGCCGAAATTGGACCATTCGGTATGGCAATTCGACTCGTAGCGAATTACTAATACACCGTGTATATATGCCAAAAGTGCAACCGTGCCAAATTATCCCCAATTACGAATTATTAAATTCTGATAAGAGGTTTTATTGTATTAGCCAGGGCAGCCGCAAGCTTGAACCGCGAACGCGCGCGACCGCACTCGGCTACGCGACTCGACAAGGGAAGCCCAGGCCCCTTGGCGTGACGTTTGCGTGACCTTCCAGAGCCGCGCGTCCGTTTGTTCCCTCTGAAACATTAATGCCTCTGGGCTTAGCTGCCGAGATGCCAAATCGGCATTGTTGAAATGCAGGACAGTGTGTTGAGCCACGTGAATGCTACGTTTGAAGGGTGTGTGGATGCCCCTACAGTTATTGTACAGTGGTCATATGTGTATGGATGTCAGGAACAGATGTAAGGTAATGGTGCCGGGATATTAGATATAATCTGGTATTTACATAGCGCATACATATTGTAAGTGTTATGCGTTTTCTCTCTTAACGCACCGGTGTGCTAAAGTGGTACCTTTTGTGTGCGTGACACCCCTTTAACACGTTGGCTTTCGCAAACCAGTATTATTCATAATAAAGGTTTTTGGGTTAGATCGCGTTATTTATAAATGTGTCGCAACCCTCAACCACCCGACATGGCCAATCAGTAAAAAATGTGTCACGTTGAAAAAAGACGAATAGTTCACTACTTTAGTGTAGTGTATAGTGTAGTGTACTACTTTAGCCCACCGGTGTGTTGAAGAGTGGATCCCCAACATTTACAATTTGAGTACGACGTTTCGCTGGAAATTACATCCAGAATTTTCGGGCGATTTACCAGAATAGTGAAGCCATCCGCCTGCTTCCGGTCTTAAATAGTGCAGGATGACGTCATCATTGTTGAACCCCATCAGGATTTGAGATCAGGGGTGGGGGTGTATGCAATTATGTAATAGATCAGTAATCAGCCACTTAGCATGTGATTCACCTGTAAGGAATTGCAATATGGGTTGTGTATGACTTAATAATACGCTCCAGGCTGCGCTGAGTCTATCGGTATCACAGAGATTTTAATTATTTGGGCTGAAGTAGTCTTTTGTCAACGTGACACATTTTTTACTGATTGGCCATGTCGGGTGGTGGAGGGTTGCGACACATTTATAAATAACGCGATCTAACCCAAAAACCTTTATTATGAGTGACACCCCTTACTAATTGGCCGTGTTGGGAGGAGATGGGTGTACGAGGCACTTACATTTACTCGATCCAACCCAAAAAAACACACTTTTTTTCTATCATGGGTGCGTAAGCGCATGTAACTTAACGTTTCAAGGTTTTCAATTACAAACAATTTCAGCTTAAACAAGCAAAAAAATCAGCCACGTCCTTTGAAGCCCTTTAAAGTTGTTCGCGCGGGTGCAGTTTGGAGACGATTGACAGCTGGGCGAGACTCGAGCGGCGCACGTAAGTCAGTGATGCTGAGGTTAAAGTGCGCTCTTGCTTTTCAACGTCGAAGAGGCGCGGGGATTGACGCCCACGGCTGTGCTGAGCCATCGATCACTTTGAGCAAATCCCATTTCGCCAAGATTCAGCGGTGAACGAGGACACCCACAGCCTGCAACTTGCAGACGTCTGGGAACGGGAAAGGATCGATTTGGTAAAAATCACTTCGCAACATCGCCGCCTTTTTTAAGATGATACCCGTCTGTAAAACATAGCGGCTTCGTGATGGCCTTGCACTATTATCATCATTAATGTCGACGAGCAGGACAGGATCTCAGTTTAACCCTCTCCCCTTCTGAGACATCTGGAACACGCAAGCGTTTAGCGATGGCTGGCCTAAAGCCGCTGCTGTGAGGATGTCCAGAGTTCGCATGCCTTGACGAGATCAGCAAGGTATTTTGATTAATTTGCAACATAGGTCAAGCCAAATATGTATGTATATTTAACTTTATTCGCACCGTACGTAGCCAACCGTGCTAATCAGAGGTGCCGGGAGGGACAACAAGCTCAATGCAAAAAGCAGTTTAAAAAAAAAGTTTTAAATATACATGTAAAAGTGCATAGCTCCAGTGGCTTCCTCATTGGAAGAGCATTCCAAACGTCCGCAGAAGCGCATCTGAAAGCGTGCGATGCAGTGACCATCTTTGTTCGATGGCCAGCCAACAGCCGCTGCGAGCATGACCGGAGTTCGCGTGATGGTTTATTCTCCTTTATGAGATCCGCAAGGTATCGTGGTTCATTTGTTGCAAGCACTTTGTGCGTAATGAGTGCGACCTTATCGTTTAGCGTGTTCGTTTTCGCAACCGGAAGCCAATACAGCTCAGCGAGCACCGGATGGATAACGGTCGGATCTTGCAGTACGCGTTGAGACATGCTTCTCCTCATAGTGACCTGCTGATTTGTAGGCGGGCCGCCCATCCAAGCAGTGGCGTAGCCACCGAGTGTGCAGGCGGTGCACCAGCACAGGAGGCCCCCATGGGCTGGAAGGGGTGGGCGGGGTGGCCCAGGCACCTGGCTACCAAGAGGCTGGAAATTGGGGGGTTGGGCGGGTGGAATTTCATTCCGTGCAGCAGGGCACCATGCCAATGACCGAACTCAAGCCGACTTGGCTTCGGACATCTGACGAGGTAAGGCGCAACAGAGTGCGCCTTCCGAGTTCTCGCATCTCATTCAACAAGATTCTTTTCTTGGCGTGTTTGGTGCAGAACACGGAGCGCCCGGAGAATACCCACAGCATGTGAAAAGGACAACGTGCTCTCAACACCGCACGGATGTCACGGCCTACTTGCTAGACTGCCGACACCTCATAGCCCCCCCCCCCCCCAATAGTGCAACGGCTCCATTGCGAGTGAAACGGTTGCAAAAACATATTTTGTGATTTGCTAAATATTTGTTTTATATTATTAGAAAATAAATACATGCAGTAAAACCTTGGATTGCGAGTAACTTGGTCTGCGAGTGTTTTGCAAGACGAGCAAAATTTTTAAATAAATATTAATTTAATAAACGAGCGAGGTCTTGCAATACGAGTAGTACGTATACGCTTTGTCTGCCGAGCGTCACGTGATCACAACTGATATATGAGTGCTTTGGATTACAAACACGTTTCCGGAACGAATTATGCTCGCAATCCAAGGTTTTACTGTATCTTGTTTGCAATTTTTTTCATATTTATTTAAAAATATTGCAAACAATAAGTATGTTGTTGTTTGCAAACAAATATTTTTTATATTTTAAAAACAAATAGCAAACAAGTACATTTTCAAAAATTCTGTTGGCAAAATATTTAAAATGAATATTTCAAAGATATTTTTTTTCAAACAGTGCAAAATATTTTTTTTGCAAACAACTGTTTTGTTTTCACCAAATTAATGATATTTTGTTGTTTGCAAAAAAATTGCCAAAACAATCTTTAGTATATTTAGGATTTTAAAAATATATATCTTGCAATTAAAAAGGTATTTGGTATTACTTGCAAAAAAATATATATATTTTTGCAAACAACATTGCGGTTTTCCACCATGTCAAACTTCCCTACGCTTATTATTTTCCGTGGCTCACTGGCGATTGGACCTTTGCTCTTGGCTTGCAGCCAATTGCGCGCAAGTGTTTGTGGTCACATTGGTGGGGTGGCCCGTCTAAACGAATCGCGTGAGCCATAACAGAAGGTACGATATCACTCCGTAAGGGTTGATTTGTTTGTTGTTTATGTATTCTTGGTTCTTTCGGTAAAGTCACGTAGAAGGGAAACAATAAAATAATGAAAATATAAAACAACACAATTATCACGACGTTTCGACTGCAACACAAGCAATCATCATCATGTGTGAAAACCACAGCAAGAAAATTATGTTTGTGTGTTACGAGCCACGCCGCCTATTTCGGCACTACACTACGTGAAAGCAATGCTTCCACGCTACTGGCTGAAAAGCACGTCTGTCCCAGCTGTACCTTAATGACCTGTTGGAGTTTCTTTGCGTGGATCTCCAAACCCACGAGTTATTTATTTATTTAGTATCGGAAATTGCCCCTCATTACCGCTGCGTTCGACGGTGCCTCTCTCCAGCGTTTTTTTTTTTCTAATTGCGGAAATCAAGCGACGACAAACTGCTCTTGTTTACGTGAATTAAAATAAGTAAATAACACCGCAGGGACACGAATCGTAACATTTTGTAACTCCCAAAAAACGAAAAATCTTGCACGGGCATGGATTATGCAACGCTATCCGGCGTGCGTTTTCTTGCTTCTTCTACTCGGAAGTATTTATTAATGCTACTGAAGCCCAGATGGGTAGCTGTCAGGGCAAAATGTGATGATGGCAATTTATTTATTTATTCAGGAAGCCACAGTATAGCTCTTTTTAGGACGGTCCTGCATTAGAGTCTTTTTTTGTAAGATGTTTTCACCCAATTAATGATGAGTCGTTTTATACGCGTGGGTGAAGACAACACGTGCGTGCGAGGGGGGCCAACGCTTTACAGTTGGAAACGGACGGCGGTTTGTCCGCTTGCTCTACTGCCTCCTATCGGCGATCCGGGGTATGGAAACCTCGACGCCCACAGGAAGGGAGTTCCACAACGTTTTCGATCCACCAGCCCTTGCCTCCACAGTGTTATTGATCGCCCTTGGTCAGTTTGGCCAGATCGCGATAGAGTCAAAGTTTTGATTTGAAGCTATCGTGACTGCAGGGATTCATATTCTTGGTTTTTTCGGTAAAGTCACGTAGAAGGGAAACAATAAAATTATAAAAATATAGAACAATGAAATTCTCACGACGTTTCGACTGCAACACAAGCAATCATCAGGTGGTTTTCACACTGCAACACATTCAATCATCATCAGGTGTTTTTCACACCTGATGATGATTGCTTGTGTTGTAGTCGAAACGTCGTGAGAATTTTATTGTTTTATATTTTTATTATTTTATTGTTTCCCTTCTACGTGACTTTACCGAAAGAAACAAAAATAGAGTTAAAGTTGCTAAAAGCAACGCAACTTTGTATGAATGTTTTGGTCATAACGGATCATTTTTATGATAGTTATCTGGCCCCATCCCCATTCTGGAAGTGTGGACAGACGAACAGATGGACAAGGTTTTCCTTAAATGGTTTTAACCTTAGTTGGAAAGCATTGAAAAGAACAAATTAACGTAAAGGAAGCTGTTATAAAATTTTACTTCTCCATGCGTGCATAGAATTTGCTTCCCCTGTTGGATTTCAAATCCTGCTTGGGGTTTGTTTGGCCAATTTGCATCCCTCTAGGGGGTCTATAAAATGGCTACCACTTTGTGGGAAGTCGACATTGTTTTTTCGTGAAGAGAGACTGGTCAACTTCTTTCGTACGGCTGATGTAAGTGCAGAGCGACAACTACGCTTCCACATTCAGGTGGTCGAGCCAGAAAACGTGGGTCAGAAGTAGCGGAGTTGCATCGCTGTGATGTCCCCTTTGTATTTGTGGATCGGGCATCACGTCGTTGTACGTTGTACGGTCTCTTCAGAGGGACTGGTGTCTACCATTCATGGCCCTTTTGTAAATCCACCTCTGGATAAAGTCTCCTCGCGCCATGTTGGGTCATGGACGAAGGTTGGTCATGCTGGTCGGTGTGGGTTGGTGAACAGGGTTAAGATATCACTTGGTGGCAAGATGTTAACTACCTTGCCTGGTATACAGGAGGACGTGGGTTCGATCCCGACCCTGTTGTATTTTCGGAGTTTGCGTGTTCTCCACGTGGTCACGTGTTTTTTTTTTATCCCAACCTTCCGGTTTTTCAACCCACATTTAGAATCAATGTGTTTATAGTATTTTGCTGCTATAAATTTCCACATTGATGAGCCATTTCGTTTAGCTATCGTTTGTGATAGTGAGGTCGCTTCTGGAAAAGAGCTATGTAACTCAGTGGGCCTTAACCTGGTAAAATAAAAATTGTTTCGTTTACTCAACTCTGATGGTAACTGTGCACTCGAATCATATTCAGGTCCGTTGGGTTCGTAGCACAGTGCACTAAACCCACCTTGTCACTGCACCCCCCCCCCCATCATCCCTCAAGAGGTCAATAAAATATTGTACCGATTCGTGGGAAGTCAGCAGTGGTTGACTTTTGCAGAGAGAATGGTCTCTGCCCTTTGAACTTAGTTGCCACCAATGTCTCAGGGCCATCGATAGCTATCGACACCGCCTGGTTATCAAACGTGTCCGCGTGTTGACATGCATACGCATGAGTGGGGAACAGAAAAACTAGTGGTTGGTGCACCGCGCTATGAACCTGGCGACCTGAATTTGATTCCTGCCCAAGGCCAACATTGGTGGTGAATATTGGAACCGGTCCTGGGCATCTCCTCAGGCAATCAGTCTTGCATGTTGGTGCGTATAAACATCAGCACTGCGGGGACAAAGTCAGCCGGGTGTGGTGCTAGCCACACCATTTCCCTCGAGCGATGTGCCGGCCGTCATAGGTGCTGCTCCTCGCGAACAGCACCTGCCCCCAATAGTCCGTTAAGGCTATACGAGGGGGATCTTTGCCTTTATATGTGTGCGCACGTTCGCAAACGGTACACACACGCGTACTTACGCACACATTGGAACAACTTTCGGCACTTTCACTTTTGCACATGAGTGGAACTGTTCAGGGCACGCTCACCAGCCAAGCTTAACACCTGAAGCAAGACGATGGGCTCCTTATCTGATTACGGGTGGCTAAGGGATGTCTGTTGGGTGAGTCACAGTAAACGCGTGTGTGGTGGTGGCGGTGGCTGTGTTTGTGTTTGGGTGCCGTTTTTAGTCTATTCCCAATCGCAGATATGCGAGTGTTTTTTCAACGGGCATATCAAAGCAAACAATGCATCTGTATCGGCCTGCTCTATACGTGGCGTATATGACTTTGAAAAATAATCATAATCGTTTTAATTCACGCACCTCCCCAGCAGCCCTTGGGCAAATCCACGGTGGCGAGAGAGCGCCACGGTGGTTAGGAGATGTTAACTACCTCGCCTGGTATAGATGAGGCATGGGTTCGATCCCGACCCTGACGCCTGCTGTACATTTGGAGTTTGCGCGTTCTCCCCATGGTCAGTCACGTGGATTTTTCTCCGGGTTCTCTGATTTTTTTTCCCCTTCCACATTTAGAATCAACATCTTGCATTTATAGAGTATTTGGCTCGCTGCTACACATTTCCACACAACGATAAGCCCACTTCGTCAAGCTGTCGTTTGTGATAGCTACCAGGTCGCTTCTGAAAGAAGAGCTACACAAATTTTGATTTAAGGCTTTCGTGACTGCAGTAATTCATATTCTTAGCTCTTTCGGTAAAGTCACGTTGAAGGTAAACAATAAAATAATAAAATCATTGGAAAGATTTGATAAACCATTTCAGGTCTTAATTGATTGTTCACGCTTACAGTGGTTTTCAGACAGCATACATTAATTTTTCGTCTCCCCCCTCCTCTTTTCAGAACATAGATGGACTAGTCCTTCTAAATAAACTGCCAAATCGCTGCGCGTGGCGCTGACGGTTTTTATAAATAAATAAATACGTCGTTTAAAATAAATAAATTTATGCAAACCGACACACCTGATGACGACCGTTTGTGTTATGGTCGAAACGTCGTGAGAATTTTTTATTGTTTTATATATTTTTTATTATTTTATTGTTTCCCTTCAACGTGACTTTACCGAAAGAGCTAAGAATATGAATAAGAGCTACACAGTTGAGTGGGGCCTTACCTGGTGACATAAAAAGTAAAAAATAAGAAATACAAAGTAAAAATCCACTGTCGGACAAGAGCCCTCGGCTACGCCGTGCGGGCCATGGGGTCCACTAAGGATAATTTTGTCACACTCGGCGTCACGCCGGTGTGGGTTGGTGAGCACTGTGAGTGCAGAGGTGGCTGCATAGTGCAATACAACAACGGATATCTGTTGGATTTTTTTTTTACTGGTTACCCACAATTATTCCCAAGACCAACTAAAGATCATGGGGCCCTGTCTTGGGGTGAAGCAGAGAAAGCTGCTAAAGACCATCCGGCATGGCGTGGGCTTGTTGCAGCCTTATGCTCTACAGTGAGCGAAGAGGAGTAAGTAAGTAAGTATCCAAAATGATAAAAAAAACAAGAATAGGTTTTACCCTTTCTGGCAATAAGATGTTCAAACACCAAATAGATACCTTTGGCAAGGCATCAAATCTGCATTAACCACATGTACTTGTGGCAAAATATGCATACAAACATGCTCTGATAATATATGCATTGTCTTTAAAACTATTTAACACGTAGCCTTTCGCGACCGATACCATCCATAATAGAGTTTTTTTGGGTTAGATCGCATAAATATATAAATGTGTCGTTAAACGAATTGGCATGTTCTGTTTACGTGACAACCCTTACCAGTTGGCTGTGTCGGGTGGTGGCGGGTTTAACGACATATATTTACGCAATCTAACCCAAAAAACCTCATGTCTTTAAAACTGATTGGCCTATGCCAGAGACAGCTTTCTTTATGTGCCTTGCAGACGTGATGGCTTGCAAAATGAATCTATTTGGTGTTTGAACATCTTAACACCTCCTGTTTTATTGCCAAAAAGGGTAAAACCTATTATTATTATTTTTCATCATTTTGGATACTGGCAAAAAGGTATCCCATAGCTATAACTGCTCGACCCGAGCTATAAGTGTTCTGATACGTGCATTGTCTCGTTCCCTGGTCTAACACTGGTGGTGAGACAAGGCTATTTAAAGAAGGCTGCTGTCTCTGGTGTCAGTTCCGTTTCAAAGACAATGCATATATTATCAGAGCATGTTTTGTTTGCACGTTTTTCCACAAATATGTGTGGTTGATGCGGACTTGATGCCTTGCAAAAAGTGTCTGTGGCGTTTGAACATCTTAACGCCGCCCGTTTTATTGCCAGAAACATTAAAACCTATTCTTGTTTTTTACAACCATGGGTGTTTGCTAACACTGCCCTCTGCTACACCTAGATGCCGCAGCAGACTGTGACACCTGTTTTTTATGTATAGCAATAATTTATCTAAACATTATCCAGCCGCGTGCCTGCTTAGTTTCTTAGACATGGACATTTTTTTCGTTTAAATGTATGTGAGGAAAGTCCTCCGGGTTGTATTGCATGTTGATGGGCACGATATCCGAAGTTGCGCTCCATCGTGTATGTATGTACATGTGTTGAACTTAAAGCAGGTTCAGGAGGATGAAAGTCTTAATGAGAATTAAACAGGGGGGGTAAACGATGTGGATTGGACAGCATTCTCAGAGGTGAAAGCTTAACAAAGGAAGTTCTAGAAGGATGAATGTATGCACGTCTGTATGTTGAACGTCTTTCGCACCATACGTAGCCAACCGCACGAATCGGAGGTGTGGGGGAAGGACAACACTCTAAACACAAAAATCAGTTCTGCATTAATGGGTCTCTGTGTAAGTCGATGGCTCTCTTTGTCAGTCTATGGGTCTCAATGTGAGTTTGTGGATCTCCGTGTGAGTCTACGCACGTGGAACGTCTTTCGTACCTTACGTAGCCAACCGTACTAATCGGAGGTGCGGCGGGGGTTGGGGGGGGGGTTGACAACAAACTAAACACACGCACAAAAATTGTCTTGGAGTAGCAGAACAGTGCCAGACAGTGCAGTGATCAGCGTTTGGCTGCAGGCAGAGAGAAAAACTCAAACCGCTTGGTTACACAAATAAATAAACGCGGGTTCACAAACACACCGGGGCCGAGTGAGTGGGAGCGCTGTTTGCTTTCGCAACCCGCTTGCCAGCCACCACGCGGCCAAAACGCGGAAATTTTATCCAGCGGAGCGGGCGTTCATTCGGGGCCGATATTCACGCGCTACACGTACGGCATGCGGTGCAGTCTTGCGTTGACGCGGAGCGAGCGAATGTCTCGTCTCAGTGAGTGGGCCCCCGGTTGTTGCCCGCGGTACCATGCTCGCAGACTCGGCCCCAGCCCTGTTTGTGAAAGAAGAGACTCCTCTCAGTGGGTTCGAACCTCGTCATAATTAGTGGAGGTGAAACCATGACAAAAAAATGTAATAGTTCTTTGCATGTTTTATTGAACTTCTTTCCCACCATACGTAGCCAATCATGCTGTTCGGAGGTGCCGGGGGAAGGTCAACACACTAACACGCAAAAAGCCAGTTCTAAAGAAATGAGTTTGTCAACCTAGTAGATGATTTGAAAATGCACAGCTCAAGTGTCTTCCTAATATCGGTAGGAAGGAGCGTTCGAGGTACGACCGCAGAAGCGCACCTGAAAGCACCGCGCGATGATCTGGTGACCGTCTTTGTTCGATGGCTAGTTTAAAGTCGCCACTGTGAGGGTGACCGGAGTTCGTGTGATGGTTTATGCTGCTTGACAAGATCAGTCAAGTTTTATGGTTAATTTGTTGCAAGCACACTCTGTAATGAGTGCGCGAGGTATGGTGATTGACCCCCCTATAACGGTATACATTTATTTTTCGTACGGCTGACGATGTGGATGCAGAGCAACAACAAAAATTTCACATTCAGGTGGGCATGCCAGATAACCGTGCCAGGAGCAGCGGACTGTATGGCCGCGATGTCTCCTTCATATTTGTGGATCGGGGAGTTGCATCGTTATACGTTGTTACAGTCTGTTCTGGATATGACCACAGTCCCTCAATGCTGGAGAGTTTCACATTTTCCATTTGTGCTTCGGGTATCATCCGCATCTTACTGCCATGGTTTGTGCAGTAGGATGCGATGTAGGGTGGACCATGAGCATCGTGGAAGATCAACTCTAGGGATTTTCTGTGTTGGGTCTTTCACAAAGGTTTTTGTGAGTTCAACGGTACAATGATTGGCCCTCACTCCTCGTGGTTCAGTGTAATGGCACGATATAGGCTTTCGATTCAAGAATTTGTTTTATGTGACGCAGCTACGAGTGGCCACTTAATTTAGTAAACTTTTAAAAATGTAAATAAAAAATTCTGCAGTATTCTTTCGTACGGCCGATGTAGATGCAGAGCAGCAGCTAACAATTCCACGTTCAGGTGGTCAAGCCCATATCACCCGCGTCGGGAGCAAGCTAAGTGGAATTGCCGTCGCGACGTCTCCTTCGTATTTGTGTATCGGGCATTCAGTTGAATCACGAGACCGAATCGCGACCAATCGTCGGATAGTTCGGAGTAAATTGTTAGGTGTATGTCTCCTCGAAGTCGATGGTTGCCTTTGTCGTAAACGTGGCTGTTGAACGAGTGGCTCTGGTGCGGTTAAATGAAGGACATTCAATTGAGTTTCAAACTTTTTACGTTGTTTTGCGACAGCACAATTTATTCGGCCAAACTTTTTTTTGTTCGGCCGACGTTCGAATTTTTCTTTGTACAGTTTTGAAGCCTGACATTAATTAAATACCACTGCTTAAAGGGGGCAAACTATTTTGGTCGAAGATGGCTTGCCTTCATTCGAGCTTTTTTGTTCCACCTAAATAAATTCCGGACTGGCTTTTATATTTTTTTAAATCGTAGAACCCACAAACTTTCAACACACACACAACAACAAACAACAACAAACAAACACACCCCAGCAAACCAAAGAGTCAGAAGAAGGCGCCCGCTGCTGAGCACTTCCGAGCGTTTTTTCTACGCTGCTCAGTCTGTTGCTTATCTCCCACATTCCAGGGCTTTGGTAAGCGTTTAACTCTGGGTGTCTCCATCACCGAGCCTGATGCTGCTACCACCACCACCAATAACCACACCGTGTTGTCTTTGGCTGTGCTAGCCGCTCAGCATCAGGCCCGCTGTTTATCTGAAGAGAGCACCCGCGCGTGCGTGTTGGATGCGCGTGCGTGCGAGTGCACTGGGGGGGTGGGAGGGGTGAGGAGGAGTTTTCTCCCCACTTTTGGACTCCCGCCCCGAGGTTCCAGTCCTGTCGGGGGCAGGGCAAGCGGAGAAAGAGCAGGGGCACGGGTCGCCGCGGCTTCGTTCAAAGCCGCGGTCGCTAGGAGCTGGCTTGAACCGCCAAAACGAGTTGGGAGAAGAAAAAAATATAATAATAATTTCTCGCCAGACAGGGGGACAGCCAGCGGCAACAGCTTGGCGCAGTCGCCAGACAGCCGGGCCGACGCGGGAGGGGCTTAGTGAGGCAAAGACAAGCGAGCGACTTGGTACAGCAAGTAAGAGAGTAGAGCAGAGAGAGAGTGAAGAGAGAGAGGAAAGGAAGAGATCAAGAAGCAAGGGCCAGGCGGCGCCCAGGGGAGATCGGCGCTCACGCGATGCCCAAGGGCCTGGCCAGGCAGCAGGCGTCTGGTGGAGAGAGCCGACCACGAGCCCCCTTCGCTGCCCTCCACCGCCTGGAGGCATGGGCCGGGGGCATCTTCCCGAGGCCCCACAAGGGCAGCAGGGCCTCGGGCGGAGATGGCCGTAAGGATGAGGCCGCTGCCGCCGCTGCCGCCGAGGCGCTCGCGTCCCAGCCCTGGCACCAGCACAGTGAGTGTCTGTGCACCCCCCCCCTCCTCCTTCTCTTTCCCGCTGAAGTTCCTCCTCTCTTTTCATCGCGATCTTCTAGCACCGGCCCGCTCGTGCTGCGGACGTTTTGAGGCTTGAGATGGAGCCCCTTTTATTATTTTTTGACGTGGGAGAGTTTGGAATCGGCGGTGTCGAGTTTCTGAGAGCGAAGACGCACGTTTGTCTCGTGTGTGTGTGTACGTGCATGCGCGGCGTTGTGCAGGGAGCGGTGGCGGCAGCGGGTTAGCTAGCGCTATACTGCGCTAACGAACCCGGCTGTGGCCCGAGTTCGATTCCCCCCGCTCATGGCCAACACCGGTTACGGTGATCTGAATCAGACTTTTGCCTCCCCTAGGTCGACTCGGCCTCAAATGAGTACCCGATGTGATATTGAAAACATCGCCACTGGGGGAGACAAAGGCGGCCGGGCGTATATGTGGCGTTGGCCAACCCACATCCCCTCGTGTGCCGTGCCGGCCTTCGTAGGCTCTGCTCGCTAATGGCACTTGCCCCAACAGTCTGTTAAGGCTATACAGTGGATCTTTGTCTTTTTTGTGCAGCCTTGTGAGGGGGGTGCGGGGAGAAGCTCGGAGGGTTTTTAAGAATTATCTTTCCCATCTCGGGCGTCGCTGGAAAAAAATCTCATGCCACCGTGAGAACGGTAGCCCCTACGGTTGTTGGCGGTCGCGGTAGTGGTCGGCGGTGGTGAGTTTGGGAAAAAGTTTCTTTGTTTAAATACAAGTGATGGTGGCTGGTGCTTGTTTACTTTGGGTAGGGATGCAGCCACGTGTTTCTTCTTTTTTTTTCTCGGATGCAAACGAGCAACCGTAAAAGTGGAATGATGAGCCTCAGCAGCGAGTGGCCGCAGTCGTGGTGGTGGTGTTCGTCGTTGTGGTGGTGTTGGCAGCGGCTTCAACAACGGCGGCTTTGCCTGAACGTGATGGCTGCTCTTCACTTAAAGCTTTCGTAACTGCAGGAATACATATTCTATGGGTCTTTCGGTAAAGCCACGTAGATAGAAAAATAATAAAAATATCACGTTTCGATCGCAACACAAGACGATTGCTTGTGTTGCTGCGATCAAAACGTCGTGGTATTTGTATTATTTTTCTATCTACGTGACTTTACCGAAAGACCCATAGAATATGTGATGGCTGCTGTTCTGTGTCTAAACACTGCATCAGGAATGTTGAGTTCTTTGTGGTTTTCTTGGGTTTGTTTGGGAGGAGGAGGGGGGACGTGGCCGGTGGGAGCGAAGCCGCCCCTGCGAAACCTCTTTTGTGTTGGTTTTGCTTTTGTAAGGGAGCAGCGCCGCTCCTCAAAGTGTCGTCGCCGCTCGGATATTTAAGCGCGGGGAGTCGTCACTATCAGCGGGATGTAAGTGGGCGCATCTCTGCCAGCCAGCCACCCACCTGTCCCCCGGGGCCTGCTGGCCTGTAACACGAGGGGTCCGTTCCGAGCCTCTCGCTTCTCTTTCGCTTGCACGTAGCAATTGTCAACATTCGTATCCGGCCAGCCCGGTAGCTGCTCGCCTCACTTGTCAAAAGCATGCGAGGTCCATTCCTGGGTTGGCAGTCGTTTCAGCCCGTTGTACGATCAAGCCTACAAAGATCTCTAGGTTTGAGCTTCTGCGAAGCTGCTCATGATCCACGCATAAACCGCATCCACTGCACACAAACCATGGCAGTAAATGTAAAAATTAAAAAAAAACTCTCCAGTAGTGTGTGGACTGTGGTCATGCAGAACAGACCGTAACAACGTATAACCAACGACGCGATGCCCCGATCCACAAATGCGAAGGAGACATCAGGACGGCGATACCACTCCGCTTTCTCCTGACGCGGTTACCTGAATGTGAAATTGTTAGCTGTTGCTCTGCATGTACATCAGCCATACGAAATAAAAAATAAGATTGCATGTTGAACTTCTCGTTGAAGTTTTTTCACACCGTGCGTAGCCAACCATGTTAATCGGAGGTGTGGGGAAGGACAACAAACTAAATACAATTATTTTCTTAAAGGAATGAGTTTTGAATCTGCTCCAATGGCTTCCTAACATCATTGTTGCTCAGAGGTTGGTAAAAGCGACGTTTTACTTTGCGTCGGATGTCAACGGTGGTTGTCTTAAGGGAGAGAGAGAGAGAGACTGACTGGCTTTGACCACGTGAATGCAGAGTTTTTGCATCTGGCTTACAGGCTTCAGAGGAAAGAGGTCAGTGTAGCCCGTTGCTCACTTGCAGATTGAGTAAGACTCCTTTCGGAACAGTCGTGAACGTATGAAGTGCTCGGTTTTTTGCCATTACGTGTTTTGATTACACACAAAAAGTCATATGCCTGTGACCAAATCACCTGGAATGTACACCGATCCCGTCAGATCTCGTCAGATGCTAGACATGGTTGGGGCTGAATTCGGAAGATCGACTAAACATGTTATGTTCACCTGTGAACAATTGTTTTACCAAAATTGTTACGTGCCTTGCAACTATATCATTATTTATTTTCATAACCTGAATGCCTTCGCAGGTTATATTCTCGTACGTATCCTGCGGAGGCTTAAACGTAACTTTCCCAAACGTATAATATTTCACAACGTGGATGCCCACTGGGGCACCGCGTGTGCTAGGCGGCTGTTGCGTGTGGTGTCCAATTCAGCGGATACACATTCGCGCATCAGCCGAGGCTATATTTAAGCAGGCTCGCAATGGATTCAGCGACCCAGATGCCCCCCTCCCCAGCCCTCGAGCACCTTGGGAACCCAAGCTATGCAAACGTTGTGTCAGTGGGTATTGTATTGTATTGGACACTGTTACTTCACCCCGGTGGCTGGGTCCATCTTTGGCGTTGCGAATACAAAGGGGGGGCAGCTCAAAAGGAGCAACCCCCCTCCCCACCAGCGTACAAACCCAGCTGCGGCCGTACCCATCAACGCGACAAAACTTTGACTAAGGCCCCCATCTCTAAAGCCCCGGGCAGTGAACAGTAAACGCTGGGATAAGTTGAATAGCTCAATCGATTTCCTAATTGGTTCATAGATATTGATCTTCCCAGCACTACTGTTCTCTTAACAGATTCAATATTAACGAAGGACTACTTTTAGTGGGTTTGATTACTCAGGCCTCTTTAAAATATGGCTTCCGAAGGAGGGAACCCCCCCGACTCACCATTGCAAACCACGCCCAGCGTGACGTGGCCGACGATGACGTCATCAATCCCTGCCCATTGCCTACCATATAGCATCCCACTTGTGGAAAACATGGGTGAAGACTATTCCCTTGCTATCCGATTACCCGAGCAAATCGAGCTGATAATCGGCAGAGTCGTATATATGTACGTGTGTACTGTATGTTGAACTTCGAAAGACACTGTGCGTAGCCAAACCGTGCTAATCGGAGGTCGTCAATTAAATAATCGGAAAGAATGTGACTCTTAAGTGAGTGGGACAGCCACTCTGGCCGAGCGGGTCACTTGCCCGTGATGGTGATAACACAAACCGATGGTGGTTTCCGCACAGGAAGAGGTGCGATTCATTACCGCGGGATGAGTCCTTACAGATTGGGCTGTTTTGAGTTGGTGGTCTATGTAAGTTTGTACGCTGAAGTTCTTTCGCACCGTACGTTGTCAACCGCGCTAATCGGAGGTGCGGGCGGAAGGACAACAAACTACTAAACACAAAAAGCAGTTCTAAAGAAATTCGTTTTAAATCTAGATTTAAAAGTGCCCAGCTACAGTGGCTTTCTCATATCGGAAGGAAGAGCGTTCCAGACGGTCACAGAAGCGCATCTGAAAGCGCCGCACGAAGCAGTGACCGTCTTGTGTTCGTTGGCTAGCCGAAAGCCGCCTGCTGCAAAAACTACTAGAGTTCGCGTGATGGTAGGCCCCACAACGTTGCCGTGAGCGCTGCGGTAACGTACTGTACCCTACTTCTATGCTCCTTAACGAAGAGCAAGGGTTTCCCATACTCCTCGAGTCCTTGGCTACCCACCACGCCCGCGTGCTTTTCCGCGCATTTACCAATTCAAGCGCACTCATGTGCTAACGAAGTGGCTGCACGCCATCCGCCTGCCCGATGAACGCCAAAGCAGTCACGCAGACACTGGAAAGACCCATCGTGCGGTCGCAATCGCACCTTTTCCCGTCCATAATTCCTCCCTCTGGCGCGTATCATCATCATCATCACCGCTAATTTAACATACAGGGGCTTTCGTGACCAATGATATCCATAATAGAGGGTTTTTTGGGGGGAAGATCTCTTCAAATATAAATGTCGTTAAACCCGCCACCACCCATAAAAACCTCTGTCATGAATCACTGCTAATCATTTTTGTTCTTTTTTTTTGCTGACCCGCACTCACTTTTCCTTCTCATCGTATACACGGAAAGTACAGGGGGTCCTCGAAAGTACAGGGGGTCCACGGAAACTGTCATTAATTGAATACCCTTAATCGGATATGGGAAATACACGTTGCAAAGGCTTCATTCGCTCCGAGACGATCGGGGGTTGGCCTTTTTCACCCTAAAAACATAGTTTATAATATTTAAACACGCAATTTTAATGAATAAAGGTCATAAGAACATATTCAAGCATTGATATTACTAGAAATATGGATACAATTTTCATAAAATAGAGCATTAAAAAGATGCATAAAATAAACATTCTTACCTTAGGATAATTGTTTTCCTCACTTTCTCGTCTTTCTTGACATTTATTTTCGGGGCGATTGTTATTGATCTTATTTAACTTTTAAGCAAAGAAAAAACACTAAGTATTTCAATAGAGCTGTTTCCATAAGAAACTCACCACCGAACATTGCAAATCTAGCAGCCGGTTGCTCTCAAAACGCTCATAAAAGGACGTCGCTGATTGGCCGAGGTCTGCTGAGTTCACTCAGGAGCGCTCCGATTGGGCCGAAATTGGCGGCCGCGTGATATCGTAAACATATCGTTAAACGAACATTTATCGTTCATAGAAGCAATGGGGGACCCCCTCTATGGGAGGCGGATCGTCAATCTAAATATTGTTAATCGATGGCATCGTTCATGAGGGACCCACTGTATTCGAATTGGTTTTTCTGTGGTAGTTTTTTTGAGGAGTAGCCACTCCAGACATGTGTCTTATCTATTGTAGGGTTTTTTCTCTCTCTGAATGTACGCACGTGTACAGTTTTAAATATATATTTTTTTAACTCTGCATACCGAGCCAAGGTGTGTGTTCTTGCCAGGAGCCGTATTTTCTGGCTTGGGCACGTGCTGAGAAGTTCAATGTGCCTCCCGCTGCTCGGATGATTCTTATGAACAGTGGTACGCGATGCAAACACAATCAGTAGAATCCCTCTTAACGACCCCTCTTTACGACTAATCGCTTAACGACGGACCTCCATAGAGCCCAATGTGCAGTGTATTGTGTATAGTGTAGTGTATACTAGTGTAGTGTAATCAAGTTTAGTGTATACAAGTTTAGTGTATAGTAGTGTAGTGTATGCAAGTTTAGTGTATACTAGTGTAGTGTATAGTCATGTAGTGTATAGTAGTGTAGTGTATAGTCATGTAGTGTATAATAGTGTAGTGTATAGTAGTGTAGCGTATAGTAGTGTAGAGTAGATCCCCTCTTAACGACCACCCCCGTTAATGACTAATCGCTTAACGACGGGGCTGTAGATGTGTTCGCTTCCCGACCATTCTCCTGTTAACGATGGGTTGTTGTAGGTACAGTAAATATTATATAATGCATCAGTTAACCATGATTATTTTACTATTGTGTTTATAATGTTAGTTTCTTTATGTGTTAATATCCAATGTTTAAATATGATAAAGTACTTTTTTGGGTGAAAAATTGTAAATTTCGATGCCATCGGGACGAATTAAGCCTTTTAACGTGGAATTTCCTATACTCGTTTAACGACCAAATCACTTGGCGACCGGTTTCGTGGACCCAATTACTGTCGTTAAGAGGGGTTCTTCTGTAACTCAGTTTGACACGTAGGCTTTCGCGACCAATATCCATAAGAGGTTTTTGGGTTACTCTCCAACACACCGGTGTGCTGAACTAGTAACTAATTGGCGCGTTTTTTTTACGTGACGAACCTTCTTACTAATTGGCTGTGTCGTGGCGGGTTTAACAACACATTTATATTTACGTGATCTAACCCAAAAACCTCTATTGTGGAATCACAATACGATATGGATTTAAAACCTAACTTAAACTTAACAATGTTTTTATTTTACCACAGGTAGGGCCCACTGAACCATATAGCTCAGTGGGCCTTGGCGGGGTGGGGGGGGTTAGTGTTTACGAAGAGCATAGATGTGGGAGCATAGAAATGCAGTGCAACGACGGATTTTGCTTCACTGCCCTCTGTTGCCCACAACATAGCCTTGCCCATCCAAGCACGGTCGGCGCCATGGTGGTCACCGCCCGTCCACGCGCTGTCCAGGCTCAACACTGCTTAGCTTCCGAGGGTTGAATAACAATCGGCACATTCCAGGTGATCTGATCATAGGCATGCTACGGTGGGAGGTGGTAGAAAAAAAGAACATTGCGCTTGTCTCTTTAAAGGGCAGCCAAGGTATTATTTTTTTTACAAAGGAACTTACGGGGATCTTCGTTGGTTGAATGACTGTGGAGAGGGAGGGGGGGGTGGTCCCTTTGGATGTCCCGGTCCTGAGCCCTTCGTCCCTGCTGGTTACGTGTTTGCGCTGTCAGTTGGGGAAGCTCTCATGGAAAGAGCGGAGGAGGCCCGCTCTCTCTTCGTGACTGATGCCAAGGCGGGGACAGGTTGTAAAAAAAAACGCGCGTTCGCATTCGCCGCGCGCTTTTCCAACGTGTGTGCGTTTGCTCATTGGAAGTGTTTAATTAAGCGACGATAGCAGTTTCTCTCGCTCGCGCCAGTTCGTCAGTAGGCCACGGTGAGACCGTGGGGTGGCCCGGATGGTAGTAGGGCCTTGCCGAGGCCCTGCCTGCTGGTTTTTTATCCCCGCATTTTTGGCAATCCTTTGATCAGTTTTTCGCTGTTTATTTTTCCATTGGGCAAGTCCCGAATGGAATCGCAACTCTGCGCTTGAATTGAATTCGTATCGAGCCATCTTTTACCAGCATTGTCATGCCCCTTCCCCTCTAGATTGAAAACTCACTTTTTGTCTAGATTGAAAATTAATGTATCTTTGAACAGCATAAACCATCGCGCGAACTCCGGTCATCCTTCGCAGTGGCGGCTTTTGTCTAGCCATCGAACAAAGACGGTCACCGCATCGAGCGGCACTTTCAGATGCGCTTCTGCGACCGTCCTGGAATGCTCTTCCGATATTTCTTTAGAAGTGGATTTTTGTGTTAAGTTTTGTTGTCCTTTCCCCGCATCTCCGATTAGCACGGTTGGCTGCGTATGGTGTGAAACATAGTTCAACATACATACGTACAGATCGATAGGTGGACGGACAGACAACAGGTGGGCAGACGGACAGAGTTAATGCTTAAACGCTTTCAAACCTCAGTTGAAATGTGTTAAAAAAAAAGAAGTGAACTTTAAACAAATCGGTCCATTAAGCCATGATGGAGTGAGTCATGGAAAGTCTCTGAAGGCCGGCAAGTCACACATGTGTTGGGTGGGTGTTGTGGTCAGCAGCGATTGCAACGTGTATCCCTAGCTGATGTTGAGCACACACCATATGAGCAAATACAAAGATCCCCCCCGTCTACCCTTCACAAACTTTTGGGTAAAGTTCACGAGTAGCATTTATGAAGGCCGACACAGCACACGAGAGGTGGTGGGTAGCCAGCACCATGCCCGGCCGCCTTTGTCTCCCCAAGTGGCGATGTTTACACACACTGCACCGGGTACTCATTTGAGGCTAAATCGACTCAGGGGATGTCCAGGACCAGTTCAAAATGATCGTCACCGGCGTCGGCCGTGAGCGGAAATCGAACTCGGATCACAGTCGGGTTCGTTAGCGCAGTGTGCTAACCGCGATGCCACCACTCCCCATCCAGTACCACCCAGTTTAGGCTGAGTCGAGTTAGCGGTCCAGCCCATGTTCATGAAAAGGTTTCAAACTGGTGCCTTGCATTATGCCAAAAATGTAAACCTTGGTTATCAATACTAAAGTGTGCTACAAACACTGGCTGCCCAGACGAAAACAGCCAAAGATCCCATTATAGCCCTGTGGGCTGTTGGGGCGAGTGCTGTCATCAGGGCACCTATTACGGCTAGCATGACACGTGGCCAAGTAGTGTGGCCAGCACCGCACAACAAAGTCAAAGATCCCCCGTATAGCCTTAACATACTGTAGGAGCAAGTACTGTTAGCACCTATGAAGGCCGCCACGCTACACGAGGGGGTGGGTGGCCAGAAACCACGCCCGGGGCCGCCTTTGTCTCCCCAAGTGGCGATGATGTTTACACGCCGGACCAGGTACTCGATTTAAGCCGAGTCGACCTCGGGGAGGCCCAGGACCGGTTCAGATCAATATCACTGATGTTGGCCGTGAGCGGGAGTTGAACTCGGGTCGCCGAATTCATAGCGCGCGCACACCACGTTCACCAGTGCCCAGCTGCCTTCGTCTTCTCAGTGCCGCCGCCGATGATGTTCTCAGGCTGAGCTGACCTAGAGGATACGCGTTATGAGTTGCCAGTGATGTTCATCGTCATCAGGAACTGAAGCGCGATCCGTCTACCCCCGGGGGTTAAGGCCCACTGACCTGTGTATGTCTTTTTCAGAAGCGACCTGGCAATAAATTGATAGCCAAAATGAGAACTGGCTTATGACGCGGATATTTATAGCAGCCAAATACTCTGAACGCACGTTGATTCCGAATGTGGAGGGGAAAAAAAACGGAGGACCCGGAGAAAAATCCACGTGACCACGGGGAGCGAGAGAGACAAGCAAACTCCAAATATACAGGCGTCAGGGTCGGTATCGAACACACGACCTCCCGTATACCAGGCGGAGGCAGTTAACATCCCGCCACCGTGGTGCCCCCATTATAATAGGAAGCTGCTTCGAAAGAGGCGGCGCCTATCAGGTGCGAACTCGAGTCAGTAAGCGAGTAAGCAAGCCAGGTACACGATGTGCAGACACGGACACCGATACAGACACACGTACATACCAATACCTGCCGTTCGCCACGAAGTGACAGTGACGTCACTACGGCGCCTGTGCCCGGCCAGGTGCACTTTGAGGCCACGTGAAATGTCAAAGGCTCGCTGACAGGAGGTCTCGGGACAGACTCAGCAAGTGCCATGTCTTGGCTGACTGAGATGACCGGTAGACGCACACCAGCTGTACCCCCTACTGTGCCAACGTACACGTGCGCTTGCCGGCCGTATCCAGAGCGGCGCCTGCCGCTTGCCGCGACTGCCCCGTGGCGAGTGCGGTCGGGCACGAACCTAGCCGTGTTTGACGTGCTCGGGAAATATCCGTTCGCCGGCAGCTGCCTCGCACGTCACAGCTGCCTGCGCGGTGGTAGAGATTCGCGGATGCGGTGCGTGCCGGCGAAGGTGGGGGGGTGAGGTGTATCTGGGGTGGGGTTTGGGGAGCTTGCTTGCGACGTCGTGGAAAAAAACCACCCACGGTGCCAAGCACGTCCCAAGAGAGTGTACGTGCGTGTGTGTGTGCGTGTGGTATTAGTGGGGAGCGTTAGCGTAGCGCTTTGCGCGCTGCAGTACGAACCGGGCAGCGACCCGAGTTCGATTCCCGCTCACGGCCAACACCAGTGACAATTATCTGAACAGGTCATGGACCTCCCCAAAGTCGACTCAGCCTCAAATGAGTACCTGGTGTGGTGTGTAAATATCGCCACTGGGGAGACAAAGGCGGCTGGACGTGGTGCTGGCCACCCACCCCCTCGTGTACTGTGTCAGCCTTCAGAGGCGCTCACTAACAACACTTGACCCAACAGTCTGTTCAGGCTATACGGGGGGGATCTTTGCCACGGGGAAGTGGGCACCGGGAGTGTAAGTGGTGAGCACCGCACTGCCCCATGAACCCGGTGACCCAAGTATAATTCCCGCTTACAGACAATGACAGCGGCGAATATATTTGAACCGCTCCTGGGCCTTCCCCGAACTCGGTAACCCCCTCCCCCCAACTCTATCGTCTACGTCCACGACCGTCATCATCCATGCTCAGTCCACTGCTTGTTGGAGGCCCACCCCGAGCTATCACCATCTCACACGACGCCGTCTTTTCGTCAATTAATCGCTTGCGCATAGCACGTTGACACCCGTTGCTACTCCAAACTTGTGTGCGGTTTGCATCTTGTCCGAAATGAAGCCTCGAAAACAAACCACACACTTTAAAATCAACAAGTCACCCTTCTGTCTACATGCAGGTCACCGGTTTTATCTCTGCCCGTTAATGGATTACATTCGGAATAAGCTCTCCTGCACGCACAGCTGGCGAACCGCATTACTCCCACAGAGGGGCTTGGCGCGGCGGGGGGGACTACTTTTTGTAAGGAAGAGCACGTATTTCCTTTCCCTGGAGACGCGACGGGATGTGGCGCGGGCGTCGGAATTTTGACTGGGATATGCAATTAGCGAGCCCGTTTTATAGAAGAGGGGGCGGGGGTGGGGTGTTCCTTCTCCGATTGCGATAACGACTGGCCGGCATTTCTGTTTTGTCAAAATGAGTGCAGGTCTGCGACGCGTGCGTCGTGCATTTTTTATGGAGAGGCATAGTAGCGCCGTTGTTTTAAAGACATTGTTACTCGCCGCAGCGAACTAGCGACACGACCGCACTCTAAGATAGCCGGCGCCAAACTATGCCACGTGCCCTCCCGCCATGGGCTTGTTGGAGCCTCGGTACGTCTTCTGACCTGAAAATAAGTTATTTTATTTTAGTTTTTTCTTCCGATTCCGTTCCAAACGATGACATGCACGTACGTCATCGGAACGGGAAACGGTTAACGATGAGTGTGCATTATACATGTGAGCGGAAACCGGAGCACCTGGAGAAAACCCACGTGTGTGCGAGGGGGCAACACTCTATCACCGTACAGATGAAAAGAGATGGCGATTAGTCCACTTGCTATACTGCCTTCTGGTGGCTAGGGTATGGCACCTGGACGACCGTAGGTAGAGTTTCACGACGTTTTCGATCCACCAACCCTTGCCTCCGCAGTGCCATGAATAGTTTTTCACACTGTCTTGTATCTCCAAGTATTCGACAACCCCTTGGTCAATTTGACCAGGTCGCACCTCCCGCTCGACGCCCACGGGAAGGGAGTATCACAACATTCGTGCGGCGATCCACCAATCCTCGCTGCTGGATTACGGGCATGCGTCACCGCTTAAAACTATAACCTTACATTTATTTTTATTTACCGGGTAAGGCTCCCACTGAGCTGTGTAACTCTTATTCAGAAGCGACCTGACTATTACAAAATTAGAGCTCAATGAAGTGGCTTATGTGGCACTGTTATACTGGAGCAATCTGATGAGTTATGAAGCTCTTCTTCCACAGACGTCCAGTAGGGCACGGGGTCAGAACGTTCCTCTAAATCAGGGGTCGGCAACAAAAATAACAAGATAGAGCCATTTTTGTTCATCACGTGAACATTTATAGCAGTATCCAAATACTCTAAATGCGTGGTGTTGATTCTAAATGTGGAGGGGAAAAACCGGAGGACCCGGAGAAAAATCCACGTGACCACGGGGAAAGAGAGAGAGAGACATCGCAAACTCCAAATATACAGCACGCGTCAAGGGTCGGGATCGAACCCACGACCTCCTGTATACCAGGCGAGGTAGTTAACATCTCCTAGCCACTTATGTCGGAGATGAGCACAGAGAAAAGGCGCATGTAAATGTGCCTAGCCGATGAGAGCGTACCAAAAGCGTTTTTTGCGTGAGAGAGACCCATGAAGCGTGTTAGTGGAAGGCATGTGTTTTCACCACTGGCTTGTTCCCCCGTTATAACAGTTGGCAGAGGTATCTGGAACGCTGTCGTGGGCGAATGCGTAACGGGAAAACGCTTTGTACGCAGATGGCGATAGCGCGATTGTTGACAACGTGTCTCTCGCGATAGCACGCACTGCCTGTTTTAAATATATTTACAGTGTGTACAGTGAACGTAACATACGTTGGAAACACTAACAATCTGCTGTGGAGTGTTGGGCATTATCGACAAAATCCCGAATATCATCATGTTTTATTGCCCAAAGAAGCGTTACTTACCCAGGGTAATAGGATGAATGTGCCGCCTCTTTCCAAGCAGCTTCCTATTACGCAGAAAGCTGTTTATAATATAATGGTTATCATTATTATTATTACTTCCAGGTTACTCTGATTATCTGTGGATAAGCATGGATAATAGGATGAAGTTCGCATTTCGGTGGTGGGGACCACCTATGTTGAACTTATTTTGCACCGTATGTAGCCAACCGTGCTAATCAGAGGTGCAGCGTTGAGTCTATGTGTTAGTCTGTGGGCAGAATGCATCTATGTATGTTGAACTTCTTTCGCACCGTATGTGGCCAACCGTGGTAATCGGAGGTGCAGTGTTGAGTCTCTGGGCAGTGTTAGTCTATGGGCAGTATGTATCTTTGTATGTTGAACTTCTTTCGCACCGTACTAAGCCAGCCGCGCTAATCGGAGGTGGATAAGCGTGGGTAATAGAAACGTGCGGATAAGCATGGATAATAGCAAGAGATGGGATTATGGGGGATCGTCGTGTGGATAAATAGAAAGTCGTCCGATTGATTCGGGTGTCGTGGATGATAAGAGTGGATTATATGAAGAGTTTTACTGACGTTTTCAATCGTGTATTTCGTGTGTGCTTATTTGTGTACAAAGGTGGTCGGGCGTGATCTTGGCCACCCACCGCCTCGTGTACCGTGCAGGCCTTTATAGGTCCTCGCTAACAGTCTGTTCAGGCTATATAGGGGATCTTTGCCTTTTAGGGAGCGGTCGTGTGGCGGTAAACGTGTTGAGCTACGGACCCGGGCCAACACCGGTGACGATTATCTGAACCAATACTGGGCCTCCCCTGAGTCGACTCGGCCTCAAATGAGTCCCTGGTGCAGTGTGTAAACATACGCAATGGGGAGACAAAGACGGCCATGCGTGGTGCTGGCCACCCATCCCCTCGTCTGCCGTGACGACCTTCATAGGTTTTTTTGCGATCCACCTGCATGTGAAATGGTAGCCATCGCTCTGCATCTTAACACAGCAGCCGTAACGGAAGGAAGAAGCCTCGGGCCTTCGCCATGGGTGACGGGCCCTGATGGTCTTTTTTTGGGGCGACTCCCCCCTACCCCACACCTCCCCCCCCCTCCCGACGAGAGCGTGAATGGCCCAAATACCGCGCAGCCCGCGGAGGGGAAAAAACTGAGCGCGGGGGTTTGTGGTGGCTGTGTTATATCCACGCACGTGAATGCAGCGGCTGCCTCTAGCCGGCAGGAGCGCGCGCGGGAACACCAAGGCCACCGCGCACGGCGCCACGACGGAGCCAGGCCACTTTCCACCGTCGTCGGTGAGTTTTTTTTACCCCCCCTCCCCCTTCGCTAAAAAATCTCCTCCGCCCCCCGCCCCGCTCCCGCCAATTCGCTTCTCTTGCTGCTGCCACCCGCCCGTTGCGTCCCTCCCCTCCGTGCCAATTACGCACGGAGGGGGTCGACGATTTCCAGCGATTCCCGACGATTTTTTTTTCACTCAAGAATTTAAATTTAGCACGTTGATTAAGTTTTGTGCAAATCATCAAGTTACTTGATTTGTTGTTGCCAGATATATATACACGGTGGAATGTTCGCCCGGTTGCTTTTTGAGGGGTTTGTGGCGAGAAGGCGCTGACCTCTACTACGAAGGTTGCCGCTCTTCCCCCCGCAAACTATTCTCATTTGAGCGCTGATTTTTTTTATTCTTTAAAACAAATCTCGCGGACGAAACAACCAATCCACGTTTGCGATTTACGATTTTTCAGTCGTTTGAAAAAAAATACAAATCCAGAACGACTTGATCGTAGTGCCAGCGGGTCGAAAAAAGCGTTCGCCAATCGTTGCCGATCGGAAAGGGACCAAGGAAGATTGCTCGTTGAAATGATTTCTTGATAATTATTATTTTTTCCTTCATATCGTGATGGAGAAAATGATGGAAGAGGTGTAATCTTTAATATTGAATGAATTGGGGGGGGGGGGGGTGGGGGGAGGAGGGTGGGAAGGAGGATTACGTGGTGAGCCAAGTATGGAGTCGAGCAGCGTCCCTCAACTATTAAACTAAAACTAAACTATTTTTATTTGGCCAGGTAAGGCCCACTGAGCTATGGTAGCTCTTTTTCAGAAGCCACCTGGCCACAAATGATGGCTCAACGAAGTGGCTTATAATCATGTGGCACTGTTATACTGGAGAAATTCGATGAGCTATGAAGCTCTTCTTCCAAAGATGTCCAGTAGGGGCACGGGGTCAGAACGTCACTCTAAATCAGGGGTCGGCAACCAAAATAGTAAGATAGAGCCATATTCTATGTTTCTTTCGGTAAAGTCACGTGGATAGAAAAAATAATGAAGTGAATAAAAATATCACGACGTTTCGATCGCAACAGAAGTGGTCGTTCTTGATGACGACCGCTTGTATTGCGATCGAAACATCGTGATATTTTTATTAACTTTAATTTTATTATGTTTTTCTATCTATGTGACTTTACCAACAGAACCATAGAATATGAATTCCTGCAGTCACGAAAGTTTTAAGTCAAGATAGAGCCACTTTTGTTCGAATTCGGTAAAAAAAACTATTTCAAGAGCCGCAATGCATGTGGTGAATACGAGACGGTGGTGGTCCTTGATAAATAATGGTTACGAAGCGGTTCCTTAATGAGCCGCATGCTGCTTTGGATCCGCAGGTTTCCGACCCCTGCCCATGATAAACAGGACTTCCATGGTAAACTGAACTCCCATGGTAAACTGAGCTCCCATGGTAAACTGGACTTCCATGGTAAACTGGACTCCCATGGTAATTTGGACTTACATTGTACACTGGACTTTCATGGTAAACTGAACTTCCATGGTGAACTGGACTCCCATGGTGAACTGGAGTTCCATGGTAAACTGGACTCCCATGGTCAACTGGTCTCCCATGGTAAATTGGACTCCTATGGTCAACTGGACTTCCACGGTGAACTGGACTCCCACGGTAAACTGGACTTCCATGGTCAGGGGTCTGCATCCAAAATAACAAGAGACATTTTTCCCTTCGACTTTCAAGCGCCGCACTGCAGTTCCTTTTAAAGAGCCACCGCACGCGGCTCCCGAGCCGCAGGTCGTGCCGACGACCCTCCTGCTCTGGACAATCGCGTGTTTAGAGAGCCGAAGGAGGAAATGCACGCGAGGTGGCAGCAGTGTGCGGCAACTGAAGGTGTGGGGCGGGTGGGATAGAGTTTTTTGAGGCGCAGTTACCAGCGTCTGAATGAAACGGAGCGCAACTTCCTCAAGAGACCAGCAGGCAGCGCCGCCCAGCTCGACATGGAACTAACTATAACTAATAAACATTTTTTTTTTACCAGGTAAGGCCCCACCGAGCTATATACCTTCAGAAAAAGTCTACTGTATTTATTTTAAATGTAATATCACCTCCACTCAAGGGAGTATCAAAACATTGCATACTAAAATAAGACAATAAAATAATGTTTAAGTAAAAACCATGAAAAAATAGTGAGTCTTGCACTCCCTATATATAGCTCTTTTTCAGAAGGGACCCGGCCATCACAAATAATTAATAGCTCAACGAAGTGGGCTTATTGTCACGTAGACATTTATAGGAGCCAAATACGCTAAAGGGCATGTTGATTCTAAATGTGGAGGGAAAAAATGGAGGACCCTGGAGAAAAATGCACACGATCACAGGGCGAGAGAGATATGCAAATTCCAAATATACAGCAGGCGTCAGGGTCGGGATTGAGCAGACTACCTCCTGTATACCAGGCGAGGTGGTTAACATCTCCAAGCCACCGTGGCGCCAATGTCCTGTCATTCAGCAGTGGATAAGGGAATGGCTGCGGGAGTGTTGAGTCTATGGGCAGTGTTGAGTCTATGGGTAGTGTTAGTCTATTCGTAGTGTTAATCTATCGGCAGTGTTAGTTCATGGGCAGTGCTAGTCTTTGGGCAGTGTAAGTCTATGGGTAGTGTTCGTCTATGGGCAGTGTGTATGTATGCTGAACTTCTTCGGCATCGTACGTAGGCAACCGTGCTAATCACAGGTGCTGGGGAAGGACAACAAACTAAACACAAAAAGCCATTTCTAAGAAATGAGAAATGATATCTAGATTTAAAAGTGCGTAGCTCCGGTGGCTTTCTAATATTGGAAGCATGCGATGCCGGTGACCGTCTTTGTTCAACGGGTTAGCCAAAAGCCGCCGCTGCGAGCATGACCGGAGTTCGCGTGATGATGGTTTACGCTCCTTGATGAGATCAGTGAGGTTACTGTGGTTCATTTCTGGCAAGTGCTTTTTGCATGTGTAATGAGTGCGAGCGTATGCATAGTGTACGCATTTTTCCTCCATTTCATTTCTATTAGCGCGGCTCAACGCACGAGATTGAAGTGCTGATTACATAGCGGGGCGCAGCGGTTTTGGGGGGCGCTCTGCCATGACCTGGCGACCCCCGGCGGTCCGGTCGATTCCCGGACACGGCTAACATGAGTGGTTGAGTGATATCCGAACCAATCCTGGGTGGCACCGACCTTCGGCAATGCCCGCACTGACTAGCGTTGTGAAGTATGGTCAAACAAACCCCACCCCCCCACTTATGATTGACGCCTGGTATACAGGAGGTCGTGGGTTCGATCCCGACCCTGACGTTTGTTGTATATTTGAAGTTTGCGTGTCTCTCTCTCTGTCCTCGTGGTCGCAAGATGTGAACTACCTCCCCTGGTATACAGGAGGTCGTGGGTTCGATCCCGAACCTGACATCTGTTGTATATTTGGAGTTTGCGTGTCTCTTGCTCTCTCCCCCCGTGGTCGCATGGATTTTTATCCGGGTTATTTCTTTTTTTCACCTCCGCATTTAGAATCGACATCACGTGTTTTATAGTGTTTGACTACTATGAATATCCACCCGATGACGATAAGCGACTTCGTTTCGCTATCATTCGTGATAGCCAGGTCGATTCTCAAACAACAGCTATACTTAGCTCGGCGGGCCTTACCTGGTAAAATAAAAAAAATAGTTTTTCGTCTTATTTTAGTTTTATATTGACAAAGGGCCATACACACACATCAGTAGAACAGTGTCACGTTAAAAACAAAACCGAATTGGCCAAACACAGATATTCAGTTTAACACATAGGCTTTCACTTTACTTTTGGTGGAATTAGTATGCAATTAATGCCATCCAGCCATTGACTCACTTTTTTGCGAGCGGTTTGTTGGCTGGTTTCATCCGTGCTTGGTTAATTGACGTTCGTTCAGTGCTCGGAGGGATACGTTGCTTGTTTTACGGGGTGAGTCGTCCGCAGTGGCGTAGTTTAAACTACACCAGCTCAGAGGGGGGTGGGGTGCGGCAATCGGTCAGGTGGCGTCCCCCCCAACCAATATCATAGCTGTCAACCCATACGGTTTACCCGTATTCTTGTACAGGGAAATTGAGTGTTCGGGTCCGTACAGCGTATAGCCGTTTCAATACGAGCAAAACATTTTCATCAGCCAGTTTGTGTTGCTCCCTTGTGATGGGACTTTGTAGGATGAATGTTGAGATTTATAAGGGGCACTTGGCGACCAATAAGGTCTGAATTGGTCTGTAATAAGGTAGGGCACTGATAAGGGGTTGACAGGTATAATATAAATTGTCGCACCTAGAGACTTGAATGTCGCGGCTCCTCTCGCCTTAATCACATCGTTGCGTGAATGTTTATGCTGTACTCTCTTGCAACCGTTGTTGAAAACAGACCTCGTGGTGGTTGTCGAGGGAAGGCAGGAGGTGCCCCCCAACCCGTAAACTATTTTTGTTTTATTTATTTTACCAGGTAAGGCCCACTGAGCTATGTAGCTCTTTTTCAGAAGCGAGCTAGCTCTCACAAACGATAGCTCAACGAAGTGGCTTATCATGTAGAAATGTATAGCAGCCGCCAAATACTCTCGAAACGCGTGATGTTGATTCGAAATGTGGAGGGGAAAACCGGAGGACCCGGAGAAAAATGCACGCGACCACGGGGAGAACGCGCAAACTCCAAATATAGCAGCTTTGGCCACCAGGTGGGGTGGGGTGGGGGGGGGGTCCAGGGCACCGCCTACTCTCCCCACCGTTAGTTACGCGACTGGGTCTCCCGTTTGTAGGCAAGTAATACTTGGTAGCTTGATCGTCAGCACAGGGCAGCCCTGCAACTCTTAACTGGCAACCTGAGAACTGGTGTGTGATGTCCGCGTGCGTTGTGTTAGCGGTCGTCGCTGCGGCACGGCACCAGCAACTGCTGCACATAACGCAGGCCTCTGCTCTCTACCCTGCAATGGCTTATGATGCAATGTGGGGTTTGGGCACCACGGTGGCGTGAGAGCACCACGGTGGCTAGGAGATGTTAATTGCCTCGCCTGGTATACAGGAAGTTGTGGGTTCGATCCTGACCCTGACGCCTGTTGTATATGTGGAGTTTGCGTGTTTCTCTCTCCCCGTGGTCGTGTGAATTTTTCTCCGGGTCCTCCGGTTTTTCCCTCCACATTTAGAATCATGCGTTTCGAGTATTTTTGGCTGCTATAAATTTACACATGATAAGCCACTTGGTTGAGCTATCGTTTGTGTTCAGGTTGCTTCTCAAAAAGACCGATGGAGGTCAGTGGGCCTTACCTGGTAAAAAAAAAATTGTTTCATAGTTTTACCGGGCAGTTTGTGTGCAGCCTTAACATTTTAATTTGCGAGAAGTGATGGGGGAAGAAAATAACAACAACAAAAGAAAATCCCATTCGTTGTAACGGAGGAGAAATGAGGAAGTTATAAAGCAGGTTCAGGAGGATGAAAGTCTTAATGAGAATTAAACAGGGGGGGTAAACGATGTGGATTGGACAGCATTCTCAGAGGTGAAAGCTTAACAAAGGAAGTTCTAGAAGGATGAATGTATGCACGTCTGTATGTTGAACGTCTTTCGCACCGTATGTAGCCAACCGTGCTAATCGGAGGTACGGGGGAAGGTCAACAAACTAAACACACTAACAGCAGTTCTAAAGAAATGAGGATGACCTAAGTTTGCGTGATTGATAGTTTATGATGATGTTGTGTCGTGATGAAGCAACGTATGTGATGCTGCTGTGTGTGATTGTGATGATGGTGATCCATACGAGGTAATGAAAATATAATAATGTGCAATAGGTAGCTTGACAAATTAAGTTCTGGATGGAAGGATGCTGGCAAAAAGACCAAATAATAACGAATAGAAATATATTTTAAAGCATCTCATCACTTTATATCTCCTTACTCTATCTCGTAACTTTATCTCATAAATGTATCTCATCACTTTCGCTCTCGCTCGATGGAGTCACGTAGAGTTCCAGACGCTATTCGCGGATAGCGAAAATTGCGGATCGCCAAGTTCGTGAATAACGAGGCAATCATCGTCGTCATAATCATCACGGTCCATGGGGCACATATCCTGCAGTAGTTGTCCACCATACATTTCGTCATTTCTTTCCACTTTTTTTCCCTCCGTCTTGTGGCGCCAATATGCTCAGTGTAGTGGTGGCATCTTTCTGGCATCAATCTGATGATGTCGTCATCGTCAAGCCGTTTCTCTGTCAGGTTCACGAGGGAATGCTTCGGTCTAATGAGCTACCTCTTGTTTCTACCGAGGAGGAGGAAAGAAAAGGACCTTGTGTTTTTTTCGCTGGGGTTTGATGAAAATCTGTTAACCGCTCCCTCTCCCATCCGGCCACAGTGATGGAACCTAGCTGGAGTCACGTAGCACAAATTACTACAACAACAATGTGCACATGCATGTTGGACTACTTTCAAACCGTACGTAGCCACACCATGCTAATCGGAGGTGCAGCGTTGAGTCTATGGGCAGTGTCAGTCGATGGGCACTGTTAGTCTATGTGCAGTATGTATGTTGAACTTCTTTCGCACGATACAGAGCCAACGGCGCTAATCGGAGGTGGATACGCGTGGATAATAGGAAGAGATTATAGTAGGGTATGAACCCTCTGATCTTGGCACCTGAAGGACAATGAACTAAACACAAAGAGCAGTTCTAAAGAAATTAGCTTTCAATCTAGATTTAAAAGTGCATAGCTCCAGTGGTTTCTTGTACATATCTATATTGAACTTCTTTCACACCATACGTAGTCGACCATGCTAATCAGAGGTGCGATGATAATAATGCTATTTTAATTTACATTGCAACTGCAGAAGGCTGCGTAGAGAATTCAACAGTTCTACTCTACACCTGTGCTCCTGCGTCTACGTGGTAAAATAACATTCCAGCACACGACGCTATGAACCCGGCGACCTGAGTTCGATTCCCCGCTCGCGGACCACCACCGGTGACAATTATCTGAACTGGTCCTGAGCCTCACCTAGATTGACCTCACCTCAAATGAATTACCTGGTGCGGTGGTTAAACGTCAGCACTGGGGAGACAAAGGCAGCCGGGCGTGGTGTTGGCCACCCATCCCCCTCGTGTGCCGTGCCAGCCTTTATAGGTGCTGCTCGCTAGCAGCACTTGCCCCAACAGTCTGTTAAGGCTCGCATGCTTGAGTTCTAAGAAAGTGTTTTTGACTAAATTCGTTTTTGTGTGTGTTTCGGGAGCTGTTGTGGTTATTGTCAGTGTGTAACTTCCCACTCCTGGGGTAACTTTGGGACCCCCCCCCCCCGTGTCCCCTTACTGGACATCTGTAAAAAATAGCTTCACAGCTCATCGGATTTCTCTGATAAATAAAGGTTTGTGATTCCGAAATGTCTGCTCTATGTTTCTTCAATATCTTTCCTTTCTGCCCCTTCCCCACAGTAGCTTCCACTTTCTCGTGGTCTCCAAACTTTTTTGTAGTTTCGTCCAGCAGCTGCCATCTCTTCCTTTGTCTTCCTTCGCTTCTTTTGCCACCTCTCGGGTATCCCCACATCGCCAGCTAGCGTTGTCCACCTACCTAGCGACTCAGCCAAGCGAGTGGAGTGGTTTGTCAGATATCTTTACCGGTGCACCAAAATCCCCCCCCCCCACCCCGCTCTCCTGCGAACACGAGAAGCATAGTTGCCAAACCTATCCACGTACGAGCCAGGATTTTTTTTCATTTACCCCGTCCTCATGATAACAAACACCGCCTTATCCAGCTATTTAAAAAAACGTAACGTACAAAGACGCTAAAACTTTTGGGCAAAAAGAGCCTTCTATAGAGAGAATCTATTGCCCAATACGCTCAATGTATATATGCACTTCAGCCACGGCGTAAGGCGTTTCGCGTCAAATGTGTGGCTGCTGACTCACTGTGTTATCAACACCATGCAGTAATTGCTGGGTGGTGGTGGTGGGAGTTGGGGGGGGGGGGAGCGGTCCAGCGCTCTGCACTCCAAACCCGGGCAACCCGGGTTCAATTCCCGCTCACGGCCACCAGTGACGGTTCTTTGAAATAGTCCCGGGCGGCCTCCCCTAGGTCGACTCAGCCTCAAATCAGTACCCGGTGCGGTGTGTAAACATCGCCACTGCGGGAGACAAAGGCGGCCGGAGGCGTGGTGCTAGCCCCCCACGCCCCCCCCCCCTCCTCTTGTGCCGTGTGCCCGCCTTCATAGGTACTGCTCACGAACAGCACTTGCCCCAATGGCCTGTTAAGGCTATACGAGGGATATTTGTCTTTGGTGGGAGTTGAGCTGCTGCACCAAATGCAAGCCACACTCGGTGCCCAGCTCGTGCCACCAATGGCTGGGTATTGCTGTGGACATTTTGGTCGAACCCCTGACCGCAAAAAAAGATTGTCTCATTTTTGTCTGACATTTTAACCCTTACATAATGTAGGTTATTGTGTTAGATTGTGTAAATAGAAATGTGTTGTTAAACCCGCCACCATCACCCGACACGGCCAATTAGTAAAGTTTTGTCACGTAAACAAAACGTGCCAATTTGTCACTAGTACAGCACACAATCTGAGTACGACGTTTCACCAGTATTTACAACTAGCATCATCAGGCAGACAACCGAAATTTGTGGAGAAATCCTCCTGTTTCGGGTTTAACGACACATTTATATTTACGCGATTTCACCCAAAAAAAACGATATTGTGGATGATTTTGGTCGCGAAAGCCTACTGCGTGTTAACCCTTCCCATTCCGATGATGTATGTGTACGTCATCGGAATGACTTTTTATCGGCACGTCTTCATTGCCGGAGGACGTGCCGATGGCTCCTCGCGAGGCCATGCGTTGGAGGGGCGCGCGTGTGGCACAGTTTTTTTGGTGCCGGCTATCATCGAGTATGGCGGTCGCGTCGCTCCGGTTTTCTGCAGCGAGTAGCGACGTCTTCTTAAAAATGATGGCGCTGTTGCCGCCACCACTACGCCTCCTCTCTCGATAAAATGAGCTCTGTACCCGATTGCACCGTAACCGAGATCCGGCGGTGAACGGGCACATCCACCCCCCACGCCCTGCAAATTGCAGACGTGTCAGATCGGGACAAGGGGCTCGTGAGCAATTTGAAAAGATGAAAAGGGTGGCGTGGCGTTCTCATGGAATTACATACGTGGCCTCCTTGATTGGTGGGTCTTCGTCAAGGGCACCCTCCCTCACCTTGCCCTTCAGGCTGGTTGCTTGAAGACTGAGCGGTCACTTACCGCTAGCAGGATAGGGGGGAAGTACAGCAAGTTGGTCACTGACCCCCTCCCCTCGTGCCATCGTGAGTGTGCCGAATGAGCGCGCTGCGCGGGTTTTGTCGGGACGCTGTACAGTAGTCGCCCTCCCCACGTGATGGCAGCGTGTTGTAAACAGAATTAGCCAAACATCCCAAGCGAGACTCCTTTTGGCAGAGTCTTGAGACTCAGCCAGGTGGGGTTTTTCTGGTGGGTAAAAAAAATATCCCGCACAAACGTGCTGCAGCCTTTTTGTCAGTCCGCCGCTCGGATGGGGATCTGCCCACGGGCCTCCATGCAGGTCCCAGGGAGGTCCGTAAGTGATTTAGTCGGTAAGCAAGTATAGGAAATACACGTTAAGGCTTAATTCGTTCCAAAATAACGTACTTTATCGTACTTTATCATATTTAAACAATGGATATTAACACATAAAGATACTAACAACATTATACACACATGATAGCAAAATAAACTAGGTTAATTGATGCGTTAATTGATATTTATTGTACCTACAACAGCCCGTCATTAACAGGATAATGGTCGGTAGGCAAATGCATTGGGTTTTATGGAGGCCCGTCGTTAAGTGATTAGTCGTTAACGGAGGTGGTTATTAAGAGGGATTCTACTCTACACTACTATACGCTGTGCTACTATACACTACACTATACACTACACTATACACTGCAATATACACTACTATACACTACGCTATACACGACTATACACTAAACTGCTATATACTACAATATATACTACACTATTATACACTACACTATACATTACACATTGGGCTCGATGGAGGCCCGTTGTTAAGCGATTAGTCGTGAACAGGGGTGGTCGTTAGCAGGGGTTCAACTCTTCCCATCGTGCTGGCCAGTGCGTGTTGATAAAGGTCGTGGGAGCATTAGAAATACACAAGAATGGATTTAGTTACACTGCCCTCTGCGGCCGAACGCATATCCCCGCAGACCTAAGGGACTCTCTAGGCTTAATGCTGCTGGGGGCGGTGGCGAGATGTTAACTAACCTCAACTGGTATGCAGGAGGTCGTGGGTTCGATCCCAACCCCAACGCCTGTTGTATATTTGGAGTTTGCATGTCTCTCTCTCCCCGTGGTCACGTGGATTTTTATACAGGTCCCTCCGGTTTTTCCCTTCACATTAAGGATCAAAATCCCACGTTTAGGGTATTTGGCTACTGCTATGAATTTCAACTTGTTGATGATAATCCACTTCGTTGAGCTATCATTTGTGATAGCGAGGTCGCCTCTGAAAAAGAGCTACATAGCTCAGTGGGGCCTTGCCTGGTAAAATAAAAAATAGTTGACTTTTACTATTTGCTATTTTATTTATTAGGTAAGGCCCACTGAGTTACACAGCTCTTTTTCAGAAGCAACCCTGCCACACATGATAGCTCAACGTAGTGGCTCATCAGATGAAGATGTATAGCAGCCAGATACTCTAAACGCATGTTGATTCTAAATGTAGAGGGAAAAACCGGAGAACAGGGAGAAAAATCCACGTGACCACGGGGAGAACATGCAAACTCCAAATATACAAACGTTGGGGTTGGGTTCGAACCCACGACCTCCTGTATCTCATGCGAGGTAGTTAACATCTCGTCACCGAGGCGCTCTGATTAGTTTAAGTTAAGAGCTGCCGAGATCTGACAAGATTGGGGCGTATTCCGGACGATTTGTTCACAGGCTCAGGGTAAACAAAGAATTGTAATTGCTGCAGTCGTATTATTATTGGTGGTATGTTATCCAACAGGGGGGCACTGTGGTTTAGGCTGCTTGACTCACCATCGGAAAGCCTGTGAGTTCGACCGCCGGTCAGGGCGTGACCCACGCTGTTCCTCTGCCACAGTGAAATAAAATGAGTACCGCTTCGTGGGAGGTTGGTAGACGCCGGCTTGTCGCGTGGAAAGGGACTGGTCTCTTGTCATAGGAGCGTGGAATCTCCACCCCCTTGGCTCAAGAGCACCGAATACGGATGTGCACACTGCGTGATTTGTGCGTTTAGTTTGTCGTCCTTACCCCTCCCTCCGCACCTCCAATTAGCATGGTTGGCTATGTATGGTACGAAAGAAGTTTAGCATGTGCACAAACGTACATTTGCAAGTACCGCGTGCGTTTCAGCCGTGATCACATCCGTAACCTACACAGTGACACTCGAATGTTGTGAGCGTATGTGTGAACGTACGCGTACGTGTGTCAATGCATGCATGTCTTCGCGTGCCTTGTGCATGTGTTAATGTTCAGCGTGCCTGTGTTGTTTTGTGCCTGTATGCACATGCACTTGTGTTTATGTCTGTGTGTGTGTGTACTTACGTGACTTCACATGCTTGTTTGTATCTGTGCGTTTAAATATAGCCTGGTCTGTGCGTGCAGGTCAGTACATTTCAAGCTCTTTCTAATGTGTACACGTGTATATATATTTCGTTTTGCACTGTGTGTTGTATGTACCGTTGTGCGCGAAAATACTTTTTTCGAATGTGCACGTGTGCATTGAATACGTCTGCAGTTAGACCCCTTGGTTAAAACCAATTAGCTGCATGCAGTTGTCGTGTAGCATTGCACGTTGTTTTCTGACATCGCCACCGATCATGATGATGATGAGACCCCGAAACAGTCTATTATTAACGCAAATGAGGTAGCGTGTTTCCCCCCCCCACACCCCGCCGCTCAATGTGAAGTCAAACGATGGGCAGGCGTGCAGGACACGCGGCAGAGGCAGACCAGACTGCGAGCTTCACGTGCGGCAGGCAGCAGCAGCCGGCAGCATCGGCAGCATCAGCATTATCAGAATCGGCAATGTTTGTTTATACTGGAGAAAATCCGATGAGCTATGAAGCTCTTTTTTACAGACGTCCGGTAAGGGGGCACGGGGGTCAGAATGTTCCGACTTGAAAAAAAATGAACAAAAAAAACGATAGGAGCGTGAAGTTGTAGGAAAGGTAAGAAAATAAATAAAAAACATAAATTTCGATTTAAAGCTTTCGTGACTGCAAGGATTCATCTTCTTTGGTTCTTTCGGTAAAGTCACGTAGAATGAGAATAAAATAATAAATTGATCAAATAAAATAACAATAATATTCTCATGACGTTTCGGCCACAACACAAGCGGCCTTAATCAGGTGAAGGGACGAGACTGTCTGGAGGACAGCGCTGTCAATTTATTATTTTATTCTCATTCTACGTGACTTTACCGAAAGAACCAAAGAAAACAAATAAATTTAAACTAAACTTTTTCGATTTAAAGCTTTCGTGACTGCAGGGATTCATCTTCTTGGTTCTTTCGGTAAAGTCACGTAGAATGGAAATACGTGACCTTACCGAAAGAACCAAGAAGATTAAACTAAACTGTTTTTATTTTTACTGGGTAAAACCCACTGAGCTATTAGTTATTTTTCAGAGGTGACCTGACTATCACAATTGATAGCTCAACGAAGTGGTTGATCATGTGGAGGGAAAAAACCGGAGGACCCAATAAAAAATACAGGCGACCACGGGGAGAGAGAGAGAGAGACGTGCAAACTTTAAATATACAGCAGGGCGTCAGGATCAGGATCGAACCCACGACCTCCTGCATACCAGGAGAGGTCGTGGTCTTGCCAACCACCCCCTTCCCCCACCACCGCCGATCCTCTGCCCATTCACACCAGGCTGCACTGACTAGCATTTGTGAAGTATAATCAACCTCCATGACCAACGCAGCTCTCTTCCAGCTGTACATAGACAAAGGGAGCGAAAATTGATTCATTAATTAGTCTATTAATTTATAAAAAGCTCCAATAATAAAGCGAGAGGTCAGACGATGAGGGTCCATCATCAAGGTATATGTATATACTTAGCTCTTTCGGTAAAGTACGTTGAAGGGAAACAATACCGAAAGAGCTAAGAATATGAATTACTGCAGTCACGAAAGCTTTAAATCAAAATTTAAGGTATATGTACATTTAAATTCTTTCGCACCGTACGTGGCCAACTGCGTTAATCGTAAGTGCGGGGGAACGACAACAAACTAAACAGTTCTAAAGAAATTAGTTTTCAATCTAGATTAAAAGTGCGCAGCTCCAGTGGCTTCCTAACGTACGTATGTACGTTGAACTTTTTTCGCACCGTACGTAGCCAACCTTGCTAATCAGAGGTGCGGAGCAAAGCACAACAAACTAAATGCAAAAAAGCAGTTCAAAAGAAATGAGTTTTCAATACAGATGATTAAAAAAAGCACAGCTCCCAGTGGCTTCATGACATCGTAGAGGAGTTGGAACGAAACCCAATGCGCTCCGCCTCCTGCCCGTTTCCCCCCCGCACGCTCGGCCACTCGCTCTCACACCTCCCACGTGGGGGCTGTCGCGACCGTAGGTAGGTAAGAGGCGGCGCCGTTACATTGGCCTGCGGGTGGGCGACCTCGCGTTGCGAATTGCGCGCGTGAGAGAGAGAGAAAGAGGAAACACAAAATTCACCATCGAGATAAAACGGGCAGGCGGGCCGTGCGGTCACGTCGCGCAGCAGAACCCAACGTCACTGGCGAAAAAGCGACGAGCTCCACTTGTTCCCGTAAACGAATGGCGGACCACGCTCGCCCCGTTTAGCAAGAAATTTGGTAAAAAAATAAATAATAATAACTGGTCATGCTGAAAAAACTAAATTAGGCTGCGGCGGGTAAACCATTTGGCGGCGTTGAGGATCACGGCGTCCGTTTTGACGGGGCGGTGGTGGGGGGGTGGTACGGGGTCGGGGGGGGTGGAAACAGAGTAGGTTTAGTTAACGGACAAAAAAACACATCAAACTTTAACATTCACAAGGGCTGCGCGCGACGAGTTGC
The DNA here is from genome assembly GCF_048934315.1 of Petromyzon marinus. NCBI lineage: Eukaryota > Metazoa > Chordata > Hyperoartia > Petromyzontiformes > Petromyzontidae > Petromyzon > Petromyzon marinus. The sequence goes on along the minus strand of NC_133667.1, from coordinate 14,418,885 downwards.
CTTCCGTGTGGGGGCGTTTGCGCTTGCGGGCGGACGGGCAATGCTGCGCCGTGTGCCCCTGGGCCGTGCGGCTCACTCGTGACGGCAAGCATGGACGTGGCAGGTGAGCCCCCTCCTCCTCCGTTGCTGTGTCTCGCCCTTTTCGTTGCAGCGTGCGAAAAGGTCAGCAGATCATTCGAAGGTCAGCGGCGCGACGGGTGCATGGCCTTGAGATGCCCAACAGAAAAGGCTGGGGTGGTGTGGGGGGGTCGGGGGGTGCGGGCTCACGTGTGTAGTGAGGCACTCTGTACAAAGGGGGCCACAGGCCCTGTGTACAAATGCCACCGTATGTGCTCGCACGTGTGTTTGTGTATGCGCGTTGCATATTTCGCACGCACGCCCACGTGTGTGCGCGTGCACGCGTGCGTGTGTAAATATGTGTGTGTGTAGGCAAAAGTCCAAAAAGTATACCGATGCTAAAGTGAGTGTTGGGATTCCTCGATAATGTGGCAGGGGAGCAACGGTCTGCTGTTAATTTAAACACAGGCACCGTTGGTTTTATGCCAAGTGGTGTATACATACTCACCGGGTGGTACTCGTTTAGCTCACCCACGACATGGTGATGATGATTGATTGGGCCGAGTGAACCATGACCAGGACTCGAACTCATGGCCTCACAGCTGGGATACCTGCTGCTCGACCAACTAAGGTGCGATCACTTTGTGAGCGTTCGTTGAAGCAGGGCGCATTCGAGCCACGTGTAACGAAAATTATAATTGTGTCATCGACGAGAACTCGATTGTAGTCGATAGTGAATTGGGATAATTTTAAATGATTACACTCCCCACCTCTGTGGCATTTATCACGTTGTGCCTCTTCAGAATGTATTTGTTGTGGTTTGGTGGCATTTGACCCAACACGCTGAACAAAATTTAGGCATCCTAATTGGACAACGGTCCTCCATTTAATGAGCCGAGGTGTGTGCATCTCAGCAGCTGATGCGCCCACGATTAAAACACGACCGGCAGTTACGGATGAGCGGTTTAGTTTTTTGTACATAAAAAAATCTCGTCTCGGCTACGGAGCTCTCCGAGTTGATTCCCTTTTTTTTAACGATCCAAATCCTCCGAAAGAGCACTTTTGTTCAAATCACCATGAAGACGTGGAACGGAGCAAGATTGTGAGCAATGTAGCAATAACTGACGCTAAACCAAACTGCTACATCCTGAGTTTCAAGTTGATCATAAAATTTGAGCCGTTCATCAAGGTCGTAATTGATAAATAAATAATATCAATGGGTAGTTCACCCCGTTTGTAAAAAAAAAAGGACTTTGGCCTACGTGTAAAAACAAAACACACACGCGTGCACGACATGAACGCATATACTTTGGCTGGCGAATACAGTAATATGCTGTGTGCACACACACACCACGTGTGCATGCATATGCATAGATGAAGCCACGCTGTTTGAAGCTGCTGTTCCCCACTAACGGGCTGCTGGAAGTGGACCGCGACGAGCGAGTCTCGTAATCTGTCGGGGGCGGTGGGGGGAGCGGGGGGTGGTGTCCGTTCCCGAGTCCAAAAACATTGGCACCGACGTTTCCAACCGATTCGTCCACTCCCGTTTTATTCCCCTTCTCTTTAAAAATTGGCGCAAAATCACGGAGCGCTCGCGAGCTCCCTCGCCCCCCTCTAGCCCCCCGCAGCCCCCCTACATAAGAAAGCAAACGGCGCGCCTGCGCATTGATTCGCAGAGAAATTCCGTTCACTCGCGGACGCACCCCCCCCCCCCCCCCATGCAGCTGCAGCTTCCAACGCCCCCCCCCCGTCCTCTGTATGCGGTGCCACCAACCTTCCCCCACTCACGTAGCGAGCACCGCCCCACGCGAAACCCCCCCCCCCCACGCTTCCATAGCGGCCGGTGAACACGGCCTCCCCACCCCGCACCCCCCCGGGTTCCACTCTCCGGAGTTGACGCCTCCGCGCAGACCCCACGACAGCAGCTAGGCTGTTGACCCCACGCGAGCTTGCCGCTCACTTTGCTTTGTGTGAACCGCCACCCACCCACCTGCCCCCTACCCCCTCGCCCCCCCTGCCCCCCCACCCCTACCTCGAGCCAATCTAAAGGCGAGCATGTGTATGTGCGTGTGTTGAACTTCTTTCGCACCGTATGTAGACAATCGTACTAATCAGAGGTGCGGGGGAAGGACAACAAACTAAACATAAAAAGGCAATTCGAAAGAAATGAGGTTTCAATCTAGATTATTTCGAAGTGCATAGCTCCAGTGGCTTCCTGTACATATATATGTTGGACTTGCTTTCGCACCGTACGTAGCCAACCCTGATCATCGGAGGTGCGGGGGAATGACAACGAACTAAACACAAAAAGCCAGTTCTAAAGAAATGAGTTTTCAATCCACACGATTTAAAAGTGCACAGCTCCAGTGGACTTCCTAATATCGGAACGAAGAGCGTTCCAGACGGCCACAGAAGCGCGTCCGAAAGCGCCGCACCAGGGCCGCACCAGGGCAGCGACCGTATTTGTTTGATGGCTCATCCCGAAAGCCGGGCGACTTTATCGATGGGACATCCGTTGGCGTCGCTTAAAAATTCATGGCTGCGGCAGCGGAAATTTTTTTCCTTCTCTTGCCGGACTAGCGGTGGCAGTAGAAGTTGTCTCTCTCGGTCCGAGCCTCGATGCGGGGTGGTCGAGTCGTATCACAAGCCAGAGAAGCTGCGACGAACATGATCGGAGCGGCTTAAGCATCGTCTGCGCCTTCTCAGTTCCTAACCGATTCGCGGCTCGTCAGCAAGGGTTTCTTATCAAGCAAGCGCGCAACGATGCGTTGAGTTCGTTGCTTGAAGCACCGTAGTTTCTTATGCTCGCAGTGCATGCCATTAATTGTGCCTGCGAGAATCGATTATTTGTACGATTTCACGGCAATTTTAAATCGATTATTTGTACGATTTCACGGCAATTTTACCCTAGGGCCAACGAAGCAAGCGTAACCATATAAACGAGGCGGAACTAATGACACAAAATAATCAATTAAAACTATCAACTATTTTAAACTAAGCTAAACTATTTTTTTTTCACGAGGTAGAGAGAGAGAGAAAATGAGCTATATAGCTCTTTTTCATAAGCGACCTGGCTATTACAAATGACTGCCCAATTAAATGGCTTATCGTGTGGAAATTTATAGCAGCCAAAGCGCGGAGGAGTCGGAGAAAAATCCACGCGACCACGGGGAGAGAGAGATAGACACCCCAAACTCCAAATATACGGCAGGCGTCAGGGTCGGGATCGAACCCGCGACCTCCGGCATAGCGGGCGAGGTAGTTAACATCTCGCGCATCACGGCGCCCCAATTCTTGAATTGAGTCGGCTCAAAAAATTGTGACAATTCATTGAATGACCGTCAGGGGTGGGGGCGGGGGCAGGGGGGGGATAAATCTTGACGCGACTTTTGTCAATAGACCCAGCGATTTAACACGTAGGCTTTCGCGATCAATATCCGTAATAGAGGTTTTTTGGGTTAGAGCGAATCGTAAATGTTGTGGGTATACTCTCCAAGACACAACCGGTGTGCTGTACTAGGAACGAATTTGCACGTTTTGTTTACGTGACAAAACTTTACTAATTGGCCTTGTCGGGTGGTGGTGGCGGGTTTAACGACACATTTACATTCACGCGATCTAACGCAAAAAAAACCCCTCTCATAGACCTAGCGATGTCGCGACCTCCATCTCGCTGTATGAAAAATCGCTCCATTGCGTGCGTGTGTGTGCGCTCCTCCCCTGCGGAGAGTACAAATCTGTAGAGTGGCCACCTCAAGTTTTCCCAGTGTAGCCCCTTTTGTTTCGTTTCTTTCTGGGCCTTCCTTATAGGCTGACAGGATGGGTGCACGTTTGACCGCAGGCCACCTTGCGCTGCACGTCGGCCGATTAGGGAAAACGTGTGCCGGATTTCCGGGGGGGGGGAGGGGGGCCTGCAGATTGGAGAATGCAGGGGGTGGGCGGGGGGTACAGATTGGAGATTGCGGAACCGATAGTTTTGGAATTATCAGAAATCGGAATCTTGATTTGAGACTGGGAAGATCTTTTGCACAGGCGGTCCAGTAGGGACGCGGGTTCGGAGATAGTTGCAACGACAATACAATGCAACGACAATACAATGCAACAACAATACAATACAACAACAATACAATACAACAACAATACAATAACAATACAATGCAACGACAATACAATGCAACAACAATACAATGCAACAACAATGCAATACAGAAACAATACAATGCAACAACAATACAATACAACAACAATACAATAACAATACAATACAACAACAATACAAGAACAATACAATACAACAACAATACAATGACAATACAATACAACAACCTTAAGGAGTGCAAAGAACTATAGAACCCCTCTTAATGACGGTAATTGGTTCCACGAAACCAGTCGTTAAGTGATTTGGTCGTTAAGCGAGTATAGGAAATACACCTTAAAGGCTTACCCTTTTTCAACTGAAGAAAAACGTACTTTATAATATTTAAACAATGGATATTAACGCGTAAATATATTAACAAAATAATACGCACATACTATTAAAAGAAACGAAGTTAATCAATGCATTAATTGCTGTTTATTGTACCGACAACAGCCCGTCGTTAACAGGGCAATGATCGGTAAGCGAATACATTGGATTAAGTGATTAGTCATGAACAAGGGTAGTAATTAAGAGGGGTTCTATTATTTAGGAAAGGTAAGCAAATCACAATTAAATAAAATACGTAGTTACAAAAACGCAAAAGTATTTCAATTCCTGACGATATTTCAACACTAAATGTAAGCTTGGGGCAAGGCAGCAAACACCAACAACAGTCCCAGGCCACAGCAAGACAACAACACACAGCAGTAGTGCCACAAGTTAAAAATTGCACATTAAACGTTGAAACTCGCGATGCGCGTGTGGGGCGAGGATCAAAGTTACGAATCGCATTCGCGGTTGCACGCAGCACTCGCTCCGAGCTACCGAGGTGGCTGGGCGGCCTTTTAGTACCCGGCGTGTTTTTTTGGGTTCTCTGTCAGTGCCTCCTTTTGAGAGTCTCGGTTCACTTGCCGGTTTGGAGCAAGCATATACCTCGAGGCAACATCCTCACTCCTGTACCCTCACCACACACCCCCTCCTGTACACTCACCACACACCCCCTCTCTTCCATACCTTCACCCTCACCACACACCCCCCCTCTCCCGTACCCTCACCACACACCCCCTCTCTCCTGTACCCTTACCACACACCCCCTCTCTCCCGTACCCTCACCACACACCCCTTCACTCCTGTACCATCACCCTCACCACACACCCCCTCTCTCCCATACCCTCACCACACACCCCCTCACTCCTGTACCCTCACCACACACCCCCTCACTCCTGTACCCTCACCACACACACCCTCTCTCCCGTACCCTCACCACACACCCCCTCACTCCCGTACCCTCACCACACACACCCTCTCTCCCGTACCCTCACCACACACCCCCTCACTCCTGTACCCTCACCTTCACACACCCCCTCTCTCCTGTACCCTCACCACACACCCCCTCACTCCCGTACCCTCACCACACACCCCCTCTCTCCTGGACCCTCACCACACACCCCCTCTCTCTTGTACCCTCACCACACACCCCCTCACTCCTGTACCCTCACCACACACCATCTCTCTCCTGTACCCTCACCACACATCCCCTTTTTCCTGTACCCTCACCACACACCCCCTCTCTCCTGTAGCCTCACCACACACCCCCTCTCTCCCATACCCTCACCACACACCCCCTCACTCCCGTACCCTCACCACACACCCCCTCACTCCTGTACCCTCATCACACAGCCCCTCTCTCCTGTACCCTCACCACACACCCCCTCACTCCTGTACCCTCACCACACACCCCCTCACTCCTGTACCCTCACCACACACACCCTCTCTCCCGTACCCTCACCACACACCCCCTCACTCCCGTACCCTCACCACACACACCCTCTCTCCCGTACCCTCACCACACACCCCCTCACTCCTGTACCCTCACCACACACCCCCTCTCTCCTGTACCCTCACCACACACCCCTTCTCTCCTGTACCCTCACCACACACCCCCTCTCTCTTGTACCCTCACCACACACCCCCTCACTCCCGTACCCTCACCACACACCCCCTCTCTCCTGGACCCTCACCACACCCCCCTCTCTCTTGTACCCTCACCCTCACCACACACCCCCTCCTGTACCCTCACCACACACCATCTCTCTCCTGTACCCTCACCACACATCCCTTTTTCCTGTACCCTCACCACACACCCCCTCTCTCCTGTAGCCTCACAACACACCCCTCTCTCCCATACCCTCACCACACACCCCCTCACTCCCGTACCCTCACCACACACCCCTCACTCCTGTACCCTCATCACACAGCCCCTCTCTCCTGTACCCTCACCACACACCCCCTCTCTCCCGTACCCTCACCACACACCTCCTCACTCCTGTACCCTCACCACACACCCCCTCACTCCTGTACCCTCACCACACACCCCCTCTCTCCCGTACCCTCACCACACACCCCCTCACTCCTGTACCCTCACCACACCCCCCCCTCACTCCTGTACCCTCACCACACACCCCCACTCTCCTGTAACCTCACCACACACCCCCTCACTCCTGTACCCTCACCACACACCCCCTCTCTAATGTACCCTCACCACACACCCCCTCTCTCCGTACCCTCACCACACACCCCCTCACTCCTGTACCCTCACCACACACCCCCTCTCTCTTGTACCCTCACTATACACGCCCTCACTACACACCCCCTCACTCCCGAACCCTCACTACACACCCCCCCCCCCCCCACTCCTGTAACCTTACCAAACACCCCCTCTCTCCCGTACCCTCACCACACACCCCCTCTCTCCTGTACTCTTACCACTCACCCCCTCTCTCCTGTACCCTCACCACACACCCCCTCTCTCCCGTACCCTCACCACACACCTCCTCACTCCTGTACCCTCACCACACACCCCCTCACTCCTGTACCCTCACCACACACCCCCTCTCTCCCGTACCCCTCACCACACACCCCCTCACTCCTGTACCCTCACCACACCCCCCCCTCACTCCTGTACCCTCACCACACACCCCCACTCTCCAGTAACCTCACCACACACCCCCTCACTCCTGTACCCTCACCACACACCCCCTCTCTTCTGTACCCTGACCACACACCCCCTCTCTCTCGTACCCTCACCACACACCCCCTCACTCCTGTACCCTCACCACACACCCCCTCTCTCTTGTACCCTCACTACACACCCCCTCACTACACACCCCCTCACTCCGAACCCTCACTACACACCCCCCCCCCCCCCCCCCACTCCTGTAACCTTACCAAACACCCCCTCTCTCCCGTACCCTCACCACACACCCCCTCTCTCCTGTACCCTTACCACTCACCCCTCTCTCCTGTACCCTCACCACACACCCCCTCTCTCCTGTACCCTCACCACACACCCCCTCTCTCCCTCACCCTCACCACACACCCCCTCTCTCCCTGTACCCTCACCCACACACCCCCTCTCTACTGTACCCTCACCACACACCCCCTCTCTCCTGTACCCTCCCACACACCCCCTCTCTTCCTGTACCCTCACCCACACACCCCCTCACTCCCGATCCCTCACCACCACACCTCCTCACTCTTGTACCCTTACCACACACCCCCTCTCTCCCGTACCCTCACCACACACCCCTCTCTCCTGTACCCTCACCACACCCGCCCTCTCTCCTGTACCCCTCACCACACACCCCCTCACTCCTGTACCCTCACCTTCACCACACACCCCCTCTCTCCTGTACCCTCACCACACACCCCTTCTTTCCTGTACCCTCACTAACACCCCCTCTCTCTTGTACCCTCACCACAACCCCCTCACTCCTGTACCCTCACCTTCACCACACACCCCCTCTCTCCGGTACCCTTACCACACACCCCCTCTCTCCGGTACCCTCACCACACACCCCCTCTCTCCGGTACCCTCACCACACACCCCCTCTCTCCTGTACCCTCACCACACACCCCCTCTCTCCTGTACCATCACCACACACCCCCTCTCTCCTGTACCCTCACCACACACCCCTTCTCTCCTGTACCCTCACTACACACCCCCACTCTCCTGTACCCTCACCACACACCCCCTGTCTCCTGTACCCTCACCACACACCCCCTCACTCCTGTACTCTCACCACACACCCCCTCTCTCCTGTACCCTCACCACACACCCCCTCTCTCCCGTACCCTCACCACACACCCCTTCTCTCCTGTACCCTCACTACACACCCCCTCTCTCCTGTACCCTCACCACACCCCCCCCTCCTGAACCCTCACAACACACCCCCTCACTCCTGTACCCTCACCCTCACCACACACCCCCTTTTTCCTGTACCCTCACCACACACCCCCTTTCTCTTATACCCTCACCACACCCCCTCTCTCCTGTAGCCTCACCACACACCCCCTCTCTCCCATACCCTCACCACACACCCCCTCACTCCCGTACCCTCACCACACACCCCCTCACTCCTGTACCATTACCACACACCCCCTCACTCCTGTACCCTCAACACACACCCCCTCTCTGCCATACCCTCACCACACACCCCCTCTCTCCCATACCCTCACCACACACCCCCTCACTCCCGTAGCCTCACCACACACCCCCTCTCTCCCATACCCTCACCACACACCCCCTCACTCCTGTACCCTCAACACACACCCCCTCTCTGCCATACCCTCACCACACACCCCCTCACTCCCGTACCCTCACCACACAACCCCTCTCCCCCATACCCTCACCACACACCCCCTCTCCGCCATACCCTCACCACACACCCCCTCACTCCGGTACCCTCACCACACACCCCCTCACTCCTGTACCCTCACCACACACCCCCTCTCTCCCATACCCTCACCACACATCCCCTCACTCCCGTACCCTCACTACACACCCCCACTCTCCTGTACCATTACCACACACCCCCTCTCCCCCATACCCTCACCACACACCCCCTCTCCCCCATACCCTCACCACACACCCCCTCTCCCCCATACCCTCACAACACACCCCCTCTCTCCTGTACCCTCACCACACACCCCCTCACTCCTGTAGCCTCACCACACCCCCCTCTTTCCCATACCCTCACCACACACCCCTTCACTCCCGTACCCTCACCATACACCCCCTCACTCCCGTACCCTCACCACACACCCCCTCACTCCTGTACCCTCACCACACACCCCCTCACTCCTGTACCCTCACCACACACCCCCTCACTCCTGTACCCTCACCACACACCCCCTCTCTCCCTTTCCCTTACCACATACCCCCTCTCTCCTGTACCCTCACCACACACCCCCTCTCTCCTGTACCCCTCACCACACACACCCTCACTCCTGTACCCTGACCTTCACCACACACCCCCTCTCTCCTGTACCCTCACCACACACCCCCTCTCTCCTGTACCCTCACCACACACCCCCTCACTCCTGTACCCTTACCCTCACCACACACCCCCTTTTTCCTGTACCCTCACCACACACCCCCTCACTCCTGTACCATTACCACACACCCCTCTCTCCTGTACCCTCACCACACACCCCCTCTCTCCCGTACCCTCACCACACACCCCTCTCTCCCGTACCCTCGCCACACACCCCCTCACTCCCGTATCCTCACCACACACCCCCTCACTCCCGTACCCTCACCACACACCCCCTCTCTCCCGTACCCTCACCACACACCCCCTCTCTCCTGTACGCTCACCACACACCCTTCTTTTCCTGGACCCTCACCACACACCCCCTCTCTCTTGTACCCTCACCACACACCCCCTCTCTCCTGTACGCTCACCACACACCATCTCTCTCCTGTACCCTTACCCTCAGCACACACCCCCTTTTTCCTGTACCCTCACCACACCCCCCCTCTCTCTTGTACCCTCACCACACACCCCCTCTCTCCCGTACCCTCTCCACACACCCCCTCTCTCCTGTAACCTCACCACACACCCCCTCTCTCCCATACCCTCACCACACACCCCCTCACTCCCGTACCCTCACCACACACCCCCTCTCTCCCATACCCTCACCACACACACCCCCTCACACCTGTACCATTACCACACACCCCCTCTCTCCTGTACCCTCACCACACACCCCCTCTCTCCCGTACCCTCACCACACACCCCCTCACTCCTGTACCCTCACCAAACACCCCCTCACTCCTGTACCCTCACCACACACCCCCTCACTCCTGTACCCTCACCACACACCCCCTCTCTCCCGTACCCTCACCACACACCCCCTCACTCCTGTACCCTCACCACACACCCCCTCACTCCTGTACCCTCACCACACACCCCCTCTCTCGTACCCTCACTACACACCCCCTCACTCCCGGACCCTCACTACACATCCCCCCCCCCACTCCTGTAACCTTACCACACACCCCCTCTCTCCCGTACCCTCACCACACACCCCCTCTCTCCTGTACCCTCCCCACAGACCCCTTCTCTCCTGTACCCTCACTACACACCCCCTCTCTCCTGTACGCTCACCACACACCCCCTCTCTCTTGTACCCTCACCACACACCCCCCCACTCCTGTACCCTTACCACACACCCCCTCTCTCCCGTACCCTCACCACACACCCCCTCTCTCCTGTACCCTTACCACTCACCCCCTCTCTCCTGTACCCTCACCACACCCCCCCTCCTGAACCCTCACCACACACCCCCTCACTCCTGTACCCTCACACTCACCACACACCCCCTTTTTCCTGTACCCTCACCACACACCCCCTTTCTCTTATACGCTCACCATACCCCCTCTCTCCTGTAGCCTCACCACACACCCCCTCTCTCCCATACCCTCACCACACACCCCCTCACTCCCGTACCCTCACCACACACCCCCTCACTCCTGTACCATTACCACACACCCCCTCTCTCCTGTACCCTCACCACACACCCCCTCACTCCTGTACCCTCAACACACACCCCCTCTCTGCCATACCCTCACCACACACCCCCTCACTCCCGTACCCTCACCACACAACCCCTCTCCCCCATACCCTCACCACACACCTCCTCTCCGCCATACCCTCACCACACACCCCCTCACTCCCGTTCCCTCACCACACACCCCCTCACTCCTGTACCCTCACCACACACCCCCTCTCTCCCATACCCTCACCACACACCCCCTCACTCCCGTACCCTCACCACACACCCCCACTCTCCTGTACCATTACCACACACCCCCTCTCCCCCATACCCTCACCACACACCCCCTCTCCCCCATACCCTCACCACACCCCCCTCACTCCTTTACTTTACCACACACCCCCTCTCCCCCATACCCTCACCACACACCCCCTCTCCCCCATACCCTCACCACACACCCCCTCTCCCCCATACCCTCACAACACACCCCCTCTCTCCTGTACCCTCACCACACACCCCCTCACTCCTGTAGCCTCACCACACCCCCCTCTTTCCCATACCCTCACAACACACCCCTTCACTCCCGTACCCTCACCATACACCCCCTCACTCCCGTACCCTCACCACACACCCCCTCACTCCTGTACCCTCACCACACACCCCCTCACTCCTGTACCCTCACCACACACCCCCTCACTCCTGTACCCTCACCACACACCCCCTCTCTCCCTTACCCTCACCACATACCCCGTCTCTCCTGTACCCTTACCACACACCCCCACTCTCCTGTACCCTCACCACACACCCCCTCACTCCTGTACCTTCACCACACACCCCCTCTCTCCTGTACCATCACCACACACCCCCTCTCTCCCATACCCTTACCACATACCCCCTCTCTCCTGTACCCTCACCACACACCCCCTCTCTCCTGTACCCTCACCACACACCCCCTCACTCCTGTACCCTGACCTTCACCACACACCCCCTCTCTCCTGTACCCTCACCACACACCCGCTCTCTCCTGTACCCTCACCACACACCCTCTCACTCCTGTACCCTCACCACACACCCCCTTTTTCCTGTACCCTCACCACACACCCCCTCACTCCTGTACCATTACCACACACCCCTCTCTCCTGTAGCCTCACCACACACCCCCTCTCTCCTGTACCCTCACCACACACCCCCTCTCTCCCGTACCCTCACCACACACCCCCTCTCTCCCGTACCCTCGCCACACACCCCCTCACTCCCGTACCCTCACCACACACCCCCTCACTCCCGTACCCTCACCACACACCCCCTCTCTCCCGTACCCTCATCACACACCCCCTCTCTCCTGTACGCTCACCACACACCCCCCTTTTCCTGTCCCCTCACCACACCCCCTCTCTCTTGTACCCTCACCACACACCCCCTCTCTCCTGTACGCTCACCACACACCATCTCTCTCCTGTACCCTTACCCTCACCACACACCCCCTTTTTCCTGTACCCTCACCACACACCCCCTCTCTCTTGTACCCTCACCACACACCCCCTCTCTCCCGTACCCTCACCACACACCCCCTCTCTCCTGTAACCTCACCACACACCCCCTCTCTCCCATACCCTCACCACACACCCCCTCACTCCCGTACCCTCACCACACACCCCCTCTCTCCCATACCCTCACCACACACACCCCCTCACACCTGTACCATTACCACACACCCCCTCTCTCCTGTACCCTCACCACACACCCCCTCACTCCTGTACCTTCACCACACACCCCCTCTCTCCCGTACCCTCACCACACACCCCCTCACTCCTGTACCCTCACCAAACACCCCCTCACTCCTGTACCCTCACCACACACCCCCACTCTCCTGTAACCTCACCACACACCCCCTCACTCCTGTACCCTCACCACACACCCCCTCTCTCCCGTACCCTCACCACACACCCCCTCACTCCTGTACCCTCACCACACACCCCCTCACTCCTGTACCCTCACCACACACCCCCTCTCTCTTGTACCCTCACTACACACCCCCTCACTCCCGGACCATCACTGCACATCCCCCCCCCCCACTCCTGTAACCTTACCACACACCCCCTCTCTCCTGTACCCTCCCCACAGACCCCTTCTCTCCTGTACCCTCACTACACACCCCCTCTCTCCCGTACCCTCACCACACACCCCCTCACTCCTGTACCCTCACCAAACACCCCCTCACTCCTGTACCCTCACCACACACCCCCACTCTCCTGTAACCTCACCACACACCCCCTCACTCCTGTACCCTCACCACACACCCCCTCTCTCCCGTACCCTCACCACACACCCCCTCACTCCTGTACCCTCACCACACACCCCCTCACTCCTGTACCCTCACCACACACCCCCTCTCTCTTGTACCCTCACTACACACCCCCTCACTCCCGGACCCTCACTGCACATCCCCCCCCCCCACTCCTGTAACCTTACCACACACCCCCTCTCTCCTGTACCCTCCCCACAGACCCCTTCTCTCCTGTACCCTCACTACACACCCCCTCTCTCCTGTACGCTCACCACACACCCCCTCTCTCTTGTACCCTCACCACACCCCCCCCCACTCCTGTACCCTTACCACACACCCCCTCTCTCCCGTACCCTCACCACACACCCCCTCTCTCCTGTACCCTCACCACACACCCCCTCTCTCCTGTACCATCACCACACACCCCCTCTCTCCCTCACCCTCACCACACACCCCCTCTCTCCTGTACTCTCACCACACACCCCTTCTCTCCTGTACCCTCACTACACACCCCCTCTCTCTTGTACCCTCACCACACACCCCCTCACTCCTGTACCCTCACCTTCACCACACACCCCCTCTCTCCGGTACCCTTACCAACACACCCCCTCACTCCTGTACCCTCACCACACACCCCCTCACTCCTGTACCCTCACCACACACCCCCTCACTCCTGTACCCTCACCACACACCCCCTCTCTCCCTTACCCTCACCACACACCCCGTCTCTCCTGTACCCTTACCACACACCCCCACTCTCCTGTACTTTCACCACACACCCCCTCACTCCTGTACCCTCACCACCCACCCCCTCTCTCCTGTACCCTCACCACACACCCCCTCTCTCCCGTACCCTTACCACATACCCCCTCTCTCCTGTACCCTCACCACACACCCCCTCTCTCCTGTACCCTCACCACACACCCCCTCACTCCTGTACCCTTACCCTCACCACACACCCCCTTTTTCCTGTACCCTCACCACACCCCCCCTCACTCCTGTACCATTACCACACACCCCCTCTCTCCTGTAGCCTCACCACACACCCCCTCTCTCCTGTACCCTCGCCACACACCCCCTCTCTCCTGTACCCTCACCACACACCCCCTCTCTCCCGTACCCTCACCACACACCCCCTCTCTCCCGTACCCTCGCCACACACCCCCTCACTCCCGTACCATCACCACACACCCCCTCACTCCCGTACCCTCACCACACACCCCCTCTCTCCTGTACGCTCACCACACACCCCCTTTTTCCTGTACCCTCACCACACACCCCCTCTCTCTTATACCCTCACCACACACCCCCTCTCTCCCGTACCCTCGCCACACACCCCCTCACTCCCGTACCATCACCACACACCCCCTCTCTCCCGTACCCTCACCACACACCCCCTCTCTCCTGTACGCTCACCACACACCCCCTTTTTCCTGTACCCTCACCACACACCCCCTCTCTCTTGTACCCTCACCACACACCCCCTCTCTCCTGTACCCTCAGCACACACCCCCTCTCTCCCGTACCCTCACCACACACCCCCTCTCTCCCTCACCCTCACCACACACCCCCTCTCTCCCGTACCCTCGCCACACACCCCCTCACTCCCGTACCCTCACCACACACCCCCTCTCTCCCGAACCCTCACCACACACCCCCCACTCCTGTACCCTTACCACACACCTCCTCACTCCTGTACGCTCACCACACACCCACTCACTCCTGTACCCTCACCACGCACCCCCTCTCTCCTGTACCCTCACCGCACACCCCCTCTCCCCTGTAACCTCACCACACACCCCCTCATCCCGAACCCTCACCACACACCCCGTCTCTCCTGTACCCTTACCACACACCCCCACTCTCCTGTACTTTCACCACACACCCCCTCACTCCTGTACCCTCACCACCCACCCCCTCTCTCCTGTACCCTCACCACACACCCCCTCTCTCCCGTACCCTTACCACATACCCCCTCTCTCCTGTACCCTCACCACACACCCCCTCTCTCCTGTACCCTCACCACACACCCCCTCACTCCTGTACCCTTACCCTCACCACACACCCCCTTTTTCCTGTACCCTCACCACACCCCCCCTCACTCCTGTACCATTACCACACACCCCCTCTCTCCTGTAGCCTCACCACACACCCCCTCTCTCCTGTACCCTCGCCACACACCCCCTCTCTCCTGTACCCTCACCACACACCCCCTCTCTCCCGTACCCTCACCACACACCCCCTCTCTCCCGTACCCTCGCCACACACCCCCTCACTCCCGTACCATCACCACACACCCCCTCACTCCCGTACCCTCACCACACACCCCCTCTCTCCTGTACGCTCACCACACACCCCCTTTTTCCTGTACCCTCACCACACACCCCCTCTCTCTTATACCCTCACCACACACCCCCTCTCTCCCGTACCCTCGCCACACACCCCCTCACTCCCGTACCATCACCACACACCCCCTCTCTCCCGTACCCTCACCACACACCCCCTCTCTCCTGTACGCTCACCACACACCCCCTTTTTCCTGTACCCTCACCACACACCCCCTCTCTCTTGTACCCTCACCACACACCCCCTCTCTCCTGTACCCTCAGCACACACCCCCTCTCTCCCGTACCCTCACCACACACCCCCTCTCTCCCTCACCCTCACCACACACCCCCTCTCTCCCGTACCCTCGCCACACACCCCCTCACTCCCGTACCCTCACCACACACCCCCTCTCTCCCGAACCCTCACCACACACCCCCCACTCCTGTACCCTTACCACACACCTCCTCACTCCTGTACGCTCACCACACACCCACTCACTCCTGTACCCTCACCACGCACCCCCTCTCTCCTGTACCCTCACCGCACACCCCCTCTCCCCTGTAACCTCACCACACACCCCCTCATCCCGAACCCTCACCACACACCCCCTCTCTCCCGTACCCTCAGCACACACCCCCTCTCTCCTGTACCCTCAACCTCACCGCACACCCCCTCACTCCTGTACCCTCACCACACACCTGCTCACTCCCGTACCCTCACCACACACCCCTTCTCTCCTGTACCCTCACCGCACAACCCCTCTCTCCTGTACCCTTACCATACACCTCCTCCTGTACGCTCACCACACACCCCCTCACTCCTGTACCCTCACCACACACCCCCTCTCTCCTGGACCCTTACCACACACCCCCACTCTCCTGTACCCTCACCACACACCTCCTCACTCCCGTACCCTCACCACACAACCCCTCTCTCCTGTACCCTCACCCCACACCCCCTCACTCCCGCACCCTCACTGCACACCCCCTCTCTCCCGTACCCTCACCACACACCCCCTCTCTCTTGTACCCTCACCACCCACCCCTTCTCTCCCGTACCCTCACCACACACACCTTCACTCCCGTACCCTCACCACACACTCTCTTTCTCCTGTACCCTCACTGCACTTTATCTCATCACTTTCTCTCTCTCTATGCGGTCGCGTAGAGTTCCAGATGCGATTCGCGGATTAGATTTTAAACAATCACGGATCGCCAAGTTTCGTGAAATAATGACGAGATACCGCATCGGACAAAGCGCCCTGAGAATGATTGTTTCAGGGCACTTTATACAGGGTTTTTAAAAATGTTGGACCCAATTTGAAATCGCTATATCTCTGCAACCACGAACCCCCATGAATGAAACTCTTACCACTTGAAAGGGCGGAGCATAGAGTTTCAAATGAGTACTGCTAAATGCCTCTCCCAGCGCACTAACAGCCCCTAGCCTCAGTCATTCGCAAGATGGCGACACCGCAACACAAGGCGTTTTACGTTCTGCAGCTCAGCAAGACTGAATTCATATTCTTAGTTTTTTCGGTAAAGTCACGTTGAAGAGAAACAACAAAATAACAAAATATATATAAAACAATGATGATGACCGTTTGAGTTATGGTCGAAACGTCGTGAGAATTTTTTATTGTTTTATATATATTTTGTTATTTTGTTGTTTCTCTTCAACGTGACTTTACCGAAAAAACTAAGAATATGAATTACTGCAGTCACGAAAGCTTTAAATCAAAATTTAAGACTGAATTCGTTATTGCGGTGCAGCGTGCGTTTGAACGGTGTTTTGGCATTGATTCGCCAATGTCAAAGAGCATGGTGGCACAAAAGACCGTGTTTTTTTCCCACTATTAGCGATTAATCTGGATGACCTCAAAAACAGAATCATGGCAGCGGTGATTTCAGTGGAAGAAGACACTTTGAGAGGCGTTTGGGACGAATTCAACTATCGTCTCGATGTTTGTCCGTACAGCAGGTGGAGGGCACATAGAGCATTTATAAAATGGTTAGTAAAACTTGATAACTCATTAAACCGTTTGTAACTTTTTGTGTAATTGTAACATGTTGCCATCGTGAAACATACTGCTTTGAAATTGGGTCCATTTCTTTTAAACACCCTGTACATTTGTATTATAATTATTATCACCCCAGAAACAACGCAGGGAGCCGTGTGGTCATCGCCTCGTACAGCTTCAGGAGACGAACATTCACACAGCCCCCCCCCCCCAACTGCTGGATGAAGTCCCCCCTCCACTCCTGGGCCTCCCCCGTGCTGTTCGGAGGTGCAGCGTTAAGTCTATGGGCAGTGTTGAGTCTGTGGGCAGTGTTGAGACTACGGGCAGTGTTGAGTCTACGGGCAGTGTTGAGTCTATGGTGCAGTGTTGAGACTACGGGCAGTGTTGAGTCTACGGGCAGTGTTGAGTCTACGGGCAGTGTTGAGTCTACGGGCAGTGTTGAGTCTACGGGCAGTGTTGAGTCTACGGGCAGTGTTGAATTTACGGGTAGTGTTGAGTCTACGGGCAGTGTTGAGTCTAAGGGTAGGGGAGAGCGGAGGGTGGCGGGGGACATTGTTACACTTGCTCGCAGTTAATCTTACGCTTGAATATAACGCGGTCTCAGTTTCGCACAAATAAAAGGTAAAATCGAAGCCCTGTTCTGCAGTAATAGCACCACAAACGATGATTCTGGGGACTCCTGAAGATTTTCAACGTATGCGAGACGTCCGGTGGTTAGTGGTTAGTGGTTCAGCACGGTCGGGCTACATACGGATGCGAAAAAAGTTCAGGTTTCAACACTTGGGGTATCGTCCATAATTGAAGGATAATAAGTTAAACTTGTGGGACCTTTTCCAGTATCAAAGTATGAAAAATAAGCATAGGCTTTATCCTTTCTAACAATAAAAACAGGTGTTAAGATGTTCAAATGCCAAATAGATACATTTTGCAAAGAATCAAGTACTGCATCAACTACACGTAAGTAAAACCTTGGATTGCGAGCATAATTCGTTCCGGAAACGCGTTTGTAATCCAAAGCACTCGTATATCAAAACACTCGTATATCAGTTGTGATCACGTGACGCTCGGCAGTATAAAGCGTATACGTATTACTCGTATTGCAAGACCTCGCTCGTTTATCAAATGAATATTTATTTTTAAAAATTGCTCGTCTTGCAAAACACTCGCAGACCAAGTTACTCGCAATCCAAGGTTTTACTGTACTTGTGAACATGCAAACAAACGTGCTCTGACAATAATGTATGTACGCATTGTCTTTGAAACTGATTGGCCTCCACCAGAGCTGCAGCCTTCTTCACGGCCTCGTCTCACCACTGATGTTAGTAGACCAGAGAGCACCAAATGGTGAACAGAAATGGTAATAACCTATTCTCATTTTTCACGTTATCATTTTTAAGTTAATGGATACTTTATTCCTTTCCAATAGGTATCTATGTGGTGTTTAAACATCTTAACACCCCTCTTGTTTTATTGCCAGAAAGGCGAAAGCCTATTGTTTTTTCATCATTTTGATACTGGCAAAGATGTATCACATGATATAACTGCTCAACCCGAGCTATTAACGCTTTGATTCGTTCATTTGCCCTTTATACTGTTTTCCTTTGGTGTTTTCTGGTCTAATGCTGGTGGAGACAAGGCCACATAGAAGGCTGTCCTCTGGTGTAGGCCAATCAGTTTAAACGACAATGCATACATTATTATCAGAGCACGTTTGTTTGCATGTTCACCACAAGTACTGTGTGTGGTTAATGCAGCACTCGATTCCTTTGCAAAAGGTTTCTATTTGGTATTTGACCATCTTGAAGCAACTCCTGTTTCAGTGCTAGAAAGGGTAAAAACCTATTCTTATTATGTTTTCATGCTTATTGACGGATGACACACGTGGGTTTTTTTGCTGCCGAGAGAAAGCCAGAAAATCCTTTTGGGCGATCAAGAATCGCGGACGGCGATTCATGTTTCACTCCGGAGAGCCTTGCGAGCAATCGCACAAACGCGAGACGTTCGATAACACCCCGGGCGTGGGGGGGGGATTATTCTCAGGTCTCGACGCCGCGACGTGCATCACCGCCGCTGCTACTGCTCCTCGAACCCGGTACCAGTGGTGGAAACGCGGAGGTCTAGAGAGAGATGGGGGGGGGGATGAGTCCCGTACGATAAAAATCGTCGCACTACAAAGCGTGCACGACGACCTTGCCTCAAATCCGCCGTCATTGATTCCAGTTCGTAAATAATGGACGGTGCGCCCTGTACGGACACGCCGTTATCGCTGTTATCCCTCCCCCCGCTGCCTGCAACGGCATCGGCGACTCCGGCATGTTTTTTTTTTTGCAATCGCTGCAACAACATTTTTTTAAAGTTGCCAAAAGGGGTTTGGGGAGAATGACGACGTTGGTGTTGAGATGAAATGATAGAGCCCCACACTCTTAACTCTTAAAACCACCGCCCCCCCCCAGCCCGTCGCTCGTCTGAGTTTGTTTGTTTTTTGCTCGGCAACGTTCAGGAACCCGTTGGCTGTTATAAACGGAGACTGACGACCGACCGCCTGACTTCCCCCCCCCCCCCCCGGTGAACCAATCGCACCCGGCCCTCGTACCATTCGCGTGCCGTCACCCTGCATCTGTGACGGCTGACGGAACGGGCATAGAATGTGAAACTGTGTAATGGTAGGGGGTGGGGGGGGGAGTGGCCTGGGGTGACCTGGTGTGTCCTAGAATGACCTGGGGTGGCCTGGAATGAACTGGGGTGACCTGGGGTGACCTGGGATGACCTGGCTGGCCTGGGGTGACCTGGGATGACCTTGAGTGACCTGAAATTCCCTGAGGTGGCCTGGGGTAACCTGTGATGACCTGTGGTGACCTGGGATGACCTGGAGGAGGCCTGTTGGTTGAGGCAGGTACAGAGAACCACTTTGTATGCCTTCTCGGCTTTCCAGTGGTCACGTCTTGCGAGTCCATCGCTCACCTCTGATTAGCACGGTTGGCTACGTACGGTGCAAAAGAAGTACGTACGTACATACTGCCCAGACTAACGCTACCCAGACTCAATACTGCCCATAGACTCAACACTGCCCAGACTAACACTACCCATAGACTCAATACTGCCCATAGACTCAACACTGCCCAGACTAACGCTACCCATAACTTCAATACTGCCCATAGACTCAACACTGCACCTCCAATTAGCACGCTTGGCTACGTACCGTGCAAACGAAGTTCAACATGCATACTACCCATAGACACAACACTGCCCATAGGCTCAAACCTTTCTATAGACTCAACACTGCACTTTCGATTAGCATGGTTGGCTCCGTACGGTGCAAAAGAAGTTATACGGACAGACGTCCCAAGTATCGGCCCAGGTTGAAGGCCGCCGTGATGAGACACGTATCAGTACATCAGGTTCGCCGATGTACTGGTCCTTTTTCAGAGCAGAGATTTTATTGACAATAGTTTGTTTTT
The DNA here is from genome assembly GCF_048934315.1 of Petromyzon marinus. Taxonomy (NCBI): domain Eukaryota; kingdom Metazoa; phylum Chordata; class Hyperoartia; order Petromyzontiformes; family Petromyzontidae; genus Petromyzon; species Petromyzon marinus. The sequence continues at coordinate 14,397,757 of NC_133667.1, read as the reverse complement.
CTATCAATACGTCACTGAAAAATATATTAAATTCCACTCTTAGTGTTCAAGCAAGATGGTCTAAAAACCCAATGACGCCACCCAGTGTCAAGCAGATGACATTAATCTTCACTACAACAGTGACAGCAATTGGCCAGGCATAGTTGTTCTCCTGTACGCCGCGTGATTTTCTCATGACGCGAATTGGATAGAACGCGATTAATGTATTAGGGAACGCATTTTTTTTTCACGCAGATGCAAAATAGATATAACGCGATTGAGCAGACTGAACTACGTCGCGCAAGTAGGAATAAGCGGTTGTTACGGCTGCCTCGGTGTAGCTTCACTCAAGGCATATTAGGATGCTGCTAGATGTTTCTAGATGCTACCCACCACGCGTCTCAGTCTTTGTTCAGGCCCTGCGTTACGCGTTTCACGTATCATCGCGGACTGTTGCTTTACCCCTGATATGATATTTACCCCTGATATGATATTATAACGCGATGTTTCCATAACTCAGTGTTCTTCAGGAACGCGACTAACCCCACCGCCTTGTAGGAGGACAAGGCCGTACCTCCAACTTAACATAGGAAGCTGGATCACAACCCTCTCTTAGTGTAAAACAGGGGCTGCTGGTTCGAAATGGCTTGTTGCTATGAGAGCTTACGTACAGAAGATGATTGTGATTACGTGAATTATTCATAGAGTAAAAATACTTTTCTCAGGCTGGAGGTGCATTACATCGAAGGTTATGTGTAAGCATTGGTTATCCACGATTCTGGCAAACCACCGATTCAAGAGCCGAATGGCTCACAGGGCTATACCAAAATAAATAAACTGAAAACTGAAACATGTGTGGATTTGTACCTACAGGGCTCATGGAGCAGGTGATAGAGAACATGAGAAACGAATGACAAAAATGAGACGGTTTAACGCGTCATAGAAGTAGTAGGCTTTCGCGACTAATATGATCCATAATAGAGGTTTTTTTGGGTGAGATCGCGTAAATAGGAACGTGTCGTTAAACCTACAGCCGCCAAAAATGAGACGTAAAATTGATCAGTTCTTGAATTGTGATGATCAATAAGTGAACAACAATGGGGAGGGAATTAATTGCGTCCTTAATGAGGCGTGAGTTGATTCTATACAAAGAGCTTTACATTCTAGTTGTTAATTGTCACGATTCATGAGATTTATAAAAAAAAAGACCCCTCCACTTCGAACCAATTTATTTTATGACATGAAAAAATACCCTTTTAAGTTCAGGCACGCGCGGTGCTAAAAACTCTCCGGTTAAAATCCAGGTTTGACTTCTGCCAACGCAATTTTGCATCAGGAGTTTTAAAAAGTTTTATCAGCAATTTATTTCCCGACGAAAGCCCTTCGAGCTACGAAGCTCTTTGTCGAGGGAGCTACTCGGCTGGCAGATGACATCCAAAGCATCCCGCGATCACTGGGGCGCCATGGTGGCCTGGAGACGTTAACGACCTCACCTGGTGTACAGGAGGTCGTGGGTTCGATCCTGACCCTGACGCTTGCTGTATATTTGGAGTTTGCGTGTCTCTATCTCTCAACCTGGTCGTGTGGATTTTTTTCGGGGGTCCTCCAGTTTTTTCCCCTCCACATTTAGAATCAACATCACGCATATAGAGCGTTATTTGGCTACTGTTATAAATGTCCACACGATGATGATGATAAGCCCGCTTCGCTTAGCTGTCACTTGTGATGGCCAGGTCGCTTATAAAAAAAAGCAGCTAACATAGCTCAGTGGGCCTTACCTGGTAATACAAATTCAATATTTTTTTATTCTATCTACGTGACTTTACCGAAAGAACCATTGAATGTAAATATCTATAGTTTTAACTACTCTTGTCACGCAGCTATGATGCATGTTGCAGCATGTTGCCCACCGTAGCCAGCGCCGCCGTAACAAAGCCGCTTCCGACATGGATTTTCGCCGTTGGGGAGAGAGTTCGTCGTGCCGACGCGCGCTCCCGTCGTCGTTGTTGCTGTTATCATGCCCCCCCCTCCCCTCCCTCCCCTGCCGTTTCCGCCATGTGTATTTTTGCAGTGAAGGAGTTTTTGGCCAAAGCCAAGGAAGACTTCCTGAAGAAATGGGAAAACCCCCAACAGGTGGGAGGAGCGACAAGTGCGCGTGCGTGTATGTGTCTTTTGTCTTTGTGTGGTGTTACTACTAGACGTCCGCGATGAAAGAGCTTCGTAGCTCGTCGGATTTGTCCAGGATAAATACAGATTCTGATTCTACCCAGAATTCGCTCAATTTTGCAGTTTGAATTCACGCTAGCGCTGTGTGTGCCTCAAACGAGTATGAGTAAACATCAGCGCATGGGGTGGTGCTGGCCAACTCACCCCCTACTTCGTGCAGCGTGCCGGCCTTCATGAGGTGTTCTTTATAACAGCACTCGCCCCAAAGGCCTGTTGAGGCTCTACGGGGGATCTTTGTTGTGTGTGTGTGTGAAAGTGAGTGAGTGTGTGTGCGTGTGAGCGCGTGTGAGCGCGTGTGAGCGTGCATGCGTCTGTGCGTGCCTCAAACGAGTACGAGTAAACATCAGCGCATGGGGTGGCGCTGGCCGACCCCCACCAACCCCCCCACTCTCGTGCGCCGTGCCGGCCTTCATCGGGCGCTCGCTTACAACAGCGCTCGCCCCCAACGGTCGACTAAAGTCTTTGCCGGGGGTGTCCTCTGTCTTCGCCGCACGCAGAACACATCGTGCCTGGACGACTTTGAGCGGATGAAGACGCTGGGAACGGGCTCCTTCGGGCGAGTCATGCTCGTCAAGCACAAGGCGACGGACCGATACTTCGCCATGAAGATCCTCGACAAGCAGAAGGTGCCCGCAGCACTGTCTCCCCGCCACTTCGTTGAGCTATCGTTTGTGGCGCCAGGTCACTTCTGAAACAGAAGCTCACAGCTCAGTGGTGGCTTACCTGGTAAAATAAACATAGATTTTTAGTCGTTGTTGCAATTCAGTGATTGGCTTACTTTGCACTCCTATCGTCTTTTCGTATTGTATGTTGTTGTAACTTTCTGACACCGCCCCTACTGGACATATAAAGAGCTTTACAGCTCATCGGATTCCACTAATATAAAACAAAAAAAATCCTATTCTGCACTGCCCCATCCACCGCACACGAATCCCATAAATGTCGCCCCACTCCAGTTTTTGGCGCGTTCACCTTCGGTACCCTCCCCTCTCCCAAGATTATGCGAAGATACCTGGCAAACAATGGGAGCTTTCTCTCTTTGCAGGTGGTGAAGTTAAAACAGGTGGAGCACACGCTCAACGAGAAGCGGATCCTCCAGGCCATTAGCTTCCCCTTCCTCGTCAGCCTCGAGTACAGCTACAAGGTAGCGCGTCCGGTCCCGTACCGTCCTTTCCTCGTCCCGTCCCTCACCTAGTCCTGGGCCTCACCTAGGTTGACTCGGCCTCAAATGAGGACCTGCTACGCTGCGTAAGCGTCGTCACTTGGGAGACAAAGTTGCGGTCGGGTGCGTGGCGCTGGTCACGCCACCCCCATCGTGTGCCTTTGGCGACCTTCATAGGTGCCGCTCGTTAACAGCTCTTGCCCCAACAGCCTGTTAAAGGCTATACGGGGGATGTTTGTCTTTTTGGGGGGGGGGGGGGGTGGTAGCAGTTAGTGCTGCACTGAGAAACCTGCCACCTGAGTTCGATTCCCGCTCACGGTCAATACCGGTGACGATCATCCGGACCGGTGCTGGGCCTCACCTAGGTTGACTCAGCCTCAATTAAGTGCCTGCTATGCTGCGTAAACATCGGCAAACATCGGCACTGGGGAGACAAAGTCCGCGTGGGGCGTGGTGCTGGCCACACCACCCCCGTCGTGCGTCGCTCCGGCCGTGATTGGTGCTCACTAATAGCACTCGCCCCCAGGGGACCGTCGAGGCGACATGGGGGAATCTTTTTTTTTTTGTCTTGTGCAGGACAACTCTAACCTGTACATGGTGCTGGAGTACGTGCCCGGGGGAGAGATGTTCTCCCACCTGCGGAGGATCGGACGCTTCAGGTAACCACCGTGAGGTGGCTCGGCCTTTTGAATCAGAATCTTTGTTTGGACTGGGGGAGGAGGGGGGAGGGAGGGAGGAAGACGAAGGAGGGGGGAAAAGAGGAGGGGGGAAAAGAGGAATCCGATGATATGTAAAGCTCTTTTTAAGCAGATGGTCAGCAAATTATACAACGGCAACCAAATAAAAGAAAACAATACGACAGTAGTGCAAAATAGATTTATCAATCTTGGGCAAGGCAGCAAAAACGACAACAACAAAAACTGTCCCAGACCACACCAACAAGAGAACACAGCACACAGCAGCAACAGCAATCGTGCTTTTAAATAAAATGGCCACAGTCACATTGAACTATCGATGCTGCATGGCTAAGGACCAAAGTTGCGGCGATGTTACCGCCGTGTCCAGCACGAATCTTCTGCTTCAGGATCGTTCTTTCGAAGGAAGATCTACGATATTCTTGGTTCTTTCGGTAAAGTCACGTTGAAGGGAAACAATAAAATAATAATATATATAAAAACAATCAAATTCTCACGACGTTTCGAAGGCAACACAAGCAGTCATCATCAGGTGTGAAAACCAACGGCAAGAACATTTGAAAGAAGAATATGAATCACTGCAGTCACGAAAGCTTTAAATCAAGATCTACGATGTTTGAGGGTGGAAACAAAACCAAGGTTGTTCCAAAACGTTTGGCTCGATGAGTCACTATGAAGCAGCAGTGGCGGCGGTGGCACAGCAGGCGAGCGGGTTGAGGCGAGTTTTAATATGGGCGGTCTCTCTGGCTTTATAGGATTCACATAAAACCCTCTATGACCACTCCCGATCGGCCAGAATCAGAATTATCAGAATATACAACTCCCTACTTTAGCTTCTTTTTCAGAAGAGGGGAACCTGCCTATCACAAATGATAGCCCAAGGAAGTGGCTTATCATCATCATGATCACGTGGACATTTATACCAGTAGCCAAATACTCTAAACGCCGTGACGTTGATTCTAAATGTGGAGGGGAAAAAAAACCGGAGGACCCGGAGGATAGATTAATGCCACCATGCGGAGGGACACACCGCAAACTCCATATATACAGATTGTCAGGGTCGGGATCGAACCACACCTTTCTGTATACCAGGCAAGGTATATAACATCTTGCCACAATGGCGACTCGGGAGACAAAAGCGGCCGGACGTGGTATTGGCCACACCACCCCCTCGTGCGCCATGCCTGCCTTCATAAGAGTGCTTGCTTAACAGCGCTTGCCCCACTATTCAGACTTTACGAGGGGGACACTTGTCATGGGGAGGTGGGGAGCGATCGTGTAAATGGTGAGCTCCGCACTGCGCCATGATCCCGGTCACAGACGATGACAGTGGCGAATATTTTAACTGGTCCTTGGCCTTCCCCTAGGTCGACTCACCCTTACATGCGTACCCGGTGCAGTGTGTTAACATCAGCGCTGGGGAGGCAAAGTTTGCCTCGGCGTGGTGCTGGCCACTCGCACCCCTCGTGTGCCGCATTTGCCGGCCTTCACCGGTGTTCACTATGACATTGTCTTTGCCTGGGCGTGTGCAGCGAGCCCCACTCGCGGTTCTACGCGGCTCAGATCGTGCTGGCGTTCGAGTACCTGCACTCACTCGACCTCATCTACCGAGACCTCAAGCCAGAGAACCTTCTCATCGACCAGCAGGGGTACATCCAGGTCCGTTTTTGTCTCTCCGGAGTAACACGCACACAACACACCAATTCCTCACACTCTTGAGTTCTCACCCGGTTCAACAGAATTATCGAGATAGGCGAGTGCAAGTCTGGAAAAAACAAGTAGCAGTATTAATAATTAAAAACAATAAGCAGTCCCTGGACTTTCTCTCCCGTCGGGATTGAGATGATGGACCTGGAGACGAGAGCTTAGGCGCTGCGACGCCACGTGGTGCCGTGACGTCTGCGCACGCGGCACGCGACGCCACGTGGTACAGTGACGTCTGCGCACGCGGCACGCGCGACGCCACGTGGTGCCGTGACGTCTGCGCATGCGGTACGCGACGCCACGTGATGCCGTGACGTCAGCGTACGCGGCACGAGACGCCGCGTGGCCCGCTTGCCAGCGCGTACATAAATTGTATTGTATGTTATATGGCCCCCGCGGAAAATAATAACAGTCGAAGAGGGCAACCCTGGTTTTAAACAAGCGCTCTCATCGCGTGCCAAGGTTGGAGGGGTGGGGGTGGGGGGGTGGCCCACCCCCCCGCCACGTGCCAGAGCTGAGCGGTGGGCTGTCTTACACATCTGTTTGAGACGTAAGTAGGCTTCCGCCACCAATATTATTCGTAATAAAGTTTTTGTTTTTTGGGTTAGATCGCATAATTATCAATGTGTTGTTAAACCCACCACCACCACCCGACATAGCCAATTAAGTAGGGGTTGTCAAGTAAACAAAATGTACCAATTAGTTACTAGTTCGGCACTCAGTGGTGTGTTGGAGAGCATTTACAATTTTTGTACCGTGACGTTTTGCTGGTAATTAACATCGTGCATTATCGGGCGATTTTTCCAGAATCGTGGGCTAAAGTAGCAACCAATTGGCACGTTTTGTTTACGTGACAAACCTTACCAATTTGGCTGTCAGGTGGTGGCGGGTTAACGACACACATTGATACGTTATGTCTCTCCCGTCGCCGTTATTGTCTGCGCAGGTCACCGACTTCGGCTTTGCCAAGCGCGTCAAGGGGAGGACCTGGACCCTGTGCGGGACCCCGGAGTACCTGGCGCCGGAGATAATCCTCAGTAAAGTAGGTGTTGTGATCGCCACGTGCCCCACCAACTCCCCCGCCCTTTCCCCCATCCTCACCGTCCACACACATCATGAATACCGTCAATAGTAATCAGAACGGAAATGTATACGGTAAGTCCTCCGCTTAACGTGTGGTGTTTCAGGAGGACTTGCCATACGTGTGTGTGTTGAACTTCTTTCGCGCCGTACGTGGCCAACCGGCACCGAGACAAAGGGTTTGCCGGGCATGGTACTAGCCACACCGCCGCCCACAGTCAACCGTAACCGGTGCTTCTGCTTACAGCATTTACCCTACCGAGGCTGTGAGAACCCCCTTTTACCGTTCCGAGCGTGTGGGTGGGTGTCCCCGTTTACCGCTGAATCTCGGGAATTGGCGCCAGTGGCTCTGCGTGAGGGCAGGGGGCCATAGTAGTAGCGTCGTCACGTTTAAAAATAGAACCGTAGCAACACGACCGCGCTCGACAATAGCCGGCGCCAAACTGTGCCACACGCCCCTCCCACCGCGTGGCCTTGTGGGAGCACTCGGTACCGATTAAGTTTTTATCCTTTCCTTTCCTTCCCGGTTCCGTTCCGATGACGTACGTGAACGGGAGAGGGTTCAAAAGTCAACGTGTGGTTTGTTGTGGGTGGGGTGGGTGGGTTGGTGTCTCTTTGTTTCACTAAACTCAGCCTCACATGAGTACCTGGTGTGGTGTGTGGTAAACATCGCCACTGGAGAGACAAAGGCAGCCGGGCATGGTGCTGGCCAAGCCCTACCCCCTCGCGTGGGCCGCGCCTGCCTTTAACAGTTTGTCAACGCTACACAGGGGATCGTTGTCTTTTTGTCTCTTCGGTTTTTTTTGGTTATGTGCGCGACAGGGCTACAACAAAGCCGTGGACTGGTGGGCGCTGGGCGTGCTGGTGTACGAGATGGCGGCGGGGTACCCCCCCTTCTTCGCCGACCAGCCCATTCAGATCTACGAGAAAATCGTCTCCGGGAAGGTTCGTTCGGGCGCACGCGAGGCGAGGTGGGGGGGGGGGTACCTGCACATTCGAGTTGCTATGTGTCAGTGAGGCTGTGTTGCTGCTGTGTGTCAGTGACGCTGTGTTGCTGCTGTGTGTCAGTGACGCTGTGTTGCTGCTGTGTGTCAGTGACGCTGTGTTGCTGCTGTGTGTAAGTGAGGCTGTGTTGCTGTGTGTCAGTGAGGCTGTGTTGCTGTTGTGTGTAGTGAGGCTGTGTTGCTGCTGTGTGTAAGTGAGGCTGTGTTGCTGCTGTGTCTCAGTGAGGCTGTGTTGCTGCTGTATGTAAGTGAGGCTGTGTTGCTGCTGTGCGTAAGTGAGGCTGTGTTGCTGCTGTGTGTTAGTGAGGCTGTGTTGCTGCTGTGTGTAAGTGAGGCTGTGTTGCTGATGTGTGTAGTGAGGCTGTGTTGCTGCTGTGTGTAAGTGACGCTGTGTTGCTGCTGTGTGTAAGTGACGCTGTGTTGCTTCTGTGTGTCAGTGACGCTGTGTTGCAGCTGTGTGTAGTGAGGCTGTGTTACTGCTGTGTGTAAGTGAGGCTGTGTTGCTGCTGTGTCTCAGTGAGGCTGTGTTGCTGCTGTGTGTAAGTGACGCTGTGTTGCTGCTGTGTGTCAGTGAGGCTGTGTTGCTGCTGTGTGTAAGTGACGCTGTGTTGCTGCTGTGTGTGTGAGGCTGTGTTGCTGCTGTGTGTAAGTGACGCTGTGTTGCTGCTGTGTGTAAGTGACGCTGTGTTGCTGCTGTGTGTAAGTGAGGCTGTGTTGCTGCTGTGTGTAGTGAGGCTGTGTTGCTGCTGTGTGTAAGTGACGCTGTGTTGCTGCTGTGTGTCAGTGAGGCTGTGTTGCTGCTGTGTCTCAGTGAGGCTGTGTTGCTGCTGTGTGTAAGTGAGGCTGTGTTGCTGCTGTGTGTTAGTGAGGCTGTGTTGCTGCTGTGTGTGTCAGGCTGTGTTGCTGCTGTGTGTAAGTGAGGCTGTGTTGCTGCTGTGTGTAAGGGAGGCTGTGTTGCTGCTGTGTCTCAGTAGGGTGTGTTGCTGCTGTGTGTGTGATGCTGTGTTGCTGCTGCGTGTCAGTGACACTGTGTTGCTGCTGTGTGTAAGTGAGGCTGTATTGCTGTGTGTAAGTGATGCTGTGTTGCTGCTGTGTGTCATTGAGGCTGTGTTGCTGCTGTGTGTAAGTGATGCTGTGTTGCTGCTGTGTGTCATTGAGGCTGTGTTGCTGCTGTGTGTAAGTGAGGCTGTGTTGCTGCTGTGTGTAAGTGAAGCTGTGTTGCTGCTGTGTGTAAGTGAGGCTGTGTTGCTGCTGTGTGTAAGTGAGGCTGTGTTGCTGCTGTGTGTGTGAGGCTGTGTTGCTGCTGTGTGTAAGTGAGGCTGTGTTGCTGTTGTGTGTCAGTGAGGCTGTGTTGCTGCTGTGTGTAAGTGAGTCTGTGTTGCTGCTGTGTGTAAGTGAGGCTGTGTTGCTGCTGTGTGTCAGTGAGGCTGTGTTGCTGGTGTGTCTCAGTGAGGCTGTGTTGCTGCTGTGTGTCATTGAGGCTGTGTTGCTGCTGTGTGTTAGTGAGGCTGTGTTGCTGGTGTGTGTAAGTGACGCTGTGTTGCTGCTGTGTGTAAGTGACGCTGTGTTGCTGCTGTGTGTCAGTGAGGCTGTGTTGCTGCTGTGTGTAAGTGAGGCTGTGTTGCTGCTGTGTGTAAGTGATGCTGTGTTGCTGCTGTGTGTCAGTGACACTGTGTTGCTGCTGTGTCTCAGTTGAGGCTGTGTTGCTGCTGTGTGTTAGTGAGGCTGTGTTGCTGCTGTGTGTAAGTGAGGCTGTGTTGCTGCTGTGTGTAAGTGACGCTGTGTTGCTGCTGTGTGTCAGTGACACTGTGTTGCTGCTGTGTCTCAGTGAGGCTGTGTTGCTGCTGTGTGTAAGTGAGGCTGTGTTGCTGCTGTGTGTTAGTGAGGCTGTGTTGCTGCTGTGTGTGTCAGGCTGTGTTGCTGCTGTGTGTAAGTGAGGCTGTGTTGCTGCTGTGTGTAAGGGAGGCTGTGTTGCTGCTGTGTCTCAGTAGGGTGTGTTGCTGCTGTGTGTGTGATGCTGTGTTGCTGCTGCGTGTCAGTGACACTGTGTTGCTGCTGTGTGTAAGTGAGGCTGTATTGCTGTGTGTAAGTGATGCTGTGTTGCTGCTGTGTGTCATTGAGGCTGTGTTGCTGCTGTGTGTAAGTGAGGCTGTGTTGCTGCTGTGTGTAAGTGAGGCTGTGTTGCTGCTGTGTGTAAGTGAGGCTGTGTTGCTGTGTGTCATTGAGGCTGTGTTGCTGCTGTGTGTAAGTGAGGCTGTGTTGCTGCTGTATGTCAGTGAGGCTGTGTTGCTGCTGTGTGTAAGTGACGCTGTGTTGCTGCTGTGTGTCAGTGACGCTGTGTTACTGCTGTGTCTCAGTGAGGCTGTGTTGTTGCTGTGTGTTAGTGAGGCTATGTTGCTGCTGTGTGTCAGTGAGGCTGTGTTGCTGCTGTGTGTAAGTGACGCTGTGTTGCTGCTGTGTGTGTGAGGCTGTGTTGCTGCTGTGTGTAAGTGATGCCGTGTTGCAGCTGTGTGTCAGTGAGGCTGTGTTGCTGTGTGCCATTGAAGCTGTGTTGCTGTTGCATTTCAGTGACACTGTATTGCTGCTCTTGTTGCAGTGACGCTGTGCTGCTGCTATGTGTCAGTGAGGTTGTGTTGCTGCTGTGTTGCAGTGATGCTGTCTTGCTGCTATGTTGCAAAGGCGGCCGGGCGTGGTGCTGGCCACCCACCCCCTCGTTAACCGTGCCGGATTTCATCGGTGCTACTCGCTTAAGAGCACTTGCCCCAAAAGTCTGCAAAGGCTGAATGGGGGGGATCTTTGTCTTGTCTCTGTGTTTGATGGAAACTGTGAGTGCACGGTGAAATCCCGTTCTTCCAGGGTGACACCTCTGAATAAAATAATCTTTTGGACGGCTAGATCGACTGCTCACTTGCTGTGTACTGCCTGCTACAAAGACAAAGAACCCCCAAGTATAGCCTCAACAGACTTTGTTGGGCAAGTGCTGTGAGCGAGTAGCACCTATGTAGGTTGGCACGGCACACAAGAGGAGGGTGGGTGGCCAGCACCATGCCCGGCCACCTTCTTCTCCCCCTTGGCGATATTTACAAACTGCACCAGGTACTCACATTTGAGGCTGAATGGACCCAGGATGAGGCCCAAGACTGGTTCAAATATTCGCCACTGTTATTGGACATGAGCGGGAATCGAACTCGGGTCTCGCCGGGTTTGTAGTGCAGCGCGCTAACCTCTTGCAGCACCGCCTCCACCCCGCCCCCCCCCGCACTCCAAGCAACCTCTCAGCCCCCAGCAGGTGGCAGCCTTATCCACACAATGATCCCCCTGTGCTCCACGACTCTCAGAGTACTGGTTTGCCTTGCGCCGCCCCGCCTCTCAAGGGAAAAAGCTGAATCAGAATCACAATATTTATTTACACTGGAGGAATCCGATGAGCTCTCAAGCTCTTTTTCACAGTAGGGGCGGGTAAGAAAGTTACAACAATAAACGGTACAAAAAACACGATAGTCGTGCAAAGTACAAGAAAGTGAATTAAATCACCCAAACATATAGAAATTAAACTAAACTATCCCCATCCTATCTTGATTTTAAGCTTTCGTGACTGCAGTAATCCATACTTTCTGGTTCTTTCGATAAAGTCACGTAGGTAGAAAAGAAAATACAAATTATATTTTTTTTTATTTTATGCATCCCCATCCTACCAGGCAAAGCCCACTGAGGTTATTACCGTATTTTTCAGAAGCGACCTGGCCACAAATGATAGCTCAACAAAGTGGCCCTTAATTTGGACATTTATAGCACCAAAACAATCTCAATGCATGTTTCTAAATGTGGAGGGAAAAACCGGAGGACCCGGAGAAAAAAGCGATTGGCTTGTGCTGCTTGTGAATTACAGGCGTGGTGTATGGGTGACTGTGAGAGGGGGGAGCGATAGTGTTGTTGACATCTTAACACCTATTTTGGTGCCAGAAAAAAGGGGAAAAAACCTATTATCATATTTTAGTACTGGAAAAGGAGATCCCATGAAGATCTCCTTTGCCAGTTATCACGCTACTCAATGAACCCGGCGACCCAAGTTCGATTTCCGCTCACGGGCATCAACGCCAGTGACGATTATGTGAACCGGTCCTGGGCCTCCCCTAGGTCTACTCAGCCTCAAATGAGTACCTGGAGCGGTGTGTAGTAAGCATCGCCCCTGGGGAGCCACAGGCGGTCTGCGTGGTGCTGGACATCCACCCTCTCGTCCGCCGTGCCAGCCTTCATAGGTGCTGCTACTCGCTGTTTGTTAAGGCTATACAGGGGATCTTTGTCTTTTTCTTTGTGTCCCCCCCTCCCCGCTCGCAGGTGAGATTCCCCTCGCACTTCAGCTCAGACCTGAAGGACGTGCTGAGGAACCTGCTCCAGGTGGACCTCACCAAGCGCTTCGGAAACCTCAAGAACGGCGTCAACGACATCAAGGGGCACAAGTGGTTCTCCACCACCGACTGGATCGCCATCTACCAGCGCAAGGTGTCGTCGTCGTCGTCGTCCCCGTACCCCCATCCCGCTGGCCACTCGGCCGGCCAAAACCAGGCTAAGGCCCAGGCTCAGAGCCACTCACGCAACCGATACAACCGACTTGCGACAATTGGCCTCTCTGAGTGATAACAATGTGGGTGCCGCGGTGGCGAGATGTTAACTACCTGGCCTGGTATGCAGGAGGTCGTTGGTTCGATCCTGATCTTGACGCCCGCTGTATATTTTGAGTTTAAGTGTTTTCGCTCCCCGTCGTAGCGTGGATTTTGCTCTGGGTCCTCCGGTTTTCCCTCCACGTTTAGAATCAACATGCCCTTCAGAATATTTGGCTGCTATAAATGTCCACATGATGATAAGCCACTTCGTTGAGCTTTCATTTGTGATAGCCAGGTCGCTTCTGAAAAAGAGCTACGTAGCTCAGTGGTCCTTACCTGGTAAAATCAAAAATAGTTTTTTAGTTTAACAATGATAATGGTTTTGTTTTCGATAGACGGCCGCCCTCCTTTAGGTCGTGGCATCCCGGGAGCGCTTCTCATTTCACCACGTTTAAAAGGGCACCCCCCCACCCCCATCCCCTGCCCGCCACACCCAAGTGGTAGCTGTCCCTGTGCAGCACAGGGACAGTGGTGACAAGATGTTAACGACCTCGCCTGGTATACAGGAGGTAGTGGGTTCGATCCCATACCCTGACGCCTGCTGCTGTATATTTGAAGTTTGAGTGTTTCTCTCCCCGTGGTAGCGTGGATTTATCTTCGGGTCCTCCGGTTTTTCCCTCCACATTTAGAATCAACATCACGCGTTTTGAGAGTATTTGACTGCGATAAATTTATAAGCCACTTGAACCTTATGGCGGTACCCCAGGGTACCATAGTATTAGTATTGGGTGGCGGGGGGCGGGGCCGGGCATTATTTTAGCTACGTGTAATCCCACTCGAGTCATTTTTAGGTAAATTTTCGAAACTTGGGAAAATGTCCACCGTGACCGCCGCTCGCTTTTCGATTGCTGTCGCATCGCCGTTGTACCGTGAGAAATTCTACGACGGCGAGTCCCCACCGCGCGACCCAGGGAGTGACCCCCTCCCCCCTCGCGGTGTTGTGTGCGGACCTTTTTCGCGACCAGGTGGAGGCTCCCTTCATCCCCAAGTGCAAGGGCCCCGGCGACGCCAGCAACTTCGACGACTACGAGGAGGAGGAGATCCGCATCTCCTCCACCGAGAAGTGCGCAAAAGAGTTTGCCGACTTCTAACGGGAGGGGCGGTGGGGGGGGCGGTGGTGTTGACGGAGGAAGCGGGGGTGGGGCGGAGGCCGAGCCAGGACACTACTCCGGGCCTCGTCCGAGACGCCATCCAACGCCGGCTCCCCCCTCCGGACCGCGCCGGGGGAGGCGGGCGCGCCGCTCCAGAACTTGTTCGGGCCGTGCCGGAAACCGCAGGGCCGTGCCGAGCCCCACCCTAAGCCATGCCGGGCCGTAATTGGGCGCCGCGAGATGTTGCCCATGTCGCTTGCCGCCGTGGCGTGGCGGAGCGGGCGCCCCCCCACCCCACCCCGGTAGCGGTGCAAGGAGCATTGAGTGTGAGCGGCTGGATTCTTAGGACGGCGTCGTCCTTGTGTGTGGGCGCGTGCGTGCGCGCTTGTGTGTTTTCTCTACCCCCCACCCCGCCCGCCCGCCCGTCCGTCCGCCCGTCGTCTGCCCCGTGGACACAGCATCACTTTGTAGTCAGCCAAGTGAAGCATTTTTTTTATTGGAAACACTTTGCGCGCGGGAGGAGACGAACGTTTACGGTGACTTGCGCGTGTGCGCGCGCAAAATGAACGCAGTACATTTGCAAAGACTGTAATCCTGTTTGCAAGCACAGGGTTAGCATAGCCCCCCCCCCACCCCCTATCTGCATTCGGTAGAAATGCGAGCATCTGACCTTCGACCTTCAGCCTGTGACCTCCTGACCCTTACACGTGCGCGCTCGTCAACTCGGCCCGGCGCGTCTTCGGCAGTCTAGTTAAGAGAGAGAGAGAGCATCATTTTAAAACTCGTGACAGTTGTCAATTTTTGTTGTCGTTGTTTATTTCCCTTTGCGAGGTCGTCCGTCGGTTCGACACCAAACCGTTAGACCTTCACTGCCCGAATGTCTTTTTTTTTTCCCCCCGAGAGGCCGTCGCCGATGGGCCGCGTTGTTCGACGTCGCGAGCATCGCGGGGAACGACAGCGCATTCGTCGCATCGCAGGGGATGCGCGGTGACTCCCGTTGTCGAATTGGGGCCCCCGCACCGCGGCATTGCATGGGGAGAGTCGTTGACGTCGTTGTCGACGACGTCAACGACGTTGATGTGATCGTCGACGTCGTCGTTAGAGTCTGGGCGGGATGTCGAAGTCGACAAAAAGCCGAGACGGAGAAAACGTTCCTGATGCTCGCTCGGCAAGGTTTTTGAGGAGGGTGGGTTGGGGTGGGGTGGGTTGGGGTGGGGTGGGGTGGAGTGGGGGGGGGCGGGTGGGGGTGGAGGGGAGAGCACAGGTTATTAGCCCTTTCCTGTTCCGAGACGTGTGCAAGTAGTTGCAGGGTGCGGGTGTCCCGTTCACCGCTGAATCTCGGGAAAGCGCAAGCGGGTTCGGCATGAATTTTATTTCGAGAAGCGCAGCAGCGCCGTTTTTAAAGAAACGAGTCACCGCAGAGAACCGTAACTATACGATAGCCACGCCTCCTCCCGCGTGGCCTTGTGGGAGCCTCGGTACCGATAAAGTTACTTTTAGTTTTTCTTCCGGTTACGTTCGGAAGAAAACACTGACGACGTACGTCACCGGAACGGGAAAGGGTTGACGTGCACAGCCATTTCTCTGAGGTGCTCCTGGCAAAAATGTTAAATGACAAAACGACAAGTAATCTCCACGAGACAACAGTGTTTCTGCGCTACATAGGATTCCTAGGATCGAACACATTCACGCTCCGCGCTTTAATCGCCCGACGTGGGATGCGGACTGCACGCCACTTGCAAAAAAAAATGAAGGTGTCTGGAGTTCCTGTTTTTAACGGTTCTGCCAACATCGGAAGGCGCGGATTTCCCTCCCCGCTTGATGGGGAATGCTTTTTTGGCAGCTCAGCCACTTAAGTATCTGATGGGCCACTTTTTTTGCGGGGTGGGGGGGGCGGCAAAATTGTATTTTCAAGGGTAAAAGTGCAGATGTTGTTGAGGCTCGTGTCGTGTGCTCACTGAAGTCCTTGAGGGTAACCACGTGGATCATTCCACTGCGTGGTGGGGGCGTTGATTTTTCCTGCCCTCCCCACCACCCCGTCCCCCCCTCCCACTACCCCCCACCACCCCGCCCCCCCCTCCCACCACCCCCCTCCCACCCGTGCCCCCCTCTCGCACCATTCCCATCTAGTCCCCCGCTGTATCTGATTTTTTTTTTCCCTTCCCACTGAACAACCGAGCTGCGCCGTTGGCGATGTTGAGCGAACCCGGCGACGCGGCTGAAGGCGGCTGCCTGGTTTTTCCACTGCGTCAGCCGAGCCGAGCCGAGCCGGTGCATTGCGACGGACGAGTCGAGATGCGCGACGGTGACGCAGCCGACTGATGTCGCACGCAACAAACCGCCTGCGTTATTCGCTCCCCGCTCCCCGCCACCGCTGCTGCTGCTGGTCCTCTCTTGGACTCGGATCCAGACTCGGATGTTCTTTGTGAGGACCAGCACGTCGCGGTTTGGTGGTTACGGTTCAGCACGGCAAATATAGGCAGTGGAAAGCCGTGTCCCCCGACTCCCACCCCCCCCCCCCAGTAGCATAATGGCCCGGTCCTGGCTCTTGGTTCGAATGTGCCAGTGGGAAAAAGGGGAATTTGGGTGTCTGAGCCTTTGTTGGCAGAGGCGCAAGATGGCTTAGTTTTGTACACAAGCATTACGGCGGAGGCGGTGGTGCCCCGAATCATTACGGGCAACGGCAAGACCCGTGAAAAGAGAGAGGCCGACGGCATTTTGTTTTACTGCCTAAACGAAGTTGAAACCATTCGATCCGTCGACCAATTTTTGGGAATTCTGGTTTGGTGCATCCCAAGTTCTAAGCAAGGGTAAATCCTGCAGCAGGTTTAAATTAAATGAGACCATTCGTTGGCGTTGGTCAAACTTGGCCGCAGGCTGCTGACGATGAGAATCGGTGAAGTCAAAAACCAGCCACAGGGTTTCTGTTTTTAAAACAAAACCAGCCCTGGAATGCGCTTAACCACGAAGTCCCCTGTTGTGGTTGATTGATTATAATGTTAATCAACAAACTTAACCCGTTCTGTTTTAATTAGTTTTGTACAGTTAATTTTTTTTCGTAGAATATTTTCAATTTGTTTTACTTATTAATTTGTTTTTTTATGTTATCACGTCATACGGCCAAGCTCCTGCCAGAAGCAAGAAGAATACTGCCGGAAGGAGAAGAAGACGAAAAAAGAAAAACACAACTCTGCCCCACGATCTTGGGAAAAAAGGGCCCTTATGCTGGAGAAGAGACTTCTTCCCGGGAGAGAACTTAAGCCGGGCTCGAAAGTTCCGCAGCAGGGAAGAACCACAAGAGGAAGATGCATTGGCGTTGGAATTCGATGGGCGAGAGAGTGTTTTAACCGATTTTAACGGTGCAGTGATATGACAAGAAAAATAATACCAAATGCGACTATAAATTACCCTATGAACTTACCGATGTGCTTTTGGCTCTCTTTTTGTCAACTAGTCTCGGGGTAAAGAGCGATGGGAGAGTGGTCCCCGGACCGTTCGATTCTTGTTCTGATTTTTTGTTGTTTTGTTTTTTACCTACGTGACTTAACCGAATAGAACCAAAGAGTATACATGAAGTACTACATAAATACATGATATTTAACATACATGACGTTCAACATACGTACTTGAAGTTCAACATACGTACATGAATTTGAACATAGATACATGAAGCTCAATATACATGAAGTTCAACATACATGAATTTCAGCATAGATAAACGAAGTTCAACATACGTACATGAAGTTCAACATACATATGTACTTTAATTGCAACATACATACGTGAAGTTCAACATACGTACATGAATTTCAACATAGATACATGAAGTTCAACATACATGACGTACAACATAAATGAAGTTCAACATACCTCCATAAAGTCGTGACCATATCTGTCAACCCCTTATCCAACATACCCCTTATCAGTGCCCGATGATGTGTGTTGTAGTGTATAGTGTAGTATATAGTGTAGTGTATAGTGTATTCTATAGTGTAGTGTATAGTAGTGTAGTGTATTCTATAGTGTAGTGTATAGTATTGTAGAGTAAAACCCCTCTTAACTACCACTGATGTTCATGACTAATCGCTTTACGACGGGCCTCCATAGAGCCCAATGTGTAGTGTAGTATATAGTGTATAGTAGTGAAGTGTGGGGCATCGTTTACATTCAGTGTGCCGCGCATTTGAAGTGGAAACATCTATACAGGTACTCGCTTAACGACCAACTCGCTTAACGGCCGGTTTCGTGGAACCAATTACCCTCATTAAGAGGGTGTACATTAACAGACGGTGAATTACAGGAACAAGCCCCCGTTAATTTTTAAATCGGCTCCTGTGGGTTTGCGTTAATGTCACAACGCGGCCTCGCTCGCTCAGTTTTCCCGGTTGGCTTTTGCTCCCTGCTTATTCTGGTCTGTCCAGACTCTGGTGGTGGTGGGGGTGAGCAGTGGGGGGGGGGGGGGGTTCATGAATCAAGGTGCCCAAGACAATGCATGCTCACGAAAGAAACAACACACATTGGCACTGTTATTCAATAAAATAATCAGACTTGGGAAAGGTTAGTAATTGGAAGCACTGGGATATCATAAACCATAAAACTAAAGTTTGTTTTATTTTACTAGGTAAGGCCCCACTCTTTTTCAGAAGCGGCCTGACTATCACAAATGATAGCTCAACGAAGTGGCTTATCACGTGGAAATATGTAGCAGCCAAATGCTCCAAACGCGTGATGTTGATTCTAAATGTGGAGAAAAATCCACGCAGACCACGGAGAGATAGACACGCAAACTCCAAATATACAGCAGGCGTCAGGGTCGAGATGGAATCCACGACCTCCTGTATACCAGGTGACGTAGTTAACATCTCTCCACCGCAGCGCCACACTTGCTATTACAATTTTCCCCAGCTTTCGAAGTGTAGTCAAACACAACATGCATGGCATGGGAGCCTTTCATCCAGCAGTGGATTGAGCAAATTACGTCGCACATTTGTATATTGTAGTTGGCATATCACAATGTACAATAATATTTCAAGCTACGGGATAGTTTTGCGTGTTTATTTGAAGGATATTCAGACACCAGTAAATAATTTGAATACAATACAATTGCGCATACACGGCATCTTAACTTGCTTAATCATAATAGTTTAAGTATACCGATGATATTATGAGGGTACGTATGCAATGGTCGCCTTTGTACGATGTAAACAAATATAATTAGGTAATTTGAATATAATAATTAGTTATTAAGTCGATTATATATTTTTTCTCGTCTATAAAATCATTAAAATATTGTTATTGTACAGGGTGGTCCAGATATCTCGTGACCCCCATTTACCGTATTTTCCCGCAGACACATATACCTGCAAAAATAGTGTTTTGTGTAAACCAAATTTCAAATAGCCCGCACCTCCATATACCCCCAGGGTCTTGTTTTGTTTTTAAAAAGTGGTATACCCCGCGGGTTATATGGCCAAACGTCTCTCCAGAGGAGATCTCTTTTGCCTCCCTTTCTAGACTAAACAAAATACATCTATTTAGCTCTTCTACTACTTACTTTTACATTTCCCAGTGCCATGCGTGCTTCCATCTAATCTCTTTTTTGCCGACTATGGTGTTACTTTATGTCTGTGCGCTGCACTTCTTTCGCACAGTACGTAGCCAACCGCACTAATCGGAGGTGCGGGGCGGGTGGTGAAGGACAACAAACGAAACACAATAATGAGCTCTTACAGAAATTAGTTTTCAATCTACCAGGGGTGGGGAACGTCCGGCCCGCGGGCCGTATGAGGCCCGCAAAATCATTTGGTGTCGCCCCGCCAAGGCAGCCGCAGGCGGGACTCGAAATTCAATAAATCTAGGAGCAAGCCTAGAAACGCAATTGCGAGTAGCAACATCATCAATACCAGCTAACATAATACCAGCTAACATCAATACTAGCTAACATCAATACCAGCTAACATCATCAATACCAGCTAACATCAATACCAGCTAACATCATCAATACCAGCTAACATCATCAATACTAGCTAACATCATCACACGCCTCGCCAAAGAGAAGCGGTTCCAGCCATCGCATTAGGGGTGAGTTAATTCAATGTTTGACCAAATATATCAGGCTAATTTTTAAGTTGATCATTTTGTATGGCCCGCGAATGATGTTATAAATATCCAAATGACCCTTGGCAGAAAAAAGGTTCCCCACCCCTGATCTAGACGATGATTTCGAAGCGCATAACTCCAGTGGCTTCCCAAAATCGCAAGCAAAGAGCGTTGCAGACGGCCGCAGAAGCAGCTCGTCTGAAAGCGCCGCGCGATGCGGTGACCGCCGTCTTTGCTCGATGGCCGAACCAAAAGCCGCCGCTTGCGAGGATGAGCGGAGTTCACGTGATTGACAGTTCATGACCCTTGACGGGTACAGCGAGGTATTGTGGTTCATTTGCGGCAAGCGCTTTTCGTGTGTGATCAGCGCGACCTTACAACGTATTTGAAACCTTGGATTCATCGATTGATTGTAGCGGAAGGCACCCCCCCCCCCCCTTGCCAGCCAGTGATAGTACACGGAGCGAAACGTCGGACATCGTGTGGAACAACACGCCGGTGCAACCTGTAAACCCATCGGAGAAGCTACGCGGTGGCGCAGGTACGAAAACCCACACGGCCATGCAGATGTAGTGTAGTAGAACGACACTACTGTGTTGGCTAGGTATGGGGGCTGTAGGCGGGTGTCGCGGAGGTCGTGTCAGGCCGTGATACTCTTCGTGAACCCAACAGGACACGTGACCGGATAAAGGGGGACCAGGGGCCCCAGGGGAGTCACGTGGTTGGGGGCTTGGGCCTTCCCGAAGGATCGGGAAGGGGGGCGTGGCCCGGGGCGGAGCCTGCCACGCCGGAGTGGTTATAAGTGGGGTGTGGACGGAGAGCTGGGCTGTTCTGGGCTGTTCTGCTGGGTCAACTCTGGGACGAAGCTATCATCTACGATCCTCGGTCTCTGGTCCAGAAATATAGTATCCCCGTGTGCTAGCTAAGTTAGGAACGGTGGTTACCACCACCCTATGTCGTTATCCTGTTAATGTTAAGAGTTACCCGTTGTGTTTAGATAATAAATAGTGTTGCCTCCAAAGTTTCAGTGTGCGCCTGAATTTAACCCACTACACAAGTGTGGCCGTGCGCGTTGTATTCCAAATTGAAAGGACATTCTTCTAACGGCGCTTGAAACATTTGGCCCCCCCAAAAAAGTGGCAGATCGGTACCACCGTGGGTGGCAAAACGCAAACAATTACTTTCGTGGAGAATGATGTCCGCTAGATCACTAATACGTACGGTAGCACGGCCAAGCGTGGTATAATAGCGTGGAGAATGTGGTTTTGGGAAGAAATGGGGGGGGGGGGGGGCGAAACCGAAATGTGATGTTGAACTTCTCCGGAAAGTGAGGTTAAATAGGAAGTGTCTTGAAAACAGAGAGCATTTGCGCTAAAGGGCCGTCCATAAATTATGTCAAGCGATTTTGGATTATTTTTGACCACCCCCCTCGTCACACGGCGTCACAAAAAGTCAGACCCCCCCCCTCAAATATGACGTCATAAAGCTCTGCCCCCCCAAAAAATATTTAAAACATGCTTTAAATCGCTTTAAACTATTGTCATTGTAGTGCGTATTGAATGTGGCGCTGCACTCTGATGTTGTAGGAGAAAACATTTATTAAAAAGTCTATTTAATTAAGTAGAACGTGTTGTCTATATTTATTTAAAGTTGCGCATTTTGATGTGACGTCACATTTCTCAACCCCCCCCCGTCACACATCGTCACAAATGTCTGACCCCCCCCCCCCAGGTGCGTGACGTCATTTATGGACGGCCCCTAAGCAGCCTTCATGCCCATGGTGAACACTGTTCAAGGTTGGCCACTGCCCGTGGTGGACGCTGCCCGTGGTGGACGCTGCCTGTGGTGGACGCTGCCCATGATCAGGGGTCGACAACCTTTCAAAGAAGAAGAAGAAGCAGGGCCATTGTTTTTGTCTTTGACCAAATTAGTTCGAGAGGCGCATCGCACGCAGAGCTACGTGTACACAACACACAGCAGCGCGCATACAGCAGATGACAAATACATTCTGACTCAAACGTAATAGGTGATGGAATAAACTGCGTCTAGTTAGGGATCTCCCCCATTAATTATTCTTTAACAATACAGTTTGACTGCACTGTACATGTTGTCACCAATACATTAATTCCATATTAACCCCATTCTCTACCATATTTAATCAATCGTCTTTACGTAGAATTGTTATTTAAGTTTTACGTTTTCTTTTTTTAACTGCGGGCACCCAAAGAGCTGCAAAGGTGAAGCCAAAGAGGCAGCATGAAGCTTCGGAGACGTAGATTGCCGACCCCTGCTCATGGTCAACTGAAATCCCATGGTGAACTTGACTTCCATGGTAAACTGGACTCCCATGGTGAACTTAACTTCCATGGTAAACTGGACTCCCATGGTAAACTGGACTTCCATGGTGAACTTGACTCCCATGGTAAACTGGACTTCCATGGTGAACTTGACTCCCATGGTAAACTGGACTCCCATGGTGAACTTGACTTACATGGTAAACTGGACTTCCATGGTGAACTTGACTTCCATGGTAAACTGGACTCCCATGGTGAACTTGACTTACATGGTAAACTGGACTCCCATGGTGAACTTGACTTCCATGAACTTGACCTACATGGTAAACTGGACTTCCATGGTGAACTTGACTTCCATAGTAAACTGGACTCCCATGGTGAACTTGACTTACATGGTAAACCGGACTCCCATGGTGAACTTGACTTCCATGGTAAACTGGACTCCCATGGTGAACTTGACTTACATGGTAAACTGTACTCCCATGGTGAACTTGACTTCCATGGTAAACTGGACTCCCATGGTGAACTTGACTTACATGGTAAACTGTACTCCCATGGTGAACTTGGCTTCCATGGTGAACTTGACTTCCATGGTAAACTGGACTTCCATGGTAAACTTGACTCCCATGGTAAACTGGACTCCCACGGTCAAGGGGGGTCGGCAACCAAAACAAGACGAGACATTTTTTTCCCCTCTTATCAATTCGGTAAAGCAAAAACAACAAATAAACACTCTCGATATTTCAAGAGCCCGCAATTAAGTTTCTTAAACGAGCCAAAAGTGTCACAGTGCCGAAGGCCTTCACAGGTTGCTTACTCGCTTAACAGCACTTGCCCCCAGCAGCCTGTGAAGGCTAGACGGGGGATTTTTGTCTTGTGCCTCGTGTCCTCCACCTAGCGGGGTGCATTGGGGTAACAGCCAAGAGTGGAACCGGGGCAAAGGATTTCTTTTCCGAGTTATCGGGAGGCGGGGAGGTGACCGTCGGTGGGTTTTTTGTGACTGTGCTGTAACAGCGCCTCTTGTTTAAGCTCCTCTGTTTCTCTGTGCCTCTGTGTGTGTGTGTCTCTGTCTGTGTGTCTCTGTGTGTGTCTCTCTGTCTGTGTGTGTCTCTGTGTGTGTCTCTCTGTCTCTGTGTGTGTCTCTCCAGCTGATGTAAGAAGAAGCGGACCAGGGCATGCGAGATGAGAGCTTCTCAAAGGGCCCCCTCTGCCCCCCTTCCCAACACACACCCAACACACACACACCCAGCACACACACACCCAGCACACACACACCCAACACACACACCCACACACACCCAACACACACATTCAACACACACACACCCAGCACACACCCACCAAACACACACACACCACACACACCCAGCACACACACACCCAACACACACACCCAACACACACACCCAACACACACCCACCCAACACACACACCCAACACACACACACACCCAGCACACACACACCCAACACACACACACCCAGCACACACACACCCAACACACACACCCAACACACACACACCCAACATACACACACCCAACATACACACACACCCAACACACACACAGACCCAACACACACACACCCAACACACACACACCCAGCACACACACACATCCAACACACACACAGACCCAACACACACACACACCCAGCACACACACACCTAACACACACAAACCCAGCACACACACCCAACACACACACCTAACACACACACACACACCCAGCACACACACACACCCAACACACACACACCCAGCGCACACACACCCAACACACACACACCCAGCACACACACACCCAACACACACACACACACCCAGCACACACACACACTCAACACACACACACCCAGCACACACACACCCAACATACACACACCCAACACACACACACACCCAACATACACACACCCAACACACACAGACCCAGCACACACACCCAACACACACACCCAACACACACACACCCAACACACACACACCCAGCGCACACACCCACCCAACACACACCCAACACACACACACCCAACACACACACCCACCCAACACATACACACACCCAACACACACCCCCAGCACGCACACACCCAACACACCCAGCACACACACACACCCAACACACACAGACCCAGCACACACACACACCCAACACACACACACACCCAGCACACACACACCCAACACACACACCCAACACACACACACCCAACACACACACACACACCCAACACACACAAACCCAGCACACACACACACCCAACACACACACCCAGCACACACACACCCAACATACACACACCCAACACACCCAACACACACACACCCAGCACACACACACCCAACATACACACACCCAACACACAAACCCAACACACACACACACACCCAACACACACACACCCAACACACACATACACACACACATACACACACAACATACACACCCAACACACACACACACCCAACATACACACACCCAGCACACACACACACACCCTGCGTCTTCACGCCAGCCGTGAACGTGCGAGCCTCGTGTGTGTAACAATCCCCATACCCCCGTCAACATGGCGAGGAGGTACGCGCAACTCTTTCCTACCGCTAACTTTAGTTTTAAAAACAACAACAGTTTGTTTGTTTGATGATGATGGGGGTGGTGACGGTGTTCCTCCGTCCCCGCCGCCACTTCCGCTCCCTCCCTTCCTCCTCCAGCCACGACCTCTCTCGCTTAACATGGACGGCCGTCTGTTGTTGTTGGTTGTTGTTGTTGACGTCAACATTTTCTGCACCCGTCTCTCCTCTCTCTGGCTCGTTCCGTTCCCAGGCGAATCGTAGAGGTCACCAAAGACCTTAGCTTGTTAGATATCTAGTTAGCTAGTTAGATAGCTAGTTAGATAGCTAGCTAGTAAGTTAGCTAATTATTTAGATAGATAGCTCGTTAGATAGCTAGATAGTAAGTTAGCTAGTTAGCTAGATAGCTAGTTAGTTAGCTAGTTAGTTAGATAGCTAGTAAGATAACTAGTTAGTTAGATAGTTAGCTAATTAGATATCTAATTAGTTAGATAGCTAGTTAGTTAGCTAATTAGTTAGCTAGTTAGCTAATTAGATAGATAGCTAGTTAGAAATCTAGTTAGATATCTAGTTAGATAGTTAGATAGCTACTTAGCTAATTAGTTAGCTAGTTAGATAGCTAGTTAGATATCTAGTTAGTTAGATAGCTAGTTAGTTAGCTAGTTAGTTAGCTAGTTAACTAGTTAGATAGCTAGTTAGGTAGATATTTAGCTGGGTAACTAGTTAGTTAATTATATATCTAGTTAGATAGTTAAATATCTAGTTAGATAGTTAAATAGTTAGATATCTAGTTAGTTAGTTAGATATCTAGTTAGTTAGATATCTAGTTAGATAGTTGGATATCTAGTTAGCTAGTTAGATAGTTTGATATCTAGTTAGCTAGTTAGTTAGATAGTTTGATATATAGTTAGCTAGTTAGTCAAATAGTTTGATAGATATTTAGTTCGCTAGTTAGATAATTAGATAGCTAGTTAGATATCTAGTTAGATAGCTAGTTAGCTAATTAGTTTCGTTAGTTAGCTAATTAGTTAGCTAGTTAGTTAGACAGCTAGTTAGATATGTAGTTAGTTAGCTAGTTAGATAGCTAGTTAGCTAATTAGTTAGATAGCTAGTTAGATATCTAGTTAGATGGTTAGTTAGATAGTTAGATAGGTAATTAGCTAGATAGCTAATTAGTTACATGGTTAGATAACTAGTTAGTTAGATAGCTAGTTAGCTAGATAGTTAGTTAGCTCGTTAGCTAGTTAGATAGCTAGTTAGATAGCTAGTTTTTTAGCTAGTTAGATAGTTAGATAGTTAGCTAGATAGTTAGCTAGTTAGTTAGCTCGTTAGATAGCTAGTTAGATATATAATTAGCTCGTTAGCTAGTTAGTTAGCTAGTTAGTTAGATAGCTAGTTAGATAGTTAGCTAGTAGATTAGCTAGCTAGTTAGATAGCTAGTTAGTTAGCTAGTTAGATAGTTAGCTAGTTAGATAGCTAGTTAGATAGTTAGCTCGTTAGTTAGCTAGTTACCTAGCTAGTTAGATAGTTAGTTGTCATTGGTCGTGGTGGTGATGGTTGTGGTGAGTTTCGATTACCCGCCAACGGGGTCACCGTCATCAACCAGTGCCCGTGGCCTCCCCCTAGGTTGACTCGGCTTCAAATGGATACGCTGCTGTACTGTACAGGGTGGTCCGGATGTCTTGTGACCTTCCCCACCCACCACCACCCCCCACCCCCATTAAAGCTTTATAATTTTTTATTTAGATGCAAATGAATATGCAAAGGGAAGCATTTTCTGTTTGGATTCAATTAATTGGGGGGGGGGGTGCAAGACATCTAGTCCACCCTGTGCTGTAACCTCATGTGGTGTGCATATAAACATCGCCACTGGGGGGGGGGGAAACAAAGGCGGCCGGGCGTGGGTGCTGGCAAAGCCACCCCATCCATGTGCCATACCCCCCCCCCCATTCATCGGTGCTGCTTACTAACGCAGCACTTGGAGGGGAGGAAGAGTGATCTTTGGTGATACTGTAAGAGGGTGAGATCCTTGAACGTCGGACGCCTGTGCTACGACAGCTCTGCTACCTGGAGCGAGGTGCCCCGGAGGTAAATCGACGACACCTCGTGATCTTATCGTCCTTTCCCGTCAAGGCGTCTTACAGATAGCACCACCGTCTCTAGGTAAGAAACATCGGAATCCCAATAATTTCTCACAAATATACAGGGACGCCTCTACTCACGAACGAATTATAGGTTCCAGAAGTCTGTTCGTAAGTCGATTGTTCGTAAGTACAACTTTTACTCCTGTTCATTCCAAACATGTTATACGGTATGTACACTAAACACGGGGGATGGCTTTAAAAGTTGTATAATATCCTGTAGACGTAGATGCCACTGGTTCTTCATATTCTGCAGATGTAGATGCCACTGGTTCTTCATCGTTTGCAAATGTAGATGCCACTGGTTCTTCATGTTCTGCAGATGTAGATGCCACTGGTTCTTCATGTTCTGCAGATGTAGATGCCACTGGTTCTTCATATTTTGCAGATGTAGATGCCACTGGTTCTTCATATTCTGCAGATGTAGATGCCACTGGTACCTTCATGTTCTGCAGATGTAGATGCCACTGGTTCTTCATATTCTGCAGATGTAGATGCCACTGGTGTCTTTATGTTCTGCAGATGTAGAAGCTACTGGTTCTTCATGTTCTGCAGATGTAGATGCCACTGGTTCTTCACGTTCTGCAGATACCACTGGTATCTTCACGTTCTGCAGATGTAGATGCCACCACTGCGGGAGTTGAACTTATGACTCTCGGTCAGAACAGGCAACTGGACATATGGATAGGTTTGTTCGTATCTCTGAAAGTTCGTAAGTTGAATGTTCGTTAGTAGGAGAGTCCCTGTAGATGTTTTTGGGTTAGATGGCGTACGTATAAATGTGTCGTTAAACCCACCACCACCACACGACACAGCCAATGAAGTAAGGGGTTTGTCACGTATACAAAACGTGCCCCAATTAGTTACTAATTCAGCACTAATCGGTTGTGTGTTGGAGAGTAAACCAACAACATTTACGATTTGAGTATCGTGACGATTTGCTTGTGATTACAGCCAGCTTCATCAGGCGATTTGCCAAACTTGTGAAGAAGTCTTCCTGTTTCCGGTCTTAAATAGAGTAAAGGCGATTAAATCACTGTGAGCCTATCAGGTGCGAATATCAGAGTGTTCGCACCCGACTATTAACTACGCTTATCCGCAAGCTTATTCTGTTTATCCAGGGTTATCCACTTCCGATCTCTTTCACCCACACCACCAGCACTGTAACCGCGGTCAGGCCCTACGACCCGAGGAGAGAAATGTATAGCCGTGGTAAAAAATAATAATCCATACTAATGCCTACGTGTTGAAGCAATAATAACAGTCGTAATGTTTACTGTACCCACCTGCATATCCATTCCCCCATACCCTGTCTCCATTGTCCCAGGGAGCAATTTTGTCTGTCTGGGCCAAGAATTGTATTGAGCATGGTGAAAATAAGAGTTGCGCATTTACAAAATGTGCTTGCTTACCCTTGGGAATGTTTAATTTGGGACGAAGGGATGACACTCGATCGAAATACGTACACATAGATCGAAACCAGGTTAGCTCTCATTCGTTGAAACTGGACGTCTGGTGTGAAAAAAGAGCCCGGCTCAACAGCTTCCTCCAGTCTAAATAAACATTCCGATTCTTGAGGTTTGCCCCTTGACATCAATAGTATTGCGTCGCCATATTGCCCTACACGTGGTGTTTATTGAATCTCGATGATTTTAAAGAGCATAGCTCCGGTGGCTTCCTAATATCAGGAGGAAGAGCGTTCCAGACAACTGCAGATGCGTGTCTGAAAGCGCTCGATGGCCAGCCAAAACCCGCTGCTGCAAGGATGGCCGGAGTGCGCATGATGATGGTTTATGCCCCTTTATGAGATCAGTACGGTATTGTGGTTCATTTTGGGCAAGCGCTTTGCGTGATCGTCGTTGGGTCGAGATCTTATAGCATCGACCACACGACTACTACTACTATCTGTGTGCATTCATTGGAAAGCATTACTGAGTTATAACATTAGCATCTTCAGGTCCTGACTGTCTGCTCAGTAGCAACAATGGGTCTGGATAAAGGCGAATCTGTCTATTGCTGTCTGTTCACCAATTTCACAATTTGTTCACCCACAGCCCCTTCCGTTCACTTCGTATCAATCCCCCGCACCTCTGATTAGCATGGTTGGCTACGTACGGCGCGAAAGAAGTTCAACATACATACATACATATACGTGCAATCCAAAGCATGCCCTGCCTCGACTTCCCAATCTTTTGCACGGCAAACCCTTCCCTCTCACGGGTTTAGCTATCGCGTTTTCCGCCAAATTAATTGAGGCACAGTTGAGCGATCGCGCACGCCTGTGGCATCACCGTTTGCGGTTTACCGCGAGATTCCTGCATGCGTCATCAACTGTGCTGCTCGCGATGATGCCGCTGTGGAAGAACACACGCGGTATCGTCTCCCATCTTGTCTCCCATCGCGGGGTCCCAGGTCACATGGCGTTCCCAGCCTCCGGTGAGGAGGCAGTGAGGTTTCTTCATGTAGTTTACGGCACTGTACACGGACACGTGTATAATATCGTACACTGCGTAATCTTTTTCACTCCATACATTTACCTTACAAGTTATATTTCGCACTAGAAAATATTAATCATATTTTACATTCAAAATACTTCCCGTTTAATGTTTGGGTTGATGTAGGGTCACATAAACAAAACGAGGGGGTGTCATATTGCAAACCGTGAACCAAACCTGTAATGCCTTTGAGTTTGCAGATCGCAGATTTGTTGATTGGGGCTATTTTAAAGAATGCAACCCCCCTCCCCAGCAATGGGCAAGGTTTCTCGCTGTACTGCGGTACGTGCATCGACATTCTGGTATCCTGTCAGGGTTCCGTTCTCACTGTACTGTGGTACGTGCATTCTTATATCCTGTCTGGGTTCCGTTTTCGCTGTACTGCGGTGTGCGTCGACATTCCAGTATACCGTCAGGGTTACGTTATCGCTGTACTGCGGTACGTGCATCGACATTCTGGTATCCCGTCAGGGTTCCGTTCTTGCTGTACTGTGGTGTGTGTGTTGACGTTCTGGTATCCCGTCAGGGTTCCATTCTTGGGGTTCCGTCCAAAGCACCACACTCTCCTTTCTTCGATCTTCGGTGAACGTGCGGTTGTTGTTGTTGCCCTAGTCGTTTTTTCCAATGTCTCCCTGCTTCTGTCAATGTGTCAATTTAATAACCAAGTAGGTTTTTCTTGTAATTTCCTCTCGGTGGATGGAGGAGGGTGGTTGGGGGGGATCACCCCCTCCCCTAATCTTGGGCTCCTCGGTACGGTCGCTTAGCCCCCCCACCCCCGCTGCCCCCCATCATCGCAAGCCCCGTCCATCCCACTATCTGCACCCGCACTCGTTTGCGATAATTTGTTTGTAGAAGATGATGTGGGCACTCAAGTTCGAGCTATTGTTCCCGCAGCTCATGCTGTTGTCGTCATTGATGACGAGCATCTTGAGGCCCGTGTAGTGGATGGGCACGCACAGGGGCTGGCGTATCTCCTGCTGCAGCAGCACGTAGCTGTGGTTCATGTAGAGGTCGAAGCAGCCGGACGTCGATAGGCACTGCCCGGAGCAGTCGTGGATGTTGGTGAGCTTGGGCTCCACCACGTGCTGCTTGTACAATATGCGCAGGCATATGTTCACGTCTTCCAGCTTGCAGCCCGCGCACAGGCTGAATGCGCCGCTGCTCTGACTCTTGGCCTTGCTGCTGCCGTCGCTCCCGGTGTCGTTCTTCGACGGCGGGTAGTGATTTCCGCACCTGCATGGCCTGCTATTGCTCACCGCCTCGACGCTGCGAGGCTTCTTCCCCGACCACTGCTCGCACACCGCCTGCATTGCCTTGAGCACCAGGAACTTGGTGATCTTGCCGTGTGTTTGGCCGCCCGGCGTGACGGCGGCAGCAGCAGCGTCCTCCTCGTCCTCCTCCTCCCCGCGGAGAGCCCCCTGCCACCGGGGGTGCCGGGCCCCCCGAGTCCGGGCCCTCGGGTCGTCGCGGCGAGCGGCGGGCGCGAGGGGCGCTGCGTCGTCCCGGCTCAGGTAGTGTCTGAGCAGCCTGCCGAAGTGCGTGGCGCCGCCGGCCGGGTCTTTCATGGGCGGCGTGTCGATGAGCTGCTTGAGCAGCAGCACCAGCGTGCGGTCCATGAGCCCCTCGAGGCCGGACGGCCACTCCACGCCCGGCGGGGCCCCGCGCCTCTCGCGCAGGCTCTGCACGACCTCCCACAAGGGGTCGTGGCTTCTGCGCGCTCCTCCTGCTCCTCTACTTCCTCTTCCTCTGCATTCTCTGCCTCCGTCACCTCCTCTAGAACCTCGTCCTCCTGCAACCGTTTGTCTTCCACGTCCACCGTCATCGCGGGAAACGCTCGAACCATCACTCTCAACCGCGGCACCCGTCCTCCCTTCGCTCCGTTCTGTTGCCCACTGCTCCACGGCACGGCGTAATTTAGCAAGCATCACCTTCTCCTCCTCTTCCTCCGCCGCCTCCTCCTCATCGTCATGTCCATCCCTCCGTCTCCTTGCGTTCGCTCGAGAGCAATTAGCCGAGCTCTCCCCTCCGCATCTCGGCACTGCCGTCGGCGACGCAGTCTCCTGTTCCACCTCCTCCTCGTCGTCCGGCGATGGCGCCGCAGCGATAATGGCGCTGGGCACCGCGAACGCAAAAGCCTCCCGGGTGCGCAGGCTGGCCTCCATCGCGCCGTCACTCCACAAGTCGTGTTTGGCGCATGGCGGCCGCGGCAGCGCCAGGGGCCGGTCGGCGGCACCGCAGCTGCCGGGGTGACCGCATGTGTTGCCGGGGCGTGACGTCGACGCTAGGAAGCTGAAGATGTCGGTGACGAAGGACTTCGGGAGGTGCAGCGGCTTGGCGCCGCAGCCTTGGTCGGTGGTGCCGGCATCCTGGCCTTCGTGCACACCCTCCTGCTCCTCCTTCACCACCACCTCCTCCACCTCCTCCTCCACTACAGATGTTGAGCTGGAGAAGAAGAGACATCGTTTCAAGGGATTGATGTGGTTCCGCAGGAAAGCGATGCATGAGATATGAGACAGAAGATGCGATCATAATTGAGATATACACGACTCAAGTGGCTTCACTCACTATACAATTATCCCCACCCACTATTCAGGTGGCCCCACCCACTCTTCAGGTAGCCACACCCACTCTTTAGGTATCCACACCCACTATTCAGGTAGCCCCACTTACTACCCTAGTAGCTCCGCCCACTACTCAGGTAATTTCTTTTGTCTGTCGTGAATTCTGCTCTTGCTCTCACCCAACCCACGAGTGAAATTAAGGCTGAAGATAAATTCTGTGAAACATTGTACCAACATTTTTTTCTTGACTATGAGACTTTAAATGGGGGTGGCGCTGAGCTTTCAGCAGAAGTGGGGGTGTTAGCCCCCTTCAGCGCCCCCCCCCCAACTTCCCCTTCAAGGCTACGGGGCTGAGGAGTATAAAGGGTTGATGATAGTCGTGGTGAAATCTTCATGTCAAACTTTCACAACCAATATCAAGGTCCAGAATAGATTTTTGGGTCAGGTCATGAGTAAAATGCCAATGTGTGTTGTACAGCCTCTTCCACCTGACATAACCAAGTTTTTTTTTTATCTCTGCAACCCAGACTCATGTAAGGTAGGGGGGCACGTTTATGGTAATCACACCAACTATTTCCGGCCTAAGACTGGAGAAGATTTCACAATTCTGGCAACCGCCCGATGATGGTGATGATTATGCTGACTGCTATACATTTTCACGTGATAAGCCATTTCGCTGAGCTATCACATGTGACCAAGTCGCTTCTGATAAAGAAGCTTATAGTTCAGTGGGTTTTACCTGGTAAGATATATACTGCACACACATGAAAAAATAATTTTGGTTTTATTTGATGTTATTTGCTTCCCTTCCCTATACTAGGCACCGCTGTCATGTTTTTGTATTGTTTGGTGTTGTAACGTTCTGACCCCGTGACCTTACTGGACATCCGTGAAAAATATCTTAATAGCTCATCGTATTCCTCCAGTATAAATAATTATTCTGATTCGGAACTACCCGCGGAACGTTCGTACCCATTTGTTAAATGTCGCGTGGATCGCTCTTCTACAACATCACCACCGACCACGGTGTTGTCCAAGCGGGAGTGAAACCTCCACGTCTGCTCGCGTGGCGTGGCCGTGTCGGGTGGCGGAGGGTGTTTGACACACAAACGCTGGCATTTTTTTGCTCGCGCTGCAAACTTACCCGCCTGAAAAACATCAATTGCGGTACGAATCTTGGTGTCGATAATAAAAGTTTTTTATTTAGATCGAGTGACTGTAAATGTGTCGTTAAACCCGCCGCCACCCGACACGGCTAATTAATAAGGTGTTTGTCACGCAAACAAAACGCGGCAATTCGTTCCTAGTACAGCACACTGGTTGTGTTGGAGAGTAAAACCACAACATTTACAATTCGAGTACCGTGACTTTGAGGCCGGTATTTACAACTAGCATCATCAGGTGACAGTCAGAGTTGCGGAGAAATCCTCCTGCTTCGGTCTTAAATAGCGAATCTTGGTGTCGGTTGAGCGCTGTTACCTGGGGTGGTCCACGTTGCTCCGAACCTCCGGCGCCGTCTCTGCCACCCTGTGGTGGCACTGCCCACGGATCTTGACCCCATCCCTTAGTCGCTTCTGGGGTCGCGTAATCTCGGCATCATCATCGCTGCCCCCTCCTCCTGGCGAGAGAGAGACGACGCTGGCATGGAGAATTCTCGAAGACAAAGGCAAAGATCCCCCACTTAGCCTCACACCGGCTGTTGAGTAAAGTGCGGTTAGCGAGCACCTATTAAGACCAACACGGTGCGTGCACACATTGCGGTGGTGTGCCCACCACTACTACCCAGCAGCCTTTGTTTCTCTTCTCATTGTTGTCGTTTTATACACCTCTGCATCGGGCACTAATGTAGGGCTGTCTTGACGACCTCAGGGGGAGGCCCAGAAATGGCCCGGTTATATTTATTTACGTGTTATCAGGAAAATCCTTTGACGATGGAACATCTCACTTTTTTGCGAGGGTCTGTTCCAACTGGTGTTGGCCACGGTCAAGGAATTGAACCAAACGCTGCCGGGTCTGTAGGAGCAGTGCCGCTATAACCATTGCATCGGCAAACGTGCAATGTTGGGGGAAACGTCAGAATGTGGAATCGTTAAGACCAAGGTTGGCCCAACGTTTCATGCTTACCAGGGGCGCCGACGCGTCCTAGAAGTAGTCTCAACAACAAGAACAGCAACCGCCATTCGCCACTAAGTGGCAGTGACGTCATCACAGCGATTGTGCCAGGCTAGATGCACCTTGTGGCCATCACGTGAACTGTCGAAGGCTCGCTGCTGTCAGGAGGTCACGGGACAGACCCATGGGTTGACTGACTGAGATGGCCAGCAGATCCACCACCTGTGCTCACTTCTGAGTGCCAACTTGCTGCGTTTTAGCTGTCCGGCGCTCCGCTCGTTGTTGCGAGCGTCGCTCCTCCTCTGCCCTCCGCTTTTGTTGGAGGGTGACTGCCTCCAACTCTCCAGTAGTGTCCTTCACGAGCCTTCTCCTCCACAGAGGCCGATCTCGTGACTGCTGATACCAGAAATATTCTCGGAACACTGAGACGTGCGCAGCTGCGAACGCAACCAGAAGCGTGTTCTCCTGCTGCATGAGGCTTTGTTATTCTGGCTCCCCAAGTAGAGCACCAGAGACCAAAACGCCAAGCAGTCATCAACAAACAGCACTAGTGAGAGGTGGGATTTACTCCTGGCTTTCCTGTCTCCTCGCACTATGCCACTCAATCAGAATTGGCCAACCGTCCCAATGTAGCTGGGGACCCTCCTGAAATAAAAGACTGATTTGAGGCTTTCCTGGGTAAATAAAATACACGAGTGTACATTTATTAAACAACATGCTGCACGCTTTCGCGAATTAAATAACTGTGCATCGACACAGGTGGAATTAGAAAAAATAGGTCACGCACACCCTGTTGATGAGGCCAGAAGGCCGATATTAATAAGTGGATGATTTGAGTGGTCTGTCACTTTTCTGTTGTAAATTCCTTCACCGTCTTCAGCCATGTTTGTATTTATTACATTGAACATCTTTCACGGCGTACATAGCCAACCATACTAATCGGAGTTGCGGGGGAAGGACAACAAACTAAACACAAAAAAGCAATTATAAAGAAACTAGTTTTCAATCTAGATGATTTAAAAGTGCATAGCTGCCAGTGGCTTCCTATTATCGACGGAAGAGCATTCCAGACGGCCGCAGAAGCGCATCTGAAAGCGCCGCGCGATTCGGTGACCGTATTTGTTCTGCTCAAGCCTCCGCTCACTTGTCTTCAGAGTTTGGGATGACGCCACTCACCTGCACATGTTCTCTTAATCCTCTGTATTTACTACTATAATGAGCCAAGAATATGTGTGTCTCGCGCGTGACGTCACTCCACGTCGGCCAGCTCCCCTCATTACTAATCATGAACAGGTGACGTCCTCCACATGGACCCCCCCCCCTCATTAATAATCATGAGTGGATGACGTCACTCCACATCGAACAACCCTCATCATTAATAATCATGAAGAGGTGACGTCTTCCAAATTAACACCCCCCCCCCATTAATAATAATTAGCGGCTGACGTCACTCCATATGGGGGGCCGAGGTGCCTCCTCCCCCCTTCCTCGGCGTCAGCTTACAACCCTCACTACAAAGGCAGAACCCTCACGTCACGCGATCTCCGTAACGCTGTTGAGACATCAAAGTAAAAAGGACGCCACGATGAACAAGGGATTATAACCTTTAAATGAAATAGGTCTGTGTCACCGTGCCCCTACAAATTGCACACGAATTGATGCAATGAATATCACGTCGCGGTCTGATTTTCGCTTGCAAGTTTCAGATTTACTGCAATACACCCGTCCTTGGAGGCTAGTTTACTTATAATTTGCATAAACGGGTGACTAATCGATGTTCACACGCACGGTTTGATGCGTGTATAGTGAGCGTCGGAATCGATTTTTAATGGAATGCCTCTCAATCACTGTCATACTTAACACCATCACTGTCACACTGACACCATCACTGTCACACTAACACCATCACTGTCACACTGATACCATCACTGTCACACTGACACCATCACTGTCACACTGACACCATCACTGTCACACTGACACCATCGTCGCCCCACTACGCGAACACCATCACAAAAACCACGTCACTACTATCGCACTGACAACATCACCACCACCATCATCATCACAACCATGGGCACCGATATATTAATCCTATCACTATACCAAAGACAAAGATCTCCCTTATAACCTGAACAGACTGTTGGGGCAAGTGCTGAAAGCGACCACCTATGAATGCCGGCACAGGAACACGAGGGGGTGGGTGGCCAGCACCACACTCGGCCGCCTTTGTCTCCCTAGTGGCGATGTTTACACACCGCACCAGGTATTCGTTTGAGGCTGAGTCGACCTAGGAGAGGCTTAGGACCGCTTCCGACAATCATCACTGGTGTTAGTGGCCACAAGCAAGAATCGAACTCCGGTGGCCAGGTTCGTAGCATAGCACAAACCGCAACACCACCACCAGACATCCACCATGACTACCAG
This sequence comes from Petromyzon marinus, assembly GCF_048934315.1. Taxonomy (NCBI): domain Eukaryota; kingdom Metazoa; phylum Chordata; class Hyperoartia; order Petromyzontiformes; family Petromyzontidae; genus Petromyzon; species Petromyzon marinus. The sequence goes on along the minus strand of NC_133667.1, from coordinate 14,361,447 downwards.
CACCAGCAATAAACGGTACTTCACCATCTCACCTGACGTGTGTAGACCGGCCGAGGATGAGCTGGGAGACCCTGAACCAGCCCACTGCTTTTTCGCTTCTTCACCCCCTGATTCTCCTCCTCCGCCTCCTCTTCGGAGCCTCCTCAATATCACCTGGAGGAGATCTTTGTGAGTAGCAAGCGATTCATCGGCTCTGTCCTCCACAGCTCCACGTGCAATCTCTTGCTGCTGCTCCTTCTGATGCTCCTGCTGATGATAGAGGCCTTTGCATGGACCACCCAGCGAGGCTGAAAGCAAGGCCACCACGGTCAGAACCGTCCCGACCACCACGGCCGCAACAGTCGACCGTCCCATCGTTTTTTTTTCCCAAAGAGGCCTCCGCCCCCCGCCCCCCAGGACACGAGTTAGCTGTTCGGCTCGTCGCGGCGTGGTTCGAGTCCTGACCCTGACATGGAGTTGCCGCGCGAGAGAGTCGCGACCTCCCCGCGATGTTGTGCCAGTCGACTGTGTTGAGTGAAACGAGTTCGGCCTTTGTGTGTTGTGTTTTTTTACTTTTACCAATTGGAGCCAAACTCCAAACACCACCAACGAGCGCCACTGCCCACCAGAAAGAGAAAAAAAAAGCAGATGCGAAAAGTTGAAAGCGCGTGCTTCGTGCGCGAGGTTCGCGCGTACTGCCGGAGTTGCGGGGACGCCCTTTGGAGCAGTGGGGTGGAACGAGGGGAGTCGCGAACGACACGGAGACCGTCGGCACTCGTTGCGTCGAATAGCCTCGCCTTCGAATGCCAAACGGCAGAGACCGTGCAATATTCAATAGCCTCCTCCCCCACCCCACACACAACCTTGGACTTTTATTTTATTATGGTTAATAAGAATTTATTATTTTTCATTTGTAATGTTAGTGTGTTCATCTGAGTGTTTTGGGGCATGGTATGGTTCAGCAGCAGCCCCACCCTTCCCCGAAGCTTCTAATTAGTTGGATGATTTCGTGTGGGTTTGGAGACTCGTTTGTTGATGGACACTATAGACAATGATGAGGGCCACGCGAGCTGATGGGATCTATGGACAAAAGATTGACACAGGCTGGTTGCTGATGGGATCTCCAGACAATGATCAACTGACAAACCGGTCCCTGATGGGTTATCTAGATAATTATAAACCGACAGACTGATCTTCAATGATGCATCTAGGCAATTATAGAATGACAGATAGGTCTCTGATTGGGGGTCTTTGGACAATGACTTAAAGACAGTTTTTTTTTTAAGTGGTCTCGAGATAATTATAGACAAAGCTGACAGTCTGGTCCCTGACAAAGTCTGTAGACTATAGATGACAAGCCAAGTTTTGGCCAGCCTCTTAATGTGACCTTAAGATAATAAAGTGATAGACCAGTCTCTGATTGATGGCCACTAATCATATCTGATGGTGATCGAAGAATATATTTTGTATTGACTCAAAGACCGGTCTCTGGATCTACGGACAGTAGACTTCCAATCGGATTTCAACACCGCGACGATAAAAGCTGGACATGAAACATGCATCGTAGAGAATGAGGACGCACACAAAGACAAAAATACCTTGTATAGCCTTAAAGGAGTTTTGGGGGAAATGCTGTTAGCGAACACTCACGAATTTCCAGCATGACACACGAGAGGGTGGGTGGCCAGCACCACGGTCAGTCACCTTTGCCGAGTGGCGATGTTTACACAACTCACTAAGTACTCACTTGAGGCTGAGGCGACCTTGGGGAGGCCCAGGACTGGTTCAGATAACCGTCACTGGTGTTGGTGGCTGTGAGTGGGAATCGAACTCGGGTTTGTACCACAATGCTCTAACCATTGCGCCACCACTTCCACAGACCCATACCCATTGGGTCATCCAAAGGCCATTTTCAAGACACGTTCCAGATTGAGGATATGGACGTTGAAAAGGAAGCATAAGACGGAATCACTCTGGCTCTTGTTCCAAGGCTGCAGGCAAAAATTTCTGTCGCTCGTTAAGAGACAAACCACGCTGGCTCAGATAGAGCGTGGCAGATGCAAACGCTCATGGGCATCAAACGTAGCCGCTGCGACCTTGTACCACATGAGACCCTTGTGTTATGGGACACACGCGCGCGCTCGCACACACACACACACATGCTGCCTCTCCGGAAAGACTTTGATGATTAGAAATCTCCTTGTCTCCTTTCAACAGAGCAGATACCTCCAAGTGCATGCAAGACAGGCGCTCCAGAATATGCAAACATGGAAGCGTGTATGTGTGTGTGCGTGTGTATGTCGTCCACCCTGTCGTGTCGGTTGAAAACGAGGACTTTGTAAGGTAACGCAGGCGACTCGGGGAGGATCGAGCCAACATCTGAGCTGCCACCGCTGAGTACCTGGGTTCGATTCCGGATGTGTTGTTGCCCAGCTGTGATTCAAACTGGGTTCTGAAGTGGAAGTGAGTTGATGATCTCATAATAATGTACGGTGCGGCGGAAAGAACCAGTCACGTTAAAGTTGCTCCTGCATTCATTTGGGATAAATTCCAGGGTTGCGCTGCTCTGAACGGATACTTCTTGTCACGACGTGACTCTGATAACACAATCGGGATAACATTGAGGAAAGAGACGAGAGATTTATATATTTTTTCAAGAGCATTTTGTAATTCCAGCCAAGACAGGAGGAGCCAGGACAAGAGACACGTGCACCAAAAAAGAAGGAATGTGAAACCCAGACGAACCGCAGGCACTCCAAGGAAATAAAAAGTGAATGTATACCGTGGTGCGACGTTCCAAGAGAGGGCAATGGATGCGTACAAAAATCGGCGATGATGGAATGGCAGCGGAGAGAGGTCTTGGGATGAAGGGGCATCCAATGGGGGAGACAAGGTTGACGATTCGCCCCCCGATCATCGTCGTTGTCATCATCGTCTGCGGCCATGGTTTAAGCGCTGCAGGGTGAAGGCCTTCCCTAGTTTAACACGTAGGCTTTCGCGACCAAATATAATACATAATATAGGGGTTTTTTAGGTTAGATCGCGTAACTATAAATGTGTAATTAAACTCGCCACCACCCGATACATTTGGCTTCTCGCCTGATGAAGCGAGTTGTAATTACTGGTGAAACGTCATACTCAGATTGTAAATGACGACTTGTGTAATGACGACTTGACACATTTCTCTTGAGATGGCGCTTTATTGAAGACACGTTCACTTGACACAGGCGGAGACCGCACTGCAACAGCCCAGAGTCTCCCGCGCATCTCCCTTATATACTGACCGAGGCCACGCCCCCCTTCCCGAACCTTCTCGCTGACTCTGGACGCTCGCTCCAACGGCAGACTCTACTGTCCTCTTCCGTCACCTGACCATGCTGCCTTCTCGATCATTCCCGTGGCCGCCAGTCTCTTCGGACTCACAACTGATACCCCTGCCATTACCTCCTGTGGCCACTAGTGCATTCAAACTGTAGGCTGATTCCCCTGTCATTACCTCCCGTGGCCACTAGTCCACTCATACCGCATGTAGGGTCTACTGTCAGTACACTCGGAACGAATTGGCCACGTTCTATTTACGTTACAAACCTTACTAATTGGCCGTGTCGGGTGGCGGCTGGATTAACAACACATTTATAGTTACACGATCTAACCTAAAAAAAGCTATATTATGGAGGCATTCCCTATTTCGTTGCCCATCACTCACGGTCTCGTGACACTGCAATCCGTCTCACTTTTGCGGCGCACGATCCGACCCTATCGCTCCATCTCCCCGGTGGATCATCCCCTCTTGGTGCTTTCCCTCCTTTGGCCGGCATGCTGTCACCGGTCACGTCTGTATTATTATTTATTTATAAGGCACAGCAGATCCAGCAACAAAGGGCTTCAGAGTACCGTACAGTAACATGTATACATATACAAAAAACCCACATCTCTAGTTTATCTAACATATAGGAAATAAGTCTGTTTTAATTTCTCAATGGGAGAATTGTCAGCGGTCAGGCGCAGTTCTTCAGGCAGAGGCGTTCCAAATCTGAGTTAGGGCCGAGAACCAAAGAAGCCCGAACATCGGAACTTTTATGCCTAAAGCGTAGCTGATAGAGGAGGCATGGTCAATGGTGCATGAGAACCTTCTAAGACCTAGGATTTGTAGAGCTGCAGTCTTACCGGTGAAATGTTGAGGTAGTTGCCAAAAGAGGCCACTCACTTAACAGCCAACGCAACGTCTTCGATTTGTGTTTGCTCTCTGAGCAATGGCTCTCAGTTTAACTCCACATGTACGTATCTCTCCGTGTGCTTCTCTCTGCTCTTTTTTAGCTTTCATTCCACCTTTGTTCGGGGCCCTTGTTTCTGATTAATGCTTCACAGCTGACAAATACGTAATGAATTAAAGCATTTTTTTAATTAAATCCCATTTGCTATGCTACTTTCATTATCAAATTAAGTTTTTACAGAAAATAACTCAACTCTGCTCTCATTTGCCCCTTGAGTTCAGAATTTTGGTCCTCATTGTAATCCAACGTTTTTTTTAAATGTTGTTTAGCAAAATCGTGTATCTTGCATCCAACTTTGCAGCCTTGTTTGCGAAATTTACTTTCGTTTTTGGAAATTCGTTTCCATCGCTATGACAACTATTTCATAAAGCGCATCCGAGGTGGACAATGCCACCTACAGCTTGTCTATAACCCACTTTTCAGATACTATGTAGTTTAATGTTGCTGTCAAAAGTCTTGAGTAAGAGTGTATCTCTTCATCTAACTCTTCTGATTTGGATTTTGCCGCGAACTTCATTCCCTCTTCTTTCAGTGTAAATTATTTTGATAACTTCTATGTTATTATATTTTTGTTATCAAGATCTTGGTTTGTTGAGAGCTTGGATGACTGCTGTCATCGTACAGAGACTGACATCGACCACATCAACGTACATTTTCCCCCACTGGCCAAGAGATGAACACCGCCCTTCAATAGTATTCCACCATGGACAGGGAAACACCTCACTTAAAGCTCTCCAAAGCGTTTTTCCGATTGTTAGCGCACATCGTTCGTTTTGCTCCAAATTCCAAGGAGCTTCTTTAGGAACATTTTGGTACGAAGTCCGATGTTCCGCAGGTGCAACCCGAAAACACATTATTCGAGAGCTCTCGAGGGAGATAACAAGAAATCCCACTCCGTAGTACCACACTTTCAGTTTTTGCCTTTGAGTCACAGCTTCCTCCTTTTCTGTAGTGATTCCAGAATAGAGGTGACCTACGATTCGGTGACGAGCAATGGCTCATCCCTATGCCTTCACCGCCGTCCCCCGCGCCCCACCACCACCACCAACCGCCACCCCCACCGACGCTCCGGCGCCGTGTAGTTTCACAAACCCTTCCACATCAAACGGTACTGGCGCGCCAACGTCGGCCCGAAGGAATCGCATTGTGCCCGAGTCATGGCCGTTAATGCGAAAGCCAAAAAAAACTCACGGACGGCCTTTTTGAAAACAGAACAGAAAGGTCTTCTCCCTCTGCAGCCAAGTCCCAGGCCCATCCAACTGCACGTGGCACACAAGGTGGCTGCGTTGGTATTGCGACTCGACCGGAGCATACAGGTTATAGCCAGTCTGAAAAGACATCTGTCAAGGCCTCGGAAAGTCAACATGTTATTCAGGGTCACCTAAATGTGCACGCATTGGCAGAGAGTCGCTGAGCAGCACTGCTGAGACGCTGAGAGTCTCTTGCTGAGGTTTCGTGAAGTCATCGGCGTTCAGACGGGGGGGATTCGAATGTTGAGAGGTTGATGGGGACTGTTCACCGTCACCATACCAGGCAACGCGAGTGCGCCTCGAGTTGATCTGATTTCTCCTGCCACTGGGTTGATGGTCAACAAAATAAGTCATTTGTATAATTAATAAAAAATATATATATACATAATGAGTTAATGAAAACTAGAGTTTGTAAAAAATATATAAAATCGCGTTTCCTTGATTTACCGAATTATTCAAGTTATCACCTAATTCGGGCCAGTTTCCTTGCCCCCCAGATGTAAAATGTCACTGTTCCCGCCACCTACAACAATCGCGATTGCGTTGAGAGGTATATCATAAGATCATCGATTATCTGGCGACTTTAGGTGTTGCTTATATATAATTGCTTTGTTTACCATACAAAATTGGCATAAATAAACATACAAATAGACAAAATTAACTATCCTGTTAAAAAGTTCCTGCATTTACTGTACCGTGCTTACCACTCCCATCTCGAAGACTTCTGCATGGGGTGATGTACGTACTACCCTCATGTTGCAACAACATGATGTGTTTTACGATCACAGGACTGATGCAACTTTTGGAGCGGTTTCTTCCGCTTTTACCGGATCGGCCCCGGGGACTGCTGGATAATGCTGGAAGCCAGATAATTGATGATCAACTATTTCCATCCACATCGAATGTTTTTGACGTACATAATTCACACCAAATTGAGAAGCGAATTCGTCCTGGGAAACTTTAGCTCCTGCCCCAGTTGGCAGGCAACTCTGGAGGGTTTTTTTTGTTATGGGACCTTTTTTTGCTAGTATTTGTATAAATAAAGACCTTGATCTGTATGTCTCAAAAACATGTAGGGTACTTCCCGACAAGGCAGAAAGCTGAAATTTGGGACATAGGTAGTTTTTATGACACTAACAACAGAACAAATCTGAAAACCCAAGATTTTTATTTTAAGGCCCCCAAATCTCGATTTTAAGTGACGTTAAACATGTTTGTGCGTGTCATTCAGAAACCATTCAAAATATAAGATTGTGGGGTTTTTTTCATTTGATGGAGCGTTAATCAGCAAATAAATGTAAAGCGAGAACCATTGGTTCTACATTTTATTGTTTTTGAGACGTTTTAGATTAAAATGGGATTTAACGAAAATATTCGCATTTTATGTTCAAATCTGAATAATTCTAAAACGGTAATAGATACTGCAGGAGCTTCTTCTCATTAAGCATTAAATTCTGAGATGTGTGTTCTTTATAATAAAACAAACAACGGAATCTTTAAATTGAGTGGTTTCTGATGGGTACGTTTTAAAATATAAGAAGTATAATCAAGTCGTCAACAATTTTTGTGTTTTTTTTTGCTGAAAAATACAAATGTTTGGAGTAGTTAGTGTCTGATCATAGATAAAAATTGCAAAGAAATCATATCAGGTTAATTATATTTATTGATTAATTCCTGAAGTCACAAAAGCTTTAAGTCAAGATTTATTTATTGAAAACTTTTGCCTGGCAAAGACAGGCTTCATGAACTTGTCAAAGTATAAAAAATCTGAATGGTGAACATGCAAACAAACATGCTCTACACCAGAGACAATACGGATGTAGTGGCATCGCAGGGTGTCACTGCATGCTTATGTGAAGCTGGTCGGTGTGAGGCACGACACACAGCGTTCACACCACTGATAGCCCTGCATCGTGGATGCAGTACCGGCCCTATCGGGGGCCGGCTGAGATCGCCTGTCAGGGATAGAAAGCACTGCACTCCGCATGCAGTGCCAACCCCTAGAGGTTAGGGGGCGAGAGTGCCGGGTACAGTGCGGGGTTCACCGGGGGCCATGGCACTCTCCGTAAACCCGCGGGACATGTAACTGGAGGTACCGACTGTGGGGGACCCCCAAAGAGGGGGCTGGGAGATCACAGGTCCAGGGAATAGCCCTCTAGGAGCTTCGAGAAGGTGGGCGTGGCTAGGGGCGGAGTGAGCCCCGCCACTGACAATATAAGCCGGAGCCCTGAACGGGTCCGGCTGCTGTTGTAGTATGAATCAAGACTCCAAGTCGTTACCCGGAGGAAGAGCCCTGGCTACAAGATCTGGACCCGAGTCGGGGTCTGGTCCGATATAGCCTCCCCAGTGTGTGTTAGGGTTTGCTAGCCCGGAGGGACTAGCTCCCGAGGTTGTCGGGTAAAGGGCAGATACCCCTTGGTGTTTAGGGCTGAATTGTTATATAAACTTGTTGCCTCCAAGAAGCCTTCGTCTCCCTTTGTGTGAACCACTCCACGTATATTATCATAGCATTTTTGTTTTCATGTTCACCACAAGTACGTGTGGTTAATGCAGACTTGATTCCTTGCAAAAAGTACCTATTTTGTGTTGGAACATCTTAACACCTGTTTTATTGCCAGAAACGGTAAATCTAAATTTTTATATGGTTTGGTTGTTTATTTTTAAGCAGGGGTCATGAAAATAGTGTTTAGAGGTGTTGGGGGCGGCAACTTCAGTCTTGAGTTATGTGATTCGTGGAAACGTGGTAAATGTGTAGTGACTCAGTCGGAGACAGGGTTCTTAAGGCACCCTCTTTTATTATACACGTTGGGGAACTAACCACGTCCGATGTGCTTACACCCTAGTCACACATCCTTCTATTTTGACGGCACTACCTAGCTAGAACAGTTGGCAGGCTGTCTAGCTAGCGGTGTCTAAGATGGTTGAGATGGCAGCGACGAAGGTGACCAACAGCGACACAGCAAGGGGATCCACTTCCAACAACAGCCCTGAGCCCCCACCCCAGGCCCCCTCTTATTCTCCTGGCATGGCCTCACCCCGCCCTTGCCACGCCCCCTTTTCTAGAACCTACTAGCAGGTTCTCAGGCTTCTAGATCGACCACTTCCTGGGCTTCCCCTTCGATCTCCTCCTGCTGACATGTGTACTGCCCCCTGCTTCCAGTACCACTTCCCTGTCAGCAGCCCGCGTTATTACACTACACATGTATGACCGCACCAAAGAGCCGTCGTGTTAAAATTGGGTTTTTCACTCCATTGAGTTCTGAGGTAAAAACTAAAAAAGTTGGTGGGCATTCAACGAATGTTCTTTGCAGGGCATGTAAAAACATGTGCCCCTAGTATGAATCAGTTGATCTGTATGTATGTGTAATGACTTCGGAGACACGGACTGTAGAGACTATATAGCGACTGACTATATATCTGACTGACTATATAGCGACTGACTATACAGTTGACTATACAACTGACTGACTAGTGACGACTGACTATACAGCTGACTGACTATATAGCTGACTGACTATATAGCTGACTGACTATACAGCTGACTGACTATACAGCTGATTGACTATATAGCTGACTGACTATATAGCGACTGACTATATAGCTGACTGACTATACAGCTGACTGACTATATAGCTTACTGACTATATAGCTGACTGACTATACAGCTGACTGACTATACAGCTGACTGACTATATAGCGACTGACTATACAGCTGACTGACTATATAGCGACTGACTATATAGCTGACTGACTATACAGCTGACTGACTATACAGCTGACTGACTATATAGCGACTGACTATACAGCTGACTGACTATATAGCGACTGACTATACAGCTGACTGACTATATAGCGACTGACTATATAGCTGACTGACTATATAGCTGACTGACTATACAGCTGACTGACTATATATCGACTGACTATACAGTTGACTGACTATATAGCGACTGACTATATAGCTGACTGACTATATAGCTGACTGACTATACAGCTGACTGACTATATAGCAACTGACTATATAGCAACTGACTATATAGCGACTGACTATATAGCTGACTGACTATATAGCGACTGACTATATAGCGACTGACTATATAACTGACTGACTATATAGCTGACTGACTATATAGCGACTGACTATATAGCGACTGACTATATAACTGACTGACTATATAGCTGACTGACTATATAGCTGACTGACTATATAGCTGACTATATAGCGACTGAATATATAGCTGACTGACTATATAGCGACTGACTATATAGCTGACTGACTATATAGCTGACTGACTATACAGCTGACTGTCTATATAGCGACTGACTATACAGCTGACTGACTATATAGCGACTGACTATATAGCTGACTGACTATATAGCTGACTGACTATACAGCTGACTGACTATATAGCAACTGACTATATAGCAACTGACTATATAGCGACTGACTATATAGCGACTGACTATATAACTGACTGACTATATAGCTGACTGACTATATAGCTGACTGACTATATAGCTGACTATATAGCGACTGCCTATACAGCTGACTGACTATATAGCTGACTGACTATATAGCGACTGACTATATAGCTGACTGACTATATAGCGACTGACTATATAGCGACTGACTATATAACTGACTGACTATATAGCTGACTGACTATATAGCTGACTGACTATATAGCTGACTATATAGCGACTGAATATATAGCTGACTGACTATATAGCGACTGACTATATAGCTGACTGACTATATAGCTCACTGACTATATAGCTGACTGACTATACAGCTGACTGACTATATAGCGACTGACTATACAGCTGACTGACTATATAGCGACTGACTATATAGCTGACTGACTATATAGCTGACTGACTATACAGCTGACTGACTATATAGCAACTGACTATATAGCAACTGACTATATAGCGACTGACTATATAGCGACTGACTATATAACTGACTGACTATATAGCTGACTGACTATATAGCTGACTATATAGCGACTGCCTATACAGCTGACTGACTATATAGCTGACTGACTATATAGCGACTGACTATATAGCTGACTGACTATATAGCGACTGACTATATAGCAACTGACTATATAACTGACTGACTATATAGCTGACTGACTATATAGCTGACTGACTATATAGCTGACTATATAGCGACTGACTATATAGCTGACTGACTATATAGCGACTGACTATATAGCTGACTGACTATATAGCTGACTGACTATATAGCGACTGACTATATAGCTGACTGACTATATAGCGACTGACTATATAGCTGAATGACTATATAGCGACGACGGAGATGACGGCGATGAAGCGACGACAGTGATGACAGCCAGGACTCCGAACCCCACGGCAGCCTAGAACCCTGCTTTTCGCCCCCTTTTATCCTCCAACGTGGCCATGGCTCTGCCCCTGGCCACGCCCCTCTTATTGAACTCCCTCGCAGGTTCCTGAAGCCTCTAGATCGTTCCCCTCTTAGTTCCCTGGCCTGGTTATCCCCCCCCCCCTTTGGTCGCTAGGCGTATATACTGTTTCTCTTGTAATCCTATACTGTTTCCACACCCATAGTTACCACTCGTGGTCGCGAGTCCACGCACTGTCTCTACATATGTACATTATGGTGAACTTCTTTCGCATAGTACATAGCCAACAGCACTAAATCGGAGGTGCGGGGGAAGGACAACAAAGTAAACACAAAACCACAAACTATGGAGAGGACTTCATAAATATGTCTGTGAAGCACCAAAATGTATCACAGTGCTTGGTGTATTGGCCACCGTTGATATACAATAGAACCCCTCTTAATGATCACCCCTGTTCACGTCGAAATCACTTAACGACAGACCTCCATAGAGCCCAATGTGTTTGCTTACCGACCATTCCCCTTTTAACGATGGGCTGTTGTAGGTAAAGTAAATATGAATGAATGCATTGCTTAACCATGTTTGTTTTAATATTATGTGTTTATAATGTTGTCAGTATCTTTATGTATTGATATCCATTGTTTAAATATTATAAAGTACTTTTTTGGGCGAAAAGGGATATGTTTCGATGTTATCAGAATGAATTAAGCCTTTTAACATGTATTTCCTATACTCGCTTAACGACCGATTTCGTGGAACCAATTACCATCGTTAAGAGGGGTTCTACTGTACACATAGGGGCCAAATTAGCCCATCATTTTCTCTGGGTCGACAAACATGAGCACCACTTTGTGAGTAGTCAACAGAAGTTGCCCAAGAGAGAGAGGTCGCCCCACACCATGGGAATGTGGAATTTCATTTGTTGATTCAGGGTCACCTGTATACAGGAGATGGGGGATGAAGTCACATTGGCTTCTCTCGACCGTGTTGTACAATTTCCATTCAAATGCAAATTCCTTTAAAGAACATTTCTAGATCTTAAGATACACAACTCGGATATGTGTTCCAGGCCATTTCACGCGAATGTGAAGCCTTGTGAACGATAGGGGAGGGGAAATCCTAAAAGGTAGAGAACAAGAGCAAGCTATACTCTTTGGTTCTTTCAGTAAAGTCACGTAGGTAGAAAAGTAAAATAAAAAATATATATCACGACGTTTCGATCGCAACACAAGCGGTCGTCCTCAGGCGGAAAAAATCATCCAGCAGTGGAACTGCTGAACTAGGAAGAAACAGCGAGAGAGCTGTTACAACAAGACGTTATATATGTGGCGAAGGGCAAGTAGGCAGGGTCTGAGCTGGAAAGGAATTCCATCCCCGAACGCAAGCACGTCAGTTGTGTTAATGGGGGAGAATAGGGAGAGAGATTAGGGAGAGAGATTAGCATGAAATGAGCGTCTGTCGCCGCATAAGAGTATCGCTCCCCCATATGCGCACAACAGCAGTGTTAATGGGAGATTAGCACTATGTTGATGGGAGAGATTAGGCAGAGAGATTAGGGGGATTAGCAGGTTAATGTCATGTCTATGTGTAACAAGCTGCGGCGCTGCCAACTGCGCTGTGAAAGGCAAGCGTGTCAATGCAAGAGAACCACCGCAATGGTGGTCGCGCCAGTGAGACACACAGCCCATCACACAGCCAGAACCATCGATACATTGAGGCCAAGGGAGCAGAGGTGGCCATGTTAGTGAGATCCCAACGGCAGGGAAGAATGGAAGCACCACAGCAAGTTACGACTTTGCTTGATTAATAACGTCCTTCCAATGATTGCTCAGCTTATACCCATCTTCTCGGTATAAATTGTCTCTGTGTTTATATATCTGGATGGCTTCATGGACAAATCTTTGATGGTAGCCCGAAGGTTTGCAGAGTACCTTGGTCTCGGAAAAAACAATATCGTGTGAGCCCACTGCGTTACAACAATGATCAGCCATGGCAGAGGTATTGGTTTTGCCGTGTTTCAAATCTGCCATGTGTTTCGTTTCCCCAATGTAACTGCTGCCGCAGACACAAGTTAATTTGGAGACACCAGGGTATTGCATGTCAGGAATTACATCGTTCACAGATGGGATCAAATCACGGATTTTGTGTACTGTATTGAATCGGACCTGGATATTGGGTTTGTTTAATTATTGGAAATATTTTTGTAACCCTGTTATGTATGGCAAGGTGATGGTTTTGATTGGGTCCTCAGATGGTTGTCTCCCCATGCTTGGGGAGACAGCTTTGCGGATTGTGCGGTCTGAGTATCCATTCATCTTGAGGGCTTGGTGTACGTGCTCCAGTTCACTGGCTAGGTGGCGCAAGATTTTAGATGCGACATGGCAGGAACACCATGATGGACACACCTGATAGTACTTTAATATCGAATGTTCTACATCAAGGAAGCTTCAACACACACGTTAATCGTATGATAATAATGTACAACCCTTTGTTAAGCCACTGCTGGATGAAGGCGTCCATGTGAATTGTTGGTTGTGGAATTTGTTTGGCCGCCTCACGCTGATCAGTGTGGGGTTATCCAGGCCCTGTGGTTCAGATGCGTGTTAGCATGTTTACTGATGTTAGCAGTGATCCGGGATTTGAACTCCGATCACCACATTTTCCACAGACCAAAGCCGGAGACATTTGTCACTCAGCCTATATGCATCAAAGCTTGTGCAATATATTATCCGTGATAAAAAGTTCAACACAATACTGTACCATCAGATTTGTTGTCCAGATCAACTCCAGTCATCCGACTGTCCAAGTCAAACCGGGACAGGTGGCAACCTGTATATTGGCTGGGTTATTTGCGCAGGGTGCTAACCACTGAACCACCACTCCAGCCTGTAATGGTATATAGAACTACAGTATCGAGCTAGAGATGTTAAAAAAATAGTGACTTAAAAAAATCAAACTAAGTTTGACAGGACCGTTTTGTTTTCACAAGGGTGCAGTATTTACATTCTGAAAGAAATGTTTACACTTTATGGGGAGTAGTTTTGCGGTTATATATACGACACGCCACAAAAAGAAGCTTAAGTGCCACCGAAGCTACGAGGTGTACACTGCAAGTTGGGGTTTAATTTTATTTTGCTTTCCAAATTAAACTCCCCTTTCACCCGGAGGTAATCCTTCAGCACTGTAAAGGCAATTGCCCCTTTAAACCGGCACGCGTGTGCTTTTCGTCATTGTTAAAAAGCACAGATAATAACCAGTTCTGCAACTTCTCAACCTTCCACACAACGGCGGTCATTTTAAATTCCAAAATGGCCCCTTGAGGACAGGGAAGGTCAAGGGTAGAGGTGAGGGGGAGTGAAATCATATTTCTTTTATACCAGAGGAATCTGATGAGCTACAAAGCTATTTTTTGTTCATAGACGTTTAGTAGGGGGGGTTAGAACGTTAAAACAAACACAAAAAAGTTACGATAGTCGTATACCTGTCAACCCCTTTTCAGTGCCTACTTATTACAGACCAATTCAGACCTTATTGGTCACCCCCGTGCCCCTTATAAATCTCAACGTTCATCCTACAAAGTCCCATCACAGGGGAGAAACACAAAAAGACCAAAAAAATGTTTGCCCGTATGGAAACGGCTGTAACCCGTATGGACATGAAAACTCAATTCCCAAGTACAAGAATACGGGTAAATCGTAGGGGTTGACAGGTACGTAGTGCAAAGCACAAGAAAGGTAAACAAATCACCCAAACGCAAACAATATACAGTAAAACATTGGATTGCGAGCATAATTTGTTCCGGAAACGTGTTTGTAATCCAAAGCACTCGTATATCAAAGCACTCATATATCAGTTGTGATCACGTGACGCTCGGCAGTACAAAGCGTTTTCTCGTCTTGCAAAACGACTCGCAGACCAAGTTACTCGCAATCCAAGGTTTTATTGTACAACTAAACCATTCCCCATCCGAGCAAGCAAAGCCCACTGAAGTTACTAACTTTTCATCCTCTTTGGTTCTTTCGGTAAAGTCACGTAGAATGAGAATAAAATAATAAATTGATCAAATAAAATAACGCAATAATATTCTCACGACGTTGTGTTATTTTATTTTATAAATTTATTATTTTATTCTCATTCTACGTGACTTTACCGAAAGAACCAAAGAAGATGAATCCTTGCAGTCACGAAAGCTTTAAATCGAAATTTACTCACTTTTGTTTTCCGAAGCGACCTGGCTATCACGAATGAAAGCCGCTCAACAAAGTGGCCCATCATTTGGACATTCATTTCATAGCAGGCTGAAAAATAATAAGGTGGGGGCTATTGTGAGGGGTGGGGGCGGGTGAGGTGGGGGCTGTGAGGGGTGAGGGAGGGTGAGGGAGGTGGGGAATGTGAGGGGTGAGGGCGAGTGAGGGGTCAGGGCGGGTGGTTTGGGGGGAGGGTAGCCGAGAGAGGGGGGGGGTTAACTTTAACAGGCCATCAAGAAAAGGGGCGTGCGCCGATCAACGCGCACCAACCAATCACCCGCGTCGCTTGTCGAGCGGACCACGCCCATACATTACTATGTTTGGAACCGGAAACAACGTGGGCGTCTCCCCCACCTCCAGGTGGTGAGACTCATGTGGTTTGTGTGGGGGTGAGTTGGGAGGGGGGGGAGTCACTGTCCCCACTGTCGAGCACAGGTGAGCACAGGTGAGCGTGTTTCTACCCCACCCAAGTGAAGTATGCGCCCAGGTGTGTTTGTTGCACGGAGCGTGCTCGTGCGCAGTGGTGAGCGTCACACTGTTCAATGTGAGGCAGGTGAGGTCTGTGTGTGGTGTGTGTGGTCTGTCTGTGTGGTCAGGTGTGAGCGGTCACTTTGTTCAAGGTGAGACAGGTGAGGTCTGTGTGTGTGCGTGGTAAGTGTTGTGTGTGGTGAGTGGGGGAGCGGCAGTGACACGAACCCGTTGGATACCCGGGTTCGATTCCTGCTCACGGCCAAGAGCATTGACGATGATCTCAAATGGTCGTGGGCTTCCCCTAGGTCGACTCGGCTTCAAATGAGTACTTGATGTGGTGTGTAAACATCAACACTCGGGACTCAAAGGCGGCCGTGCTCGGTTCTCGCTAGCAACACTTGCCCCAAAAGTATTTGGTGAGTGACACAATTGGGGTGTGTGTGGTTAGTGTGAGTGACACAGTTGGGGTGTGTGTGGTTAGTGTGAGTGACATAGTTGGGGTGTGTGTGGTTAGTGTGAGTGACATAGTTGGGGTGTGTGTGGTGAGTGTGAGTGGCACAGTTGGGGTGTGTGTGGTTAGTGTGAGTGACACAGTTGGGGTGTGTGGTGAGTGTGAGTGACACGGTTGGGGTGTGTGTGGGTTAGTGTGAGTGACACAGTTGGGGTGTGTATGGTTAGTGTGAGTGACACAGTTGGGGTGTGTGGTGAGTGTGAGTGACACGGTTGGGCTGTGTGGTTAGTGTGAGTGACACAGTTGGAGTGTGTGTGGGTTAGTGTGAGTGACACAGTTGAGGTGTGTATGGTTAGTGTGAGTGACACAGTTGGGCTGTGTGGTGAGTGTGAGTGACACAGTTGGGGTGTGTGCGGTTAGTGCGAGTGACACAGTTGGGGTGTGTGTGGTTAGTGTGAGTGACACGGTTGTGGTGTGTGTGGGTTAGTGTGAGTGACACAGTTGGGGTGTGTGTGGTTAGTGTGAGTGACACGGTTGGGGTGTGTGTGGTGAGTGTGAGTGACACAGTTGGGGTGTGTGTGGTTAGTGTGAGTAACACAGTTGGGGTGTGTGTGGGTTAGTGTGAGTGACACAGTTGGGGTGTGTGGTTAGTGTGAGTGACACCGTTGGGGTGTGTGTGGTTAGTGTGAGTGACACAGTTGGGGTGTGTGTGGTTAGTGTGAGTGACAGTTGGGGTGTGTGTGGTGAGTGTGAGTGACACAGTTGGAGTGTGTGTGGTTAGTGTGAGTGACACAGTTGGGGTGTGTGTGGTTAGTGTGAGTGACCCAGTTGGGGTGTGTGTGGTTAGTGTGAGTGACACAATTGGGGTGTGTGTGGTTAGTGTGAGTGACACGGTTGAGGTGTGTGTGGTTAGTGTGAGTGACACCGTTGGGGTGTGTGTGGTTAGTGTGAGTGACACAATTGGGGTGTGTGTGGTTAGTGTGAATGACACGGTTGAGGTGTGTGTGGTTAGTGTGAGTGATACAGTTGGGGTGTGTGTGGGTTAGTGTGAGTGACACAGTTGGGGGTGTGCGTGGTTAGTGTGAGTGATATGGGGTGTATGTGGTTAGTGTGAGTGACACAGTTGGGGTGTGTGTGGGTTAGTGTGAGTGACACAGTTGTCCGGCAAAACAACCCCCCACCTCGCGGTGCCGGAAGGAAAACTCTGTCGTGGACAGTGCTGTGGAGGGAGGGCCAATTCCGATTGGCCCTTCCTCTCATGGCATCTGTGACCACCACAGTGGCTAAATGGGGGCTCTGTATGGGTGCGAGGGGCTGGTAACCCCTCCACCTTCAACATTTTTACCACGAAGCCACGAGTAAAACATTTAACTAATAAGCTTGTGCCGGAGGCCCCGGGGAGACAGGCGTCTATGACGTCTCCTGGCCAAACCCCAATTGGCAGAGCCAGGAGATTGAATCTCTACCCTCGGGGCTCCTCCAGAAACAACGAAAAGCCAAATTTTGATTTAAAGCTTTCGTGACTGCAGTAATTCATATTCTTAGCTCTTTCGGTAAAGTCACGTTGAAGGGAAACAATAAAATAATAATATATATATAAAACAATAAAAATTATCACGACGTTTCGAACATAACACAAACGGTCGTCATCACCTGATGACGACCATTTGTGTTATGTTTCCCTTCAACGTGACTTTACCGAAAGAGCTAAGAAAACGAAAAGCTACTTTGTGTGGCCACGTGGAATGTTCGAACGTTCACTGCGGAGGAGAGGCTGCGACTTCTCTGTCGGGAGCTGGACCGGTACCGCCTGGATCTTTGTGGCATTCAGGAGGTCCGGTGGACCGGTTCTGGCTTCTGCCACCATGAGGGGTGGACAGTCGTCTACTCGGGGCAGCAGACTTCCAAACAACAGGGTGTGGCTCTTCTTTTGAACAAAAGAATGAAGAGGGCGTGGGAGCGTGGCGGTGAGGTGTGGGAATCCGTAAGCCCCAGGCTACTTTGGGCTCGCCTTCCGATCAACCTGAGGCGAGGAGTGGTGGTCGTGGTTACTTACAGTGAGGGAAAAAAGTATTTGATCCCCTGCTGATTTTGTACGTTTGCCCACTGACAAAGAAATTATCAGTCTAGAATTTTAATGGTAGGTTTATTTGAACAGTGAGAGACAGAATAACAACAACAAAATCCAGAAAAACGCATGTCAAAAATGTTATAAATTGATTTGCATTTTAATGAGGGAAATAAGTATTTGACCCCTCTGCAAAACATGACTTAGTACTTGGTGGCAAAACCTTTGTTGGCAATCACAGAGGTCAGACGTTCTTGTAGTTGGCTACCAGGTTTACACACATCTCAGGAGGGATTTTGTCCCACTCCTCTTTGCATATCTTCTCCAAGTCATTAAGGTTTCGAACCTTCAGCTCCCTCCACAGATTTTCTATGGGATTAAGGTCTGGAGACTGGCTAGGCCACTCCAGGACCTTAATGTGCTTCTTCTTGAGTCACTCCTTTGTTGCCTTGGCCGTGTGTTTTGGGTCATTGTCATGCTGGAATACCCATCCATGACCCATTTTCAATGCCCTGGCTGAGGCAAGGAGGTTCTCACCCAAGATTAGATGGTACCTGGCCCCGTTCATCGTCCCTTTAATGCGGTGAAGTCCTGTTCCCTTAGCAGAAAAACACCCCCAAAGCATAATGTTTCCACCTCCATGTTTGACGGTGGGGATGGTGTTCTTGGGGTCATAGGCAGCATTCCTCCTCCTCCAAACACGGCGAGTTGAGTTGATGCCAAAGAGCTCCATTTTGGTCTCATCTAACCACAACACTTTCACCCAGTTGTCCTCTGAATCATTCATATGTTCATTGGCAAACTTCAGACGGGCATGTATATGTGCTTTCTTGAGCAGGGGGACCTTGCGGGCGCTGCAGGATTTCAGTCCTTTACGGCATAGTGTATTACCAATTGTTTTCTTGGTGACTATGGTCCCAGCTGCCTTGAGATCATTGACAAGATCCGCCCGTGTAGTTTTCGGCTGATTTCTCACCGTTCTCATGATCATTGCAACTCCACGATGTGAGATCTTGCATGGAGCCCCAGGCCGAGGGAGATTGACAGTTCTTTTGTGCTTCTTCCATTTGCGAATACTCGCACTGTTATCACCTTCTCACCAAGATGCTTGGCAATGGTCATGTAGCCCATTCCAGCCTTGTGCAGGTTTACAATCTTGTCCCTGACATCCTTGGAGAGCTCTTTGGTCTTGGCCGTGGAGGAGAGTTTGGAATCTGATTGATTGATTGCTTCTGTGGACAGGTGTCTTTTATACAGGTAACAAGCAGAGATTAGGAGCACTCCCTTTAAGAGTGTGCTCCTAATCTCAGCTCGTTACCTGTATAAAATACACTTGGGAGCCAGAAATCTTTCTGATTGAGAGGGGGTCAAATACTTATTTCCCTCATTAAAATGCAAATCAATTTATAACATTTTTGACATGCGTTTTTCTGGATTTTTTTGTTGTTATTCTGTCTCTCACTGTTCAAATAAACCTACCATTAAAATTATAGACTGGTAATTTCTTTGTCAGTGGGCAAACGTACAAAATCAGCAGGGGATCAAATACTTTTTTCTCTCACTGTATGTCCCCACTGAAGACAAACATCCCTGGAGGGATGCAGGCAAAGCTGATGAGTCAGATGCCTTCTATGACCTCCTGTCACAGGTGCTGGCTAAAGTTGCCCCTCGGGATAGAGTCATCTTGTTGGGTGACTTCAATGCCCGAGTTGGTCATGATGCTGGCACCTGGTCTGGAGTGATTGGAGGGCATGGGCCAGATCAGCTCAATAACAACGGTAGGAGGCTGCTCGATTTTTGTGCAGCCCATGGGCTTGTAATTACCAACACGCTGTTCCGGCATCGGCGCATCCACACAACATCATGGATGCATGCCGGGTCCAAGCAAAAACATCTGCTGGACTACATAGTGACGGACCAGTGGATGCGAGCCCATGTCCTTGACACCAGGACCTATCGTGGAGCTGATCTGCCCTCTGACCATCGACTAGTCATTCTTCCACTCCGGTGGTGAGTATACACCCAGGACCCCATTCCAAACTAAGGTGGCCTGGTCTCAGTTATCTGATGAAAGTTGCAAGTGAGAATTTCATCATCGCTTGCGGCTGGGGTTGACATCGTCCCCCACTCCTCCTGATGTCGAGGGTAAATGGGCGAGGTTTAGGACTGTGACTCATGCAGCTGCAATGGCTGCTTTGGGTACACGGTCCAGACCTCCCTAGAGACCCTGGCTGACAGAGGAGGTGTTCAGGATTGTTGATAAAAAGCAACAGGCCCACTGTCATCGGCTACAGAATCCCACGTCAGAGAATGAGGAGGCTTACCGCAGCCTTCGCTCGGAGGTTCGGAGAGCCGAGAGGCGCTGCAAGGATGGGTGGTGGTCGTGGGTTGCTGAGGAGATGGAGTCTGCCTCAGTGGCCCGCGGTCACAAATCTCTATTTAACTCCATCAAAAAAGTAACCTGCAGTGCCACACCTATTACCATCATTAGGGGAAAAAACGGTGATCCAATCTCCGACCCCCAGGAACTGGTTTGCAGATTTGCTGAGCATTTCTGTGAGGTCCTGAGGGAGGGGAAATTCCTCAGCCAGAAAAACATCGTGGCACAAAGTGGGGATGACCCTGCTGAGGCTGCGGTGCCTCAAATATTGGAGGAAGTCACCCCCTGTGAGTGGCTGGCTGAGGTGCCATCTGTTGAGGAAGTACTGAAGGCGATCCGGAGTCTGAGACCAGGAAAGGCACCGGGCAGAGATGATCTCCCAAGCGAAATGCTAATGGAGGATGGCGTTTGTGCACACACTGCCCTATATGACATCATAACAACAGTCTGGACTACTGGATGGGTTCCGCAGGATTGGAAGGATGCCCTGGTGGTCCCCCTCTTTAAGAAGGGGGACCACACAGACTGTAACAACCAGAGGCGGAGCCAGGGGGGTGACAGGGTAGACAATTGTCACCCCCGAAAAAATATAAAAAATCGAAAATCTGAAACATGCGTATAAGTGTACGACACTCGATATGGCGGACTCCGTGCAACTGCATTGTCAGAGTGTGTCGCCAACCGATGGCGTAGGGTACAGTGAGGGAAAAAAGTATTTCATCCCCTGCTGATTTTGTACGTTTGCCCACTGACAAATAAATGATCAGTCTACAATTTTAATGGTAGGTTTATTTGAACAGTGAGAGACAGAATAACAACAAAAAAATCCAGAAAAACGCATGTCAAAAATGTTATAAATTTATTTGCATTTTAATGAGGGAAATAAGTATTTGACCCCCTCTCAATCAGAAAGATTTCTGGCTCCCAGGTGTCTTTTATACAGGTAATGAGCTGAGATTAGGAGCACACTCTTAAAGGGAGTGCTCCTAATCTCAGCTTGTTACCTGTATAAATGACACCTGTCCACAGAAGCAATTGATCAATCAGATTCCAAACTCTCCACCATGGCCAAGACCAAAGAGCTCTCCATGGATGTCAGGCACAAGATTGTAGACCTACAGAAGGCTGGAATAGGCTATAAGACCATTGCCAAGCAGCTTGGTGAGAAGGTGACAACAGTTGGTGCGATTATTCGCAAATGGAAGAAACACAAAAGAACTGTCAATCTCCCTCGGCCTGGGGCTCCATGCAAGATCGCACCTCATGGAGTTGCAATGATCATGAGAACGGGGAGGAATCAGCCCAGAACTACACGGGATGTTCTTGTCAATGATCTCAAGGCAGCTGGGACCATAATCACCAAGAAAACAATTGGTAACACACTACGCCGTGAAGGACTGAAATCCTGCAGAGCCCGCAAGGTCCCCCTGCTCAAGAAAGCACATATACATGCCCATCTGAAGTTTGCCAATGAACATCTGAATGATTCAAAGGACAACTGGGTGAAAGTGTTGTGGTCACATGAGACCAAAATGGAGCCCTTTGGCATCAACTCAACTCGCCGCGTTTGGAGGAGGAGGAATGCTGCCTATGACCCAATCCCCACGGTCAAACATGGAGGTGGAAACATTATGCTTTGGGAGTGTTTTTCTGCTAAGGGGACAGGACAACTTCACCGAATCAAAGGGACGATGGATGGGGCCATGTACCGTCAAATCTTGGGTGAGAACCTCCTTCCCTCAGCCCAGGGCATTGAAAATTGGTCGTGGATGGGTATTCCAGCATGACAATGACCCAAAACACACGGCCAAGGCAACGAAGGAGTGGCTCAAGAAGAAGCACATTAAGGTCCTGGAGTGGCCTAGCCAGTCTCCAGACCTTAATCTTATAGAAATCTGTGGAGGGAGCTGAAGGTTCGAGTTGCCAAATGTCAGCCTTGAAACCTTAATGACTTGGAGAAGATCTGCTAAGAGGAGTGGGACAAAATCCCTCCTGAGATGTGTGCAAACCTGGTGGCCAACTACAAGAAACGTCTGACCTCTGTGATTGCCAACAAGGGTTTTGCCACCAAGTACTAAGTCATGTTTTGCAGAGGGGTCAAATACTTATTTCTCTCATTAAAATGCAAATCAATTTATAACATTTTAGACATGCGTTTTTCTGGATTTTGTTGTTATTCTGTCTCTCACTGTTCAAATAAACCTACCATTAAAATTATAGACTGATAATTTCTTTGTCAGTGGGCAAACGTACAAAATCAGCAGGGGATCAAATATTTGTTTCCCTCACTGTATAGCCGATTTCTCATTCAATCATTCTTGAAATAAAAATTTGTTGAATGTCACCCTGGGCTGAAAATCCTGGCTCCGCCCCTGGTAACAACTACAGGGGCATCTCACTCCTCAATGTGCGGGGAAAGGTCCCAGCAAGGATTATTCAACATTGCCTTGCCAGGCACGCTGAGGAGAGGCTTGCGGAGCCCCAATGCAGTTTCAGGAAAAGGCGGTCCTGCACAAATGCCATATTTTCTGTCCGTCTGCTACAGCAGAGGTGTAGGGAATTCCACAAGACCTACATCTCTGCTTTATTGACCTGGTCAAGGCCTATGATACCATCAGTAGGCCTGGGCTCTGGGTTATTCTTCGTGCTTTTGGAGTCCCTGACCCTCTGCTCATGATCATTAAAGACCTTCATGATGGTGAGCGAGCCCGGGTAAAACTACATGGCCGGAGAGTCGGAGCCATTCCCTGTACACCTTGGGGTGCGACAGGGATGTCCTCTGGCTCCCACATTATTCAACATCTATTTTGACCGTGTAGTTCATGAAGCCTTCAATAGCTGTACCGGGGGAATCTCCATTTGGTACAGATATAATGGGAGGCTGATCGATGCCCGGGTGCGGTCAAGGGATAGCTCCCTATTGCTCAACCACGTTATGTATGCCGATGATTTGGTAATAGCTGCTCATTCAGAGGAGGAGTTAGAGACGCTGCTGCTGAGACTGGAGCGTGCCACTACGAGATGGGGCCTTACTCTTTGGTTCTATTCGGTAAAGTCACGTAGGTAAAAAATAAAACAAAAAATCACGACGTTTCGGCCACAACACAAGCGGCCTTCATCAGGTGAAGGGATCAGGCTGTCTCGAGGACAGCGCTGGAGTGAAACACAGCCACGCTCAGACCGCGACCTTTAAGCTGTGTGCGAGGAAACAAGGTGCCTTGACAAAGGAATTAGCATAAAAATTAGCATTTGATTGGCCGACTTAGCATATAGATGGTGTACATGCGGGTGCACATGCCGGTTGGCGCGGGGGAGGGGGGAGGGGAAGTTTACCTATTGATGGTGTGTAAAGCGAATTTTTAAGAGCTGCGAAAGTTTGGGGTACCACTACTTGAAAAATATACTGTACCATTGAAAATTAGTTTAATGTTTGGTTCGATTTAGAACATCTTTTCAATGGTTGCTTAATTTGAAACCAACTTCTCGGTTGAAATTGTGTCTGTGTTTGTAGAACTGCATTGCCTCGTGAACAAATCTCTGATAAAAACCCGTGGGTTTGCAAAGAACCTTGGTATCGGAGAAAATTATATCGTGATCACCCACAGCGTTGTAACAGTGATCAGCTACGGCAGAAGAATTCGTTTTGCCGTGTTTCAAATCTAATTTGTGTTCGCGAATTCGGTCAGAGACATGTCGCTTTGTCTCCCCGATATAGCAATCACCGCAGGTACAACTCAATTTGTAAACCCCGGGGTACTGTAAGTCAGGAATGACATCCTTCACGGATGGGATCAGATCACGAATTTTGTGTACTGTATTGAACCGGACCTGGATCTTGTGTTTGTTTAGAATTTTGGAAATCTTTTTAGTAACGCCTGCTATATATGGCAGTGTGATGGTTTTGACCGGAGTATCAAGTGGTTGTTTCTGTATGGAGGGAGAAACAGCTTGGCAGATGGTACGGTCAGAGTATCCATTCCTTTTGAGGGCCAGGTGTACATGTTTTAATTCACTGGTCAGGTGGAGTTGGTCCGAAATGCAATGTGCCCTATGGTATAAAGTTTTGATGAGATAATTCTTTTGGGCTAGGTGGTGGTGGGAATCAGGTTTCAAGTAGGAATCTGTGTGGGTTGGTTTCCTGTAGACAGAATGCCCCAATGAGCCATCAGGTCTCCTCTCAAACAGAACATCTAAGAATGGTAGCTTGCCATCTTTCTCCACTTCCATGGTGAATTTGATGGCGGGATGTCTGGAATTGATGTGGTGTAGGAAAAGGTTCAGAGCTGGGAGACCATGTGGCCAAATGACGAAAGTGTCATCCACATATCTCTTCCACAGGGAAGGTCTGAGGGTGGAAGTCTGGATGGCGTCTGATTCAAATTTCTCCATGAAAATATTGGCTCTCACTGGTGACAAGGGGGATCCCATGGGGGTACCCTCATTTTGTTTGTAGAAGGAGCCATTCCAAGTAAAGTAGGTATTGTTGAGGCAGTGCCTAACCAGTGCAGGTGTATCGGGGTCTAGTCCATGTTGGACCAAATTTTCAATTATTTCAATGGTATCAGGTACTGGGACCTTGGTGAACAAAGAGACCACATCGAAGCTGACAAGGATATCGTCAGGGGACAGTACAACGTCTTTGACCATAGAGACCAATTGGGCTGAGTTAAGTACTGCTGAGGCGGTCTTGCTAGTGAAAGGCAGCAAGGTATCTGACAGAAAACGGGCTAGTCTATAGGTAGGGGAGTTGATCGTGGATACGATGGGTCGTAGTGGGGTGCCTTCTTTATGAATCTTGGGAAGACCATAGAATCTAGGGGGTCTTGCAGCAGAATGTTTTAGGGAGGGACGTTTAGTTGGGTCAATTAGGGAGGTCGAACTTGTGATGATCTTGTTGGTTTATATCGCTAGGCTGTTGGTAGGGTCATTTTTTATTTTTGAGTAACTTCCATCGTTGAGCAGATTCTGGGTTTTGTTGTTGTATGAATCTTTATCCATAATTACAGTAGCGTTGCCTTTATCGGCTGAGAGGATGACTATCTCACTTCTGTTTTTAAATTCGCGAGTTCAGAGCGTTCATTTTTGCTGATGTTACTAATGGGTTTCTTAGCATTCTTAAGAATAGTGGCTATTTCAGCTCTCGCAACGTCTGCTTGGATGTGTCCTACGCCTTTGAGGGCTACATCGACCTGAGAGATGGTATCATCTACTGGTATGTGTTTTGGGGTGACAGCAAAATTCAGTCCCCTAGCCAGTACTGTTTTCAGATTGTCTGAAATCGGGGTGCTACTCTGATTAATGACGATTTTGTTAACGTCTAGTTTTGTTATATGTGGAACTGGGTTCTTCTTTGATAGGTGGTTGAATTTAGAAATCAGGTTAGCTTTACATTTGACTGACAGTGAATCAGCAGAAGAAGCAGTCATGTTGTCTACGTGATTCCAATCAGAAGGTGACATTTTTTGTGTTAACATTAAATGAGCTTGTAGGAGAGTCCTGTCTAAAGTATCGAGTTCAAATCGGAGTAGCCTTATCCTCTCTGAGATTAAAGATAGGCTGGCCTTAAACAGAATCTGTTTAGAATTCGGAGAAGATACAGCAGCAGAAGTAAGTGTGAAAGCGATGGGTATTACCTTGTGATCGCGGCATCTTTTGAGGAAGGTCAGCGTCTCGAGCTGTGACTTCTTGTCCCGATGTCTGTTAAAAGCTCTAACAGATAGGTGAAAGCCCTCCCCGTAGAGGTTATCAATTCTAGATTTGTAACTTTCGTGAGTGCAAGGATCCATACTCTTTGGTTCTATTCGGTAAAGTCACGTAGGTAAAAAATAAAACAACAAAAATCACGACGTTTCGGCCACAACACAAAACCATCACTACCATATATAGCAGGCGTTACTAAAAAGATTTCCAAAATTCTAAACAAACACAAGATCCAGGTCCGGTTCAATACAGTGCACAAAATTCGTGATCTGATCCCATCCGTGAAGGATGTCATTCCTGACTTACAGTACCCCGGGGTTTACAAATTGAGTTGTACCTGCGGTGATTGCTATATCGGGGAGACAAAGCGACATGTCTCTGACCGAATTCGCGAACAAATTAGATTTGAAACACGGCAAAACGAATTCTTCTGCCGTAGCTGATCACTGTTACAACGCTGTGGGTGATCACGATATAATTTTCTCCGATACCAAGGTTCTTTGCAAACCCACGGGTTTTTATCAGAGATTTGTTCACGAGGCAATTCAGATCTACAAACACAGACACAATTTCAACCGAGAAGTTGGTTTCAAATTAAGCAACCATTGGAAAGATGTTCTAAATCGAACCAAACATTAAACAAATTTTCAATGGTACAGTATATTTTTCAAGTAGTGGTACCCCAAACTTTCACAGCTCTTAAAAATTCCCTTTTCACACCATCAATAGGTAAACTCCCCCCCCCCCCTCCCGCGCCAACCAGCATGTGCACCCGCATGTACACCATCTCTATGCTAAGTCGGCCAATCAAATGCTAATTTTTATGCTAATTCCTTTGTCAAGGCACCTTGTTTCCTCGCACACAGCTTAAAGGTCGCGGTCTGAGCGTGGCTGTGTTTCACTCCAGCGCTGTCCTCGAGACAGCCTGATCCCTTCACTTGATGAAGGCCGCTTGTGTTGTGGCCGAAACGTCGTGATTTTTGTTGTTTTATTTTTTACCTACGTGACTTTACCGAATAGAACCAAAGAGCATGGATCCTTGCAGTCACGAAAGCTTTAAATCTAGATGGGGCCTTACCATCAGCCCCACCAAAACTAAGCACCTGCCTATTTTGTACCATCGCACACTCCACCCCCACAACTCCCAATCGGTGATGGGGCAGTTGTGGAAAGAGTGGAGAGTTTCCCATACCTGGGCAGTGTGCTTATGACCGGCTCCAGTTTAACAGCAGAGGTCTCACTTCGAATCAGTCCAGCGGCAATAGCTTTTCATCGGTTGCGTAACGCTGTGTGGAAGCTACCTGGTCTGTCGTTCCGCACTAAGCTTCAGGTCTTCTCGGCCATGGTCATTCCCTCCCTTCTCTACGCTTTCGAAACGTGGACCCCCCTAATGGAACATCTTCGCCGGTTAGAAACATTTAGGCTAGCCTGCCTACGATCCATCCTGGGTTTAACTAGGCTGGATTGTGTGAGGAGCTCACAAATCCTTGAAAGATCTGGGCAAGGTCCCATCGGTGAGCTCCTCCGGCAGGCAACACTGCGTTGGCTGGGTCTTGTAGCCCGCATGCCCAGCCACCGCATGCCCAGCCACCGCATGCCGAAACAGCTTTTGTTCGGCCGGATCGAGGGGGCTAAACGGGCGCGGCACGGGCTAGAGAAGAGATGGAGTGATGTGGTACAGGAGGACGTGGAGCTGAGTGGACTTGCCGATGACTGGTACCAGCGGTGTCAAGATCGGCCTCTGTGGAGGAGGCTAGTGAAGGATGCTCTGGGCAATTGGAGGCAGTCACCCTCCAACAATAACGGAGGGCGGAGCAGCGACGCTCACAACGAGCGGAGCGCCGGGTGGCTAAAACACAGCAGGTTGGCACAGTAGGGGGCACAGGTGGTGCATCAGCCAGTCATCTCAGTCATCTTAGTCAGTCGACCCGTGGCACTTGGGTCTGCCCCGTGACCTCCTGCCAGCGGGTGTTCGACACTTCACGTGGCCTCAAGGTGCACATGGCCTGGCACAAGCGTCGTGGTGACGTCACCGCCACTTAGTGGCGAATGGCGGTTGTTGTTGTTGTTGTTACACAGTTGGGGTGTGTGTGGTGAGTGTGAGTGACACAGTTGGGGTGTGTGTGGTTAGTGTGAGTGACACAGTTGGGGTATGTGTGGTGAGTGTGAGTGACACAGTTGGGGTGTGTGTGGTTAGTGTGAGTGACACAGTTGGGGTATGTGTGGTTAGTGTGAGTGACACGGTTGGGCTGTGTGGTGACACAGTTGGGGTGTGTGTGGTGAGTGTGAGTGACACAGTTGGGGTGTGCGTGGTTAGTGTAAGTGACACAGGGTGTATGTGGTTGGTGTGAGTGACACAGTTGGGGTGTGCGTGGTTAGTGTGAGTGACACAGTTGGGGTGTGTGTGGATTAGTGTGAGTGACACGGTTGGGGTGTGTGTGGTTAGTGTGAGTGACACAGTTAGGGTGTGTGTGGTTAGTGTGAGTGACACAGTTGGGTTGTGCGTGCTTAGTGTGAGTGATACGGTTAGGGTGTGTGTGGTTAAAACTTGATTTGGCGCTTTCGTGACTGCAGGAATTACTCTTTGTTTTTTTCGGTAAAGTCACGTAGAAATAAGAAATAATAAAATTACATAATAGCTTACGACGTTTCGATTGCAACATGATGATTGCTTGTGTTGCAATCGAAGCGTCGTATGCTATTATGTAATTTTATTCATTCTTATTTCTACGTGACTTTACCGAAAAAAACAAAGTGTGTGTGGTTAGTGTGAGTGACACAGTTGGGGTGTGTGTGGTTAGTGTGAGTGACACAGTTGGGCTGTGTGTGGTTAGTGTGAGTAACACAGTTGGGCTGTGTGTGGTTAGTGTGAGTGACACAGTTGGGGTATGTGTGGTTAGTGTGAGTGACACAGTTGGGGTGTGTGTGGTTAGTGTGAGTGACACAGTTGGGGTGTGTGTGGTGAGTGTGAGTGACACAGTTGGGGTGTATGTGGTGAGTGTGAGTGACACAGTTGGGGTGTGTGTGGGTTAGTGTGAGTGACACGGTTGGGGTGTGCGTGGTGAGTGTGAGTGACACGGTTGGGGTGTGCGTGGTTAGTGTGAGTGACACAGTTGGGGTGTGTGTGGGTTAGTGTGAGTGACACGGTTGGGGTGTGTGTGGTTAGTGTGAGTGACACAGTTGGGGTGTGTGTGGTGAGTGTGAGTGACACAGTTGGGGTGTGTGTGGTGAGTGTGAGTGACACAGTTGGGGTGTGTGTGGTGAGTGTGAGTGACACAGTTGGGGTGTGTGTGGGTTAGTGTGAGTGACACTGTTGGAGTGTGTGTGGTTAGTGTGAGTGACACAGTTGGAGTGTGTGTGGTTAGTGTGAGTGACACAGTTGGAGTGTGTGTGGTTAGTGTGAGTGACACAGTTGGGGTGTGTGGGTTAGTGTGAGTGACACAGTTGGGGTGTGTGTGATTAGTGTGAGTGACACAGTTGGGGTGTGTGTGGTTAGTGTGAGTGACACAGTTGGGGTGTGTGTGGTTAGTGTGAGTGACACAGTTGGGGTGTGTGTGGTTAGTGTGAGTGACAGTTGGGGTGTGTGTGGTTAGTGTGAGTGACACTTGGGGTGTGTGTGGTGAGTGTGAGTGACACGGTTGGGGTGTGTGTGGTTAGTGTGAGTGACACGGAGTGTGTGTCTGTGGTTAGTGTGGCACAGGCGACGTGTGTGTGTTATTGACGAAGCGGAGGTGCCAGTGGTTAGCCGTGTCATTCATGGTAGTACATTGAATTATACCTTACAACACACCTTTATAGAGGCAGTTGTGCACCGCTTATGAGAAGCAAAGAGTCAATGTCGCGTTTAATGTGGTGCACGTGGCCAAGTTTGTTACCGCAGCAGCTGCTTCTTTAAAGTAAAACTTCGCCGAACCAGATGGATGGCGTACTGCAAATAATACAATATGACACATCATAACTTAATTTGAATTACAATATTTAGGTTTAATTAATCTGTTTCAGTAACGATTGCGTTAAATAAATTGCTCAATATTTACGATTTAATGTTGAAGATTTAAAGAACAATTGAAACGTCACATGATGACTACTCTGTGTGGATTAATGCTCCTAAGCAGTGGAAGGGATGAAGTGAGATTCACTGATTGTGAAGGGCTAATGAGATTTTCTGACAGGCTTGAAGACATTTACAGGGTCTTTTAAAGTTTATTATTAGTCTTTCACGTGGTCTGATGCTGACCTTGTGTTCACATTATACGGTTGTGTTAACTTTTTTTAAAAATCATTACAAATTACATGTACGTACGTTGAACCTCTTTCGCGCCGTAGGTAGCCAACATGCACTAATCAACGGTGTAGGGGGAAAAGGACAACACACTTAAATACAAAATATTCAGTTCTAAAGATATTAGTTTGTCAATCTAAATGATTTAAAACCGCATAGCTCCCATTGGCTTCCTAATCTCAGAAGGGCAGAGTATTCCAGACGGCCGCAGAAGCACCGCGCCGATGCCGGCGACTGCCGTCTTTGTTTAGATGGCTTCGCTTAAAAGCCACTGCGATTTAATGTATTTGTAGTGTCATTTATGAGGACACCATAGTGTAGCGACAGTACAGTGTGAGTGGTACTGTATGGGCGGAGCCTTTCCCGGGCACCGGATGGGCATACCAGGGGAGAGGCTGGGTAAACAGTAAGGGACACGTGACCGGATGAGGTGGAAACGGGGACCAGGGTGAGGGTGAAAGTAACACGTGAGGTGGGTCCTGAACCCTCGCGAAGGATCTGCAAAAGGGGTGTGGCCAAGGGCGGGGCCTGGCCACGCCGCAAGGGTAAAAGCCGAGCCCTGGGGGGGACCGGGGTTCGTCCTGGCTGGGAAGAAACCTTTGTCGTCATGGTCTTCGGTTTCCAGGCGTCGTGCACGTGGACCAAACAGCGTGTTGGCTGTCCTGGTCCGATTTAGTAGTTGTCCCATCCAAAGTGTATATAGTTAAGTATAGGAGAGGTGGGTTACCACCCTATGTCTTTATCCCGTTAGTGTTAAGAGTTATGTGATGTTAGTTAATAAAACGTGTTGCCTCCAAGTTCTAGTGTGCACCTCGATTGAACCCATTACATATTTTTTTAAAATAATCAGTGCAGTAGCAAGGACAGGGCAGCTGGGGGCACTGGGGGCAGCCGCCATAGGTTGCCAAGGGGGTGGGGGGTGGCTCGGCGCTGCTCTGTTTGTGAATGGCCGATTGAAATGTTGCAAAATGAAGCGAGCGGTGACGGACCGAATGGGCGGATGTTGGTTGGTTTAAATAATGACCGAAGAGAGCGGAGTGTTTAGCCTGGTATCAGCAGTGGACCCACGTGGTAGAATGATACCTTCGAATTGACCACGCGGAACGTTGTTATGCTGTCGCACACAGAGAATAATTAGTGTGCCCAGGTGGTTCATTTGTTACTTTACTTAATTTAGTTTGGTAGCCTTACTCTTTGTTTTTGTCGGTAAAGGCACGTAGGTAAAAGATAAATAAAAGAAATGAAAACTAAATTAAATCACGACGTTTCGGGCGCAACACAAGCGTCCTTCAAGTGGGGACAATGTAGCGAAAGCACAAACGCTTAAGTGTGTATCAGGGATGGTTGTGACGAGGGAGTATATAGTCGCGGGGCATGGAGGGAGGGGGGGCATGGTGAGTGTGGGGGCGGGGTGTGGGCTGGGAGGAGAAGTTGCAAAACCGAGGGTGCACTGGGAGGCAACTGGTGGAGCCGAGACTGAGGCTTTGTGATGTAGATGGCGGAAGTAAATAAGCAAGCTAGGATTAAGCCGTCTTTTGTTATGCTGCCGGGTGGGTAAGTTATAAATGCGCAGGCTAATAACGTAAGGAGTTCAAACTGATATGTGCAAGCTAAAAAACAACTTGTGGTACACACTACCATGGCGATGGTATGAATCCTTGCAGTCACGAAAGCTTCAAATCTAGAATTTGGTAGCCTTTCTGGCTTGCCCCGAATTCCAACTCGGTCAAAGCGCTCGGCAACAAACAGCACGACTGAAGGTACTGTTTCATAGATAACATATAAAAATATAGATTTGAAGCTTTCGTGACTGCAGGAATTCATACTCTTTGGTTCTTTCGGTAAAGTCACGTAGGTAGAAATAAAATAAAAACAAATCACGACGTTTCAATTGCAACACAAGTAATCATCATCAGGTGGGAAAACCACAGCAATAATTTGTTTTTACTGAAGTGGGAGAGAGATACCGTGGTAAGATGTTATATAGGTAAGAGAGGGGGGAGGGGCAAGGGGGAGAGAGAGCGGGGGTGGTATGGGGAGGGGAGCGTTGTATCGACGCTAGGAGAGGGACGTGAAGCTGGACGGGGGGAAGTGGGCAGGGCTAGAAGTGGGAGGCCGAGAAAGCTGGGGATGCGAGGGGGAAGTTAACTCGGTAACACGGGTGGTGCACGAGTGCCAATGCAGCACTAATGCCAATGCAGCAACAACGTCAATGCAGCAACAATGCCAATGCAACATTGGCATTGTTGCTTGGGGGGGGGGGGGAAAATTTACTCGGCAAAATAGACTAGTACTCGGCAAATGTGATGGGACAACCATGAACAGTTAAGGTTTTTTTTGTTAATAGCAACCTTCCAATGATTGCTCAATTTGTATCCATCTTCTCGGTTGAAGTTATGTCTATGTTTATATATCTTGATGGCTTCATGAACAAACCTTTGTGATTTGTTTTTATTTTATTTCTAACTACGTGACTTTACCGAAAGAACCAAAGAATATCAAAATACATTTATAGGAGCTTTGGAAAAGAGAATCATCATCACGAGCCATGGGAAGATAGCCCGTAGATATCCACTGCACATTTACGTCATTTGTTTCCACTTTCCTCTGTCTTTGTGCCAATATGCGTCAAGTAGTTGCCACATCTTTCTGGCATCAATCTCTTTTTACCGTTGTCAAGCCATTCTCTGTTAGGTCTTTCTGTCTTTCCGGTTCCTTCCATTTTTACGAACAACACACTTTTAATGTTCCTGTTGCCCATCCTGTGTGTCCAGATAGTGCCAGTTTCTGTCTCAATCACTGCCTGCATCAGGTATCCTTTTATGTGCAACCTTTTTCTTCTACGTTGGTAGCCCTTTGGGTCCAGCTTAGATGCAGTAGGAAAAGAGAATATGGGAAGGAACTCCAAAGGCTAGCGATACAAGAGAAAACATCTGAAAGACAAGTGTGTTTGAACTGCAGTATAGTGGTTAAACACAGTATGGATGAGGTGAAACCAGTCAGTCTGGTAGACCGAATGTTCAACATGGGTGGAGGGTGGCCAAGTGACTGGAGTGAATCGGTTAGTGTTGGCCCACTTTGCCTCACATAGGCAATGTTTACAATCTTGTGGTCCCTATCCCTTCCCTCCATTAACACGTATTCTTTTGGGGGGGAAGTCCCCGTTATACACCATTTCATTTTAAGTCGCAACTTACCGGTCTCTAACCCTGACATATCAGGGGGCCCCCTGTACGATATGAAAGCTTGAAGAGCTCATGACGAACTGGTGCAAGTTCTGAAGCACAAATTTTAGGCACAGCCCTTGGTATACCACTGCGACCATGTGCCTTAGATGCGTTAAGTTTGGATGTTACATGACGTACATCATGGATAGTGAATCTTGTTTCATTTTTATGTGAGAAATAATCGCTGTACATAGTTTATTTTGGTCATCATTCAGGTTTTCTGTTTTACTCGAGTACCCTCGTAACTAGTAGAGCTACCGTGAGGGGACATGCTGATTACATCGAGAGCACATAAATATTTTCTCAAATCCTGGGGCCTGAGTACACAAAATGATCAATTTGACAAGGGAAAATGTAAACTATTGAAAAGTAAATACAGGAAACCCTTGTCTGTCGCGGGGGTTACTTTATTGAAAATAGCCATAGTTGGAAAAATCTATGATCTGCAAACTTGAAGGCATATGGGGAAAACTAGGGTTTGGTTCATGGTTCATAATTACAGCACTCCCTCCTTTTGTTTCATGTTACCCTACATCAACCGAAATATTACACGGGAAGTGTTTTGAATTTAAAATATGATGAATATTTTCTAGTATTAAATACAACTTGCGTGGTAAATGTATAGAATGAAAAACATTATTTAGTGCCTATAAAAAAAAACATAAAATCGTGCGGCTGAAACTCTGCCTCACTGGAGGCTGGGAAAAGTGACTTCGGACCCGGGATGGGCCACTTGTGAGACGTGAGATTGGATTTTAAGTAGAGGTCACAATGGTGGGTCCTGTATGGCACATCCAGTGCAAATCTAAGAGCAGAATGGTAAAGCAGGTGTAGTCTGTTTAGTGTTACATTAGAAGCTGATTTGTAAGTGAGCCACAGTAGTCAAAAACTGGTATAATAATAGCTTTAACAATTTGCAGGTGGAATTTAATAGGAAAACAATGTTTGTTTCTGTATAAAAACTCTTTTTTTATTAGATTTTCTTTGAGATGTGATCAACATGTGGTTGGAATGTAAGCTTTGAATCAATCAGTAAACCCAAGTATTTGAAGCACTCCATTAAACAATGTTGTTTCCAATATCTGTAATATGTGAAGGGAATGAAACTGCATTGGTTTGTTTGATGAAAGAGCATGGTCTTCATTTTTGGGGGGGATTTATGAGCAATTTAGTGATGACAATTGATGGTCAATTAAATGGAAATCATGTTTGGAGATTCTTTTTGACTTTGGAGATTTACCCCATACTAGCATGGAAATGAGATGTGTAGGGCATAAACAGCGGGGGACAAGGACAGAAGTCTGAGACACTTTAACCTGAGAGATCAAACATAGTTCTACTATGACTACAAAAGTAATTCTTATTTTGCCAGGTAAAGCCCACTGAAGTTGTGAGCTCTTTTTCAGTGGTGACCTGGCCCACATGGAAGTGGCTTATCGCATGTGGGGAATTTATAGTCGCCAAATAATCTAAAAGCTTGCTTCTAAACGTTGAGGGGAAAACCAAGAGGATCCGAAGAAAAATCCACACGACCACCCCCAAAGGGATGATGGATCGAGTCAATCTCCACCCAGGATTTTTACTTGCAACCTTCCGATTGCATAGCACTCACTGTACGGCTGAGCTTCCAGGGTAAGTCAATTAGTTTAACATCTTTTTTTTGACAAATGAGAAATGGAATTTATTTTATTTAAGAGAGTAGTGTCCAAAAAAGGGAATTAATATCATCACCAGATGTCTTACTTGATAGACTGATGCTTGCAGATCGACCATGGAACACATCCGACTACACGTGTTCATTTTTTTAAAAATAATTTCCCACATACCCCGAATTCCAGCTTACTTGAGTCCAGTTTTTTGGGTTTCATTGTATATTTAATTAGATGTAGGCGATGTGTACTTTGCACCACTGCTGTTGACAACGATAATTTGCCTCGTCAATGGAACTTCTTGTCTGTTGCGTGTAATGTAAGCTCGTGACACAGGCGAGGTATGTGGGTGTGTGCTTCTTGCAGCTTGTCACATTGGAGCTGTTTGGTTCTTGCCAGTTATAGATTGAGTTGCGGTGTTCTGTCTTATGCTAGTTGCTTGACACGTGCATTTTGAGGGCAAAGATCGTGTCGCCATTGCTTAACAATGATACAGGTGGTGCGGTTTTGTTCGATGCGTTTTGTTTCCGTCACAATTGTTGAGCAAAGGCCCAAAACGCCAAGCGGTTCACAGCAAACGGCACTTTTAAAGTTGCCGTACGTAAGCATTTAATACGTTTTCTTGAATGTAATTGAGCAAGCTTGTACAAACTTTGGAGAAATTCAACAGTCAGAGGAAATGTCAAAGTCAAGAAATAAAAATGTTTTGACCTTGTCAGGTGGTGGTTAAACTCTGTATGGATAAGAATGAACAGTCAGTCTGGAGGGTCGAGTCCTCATCGTGAAAGGAGGAAGCCATATCTATCTTTCTTATGGCAGAGTGATAAGCAACGTTATATTTTGAGGTTCAGAGAGCCACTTGAGGCCTTACAAGAATGATGTTGTGAATGTCTGAGATGTTGCCGTTGAATGTTCGAAGAGGGCATTGTTGGTTGAAGTGTTCCATCGCCTGGCTACTAGCAGCCCCAGTTACAATTCGTGGGCTGACTTTTCATCTTCCACCGGAGCAATCGGTGGCCACCTGCCTATCGATGTTCCGATGTGGTTCAAAGCAGACCAAATGATCCTTGGCAAGTCCATTCGAGGGAAGGCTCTGTGGTGTGATCGACGATGAAGCTGTTGTGTTGGACCATTGTCATAATTGAGAGCTTTCACCTCTTTCTAGAGTGAAACCAATGTGTGAAGTTCACGGGAACAGTAACCATGCTAGTAGCGGTAAATGAATGAAAAGGACGCTACTACTGACCATTAGTAAATCGGAAAGAGCTGGATCATCAATCTACGCGTCTGCTTTACATTGAGCGCTGTCAAGTATGGTAAGGTAGGATCTAGGTGTGCTCCATCTCGGATATATAATAACAGTATTCTAACTTCAGCTGCGTTTTAGCTTTTTATATGAGATATGAGGGATAATTGTTCAGCGTTAAAGAAAAATTTGCTAACAAAAGTTAAATAAAGCTTTTGCGATGCAGCATTAGCCAAATCAACAATATAGCCATCTGTGAGAGGTCAGAGGAGATTGTTTTGTGAATCAGATAGGTTATTTTAGTACGGCTGGGAATGTAATTAAGTTTTATGTTTGTTTACCTAGGAAATCTTCGCTCTCTCAAGACTCTTTTTCGAGAGGGCCCTGTCAAGTTTTTGCGGATGTGGGCGATGTTATGTATTATCCCAATTTAGTCACTTGTGGGTAATATTTCAATGGCCTACTCGTGTAAATCTAATGTATATTTATAGGCACCTTCACTCAGAACGCTTGACATAGCTTACAATATTGTGACAGTATAAAATGATTTAGATGTCAGGGGCGTGCACGGATTTCCGAATGAGTGATACCGATAGAAGGCTGCTTAGGGATCACACAAGGTTTGGAGAGGGACGGGAAGGAGTAGAGGGGTGAGGGGAGGGAAGAGAATGGGCAATAGAGAAGAGGTGAGGTTTTAAAGAGAGGAACGGAAGGAGGTTAAGGAGGGGGGACTGCTCAATGTACAGGGGCAATGTTGAGTCTATGGGCAGTGTTGAGCCTACGCGCAGCGTTGAGCTTACGGGCAGTGTTGACCCTACGGGCGGCGTTGACCCTGCGGGCGGCGTTGAGCCTGCGGGTGGCGTTGAGCCTGTGGGCAGTGCTGAGTCTATGGGCAGTGTTGAGTCTACAGGTAGTGTTGTTCAATGTAAAAGGGAAGTTTATTCCAGTGGAGAGGTGCAAGGAGGGAGAAGGACCGAAGACGGGATTGGGCACAGGGAGGAAGGACAGAGTAGAGAAGATTGGGAATGAATAGGATGAGGGAGGGAACATGGAAGGAGGTGAGAGAGGCAGGATAATGTGAGGCAAGACAATAAGGAGATTTAAAAACTTTTGTCAGATATTTGAAAAGGCAGCGGTAGTAAACGGGAATCCAGTGGAGTTGAAGGAGGTGAGAATTAAAACGGGGGTTGAAAATAACTCGTGCAGAAACAAATGACATAACGGGATCTTAAACGTCCACTGTAAAGCAGACAGGATATTTCTTATTACGGTTAATGCCCCTTCCTGGATAATTCAGGGCGACTGCTGGATTTGGACCGTCGACCTCTGTTATAAGCGGCGAACATACCATACTACTAGGCTGCGTCACTATAGGTTCGACGCTTCCACGATGGAGGTGCTGATTGTTGATGATAGATGGAGACACTTTGCCAAGTAACGAAGTCAAGGTGATAGGACGATACTTACTTGCACGATATGGATCGCCCTTTTTTTGTTTGGACTGCAGTCCCCTGCCTAATTTCTAAGTCCCTGGTACAGCCTTGGTGCTATTTGAGAGCTTGAAGAGTCTTTTAAGAACTGGTGCAAGTTCTGAAGCACACCTATTAAGCACAATGCTTGGTGTACCATTGGAACTCAAGTCTTATGGGGGTATTCAGTTTCGTATGGTATGGTAACCCCTCACTTAATGCGTGTTCACGCTATGCCTTTTTTTCTGTGATGCCATTCTTCCGTGAGGGAACACTTCGCCAAACATGGAATGCGCGCCATTATGGCGCAGTTTCTAAGTGGTTGGCGACGACCTACTTTCTTGAGCTGCGTGGCTGAACGGAATGATACAGTACGTGGAATGATACAGTAGGCAGAATGATACCATTGCCCTCATACTCAATTCTTTGTCCCGCCATGGGATGACTGCAGGCTGATTTTGAAGTGCAAATTGGATTCGGTAGCAAATGCGATTCCTCGCTTAACGCATTTTTCCACGTTAATGCGGCGCCTTTCAGGAACGCATCTTGTGCAAAAAAGCGAGGAGTTACTGTATGCATGCATTGCAAATCTTAGTTTCATCTAAGAAACACATGTTCCGCTAATATATGAACCAAAAAGATTTGCCATGCCTTTTGTGTCAATAATGGCAGTTGCAGATCCACCCCTTGTTGGTGTAATTTTTTAAAATTATCAATGCTTTGCTAGGAATGACCGAGTGCCAGCTAGGCAGGGTGCCAGCGTCCACTGGACAGGATACCGCATTTCCAAGTGTCAAGTTTCAGTGACTGGCGACGCACGCTTCGCACTGTAAGTGACGATGCAACAGAAGCATGATGTCTGCTGTGTGTTTGTTGACTTGCTGACGCAAGTAAGGCATGTGTGTGTGGTGTTGTCGGGGTTAGTAATGAGTGCATGTTCAGTATGTACAGTATATGTCTCTTGGAGTTTGTGGTAGCGGTTAGTA
The DNA here is from genome assembly GCF_048934315.1 of Petromyzon marinus. Taxonomy (NCBI): domain Eukaryota; kingdom Metazoa; phylum Chordata; class Hyperoartia; order Petromyzontiformes; family Petromyzontidae; genus Petromyzon; species Petromyzon marinus. The sequence continues at coordinate 14,322,378 of NC_133667.1, read as the reverse complement.
CACTGCGCTACGAACCTGGAGGCCTGAGTTCGATTCCTGCTCATGGCCAACATCAGCCATGATATCTAACCAGTTCTTGGCCTTCCCCTGGGTTGACTCTGCTTAAACGAGTACGGAGTGCAGTGCGTAAACATCGGCACTGGGGGGTGGGGGGAAAGACAGCCTGACATAGTGTTGACTACACCCCCCACCCCTTTGTGCACTCTCCCAGCCTAAATCGGTGCTCTCTAACAGCACTTTCTCCAAACAGTCTATGTATGCTACTCTGGGGGGTAATTGTCCTTGTATCGGTTAGTGTGTTGTGGACAAGTGCAAGTGGCTGGTATACCCACGCCCTTAAAATTGTTTGCCAAAGGACCATGAGGTGAAAACCCCAAGCATGTGTTCCAGAGGCCCCGAGGGTGCAGGTGTCCCTAAAGTCTCCTGGTGAAACTCCCTTTTTGGTGGATCAAGGGGGCTGACGCGCTCCCCCTTCAAGAAGCTTCCAGAAATAAAAAGATAATTGCTACGGCTGCCCACGTGGGTATGTCCGAACCCTTGCTGGGGAGGAGAGGCTTCCGTTACTCTGGTATTGCCTGGATCTGTGTGGACTCTAGGAAGTGCATTTGACTTGTTGCAGCTACTGTCACCACAAGAGGTAGACAGTCCTCTGTCTACTCAAGAGCCAACAACAGTGAGGGCTCTTACAATCAAGGGGCCTGGGAGTATAGTGGTGGGTTGCGGGAGGCCGTGAACCCCCAGAGATTTTGTGCTCACCTTCCCATCTATCAGCACGAAGCGAGCAATGCTGGTAGTTGGTGGCCTTTGCCCTCACTGAAGACGAACATCTGTCATTGGATGCAGGCAAGGCTGATGAGTTGGATGCCTTCTTTGACCTTTCCTCGATATTGACTAAATTGGTTCCACAAGACAAAATACAACAATCTTAGTAGGTGTGCCCAAATGGATAACAATGCTTGTACTTGGGCAGGAGTTATTGGAAGGCATGGGCCAGATAAACTCAAAAATACTTGCAGGAGGTTGCTAGATTATTCTGCAACCCATGGACTTGTAATTCCCTAACATGGTTCCATCATTAGCACAGTCACACATTGGATCCATGCCGTGTCCGAGCAAGAACATCTGCTGGACTATGTAGTGGCGGAACGGTGAATGTGTAGCCATGTCCTTGACACCAGGACCTATACCATTGAGCTGATCTGACAATTGACCATCATCAGCTTGCCGCCATTATTTTACTGTGGCGGTGCGCATCCCACCCTGAATCCCATCTAAACTCCAAGATACCGTGGTCTCAGCTTCTGTAAATTGCAAGTGAGAATTTGAACAACGCTTACAGTTGGGATTGGCATCTGATACCAAGAGGAAATGTGGCTGAGCTTCAGGATTCCCGCCGGAGTAGGTGTGCAGACTTTCGAAACATATTTGAGGTCTTTGGGCGGAGGGTGGGGGGAGAAGAACCCCAAATAACATTGGGACAAGGGTGGCCTGACTGATGGTTGTGGAGCCATAAAGGTTGGAGCAGCTAGCCAACATCAGCTCACGAGTTACTCGCTTGATGTGCCATCTACTGAAGAGGAGTGAAGAGCAATCGAGAGCCTGAAACCACATACAGTAAATCACTGGACAGTAATGTCTCCCAAGCACTGGTCTAGGGGAAGGTGGTGATTGTGTGCAGTCTGCTTTACCTTAATATTCCTGTAAATTATTGGACAACTGGCTGAGTTCTGCAGGATTGAGAGGATGATGTGGTTGTGCCCCATGTATACGAAGGGGAACACGTGCTTTTTGTAACAGTTATAAGGATATCGCCCTGCTTAAGTATGTCAGGGAAAGTCTTGCTAAGTGTCACCCAGCATCATCTTGCGAGGCAGACTGTAGAGAAGCTTTGCGGGGCCTCATTGTGTGTTTTTTTCACAGAGGGTTGGACCTGCATGAGTGCCAAATTCTCTGTCCACGTGCTCTACAGCAGAGTGGTAGGGAAGTTCAACAGGGCCTACAGCTTGACCTTTGGATTCTTCATGCTTGTCAGGTCCCTGATCATTAAGGATCTTCATGATTCATGATGGTGGGCTGGTCTGGGTCAAGCTTAAATGGCTGGCAGTTTACAGCTCTTCCCTCCTCACTCTGGGTTGTGACAGAAACGTCCTCTGGCCCTTCTACTATTTAACACATTTTCTGACCGTATAGTTTAACAAGCTTACCATGCCTGTGCCGGTGGAACTTCCATCTGGTACAGACACGGTGGCAGGCTGATCAATGCCTCAGGTGAAGTCTAGGGATGGCTCCCTGCTGGTCAACCATGTTAAGTATGCCGATGAGTTGGGACTTGCTGAGAATGTGTTGGAGACTCTGCTGCTGAAGCTGGAGCTCGCCACAAAGATGCAGCGCCTTACTATCAGCCCCACTCTTTGAGTGGTGAGGTGGTGTAGAAGGTAAAGAAGTTTCCATACACAGACAGTGCTCATAACCAGCTGTGGTTTGGCAGCAGAACTCTCACTGAATCAGTGAAGTGATATTTTTATCAGTTGCGGAACATTGTGGTCTTGTCACTCCACACAAACTGCTGGGTCTTTTTGGCCACAATCGTACCCTATCCATCCCTATGCTTATGAAACACTGACCCCTTTACATAAACACAACATTCCTGCCTGCCTTCCCACAGTCCATCCTGGGTTCATCTGGAGTACATTGTGCGAAGCCTTTTGTCGATCTTTTAAAGATATGGACGTTGTCCCATGAGTGAGCTCCGGCAGAAGAGGATGTGTTATTACAATTATCATATGTGTTTACCCAGGCGAGCCTCATGACTTTTTTTAGGAGAGTTTTGCCAAGTTTTCTCTGTCGGCAGTGATGATTGCGATTTATAAACCCAATTAGTATTTTGCGGATAATTTATCAAATTTTGCAAACTTGCACTATGACCTCGGAACACAAATGGTCTGCTCTTGCCAACTGATACGACTGTATCTTTGATGTCCACTTTGAAGTAGAAGGTGTTTGTTAAAAATGGATATTAAATTAATCAGGGCGGTTGGTGGATTCGAACCGTGCATCTCTGCAATGAGTGGTGAACATGCCAGAACGCCATTTTACCAGAGGACATACCATGGAGCCGTGTTGTGGCTGATTCAGGTAGCTTACTTGCCCAGCAATAGCATTCCCAAATAGCTTTTTGTTTCACCAGATAGAGGGGGTGGGGGGGGCTAAGTTGACAGTATGGGCTAGAAAGGAAGATGGGCTGATGTGGTGCCCATTGACCTGGAGATGTGTGGACTTACCATTGACTGGTACCAGCGATGTCAAGGTTGACCTTGTGTGGATAAGGCTTATAAAAAGATGCTGCTGGGAAATTGGAGGCAGATGCCCTCCAGCAGAGGATCTGGTGAATAAAACATGGCAAGGTAGAAAAATTGGGGTGCGCAGGTGGTGGTGCATCTAGGACATTTTACTCGTGACACCTGAGACTTCAATACTTATGTAGTGACACAGTGCTGACTTGTACAGCAGCTGCAACTGCAGGTAGACACTTGGCGCACACGCCGTTGAGCATATACACGGATGTGCCGGCAGGGCAGAGTAACTGGAGCAAGGGTCACGGTAGACCTCATGGGGAGGCCCCTGGAACCCTCTGGTGGGTTCGAGAAGGGAGGCGCGGCTAGAGCGGAGCCAGACCACGCCGAGGGGAATATGAGCAGCGGAGAGCAAGAGCTCTGGGCTGCCGGTTCTGGGAGTGGACTCGTCTTGTCTTCGTTGTTGTCGTTGCCTTTGTCGCTGCCGCCTTCACCCGATCATTGCACGGCCGGACAGTAGTTGGCTGTTTCGGTCGACGCCGTCAGTGCAACGCGGACAGGGTCGTGTCTGGGCCGGGTCGTACGGCAGCGTGGTCGTGAGAGAGGGGGCCGAAGTTGGTGGCGTAAGCACAATAAAAGGGAAGGACGGTGCCTCCCACGACTACCTTGTCTCCGACTGAGTGTGTGCGTGACACATGCCACCCGCACACACACAAGCCTCGAGGAGAAGGAAGAAGAGACCTACACTTACACTGGACATCTGTGACAGAAGAGCTTTATAGCTCGTCTGATTCTTCCAGTACAAATATATTTTCTGATTCTGACTTCACGTGGCCTCAAAGTGCACCTAGCCTGGCACAAGTGCTGTAATGACATCACTGCCACTTGGTGGCAAATAGCGTGTGTTCCTGTTGCTAGTTATAACACAGGGAGAATATTGCAAATTGTCTTGGACCGCCCCTGCCCGAAACCACAATGTTGCATAATCCTTGCCGGGACCTCTTCCGGCACACTTGAGGGGAGATGCCCTGGTTATTGTTACAATAAGCTCGATCCCTTCTTGTAAAGAGGAAAAACTACCCGAGTTAGTGGTTCATGTGAATTAGTGACACAAGTGTGTGTGTGTATGTGGTTAGTCTTGAGTACGAGTGTGTATGTGTGATTTGTGTCTGTTTGTCACACAGGCGAGTGTTCCTGTGCAGCCCAGGTGAGTGATGTTGGTATGGTCAGGAGCGTTTCCTACACATTTTGCAACACAGCCAATGTCTGCTGGTCTTTTTTCAGGACGCAATGATGAACACTGTTGCATGTGTCATGCTTGTAGCATGGGCAACTTGTCTTACTGTGATGTTTGTAAGAAGCATTCTCAATTAATGTGTTGTTGTTCTGCACTTCAATTTCAGCTTTGGTCGTGTGGGACATTGGCAAAGTCGAAAAGGGTTCAAACTTCTACTGAAAACTTCCACTGGGGTGGGGGGGGCGGGCGGCGGAATGGCTTGCACGGTGTCCACCCCGGTGCTGGAGGCGAGTAGGGACTTCCCAGCATGGCTGGAGGCACAGGGCGTGAACGCGGAGGTGGCCCGGGCCATGGACTCTGAGCTGGGCATCCGGGACTACGGGGTCCTGCGCGCCTGCGTCGGGGATGGACTCGTGCGGGCCGAGCTGCTGGCCGCGGCGCGCGATCGCCTGCCCTTCGGCTTCTACGCCGTGCTGCGGCAGGTGGTGAAGGCCCTGCAGGGTGCCGAGCCCCACGACGCTGGGACACCATCTATGGAGGCATTCCAGGGTGTGGACGCTGTGCTGAGCAGCCTCGTGGATGTGCTGGTCATGCTGTTCAGCGGCCTGAGCCGCGAGCTGTCACTGTCAGTGCATCGTCTTGGTGCCATGGAAGGATCCGTGGGCAACGAGGGAAGCACCATTCCCACCAGGGTCATCCGATTTGGGCACAGGTGCAGTGAAGAGCAACAGCAACAGCAGCTTCAACCACAACAGCCGGTGCAGCAGGAAGGACTGGCGATACAGACCAACCAATGTGAGTTATCTTTGATTGGAAAGGCGCCGCGTTTTATCTGACCACTTGGGTCTCCTTTTCAAATGCAAGAAATAAAAATATATACTAGTTGGCCTGTGGGCCACATCTGCATCACGAGAAGTATGCTGCCTGCTGCACGTATTTTATTATATGCTTTTTTACATGCTTTAATTATTTTAAATCAACAGTGAAATGCAACCTCTGTAAGACCCGGCCCATCCTGTTTATGCCCCACCCCCTTACTTCTTAGGCCCCAACCATTTCTGACATGGGGCCCCCATCTCTTCCTCTTCCGGCTCTGCGCCTTTCCTTTGTAGGCCTCACCCCTTCTTCTGTAGGCCCCAACCTCTTCTTCTGTAGGCTCCACCTCTTTCGGTTCAGGCCCTGTTTCCTCCCCCAGACGCGGTGTTGAGCTGGTTTTGGTAGTTTTGGGGATTGTGGAAGGGGTGAGAAAGTGCATGGGGAGCGGTAGCATAACGGTTAGTGCGCTGCGCTACGAACCCTGCGATCCGAGTTCGATGCCTGCCGACTCACGGCCAACATCAGTGACGATTATTTGAACTAGTCATGGGCCTCCCCTAGGTCGACTCAGCCTCAAATGAGTGCCTGGTGTGGTGTGTAAACATTTCCATTGGGGAGACAAAGGCGGCCGGCCGTTCGACCAGGCGTGGTGCTGGCCACCCACCCCGTCATGTGCCGTGCGGACCTTCATAGGTCCTACTCGCCAACAGCACTTACCCCAACAGTTTGTTAAGGCTACACAGGGGATCTTTGTCTTTGGGGGAGTGCGTACAGCAGTGGTAGTGGTGCGGGGAGGGGAGACTGTAGGAGTCGGGTTGGGGTGGCTTCACGAGATGACTAAAATCCCTCTTAAGAACAATAGAATTATATATATTTTCCCCCCACAGTTTTTTTTACTATTACACACTTTATTGAACTTGCCGTGTTGTCCGTTTCTATTCTTTGGAATCTTTGACGCTTAATATCTTCGGATCTACGAAGCCTTAAAGAGCTGAAATTTCTACACAGACTTGCCGCCTCGCTTGACAATTAAACATTTGATCAAAAAAACGGTCCAGGTCCCGCCCATCGTGGTCCTATTCGTGTGTTTAACTACATTTTAATCAATAATTGAACATTCCACCCCAACTTTTAAAAATCACGTATGGTCGCGCCCACACCTAAGGCAGCAAACGTCTAGTCCAATCACAGCGGCTGTTGCTGGCCAGCCTGTAACCAATGAAAGGAGCGCTTCTATCGCCACTCGTCATGGCGCCAGAGTGGCCGCTGTGGCTTGCTTGTTTCTTTGTGCGAGAGCAACAAGTACACACAAAAATTGGTAAAAAACAAGATTTTCAATGCGCACACTTTTATGTGCACTCAAAAGTATAAAATAAATTATTTTGACCCCGGAAATAATCAAATTTCATGTGCTCAATAAAAGTGGGTGGTCTTCCTTTCGATGTGTATAATTTTCTTTTTGCGAGCCACACACTTTCATTGAGCACATCAGATTTTATTAATTCTAGGGTCAAAATAATTATTTTCTAGTTTTGAGCGCTAATAAAAGTGAAAATCAGTTTTTTTTTACAAAAAATGTCAGATTGCGCTGTCGGTGGTATATTGGGGAATTAAAGAATACTTCTTGGGAATCCTCATTGAGCAACGCAAACCCTCGTTAGAGAATGGCCCACCGATGCAGCTATAACCAGAGCTACCTTTTAAAGTATAATCTGGTCCACACTGTAGTGGGGAGAAGGGAGGTGGGGGGGCAAGACTTTCCCACCTGCCCTGCCACTCATCGATGACTAGACTGAGACAACTCCCTCCGCTTGAGAATTTAGTTTATTGGCTGGTAGGCGGCTTCCTCTTTTCGACAAAACATGTTTTAAGCATTTCCAGCTCAGACGCTCTTGATCTCAGAGCCACCCACGTAACTCTCACGTGTGCAAAGACACTGAGGAAGTAGCCACGCATTGTCACAGAAACCTTGGGGGGGGGGGGGGACGACCGGGCCGCGTTTGACACTTCCCTAGATCAATAGTTGTTGATAATGTGTTCACTGTTAGCTATGGACATATTGCACTACGTTGTGCTTTGGTTAGGGCGCTTACTTGCACTTTGGAATCGGTTATCCTCGTCACAGTGGCTTTTGGCTGGCCATCGGACAAAGACAGTCACTGACATCGCGCTTTCAGATGCGCTTCTGCGGCCATCTGGAACGTTCTTCCTTCCGATATTAGGAGACCACTGGAGCTATGCAATTTTAAGTCTAGACTAAACACCTCCACTTTTAAGTCTAGATTGAAAACTAATTTATTTTAAACTGCTTTTAAAGTTTAGTTTGTTGTCCTTCCCCCACACCTCCGATTAGCACGGTTGGCTATGTACGGTGCCAAATAAGTTCAACACACATACATTGCAAGTTCAAATGCCAGTCGGTTCATAATTTTCTACACGGTCATTAAAATGAGTGCGACTTTGTGAGAGTTCAGTGGTGGCTGTCCCGTTCGTCACTCAACCGTGCTCGTAAACCTCTCCTTTCGTTGTGCTCCCCTCCTCCACGAACTCACCACACCAGCAGCCAAGGAGTGAACGAGCCCCCAGTCAACCTTCGCTCAGTAGTTCACTCATTCCTCCCTTTGTTGCCCTCAAGTCTTGTAACCTCCCTTCCTCCAGCAATCCATGCTGTTGACTCCAATCTTCTGTTCAAATCCAGGGTCCAGACCTTGCTTTTCACCTCAGCCAATCACCAACCAAACACTTTCTGTCTCACAAATAAATATGCCCTCTCTTCTCGTAGACATGACAAACCTCCAAATTTGTATTGTAATTTACATAGTATGTCGTGATTTACTGCATGCGGGTTTTGCCACTTTGCTCGCAACGCTGTATAGCCATAAAAAAGTCAAACGCCTCCCTGCTGAAGATGGAGGTTGCTGCTCATTGATGTCGCATTTATCGCTGCACTCGTGTGCAGCGTGACGCAAAGCCGTGAAATTCCGGTTTGGTGAGGAAACGAGTGTGGCTCTCCCGCCTCTCCCCTCTGGGTTTTACAGTGTCAGGTGAAGGGTGTGGGTTGTTTGGAATGTGCACGAGTTGACGTGAGCTGCGGGGTGTGTACCTGCCCCTTCACCTCCCGTGCCTCAGCAAACACTAAGCCACTGGCTGAATGAGCCCCCCCCCTCCCCATGTCGTGCGAGCCTGTAGGGCTTGTTTGACTGTACCTCACGGGGGGGGGGGGGGGGGGGCTGATGAAGGTCGAGGAGCATAAACGTGGCAGCGTACGAGTGCGGTACAACGCGAGATTTGGCTGCACTGCATCCTGCTGCCCACAAGCATTTACCCATCTGTTTATAACACCTGTTGTGCATGGTGGTTGCCCAGCTAGCCCATTGCTTATCCAGGCTCAATCCTGCTAAACCACAGACATCTGATGAGATCGGACACATTCTGGGTTGTAAAAACCCACCACCACCCAACACAGCCAATTAGTAAGGTTTGTCACGTAAACAGAACACGCCAATTCGTTACTAGTATAGAGAAGTATTGTGAGTAACCAATGAGGGGGTGAACAGAAGGAGGTGTGAGCGGGTTGAAAGTCAAGAATGACGTAACGTCACGGGTTATGAATGGGGCTTTCGGAGAGCACTTTTGGGAACATGGACGGAGCCGAGCTGGGGGGAGGAGCCGCCCAAGGGGTTCTTAAGGGGGACCCCGTGACGGAGGCGTGGTCGTTGTGGGGAGCCAGAGTAAGGATCGGCTGAATAGGGTCTCTCTCCTCGTCACGGAGCGGTGTTGGCTGAACCCCCGCTCCGGGCAGATGAGTGGGGAGTAAAGTACACTCCTCTTATGCAAAGTAATGCGGGGGTAACTATTAGAAACTAGCCTTTTGCCCGTCCAAGGATGGGTGTATTGCAGTAAATTTTAAACTTGCAAGCGAAAAGCAGACCGCAACGTGATATTCATTGCATCCATTCGTGTGCAATTTGTAAGGCCGTAGTGACACAGACTTATTTCATTTAAAGGTTATAATCCCTTGTTCATCAAGACGTCCTTTTTACTTTGATGTCTCAATAGCGTTAGCGAAAAGCAGACCGCAACGTGATATTCATTGCATCCATTCGTGTGCAATTTGTAAGGCCGTAGTGACACAGACTTATTTCATTTAAAGGTTATAATCCCTTGTTCATCAAGACGTCCTTTTTACTTTGATGTCTCAATAGCGTTACAGAGATCGCATGACATGAGGGTTCTGCCTTTGTAGTGAAGGTTATAATTTGACACTGAGGAGGGGGGGAGAAGGCGCCTCGCCCCCCCATGTGGTGACGTCACACTCTAATATTAATGGAGGGGTGGTGTACGTTTGGAGGATGTCACCTGTTCATGATTATTAATGAGGGGGGCTGTGCGATGTGGAGTGACGTCACCTGCTCATGATTATTAATAAGGGGGGGGGGGGGTTATCCATGGGGAGTGACGTCACCCCCTCATGATTATTAATGAGGGGCGGGTTAATTTGGAGGACGCAACCTATTCATGATTATTAATGAGGGGGGCTGGTCGATGTGAAGGGACGTCACGAGCGTTAAGGACATACATTCCTGGGTGATTATAGTAGGTAGAGCCTGTTATCTGTGGTAAATAATCGCCCTATCCACGTAATTAATAATAGGATCAATTAGCTGCCTTGTAGTACCCTTGAACATAACGGTCAGGATCGTGGTCCTCGACTGGAAAAGTAGAACATTTCCTGGTAAATGCTTGGGAGGAGGGCGAGACTTGAGGGGTATTTGAAAACGTGCCAAAGTATAACAATGCACATTTTGAGCATTAAGAAAAGTGGGCTTTTGGGTGAAGGTGACTGAAAAACACCTATTCTTTGGGTCTTTCGGTAAAGTCACGGAGATAGGTTCAAATATTTTTTTTTAAACTACGACTGTTTCGATCACAACACAACACAAGCGATCGTCATTAGGAAGCAAAAAAAGAGGGGGGGAAAGCTGCTAAGGCAAACTGTTTTAAAGGTTTAAAATGGGTGTAGCCCAAGGGTCATAAATGAAGTGGGCGGGGCTAGCGATGTTAATGTGAGAAATTAGCATGTTAATGTCAGATCGCAGAGCAGCAACGTCGAGCTCGACGAGCGAGGAGGCTAGGTTAGTGTGGGAAATTTAACCTGTTAATGTAAAATGAGAGCCGAAAAGAATAACTAACATCGGAAGGTGGTAGGATGGGAACATCACAGTCAGTTATGACTTGAACTGGCTGATAACGTCCTTCCAATGATTGCTCAGTTGTGTCTGTGTCTGTATATGTGGATGGCTTCATGAACGAATCTTTGTTGATAGCCAGTGGGTTTGCAAAGTACCGTATTTTCCCGCATATAGCCCGCATACGCATATAACCCGCGGACGCATACACCCCGCAAAAATAGCGTTTTGTGTTCAACAAATTTCAGATATTTCAATGCTAAATTCTCCTGCTTTGATAGGTAAACTCCTTTGTCAAGGCTCTCCACGCCTCTCACCGAGCTTAAAAGACGCTACGAATCTTAACAGCGTTCATTCAAGCTCCGTCGTCCCGACAGTTCTGTTCTTTCACCTGAAGAAGGCTACTTGTGTTGTGGCCGAAACGTCGTGAGAATTTTATTGTCTTATTTTATTTTATTATTTTATTCTCATTCTACGTGACTTTATCGAAAGAACCAAAGAAGATGAATCCTTGCAGTCACGAAAGCTTTAAATCGAAATTTAATCGCCTCTACGGGGAGGGATTCCATACAACCTTAAGATCATTCAACAGACTCCGGGACGAGAAGGCTCAACTAATCGAGTCTCTCACCTCTCTGAAGAGATGCCGCGACTCTAAGGTAATACCAACCGCATTTACACTAACCTCTGCTGCTGCAACTTCCTTTAATGCAAAACGAATTCTAGCTAGATCTAGCTTAACTCTTATATCCGAAAAAATCAAACTTACATACACCGAACTAGATCAGTTAGACAAGATACTCTACAAATCACACTTAACATTGACAGCAACAATGTCTACATCGGATTGGGAACATGTAGACAATATGACTACCTCTTCGGCTGCCACTATGTCGACCAAATGTAGGGACAATTTGATTTCCAAATTTAACCGCCTCTCCAACAAAAAATCGGATCCACACACCGAAAAGATAGACGTTAACAAAGTCGTAATTAATCGCAGTAACAGTTCCATTTCTGATGGCCTCAAATCCGTTCTAGCTAAAGGGCTAAACTTTGCTGTCACACCGAGACACATACCAGTTAATGATATAATTGCCCATGTCGACGTTGCACTCAAGGGCTTGAGTCACATCTCTGCAGACGTATCAAGATCTGAAATCGCTGCAACCCTCAAAAACGCTAAGATGCCACCTAGCAACATCAGCAAAGATGAACGCTTTGAAATATCTCAATTAAAAAAGAGAGATGACATTGTCGTACCTATCAGCTGACAAGGGCAATGCCACTGTCATCATGGACAAAACAGAATATAACAACAAAATTCAAGAACTACTCAACGATGGCAGCTATACAAAAATCAAAAGAGATCCCACCAACAGCCTGGTTACCAAAACGAACAAAATCATCTCTGATTCAACAGCATTAATTGATCAGACCAAACAGTTCTTGTTGAAACCCTCTGCTGCCAGACCACCAAGATTATATGCCTCCCAAAGATACACAAAGAAAATACACCCCTCGTCCCATCGTCTCTACTATCAACTCCCCCACCTATAAACAGGCACGTTTTCTGGCTGATATACTGTGACCTTTCACTGGAAAAACCACCTCTGCGGTACTAAATTCTACTCACCTGGTATCGACAATCAAAGGCATTTCCCTGTCCCCAGACAACCTGCTTGTCAGTTTTGATGTGGTGTCCTTATTCACCAAAGTTCCGGTACCTGACACCATCGCAATCATTGAAGACTTGGTTCATCAAGGACTGCATACTGATGTACCCCCCCTGGTGAGACATTGCTTAACCAACACATACTTCACCTGGAATGGAACTTTCTACAAACAGACTGAGGGCACCCCAATGGGCTCCCCCCTGTCTCCGGTTGTAGCCAACGTATTCATGGAAAAAATTGAAACTGACGCCATCCAGACTGCCACTCTACGCCCGACCTTATGGAAGAGGTACGTGGATGACACTTTTGTCATCTGGCCACATGGCCAGCCTGCTCTAGACCAATTTCCCGACCACGTCAATTCCATGCACCCATCCATCAGATTTACCATGGAGGTCGAAAAAGATGGCAAGCTACCCTTTTTGGATGTCTTAATTAAAAGGAGACCTGATGGTTCAATGAGCCATTCTGTCTACAGAAAAGCTACCCATACAGATGCTTACTTGAAACCGGATTCCCACCACCATCCATCCCAGAAGAACTTTCTCATCACGACTCTATACCATAGAGCCCAATGCATTTCCGACCAGGAACACATTGCCAGTGAACTCAAGCACGTACACCAGGCTCTCAGGGCTAATGGTTACTCCGACTACACAATCCGCAAAGCCATCACTCCAGTCATGAAGAAGGATCCTCTTGAGGAGCCACTCAAAACCATCACCTTACCCTACATTGCAGGGGTCACTAAAAAGATCTCCAAATTCCTGAATAAACACAAGATCCAGGTCCGATTTAACAAAGTACATAAAATCCGTGATCTGGTTCCATCTGTGAAAGATGCTGTTCCAGACATACAGTACCCAGGCGTTTACAAACTAAAGTGCCTCTGTGGTAGCAACTACATTGGGGAAACCAAATTACATATCTCGGACCGCATCCGCGAACATAAAGCAGACTTGAAACACGGTTGGACGAATTATTCTGCCGTGGCAGATCACTGTTATAATTCAGTGGGTTCACATGACATTGACTTCTCCAAGACGGAGGTTCTTTGCAAGCCAACTGGCTACCATGAGATATTCGTTCATGAGGTCATCCACATATACAAGCACAGAGACAATTTCAACCGAGAAGATGGATTCTGGCTTAGTAACCATTGGAAAGATGTTTTAAACCATTTCGGTTCTTAATTAATTGTATTTTACAGTGACCGTCAGACCGCAGCTCTTTCACTGGCATTGCCTCTTAATACCTCTCACACCACGGTTAATGGTGTGGTTTATAACATGGAGTATAATAGTGCCTCGCAGCTGTCTCTCTCCCCCCTCCTCCGTTCCGAGCATGGATTTACTCATCCACCTGAACGTCGCTCTCCGTGGTGCTGGCGTTGAGGGGAAGGAAAAAAACCACCATTTTTCGCCATATGGCATTGATTTCTAACAACTTATTGTTGGTGGCTCAGCTGCTGGGGGAGTATAAAGAGTTTATTGATAACATTGAGGGAGCTTATATTTTTATTTATTGGTTTACTATATGGTATTCATTATATAGTGTAGTGTATACCCAGTTGCTTTGTGATTAATAGCTCAGCTTATTGAAGAATATATTAAGTACATTTATTATATTGATGTAATATATATTTAGTTTTTTTTCACATCGGTTTACTTTATGATAGTTGGTAGTTGGAGGCCTTTAGCGTCCATATACTAAATGCCTCTGTTGATATGTAAACTTTGACTTTGACACAGCTATTTCTGTCACAAGCTAATCCTTCAGCTATTTCAATGCTAAATTCTCCTGCTTTGATAGGTAAACTCCTTTGTCAAGGCTCTCCACGCCTCTCACCGAGCTTTATAAAGATGCTACGAATCTTTGCAGCGTTCATTCAAGCTCTCTCGTCCCGAGAGTTCTGTTCTTTCACCTGAAGAAGGCTACTTGTGTTGCGGCCGAAACGTCCTGAGAATTTTATTGTCTTATTTTATTTTATTATTTTATTCTCATTCTACGTGACTTTATCGAAAGAACCAAAGAAGATGAATCCTTGCAGTCACGAAAGCTTTAAATCGAAATTTATATCTTTCACGTCGTTACCACAGCTTAATTTCATCATATTAATGCAAAGTTTACATTTGTAATACATTCCACTATCAATTGTTAACATTAAAATCATAATGTGCACAAAGAAAACAAACTAACCGGAAAAGAGTGAACTTTAAACAGTAAATAAGTAACAAAAGTAAATATCCAATAAATAAGTAACACATAACTGGTAGATAAGTACCGTAAGTAAGCGTACTGTTAGTCTTACCAGCATTCGACCTCATCATATTACAGCTACTGGACCGGTAGTTACCCCTGTACAGTTTTAGCACTGGCAGATTGCGCACTGCGCAGACAATAGCGGCACTACGGTAATGCCATTGCCTCCTGGCAACAAAGCCATTCGAAGTTTGAAACAAAGCTCATGGTCGCAACTGTATAGTGATTAGCCAATAGCAGCGGCCTAAGGGACTCAGCAATTATGATTCCGCGTCTGGTAGATGCTTGTTAAGGCCCTTCCCATTGTGCAATCCATAGCCTCAGCTGAAACTTTCACACCCCCATACAGCCACTGAAAGTATTACGGTAAACAAAGTGCGCCCACTTCAAACATTGTTGTTTCATTGTACAAACAATTCGAATCGTTTAAAACGTGATAACATGTGCAATTTTAGTGTGAGTGGTTTATTCAGCAGTGCTTTAGTCAAAGGTAAGTGTTGCATAGTGGATAGTCCTACCATGAAAACATTAAACGAGTTATGACATGTCACATGTGTAAAATATTTTTGGGATAGCCCGCACTTCCATATACCCCGCAGGGTCTTGTTTTGTTTGTAAAAAGTGGTATACCCCGTGAGTTATATGCGGGAAAATACGGTACCTTCGTCTTAGAGAAATCAATATCGCGTGAGCCCACCGCATTAAAACAATGATTAGCCACTGCCGAGGTACTACCATATTTCAGATCTGCCTTATGTTCACGAACCCGGTCTGATACATGCCGCTTAGTTTCCCCAATGTAACTACTGCCGCAGACACAGCTTAGTTTGTAGACGCCGGGGTATTGCATGTCAGGGATCACATCCTTCACAGATGGGATCAGATCACTAATTTTATGTACTGTGTTAAATCGACCCTGGATCTTGTGTTTGCTCATGATTTTTTAGATCTTTTTGGTGACCACCTTGTATGGCAAGGTGGTTGGGTTCTCAGATGGTTCTTTCAAAATCATGACCCAATCAAAACCATCACCTTGCCATACATAGCAGGGGTCACCAAAACGTCTATGTGACTTTACCGAAAGACCCAAAGAATATTAATTTCTGCACTCACGAAAGCTTTAAGTCATGAAAAACACCTGTTTTTATTGCCAGAAAGGGTGAAACCTATTCTTAATTTTTCATACTTTGATACTGGCAAAAAGGTCCCATGATATAGCTGCTCACCCCGAGCGATAGTGCATTGTCTTTGTGCTGTTTGCTTTTTGGTGTTGTTCCCTGGTGTGACACTGGTGGTGAGACTAAGCCATAAAGAAGGCTGCTGTTTGGTGTAGGCCAATCAGTTTCAAAGACAATGCATATATTATTATCAGGGCTTGTTTGTTTGCATGCTCAACACCCGTACTGTATTGTGGTTAATGCAGTACTTGATTCCTTGCAAAAGGAATCTATTCGGTGTTTGAACATCTTAACACCTCCTGTTTTATTGTCGGAAAGGGTAAAACCCATTTTTTTCTCTTTGCCAGGTGAGAGCCACCGAGCTTACGAAGCTCTCTTTTCAGAAGCGACCTGGCCACAATTGTGTAGCTCAACGAAGTGGCTTATCGCGTGGACATTTAAGGCAGCCAAATGCTCTAAACACCTATACTTTTTGAAATGTGGAGGGGGAAAACCCGAGAGATGAGGATGATGATGAGCTGCTGCTTCCCCCATTTGTTCCTCTCATGTGCAGAAACAGTTTTTGTTTAATTTTATAAAGTAGCTTTTTGTTGACTCTTCACCCTGCTCACCTCCTAAGGGAGGAAATAAGGTGGCAAGGCACTGGAAAGTGACTTGCGGTGGTCTGCGCACATTGACCAAGGTGGCGAGGGTTGCGCAACACGGTCCGCCTCAACGGACATGTTTTGTTGGTGGACAGTCGGGGGCGGTGCAGCTGTTGCTTTGGAACAAATCGAACATTCTGTGCCTGGGGTGGGGGGGAAGATCGGCGGTTCAGATACAGTCATTCAGAAGCCCGCTTAAGCGGAAGAAGGGAACTAAAACCCTGCCCAGCGACAGTGTGCCGGTGTGTCATGGCCGTCGTCCACAATCAGCGATGACCAAATCCGCTGCTGGACGGAGGCCTCGCCCAAGACTGTCACCGACCCTGTCGCCTGCAACAAGAGTTGATTGCATCGATACTCCTTTGTGGCCGGCGCACCTCAAAGGGCACGTTCCCCTCCCTTGGCTGCCACTGTCGTTCTCCGTGACACGTTGGGCGTCGTTCCCCCTAACGATGTCCTGCACAAGCCCGCCTCACTTTTATGAACAGCAAAAGTTATCCGGTGTTACTACGTTCTCTTAATCCACGTGTTCCTATTTCCGTGCCACTCTGCGCACTTTTTTTTTACATTTTTCCGGCTTTGCCGTCGGTGTCAAATGTATGTGATCAATGTGTGCCGTAGATTGAAATATGCAGTGATCAAAATTGGATAACAAAGCATCTTTGGAGAGTAACACATTGACGAATTAGCAACCGATCAGTCAATAAGGATCGAGTGGTTTAGAGTGAGTTGCTCTTACCAAGACCAAGCATGAACTCGGCTGACCTGATGGTTGAGACGTTTTTGGTGTTATCACGCCGTTGGGTAATAAAAGTATATAAGGCCAATGAACCACGACACCAATAGACCAAATAATATATTTTATTTTAATGTGAAGCTTCAGAAAGGTACATTGATATATTTTATTCAGAATCAGAATGTTTATTTATACTGGAGGAATCCGATGTCCAGTAGGGGCACGTGGTAAGAACGTTACAACAATACCAAGTACACAAATATGATCGCAGTGCAAAGTACAAGAAAGGTAAACAAATCATCAAACCACATTCAAATAAAACTAAACCATCCTCATCCTACCAGGCAAAGCCCACGATTAACCTGTCAACTGTGCCACCTCTCAGTAGAATGTTAGTAACAGATGAATGTATCCTCACATCCCTTTGCTCTCCTGAAGCATTTTTCCATCTTTGACGTCACTGCACACCGTGATGTTATCAAGTACGTTTCTATCTTTTTACACCCTGCTGATCTTGTTTCATCTACGCGGTCGGACACTTTCTGGACGTCGTGAATAGGCCCCTGCGCACACCTCCATGAATCGAAATTTAAATGCAAACCACAGCAGCGTGACTGTGACCATGCAATCCAAACTATGGTGCCCGTATCCTTCAAAGCACTGTAGTCTGCGCTCCTTCAACAGAGGAGGAATAACAAAACCACACAAGCTCTCCCAAAGCCTTCTTCCTAGTGGCCAGCAGCAGACCTCGACATTGACGTTTAGCTCCTGAACCATGTTTGCCATACACAAGGATACAATATAACAGCATTTATTAATGAATAACACCAACGACATGCCCAGGAAAGCCACGCCGATGGCGTACACGGGTACGTCATCGGAACGAAATTGGAAGTAAATGGCCAAGCGGGAGAGCGTGCCACAGTTTGGTGCCAGCTATCGTAGAGTGCGGTCGTTTCGCTGTGGTTCTCTGTGGTGCAGACAGTAACAATGTCTTTAAAAACAGCGGGGCTACTGCACGTCTCTAAGTTAAATTAACGCTGAGCCGCTTGCGCGTGCCGAGATTCAGCGGTAAACGGGACGCCCACAGCCTGCAGCTTGGCTCCCAAGATCTGATAAGACCGGGCACATTCCTAGTGTGGCCATACATTAAGCTCGTCCACACACAGCAGTTCACGATACCCAGAGCAGAGTTTATTCACTTCTCAACATTGTTTTCCACCGTTCTGGTAAATGATTGACTGATGTAATTTATTATATTAACAGCACCAGAGGTAACCAGTCTTCTTCTTGTGTACGGCTGATGATGTTTGTCGATGCAGAGCGACCACTAGAGTTTGACATTCGGGTGGTCAAGCCAGATAACCGTGTCAGGAGGAGCGGAGTGTATCATTGTGATGACCATAGACTCAACACTGCCCATAGACCCAACACTGCCCTTAGACTCAACACTGCCCATAGACCCAACACTGTCCATAGACCCAACACTGCACCATAGACTCAACACTACCCATAGACTCAACACTGCCCATAGACCCAACACTGCCCATAGACCCAACACTGCCCATAGACTCAACACTGCCAATAGACCTAACACTGCTCATAAACCCAACACTGCCCATAAACTCAACATTGCCCATAGACTCAACACTGCCCATAGACTCAACACTGCCCATAGACCCAACACTGCCCATAGACTCAACACTGCCAATAGACCCAACACTGGCCATAGACCCACCACTGCCCATGGACTCAACACTGCCCATAGACTCAACACTGCCCAGTGACCCTCGACGAGGCGAGGAGCGGCCGGTGATTTACCTCAGAAGTGCTCGTAAAGATTATCTTACCGCTTTTATTTGCAAGCGTGGTGAAACCGCAACCCCCGCATAATCTACCGACGAATAGTCTAGAGTTATCTGCATCGCTCCCTCCGGCGCATTTTTCGAGTTGTGCCAATTGCCGTTCGGCACAGTGTACCAACGTTTCGCTCCTCTTGCTGGGAGCTTTCGGTTAATTTCCCCAAAGAACCTTCCAGCAGCACGTGGGGGTGGGCGAAATTTCGAGACATTGCGCCCCCGAGCAACACGCCGCGGACACAACCCGGTGACACGTTAGAGACCTATAACGGCACAACTGTTTCTTGACGCTCACCCGATAACCCCCCCCCCTTCCCCGGGCAAAACCGCCCATTCCTGTGCCGCCAACAGCCGCTGCTGGCACAGCAGAGCCTCCCCTGGCGCGTTTGCCCATGGAGCCGAGCGTGGCCTTGGACCTGTGTGGCCACTACTCGCCAATCTCGTCGGCGACGTCTGATCATGGCATCACGACTGACGACTCCTCCCGGCTGGAGGAGGTGGTGGATGATTCTGTGGAGAGAGAGCCGCACACATGTGCTGGTGAGCCACCGTTCATTCATTCTTGTACACTGACGTCATAATGATACGTGCCGTGCCTCCCATGCAATACCCATACGATTGGTTTAGCGCATAGTAGGCTTGCACGACCAATATCATTATGCATAATAGAGGTATTTTTTTTCCGGTTAGATTGCGTAAGTATAAATGTGTCGTGAAACCCGCCACCACCCGACGCAGCCAATCAAGTAAGGGTTAAATTTGATTTAAGCTTTCGTGACTGCAGGGATTCATATTCTTGGTTCTTTCGGTAAAGTCACATAGAAGGGAAATAATAATAATAATACAAATAAAACAATAAAATTATCACGACGTTTTGATTGCAACACAAGCAATCATCATCAGGTGTGAAAACCCCAGCAAGAAAATTTTCTCGGACAATAAAGATCTCACAGCAGGAAAAATTTTTTGCTGTGACTTTACCGAAAGAACCAATAATAAGGGGTTGTCACATAAACAGAACATGGCAATTCGCTACCAGTTCAGCACACCAGTGTGTTGGGGAATAAACACATAACATTTCACGGCTGGCTACGTACGGTGCGAAAGAAGTTCAACGTATATGTCGAGGCACCCTGCGACAGTCTAGCCTAAGGGAACCCGCCCCGCCGTAACAACTGTCCCTTTGCGGCACAAAGGTGAACGCAGCCACTGGCCTGTCAACAATGGGCATGAGCCCATGCCATTATAGGGGGCGATGTCGCCATGTGGCTTTTACCAATTTAGTGATTTGCACATTATTTATGAAGTCTTGCGACTTTGAACCATTTGCTGCACGTGCCCTTCTTCGCGACAAACGCCGTCCTCTGTTGTTTCTTGTGACGTTGTGAGATCTTTATTGTCCACAGTAGGGCAGACAGTCGCCTTTCATTTTGTTTACGGCTAATGCGCCTGGCAGCAATTGACCAGGGCGGCCGCTGGGCTCAAAAAAAGCGCGGTGGTCTTCAACAAGCGGCCATTGCTCCACCACCGAGCACCGTCACCGCCCATATATCTCACTTAAGTCAATCCGCTGCTGGACGAGAGGCCTCCCCGTACAATGTGGATCACTGTCGGCGGGGGTGGGGGGGGGCTACTCTGTCGTACACGTGGAGCCAGTGGCGGCGGTCAGTGCAAGCCACGATTTCAGTTTGGTGAGTGAGCGACCTTCGCACCGGGTGATGGGCGTGGATGGTGGAATGTGACCAAGTTGCCTTGAGCCAAATCACCGGAGAATTTGTACTGTACACGTACAAACCTTTGCGTTGGATCACTGATCCATTAGGGGCCTCCTTAGCATCGTGCAGATCACAAATATGTTTAACCATATTCTTGGTCCTTTCGGTAAAGTCACGTAGAAGGGAAACAATAAAATAATAAAAATATTGTTTTTTATATGTTTCACTTCTACGTGACTTTACCGAAAGAACCAAGAATATGAATCCCTGCAGTCACGAAAGCTTTAAATCAAAATTTATGTTTAACCAGTAAACATAGGTGGCAGCAACTTTGGGGAGGCCTTGAGTTGGCTGTTGCCAGCAATTTTATCAATTCGATTATGGCTGATAATGATGATGAGCTAGGTGTGACAGGACAACCTGGAAAAACTGTTAATTTTTGGTAAAAGTGAGCGGAAGAAATGGTAAACAAGAGGCTACGATGAACAGACAGTAAATTTAACCAAGTTTTCAAGTTTCAAGTTTCATTTATTAGGTATAGCCCTGTGAGCCATGCGGCTCTTGAGTCGGGTGCAACCGCAACAAACAAAATATGAACAGAGAACATTTTAAAGCGATAACGCGCAACAGAAACATCCTGGATATACCACCAAATCTTCCAGAAAAAAAACCCACCCTATTACAACGCTGTGTGCAAAAATCCCAGTGTGATGCAAGTCAAACAATAACAACCATAAAACAATTTAGATGAACGTTATCGGGCCAACTCCGCACTTCCGCAAGAAACATGGCTTAACCATATGTTTTCGAAGTC
The DNA here is from genome assembly GCF_048934315.1 of Petromyzon marinus. NCBI lineage: Eukaryota > Metazoa > Chordata > Hyperoartia > Petromyzontiformes > Petromyzontidae > Petromyzon > Petromyzon marinus. The sequence continues at coordinate 14,300,959 of NC_133667.1, read as the reverse complement.
ACCAAAATAAAGCTATAAAAAACAATGTAACAACAGTAAGCATAGAAACTATGATTCAAATTTAACAATAAACGATATACATAACATGTACGACCAAACTTGCAGCCATAGCTGGCAGCATGACACTCTCAGTGTATTGTGTAAGTGAGTGTATGATGTGTGAGTCAGCGTATGATGAATGAGTCAGTGTATGATGCGTGAGTGAGTCAGTGGTAGTGTGAGTGAGTGTATGATGTGTGAGTGAGTCAGCATATGATGAGTGAGTCTATGATGAGTGAATCGGTGTATGATGAGTGAATGGGTTAGTGGTTGTGTGAGTGAGTGTATGATGTGCGAGTGAGTTAGTGTAAGATGAGTGAGTGTATCACGGCATCCTCCCCGCCATCACGGCCTCCTCCCCGCCATCACGGCCTCCTCCACGCCATCACGGCCTCCTCCACGCCATCACGGCCTCATTTACGCCATCACGGCCTGTTCCCCGCCATCACGGCCTCCTCGATGCCATCACGGCCTCCTCCCCGCCATCACGGCCTCCTCTCCGCCATCACGACCTCCTCCACGCCATCACGGCCTCCTCCACGCCATCACGGCCTCCTCCACGCCATCACGGCCTCCTCCCTGCCATCACGGCCTCCTCCATGCCATTACAGCCTCCTCCCTGCCATCACGGCCTCCTCCACGCCATCACGGCCTCCTCCACTGCATCACGGCCTCCTCCCCGCCATCACGACCTCCACGCCATCACGGCCTCCTCCCCGCCATCACGGCCTCCTCCACGCCATTACAGCCTCCTCCCTGCGATCACGGCCTCCTCCAAGCCATCACGGCCTCCTCCACGCCATCACGGCCTCCTCCATGTCATCACGGCCTCCTACACTCCATCACGGCCTCCTCCACGCCATCACGGCCTCCTCCATGCCATCACGGCCTCCTCCACGCCATCACGGCCTCCTCCACGCCATCACGGCCTCCTCCATGCCATCACGACCTCCTCCCCGCCATCACGGCCTCCTCCCCGCCATCACGGCCTCCTCCACGCCATCACGGCCTCCTCCACGCCATCACGGCCTCCTCCACGCCATCACGGCCTCATCTACGCCATCACGGCCTCTTCCCCGCCATCGCGGCCTCCTCGATGCCATCACAGCCTCCTCCCCACCATCACGACCTCCTCCACGCCATCACGGCCTACTCCACGCGATCACGGCCTCCTCCACGCCACCACGGCCTCCTCCACGCCATCACGGCCTCCTCCACTCCATCAGGGCCTCCTCCCCGCCATCACGACCTCCACGCCATCACGGCCTCCTCCCTGCCATCACGGCCTCCTCCACGCCATTACGGCTTCCTCCCTGCAATCACGGCCTCCTCCACGCCATCACGGCCTCCTGCAAGCCATCACGGCCTCCTCCACGCCATCACGGCCTCCTACACTCCATCACGGCCTCCTCCACGCCATCACGGCCTCCTCCACGCCATCACGGCCTCCTCCACGCTATCACGGCCTCCTCCACGCCATCACGACCTCCTCCCCACCATCACGGCCTCCTCCCCGCCATCACGGCCTCCTCCCCGCCATCACGGCCTCTTCCCCGCCATCGCGGCCTCCTCGATGCCATCACGGCCTCCTCCCCACCATCACGACCTCCTCCACGCCATCACGGCCTCCTCCAAGCCATCACGGCCTCCTCCACGCCATCACGGCCTCCTCCCCGCCATCACGGCCTCCTCCACGCCATTACGGCCTCCTCCCTGCCATCACGGCCTCCTCCACGCCATCACGGCCTCCTCCAAGCCATCACGGCCTCCTCCACGCCATCACGGCCTCCTACACTCCATCACGGCCTCCGCCACGCCATCACGGCCTCCTCCACGCCATCACGGCCTCCTCCACGCCATCATGGCCTCCTCCACGCCATCACGACCTCCTCCCCGCCATCACGGCCTCCTCCCCGCCATCACGGCCTCCTCCCCTCCATCACGGCCTCCTCCCCGCCATCACGGCCTCCTCCACTCCATCACGGCCTCCTCCCCGCCATCACGGCCTCCTCCACGCCATTACGGCCTCCTCCCTGCCATCACGGCCTCCTCCACGCCATCACGGCCTCCTCCACGCCATCACAGCCTCCTCCACGCCATCACGGCCTCCTACACTCCATAACGGCCTCCTCCCCGCCATCACGGCCTCCTCCCCGCTATCACGGCCTCCTCCCCGCCATCACGGCCTCCTCCACTCCATCACGGCCTCCTCCCCGCCATCACGACCTCCACGCCATCACGGCCTCCTCCCCGCCATGACGGCCTCCTCCACGCCATTACGGCCTCCTCCCTGCCATCACGGCCTCCTCCACGCCATCACGGCCTCCTCCACGCCATCATGGCCTCCTCCACGCCATCACGGCCTCCTACACTCCATCACGGCCTCCCCCACGCCATCATGGCCTCCTCCACGCCATCACGGCCTCCATGCCATCACGGCCTCCTCCCCGCCATCACGGCCTCCTCCCCGCCATCACCGCCTCCTCCCCGCCATCACGGCCTCCTCCACGCCATCACGGCCTCCTCCACGCCATCACGGCCTCCTCCACGCCATCACTGCCTCATCTACGCCATCACGGCCTCTTCCCTGCCATCACGGCCTCCTCGATGCCATCACGGCCTCCTCCCCACCATCACGAGCTCCTCCACGCCATCACGGCCTCCTACACGCCATCACGGCCTCCTCCACGCCATCACGGCCTCCTCCACGCCATCACGGCCTCCTCCACTCCATCACAGCCTTCTCCCCGCCATCACGACCTCCACGCCATCACGGCCTCCTCTCCGCCATCACGGCCTCCTCCACGCTATTACGGCTTCCTCCCTGCCATCACGGCCTCCTCCACTCCATCACGGCCTCCTCCAAGCCATCACGGCCTCCTCCATGCCATCACGGCCTGCTACACTCCATCACGGCCTCCTCCTCGCCATCACGGCCTCCTCCACGCCATCACGGCCTCCTCCACGCTATCACGGCCTCCTCCACGCCATCACGGCCTCCTCCACGCCATCACGGCCTCCTCCCCGCCATCACGGCCTCCTCCACTCCATCACGGCCTCCTCCCCACCATCACGACCTCCACGCCATCACGGCCTCCTCCATGCCATTACGGCCTCCTCCCTGCCATCACGGCCTCCTCCACGCCATCACGGCCTCCTCCACGCCATCACGGCCTCCTCCACGCCATCACGGCCTCCTACACTCCATCACGGCCTCCTCCACGCCATCACGGCCTCCTCCACGCCATCACGGCCTCCACGCCATCACGGCCTCCTCCCCGCCATCACGGCCTCCTCCCCGCCATCACGGCCTCCTCCACGCCATCACGGCCTCCTCCACGCCATCACGGCCTCCTCCACGCCATCACGGCCTCATCTACGCCATCTCGGCCTCTTCCCTGCCATCACGGCCTCCTCCACGCCATAACGGCCTCCTCCACGCCATCACGGCCTCCTCCACTCCATCACGGCCTCCTCCCCGCCATCACGACCTCCACGCCATCACGGCCTCCTCCCCGCCATCACGGCCTCCTCCACGCCATTACGGCTTCCTCCCTGCCATCACGGCCTCCTCCACGCCATCACGGCCTCCTCCAAGCCATCACGGCCTCCTCCATGCCATCACGGCCTCCTACACTCCATCAAGGCCTCCTCCACGCCATAACGGCCTCCTCCACGCCATCACGGCCTCCTCCACGCCATCACGGCCTCCTCCACGCCATCACGGCCTCCTCCACGCCATCACGGCCTCCTCCCCGCCATCACGGCCTCTTCCACTCCATCACGGCCTCCTCCCCGCTATCACGACCTCCACGCCATCACGGCCTCCTCCCCGCCATCACGGCCTCCTCCACGCCATTACGGCCTCCTCCCTGCCATCACGGCCTCCTCCACGCCATCACGGCCTCCGCCACGCCATCACAGCCTCCTCCACGCCATCACGGCCTCCTACACTCCATAACGGCCTCCTCCACTCCATTACGGCCTCCTCCCCGCCATCACGACCTCCACGCCATCACAGGCTCCTCCTCGCCATGACGGCCTCCTCCACGCCATTACGGCCTCCTCCCTGCCATCACGGCCTCCTCCCCGCCATCACGGCCTCCTCCACGCCATTACGGCTTCCTCCCTGCCATCACGGCCTCCTCCACGCCATCACGGCCTCCTCCAAGCCATCACGGCCTCCTCAATGCCATCACGGCCTCCTACACTCCATCACGGCCTCCTCCACCCCATCACGGCCTCCTCCACGCCATCACGGCCTCCTCCACGCCATCACGGCCTCCTCCACGCCATCACGGCCTCCTCCATGCCATCACGGCCTCTTCCCGCCATCACGGCCTCTTCCACTCCATCACGGCCTCCTCCCCGCTATCACGACCTCCACGCCATCACGGCCTCCTCCCCGCCATCACGGCCTCCTCCACGTCATTACGGCCTCCTCCCTGCCATCACGGCCTCCTCCACGCCATCACGGCCTCCGCCACGCCATCACAGCCTCCTCCACGCCATCACGGCCTCCTACACTCCATAACGGCCTCCTCCACTCCATTACGGCCTCCTCCCCGCCATCACGACCTCCACGCCATCACAGGCTCCTCCTCGCCATGACGGCCTCCTCCACACCATTACGGCCTCCTCCCTGCCATCACTGCCTCCTCCACGCCATCACGGCCTCCTCCACGCCATCACGGCCTCCTACACTCCATCACGGCCTCCTCCACGCCATCATGGCCTCCTCCACGCCATCACGGCCTCCACGCCATCACGGCCTCTTCCCTGCCATCACGGCCTCCTCGATGCCATCACGGCCTCCTCCCCACCATCACGACCTCCTCCACGCCATCACGGCCTCCTCCACGCCATCACGGCCTCCTCCACGCCATCACGGCCTCCTCCACGCCATCACGGCCTCCTCCACGCCATCACGGCCTCCTCCACTCCATCACGGCCTCCTCCCCGCCATCACGACCTCCACGCCATCACGGCTTCCTCCCCGCCATCACGGCCTCCTCCACGCCATTACGGCTTCCTCTCTGCCATCACGGCCTCCTTCACGCCATCACGGCCTCCTCCAAGCCATCACGGCCTCCTCCATGCCATCACGGCCTCCTACACTCCATCACGGCCTCCTCCACGCCATCACGGCCTCCTCCACGCCATCACGGCCTCCTCCACGCCATCACGGCCTCCTCCACGCCATCACGGCCTCCTCCATGCCATCACGACCTCCTCCCCGCCATCACGGCCTCCTCCCCGTCATCACGGCCTCCTCCCCGCCATCACGGCCTCCTCCCCGCCATCACGGCCTCCTCCACTCCATCACGGCCTCCTCCCCGCCATCACGACCTCCACGCCATCACAGCCTCCTCCTCGCCATCACGGCCTCCCTGCCATCACGGCCTCCTCCACGCCATCACGGCCTCCTCCACGCCATCACGGCCTCCTACACTCCATAACGGCCTCCTCCACTCCATCACGGCCTCCTCCCCGCCATCACGGCCTCCTCCCCTCCATCACGGCCTCCTCCCCGCCATCACGGCCTCCTCCACTCCATCACGGCCTCCTCCCCGCCATCACGGCCTCCTCCACGCCATTACGGCCTCCTCCCTGCCATCACGGCCTCCTCCACGCCATCACGGCCTCCTCCACGCCATCACAGCCTCCTCCACGCCATCACGGCCTCCTACACTCCATAACGGCCTCCTCCCCGCCATCACGGCCTCCTCCCCGCTATCACGGCCTCCTCCCCGCCATCACGGCCTCCTCCACTCCATCACGGCCTCCTCCCCGCCATCACGACCTCCACGCCATCACGGCCTCCTCCCCGCCATGACGGCCTCCTCCACGCCATTACGGCCTCCTCCCTGCCATCACGGCCTCCTCCACGCCATCACGGCCTCCTCCACGCCATCATGGCCTCCTCCACGCCATCACGGCCTCCTACACTCCATCACGGCCTCCCCCACGCCATCATGGCCTCCTCCACGCCATCACGGCCTCCATGCCATCACGGCCTCCTCCCCGCCATCACGGCCTCCTCCCCGCCATCACCGCCTCCTCCCCGCCATCACGGCCTCCTCCACGCCATCACGGCCTCCTCCACGCCATCACGGCCTCCTCCACGCCATCACTGCCTCATCTACGCCATCACGGCCTCTTCCCTGCCATCACGGCCTCCTCGATGCCATCACGGCCTCCTCCCCACCATCACGAGCTCCTCCACGCCATCACGGCCTCCTACACGCCATCACGGCCTCCTCCACGCCATCACGGCCTCCTCCACGCCATCACGGCCTCCTCCACTCCATCACAGCCTTCTCCCCGCCATCACGACCTCCACGCCATCACGGCCTCCTCTCCGCCATCACGGCCTCCTCCACGCTATTACGGCTTCCTCCCTGCCATCACGGCCTCCTCCACTCCATCACGGCCTCCTCCAAGCCATCACGGCCTCCTCCATGCCATCACGGCCTGCTACACTCCATCACGGCCTCCTCCTCGCCATCACGGCCTCCTCCACGCCATCACGGCCTCCTCCACGCTATCACGGCCTCCTCCACGCCATCACGGCCTCCTCCACGCCATCACGGCCTCCTCCCCGCCATCACGGCCTCCTCCACTCCATCACGGCCTCCTCCCCACCATCACGACCTCCACGCCATCACGGCCTCCTCCATGCCATTACGGCCTCCTCCCTGCCATCACGGCCTCCTCCACGCCATCACGGCCTCCTCCACGCCATCACGGCCTCCTCCACGCCATCACGGCCTCCTACACTCCATCACGGCCTCCTCCACGCCATCACGGCCTCCTCCACGCCATCACGGCCTCCACGCCATCACGGCCTCCTCCCCGCCATCACGGCCTCCTCCCCGCCATCACGGCCTCCTCCACGCCATCACGGCCTCCTCCACGCCATCACGGCCTCCTCCACGCCATCACGGCCTCATCTACGCCATCTCGGCCTCTTCCCTGCCATCACGGCCTCCTCCACGCCATAACGGCCTCCTCCACGCCATCACGGCCTCCTCCACTCCATCACGGCCTCCTCCCCGCCATCACGACCTCCACGCCATCACGGCCTCCTCCCCGCCATCACGGCCTCCTCCACGCCATTACGGCTTCCTCCCTGCCATCACGGCCTCCTCCACGCCATCACGGCCTCCTCCAAGCCATCACGGCCTCCTCCATGCCATCACGGCCTCCTACACTCCATCAAGGCCTCCTCCACGCCATAACGGCCTCCTCCACGCCATCACGGCCTCCTCCACGCCATCACGGCCTCCTCCACGCCATCACGGCCTCCTCCACGCCATCACGGCCTCCTCCCCGCCATCACGGCCTCTTCCACTCCATCACGGCCTCCTCCCCGCTATCACGACCTCCACGCCATCACGGCCTCCTCCCCGCCATCACGGCCTCCTCCACGCCATTACGGCCTCCTCCCTGCCATCACGGCCTCCTCCACGCCATCACGGCCTCCGCCACGCCATCACAGCCTCCTCCACGCCATCACGGCCTCCTACACTCCATAACGGCCTCCTCCACTCCATTACGGCCTCCTCCCCGCCATCACGACCTCCACGCCATCACAGGCTCCTCCTCGCCATGACGGCCTCCTCCACGCCATTACGGCCTCCTCCCTGCCATCACGGCCTCCTCCCCGCCATCACGGCCTCCTCCACGCCATTACGGCTTCCTCCCTGCCATCACGGCCTCCTCCACGCCATCACGGCCTCCTCCAAGCCATCACGGCCTCCTCAATGCCATCACGGCCTCCTACACTCCATCACGGCCTCCTCCACCCCATCACGGCCTCCTCCACGCCATCACGGCCTCCTCCACGCCATCACGGCCTCCTCCACGCCATCACGGCCTCCTCCATGCCATCACGGCCTCTTCCCGCCATCACGGCCTCTTCCACTCCATCACGGCCTCCTCCCCGCTATCACGACCTCCACGCCATCACGGCCTCCTCCCCGCCATCACGGCCTCCTCCACGTCATTACGGCCTCCTCCCTGCCATCACGGCCTCCTCCACGCCATCACGGCCTCCGCCACGCCATCACAGCCTCCTCCACGCCATCACGGCCTCCTACACTCCATAACGGCCTCCTCCACTCCATTACGGCCTCCTCCCCGCCATCACGACCTCCACGCCATCACAGGCTCCTCCTCGCCATGACGGCCTCCTCCACACCATTACGGCCTCCTCCCTGCCATCACTGCCTCCTCCACGCCATCACGGCCTCCTCCACGCCATCACGGCCTCCTACACTCCATCACGGCCTCCTCCACGCCATCATGGCCTCCTCCACGCCATCACGGCCTCCACGCCATCACGGCCTCTTCCCTGCCATCACGGCCTCCTCGATGCCATCACGGCCTCCTCCCCACCATCACGACCTCCTCCACGCCATCACGGCCTCCTCCACGCCATCACGGCCTCCTCCACGCCATCACGGCCTCCTCCACGCCATCACGGCCTCCTCCACGCCATCACGGCCTCCTCCACTCCATCACGGCCTCCTCCCCGCCATCACGACCTCCACGCCATCACGGCTTCCTCCCCGCCATCACGGCCTCCTCCACGCCATTACGGCTTCCTCTCTGCCATCACGGCCTCCTTCACGCCATCACAGCCTCCTCCAAGCCATCACGGCCTCCTCCATGCCATCACGGCCTCCTACACTCCATCACGGCCTCCTCCACGCCATCACGGCCTCCTCCACGCCATCACGGCCTCCTCCACGCCATCACGGCCTCCTCCACGCCATCACGGCCTCCTCCATGCCATCACGACCTCCTCCCCGCCATCACGGCCTCCTCCCCGTCATCACGGCCTCCTCCCCGCCATCACGGCCTCCTCCCCGCCATCACGGCCTCCTCCACTCCATCACGGCCTCCTCCCCGCCATCACGACCTCCACGCCATCACAGCCTCCTCCTCGCCATCACGGCCTCCCTGCCATCACGGCCTCCTCCACGCCATCACGGCCTCCTCCACGCCATCACGGCCTCCTACACTCCATAACGGCCTCCTCCACTCCATCACGGCCTCCTCCCCACCATCACGACCTCCACACCATCACGGCCTCCTCCCCGCCATCACGGCCTCCTCCACGCCATTACGGCCTCCTCCCTGCCATCACGGCCTCCTCCACGCCATCACGGCCTCCTCCACGCCATCACGGCCTCCTCCACGCCATCACGGCCTCCTACACTCCATCACGGCCTCCTCCACGCCATCACGGCCTCCTCCACGCCATCACGGCCTCCACGCCATCACGGCCTCCTCCCTGCCATCACGGCCTCCTCCCCGCCATCACGGCCTCCTCCACGCCATCACCGCCTCTTCCACGCCATCACGGCCTCCTCCACGCCATCATGACCTCCTCCCCGCTATCACGGCCTCCTCCCCGCCATCACGGCCTCATCTACGCCATCACGGCCTCCTCCCCGCCATCACGGCCTCCTCGACGCCATCACAGCCTCCTCCCCACCATCACGGCCTCCTCCCCACCATCACGGCCTCCTCCACGCCATCACGGCCTCCTCCACACCATCACGACCTCCTCCCCACCATCACGGCCTCCTCCCCGCCTTCACGGCCTCATCCACGCCATCACGGTCTCCTCCCCGCCATCACGACCTCCACGCCATCACAGGCTCCTCCTCGCCATGACGGCCTCCTCCACACCATTACGGCCTCCTCCCTGCCATCACTGCCTCCTCCACGCCATCACGGCCTCCTCCACGCCATCACGGCCTCCTACACTCCATCACGGCCTCCTCCACGCCATCATGGCCTCCTCCACGCCATCACGGCCTCCACGCCATCACGGCCTCTTCCCTGCCATCACGGCCTCCTCGATGCCATCACGGCCTCCTCCCCACCATCACGACCTCCTCCACGCCATCACGGCCTCCTCCACGCCATCACGGCCTCCTCCACGCCATCACGGCCTCCTCCACGCCATCACGGCCTCCTCCACGCCATCACGGCCTCCTCCACTCCATCACGGCCTCCTCCCCGCCATCACGACCTCCACGCCATCACGGCTTCCTCCCCGCCATCACGGCCTCCTCCACGCCATTACGGCTTCCTCTCTGCCATCACGGCCTCCTTCACGCCATCACGGCCTCCTCCAAGCCATCACGGCCTCCTCCATGCCATCACGGCCTCCTACACTCCATCACGGCCTCCTCCACGCCATCACGGCCTCCTCCACGCCATCACGGCCTCCTCCACGCCATCACGGCCTCCTCCACGCCATCACGGCCTCCTCCATGCCATCACGACCTCCTCCCCGCCATCACGGCCTCCTCCCCGTCATCACGGCCTCCTCCCCGCCATCACGGCCTCCTCCCCGCCATCACGGCCTCCTCCACTCCATCACGGCCTCCTCCCCGCCATCACGACCTCCACGCCATCACAGCCTCCTCCTCGCCATCACGGCCTCCCTGCCATCACGGCCTCCTCCACGCCATCACGGCCTCCTCCACGCCATCACGGCCTCCTACACTCCATAACGGCCTCCTCCACTCCATCACGGCCTCCTCCCCACCATCACGACCTCCACACCATCACGGCCTCCTCCCCGCCATCACGGCCTCCTCCACGCCATTACGGCCTCCTCCCTGCCATCACGGCCTCCTCCACGCCATCACGGCCTCCTCCACGCCATCACGGCCTCCTCCACGCCATCACGGCCTCCTACACTCCATCACGGCCTCCTCCACGCCATCACGGCCTCCTCCACGCCATCACGGCCTCCACGCCATCACGGCCTCCTCCCTGCCATCACGGCCTCCTCCCCGCCATCACGGCCTCCTCCACGCCATCACCGCCTCTTCCACGCCATCACGGCCTCCTCCACGCCATCATGACCTCCTCCCCGCTATCACGGCCTCCTCCCCGCCATCACGGCCTCATCTACGCCATCACGGCCTCCTCCCCGCCATCACGGCCTCCTCGACGCCATCACAGCCTCCTCCCCACCATCACGGCCTCCTCCCCACCATCACGGCCTCCTCCACGCCATCACGGCCTCCTCCACACCATCACGACCTCCTCCCCACCATCACGGCCTCCTCCCCGCCTTCACGGCCTCATCCACGCCATCACGGTCTCCTCCCCGCCATCACGGCTTCCTCGACGCCATCACGGCCTCCTCCCCGCCATCACGGCCTCCTCCCCGCCATCACAACCTCCTCCATGCCATCACGGCCTCCTCCATGCCATCACGGCCTCCTCCACGCCATCACGGCCTCCTCCCTGCCATCACGGCCTCCTCCATGCCATCACGGCCTCCTCCACTCCATCACGGCCTCCTCCCCGCCATCACGACCTCCTCCACGCCATCATGGCCTCCTCCCCGCCATCACGGCCTCCTCCACGCCATCACGGCCTCCTCCCTACCATCACGGCCTCCTCCACACCATCACGGTCTCCTCCACGCCATCACGGCCTCCTCCACGCCATCACGGCCTCCTACACTCCATCACGGCCTCCTCCATGCCATCACGGCCTCCTCCACGTCATCACGGCCTTCTCCACGCCATCACGGCTTCCTCCTCGCCATCACGGTCTCCTCCACGCCATCACGGCCTCCTCCACGCCATCATGGCCTCCTCCACGCCATCACGGCCTCCTCCACACCATCACTGCCTCCTCCACGCCATCACGGCAAAAACCGTCCCGAGTTGACGCAGACACAGAAAAAAAACGCGCAGGTGAAGGATGCGGCGCGTCTGAGAAAGGTGTCGCAAATTTTATCGCAAATCCCAAAATGCGGAGGGGGGGGGGGGTGAAGTGGCTTCTGCTAGGAATCAAGTCTGCGTTCACCTTGAGTACTTGTGGTAAACATGTAAACAAGCATGCTCTGGTAATAATGTAAGCATTTTCTTTTACGCTGATTAGCCTGCACCAGAGCTTTCTTTATGGTCCAGTCTCACCACCAGTGTCGGACGAGGGAATGCCAAAAGGCAAACAGTACAAAAACAATCAACGTATCAGAGCATTAATAGGTCGGGCTAAGCATCTTAACACCTGTTTTATTGCCAAAAATGGTAAAAAAACTATTCTTATTTTTCATGCTTTGATACTGCCAAAAAAGGTCCCCATGGTGAAGTGGCTTCGTCACGAATATTGAGGTTGTGAACACACGACTAGTACGACAAAGGGGAGAGGAGGAGTGATTGTGAGTCCAACCGAGTGCCTTGTTTCGTTGCTGGGTGCAGGAGAAGCCTCCGGGTTGTTGCAGGAAGTTGAGGAGGAGCTGGACCAACCCGAGCCACAGAATCTAGGACCTCTGGCAGAAGGCCACGCCACCAGCTACGATGTCCCTGAGCGGGAGGGCATAGAAGCCGTGACCAGTTTGCCGCTGTCCGCCACTGCTGCAGCCGGCGCGCACGGCGCCGTGCAGGAACCGCGGGATGCCACCAGCACTTGCGAGGAGGAACTGACCTTTGCGGAGGAGGATTCCATCGGCGGTTCACGGGAAGGGGCGGTCGCGGGGGTTTCGCCTACCCTCGTCGTTGCCACCACCGCCAACCCCAAGATGGAGACAATGGACGCAGCCGCCAGCGAGGGAACCGAGGAACTGGGGGACCCGCTGGTGAGGCCCACCACCAGCGCATCTTGCCGTGAGCCGGACGAGCAGATGTCCGGCATAGAGGAGTCTCAGATCGATGAAGAACTTCCGCAGATGGAGAAGCAATTGCCTGCCCCCGATACAAACAATAGCAGCAGCAACAGCAGTTGGGAGGATCTGGTGGCCGTGGCAGTCAATCTTGCCATCGGAACGAACCTCACCGACTGGAAGGAACAAGTAGCCGAGGCGGAAACAACACCTGCCATGGGCGCGCGCAAGACACCGGAGGCTCCCGCGTGCGGATTCCAGGAGGAGTCTGCAACCGTGGCGAGCAAATCTACCATCGACGTCAATGACCCGAGGTGGGATGAAGATTGTCCCATAGCAGTCGTGCCTGCCATCGTTCCAAACCAGCCTGGGAGGAGGAAGGAGTCGGGGGCTGCGGGAGACGCGCCTGCCATCGGCACACGTGGCTCCGTCTTGGTGGAGTGTGCACCTGGCATGGGCTCCCACCACGGGGAGGAGGTTCAGGAAGTTGCCATTGACCTCGTGATCGGATCACGCCACTCCAAGCACTATGAACGCGCGGCCGTAGGGGTCCCGCCCGCCAACGACGTATGCGACCCTCCTGTGGGGAAACCGCCGGCGGACGTGGTGCCTGACCTTGACACGAACGTCCGCGTCCACAGATGGAAGAAGCGGGCTGCCGTGGCGACGCTGCCTGGCACCAGCGCTCTGCGCCAGACATGGACGGACCTGATGACCACCAGCAGCAGCAACAATGAGAAGGAGCCGAGAGAGGTAGCGGAGGCCCCCATCATCGCCGCTCGTCCACTTGCATGGGAGGATCGAGGGTTCATGGCGGAGACGCCCGCCACCAGCGTTTTGGCCGCAGGACCTGCCACCAATGCACACCGCCCGTGGCCGAGGGAATGGACATCCGCGGCCGAGCATCCCACCGTTGTCACCTCTCGCTCCGTGGGATGGGAGACTCAGTCGACCGTGATGGGCCCCCCTGCCAGAGACGCGCACGACCAAGATATTGAGATGCTCACGACTGGCGCCAGCAGCTGCTGGCCGGACCCGGGTGATGTGGCGCTAAACCTGGCCAAGAGTAGACACCGCCCTGAGTGGAGGGAGGAGGTGACCGCTGTAATTCCACCATCCAAGATCACACTGCCGGCTAACAGCACGCAACTCGAGGAGGAACAGAGAGGCTTGTCGCTGGCGCCCACCACCAAAGCGCAAGATGCTCGCTGGATGGAGCTCAGGGCTATGACTGCTACACCTGCTATGGACGCGCGCCTCGCGCTGTGGGCAAGACCAGAAGCTGCCAGAAGAGGACATGAATCGCAACCAAATGCCACATCGGGAGCGCCTGCCACCGGCACGCAACGCCTCGGGCAAGGTGTACAAGCATCAGGCATGCGATTGCCACCCGCTACCAACACACACGGCTCTGGTTTTCAACAGTTGGTGGCGGCTGTGGACCTTGCTGCCAACACACACGTAGAGGACCTCCCTGCCACCAGCACACATGGCCCCAACTTGCCAATGTTGGGGGAGACCGCCAGCCAGCACCAGGAGACGTTGAGATCCCTGCTGGAAAGGCTTGCCACCAGTGCACGGTGCAAGATACAGGATGAAAATCTGCCTGCCGTCGACACGCAAGCCCCCCAGTTGGTGGTGTCAGGTGCAATGATGGAACCGCCCACCGGCAAAATTCACAGCCATGGTTGGGAGGAGCTGTTAGCCGTGGCAGTGAATCTTGCCAGCAGCAGCACGGCATGCCCCGGGTCGAGAGAATTGGCAAAAATGCCCACGACGACGGACGAGCGCCACCAGCAAGTGGAGGAAATGGGATCACAAGAGTATGAGGAAGAAGAAGCCGCCATCGTCATGTACGAAGAAGATCCAGCAGCCTTAAAATTAGCACCCGCCATCAGCACACAGAATCCTGGCTGGATGGAGGACCGAGGAGCGGTGATGGTGGCGTCAGCATCTGCCACCGGACCTATTCTTTGGCAAGAAGCCACCACAGCTGCGACCAGTGTCCACCAAGAAGAGCCAAGAAACACTTTGACAAATATTGTCACCAGTGCACGACAGGAACCCAGAGATCTGGCGGAAGTACATTGCACATGTGCTCGTAGTCCAGGGTGGCTGGAGCCGGCGGCTGTCATTGGCACTTTCAAAGAACCGCGGGAAGCTTCATCGGATGAACCACCTGCCATTGCCGACACCACGATGGCTGCTGTTGTGCATGGCACTGCGTGGCAGGCGAACGGTGCCATGGCAGAGTTGCCTGGCGAAGAAACTGATGAACAAGGACCGAGGCCGCATTCGCCTATCGCCACCATTCACACTGAGAGTTTGAAAGACGTATGTCCCGACAGCACACCGTGGCAAGGGCCCGCGGGGGAACAAAGGGTTGTGGTGGAACTGCCCTCCAAAAGCACAGACCGCTATGGCAAAGTTGATTACAGGCCGTTAATGCAAATTCAGATCGGCAATGTCACACGTTTGCCTGTGCTAGAGGAACAGAGAGCTGTGATACAATCGCCCACCGCCATTGTGCCACAGCCTGTGCCAGAGATACGGACAACTGTGGCAAAGTTACTGGCCACCAGCAAACCAAGTGATGAGCCAATAGTACAGACAGCTGCAGCAGAGTTAGCTGTCAATATCATTCCTTGTCCTGTGCCTGAAAAATTGAATTTATCTGCCACTATCATGCCGAGCCATGGGCCAGAGAAACCAGGAGCTCCAGCAGAGAAAACTTCCACCAGTACACTGAGCCATGAACGACAGGATCCGAAATCTGTTGCAGAGTTATTAACGACCATCGCACCAAGCCATGGGCCGGATAAAGAGAAATCTGTCGCTGAGTTAGCCACGACACAAACGCCAAGCCTTGGTCCACAGGAACAGAAATGCATTGCAGAGCCGGCCACCAACATCACGCCAAGTCAGGGTCCGGAGAATGACAAATCCGTGGCACACCAGCAAGGCATGCTGGAGCAAAGTCCCATGTTGGAAATGCCTGTCGGCAGCACCCTACGCATCCCTGTGCTAAGCACGCTGGGGTCGTCGACGGATCCGCTTATCCACAGCATTCTCAAGAAGAGGCCGCTGTCGGAAATCCCCATGGATGGCCCCGCACGCATCCCCGTGCTGCGCACCCCTGGCGTGACCACCAGCAGACAGCGGCAGGAGCTGAGGGTGCTGCTCGAAAGGCCCATCATGGGCACCAGATTTTCGTCTGGCCTTAGGTTTGAGCACAGGGCTATCAAGGAGGTTCCCATCAGCAGAATCCATGGCTCCGACATGAACAGTGTGGGGGAAGGCACGGTGTCGGAGTCGCAGAGCACCGGGGGAAGTTGTCAGCATGGCTCCCTGGTGGACAAACTGCCCTCTGGCAAGCATCCGCGTAACATTACGAGGGTGCAACAGAGGCCCATAATGGAAATATCCATCGGCGACATCTACCCACAGATGTTTGAGCGTTCCACAAGTACTAGCACTGGGAGCACCAGCACTTGCAGCACAAACAGTATCAGCAAACAACAGCAGAAAAAGTCTGCCACCAGCGCATGCCACCACGGGAGCGACCAGCAGGAATCTGAGTTAGAATTGACTGCCACCGGCAAACAGAGTAGCACCACTTCTGGTACCAGCACGAGCAGCAGCACTATCGCCTCAACTTCTAGCATCAGCAGCAGTAACACCAGCAGCAGCAAGCACCTGCCACAGTTGAGGACCTTGCTGGAGAAACCTGCCACGATCTCACATTCCCACGGAAAGGATCAGCAGATGTCCACATTGGGAACACCTGCCATTCGGAAACAGGGCTCTAGGCATCAGATGTTGGAGGCTGGCACCACCGCGCATCTCTTGGGGGTGGAGGAAGTTGAGGCGCCAGTGGCAAAATCTCCTGCCAGCAACGCGCATGAGGAGAAGGCGAAAGCACAGGCGCCAGACCCCACCACCGACAGCACTCGAGAGCCTGGCTGGAAGGAGCAGGCATCCACGGCAGCGGTGCCACCCTTTGCCGTCGACAGGCAGAACGGACCGAGTGCCTCCACAAGCACTCATGCTGAGGGGCTGAGAACCGCTGTGGGAAAGCCCTCCGTTGGCGCGCAGCAGGAGCCGCCGGGCAAAGCGAAGGAATCGCTCAACAGAAATACGAGCCGCCCTCTGTGGGATGAGTTGGTCGCCGTGGCGGTGAACCTTCGTGATTCCGAACAGCAGGAGCAGGAGACCATGTCAAGGGCGCTTGCCGTCGTCAGCATAGGTAGCCCCGACGGGAGGGAACTGATGGCTGCAGTCGGAGAGCCCGCCACAGACGCACGTTGTTGTGGCCTGGAGATGCAGGGGGCTGCCATGAATATGCAGCAGCAGCAGCAACAGCAGCAGCAGCAACAGCAGCAGCAATATCAGCAACAGAGAGGCCTGGTGTCAGTGCAGGCACCCGCCCTGAACTTGCACAGCCCCACGTACAAAGAGGCTGCGGTGGACATGTCTGCTATCGGCGCAAGTCAAGGTGGCGGCGGAGGTGAAGTGGGGGCTGCTATGGTGGAACCGACCACAATCCCCATTTGTCACGGCAGAGATGGTCCGCAAGCCACGACCAGCTTCACCGCAGATGGAGGTAAACGGTTTTAACACTGAAAAGGCAACTAACAATCTGACAACAGCCGCCATTCACTACTAAGTGGCCGTGACATCACCATGACGCTTGTGCCAGGCATACACATGCACACACAGCCCATGTGCAATGCTAATTATGAACCTGGCAAAGTCTCAAGACTCCTGTTTGTGCGGGTTCTACATTGGGATGGTTGAATATATCTACAAATGTATGATCTTTTTGGACTCGTATGGACAGGAAACCGGACAGCCCACACCGCACACACGAGGGGATAACACTCAAAATCTCCACACACAAACAGATCCAGTTGGTTGCATTTACCTGTGGATTGATCCCATCACTGTGCTGCTATTTCCTGGCCACTTCTTAAGGCCCATGCATACAACAGCACCTGACTTAAGTGCTGACCAGGCTCAAAATCCTGCTTAGCTGCTGACCACTGCTTATGGTCAGAATGTAAACAAAAAACATACTCTGATAATATATGCATTGTCCTTGAAACGGATTGGTCCACACCAGAGACAGCTTTCTTTTGAGCCTCGTCTCAAGCAGTGTTAGACCAGAGGACGCCCAAAGGCGTACAGCCCAAAGACAATGCACTATCAGAGTACTGAGAGGACAATGCATATATTATCAGAGTATGTTTTTTGTTTGCATTCGGACCACAAGCATTGTGGTTAATGCAGACATGATTCCTTGTAAAAGGTTTCAGTTTGGTGTTTTAACATCTTAACACCTATATTCTTGGTTCTTTCGGTAAAGTCACATAGAAGGGAAACAATACGTGACTTTACCGAAAGAACCAAGAATATGAATCCCTGCAGTCACGAAATCTTTAAATCAAAATCTTAACACCTGTTTTGTTGCCAAAAAAGGGGAAAACCCTATGGTCATATTTTGGTTCTTGCAAAGGAAGTCCCATGATGATGAATGGGGTTAACACTTATTTTGTTATGAGAGCTACCGCATTGTTCATTGGCACAGGAAGACATTCTGACTATTTTTGATTCTCAATTTTATGCAGTGTGTAGACGTAGTAAGCTGCTAAGTCATCAATCTATCAGCTCCATTGAGATTCTGCAGATCGCAGAACTGACAAACGTCACACGAATCTACATTTAAACGCTTTTTTTATATCATTTAACTTAAACTCCTCAATTACCAATTTCACGAAATGTGAAGTTGCTCACTGTAACAATACAATCTCTTGCAGACAAGGACATGGAGGGATTCGTCATCCAAAACATGGGCTCATCGCAGGGTACCCGCTTCCTGCTTCTCCAAACTGCGTGGCTTCACCAGAGCATGCTACAGGACAGCACTAACCAAGACGGCTTGAACGTGGCCACGGTCATCTCCCCACCCACCAATGTCTGGCCACCCGTGCCAGGCAGCGTGCAATCCACATGCACCGCACCGCCGCCGCCGCCACCGCCACCACCACCGCCGCCACCGCCACAGCCACAGCCACCGCCATCGGAAGCCGTCGCCAAGCAGGCCTCGGCCGCCAACAGTGACAGCGACGACGGCGGCGGCTGCGACAAGCCCCGTCTGCGCTGCGTGGATTGCGGACGCATGTTCCGTCGCCACGAGTGCCTGTACTTGCACATGAAGCTGCACACGGGCGCGCCGGGCTACCCGTGCGCGGTGTGCGGCCAGGTATATATGACCGAGGTGCAGGTGAACGCCCACGAGCGGCGGCGGCACTCGGCCGAGCGGCCGCACCGCTGTAGCGTGTGCGACCGTACGTACCCGGAGAGTGCCGCGCTGCGCGCCCACATGCGGCAGCACGCAGGCGAGCGGCCGCACGTCTGCACCGTGTGCGGACGCTCCTTCACGCAGATGAGTAACCTGCGGCGGCACCACGTGGTGCACACGGGCGAGCGGCCGCATGTCTGCGCCGTGTGCGGGCGCTCGTTTGCGCTGCATGAGGACGCGGTGGTTCACGAGAGGGCGCACGCCGGGCCTCGGCCGCACGTCTGCGACGAGTGCGGCCGCGGCTTCACCTATTACTGCGAGCTCAAGATCCACATGCGCAAGCACACGGGCGAGAGACCGCACAAGTGCGATGTCTGCGGCAAGGCATTCGCGCAGCTCAGCAACTACAAGCGCCACTGCGTCAAGTGCCAGGGGAGCAGCAGTAGCCTGCAGGCGAAGGCTGCTGACGGGAACGGGGCTCGGCCAGGTGGGCTGAAGGATCAGGAGCCTGGGGAGAATAGAATCGAGTCGTGGACACACGAGCTTCAGGATGCCTATATTCAGCACAAAAAGGCTCGAATGTCCGAACACGAAGAAAGTAGGCAGCAGCAACAGAGTGAGACTTGTATAAATGAGCCCACAATAAGCCAGGTGGAATCGAATGACCCCAGGAAGAGTGAGTCGAGAGGGAACGTCCGCAAGAGGAAAAAACCCGTTAAAAAGATCCGTCCTGAGGACATGCCTCAGCCAAAGTGATTTTCAGAACAAACTCTGGAATCGAAGTATTTTCCCCCATTTTGTAATCATAGGAAAGCTATCCTTAGTTTTTTTTTTTGACACTCGATGAACACCTCCGGACACTGTCGATTGTCGACACCATTTAATGATGCTCAACCGTATTGTGGAGCATGGTGGGGATTGGTGAAGGTTAAGAGACACCCAAGATTGATTCAGATATCTCTCACTGCTGATGTTAGCCATAGCTGATATCAAACTCTGAATAGCTGAGTTCGATGGCCTCGGTAAGCAAGACCACTTTACCCCTGCCAATTAATGGGGCTTACCTTGGAAGAAGTATTCAAAGTATATTCAATTTGCGTGGAAATGTATTCCATACGATAACAACAAAAACACAGGAATTGCTTCCCATGGAGAGAAAACAAATCTCTAAACCAATATTACGATAACTGCAGGGATAAGTCTACTACTGAGGCTTAATTGATCTCTTAAATTGCCATGTATGGACGCTGTTCTGTTTAATTTGTGTCCTGCTTTTTTAATATTGCCATCAATAACACTTCTTGTGCCACCGCTTAACTTTAAAGAACAGAAATGACTTGCCTGAGTCATAAAAATTTTGCTTTTTAAAAATGTATTATTATCCAAACTTAAAAATCCCCATGCCGCTGACGTTTGAGAATGTAAATGAATAGTGCGATGGTAGCAGAGGCATCGGCTGTTCCTGTAAAAAAATTCCTGTAAAAATGTTACGTCAACGCATGCAACGGCCTTTGAGGAATATGGTGAACATTTAGGCGTGATACTTTGGGTTATAATGTTTAGTTTTATTTTGCTAATAATGAAGTTTTTTTAGGTGAGATTGCATAAATGTGAATATGTTGTAAACCCACCTTGTCACGTGAACAAAACATACCAGTTACAGTAAATCCACACTTCACGGTACAATTTAAGTACCGTAACGTTTTTCTGCTTATTAGAGCCAGCTTCATCAGGTGATTACCATAATTGTGAAGTAGTTTTCCTGTTTCCGGTCTTAATTACAGTCGAGTAAAGGCGATGTCATCACTGAGTGCCTATCCGGTGCAAAAAACCCAGGGGGTTTGTTGACATCACCTTACTCTATTTAAGACTGGAAACGGGAAGACCTAATTGAAGTAGTAACTAATTGGCACATTTTGTTCACGTGACAAACCTCACTAATTGGCTGCGTCGGGTGGATGTGGGTTTTATAACACATTTACACGATCAAACCTAAAAAACTTTGAGGAATAATATTGGTTTGGAAAACCAACGTGATGTTGCATTTTATTTTGCCTTTTGTGAAAATTAATCATTCAGCCTCACAACAATTTAGGAATGTGTTTTTTTTATAACGTCATTTTACTAAACTATGGCCAACGCTCCCTGGAATCAGCATTCTAAAAATCCACGACATCACAGCCCTTCTTAGAATGGCTGATGTAGAGCAACACAGCTATAATTTAACATTAAGGTGGTTGAGCCAGATGGTTGCGTCAGGAGTAGCAGAGTGGGGTATCGCTCTGATGTTGCCTCCTTCATATTTGTGAATCAGTCCATTGAGTTGGCACTACGGTGGCGAGCTGTTAAATACCTCGCCTGGTAGACAGGAGTTAGTGGGTTCGATCCCGATCCCGACACCTGTATATTTTGAGTTTCCATGTCTCTGTCTCCCTGAGGTCGCGTGGATTTTTATCCGGGTCCCCCGGTTTTTATTTCCGCATTTAGAATCAACGTGCATTTAGAGTATTTGGCTGCAAGAAATTAACACGTGATAAGCCACTTCGTTAAGCTATCATTTGTGGCCAGGACGCGACTGAAAAAGAGCTATATAGCTCAGTGGGGCCTTACCTGATCAAATAAAACATTTTAATGTTTTTATATGTTCCATGGTTCTGTTCTGGGTGACCAGAGTCGCTACACACTGCTGGAGAGTTTTTAATTTTCCATTTGTGCTTGAAGTATCTGCTGTGGTCCATAAACTTTGCAGAAGATCGAATCCGGAGGATCTTCAGCATTGGGTCTTTCACAGCCCTAAAAGATAATTTATGTTTTACAGTCTACACATGAGTGTAAATGTTTTTTGAAGTTCATTGAAATCCTTGGTTTAATAATTATGACCGCTTACACTGGAATGACCAATGTTGGCCTTCAGGCTTGTGGTTACGATTTTAACACTTTTTTAAATATTAGAAGGACATTTGACTTTCATTTCAATTCACCGTCCACAGTATTGCACGAAGGCATGCACACATGCATGCATGTGCGTATGCACAACCAAAACTCCAAGAGACGACGGCCCTTACTTCACTGCAATTTGCGCGGGGGTTTTGATGCATATTGGCAGGACAGTTTTTGACAGTTTTGAACAAAGCTTATGATAAATGCGCTGAGGGATTTTGCATGTTGAAGCCTGCGGAGGGTTGAGAATACTTTAAGGAAATGTATAATGGGGTGAAGGCAGTGGTTATGGACAAAGAGGTGTGGTTTGAAGAGTTTGAAGTTATCGGGGTTATGCCAGAGATCAGCGTTAAGACAATTGCTATTTGTCATATCTGTTGCAATTCGTTGAGTGAGTGAGGAAACTGAAAGGAGGAGCATTTTGGTTGCTCATGTGGCTGTTATGGCAGTTGGAAGGGGAGCTGAAAGCCAGATGGCTGTTATGGCAGTCGGAAGGAGAGCTGAAAGCCAGGTGGCTGTGATGGCGCAAATGTCTTGGAGTAGGGAAAACGAATGGTCATTTCCCAGAAAAAAAGAGGCCAACGGTCAGTAGGAAAGGATGACGTTAATATTGTGTACAGAGTGATGCACATAAAGTGCAGGCCAAAGTAATTTTAGAGTAGTTAAGTATAAAAGAGAGGAAGGATGGTGTAAGTTGGAGGTCAGGGAAACAGTTGAGACAGGACGGCACAAATGGATAGAGGTTTAAGGAACTGTACACGACAGAGAGATCCCAGTCAAATTTCCGCTTGTGCTGATGAAGGTCGCGGTGACAGCATGTTGAGGAGGATGGTCCGGATCTCCCTTTTCCTCGCCACAGCTCTTCCTGGGGAATTTCCAGGCGTTCCCAGGCTAGCCGAGAAACATAGTCCTGCCAGCATGTCCTGGGCCGTTCCCGGGGTCTTCGCCCAGTGGGATGTGCCCAGTAGAGTTCCAGGGCGAGTCTACTGGGGGGCATCCTTACCAGGTGCTAAAACCACCTAAACTGGTTCCTCTCGATCTGGAGGAACAGCGGGATCGACTGAGGTGCTCCTGGATTACCGAGCTCCTCAACCTATCACAGAGTGAGCCTGGCAACCCTGAGGAAAAACCTAATTTTGGCCCCTTGTACCTGTGATTTCATCCTTTCGGTCATTACTCAAAGCTCATGACCATAGGTGAGGGTGGGAATTTAGATCAACCTGTAAATCGAGAGCTTTGTTCGAGGACTCAGCTCCCGCTTCACTTCCATGGAACGGTACAGCGCCCGCAACACTGCGGACGCTGCACCAATCTGCCAGCAGATCTCCTGCTCCAACTTACCATCACTCGCGAAAGAGACCCCGAGGTACTTAAACTCCTCCACCAAGGGCAGCTGTTCCCCCCTCACCTGGAGAAAACAATTTACCATCTCAGATTTGGAGGTGCTGATCCTCATCACAGCCGCTTCGCACTCTGCATCAAACCGTTCAAGTGCATGCTTGAGATCAGAGAGTGATTAGGCAAAGAGGACAACGTCATCTGCAAAAAACAGCGACGCCACCTCCATGCCCCCATACTGGATACTCTTCATACCTCGGCTTTGTGTTTGATATCTTCTCCATGAAAATCACAAACAGGAGTGGAGACAAGATGCACCCTTGTCAGAGTCCAACACCCACAATAAACGACTTTGATTTAAAAGCAAGAATGCGGACACAGCTCTCGATCCAGGAATGGAGGGTCCAGATAGTGCACAAAAACAGCACCGGTACGTCATACTCCTGCAGCACTGCCCACAAGACATTGTGGGAACACGGTCATATGCTTTCTCCAAGTCTACAGAGCAGAGGTAGACTGGAGAAACATACTCCCATAACCCCTCATATTTGTGAGAGGGAAAAGAGATGGTCCATTGTTCCACAACCATGACGGAATCCGTATTGTTCCTCCTGAATCTTGACCATCGCGCGGAGCTTCCTCTCCAACACTCTGGCATGGGCTTTACCTGGGACGCTGAGGAGTGTGATTCCTCTGTCGTTGGAGCACACCCTTTGGTCCCCTTTTGAAAAAAAATGGGAACCATGACCCTAGTTTGCCAGTCCAGTGGCACTGTACCCACCTTCCGTGCAACATTGAAGAGGCGTGTTAAGCACGACACTCCTGCACTGTCCAGCACTTTTAACAATTCTGGGCAAATCTCGTCCACCCCAGCAGCTTTGGCGCTATGAAGGCCCTCGACCGCCACAGTGACTTCCGCAACTGTGATGGATCTGACCACACCAGCTGTTTCATGGGATGCATTGTGAAAGGAGGGCATGTCCACCGGGTTGAGGAGCTCATCAAAGTGTTCCTTCCACCTCTCGACTATCTCCTTAGTTGAGGTCAATGTTACGCCACCCTTACTGAAAACAGCCTGGGCCACGTCCCATCGACCCCCCCTAGATATTCTGCTTTGCCAGAATATCTTTGAGGCTGCCCAGTAGTCCCTTTCCATGGCCTCTCCGAACTCCTTCCACGCTCAGGCTTTCGCTTCAGCGACTGCTGTAGCTGCGCCCTCTTGGCACACCGGTACCTCTCAATCGGGTCAGGAGACCTTTTTCCAAGAATAGCTCGGGAAGCCTCCTTCAACTCGACAGCTTCCCTCATTACTGGTGTCCTAGGGTTGCCGCCATGACAGGCACCAACTGCCTTCAGGGCACAGCTTTTCGCAGATGCATCCACAATCGAGGTCCTGAACATCGTCCACTCAGACTCGATGTTCACGACCTCCCCTCGAGTGCAGGAGAAGTTTTCCCGGAGGTGGAAGTTGAAATATTTCTGCACTGGGTCCTTCCGCCCAAACTATTCGTTTGGGCCTTCCACGTCTAACTGATCCCCAGGTGGTGTCACTTAACAGCTATGCCCCTCTCTTCACTCAAGTGTCTAGAACATACGGCCTTAGGTCCAATGATACAACTAAAAAGTCAATAATTGACCTGTGGCTCAAGCGGCTCTGGTATCAAGTACACTTATGAGCATCCTTATGTTCGAACATGTTGTTTGTTATTGGCATTCCGTGACTAGCGCATAATTCCAATAACATCTCACCCTTCAGGTTCACATCAGGGGGAACATTCCTCCCAATCATGCCTCTCCAAGTATCTCCATAATTTCCCAAATGAGGATTGAAGTCGCCCAGTAAGGCTATGGAGTCGGTAGGCAGCACTCTGTCGACGACTGCACCCCACTGTCTCCAAGAAGGCCGAATACTCTGAACTGCCGTTTGGTGCATAAGCACAGACAACAGTCATAGTTTTCCTTTATGAGACCAGAAGTATCATTGAGGCGATCCTGTCATCCACTGGGACAAACTCCAACTGAACAGCACCCAGCTTGTGAGTATCCCCACATCCGCCCGGGGCCTCTGACCAGGGGTTACTCTGGAAAAGGGGAGAGATAACCTCCAATCGAGAAGTTTGGTTCCAGTGCCAATGCTCGGTGTGGAGGTGAGACCGACTATATAAAGTTGGTACCTTTCCACCTCCACCAGTTCTGGCTCCTGGTAAAACTGAATGGGGAAAATATATCAAGTGATACGACCCAACGCTGTTATGTGGTGTAGAGATGTGAGCTTGATGGAAGAGTTCACAAAAAGTTCTTGAAAGGATGGAGATGAGAGATGATATTGGGACGTTGTGATTTGATAGCATGAAGGAGTGTTTAAGTCTTCACAGTGGTTGCAGACATCACAAGATGGTATGGGAGGCTTCGATGGGTTTGGGCATGTGTTGAGAAGTGACAAAGTGACGCTAAGGAAGAATAACTAGAAGTGCTTGAAAGGATGGAGATGAGAGATGGATAATTGGAGACATTGTGATTGGACAACATTAAGGGGTTTGAAAGCCTTCACAGTGGTTACAGACATCGTAAGACGGTATGGAATACTTCGATGGGTTTGGGCATGTGTTGAGAAGTGACAAAGTGACGCTAAGGAAGAATAACAAAAAGTGCTTGAAAGGATGGAGATGAGAGATGATATTGGAGACGTGATTGGACAGCATGAAGGAGTTTTAAAGGCTCCACAGTGGTTACAGATATCACAATATGGTATGGGAGACTTCGATGGGTTTGGGCATGTGTTGAGAAGACGATGTCATCGAAGGACTATGGAGAGAGATCCTGGTGCATAGGGTCGAAAGAGTAAAGGGAGACCGAGGGTGAAATGAAAGAATGTGGTGGAATGAGATATAAGGATTATCGATGTGACAAGAGAAGAAGCATAGTGTAGAGGTTTGTAGAGAAATAATCTGAGCAGCCAATCCCGTGCAATAATGGGACATTTGTCTTTGAAGTGGAAGAAGATTGGCGGGACAAGTGGCGGTGATCGCGTAAATATATAAATGTGTCGTTAAAACCCACCGCCACCCGGCACGACCAACTAGTAAGGGTTGTCACGTAAACAGAACATACCAATTCGTCACTAGTACAGCACACCGGTGTTGGAGAGCCAAGCCACAACATTTACAATCTGAGTACTCAGATAGTGACGAATTGGCATGTTCTGTTTACGTGACAACTCTTACTAGTTGGCTGTGTCGGGTGGTGGCGAGTTTTAACGACACATTTATACATTTACGCAATATAACCCAAAAAAACCTCATGGATTATATTGGTTGCGAAAGCAAATGGTGATTTGACCATTTTTTTCTGTCAACAAGAATTAGGCCCAATGCCTCTTCTGTAATGCTGCGGTCACATTGCCAAAATTGTACATTAAAATAAATAGACACGGCTTGGTTTGGCCACAGAAAAGTAAACTGAAGATTTAGGTCCATAAACTTTGATGGGCATTCTGGAGCATTGTTTTACCGGCAGAATTTGTCTCAAGCCGACAAACAACGGGACTCATTTTGACTTTCTTAAATCTCATCAGCTTCAGGGTTGCCTCCTATGTTGTATTTTAATGTTTGCTCACCGGGAGTGATGATATTTGTTGTGTTTTACCACGTAGCTATGTGTAGTGTTCGACTTTACGCAGACAACTTCTGTCTTTCTTCGAACACCGCTTAAATTTACAACATTCCACATGTCCTCCACACTCCACAGTATCCTGGTCACCACGGCTCGCTCGCCGTGCTCCGCTCGTCTCGCTCACCACCTTTGTCTCCCCACTATCACTTCACTTGCTTCGCAATCAGTGACTCCCCGTTCAGCAACTCCGCACACAGCGTCTTCGCACACAGCGACTTCGCACACTCCGCACACAGCGTCTTCAGCTCCGCTATCGCTACGCTCTCTCCACTGCTGGCTATTCTCCTCAGCTCCTCCGCACACAGCGTCTTCACACACAGCGACTTCGCACACTCCGCACACAGCGTCTTCAACTCCGCTATCGCTACGCTCACTCCACTGCTAGCTACTTCGTCTTGCTTCAGCTTTGCTATCGCTACGCTCACTCCACTGCTAACTACTTCGTCTTGCTTCAGCTTCGCTATCGCTACGCTCTCTCCACTGCTAACTACTTCGTCTTGCTTGAGCTTCGCTATCGCTATGCTCACTCCACTGCTAACTGCTTCGTCTTGCTTCAGCTTCGCTATCGCTACGCTCACTCCACTGCTAACTACTTCGTCTTGCTTCACACTCTGTTCCAACTCCGTTTCCCACTCTGTCTCCAAACTCTGTTTCCAAACTCTGTTTCCAAACTCTGTTTTTACTCCATTTCCAAACTCCACGTCTTCCTCGTCCAGCTCCCAACTCCAACTCCCCGCTCTCTGTGTCTCCCCCAATTTTTCCCCATTCTCATTATCGCTAATTACTTGGCCCGCGTGCCTCCGCACGCTTCGCGTCCTCAAACACCTGCCTTTCTCCAGACATCTCGACGCCTCCTCGCCCTTGACAACAGCCACAGCCAATCACCGCCGTTGCTGATCCTCTGGCTTAATTGGCCCAACCGTTACCTCATCATCCCAGCCTTTGCACCTGGCTGTCCTAACACAACCCACACTGTTTTCGCCTTCTCCACAGGCTGACCCAAGATAACCCCACACTGTCCGTGTGATCATGCAATCGCGCAGTTCCCACAACACACCTTCATACTCCACTACATATGGAAGACCACGTTGAAGGTTGTCGTTTTCTACCCCACAATTGCAAATGTAGATATGAGAATAAAAGTTTTTGGTGAAAATGTATATACTTGAGAGAAGACAAATTGGCAAAGGAAATGCACGAAAATGAATAATGTTCAACATGTCAAATGACACTTAATGTACAATAATAATTTACAGTGCCTTGTCAATTTACTGGTGGATGAAGACCTCCCCATGCCTTGTCAGTCATGGGGGATTTTTTTTGTAACCATATTTCAAACACACTCGCACAGTGCATCTGAACCAAGCTAGCAAGGGGATCTCATTATATAAGGGGGCAGTAAAGGTGTGGGGGAGGGGAGGGACTATGGCCCAGGACCGATTCAGATAGTAATCCACCACTATTGTTTGCCGTGGCTCGGAATCAATTTCAGGTAGTCGGCTCCATAGCACAATGTGGTAACTGCTGCACTATCGCTTCGCCCCGTTATACATTATATACGGCATCGTTTTTTACGGACTCTCTCTCCTTGTTGGGATATTAGGACGGGGGTGTATTGCTGTTGGTTTATTGAGACAGCTGACTATATGAACATTTACTGTACTCTACAGTCCTCATTCTATTCATGATGCGGTTGTCTTGTATATACAGTTCATGTTAGGTTGCCTTTTTTGTATCACTGAAATCGAATAAAATTACTGCCTAAAGTGAAGTGTTTATAAATATGTTTGTCATGTTTTTCTCACATTAGTGAAAAGGTTGTAAGGGCAGCTATTATGCAGGTCAAACCAAGCCCACTCGTGAAAAAGAAATGATTATGCAAGTTAATTGTAAAACATCTATCTTGTAGACAAGTGTAATGGAGGACTCTGGAGACAATAACTGTCGAGGCACGTTCTTTATTTATATTACTCGTACTCACGCTACACGACCGACTGAGCACAATGTAACGCTGACCGTCAAGCTCGACGGCGCTAACTGAATGGATATCTGGCTGACTATCCAGCAGTGGCGACGTCGGGTTGTTGTTGTTGTAGGTGGCATTGTGGCTCCAGTGTTGCCGCTTTCGAAGTGGAGAGACCAAGTGCTACAAAAGCGCTTGCAAATGGCAACATCACCCCCCACACTTTCGCCACGTCGGGTCGATGGCAAGGATGGCAGCGACGACGAGGACGACTTCCATGGCGAGACGACCCTGATTCCCACGGACAGCCCTGAGCTCCCTCTCTTGCCCCCTTTTATACTTCCAGCGGGGCCCGGCCCTGCCCTGTCCACGCCCCCCTTCTCGAACCTTCTAGCTGGTTCTAGGAGCTCAAATATGGATCCCTTCCATGACCCTTGGCCCAGTTCTTATCCCTTCCATGACCTTTGCCCCAGTTCTTCTCCTTGTCGACTTTCCCGTGTATGCTCTCCCCCTGGGTGGGTACACCCGCAATTGCTACTTCTCTCCGCCAGTCGGCACTGCTACACTACACAAGTATTTAGGCTGGGGTCCTAGTCTGTCCACAAATGGTTTTAAGATTCGTAATTAAGAAGGAATAAAAACCCCTTAATAATACACCTCTAAGCAATCCGATGATGGGATTGCATTATAGACATCCAATAAATCCATCGGACGATTTCAAATTTTCAGCCGAGGTCTGAAATCTCAACCAAATCTGACCTAACCAGAAACTTTTTGGATTGACTTTAAAAAGCACAAATAGAAAACATGTTTTAAATGCAATTAATTATTTAAGTGGTAAGGATTACTATTAAGAGTAAATAACTTGGTACTCATTTGTTTTCTGTGTTAACCTAGGGGTGGCTCTGTTATGGCTCGCATACAATGTGCCATGCTTTCCTTTTCCACTTTCACATCTGGACCGAGCCAGTATACCCATTCCCACTGTGCCTCGTTCTTCCTGTCTGTGATCTTCATCGAGAACACCACAGAGGTTGTTAATGTTAACCAAAAATAGTTTTCGTATTCCTCTCGTTTGTCTTCTTTAGTCTCCCCCTGTGCCGTTAATAATTCATTCTAAGCGCTTTAATAACAAATAAACATGGATTAATATTATCAACACAACTCAACTCTTCAGCTTCGCTTAAACATATCTGTATTAAACTCCTCAAATAAAATTAACACACGGGCCACGATTAATAAATAGCGGCATATTTGCAAGTCAACATTAACCACATTATTCGGAGCTCGAACCAAGTAAAGCGCCAGGGAGAGATGACCTCTCAAGCAAATTGCTGAGGGAATGGTGGTGTTTGTGTGTAGACTACCCTATGTGACATCACCACAACTTTCTGGTCCACTGGAAGGGTTCCGCCGGATTGGAGGAGACCACACTGATTGCAGCAACTACCAGGGTATCTTCCCTCCTCAGTGTGCCGGGAAAGGCCCTGGCAAGTATTATTAAACACTAGTCTTTTGTCCATCCAAGGACGTGTGTATTGCAGTAAATCTGAAACTTGCAAGCGTAAAGCAGACCGCGACGTGATATTCATTGCATCAATGTATGTGCAATTTGTAAGGGCGCGGTGACACAGGCCTATTTCATTTATAGGTTATAATCCCTTCTTCATCATGACGTCCTTTTTACTTTGATGTCTCAATATCGTTATGGAGATCGCGTGATGTGAGGGTTCTGCCTTTGTAGTGAGGGTTGTAAGTTGACGCCGAGGAGGGGGAAGGAGGCACCTCGGCCCCCCATGTGGAGTGACGTCAGCCGCTAATTATTATGAAGGGGGGTGTCCATTTGGAGGATGTCACCTTATAATGATTATTAATGAGGGGGCTGTTCGATGTGGAGTTAGGTCACGTGCTTATGATTATTAATGAGGAGGGAAGATGCTCCATGTAGATTGACGTCATCTGCTCTTGATTATTAATGAGGGGGGGGGTCCATTTTGAGCACGGCACCTGCTAATTAATATTAATGAGGGGGGCTGGTTGACGTGAAGTGAGGTCACAAGCGTTAAGGCCAGACATTCCTGGGTGATTATAGTAGGTACTGCCTTACCAGACATGCTGAGGAGAATTGCGGAGCCCCAGTCCTGCATGGACGCCATTTTGCCTGTCCGTCTGCGACAGCAGAGGTGTAGAGCATTTCAAAAGGAACTACATCTCAGATTTTTTGACCTGGTCAATGCCTATCATACCACCAATCGCCGAGGACTGGGTTATTCTTCGTGCTTTCAGAGTCCCAGACCATCTGCTCACAATCATTAAGGATCTTCATGATGGTGGGTAGGCCCGAGTAAAGTGTGGCTGGGTGTGGGAGCCATTTCCTATTTGCCTTTCTATTTTCTATACTCTTTGGTTCTTTCGGTAAAGTCACGTAGGTGTAAAATAAAATAAAATAAATCAGAACGTTTCGGGCGCAACACAAGCGTCTGTCATCAGATGGGAAAGCATGATCTGCTGGTCAGGCAGACTGGTTTGAAAGGTTTGAAATGGGTGTAGCCCAAGGGTCATGAAGAAGTGGGCGAGGCAAGTGATGTTAATGTGAAAAATTAGCAAGTAAATGTATTATCGGAGAGCGACCTCCTCGACGAGGGCACGGAAGTGGCTATGTTAATGTGAGAGATTAGCATGTTCATGTGAAATATAAGAGTGGTGCAATCCAAAGGCATGAGAGTGCAACCCGAAGGGTGCAATCCAAAGGGCATGTGAGCATGAGAGTGCAATCAAAAGGCATGAGAGTGCAATCCAAAGGACATGTGAGCATGAGCGATCTAAGAGAGAGGCATAGAGAGAGACAGAGTCAGAAATAACAGCTGACATAGGCAGGTAGGATGGAAACAGCACAGTCAGTTAAGACTTTACCTGGTTAATAACGTCCCTCCAATGATTGCTCAGTTTGTGCCTATCCTCTCGGTTGAAGTTGTGTCTGTGTTTATATATATGGATGGCTTCATGAACAAATCTCTGAAGGTAGCCGGTAGGTTTGCAGAATACCTCCGTCTTGGAAAAATAAATTTCGTGTGAGCCCACAGCATTAAAACAATGATCAGCAACGGCAGAGGTATTGGTCCTACCATGTTTCAGATCTGCCTTGTGTTCACGAACGTGGTCCGAGACATGTCGTTTCGTTTCCCCAATGTAACTGCTGCCGCAACCACAACTCAGTTTGTAGACTCCACGGTATTGCATGTCAGGAATCACATCCTTTACAGATGGGATTAAATCACGGATTTTGTGTACTGTGTTGAAACGAACCTGGATCTTGTGTTTGTTTAAGATTTTGGAATTATTTTTGGTAACCCCTGCTATGTACGGTAAAGTGATGGTTTTGGTTGGATCCTCAGAAGGTTGTCTCCACATGGCTGGGGAGACAGCTTTGCGGATTGTACGGTCTGAGTATCCGTTCATCCTGAGGGCTTGGTGTACGTGCTCCAACTCACTGGCTAGGTGGTGCTGATCGGAGATGCAACGGGCCCTATGGTGTAGTGTTTTGATGAGATAATTATTCTGGCCTGGATGGTGGTGGGAGTCAGGCTTTAGATAGGCATTCATGTGGGTGGCTTTCTTGTAGACCGAATGTCCCAATGAGCCATCAGGTCTCTTCTCGATCAAAACATCCAGGAATGGTAGCTTGCCATCTTTTTCCACTTCCATGGTGAATTTGATAGATGGGTGTATGGAATTGATGTAGCTAAAAAATTGGTTCAGTGCTTGCAAGCCATGTGGCTAGATGACGAATGTGTCATCTACGTATCTCTTCCACAAGGAAGGACGTAGGGTGGATGTCTGGATGGTATGTGTCTCAAATTTATCCATGAAAACATTCGCTACCACTGGCGATAAGGGATAACCCATTGGGGTACCTTCATTTTGTTTGTAGAATGTACCATTCCAGGTGAAGTATGTGTTGGTAAGGCAGTGCCTTACCAAAGTTAGTACATCTGGATTCAGTCCTTGTTGGACCAAGTCTTCAATGATTGCAATGGTGTCAGGTACAGGTACATTGGTGAACAGAGAGACTACATCGAAACTGACAAGCAAATCATCTGGAGACAGTGAGATGTCCTTGATTAGAGAAACCAAGTGAGCTGAGTGAAGTACAGCCGAGGTGGACTTGCCCGTGAAAGTAAGCAGGGTCTCAGAAAGAAATCGGGCCAGTTTGTAGGTGGGTGAGTTAATGGTGGAGACGATAGGACGAAGCAGGGTAAATACTTTGTGGATTTTTGGAAGGCCATAAAATCTGGGTGGTCTAGTAGCCGAAGGTTTTAGGGAGCTCTGCTTGGTCTGATCGATTAGAGAAGTCGATTTAGTGATGATATTTTTTATTGTTGTGGCTAGGCTGTTGGCGGGATCTCTGTTAATTTTGGTATAGCTACCATCATTAAGAAGGTCTTGAATTTTGTTGCTGTAAGTGGTTTCATCCATGATGACAGTGGCATTGCCTTATCGGCTGAGAGGATGACAATGTCATCTCTGATTTAAAGCTTTCGTGACTGCAGAGATTCATATTCTTGGTTCTTTCGGTAAAGTTACGTAGAAGGGAAACAATAAAATAACATATATTTGTATTATTTTATTGTTCCCCTTCTATGTGGCTTTACCGAAAGAATCAAGAATATAATGTCATCTCTGTATTTTTTAATTTACAGAGTTCAAAACGCTCATCCTTGCGGATGTTGCTAATGGGTTTCTCAGCGTTTATGAGGATAGCAGCGATTTCAGATCTAGCAACGTCTGCCGGGATGTGTCCCAACCCTTTGAGGGCTACGTCGACCTGGGAAATTTTTCATCCACTGGGATGTTTTTAGGGGTGACTGCGAAATTCAACCCTTTAGCTAGTACCGATTTTAGGCTGTCGGAAATTGGGACGTTACTCTTGGTGGACTTGTATATGTATGTATTTCTACCGACCGTGTACCTCGTATTTTTCATTCTATCTATGCTGATATGTGCAATTTAAAGGTTGCACACGAAATTTAACACTCTTCTGAATTTCGTGGTCCGCCAGGAAGTGTCTAACTGTGTTGTTGGCCTGACTGGATGTGCTTCACATAATGTTTTTTCAGGTTTGTTGAATTCTCGTCTCTCATCTTTTTGTTGTATTTAACTTCATGATTTGTTCTTGACACCTGATGAAGATCGCTTGCGTTGTGATCAAAACGTCGTGATTGTTTTTTGTTTTAATATAATTTTATTGTATTTCTACATACGTGACTTTACCGAAAAAACCAATGAGTAATCTGGTTAACATTTAACTTTTTTACGTGTGGCTCTGGCTTCTTTTCAGACAGGAGGTTGAATTTAGTGATCAAGTTAACTTTACATTTGGTTGACATTGAAATAGTAGAAGAAACTGTCATGTTATCTACATGGTCTCAATCAGAAGTGGGCATCTTATCTGTTAATTTTAAATGTGATTGTAAGAGAGTCTTGTCTAAATTATCAAGTTCAAATCGGAGCAATGTTATTCTCTCTGAGATTAGCGATAGGCTAGCTTTGAACAAGATCTGTTTAGCGTTAGGAGAAGTGACAGCAGCAGATGTTTTCATGGAGAAATTTGAGAATTTTGAGACGGATGCCATCCAGACATCCACCCTACGTCCTTCCTTGTGGAAGAGATATGTGGATGACACGTTCGTCATCTGGCCATGTGGCCTGCAAGCACTGAACCAATTTTTCAACCAGATCAATTCCATACACCCGTCTATCAAATTCACCATGGAAGTGGAAAAGGATGGCAAGCTACCATTCCTGGATGTTTTGATTGAGAAGAGACCTGATGGCTCGTTGGGACATTCGGTCTACAGGAAAGCCACCCAAATGGATGCCTAAAAACCATCACTTTACTGTACATAGCAGGGGTTACCAAAAATAATTCCAAAATTTTAAACAAATACAAGATCCAGGTTCGTTTCAACACAGTACACAAAATCCGTGATTTATTCCCATCTGTAAAGGATGTGATTCCTGACATGCAATACCGTGGTGTTTAGCAACTGAGTTGTGGTTGCGGCAGCAGTTACAGTGACGGAAAAACGTATTTGATCCCCTGCTGATTTTGTACGTTTGCCCACTGACGAAGAAATGATCAGTCTATACTTTTAATGGTAGGTTTATTTGAACAGTGAGAAACAGAATAACAGCAAAAAAAATCCAGAAAAACGCATTTCAAAAATGTTATAAATTGATTTGCATTTTAATGAGGGAAATAAGTATTTGACCCCCTCTCAATCAGAAAGATTTCTGGCTCCCAGGTGTATTTTATACAGGTAACGAACTGAGATTAGGAGCACAATCTTAAAGGGAGTGCTCCTAATCGCAGCTTGTTACCTGTATGAAAGACACCTGTCCACAGAAGCAATCAATCAATCAGATTCCAAACTCTCCACCATGGCCAAGACCAAAGAGCTCTCCAAGGATGTCAGGGACAAGATTGTAGACATACACAAGGCTGGAATGGACTACAAGACCATTGCCAAGCAGTTTGTTGAGAAGGTGACAACAGTTGGTGCGATTATTCGCAAATGGAAGAAACACAAAAGAACTGTCAATCTCCCTCGGCCTGGGGCTCCATGCAAGATCTCCCCTCGTGGAGTTGCAATGATCATGAGAACGGTGAGGAATCAGCCCAGAACTACACGGGAGGATCTTGTCAATGATCTCAAGGCAGCTGGGACCATAGCCACCAAGAAAACAATTGGTAACACACTACGCCGTGAAGGACTGAAATCCTGCAGCGCCCGCAAGGTCCCCCTGCTCAAGAAAGCACATATACATGCCCGTCTGAAGTTTGCCAATGAACACCTGAATAATTCAGAGGACAACTGGGTGAAGGTGTTGTGGTCAGATGAGACCAAAATTGAGCTCTTTGGCATCAACTCAACTCGCCGTGTTTGGAGGAGGAGGAATGCTGCCTATGACCCCAAGAACACCATCCCCACCGTCAAACATGGAGGTGGAAACATTATGCTTTGGGGGTGTTTTTCTGCTAAGGGGACAGGACAACTCACCGCATCAAAGGGACGATGGACGGGGCCATGTACCGTCAAATCTTGGGTGAGAGCCTCCTTCCCTCAGCCAGGGCATTGAAAATGGGTCGTGGATGGGTATTCCAGCATGGCAATGACCCAAAACACACGGCCAAGGCAACAAAGGAGTGGCTCAAGAAGAAGCACATTAAGGTCCTGGAGTGGCCTAGGCAGTCTCCAGACTTTGATCGAAAAAAAATCTGTGGAGGGAACTGAAGGTTCGAGTTGCCAAACGTCAGCCTCGAAACCTTAATGACTTGGAGAAGATCTGCAAAGAGGAGTGGGACAAAATCCCTCCTGAGATGTGTGCAAACCTGGTGGCCAACTACAAGAAACGTCTGACCTTTGTGATTGCCAACAAGGGATTTGCCACCAAGTACCAAGTCATGTTTTGCAGAGGGGTCAAATACTTATTTCCCTCATTAAAATGCAAATCAATTGATAACATTTTTGACGTAAAGTCTTTGACGTAAAGTCTTAACTGATTGTGCTGTTTCCATCCTACCTGCCTATGTCAGCTGTTATTTCTGACTCTGTCTCTCTCTTAGATCTATCATGCTCACATGTCCTTTGGATTGCACTCTCATGCCTTTTGATTGCACTCTCATGCTCACATTCCCTTTGGATTGCACCCTTTGGGTTGCACTCTCATGCCTTTGGATTGCACCACTTTTAGATTTCACATGAACATGCTAATCTCTCAGATTTACATAGCCACTTCCGTGCCCCCGTCGAGTAGGCCGCTCTCTGATCTTACATTTACTTGCTAATTTTTCACATTAACATCACTCGCCTTGCCCACTTCTTCATGACCCTTGGGCTACACCCATTTCAAACCTTTTAAAACAGTCTGCCTGAGCAGCAGACCATGCTTTCCCACCTGATGACGGACGCTTGTGTTGCGCCCGAAACGTCGTGATTTATTTTATTTTATACCTACGTTACTTTACCGAAAGAACCAAAGAGAATGGATTCCTGCAGTCACGAAAGCTTCAAATCAAGATTTCTGTTTACTGACAAGGAATGTCCTCTGGCCCCTACACTATTAATGTATTGTTTAAACGCATGCCTATACACGTCACCATACTTCAATAGGTAGTACCATTGAACAATAACAGGTACGGATATTTTAATGCATACAATGGATAGGAGGTACATAATGTACATGCATAATGTACGTTGATTACCATACAAATAACCCAACCGGCAATGGATTACGTAGTCATTTATATACATTCATTAATTCCCCTCCACTTCACGCAAGAAGTGCTCACAAGTGATGTCATCACATCTACCCCTCTATTTAAGGAATAAAACAGGATGATTTCTTCACAAATCTAGTTGTCGATTAAGCTAGTTGTAAGTACTGGCGAAATGTCGTACTCGGATTGTAAAGGTTGTGGCTTTGCTCTCTAACACAGCGGTGTGCTGTACGAGGAACGAATTGGCACGTTCTGTTTACGTGACAAACGTTACTAATTGGCTGTATTGGGTGGTGGGTTTAACGACACATTTATATATTTATGCGATCTAACCCAAAAAAAACCTGCATTGTGGATGATATTGGTCGCGACAGCCTCCAACGCATTAAACAGTTTAAGGGCGGGGGTGGGATTGGAACCCAAGACGCGAAGAACGTGGCATCGATTCCATGTGACGAACGGCGTCGTTGCAGTCCTTTTGAGTGGCTAAGTTAGAAGCGGAACAAGCTTGGATGGTGTGGCCGAATGCGATTTATCGTGATTTACGCTATTTGATATTACTACAGTGAGGGAAAAAAGTATTTGATCCCCTGCTTATTTTGTACGTTTGCCCACTGACAAAGAAATGATCAGTCTATAATTTTAATGGTAGGTGTATTTGAACAGTGAGAGACAGAATAACAACAACAAAATCTAGAAAAACGCATGTCAAAAATGTTATAAATTGATTTGCATTTTAATGAGGGAAATAAGTATTTGACCCCTCTGCAAAACATGACTTAGAACTTAGTGGCAAAACCCTTGTTGGCAATCACAGAGGTCAGACGTTTCTTGTAGTTGGCTACCAGGTTTACACACATCTCAGGAGGGATTTTGTCCCACTCCTCTTTGCAGATCTTCTCCAAGTCATTAAGGTTTCGAGGCTGACGTTTGGCAACTCGAAGCTTCAGCTCCCTCCACAGATTTTTTTTATTTCGATTAAGGTCTGGAGTCTGCCTAGGCCACTCCAGGACCTTAATGTGCTTCTTCTTGAGCCACTCCTTTGTTGCCTTGGCCGTGTGTTTTGGGTCATTGTCATGCTGGAATACCCATCCACGACCCATTTTCAATGCTCTGGCTGAGGGAAGGTGGTTCTCACGCAAGATTTGACGGTACATGGCCCCGTCCATCGTCCCTTTGATGCGGTGAAGTTGTCCTGTCCCCTTAGCAGAAAAACACTCCCAAAGCATAATTTTTCCACCTCCATGTTTGACGGTGGGGATGGTGTTCTTGGGTTCATAGGCAGCATTCCTCCTCCTCCAAACACGGCGAGTTGAGTTGGTGCCAAAGAGCTCAATTTTGGTCTCATCTGACCACAACACTTTCACCCAGTTGTCCTCTGAATTATTCAGATGTTCATGGGCAAACTTCAGACGGGCATGTATATGTGCTTTCTTGAGCAGGGGGACCTTGCGGGCGCTGCAGGATTTCAGTCCTTCACGGCGTAGTGTGTTACCAATTGTTTTCTTGGTGACTATGGTCCCAGCTGCCTTGAGATCATTGACAAGATTCTCCCGTGTAGTTCTGGGCTGATTCCTCACCGTTCTCATGATCATTGAAACTCCACGAGGTGAGATCTTGCATGGAGCCCCAGGCCGAGGGAGATTGACAGTTCTTTTGTGTTTCTTCCATTTGCGAATAATCGCACCAACTGTTGTCACCTTCTCAACAAACTGCTTGGCAATGGTCTTGTAGCCCATTCCAGCCTTGTGTAGGTCTACAATCTTGTCCCTGACATCCTTGGAGAGCTCTTTGGTCTTGGCCATGGTGGAGAGTTTGGAATCTGATTGATTGATTGCTTCTGTGGACAGGTGTCTTTCATACAAGTAACAAACTGAGATTAGGAGCACTCCCTTTAAGAGTGTGCTCCTAATCTCAGCTCGTTACCTGTATAAAAGACACCTGGGAGCCAGAAATCTTTCTGATTGAGAGGGGGTCAAATACTTATTTCCCTCATTAAAATGCAAATCAATTTATAACATTTTTGACATGCATTTTTTCCGGATTTTTCTGTTGTTATTCTGTCTCTCACTGTTCAAATAAACCTGCCATTAAAATTATAGACTGATCATTCCTTTGTCAGTGGGCAAACGTACAAAATCAGCAGGGGATCAAATACTTTTTCCCTCACTGTAGGTGTATGTGTATAAACCAGAGGACCGTAAATGTTTCAAACAAAATCTACACAAACCAACCCCCGTGAAACCCACGGAAGTGACATGCCCAGTGTTGAAACATTCACCCCTCCGGTGAAAAGAATGAAAATGGTATGACCCGAATTGCGTAATCAGTCACA
Organism: Petromyzon marinus; assembly: GCF_048934315.1. Taxonomy (NCBI): domain Eukaryota; kingdom Metazoa; phylum Chordata; class Hyperoartia; order Petromyzontiformes; family Petromyzontidae; genus Petromyzon; species Petromyzon marinus. The sequence continues at coordinate 14,261,444 of NC_133667.1, read as the reverse complement.
AGGAGTGGGAGGCAGACAGAATCCAAAACAAGACCGGTTGGACTTGGAGCGAACAAGTGGAGTTGATGCATGGCTAATCTCTCAAGATAATCTGTGATGTTTTGGGTCATCGGGCAGTCCCGGCCTCACGTGGATGCGTGTACAGCTCGGTCGAGAACGTATCCGGGTGTGCGTCAGGCTCCACCCCCCCCTCCCCCCCCCCTGTTATATGCGTTAACTACCTCGCCCCGATAGAGAGGAGGTCGTGGATTCCATCCCGACCCTGACGCCTGATGAGTATTTGGAGTTGGCGTGCCTCTCTTCCTCGTGGCCGCGTGGATTTTTCTCCGCGTCCTCCCGTTTTCCCCTCCATAATTAGAAACACGCTCTTCGAGTGTTTGACTGCAATACATTTGCACGTGATGATAAGCCACTTCGTTGAGCTTTGTGGCAGTTCATAAATGACGTCACGCGATTTTGGACGATTTTTGACCCCCCCCCCCCTAGTCACACGGCGACACAAAAAGTCAGACCCCCCCTCAAATATGACGTCACAAAGCTCTGCCCCCCCCCAAAATAAAACATGCTTCAAATCGCTTTAAACGATTGTCATTGTAGTGCGTATTGAATGTGGCGCTGCACTCTGATGTTGTAGGAGAAAACAATGATTAAAAAGTCTATTTAATTAAGTAGAACGTTTTGATTTAAAGCTTTCATGACTGCAGTAATTCATATTCTTGGTTCTTTCGGTAAATTCTCACAACGTTTCGACTGTAACACTAACAAGTCATCATCAGGTGTGAAAACCAACGGCAAGAAACATTTGAAAGAAGTGGCGGTTTGTATTTATTTATATACGTAAGCACCACGGACAGCTATTTGGCAGTTTGTTTATAAGGACGAGTCCATCTATGTTCGGAAAAGAGGAGGGGGGAGACGAAAAATTAATGTATGCTGTCTGAAAGCCACCGTAAGTGTGAAGAATCAATTGAGACCCGAAATGGTTTATCAAATCATTCCAATGATTGCTAAGCCAGAATCCATCTTCTCGGTTGAAATTGTCTCTGTGTTTGTATATGTGGATAGCCTCATGAACGAATCTCTCATGGTAGCCCGATGGCTTCCAAAGAACCTCTGTCTTGGAGAAGTCAATATCATGTGAACCTACTGAATTATAACAGTGATCTGCCACGGCCGAGGTGTTGGTCCTACCGTGTTTTAGGTCTGCTTTGTGTTCACGAATGCGGTCCGAGACATGTCGTTTAGTTTCTCCAATGTTACTACTACCACAGAGGCAACTTAGTTTGTAGACACCAGGGTACTGTATGTCTGGAATCACATCTTTTACAGACGGAACCAGATCACGGATTTTATGTAAGTGTTGAATCGGACCTGGATCTTGTGTTTATTCAAGATTTTGGAGATCTTTTTTCTGATCCCCGCAATGTAGGGTAAAGTGATGGTTTTTAAAGGCTCCTCAAGAGGGTCCACCTTCATGGTTTGAGTGATAGCTTTGCTGATTGCATAGTCGGAGTAACCATTAGCCTTAAGAGCTTGGTGTACGTGCTTGAGTTCACTGCCTATGTGTTCCTGGTCGGATATGCATTGGGCTCTATGGTGCCATCGACGATGGCAGCTATACAAAAATAAAAAGAGATCCCACCCACAGCCTCGTCACACAAACCAACAAAATAATTTCTGATTCAACCGCATTAATTGATCAATCTAAATAGTTTTCGTTGAAACCTTCTACTGCCAGGCCACCAAGATTATACGGCTTACCAAAAATACATAAAGTAGATACACCCCTTCGTCCCATCGTCTCTACTATCAAGTCCCCTACCTACAAACTGGCTCGTTTTTTGTCTGAAATCCTGCGTCCTTTCACTGGAAAAACCACCTCTGCGGTACAAAATTCTACTCACCTGGTATCGACAATCAAGGGTATTTCCCTGTCCCCAGACGACCTTCTTGTCAGTTTTGATGTAGTTTCCTTATTCACCAAAGTTCCTGTACCTGACACCATCGCAATCATTGAAGACTTGGCTCATCAAGGACTAAACACTGAGGTACCCCCCCTGGTGAGACACTGCTTAACCAATACATACTTCACTTGGAATGGAACTTTCTACAAACAAACTGAGGGCACCCCAATGGGCTCCCCCCTATCTCCGGTTATAGCTAACATTCTCATAGAGAAATTTGAGACTGACGCCATCCAGACTGCCACTCTGTGCCCAACCTTATGGAAGAGGTGCGTGGATGACACTTTTGTCATCTGGCCACATGGCCAGCCTGCTCTAGACCAATTCTTCGACCACATCAATTTCATACACCCAGCCATCAGATTTACCATGGTAGTCGAAAAAGATGGCAAGCTACCTTTTTTGGATGTCCTAATAAAAAAGAGACCTGATGGTTCAATGAGCCACTCTGTCTACAGGAAAGCTACCCATACGGATGCTTATCTGAAACCGGATTCCCACCACCATCCATCACAGAAGAATTCTCTCATCAAGACTCTGCACCATAGAGCCCAATGCATATCCGACCAGGAACACATAGGCAGTGAACTCAAGCACGTACACCAAGCTCTTAAGGCTAATGGTTACTCCGACTATACAATCCGCAAAGCTATCACTCAAACCATGAAGAAGGACCCTCTTGAGGAGCCTTTCAAAACCATCACTTTACCCTACATTGCGGGGATCACAAAAAAGATCTCCAAAATCTTGAATAAACACAAGATCCAGGTCCGATTCAACACATTACATAAAATCCGTGATCTGGTTCCATCTGTAAAAGATGTGATTCCGGACATACAGTACCCTGGCGTCTACAAACTAAGTTGCCTCTGTGGTAGTAGTTACATTGGAGAAACCAAACGACATGTCTCGGACCGCATTCGTGAACACAAAGCAAACCTTAAACACGGTAGGACCAACACCTCGGCCGTGGCAGATCACTGTTATAATTCAGTAGGCTCACATGACATTGACTTCTCCAAGACAGAGGTTCTTTGGAAGCCATCGGGCTACCATGAGAGATTCGTTCATGAGGCTATCCACATATACAAACACAGAGACAATTTCAACCGAGAAGATGGATTCTGGCTTAGCAATCATTGTAAGGATTTGATCAACCATTTCGGGTCTTAATTGATTGTTCACGCTTACGGTGGCTTTCAGACAGCATACATTAATTTTTCGTCTCCCCTCTCCTCTTTTCCGAACGTAGATGGACTCGTCCTTATAAACAAACTGCCAAATCGCTGTCCGTGGTGCTAACGTTTAAAAATAAATAAATACAAACCGCCACTTCTTTCAAATGTTTCTTGCCGTTGGTTTTCACACCTGATGATGACTGTTTGTGTTACAGTCGAAACGTCGTGAGAATTTTATTGTTTTATATATATTTTATTATTGTATTGCTTCCCTTCAACGTGACTTTACCGAAAGAACCAAGAATATAAGTAGAACGTGTTGTCTATATTTATTTAAAGTTGCGCATTTTGATGTGACGTCACATTTCTCAACCCCCCCCCCCCTCGTCACATGCCTGACCCCGCCCCCCTAGGTGCGTGACGTCATTTATGGACGGCCCCTAAGCCACTTCGTTGAGCTTTCATTTGTGGCCATGTGGCTTCTCAAAAAGAGCTATATAGCTCAGTGGGCTTTATCTGGTCACGCACCTGGGGGGGGGGGGGGGGGCAGACATTTGTGACGATGTGTAACGATGGGGGGGGGGGGGGTTGAGAAATGTGACGTCACATCAAAATGCGCAACTTTAAATAAATATAGACAACACATTCTACTTAATTAAATAGACTTTTTAATACATGTTTTCTCCTACAACATCAGAGTGCAGCGCCACATTCAATACGCACTACAATGACAATAGTTTGAAGCGATTTGAAGCATGTTTCATTTGGGGGGCGGGGGGGCAGAGCTTTGTGACGTCATATTTGAGGGGGGGTCTGACTTTTTGTGACGCCGCGTGACGTCATTTATGGACGGCCCCCAAGTCACTTTTTGACAACATTTTTCGTTCTCCGCTCACACATAGGTGTCGATGGAGCGCCACCGTTTTCTCGGGTTACAGTATTTGTGAGCCGATCTTAGCTTTCCAGAATACTTTTTGTAGACACACCTGTACCTGGAATACAGAGACTGAATCAAGACAGACCGGACGTAGTTCAATTTCCAGCAGTATTTGTGACATTTAAGCTTTTCAATAACAATGCTTGGTGGCGCTGCTGTCGGTGTTGATTGTAAGAGGTTGCAGGGACGTGGACATCAAGCCTGTGATGGTCTTGTACAGCTGAACCACGGTGCCATCGCCGGTCTGAGTGATAGCACGCTCAGCGCCGCATCGACATGATACCTGCAGGGCCGGTCAGAAGCAGTTTGCATCAAAGGTCTCCCACGAATGGCGTTCACAAGTCTCGTACATCAGCGCAGCAAACGGCTCAAGGTTTATGGACCACTGCACAAGTCGGTGGTCGAACAGACATTGATTGCTCGATGGCCTTGACTGAGGGCGCCTGTCATTCCGCCCTCATGGATCCCACCAATATCTTCAGTGTGGTTATTGACACGCTAAGACTGAACGTTGCAGAGCACTTCACAGAATAACACGCACAAGGGCACGTTGCCCGGTTGACCCAGATGGATGTTCAGGCCGCCGGTGATGACCAATGGCATTGGCCTTAAGCTTTGCATTGAACTGCCCATATAGGACTCACCACTGTGATCTTTACATTGGGTCAAACTTAACATCTCTTAATGTTCGACGGCTTGTGCACCAGATCTTATTTATTCACGATGTACTTGCAAAAAAATCCGCAGACTACCTACTGGATCTCCTCTCTGTTTCAAAGAACAAATTTGACCTCAGGTCTTCGCTCATTTACCAGCTTCACATTCCCTATTGCCGTACAAAAACCGGAGGAAGGGCCTTTGCTATTGATGCCCCCAGGGTCTGGAATGCTATTGCCAATAAATTGCAACTTGAATCACTACCTATGAGATCTTCACTCAAAACTGCTCTAGAGGAGTTGTACACCCCTAGCTGCCACTGCTATTCAGTGACCTAAAATGTGGCTCTAGGGTTTGGTGTTACATGTTATTTATGTAGTTTATTGTTAAAAATTCGTTCACAGTCCCTATGATCACTGTTACATTGCATTTATGGCTTTTATTTTGGTGATTTCGAAAACGTTTTTTTGGTTTTGGCCATGTGTTTTTTTATTGTAGTACGGAGTTGGACTGATGGCCTTAATCTTAGTTGTCTTGTGGTTGTTGTTGTTGTTTGACTTGCATCCCACTGGGATTTTTGCACACAGCGTTGGTGTACGGTGCTATTTCAGGAATATTTTGATGTTCTTTTTCCTGGATTTTCTGTTTGCACAGTCACATAATCACTTTAAGATGTCTTCTTGTTCATGTTTTTGTTTGTTGCGGTTGCACCCGATTCAAGAGCCGAATGGCTCACAGGGCTATACCAAATAAATGGAACTATGGAACTATGGCATATGTCCATCGGGGGGGCTATTCATATAACCAATGCAATAACTTGCCCATACAACATTTTAATCCATATGGTAACCTAGAAACTCAGTGATTGTAAACAATGTGGTTTCCAATAGTAACCAGCGAGCACAAGCAAATTACGTCACACGTGTACAGCGCCCGTTACTTAGCTAGTTAGGAAACCTCACAAAATGGACAATTACCGTAGTTAAAATATGGACGTTGATTAATACGTACATTTATTTCTCAGAAAACCATGTTGGGTCAGTGCAAGGGGGTTACTCGGTTACCTGCCCATACAAAATTGGTAAATTCATTCGGCACATTTGTCCCATGTGACAACTTGATTTGCTTGGTGGTGTTAGGTGGTGGAAGGCTAAGTCTCTTAAATTGGCATTATTAGCAACGTTATGCCATTGGCACACCACAGCAATGGAAGTAGAGTCAACGATGCAATGAATGTATGGGAACGGGAAAAAAAGGAAAGGGGAAATGGAAGAGAGAAGAAAGAAAGAATGAGAACTTAAGAGGGAACAGGGGATGGAAAGGGAATGGAGAAATGGGAATCAAAGTGACAGGGCAGACGAGGAAGGGCCTCGACGCGTCTGTTTTTACAGGGGGTGGCAGGTAAAGGGAGGGGGCCAGAACTGGGGGCGTGGGGGAGGGTGAGCCACACAGAACTCACGTGATTTACGGGAGGCTTGAGGCGATTTAGATACTGCAGAGATGTAGATACATAGATGATTGAGGAGTGATTCAGAGTGTCGGTTGGGTCACACAGAAGTCGCGTGATTTATGGGAAGCTGAAGCTGAGTTAAAAGCGTAACGATAGCGTAGGGAGCACGGGGTGCCTTTCCCTCCCCCCTGGTGGCCAAAGCTACGATTTGGGCCCCCCTTGACAACCATCATGAAATACATTTTCAACAACAGTGTAAAATAATAAAAACACATTTAAAACGCGGTTTAAATATAAATATGCATAAAACAATCTTTAAATTACGTCCCACGTTTGAATTTTCATTTAATTAAAATAAAATATTAGGGACCCCACCCCACCCACCTGACCGATCGCCGCGCCCCACCCCAGGCGCTCGACGATTGCTCTGTCGCCGGTGACCGAGCGCTCGACGATTGCTCTGTCGCCGATGACCGAGCGCTCGACGATTGCTCTGTCGCCGATGACGAGCGCTCAACGATTGCTCTGTCGCCGATGACGGAGCGCTCGACGATTGCTCTGTCGCCGATGACGTTCTCCCGAATCAGCCCGCGCGTCGATAAGGAACTCGAACCGCCCCCCCACCACCATCGACAGCTTCCCGCGTGTTAATGTTAATTGCCTTCGCTATTGTTACTTTTGATATTGTCGTTATTAAGCGGCGCTCGTTTTTCTCGCTTACCCAAAGAATACATTCAGTCAACGTTAATACGGAAAAAAACAACGGCTTTATCTGGCTGCGGGCTGGAGTGGGTGAGTTTTTGCGACGATTATTGGCGTTCTAAGCGGGGGTTGCCTAGGCCTGAGGCCTGCTAGTACGGTTGAGTAATAACACAATTAAACATTGACAACAATAATACTAATTATCAGCCGTGCTCTCTCTCTTTATGAACTGCTGGGTTAAAGTCTTCCTTTGTCCGTTGCTATATCTTGCAGATGTTAATACCTACACAATTAGCCGATGTTATAGCTCTCATCTCCGCCACTGGACCGGCCGCTCTTATAAAATGTATATCCTGTTAAGGGTTATTGTCCGAAACGTCGCCTATATATGCGTGTGTTTTTAAGGCCGCGTTGTTGAGGAATGTATTGCCTTTTGTATGTGCTTTGTGCACCATTGCCAACGCAACTTAAAAATATATACCGGAGGAATCCGATGAGCTATAAAGCTCTTTTTTCACGTCTCAGTAGGGGCACGGGGTCATAAAGTTACAACAAACAATACTGAAATACGATAGGAGTGCAAAGTATAGATAAGGTAAATATTTTAAAGAATATGCAAATAAAGCTAAACAATATACATTTTTTTTAAACGCCCTGTATTTTTTTAACTTACCAGGTAAAACCTAGCGCTGAGCTATTAGCTTTTGTGTGGTGGATTTTTAGTGGCTAAGTTAACTTGTTTTTTCTTCAAAAATCCAAATGTATTTCTACTGGACGAATCCGATGAGCTATGAAGCTCTTTCACAAACGTCAGAGGGTGATGTTTAATGATGTCATGGAATTTCAGCGTCTTCTAGGGGATATGACGATGAAATTATTATCCATAATAGAGGTTTTTTGGGGTTAGATCGCGTAAATATAAACGTGTCGTTAAACCCGCCACCCGACAGCCAATTAGTAAAGGTTTGTCACGTAAACAGAACGTGGCAATTCATTACTAGTTCAGCACACCGGTGTGTTGGAGAGTCCAATTCGAGTACGACGTTTCGCCAGTGATTACAACTAGCATCAGGAAATGTGTCGTTAAACCTGCCACCACCACCCAACACAGCCAATTAGTAAGGGGTTGTCACGTAAACAAAAGGTGCTAATTTGTTACTAGTACAGCATGCCGGTTGTGTGTTGGAGAGTACAATGCAATGATTCATCACGTGTTTTTTGCCTTTTATTAACAGTCAATGTGATGTTTATAACTTTGGGATTTCCTGATTCACGCGTTAAAATTCTTGTTGTCGGCATCACATGCACACCTCCCATTTTTGTATGCAGCTACAGGTACTCTACTTACGAACGAGTTAGGTTCTAGAGGTCTTGTTCGTAAGTCGATTTGTTCGTAAGTCCCAACTTTACTTCTGACGATTCCAAACATGTTGTACGGCATGTACACAAAAACACGGGTCATGGCATTAAAAATTGTATAATCTGTAGATGTAATTGGCTCTTCACTTTCTGCAGGTGTAGATGCCACTTTCTTCACATTCTGCAGATGTAGATGGCACTGGTTCTTCACATTCTGCAGATGTAGATGCCACTGGTTCTTCACGTTTTGCAGATGTAGATGCCACTGTTTATTCATGTTCTGCAGATGTAGATTCCACTGGTTCTTCATTATCTGTAGATGCTGCTGGTTCTTCACGATCTGCAGATGTAGATGCCACCGCCGCCATCTATAGCGCGGCGGTTGATCTTATAACTCTTGGTCCGAACAGGCAACTGGAGGTATGGACCAAGTTTATTCGTATCTCTGAAAGTTTGTAAGTAAAATTTTTGTAAGTAGAAGAGTCCCTCATGGGACCTCCTTTGCCAGTACCAAAATATGAGAATAAGTTTTCCCCTTTCATCTGGCAACAAAACAAAATAGGAGTCCCTGTCCTGCGCTCGGCTCGGATTATTGCATCGCATGATCGGTGCAAGATGGCAACAGGCTTGAGTAGGCCTTCATCCAACGGTGGATAGATCCGGGCCAATGCGAGCTTTTGAACAATGACAGTAAAATAAAGTATATATTACTAGCAGGAAGTACCCGGCGTTGCCCAGGGGAAGATTTAATTCAAAACTTATCTTCTCTTAAAAACATAACATATTAATACACAAATACTAAGCTATTGTGAATGCCCAGCATTCCGTTTGTCCATTTGTCCGTCAACAAAATGATAAGAGGCTTGCAGAAGTCCTGAATTAAAAAGTAATAGAAAGTGGGGAGTAAATAGTTGATCTAAAATGTTTCCAAAAATTGTCGACCCCCCCACCCCTCAAAAATGTTTACCTCCCCATAGGCATTTATACCTACACACTCTACATACAATAGTGAGTAATATCTAGTGAGTCTAGCAGTATTTGGCTCTACAGTAGTATATATTGACTATAGTAATATCTACTGACGCTATAGTAGTACCTGATTGTAGTTGGAGCTACTGATTGTAGTTGGAGCTACTGACCGTAGTAGTACTTACTGACTCTACAGTAGTATACTAACTCTATAGTATCTGCTGACTCGATAGTAGTATCTTCTGACTCTAGCAGTATCTGCTGACTATTGCAGTATCTACTGACTATAGTAATATCAGCCAACTATAGTAGTATCAACCAACTCTATTGTAGTAACTATTCACTCGTATCTGCTGAATCTATAATAGTATCCACTGACTGTAGTAGTAACTGCTAACGCTATAGTAGTATCTGCTGACTATAGCAGTATCAGCTGCCTATTAGCAGTATCTACTGACGCTATAGTCATATCTACTAACTCTGCAGCAGTATATACTGACCATAGTGGTATCTGCTGACTGTAGTAGTATCTACCGACTCTACGGTAGTATCTACCGACTCTATAGTGGTATCTACCGATTCTACAGTAGTATCTACCGACTCTACAGTAGTAGCTATTGACTCTACAGTAGTATCTAGTGACCACAGTAGTATCTACTGACTCTATAGCAGTGTCTACTGACGCTACAGTAGTATCTATATCTCTAAAGTAGTATCTACTGACTCTACAGTAGTATCTACTGACTACAGTAGTATCTACCGACTCTATAATAGTTTCTACCGACTATAGTCATATCTATCGACTCTACAGTAGTATGTACCAACTCTATAGTTGTAACGAGAGTGGTATCTAGTGACTACAATATCTTCTGACTGTTGTGTAGTATCTATTGACTCTATAGCAGTACATACTGACTACAATAGTAGCTCCTGAGTCTACAGTAGTACCTACTGACTCTACAGTAGTATAGACAACTACGGAGCATTGCGCCGGTGAGTCAGGGAGTGCCGTGGTGTGGCCTAGTCCCACGGAGTGTCGCCGGCCTCGGCTAAATTGCCCAGCCGGCCGAGGTGGCATCTTGGCTGGCTGGGGCTGGGCTGCTACCCCCCCCCCCCCATCATCCCCCGGTTGCTCTACAGTAGTACCTACCAACTTTACAGTAGTATCTAACAACTCTATATTAGTAACTGCACACATTGGGGTGTTGCGCTTCTGTATTTTTTCTTCGCCTTTTTAACGCGAAGGAGAACCTCTCACCCATCGCCGCTGAGCGAGCTGGTGTGCGTTGCTAGGGGCAACCGCGAGTCAGCGTTTCCACGCATGCGCAGATGCGTGCTTTGGCGCCACGATCAGCGTAATATAAAGTGTGATTTAATTAGTTAAAATTTGACGGAGGTGAAAAACAAAGCGCTTTTTCGTCCGGGGGCTTAATGTGTTGAATCTGTGTACATTGTTGAAATGTAAACCCAACAGTTTTTCAGTTAAAAGCGTTGCAAGGCGTGTGCGCAGACATATAGACCGAGAGACAGATAGACAGACAAAAAATACTTTTATATATTTGCACAAATACGTGCGGTTGTCAAAGTAACAAATTGAGTGTGGAGCTGCACTCGTCTTTATTGGCGGGCCCTGAACAATTGGTGGAAGTTCCACATTCTCAGGGCAGGGCTGTTCCCGTCCATAGGACGATCACTGTTGACTTGTCACCCACTCTAATGTTGTGGTTTTTTAAAATTCAGAAACGTCTCACAGTCTCAAGACTTTTTCAGGAAGGTCTTGCATTAGGATGTTTGGGCAGCTCCGTTAATGAGCAACGTACAGTAGACACTTGATTATCCACACTAATGACTGGGAGGACGGCCGCAATTTCAAAATCTCGATAATCCAAAAATAGCCATTTTCCTCGGATCTCTATCCCAAAAGCCACTAAATTAGGTATCAATTATGTTTAACTTAACAAAATTGAGTTTGTTACCGAACAAAACAAATGTGGAGGAAAATAATGTATTGATCTAGATTTGATCTAGATTTGAAGTTTTCGTGACTGCAGGGATCCATGTATTGATGCTCGTGATCAGTGATAACACTTTCCTGCTCCCATGCAGAAGACTCGGCCCACTAAGTGGATGGCAGCAGAGCCACGCCAATCAAAATCAATCAAACTCCGCCCACTGTTGTAAAGATATGCAACTACTGTACTGTAGAGGAAATTAGGTGGATTACGGTTTAATCGCAGCACATAATTGTTCGGTTTAAGCACGTGACTTGTAATACACATTTTCAAGAATAACAATTTATAACTGTTTTTAGATTGTTAATTTGGGCTTAAGGGAAAATCTATGAGTTATTAATTTGTCAATCACAGGTGCAGAGTTAATCTGCAAATTGGATAAACCGAACGCAGGTAATCGAAAGTCTACTGTACATCAATCAACGTATGCCACGGGTTTCACAGGTGACAGGCGTGGGCGATGGAATGTGACCGAGTTGTCTTGGCCTTGAGCCCAATTCTCACGCACAGCCCTTTTACCAAACCACTGCTGGATGAGGGCTGTCCCATGCCGTGCATGTGGGGGGGTGGGGCGTGGGCGTTATTTGACCATACTTCACCTAAGGTGTCCAATATGCAACAATCCATGTAATGCCTCATTTCACGCGGGCTGAATTCATCGCTCTGTTTCTCAGGCACGTTCTCTTAGGACGTCCTCTCAGGTATGTTGCCTTCTTTAGCTCAACAACCGGCCATTGTCCCTTCTAATGACATGCTCTGCCCACACCAGGCATCAGGGTGAGGGAGTTCCAGGCTGACGGTGCAGGTAGCGAACGAACGAGGTCCAGTTTTTTCTGTCGCGGTGTGTGAATGCATGTCCATGAATACCAAGCAACCGCCAACAACATAGTGCTTGGATTGGGAATCGTCATCACGATGCATGGGTAGATAACCATAGTTGTCCACTGCACATTTTGTCATTTGTTTTGTAATTTCCTCTGGCTTGTGCCAATATGCTCAAGGTAGTGCCACATCTTTCTGGCACCAATCTCTTTATGTCATCGTGAAGCCATTCTCTTTCCGGTTCCTTCCATTTTTCCGAGCAACACACTTTAACATTTTCTCCTGGTGACCATCCTACATGTGTTCAATAGATAATAACTAATAATTGAATTGCATTGCGCAAGGTCATAGCAGCTTGGAAAAAGAGACTATGGTATTTAATTCCAATGTCCAGCAGCATGATTAAAGAAGCAGAAAGAGAAATATTTTTACTTCCTGAATGGTTGTTGAACACATTATGGTGCTGGACAAGTTTTTAGCATTTGTAGAGGAAACAATGAGTGTAATGTGTACACTTTTCAAGTCTTAAATGTACGCATTCTTGTGTGGTATTCATCACCAGCAGTCCCGCGCCATTGCTGGAAATTCCACATCCGTATGGTGGGACCAGTCTTTCCTGAGGAAATAATATTAATCTGATAATATGTCGCTTAAATGTTAACCGTTGCTCGCATTCTACTTCTACTTCCGTCTCTCCAGGTCTTTTAAAAAATGGCATGTGCTGCCACTGCTTCCTGGAGCGAGGACTTCCCGGCGTGGCTGGAGGCGCAGGGCGTGAACGCGGAGGTGGCCCAGGCCATGGACTCGGAGCTGGGCATCCGGGACTACGGAGTCCTGCGCGCCTGCGTCAGGGACGGCCTCGTGCGGGCCGAGTTGTTGGCCACGGCACGCGACCGCCTGCCCTTCGGCTTCTACGCCGTGCTGCGGCAGGTGGTGAAGGCCCTGCAGGGCGCCGAGCACCATGATGGCGAGACGACGGCGCAATCCGAAACAGCTGCTCTACGCATGGACCTGGTGCTGAGCAGCCTGGTGGATGTGCTGGTCGCGCTCTTTGGTGGCCTTAGCCGGGAGCTGTCGATGTCTATGGAGAAGCTGGGCTCCATGGATGTCGCTTATGTGGGGGGTTTGTCTACGCCGAGCAACAGCGGAGGCACAAAGTACAGACCACCTGAGGGTGATCATCTCACGGCAAAGCTGCCCAATGATTATTCAAACCACAGTGAGTGTTGTTTCTGCTCAAAGAGCTCTGCAGTCCATTTGTTTTTGTGACGCAGAACAATTGTGCTTTGACTTCTTAATTCCAGTATTTTTCCCACTCATGTGGGCTTTGCCATTCTGGTTCTATCGTTCCACTCATTCAAGTCCTGGGCCACATCCACTCCAGAGTTCTTCAAATCCTGGTTCAGCACTTGGAACCACCTCTTTGTCTAGGCCCGCCTCTCGGCGTCCGTCTTGCTGCTCCCATGTTCCTGGTGCTTCCCATGCGCTTAGGGGTGACACATGGTGTGAACCATTGCACTGCTATCACATGCGTGCGTCTGTTTTCCATCGCACAAACTCACAGCTTCCTGGCACAATCGCTACACATGCTGTTACGTATTCAATTTAAATGTCGTATACAAATTTCTATTTTTTACGAAAGGTGAAAATTCTCCGTACACATCGTGATCTAGAGCGCTGTTTGTGATGCATGTAAAGGGAATCCGTTCAACAGGTGAAAGTTAACACACGTGTCTTGTTCCCTGCTACACTCAGATGACACAGGCGAGTTCACAAACGCCGAGGACGAACCGTCGTCGGCAGTCGAGGAGTTTGAGGAGCGCGACTTTAACGGGGAATCTGGTGGGTGCGAGGTCATGGCGTTGCCGGTGATTTTGCTTTCAGCCTAAGGTTGCCACCTTGTCCTGGTTTTCTCAGAATCACCCACTCTTGTGATGTAACTAATGTTACTAATGTTATATCACCATACCTGTCAACCCCTTATCAGTGCCTACCTTATTACATACCAGTTCAGACCGTATTGGTCACCCCGTGCCTTTATGAATCTCAACGTTCATCCGACAAAGTCCAATCACAAGGGAGAAACACGAACAAATGGATAACAAATATTTTTGCCCGTATTGAAACATCTGTAGGCCGTATGGACCTGAACTCAATTTCACTGTACAAGAATACGGGTAAACTGTATGGGTTGACAGGTATGCATGACTCTTTTGATGTAACAATAAAAGTAATGGATTTTGTCAATTGCATAATAATACACCTCTCAAGAAAATGCATTTTAAAAAGGGAAGAACATGTAGCTTGGTCTCTGATGGAGTCTGTAGGCAATGGCCAGACTCATCAGTTTCTAATGTAGTTTCTAGGCACTGTGGCGAGATGTTAAGTACCTCGCCCGGGATACAGGAGGCATGGGTTCGATTCCGACCCTGACACATGTATATTTGGAGTTTGCATGTTCTTCCTGTGGTCGCGTGGATTTTTATCCGGGTCCTCGGGTTTTTACCTCCACATTTATAAACATGGGCTGAAGAGTATTTGGCTGCTATAAATGTACACGTGATAAGCCAATTTGTTGAGCTATCATTTGTGATGGCCAGGTCACTTCTGAAAAAGAGCTGTATAGCTCAGTGGTTCTTACCTTTCCCGCACCTCCGATTAGCACCGTTGGCTACGTACGGTGCGAAAGAAGTTCAACATGCATACACTACCTTGTAAAATGAAAATTGTTTGATAGTTTAGTTGTATGTAAATAGCACGCACGGGATCGCTTTGTGACGCAGTGCTACCGGTTGCTGTCTCAGCAGGGGAGGTGCCGGAGGCATCAACGGGCGGCGTAGCTACAGGAATTAGGTCGGTGGAGACAGGGGTCACCGACCAGCGCTCGTGGTACGGGGTGAAGATGGAGGCGTGCGAAGGTGACGCCGCGTGGCGCTAACGTGTCATTTTTTTTCTGAATAATCCTACATGATCCAAGCCCGTCGCCATCTCTTGCGAAAACCTGCGATGTAATGGTCCACGTAACACACAAGGGCTCATCATTGCTGCTTATTCTCTGTGTACATCCTCTCGGCATGTACTCTTCTTTGGCTGCTGCTCCTTTGTTATGCTCGCCAAATGGCCACCATCGCTTCTCGTGACACACCCTGCAGATGAACACGATGTCTTTCAACTTTTATCTGTATTCTAATCGACGTTTTCCTCTTTTGTATGTATATATGTAGAACTTTTTTCGCACCGTACGTAGCCAACGGTGCTCATCAGAGGTGTGGGGGGATGACAACTAACTAAATACAAAAAATAGTTCTAAAGAAATTATTTTTAGATTTAAAAGTGCGTTGCTCTAGTGGCCTATTATTGAATGGAAGAGCTTTTCAGACGTCTTTGTTTGATGGTAAGCCAAAAGCCGCTGCTATGAGGATGACCCGAGTTCGCGTGATGGTTTATGCTCCTTCACAAGATCAGCAAGGTATTGTCGTTCATTTGTGGCAAGCACTTTCTGTGTAATGAGCGTGACCTTATAATCTATTCATTCGGCAACCAGAAGGCAATGCAGCTCAGCGAGTACTGGACGGACATGGCCGGATCTTGCCAGTTCCCGTCACGACACGTGCCAAATAATTTTGTACAGTTGTGGTCCACCCCGCACAGACGATGGCGATGATGGCAGGCCGACGGCTCGCGCTGCAACTCGCCCGCCGCGTGTCGGTTGCAGATGAGCGAAGCGCGGCGGCGGCGTCGGCAGTGGTGGCGTCGGCGGCGCATCCGCCGTCTCGACGGGGTGCGGAGGGCGGCAGCCGGCGTCTGTCGTGGGGGGAGCCGGGACACCAGATGGACGCCGCCCCCCTCAACGCCCCCGCGGAATCGGCCGGCGGCAAGGGTGGGGGCTTTGGCCTGGCGAGGGGTGAGCATCTGCGGTGGTTGTTTTAGTCGGCTGGTTTTGTGTTTTACATGTGTATGCGTGTTTGGACTTGGACTGGAACATTTCAGAGGACGTTATTATGTAAATGTATGCAAAAAATAATCGTACATGGCCTCGAACAAAACACAGAACAATTTCTATTAAAAAAACTACTTAAATAGTAAATACACTCTGCGTGTGTATATGCACAAGCGTCGTATGTATGCATGTTCAACTTCTTTTGCACCATACGTAGCCAATTGTGCTAATCGGAGGGTGTGTGGGGGGAGCGTGCAATTCTAGCAGCATTTCAAGACAAGCATAATTCTGGACCGGAGTCGGTAAGCTTGATTGCTGATGATGTGTAGTTGTGTGTGAGTGGTGTTATGTATGCGTGGGGTGTTGTATATATGTATGTTGAACTTCTTTGGCACTGTACGTAGCCAACCGTGCTAATTGGAGGGGCGTGGGGAAGGACAACAAACTAAACACAAAAAGCAGTTTTGAAAATATTAGTTTTCGATCTAGATTATTTAAAAGTGCATAGCTCCAGTGGCTTTCTGATATCGGAAGGAGGAGCGTTCCAGACGGCCACGGACTTGTCTGTGAAGTTTGTTTTGGAGTTTTAATGGTAATCTTCGTTCTGTTGGCGACAAACCCATGAAATATTAGTTAAATCTTAGTGTATGAATTTCGTTTTGGTCATCGCCTTTGTCGAGTCGACTAAAGCAGTCAAACGTTTAGTCCATTCACTTGTTAAACGTTGGTGCGAGTGGTGCACACTTTTTTCCTCCACCCCTCTAACATCGTCAGGCCAGCCCATAAATTGAACTCTGGAAATCTTTTCAAGTGTTTGGTCTTCCTAAGTGCACTGCAGTCTCTAATGATGTTAATGAAATTATCTCGGTCTGCTTCTTCATTCAAGCTCGTTTGTATCATCTCATCATTTACGGTACGGTGGGAAGTTGACGTAGTCTTTGTCACGCTCTGATTTTCGTCCACTCAGTTATTGCTGACTATAATAAAAACACATTTCCGTCAACAAACTTCGTTCACAAAATTAGCGCAAGCGATGCATTGCGTCTGAGATAACATCCGTCGAGACGTTGGAGCGAAGCGGTCAGTGTTTCTGTACAGATGCTCGACAGATTTTTGCATTGCAGGGTCATGAGAGGTGGCGTCAGCGGCCTTGGAGGTGCCTTCATCCAGCAGTGGATTGATCATAGCTCATGAAGATGATGGGATGGCAGGGGGAGAGTCTAGTACAGACAGCGCACGGTTGTGGCGAGAATGTAATGGGGGTGTTGAGCAATCAATTCAGTAAATCGGTGTCTCCTCGAATCTACCGAGGGCATCCATTGTATAGATGTACGGCCCTTTTGTCAATCAACTGATGCATCGTGAGTGGTGATTATTTCACCATACGCTGGTTAGTTCAGGTTGGTGAAGACGGGGAGCATAGACATGACGGCAATGGATATTTCTCCACGTTGCTTTGCTGTCCGCTGCGTAGCACAGCCACCAGGCTGGCTTTGGCACCATCCAGGCTCATACCTGCTTGGCTTCCGAGATCTGACGAGATCATCAGCATATTATTTTTTTTGTAAATGAAAAATTTTGCAATAAGATGGAATATGGCAACTGCAATGATGAGGAGTAATTCTCTGTCGAATGTTGTAGGTGAAGCATCATCGCTGGAGTTTGCGCCGGGAGGAGACGAGGGCAACCACGCCAGCTGGCAGGGGCCGGCAGACCCAGTGGCAGTGGCAACGACCAGCACGCAGCACCCAGGCAAGAGCACAGAGACACACGGAGACACACACGGGAATGAGCGGGAACACATGGAGACATGCGGAGACACATGGGAACGGTACTGCGAAAGGCAGGGATGTGCGGGGATATGCGGAGACATGCAGCTAACATGGACACGAGCAGATGAAGAGACCCCCAAGAGATTCCCTGAGAGACGCAGACTCGCACAGCAAATTGGAACATGTAGAGACAAGCTTCGACATACAGAAAACGGGAACAATATCGAGACATAGAATACTGAGTCACATAGAGACCCACGGCGATGTACAGTCAACACGGAGAGACGTATGGGATATGCAGCGCACTGGGGACATATGAGGAGACGCAGAGACATGTGATGCCCTGAGACACACGGGGACTGGTAGAGACAACGCACAGCAGGCTGAGACACAGATGCGCAGGGTGCACTGGCACACACAAAAATGCATAGGGTATACATGGGGAGACACAGGAGATGGGGGGACACAGGGACATGGAGCAAGTGAACCACGTGAACATGCAGAATACATAGTATCAGATATTTGTGCACTGCATGTTAAACTTTGTGCGGTATATAAGGCTGGTAAACATACATACTGTCTCTTCTTATAGGGCATTTACACTCAATCGACGGGAGACCATTTATTTCTCACCATCAGCCTTGCCCGGTTTAAAACCACGAGCACATCAACACGCGCGTATACTCCATTACATATACCAGCAATAAACGGTGGGCAGTTGAATTCTTTTCAGCTTTTCTATGAAGAAAGTCGCGTCACACGGTAAGCCACAAAGAGTCTCTGCTTCCAGTGGTGTGACTCGAAATGTGCTGCTTGTCAGGGGTGTGATCGGGCATTGCAGTTGCATTTTATTTTTTCAGCAGTTCATGGAGCAGTGGCAGTCATAAAACAACATTCTATTGCACCCGTGTGTGATTTTTACAGCTTTGTATTAGGCGTCGACGACATTGTATTTATGCGGGAAAAACCCGATAGGCAATGAAGCTCTTTTTCATTTGTCCAGCCCAACACTGGGGTCGACAATGTTGGAATGTTGCAGAGGTAGATATGTAGATGGATACATAAAATAATCGTGCGTAGCCTCGATCAAAACAATAGAACTATATATAAAAAACATCAATAGTACAATAACAATTATGCAAAGAAGGTATAAATACACTCGGCGTGTGTGTGTGTATATATGCGCAAGCGCCGTATATTAGAATCAGAATATATATTCATACTGGAGGAATCCGATGAGCTATAAAGCTCTTTCTTCACCGATGTCCAGTAAGGGCACGGGGTAAGAACGTGACAACAACAAACAGTACAAAACATGAAAGCTGTGCACAGAAAGGTAAACAAATCACCAAAATACATAAAAATAAAACGAAACCATCCCCATCCTACCAGGCAAAGCCCACTGAGGTTATTAACGTATTTTTCAAAAGCGACCTGGCCACAAAGCGGCCCTTAATTTAGACATTCATAGCACCAAAATAATCCAATTCACAATGTATGTATATTTAACTTATTTCGCACCATAGCCGACCGTGCTAATCGGAGGTGCCGTGGCGATACGGTGGTTATTGTGTAGCGTAGCTTTACCAACTTGCATAGCTTATTGCTTGAAAATTAAAAACCAGGGCTCCCAAGAACCTGTTGGAAAAGTCGCGTTCATCTCATCGACTGCATTATGCTGTGTGCATCCAACTTTGTGAGCGCCTTTGTTAAATAATAATGATAAAAAAACGAGACTTTGCTTTCTGGGGAGGGCTTGTGCATGGTGGCGTTGAAATATCGTTTTTAAATTACTTTTCCATCGTGCCACTCGTATCCTTAGCACATTTGCACCCTCACATCCATCCACCAGAGCCTCTTCATCTTGTTTCTTTTATTCTTTGAAGTTAAGATGTCTGCCCATTATTTTTCCAAATTTCTTTGTTTTGCTGCTTTTTCGTTGCAGCATCTCATGTCCTTCATTGGTCACTTGCTTGCGTGGGCCTCTTTAAATAGTCCGTAGCAGATTTTAAAGCTCTGTGCTGGTAAGACGCCTTTGTTGGCCTCAATGGATCATCGGCAAATCGCTTGGTGGTGCCATTGTGGTCAAGCTTGCGACCATCCACCTGCGTAGACGGTGACTTGTCCGCTGTGACATGTGATGCGGTTCATGACTCCCACGATGCACTGCGATTCCTTTTTAAGTCGTCATGTGTCTTGTCTGAATGACAATCACTTAAAACACATTGGCTTAATACTATATGACACCTTAATATACTTTGTTGGCCTTAAATTGTTCTGTTCTCGAATGTTTTTGTGCAACATGCCTCCCCGGCGTCTTAAGAATGTTTGGTTTGCAGATGCGCGGAAACTGTATATGTTGAAATTTAATTTAACTTTTTAGATTAGTTTGAGCTGTCCTGACATGTGTATAGGTATAAGACTTCTTTCCTTTGGCATTTGTGGCATTTGAAAAGCAACAGACGAGTTTATAAACGTGTGATAAGTTTTTAAAAGCCATTCCACGGCAGTAGGTATATATACGTGTGTGTGTGTGACTGAGCCAGAAGGGGTGTTTTCAGTCACTCAACCTTTCTATTACCAATTGCCGCCAGTCACTCAAAAATCAAGCTTCAGCTTTGGCACCCAGCTCCACTAGTTTTCGACTCAGTGGCCTTGGGAAGCAAAAGCTAACTCTCACCTTGACAGAAAGCTACCATGGGCATGTGGCGCCCCTCAGTTTTTTTTCTTTTCCATCGCTCAGTTTATTTCGTCAAACGTGCTTCCCTGCGGGTGCGCACGTGCACCAGAGCTTCAAACGAGCACTCCGGGGAACGAATCGTGCACCTGTGGAGGGGGGAACGGGCTGAAGACGAAAAAAAAATAACAAACAGAACACATGAAGACACGTGGAATTTGTTATTCGGTGCTCAAAGTGCACCAAGCTCTGGGCGCAAGCATAGAACGTGGCGATCGGAAGTAATCTCCGAAAACCTCTCAAGACCGGGACGCCACGACATCACGCAAATCTATCACCACTTGCATCATCTGAGCACTGTGCTAAGGCTCAGGCCCAGGTCAAAGAGTCCCTGCTGCCTTTGCAAAGATCCCAAGCTTTACATTGCAGAGCTGCGCTCGTGTGGATGACACCAGCGTATCCTGATGTCGCACGCGATTGCGGTGGCAAGCGCCTATCTTTACGCCTTGGCTGTGGATGTTGTTCGTCTGCTTCGCGTAACAATCTCGGCGGCGATGCTCCACTTTGCATTTGAACAGATGAAGTGCCTCTTGGTACTTCACATTTTTTCACGGGGACTTGGTAGAGGCGCAAAATACTTCCCGGTATGGTGAAATGTCCATCCGGCAGGAATGTTGCCCGGCAAACATTTGGCCCTGCGTGGAATAGTGTGTCCGAACGCTGCTGTCTTCAAGAGACGGAAGATTTTTTTGCGGCCGTGCTGATTGAGGGTCTGGTTTTTGCAAGACAGGCGTTTAGTATTTGTTGCCGAGCAACGGTTTGTTGAGGTTCCACGTGAAATCACATTTCACGAATTACCACACTGGCATGTGATTGGATGTCATTTTTCAAATGTTTTAAAATTTGTATTCCATTATTTTGATGTTGCTAAAGGAATGAGGGCTTTACAACCTTTGCGACTTTGCACTGAAATTAAGTAAATGCATGCGTGAAAACCCACCTCTCCGTGGTGACTTAAAACAATCGCTCCCCAGTATGCAAGCCCAAAGCGCACTTGCAGCACCACTTTGACGTCGGAATATCTCACCTGCCGAACATCATCATCTTCATCTTCGCCAGCTGGCCGTAAAACTAAAGAACCCGAGCCCTTGCTGACGAATAATAAACCAGGCGACAATAAAAGAACAAACAAAAAGAGTCAAACAAACTAGCCCGCGAGTTGGCGTTGCACCCCGGACCGGCGGGTCTACGCTGCTTCTAAAGTCTGTCCAATGTTGTCTCCTGTAGGGCAAGGGACGCCATTGCATTCTGGATTCATCATCCAGGAAGTGACGTCACTGCAGGTGTCCACCACCCAGCGCACTCGAGTCACGAGGGCCACTAGGCTGCCCGCCAGGCCGGTCCTGCCGGCGAGAGGCAAACTCCAGTGCAACTCGGACGACCCATTAGTTTCGGCGGCAGCAACCGCCACTGACCCCGCCGCCGCCAGCGGCACCAGAATCTCGGAGAGAGGAGCGAGGCCCTACACGGGCGCGGTGATGGCGCCCGCGCGGTGGCGGTGGCGCGGCAGGAGGGCGGGCGCCAGCATTGGTGCGAGCGGCGACGTCGGTGGAGAGCGGCGGCACACGTGCGCCCAGTGCGGCTGGCGCTTTGCGCGCTCGGACTCACTGACGGTGCACATGCGCACGCACACGGGCGAACGGCCGCACGTGTGTGATGTGTGCGGGAAGGCCTTCTCGCACCGCTCGAACCTCAAGTCGCACCGGCTGACACACACAGGCGAGAAGCCGTACCGCTGCCGCTCGTGCGACCGCGGCTTCACACGCTTCTCCACACTAAAAACGCACCAGCTGCGGCACGCCGAGAGGGACGTGCTGCTGCTGGCGCTTGGACGGCACGACCGTGGAGATGAGGTGGGGAGAGAGGAAAGGCGGGTTGATGAGGTGGAGGAGGAGGAGGAGGAGCCGTGTTCCACGTTTTATGCCGATGTCGACGTGGCGAGCATGGAAGGCGGGCAGAGGTTCGTAAGTCCGTGAGGTCGGCAGAACGAGGAATGTTTTGCTTTGGTGGGGTAAAACCGGGGGGGGGGTGCCTTCTGATTGTCCCATGGAGAGACTTTTCTGCCAGAGCAATGTGGAATTTCGATGACTTGATCAAGAGATAAGAACTGCCCGATGTCCACTTAAGAGGACAGACTCGCTGATATTGGTCGCGAAAGCCTACGTGTTAAACAGATTCACTGATGCGCTTCTTACCTTGCTACGTTGATGAAACATTCACTGGGGTGGTGAATTGTCATTTTAAGCATTGAGCTATTTCTTTCAAACCAGTTTAGGATTTTGTGTGGATGATTCTTTTCCGTAACATCAGGCCAGCCTGTAGCAGTGTTTTCATAGGGCAGCAGGCCCTGTTTATGAGAGTGGTAGAAGTTCAAACTCGTCAGAAGTCTGAATTTTTTTTCAAATAAAGACCATAGGTGAGTGTCAGTTTAGCTTGCCAACTTGTTAGTAGGTTTTAATGTAATTTTTGTTTTGTTCAGCCACTGATAAAATAACCACCTGTGTTAAAGTTCATCGGGACAACAACGACGATGATGTTGATGACGGCAATCGTATAACGATGTTGACGATCGTTGTCAGTGTGACCAAACTATTCCACTGGCATGGCTTAGAACTAACCGCCACCGCTCGGTACTGCACCGTTGCCTATCTCCAAAAACGATGGTGTGCTTCTTACAGCCTGATGAGAATATTGACATCAAAGTTATATTTTTGCTGTCGCCATTGTACCATGAAGGAGAGCCATGGTGTGAACCGTCGCCTATTACGCATATATATCGGTTCCCTTTAAGGCAGTGCTGTTGAGCGACGAGAGTGTTGCTGATTGCTTATCCACCACTGCCAACGCAGCATAAAAAAATGCATGTAATTATTATCCTGTTTGCTTAGCGGTGTTTGCCGACGCAGTCGGACTTTGGAGAAAATTAGTGTTATTGGTTCTTGCTAGACAGACTTGCCCAAAATCCAGGTTCTTCCTCGTTTTTTTGTTCGTCGGACTCACGGGTATATGAGTGACACGCGCATATCGGACGTGCTAAACTAAACTCTAAACGATTTTTTATTGAGCTATGCAGCTATTTTTCAGAAGCGACCTGGCCACAAATGATAGCTGAACAAATTGGTTTGTCATATGGAAATCAATAGCAGCCAAATACTCTAAAACATGTGACGTTGATTCTAAATGTGGAGGGAAAAATCGGAGGACCCGGTGTCAGGGTCGCGATCGAATCCGCGACCTCCTGTATACGAGGCAGGGCCGTTAACGTCTCGCCACCACGGCGCCCATGCGTTATGAGCCGCATTCGTTGCCAGTGCTCTTCTGCGTACGCTTGCTTACATCTGCGTATAATCGTATGTTGCGTATACACGTGCCCAAATGTCAGCAGTCTTCAAATGTATTTTCCGGAGGGCCACACAGGTAAAATGTGCCAGCGGGCCACTTGAAGTCACATGTCATGCGATGTGCTTAAAGTCCTTGTTTCACGGGCACAGATGTTACGAAATCTTGTGGTGTCCTCGACATCATAACATCTGTATGTGACCCTTAATCTGTACCTCTTATGTCCGGGTCTTTCATCTCTTCTCTAGTTAAACTCGCAGATAGTAATCTTTGTTACTTGTCGACAACTCCCTTATCTCTGCATCTTGTTTATCACACTTTCATCTCACTTATCTGGATATTTATAGCTCGGCGAGCCATATTTCTCGGTGAACTTGAAATGCCTCTACAGGCCACATCTGGCCCACGTACTGCCATTGAAGGACCGCTTTTTGCGTTTAGTTTGTTGTCCTTCACCACCCCGCACCTCCGATTAGCACGGTTGGCTACGTACTGTGCGAAAGAAGTTCAACATACATATGAAGTACCCTGCTGAGAGTCTGAACCTGTTGTGTATGGTCTCGCAGCGCAATTTCCCACTAAGTGTCGGCGATGTCGCCAGTGTTTTTGTGCCGGGCTAATTTCGCTCTGGATAGACGATAGATGGATAGATATGTAGTGAACATATCGACAATGCACGCACTTGCCTGAACATCCTTGCACGTATGGTGAAACCTTAGGAAACTTGAGCCCAGCGTGTATTTTTTTCTTATAATAATTGTGGGCTCTGAAAGGTGTACTGTACTGTGACTTTTAACAACATGATACATGTTCTTTTTCATGGAAAAAAAGGAAAAGTTTTTTTTTTCTAATTACAGCAGACTCTCGCTTGTCCGTGCGAATGACGGGGAGGATGGCCCTGGATAATTAAAAATCGTGGATAATCCAAAAATATTCCCATTTTCCGCGGATCTGTGCCAAAAACACTAAGTTTTAATTACCGACCGATGCACGTGCTCAGTGATAACACTTTCCTAATCCTGCGCAGAAGACTCTGCCCACTAAGTGGATGACAGCAGAGCCACGCCAATCAATATCAATCAAATTCCACCCACTGTTGTAAAGATATGGCAACTACTGTACTGGCGATCACGTGAATTTAGGATTAACAGCGCATATTTGATCGGTTTAAGTACGTGACTTGTAATCGCCATTTACAAGAATAACAATGCACAACTTTTTTTAGATAATGTATTTGGGCTTAAGGGAAAATACACGAGTTATTACTTTATGTCAAAATCTCAGGTGCGTGGTTAATCCACAAATCGGATAAACCGCACGCGGATATTCGAGAGTCTACTGTAAATATGATTTTACTTAGTTTTTATTAACTGCATACGAAAAAGTGCTGCCAGGGTCATGTGACTGGGAGAAGCCCTGCCTCATTCTCATCCATTTCACACAATATTTATACTGGAGGAATCCGATGAGCTATTATGAAGCTCTTTTTCACAAACGGCAGAGGATGGCGATTGATGATGTCGCAGACTTTCAGCATCTCCTGGGGGGTGTGACAATGCAATGATTCATTGCGTAGTATCGATGCGACACGCATTGAATTTTGTGTGCAAGAAGCCAACTCTTTTGATGAATTTCCATTGCACGTAGTGGATTCACGCGACCCCTCCAGCCACTAGAGGCCCCAATACCTTTCTCTGAAATTAGATGGAAAAGGAATCGACCCTGAATTGTGACGCTTCATAGAATGAAGGTGGTGGATAACAGGTGGGCGGGTTGATCCCAGATAGCACTCCCATTCCATGTGATGGGTTGGGTTGGTTGCCACAAAACATGAATCGGCAAATGAATACTAACACAGAAGTCGCAGAAATTTTAGGGAAAAGTATTTTAAATATGCAATTAGCGTCGTCTTTGGGAGGTAGCCTTCATCCAGCAGTGAATAAATAATCGCTGGCAATGAGGATACAATAATTCGTTATCACTCTGCGACAAAAACTTGTAATACTTGAGAACCTGATTTAATATTAGGTGACCCGCCGGGAATCCAACCTATGTTTTTATAGGTACTGGTCTCATTGTTCAAACACACGAAACGTTTAGTGCTCTTGAGCAGCCCACCCTCTTATATGGTGTTGCCATGACCGCTTAAAACTGGAACGGCCAATTCTAGAACTGGTACAAATGGGCTTGTGGCAGTCTTGACTTGCTAAGCGAGTTGTAACCGGGCCATGCTACTCACTTACGCTGGGCCACTTGGTTGTCCTTAGCAAAAGGGGGCCTACCCACTTTTTAGCCAGGCCACCCTCAAAATAGATGTAGAGTTTTCAGGGTCAGCTTCAGGGCCTTAGTTTGTTTTTAAAACGTGGCAGAAAATTGTTAAAATATTTTCCTTATGGTTACCGTAAGCTAATCTAGGGGGTCGGCAACCTGCAGCTCCGGAGCCGCAACGGCTCTTTATGAACTGCTTTGTGACGTAATTTATGTACGTACGTTTGTATGTATTCACATGCATTGCGGAGCTCTTAAAATGTTGAGTTTTTGTACCGAAGTCGAAAAAAAGTCTCTATTTTTGTTACAGACCCCCGAGCTAAATTCTAGAGTGCGTTAAACGTTGGTTTAAAAAAAAAATGGTTTCCCATTCGTTGTGAAAGGGAGGGAAAAGTGGATGGGAAGTGAAGGGTCTTAACTCATCGTGACAAACTCATGGGATAGGAAATGAATCGATCAGTACCAAGAATTGTCCGGCGCGGCTTGATTCCGTTTTTTCTAATTCTATTTACTGTGGAAACGCAGCGTGCTGTAACACGCACAGAGCGAGTGAATGCTGTTGCGGGTTATCGGTTTGAAATTATTAAAGTGTTTACGCGTACTACTTTTGGCGATGGAACCTTAACTTTTGTATCGCCATTTTTTGAAGGCTGAACGTGTGTACTGGTATGATATTGCCCAAGGACTTGTTGTCACTTGGTTAATTTATATAACAAAAACATTCTCTCTTTTTTGCCTATAACATGCACTTGTGTTAAGCTTGGAATAAAAAGTGTTCATTTGAAAGTCCATTGTTGAGTGCGATTGAATGCACGGGCTTTGTTATACCGCGGCATTTGCGCCCATTGAACCCGGGCACCTTTTTCTAGTGAAGCCTTTTTCGTGACTTCCCGCAAGCACTGATGAACCACCATTGTCGGACAACGGAGAATGCAAGCCATTAGATCTATTGCAACAACGATGGTGTCCCTTTGTGCACGGTTAGGCTGGACAAGCAGCTTTGCTCTTTACTTTAAGATGGCCCTGGGGAGGGTGCTACGTTTTCGAAGTAAGCTGGGGTCAATGAGGGTCAAAAGCAGGAAACATTAAAGTACGGTAAGCAATGTTTTTGTACTGCCCTTTTCCGCCTGCCGCGTAACCCCCGGAGCTACCTATATCAACCCGCCGGGATCGGATCTCACGAGAGATCCGAGTATATTCTAACCTCATTTAGTCAAAGGCACTTTATCTCTTTATTAACCCTTTCCCGTTCCGAGACATCTGCGAGTTGCAGGCTGTGGGTGTCCTGTTCACGTCTGAATCTCGGAACGCGCAAGCGGCTCGGCGTTATTTTTATTTGGATGAGCATAGTAGTGCCGTTGTTTTTCAAGACATTGTTCCTCACTGCAGAGAACCATAGCGACATGACCGTCAGATGGCGGAGCCAGGATTTCAGGCCGGGGTGACATTCAACAAATTTTAATTTCAAGAATGATTAGAGAGTCGGGCTGTTGAACTAGACGCCATCGGTTGGCGACACGCTCTGACAATGCAGTTGCACGGAGTCCGCCAGACCGAGTGTCGTACACTTATACGCAGAATGTCACCCCTGTCACCCCCCCTGGCTCTGCCCCTGATGACCGTACTCTATGATAGAGTACTGTGCCACATGGCCTTGTGGGAGCCTCGGTACCAATGAAGTTATTTTAGTTTTTTGTGTACATCAGAACGAAATCGCAACAAAATCTGATGGTGTACATGTACGTCATCGGAATGGGAAAGGGGTTAAACATTATTTAGCAGCGATACAGCGTATAAAGAAGCGCTGCAAATATTCTATAATTTTTACCTACCCCTATATTTTATCATGAACTTCACTGGCATGCAGGTAAGTACAACAGCAACGATGAACGCACGCTTTCAAGAAACTCTTGCAAGCAAATGAACGAATAGGCCTTGAGACGCTTGTCTAAATTCTGCTGGAGTTTCCAGAGTACCGTGTTTTGGGTAGAGTTATTGTCCATTGGAGATGCTGCTGGCCTTCCATTCAGGAATGTGAACTCTCCATCACTGTCTCAGGGCTGCTGCCAATGATGAAGATGTGCGCAGCCCCATATTCCCTTGGGCAGAAACACCCTGAACATTACCCGAGGAGGAAAATGTAAACCTGAATTAAATTCGAGATGTCGGTTATTCGAAATTTTTTCGTGCCTGGCCTGCGCTACATGCTGGAGGAAAGCCACCCTTAATGCAGATTTCCGAACCTCTTACCCTGACGATTGGAATTCTCGACGTTGCAACAACAACATGTAATTTTTACTCCAACCATAAATCCGTGCGGCTTAATTAATCTTTCACACTTTCTCCTGTAGGTGAAAGTGTGGAAGGCCGCTCAGGTCGCCTCCCCTCCTCTTCCTCCTCGTGCTCCTCGTTCATCCAAAACACGCCGATGAATCGGGACTTAGGGACGCAGCGCTCGCAAGCGGCAGATGCCGTCGGTGGCGGCACCTGGTGGCCCCCCCAATCGGCGCGAGAGCACGGCATCCCTAATCCGGTGGCACCGCTGCTGCATCCACCACCACGACCGCCAACACCACCGCCGCCGGTGCCATCGGCGTCATCGCCACCGCTACCGCCACTGCCTGGCACCTGGAACCCGCTAGGGGCGCAGCACGAGTGCGGCGTCTGCGGGCGCGCGTTTGCTCAGCACTCGTGCCTGCGTCGCCACCTGCGCACGCACGCCGGCGACCGCCCCCACCGCTGCGTGGCGTGCGGCAAGACCTTCCTGCAGCACTACAACCTCAAGGTGCACTGGCGCACGCACACGGGCGAGAAGCCGCATGCGTGCGCCGTGTGCGGCCGGGCCTTTCGCCACAGCAATGGGCTCAAGCGGCACGAGCGAACACACCGGGAGGTGCAGGGGCGCGTAGCGGCGTCATAGAGAGTCTGCGTGGCTCGCTTGAAGAGCCCCCCACCCGCGTGGAGTTTACCAAAGTCGCTGTGCCGCTTGTCTTGAAAAAGGATGCTGTTTGCCCCCGAACTCGGGAAAAAAAACGGACAAATGAATGGCTCTTCTCCGATGTGTTTTCACGTCACTTGGCATGACGCGCGCGATGTTCCGCTCCACGTTCCAGGAGCTCGCCAGCAAACGTAACGGCATGTTAAGGACGGAAAACAAGACTTTCGATGAAGTCTGGTGGCGTCACATGGATTCTGTTTGTACCTCCTGCAAGGGTGCTTGTGTCGGCAACGGCCGGTGACGATGTTTGCGATGGATCGCACTTCTGTGGTTACAATTAGGTGATTCTGTAACTCCTCCACTTGTGGAGGAGGTAAGTGCACTTCCCGTGTGCAGTTCTAACGTAGCATTGTGTGCATTCCCGTGCTTTCGAGATGGGGAGGAAACTGAAAATTAGAAGGTCTCAAGTTCAAATCCTGGTCAGGGTGAGACTTGCCGCATCTGTCATCTTTTATTTCAGGCCTGATTAAATAAGTCTTCCTTTGTGGGATGATGGCAGTTGGGTGTCATGGTGGCGAGATGTTAACTACCTCGCCTGGTATATAGGAGGCCGTGGGTTCGATTTCAACCCTGACGCCTGCTGTTTATTTGGAGTTTGTCTGTTACCCCCTTTGTTGCGTGGAGTTTTCTCCTGGGTCGTCCAGTTTTTCCCTTCACATTTAGAATCAACATCGCGCGTTCAGAGTATTTGGCTGCTAGAAATTTCCAAATGATTAAACCCACTTTCATTGAGCTATCATTTGTGATAGCCAGGTTGCTTGTCAAAAAATACCTATATAGCTAAGTGGAGCTTTAACTGTTAAAATTAAAAAAGTAGTTTATTTTTTTTTACTTCAATGTCTGGCACCATTCTTGCTCATGGGCCATGAACCAGTCATACTACAGGTCGTTTTGTGGCCAAAGTTAGCTGCGGCTGACTCGTAGATAAGCATGCGTAATATTACCATAAATCCATGATTAGTCCACTTTTTCGTGGGCTTATCGACAAAACACCGCTGAAGGGGGGGGGGGGGTGCCCATTTGAGAACCTGTGAATTCCCCATTCAGCTCGGTCCCAGTTAGGGGAGTAGTGCCTTGAATGAGGAAGAAGGGGGATTGATTGAAGTGCCATCTGGCCCACAGAAAAGCTACAGGGAAGTGAGTACCTGTCAGGTGAGCCTGGTAGCGATGACCACCATCGTATTTCGGATATTTACATACACACACGCATATACTATAACAAGTAGAGAGGGTGCACGTTATTTCTTTATTTTTACACTGGCTCGAGACGTATCAGTGAGAGGTGAGCAGCATGTAAGCCTACGTTGGAATGCAGAGACACTTTGATATTGGCCACCGGGCCGGTTCGTTCCCGAGCAGTAATGCACCTCCCGTGCCCGGTTTCTATCACAGAATCTTTATTTTAGACCGGAGGAATCCCGGATCCACTCCGAAGCTCTTTTGTGCATAGATGTTCCAGCGGTCGCGTGGGAGGAATCCGAGGTCCGGAATCATCCCCCCCCCTCCCCGTGAAGGCTACTACTGTGGGGGGAGATCTGAACTGAGCCGACGAGGCCCATATCACAGGGGGAGTGCAGATGGCCATCCCCCCCCCCCCCTTGTGTTCTCGATTGCCGATTGTGTACTGGAAGTCATGTTGAATTTGTGTTGTGTAATATCTCTCCGCTACTGTAAACGTATGTGCAGGTCAATGAGAGAGACCAAGAGAAATAAATCATGAGATAATAATAGGGTTTTTCCCCTTTTTTCTGGCAACAAAACCGAAAACTTTTTACAAGGATTCATGTCTGCATTAACCACAATACCTGCAGTCAAAATGCAAACAAAAAACACAATATGATAATATATGCATTGTCCTTGAAACTGATTGGTCCACACCAAGGGACCAATCATAGTGTGTTTTTTGTTTGCATTTTGACTGCAGGTATTGTGGTTAATGCAGACATGATTCCTTGTAAAAAAGGTTTCAGTTTTGTTGCCAGAAAAAAGGGGAAAACCCCTATTATATTTCGTACTGGCAAAGGAGGTCTAATGATGTAAATCATGAGAGACCGGAGTATTGAGAGGTAGGTCCGTTGAGAGACAGGGCTATAGAGAGACAGCTATAGAGAGACAGGGCTGTAGAGAGACAGGGCTATAGAGGGACAGGGCTATAGAGGGACAGGGCTATAGAGGGACAGGGCTATAGAGAGACAGGGCTATAGAGGGACAGGGCTATAGAGGGACAGGGTTATAGAGGGGCAAGGCTATAGAGAGACAGGGCTATAGAGGGACAGGGCTATAGAGAGACAGGGCTATAGAGAGACAGGGCTATAGAGGGACAGGCTATAGAGGGACAGGGCTATAGAGGGACAGGGCTATAGAGGGACAGGGCTATAGAGGGACAGGGCTATAGAGAGACAGGGCTATAGAGGGACAGGGCTATAGAGGGACAGGGCTATAGAGAGACAGGGCTATAGAGGGACAGGCTATAGACGGACAGGACTATAGAGGGACAGGGCTATAGAGGGACAGGGTTATAGAGGGGCAAGGCTATAGAGAGACAGGGCTATAGAGAGACAGGGCTATAGAGGGACAGGGCTATAGAGGGACAAGGCTATAGAGGGACAGGGCTATAGAGAGACAGGGCTACACGTTGCTCACCGCAGCTACAAAACATGCTCTTGGTTGCACCGGAGGCTGCACATTTTTTGACGCTTTAAACGTGAAGTACAATAAAAAAAACTTTTAAGAGGTTGCAAATGTTTCAAATCTTACAGAACGAACACCTGTCACTCCCCATGCTGTGCCCATTGTGGAGGTTATTTGACCGTACTTCACCAAAGAGTGGATCCTTGCAGTCACAAAAACTTCAAATCTAGAATTACTTCATGTTCTAACTGAAATCTTGAAGCCTTTTGTTAACTCTTGATTGTTGACATGAATGCACGATTTCGTTTTTTTTCTTTTACAATATTTCATTGAGCACAGAATGAGAGTGCATTGTGAAGCAATACCACTTTTGTATAAGTGGGCTGGATGTAGATACTGTTAAGAAGTACAATAAAAATTGTTGTGCTTCACTTTAACAGAAATGGTGCTTACGCAGCAGAGCTTATATATCAACGATATGAGCTGAAATGTGTTTATATTGCCTGAACATGCAATATTTTCAATCGCTGTTCAGAAGCCTCAACTACAGAGATGACTTTCAATGTGAGAAGTGGGAGGTTGTCACCCGCTGTTTTTTGTAACAGGGGCACCGTGGTGGCGAGATGTTAACCACCTCGCCTGGTATACAGGAGGTCGTGCGTTCGATCCCGACCCTGACACCTGCTGCTGTATACTTGAAGTTTGCACGTTTTTCCCGTGGTCGTGTGGAATTTTTCTCCGGGCCCTCCGGTTTTCCCCTCCACATATTTTCTCCATGTTTAGAATCATGGATTTAGAGTATCTACGTAATAAGCCGCTTCGTTGAGCTATCATTTGTGGCCAGGTCGAATCTGAAAAAGAGCTACGTAGCTCAGTGGGCGTTACCTGGTAAAATATAAAATAGTTTAGTTTAAATGCCAGTCTCAAGGCTCTCTTATGAGGAGTCTGACATTGGAGGAATCATAATCACAATATTTATTTATACTTGAGGAATCTTATGAGCCGATAAAGCTCTTTTTCACAGGAGGTCCAATAGGGGCACGGGATCAGAATGTTACAACAACAAACAATACAAAAACACGATAGGAGTGCAAAGTATAGGAAAGGTAAACAAATCACAAATATATATACAAATAAAACTAAACAATTTATTTTATGTTACCAGGTGGAAAATAAGCTATTAACTTATTTTTCAAAGGCGACCTCGCCACAATGATAGCTCAACGAAGTGGCTTATCACGTGGACATTTATAGCAGCCAAATAATCTAAATGAAATTGTACCTTCTTGCCAGTATCAAAGTATGAAAAAATAAGAATAGGTTTTACCCTTTCTGGCAATAAAACAGCTGTTAAGATTTTGATTTAAAGCTTTCGTGACTGCAGGGATTCATATTCTTGTTTCCCTTCTACGTGACTTTACCGAGGGAACTAAGAATATGTAGGTGTTAAGATGTTCAAACACCAAATATAAACCTTTTGCAAGGAACTTGAGAAAATTCCATCAAGCATACGAGCTGGTGGTAGGCACTGCTATCTCCTGGCCCTGTGCCAACAACACTGAGCAATCCCAACTGGTTGGCAATTCAAGCACACAACCAGGCTTAAGCCCACTCAGCTTTCAAGCACCGATGAGATCTGCCACACTTTTAGAGTTAAATTGGCCTTAGGCCGATCATCGTAAGGCACCGCTGGGTTTGAACCACTGCAGTAGGGGTAAGACTTTTGATTTAAAGCTTTCGTGACTGCAGGGATTCATATTCTTGGTTCTTTCGGTAAAGTCACGTAGAAGGGAAACAATAAAATAATATATATTTATATTGTAAAGAAAATATTATTTATTATTTTATTGCTTCCCTTCTACGTGACTTTACCGAAAGAACCAAGAATAGGGGTAAGACGTTGACAAATTGGTACTAGAAAAGTAACAATATCACATTTCACTGATGCACCCATTTCTCTGCTGTCCAGGCTTCTAATATCCAATATATGACCACTGAACTACTTTTTTTATGCGATTGGTAATTCTCCGATGCGATCACTGGATGGAATTGTCTGAAATTCTCAGCAAAGTTTAATTCCGAGCGCATCTTCGGCTTAGTTCCACCTCTAACGCGCGGTGGATTTGCAAGGATAATGTAATAGTTAATCCTGAGAGCGTGGGAGGGACTACGTGATCTGTTTTTAGCACGAATAAATTATTGTGCATTATGACCGAAGCTCGCTCACTGACCTTTCTGTCTGACTGTAATCACATTGGCGTGCTGAACCCTGTGGGAGTGATGTGCGCACTCTTTCGCCGAAGTTTGTGTTTCGACTTTCTTTGTGTTTTGCGGATCTCTGCTCACGTAGTACAATGGTCGCGTTGCAGCCAAATACTCGGAACCCCATGTTTCTAAATGTGGAGGGAAAACCCGGAGGACCCAGAGAAAATTCACGCGACTACGGGGAGAGAGATCACTTTTTTTGTTCTCGTAAGGAAACTTAAAAGTTACGCTTTATATTTGAGGCAAAATGGCCTCTCAACAACACCATTCTGTATCAGTATTCCCTTCACCAGGAATATGGAAACAACCGATTAAGATAAACGTGATCTGGTTTGCAAGGTCGTCACGGATTACTCGTTGGAGGGGACCAAGTGTGTGAAACGAAGGCTACGTGAGAGAGATGATAAGAGAGTTGCGATTTCACGCTCGGGTTTCTAATAATCTCTCCGATGGACTTCTTGTGTCCCCCCCTCAGACAAAACCTTTGAGAGTAACTCAAGCTTCTTCATTCAAGATGTGACGTCCCTGCAGGGTGGCTCGGAAGGGCACGCCATGGCCCGCAGTCTCGCCGCCACCGCCGCCACCTCGGGAAAGACGGTCGCGTGCCGTCAGTGCGGGCGCCAGTTCGTCAGCGTGGCGCTGCTGGCGGCGCACATAAGCGCGCACGCGAGCGAGAAGCCGTTCGCCTGCGACGTGTGTGGCCGCACTTTCGCGGTCAAGGCAAACCTGAGGGCCCATCAGATGATGCACACGGGCGAGAAGCGCTACCGCTGCGCCGAGTGCGACCGCGTTTACACGCACTACAACAGCCTCAAGTATCACCGGCAGACGCGGCACATGGGCATGGCGCTGCCGCTGCCGCCGCTGCCACCGCAAAAACACCAGAAGCACCAGCAGCAGCAGCAGCAGCAGAAGCACACTATGCCGCGCTGAGACTGTGGCCTGGCACGAAGGAGCCGCACGCAACCAGCCGTTCCGATCCCTAGCGCCGGAACAGACGCACGGCAGCCCCCAGACGGGTCGCCGATTGAGGGGGGGGCCAGCTTTTACGTTGGAGGGCTTTTTGAATGAAGAATTTGCGAGGACTTTGACGCTCAATCTGTTAAGAACTTTTGGCGGAATTTACTATGTTCGGGAGGTGGGGGTGGGGTCCACAGCTGAGCGATACGTTGCACAACGCCTCTCGAAATTGGGCAACTTGATTGCCCGCGGCTGCTTCTTTGTCCACATTGCGCAGTGATGTCAGGCGTGGCTATTTTCTGATTTGCGCTTCCCAACACGTGAAAGACTTTACTTAGATTAATTTAAATTTCCTCTATGTGTACGTGTATAATGTGTATGTCCAACTTTGCAAGTACAACAGGTCTTCGGTCGCCGCGGAGAATTTGTTGACTCACTCGAGCGAGTGTTGTGACACCTTGACCCATGACTGCAGTTGTCTTGATGCTAATCACGGAGGACATACGGGGTGCACACGGAAAAGGCAGTCCACGACGTTCTGCAGCTTACATTCTTCACAGGGTGCGACCCGCACGCCATCATCTGCCATCAGAAGAAGTTCTCTCTTCATAAATGTTGGTCTCGGCTTTCGCGCGAGCAGGATCGAACAGCTTGCCGTCGCACCTTGTGTGTGCACAAACAGACGGCCCCCTCTGCACTCCTGTTATTAAACGCGCAGATTGGGAGGACCGAGAAGTTGCCGAAAGGCGTTGGGTGCAAGAAACGAGACCCCTGCCGAAAATTTTTATCTCGAAACTGTCGGATGTGGATCCATTAAACTGCAAGTGCTGTGCCAAGTTTTCCTGAAAGGGCCGGATAAGGCTGAGAAGTTTTTGGTGGGAGAGGAGGGGGGGGGGCACCCATTCTTTTCCAGAATCTTGTAGAAGCCTGATCTGCTGACCCGTGGCAAAAGATTTGCTGCTCAGCAAGGTAGAGGTGGTTTAGCCTGCTTCTCCGCATTTCTGTTGTCCTCGGGGGAGTGAGAAGATCGTATCCGTTGTTGATCGGCACGTTTTGCTTCGTATGGTTTCAAAAGAAGTCCGACATACATACGTGCAATCCCATTGTGCCTCGGGGTAAGCAACCGCTGAAGTCTCCGGAGCAGCACTCTGGCAAAAGAAAAAAAAATGTCGAAGAGGGAAATTCCATGGTAGTTTTTGCAGTCTCCACGGATCGGCCGTTGTTCTTGTGCGGAGTGATGTTTGCATCGCTCCCATCTCGGCAGACTGCTCCCCTCCACCAACAGTAGTAACAAGAGGACGTCCATGAGGTTATACAGGAGGTCATACAGATGTATCAGACTGGTTTCCCCACTGCTTGGCAACTCAGCTGGGGGAGATGCCGTCCTTTCTAGGTGCTTCCATACTCGCCAAAGCTGCCTGTGGCCTGGCTCAGCGACCCGTTTGTTGCCGGCCTCGTCAAGCTCGTCCGTGGCCTAGTCAAGTTCCCAGCATCGTAGCAGTCGCTCCCGTATGAGAGATGTATTGGCTTCTCAAGGTGTACGTGTCATCGGAACGGAAGCGTATGGCGGGAGGGGCGTGTGGCGCAGTTTGGCGCCGGCTATTGTA
The DNA here is from genome assembly GCF_048934315.1 of Petromyzon marinus. NCBI lineage: Eukaryota > Metazoa > Chordata > Hyperoartia > Petromyzontiformes > Petromyzontidae > Petromyzon > Petromyzon marinus. The sequence goes on along the minus strand of NC_133667.1, from coordinate 14,224,877 downwards.
GAGAGTCCGTTGGTTGTGTCGCTACGGTTTTCATTGTAGCGGTGCTACTACTCCACCTCTCTAGATACAGTTAACGCCGAGCCGCTCGCGCCGTCTCGAGATTCAGCGGTGAACGAGGACCACCCACACCCCGCAACTTGCGGACGTCCCGGAACGAGAAAAAGGTTCAGCTTTGTGCCATCTGCCGTTTTCTCTCTGTGATCGTCTTGCCATCTGCACGCCCTTTCGAGGGACCAGCATTCTTGAGAGCATGGGGAGGCCGACGGCCTTCACGATCTCCTCGTAAATGGCGAAGAAGATTACCACCGTCGGATGCGGTTTGGATTTCTTGGCACAAGTCGCTCCCGTAACTGATTTGTATGGCATATGGTTTTCCTTTCGCACTGTACGTCCTTGCCGAACCAAGCTCCTTGAGGGTTTCTCGTGTTGGACTTGGCATTGTACTTTAGGTGGGTTGTTTTTTTTGCTTGTTTCACCAGGCGAAGGAGACGATATAGGGGGCTCTGCGGTGGCCAGATGTTCTCTCCCTCGCCTGGTATGCAGGAGGTCCTGGGTTCGATCCCCGACCCTGATGCCTGCTGTATATTTTGAGTTTGTGGTGTATCTCTTCCCGTGGTCGCGTGGATTTTTCTCCCAGGTCCTCCGTTTTTTTTCCTTCACATTTAGAAACGACACGCGTTGAGGAGATTTTTGCGTATACTATAAATATCCACGTTAAAAGCCACTTCGTTGAGCTATCATTTGTGATAGCCAGGTCGTTATTAAAAAAATACCTTTATAGCTCAGTGGACCTTACCTGGTAAAATAAAAAAAAGTTTAGTTTAGCTTCATTGACGAGCACCATTCTTGCTCATGGGCCTTGAACCAGTCCATACTGCAAGTCATTTTGTGGCTGCAGGTTACAGTAGCTGCAGCTGGCTCATAGATGACCGTGTGTAATATATGACCATGATTATGTGAAATACACTTTGTATATATTCTACACACATATGCTATAACAAGTAGAGAGTGTGTACATTATTTATTACAATCTTTTTAACATTGCATGTGCTTTTAAAATTTTTACTTAACTTTCGTGACTGCAGGAAAATTCATATTCTTTGATTCTTTTGGTAAATTCACGTAGAATAAAAAGAAAAATAATACGGTACAAATATGGTTTTTATTTTTATTCTACGTGACTTTGCCGAAATAACCAAAGAATATGTGCTTTTGAACTTTTTATTTTGGCCGTTAATGAACTTACCTGGTCTGGCAAACAAGGGGTTCAGCTAGCACGGGTTTTATTGTTCGAGTATAATAAGCGAGTCATTGGCACGCAATGAAGTTGTGCAATTGATTGCTCAGGTGTGGACCCCGTCTGCCCTTCAGGCAAAGTCCAGAGTGAGTTTGTGTTCTGTTCCTACGCCATAGCCACCATTCTTAATGTGGTTCTCATCCAAAGTGCCCTGTGGTCATGCAATCGTGACAAACCCATTTAATTGTTTTTTTTTAATTTTACCAGGTGAGGCTCACTGAGCTATATAGCTCTTTTTTTTCAGAAGCGACCCGGCTATCACAAGTTATAGGAGTGCAAAGTGTCGGAAAGCTAAAAAAATCACTTAAATATATATAGAAATAAAACTAAACTTTTTTTTATTCTTACCAGGTGAAGCCCACTGAGCGATTAACTTATATTTCAAAAGCGACCTGGCTACAATGATGGCTCAGCAAAGTGGCTTATCACGTGGAAATGTATGCAAACTCCAAATATACAGGCGTCCGGGTCAGGATCGAACCCACGACCTCCTGTATACCAGGCGAGGTATTTAACAGGAGATATCTCCCTCGCCTGATACGCAGGAGGACGTGGGTTTGATCCCGGACCCTGTTGATGCCTGTTGTAGGTTTTGAGTTTTCGTGTTCTCTCTCTTCCCCTGGTGATCATGTGGATTGTTCTCTGGGCTCGTCCAGTTTTGCCCTCCACATTTAGAAACTTGCGTTAAGATTACTTGGCCACGACTATAAATTCCCACATGTAATGATATGTCACTTTGATGAGTTAATGGCTCACTGGCTTTACCCGATAAATAAAAGTTTTTGGAGGAAGTTTGCTTCACTGTAAATGCAGTACTTCCTGGATGCAAGCATGTGGGTTCAGAACCTTTATTCCTTGCTTCATTCTTCGTCATTCCACTTGTAACTTGAGAGCCACAAGTACCACGAGGCTGAGCCCCTTTGTACACGACAGCCATTTGGGGCGTCACGGTTGCGAGATGTTATCTCCCTCCCGCTTGGTATGCAGGAGACATGGGTTCGAGCCCAACCCTGGCGCCTGTATATTTGGAGTTTGCATGTTCTCGTGCTCATGTGGATTCCTCTCCGGGTACTCGGGTTTTTCCCTCCACATTTATGATCAGCATGCATTTTAAGCTATTTAGCTACTTCGATCAATTTCCACATGATAAGCCGCTTTGTTGAGCTATCATTTGTGGCCAGGTCGCTTCTGAAAAAGAGCTATGCAGATGTGTGCCTTACCTGGTAAATACAAAATAATAGTAGTAGTGGTAGATGTTCAACATTTTGCTCCATGTCCCGGGAGCTTCTTTAGGAATTTAATCTGCAAAAACCTACGTAGTGCTAGTCTGGCATTTTGAAGCAGTGGATTATTACCCTGGAGTTTTTGAGTTATTGCCTAATACTCGTACTTCTGCTTTGTACTCGGGTTACAAAGCGGAATGACGAAGATCTTTAATTCGATAGCAGTGCGATGATTTTCAACGATGCAGTAGTTTTAACGATCATACTCCTTGTGCCAGGAATGCAATACAGTTTGTTTCTCCTATAATGCGGTCCGAGTAGTTGCATACCCGAAGAACACTGCAGTCCACAATAACGCATGAGATGCGTAAACGCAAGGCTGAACAGAGACTGAGGCACGTGGTGGGTAGCATCTGGAAGCATCCAGCAACATCCCGCCTCGTGCGACACTACGGTGGGGCAGCCGTTCCAGCCGCCAATTCCTACTCGCGCGACGTTAGTTCCGTTGGCTCAGAATCAGAATCAGAAAGGGTTTTATTCGCCATGAAAGTTCACACCGACACGGAATTTACTTTGGCAGGATGGTGCATACATTCAACATATAGGAATCTAAAATCTTAAATAAGTTTTAAACAAGTCTTACTATAATAAGGGTTAAAAGTCTAACACCAAGGGGCTGAAGTATATAAAATTGAATAAATATCGAATATAAAATAGCTTTAAGATATAATTTAAAAATAAAAAATACAAATAGGTTAACATAGTTAATATCGGCAAGGTGTCATTATGTAGATAAAATGTTAAAAACAGTGACAGCCCTTGGCCTTGTTTAACAGGCCAGCAGCAGATGGGAAGAAACTGTTTTTATGGCGTGAGGTTTTGGTCCTGATGGACCGAAGCCTTCTGCCGGAGGGGAGTAGCTGAAACAGAGAGTGTCCAAGGTGGGAGAAATCGGCCATAATCTTCCTCGCTCGCCTCATGGTCCTTGTCGTGTGCAGGTCCTCGAGGGTTGGTAGATTGCAGGCAATTACCTTCTCAGCAGTGTGGATGATACGCTGCAGTCTGCTCTTGTCCTTGGCAGTGACAGCAGCGTACCAGACGGTTATGGAGGAGGTGAGGATGAATTCAATGATCGCTGTATAGAATTGCACCATTATTGTCTTTGGCAGGTTGAATTTCTTCAGCTGCCGTAGAAAGTACATCCTCTGTTGAGCTTTCTTGGTGAGGGAGCTGATGTTCAGTTCCCACTTGAGGTCCCGGGAGAGAATAGTGCCCAGGAAGCGGAAGGACTCTACAATTTTGACTGTGGAGTTTAACAGGGTGATGGGGGTGAGTGGGGCTGTATTCTTCCTGAAGTCCACAACCATCTCAACTGTCTTTAGAGCATTTAGCTCTAAGTTGTTCTGGCTACACCAGGTCACCAGATTGTCAGCTTCCCACCTATAGTCAGCCTCATCCCCACCAGAGATCAGCCCAATGAGGGTGGTGTCGTCCGCAAACTTCAATAGTTTGACGGACAGATGATTGGAGGTGCAGCTGTTGGTATACAGGGAGAAGAGCAGAGGGGAAAGGACGCAGCCCTGAGGAGTTCCGGTGCTGATGGACCTGGAGTCAGAGACTTGTGTTCCCAGCTTAACGCACTGCTTCCTGTCAGACAGGAAGTCTGTGATCCATTTACAGGTGGTGTAGGGCACGTTCAGCTGGAAGAGCTTGTCCTGAAGCAGGGCAGGGATGATGGTGTTGAAGGCAGAGCTGAAGTCCACAAATAGGATCCTGGCGTAGGATGCTGGGGCGTCCAGATGCTGTAGGGTGAAGTGGAGGGCCATGTTAACTGCGTCGTCCACAGACCTGTTGGCTCTGTAGGCAAACTGAAGGGGGACCAGGAGAGGGTCTGTGATGGCTTTGAGGTGTGCCAGGACCAGGCGCTCAAAAGACTTCATTACCACAGATGTAAGGGCGACCAGTCTGTAATCATTTAGTCCTGTTGGCCTTAGCTTTTTGGGCACAGGGATGATGGTGGAGGACTTGAGACAGGCTGGTACATGGCATGTCTCCAGGGAGGTGTTAAAGATGTTGGTGAACACCGGAGACAGCTGGTCAGCGCAGTGCCTGAGGGTGGCTGGAGAGACAGAGTCCGGCCCGGCTGCTTTGGGTGGATTCTGCCTCTTGAAAAGTCTATTAACTTCTCCCTCCTGAAAGGAGAGAGTCGTCTCTGTAGTATGGGTGGGGGGTGGGGCCTCTTGGGTGGGAAGGGGTGGTTCAGGACAGTTCAATTGTCTTTCAAATCTACAGTAGAACTCGTTCAGGTCGTTGGCTAGGCAGGAGTCGTTAGTGGTGTGGGGGACTCTGGGTTTGTAGTTGGTGATCTGCCTGAGCCCTCTCCAGACAGAAGCAGCGTCGTTTGTAGAGAACTGGTGTTTTAGTCTCTGAGTACAGTCGTTTAGCCTCTCTCACCGCTTTGCTAAACCTGTTCTTCGACTCCTTGAATCTGTCTCTATCTCCACTCCTAAACGCTTCCTCCTTCTCCAACCTCAACCTTCTGAGCTTTGCTGAGAACCAGGGCTTATTGTTGTTGTTGAAGTTCACCCTGGTACGTGTTGGTATACAGCAGTCCTCACAGAAGCTGATGTAGGACGTCACAGCCTCTGTGAGTTCATCCAGACTATTGGTAGCAGTCATGAACATATCCCAGTCAGTACAGTCTAAGCACGCCCGCAAATCTTCCACAGCCTCACTGATCCACTGTTTAGATGTCCTCACAGCAGGTTTACAGAGTTTTAGTTTCTGCCTGTATGCAGGAATCAGGTGGACCATGGCATGGTCAGAGTGTCCTAGTGCTGCTCGGGGGACGGCGTGGTAGGCTCTACTGACTGTAGTGTAGCAGTGATCCAGAGTGTTCCCTTCTCTGGTTGGGCATTTAATGAATTGTATGTATTTGGGGAGTTCGTGGCTGAGATTACCTTTGTTAAAGTCGCCAAGTACGATAACCAACGAATCTGGATTTGCTCGCTCCACACTCAGAATCTGATCGGCGAGCATGCGTTGGGCCTCTTTAACCTGAGGACAAGGCGGCAAATAAACTCCGACCAAAATGGGCGACGCGAACTCGCGAGGCGAGTAAAATGGTTTACAAGTTATAAAAATTGATTCAAGGAGTGGAGAACAATGTTGCAGAATCACTGTGACATCTACACACCAGCCACTGTTAATGTAAAAACAAATACCACCGCCTTTCGTCTTGCCGGAGAGTGCTATGTCATGATCCGATCTTACAAGATGGAATCCTGCTAGTTGTAGCGAAGTGTCCGGAATCAAATCACACAGCCATGTCTCCGTGAAGCACAAAACAGAAGATGAAAGAAAGTCTTTGTTTTTTACCATCAGTAGCTGAAGTTCATCCATTTTGTTGTACAGTGAACGTACGTTGGAGAGGAAAAAGCTCGGAAGCACTGTTCGGATCCCGCGTCTGCGTAGCCGTACTAGAGCCCCCGACCGTTTACCCCTTGGGCGGCGTTTCACTGCTTGAGCAAAGCCTAGCGCGGCATTGACTAGAAAGCCTACTAATTCTGCCGCTGGAAGCAGAAAAGTAGGAATTAAATCCACAGGAGTTGTTTCCCTGATATTTAAAAGTTCGTCTCTTGTTAGAGAACTCCGAAAATCTTGGCAAAACACTGAATTGACAGACAAAACAAGACAAAAAAGGGCGCACCGACCGGCTGAGGCTACCATCATCGGCGCCATCTTCGCATCAGCACGGGTGTGCTGAACAGCAGGACTCTCTCACCAACACGGGTGTGATGAACAGCAGGCCCCTCTCACCAGCACGGGTGTGATGAATAGTAGGGCTCTCTCACCAGCACGGGTGTGTTGAACAGCAGGCCCCTCTCACCAGCACGGGTGTGCTGAACAGCAGGCCCCTCTCACCAACACGGGTGTGATGAACAGCAGGCCCCTCTCACCAGCACGGGTGTGATGAATAGTACGCCTCTCTCACCAGCACGGGTGTGTTGAACAGCAGGCCCCTCTCACCAGCACGGGTGTGCTGAACAGCAGGCCCCTCTCACTAACACAGGTGTGATGAATAGCAGGCCCCTCTCACCAGCACGGGTGTGATGAACAGTAGGCCTCTCCCATTAGCACGGGTGTGCTGAACAGCAGGCCCCTCTCACTAGCACGGGTATGTCGAACAGCAGGCCCCCCTCACCAGCACAGGTGTGCTGTACAGCAGGCCCCTCTCACCAGCACGGGTGTGTTGAACAGCAGGCCTTTCTCACCAACACGGGTGTGATGAACAGCAGGCCCCTCTCACCAGCACGGGTGTGCTGAACAGCAGGCCCCACTCACCAGCACGGGTGTGCTGAACAGCAGGCCTCTCTCACCAACACGGGTGTGATGACCAGCAGGCCCCTCTCACCAGCACGAGTGTGCTGAACAGTAGGCCCCTCAACACGGGTGTGCTGAACAGGAGGCCTCTCTCACCAGCACGGGTGTGCTGAACAGCAGGCCCCTCAACAGCAGGCCCCTCTCACCAGCACGGGTGTGCTGAACAGCAGGCCTCTCTCACCAGCACGGGTGTGCTGAACAGCAGGCCCCTCAACAGCAGGCCTCTCTCACCAGCACAGGTGTGCTGAACAGCAGGCCCCTCTCACCAGCACGGGTGTGCTGAACAGCAGGCCTCTCTCACCAACACGGATGTGATGAACAGCAGGCCCCTCTTACCAGCACGGGTGTGCTGAACAGCAGGCCTCTCTCACCAACACGGGTGTGATGAACAGCAGGCCCCTCTCAAGACAAAACTGGACAAAACAGGGCGCACCAACCGGCCGAGGCTGCCATCATCGATCGCATCATGTCCAGTTCGCATCCACGTTATATATATAAAAAAAAATGTGTTCCCCAATACATTCATTGCGCTATTTATTCAAATGGCGTGATGAAAATAACACACGGGGGTGAAGGACAGACCGTACTTGGGTTTGTGTGTAGAATGCATTGCCGAGCTGTACTTTTATCTCGGTGTTCCAGCATCTGTGTTGCGTAGATCCGCCCGCTGTGTGAACTGCTCATCAGATGCGCAAGATAGTGCCGCAAGCAAATGAAACACATTCCTGCGGAGGGAGCTGGTAGGAACGTTGGGTTGCTCGGCCAATGGCCAGGGACAACGGCGGCGTGGTGTATTCCGCAAATATGCCCGACTGTAAGGGCGGGCACAAGCCGGCGTGAGTAGTTTTATAAGGGCACCACGGGGTGACCAGCCCCTCCCCACCCAGCCCCACCCCTCCCACCCCCCACCCAGCCCCACCCTCCCCACCCAGCCCCTCCCCACCCTCCCCACCCAGCCTCTCCCCACCCTCCCCACCCAGCCCATCCCTCCCCACCCAGCCCCTCCCCACCCTCCCCTCTCCACCCAGCCCCACTCCTCCCATTTTTGGATGCATGACGAACGGACGGACGCAATAATCCCCTGTGGGCTGGTGTAACCAGGAGGTTCCTACCAGTATAATAATTTGTTCGAAGGTAGAAACAAGTGAGAGCCACCGAGACAAGTGTGTCTTTTGCTATGGAGACTCGGGATTTGTTAATGCGATACGTACATTCAATGTTATTTTAATACGTGAAATGTTTTTTTATATAATTTGTTCATCCAGAAAAGCTTTGCTGAGTCTGTAGACCAATTTCCAGGGGATTATTGCAGAGGATGGTGCAAGAAAATCCATAGATTGTACCGTACTACGCAACGTAAACTACGCTGCCTGCCTTCAGTAATCAAAAGTGTGGCAAAATAAACCCCATGACCCCGCAAGGCACGGTGAGGCCATCATCCAGCAGTGCGGAGTGACAAACGGGGGACCGTAACTTGTACACGAATCTGCATATTGTGGATGACACAGGGCCACCTTTGAATACGGTCCAATAGGTCTCTCTCCAACAAAGAGAAGTGGAGCTCATGTGGTCTGAGGTGGTGAAACAAAGATATGGAATCTACCTCCACTCCAATGAAGCTACGAAGCGTTTTCGTTACCTCTCTGCTTCGCCGTAAAAAAGAGACGAAGACAAGTTTGTTGTTGGCCAACTGTTCGCGAATACCTGGGGGCATTAATTGACCGACGTTGCAGCGGCCGTTGTAACGACGTTGGAAACTGTTGAAAATAAAGTTGTAAAAAAAAAGAGACTTGCTTCATGAATGGAAATCGTGACCTCCTCCCCCCCCCCACCCAATACCATTTATTGCCATCACAAGAGGAGCGGCCTGCTGCAACCCGATGAGTGTCACAGTGTCACAGTCTGTTGAATATTCTTGCTTCTTTCGGTAAAGTCACATAGAAGGGAAACAATAAAATAATAAAAACAATAAAATAATAAAAATATTTTTTTATTGTTTCCCTTCTACGTGACTTTACCGAAAGAACCAAGAATATGAATCCCTGCAGTCACGAAAGCTTTAAATCAAAGTCTGTTGAATGTTTCTGTAAGCTTTGCAATTGTACCATGATCAGGTGTAAAGACACTGCATCTCATAGCACATTATTGAATGACCAACAAAAACTGCACTTTAACAATGTGAACACGACACACAACCAAGGAAGAAAAATCACAAGAGCGGTGTTCTTCATTTAAAGGCCCGCGGGCCACTTGCGGCCCCGGTGCCATTTAGTGCGTCCCCTGACGTGCGGCCCCCCGACAATTGGTGTGGCGGCCCTCACACTGATTTATGTCTTATCGGCAAAAGTTCCCCTCCCCCCTCCTTTCTGAAAATTAGTGAAGAACACTGAATTAGAGAGAGGTAGCAATGGTCGTTTCCATGCCAGGTGCACAGAGCGGTACTATCTGTAGGCTACGATGGGACAACGGAGTTCAGACAGCAGCTCGACTAGGGGATGGCAGTGGAAGTTCACAATATGGTGCAACGTTGGCGAGATGTTAACTACCTCGCCTGTTATACAGGAGATCGTGGATTCGATCCCGACCCTGACAATGCCTGCTGTATATTTGGAGTTTGAATGCTCTCCCCATGGTCGCGTGGATTTTTCTCCGTGTCCTTAGGTTTTTCCCTACACCTTTAGAAACATGCGTTAGAGTATTTGCCTGCTATAAATGTCCACGTGATAAGTCACGTCGTTGAGCTATCATTTGTGGCCAGGTCGCTGCAGAAAAATAACTATATAGCTCTGCGTTTGACCTGCTAAAATAAAAAATAGTTTAGTTTTAGTTTATCAACACAGCCTAACACTAAATGCATTAACCCTTTCAACCTGAGCTAGAAACCATTTAACAAAACTACCATTAAGTGTGAATTATTCTGTAAAAACCAGTGCTAAAATATTTAGTCTTAGAATTTGTATAAAAGGTAGGGTGGATTTGTAAAGACATGGCCTGTGGGTCTCCCCATGGTCGCGTGGATTTTTTCTCCGGGTCCTCCGTTTTTTCCCTCCACATTCAGAAATGTGCGTTAAAATTATTTAGATAATTTTGCTGCTATACATTTCCACATAAGCCACTCCGTTCAACTATCATTTGTGGCCAGGTCAGGTCGCTTCTGAGAAATAAGCCAATACCTCAGTGGGCTTTACCTATTAAGATACAAATAGTTTAGTTTCATTTGTATTTTTTAAGTTATTTGTTTATCTTTACTATGCACTCCTTTTGTGTTGTATTGTTTGTTGTAACATTCTGACCCCGTGCCCACCTACAGGACCTCCTGTGAAAAAGAGACTTCACGGCTCATTGGACTCCTCCAGTGTAAATATTCCGATTCTGAATCTCCCCCCCCCCCCCCACAGGTGAGGGGCCATCGAGAAACCTGGGCCTCGCGATACTGGGCGTGAGGTCGCTGTGGACTGACCCGGCTCATTTGCCGCCGCAGTCACAGCGCCCGCAGTTGGAGGGCGAGGAAACCACCGAAAAGGTCATCGAGTGCCCCGAGTGTGGACGGGCCTTCTCCAACTCGGCCCACCTGACGGCGCACATGCGCTCACACACGGGCGAGAAGCCGTACAGCTGCGACGTGTGCGGCCGCGCCTTTTCACTCAAGGGCAACCTCAAGACGCACCAGCTGACGCACACGGGCGAGAAGCCGTACCACTGCGGCACATGCGACCGCGTCTTCACGCACTACTCGAGCCTCAAGTACCACCGGCGGACGCACACGGGCGAGAGGCCGTACAGCTGCGACGTGTGCGGCCGCTCGTTCGCGCAGGCCTCGGGCCTCAAGGCGCACCGCTTCACGCACACGGGCGAGAGGCCGTATGCGTGCCACGTGTGCGGCCGCACCTTCTTGCAGTGCCGCAGCCTCAAGGCGCACCTGTGCAAGCCCGAGGAGTTCTGAGTCGTTGGATTGGGCCAGTGGACAAAGTGGAAAAGAAAATAAAAAAAATACAACTGCCTCCCAAGGAAAATTGGATTTTTAAAATAAATTGTATTGGTGCTGGTGACCGGGGGTTTGGGCGTCTAACAGATGTCTGGCCCGCGGTTCTTCAGACCCTACTGGAAGAGACTACCTCGCAGTGTCATCTCAGGAGCTGCTGCCGTTCACAGTCACGTGTTAAGACCGTTGGAGCCGTGTGCTCTTCTGTACGTACGTTATGTATGCTGAACTTCTTTCGCACCGCACGTAGCCGACCGCGCCAATCGGAGGCGCGGCGGAAGGATACGAGGTGATTCTGGTCCGTGGTCTGGCACAACCGTTCGGGGGTGCGATGCACAAGCCTAGAGGGACGAAGGTCCACTACGTTGGTCGGCTTTCGAGATGGACGATCGTGCTTCCGCAGCATATATTTAACACCGGGTCGCGATATTTTTTTTTCCACGTCCGGACTTTCCTCTAAACCAGTGGTCTGAACCTGGGGGTGTGACGAGATGCCCCTTTTAGGGGTGCAAAACATGGTCAGATTTTTTTAGGAGGTAAATCATCGAAAATACAAATTAAGCACGTAAGTGCAACTACTTTGTTTCATCAAATCCTATGTATTAACATACATTTTATTATGATTGAGAACCAAAGGGGTGCAGGCTGCAGTAAATGTTAAGAACCACTGCTCTGAACGCACGTTTCTCCCATGCAGAGCATGCATACTCCTTTGCTAAGTAGCAGCGAGCCGGTGCGGTTGACCCGAGTGTAGATGCATTAGCTCGGCATTTAGCGTTGGCCGGTTTCAAGACGATGGTACGTTGTGAGCGCAACCGTTGCTGTGGTTTTCTCAACACGTGCCTTGTGTGGCAGCGATTGGTCGGTCGAGTATTGCACGTGATGGTCAGGATTTGAGCGGTGGGCCAGTTTTGCGCCATTCAATTGCATTTCCGAGCAAGGTACGGCTTCGTGTTTCCGTTCCCTTGTAGATGGAAGGTGCACGCTTTGGTCTTAACCAGGTCGGTTCGGAGTTTTTTTCCCTCGTAATGTTACCTTTGTTGAAGTCACCGTCGGGGTTGTTTCGACATACGTTGAACTTCTTTTACACCATACGTAGCCAACCGTGCTAATCGGAGGTGTGACGTGGTGAACGTCCTTGTGCCTTGGTCTGTCACAGGGGTTGTTCGTGAAAATTAAACCTTTGGGGTCCTGGTAGATTGGCCGATAAGACGTTAAAAACGGTGATGGTGCGAGCACGCTGCCTTTTGGAAGACCATTTTCCATTGGTGCCAGCGACTTCGCTTTCCATCCAGTTCTATGAAGAATCGTCGGTCCTTTAGTCGAGTCTGTGGATGAGTTCTTCAAGTCATATCATTTTTGATTTGAAGCTTCAAGTCATCTTCAGCAACTTGGCAAGTAGCCGTCGATAACCGACGGTGTTTTGTAGGCTGGCGATAGGTCTTCCAACATCTCCTGTAACGAAACCTTTCTCAAAATCTTCCTCGCTGTGCGTTACATAGGATGGAGCAGCTGGTTTTTTGTGCGTGATTCACCTGGGGCGACTTCCAGCTTGCTCCGTCGCGTCAACACGTCATGCAATGATTCACCATGAGCCTTTCAAACGGCTTGTTAATGCGGCAGAGTAGGGGAGATGGATCGAAAACTCCTGGCCACCAATGGGTTATGTCCCCCGTTTGAGAAATGACACTCCCTCGGGCTTGCCTCCAGATGTTTCAGGATCCTTGTGGGTAGTCACACAACTTGTAGAAGTCCTGAGCTTTCAGCCTGACATCTTTGATTTGTTCCGTCATGTCTGTGTGTATGTAGAACTTCACACCGTACGTAGCCAACCGTGATAATCGAAGGTGTGGGGGGAAAGACAACAAACTAAACACAAAGTGGATAAAAATAAGTGAGTTTTGAATGTAGATTATTTAAAAGTGCATTTATCCCAGTGGCTTCCTAATATCGGAAGAGCATTCCAGACGGCCGCAGAAGCGCATGTGAAAGCGCGCGATGCGGTGAGAAGTGTTGCTCCCATTGGCTTGCTTCCAGAGTTTCGGGATCCTTGTGAGTAACCACACAATTTGTCGAGGTCCTGGAGCTTTCAGCCTGACATCTTTTACTTGTCCCTTCAACGAATGTCATGGAGGCTTGCCGCTTTTCCGCTATTCAATGAGCTCATGCCAGCCCGAAGGTGTACTGTTGAGAATGGCTGGGTGAACCCATGGATGTGTGGGTGTTGGATTAGGTGGGTGTTTAGTTTGTCGATTTGGTGCAGGTCTGGTCGAAACCAGCTGGTGGGTCACTTGGTTGGGTGTAATGTTACGATAAATTATTCTTTATTGTTATATTAAATCATTTTTTACAGAAATCCAGTGGTATCACACCTAAACTGAAACAATATAACCAATACAAATAAGCAAAGAGAAAACACTGAAACACCCAACAAAAGTCCCATGAAAATACGTAAAAAATAAACACATTGGTTGCATAAACGAGATTTAAAACACCACTTGAAAAAATTACTTTAAAACAAGTGTCCCTCAACTTTATTTGCAGCAGGCCACAATACATTTAAAGTGTTGGCTGGTCACGTGACATCGTGTAATTTCACGTGTAGACGTTATATAACGTCGCACAGTTGTATGGTAAAATAACATCTGTACACGTGACCAATATATATAATTGTCAGCGATCTCATCTGTATATTTGTTGAATACGTAGGCTTTTGCGAACAATATTATCCATGATCAAGGATGTTTTTTTCCGGGTTAGATCGTGTAAATATAAATGTGTCAATCTTGATTTGAAGCTTTTGTGACTGCAGAATCCATACTCTTTGGTTCTTTCGGTAAAGTCACGTAGGTATAAAACAATAAAGAACCAAAGAGTATAAATGTGTCCTTAACTCACCACCACCCGGCACAGCCAAGTAGTGTAAGGTTTGTCACGTAAACATTTACAAATTTACAATCTTTACGTGTTGAGTCGTAACTAATTATCACCTTTTAACCCCAAAAAATGCCTTTATTATGGCTCTGTATATTTTATCTCACTAATCTGTATTTATTATTTCTCGGTTGGGCCATAACTAAGCGGGCCACTCCAAAAGCCTCTCATAGGCCAGATATGGCCCACAGGCAACCAGTTGAAGACTTTGCTTTAAAGGACACCTTAAATGCTTTTAACATTGTCCCCGATTATATTTTTGTCATATTTAAATGACACATTCACAATCCGCACGATTAAATGGAGAGGACCGCATTCCTGTTGTCCCGAGCGTCCCACGCTTCGCTCGCTAAAATCTCACGATCTGCGCTGTCTGCTCACGTGCGCCATCTCAGCCCCAGTGAGTTTTCTTGGTACAAAACTTGGTGTAAACTGCAGCCAATAGCCAACCGTGTGTGTGTGTACACCAAGGAGATAGGTGGAGGTTATTCTTTTTAAAGGAGGCATAGACTCTGGCCTGAACTCGAGGATATTTGGCCTACTCTTACAAGATGTCTTGGAACAGTTGCGAGTACCCAGACTTTGCCTCGCTGTTCAACAAAACTGTGGTCTTACAGGAGGTGGGGAATTCTGCCAATTTTAGCACTGTTTCTACTGCTGTGCCAGCAATTTGAAACCGGGTGCCCTCTGGATTGATCGAAGGGCGATCAAGGTCGAGTTGGAATATCAAGTAAAAAAACTCACCGCGGTCATCATTAACACTACATATATTTTTTGTAATAAGGTACTGTCATATATTGGTGTGGATTTTGGGTTTTAATTTGTGTTAATTTGTTGCTGTGTACCACTTCCAATAAAGTATTTCCTTTCCTGACAAAAAACGGGTGTGTAAATGCAACTGTTTGGTGTCTCGCCTGGGTCCTAAGTTAATAGTGATGACGATCAGTTCAACAGAATGTAATCTTATATATAATATAAAAAAGGGAAATTTGTGAATGTGTCTGTTCAAAATGTTTAGCATACTTCCCGACATGCAACAAACTTGAAATGTGGCATGTGGGTACTTTCCAGACTGTACACCATGCACAAATGATAAAAATAGACTTTTGTATTTTTGGGGTGGGGGGGGCGCAATAATGCATATATTTTGCACGGCAAGTGAGCTGTGACGTCACATCTGTCATCACCCGCATGCGGAAGCGTAACGCAGTGTTCCTGCCGATGTCACGCATCCCCCCCCCAAATCCTCTGCGACTAAAGTGCCATACAAATGTGTTGTAGGTCTAAGGCGTTCTTCACGCAGCATTGCTTTATTTCAGTCGTTTACTGCCGTACGCACCCTGAAAGTTGTGTGTCTGCTGCAAGCGCGTGTATATGGGGGGAGCAGTAGTGTAGTGGTTAGCGCGCTGCACTACGAACCCGGCGACCCGAGTTCGATTCCCGCTCACGGCTACCACCGGTCACGATTACTTGAACCGGTCCTGGGCCTTCCCTAGGTCGACTCAGCCTAAAACGAGTAACTCATGTGGTGTGTGAACATCGCCACTGGGGGTACAAAGGTGGCCGGGCGTGGTGAATCCAAGTCCCGGGCGAAACCAAGTAGTAAAGCTAGTTGTAGTATAAAGTATCTGTAATTACATAAGCTGTTCGATGTGCGTTTCAAGTTCTATCCATTAAAAGAAAGATAATTCAGAGTCAAAAGCCATCAGTGGCACAAGTACAGAAAATGCCCGTAAAATCTGTCAGGTTGTGATTGTAGTAGACTCCGAAAAGCTGCAAGGTAAAACATAAAACATCTTAGAGTAGTACATATGCACGCCGCTAGTCAGATCGCAAATCTAGGAGCATGGCAGTGGTTGCTCGGAATGATGTCATCACTTCCACTGCACCAGCAATCAACTGCTAGGAAGACAACCCCCATGCAACTTGGTAACCAGGTTACCCATGTCAGATGACAACTGTGATATGATTGGTCCATACACTTCAGCCAATATGTGGCTGTGGTACATATATTTTTTATTATATCCGTAATTAATATAATAAATTTGTTAATGCTATTAATGTTAATGCAAATAGCGATGTTTTCATAATTTTTGACTTTGACAATCAACCTTAAAGTGGTCCTGTCCACCGCTTAAGTACTCTCCTAACTTTATAAGCCTTATTTGACCCAAATGCCATATTAAATCGGCACTGTGACAAGACTTAGTTTATGCAACTTTCTAGATTTGCACAAGTCTTTCTGCATTTGGGGCTCCAGAATTTCACGCTCAGCTGTGGCACCCTCTAGAGCACAAACAGCAGCGGGTTTACAGCAGATGACGAATTCTGATTAAAACAAAACAGGTGATGGAACAAACTGCGTCTATTTCGTTGTTTTTCCCCTCTTTAATTATTCTTCAACAATACAGATTGACTGTTGTACATTTTGCCGTCACCCAGACATTCCACAATAACCTATTCCCTGCCATATGTAATCAATTATATTTACGTTCAATTACGTTTTAGATTTGCCGACCCCCTGCTCTAGTGACATCATAGACATAACGAAAGGTCGCGTACCTCCAAATGGCAAACAGGAGCCCTACGACTTCGGCCACGTCGCAACGACACACGGCAGCCTGCGGGGAGCCACTTCGCGCTCGTCTATGCAGCCCAGTGCACGGAGGAAGATTTTAAACCCATAACCGGGGAGGGGAGTCATCTATATATATAAAAGTCAAAAAATGTCTGTGGGTTTGTGTGTGACTTTGTGTGTTCACGCGCTTGCAAAGGATTTGGCTCTCCAACGGTGGGGTTTACGTTAAATAAAAATAGCCAGGTACCACGCCGTAAGCCCCGCCGTGAGCAAGCGCTATTCCTTTTTCACATTCGTCAACTTTAAATTAGTTTAATTAGCGATTTAGTGCGATTTGTGTGTGCTATCTCTTTATTTATTTATGACGCATGCACGACCATACCAACTCGTGCGCCTTTGGTGGGAGGGAGACATTTTCTTTCGCGTTAAAAATGCTATACAAAAAACACTAAACGCTAAGCTTAAATCTTCACTGTGTGATGTCCCCCCCCTACCCCGATGCGTGCAGTTACTAATATATACAGTCGCTAGATGCTACCACTATAGGCCGTAGATATTACTGCAGAGTGGCCGGGGAGATCGTGGCTGGGGGGGGGGGGGGGGGGGCGGTCAGGGGTAGCAGCCCAGCCCCAGCCTGCCAAGGTGCCACCTCGGCCGGCTGGACAATCTAGGCGAGGCCGGAGGCTCTACACGGGACTAAGCCTCACCATGCCACTCTGTCAGGTGAGTACTTTGTGCTATAGAGTCTATAAATACAGTATGCACTGCTGTAATCATAGCAGGTACCACCACAGTATGCACTGCTGTTCCATTTTTAAGAGAAGTTTTTCAAATATTTTTAATAACCGGGTACTTCCCGCTAGTACAAAATAAATTGGAATGCGTACGCCCACAGTATGAGAACTTGAGAAGAGAGACCTACAATTAACTACGGAAGTGGATGCCAAGAGAAGGCGAGGGAAGCGAAAGATGGTGGAACAAGTGGCGGCAGAATTGACGACATCGCAACGTTCAGAGGGCACTTCTGGACAAGAATGGTTAATGAAAGGAAGGGATTAAAAAGGCCTTTGTCTACCAAAATCAGCAAGGAGCATAAACCATCATCACGCAAATTCCGATCATCCTCGCAGCAGCGGATTTTGGCTGGCCATCAAACAAAGACGGCCGTCACTGCCATCGAGCGCTTTCAGATGCGCTTCTGTGGCCGTCTGGAACGGTCTTCCTACCGATATTAGGAAGCCACTGGAGCATTGCCCTTTTAAATAATTTAAATTGACAAACTAATTTATTTAGAACTGCTTTTTGGTTCAGTTTGTTCTTCCCCTACACCTCCGATTGGCACGGTTGGCTATGTATGGTGCGAAAGAAGTTCAACATACATGCATATACGTCCGGCAGTGACAATAGCATCAAGGGCGACACACCATTCTGGAGCTCAGAGCCTCGATTTCAAGGTGAATAAGCAGGTTTCTTTTTATATACAAGCAGACATAAATTGCTGCATTGCTGTGTTTCGATATTATTTTATTAATGTAATAAAATTGTCCAAAATTTTTTATGGGTTATATATTTTTATATCTTACTAATATTTATTTCCCAATTTTGCTTACAATTGTGCTATTTCCATCTGGTTATGAGATGAAATTCCCATCAGAACTTACAGAGTAGTGCATCACCCCCATGCTATGGAACGGCCCGCGAATGCAGATATTGCAGAACTACTTCCGAGTTCCTGTCAAAGTTACCTCTTGTAGCCACACAATAAACAGCACACTTTCCCACATGCCCACCTAAGAAATGTTCATCAGATGGATGTCAACTCGAAATGTATACAATTTAAGTTACAAACCAACGTTAAAGTGATATTTATTTGTAGTCATTGATGACCATGCTGAGAGCATAAACATGCCCAGTTTAATTATCAGTGCCTGCTGGGATGGAAACTTAGGCGTGCGGTGGTCAATGGGATTTTTTGAAATTCTAAGAGCTGAAATTTTTGCCAAATGAAGTGGAAAATTCAACTTTAAGTTAATGTTTTGCAAATAGTCGGGGTAGTAGGCGGGTGAGAAACCCGGACTCAAAACCCAGGAAGTCAATGCTACCATCTCATCGTCTATGACCTCTGAGCGACCCTGCCACCAATACCCAAGCAACCCCAATTCGAACACGATTCGAAATTCAGAGCTGGAATTTAGCCAAATTAAGCTAAAACCAAAACTTACGTTCGTAGCTTTTTTTGTGCGCATTCATTGGCCATTGAGCCAGAGGCCATCAACTCTCTGCGCTTGAGAGAACCTAGCTACATAATCACAACCCGCATCGTCAGTGGTACTGGCCCAGCATTTCTCTCTACGACCCGCAACCTCCCGGCCCACCCGGCCACCCCCGTGACTGCAGCGCCACTCATCACCAGCACTTGAGCGTGACCTGGCGCAGGTGCAGCACGAACGTGATAAGCGTCACTGTCAGCAGGTAGAGCGTCATTGTCATGGTGGCTTTCAAGTCGGACGCCGCCAGCGTGTCGGTGCACACGTTCACCAGGCCCGTGCACAGGTTACAGATGAGGAAGAAGAACAGCTGGTTGCGGTTGATGGCTGCCAGCAGGCAGTGCTTCGGCGGTGGTGGGGTCGACAATTTCCCTCCGCCGTCGGCGCCGCCCGCGACCTTTCCGCTGGTGCCGCCCGCTGTTTCCGCCCCCGCCACATCCGACCAGCCAGTCCGGCGCGCCAGCTCGCGGGAGTCTGCGGTGACAGAAGAATGGTTCACCGTGGTGGGTGGAAAATAGCAGCCGCCATTGTAATTTACTTTGGGAATTTTTTTTAGTTTTTACTTTTTCCAACTCGGCTGGAAAGCTTTTGTGCTTTCAACCCTTTTCGTTCATCCACCTTGTCCCATACCAATTATATACCCATTATGTCTAATTATACAAGGGTGAAAGTATTAGAGTTACTCACACCTATGACCAAATTTCATCATTAGTCCGAAGCTAAGCCGGGTTGAGCCTGGACAGTCCTTGGATGGGCATCCACCATGCAAGACAGATGTTATAGGCTTGTGGGGCTACGTGGTAGGCAGAAGAGCGCAATTCAGCTAAATCCATTGTGCTGTACTTCTACGCTCCCACGTCTATGCCGCTCCTCGCCTTCATCAACCCGTACCGACCAGCACAGTAAAGTTAGCGTTTGAAAAAAACTAAACCCCGAGAGCTCACACGACGTGAGGAGAGCCCTCCATCCAGCAGCGGATTGAAAAAAAAGACTGTACTTGTAGACATTTACATTCACGGAAAACAGCAAGGCTGAGAGCACCCCCCTGCCCCCCACCCTTTGCCCGGGTCACTGCAGGACTTCTCCCAGTGACCCGGTCAGCGAACCGCCCCATTACCTGCCCAGCAGGGGGCGACCCTTTGCCGACCTTTGTGCACTGGCATCCCGTCGTCGACTTGCGGGACGCTCGCCGCGTGACCACCTCCGACCAGTCGCGTCACGCCCACGAGCAGGAGGTCGAAGAGCATGGCGGTGGAGATGAAGAGGATGCTCTGGGCCAGCTGAGGATGGGCAGAAAGGCAAACGAAGTGTCTCATCACAATATCTTACTTTCTGTTATCCCCTGATGTTTGGAATTCTCTCCAATTACCACTTCCCTCTCTGCAAGTACTGACAGATCTCTCACCTCTCACAGAGCAGTGAAATCCCAACCCCATCCCCTCCCTCCCACCGTGCGGGGAACTACAGTGGCGAGATATTAACAAACTCGCCTGGTATACAGGAGGTTGTGGGTTTGATTCCGACGCTGATACCTGTATATTTGGAGTGTGCATGTTCTCCCCTCGTGGTCGTGTGGATTTTTTTTCCAGGTCCTCTGCTTATTCCCTCCACATTTAGAATCAACATGCGTTTAGAGTATTTGGCTGCTATTAATTTCCACGTGATAAGACACTTCGTTGAGCTATTATTCGTGGCCAGGTCGCTTGTGAAAAAATAACTATATAGCGCAGTAGGGCCTTACCTGGTTAAATACAAAATTATTTTCAGTTGAGTGTTGGAGAATGACCCACAGAAACGGACATCACAATACTACTTCCGAGACCTCAGCTCTACACAGTAATGTGGGGGTGCGGGCAGCACTTTTTCACCTAACTTTCTACAAGGGGTCATATTCATCGCAGTCAAATAATCAGTCAAAGGATACTAGATTTGAAGCTTTCGTGACTGCAAGGATCCATACTTTTTGGTTCTATTCGGTAAAGTCACGTAGGTAAAAAATAAAACAACAAAAAATCACGACGTTTCGCCCACAACACAAGCGGCCTTCATCAGGTGAAGGGATCAGGCTGTCTCGAGGACAGCGCTGGAGTGGAACACAGCCACGCTCAGACCGCGACCTTTAAGCTGTGTGCGAGGAAACAAGGTGCCTTGACAAAGGAATTAGCATAAAAAAATAGCATTTGATTGCCCGACTTAGCATAGAAGTGCTGTACATGCAAGTGCACATGCCGGTTGGCGCGGGGGGGGGGGGGGGGGGAGTTTCCCTATTGATGGTGTGAAAAGGGAATTTAAGAGCTGCGAAAGTTTGGGGTACCACTACTTGAAAAATATACTGTACCATTGAAAATTAGTTTAATGTTTGGTTCCATTTAGAACATCTTTCCAATGGTTGCTTAATTTGAAACCATCTTCTCGGTTGAAATTGTGTCTGTGCTTGTAGATCTGAATTGCCTCGTGAACAAATCTCTGATAAAAAAAACCCGTGGGTTTGCAAAGAACCTTGGTATCGGAGAAAATTATATCGTGATCACCCACAGCGTTGTAACAATGATCAGCTACGGCAGAAGAATTCGTTTTACCGTGTTTCAAATCTGATTTGTGCTCGCGAATTCAGTCAGAGACATGTCGCTTTGTCTCCCCGATATAGCAATCACCGCAGGTACAACTCAATTTGTAAACCCCGGGGTACTGTAAGTCAGGAATGACATCCTTCACGGATGGGATCAGATCACTAATTTTGTGTACTGTATTGAACCGGACCTGGATCTTGTGTTTGTTTAGAATTTTGGAAATCCTTTTAGTAACGCCTGCTATATATGGTAGTGTGATGGTTTTGACCGGAGTATCAAGTGGTTGTTTCTGTATGGAGGGAGAAACAGCTTGGCGGATGGTACGGTCAGAGTATCCATTCCTTTTGAGGGCCAGGTGTACATGTTTTAATTCACTGGTCAGGTGGTGTTGGTCCGAAATGCAATGAGCCCTATGGTATAAAGTTTTGATGAGAGAATTCTTCAGGGCTGGGTGGTGGTGGGAATCAGGCTTCAAGTAGGAATCCGTGTGGGTGGGTTTCCTGTAGACAGAATGCCCCAATGAGCCATCAGGTCTCCTCTCAAACAGAACATCCAAGAATGGTAGCTTGCCATCTTTCTCCACCTCCATGGTGAAATTTATGGCGGGATGTCTGGGATTGATGTGGTGTATGGCCATGTGGCCAAATGACGAAAGTGTCATCCATGTGGTATCAGGCACTGGGACAAGACCCCGATACACCTCCACTGGTTAGGCACTGCCTCAACAATACCTACTTTACTTGGAATGGCTCCTTCTACAAACAAAATGAGGGTACCCCCATGAGATCCCCCTTGTCACCAGTGATAGCCAATATTTTCATGGAGAAATTTGAATCAGACGCCATCCAGACTTCCACCCTCAGACTTTCCCTGTGGAAGAGATATGTGGATGACACTTTCGTCATTTGGCCACATGGCCATACACCACATCAATTCCAGACATCCCGCCATCAATTTCACCATGGAGGTGGAGAAAGATGGCAAGCTACCATTCTTGGATGTTCTGTTTGAGAGGAGACCTGATGGCTCATTGGGGCATTCTGTCTACAGGAAACCCACCCACACGGATTCCTACTTGAAGCCTGATTCCCACCACCACCCAGCCCTGAAGAATTCTCTCATCAAAACTTTATACCATAGGGCTCATTGCATTTCGGACCAACACCACCTGACCAGTGAATTAAAACATGTACACCTGGCCCTCAAAAGGAATGGATACTCTGACCGTACCATCCGCCAAGCTGTTTCTCCCTCCATACAGAAACAACCACTTGATACTCCGGTCAAAACCATCACACTACCATATATAGCAGGCGTTACTAAAAGGATTTCCAAAATTCTAAACAAACACAAGATCCAGGTCCGGTTCAATACAGTACACAAAATTAGTGATCTGATCCCATCCGTGAAGGATGTCATTCCTGACTTACAGTACCCCGGGGTTTACAAATTGAGTTGTACCTGCGGTGATTGCTATATCGGGGAGACAAAGCGACATGTCTCTGACTGAATTCGCGAGCACAAATCAGATTTGAAACACGGTAAAACGAATTCTTCTCCGTAGCTGATCATTGTTACAACGCTGTGGGTGATCACGATATAATTTTCTCCGATACCAAGGTTCTTTGCAAACCCACGGGTTTTTTTTTATCAGAGATTTGTTCACGAGGCAATTCAGATCTACAAGCACAGACACAATTTCAACCGAGAAGATGGTTTCAAATTAAGCAACCATTGGAAAGATGTTCTAAATGGAACCAAACATTAAACTAATTTTCAATGGTACAGTATATTTTTCAAGTAGTGGTACCCCAAACTTTCGCAGCTCTTAAATTCCCTTTTCACACCATCAATTGGGAAACTCCCCCCCCCCCCCCGCGCCAACCGGCATGTGCACTTGCATGTACACCACTTCTATGCTAAGTCGGGCAATCAAATGCTATTTTTTTATGCTAATTCCTTTGTCAAGGCACCTTGTTTCCTCGCACACAGCTTAAAGTTCGCGGTCTGAGCGTGGCTGTGTTCCACTCCAGCGCTGTCCTCGAGACAGCCTGATCCCTTCACCTGATGAAGGCCGCTTGTGTTGTGGCCGAAATGTTGTGATTTTTTGTTTTTTTATTTTTTACCTACGTGACTTTACCGAATAGAACCAAAGAGTATAGTCAAAGGATATTTTGAATTCTCAGATATTTAGGATTCTCAGAGCTGGAAATTTAGGCAAATGAAGTGCGGAACCAAAGCTAATGCGATGGGTTGGGTTTGTTTTTTCGTGCAGTCATTGGTAACTGGGTTGAGACGCATCCACTCTCCATAATCACAGATGACTGTCGAGATTCGAACCCACGACCTCAGCGGTGCCAGCTCAGCGCTCTGACCACCGAGTCACCTGGGCACCTTTCAATTCCGGTTTGAATGTTTTCGAATAATCTTGAAATATTTTATGCAATAAGAGCGTCTATCCATCTGTCCGTAACATGGGAGGGGGGGGGGGCACGATAACCTTCATAAACACGATCCAATGTGACTGAAACATTAGTATACATTCCCCAAATAAAAATTGGTGAAATTGGTCAAAGGGTTGCCCAAATCTTGCAGACACAACCCAGAGCCAAAATTACTCTTTACAAGTGTAGTGACATAGAATCGGTCACTTCGCAGCATAGCGCTGGTTGCTGGTAGGGAAAGGGATCTGCAGCTACAGCAGCCCTGACTGACAGCAGGTCACGTGATAGACCAGAGAGGGATGTAGGGGAAAGGTTATGGCAGGGGCACATCGAGAACCTGCTAGTAGGTTCCAGAAGGGGGCCGTGGCCGGGGCGTGGCCAAGGCGTGGCCAGGGCGGAGCCAGGCCACGCTGAAATTATAAGAGGGGCCCCAGGAGGGGACCTCGGGGCTGTCGTTTGGAGTGGGATCCCGTCGTGCTGCTGGAGTCTTCGTCGCCGTCACCGTCTTCACCATCTCGGCGTCGCCAGTCAGACAGTTTGCCAGCTGTCCTGACTGGGAACCGTAGTTGCTAAAGTGTGAACTGTTAAGGCTGTTAATAAACAGAGTGCCTCCTACTCTAGTGTCTCTGAGTCAGTCACTACACAAGTGTAGAGGTGTTATTCCGCACTCCCCATGTTGTCAGCGGGTAGCGTCACTATTGGGTCAACAGGGGGCGGAAGAGTGGCTACGCCTATATTAAGGGGCTATGGCAAAAGGGGCCAACGGTGATCTCAGGGATAACGGATCCTGGGACATAAGCCACAAACCCCGGGTGGGAGGATTTGGGGATGACGCCACCCTTCCAGGACCTGGTGGAAGGATCTGGAGGGAAGGCGGGGCCGGGGAAGAGCAAACCCCGGATCTGTATATAAGTTGGACCACTGAACGATAGAGGGTCAGAACGATAGAGGGTCAGTCTCCTCCACTCCGAAGACCGAAGACCTGGGCTGAAGCTAGGACACTGGACTCCAAGCTCCACCGTCCTTCTAAGGGCCGGAGCTCAGTGAGGCCAGTGGTCAAGGGAAGATAGGTCCCTGGAAGATAGAACCCTGGACCCCAAGCTCTGTCGTCCTTCTAAGGGCTGGAGCTGAGTGAGGCCAGTGGTCAGGACCCGACGACCCGGGCACGGTCGGGTCAGCATAGCCTCCCCTGGGGCCCCAGCCGGAGGTCGGGGAATTAGCAGGGTCCCCAATGTTAGGGCAGTGTAGCCCGGAAGCCATACCTCCCCAGGTATCGAGTAAAGGGGCCGCGACCCCTTTGTGTTAGGGACCCTGTAGAAAAGAGTAATAAATATTGTGTTGCCTCAACTAGTGTCTCCCCTGGTTTCTGATCCACTACACAAGTATACAAAACACTATTGACCCTGACAGCTCCCCGCCGGCTTCCATACTACTAAATAAATACATTCGAAGACGAAAAGACGTTGGAAAGTGTTACATAATCCAAGTGTATGTACGATTGTTTTCTAATTTGTTTTGAGAATATTAATACTACCTTTACAAGCTTAGCACTCACCTCTCGTCACATCTTTCCTCCACCACCACCATCGCTGCCTCATCACCACCACTGCCACCACCGCTCATACCACCAACACCACCACCGGTGCCACCATCATCACCAACCACCGCCACTACCACCACCGCCACCGCCACTGCCACCATCACCACCACCGCCATGAAAGCCACCACTGCCACCACCACCAACACAACGGCCACCACATCCACCACCACCGCCGCCACTACTCACCGACCAGAGCACGAAGGCGAGATTGGCGAGTCGGCGCGAGACGTTGTCCACTCCGCTCCGGCAGAAGAGCAGCGCGACCCACAGCATCGTGACGCCGGACAACATCGTGAGCACCACGAGCACACAGTCTCTCAGGCCCAGGCACGAGTGGCTGTCATGACACACAATGCGATTTTCGTGATTAAATCAACATCATCATTCCAGCGGTCTCTAATAGGGATCTCATAGCTCTTTTCCACTTTCAAACCGAGCTGCAGTAGGGCCATGTTGAGCCAGCCAATTTCAGCATAGGGAGAGTGTCAAGCCATACCGATGATGTCACACACAACACTTGACCTCAGCACCATATAACGTGTCAGTTCAGTGCACTGACTGACGGCAATGTATGACGGAAATTATGAACCCCAACCCACGTGACCCTGATTGGTTCTGATCCGTTGATTCAGATGGCTTGTGGAAGCCAGAGCTTCACGGTTTGTTCCTGGCTCGGCTCGGCAAATAGCCAGTGGAAAATCGCCCATGGCCGAGGTGGGCCCACGCTCAGTGCAGCTCGGATGTGCCAGTGAATGGATGCTTCATCTCACGATGTGGCATTGCTCGCTGTCGGCCACCACCACCACGCAGCCCTGCAGCCTGTAGCCTCTAACACCTGCAACGCATTGTGGTCACCCATTCAAGCGCTATCGAGGCTCCGGCCTGATTAGCTTCTGAGATCTGATGAGATTGGGCATATTCCTGGTGATTTGGTCATTGGTTAACATCATCATCATTATTATCATCATCTAACAAGGGCCAATAAAATGAATACCATATTGTGGGAAGTCGACAGTGGCTGTTCTGTGGACTGATAACAGAAAGGTAGAATTTCCACCCTCTGCCTTTGGGTCAACATTGGAGATGAGAACTGCCCAATGCTAACTTGAGCTTGGAGACACTTTCAATGTCTTGTCCCTTTAAAGGAAAAGTGAGGCAAAATGCTCCGCCATCCTTCGCCCATTGCCCTTACATCCCTACAAACTGAGATCCATTCTCAGTCGCTGATGAGTGTTTGATAAGGTGATAAGACTGAGTTAGTAACAGAGCAACGAATGAGTGACAAATTAAGTGAAATACACGTTTTTGTTTCTAAACTCACACCGCTCGTATTTGCAATTCCCTCCTATCGTTTTTATACCCAAGTTATTAGAACCCTGCTCAATTCCAGAAATGTATTAATAACTCTTATTTATTACACCCTTAGGAGTGCTGTTTACTGTTCATGTTCAGCAACTATGAATAATAATTTAAAAATTAATCTTGACCAACGGCGTTGGTTCCACCAGACCTCACTATCGGCTTCCTTTCGCCAGATTCCGCGCCCGTTGTAAAATGTATACCCAGCCTTCCAAGGACCGCTCTCACAATATCCCAGCGTCCAGCTTTGGGGTCTCCCTTTACCTTGGTCCCCAACTCTCTGGGTGCCACTCCAATGCTATCTCGATAAAGCTGCCCTCCTCCATCTGCCACACACATGTCCCGCCCATCGCAAACTTCCTCCGTCTCCTGAATATGTACATCTACAGCACACTTTCCTGACACATTATATTCCAGACTTCCAAGTTGAGAAGATCTCTCTTTACCATCTTTATTTCACCAGGTAAGGCCCACTAGAGCTATATAGCTTTTTTTCAGAAGCCTGGCCACAAATGATAGCACAACGAGTGGCTTATCATGTGGAAATGTATAGCAGCCAAATACTCAAAATGCATGTCTCTAAATGTTGGGGGGAAAACCGGAGGACCCTGAGAAAAATCCACGCGACCACGAGGGGAACACGCAAATTCCAAATATACAGGCGTCAGGGTCGGGATCGAACCCACGACCTCCTGTATACCAGGCGAGGTAGTTAACATCTCACCACCGTAGCACCCTAAGTTGCTTGCCCTATCCTTTCACAGCATTTGGCTTGGCGTTTTGAGCCTGTGGGTCTGTGCTCAGCAACTGTGGGGAAAAAAATATATAAAACAATGAGTGAAACCCAACCAACCAATGAGCGAGCAGTAGAACCGTCACCTGACACGGTGCAGGTAGCTTCCGATGTGCACGCCGGAGATGTACAGCGCCAGGTATCCACACACGGACGCGATACCCTCGCGGTTGGCGCTCAGCAGGTCGTTGCGCCCGCCCCTCCCGTCCCAGCCCAGCAGCACAAGCGACTTGAGGCCCAGGTTGTGCAGCGCCAGCTCGTACGAGACGGCCAGCAGCACTGCTGCCACCCAGTAGCGCCGTACACCGCACGCGCTCACCAGCACCGACATCACCTGCACGGACAGGTTTGGCAGTGGTGGCGAGGGTCTTAGATTACTTCTCAACCTACAGTAGATCATCGATTATCCGGCGGCTTCGGGGGGGAGGGGGCGCCGGATAATGTTGGAAGCCGGATAATGGCACTGGATAATTATCGATATCATCTGTATATGGTATAGCAGCACCCGAAACTGAGCCCCAGAAACGCAACTAAGGTTACGAAGGACACAATGCACAGAGAAATCGCATGTCCACGCCCGTAGGCGACGTAGTGTTAGAAAGGCATTTGTATTACGTGTATTTGTGTGTTTCGTTGCCGCAATGTGGCGCCGACATTTCCCTGAGTACACTGGTCTACAATTTTTTTAGATTTTGTCTGATTCAGAGATTAAATATGCTGTTTATTATGAATTTTTATGTGCTGAATTCAAATATGACAATTAAAACAACTGATTAGCTACTGTTCCCAATATATATGTTTTTACATTTTAAATCTATGTATATTGTGTAGATAGTAGAGTTTTACTCATAAATTGTAAACCTAGGTCTTTTCATGTGTTTATGGTTGCTTTACATGATAATGTCACCTGTCCTGTTCATGTGTAGGGGTGTTGCGGGAAGGGAACACACGGTCACATAGCGGTGGCCACAAACACGTCCGCTACAGCCCTGCACCTAGGTGGGGAATTGGTATAAAGGGCGGGGAGCCAGAGAGCTCGGGGCAGTGTGTTGGGGGAAGCCAAGAGTGAAGAACCAGTGAAGAAGGAGGCCAGTTAGACAGACCCTTGAACTACCCTGACCGCTGCCCTTTTCAGGGCCGGCGGTGCGGCCCCAGAGCCTCAGAGCCAGAGTCCTTGTCAGGGCCGGCCTGTCTGGTTGGGTGTCCGTGACCTGTGCCATGACCAGGGCCCAGGTCAGATAGCCTCCTCTAGCGCCTGTAGCGGAGGAACTGGGAGTCGAGTGGTTAGGCTGTTAGCCTAGAGGGTGTCCCAGTGTGAGTACGGGTGAAGGGGCCGTTTACCCCTTCTATGTGTAACCCTGACAAATGAATAAATATTGCTGCCTCTACATCACCGTGTCCCGTGAACCCACTACACATGTAACACTTAAAAAATCAGCAAACGGGGTTATATAAATAAAATGTATAATGAAACAGAAAAGGCAAAAAACTATTATGTATATATAAGTACATACTCTTTGGGTCTTTCGGTAAAGTCACGTAAAAAGACAAAATAAATTAAATAATAGCATACGATGTTTCGATTGCAACACAAGCAATCATCATCAGGTACAAATGAAAGAGAAAACAAACCTAGTAAACTTAGAAATGTAATGCAATACAACACAGAGAGTTGGCTAACACAACAGTCAACACCCTACCTGGTTGATTACGTTCTTCCAAAGATTGTTACATTTGAGAGAGAGACAAAACACAGACATGTAGTTTAGTCCATATTCAGTGGCTACTGGGCACTTCTTGGCTTGTCTCTTGTTTTCATTAAATGGAGCATCTCTTGTCACTGCCCAGCAATAGTCTGCAAGCATTGATGGGCTCCATTTGCCCCGATAGCATTTCTCCATTGTTGCAATGTCCTGGTGAAATCGCTCGCCATGCTCGTCGCTCACTGCTCTGCAGTTGGGTGGGAAAAATCGAGATGAGAGTGCAAAAAATGTATCTTTAAGTGACATGTTCCAACCAAGGCTTTTGTATGCCTTGAGGTTTTCAACCAACTCCCTGTAGTTGTCTGCCTTGTTGTTTCCGAGAAAATGTGTTGCCACTAACTGGAAGGCTTTCCATGTCATCTTTTTATTGCCACGCAGAGCACTGTCAAATGCATCATCTCGAAGAAGTTCACGAATCTGAGAACCAACAAAGACACCTTCCTTTATCTTAGTTTCACTTAACCTTGGAAATTTTCCACGGAGGTACTTGAAAGCTGCTTGTGTTTTGTCCGTGGCTTTGACAAAGTTCTTCATCAGACCCAGCTTGATGTGTAAGGGTGGTAACAAAATCTTCCTTGATTCAACAAGTGGTGGATGCTGGACACTTTTCCTCCCAGGCTCCAATGACTGTCGGAGTGGCCAATCTAACTTGATGTAGTGGAAATCTCTCGCACGACTATCCCATTCGCAGAGAAAACATTAGTACTTTGTGTATCCAGTCTGCAGACCAAGCAAGAGAGCAACAACCTTCAAATCGCCACAAAGCTGCCACTGATGTTGGTCATAGTTTATACACCTCAAAATTAGTTTCATGTTGTCATAGGTTTCCTTCATATGGACTGCATGATCAACTGTAATTGATGGCAAAACATTGCCATTATGCAGCAAAATAGCTTTAAGACTCATCTTCGATGAATCAATGAAGAGTCTCCACTCATCTGGACCATGAACGATGTTGAGGGCTGCCATCACACCATCGATTTTTTTGCAGGCTACAAGATCACCTTCCATGAAGAAGAATGGGACAAGATCCTTTTGATAGTCACGGAACATGGAAACCCTAATATCACCTGCAAGGAGATTCCACTGCTGCAGTCTGGAACCCAACAACTCTGCCTTATTCTTGGATAGTTCCAAATCCCTGACAAGGTCTTTCAGTTCACTTTGTGTTATAAGGTGTGGTTCAGAGGAGGAGGATGGGAGAAAATCTGGGTCATGTGACCTTGATGGTTCAGGACCAGAAGTTTAATCCTCCTCTTGCTCGTCTGACTCAAGTGATAATGATTCTTGTGCATCAGGAACTGACAGTTCTTCTCTGTGGGGTACTGGGCGTATAGCTGATGGAATGTTTGGATAATGCACAGTCCACTTTTTCTTCTACGACACACCTTTCTCAACTGGAGGCGCCATGCAGAAGTAACAATTTCTGATATGATGTGTTGGCTCTCTCCAAATCATTGGTACTGCAAATAGCATAGACTTCCTTTTCCTGTTCAACCACTGGCAAAGATTTGTTGCACAAGTGTTGCAGCATATATGTGGGGCCCACATCCTGTCCTGATATACAATTTTGCAACCAAAATAAAGGTGATAGGTTATAATGCGCTTTTGTGATGCAAAACTCACTGCACCACAAACATAGCAGAAGTTATCTGCTTTGTTCACACAAGTACGAGGCATCTCTGCTCACTGTGGCTAAACAGAAATGTGTCCCTTTGCAAAATCAAACACTGACAAATAAGAGAGCACGACACTGTATGATTTCTAGAGCTGATATAGGGCAATTTGTTCAGCAGAGGGATGTAAGCCTAGTAATGATTGCATCATCCATGACTTCTAGGAATAATAGGATGCAATTCATATCATATATAATGCAATACCAGGTTCAGATTGCATCATTCATTATTTTGCTCAAAAAGTAAGTACTGTCCAAACCCAGTCATAGATGTATTCATAAATCCAGTCAAATATGTATTTTAGTCATTTCTGGTTTAAATTGAGATCCCTTCCTATTATAACGCACTTATCCTCCGCCATTCCCAAGTCAAGGGTCGTATATACTGACCCAGTAGCATATCTTGAAAACTAGAGCCAATCAACAATTTTAAGCATCATTTTCATTCTCAGTGACCCAGAATTAGTAAAGTTGGACTACATTTATTTCGGAAGCATTTTGGCTGTAGACCAGTGGTACATTTGAAATTTATCCTGCCGCTCTCACCCCCCCTCTCCCCCCCACCCTCCACCGCTGCATGTTGTCCCATGTTGTATCGCGGCCACGGACTCATCAGGGGAGAGGAGGAAGGCACGGGAAAAGAGCGCGGCAATGCGCAACTCACCCGCACGAACGCGAGGGTGAAGAAGAAGTTCCAGTGGAGGCCGTACTCGGTGACGTGCTCCTGGTAATCCATGCCCTTGATGCTCGCCAGCCTCACCAGCCCCAGCAGCAGCAGCGGCCACACTGCCAGGAGCTGCTTCGTTACGCTGCGCGCGCCGCGCTTGTCACTGTGAAACGGGGCCGCCGATGGGGCGACGTGAGGGAGAATGGAGTAGAGCGGGGGACGCGTTAAGACGATCGAGAAGAGCCGTCGCGTTTCACGCGATCCACCCTGCAAGTGTTGCAGAGCTTCTCAGTACAATGTTCTTACGGGTCAATGCTGTCATTTTTATTATAATTTGTAACAGGCTGGTGGCTCGCTGAACCTGCTTGAAAACAAGCCTTCACCTGGCCTGCCACAAGCTCTGTGGCGACATCACAACAATCTAGTGGAGACTGCCGGCTGTTGGGTGTGCGTGTGTGCGAGCAACATGTTTCTGTGAGAGCATGTGTGCGTGTGTGCGGCAGTTGCTCGATAATACCACTTGCCCATACAGTCTGTACAGCTATATGGGGAATCTCTGTCTTGTGTATTTACGATGGCATGCATATGTGTTTGCGTCTATGTTTGTGCAGTGAACTGCCTAAATGAGTGTGTGTGTGCGCGTCGTGTGGGGTTCGGAAAAAAACAACTCCCGACCTCCTCGTGGTGCCGGACGGCAACGTTGCGGTGGGCAGTGCCGTGGGGGGAGAACCAATTTAGATTGGCCTTTCCCTTCATGGCGTTTGTAACCACCACAGCGGCCAAATGGGGGCTCTGGATGGGTGTGAGGGGCTGGTAACCCCTTGACCTTCAATTAACTACCACTAAACTGCGAGGTAAAACATTTATTAAGCTTGTGCCAGAGGCCCTGGGGGGACAGGCATCTATGACATCTCCTGGCCAAACCCCATTTTGCAGAGCCAGGAGACTGAATCCTTACCCTCGGGGCTCCTCCAGAAACAACAAAAAGCCACTACAGATGGCCACGTGGAATGTTCGAATGCTCACTGCAGAGGAGAGGCTGCCACTCTTCTGTCGGGAGCTGGACCGGTTCCGCCTGGATCTCTATGGTATTCAGGAGGTCCGGTGGACCGGCTGTGGCTCCTGCCACCATGAGGGGTGGACAGTCCTCTACTCGGGGCAGGAGAATGCCAATCAACAGGGAGTGGCTCTTCTTCTGAACAAAAGAATGAAGGGGGCGTGGGAGCATGGCAGTGAGGTGTGGGAAGCTGTAAGCCCCAGGCTACTTTGGGCTCACCTTCCCATCAACCAGAGGCGAGGAGTGGTGGTTGTGGTTACTAATGCCCCCACCGAAGACGAACATCCGTGAAGGGATACAGGCAAGGCCGATGAGTCAGATGCCTTCTATGACCTCCTGTCACAGGTGCTGGCTAAAGTGGACCCTCGGGATAGAGTCATCTTGTTGGGTGGCTTCAATGATAATAGGTTTTTCCACTTTTTTCTGGCAACAAAACAGGGGTTAAGATGTTAAAACACCAAACTGAAACCTTTTACAAGGAATCATGGTTAATGCAGACATGATTTTGGTACTGGCAAAGGAGGTCCCACAGGCTGACTTCAATGGTCAAGATGCTAGCACATGGTCTGGAGTAATTGGAAGACATGGGCCAGATCAGCTCAATAACAACGGTAGGAGGCTGCTAGATTTTTGTGCAGCCCATGGGCTTGTAATTACCAACACGCTGTTCCGGCATCGGCTCATTCACACAACATCATGGATACATGCCGGGTCCAAGCAAGAACATCTGCTGGACTACATAGTGACGGAACAGCGTATGCGGGCCCATGTCCTTGACACCAGGACCTACCGTGGAGCTGATCTGCCCACTGACCATCGACTTGTCATCTGTAAGATGTGCCTGCCATTCTTCCACTCAGGTGGTGGGTATACATCCAGGACCCCATTAAAACCCATAGTGGCATGGTCTCAGCTAGCTGATGAAAGTTGCAAGCGAGAATTTCATCATCGCTTGCGACTGGGGTTGCCAACGTCCCCCACTCCTCCTGATGTCGAGGGGAGATGGGCGAGGTTTAGGACTGTGGCTCATGCAGCTGCAATGGCTGCTTTGGGTCCACGGTCCAGACCTCCTCAGAGACCCTGGCTGACAGAGGTGGCTGAGAAAAAGCGACAGGCCCACTCTCATCGTCTACAGCATCCCACGTCAGAGAATGAGGAGGCTTACCACAGCCTTCGCTCGGAGGTTCGGAGAGCCGTGAGGCGCTGCAAGGATGGTTGGTGGTCACGGGTTGCTGAGGAGATGGAGTCTGCCTAAATGGCCCGCGATCACAAATCGCTCTTTAATTCCATCAAAAAAGTAACTTGCAGTGCCAGACCTATTACCATCATTAGGGGAAAGAACAGTGATCCAATCTCTGACCCCCAGGAACAGCTTTGCAGATTTGCAGAGCATTTCTGTGAGGTCCTGGGGGAGGGGAAATCCGTCAGCCTGGAAAACATCGTGGGATAAAGTGGGGATGACCCTGCCGAGGCTGCGGTGCCTCAAATATTGGAAGAAGTCACCGCCTGTGAGTGGCTGGCTGAGGTGCCATCTATTGAGGAAGGACTGAAGGTGATCCAGAGCCTGAGACCAGGAAAGGCACCGGGCAGAGATGATATCCCAAGCGAAATGCTGAGGGAGGGTGGCGTTTGTGCACAGACTGCCTTACATGACATCATAACAACAGTCTGGACCACTGGACGGGTTCCGCAGGATTGGAAGGATGCGCTGGTGGTCCCCATCTTCAAGAAAGGGGACCGCACAGACTGTAACAACTACAGGGGAATCTCACTCCTCAGTGTGCCGGGAAAGGTCCTGGCAAGGATTATTCAACATCGCCTTGCCAGGCACGCTGAGGAGAGGCTTGCGGAGCCCCAATGTGGTTTCAGGAAAGGGCAATCCTGCACAGATGCCATATTTTCTGTCCATCTGCTACAGCAGAGGTGTAGGGAATTCCAACAAGACCGACATCTCTGCTTTATTGACCTGGTCAAGGCCTATGATACCATCAGTAGGCCTAGCTCTGGGTTGTTCTTCATGCTTTCGGAGTCCCTGACCCGCTGCTCATGATCATTAAGGACCTTCATGATGGTGAGCGGGCCCAGATAAAACTACGTGGCCGGGAGTCGGAGCCATTCCCTGTTCACTTTGGGGTGCGACAGGGATGTCCTCTGGCTCCCACATTATAAAACATCTATTTCAACCACGTAGTTCGTGAAGCCTTCAATAGCTGTACCGGAGGAATTTCCATCTGGAACAGATACAATGGAAGGCTGATCGATGCCCGGGTGCGGTCAAGGGATGGCTCCCTATTGCTCAACCATGTTATGTATGCCGATGATCTGGTAATTGCTGCTCACTCAGAGGAGTTGGAGGCGCTGCTGCTGAACCTGGAGCTTGCCACTTAGAGGTGGGGGCTTACCATCAGCCCCACCAAAACTAAGCACCTGCCTGGATATTTTGTCACTCCACCCCCACAACTCCCAATTGGTGATAGGGCAGTTGTGGAGAGAGTGCAGAGTTTCCCATACCTGGGCAATGTGCTCATGACCGGCTCCAGTTTGACAGCAGGCATCTCACTCCGAATCAGTCGAGCGGCATTATCTTTTCATCGGTTGTGTAACGCTGTGTGGAAGCTACCTGGTCTGTCGCTCCGCACGAAGCTTCAGGTTTTCTCGGCCAGTTATTCCCTCCCTTCTCTACGCTTGCGAAATGTGGACCCCCCTAATGCAACATCTTCGCCCGTTAGATATATTTAGGCTGGTCTGCCTACGATGCATCCTGGGTTTAACCAGGCTGGATTGTGTGAGGAGCTCACATATCCTTGAAAGATCTGGACAAAGTCCCATCGGTGAGCTCCTCCGGCAGGCAAGGCTGCGTTGGCTGGGTCATGTAGCCCGCATGCCCAGCCACCGCATGCCTAAACAGCTTTTGTTCGACCGGATAGAGAGGACTAAACGGGCGCTGACTAGTACCAGCAGTGTCAAGATCGGCCTCTGTGGAGGAGGCTCGTGAAAGATGCTTGGAGGCAGTTTCCCTCCAACAACAACAGAGGGGGGAGGAGCGATGCTCACAACAACGAGAGGAGCACCGGGTGGCTAAAGCACAGCAAGTTGGCACAATAGGGGGCACAGGTGGTGCATCAGCCAGTCATCTCAGTCAGTCGACCCGTGGCACCTGGGTCTGCACCGTGACCTCCTGCCAGCAGGTGTCCAACACTTCACGTGGCCTCACCGTGCACATAGCCTGGCACAAGCATTGTGGTGTCACCGCCACTTAGTGGCGAATGGCGGTTGTTGCTGTTGGTGTGGGGAAAGTGTAGGGTAGCGGTTAGCGCGCTGCACTACGACTTAGCCTAAAACTTAGCCTAAAAAAATAGTACCTGGTGTGGTGTGTAAACATCGCCATTGGGGAGACAAATCGGCCGGCCGTGGTGCTGGCCACCCACCCCCTCGTGCGCCGTGCCGGCCTTCATAGGTGCTACTCGCTAACAGCACTTCCTCCAACAGTCTGTTAAGGCTATACGGGGATCTTGGTGGCTTTCGTGTCTGTCCACGTGTCTGTGTGTGTGCGTGTACGTGCCACGGCTACATCATCGGTGGCGAGTGATATCCGGTGATCTGCTGTCCAACCTCAGCACGTTGCGCGCCTCGGGCGACACGAGGGCATTGGAAAGCACGAAGGTTCCAACGCCGAGGTCCATGAGGCCCGTGCCGTGTATCTCCGTCTTAGCGAAGCGGCGCGGGAAGGCGCGGAAGTCGACGGCGAGGATGCACACAATCGTCAGCAGGTTAGTGTAGGCGCGGAACTGGGTGAGGCAGCGCACGTGGCCCTCCTCTGACAGGAATAGGTGCTGGCCTGTGCGGGCATGATGATGACAGAAACAGGATTTAAAGATTTTTTTTTACTTTTTAAAGACATTTCATAACTGATCTTTCGGATTTTCGGATACATTTAGCATTAACTTGGCAAAAGTGACCATCACCCGATGCCACTTCTTGCGTGAAATGCACGCATGTGACGTCATACGTGTGTGAAGTTCTTTTCTGTGACGTCATACTTTCTTATCAATTAAATACAAAAGGGTATTTTCTTTTTAGATCATCAGATTTCATACCTAGACCCAATTTTCGGATTTTTTGTCTTTTCTTTTTTGGGATTAACCATAAAAATTGGGCGCACATCCCTAGCGGGGAGTAAGCTCAAAGGTAAAAGTTAAAAGTAAAAAAAAAATATTTCATTTTTAATTTTATTTTAAATTTTATTTTTATTTTATTTTTACCTACGTGACTTTACCGAAAGAACCAAAGAGTAATGCCAAGCTACTACCTGTTGTCCTCGGCACTCTGCTGTATAGTAATGGGATGTGGACTACCTACAGCATCACACCCTTGGTATTACTACCTGGCAAGACAAGATTACCACCGCAGACGCCCTCGCCCAGACCCAACTTACCCAGCATTTTGTTTGTCTATCTCCTGCACCTCCGAATAGCACGGTCGACCATGTACGGTGCGAAAGAATTTCAACATATGAACCTTATGGCGGTACCCCGGGGTACCATGGTACCCCGGCTCTCACCTAATGTCCGTGATGCAGTCATTTTAAGAACCAAAGAGTATGGATCATTGCAGTCACAAAAACTTCAAATCTAGAATTAGCTTGGCATTGTTCCACGCAAACTTAGTGATCCTTCCAAAAGTTGTTGCTGCTGCCTTCTCAAAGTGAACATCTACTTCCTTTTCGAGCGACAGGTGCGCTTCTGCGGCCGTCTGGAATGCCCTTCCTTCCGAAATTAGGAAGCCAATGGAGCTATGCACTTTTAAATCTAGACTGAAAATTCATTTCTTTAGAACTGCTTTTTGCGTTTAGTTTGTTGTCCTTCCCCCGCACCTCCGATTAGCACGGTTAGATACGTGCGGTACGAAAGAAGTTCAACATACATATACAACACAAAGCCATTATCGGAGAGCTCAGGTAAAACTGTTTCTCTCACTCCCCACCATTAATGTATTACACACCGTACTGTGAACTAATTTAAGGCTGACTTGAACCATAATCAGAATCTTTATTTAGAGTGTAGGAATCCGATGAGCCATGAAGCTCTTTTTCACAAATGTCCAGCAAGTTACAACACAAAAACATTTTTTTTAAAACCATAAGAGTGCAAAATAGACTTGACTTGACCTCGCAGAGCCATAAGACGAGGTCAGATATTCACCGCCGATGTAGGCCGTGAGCAGGAATCGAACTCGGGTTGCCGGGTTCGTAGTGCAGCGCCGCAAACCGCTACGCTACCGGGACAAAACTCTTGAATATTTAATGCTCCCCCGGTGCCACCAAAACCCAGCCCAGTGTGCCGGCATTGTCACCGGCTTTGTCGCTGACGTTTTCAGCATCGGCGGTTGCGGAGGCTGTTTCCGCCTTGCGTCGGCACTTGAGCGATCGCCACAAGAGCAGCAGCAGGCCCGTCAGCGTGACCGCGGCAGCCAGGAGGACAACAAGCACCGTGCTGATGTGCGGCGCCAGCACCGTCGTGCTCAGCGTGTAAGGCAGCACGAGCAGCAAGAAGTCACGGACAAACGCCACCCTGTGGGCGCAGACAAACAAATGGGGACGACGCAAGTGAGAGGCACAGGCACTGGCGTTACCGCAAGGGAAACTCTAAAAAAGGGAACCGTCTGTAATTAAACTAGGTTATCAAGTAAAATGTTTATAGTCGAGCCAATTGCCAATGGCCGCACAAAAAAAAATCACATTAAATATGTTTCTGTACTTAATTTAGATAAATTAAAAAATATTCGTTTGACTGTCATGTGACAATCATTAGTCTCAGTGGCAGAATGGGTGGGGAAGTGCTACTCTGTGAACCAAAGGTCACTTAACAGGAACTCAGAGGTAGCTCTGTGATATCCAC
The DNA here is from genome assembly GCF_048934315.1 of Petromyzon marinus. NCBI lineage: Eukaryota > Metazoa > Chordata > Hyperoartia > Petromyzontiformes > Petromyzontidae > Petromyzon > Petromyzon marinus. Next base: position 14,186,388 of record NC_133667.1, on the reverse strand, counting down.
ATCCATAGGCCAATCTCTAACACAATGGTTTGCATTGCTGTGCAGGCGATACAAATGGGTTCCTTGTTGCGTGATCTGATGCCGATCGTGCAATCGGGATAAAATAGAGGGATAAAAGATATATCAGAAGCCCTTTGTTAATCATCTGTTGAATGAAGGCCTTCCCAAACCGTGTCAGTCATGGGAGATGTTTCGCCATAACTTCACCACGCTGGTCAGTGCGGGTTGTTGAAGGAGGGCCAAGGGTCGGTTGAGATATCACTCATCACAGATGACATACACCATGGCCGCAAAATAAACTTAGATCGCCGGGTTAATAGCACAGCGCTCTAAGCGAATCCCCCCCCCCCAAAAAAGCAATACAAACTATTGAAAATAATCCATTGTTAGGTGCACAATTCCACGTGTGGATTGTGAGGAGGAGTACCGGTCATAATCGTCGACACGTCGTTCTGCAGCGACAGCACTCACCCTGCGCTTGCCGAGCCTGCCCAGAAGAGCCCCAGGAGGCCGCGACAGAGGTCTCCCGCAGGGAGGATGGTGAGAAGGATGGCGATCTCGCTGACGTTCGTGCCATTGAGGTTACTTACGAATGCCTCCTTGAGTTCCTTGTAGGAGGCGTTGGGAGGCTCCATTTCTTCTCTACTGCGCTGGAGGTCTAAGCGGCCGTGGAGAGGTAATATGTTTAACTTAAACGGCACAATCGTTGCAATTTCACCAAAAATAATAATATTGTCTGTGAGGTGGTGGAATGAGTGAAACTAGAATATGTTTTGATTTAAAGCTTTCGTGACTGCAGTGATTCATATTCTTGGTTCTTTCGGTAAAGTCACGCTGAAGGGAAACAATGAAATAATATATATAAAACAATTAAATTCTCACGACGTTTCGACTGTAACGCAAACAGTCATCATCATGCCGTTGGTTTCTCACACCTGATGATGACTGTTTGCGTTACAGTCGAAACGTCGTGAGAATTTTATTGTTTCATATATTATTATTTTATTGTTTCCCTTCAACGTAACTTTACCGAAAGAACCAAGAATATAGAATGTTTGTTTAATACGTAGGCTTTCGCGACTAATATTATTCATAATAAACTTTTTGGGTTAGATCGCGTTATTTATAAATGTGTCGTAACCCTCCACCACCCGACACGCTTTGACAGCTACAGGCTTAGTGCGGCCTGGAAGCGTATGATTAAATAATACATATTACAATTCCTTATAGGGGAAACACATACTAATTAACTGATTACTAACGTAGTATATAATTACAATAACCATCTTCCCTCCTCCGCCTCCTTCTGATCTCTGCACTTGAGTGGTTATAGTAATTGGGTTCAGTTACGAAATAATACACATTACAACTATTACTAATCATAACAATTGACTGATTACTAATCTATTATATAATTACGCCTCAAATCACTGCACCTGAATGGGTTAAATGACGTCACCCTGCTGCTCTATTTAAGACCGGAGACAAGTGAGGGCTTCACTATTCTGTAAAATTTCCCGATGATGCTGGATGTAATTACCAGCGAAACGTTGTACTCAAAAATGTAAAATGTTGAGGATTCACTCTTCAACACACCGGTGGGCTAAAGTAGTGGACTATTTTGTCTTTTGTCAACGTGACACATTTTTTACTGATTGGCCATGTTGGGTGGTGGAGGGTTACGACATATTTATAAATAACGCGATCTAACCCAAAAAGGTTTATGTAGAATGTTTGTAAAATTATAAGGTCGAAATCTCTTTGTATAATTCCAGTATTTTCTTTCAGTTATTTCTTCACAATGTCGATCCTTCTGGTTCTCTACCTTTCTGTTTTTCTAATACATACGTTCCTCATACAATGCCAAATATGACATTCTGCCAGTTTAATTCTCACTATACATCAAAACCATTACAGCCTTTTCTCCCGCTATCTTCTCGGTCATCTTATGTCTGTGCTCCTCAAACTTTGAAATATCGATATGCTCAGGATTCTTTTCAGCAGGCTCACTTACATATTTAAGCATCTTCTTACATACCAATGCCTATTTTTTCAATTGTAAACTTTTTTGGTGATTATCAATGGTGCCTTTTTACCAGTATCAAAAAATATAAAAAAAAATGTAAATAGGTTTTACTCTTTGCGGCAATAAACCAGGTGGTAAGATGTTCAAACACCAAATAGATGTCAGTTTCAAAGACAATGCATATATTATCAGAGCACGTGTTTGCATGTTTTGCCACAAGTATGTGTGGTTAGTGTAGACTTGATGCCTTGCAAAAGGTATATACAGTATTTTGTTTGAACATCTTAACATGTTTTATTTCCAGAAAGGGTAAAACCTATTCTTATTCTTCCATCATTTTTGGCGATTATTTTCGTCACTTTTCCCCAATGTTTTACTCCATTGCGCAATCGGTGTCATGGCATGAAACAAAGAATCAATCTGGCTCGCTCGCAAAACAAGGGCATCCCTTCGCGTTAGAGAATGGCCCACGAAAGCAGAGATCATAGAGCTGCATCTGAGAACCCTTCAAGTGACCTCTGGTCCACAGAGCAGAGGTAATCAATTTTCCAACCGCCCTGCAACATCCTCGTAATTTGTTTTCACAGCAATCACCTTTTTTTAATTGAGCTGGGATTGAGCAAATGCCATATTTGGCATTGTGCAGTAATTAGTCTATGTACAGTGGTCACTACACTTGAGAACCCAATTTAATCACAGGCGGCGGCCAGGATTCGAACCCAGGTATTTTAAGAGAATTCGGCTCGGTGCAGTGACCTCTGTGCCATGATGCCACACATCATTTCGAGTTGTAAATGTAATCCTTTAAAGATAAAAACATTCACGACCTCCCAGCCTGACACCGAAGGTTACTCCCCGCCAATAAAACGTCTCGGTAGAAACCAAACAAGGATCACTGGCGAATATACGGCACGGACAAATCCATTTGATTGTATCCCTCAAATATTATTTTTTTTAAACGATATGATCTGTGCAACCTGTACGAGTGGTAAGATTTGCATGAAGGATAGTTTCACAAATCACGCAACTTCACAGTTAAATTTCAAAAGAACCACAATACATGTGATGACATTCGTTTTGCACTGTAATGTCGCTTTTTAAAAATATATTATTTATGGAACATGTCATTGGTTTCGTTGAGCTATCATTTGTGATGGACAGGTTGCTTCTGAAAAATAACTACAGTATATAGCTCAGTGAGCCTTACCTGGTGAAATAATTAGTTTGGTTTGAAACTGCATGCACCATCACCATCTCAGCGTGAATGCAAAAGTCAGTTTCATCCGTGTACGTCCGACAACCACAGATATTTATGAGTATCTATATCACGAAAGGTGGACAATACTATGCCCAAGTCACTGTGCGATAGTACTAACTCTGTACGCACATCTTTTTAAAAAAAAAAACACCTTAAGTGTACATCTCAATTCTTCGGACATTTATCCAGTCACAGACCAACAATAACAAAAAGGTGAACTTACCACTCGGGTAAGAGGTTTTTTTTTCTGGGTAAGATCGCGTAAATAGAAATGTGTCGTTAAACCAGCCACAGCCAATTAGTAAGGGTTTGTCACGTAAACAGAACGTGGCCAATTCGTTACTAGGACAGCAACACACCGGTTGCGTGTTTGGAGAGTAAACCCACAGCATTTACAATCTGAATACGACGTTTCGCCTACGCGTTAAACTTACCAACTCGGCGCTTAATGAAATCTTGGACGGAAAAGTGTGCGACTTTAAATCTTTAAAAAAAACTGTAAAGAGAAAAATAAACAAAAATCACCGACGACTTTCTAAATTCCCAGGGAATTTTTTTTTAAATAAATTTAATGACAGCGGTTTCCGCGTGCAGCTTTTTCGCGAACCCGGCTCGCGATGCGACGAACGCCGAGGGCGGAGCCGAGGCCGCTCGACCCAGCGGAAGCAGAAGCGGCAGCGGCCACGTTGGGTGAGGACACTCGCGTCAAGGATAACCGCAGGAAATCCGATGAGCCGCGAAGCTCTTTTGCCATCCACGTTGAGTGAGGACTTGCTTGTAATTTTCTCTAATTTTTGCACCCCCTGTAAGTTTTGTGTGCGTGTGTATTTGCAGCGGTTATTGCCACGCTACGCTACGCTGCGCAACGAACCTGGCGACCCGGTTTCGATTCCCGGGGCCTCCCCTGGTGCGGTGCGTAAACATCGGCACTGGGGAGACAAAGGCGGCCGGGCGTGGTTGTTGCTCCACCCACCCCCTGGTGTGCCGTGCCGGCCTTCGAAGGTGCTGCTCGCTAAATAGCACTTGCCCCCACAGTCTTTATTTTGTATTTGTTTGCTGTCGTAACTTGCTGATTTTGCCCCCCGTCCCTCGTACTGGAGATCTGTTTAAAAAGAGCTTCGAGGCGCATCGGATTCCCTTCGCTCCAAATGTTGATTTTTGGTTATGACGTCATCAAGCCCTCGCGTAACAAAAACATTTTTTTTTGTTCCCTATCCAACATGGCGGGCCGGGTCGAACGAACCGATGACATCATGATCAATCAACGCGCGACGCGGCCGTACCGGGCGAGCGTTGATTGGTCCGCGGGTAAGTGAGGAGGGGAGGGGGGAGTGTGCGGGGCGTGCATTGATTGGAAGGGGGGGCGGAAAGCTCTCGGGGTGTGCGTTGATTGGACCGATTCCAGGGATTGGGGGGGCGGAAAAACCCCTCTTCGGGCGAGCCTTGATTGGCCCTGCTCCAGGAAGGTGGGGGGAAATTCTGGGCGTGCGTTGATTGGTCCGGCATAAGCGATGGTGGGGGAAAAAAAATTCCTTTCGGAGCGTGCGTTGATTGGTCCGCTTCAGGGAGGGGGGAGGGAACCTTCTGGACGAATCACGACGCGGCTTATTGCCGCGTGAGGCCCGCGCGTGCGTACGTTCGTGCGTTCTCCCATAGCCCGCGTAAGTACAGTGGCGTTATATTTCGTTGTGATGGTTACTTCAATTATATGCTATCTTACGTCTCCCCCAAACGCCTGGGTCTCCACTTGAGCTTCGAGAAGGGCAGTGTTTTGTTGTTTTCCCCCACGGTTTGGTTGACACGTTTTGAATGTGGTCGAGTAGGCCTCAAACCTTCGCTCGCCTCGGCGAATGAAAGGCGAGAGCCGGATTCACAACGTTAACCGGCTTTCCCCCCCCCCCTTCTCTTTTAAAGTTATTGCAAACGGGAACTTACCCATTGCTTAAGGTTGCGATCGTAAACCAATCGACTAATTGCACAGTAACATTTGATATTGTATCCATGCCGGGCATCGCCCGCAATGAGTCGAGGTAATATTTTGGATCTGCTATCACTCCGCTCAACACCGGGTACCGTAAGCTTCTGTGTGGCTCATAAGTGGTGAGCGGCAGAGACTGCTCGTACACAATCAGTTCTTGTATTGTACTGTACTTGTATGTTCCTGCGTTTATTGTGGCCTCTCCTCTCCAGACTTCAATCCGTAATGAGCAGCGTGATGGTCGTATAACCCCCCTTCGCACAGCACGGGAAGGTTCTCGTACAGCAGTGGATTTACAAGAAGTCCGTACATTCAGTTAACTTTTGGACGACTATCGAATGTGGAGTTTCTCACTAGCGGAAGGGAACCCGCCCCATTGCGCGTTTTGAGAATGACCTCACTGAGCGTATTATTGAATCAATTGTCAGTAACTCATATCTCACAGTCTGAATACAGATCAGTGGGTAGATCTATAGCAGGGCGCTTTATTAAAATCCCAACCAGGACCAATTATTACTCATTGTCATCATCATTGTTATCTCTTTCAGAATGTTGTAAATTTGAATATCTTTCAAATGAGACTTTCATTTTGATGAGACTACTGGACATCTGTGAAACAACTGGATATTTGTGAAAAAGGGCTTTGAAACTCATCGGATTCCTCCAGTATAAAAAAGGATTCTGATTATAAATTATTTGTCACCGCTGGTTTCATGTCACCAATAGCGTAAAATAACTATTATGAATAGAAGCGCTGTCTGATCCAGAGCCTAGTTCAGCAGTGGTCACAGGGCCCCTCGAGAAGCAGTACATTGGAAGTGGTGTAAATATTAAATGATGATTAACTTGCTTGTGAATGGGCCTTTTCAGCCAGTTTCTGCCTAAACGTCCTGATGTTTTTCAGTAATTTGCCCATGATGTAAATGAGATTTTTTGTGAAGATATGATACTAAATAGAATTAGGTAAAATATGCATTTGGGATTGTTAATTACTCAAAGCAATACTTCATTTTCTCATTCTTGCTGTTATTCTTTGGGCGCCATAGTGGCGAGATGTTAACTACCTCGCTTGGTATACGGGAGGTCGTGGGTTCAATCCCTACCCTGACGTCTTTTTATATGGAGTTTGCATGTTTACTCCGTGATCGTGTGGATTTTTTCTCCGGGTCCTCTGGTTTTTCCCTGCACATTTAGAAACGTGTATTTAGAGTATTTGGCTGCTATAAATTTCCACATGATTAGCCACTTTGTTGAGCTATCATTTGTGGCCAGGTCGCTTCCGAAAAAAGATTTATACAGCTGTTTGACCCCAGTACCGCTTCACCCTCTCCCCATTGTTGTTGCTGCTGCTGTATTTAACGAAGCGCTGTTTGCTCCCTCGTCTTTCCCCAGGTGCGGCTGTTCCCATCCCAGGCACACGCGCAGTGACTCCCATCAAAAATGGATTTCCAGCACCGGGCGGGTGGGAAGACCGGCGGAGGCGGCGTCGCCTCCTCCTCCGAGTCGAACCGCGACCGACGCGAGCGGCTGAAGCAGCTCGCACTGGAGACGATTGACATCAACAAGGCAAGTGAAGACACTGCTGGGAACGTGTGCGCGTACATATCAAGCACCCTTCGCTGTAGGGGGGTGGGAAGAGGGTGTAGAAAACCTATGGGACATGTGGGTGTATTCAGCCCATGACTTGATGTCTTACTAAACTAAAACTTTTTATTTTACCAGGTAAGGCCCACAGAGCTGTATAGCTGTTTTGCATAAGCGACCTGATTACAAATTATTGCTCAACGTAGTGGCTTATGTGGAAATTTATTACAGCTAAATAATCGAAACACATGTTTCTAAATGTGGAGAGGAAAACCGGAGGACCCGGAGAAAAATCCACGTGACCATAGGGAGAATATGCAAACTCGAAATATACAGGCGTCCGAGTTGGGATCGAACCCACGACCTGTATACCAGGCGAGGTAGTTAACGTCTCACCACCATGGCGACCTGCCATCACATGAGCAGAATTATTTGCATTTTTAGGGCTGCTTAAATTCCTAAAAGCGCCCTGCATTATATCTTAATTGTTCAAATTGGCTGCTGCAATATTACCCAAGCGGACCTCCAGTGGCAGCTATCTGTTTGGCACACGGTATTCAGAGCACCAGCCTGTAAATGGGAGTTAGTTTTGCGGTAGGGGGCAATGTTTGCCATTTGGGTTTTTTTCTCAATGAAGTAATTTGCTAGTATTATATAACATTTAGGCCGCTTTTTTATAATGTAATGAGGCCTGCCACTCCAAAACAGCCCACTAATGATATGTATCCTTCACTGCAAGCATTAATGGGTGCTATGTTTTTAATACGGCAATAACATTTGAGTTTCTAATTTTAGCATCCTCAGTCATTTATCTCACTGCAAGGGCTTCTTACAATGATACAAGTGATTGGGGTATGTCTGGAAGAAATCTGAAAATGTTCGTGTGTTAAATAACAAATTACTAACATCAAAAGAGGTTGAGTAGATGATGGAGCTTATGCTTTTTGTGGTGAGCAAGGTTCAGCCTGTGACCATGTCACCAAAAATGTGCTCAATCTTGTTAGATAACCGATGTTGATGGATATTATTTGGATGGGAAACCACCACCCACAAACAAGTTTTCATCGGGCTACGTGATTGGCAGTCAGGGGCAGTGCAACAAAATCCCTTGTTCTGTACGATGTTACCACGTTTGTGCTCCTAGCTTTCACCAACTTGTACTGACCATTGTGGCGAATTACGGTAAAACAACCTGAATGGTGTGGGGAGACCCTGATCCAGCATTTTATTGACAAGAGGGCTGTGCATTTACTGCACATGTAAACTAGACAATAGGGCTATTATGTCAGAGTTGGTAAGAAGTTCAGGCTAAGGCCATGTTTGGAGAGGATATCTGTCCAGTTGCATGAGACTGTTAATACAATTGCATTGTTCAGTCTCGCACCTCTGGAAGTCATTCTGACTAACGTGCCGCTAACGGTCCCCATGCTTGTTGTAACACAGTGTTGCTCTTTGACCGATACCCTTACCCGCTTCTTCTCACACAGGACCCGTACTTCATGAAAAATCACCTGGGCTCATATGAGTGCAAGCTGTGTCTGACGCTCCACAACAATGAGGTACCAGCTCGTTTATATATAGCTTTCTATTTCAAAACGTACCTTTTTTACATTTCTGAGTCGAAATCTGAATTGGCCTCTACAATAGCCTTGAATAAAATATAATGTTTATCGCTGCCTGGTGTGGTAGGACATGCCTGTAATTCAACTTTTTAGAGCGGGATTGGTGCATTACCCTCTGCTTGTTACAACAGGGTTAAGATGTTTCCAGTTGGTGGCAATACAGAAAATATGTTGCTCATCATCCACAAACAAGTTGTCATTGGGCGATCGAAACTTCGTGGGTTTCTTGCTTTTATTATTTTCAAAATATATATTTTTTCTACGTGACTTTACCGAAAGAACCAAGAATATGAATACATCTAGATGTTTTTGTTCATTTAATTGTTATCCCCTCTATGTAAGAAGTTTTTTTTTGGTTGCTCCTGTTTCCTCTCCAGTGAAACTCGGGGAATTGGCCAAACATCCCAGCACAGGACCCTCCTGAAACAAGTCTTAATAAGCAATGCAGCTTTCCCTGACTAATACGTACTTATACTGATCTCCATATATATAAAAGGCAAAGTTGTGATTATGTGTGTCTGTTCAAATTGTTTAGCGTACTTCCCGACATGCAACAAACTGGAAATTTGCCATGTGGGTACTTTCCAGACTGTACACCATGCAAAAATGATAAAAATACACTTTTTTTGGGGGGGTGGAGCTCAATAATGCATATATTTTTTGCACAGCAAGTGATCTGTGGCGTCAAATCTGTCACGTGACCCACATGTGGAAGCGTAACGCATTGTAGTGTAGTGGTTAGCGCGCCGCGCTACGAACCCGGCGACCCGAGTTCGATTCCTGCTCACGGCCACCACCGGTGACGATTATTTGAACCGGTCCTGGGCCTCCCCTTGGTCGATTTCGCCTCAAACGAGTAACTGGTGTGGTGTGTGAACATCGCCACTGGGGAGACAAAGGTGAATCCAAGTCCCGGGTGAAGCCGGGTAGTAAAGCTAGTTATTTAATATACCGCTACTATACATATGCATTTGTGTAATGTCTGTATAATTTTTTTCATTGCAGGGAAGCTACTTGGCTCATACCCAGGGCAAGAAACATCAGGCTAATCTGTAAGTATTGTGTATGAGTCATGGTGATAACCCTTATGACACAATAAGCTTTTCACTTCGTAGCTAACCGGCACCAGTTCTCTGCAGCAAACTTGTAGATGGGATCCCGCTCGATTTTCGACATTTGTTAAGTGGTCGTCATGTGTATTGCTATTAAAAACAAACAAAAAAACTTTTTTTATTTTACCAGGTAAGCCCCACTGAGCTACATAGCCCTTTTTCAGAAGCGATCTGGCCATAAATGATAGCTGAACAAAAAGTGGCTTATAACGTGGAAATGTATTGCAGCCATATAATCTCAACGTATATTTCTAAATGTGGAGGGAAAAAACCGGAGGACCTGGAGAAAAAAAAGTTTTAAGCGTAATGTAAGATAGATGAAGGCCTCCCATACAGTCTGTTCTACAGTCTGTTCTTCTATAACACGATAGTTGTGTTTCTGAACAACACCGCGTTATGTAAAAATTGCGTTATAATAAATTATATATAATATAGGGTGAAGCACAGTCCGCGATAGCACGTGAGATGCGTATGCAGGCTGAACAAAGGCTGAGATGCGTACATAGCATTTAGAAGCATCCAGCAGCATCCCGCCTTGTGTAATGCTATGCCGAGGCAGCCGTACAACCGCTTATTCCTACTCGTGTGATGTAGTTCTGTTCGCTCAATCATGTTATATCCAACTCGCATTCGTGTTATAAAAAATGTGTTCCCTAATACATTCATCCCATTCTATCCAATTTGCGTTATGAAAACAAGTGTTATAGGAGAACAGACTGTACTTCACACCTGTTTATGCGGGTTAGTAGAGAGGCAGTGGGGTCCCAGGACTGCTTCAGATATCACCTGCTACTGATCTTATGGACCACATGAAAATTGGACACGGGCTGCTGAGTTCACAGCGCATAAACCACAGTTCCAACCCCTCGTACGTATGTTGAACTTCCTTCGCACCGTACGTAGCCAACTGTGCTCATGGGAGGTGCAGCATTGAGTCTATGGGCAGTGTTTCTCTGGGTAGTGTTAGTCTATGGGCAGTATGTATGTTGAACTTCTTTCGCACCGTACGTAGCCAACCGTGTTGATCGGAGGTGCAGCGTTGTGTCTTTGGGCAGTGTTTGTCTATTTATAGTGTTAGTCTATGGTCAGTATCTATGTATGTTGAACTTCTTTCGCACCGTACGTAGCCAACCATGCTGATCGGAGGTGCGGCTTCCTAAGCCAAAGATATTGAATTGTATTTTTTTTTATCTCTCTCCCCCTCTTCTCCTCCCCCTCCGCCAGAGCGAGGAGAGCAGCGAAGGAGGCGAAGGACGCTCCGGTGCAGCCGGCGCCCGAGAAGGTGAAAGTCGACGTCAAGAAGTTTGTCAAGATCGGACGCCCTGGATACAAAGGTCATTCCCCGCACACTGACGTCTTTGCTCCGTTTGGAGACTGTCGTTAACAGATTGTGACTGGCTCTTCCATCGTGTCTTGCCTCGTTGGTTAAGGCAAAAGTTTGCCAATCTTTGAATGCTGATCTGTCTTTTTTTTCCCCCACAATTGCATCCTGATTGTGATGTAGGCGTCCTGACAACAAAGAATCCGTTCGGATCTCTTGCAGAGCAGTGCAACCCTTGGTGTATAACGGCCCGTGAAAGCGGATATGAGAGCTGTATCTGAGACTTATTTTAAGTAAACTTCTGGTCCTCACAGTAGGAAAGCAGCACATTCCAACCCTACTGCTACTTCAGAACAATATTTGTTTCATGGTGGTCAATCCTATAATTGTAATTCTCAATGAGGCTTTATTGGATAGATAACAATTTTAAAGTAGGCATATAAACTAATCTGTCCAAGTCGTTAGCATAATCAATCTCTTTTTTTTAAACCCATATTTACCATGTTCTTGGTATTATTTCTTATTTTCCCACCTTGGGTTTTGTTGAGTTTTGTATCCTAAATGTAACATGAGCATACAGTTTTCTTAAATTGTAAGTAATTGTAAGTAATTCGCATCACGTGATTTATGCACTGTTGTGAGCGTAATAATTTATTTTAATTGACGAGTCGATGCGTCGTTCAGTTGACCGACACTGACTTGCCCACGTTTTGTTCTTCCCGTGCAGTCACCAAGCAAAGGGACCCCGAATCCAACCAGCAGTCACTGCTCTTCCAGGTGGGAAGGGCCCCTCCATCCAGTCAGTCTTGATTTAAAAGAGCGCACACATGTACTATGAAAGCAAGGGTGGGGAAACCTGTAATCCGTGGCCCAGATATTTCCCACAACTTCATCCTCCTCACGGCTGCACGAGACCGACAATTTTCAAATGGCCTGTAAAGGACATCCGTCAATGTGTCTCTTGGCCAAGTCATTGGGTAATTGAAGGGAATGTATTCGATGTGGCAACACTGTTTCTGATTTTTGCGCCCTCAATCTCTTACGGCACTTCAAGGGCCTCTTGCAGTGATTGGGCCTCTTGCAGTGACGGAAGCGACTGAGGTGTGTGAACGCGGTGCCTACCAAGTGTATTTGAAACTCATGTTGGGTGCTTGGTAATAAAAAGGTTCCCCACCCTTTTATTACTTTCTTCAACCTGCAACTGACCAGCATGATGTATATTCAACCATTGACCAACATAATTCCAGCAGTAAATCGACAAAGGGCAGTACAATATTATTCTAAAATGTGTTGACATTTACCTTCAAAATGACACCCCATATGTAATGTTCAGACTATCTTGAATTGATTGCCTAAATTATGGAACCCACCCAATATATTTAAGCTGCACCCAGCAAGCTCTTAATTAGAAGCAGCCGTGGGTCAACTCCATTTTTTATTTGGCAGTTCACAATAAGTGCCATTACATTGTAAATGTAATTTGAGGTCACATTACTTTTGTCGTAATTATTATTTAACCTATGTCTGGGTGGGGGGGGGGGTAGAGCAGAGTACAGTGCCGCCAGCATCTCTGGCACCTTCACTGATGGTGCCCTTTTGTCTGTTTTTTATTTTTTTGCCGTCACAGATCGATTACCCGGAGATCGTGGACGGTGTCGTGCCACGCCACCGTTTCATGTCGGCCTACGAGCAGCGTGTAGAGCCGCCCGACCGCCGCTGGCAGTACTTGCTCTTCGCTGCCGAGCCTTACGAGACCATTGCCTTCAAGGTGTGATGCTGCGACGTCGGCAGTGGTCGCCGTACTAACAATAGAGCACTCGCGTAGGTGGGCTGGTATCGCATATAGGGGAAGGTGGTTGGAGGGGTGGAGGGGGGGGGAGGGTCTTGCGTTTCTCTTTCAGGAGCTGCTGCCTATGTAAGAACAGAGCCATAACCTCAGAGGCCCAAATTTGAAGTACTCAAGGCTGAGTGTGGGTGCAAGGAGCAGACATTCATACCTGTATGTTGATCTTCTTTTGCACTGTATGTAGCAAACTGCGCTAAACGGAGGTGCGGGGGAAGGACAACATACTAACACAAAAAGCAGTTTGGATACTGATCCAATGTTAGTGGTGGTTCGGTGTGGTATGATATGGTAAGTTGTGTTGATGGTCTTTATGTGGTGACGATAGTGATATGGTGTTGGGTGTGATGTTGTGGTGACAGCGCAGTGGCGATGGTGGTCATGATCGTCGTGATGGTGCCAGGGGTATGTTGTGGTGGCGGTGGTATTTTGGTGGCATGAGCAATAACGATGTTGCGAATGGTAACGGTGTAATTGTGCTTGTGATGGCTTGATGATGGGGAGGGTCATGGCTTGGGCTCGTGCATGATGCTCGCTTGCCCGCTCACCTTTCTTTCAGGTGCCGAGTCGTGAGATCGACAAGGGCGAGGGAAAGTTCTGGACGCATTGGAACAAAGAGACCAAGCAGGTGAGTCCATCTGTCAGTCTTGTCAGTCTATCAGTCCGTCCTCCAGTCAGTTAGCTGCCTTGGTGTTATGGCAATTACACACATTAGACTCCCTAAAATCACCCCAATAATGCATATGGGGGTGTCAGTTTGAAGGGAAATATCTGTAGTTTTAGAAATGTCTTTTTTATGGAATAAATTGGCACTTTTGACACGGATGAAAGATAACTCACTGTCACCATCCCATCGTGGATGGTAAAGTCTGTTCATCTGAGTGTGCGACACTGAGCATGTCTCTATATAATCAACAAAGGTGGACAAATCATTTCAAGTACATTCACAGTTGGTTGACGCACTATGCCCATGTGAAAAACCACTTGATTAAACGAATGAGTGCACCTCTGTTGTGTCCAAGCAAGTAAAGGACCAGAAACTTTATTCGTCAGATGTTGAGTAAATGCAGAGCATTCAGAAAACAGGTTTAACCTTGTCATTGTGAAGACAAGAGTTTGTTCACATAAAGTTTTAATTCTCAGCATTTTACACACTTGTGTATGTCACATTATCGATGTAACATACACGGGTCCCACACTCTTCTACCAAAAATGGGTGGAAAAGTGCACGGGGGGCTCTTGTTGAACTCTGCATTGGCTGTGTATTAGGCCGGCAAGGGGGTAACGTACGTTGAGCTTAGCTAATCCCCGACACTACATCTGTGTTACTCACCCCTTCTACCCTTCATCCCCCACAGTTCTTCATGCAGTTCCACTACAAGCTGGAAAAGCCGGTGCCCGTACAGCAGCCCCCACACCTGGCCCCCCCGCCCGTGAGACCCGGCCCACGGGGACCCCCGCCGCCTGGCATGGCGCCTCCCATGAACCACCCCGTGCACATGCCCCCCATGGGGATGCCCATGAACATGAGTATGGGCCCAATGATGGGGACGATGGTGGGCCACATGGGCATGCCCCCTCCGGGCATGGGGCCCCCGCCTCCACCCCCGCTCACCGGACCCCTCCCTCCGCCGCCGCCGCCACCCCCCCTGATGCCCAACAGGCTGCCGCCCCCTCCCCCGCCCCCGTCGGGCATCCCTCCGCCGCCCCCTCCCTCGGGGGGGCCGCCGCCGCCCCCACTGCCGCCGCCGTCCACGGGTGGTCCTCCGCCGCCCCCACCACCCGGGGGGATGCCCCCTGGGCCACCCCCACCTGGACCCGTGCCTCCGCCGCCGCCGCCGCCCCCCATGCTGATCCGGCCGCCCCCACCAGGTCCCCCTCACATGCAGGGGGTCCAAAGACCCCAGGGTGTGCCGCCTCCTCCGCCGCCGCCATCGTCAAACTGATGCCGGTGGTAGTGGGCGGGTTATTTTTTTTATGTTATTCCCCCTGGTTTGTTACTCTCCGACGTTGCTTTTGGGTTGTTAACCGCGCGGTCGTTCGGCGCAATCTCTGGAAACGAACGGAGGTTTCAGAGGCAGCTCTCCCCAGCACTTGGGAGAGAAATGTCCGGACATCGTGCTGAATAACATCTTAGCCCTGCAGCAACCTACGACACCCGTTTGATACATGGAAGTCCGCACATTGAGGCGCTATTCGGGCTCAAGCCTGCTTAGCATCCACGATTCTGGGTGATTTGGTTCGATTCAAATGCTGTTTAATCAGTCATTAAAAGGCAGAAAAATAATTCACCCGAACGAGACGTGATACATGTACATTCCCATATAAAAAAATATAGTAAAGACCAAGTTTGGCCTCAGACTAGCCTGCCAGGTCCCACCAAGCAAGCCCCCGAGGAAAGGGTGCCTTAATGATTTCACTTAACACGGAATGATATGACATAGTACATTGTTAAAACTGGTGGTTGTCATTAAAAGACCAAGCATTAGTTTCTTAGTAAGGTAATGACAGGCAGCTATGTTTGCACACATGCTTACCAAAAGAGAACATCTGGAATGTTTTATGGCTTATTTTTATAATGCCCGACTGCCAACTGTTGTGGAATCGGCCATGGTCAATCCACTGCTGGATGAAAGCCTCCCCAAGCCGCCACCATCTCATGATCCTATGATCTAATCCTTTAACACCTGTTTAATGACAGTTTTAAGTTGTTGAATCTGGTCCACATAGACGCTTGTATCATAAACAATTCACACACTGTACTCGGAAATCTCAATAAAAGATCTTTGTCTAAATGTGGTGCGTGCGGCGTGTCTCATGAAGTGAGCCATATTTTGCCACTGCGGTCCTGCCTCTGCTGTCCCGTATATTTTTGTGTTCCTTGCCAGCGTGCTGCATTCTCCAAGAGCACTCCATTACCATGGTTACCAATCTGTCCTCGGCGTCCCCTCTCCCCCCGAGCCTTGCTCCACCTCTTCCTCTCACTTCAGCGCCAACTCCATCCCTTCTGTTCAACTATGTCATCCTTCATTCCCTCTCCCACCGTGCCAGTTCCCTCTAATGCCCTGTTTGGGTTCACATCCGCAAAAGCTCATTGTCTTCACACTCGTGCTGTCCTGCTGTGATGCCTCTTTCTTTAAACGGCTTGTCTTTCCAATTTCCTGGCCCGCTCCGTCTACCTTAAGGGCACCACGGTGGCGAGATGTTAACTACCTCGGTGAGTATGCAGGAGGTCGTGGGTTCGATCGCGAACCTGACGCCTGCTATATATTTGAAGTTTGCATGTTCTCCCCGTGGTCGCCTGGATTTTTCTCCGGGTCCTCCAGGTTTTCCCTCTGTGTTTGAGAGTATTTGGCTGCAATAAATATGTGGCCAGGTCACTTCTGGAAAAGAGCTATATAGCTCAGTGGGTTTTGCCTGGGGTAAAGTAATAATAGCTCTCCCATCACTGGCTTACTCTTTTCCCGTAGTTGTGATCTTTAAATGGGTTATCTTTCCTGTTTCCTGGCCCAATGATTGCCCCTCCTGTCCCCACTGAATCAAAATTGCAGCCTCTTTCATAACCTGCTCTCATTGGTCATCACACCTGCACAAGAACTAATTTCACCACCTGGTTTCCTTGATCGATGGGAGTTTTTTTTGGATTAGTTCCATTCATTGGCTGTCACTCCCATCATCCCTGACCTGTGCTTCTGAGCCATACAGTCACAGCAGGCAAATGCATTCTGATTCAAACAAAGGTTATCCAGGCACATTGCAATGCTGCTCTTCATTAGTAAGAACAGTTTCCCGATATTGCTGTTTCTCAGGGGGTTCGTTCAATGGGCAGAGCCCGACAGAGTGCTTCCCCCCCCCCCCCCCCGCTTGTTTAGCAAGCGTGGTGTACGTGAGCTTTGTTTAGTTTATTTCTCATTTTGAGGTCCACTTTGCAGCCTTTTTCTACGGTTTTAACTTGATTCCTCTGTCGTGGTCAAATCTTGTCATCAAAATTTCGTCCACTTCCCGTTATCCAATTAATTCCACATGTTGCACACGTGCTCAGATCCGGTGACAATGCATGCCTGTATCAAAATCAGCATCAAGTAATAAATTACTGTAATTCGCTATTTTAAAGCAATTCACATTTTGTATGGACGCCTTATTATTTATATATTTGTGTGTAGGTCAAAAATGCCGCGGTCCCTAAACGGTGGAATCGGCTCGCACAAAAAGCAAGCGCCGCGTATCTCAGGCGCCATTGACGTACTTCTCGACCGCGAGTTAAACTAAGTTGTTAATAAAATCGTTGTTTAAAAAAAAACTTTTTTAGTAGTGTAATATATTTTAAAAATTAAGAATGTGCATGTTATTCGACATGTAAATGTCTCAAACTATGTCTACATAATAATTTTCATGAGATCAAATTTGCATGCGATTATCGATGTATCACAACGATGGTAGATAATGTACAGTATTCACATACCAACTGAGCTTGCTCACACGATAGAGTGGTTTTGCCGGCTTGCTTTTTTGTAATATTATTTTTCGACGGTAAATCGCTACGGTCCCTTAACGCGTTGAATCAGCTGGTGGCGGCGGAGCGATCAACCTCCGCGCATCAACCAACCCACCAACCAACCCCAATCTTCGACGACAAAGTAACTCGGATTTAATTATTTGTGCAGAATAATAACAATAATAATTATAATTAAATAACGACGGGTATAAGTGTCGCTATACACCCATTATACAAGTTGATGTCGTGTGTTTGTTCGCGATGCTTACGTTATTTTTCGCCACGGTCATTCCGCCTACACAGTGTTAAAACTGTGTGGTCGCCTTGAGGCACAATTGGTAGAAGTCAACTTGATGAACTTGAATTGCGAATTAGTGTCGCGACAATAATTATTCCGTGCTGTCACAATCTACTGCTGGATGTTGGTCACCATGGTGGGTTGGGGGGGGGTGTTTGCCCATACTTCACCACGCTGGTCAATCCGCGGGTTTGGTTAAAGGGCAGGGCCCACGTGGCTGGGGTTCTGATATCGCTCGCCACTGATTGAGCCGTGCCCTGGAATCGAACTCAGGTGGCCGGCGTTTTTAATGTATATATGGTTACGTTGCAAGGTGTCTAAATGTGCAGCCTGTGACGAAACCACCGGGTGCCCTGATAGCGGTATGTTAACTACCTCGCCTGGTATGCAGGAGGTCTTGGATTCGTTCCCGACCCTGACGCCTGCTGCTGTATATTTGGAGTTTGCGGAGTCTCTCGCTTCCCGTAGTCGCGTGGATTTTTCTCTATTGAACCGGACCAAAAAAAAAACGCCTGCACAGCGTGGCAGGGCCCTTATCCAGCAGTGGATTGACCCTCTATCTCTCCTCCCTTGCTCCTCCCCCCTCTCTTACCTATATAGCCTCTTGGTACAAGCAGCCCTTTTGCCCAATTCAGCAATTGTTTCCTGCTGTGGTTGTGCCCGAAACGTAGTGATTTGATGAATTTTATTTTATACCTATGTGACTTTCCCGAAAGAACCAAATAGTATGAAAATGACTTGTGTGAACGTCAAATTGCCTCTGCTCAAACAACGCAATGAGGGCAGTGCTCATCGCCATTGGCATTCCCTAACCAGTGTTGGAAATTCCACATTACCATGACAGGATCCTTCCACAACCCAGACAACTGTAGCTTTCTCACAAAGTGGCACTGTACTTATTTGTTCCACTTCGGAGGGACGTTAGGCCTACTCAACACGGATTTACACTCACAACGCTCCTCTTGGGAGCTGCATGCTCTTACCTCAATGCCACCAGGAAAAGGAAGGGTTGCCACCTATCCTGGTGTTCCAGGATCGGCCTCCTAGTGAAGGGTTTCAGTCTTTGTAATTTGCAAAGTCCACTACTCAAGATAATACATTTACATGCAGTTCTCTCTTCTAGTATTGTGATATATTCTGTCCCTGTTTATTGTACCTCACAAGTGGCTACCCTGAGGCCAGTTCATTAACGTAAGGAGTGATAATTATCCCCTAGAGCAGAGGTCCCCAACCTTTTGGCACCAGGGACCGGTTTCGTGGAAGACAATTTTTTCACGAACGGGGGGGGGGGGTCATCATTGGGTCTTTCCCCCTTTTCAAGAAGCTCTCCAGCAACGTTTGTTTTTGTACTCATTGTGGCTACTAGAGGTTAGAGCTTGTGGACTTTCCAAAACTGTGACTGAGACAAGTGCGCAGTGCGGGAAAGAGGCGCGGATGGAAGTGGTAAATAAAATATTGGGCGGGCCACGCGTGGACTCACCGCTCACCTCCTGCTGTGCGGCCCGGTTCCTCAAGGTTTTATTCAATTGCGGTATAGACCAGATGTATTTTTGTCCAATCACAGTCCTTAGGTTGCAAGTGGTCCTCTCTAATTCAGTCATTGAAATATGCAGGGAGATGTTGCTTCGGTTGTTACATAAGATTAGCACAATAGCACCAAATTCCTTGCAACAGACAAGTACCCTGTCTTTTTTGTAAGATTAGGGGGTTTGATGTCGTGGCTTAGAGTATAGAGTTAGGGTTTAAGTTACGGGTTAGGATTAGGAATTAAAAGCTTGGATTAGAGGTTAGAGCTAGGACTTAGGATTAGAAGTTCAAGTTATGGTTTAGAAGTTACAGACAGTGGACTGATATTCTTGCCCTGCATTTGCATGGACATTAGACACTTAAATGGTAACTAATGGTTAGGATGTAATTTATCAGCAGAAAAACTTGCCGCTGCCATTTGAATGTGGATTTACACCTCCGCCTACTTGCTGCCAGAGGAAATGAATGCCGTCGATTGCTCACTTGAGTACGGAATCCCTTTGAATTAACGTTGGTGTCCCAGATGGCGTGCGTAGTGGCCTCCCCGCAGCTGGAGTCGAGCGGGGACTTCCTGGCATGGCTGGAGATGCAGGGCGTGAACGCGGAAGTGGCCCGGGCCATGGACTCGGAGCTGGGCATCCGGGACTACGGGGTCCTGTGTGCCTGCGTCGGAGACGGCCTCGTGCGGGCCGAGCTGCTGGCCACGGCGCGCGACCGCCTGCCCTTCGGCTTCTACGCCGTGCTGCGGCAGGTGGTGAAGGCCCTGCAGGATGCTAAGCACCACGACGCTGGGACTCCGCGCTGGGACGATGCCGCCGCTTCCTCCCCTGGCGATGTGACGCTGGGAGGCCTGGTGGACGTGCTGCTCACGCTGTTCAGCGGCTTGAGCCGGGAGCTGCTCTTGTCTGTACAGAGGATGGGAAACATTGATAACAAGAGAACGTGTCCTGCTGGCTCGCCTTCAACCGCTTGGGTTGGCCATCCTGAGAACATTGCAATGAATGAAAATAATGATTACACACCAAACGGTAATTATATCCTCTCAAAACCAGACTATTTGGGGAAATAATCTTTTCAGTTTCAGCGGATACCTGCAAACTACAAACAAAATAATACATGGCTTAATTTTAACTACATTTACAATCAATTAACATTGAATATATTGAAATAACAATAACTTAATAAATCTTTACTTAAATCTTTCGTGACTGCAGGAATTCATTCTTTGGGTCTTTTCGGTAAAGCCACGTAGATAAAAAAAATAATAAAAATTTCACGACGTTTTGACTGCAACACAAGCAATCGTCATCAGGTGAAAAAATAGCGAGAGAGCTGCTGAGGCAGGATGTGAAAAAGGTTTGAGATGGGTGTAGCCCAAGCAAGGGTCATAAGCGACGTGGGCGGAGCTAGTGATGAAATCTGCATGTCAATGTAAGATCGGAGTGCTGAGCTACTTCCACGACCATGAAGCTGCGGAGGTGGCCATTTTATTGTGAGAGCTAGCATGTCAATGTAAGATCGTAGAGCCACCGCCACATCAAGGAAAACGAGCAACCGTGGCTGTGTTAGACATTTAACCTGTGAATGTAAAGACATTTAACCTGTTAATGTAACACCAGAGAGTCGAAAATAACTATTAAACTACTAAACATCACTGCCATTTATGACTTAACCTGGTTAATAACGTCCTTCCAATTATTGCTCAACCGAGACGATGGGTACAAACTGAGCAATCGTTGGAAGGACGTTATTAACCAGGTTAAGTCATAACTGGCTGTGATGTGTAGTAGTTATTTTCGACTCTCTGGAGTTACATTAACAGGTTAAATATCTCACTAACAGCCACCGTTGCTCATTTTCCTTGATGTGGCGGTGGCTCTACGATCTTACATTGACATGCTAGCTCTCACAATACAATGGCCACCTCCGAAGCTTCGTCGTCGTGGAGGTAGCTCAGCTCTCCCATCTTACATTTACATGCAAATTTCTTCACTAGCCCCGCCCACTTCGCTTATGACCCTTGGGCTACACCCATCTCAAACCTTTAGAACATCCTGCCTCGACAGCTCTCTCGCTATTTTTTTCACCTGATGACGATTGCTTGTGTTGCGATCGAAACGTCGTGATATTTTTATTATTTTTTCTATCTACGTGGCTTTACCGAAAAGCCCACAGAATAATCACTTCAGAAATAACTAAATATTTACAATTACCTTTTACAGTTTCAAAATACAAAAAATACGTGCAGTTTAATTCTCATCACTGCAACGCAGAGGTGGAAGGATGTGGTTCACTGAATGTGGAAAGCTGAAGATATTTTACGACAGGCTTTACATTTTGTTCATTTACAAAATGTAATTTTAAAGTTCAAAAAGCAAGAGTACACCTAGTATAGACAAATACTCAGCTTTAGAATGACCTGTGCACATACGCACACCTTTTCCTACTAAACTAACTTAATTAGTGCACAAACAGTGTTACGGTCAGAGTTCTATTTGTAATTTTTTTGTTAATTTATCACTGGTGATTTAAAGTAGCCTTTGACTTACTCCAAATTCTAGGTTACTCGAGTCTGGGTTTGAGAGGTTTTAATCTATGTGGTGTATGGATTTAGCAACACATCTGTACATTAATTGTATGATATCACATCTGGCATTAATATGTAAAGGAATACTTTAGTTTTGGGAAATTAAGCTCCTGGCGCATTGTGATTTTATGCAGACGAGGATGGAGAAAACTTAATTTCAGACGTGGGAGGTTCGGACGCTGTGGACGCTAAGGACGCTGTGGCCGCATCGTCTTCAATAAAATTGGAGGCCCTTGAAGGTAAAGCCAAATTCTGTGTGTATGTATGTTGAAATTCTTCCGCCACCGTACTTAGCCAACCATGCTAATCGAAGTCCAAGTTTGACATTTTTCCCTTCACTTAAATATCACGGAAATATTTGCAGTCGTATCATAGGTATTGTTTGTAGTTCATAATCATTAGCCATGATCGTCCATTTCTGGGTGAAGGCTTTCGTAAGTTGTCACCATACGTCACTATCTTGTAATGGAAAATCCATCTAGCATCTGCACACAAGATTATTTAATTGCTGCATCTCCATGGTGGACGTCATCTCGGATGTGGTCCCTCCTTTGGCTACCGCTCTTTTTGGTCTCGACCAATGGCCCTTATCCGCTTTAGCGGAGTGTACTGCCCAAGCCCACTTTTCTTGACGCCCACACACGTCATCAGTTTTTATTCAGTACGTCATCGGAACGGCAAAGGGTTAATGACACATTTTTATGGTTTTCCCCCATCATAGGTGCTTGTGGCATTGAAGATGATTCGGGGTTCATCATACAAGATGTGGTTTCTTCAAACGCTGACAACGTTGGTTCATGTTCACAGCTGCAGCATCAGAATCCGCATCAGAAAACTGGAGGTAAAATGCAAAGAAACTTTAAAGCAGAAGAGATGCAAGACATGTCCCCGGGTGAATTGCTTATGCCCAATCCCCTAAAGACTCAACACTTCATCGGGCAACAAGAATGCCCGAATGGTATAGAGGATTTTCCAATCGATGGGCAAGTTCCTGCTGCTGATGAGCCCGATGCATCGGACAACCAGCTTTACATGTTAATGGGTGCGACTTCCCGTTCGCCAAAATTAAATGTGACTGCTAAGTCGGCGAATAAGCCATACCAGTGCACGGTGTGCAAGAAGAGCTTTGCGTGGGTCTCGCTTTTGAAGTACCACCATCGCATACACACGGGAGAGAAGCCGTACCACTGCAAGATGTGCAACCGGTCCTTTGCTCAGTCTTGCAATCTGAAGGTCCACATGCGCACGCACACGGGGGAGAAGCCGTACCAGTGCAGGTTCTGCAACCAGAGCTTCGTCTGCAGCGGGAGCTTGAAGTCGCACATCCGCGTGCACACGGGAGAGAGGCCATACCGGTGCGATATTTGCAACAGCTGCTTCTCGCAGAGTCATCACTTAAAAGCTCACCAGCGCACGCACAGGCCTTAAGCAAAAAAATTACCGGCGGAAGAAATGCGACGGTTGCTTTGCGCGTAATAGATTTTACATGTTTTCCTGATTTTTTTTATACCAATTTTGCTATTATTGTCATCTCATGAGGCAAAGCATACAAGTGGAAACCTTCGTGCCAGAGATTGGACAGTTTTTAAGCAGATAAAATCCCTTCCTGTGACCGATGGTCCACACCAGTAGAGGGTAGGGAGCACTTTCCCTTCCATATTTCCAGACAGTCAAAAGCAAATTTAATTTAGCCAATTTTAAGTGCAGAACACAATTTGATGATGGATTTTTTTGCTGCAGTTATTGGTGACCAGACCGAGACTACCAACTCGCGACACGTGGGAACTCGATTTAATCATGAGTGGATAAAAACCTGGATTTTAACCCACGAACTAAGTGCGGCAAGCTCAACTACCCAGCCACCTCGCATAATTATCATTTAAAAGCTCACTTGGGGCACCCACATTGAATATAGGTTTTCATGATGAAATGTGTTCCTGTATAAAGTTTGCATGGTGATGTGTAACGTATACTAACTATGCAGCTGTGTTTAAATAAAAGCATTACACCCAATAATAACCCCTTTTTGGTTGTGGAATTTTGTACAAGACTTGCACGTGTTCATGCAACCGGTAAACATAAAACATTTACTGTCACAACAAGATCAATGTGCACACAAATTGCATGCTACCGGTCCCTTTTAAGAAACGACAGTTCTGCAATCCATTTCCGTGCAGACATTTAATGTGTAGCCAGTGTTTTTTTCCCCCATAGCCCATGACGGTAAAGCGCCACCACGCCTTGCCTATTATTGGTGTCGCCGAGCGTTGCCCTGGAAAGCGACAAAATGAATCTGTGAATATGGACGCCGAAATTATTATCATGTCATGTAGGTGTGTCGCCCCCAAATGAGATTCTCCTGGGCGTGTGCTTGCCCACCTTGGGAGTTACGGAACAGGAATATAAATAATAGTTCCAATAGCATGCTCGACTCCATGCTGAATCCCACACTGAAAACCTACACTCGTATTCTATTGTACTGTAATCGATGCGATTAACGTGCAGCGACTACGGAATATACACTTTGCATTTATTGGTTATCGTGTGGCATTGCTTGCAATTGGTGAGATTAGGTTCGTGCACGCACAATCGATTTAAATGTCACTAATTCTACCGTGCCACATTGCAATGTCTCGTTTATGTATCTGTATGATCTTCACATTTGAAAAAATATTACACCCCCCCATCAGCCTTTTCAGAGTATATAATTTCAGCAACATTGATTGCAAGGCATGCAATAATATTTGGGATTGTTATCGATGAAACTGTCTCATCAGCACATGATGTGTGATTGGGTGCGAGTGGTGTCAATGGAACTGGTAAACATAACGCGACAACCATAATACAAATCAACAAGATCAACGTGCACGCAAATGCAAGAGACCGTGTGGTGCCACCGCAGCGGAGCAGCTCGGCCGGCGCTACCCTCACCTTGCACCCCCCCCCCCCCCACGAACGCACACACGCCTTATTAAACACACATGCACCCCCGTAGGGTCTCGAGGAGGGATCACCTGGTGCGATGGGTTTTCACCCGAGGACCCCATTGACAGGGACGTCCACGGTTTCCCCGGACCAGGAAATTGGCTGAGCCCCCCAGACCGGATTCCATAGTCGCTCCCCCAAAAAGGGGGCATAGAGCTTTACAAACCAGCCGATATGAAGCATACACAACGGGGGGGGGGGGGGGGGGGTGGGACCTCAAGGCCAGCACCCAGCAGCAGTGTAAACAGTGGGGTGGGAGGGAAAAGCCCCTAGGCAGATAAGAGTTGATTTAAGTTGGAGGGAGCGAGGGGATTATCGGTGAGTCAATCGCGGGGAACGCAGGTACAGAGACAATGGGAAGGGCGGGATGACGCGACCCCCCCCCCCCCCCCCCCCAACGGTCAGAGCGCTCAAAACGTCCACAAAGAGGATTCGATTGGATGCGCAGGATGATGTCACATGACCCGGGGGTTAACAGGCTTTGGGAACATAAGGGGGGAAGGAGGGCAAATTGGATCAGAGTTCTTCTGGAGTGGGAGAGAATACCAGCCGCCCTCAGCGTCCGTGAGACGCCTGCAGGGTGCAGCTGAAAACGATTGCCCAGGCAAAGTCTCCGAGGCGGGCATCTTCCCCAACCCCCATCGTGCAGCTGAAGAGGTGAGTAGGTACGGGGGGGGGGGCAAGTCAGCCCAGCTCGCAGTCAGCTCGAGCTTGGAGGGTAAACGCACTCTGCGACGGCTAGGTGATAGGAGGTTAGGCGCTGTCCGAAGGGTACTGGCTGAAGGGGACCATAAACAGGGGTCCCCTATTCGCTCCGGGAAATAAATCTTAGCACAGACTGACGTGGTGCATGTGTGCGTGTGAAGAGCGGTGGGACAGCGATTGGCGTACGACGGTGTGTGGGTGACTATAAATCAGTGTGGATGTGACGCGCGCGCATATTAAAATATAAACGGCTGCCCGCGCCGGCGCGTGTCTATGCGCGCACCGCAGTGTTAACGGTGAGACACGCTCTAGTGTCACTAGTGTCTGTGCGTGCACCGCCGTGTTAACGGTGAGACACGCTCTAGTGTCACTAGTGTCTGTGCGTGCACCGCGGTGTTAGCTGTGAGACACGCGTGAGTGGGTGGGTGGGGGGCGCGCGCGAGCGCCGATTAATTTATTAATATCCGGACCGCACGGGAGCGGTCGCCTTGTTGACACAACGGCTGAGTGGAAATTATTCATTAAACCCCACACAGCGGCTAGTCAAACAATTACATAATCCACGCGGTTAGGACGCGCGAGGAGGAGGTCGGCCCCCACCTAATGGGGAGTGAAGGGGGGGGGGCATCAGCCCCCACCAAGTAGACGTGGCGACTCCTCCCCCCCGCTCGTGGTGAGGGAGGGGGGGATCGGCCCCCACATAGTGGGGAGTGGGGGGGGCATCAGCCCCCACAAGCGCTCTCTTTGACGAATAAACGTTTAGTTCTGCAAAATGCATTTTTGTGCAAAGACATTTAAGGACACGCCTTGGCATATAGCATATCTTAATATATTCGTCTGATTTCCATGTCAAAAAAAATGTTAAGGTAAAAAACTAGTTTTATTTGCATACATTAATTTGACCACAGAATTAATCAAATTTGATGTACTAAAGAAAAGTGGGTGCCTTGCATTAAGAAAATTAAACATCGAAAGGAGACCACCCACGTTTATTGAGCATGTCAAATTTGAAAAATGTTTGGATCAAAATAATGTATCTTCTACTTTTAAGTGCACCTAAAAGTGTCTGCATTGAAAAACACGTTTTTACCTAGATTAATGTTATTCTTGTAAAAATAAATATGCATATGTACATATTCATTTTAAGATCACAATAATTCTAAAATTATTGAAATAGCGCAAATTAAGTAAAAAACATCCTTTTGGTAAAGTCACGTAGATAGGTTCAAAGAAAAAAACTATGACGTTTCGAACGTAACACAAGCGGTCGTCATCAGGAAAAGGGGGTTAGCTTCTAAAGGAAAACTGTTTACAAAGGTTTAAAGTGGGCGTAGCCCAAATGTCAGCAGCATGGGTGGGGCAGCTAATGTTAATGTAAGTGATGGGACGGCGACCGCGATTGGCGGTGGATTTCCACCAATTGAAGGGCTGCCAGGTAACAATTTGCATGGTAATGTAAGATCGGTGAGCGGCCTCCACGGCGAGCGCACTGAGGTGGCTATGTTAATGTGAGAGATTAGCATGTTAATGTGAGATTGCAGAGCCACCGCTACGTCGAGGTCGACGTGCGGAGATGGCTCTATTAGTGTGAGAAATTTAACCTGTTAATGTAAAATCGGAGAGCCAAAAATAACAACTAACATCGGAAGGTGGCAGGATGGGAACATCACAGCCAGTTATGACTTAAACTGGTTGATAACGACCTTCCAATGATTGCTAAGTGTGTACCCATCTTCTCGGTTGAAATTGTGTCTGTGTCTGTATATATGGATGGCTCCATGAACGAATCTTTGTTGATAGCCAGTGGGTTTGCAAAGTACCTTCGTCTTAGAGAAATCAATTTCATGTGAGCCCACCACATTAAAACAATGATCAGCCACGGCCGAGGTATTGGTCCTACCGTGTTTCAGATCTTCCTTGTGTTCACGAACACGGACAAGGACATGTCGCTTAGTTTCCCTGATGTAACTACTGCCGCAGACACAGCATAGTTTGTAGACGCCGGGGTATTACATGTCAGGGATCACATCCTTCACAGATGGGATCAGATCACGAATTTTATGTAGTTTGTAGACGCCGGGGTATTGCATGTCAGGGATCACATCCTTCACAGATGGGATCAGATCACGAATTGTATGTACTGTGATCGCCCTACCAATGACTATCCAGGATGAACACCCGCTTAGTTTTTTAGATCTGGCATATTCTGGATTTGTTTGATCAAACTTCAGCGGGCTCAGGTTTTGGTCAAATCTTCGCGGTCCCTAGGTTTAAAGGGGCAGTGCACTGCTGTACGAGTGCCACCGGTAACAACAGCAGCGACAGCACCAACAACTGCGACATCATCATCATCAGTATCATCAGGTACAGCAACTACAACATCATCTCCAGCACCATCAACTACAAGATCATCAGTATCATCATCATCAACTACAGTAACATCAACTAAAGCATCATCAGTATCATCATCATCAGCTACAGTAACATCAACTACAACATTACCATTCCAGCACCATCAACTACAACAGCATCAACGTCATCATCTACAGCACCATCAACTGCAACATCTCTCTACAGCAACATCAACTACAACAGCATTATCTGCTACAGCACCATCAACTACAACATCATCATCGACAGCGCCATCAACATCATCATCTACAGCAACATAAACTACAACATCATCATCTACAGCACCATCAACTGCAACATCTCTCTACAGCACCATCAACTGCAACAGCATTATCTGCTACAGCACCATCAACTACAACATCATCATCTACGGCAACATCGTCAACTACAACAACATCATAATCGGTGTCATCATCAGCGACATCGATCGATATCAACGACAACAGCAAGAACAGAATCGCCATCATCAGCGACACGATCTTGGTAAACATAACTCGCAATGTGCTCGTCGGCGATTGATCTCAATGAGGTGTTAAGGGGCCGTCCATAAATGACGTCATGCGATTTTTGACGATTTTTGACCCCCCCCCCCTTCATCACACGGCCTCACAAAAAGTCAGGCCCCCCCTTTAAATATGACGTCACAAAGCTCTGCCACCCCCCCCCCCGAAAAAAAACATGCTTCAAATCTCTTTAAACTATTGTAATTGTAGTGCGTATTTAATGTGGCGCTGCACTCTGATGTAGGATAAAACATTTATTTTAAAGTCTATTTAATTAATTAGAACGTGTTGTCTATATTTATTTAAAGTTGCGCATTATGACGTGACGTCACATTTCTCACCCCCCCCCCCCCCATCGTCACACATCGTCACAAATATCTGACCCCCACCCCCTAGGTGCATGACGTCATTTATGGACGGCCCCTAATAGTTTGTCATCTCCCTCTTTTCCTAACATTTTCAACCCTTAATTCAAGCGCAAACAACATTCGTACTTTGAGGCTGCTTCAGGTGAGTGACTTTGTTTGAAAGCCGCCAACTACCCATGTTGTTTATAGTAACACGCGTGTTCAGTACAGCGTTGTATGCCTGCGTCTCATAGGACATTAAAACAAAGACTGGCAGAGATAAGAAGATGATGATAATATTTATTCAAATGTATTATTGCGCCATTCCATCCTCGGATCCCAATTCGCATTGCATGGAAACCAGGAACCAAAAACAGAACCAGGGGCAACCGACCAGACGAGAGAGGGAAGGCCACTTTAAAGAGATGGGGTTTTCAAAGCAGACTTAAATCTATCTACCGACTCTGATTGCCCCTGATTTCAAGTGGAAAAGCGTTCAATAGCTTGGGGTGCCACGCTAACAAAAAGCCCAATCGCCAAAAGAATGCAAACCTAGAGACCTGGGAGTGCTGAGCAGTTGGAGATGAGAATATCGTAAGGACCTTGGTAGAATATATAAATGTATTAGTTCATGCAAGTAACTTGTGGTGGCGAGCCCTTTTAACGCCTGTTAATAGCAGTATCTTAATATCCACTCGAAATTTGACCGGTAGCCAATGAAGAGATGAGAGGACCCGGGTGTAATGTGCTCCCGCAATGGTGTAACGTTGGTGTTAAGGGGCCGTCCATAAATGACGTCACGCACCTGGGGGGGGGGGGGGGTCAGACATTTGTGACGATGTGTGACAAGGGGGGGGTGGGGTTGAGAAATTTGACATCACATGAAAATGCCCAACTTTACATAAATATAGGCAACACTTTCTACTTAATTAAATAGACTTTGTAATAATTTTTTTCTCCTACAACATCAGAGTGTAGCGCCACATTAAATACGCACTACAATGACAATAGTTTAAAGCGATTTGAAGCATGTTTTATTTTCAAAATGGAAATATGGTTTTGGGGGGGGAGGGCAGAGCTTTGTGACGTCATATTTGAGGGGGGGTTCTGACTTTTTGTGACGCCGTGTGACGAAGTTGGGGGGGGGGGGTAAAAAATCGTCCAAAATCGCGTGACGTCATTTATGGACGGCCCCTATATAGCTCTTTTTCAGAATCAGCCTGGTCACAAATGATAGCTCAACGAAGTGGCTTATCACGTGGAAATTTTATAGCAGCAAAAATAGTCTAAACGCAGAGGACCCGGAGAAAAATCCACTCAACTACGGGGAAAACATGCAAACACCCTATAAATACAGGTGTCAGAGTCGGGATCAATCCCACGACCTCCTGTATGCCCAGGCAAGGGAGTTAACATCTCGCCACCCTGGTGCACCTTTGCATAGTTTTACAACGTGTTTTAAAAGTTTCCACTGACTCAGAGATCCTGAGATCGCGTGGAAGAGAGTTCCAGAGCCTTGGGGCCACACGGGAAAAATCTCGGTCGCCCATCACCAAAATAAGCCTGTATGACCTGGGAACGCAGAGAAGATTTGCATCCCCAGATCTTTCGAGACCTTGAGGGGGATGTATGAGTACAGCATATCTCTGAGGTCAGAATATACCGGAGGAATCTCATGAGCTATAAAGCTATTTTGCACAGATGCCCAATTAGGCTGGGGGCAAGGTTGTTTCAGAGCTTTGTATGTTAGCAATAGGATTTTAAACTGAATTCTACGTGAAACTGGAAGCCAGCGCAGAGACACCAACAGGGGTGTAATGTGATCTGAAGGCGCTCTGATAAGCACCCTTGCAGCCGCATTCTGAGCAATGCTTCAGATAGTTAAGCACCAGTAGTCGATGCAAGTTGAAATTAAGGCATTGGCCACCTGCTTTGCATCTAAAGCAGATAGAAGGGATCAGATACGGGAGACATTCCCAAGATTGAAAAATTAAGCATTTGTGATCTCTTTAATATGAGCCTCGAAGGGCAGTGTGGGACCACATATGACCCCTAGATTTCTGATTTCCTGTGCCGAACCGATGACCTGGCTATCCGTGGTATTGTTGAATCGAGCAGCTTTTTGAAGTTTGTTGGGGGAAATGATGATCTAATATCGCCTCCGTTTTAACCGCGTTGAATTGGAGGAAACAAAACGTGATATAATATAGGTTTTTTTGGGGTTAGATCGCGTTAACATATAAATGTGTCGTAAAAACCCACCACCACCCGACACAGCCAACTAGTAAGGGGTGTCACGTAAACAGAACATGACAATTCGTCACTAGTACAGCACACCGGTGTGTTGAAGAGCTAAGCCACAACATTTACAATTCGAAACGTTTAGCCAGTAATTACAACTAGCTTCATCAGGCGACAGCCAGATTTGTGCCAATTAGTTACTACTTCAGCCCACATGGTGTGTTGGAGAGTAAATCCACAACATTAACAATTTGAGTAATTACATCCAGCATAATTATTACATCCAGCACAAATTCTGCCGATATCGCCCGATGATGCTGTAATTACCAGCGAAACGTCACAGTACTCAAATTGTAAATGTTGTGGATTTACTCTCCAGCACACCCAGTGGGCTGATGTAGTAACTGATTGGCACATGTTGTTCACGTGATAAACCTTAATTGTTGGCTTTGTCGGGTGGTGGCAGGTTAACGACACATTTATACTGACGCGATCTAACCCAAACACCTTTTATTATGAAATAATATTGGTCGCGAAATGCTGCTACGTGTTAAACCAATTTGAGGAAGTTTTTTTGCTGCGTCCAACTTTTGATGGAAGCCAGCGCCAAAGTGAGCATAGAGGCAGATGAAGGGAGATTGGACTTCGTGTACAAGTACATTTGGGTGTCGTCGCACAACAATTAAAACTTTATGCTGAGATGTAGGGGCAGATGACCCAGTGGGACCATATACATACAAAACAGAGGAGGGCCAAAAACATATCCCTGAGAAACCCCAAATGATACGGCACTGGAGGAAGATTTCAAATCT
This sequence comes from Petromyzon marinus, assembly GCF_048934315.1. NCBI lineage: Eukaryota > Metazoa > Chordata > Hyperoartia > Petromyzontiformes > Petromyzontidae > Petromyzon > Petromyzon marinus. The sequence goes on along the minus strand of NC_133667.1, from coordinate 14,154,732 downwards.
CCCATGGATTCGAACGGTTCCCAATTAGTAAGATAACACCTGAACTAAGGGATAGCAGTCCCTCGGACCCCCTGTGATGCATGCCAAGTGATCAATCATTATCCGTGGTATCTGTATACGGAACTGGATAATTGATGTGCATCGTTGTGGGATGCAATTGCATGAATGACGATATATAAAATGAAATTATTATTAATGAAGAAGTCGTGATCGATAGTGTCAAAGGCTGAAGTGAAATCTAGCAACACTAGAATTCTGGTTGAGTCGGCAATGAAAAGGTCATTCGAGGACCTTGGATAGGAAGGGTGGATTGTGACAGCTGCAAGTTTGGAGGTCGAAGGGAGAATATCAGAACTGAGAAATTGATTGCAAATTTTGATTTTTAGGCAGAGGAAATATGTATTTTTTTAATTAATTTAGATATATAAATAACAGTTTTACAATATTTTTTAGATAAAACCTGAATATTAACCATGTCCCATCAGGATGGCGTGTGCAGTGGCCACCCCGGTGCTGGAGTCGAGCGGGGACTTCCCGGCATGGCTGGAGGCGCAGGGCGTGAACGCGGAGGTGGCCCGGGCCATGGACTCGGAGCTGGGCATCCGGGACTACGGGGTCCTGCGCGCCTGCGTCAGGGACGGCCTCGTGCGGGCCGAGCTGCTTGCCACGGCGCGCGACCGCCTGCCCTTCGGCTTCTACGCCGTGCTACGGCAGGTGGTGAAGGCCCTGCAGGATGCCGAGCACCACGACGCCGGGACGCCGTGCTGGGACGACGCCACCGCTTCCTCCCCTGGCGACGTGACCCTGGGAGGCCTGGTGGACGTGCTGCTCGCGCTGTTCAGCGGCTTGAGCCGGGAGCTGCTGTTGTCCGTGCAGAGGCTGGGAGACATTGATAACACCGGAATGTGCGCTGTTGGCTGCCCTTCAGCCAAACCGGTCGTCTCCCCTGAGAACAGTGTGATGAATGAAATTGACGATTACACACTGAATGGTAAACTTGTATCCTATTCGCTGAACTTATTAAACACGTGAAATTTTTATTTAAAGCATGCAGTTGGTCGTAATATCTCAATCCTTATATAGTAGTAGATCCTCTCAAAATCAGAGTAATTAGCAGGACCTTTTTAGTTATGGGGGATGTCTGGAATTATGCAAATAATAAAATAATACTTAAGGACTACATTTGAATGATATTTACACTAAATTAACATCTAATATATTCAAATAACTATTTACGAGTACATTTTTTACAGTGTAATGCAAAATAACATCACTAGGTACAGTTTAACCGTTTAACCGGAGTCAACGTCACCTTAAAACAGAGGTGGAAGGCTTAAGGTTTACTGGTTGTGGAAGGTTGAAGAGAATTTCTGACAGGCTTGAATTTATTTTGTTTATTTGCAATATGAATGTAAAATCAAAGTTGGGAAGAAAAAAAAGAAAACACCTGGCTAAGCACGAGGGGTTCCAAGTGAATGGATTCACCGAATTCCATACACCAGACAAGAACCCAGCTTTAGAATTACGAGTGAACTTATGCACACCATTTCTTACCACGCTAGCATAACAGTGTTGTTTTGCTTATACTGTATATTTTATACGGTTTATTTTGTTGTCCTGCACCTACGATTAGCACGGTGAGCTACGTACGGTGCTACATAAGGTGCGAAAGAAGTTCAACATACATCAGTGATTATTCAAGTAGCCTGGCTTACCCCAAATTTCAGCTTACTACAGGTTTTACTGTATGTTATGTGAGGATTTAGCAACACAACTATATGTTCATTATTTGATGTCAGTCTGGCATTAGTATATGAAGAAATTCTTCGTTTTGGAAAATAAAGCTGCTGATACATTGTGATTTTATGCAGACGAGGATGGCGAGGAATTGATTCCAGACATGGGAGATTCGAACGCTGTGGATGAATCATCTACAATTAAGACAGAGGCCCTTGAAGGTAAAGCCGAATTATAGAGCCCACGTTTGAACAATGTTTCCAATATTTGCAGTCATATCACAGATATGTTTCTAGCTCTTCATCATCACCATCAGCCATGATCAATCCACCGATGGGTTAAGGTTTTCGAAAGTCATCGCCATCTCTCAGAGTCTCGCGATGAAAGTCTATCAAACTCCTGCACACGAGATGATTTCATCGCTGCATCTCCATGGTGGGCATCATATCGGACGTGTTGCCTGCTTTGGCTGCCACTCTTTTTAGCCTCGACCACCGGCCCTTATACGCTTTAGCAGAGTGTACTGCCCAAGCCCATTCTTTTTTACAGTAAATATTACTCGAAACAGGAGGAATTCTCCACGTTTCTGGCTATCGCCTGATGAAGTCAGTTGTAGTTACCAGAATTGTCAATGTGGCTTTACTCTCCAACACACCGGTGTGCTGAACTAGTAATGAATTGGCACGTTTTGTTTATGGGACAAATCTTACAAAATGGCTGTGTCGGGTGGTGGCGGGTTTAACGACACATTGTAAATTTCCAAGATCTAACCCAAAAATACCTCTTACGGATAACATTGGTTGCGAAAGCATACGTGTTAAACTGAATATGACTCCCATTATTGCCATAAGTTATCTGATCCATATCTTCATCTTCCTATCTCTTTGTCTATCTTCTTCTCTCCATACTTAATTTTGTACTTTTCAGCTTTTCTATTTTATCCATCTTCCGTGTTTTGGATCCATGTAACATAACAGGTAATATACGTTAGACTTAAAGAAAACTGATTTATAAAAAATATATAATGTGTTTTTTAATCGGTTATTGAAGTGGCAGTTTTTTTTTTAATAATCGCAACGAAATTAAATCAGAGAATAAAGACATGGTGGATGCACGGCTGGAAACCCACTGCTTGGAATCACTTTCAAAATCGACCAAGTCGAGAATTGGACAAGTCATGGTATCCGGTCGAGTGTAAATGACGCTGGGTACATTCTAAAATAAATCAAACATTTGCTGCAGATGGTGAACTTTAATTGCAGAGTTTACTGCTTTGTTTTCGTGTTTTTGTCCTGTATGTATGGACGTTGAACTTCTTTCGCACAGTACGTAGCCAACCGTGATAATCAGAGGTCCTTGGCTCATACCCCCTCAATCATGTCCAATTATGAAATGTCTTCGCCTCTCTGTACAGTTGCCACCGCCTTTCTGTAAATCCAAGCTGCATCTTTCTTGTTAAGGCTCTTGACATACACCCAACATCCTTTGAGGACCTATTTACTATTTCATCAAGCTTTCTTCTCAGAGAATGTGCCCAATCCGTTTATATTTTCTTTTGTGGGTTGTTCCAACTGTGTAACTCCTTTCATTCCACTCAATTTAATTAATCCATTTGACATCAAAACCCACATCTCAACACTTTACAGCCTTCTTATGCCTTCCTTTCTCAGAATCCCAATTTCTGATGCTGCTCTGTTAGTAACACATTTTTTGGTATTGTTTTCCCCCACACAGGTGCTAGTGGCATTGAAGAAAATTCGGGGTTCATCGTGCAAGACGTGGTTTCACTACAAGGGATGGGACTGAACTTCGCAAACTCCGAAAAAGTTGCTTCGTGTTCACGGCTGCAGCAGTATCACAATCGGCAGAGGACTGGAAGTGAAATACGTACGTATAATAATTCTGCAAAAACTGAACACTATCACGGGCGACAAGAACCACCAAACGCCATTGAGGATTTGCCTAGCAGTCGGCAGGATCCTGCTGTTGAAGAGGCCGACCGATCAGTTAACCAGCTGGACACGTTAAGGTCGCTGGAAGCGAACGGGAATGTTAACTTGGTGAACAAGCCATACGAGTGCATGGTGTGCAAGAAGAGCTTTGCGTGGCTCTCACTTCTTAAGTATCACCATCGCATACACACGGGAGAGAAGCCGTTCCGCTGCAAGATGTGCAACCGGTCCTTTGCGCAGTCTTGCAATCTGAAGGTCCACGAGCGCACGCACACGGGGCAGAAGCCCTACCGTTGCGATATTTGCAACAGCAGCTTTTCGCGAAGTCATCACTTAAAAGGTCACCAGCGCACGCACAAGCCTTGAGCAGAAATAGTGGTACAAGAAATACGATTGTTGATTTGTGCATAATTGATTTGTGCTACTGGACATCTGTAAAAACTACTAGGCTTTGCTCAAGCAGCGAAACGCCGCCCAAGGGGTAAACGGTCGGGGGCTCTCGTACAGCTACGCAGACGCGGTATCCGAACAGTGCTTCCGAGCTTTTTCCTCTCCAACGTACAATAATTCTGCACTGTGCAACAAAATGGACGAACTTCAGCTACTGATGGTGAAAAACAGAGACTTTCTTTCATCTTCTGTTTTGTGCTTCACGGAGACATGGCTGTGTGATTTGATTCCGGACACTGCGCTACAACTGGCAGCATTCCATCTTGTAAGATCGGATCGTGACATAGCACTCTCCGGCAAGACGAAAGGCGGTGGTATTTGTTTTTACATTAACAGTGGCTGGTGTGTAGATGTCACAGTGATTCTGCAACATTGTTCTCTGCTCCTTGAATCATTTTTTATAAACTGTAAACCTTTCTACTTGGCTCGCAAGTTCGCGTCGCTCATTTTGGTCGGAGTTTACTTGCCGCCGGGTCCTCAGGTTAAAGAGGCCCAACGCATGCTCGCCGACCAGATTCTGAGTGTGGAGCGAGCAAATCCAGATTCGCTGATTATCGTACTTGGCGACTTTAACAAAGGTAATCTCAGCCACGAACTTCCCAAATACATACAATTCATTAAATGCTCTACCAGAGAAGGGAACACTCTGGATCACTGCTACACTACAGTCAGTAGAGCCTACCACGCCGTCCCCCGAGCAGCACTGGGACACTCTGACCATGCCATGGTCCACCTGATTCCTGCATACAGGCAGAAACTAAAGCTATGTAAACCTGCTGTGAGGACATCTAAACAGTGGACCAGTGAGGCTGTGGAGGATTTGCGGGCGTGCTTGGACTGTACTGACTGGGATATGTTCACGACTGCTACCAATAGTCTGGATTAACTCACAGAGGCTGTGACGTCGTACGTCAGCTTCTGTGAGGACTGCTGTATACCAACACGTACCAGGGTGAACTTCAACAACAACAAGTCCTGGTTCTCAGCAAAGCTCTGTTTTTCCTCTCTCTCTGTCTCGTTGTTGTCTCTCTCTGCTTGTGTGTCTGTCTTTGTGTCTCCATGTCTGTGCCTTGTCTCTCTCCCAAATTTCACACTTAACTTCTAATTGAGCAATCTTTGGAGTGGCGTAATCGACCAGGCCATGTGTTGATTGTGTGTTGACCGACTCTGTGTCGCATTACATTACATTTACAAATTTTACTAAGTTAGTTTGATTTAGTGTTGCCTCCGTCTCTGTCTCCCCTCAGCGTTGGCGGTGGAGCTCTCATTGTGGGATCTCCCATTGACATGCTAATTCTTCTAACCCCCCCCCCCCTCTCTCTGTAACCCCTCTCTAGCTATTTAAGGCCTCGACACAGAGACGTTGTTTCTCTGTGTGCCCATGCGTGTGTCTCTCTCTCTGTGTCTCTGTGTTAACTCTTTCCGCTTGTGTGTCTGTGTATGTGTCTCCGGTTCTGTCTCTTGGACGTAATCAACCAGGTAGAGTGTTGACTGCTGTGTCAGCCGACTTTCTGCGCTGTGTTGCATTATATTTCTAAGTTCACTAGGTTTGTTTCTCTTTCATTTGTACCTGATGATGATTGCTTGCTTTGCAATCGAAACGTCGTATGATATTATGTAATTTATTTTCTATTTCTACGTGACTTTACCGAAAGAACCAAAGAATAAAGCTCAGAAGATTGAGGTTGGAGAAGGAGGAAGCGTTTAGGAGTGGGGATAGAGACAGATTCAAGGAGTCGAAAAACAAGTTTAGCAAGGCGGTGACAGAGGCTAAACGACTACTCAGAGAGACTAAAACACCAGTTCTCTGCTAACGACTCTGCTTCTGTCTGGAGAGGGCTCAGGCAGATCACCAACTACAAGCCCAGAGCCCCCCACACCACTAACGACTCTTGCCTGGGCAACGAACTGAACGAGTTCTACTGCAGATTTGAAAGACAATTGGACTGTCCTGAACTACCTCTTCCCACCAAAGAGGCCCCATCCCCCACCCCTACTACAGAGACGACTCTCTCCTTTCAGGAGGGAGAAGTTAATAGACTTTTCAAGAGGCAGAACCCACGCAAAGCAGCTGGGCCGGACTCTGTCTCTCCAGCCACCCTCAGGCACTGCGCTGACCAGCTGTCTCCGGTGTTCACCAACATCTTTAACACCTCCCTGGAGACATGCCATGTACCAGCCTATCTCAAGTCCTCCACCATCATCCCTGTGCCCAAAAAGCTAAGGCCAACAGGACTAAATGATTATAGACTGGTCGCCCTTACCTCTGTGGTAATGAAGTCTTTTGAGCGCCTGGTCCTGGCACACCTCAAAGCCATCACAGACCCTCTCCTGGACCCCCTTCAGTTTGCCTACAGAGCCAACAGGTCTGTGGACGACGCAGTTAACATGGCCCTCCACTTCACCCTACAGCATCTGGACTCCCCAGCATCCTACGCCAGGATCCTGTTTGTGGACTTCAGCTCTGCCTTCAACACCATCATCCCTGCCCTGCTTCAGGACAAGCTCTTCCAGCTAAACGTGCCCGACTCCACCTGCAGGTGGATCACAGACTTCCTGTCTGATAGGAAGCAGTGCGTTAAGCTGGGAACACAAGTCTCTGACTCCAGGTCCATCAGCACCGGAACTCCTCAGGGCTGCGTCCTTTCCCCACTGCTCTTCTCCCTGTACACCAACAGCTGCACCTCTAATCATCTGTCCGTCAAACTCTTGAAATTTGCGGACGACACCACCCTCATTGGGCTGATCTCTGGTGGGGATTAGTCTGACTATAGGTGGGAAGCTGACAACCTGGTGACCTGGTGTAGCCAAAACAACTTAGAGCTAAATGCTCTAAAGACAGTGGAGATGGTTGTGGACTTCAGGAAGAATACAGCCCCACTCACCCCCATCACCCTGTGCGACTCCCCAGTCAAAACTGTAGAGTCCTTCCGCTTCCTGGGCACTATTCTCTCCCAGGACCTCAAGTGGGAACTGAACATCAGCTCCCTCACCAAGAGAGCTCAACAGAGGATGTACTTCCTACGGCAGCTGAAGAAATTCAACCTGCCAAAAACAATGATGATGCACTTCTATACAGCAATCATTGAATCCATCCTCACCTCCTCCATAACCGTCTGGTACACTGCTGCCACTGCCAAGGACAAGAGCAGACTAAAGCGTATCATCCACACTGCTGAGAAGGTGATTGCTTGCAATCTACCAACCCTCGAGGACATGCACACCTCGAGGACCATGAGGCGAGCGAGGATGATTGTTGCCGATTCCTCCCACCCTGGACACTCTCTGTTTCAGCTACTCCCCTCCGGCAGAAAGCTGCGGTCCATCAGGACCAAAACCTCACGCCACAAAAACAGTTTCTTCCCATCCGCTGCTGGCCTCTTCAACAAGGCCAAGGGCTTACACTGACTTTAACATTTTATCTACAAAATGACACCTTGCCATATTTACACTATGTTACCCTATTTGTATTTTTTTATTTTTAGATTGTATCTTATAGCTACTTTATATTCAATATTTATTCAAAATTTTACATACTTTAGCCCCTTAGTGTTAGTTAGACTTTGTACCTTTAGTATAGTTAGACTTGTATACCACTTATTTAAGATTTAAGATTCCTATATGTTGAATGTATGCACCTTCCTGCCAAAGTAAATTCCTTGTCTGTGCAAACTTTCATCACGAATAAAACCCTTTCTGATTCTGATTCTGAACATCTGTGAAAAGGAGCTAGCTTATCGAATTCCTCCAGTATAAATACATATTCTGATTTTCAATAATTGTGCTATCAGTATCAGGTCATGAAGCAAATAATCCATTCAGAACTCTCACATAGAAGTGCAACCCTTTGTGCCAAAGAAGGGCCTACTTGAGCAGATCAAATCCATCCTCGTGGCCTATGGTGCACACAGTAGAGGGTAAGGTGGTAGTGCTTTTCCCAACCATGTTTCCACTTAGTGAAACATTTTAATTTTCAGAATTACATTTGGCCAAATTAAGTGCAGAATCTAATTTTAAGTGATGGGGTTTTTTAAATGTACAGCTATTGGTGGCTAGACTGAGACCATCTCACTCCAGTTGAGAACCCGTTTTAATCACGGCCTGATTAATCCCAGATTCGAACCCAGGTTCTATGGTACCGGCTCAATACCCGGACTTGTGAGCCACCCGGCCAGCTTGCATTACCGGGATGAAAGCTCGCTTGCGGCAGACCCACATTGGATATGTATGTATGTTGAACTTCTTTCGCACCGTATGTAGCTAACTGTGCTAATCGGAGGTGCGGGATATCAGCTGTAATGATGAAATGTGTTACTGTGGACATTTTTCACGGTGTTGTGTAAGGCATACGACTATGCGGTTTTGTTGAATAAAAGACATGACATCAAATAATATCATTTTGGCTGTTGAATTTTGTTCAAGGCATACCTTAATGACTGCAACTTGTAAAACGAATAATACAACTTAGAATTATAATTAACAAGATCAACTTCCACACAGGTAACGAGACCGTTCCATTTGCAGATGAAATATAATTCTGCAATGCAGGGGACATTTAAGGTGTATCCAGGGGTTTTCCATAGCCCTTTAGGACCCATTCGCTTAACCTTCAACAATGTGAATTCAACCTTGATGAAGCTTGGAAAGCTGGAGTTCATAAGAACTTGCAAACACCTTGTGAAAGACCCAACGCAGATGATCCCCCGGTTTTGGTCGACCCTAAAACGCAGATGCAGATATTGTTAGTTAGTTTCTCAATCCGCTTGTTCTGGTGAGGGTTGCGGCGGTATCATATCGAGTAGGGCGGTCCAGAACTCTCTTTCCTTGGCGACGGACTCTCGCTCTTCCAGGGTAATTCCCAGGCAATCCCAGGCCAGCCGAGCAACATCGTGCCGCCAGCATGTCCTGGGCTGGCCTCGGGGGTTCTTCGCCTAGATGCAGATTCCTGATGTACAAATGAAAAATTAAAAACCCTCAGGTGTGCGACTGTGGTCATCCAGAACAGACAGTATGTGGTGCCGCCGCAGCGGAGCAGCTCCATCGGGGGCCGTACCCACCGCCGTGACACCACCACCGGGAGGTGACAACCCCCCCTCCCCTCCCTGCACGAACGCACACCCCACGTAGAGCCGGGAGGGGAGGTCACCTGGCCGACGGGTTTTTATCCAGAAGCCCCTAATGGGATCAAGCTTCATGGTTTCCCACGGCCGGGAAATTGGGCGATCTCCCCCCGTAGCTGACGTGCACCGCGGCGCCGTGACCTGATTCTAAAATTACGTGGTCACGGCGGAGGCCGTAGAGCCACCGCGGATGAAATCACACACACATGGTACGGGGCGTGGGAACAGCGGTACGCCTTTGTCATAGGTAGAATTAGGGACCCCAATAACAACGAGACAGGAGCATTCCGACATCTGAATGGACAGGGCAGCCCGGGGTGTGGGAACAGTGGAACGCATTTGTTATAAGTAATATTACAGAGCCGAATGTGAAAGGGACGAGAATAACTTGGCCTCCAATTGGGCAGGGCGGCACGGGAACGGAAGCATCTGAATGCCTTTTGTCATAGGTGGGATTATGGACTCGAATATGAAAAGGCATGGGCGAGCAAGTGCAGGGTCCGTGCAATACCTTTTGTGATAGGTAGGATAAAAAGCAGGTGAGGGAGACAGTAGAGGGGTGTTCTTCAAATCATCCCGGTCCACGGAGCAGAAGAGTCAGCCGTTCGAGACGTCCGTGTGACGAGCTCCAGCGCAGCCAGGCTCAACCCTCTACGGAGACGACCCACAGCCTCGTCCTTCTACAGCATTCAGCACAGCAGAGTGGAAGTAAGCGCGAGTGAGAGAGAAGTGAGTTTGAGTGATTTAATCGAGAGTGGAGAGCGGAGCGACAGGCAGAGTAAATTCAGTCTAGGATCCCCGGGGGAATAGGCTGGCACCCACTGACCCACACAATTACGCGTAGCTTAACGGGTTACTCGCGGTAGATAAAATCACTAGTAGGGGGATAATCTGTGTCGTGTGGTCTCTGGGAGTGTGAAGAGGAGGGCAGAGCGTGCTTGGTGTTCGTGTACCTGTACAATCGTTTACAGTAGTGTTTAGCGCCCACGTGCCTACGCGACTATTTTCGGTGGAGTTCAGCGCCCGCGTACCTGTGCAATTGCTTACAATAGTGTTTAGCGCTCACGTGCCTGTGTGACTGTGTTGCGGTCGCCCGCCTGCGCGATTGTCTAATAGCGAGGTAGCGAGCTAAGCGCCTGGCGTGCGCGTATTCGCGCGGCTGTTTAAACGGCCCTTTAAATCGGAGCGAAGTGACCCCCCTCCAATCAGCAGCACGCGCACGGCAGACGCCTCTGGCCTCCCACCCCCGACCCCCCACTACCTCGCGTGTGATTGGTGCACGGGGCTCGGCAGGTGGTAGCGTCGTGTTTGTTATTGCCTGAGCGCGTGGAGCGTGTGTGTGAGGGAATCACACGTCGGCGCGCCGCACCTGTTTGTTCACGTGCGGGACGGGGTTTTACTTTGCGAGCGCGCTCACCGCGGCACGCCGCCCTGAACAGCGTAGCACGTCGTAAGCGTAGAGCAGGCGGCCGCATCCAATTGAAACATGCCTACGCGGGCAGCCACAAAGTCGGGGGCGCAAGGAGGCGAAGAATTGGGGGTTGGTAGCCCGGACCTCACAGAACAGCCGGGGGGTAGTGGGACGAATTTAACGGGGGAGTCGGGGGATAACGGCCCCGACAATTCGGTGATGGCGGGGGACGGTAGCCCCCACAAGTACAACATATAACGATGCAAGACATCACAGCAATACCCTCTGCTGCTCCTAATGCGGTTGTCTGGCTTGGCCACCTTGAATGTGAAATTATAGTTCCTCTGCAGCTACATCAGCCGTACGAGAGAAGAAGTAGGCCCGACTTTGATGATGTGCGGTTAGGTTGTGTGCAACTGGTATGTGTGAGTGGTGGTTTATTTGATCAGTAGACTCTCTCGACTATCCGCGTGTGGTTTATCCGATTTGTGATTTAATCGCGCACCTGAGATTTTGACATAAATTACTAATTGCTCATGGTTTTTCCCTTAAACCCAAATTAATCATCGAAACACAGACATATATAGAGACCAGAGGACGCCAACAGGCGAACAGCACAAAGACAATAATGTAATACTGGCAAAGGAGGTCTCGTGATGTAGTTGCTCACCCCGAGCTCTCAATGTCCTGGTAGTGGCGTTGTCTTTGTGCTGTTCGTCTTTTGGCATCCACCCTCTGATCTAACACCGTTTTCACCGCAAGTATATGTGGTTAATGCAGACATGATTCCTTGCAAAGGTTTCGGTTTGGTGTTTTAACATCTGAACACCTGTTTTATTGCCAGAAAGGGGAAAACCCTATTGTCATGCGGGACGTCCATAAATGACGTCAAGCACCTGGGGGGGGGGGGGGGTCAGACATTTGTGACAATGTGTGACGAGGGGGGGGGGGGGTTGAGAAATGTGACGCCACATCAAAATGCGCAACTTTAAATATAGACAACACGTTCTACTTAATTAAATAGACTTTTTAATAAATGTTTTCTCCTACAACATCAGAGTGCAGCGCCAGATTAAATACGCACAATGACAATAATTGAAAGTTATTTGAAGCATGTTTTATTTTCAAAATGGAAATATGGTTTTGGGGGGGGGGGGCAGAGCTTTGTGACGTCATATTTGAGAGGGGGGGTCTGACTTTGTGACGCCGTGTGACAAGGGGGGGGTCAAAAATCGTCCAAAATCGCGTGACGTCATTTATGGACGGCCCCATACACTAACAACTACCCATAGACTCAACACTGCCCATCAACTCAACGCTGCACCTCCGATTATAATGATCACGGTTGGGCGACGTGCTGTGCGAAAGAAGTTCAACGTGCGTCCCTGGGTGTTGGGTTTCATCGACACTGCCGCAGAATCGAGTGGGTGTCAAATTGCCGCGGTCCCTGACTTTTTTTATATAACAGGTCCCTGCAGGGTGGGCTGGTAGGACAAGTCTCTGCGCTGTCTATTGCTGATTTTACACCCAACAGCACGAGATTTCACTTCGTTAAAGTATTGAAAGGGGACGGACGGACACATTAATCTATTGCAGGCTGGTACACTCAGTTTACAACTTCGTTCCTACCAGTAAAACGTTATCATCCACATCAGCAACAACACCTACTACTACTACAACAACAAATACACATCATCCGTTACAGTAACATCGTCGTAAGCTTCCCTGGGCCCGGAGACTAAACGGAATCGCGTACATAGTCTCTGTCTGTCTGTGTGTGTGCGTGTCTGTGTGTGTGCGTGTCTGTGTGTGTGTGTCTGCGTGTGTACGTGTATGTGTGTTTGTGTGTGCGTGTCTGTCTGTGTCTGTCTGTGTGTGTGTCTGTCTGTGTGTGTCTGCGTGTCTGTCTGTGTCTGTCTGTGTGTGTGCGTGTCTGTCTGTGTCTGTGTGTGCGTGTCTGTCTGTGCCTGTGTGTGTGCGTGACTGTCTGTGTGTGTCTGTGTGTGTGCGTGTCTGTGTCTGTGTGCGTGTCTGTGTGTGTCTGTGTGTGCGTGTCTGTCTGTGTGTCTGTGTGTGTCTGCGTGTCTGTCTATCTGTGTCTGTGTGTGTTTTTGTCTGTGTGAAGAGCGATTGTGTAGCGGTTAGCGCGCTGCACTATGAACCTGGCGACCCGGGTTCAATTCCCGCTCACGGCCAACACCCCAGTGACGATTATTTGAACCGGTCCTGGGCCTCCCCTAGATCGACTCAGCCTTAAATGAGTACCTGGTGCGATGTGTAAACATCGCCACTGGGGAGACAAAGGCGGTCGGGCGTGGTGCTGGCCACCCACCCCCTCGTGTACCGTTCCGGCCTTCATAGGTGCTCGCTAACAGCACTTGCCCCAACATTCTGTTACAGGCTACACGGGGGATCTTTGTTTATGGTGAATAGGGACTGCCTCCAAATGCCCAGCTGCGTGTTAAATTGACTTTGTTAAAAAAACAAAACCAACTGACTTCACCGGGGGCTCTGTCGCATGGGGGTGGTGATTCGGTGCATCAACGGCAGCCATATTACATCAGGATGAATTTCCTGGCAGCTAATTGGCTGGTGTAGTGATGATGTCATCCCTAGCGACCACTGTATGGCTGAGACACAAATACAAATATCGCTGCCTGCTCGGAATTATTATTATCTCGGTCCGGCTATCCGGAGTTTTACTGCAGCTTCAAAGACCAATTCTATCGATGCTACCTCCCCTTGCCCATTACATGCATTTCAGTTAACCTGTGTTAATATGTTTAACTAGACAATGTTCTAAACCTGATCATGATTTTCAGCTGTTTGTCAATGGCCAGGGGACCAGGTTAGACATCATTCGGCACTGATGCTGGCAATTTCCTGGAATGAAATTCGGATAGAAGGGCTCATAAGGCCATCTATCTCGCCCTTAAAAGAGACAATTAGTCTCAATGTGCACTCAACATCATCAGCCATTCTCTATTCACTGCTGGAGGAATTCATCCACATGCCGTCGCCATCCCTCGCAGTTCAATGCTGCTTCCATCCATCTTCGCGTGAACTGATTTCATCGCTGCACCTCCACGGTGGTTATGAGAAGTTTCTTGTCTTCAATGCATTCATCACTGTTTTCAAATATTTACGTCCCATCAGAATGGCATGCATGGTGACCACCCCAGTGCTGGAGCCAAGCGGGGACTTCCCAGCGTGGCTGAAGGCACAGGGCGTGAACGCGGAGGTGGCCCAGGCCATGGACTCGGAACTGGGCATCCGGGACTACGGAGTCCTGCGCGCCTGCGTCGGGGACGGCCTCGTGCGGGCCGAGCTGCTGGCCACGGCGCGCGACCGCCTGCCCTTCGGTTTCTACGCCGTGCTGCGGCAGGTGGTGAAGGCCTTGCAGGGTGCCGAGCCCCGCGACGCTGGGATGCTGCGCTTGGACGACGCCGCCACTTCCTCCCCTGGCGACGTGAACCTGGGAGGCCTGGTGGAGGTGCTGCTCGTGCTGTTCAGCGGCTTGAGCCGGGAACTGCTGCTGTCCGTGCAGAGGCTGGGAGACATTGATAACACTGGAATGTGCGCTGTTGGCTCCCCTTCAGCCAACACTGTCGTTTTCCCTGAGAACAGTGTGATGAATGAAATTGAAGATTACAAAGTGAACGGTAAAGTTGTATTCTTGTTCGCCGACCTTATTTTATAATCTTGGTTCTTTCAGTAAAGTCACGTAAATAGAAAGAAAAAAAAAGAAAAAATGAAAATAAAAGTAAAAATAATCATAAGAGCAAAAACCCACGACGTTTCGATTGCAACACAAGCAGTCTTCATCAGGTGGAGAGAAAAGTGGGGGCAAGCTTCCAAATGTAGCTGCTTATGAGGCTTGTCCCCACTTTTCTCTCCGCCTAATGAAGACCGCTTGTGTTGCGATCGAAACGTCATGGGTTTTTTGCTTTCATTACTTTCAATTTATTATTTTAATTTCATTATTTTCATTTGTATTTTATTTTAATTTATTTTTTACGTGACTTTACCAAAAGAACCAAGAATATGAATTCCTGCAGTCACGAAAGTTTTAAGTATAAACTTATTTTATAACATTAAATATCTCATTATGAGACCTCTTTTGCCAGTAACAAGATATAGGAATAGGTTTTACCCTTTTAACTGGCACAAAAACTGACACCTTTATTCAAGGCATCATGTTTGCAATAACCACAACACAAGCAGTCAAAATGCAAACAAAAAAGACAACTATGATAATAATATGCACTGTCCTTGCACTGTCCTTGAAGAAAGCCGTCTCGGGTGTGGACCAATCAAATTCAAGGACAGTGCATATTATTATCAGAGTTGTCTTTTTTGTTTGCATTTTGACTGCTTGTGTTGTGGTTATTGCAAGCATGATGCCTTGAATAAAGGTGTCAGTTTTTGTGCCAATTAAAAGGGTAAAACCTATTCCTATATTAAATATCTCATTTATGGTATTTAGCCATTGGATTTAGCAAACTTGTAAAAGAATGCATAGGTTTGGAAAATAAACCCGCAAATGCATTATGCTTTATACAGATGAAGGTGAGAAGAACTTCATTCCAGATATGGGAGAATCGCAAGCTGTGGACGCATCACCTTTAATAAACACGGAAGCCCTTGAAGGTAAAACCAAATTATAAACCCAATTTTAACGTTTCCCATTCTCCTCTAATAATAATATTCATCCTTTTGTCAATCTACTTCTGTATGAAGGCCTCCCCACCACACGTTGGTCATGATAATTGTTGACCATACTTCAACAAGCTCCTTGATGCAAGTTGGTGAAGGTGGTTCTCAGGACTGCTTCAGATTTCACCTGCCACAAGTGTAGAGGTGTTACGGGAGGGGGACATGCGGTTATAGGGCGGTGGCCACACACACGTCCGCTACGGCCACCACCCTGGGGGGCTGTGGGGGACGCTGTGATCCCTCCCAGCCCCAACCCTCAGTGAGGAACTGTATAAAAGGGGGGACCCTGAGAGCTGAGGGGCAGTTCGACTCGAGCAAGATGAAGAGCCAGTGACGAAAGAAGATCAACTAGCTAGATCCTGGAACTCCTTTGGCCCGCTGTCCTTTTGAGACCCGATGTCCTTTTGAGGACCGGACTTGTGTGGCCGGTGATCGGGACCTGCGCCGAAGCTGGGCCAGGTCAAATTGCCTCTTAAGAGAGAACCAGGATAGAGGGAACCAGTGAGCTAGCGTGGGCTAAGGCTCGGGAAACGTTCCCTCTATAGAGTACAGGTGAAGAGGCTGTTACCTCTTCAAGTATCAGATTAGCCACTGTAGAGTGAAGTGTCTAATAAATACATGTTGCCTCCAAAGAACAAGTCTCCGTAGTCAATAAGGCCACTACAACTGGTGACAGAAGTGGTTTTTACCTGCACGAGATGGTGTTGCATATGTAGGTGTCTGAAAATTTGATGCAAAATAATGAAAGTTAAATGAAATTTGAAATCTGCCTAATTTATATGAAATTATGTAAATTTATGTAATTATGCTAATTTGAGGGATAACCATATTAATTTATGGGAGTGGGTGTGGCTATGTTAATGACAGCCTTTATGATAATAAGGCCCTGCCTCGTTGACAAGGGTCTGTTATCAATCGGGACAATGCAATTAATCGTATGCTGTTATGCTAGTGTCAAGAGTCAACTCTGCTTCGTGGTTTAAGTTCGTATTATCGATCAGGATAATACAATGATTCTCGCTTTAGCATTTACCGAGTATGGATTAGAGTTTATGTTAGGTCCCCAAGTTCCTATAATTCTCGCTTTAACATTTACTGAGTATGGATTAGTATGTTTATGTTAGGTTACCAAGTTCATATCTCATCGCAGAACCAGATCTTATGCATAGATTTCAGGAAAGAATCACACGACCACTTCTGCATTAATCAATTTATTCTCTAATTAAACCTTAACTTTAAAAGATACAACTCTCGGCTTGGAATTACAACACAGTATCAACACAGTCTCATCAATGACTGGGTTGTTTCACTTTGACAACAGCACCTGTGGTTAATTCCACCACGTAACGCGAGCTCTGTTGGTGAGAGAGTCGTTAAAACATGCATATGCTAATCTAAATAAAAACCTTAACCATATAATAAATGATTATACTTGAATTGTTCACGCAGTACCGCACTTATTCATAGATCCATAAGCAACCCTTATCACATTGTTAGCACATTAGGTCACGGAACAGTTGAGTATTCTGTAGAGTACGCGAGTGCGTGCGCGATCAGTAACGAGAAGTACTTAAAGATTATATGACGATATTAATACGAAAAAGGCGATCAAAAACAGTTATTATTCCCAAAGGCACAAATATCTCAATAGATCCATTGGGTAGATTATATGATTACCAGAATAGCTTAGGGTGAGGGGGTGCAGTGGGGTGTGCTCTCTCCCCTGATATCCTTATCTTGGACTAACGTTTAATTAATTGTGGACCAGATCGCCTGATAAGGAAGCCGGTTGGATACACTATCCCCCCCCCCCCCCACGTGAGCGTTGCTCCGTGGTGAAGGTGTCAAGGATTCATTCGTATTGATGGATCAGTTGGTACTTATGCGATTAGAAGTACAGCCCAAAACAAAATATTAAGGAGGAAATATTACGAATATACTTATAAACAACGGAGTGTTCACTCGATCTGCCGTGATGCCTTCACAGCCACTGATGGCCTATGGACTTGAGTATTGGCTTCTGGTTAAGGACCAGTGCATGTTTGAGTGATATGAATTGTTTTGAATAGTCAGTATTTGGAGTTGAGACTTTAGGTCAAGCGAACGCCTGATTTGTCGTGTAGTGGAGCAGTGTGCGTCATACGTATCAGTTGATTAAGCTCGGCCCACACTGGTTGACGTAGGCTGACCAGCTGACGTTGTTGTAGTTGCGATGGCCTGTCGGTAGATGGCGCACACAGCACACTTGTAGCGTGCGCGGGAGGTGAGTTGGCTTGGCAGCTGGCCCACGTTGTTGTAGTTGCGATGGCGTACACAGCACGCTCGTAGCATGCGCGGGAAGTGACGTTGGCTTGGCAGCTGGCCCTCATTGTGTCGCTGAGTGTTGACCACCGATTGCGCTATCGGCGCTGGCGATGCACGTTCGTAGCCTCGTCGCTAAACAGCGACCCTCGCCACCCCGGCGGGCGGCAGAGACCTCCGCGTCGACAGAGGCCGACCCACGCAGGGGCGATTTGAGCTGTCAAGCGGGTCTTGCCCGCCTGCAGATGAGATGAGGAGCCGCTCCGATGAGTTGAGCCCCGATGAGCCGGCTCCGGTGAGCCGACCGAACTCAGCTGAGTTCCGGACGAACTGAGTTGAGGTAATGAGCTCCTTGCTGAGCAGCTGAGGAGCTCTGTTGAGGAGCCCCGTTGATGAGTTCCCCCGAACTCTTGCTGATGAGATGGCGAGCTCAGCTGATGGGCTCAGCTGAGCTGAGCTCAGCCGAGCCGAACCGGACTCCGATGAGCCAGCCGAACTGAACTTTCAATGCGGCAGCGTCCTCTTTTATGCCAAAATCCTTCCTCTTGACTCCTCCCCACAAGGTGAGGCTTCTTTTGGATTTATCGGTGTGTCTAGGTCTGGAGCGTGTGTCCGTATGCGTGTCCTTGTGTATGTGTATCCTTGTGTGCGTCATTTACGGCCTTGTTCTATTGATTTCTCTTTCCATAGACCATCAAAAAACAGCAGGTGTTACAAATCGTCTCAAGACGTCTTTGTCTGTGTGGCACAACCTTAAGGGAGGCGGAATTCTCCCCTGTGTGACCGACTCTCACCGCTTCCCAGACCCAGGCCCCCTCTTTTCATACCATCAAAACAACAGGTGTTTCAAATCATCTCACAGGCGTCTTTGTCTGTGTTACGTAATCTGGAGGGAGGGGCGATGTTCTCTGATACGACCTTTACCGACGCACGGAGAAATGGTTAAGTTTTTTTTTTAAGTTAACATTTCCATCACAGACTTACAGTTATGATTCTGCACGTGACTCGAGGTCTGCTGTGTTTGCTGTGTCAGTCTTCCATCGTGGCGCTTGACTTTAGCTCCAGGGAAAGTGCTCTCTTAAGCGTATGTATACTCTGAACATGTACGGCAGGAAGACAAAGGTGGCTGGGAGACCCTCTTTTTCCTTGGCCCTCGGTTTAACATCGCTCAAGTATCCGCAAGGCCATGCCAGCGGGACATAGCTCATGGCGAATAGCGTTAACATTAACGCTCTATGAAATTACATGGTTCCTTTAACTGAAACTCCCTGTCTCACTCTCTCTGCCCCATTATCGTGCAACTGCTAGCTTTAGTACAGACACCCGATGGGGTCTCTCCCGCCCTCGCTTCAGGGCTGCGCCTTGAGCTGCTTCTCGGTCTACACACGCCGTTCATCTCAAGGTCTCCATTAATTTCGTCATTCCGTCTGGTTGCGGTGGGGGAGTGTTATCTCCAGACTCTCCCTTCTCGCGAGTACAGGTGGCAGCAATAATGAGTTGGCTCTGATTCTTTCCACTCTTATCTCTAGCGTGCCGAGGTCAGTTTCACATGCTGCATTCAGTGTTGCCTCTCTCCACGCCCTTGGTTTTTCTTAGGCTCTTTGGCTTACGTGTTTTTCCTTCTCTTGCTCTTTGAATTAACACTGCATTATTAGTCGCTTATGTCCCGAGGTTAGAGAATTCGTTTTGACTTAGAAAAATATTCTGTGTCATAAGCTTCGGTCAGGTTGTGCAAAAACTACGAAAGGTGAATTAACATGCAGTATTGGATTAGCAAATGGGCAATAGTTCATTGATGTAGCTCATAGCCTTGTCTCCAATTGGAGCGAGCACGAGGATCGATAGTTTAGCCTACTCCTGTTGTTGAATTTCGAACTTTAACGCTAGAAGATGCAGAATAAATGGTTGAGCTTTTTGACTCACCTATGTCTAGGCTAACGCGAACTCTCCACGACCCTAGGCTCCGCTTACGTCAACCTTGCAGCTTGCGCTCAGCTGTTTTTTTTTCAAAGCGGCCCGTGCTGAGGTTGGGGGAGGTTGTCCTTGGAGCCTATTATTTATTTAATTTATTTATTTAACTATAAGGTGGATAGTGTTAGTATCAACGCTCTGTGTGATCATGCCTTGCAATTTCCCCAACCCAATTATTGCCAAGGTCTGCTGCTGAGTTCGTTAGCACGCTCTTGTCTCCGCTTTCACACGCTACGGGAGGACAAGGCGTCTTTTTGGCTTACGTGTTGTTTTTCAGTTTACTATGCTCTTATATGTTTTATTCATAAAAATATATATAGGTGTATCGGTTAATTTCTTGTTAATATTAATTTTGGAAAAAGGTGCATATCCAACAATGGACATGAGGAGCACAGTTCGTGGGCGCGAATCAGGCCAAGTTGACGACCCTGCAGAGGCGGGTCCGCACGAGCCGGAGACGGAACCTGGGGCGATGCCGGTGCTTCAACAGCCATAGCAGCCGCCGGGCACGCCGCCACAGTCGGGGGATGGGCTTCGGGATGCTCACTCCCGCCTCGCCGAATTACTGCTCGCCGCCGCCTCCATACTTAAAGAAATTACCCATACGGGAGGAGCGGGGGTGGGAGAGAGGGGGGAGAATCGGCGGCAAACTACCGTTCCCGCCATTAACACGGCGCCGCAAATTGAAATTGGTGCCATTTCCGGGGTGGACTCCGGGGGTGGCAGGGGCCGGGCACGCCACGTGGGAGGCGGCACCCAACCACCGCTCGCCACGTCATCCCCAAGCGATGGCCACGGCCGTAGCCAACCAGGAATCTCCGCGCCAGAAGCGGTGCGACCTACGGAGGGGGCCACCATTGCACTGTACGAGAGTCCTGTACGGGACCATCATCGGCAAGCGACGGAGCAGACGTTCCAGCAGCAACTGTCCGTTTTAACAGCGTTCACAGCTGACGCAGGCGACTGGGGAGCCTTCCAACGACGCTTCCTCGCCCACCAAGAGATGTCGGGCTGGTCCGACGATGAGGCGCTGCGCGCCCTCCCAGCGACTATGGACGACGACGCTCTGGCTACCCTAGTGTCAGCCCCGAGATCGCGTCGCTCTACACTGCAGGCAGCGCTACAGTTGATGGCCACTGTCTACTGACCGCCATCTGTGAGTCGCAACCATTTTCACGAATGGAGGAAGGGCGCGAAGGAAATGCCTCTCGCCTACCGCACAGCTCTTTTGGCCCTCGCTAAGGCGGCTTTTCCGCGGATGGACTGCGAAGGCATCGATGCCATGGTAACGGAGAAGCTCCTAGTGTTGGCCCAGGAGCTGGGCATCGTTGTCCTGGCAGCAGATGATGCGGACATATGCTCGTTGCGGGTCGCCAAGAACATTCATGGTCACGAGGTCTTGAAGCGAAACCGGCCTCTCATCACTGCCGCCTCCACCTCGGAGCGCAGCGAGCCCCAAGACGCCCAGCCATCGGAGGAGGTCTTCGCTGCGACTCGTCTGGGGGATTGGAGGTCGGGTGGCCGACAGCCTCAGTATCCGGCGCGCAAGCTGGAGCAACCGAGACCATCGTCAGCCCTCGTCACCTGCTACAAATGTGGCCTCCGAGGCCATGTTGCATCGGGGTGCCGGGCTCCACGGCTGCGTGCACCAGGACCTCGGCCGAACGACGCCCAGGCTTCCAAGTCATCCCAGCAATATCCGGCAAGTCGCGGCACCACACATGCTCGGCCCCCCCACACACTACACACGACTCACCGCGCCGCACATGACACATCACGCACCACGGGCGCCAGTTCAGTGAGGGGTGGTGCGTTTGGACGAGCGCTCGGTCCGGGTCAGTGGTCCGAGTTGGCTCATAGGGTGGTTGCTGCGTCGGCCGGATCGTCTGTGGTTGCGGGTTCCATTGAGGGAGTCGAGGTTCGGGTACTGGTTGACACTGGGGCGTCGGCAACGATTATCTCCGACCTTATCTATAACATACTCCCTGTTCAATGTCGACCATTACTGCCTGTTGACGTCCCGTGCTATGCGGCAAATGCAGGATCCTTGGGCATCATCGGTCAAATCCGGGCGAGAATTTGAATTGGCGATATTAAGCTATCTGGGCCAGTCTTGGTTTCATCCTCTCTCGCAGTCCCATGTTTGTTGGGAACGGATTTTTTGGCTGAAATGCCGATTAAGATCCTCATTGATCAGGGCTGTGTTGAACTTCCTTCGGGCCGCCGCATAGCGTTTTTGGTTTCCCCAAGCGGTATACGCACAACCGCTGCGACTGTACAAGCAAAAACCTCTCGGCATAGGGGTAGCACCACATGGGGTCCAATTGGGTTTATGAAACGGAGCAGTGAAGGAGCTGTAGTTGTTGGTGGCTCAGACGATAGTGCAGGCAGACAGGGATCCCTTCATCATGGTTCTAAATGCGGGTCCTCAAACGGCTGTGGTCCCACAGGGGACCGTGCTCGCTCACGCGTCGTCGGCACCAATGGCAGAACCGGTGATTGGGCATGTGCATGACGGTCCCACTCCACAGCCGGAACTAAGCCGGGATCAGGGGTGGTTGGATTCACTTTGTTCTGAATCCACTGACCTGTCCGGTTCGCAACTTGCTGCACTGCGCGCCCTGTTGCTTGAATTTTCTGACTTTTTAGCAACCACAAATATGATATCAGTTGCACCGACTTGCTACGTCACCATATTGACACAGGTGACACCGCCCCCATCCGGCAAAATCCATTCCGGTAAAGCCCCGCCAAGAAGGAGCATGTCAAATCGGCTGTTAATGACATGCTGTCGGCGGACATCATTTCCCCTTCCACCAGTCCATGGGGGGCCCCGATCGTGCTCGTCAAAAAACACAATGGGTCTCTGAGGTTTTGCGTAGATTTTCGTCGCCTGAATAAGATCTCTGTGGCCGATGCATATCCACTCCCCAGATTGGACGAATCATTGGACGCCTTGGCGGGGGCACAATATTTCTCCACGTTAAACCTGCTATCGGGATTTTGGCAACTTCCCCTGGACGAGGAGTCAAAACCCAAGACCACTTTTAGAACACCCTTGGGCCTATTCCAGTTTAATCGGTTGCCCATGGGACTCCACTCAGCTCCCGCGACATTCCAGCGCTTGATGGAATTGGTTTTGGCCGGTCACCAATGGGATACCTGTTTAATTTACCTGGACGATGTCATTCCTGAAAATGCGGTCCGCTAAATTAAAGTTCAAGCCACAGAAGTGCCACCTCCTCCGGGAATCTGTGCGGTATTTGGGGCACATAGTGAGTCGTTCAGGTATCTCCACTGATCCCGCTAAAACTCAGTGCGTCAGCTCCTGGCCTACGCCCACTTCGGTCAGTGAGGTTCGTAGCTTCATAGGGTTTGCCTCATACTATCGGCGGTTCATTGCAGACTTTGCCACCATAGCCAAGCCCCTCCACACTCTGACGGCAAAGGGCCTAAAATTTTGCTGGGATCCTGAGAAGGAGGCCGCCTTCCGCTCCCTCAGGGACGCCCTCGTGAGTGCTCCGCTCCTGTGTTACCCTGATTTCACTGCACCCTTTGTGCTCGACACGGATGCCAGTAACACCGGCATTGGCGAAGTGCTCTCGCAGGTCATTGGAGGAGTCGAACGTGTTGTCGCCTACGGTAGCAGGGTTTTATCTCTGGCAGAACAGCGGTATGCATTACCCGTCGCGAACTATTGGCTATCGGTTTTTTTATCCAACAGTATCGGCCGTATCTCTACGGGCAGCACTTCACTAACCGTACGGACCACGGGACATTACAATACGCACTCCGTGTTGACCAGCCATCGGGACAACTGTCTCGATGGTTGGAAGTCCTGCAGGACTACCAATTCACGACCACTTACCGAAAGGGTGTTCGCCATACAAACGCTGATGCCCTGTCGTGACTGGCAGTCGGCGGGGAATGTGCATGTTTCCTTGGATCGGGATGTTGCAAACCGAAATGTGTTGTCCCGTCCACTGTTTTGGCCGCTGCCGCTGACACACCGGCTCCGGGTAGCTCTCTCTCTCAAACGGGTGGGGATTTGTTACTTAATTTGACCCTCGCTGACTGGGGCCTGCTCCAAATGGGGGACGCGTCCCTCCTCACGCTACGTTGTAAGGCTGGCGGCTCCACGGACGGTCGGAGAAGGGTCGATTCTTGGATAATGCGGGAGGGTCTCCTTATGAATTGGGATGGAAAAGCCCTCCATTACAGAATTGTTGTGCCGTCCGCCTTGCGGGGTAGGGTCATTCTGGCCGCTCACGAGCGGCTGTTGCATTTGGGGTTTCACAAGACCTTAGTCATGCTCCTCCTTGACTTCTTCTGACCGGGCATGGATAAGGATGTGTCGATTGTTCTCAAAGGATGTGTGCAGTGCGCCCAGCGAAAACCGCCAGCCAAAGCGGCTTGTCCACCGTTACAATCCATTCGAGTCTCTCGTGTCAATGAGCTCATCGGGCTCGACATTTTGGGGCCATTCCCGGCAATGCCTAGGGGTAATAAGTACCTGCTGGTTGGCGTCAAATATTTAACTTGATGGCCCATGGCCTGGCCACTCGCTAACCAGTTGGCAGCGGCCATCGCCGAGGCCTTTGTCCAGGGCTATGTCCTGGACAACGGCGCACCGGAGCGGCTGCTGACCGATCAGGGAAATAATTTCTCGAGCTCCCTTACTGCGTGAGGTGTGCAACCTGTTGGGAACAAAGAAAGTGCGTACCTCCCCGTACCACCTGCAGACGAACGGGATGGTGGAGCGGCTCCACAGGACGTTCACGTCCATGCTGTGCCATCAGGTGTGCGAGTCTCAGGTCGATTGGGACCTCCAAATCCCAGGTGTTCTTGCCGCCTATAGGATGGCTCCCCACGCGGCAACTTGGTATTCCCCCTTCTTCCTGATTTACGGCAGGGATGCTGATCCGCCCGTGGATGACCAGTTGGGGATTTCGGTGCCCCACCCTAAATCCAAGTTGGCCGATCATGTAAAATTCAACCTTTTGAAATTGGCCGAGGCACGGGAGGCTGCGGCACAGCATTCATGCTCTCGCCAATTGGCGAACGAGCAGTTGCGTGCACACCGCACACACACCCACGAGTGGAAACCTGGCGATAAGACATGGCTACACCGTCTGCAGGTACCGTTGGCAACATCCCCTAAACTGCTGAAGCCATGGAGAGGGCCGGTTGAGGTTGTGCAGGTCGCACGGCCACAATGTGTTCGGATTAAGTGGGGGATACGGCTATGGTATGTTCACCCCTCACGACTGAAACCGTTCATTTCACCGCATACATCCCATGGATGTCCTAGTGGCCGAGCATGTGATGTGTCCGTCGACTCGGGGAATGTGGTACCATCACCTTATCCTCACATGCCACTGCCTGTTCCACTTCCAGGCACACCGGAATTGACAGCTGACAAAACACATCGGCCACCGGAGCCGGACAATGAACATGGAACCAGGCAGCCCACACTGTGCCCTCAGGGGCTGCCTGCCTCAACCCTCAGACCACCATTCCCTGCCCCGTACAACGGGCCAACCAGTTGGACTCGGGCTAAATCACGCCGGTTTTCGTGAGGGGTGGTTGCTCACTGTCCAGGCGTTCTTCTTCTCCTCACGAACTACGCGTCGGGTCGGTTACGTTGCATCGCGGGTTCCGGTGCCGGGGGGGGGGGGGGGGATATATTTTTTTTTGTATATATTGTGTATAGTGTCTATTTGTACAGGTGGGTTGGGGTAATTTGTTGTTGTTGTTGTTGTTCTGTTCTATTTTTTTGTTGAGTGTTGTTGCAGCCGGGACGGCTGCGGGCTGTACGGGGGGGGGGGGGGGGGGGGGTGATGTAGAGGTGTTACGAGAGGGGGACACGCGGTTGTAGGGCGGTGGCCACACACACGTCCGCTACGGCCACCACCCTGGGGGGCTGTGGGGAACACTGTGATTCCTCCCAGCCCCGCCCCTCAGTGAGGGACAGCATAAAAGGGGGGACCTGGAGAGCTGAGGGGCAGTTCGACTCAAGCAAGATGAAGAGCCAGTGAAGAAAGAAGATCAACTAGCTAGACCCTGGAACTCCTTTGGCCCGCAGTCCTTTTGAGGGCCGGGCAAAGCAAGCCAGGGTGCGACACCAGAGCCACGAGGCCCGATGTCCTTTTGAGGGCCGAACTCGTGTGGCTGGTGATCGGGACCTGCGCCGAAGCTGGCCCAGGTCAGATAGACTCGGGAAACATTCCCTCTATAGAGTACGGGTGAAGAGGCCGTTACCTCTTCAAGTATCAGATTAGCCACTGTAGAGTGAAGTGTCTGTAATAAATACGTGTTGCCTCCAAAGAACAAGTCTCCGTCTTCAATAAGGCACGACACAAGTAAAAGCCATGGCTGTGAATCAAACTCAGGGCTTGGTTTTTAGCTTAGTGTGTTAATCCACTGCACCATTGCTGCAACATTCACCTCTTTGTGTTTCTATATCTCTATCTGTCTATCACTGTCTGTATCTGTGCTGTGTGTCACTCTGCTCTCTGTACTGCGGCGGGAATGCATACGTCCTAAAGTTCATAATGCCGAACACGCAATACAAACCGAAAACACATCGGAGAAGCGCACATTGATTTGAGAGTCCACAGCAAAGTGCACCATTACCGTTTTCTTGAGGGAAAGTATGTATGTATGTTTAACTTATTTTGCAGACATGGGAGATTCGAACGCTGTGGATGAATCATCTACAATTAAGACAGAGGCCCTTGAAGGTAAAACCGAATTATAGAGCCCACGTTTGAACAATTTTTCCAATATTTGCAGTCATATCACAGATATGTTTCTAGCTCTTCATCATCACCATCAGCCATGATCAATCCACCGATGGGTTAAGGTTTTCGAAAGTCATCGCCATCTCTCAGAGTCTCGCGATGAAAGTCTATCAAACTCCTGCACACGAGATGATTTCATCGCTGCATCTCCATGGTGGGCATCATATCGGACGTGTTGCCTGCTTTGGCTGCCACTCTTTTTAGCCTCGACCACCGGCCCTTATACGTTTTAGCAGCGTGTACTGCCCAAGCCCATTTTTTTACAGTAAATATGACTCGAAACAGGAGGAATTCTCCACGTTTCTGGTGTTGTGTATGTCGGTTATGAAAATTTTTATGAAAATAATCAAAATTAAATGAAATTTAAAGTTTGCGTAATTATCCGAATGTATGTTAATTGATTTAATTACGCTACTCTGCCAGCCTCGCCATCCTCGGTTGATCGCGGGGCCCCTTGGACCCTGCCGCTCGCCGCCCTCTTCTGGCGCTCGCCGAGCTGTGCCTTGTTGAACTGTCGAAAGCGCTATTGTGTGTGTCGTGCTGCTGTTTTATCCGAAAAATCTCCCCCCTCTGCGCGTCTCTTGCGAGAGGAAAAAAACAGATGCTCACTCTGCGTTGTGGGGGGGGGTGTAGTCCGTGTGTTCGTGTGTGTCCGTGTGTGTGTGCATGTCATTTTATTGAGCCATCTGTTCCCCCTTCCTGTGATCACCGTCGCCCTCCTCAAGGTGTTACATTTCTGGCTCTCCCGCGCTGCGGGAAGACAAAGGCGGCTGGGAGGCTCTCTCTCTTTCTGGCTGGCCCTCGGTTTAACCCTGCATCATTATCATTTTGGTTTATGTTTCCCGAGATTATTCCTATAATGTCAGCTTATTCTTGTTGTTAAGTTTCCCTTGGACTTTCTGTTAATTAAAAGTAATCAAATCCTGTCTGTCCGGTTGTTCCACCGTCCTGGAAGCTGCTCGGAAAGAGAAATTCCTTCCCACCCCCTTCCTCCTTTTGATCTCGAAGGGTGTTACATTCTGGCTCTCCCGCGCTGCGGGAAGACAAAGACGGCCGGGAGGCTCCTTCCTATGGAACACAGTCTATCTTGGCTGTGTAAGCTCGTCCCATTCCGCCTCATTCCTTCTCGATAACCCTTGATGTAACTCTGCATTTTCTGTCCCCAAGATTTGTGATTTAAGAGTTCATCATTAGATGTTACCTCCGATATTCCAAGGGTTTTATACTTTTGCTCCCTGTCCGCATACATACACGATGTCGACCTATTTACTAAGTTCTAAACTTTAACCCTCGTATTAATAGCAAAGAAGGGTAATATGTTTAAATCTCTTTCTGTATGGCGTCATTCTGTCTGCGGGCTGACGAAGGGGGGGGGGGGGGGGTCCCTGAAGCCTGGAATTCCCCCTTCCCATTCGGTGACCCGGGGCGGCTGTGTTACATCAAATAGGTTTGTTTGTGAATTGTCCTTTGGCAATCTAGATATTTTGCAGATAGTCACTAACCTCCCTTTGCCCCGGAGTTTATTATTAATATTTTTACAGCCTTTTTAGATCTCCAGCTGCTTTTTGCTGGTCCTTGTCGTAGCGGGTGTTATTTATTTATTTATAATAAAAAACACACATCGGCAAGTCTTATTAATATCAATTTTGGAAAAGGCCTATAGATACAACACATTTTTTTGTATTGTTTTCCCCCACACAGGTGCTAGTGGCATTGAAGAAAATTCGGGGTTCATCGTGCAAGACGTGGTTTCACTACAAGGGATGGGACTGAACTTCACAAATTTCGAAAAAGTTGCTTCGTGTTCACGGCTGCAGCAGTATCACAATCGGCAGAGGACTGGAAGTGAAATGCGTACGGATAATAATTCTGCAAAAACTGGACACTATCACGGGCGACAGGAATCACCAAACGCCATTGAGGATTTGCCTAGGAGTCGGCAGGATCCTGCTGTTGAAGAGGCCGACCGATCAGTTAACCAGCTGGACACGTTAACGTCGCTGGAAGTGAACGGGAATGTTAACTTGGTGAACAAGCCATACGAGTGCACAGTGTGCAAGAAGAGCTTTGTGCGGCTCTCACTTCTTAGATATCACCAACGCATACACACAGGAGAGAAGCCGTTCCACTGCGAGATGTGCAACCGGTCCTTTTCGCATTCTTCCAATCTGAAGGTCCACGAGCGCACGCACACGGGGCAGAAGCCCTACCGTTGCGATATTTGCAACAGCAGCTTCTCGCGCAGTCATCACTTAACAGATCACCAGTGCACGCACAAGCCTTGAGCAGAAATAGTGGTACAAGAAATACGATTGTTGATTTGTGCATAATTGATTTGTGCTACTGGACATCTGTGAAAACTACTGAACATCTGTGAAAAAGTGCTAGCTTATCGAATTCCTCCAGTATAAATACATATTCTGATTTTCAATAATTGTGCTATCAGTATCAGGTCATGAAGCAAATAATCCATTCAGAACTCTCACATAGAAGTGCAACCCTTTGTGCCAGAGAACGGTCTACTTGAGCAGATCAAATCCATCCTCGTGGCCTATGGTGCACACAGTAGAGGGTAAGGTGGTAGTGGTTTTCCCTACCATGTTTCCACTTAGTGAAACATTTTAATTTTCAGAATTACATTTAGCCAAATTAAGTGCTGAATCTAATTTTTTGTGATGGGGTTTTTTTAATGTACAGTTATTGGTGGCTAGACTGAGACCATCTCACTCCAGTTGAGAACCCGTTTTAATGACGGCCTGATTAATCCCAGATTCGAACCCAGGTTCTATGGTACCGGCTCAATACCCGGACTTGTGAGCCACCCGGCCAGCTTGCATTACCGGGATGAAAGCTCGCTTGCGGCAGACCCACATTGGATATGTATGTATATTGAACTTCTTTCTCACCGTATGTAGCTAACTGTGCTAATCGGAGGTGCGGGATATCAGTTGTAATGATGAAATGTGTTACTGTGGACATTTTTCACGGTGTTGTGTAAGGTATACTACTATGCAGTTTTGTTGAATAAAAGACATGACATCAAATAATATCCTTTTGGCTGATTAATTTTGTTCAAGGCATACCTTAATGACTGCAACTGGTAAAACGAATAATACAACTTATCATTATAATTAACAAGTCAACATCCACACAGGTAACGAGACCGTTCCATTTGCAGATAAAATATCATTCTGCAATGCAGGGGACATTTAAGGTGTATCCAGGGTTTTTCCATAGCCCTTTGGGACCCATTCGCTTAACCTTCAACAATGT
The DNA here is from genome assembly GCF_048934315.1 of Petromyzon marinus. Taxonomy (NCBI): domain Eukaryota; kingdom Metazoa; phylum Chordata; class Hyperoartia; order Petromyzontiformes; family Petromyzontidae; genus Petromyzon; species Petromyzon marinus. The sequence continues at coordinate 14,124,998 of NC_133667.1, read as the reverse complement.
GAATTCAACCGTGATGAAGCTTGGAAAGCTGAATGGAATTCATAAGAACTTGCAAACACCTTGTGAAAGACCCAACGCAGATGATCCCCCGGTTTTGGTCAACCCTAAAACGTAGATGCAGATATTGTTCGTTAGTTTCTCAATCCACTTGTTCTGGTGAGGGTTGCGGCGGTATCATACTGAATAGGGTGGTCCAGAACTCCCTTTCTTGGCGACGGACTCTTGCTCTTCCAAGGTAATTCCCAGGCGATCCCAGGCCAGCCGAGCGACATCGTGCCGCCAGCATGTCCTGGGCCGGCCCCGGGGGTTCTTCGCCTAGATGCAGATACCTGATGCACAAATGGAAAATTGAAAACCCTCAGTTGTGCGACTGTGGTCATCCAGAACAGACAGTACAACATATAACGACGCAATGCCCCGATCCACAAATACGAAGAAAACATCACAGCGATACACTCTGCTGCTCCTAATGCGGTTGTCTGGCTTGACCACCTTGAATGTGATATTATAGTTCCTCTGCATCTACATCAGCCGTACGAAAGAAGAAGTAGGCCCGACTTTGATGATGTGCGGTTAGGTTGTGTGCAACTGATATGTGTGAGTGGTGGTTTATTTGTCCAGTAGACCAAGGCCGTAATTATAATATATGTTCAAATATGTTCAAAATGTCCCCCCCAATATATTGGTATAAAATATATTTCTGTTTATATGATTGTGGTTATGGTTGTACTTTATCAAACCCTAATCTCTGCCATTACATACAATGAAACAAGAAAAGGTAAAAAAGAAGAAACAGAGCAATGTAATACAAAACACTATTAGACATTATTGTAAAAAATAAATAAAAAGTCCATCCTATGTGTTACTGAATTTTTTATTTTAGGCAGGAAATTCGTTTTTAAATTTAGATTTTTTTTCTGAGGGGGGGGACCTCCAGACCCCCTGGAAGATTTGGACCCCCCAATGTTGACTCCATAGCTACGGCCTTGCAGTAAACTCTCTCGACTATCTGCATGTGGTTTATCCGATTTGCGGTTTAATTGCGCACCTGAGATTTTGACATAAATTACTAATTGCTCATGGTTTTTCCCTTAAACCCAAATTAATCATCTAAACACAGACATATATAGAGACCAGAGGACGCCAACAGGCGAACAGCACAAAAGACAATAATGTAATACTGGCAAAGGAGGTCTCGTGATGTAGTTGCTCACCCCGAGCTCTCAATGTCCTGGTAGTGACGTTGTCTTTGTGCTGCTCGTCTTTTGGCGTCCATCCTCTGGTCTAACACCGTTTGAGACGAGGCTTTAAAGAAAGTTGTCTCTGGTGTGGACCAATCAGTTTCAAAGACAATGCACATACTGTGAGGGCATGCTTTTTTGTTTGCGTTTTCACCGCAAGTATATGTGGTTAATGCAGACATGATTCCTTGCAAATGTTTCGGTTTGGTGTTTTAACATCTGAACACCTGTTTTATTGCCAGAAAGGGGGAAACCCTATTATCATGGGGGCCGTCCATAAATGACGTCACGCACCTGGGGGGGGGTCAGACATTTGTGACGATGTGTGACGAGGGGGGGGGGGGAAATATGACGTCACATCAAAATGCGCAACTTTAAATAAATATAGACAACACGTTATACTTAATTAAGTAGACTTTTTAATAAATGGTATCTCCTACAACATCAGAGTGCAGTGACACATTAAATACGCACGACAATGACAATAGTTGAAAGTGATTTGAAGCATGTTTTATTTTCAAAATGGAAATATGGTTTTGGGAGGGGCAGAGCTTTGTGACATCTTATTTGAGGGGGGTGTAAGAGCCATAAGACAGAAAGTGAGTGTATTATTTCTGTATATAGATTTGATGTACATCCATCATACATTTGTTGACGGACTGGTTATGTTTGATTTGGAATATCTCAACTGTGTAGAAACCCCCCTGTGGTTAGACGCTCCGTTGGTTGAACCCATGACGTCAATTCCGGTTTTTACAGTATAAACGGGGGGCTATGAGAAGAGCCGATGGGGAGCGAGTGGATACAGTCCTTTGGCCGTGCGACGAGGTGGTACAGTACGTGCGACGAGGTGGTACAGTACATGCGACGAGGTGGTACAGTACGTGCGACGAGGTGGTACAGTACGTGCGACGAGGTGGTACAGTACGTGCGACGAGGTGGTACAGTACGTGCGACGAGGTGATACAGTACGTGCGACGAGGTGATACAGTACGTGCGACGAGGTGATACAGTACGTGCGACGAGGTGCTACAGTACGTGCGACGAGGTGCTACAGTACGTGCGACGAGGTGATACAGTACGTGAACAGGCGAAGATATAACTTTAGAAAACGCTCGTTTTTGTGCAACTAAGAAATAAAGAAAGAGTTTGATTTATGACACCTCAAACACGCGTCAGACTTTTTTCTCCCACAACTTAAGGGCGTAGCTTATGTTCTGGTACAAGAAAGCTGCGCCTACAATAGTCAAAAGACTCCTACTCAAGTGGAAGAAACCTACAATAGTCAAAAAACTTCTACTCATGTGGAAGAAACCTACAAAAGTCAAAAGACTTCTACTCACGTGGAAGAAAGCCGTGCAAGAAAGAAGAGAGAACGGCTCTTCACGTCTCACTAACAAGGAGGTGTGGGGGCTGATGCCCCCCCCCCCACTCCCCATTATGTGGGGGCTGAGCGGGGGGGGCGCCACGTCTAATTGGTGGAGGCTGATGCCCCCCTCCACGCGCGGGGGGGGGGGGTGCGATGTTTACCTCCCCCACCCCCGTTCCCTCCGCGTTTGTGTCTTTCGGGGTCCCCCGCGCCCCCGAGCGGGTGACCGGCCCCCCCCCGTACCAGGGTCCTCTCGGACCGACATAACTAGCGGCTGGCCGCCCCTGCCTAGGGGTTGATTACGCGCGTGCCTTCCCCCACTCGCGTGTCCTAACTACGTGGATTACGTAATTGTTTGACTCGCTGTGTTTGGTTTAGTTAATTATTTCCACTAAGCCGTTGTGTCAACAAGGCGACCACTCCCGCGCAGTTCGGATATTAATAAATTAATCGGCGCTCACGCAGCCCCCCCCCACCCACGCGTTTTCTCCGTGCGACACTCGCGCGTGTCCCACCGTTAGCACTGCGGTGCGCGCTTATACATGCGCCGGCGCGGGCAACCGTTAATATTATATGCGCGCGCGTCACACCCACACTGATTTATAGTCACCCACACACCGTCGCACGCCGATCACTGTCCCACCGCTCTTCACACATACACATGCACCAAGCGTCACAACGTCAGTCTGTGCTAAGATTTATTTCCCGGAGCAACTAGGGACCCCCGTTTTTGGCCCCCTCCAGCCAGCACCCTTCGGACCGCACCTAACCTCCTATCACCTAGCCGTCGCAGAGTGCGTCTATCCCCCAAGCTCGAGCTGACTGCGAGCTGGACTGAATTGGCCCCCCTTCCTGTACCTACTCACCTCTTCAGCTGCCCGGTGGGGGCTGGGGAAGATGCTCGCCTTGGGGACTTTTTCTGGCCGATCGTTTCCAGCTCCACCCTGCATGCGTCGCACGGATGCTGAGAATGGCTGGTCTATTCCACCGCGCCAGAAGAACTCTGATCCAATCCGCCCCCTCCGGCCCCCTTATGTCCCCAAAGCCCCTTATCCCCTCCCCCCTTCCCATTGTCTCTGTGCCTGCATTCCTCGCCGTTGACTCATCGATAATCTCCTCGCTCCCTGCAACTTAAGTCAACTCATATCTGTCTAGGGGCTTTTCCCTCCCACCCCGCTGTTTACCCTGCCGCTGGGTACTGGCTGAAGGTCCCATCCCCCTGTGTTGTGTATGCTTCATCGCGGCCGGCCTGTAAAGCTCTATGCCCCCTTTTTGGGGGGGCCGCCATGTAATCCGGTCTGGGGGGCTCAGCCAATTTCCTGGTCCGGGGAAACCGTGGAACGTCCCTGCTAGTGGGGTCCTCGGGTGAAAACCCATCGTACCAGGTGATCCCTCCCTGAGACCCTACGGAGGTGCATGCGTGCGTTCGTGGGGGGGGGGGGGGTGCGAGGAGAGGGTAGCGCCGGCCGAGCTGCTCCGCTGCGGTGGCACCACAGAGGCAACAAGTTCTTGTCTAAGAAGAAGATACCATTAAGATGTACGAGAAAAGATTGTTACCAAGAGTGAAAGACAAGCAAACGGTAATGAGTTACTGAAGCCTGCTAGTTACATAAACAGAACTGTGAGCTGTATTCACTTTGCCAAGCCAAGACAGTGCATATTTTAGGAACGGATCTGCAAAGGTTATTTTCCTTGACTAACTCAAAGTTTTTAAACCTTTTGCAACTCGTTGTGCACTGAGAAAACAAGATGATGGACGACATGGCAAAGTCAGCTACAGTACAAGGCAGCACAAAGGCACGAAGCTGCGTGAGAACACGTCGAGCAGGAAAGTGCGGTATTGGCGGGAGAGCGACGGTGCTGGCACCTAGCCAGGGTGCCTATGGCCATATAGAGTCAGAAAAGCCCATGGAAAAGTGGCTCACAGAAGTATCTGAAGATACAAGTGAACATCGCTCCGTAACTGGAAATGACTCAATAGTTTCCTCTAAAAGCTCCACAATTTCGGCACATGTGCTAGAAGAAGCAGAACACGCAGCTCTGTTAGCCAAGGCAGCATCTTTAAAGAAGAAACAAGAAATCGAGCTTGAAGAAGTACAGCTGAAAGCTCAAAAGGAGCAGTTGGAATCAGAGACTGCTATTGCAGTATCCAGTGCTAAGCTAAAGGTGTTTGGAGAATATGTGGACACTTTGGATGGCAAGCATGAGTATTTCAAGACCAAGACAAGTTCCAGCAAAACCTCAGGACTGGACAAAGAGTATAGAGACAGATCATTTGAGAAAGCCCAGCCGGCCCATGCTATAGGAGCAATTTAGGACTCTTAATCAACTCCTTCAAGAGGTAGAGAGGCTGGTACAAGTACAGCATACTACAGACCAGACCCAAGTCAACACCACCAGATGCCTGAAAGGAATGAAATAGATCTTTATCAAGTGATGCAGCGTCAGAACGAGACTACAGAGATGCTTGTAAAACAGCAAAATTTGTCTCACGTTCCTCAGAGAGACATTCCTGTGTTCAAAGGTGATCCACTTTTCTACAAGTCCTTCATCAGAGCTTTCGAGCACATCATTGACAGTAAGCCAGAGAGTAGCCAAGACAAGTTTTATCACCTGGAACAATTCACCAGTGGAGAACCACAAAATCTCGTGCGCAGTTGTGAACATATGAGTCCAATCAGAGGCTACCAGGAAGCCAGGAAGCTACTTCAGAAGCACTATGATGATGAGCTGAAGATAGCCAGTGCCTATATGGAGAAAGCTTGGCAGTGGCCTCAGATAAAAAATGAAGATGGAAAAGCGTTGCACACGTATGCATTGTTCTTGATTGGATGTCGGAACACCATGGAAGATATTGAGTACATGAATGAAATGGATCATCCCACGAACATGCGAGTGGTCATCTCAAAGCTTCCATATAAGATGAAAGAGAAGTGGAGAGAGAAGGCCTTCAATGTTCAAGAAAGACGAGGAAGAAGAGTCAGGTTTACAGACTTGGTGGACTTTGTCGACAAGCAAGCCAAAGTTGCAATGGATCCGCTGTTTGGAGACATGCAGGACACCAACAGAGGTATTGCAGGAAAGGGAAAAGACAAGACTGCAGACATAAATACCCATCAGAAGAGTGGCCTTAAAGGAAGCAGTTTTGCAATAAGCGTCATGTCTTCTGAAGAGGGACAAGCACCAGACTCACTTCAGAAAAATAGTCGAGACAAGCCTGCTATTGCCTTCCAGAAACCCTGCTTGTTCTGAGAAGAATCACACACTGGATTCTTGCATTAAGATCAGAGAACAACCACAGAAAGACAGAATTGAGTTTCTGAAGAAAAGAGGACTTTGTTTTGGATGTCTTATACAAGGGTACCTGAGCAAGGAGTGTAAGAAAAGAATGACATGTCAAGAGAGTAACTTGAAGCATCCAAGCATGCTGCACGTCATTAAAGAAAACAGTGTCACCTCTAAAACGAATGAAGATGGCACCACTGAACAGAAGACAGCTTCAAGTGCTATTGCATCCCTTAAGCATGAAACTTGTGGCTACACCGGGGCTGGAGACGGACATTGTATTCTCGCCATTGTTCCAGTGAAAATCAAATCCATACGAAGTGCGATGAGTGTGGAGACATACGTGTTGGATATGCGCCTTTTTCCAAAATTAATATTAACAACAAATTAACCAATACAACTATATATTTTTTTTTAATGAATAAAACACATAAGAGCATAGTAAACTGAAAAACAACACGTAAGCCAAAAAGACGCCTTGTCCTCCCGTAGCGTGTGAAAGTGGAGATAAGAGCGTGATAACGAACTCAGAAGCAGACCTTGGCAATAATTGGGTTGGGGAGATTGCAAAGCATGATCACACAGAGCGTTGATACTAACACTATCCACCTTATAATTAATTAAATAAAAATGCCCTCCAAGGACAACTTCCCCCAACCTCAGCACAGGCTGTTGTTTTGAAATTAAAATAATGAAGCAGACAGAGCGCAGCACAGAAAGCTGCAGGGTGACGTCAGCAGAGCCTAAGGTCGCAGAGAGTTCACAGTAGCCACAGACATAGGTAAGTCAAAAAGATCATCCAGTTACACCGCATTGCTTTAAAGTAACGTTAAAGTTCGAAATTCGACAACAGGAGTAGGCTAAACTATCGATCCTCATGCTCGCTCCAATTGGAGACATGGCTACGAGCTACAGCAATGAACTATTGCCCATTTGCTAATCCAATACTGAATGTTAATTCATCTTTAATAAGTTCCTGTACAACCTGACCGAAGCGTATGACAAACACAGAATTTTTACTAAAGTCAAAACGAATTCTCTAACCTCCGGACATAAGCAAATAAGAAGGCAGTGTTAGTTTAAGGTTAGGAAAAAAAACACGTAAGTCAGAGCAGCCTGAATTGGGGGCAGGAGAGGCGCCTGCGGGTGCCCGTGCAAAGCTGACCTCGGCACGCCAAAAATCAGAGCCAACTCATTATTGCTGCCACCTGTACTCGCGAGAAGGGAGAGTCTGTAGATAACACTTCCCCACCGCAGCCAGACGGAGTGACGAAATTAATGAGGAACCTTGAGATGCACGGCGCGTGTAGACCGAAAAACAGCTCAAAGCGCAGCCCTAAAGGGAAGACTGAGAGAGTTACCACAGGCTGTCTGTGCTCAAGGTAGAGTTAAAACCTAATAAACAACGCACACACCACACGATAAACACAACCTTGTTAAACAAATACTACACATACTGGAGCGATGTTAAACCGTGGGCCAGGGAAAAAGAGTGTCTCCTGGCCGCCTTTGTCTCCCTGCCGTACATGATGAGAGTATACATATGCTTAAGAGAGCACTTTCCATGGAGCTAAAGTCAAGCGCCACGATGGAAGACTGACACAGGAAACACAGCAGACCTCGAGTCACGTGCAGAATCATAACTGTAAGTCTGTGATGAAAATGTTTTTAAAAAACTTAACCATTTCTCCGTGCGTCGTTAAAGGTTGTATAAGGGAACATCGCCCCTCCCTCCAGGTTGTGCATGGAAAGAGGAATCAATAGAACAAGGCCGTAAATGACGCACACAAGGATACACATACACAAGGACACACATACGGACACACGCTCCAGACCACGACACACCGATAAATCCAAAAGAAGCCCCACCTTATGGGGAGGAGTCAAGAGGAAGGATTTTGGCATAAAAGAGGACGCTGCCGCATTGAAAGTTCAGTTCGGCCGGCTCATCGGAGTCCGGTTCGGCTCAGCTGAGCTCAGCTCAGCTGAGCCCATCAGCTGAGCTCGCCATCTCATCAGCAAGAGTTCTGGGGAACTCATCAACGGGGCTCCTCAACAGAGCTCCTCAGCTGCTCAGCAAGGAGCTCATCACCTCAACTCGGTTCGTCCGGAACTCAGCTGAGTTCGGTCGGCTCACTGGAGCTGCCCCATCGGGGCTCAACTCATCGGAGCGGCTCCCCATCTCATCTGCAGGCGGGCAAAACCCGCTTGACAGCTCAACTCGCTCCTGCGTGGGTCGGCCTCTGCCGACACGGAGGTCTCTGCCGCCCGCCGGGGTGGCGAGGGTCGCTGTTTAGTGACGAGGCTACGAACGTGCATCGCCCGCGCCGGTTGCGCAACCGGGCCAAGCCGACTCCCCTCCCTCGCACGCTACGAGCGTGCTGTGTACGCCATCGCAACTACAACAACGTGGGCCAGCTGCCAAGCCAACGTCACCTCCCGCGCACGCTACGAGCATGCTGTGTACGCCATCGCAACTACAACAACGTGGGCCAGCTGCCAAGCCAACGTCACCTCCCGCGCACGCTACGAGCGTGCTGTGTGTGCCATCTACCGAGGGGCCATCGCAACTACAACAACGTGTCAGCTGGTCAGCCTACGTCAACCAGTGTGGGCCGAGCCTAATCAACTGATACGTATGACGCACACTGCTCCACTACACAACAAATCAGGCGTTCCCTTGACCTAAAGACTCAACTCCAAACACTGACTATTCAAAACAATTCATATCACTCAAACATACACGGGTCCTTAACCAAAAGCCATTACTCAAGTCCATAGGCCATCAGTGGCTGTGAAGGCATCGCGGCAGATCGAGTAAACACTCCGTCATTTATAAGTATATTCGTAATATTTCCTCCTTAATATTTCGTTTTGGGCTGTACTTCTAATCGCATAAGTACCAACCGATCCATCAATACGAATGAATCCTTGACACCTTCACCACGGAGCTACGCTCACGGGGGGGGGGGGGGGGGGGGGTAGCGTATCCAACCGGCTTCCTTATCAGGCGATCTGGTCCACAATTAATTAAACGTTAGTCCAAGATAAGGATATCAGGGGAGAGAGCACACCCCACCGCACCCCCTCACCCTAAGCCATTCCGGTAATCATATAATCTACCCGATGGATCTGTTGAGATATTTGTGCCTTTGGAAATAATAACTGTTTTTGATCGCCTTTTTCGTATTAATATCGTCATATAATCTTTAAGTACTTCTCGTTACTGATCACGCACGTACTCGCGTACTCTACAGAATACTCAACTGTTCCGTGACCTAATGTGCTAACAACGTGATAAGGGTTGCTTATGGATCTATGAATAAGTGCGGTACTGCGTGAACAATTCAAGTATAATAGTTTATTATAAGGTTAAGGTTTTTATTTAGATTAGCATATGCATGTTTTAACGACTCTCTCTCTCACCAATAGCTCGCGTTACGCGGCGGAATTAACCACAGGTGCTGGTGTCAAAGTGAAACCACGCAGTCATTGATGAGACTGTGTTGATACGGTGTTGTAATTCCAAGCCGAGAGTTGTATCTTTTAGAGTTAAGGTTTAACTAGAAATAAATTGATTAATGCAGAAGTGGTCGTGTGATTCTTTCCTGAAATCTATGCATAAGATCTGGTTCTGCGATGAGATATGAACTTGGTGACCTAACATAAACACACTAATCCATACTCAGTAAATGTTAAAGTGAGATATGAACTTGGGACCTAAGACATAAACACACTACTCCACTCAATGAATGTCAAAGCGAGGATCATTGTACTGATCGATAACACGAAGTTAGACAACGAAGCCAAGTTGACACTAGCATAACTGCATACGATTGATTGCATTATCCCGATTGATAACACCACCTCGTCAACGAGGCGGGGCCTGATTATCAATAAGGCTATCATTCACATAACCATACCCATTTGTATAACTTAATACGATTACCTCTCGAATTAGCATAATTTATATGCTTAATTGCGCAAATTAACATAATTTCGGATTAATTATGCAAATTTCATTTACTTTTCATTATTTGCATCAAATTTTCACACACCCACGTATACAATATACGCGTTCATGGATTCAGGGAGTTCAGCAACGTTTTGTACTGAAACCCTGAGGAAACAACTCAACGTCAGAGGCAGGAAGACTGAAATCCTTCTGCGAACCATGGGTCCGGAGAAGTTGGTACACGGTTATATCCTGTAAGACCTGGAAGTGAGTGGACTTAAGGAGGGAGATTATTTTGACCTGCCAAAGGTCTTCACCCACAGTGACATTACAGTGAAGAAAGAAAACATACCACTACCGCATAATGTCGAGAGATGGCCCTGTCTGAGAGAAGTGCACCTCCCATGCATTGAGGCAGAGATAGGCCTGCTGATAGGAACTAATGCACACAAAGCATTGGAACCATGGAAGGTGATAAATAGTGAAGGTGATGGACCCGATGCAATCAAGACCACTCTTGGCTGGGTAGTTGAACGGACCTTTGAGAACAGGAGATGCCAATGGAAAATGGCAACGTTTCACAGCAAACTGTATCTCCATCTCAAACATTGAAGAACTGTTAGTCCAACAATACAACACAGACTTCTCAGAACGCAGTTGCGAGGACAAACCAGAGATGTCACAAGACGACCATCAGTTCATGCAATCTGTGACAAGGTCAGCTGAGCTGGTCGATGGACACTATACCACTGGTTTGCCATTGAGAAGTGAGAAGATGGAAATGCTGAACAACCGCTGCGTTGCAAGGCAGCGCATCAGCAGTCTCAAGAGAAGGCCGAGCAAGAACCCAGATTTCCATGAGCACCACAAAAGCTTCATGAGAGACACTGCAAAGGGCTTTGCTGTGAAAGTGCCTAAAAGGCAGCTGGAACGAGAAGACGGAAGAGTGTGGTGTATTCCTCATCATTGGGTGTACCACCCGAAGAAAAAGAAGATCCGTGTAGTCTTCGACTGCACTGCAACATACCAAGGAACCTCATTGAATGAGCAGTTTCTCCAAAGACCCAATCTCGCCAACACTCTCAATGGTGTGTTGACCAGATTTGGGAAGGAACTTTGGGGTATGATGGCGGACATCGAGTGGTGGCCCGATGGCGACCTGAGTCAAGCCACAGAGGAGTACAGAATGACTGCGCACCTGTTTGGAGCCACATCATCACACAGCTGTGCATCCTATGCACTGAGAAGAACAGCCGAAGATGGAAGAACCGAGTCAACACCAGAGGCGGTTGACATAGTATGCAGAAACGTCTACAACGACGACTGCTTGAAGCCTGTGTCATCTGAAGACCGTGTTGTCACCCTGTCAAGAGATCTCCGAACTTTGTGTTCTAGTAAGGAATTCAACTTGACAAAGTGGGTAAGCAACAGCAGAGTTGTCATACCGTCTATCACAGAAGAAGAAAGAGCCATAAAGGTGGATAAGATGCTCAGACAAGAACATCAAGTGCCGCTCGAAGAGCCTACCTTTTGGATGGATAGCACTGCAGTGCTGAAGTACATAGAGAATGAAACCACTCGTTCCAAGACCTTTGTGGCAAACAGGATCGCTACAATCCGTGAGGCCACAAAACCGACCCATTGGAAGTATATCAATACCTTTGTAAACCCAGCAGATCATGCTTCAAGAGGTTTGAAAGCTGATAACTTCATAAAAAGTTAAAAATGGATTCAGGGACCCAAATTCCTGGGTGAATGGCCAGAACGACCAATTCAAATGAGTCAAAACTCAGATGATGATGACATAAAGAAGTCGGTAAGAGTCAATCTCCTCAGTATCAAAGATAACTCTAATCCAGTGAACAGACTTGTCAATCACTACTCAAGTTGGTATCATCTGAAGAGAGCAATGGCATGGCTTTTCCAACTGAAAGTGATTCTGCTGCATTTAAGGAATTAAATAAAAGAGTATCGAGCTACAATCAGTCAGGCTGAAAGTAACCCCGAGAGGGAGAATATACTTCTCAAGCAGTGCATGCAGAAACTCAAAGGAACTGCTTACAGTGGAACATTAGACCCAGGCTGAGATCGACCTAATCCGCTTCAGCCAGAAGAATTATCAAGAGCATGCCAGACTCCAACAGTTCAGTCTGTCGTGTGTGTGTGTGTTAAAACGAAGTTCAGCACACTAGAGCGACCTTTTAAAAAGCTCTATCTGTTACAAGAAGCAGCATGAAAGTACATGGATAAGATAAAGAGAAGGCTCAAGAAAGCCAATAAGTGACAGAAATACAATAAATTATTATTGTTATAAGTAAAGATTATTATTTAGAGTTTGTGGCTCTTAAGGTTAAAGTTAAGAGTAATTGGTATGTTCCCTGCCTAGCCAATTAGGGGCTTGTAATGTAAGAGCCATGAGACAAAAAGTGAGTCTATTATTTCTGTATATAGATTTGATGTACATCCATCATACATTTGTTGACGGACTGGTTATATTTGTTCTAGATTTAAAGCTTTCGTGACTGCTAGGATCCATACTCTTTGGTTCTATTGGGTAAAGTCACGTAGGTGAAAATAAAATAACAAAAAATCACGACGTTTCGGCCACAACACAAGCAGCCTTCATCAGGTGAAGGGACGAGCCTGTCTGGAGGACAGCGCTGGAGTGGAAGAAGCCACGCTTAGATCACGACTTTTAAGCTGTGAGAAGATAAAGAAGACCAAGCGACTTGACAAAGGAATTAGCATATAATTTAGCATTGAAATGGCTCATTGAAATAGCTAAGTTAAAGTATACACATCCGCAGAGGTACCCCTTGACAAAGGAATTAGCAACGAATTTAGCATTGAAATAGCTGAGTGATTAGCTAGTAACTGGTTACAGAAATAGCTATGTTAAAGTTAGAGTATATACATTCAACGAGGCACCTAGTACTCATCAAACAGGAGAATTTAGTGAAACACAACCACGCTCAGACATTGGACCTGTGTGCGAGCAAACAAGGTGTTCTGACAAAGAAATTAGCATAAAAATTAGCATTTGATTGGCGGATTTTAGGAAAGAGGTGGTGTACGTGCCACAACACAAGCGGCCTTCATCAGGTGAAGGGACGAGACTGTCTGGAGGACAGCGCTGGAGCGAAAAAGCCATGCTCAGATCGTGACCTTTAAGCTGTGTGAGAAGAAACAAAGCGCCTTGACAAAGGAATTAGCATAGAATTTAGCATTGAAATAGCTGAATGATTAGCTTGTGACTGGTCACAGAAATGGCTATGTTAAAGCATACACAGACTTACATGCACCGAACTCGATCAGTTAGACAAGACACTCTACAAATCACACTTAACATTGACAGCAACAATGTCTACATCGGATTGGGAACATGTAGACAATATGACTACCTCTTCGGCTGCCACTATGTCGACCAAATGTAGGGACAATTTGATTTCCAAATTCAATCAACTCTCCAACAAAAAATCGGATCCACACACCAAAAAGATAGACGTCAACAAAGTCGTAATTAATCGCAGTAACAGTTCCATTTCTGATGGTCTGAAATCCGTTTTAGCTAAAGGTCTAACCTTTGCTGTCACACCAAGACACTTACCGGTTAATGATATCATTGCCCATGTCGACGTTGCACTCAAGGACTTGAGTCACATCTCTGCAGACGTAGCAAGATCTGAAATCGCTGCAACCCTCAAAAGCGCTAAGTTGCCACCCAGCAACATCAGCAAAGACGAACGTTTTGAATTATCTCAATTAAAAAAGAGAGATGGTATTGTCGTCCTCTCAGCCGACAAGGGCAATGCCACTGTCATCATGGACAAAACAGAATATAACAACAAAATTTAAGAACTACTCAACGATGGCAGCTATACAAAAATAAAAAGAGATCCCACCAACAGCCTGGTTACCAAAACGAACAAAATCATCTCTGATTCAACAGCATTAATTGATCAGACCAAACAGTTCTCGTTGAAACCCTCTGCTGCCAGACCACCAAGATTATATGGCCTTCCAAAGATACACAAAGAAGATACACCTCTTCGTCCCATCGTCTCTACTATCAACTCCCCCACCTATAAACTGGCACGTTTTCTTGCTGATATACTGCGACCTTTCACTGGAAAAACCACCTCTGCGGTACCAAATTCTACTCACCTGGTATCGACAATCAAAGGCATTTCCCTGTCCCCAGACGACCTGCTTGTCAGTTTTGATGTGGTGTCCTTGTTCACCAAAGTCCCGGTACCTGACACCATCGCTATCATTGAAGACCTGGTTCATCAAGGACTGCACACTGATGTACCCCCCCTGGTGAGACATTGCTTAACCAACACATACTTCACCTGGATGGAACTTTCTACAAACAGACTAAGGGCACCCCAATGGGCATCCCCCTGTCTCCGGTTGTAGCCAACGTATTCATGGAAAAATTTGAAACTGACGCCATCCAGACTGCCACTCTACGCCCGACCTTATGGAAGAGGTACGTGGATGACACCTTTGTCATCTGGCCACATGGCCAGCCTGCTCTAGACCAATTCCGCAACCACATCAATTCCATACACCCAGCCATCAGGTTTACCATGAAGGTCGAAAAAGATGGCAAACTACCCTTTTTGGATGTCTTAATTAAAAGGAGACATGATGGTTCAATGAGCCACTCTGTTTACAGGAAAGCTACCCATACAGATGCTTACTTGAAACCGGATTCCCATCACCATCCATCCCTGAGGAACTCCCTCATCAAGACTCTATACCATAGAGCCCAATGCATTTCCGACCAGGAACACATTACCAGTGAACTCAAGCACGTACACCAGGCACTCAGGGCTAATGGTTACTCCGACTACACAATCCGCAAAGCCATCACTCCAGTCATGAAGAAGGATCCTCTTGTGGAGCCACTCAAAACCATCACCTTACCCTACATTGCAGGGGTCACTAAAAAGATCTCCAAAATCCTGAATAAACACAAGATCCAGGTCCGATTCAACACAGTACATAAAATCCGTGATCTAGTTCCATCTGTAAAAGATGCTGTTCCAGACATACAGTACCCGGGCGTTTACAAACTAAAGTGCCTCTGTGGTAGTAGCTACATTGGAGAAACCAAACGACATATCTCGGACCGCATCCGCGAACATAAAGCAGACTTGAAACACGGTAGAACGAACTTCTCTGCTGTGGTAGATCACTGTTATAATTCAGTGGGCTCACATGACATTGACTTCTCCAAGACGGAGGTTCTTTGCAAACCAACCGGCTACCATGAGAGATTCGTTCTTGAGGCCATTAACATATACAAGCACAGAGACAATTTCAACCGAGAAGATGGATTCTGGCTTAGTAACCATTGGAAAAATGTTTTAGACCATTTCCGTTCTTAATTAATTGTATTTTACGATGACCTTCAGACCGCAGCTCTTTCACTGGCATTGACTCTTAATACCTCTCACACCACGGTTAATGGTATGGTTTACAACATGGAGTATAACAGCGCCTCGCAGCTGTCTCTCTCCCCCTCCTCTGTTCCGACCATGGATGAACTCGTCCGTCTGAACGGGGCCCGTAGCTATCCGTGTTGCTAAAGTTTAGGGTAAGAATCCACCCATTTTTTCGCCATATAGCATTGTGATATATAACGACTTATTGTTGGTAGCTTAGCTGATTGGAGAATATATAGAGTTTATTGATAACATTGAGGTAATTTATATTTTAGTTTTTTATTGGTTCACTATGTAGTATTCATTATATATTGTAGTGTATACCCGGTTACTGTGAATAGCTCAGATGTGTAGGCTTTGACTTCAACATAGCCATTTCTGTGACCAGTCACAAGCTAATCACTCAGTTATTTCAATGCTAAATTCTCCTAGTTATTTCAATGCTAAATTCTCCTGTTTGATTTGTACTAGGTGCCTCTGTGAATGTGTATGCTCTGACTTTAACATAGCTATTTCTGTGACCAGTCACAAGCTAATCACTCAGCTATTTCAATGCTAAATTCTATGCTAATTCCTTTGTCAAGGGGTGCCTCTGCGGATGTGTATGCTTTAACTTTAACATAGCCATTTCTGTGACCAGTCGCAAGCTAATCACTCAGCTATTTCAATGCTAAATTATCCTGTTTGATTTGTACTAGGTGCCTCTGTGGATGTGTAGGCTTTGACTTTAACATAGCCATTTCTGTGACCAGTCACAAGCTAATCCCTCAGCTATTTCAATGTTAAATTCTCCTGTGTGATATGTAAACCCCTTTGTCAAGGTGCCTCACTTCTCTAAACCAGCTTAAAAGATGCTACGAATCTTAACAACGTTCATTGAAGCTCTGTCGTTCCGACAGGTTTGTTCCTTTCACCTGAAGAAGGCCACTTGTGTTGTGGCCGAAACGTCGTGAGAATTTTATTGTGTTCTTTTATTAGTTTATTATTTTATTCTCATTCTACGTGACTTTACCGAAAGAACCAAAGAAGATGAATCCTTGCAGTCACGAAAGCTTTAAATCGAAATTTAAATGTGGTGCGTGGGCGTGTCTTATGAAGTGAGCCATATTTTGCCACTCCGCGGTCCTGCCTCTGCTGTCCCGTATATTTTTTGTGTTCCATGCCAGCGTGCTGCATTATCCAATAGCACTCCATTCCCATGGTTACCAATCTGTCCTCGGCGTCCCCTCTCCCCCCGAACCTTGCATCACCTCTTCCTCTCACTTCAGCGCCAACTCCATCCCTTCTGTTCAACTATGTCATCCTTCATTCCCTCTCCCACCGTGCCAGTTCCCTCTAATGCCCTGTTTGGGTTCACATCCTCAAAAGCTCATTGTCTTCACACTCGTGCTGTCCTGCTGTGATGCCTCTTTATTTAAACGGCTTGTCTTTCCAATTTCCTGGCCCGCTCTGTCTACCTTAAGGGCACCACGGTTGCGAGATGTTAACTACCTCGGCGAGTATGCAGGAGGTGGTGTGTTCAATCACGAACCTGACGCCTGCTATATATTTGGAGTTTGCATGTTCTCCCCGTGGTCGCCTGGATTTTTCTCCGGGTCCTCCAGGTTTTCCCTCTGTGTTTGAGAGTATTTGGCTGCAATAAATGTGTGGCCAGGTCACTTCTGGAAAAGAGCTATATAGCTCAGTGGGCTTTACCTGGGGTAAAATAATAATGGCTCTCCCATAATTGCCTTGCCCTTTTCCCGTAGTTGTGATCTTTAAATGGGTTATCTTTTCTGTTTCCTGGCCCAATAATTGCCCTTCCTGTCCCCACTGAATCAAAATTGCAGCCTCTTTCATAACCTGCTCTCATTGGTCATCACACCTGCACAAGAACTAATTTCACCACCTGGTTTCCTTGATCGATGGGGTTTTTTTTCGGATTAGTTCCATTCATTGGCTGTCACTCCCATCATCCCTTACAGTCATGACGTGTCCTGCCCAAGTTCACTTGTCTAGAAACAGTTTGAGGGCATTAACCTGCGTATCTTCTGTCATCCACGTGTCGCCTTGTTCTGCCAGCGGAATTCAAAGCACGCATCCCAGTTTTTTAATTCAACTTTCTTCAATGATGACCTGTGCTTCTGAGCCATACAGTCACAGCAGGCAAATGCATTCTGATTCAAACAAAGGTTATCCAGGCACATTGCAATGCTGCTCTTCATGAGTAAGTTCAGTTTCCCGATATTGCTGTTTCTCAGGGGGTTCGTTCAATGGGCAGAGCCCGACAGAGCGCTTCCCCCCACCACTGAACGACCTGTTAGCGCAGAGAGAGCATCGTCCCCGGAGTTCATTGTCTGAGCGTTTAGGCAGGTGCTTCGGATCGTTTAAGGATCTGATTTGGTGGTGAATTTCCACCATCCCGAGACGATCCAACGCGGCCACATAAATCAGAGCTCTCTCTCTCTGACCATGGAATGCACCCCAGTTGCTTCCCCACAAAATATATTGTCAGTTGTTTAGCAAGCGTGGTGTACGTGAGCTTTGTTTATAGTTTATTTCTCATTTTGAGGTCCACTTTGCAGCCTTTTTCTACGGTTTTACTTAACTTGATTCCTCTGTCGTGGTCAAACCTTGTAATTAAAATTTCGTCCACTTCCCGTTGTCCAATCAATTCCACATGTTGCACACGTACTCAGATCTGGTGACAATGCATGCCTGTATCAAAATCGGCATCAAGTAATAAATTACTGTAATTCGCTACTTTAAAGCAATTTACATTTTGTATGGACGCCTTATTTATATATATTTGTGTGTAGGTCAAAAACGCCGCGGTCCCTAAACGGTGGAATCGACTGGCACAAAAAGTAAGCGCCGCGTATCTCAGGCGCCATTGACGTACTTCTCGACCGCGAGTTAAACGAAGTTGTTAATAAAACCGTTGTTTAAAAAAACAACTATTTTAAAGGAGTTTATTAATAATTATTTGACATTTCATTTCAATAGTGGAATATATTTTTTTAAATAAGTTTGTATGTTATTCGACATGTAAATGTCTCAAACTATGTCTACATAATAATTTTCATGAGATCAAATTTGCATGCGATTATCGATGTATCACAACGATGGTAGATAATGTACAGTATTCACATACCAACTGAGCTTGCTCACACGATAGAGTGGTTTTGCCGGCTTGCTTTTTTGTAATATTATTTTTCCACGGTAAATCGCTACGGTCCCTTAGCGCGTTGAATCAGCTGGTGGCGGCGGAGCGATCAACCTCCGCGCTCCGGGCACCAACCAACCCACCAACCAACCCCAATCTTCGACGACAAAGTAACTCGGATTTAAATATTTGTGCAAAATAATAATTATCATTAAATAACGACGGGTATACGTTGATGTCGTGTGTTGTTCGCGATGCTTACGTTATTTTTCGCCACGGTCATTCCGCCTACGCAGTGTTAAAACTGTGCGGTCGCCTTGGGGCACAATTGGTAGAAGTCAACTTGATGGACTTGAATTGCGAATTAGTGTCGCGGCAATAATTATTCCGTGCTGTCACAAGCTACTGCTGGATGTTGGTCACCATGGTGGGTTGGGGGGGGGTGTTTGCCCATACTTCACCACGCTGGTCAATCCGCGGATTTGGTTAAAGGGCAGGGCCCACGTGGTTGGGGTTCTGATATCGCTCGCCACTGATTGAGCCGTGCCCTGGAATCGAACTCAGGTGGCCGGCGTTTTTAATGTATATATGGATACGTTGCAAGGTGTCTAAATGTGCAGCCTGTGACGAAACCACCGGGTGCCCTGATAGCGGTATGTTACCTACCTCGCCTGATATGCAGGAGGTCTTGGGTTCGTTCCCGACCCTGACGCCTGCTGCTGCTGTATATTTGGAGTTTGCGGAGTCTCTCTCTTCCCGTAGTCGCGTGGATTTTTCTGTATTGAACCGGACCAAAAAAAAACCGCCTGCACAGCGTGGCAGGGTCCTTATCCAGCAGTGGATTGACCCTCTATCTCTCCTCCCTTGCTCCTCCCCCCTCTCTTGCTCCTCCCCCCTCTCTTGCCTATATAGCCTCTTGTTACAAGCAGCCCTTTTGCCCACTTCAGCAATTGTTTCCTGCTGTGGTTGTGCCCGAAACGTAGTGATTTGATGAATTTTATTTTATACCTATGTGACTTTCCCGAAAGAACCAAATAGTATGAAAATGACTTGTGTGAACGTCAAATTGCCTCTGCTCAAACAACGCAATGAGGGCAGTGCTCATCGCCATTGGCATTCCCTAACCAGTGTTGGAAATTCCACATTACCATGACAGGATCCTTCCACAACCCAGACAACTGTAGCTTTCTCACAAAGTGGCACTGTACTTATTTGTTCCACTTCGGAGGGATGTTAGGCCTACTCAACACGGATTTACACTCACAACGCTCCTCTTGGGAGCTGCATGCTCTTACCTCAATGCCACCAGGAAAAGGAAGGGTTGCCACCTATCCTGGTGTTCCAGGATCGGCCTCCTAGTGAAGGGTCTCAGTCTTTGTAATTTGCAAAGTCCACTACTCAAGATAATACATTTACATGCAGTTCTCTCTTCTAGTATTGTGATATATTCTGTCCCTGTTTATTGTACCTCACAAGTGGCTACCCTGAGGCCAGTTTATTAACGTAAGGAGTGATAAATATCCCCTAGAGCAGAGGTCCTCAACCTTTTGGCACCAGGGACCGGTTTCGTGGAAGACAATTTTTTCACGAACCGGGGGGGGGGGGGGGGTCATCATTGGGTCTTTCCCCCTTTTCAAGAAGCTCTCCAGCAACGTTTGTTTTTTTACTCATTGTGGCGACTAGGGGTTAGAGCTTGTGGGCTTTCCAAAACTGTGACTGAGACAAGTGCGCAGTGCGGGAAAGAGGCGCGGATGGAAGTGGTAAATAAAATAATGGGCGGGCCACGCGTGGACTCACCGCTCACCTCCTGCTGTGCGGCCCGGTTCCTCAAGGTTTTTATTCAATTGCGGTATAGACCAGATGTATTTTTGTCCAATCACAGTCCTTAGGTTGCAAGTGGTCCTCTCTAATTCGGTCATTGAAATATGCAGGGAGATGTTGCTTCGGTTGTTGCATAAGATTAGCACAATAGCACCAAATTCCTTGCAACAGACAAGTACCCAGTTTTTTTGTAAGATTAGGGGGTTTTATGTCGTGGCTTAGAGTAAAGAGTTAGGGTTTAAGTTACGGGTTAGGATTAGGAATTAAAAGCTTGGATTAGAGGTTAGAGCTAGGACTTAGGATTAGAAGTTCAAGTTATGGTTTAGAGGTTACAGACAGTGGACTGATATTCTTGCCCTGCATTTGCATGGACATTAGACACTTAAATGGTAACTAATGGTTAGGATGTAATTTATCAGCAGAAAAACTTGCCGCTGCCATTTGAATGTGGATTTACACCTTCGCCTACTTGCTGCCAGAGGAAATGAATGCCGTCGATTGCTTACTTGAGTAAGGAATCCCTTTGAATTAACGTTGGTGTCCCAGATGGCGTGCGTAGTGGCCTCCCCGCAGCTGGAGTCGAGCGGGGATTTCCTGGCATGGCTGGAGACGCAGGGCGTGAACGCAGAAGTGGCCCGAGCCATGGACTCGGAGCTGGGCATCCGGGACTACGGGGTCCTGTGTGCCTGCGTCGGAGACGGCCTCGTGCAGGCCGAGCTGCTGGCCACGGCGCGCGACCGCCTGCCCTTCGGCTTCTACGCCGTGCTGCGGCAGGTGGTGAAGGCCCTGCAGGATGCTAAGCACCACGACGCTGGGACGCCGCGCTGGGACGATGCCGCCGCTTCCTCCCCTGGCGATGTGATGCTGGGAGGCCTGGTGGACGTGCTGCTCACGCTGTTCAGCGGCTTGAGCCGGGAGCTGCTGTTGTCTGTACAGAGGATGGGAAACATTGATAACAAGAGAACGTGTCCTGCTGGCTCACCTTCAACCGCTTTGGTTGGCCATCCTGAGAACATTGCGATGAATGAAAATAATGATTACACACCAAACGGTAATTATATCCTCTCAAAACCAGACTATTTGGGGAAATAATCTTTTCAGTTTCAGCAGATACCTGCAAACTACAAACAAAATAATACATGGCTTAATTTTAACTACATTTACAATCAATTAACATTGAATATATTGAAATAACAATAACTTAATAAATCTTTACTTAAATCTTTCGTGACTGCAGGAATTCATTCTTTGGGTCTTTTCGGTAAAGCCACGTACATAAAAAAAAAATTCACGACGTTTTGACCGCATCAGGTGAAAAAATAGCGAGAGAGCTGCTGAGGCAGGATGTGAAAAAGGTTTGAGATGGGTGTAGCCCAAGCAAGGGTCATAAACGACGTGGGCGGAGCTAGTGATGAAATCTGCATGTCAATGTAAGATCGGAGTGCTGAGCTACTTCCACGACCATGAAGCTGCGGAGGTGGCCATTTTATTGTGAGAGCTAGCATGTCAATGTAAGATCATAGAGCCACCGCCACATCAAGGAAAACGAGCAACGGTGGCTGTGTTAGACATTTAACCTGTGCATGTAAAGACATTTAACCTGTTAATGTAACACCAGAGAGTCGAAAATAACTATTAAACTACTAAACATCACTGCCATTTATGACTTAACCTGGTTAATAACGTCCTTCCAATTATTGCTCAACTGAGACGATGGGTACAAACTGAGCAATCGTTGGAAGGACGTTATTAACCAGGTTAAGTCATAACTGGCTGTGATGTGTAGTAGTTATTTTCGACTCTCTGGCGTTACATTAACAGGTTAAATGTCTCACTAACAGCCACCGTTGCTCATTTTCCTTGATGTGGCGGTGGCTGTACGATCTTACATTGACTTGCTAGCTCTCACAATACAATGGCCACCTCCGAAGCTTCGTCGTCGTGGAGGTAGCTCAGCTCTCCGATCTTACATTTACATGCAAATTTCTTCACTAGCCCTGCCCACTTCGCTTATGACCCTTGGGCTACACCCATCTCAAACCTTTAGAACATCCTGCCTCGGCAGCTCTCTCGCTATTTTTTTCACCTGATGATGATTGCTTGTGTTGCGATCGAAACGTCGTGATATTTTTATTATTTTTTCTATCTACGTGGCTTTACCGAAAAGCCCACAGAATAATCACTTCAGAAATAACTAAATATTTACAATTACCTTTTACAGTTTCAAAATACAAAAAATACGTGCAGTTTAATTCTCATCACTGCGACGCAGAGGTGGAAGGATGTGGTTCACTGGATGTGGAAAGCTGAAGATATTTTACGACAGGCTTTACATTTTGTTTATTTACAAAATGTAATTTTAAAGTTCAAAAAGCAAGAGTACACCTAGCATAGACAAATACTCAGCTTTAGAATGACCAGTGCACATACACACACCTTTGCCTACTAAACTAACTTCATTAGTGCACAAACAGTGTTACGGTCAGAGTTCTATTCGTAATTTTTTTGTTAATTTATCAGTGGTGATTTCAAGTAGCCTTTGACTTACTCCAAATTCTAGGTTACTCGAGTCTGGGTTTGAGAGGTTTTACTCTATGTGGTGTATGGATTTAGCAACACATCTGTACATTAATTATTTGATATCACATCTGGCATTAATATGTAAAGGAATACTTTAGTTTTGGGAAATTAAGCTCCTGGCGCATTGTGATTTTATGCAGACGAGGATGGAGAAAACTTAATTTCAGACGTGGGAGGTTCGGACGCTGTGGACGCTATGGACGCTGTGGACGCATCGTCTTCAATAAAATTGGAGGCCCTTGAAGGTAAAGCTAAATTCTGTGTGTATGTATGTTGAAATTCTTCCGCCACCATACTTAGCCAACCATGCTAATCGAAGTCCAAGTTTGACATTTTTCCCTTCACTTAAATATCACGGAAATATCTGCAGTCGTATCATAGGTATTGTTTGTAGTTCATAATCATTAGCCATGATCAATCCATTTCTGGGTGAAGGCTTTTGTAAGTCGTCACCATACGTCACTATCTTGTAATGGAAAATCCATCTAGCATCTGCACACAAGATTATTTAATTGCTGCATCTCCATGGTGGACGTCATCTCGGACGTGGTCCCTCCTTTGGCTACCGCTCTTTTTGGTCTCGACCAATGGCCCTTATCCGCTTTAGCGGAGTGTACTGCCCAAGCCCACTTTTCTTGACGATGCCCACACACAGTTTTTATTCAGTACGTCATCGGAACGGCAAAGGGTTAATGACGCATTTTTATGGTTTTCCCCCATCAAAGGTGCTTGTGGCATTGAAGATGATTCAGGGTTCATCATACAAGATGTGGTTTCTTCAAACGCTGACAACATTGGTTCATGTTCACAGCTGCAGCATCAGAATCCGCATCAGAAAACTGGAGGTAAAATGCAAAGAAACTTTAAAGCAGAAGAGATGCAAGACATGTCCCCGGGTGAATTGCTTATGCCCAATCCCCTAAAAACTCAACACTTCATCGGGCAACAAGAATGCCCGAATGGTATAGAGGATTTTCCAATCGATGGGCAAGTTCCTGCTGCTGATGAGCCCGATGCATCGGACAACCAGCTTTACATGTTAATGGGTGCGACTTCCCGTTCGCCAAAATTAAATGTGACTGCTAAGTCGGCGAATAAGCCATACCAGTGCACGGTGTGTAAGAAGAGCTTTGCGTGGGTCTCGCTTTTGAAGTACCACCATCGCATACACACGGGAGAGAAGCCGTACCACTGCAAGATGTGCAACCGGTCCTTTGCTCAGTCTTTCAATCTGAAGGTCCACATGCGCACGCACACAGGGGAGAAGCCGTACCAGTGCAGGTTCTGCAACCAGAGCTTCGTCTGCAGCGGGAGCTTGAAGTCGCACATCCGCGTGCACACGGGAGAGAGGCCGTACCGGTGCGATATTTGCAACAGCTGCTTCTCGCGGAGTCATCACTTAAAAGCTCACCAGCGCACGCACAGGCCTTAAGCAAAAAAATTACCGGCGGAAGAAATGCGACGGTTGCTTTGCGCGTAATAGATTTTACATGTTTTCCTGATTTTTTTTTATACCAATTTTGCTATTATTGTCATCTCATGAGGCAAAGCATACAAGTGGAAACTTTCATGCCAGAGATTGGACAGTTTTTAAGCAGATAAAATCCCTTCCTGTGACCGATGGTCCACACCAGTAGAGGGTAGGGAGCACTTTCCCTTCCATATTTCCAGACAGTCAAAAGCAAATTTAATTTAGCCAATTTTAAGTGCAGAACACAATTTGATGATGGATTTTTTTGCTGCAGTTATTGGTGACCAGACCGAGACCACCAACTCGCGACACGTGGGAACTCGATTTAATCATGAGTGGATAAAAAACCTGGATTTTAACCCACGAACTAAGTGCAGCCAGCTCAACTACCCAGCCACCTCGCATAATTATCATTTAAAAGCTCACTTGGGGCACCTACATTGAATATAGGTTTTCATGATGAAATGTGTTCCTGTATAAAGTTTGCATGGTGATGTGTAACATATACTAACTATGCAGCTGTGTTTAAATAAAAGCATTACACCCAATAATAACCCCTTTTTGGTTGTGGAATTTTGTACAAGACTTGCACGTGTTCATGCAACCGGTAAACATAAAACATTTACTGTCACAACAAGATCAATGTGCACACAAATTGCATGCTACCGGTCCCTTTTAAGAAACGCCAGTTCTGCAATCCATTTCCGTGCAGACATTTAATGTGTAGCCAGTGTTTTTTTCACCTGGTGCGATGGGTTTTCACCGGAGGACCCCATTGACAGGGACTTCTACGGTTTCCCCGGACCAGGAAATTGGCTGAGCCCCCCAGACTGGATTCCATGGTGGCTTCCCCAAAAAGGGAGCATAGAGCTTTACAAGCTGGTCGATATGAAGCATACACAACACGGGGGGGGGGGGGGGGGGGGGGTGGGACCTCAAGGCCAGCACCCAGCAGCAGTGTAAACAGTGGGGTGGGAGGGAAAAGCCCCTAGGCAGATAAGAGTTGATTTAAGTTGGAGGGAGCGAGGGGATTATCAGTGAGTCAACCGCGGGGAAAGCAGGTACAGAGACAATGGGAAGGGGGGGGTTGACGCGACCCCCCCCCCCCCCCCCCCCAACGGTCAGAGCGCTCAAAACGTCCACAAAGAGGATTCGATTGGATGCGCAGGATGATGTCACATGACCCGGGGGTTAACACGCTTTGGGAACATAAGGGGGGAAGGAGGGCAAATTGGATCAGAGTCAGAGTTCTTCTGGAGTGGGAGAGAATACCAGCCGCCCTCAGCGTCCGTGAGACGCCTGCAGGGTGCAGCTGAAAACGATTGTCCAGGCAAAGTCTCCGAGGCGGGCATCTTCCCCAACCCCCATCGTGCAGCTGAAGAGGTGAGTAGGTACGGGGGGGGGGCAAGTCAGCCCAGCTCGAGCTTGGAGGGTAAACGCACTCTGCGACGGCTAGGTGATAGGAGGTTAGGCGCTGTCCGAAGGGTGCTGCCTGAAGGGGGCCATAAACAGGGGTCCCCTATTCGCTCCGAGAAATAAATCTTAGCACAGACTGACGTGGTGCATGTGTGCCTGTGAAGAGCGGTGGGACAGCGATTGGCGTACGACGGTGTGTGGGTGACTATAAATCAGTGTGGGTGTGACGCGCGCGCATATTAAAATATAAACGGCTGCCCGCGCCGGCGCGTGTCTATGCGCGCACCGCAGTGTTAGCTGTGAGACACAGGCGAGTATCACTAGTGTCTGTGCGTGCACCGCAGTGTTAACGGTGAGACACGCTCTAGTGTCACTAGTGTCTGTGCGTGCACCGCGGTGTTAGCTGTGAGACACACGCTAGTGTCACGTGTAGCTGTGCGCACACCGCAGTGTTAGCTGTGAGACACGCTCTAGTGTCACGTGTGTCTGTGTGCACACCGCGGCGTTAACGGTGAGACACGCTCTAGTGTCACTAGTGTCTGTGTGCACACCGCAGTGTTAGCTGTGAGACACACTCTAGTGTCACGTGTGTCTGTGTGTGCACCGCGGTGTTAACGGTGAGACACGCTCTAGTGTCACGTGTGTCTGTGTGTGCACCGCGGTGTTAACGGTGAGACACGCTCTAGTGTCACTAGTGTCTGTGCGTGCACCGCAGTGTTAACGGTGAGACACGCTCTAGTGTCACTAGTGTCTGTGCGTGCACCGCGGTGTTAGCTGTGAGACACGCTCTAGTGTCACTAGTGTCTGTGTGCACACCGCGGTGTTAGCTGTGAGACACGCTCTAGTGTCACGTGTGTCTGTGTGCACACCGCAGTGTTAGCTGTGAGACACGCTCTAGTCTCACGTGTGTCTGTGCGTGCACCGCAGTGTTAACGGTGAGACACGCTCTAGTGTCACGTGTGTCTGTGCGTGCACCGCGGTGTTAACGGTGAGACACACGTGAGTGGGTGGGTGGGGGGCGCGCGCGAGCGCCGATTAATTTATTAATATCCAGACCGCACGGGAGCGGTCGCCTTGTTGACACAACGGCTGAGTGGAAATTATTAATTAAACCCCGCACAGCGGCGAGTCAAACAATTACGTAATCCACGCGGTTAGGACGCACGAGGAGGGGGAGGAGGTCGGCCCCCACCTAATGGGGAGTGAAGGGGGGGGGCATTAGCCCCCACCAAGTAGACGTGGCGACCCCCCCCCCCGCTCGTGGTGAGGGAGGGGGGGATCGGCCCCCACATAGTGGGGAGTGGGGGGGGCATCAGCCCCCACAAGCGCTCTCTTTGACAAATAAACGTTTAGTTCTGCAAAATGCATTTCTGTGCAAAGACATTTAAGGACACGCCTTGGCATATAGCATGTCTTAATATATTTGTCTGATTTCCATGTCAAAAAAATACAGTTTTATTTGCATAGTTTTATTTGCATACATTAATTTGACCACAGAATCAATCAAATTTGATGTACTAGAGAAAAGTGGGTGCCTTGCATTAAGAAAATTAAACATCGAAAGGAGACCACCCACGTTTATTGAGCATGTCAAATTTGAAAAATGTTTGGGTCAAAATAATGTATCTCCTACTTTTAAGTGCACCTAAAAGTGTCTGCATTGAAAAACACTTTTTTTATACCTAGATTAATGTTATTCTTGTAAAAATAAATATGCATACGTACATATTCATTTTAAGATCACAATAATTCTAATATAATTGAAATAGCGCAAATTAAGTAAAAAAACATTATTTTGGTAAAGTCACGTAGATAGGTTCAAAGAAAAAAACTACGACGTTTCGAACGTAACACAAGCGGTCGTCATCAGGAAAAGGGGGTTAGCTTCTAAAGGAAAACTGTTTATAAAGGTTTAAAATGGGCGTAGCCCAAATGTCAGCAGCATGGGTGGGGCAGCTAATGTTAATGTAAGTGGTGGGCGGCAACCGCGATTGGCGGTGGGTTTCCACCAATTGAAGGGCTGCCAGGTAACAATTAGCATGTTAATGTAAGATCGGTGAGCGGCCTCCATGGCGAGCGCGCTGAGGTGGCTATGTTAATGTGAGAAATTAGCATGTTAATGTAAGATCGCAGAACCACCGCTACGTCGAGGTACGGCACGCAAAGGTGGCTGTGTTAGTGTGAGAAATTTAACCTGTTAATGTAAAATCGGAGAGCCAAAAATAACAACTAACATCGGAAGGTGGCAGGATGGGAACATCACAGCCAGTTATGACTTAAACTGGTTGATAACGATCTTCCAATGATTGCTAAGTGTGTACCCATCTTCTCGGTTGAAATTGTGTCTGTGTCTGTATATATGGATGGCTCCATGAACGAATCTTTGTTGATAGCTAGTGGGTTTGCAAAGTACCTTCGTCTTAGAGAAATCAATTTCATGTGAGCCCACCGCATTAAAACAATGATCAGCCACGGCCGAGGTATTGGTCCTACCGTGTTTCAGATCTTCCTTGTGTTCACGAACACGGACAAGGACATGTCGCTCAGTTTCCCCGATGTAACTACTGCCGCAGACACAGCTTAGTTTGTAGATGCCGGGGTATTACATGTCAGGGATCACATCCTTCACAGATGGGATCAGATCACGAATTTTATGTACTGTGATCGCCCATCCAATGACTATCCAGGATGAACACCCGCTTAGTTTTTGAGATCTGGCACATTCTGGATTGGTTTGATCAAACTTCAGCGGGCTCAGGTTTTGGTCAAATCTTCACGGTCCCTAGGTTTAAAGGGGCAGTGCACTGCTGTACGAGTGCCACCGGTAACAACATCAACAGCAGCGACAGCACCAACAACTGCGACATCATCATCATCAGTATCATCAGGTACAGCAAGTACAACATCATCTCCAGCACCATCAACTACAAGATCATCAGTATCATCATCATCAACTACAGTAACATCAACTAAAGCATCATCAGTATCATCATCATCATCAGCTACAGTAACATCAACTACAACATCACCATTCCAGCTCCATCAACTACAACAGCACCAACGTCATCATCTACAGCACCATCAACTGCAACATCTCTCTACAGCAACATCAACTACAACAGCATTATCTGCTACAGCACCATCAACTACAACATCATCATCGACAGCGCCATCAACATCATCATCTACAGCAACATAAACTACAACATCATAATCTACAGCACCATCAACTGCAACATCTCTCTACAGCACCATTAACTACAACAGCATTATCTGCTACAGCACCATCAACTACAACATCATCATCTACGGCAACATCGTCAACTACAACAACATCATAATCGGTGTCATCATCAGCGACATCGATCGATATCAACGACAACAGCAAGAAGAGAATCGCCATCATCAGCGACACAATCTGGGTAAACATAACTCGCAATGTGCTCGTCGGCGATTGATCTCAATGAGGTGTTAAGGGGCCGTCCATAAATGACGTAATGCGATTTTTTATGATTTTTGACCCCCCCCCCCTTTATCACACGGCCTCACAAAAAGTCAGGCCCCCCCTTTAAATATAACGTCACAAAGCTCTGCCACCCCCCCCAAAAAAAAAATGCTTCAAATCTCTTTAAACTATTGTCATTGTAGTGCGTATTTAATGTGGCGCTGCACTCTGATGTAGGATAAAACATTTATTTAAAAGTCTATTTAATTAATTAGAACGTGTTTATATTTATTTAAAGTTGCGCATTATGATGTGACGTCACATTTCTCAACCCCCCCCCCATCGTCACACATCGTCACAAATATCTGACCCCCACCCCCTAAGTGCGTGACGTCATTTATGGACGGCCCCTAATAGTTTGTCATCTCCCTCTTTTCCAAAAAATTTCAACCCTTAATTCAAGCGCAAACGACATTCGTTCTTTGAGGCTGCTTCAGGTGAGTGACTTTTCTTGAAAGCCGCCAGCTACCCATGTTGTTTATAGTAACACGGGAGGCCCGCTGCCTGGTGTTTGGGCAGCCGCTCATTAGCCACCTGCCGGCCGGCGGAATTCTCGACAGCGGCCTGCCGTGCCTCGCGCAGCTGGTCAAGCGCGACTTTCAAAGGGACCGGCACAGCCGACCCCTTCCTGGAGGACCCCACGTCCAGTTGGACGTGCACCGGGGGCTCCAGCGCCCTCCCGTACATTAAATAAAAAGGCGAAAATCCCGTTGAGGAGTGAGGAGCCAACCGATACGCTGCCAAGACCCCCGGGACGAACAGGTCCCAGTCCAATTGAGACGTGTTCACATGGTGGCACAGCATGGAAGTGAGGGTGCGGTTCAAGCGCTCTACCATCCCGTCCGATTGGGGGTGGTAGGGCGAGGTGCGGATTTTCTTGGTGCCAAGGAGGTCACACACCTCCTTGAGCAGCTTAGACGAGAAATTCCGCCCCTGATCCGTCAACAATTGTTCCGGCGCACCCTTGTCCAACACGTACCCCTGGACGAACGCCTCGGTTATAGAAGAGGCCGACTGATCGACCAAAGGCCACGCCACAGGCCAACGTGTGAGGTACTCAACGCCCACCAAGAGGTATTTATGGCCCCGTTGGGATGCAGGGAATGGGCCCAAGATGTCGAGCGCCACGAGTTCATTAACGCGAGAAACCCAGATGGACTGCAGCGGGGCCCGGTCCTGGACAACTGGGGCCTTCCTCCGCGCGCAGTCGTGGCAACCCTTCAAAATCAGTGCCACGTCACCCTCCACACCTGGCCAGTAATAGTCCCGCTTAAGGGTCAATAGGGTCTTGTGGTAGCCAAGGTGCATAAGCTTCTCGTGAATGGCTCGGGTTAATTTACCACGTAGGCTAGTGGGCACAACCACGCAATAGCGTTCCAATTTGGCATCCCAACGCATGAGGAGTCCGTCATGCACGGCGATCGCTGGGGCCACCGACGAAGCTGAACCCCGGGCCGTACGTCTGACGCGTCGCCGTAGCTTCAGCAGGGAGGAATCCTCCATCTGCAAGCTGGACCATACCTCCCGGGGGAGTCCCAGGCCGAAATCCGCGGATGTCGCCACACCCGGGGGGGTGGCCGTCGCGGCCGACGTGACCAACTGGGCCGCGACGTCCCCTGGGGCCTTGCAACGGCTAGAGCCCAGGGCGCAAGCACACCCGCCGCCTGCCGGCAATCTGGACAAACCGTCCGCATTTCCATGCAGTGCCCCCTTTCTGTGGATTATGTCATAGGGGTAATCCTGGAGCACCTCGAGCCAGCGGGACAGCTGACCCGAGGTCTGACCAATCCTCAGCGAATATTGCAGGGCCGCGTGGTCGGTTCGGACTGTAAACCGCCTACCGTACAAGTAGGGCCTATACAATTGAACAAAAAAAACTATGGCCAAAAGCTTCCTCCGAGTCACGCAGTATCGCTGTTCCGTCAGAGACAGAACCCGACTGCCTGTAGAAAAAGGTCCTGGCCCCCCGACACGGCCGTCAAGGCGCCCACCAATCCCATCGTCCTTGAAAAGTAACTCGACGGGGACAGGAGGATACCTGTCTCCGTGGAGCCCCCTTCGAGCGGTCTGCGCAACCTTAGGGGTAGCAAGATTTGTGATGTCGGCGGCACGGTCACCGCCGCCCTATTCAAGGCCCGCACACTGGCAACCAAGGGAGACAGGACGGTAGGCGATTGTAGGAATTGCAGCCGCCTCCCTGACGGCAATTCCACACAGCCCTGGTCAACGAGAATTTGAATGGGCATTCTAGATAAAAAGTCGGTCCCCAAGAGGCATGGAACTGCCAAGGTCTTGGAGACCAAAATAGGCCCGGCCAACTCAATCTCGTCCACCCGAACCGACGCTATAACTTGGCCCAATATGCCCAAACTGCTGCCGTTCGCGGCGACACAAGCCCCACGAACCGGCCCTAACGGACCGACGCTGCGGGGTAGGCGCTTGAAAATGGCCTCTGAAATAATGGTGGCAGACGCCCCCGTATCCACCAAGAGGCGAACTCGCACCCCCTGCACGCAACCCGCCAACGCTGAGGAGCCAGCAGCTGCCGCCACCATCCGATGCGCCAGCGCGTTCCAGTGGCGGGTCAGCCTGGGCCATCCAGTGGGTGACAATGGTGGTGCACCCGACCCCTCGAGGACAACCACCTGACGATGAACCCTAGCCCCGCTAGATGCATGAGGTGAGGGGGGCGGCCGCGCGGGTGATGCGTCGCGACTCGCCTGGGGCCCTGGGCTCGATGCCGATGAAGGTCCGGGAGGAGTTGGAGCCCCCTTGCTGAAGGCCCCCGGGGCATTCCTACACCCCCGCTCAATGTGGCCCTGCTGACCACAGCGGAAGCAGGTCACCGTGGCAGTGTCCTGCGGGCGGGAAGGTCCCGGCTGCCCCCGCTGCTCCGGACGGCGACCACCCACCCCCCTCCCGCGACGACCGGGCATCGCCAGGGCCGCGAGGGTGTCCACCCCCTGAGAGGCGGCCTCCTCTTCTGGCGCCGGGATCCCCGCGCACGCCGCCATCCGGGGCTGTTGGTGGAGGGAGAGGTGCGCCTGGATGTTTTTGGCCACCGCCAACGACGTGATCTGGCGATCGCTATTTATGGATAAAGCGATCCCCAGCTCACGTGCCAGGTCGAGTAGCCGTTCCAGGGCCATCGAGTCCAGCGCCCTGCCCTGTATATCAGGGTATGCGACCTGTGCCAAGGCCAGGAGCGAGCAGCGGAAAACCAATGGAGATTCCCCCTCCTCCCGCCGCCGTAGTGAAAACTTCTGGCGTGCCCTGGACGGCGGCTCGAGTACATCGGCCATCCGGAGGTACACTGTCGGAAGCGTAGCCTTATCGGCCGTGGGAATGGACTTGAAGACCTGCATCACCTTCTCGTCTAGGTAGGTCGGAAGGGCCCCCAACGCCTCCTCCATGGACCAGCCGACCGACATATACGCCGCGTCGAACCGGTCCTGGAAGGCCAACCAGTCTCCCACTTTCGTGACAAACGGCGCGATGTGGGGTAACCGGCACAGCCCCTGGCCGCGCGGTGCGGCGAGGTATGGAAGCCCCCCGACTCCCGCGGGCCACCCTGCGACCACGGCGTGGTGCGGCAGCGTTGCGGCCCCCATAGGCCACGCCAAAGACGCAGCAAGGTGCGGTGGCGCTGCGGCCCCCATAGGCCACGCCGAAGACGTGGCAAGGTGCGGTGGCGCTGTGGCCCCCGTAGGCCACGCCGGAGACGTGGTGGGTGGCGGCAGAGTTGCGGCCCCCATAGGCCACGCCGAAGACGCGGCAAGGTGCGGTGGCGTTGCGGCCCCCGTAGGCCACGCTGGAGACGTGGCGGGTGGCGGCAGAGTTGCGGCCCCCATAGGCCACGCCGGAGGCGCGGTGGGTGGCGGCAGAGTTGCGGCCCCCATAGGCCACGCCGAAGACGTGGCAAGGTGCGGTAGCGCTGCGGCCCCCGTAGGCCACGCCGGAGGCGCGGTGGGTGGCGGCGGAGTTGCGGCCCCCATAGGCCACGCCGAAGACACGGCAAGGTATGGAGGCGCCACAGCACCCGCAACTCACCTGTCCGCGGCGCCGTACGGAGCTGCGGTGCCGGCGTGCGTGCCTGCGGCGGCCTCCGCATCCGCGGCATCCTCCCGCGACGCGGCGTGGTGCGGCAGCGTTGCGGCCCCCGTGGGCCACGCCGGAGACGCGGCGAGGTGCGGAGGTGCAGCAGCGGCCGCCGCCAACCCCGCCGGCGTGGCGGGATGCGGAGGCACACTAGCGCCCGTGACCCCCCTTGAAGGCACGACGAGGTGCGGGCCCGCGGCATCGCCAACGGCCAGCCCCGCGGCCCCGCCCGCGACGAGGGCCGGCGGCGTTGCGGCCCCCGTGGGCCACGCCGGAGACGCGGCGAGCAACGGCCGCGTTGCGGCCCCCCCGGGCCACGCCGTAGACGCGGCGAGGTGCGGAGGTGCAGCAGCGGCCGCCGCCAACCCCGCCGGCGCGGCGGGATGCGGAGGTGCACTAGCGCCCGTGACCCACCTTGAAGGCGCGACGAGGTGCGGGCCCGCGGCATCGCCAACGGCCAGCCCCGCGGCCCCGCCCGCGACGAGGGCCGGCGGCGCTGCGGCCTCCGTGGGCCACGCCGCAGACGCGGCGAGGTGAGGAGGCGCAGTAGCGCCTGCGAGCCACCTCGCAAATGCGACGGCATATGGATCTGCGGCCCCTCCCGCAATTGCGGCGGAATCCGCGGCCCGGCTCGCCGGTACGGCGAGGTGCGGAGCCACGGCAGCGACATCCGCGGCAGCCTCCGCGGGCAAGCTTGCAGCCACAGCGAGGCGCGGAGCCGCGGCATTGACATCTGCGGCAGCGACATCCGCGGCAGCCTCCGCGGACAAGCTCGCAGCCACAGCGAGGTGCGGAGCCGCGGCAGTGACATCTGCGGCAGCGACATCTGCGGCAGCCTCCGCGGCCAAGCTCGCAGCCACGGCGAGGCGCGGAGCCGTGACAGTGACATCTGCGGCAGCGACATCTGCGGCAGCCTCCGCGGCCAAGCTCGTAGCCACGGCGAGGTGCGAGTCCGCGGCCGCTACGGCCGCAACAATGGCTGCTGCTTCCGGCGCCGCAGCGGAAATGACGTCCGCTTGCGGCTCCCCCACCAACATGGCCGCCACTTCCGGCGGGGCATGAAAAATGGCGCCAACTTCCAAATTGGCGGGCGGCAAAGCGGCGGGAATCCGCCAGTGCCACGCGGAGTGTGGGCTGGGTGGGTGCGTCCGCGCTCCCACCTCTGTAAGGGCGGCGGTGAGCTGCTCGATCGCCCGCAGGAGCAGCTGCGACCGCTCCTCGGCATCGCCCCCCGCCACCGGCGGTGGTGCGCTGGGACCCCCAGCCGCCGACACCACCTGCCCCGCCGAGTCCATCTCCATGGCGACGGACTGCCCCTGGGTCGCAGCCGGAGCCTCCCCGACGTCGTCAGCACTCTCCCGGCGTCCCGCCGCTGGATTCTTACGCCGCCCGCCCGATTTAGGCATAGCGACGGCAGCGTAACCACTCCTGACACCAGTTGTAAAGGAGTTCCCGACGACTCACTTGGAGGCTAAGGTAAGGTAGGGGCTTCCGCCAAGGTTTTATTACAAATTTTTAACAATACACAGGGGTGAACAACTCCCCAGGGGTTAGGGGTCCCGGGCTAGGTCCCGACACAGCCGGCTGCCCTGTGCTGTCTCCTCTGCCCCGGCCGTGGGATCAACCAACACGGCCGAGCGAGGAGCACAGCCACGTCTAGCCTGGCACTGTGCTCTCCCCTATCCCTACCCTCTTGCCCCTGGCTCCCCGTTTCACCCTTCTCCGACCCTACTCTCCAGCTACGACCCCTCTTACGTCACGGGGTCCCCTTTTTATCCTTCAGGAGCCGTGACATCACTCTGCTGCCCCAAGCGCATGACGTCACATCATCGCCCTGGACAGCACAAGTGATGCCAATTCCCCATTCTACTCCTCTACACAAGTAAATTGTGGTGGCGAGCCCTTTTAAAGCCTGTTAATAGCAGTATCTTAAAATACACTCGAAATTTGACGGGTAGCCAATGAAGAGATGAGAGGACCCGGGTGTAATGTGCTCCCGCAATGGTGTAACGTTGGTGTTAAGGGGCCGTCCATAAAAGACGTCACGCACCTGGGGGGGGGGGGAGGTCAGACATTTGTGACGATGTGTGACAAGGGGGGGGGGTTGAGAAAAATGACATCACGTAAAAATGCGCAACTTTAAATAAATATAGACAACACTTTCTACTTCATTAAATAGACTTTGTAAT
Source organism: Petromyzon marinus (assembly GCF_048934315.1). NCBI lineage: Eukaryota > Metazoa > Chordata > Hyperoartia > Petromyzontiformes > Petromyzontidae > Petromyzon > Petromyzon marinus. Next base: position 14,089,470 of record NC_133667.1, on the reverse strand, counting down.
AATTTTTTTCTCCTACAACATCAGAGTGTAACGCCACATTAAATACGCACTACAATGACAATAGTTTAAAGCGATTTGAAGCATGTTTATTTTCAAAATGGAAATATGGTTTTGGGGGGGGAGGGGCAGAGCTTTGTGATGTCATATTTGAGGGGGGGGTCTGACTTTTTGTGACGCCGTGTGACGAAGTGGGGGGGGGGGTAAAAATCGTCCAAAATCGCGTGACATCATTTATGGACGGCCCCTATATAGCTCTTTTTCAGAACCAGCCTGGTCACAAATGATAGCTCAACGAAGTGGCTTATCACGTGGAAATTTTATAGCAGCAAAAATAGTCTAAACGCAGAGGACCTGGAGAAAAATCCACTCAACTACGGGGAAAACATGCAAACACCCTATAAATACAGGTGTCAGAGTCGGGATCGATCCCACGACCTCCTGTATGCCCAGGCAAGGGAGTTAACATCTCGCCACCGTGGTGCACCTTTGCATAGTTTTACAACGTGTTTTAAATTTTTCCACTGACTCAGAGATCCTGAGATCGCGTGGAAGAGAGTTCCAGAGCCTTGGGGCCACACGGGAAAAATCTCGGTCGCCCATCACCAAAATAAGCCTGTATGACCTGGGAACGCAGAGAAGATTTGCATCCCCAGATCTTTCGAGACCTTGAGGGGGATGTATGAGTACAGCATATCTCTGAGGTCAGAATATACCGGAGGAATCTCATGAGCTATAAAGCTATTTTGCACAGATGCCAAATTAGGCTGGGGGCAAGGTTGTTTCAGAGCTTTGTATGTTAGCAATAGGATTTTAAACTGAATTCTACGTGAAACTGGAAGCCAGCACAGAGACACCAACAGGGGTGTAATGTGATCTGAAGACGCTCTGATAAGCACCCTTGCAGCCGCATTCTGAGCAATGCTTCAGATAGTTAAGCACCAGTAGTCGATGCAAGTTGAAATTAAGGCATCGGCCACCTGCTTTGCATCTAAAGCAGATAGAAGGGATCAGATACGGGAGACATTCCCAAGATTGAAAAATTAAGCATTTGTGATCTCTTTAATATGAGCCTCGAAGGGCAGTGTGGGACCACATATGACCCCTAGATTTCTGATTTCCTGTGCCGAACCGATGACCTGGCTATCCGTGGTATTGTTGAATAGAGCAGCTTTTTGAAGTTTGTTGGGGGAAATGATGATCTAATATCGCCTCCGTTTTACCCGCGTTGAATTGGAGGAAACAAAACGTGACATAATATAGGTTTTTTTGGGGTTAGATCGCGTTAACATATAAATGTGTCGTAAAAACCCACCACCACCCGACACAGCCAACTAGTAAGGGTTGTCACGTAAACAGAACATGACAATTCGTCACTAGTACAGCACACCGGTGTGTTGAAGAGCTAAGCCACAACATTTACAATTCGAAACGTTTAGCCAGTAATTACAACTAGCTTCATCAGGCGACAGCCAGATTTGTGCCAATTAGTTACTACTTCAGCCCACACGGTGTGTTGGAGAGTAAATCCACAACATTAACAATTTGAGTAATTACATCCAGCATAATTATTACATCCAGCACAAATTCTGCCGATATCGCCCGATGATGCTGTAATTACCAGCGAAACGTCACAGTACTCAAATTGTAAATGTTGTGGATTTACGCTCCAGCACACCCGGTGGGCTGATGTAGTAACTGATTGGCACATGTTGTTCACGTGACAAACCTTACTGGTTGGCTTCGTCGGGTGGTGGCAGGTTAACGACACATTTATACTGACACGATCTAACCCAAACACCTTTTATTATGAAATAATATTAGTCGCGAAATGCTGCTACGTGTTAAACCAATTTAAGGAAGTTTTTTTTGCTGCGTCCAACTTTTGATGGAAGCCAGCGCCAAAGTGAGCATAGAGGCAGATGAAGGGAGATTGGACTTCGTGTACAAGTACATTTGGGTGTCGTTGCACAACAATTAATACTTTATGCTGAGATGTAGGGGCAGATGACCCAGTGGGACCATATACATACAAAACAGAGGAGGGCCAAAAACATATCCCTGAGAAACCCCAAATGATACGGCACTGGAGGAAGATTTCAAATCTCCCATGGATTCGAACGGTTCCCAATTAGTAAGATAAGACCTGAACTAAGGGATAGCAGTCCCTCGGACCCCCTGTGATGCATGCCAAGTGATTAATCATTATCCGTGGTATCTGTGTACGGAACTGGATAATTGATGTGCATCGTTGTGGGATGCAATTGCATGAATGACGATATATAAAATGAAATTATTATTAATGAAGAAGTCGTGATCGATAGTGTCAAAGGCTGAAGTGAAATCTAGCAACACTAGAATTCTGGTTGAGTCGGCAGCAATTAAAAGGTCATTCACCGCTTTAGCAAACAGCCATCTCAGTGCCGTGTCCGCCCCTGGACCCATACTCTAATGGATCGAGCAGGTCAGGAGAGGACAGATGTTGGTTCCACTGCAAGGCAACAAGGTATTCGAGGACCTTGGATAGGAAGGGTGGATTGTGACCACTGCAAGTTTGGAGGTCGAAGGGACAATATCAGAACTGAGAAATTGATTGCAAATTTTGATTTTTAGGCAGAGGAAATGTATTTTTTAAATTAATTTAGATATATAAATTACAGTTTTACAATATTTTTTAGATAAAACCTGAATATTAACCATGTCCCATCAGGATGGCGTGTGCAGTGGCCACCCCGGTGCTGGAGTCAAGCGGGGACTTCCCGGCGTGGCTGGAGGCGCAGGGCGTGAACGCGGAGGTGGCCCGGCCCATGGACTCTGAGCTGGGCATCCGGGACTATGGGGTCCTGCGGGCCTGCGTCAGGGACGGCCTCGTGCGGGCCAAGCTGCTGGCCACGGCGCGCGACCGCCTGCCCGTCGGCTTCTGCGCCGTGTTGCGGCAGGTGGTGAAGGCCCTGCAGGATGCCGAGCACCACGACGCCGGGACGCCGTGCTCGGATGCCGCCGCCGCTTCCTCCCCTGGCGACGTGACCCTGGGAGGCCTGGTGGACGTGCTGCTCGCGCTGTTCAGCGGCTTGAGCCGGGAGCTGCTGTTGTCCGTGCAGAGGCTGGGAGACAATGATAACACCGGAATGTGCGCCGTTGGTTCCCCTTCAGCCAAACCGGTCGTCTCCCCTGAGAACAGTGTGATGATTGAAATTGACGATTACACACTGAACGGTAAAGTTGTATCCTATTCGCTGAACTTATTAAACACGTTAATTTTGTATTTAAAGCTGGCAGTTGGTCGTGATATCTCAATCCTTATATAGTAGTAGATCCTCTCAAAATCAGAGTAATTAACAGGACCTTTTTAGTTATGGGGGATGTCTGGAATTATGCAAATAATAAAATAATTCTTAAGGACTACATTTGAATGATATTTACACGAAATTAACATCTAATATATTCAAATAACTATTTACGAGTACATTTTTTACAGTGTAATGCAAAATAACATCACTAGGTACAGTTTAACCGTTTAACCGGAGTCAACGTCACCTTAAAACAGAGGGGGAAGGCTTAAGGTTTACTGGTTGTGGAAGGCTGAAGAGAATTTCTGACAGGCTTGAATTTATTTTGTTTATTTGCAATATGAATGTAAAATCAAAGTTGGGAAGAAAAAAATAAAACACCTGGCTAAGCACGAGGGGTTCCAAGTGAATGGATTCACCGAATTCCATACACCAGACAAGAACCCAGCTTTAGAATTACGAATGAACTTATGCACACCATTTCCTACCACGCTAGCATAACAGTGTTGTTTTGCTTATACTGTATATTTTATACTGTTTATTTTGTTGTCCTGCACCTACGATTAGCACGGTTAGCTACGTGCGGTGCTACATAAGGTGCGAAAGTAGTTCAACATACATCAGTGATTATTCAAGTAGCCATCTGGCTTACCCCAAATTTCAGCTTACTACAGGTTTTACTGTATGCTATGTGTGGATTTAGCGACACATCTATATGTTCATTATTTTATGTCAGTCTGGCATTAGCATATGAAGGAATGCTTAGTTTTGGAAAATAAAGCTGCTGATACATTGTGATACGCTAAAGCGTATAAGGGCCAGTTAACCAGCTGGACAAGTTAAGGTCGCTGGAAGCGAACGGGAATGTTAACTTGGTGAACAAGCCATACGAGTGCATGGTGTGCAAGAAGAGCTTTGCGTGGCTCTCACTTCTTAAGTATCACCATCGCATACACACGGGAGAGAAGCCATTCTGCTGCAAGATGTGCAACCGGTCCTTTGCGCAGTCTTGCAATCTGAAGGTCCACGAGCGCACGCACACGGGGCAGAAGCCCTACCGTTGCGATATTTGCAACAGCAGCTTCTCGCGCAGTCATCACTTAAAAGGTCACCAGCGCACGCACAAGCCTTGAGCAGAAATAGTGGTACAAGAAATACGATTGTTGATTTGTGCTACTGGACATCTGTGAAAACTACTAGGTTTTGCTCAAGCAACGACACGCCGCCCAAGGGGTAAACGGTCGGGAGCTCTCATACGGCTACGCAGACGCGGGATCCGAACAGTGCTTCCAAGCTTTTTCCTATCCAACGTACAATAATTCTGCACTGTGCAACAAAATGGACGAACTTCAGATACTGATGGTGAAAAACAGAGACTTTCTTTCATCTTCTGTTTTGTGCTTCACGGAGACATGGCTGTGTGATTTGATTCCGGACACTGCGCTACAACTGGCAGCATTCCATCTTGTAAGATCGGATCGTGACATAGCACTCTCCGGCAAGACGAAAGGCGGTGGTATTTGTTTTTACATTAACAGTGGCTGGTGTGTAGATGTCACAGTGATTCTCAAACATTGTTCTCCGCTCCTTGAATAATTTTTTATAAACTGTAAACCTTTCTACTCGCCTCGCAAGTTTGCGTCGCTCATTTTGGTCGGAGTTTACTTGCCGCCGGGTCCTCAGGTTAAAGAGGCCCAACGCATGCTCGCCGACCAGATTCTGAGTGTGGAGCGAGCAAATCCAGATTCGCTGATTATCGTACTTGGCGACTTTAACAAAGGTAATCTCAGCCACGAACTTCCCAAATACATACAATTCATTAAATGCTCTACCAGAGAAGGGAACACTCTGGATCACTGCTACACTACAGTCAGTAGAGCCTACCACGCCGTCCCCCGAGCAGCACTGGGACACTCTGACCATGCCATGGTCCACCTGATTCCTGCATACAGGCAGAAACTAAAGCTATGTAAACCTGCTGTGAGGACATCTAAACAGTGGACCAGTGAGGCTGTGGAGGATTTGCGGGCGTGCTTGGACTGTACTGACTGGGATATGTTCACGACTGCTACCAATAGTCTGGATTAACTCACAGAGGCTGTGACGTCGTACATCAGCTTCTGTGAGGACTGCTGTATACCAACACGTACCAGGGTGAACTTCAACAACAACAACAACAAGTCCTGGTTCTCAGCAAAGCTCTGTTTTTTCCTCTCTCTCTCTGTCTCGTTGTTGTCTCTCTCTGCTTGTGTGTCTGTCTTTGTGTCTCCATGTCTGTGCCTTGTCTCTCTCCCAAATTTCACACTTAACTTCTAATTGAGCAATCTTTGGAGTGGCGTAATCGACCAGGCCATGTGTTGATTGTGTGTTGACCGACTCTGTATCGCATTACATTACATTTCCAAATTTTACTAAGTTAGTTTGATTTAGTGTTGCCTCCGTCTCTGTCTCCCCTCAGCGTTGGCGGTGGAGCTCTCATTGTGGGATCTCCCATTGACATGCTCATTCTTCTAACCCCCCCCCCCTCTCTCTGTACCCCCTCTCTAGCTATTTAAGGCCTCGACACAGAGACGTTGTTTCTCTGTGTGCCCATGCGTGTCTCTCTCTCTCTCTCTGTGTCTCTGTGTTAACTCTTTCCGCTTGTGTGTCTGTGTATGTCTCCGGTTCTGTGTCTCTTGGACGTAATCAACCAGGTAGAGTGTTGACTGCTGTGTCAGCCGACTTTCTGCGCTGTGTTGCATTATATTTCTAAGTTCACTAGGTTTGTTTCTCTTTCATTTGTACCTGATGATGATTGCTTGCTTTGCAATCGAAACGTCGTATGATATTATGTAATTTATTTTCTATTTCTACGTGACTTTACCGAAAGAACCAAAGAATAAAGCTCAGAAGATTGAGGTTGGAGAAGGAGGAAGCGTTTAGGAGTGGGGATAGAGACAGATTCAAGGAGTCGAAAAACAAGTTTAGCAAGGCGGTGACAGATGCTAAACGACTACTCAGAGAGACTAAAACACCAGTTCTCTGCTAACGACTCTGCTTCTGTCTGGAGAGGGCTCAGGCAGATCACCAACTACAAGCCCAGAGCCCCCCACACCACTAACGACTCCTGCCTGGGCAACGAACTGAACGAGTTCTACTGCAGATTTGAAAGACAATTGGACTGTCCTGAACTACCTCTTCCCACCAAAGAGGCCCCATCCCCCACCCCTACTACAGAGACGACTCTCTCCTTTCAGGAGGGAGAATTTAATAGACTTTTCAAGAGGCAGAACCCACGCAAAGCAGCTGGGCCGGACTCTGTCTCGCCAGCCACCCTCAGGCACTGCGCTGACCAGCTGTCTCCGGTATTCACCAACATCTTTAACACCTCCCTGGAGACATGCCATGTACCAGCCTATCTCAAGTCCTCCACCATCATCCCTGTGCCCAAAAAGCTAAGGCCAACAGGACTAAATGATTATAGACCGGTCGCCCTTACCTCTGTGGTAATGAAGTCTTTTGAGCGCCTGGTCCTGGCACACCTCAAAGCCATCACAGACCCTCTCCTGGACCCCCTTCAGTTTGCCTACAGAGCCAACAGGTCTGTGGACGACACAGTTAACATGGCCCTCCACTTCACCCTACAGCATCTGGACTCCCCAGCATCCTACGCCAGGATCCTGTTTGTGGACTTCAGCTCTGCCTTCAACACCATCATCCCTGCCCTGCTTCAGGACAAGCTCTTCCAGATAAACGTGCCCGACTCCACCTGCAGGTGGATCACAGACTTCCTGTCTGACAGGAAGCAGTGCGTTAAGCTGGGAACACAAGTCTCTGACTCCAGGTCCATCAGCACCGGAACTCCTCAGGGCTGCTTCCTTTCCCCACTGCTCTTCTCCCTGTACACCAACAGCTGCACCTCTAATCATCTGTCCGTCAAACTCTTGAAATTTGCGGACGACACCACCCTCATTGGGCTGATCTCTGGTGGGGATTAGTCTGACTATAGGTGGGAAGCTGACAACCTGGTGACCTGGTGTAGCCAAAACAACTTAGAGCTAAATGCTCTAAAGACAGTGGAGATGGTTGTGGACTTCAGGAAGAATACAGCCCCACTCACCCCCATCACCCTGTGCGACTCCCCAGTCAAAACTGTAGAGTCCTTCCGCTTCCTGGGCACTATTCTCTCCCGGGACCTCAAGTGGGAAGTGAACATCAGCTCCCTCACCAAGAGAGCTCAACAGAGGATGTACTTCCTACGGCAGCTGAAGAAATTCAACCTGCCAAAGACAATGATGATGCACTTCTATACAGCAATCATTGAATCCATCCTCACCTCCTCCATAACCGTCTGGTACGCTGCTGCCACTGCCAAGGACAAGAGCAGACTGCAGCGTATCATCCACACTGCTGAGAAGGTGATTGCTTGCAATCTACCAACCCTCGAGGACCTGCACACCTCGAGGACCATGAGGCGAGCGAGGAAGATTGTTGCCGATTCCTCCCACCCTGGACAATCTCTGTTCCAGCTACTCCCCTCCGGCAGAAAGCTGCGGTCCATCAGGACCAAAACCTCACGCCACAAAAACAGTTTCTTCCCATCCGCTGCTGGCCTCTTCAACAAGGCCAAGGGCTTACACTGACTTTAACATTTTTTCTACAAAATGACACCTTGCCATATTTACACTATGTTAACCTATTTGTATTTTTTTCATTTTTAGATTGTATCTTATAGCTACTTTATATTCAATATTTATTCAAAATTTTACATACTTTAGCCCCTTAGTGTTAGTTAGACTTTGTACCTTTAGTATAGTTAGACTTGTATACCACTTATTTAAGATTTAAGATTCCTATATGTTGAATGTATGCACCTTCCTGCCAAAGTAAATTCCTTGTCTGTGCAACTTTCATCGCGAATAAAACCCTTTCTGATTCTGATTCTGAACATCTGTGAAAAGGAGCTAGCTTATCGAATTCCTCCAGTATAAATACATATTCTGATTTTCAATAATTGTGCTATCAGTATTAGGTCATGAAGCATATAATCCATTCAGAACTCTCACATAGAAGTGCAACCCTTTGTGCCAGAGAACGGCCTACTTGAGCAGATCAAATCCATCCTCTTGGCATATGGTGCACACAGTAGAGGGTAAGGTGGTAGTGCTTTTCCCTACCATGTTTCCACTTAGTGAAATATTTTAATTTTCAGAATTACATTTGGCAAAATTAAGTGCAGAATCTAATTTTATGTGATGGGGTTTTTTTAATGTACAGCTATTGGTGGCTAGACTGAGACCATCTCACTCCAGTTGAGAACCCGTTTTAATTACGGCCTGATTAATCCCAGATTCGGACCCAGGTTCTATGGTACCAGCTCAATACCCAGACTTGTGAGCCACCCGGCCAGCTTGCATTACCGGGATGAAAGCTCGCTTGTGGCAGACCCACATTGGATATGTATGTATGTTGAACTTCTTTCGCACCGTATGTAGCTAACTGTGCTAATCGGAGGTGCGGGATATCAGCTGTAATGATGAAATGTGTTACTGTGGACATTTTTCACGGTGTTGTGTAAGGCATACGACTATACGGTTTTGTTGAATAAAAGACATGACATCAAAAAATATCATTTTGGCTGTTGAATTTTGTTCAAGGCATACCTTAATGACTGCAACTGGTAAAACGAATAATACAACTTATCATTATAATTAACAAGATCAACATCCACACAAGTAACGAGACCGTTCCATTTGCAGATAAAATATAATTCGGCAATGCAGGGGACATTTAAGGTGTATCCAGGGTTTTTCCATACCCTTTTGGGACCCATTCGCTTAACCTTCAACAATGTGAATTCAACCTTGATGAAGCTTGGAAAGCTGAATGGAGTTCATAAGAACTTGCAAACACCTTGTGAAAGACCCAACGCAGATGATCCCCCGGTTTTGGTCGACCCTAAAACGCAGATGCAGATATTGTTCGTTAGTTTCTCAATCCGCTTGTTCTGGTGAGGATTGCGGCGGTATCATACTGAATAGGGCGGTCCAGAACTCCCTTTCCTTAGCGACGGACTCTCGCTCTTCCAGGGTAATTCCCAGGCGATCCCAGGCCAGCCGAGCGACATTGTGCTGCCAGCATGTCCTGGGCCGGCCCCGGGGGTTCTTCGCCTAGATGCAGATACCTGATGTACAAATGAAAAATTAAAAACCCTCAGGTGTGCGACTGTGGTCATCCAGAACAGACAGTACAACATATAACGACGCAAAGCCCCGATCCACAAATACGAAGAAGACATCACAGCGATACACTCTGCTGCTCCTAATGCGGTTGTCTGGTTTGACCACCTTGAATGTGAAATTATAGTTTCTCTGCATCTACATCAGCCGTACGAAAGAAGAAATAGGCCCGCCTTTGATGATGTGCGGTTAGGTTGTGTGCAACTGATATGTGTGAGTGGTGGTTTATTTGTCAAGTAGACCAAGGCCGTAATTATAATATATATTCAAATATGCTCAAAATGTCCCCCCCAATATATTGGAATAAAATATATTTCCGTTTACATGATTGTGGTTAGGGTTGTACTTTATTAAACCCTAATCTCTACCATTACATACAATGAAACAAGAAAAGGTAAAAAAGAAGAAACAGAGCAATGTACTACAAAACACTATTAGACATTATTGTAAAAAATAAATAAAAAGTCCATCCTATGTGTTAGTGATTTTTTTATTTTAGGCAGGAAATTAGTTTTCAAATTTAGATTTTTTTTCTGAGGGGGGGACCTCCAGACCCCCTGTAAGATTTGGACCGCCCCCAATGTTGACTCCATATTTACGGCCTTGCAGTAAACTCTCTCGACTATCTGAGTGTGGTTTATCCGATTTGCGGTTTAATCGCGCACCTGACATTTTGACATAAATTACTAATTGCTCATGGTTTTTTCCTTAAACCCAAATTAATCATCTAAACACAAACATTTATAGAGACCAGAGGACGCCAACAGGCGAACAGCACAAATACTGGCAAAGGAGGTCTCGTGATGTAGTTGCTCACCCCGAGCTCTCAATGTCCTGGTAGTGACGTTGTCTTTGTGCTGTTCGTCTTTTGGCGTCCATCCTCTGGTCTAACACCGTTTGAGCCGAGGCTCTAAAGAAAGTTGTCTCTGGTGTGGACCAATCAGTTTCAAAGACAATGCACATACTGTGAGAGCATGCTTTTTGTTTGCGTTTTCACCACAAGTATATGTGGTTAATGCAGACATGATTCCTTGCAAAGGTTTCGGTTTGGTGTTTTAACATCTGAACACCTAAATTTTGATTTAAAGCTTTCGTGACTGCAGTAATTCATATTCTTAGTTTTTTCGGTAAAGTCACGTTGAAGGGAAACAACAAAATAATAAAATATATATAAAACAATAAAAATTCTCACGACGTTTCGACCATAACTCAAACGGTCGTCTTCAGGTGTGTTGGTTTGCATAACGTTAGCGCTAACGTTTTTTATAAATAAATAAATGTGCCGTTTAAAAATAAATGTATGCAAACCAACACACCTGAAGACGACCGTTTGAGTTATGGTCGAAACGTCGTGAGAATTTTTTATTGTGTTATATATATTTTATTATTTTGTTGTTTCCCTTCAACGTGACTTTACCGAAAAAACTAAGAATATATATCTGAACACCTCTTCTTTGGTTCTTTCGGTAAAGTCACGTAGAATGAGAATAAAATAATAAATTGATAAAATAAAATAACACAATATTCTCACGACGTTTCGGCCACAACACAAGCGGCCTTCGTCGTGAGAATATTATTGTGTTATTTTATTTTATCAATTTATTATTTTATTTTCATTCTATGTGACTTTACCGAAAGAACCAAAGAAGATGAATCCTTGCAGTCACGAAAGCTTTAAATCGAAATCTGAACACCTGTTTTATTGCCAGAAAGGGGGAAACCCTATTATCATGGGGGCCGTCCATAAATGACGTCACGCACCTGGGGGGGGGGTCAGACATTTGTGACGATGTGTGACGAGGGGGGGGGGGGGGGTTGAGAAATGTGACGTCACATCAAAATGCGCGACTTTAAATAAATATAGACAACACGTTATATGTAATTAAATAGACTTTTTAATAAATGTTATCTCCTACAACATCAAAGTGCAGTGCCACATTAAATACGCACGACAATGACAATAGTTGAAAGTGATTTGAAGCATGTTTTATTTTCAAAATGGAAATATGGTTTTGGGGGGGCAGAGCTTTGTGACGTCTTATTTGAGGGGGGTGTAAGAGCCATAATACAGAAAGTGAGTGTATTTGTTCTGTATATAGATTTGATGTACATCCGTCATACATTTGTTGACGGACTGGTTATGTTTGATTTGGAATATCCCAACTGTGTAGAAACCCCCCTGTGGTTAGACGCTCCGTTGGTTGAACCCATAACGTCACTTCCGGTTTTTACAGTATAAATGGGGGGCTATGAGAAGAGCCGATTGGGAGCGAGGTGATACAGTCTTTTGACCATGTGACGAGGTGACGCGGTACGTGCGACGAGGTGACGCGCTACGTGCGACGAGGTGACGCGGTACGTGCGACGAGGTGACGCGGTACGTGCGACGAGGTGACGCGGTACGTGCGACGAGGTGACGCGGTACGTGCGACGAGGTGACGCGGTACGTGCGACGAGGTGACGCGGTACGTGCGACGAGGTGACGCGGTACGTGCGACGAGGTGACGCGGTACGTGCGACGAGGTGACGCGGTACGTGCGACGAGGTGACGCGGTACGTGCGACGAGGTGACGCGGTACGTGCGACGAGGTGACGCGGTACGTGCGACGAGGTGACGCGGTACGTGCGACGAGGTGACGCGGTACGTGCGACGAGGTGACGCGGTACGTGAACAGGCGAAGATATAACTTTAGAAAACGCTCGTTTTTGTGCAACTAAGAAATAAAGAAAGAGTTTGATTTATGACACCTCAAACACGCGTCAGATTTTTTTCTCCCACAACTTAAGGGCGTAGCTTATTTTCTCGTACAAGAAAGCTGCGCCTACAGTAGTCAAAAGACTCCTACTCACGTGGCAGAAACCTACAGTAGCCAAAAACTTCTACTCACGTGGCAGAAACCTACAATAGTCAAAAAACTTCTACTCACGTGGAAGAAAGCCGTGCAAGAAAGAAGAGAGAACGGCTCTTCACGTCTCACCAACAAGGAGGTGTGGGGGCTGATGCCCCCCCCCCACTCCCCATTATGTGGGGGCTGATCTCCCTCTCACTCACCACGAGCAGGGGGGGCGCCACGTCTAATTGGTGGGGGCTGATGCCCCTCTCCCCCTCCACGCGCAGGGGCGGTGCGATGTTTACCTCCCCCACCCCCGTCCCCTCCGCGTTTGTGTCTTTCGGGGTCCCCCGCACCCCCAAGCGGGTGACCGGCCCCCCCGTACCAGGGTCCTCTCGGACCGACATAACTAGCGGCTGGCCGCCCCTGCCTAGGGGTTGATTACGCGCGTGCCTTCCCCCACTCGCGTGTCCTAACTGCGTGGATTACGTAATTGTTTGACTCGCTGTGTGGGGTTTAGTTAATTATTTCCACCAAGCCGTTGTCAACAAGGCGGCTGCTCCCGCGCAGTTCGGATATTAATAAATTAATCGGCGCCCACGCGCCCCCCCACCCACGCGTTTTCTCCACGCGACACTCGCGCGTGTCCCACCGTTAACACTGCGGTGCGTGCCTATACATGCGCCGGCGCGGGCAACCGTTGATATTATAATATGCGCGCGCGTCACACCCACACTGATTTATAGTCACCCACACACCGTCGCACGCCGATCACTGCCCCACCGCTCTTCACACATACACATGCACCAAGCGTCACAACGTCAGTCTGTGCTAAGATTTATTTCCCGGAGCAACTAGGGACCCCCGTTTTTGGCCCCCTCCAGCCAGCACCCTTCAGACCGCACCTAACCTCCTATCACCTAGCCGTCGCAGAGTGCGTCTATCCCCCAAGCTCGAGCTGACTGCGAGCTGGACTGAATTGGCCCCCCTTCCCGTACCTACTCACCTCTTCAGCTGCCCGGTGGGGGCTGGGGAAGATGCTCGCCTTGGGGACTTTTTCTGGCTGATCGTTTCCAGCTCCACCCTGCATGCGTCGCACGGATGCTGAGAACGGCTGGTCTATTCCACCGCGCCAGAAGAACTCTGATCCAATCCGCCCCCTCCGACCCCCTTATGTCCCCAAAGCCCCTTAACCCCCGGGTAATATGACGTCATCCTGCGCATCCCATCAAATCCTCTTTGCGGCCGTTTTGAGCGCTCTGGCCGTTGGGGGGGGGGGGGGGGGCGGTCGCGTCATCCCCCCCCCCCTTCCCATTGTCTCTGTGCCTGCATTCCTGGCCGTTGACTCATCGATAATCTCCTCGCTCCCTCCAACTTAAGTCAACTCTTATCTGCCTAGGGGCTTTTCCCTCCCACCCCACTGTTTACCCTGCGGCTGGGTACTGGCTGAAGGTCCCATCCCCCTGTGTTGTGTATGCTTCATCGTGGCCGGCCTGTAAAGCTCTATGCCCCCTTTTTGGGGGGGCCGCCATGTAATCCGGTCTGGGGGGCTCAGCCAATTTCTTGATCCGGGGAAACCGTGGAACGTCCCTGTTAGTGGGGTCCTCGGGTGAAAACCCATCGTACCAGGTGATCCCTCCCCGAGACCCTACGGAGGTGCATGCGTGCGTTCGTGGGAGGGGGGGGGGGGGGTGCGAGGAGAGGGTAGCGCCGGCCGAGCTGCTCCGCTGCGGTGGCACCACAGAGGCAACAAGTTCTTGTCTAAGAAGAAGGTACCATTAAGTTTGTACGAGAAAAGATTGCTACCAAGAGTGAAAGACAAGCAAAAGGTAATGAGTTACTGAAGCCTGCTAGTTACATAAACAGAACTGTGAACTTTGCCAAGCCAAGACAGTGCATATTTTAGGAACGGATCTGCAAAGGTTATTTTCCTTGAATAACTCAGAGTTTTTAAACCTTTTGCAACTCATTGTGCACTGAGAAAAACAAGATGGTGGACGACATGGCAAAGTCAGCTACAGAACAAGGCAGCACAAAGGCACGAAGCTGCGTGAGAACACGTCGAGCAGGAAAGTGCGGTATTGGCGGGAGAGCGACGGTGCTGGCACCTAGCCAGGGTGCCTATGGCCATATAGAGTCAGAAAAGCCCATGGAAAAGTGGCTCACAGAAGTATCTGAAGATACAAGTGAACATCGCTCCGTAACTGGAAATGACTCAATAGTTTCCTCTAAAAGCTCCACAATTTCGGCACGTGCGCTAGAAGAAGCAGAACACGCAGCTCTGTTAGCCAAGGCAGCATCTTTAAAGAAGAAACAAGAAATCGAGCTTGAAGAAGTATAGCTGAAAGCTCAAAAGGAGCAGTTGGAATCAGAGACTGCTATTGCAGTATCCAGTGCTAAGCTAAAGGTGTTTGGAGAATATGTGGACACTTTGGATGGCAAGCATGAGTATTTCAAGACCAAGACAAGTTCCAGCAAAACCTCAGGACTGGACAAAGAGTATAGAGACAGATCATTTGAGAAAGCCCAGCCGGCCCATGCTATAGGAGCAATTTAGGACTCTTAATGAACTCCTTCAAGAGGTAGAGAGGCTGGTACAAGTACAGCATACTACAGACCAGACCCAAGTCAACACCACCAGATGTCTGAAAGGAATGAAATAGATATTTATCAAGTGATGCAGCGTCAGAACGAGACTACAGAGATGCTTGTAAAACAGCAAAATTCGTCTCACCTTCCTCAGAGACACATTCCTGTGTTCAAAGGTGATCCACTTGTCTACAAGTCCTTCATCAGAGCTTTCGAGCACACCATTGACAGTAAGCCAGAGAGTAGCCAAGACAAGTTTTATCACCTGGAACAATTCACCAGTGGAGAACCACAAAATCTCGTGCGCAGTTGTGAACATGAGTCCAATCAGAGGCTACCAGGAAGCCAGGAAGCTACTTCAGAAGCACTATGATGATGAGCTGAAGATAGCCAGTGCCTAATGGAGAAAGCTTGGCAGTGGCCTCAGATAAAAAATGAAGATGGAAAAGCGTTGCACACGTATGCATTGTTCTTGATTGGATGTCGGAACACCATGGAAGATATTGAGTACATGAATGAAATGGATCATCCCACGAACATGCGAGTGGTCATATCAAAGCTTCCATATAAGATGAAAGAGAAGTGGAGAGAGAAGGCCTTCAATGTTCAAGAAAGACGAGGAAGAAGAGCCAGGTTTACAGACTTGGTGGACTTTGTCGACAAGCAAGCCAAAGTTGCAATGGATCCACTGTTTGGAGACATGCAGGACACCAACAGAGGTATTGCAGGAAAGGGAAAAGACAAGACTGCAGACATAAATACCCATCAGAAGAGTGGCCTTAAAGGAAGCAGTTTTGCAATAAGCGTCATGTCTTCTGAAGAGGGGAAAGCACCAGACTCACTTCAGAAAAATAGTCGAGACAAGCCTGCTATTGCCTTCCAGAAACCCTGCTTGTTCTGTGAGAAGAATAACACACTGGATTCTTGCATTAAGATCAGAGAACAACCACAGAAAGACAGAATTGAGTTTCTGAAGAAAAGAGGACTTTGTTTTGGATGTCTTATACAAGGGTACCTGAGCAAGGAGTGTAAGAAAAGAATGACATGTCAAGAGTGTAACTTGAAGCATCCAAGCATGCTGCACGTCATTAAAGAAAACAGTGTCACCTCTAAAACGAATGAAGATGGCACCACTGAACAGAAGATAGCCTCAAGTGCTCTTGCATCCCTTAAGCATGAAACTTGTGGCTACACCGGGGCTGGAAACGGACATTGTATTCTCGCCATTGTTCCAGTGAAAATCAAATCCATACGAAGTGCGATGAGTGTGGAGACATACGTGCTGGATATGCGCCTTTTTCCAAAATTAATATTAACAACAAATTAACCGATGCAACTATATGTTTTTTTTTTTTAATGAATAAAACACATAAGAGCATAGTAAACTGAAAAACAACACGTAAGCCAAAAAGACGCCTTGTCCTCCCGTAGCGTGTGAAAGCAGAGATAAGAGCGTGATAACGAACTCAGAAGCAGACCTTGGCAATAATTGGGTTGGGGAGATTGCAAAGCATGATCACACAGAGCGTTGATACTAACACTATCCACCTTATAATCAAATAAATAAATAATAGGCTCCAAGGACAACTTCCCCCAACCTCAGCACAAGCCGTTGTTTTGAAATTAAAATAATGAAGCAGACAGAGCGCAGCACAGAAAGCTGCAGGGTGACGTCAGCGGAGCCTAAGGTCGCAGAGAGTTCACAGTAGCCACAGACATAGGTAAGTCAAAAAGATCATCCAGTTACACCGCATTGCTTTAAAGTAACGTTAAAGTTCGAAATTCGACAACAGGAGTAGGCTAAACTATCGATCCTCGTGCTCGCTCCAATTTGAGACATGGCTACGAGCTACAGCAATGAACTATTGCCCATTTGCTAATCCAATACTGAATGTTAATTCACCTTTAATAAGTTCCTGTACAACCTGACCGAAGCGTATGACAAACACAGAATTTTTACTAAAGTCAAAACGAATTCTCTAACCTCCGGACATAAGCAAATAAGAATGCAGTGTTAGTTTAAGGTTAGGAAAAAAAAGCACGTAAGTCAGAGCAGCCTGAAGTGGGGGCGGGAGAGGCGCCTGCGGGTACCCGTGTAAAGCTGACCTCGGCACGCCAAAAATCAGAGCCAACTCATTATTGCTGCCACCTGTACTCGCGAGAAGGGAAAGTCTGTAGATAACACTTCCCCACCGCAGCCAGACGGAATGACGAAATTAATGAGGAACCTTGAGATGCACGGCGTGTGTAGACCGAAAAACAGTTCAAAGCGCAGCCCTAAAGGGAAGACTGAGAGAGTTACCACAGGCTGTCTGTGCTCAAGGGAGAGTTAAAACCTAATAAACAACGCACACACCACACGATAAACACAACCTTGTTAAACAAATACTACACATACTGGAGCGATGTTAAACCGGGGGCCAGGGAAAAAGAGTGTCTCTCGGCCGCCTTTGTCTCCCTGCCGTACATGATGAGAGTATACATATGCTTAAGAGAGCACTTTCCATGGAGCTAAAGTCAAGAGCCACGATGGAAGACTAACACAGCAAACACAGCAGACCTTCGAGTCACGTGCAGAATCATAACTGTAAGTCTGTGATGAAAATGTTTAAAAAAAAAACTTAACCATTCTCCGTGCGTCGGTAAAGGTCATATGAGGGAACATCGCCCCTCCCTCCAGGTTGTGCAACACAGACAAAGACGCCTTGAGACGATATGTAACACTTGCTGTTTTTTATGGTCCATGGAAAGAGGAATCAATAGAACAAGGCCGTAAATGACGCACACAAGGATACACATACACAAGGACACACATACGGACACACGCTCCAGACCACGACACACCGATAAATCCAAAAGAAGCCCCACCTTGTGGGGAGGAGTCAGGAGGAAGGATTTTCGCATAAAAGAGGACGCTGCCGCATTGAAAGTTCAGTTCGGCCAGCTCATCGCAGTCCGGTTCGACTCAGCTGAGCTCAGCTGAGCCCATCAGCTGAGCTCGCCATCTCATCAGCAAGAGTTCGGGGGAACTCATCAACGGGGCTCCTCAACAGAGCTCCTCAGCTGCTCAGCAAGGAGCTCATCACCTCAACTCAGTTCGTCCGGAACTCAGTTGAGTTCGGTCGGCTCACCGGAGCTGGCCCATCGGGGCTCAACTCATCGGAGCGGCTCCCCATCTCATCTGCAGGCGGGCAAGACCCGCTTGACAGCTCAACTCGCTCCTGCGTGGGTCGGCCTCTGCTGACGCGGAGGACTCTGCCGCCCGCCTGGGTGGCGAGGGTCGCTGTTTAGTGACGAGGCTACGAACGTGCATCGCCCGCGCCGATTGCGCAACCGGGCCAAGCCGACTCCCCTCCCGCGCACGCTACGAGCGTGCTGTGTACGCCATCACAACTATAACAACGTGGGCCAGCTGCCAAGCCGACGTCACCTCCCGCGCACGCTACGAGCATGCTGTGTACGCCATCGCAACTACAACAACGTGGGCCAGCTGCCAAGCCGACTCACCTCCCGCGCACGCTGCTAGCGTGCTGTGTGCGCCATCTACCGACGGGCCATCGCAACTACAACAACGTGTCAGCTGGTCAGCCTACGTCAACCAGTGTGGGCCGAGCCTAATCAACTGATACGTATGACGCACACTGCTCCACTACACGACAAATCAGGCGTTCGTTTGACCTAAAGACTCAACTCCAAACACTGACTATTCAAAACAATTCATATCACTCAAACATACACGGGTCCTTAACCAGACGCCATTACTCAAGTCCATAGGCCATCAGTGGCTGTGAAGGCATCGCGGCAGATCGAGTGAACACTCCGTCGTTTATAAGTATATTCGTAATATTTCCTCCTTAACATTTCGTTTTGGGCTATACTTCTAATCGCATAAGTACCAACCGATCCATCAATACGAATGAATCCTTGACACCTTCACCACGGAGCTACGCTCACGTGGGGGGGGGGGGGGGGGGTAGCGTTTCCAACCGGCTTCCTTATCAGGCGATCTGGTCCACAATTAATTAAACGTTAGTCCAAGATAAGGATATCAGGGGAGAGAGCACACCCCACCACACCCCCTCACCCTAAGCCATTCCGGTAATCATATAATCTACCCGATGGATCTGTTGAGATATTTGTGCCTTTGGGAATAATAACTGTTTTTGATCGCCTTTTTCGTATTAATATCGTCATATAATCTTTAAGTACTTCTCGTTACTGATCACGCACATACTCGCGTACTCTACAGAATACTCAACTGTTCCGTGACCTAATGTGCTAACAACGTGATAAGGGGTGCTTATGGATCTATGAATAAGTGCGGTACTGCGTGAACAATTCAAGTATAATCGTTTATTATAAGGTTAAGGTTTTTATTTAGATTAGCATATGCATGTTTTAACGACTCTCTCTCTCACCAACAGCTCGCTTTACACGGTGGAATTAACCACAGGTGCTGGTGTCAAAGTGAAACCACGCAGTCATTGATGAGACTGTGTTGATACGGTGTTGTAATTCCAAGCCGAGAGTTGTATCTTTTAGAGTTAAGGTTTAACTAGAAATAAATTGATTAATGCAGAAGTGGTCGTGTGATTCTTTCCTGAAATCTATGCATAAGATCTGGTTCTGCGATGAGATATGAACTTGGCGACCTAACATAAACACACTAATCCACACTCAGTAAATGTTAAAGTGAGATATGAACTTGGGACTTAAGACATAAACACACTACTCCACTCAATGAATGTCAAAGCGAGGATCATTGTATTATACTGATCGATAATACGAAGTTAGACAACGAAGCCAAGTTGACACTAGCATAACTGCATACGATTGATTGCATTATCCCGATTGATAACACCACCTTGTCAACAAGGCGGGGCCTGATTATCATAAAGGCTATCATTCACATAACCACACCCATTTGTATAACTTAATATGACTACCTCTCGAATGAGCATAATTTATATGCTTAATTGCGCAAATTAACATAATTTTGGATTAATTATGCAAATTTCAAATTTCATTTACTTTTCATTATTTGCATCAAATTTTCACACACCCACGTATACAATATACGCATTCATGGATCCAGGGAGTTCAGCAACGTTTTGTACTGAAACCCTGAGGAAACAACTCAACGTCAGAGGCAGGAAGACTGAAATCCTTCTGCGAACCATGGGTCAGGAGGAGTCGGTACACGGTTATATCCTGTAAGACCTGGAAGTGAGTAGACTTGAGGAGGGAGATTATATTGACCTGCCAAAGGTCTTCACCCACAGTGACATTCCAGTGAAGAAAGAAAACATACCACTACAGCATAATGTCGAGAGATGGCCCTGTCTGAGAGAAGTGCACCTCCCATGCATTAAGGCAGAGATAGGCCTGCTGATAGGAACTAATGCACACAAAGCATTGGAACCATGGAAGGTGATAAATAGTGAAGGTGATGGACTTTACGCAATCAAGACCACTCTTGGCTGGGTAGTGAACGGACTTTTGAGAACAGGAGATGCCAATGGAAAATGGCAACGTTTCACAGCAAACTGTATCTCCATCTCAAACATTGAAGAACTGTTAATCCAACAATACAACACAGACTTCTCAGAACGCAGTTGCGAGGACAAACCAGAGATGTCACAAGACAACCATCAGTTCATGCAATCTGTGACAAGGTCAGCTGAGCTGGTCGATGGATACTATACCACTGGTTTGCCATTGAGAAGTGAGAAGATGGAAATGCTGAACAACTGCTGCGTTGCAAGGCAGCGCATCAGCAGTCTCAAGAGAAGGCCGAGCAAGAACCCAGATTTCCATGAGCACCACAAAGGCTTCATGAGAGACACTGCAAAGGGCTTTGCTGTGAAAGTGCCCAAAAGGCAGCTGGAACGAGAAGACGGAAGAGTGTGGTGTATTCCTCATCATGGGGTGTACCACCCGAAGAAAAAGAAGATCCGTGTAGTCTTCGACTGCACTGCAACATACCAAGGAACCTCATTGAATGAGCAGTTTCTCCAAAGACCGAAGCTCGCCAACACTCTCAATGGTGTGTTGACCAGATTTGGAAAGGAACTTTGGGTATGATGGCGGACATCGAGTGGTGGCCCGATGGCGACCTGAGTCAAGCCACAGAGGAGTACAGAATGACTGCACACCTGTTTGGAGCCACATCATCACCCAGCTGTGCATCCTATGCACTGAGAAGAACAGCCGAAGATGGAAGAACCGAGTCAACACCAGAGGCGGTTGACATAGTATGCAGAAACGTCTACAACGACGACTGCTTGAAGCCTGTGTCATCTGAAGACCGTGTTGTCACCCTGTCAAGAGATCTCCGAACTTTGTGTTCTAGTAAGGGATTCAACTTGACAAAGTGGGTAAGCAACAGCAGAGTTGTCATACCGTCTATCACAGAAGAAGAAAGAGCCATAAAGGTGGATAAGATGCTCAGACAAGAACATCAAGTGCCGCTCGAAGAGCCTATCTTTTGGATGGATAGCACTGCAGTGCTGAAGTACATAGAGAATGAAACCACTCGTTCCAAGACCTTTGTGGCAAACAGGATCGCTACAATCCGTGAGGCCACAAAACCGACCCATTGGAAGTATATCAATACCTTTGTAAACTTAGCAGATCATGCTTCAAGAGGTTTGAAAGCTGATAACTTCATAAAAAGTTAAAAATGGATTCAGGGACCCAAATTCCTGGTGAATGGCCAGAACGACCAATTCAAATGAGTCAAAACTCAGATGATGATGACATAAAGAAGTCGGTAAGAGTCAATCTCCTCAGTATCAAAGATAACTCTAATCCAGTGAACAGACTTGTCAATCACTACTCAAGTTGGTATCATCTGAAGAGAGCAATGGCATGGCTTTTCCAACTGAAAGTGATTCTGCTGCATTTAAGGAATCAAATAAAAGAGTATCGAGCTACAATCAGGCAGGCTGAAAGTAACCCCGAGAGGCAGAATATACTTCTCAAGCAGTGCATGCAGAAACTCAAAGGAAAAGGAACTGCTTACAGTGGAACATTGGACCCAGGCTGAGATCGACCTAATCCGCTTCAGCCAGAAGAATTATCAAAAGCATGCCAGACTCCAACAATTCAGTCTGTCGTGTGTGTGTGTTAAAACGAAGTTCAGCACACTAGAGCGACCTTTTAAAAAGCTCTATCTGTTACAAGAAGCAGCATGAAAGTACATGGATAAGATAAAGAGAAGGCTCAAGAAAGCCAATAAGTGGCAGAAATACAATAAATTATTATTGTTATAAGTAAAGATTATTATTTAGAGTTTGTGGCTCTTAAGGTTAAAGTTAAGAGTAATTGGTATGTTCCCTGCCTAGCCAATTAGGGGCTAGTAATGTAAGAGCCATAAGACAAAAAGTGAGTTCATTATTTCTGTATATAGATTTGATGTACATCCGTCATACATTTGTTGACGGACTGGTTATATTTGATTTGGAATATCTCAACTGTGTAGAAACCCCCCTGTGGTTAGACGCTCCGTTGGTTGAACCCATGACGTCACTTCCAGTTTTTACAGTATAAACGGGGGGCTATGAGAAGAGCCGATGGGGAGCGAGTGGATACAGTCTTTTGACCGTGCGACGAGGTGATACAGTACGTGCGACGAAGTGATACAGTACGTGAACAGGTGAAGATATATCGTTAGAAAACGCTCGTTTTTGTGCAACTAAGAAATAAAGAAACAGTTTTATTTAAGACACCTCAAATACGCGTCAGATTTATTGCTCCCACAAGTTTAAGGCGTAGCTTATTTTCTGGTACAAGAAAGCTGCGCCTATAGGGGGGTCTGACTTTGTGACGCCGTGTGACGAGGGGGGGGTCAAAAATCTTCCAAAATCGCGTGACGTCATTGATGGACGGCCCCATAGACTAACAGCTATCCATAGACTCAACATTGCCCATCAACTCAACGCTGCACCTCTGATTATAATTATCACGGTTGGGCTACGTGCTGTGCGAAAGAAGTTCAACGTGCGTCCCTGGGTGTTGGGTTTCATCGACACTGCCGCAGAATCGAGTTTGTGTCAAATGGCCGCGGTCCATGACTTTTCTTTTTTTTATAAAAGGAGGCAACTGTAGGAACGATTTGGTGATTCAGGTTGGGTTTTTATTTATTTCCTTTTGAGGCCGCCGCTTCCAACATCGACAGCCTTTCGTGAGTGTAACAAAAAAACGTTATCATCCACATCAGCAACACCACCTACTACTACTACAACAAATAAACATCATCCGTTAAGGGAACATCATCATAAGCTTGTGTGGGGGCTAGTGCCCCACTCCCCATTACACTGGGGCTGATCTCCCTCTCACTCACCCCTCGCGCGTGCCTCGCCATTAATACGGTGATGCGCTCACACACGTGTCGGCGCGGACAGCCGTAAGTATTTTAATATGCACGCGCTCGGAAGCAATCAATTAATCTCTGCGCGCTACGCGCACCGCGCGGCAACGTCGGTATCTTAATATGCGCACACTTTTTACTTATACTGATTAAAGCCACCCACACACCATCGTACGCCGATTGCTGTACCACCGCTCTTCACACGCACACAGACACCACGCGTCACAAAGTTAGTCTGTGCTAAGATTTATTTCCCGGAGCGAATAGGGACCCCCGTGTATGGCCCCCTCCAGCCAGCACCCTTCCTCTCCTCACCTACACGTCGCAGAGTGCGTTTATCACCTAAGCTCGAGCTGACTGAATTGGCTTCCCTTTTCCGTATCCACTCACTATTCCAGCCGCACAATGAGGTTGGGGAAGGTGCTTGCCTTGGGGACTTTTTCTGATCGATCGCTCTCAGCTCCACCCCGCAGGCGTCACACGGACGCTGAGGACGGCTGGCTTCTCTCCACCACTCCAGAAGGACTCTGCCGATCTTTCCTCCTGTATGTGTCTGTGTCTGTCTGCGTGTCTGTCTGTATGTGTCTGTCTGTGTGTGTCTCTGTCTGTGTCTGTGTGGTGAGCGATAGTGTAGCGGTTAGCGCACTGCAATATGAACCTGGCGACCCGGGTTCGATTCCCGCTGACGGCCAACACCCTAGTGACGATTATTTGAACCGGTCCTGGGCCTCCCCTAGATCTACTCAGCATCTAAATGAGTACCTGGTGTGATGTGTAAACATCGCCACTGGGGAGACAAAGGCGGTCGGGCGTGGTGCTGGCCACCCACCCCCTCGTTTACCGTTCCGGCCTTCATAGGTGCTCGCTAACAGCACTTGCCCCGACAGTCTGTTACAGGCTACACGGGGGATCTTTGTCTTTGTTTACGGTGAATAGGGACTGCCTCCAAATGCCCAGCTGCGTGTTAAATTGACCTTTGTTAAAAAATAAAACCAACTGACTTCACCGGGGGCTCTGTTGCATGGGTGTGGGGACTTGGTGCATCAACGGCAGCCATATTACATCAGGATGACTTTCCTGGCAGCTAATTAGGCTGGTGTAGTGATGATGTCATCCCTAGCGACCACTATATGGCTGAGACACATACAAATACCGCTGCCTGCTCAGAATTATGTTGCAATTTTTTATGTAATCAGGCCCCACAGCACTCCGCATCTCGGTCCGGCTATCCGGGGTTTTACTGCAGCTTCAAAGACCAATTCTATCAATGCTACCTCCCCTTCTTCTTTGGTTCTTTCGGTAAAGTCACGTAGAATGAGAATAAAATAATAAATTGATAAAATAAAATAACACAATAATATTCTCACGACGTTTCAGCCACAACACAAGCGGCCTTCATCAGGTGAAGGGACGAGACTGTCTGGAGGACAGCGCTGGAGCGAAAAAGCCACGCTCAGATCGTGACCTTTAAGCTGTGTGAGAAGAAACAAAGCGCCTTCACAAAGGAATTAGCATAGAATTTAGCATTGAAATAGCTGAATGATTAGCTTGTGACTGGTCACAGAAATGGCTATGTTAAAGCATACACAGACTTACACGCACCAAACTCGATCAGTTAGACAAGACACTCTACAAATCACACTTAACATTGACAGCAACAATGTCTACATCGGATTGGGAACATGTAGACAATATGACTACCTCTTCGGCTGCCACTATGTCGACCAAATGTAGGGACAATTTGATTTCCAAATTCAATCACCTCTCCAACAAAAAATCGGATCCACACACCAAAAAGATAGACGTCAACAAAGTCGTAATTAATCGCAGTAACAGTTCCATTTCTGATGGTCTGAAATCCGTTTTAGCTAAAGGTCTAAACTTTGCTGTCACACCGAGACACTTACCGGTTAATGATATCATTGCCCATGTCGACGTTGCACTCAAGGACTTGAGTCACATCTCTGCAGAGGTAGCAAGATCTGAAATCGCTGCAACCCTCAAAAACGCTAAGTTGCAACCCAGCAACATCAGCAAAGACGAACGTTTTGAATTATCTCAATTAAAAAAGAGAGATGGTATTGTCGTCCTTTCAGCCGACAAGGGCAATGCCACTGTCATCATGGACAAAACAGAATATAACAAAATTCAAGAACTACTCAACGATGGCAGCTATACAAAAATAAAAAGATATCCCACCAACAGCCTGGTTACCAAAACGAACAAAATCATTTCTGATTCAACAGCATTAATTGATCAGACCAAACAGTTCTCGTTAAAACCCTCTGCTGCCAGACCACCAAGATTATATGGCCTTCCAAAGATACACAAAGAAGATACACTTCTTCGTCCCATCGTCTCTACTATCAACTCCCCCACCTATAAACTGGCACGTTTTCTTGCTGATATACTGCGACCTTTCACTGGAAAAACCACCTCTGCGGTACCAAATTCTACTCACCTGGTATCGACAATCAAAGGCATTTCCCTGTCCCCAGACGACCTGCTTGTCAGTTTTGATGTGGTGTCTTTGTTCACCAAAGTCCCGGTACCTGACACCATCGCTATCATTGAAGACCTGGTTCATCAAGGACTGCATACTGATGTACCCCCCCTGGTGAGACATTGCTTAACCAACACATACTTCACCTGGAATGGAACTTTCTTCAAACAGACTGAGGGCACCCCAATGGGCTCCCCCCGGTCTCCGGTTGTAGCCAACGTATTCATGGAAAAATTTGAAACTGACGCCATCCAGACTGCCACTCTACGCCTGACCTTATGGAAGAGGTACGTGGATGACACCTTTGTCATCTGGCCACATGGCCAGCCTGCTCTAGACCAATTCTGCAACCACATCAATTCCATACACCCAACCATCAGGTTTACCATGGAGGTCGAAAAAGATGGCAAACTACCCTTTTTGGATGTCTTAATTAAAAGGAGACATGATGGTTCAATGAGCCACTCTGTTTACAGGAAAGCTACCCATACAGATGCTTACTTGAAACCGGATTCCCATCACCATCCATCCCAGAAGAACTCCCTCATCAAGACTCTATACCATAGAGCCCAATGCATTTCCGACCAGGAACACATTACCAGTGAACTCAAGCACGTACACCAGGCACTCAGGGCTAATGGTTACACCGACCACACAATCCGCAAAGCCATCACTCCAGTCATGAAGAAGGATCCTCTTGTGGAGCCACTCAAAACCATCACCTTACCCTACATTGCAGGGGTCACTAAAAAGATATCCAAAATCCTGAATAAACACAAGATCCAGGTCCGATTCAACACAGTACATAAAATCCGTGATCTAGTTCCATCTGTAAAAGATGCTGTTCCAGACATACAGTACCCGGGCGTTTACAAACTAAAGTGCCTCTGTGGTAGTAGCTACATTGGAGAAACCAAACGACATATCTCGGACCGCATCCGCGAACATAAAGCAGACTTGAAACACGGTAGAACGAACTTCTCTGCCGTGGCAGATCACTGTTATAATTCAGTGGGCTCACATGACATTGACTTCTCCAAGACGGAGGTTCTTTGCAAACCAACCGGCTACCATGAGAGATTCGTTCATGAGGCCATTCACATATACAAGCACAGAGACAATTTCAACCGAGAAGATGGATTCTGGCTTAGTAACCATTGTAAAGATGTTTTAAACCATTTCCGTTCTTAATTAATTGTATTTTACGATGACCTTCAGACCGCAGCTCTTTCGCTGGCATTGACTCTTAATACCTCTCACACCACGTTTAATGGTATGGTTTACAACATGGAGTATAACAGCGCCTCGCAGCTGTCTCTCTCCCCCTCCTCTGTTCCGACCATGGATGAACTCGTCCGTCTGAACGGGGCCCGTAGCTATCCGTGTTGCTAAAGTTGAGGGTAAGAATCCACCCATTTTTTCGCCATATAGCATTGTGATCTATAACGACTTATTGTTGGTAGCTTAGCTGATTGGAGAATATATAGAGTTTATTGATAACAATGAGATAATTAATATTTTAGTTTTTTATTGGTTCACTATGTAGTATTCATTATATATTGTAGTGTATACCCGGTTACTGTGAATAGCTCAGATGTGTAGGCTTTGACTTCAACATAGCCATTTCTGTGACCAGTCACAAGCTAATCACTCAGTTATTTCAATGCTAAATTCTCCTAGTTATTTCAATGCTAAATTCTCCTGTTTGATTTGTACTAGGTGTCTCTGTGGATGTGTAGGCTTTGACTTTAACATAGCCATTTCTGTGACCAGTCACAAGCTAATCCCTCAGCTAATTCAATGTTAAATTCTCCTGTGTGATATGTAAACCCCTTTGTCAAGGTGCCTCACTTCTCTAAACCAGCTTAAAAGATGCTACGAATCTTAACAACGTTCATTGAAGCTCTGTCGTCCCGACAGGTTTGTTCCTTCCACCTGAAGAAGGCCACTTGTGTTGTGGCCGAAACGTCGTGAGAATTTTATTGTGTTCTTTTATTATTTTATTCTCATTCTACGTGACTTTACCGAAAGAACCAAAGAAGATTAATCCTTGCAGTCACGAAAGCTTTAAATCGAAATTTAAATGTGGTGCATGGGCATGTCTTATGAAGTGAGCCATATTTTGCCACTCCGCGGTCCTGCCTCTGCTGTCCCGTATATTTTTGTGTTCCATGCCAGCGTGCTGCATTATCCAAGAGCACTCCATTCCCATGGTTACCCATCTGTCCTCGGCGTCCCCTCTCCCCCCGAGCCTTGCTCCACCTCTTCCTCTCACTTCAGCGCCAACTCCATCCCTTCTGTTCAACTATGTCATCCTTCATTCCCTCTCCCACCGTGCCAGTTCCCTTTAATGCCCTGTTTGTGTTCACATCCTCAAAAGCTCATTGTCTTCACACTCGTGCTGTCCTGCTGTGATGCCTCTTTCTTTAAACGGCTTGTCTTTCCAATTTCCTGGCCCGCTCTGTCTACCTTAAGGGCACCACGGTGGCGAGATGTTAACTACCTCGGCGAGTATGCAGGAGGTGGTGGGTTCAATCACGAACCTGACGCCTGCTATATATTTGGAGTTTGCATGTTCTCCCCGTGGTCGCCTGGATTTTTCTCCGGGTCCTCCAGGTTTTCCCTCTGTGTTTGAGAGTATTTGGCTGCAATAAATGTGTGGCCAGGTCACTTCTGGAAAAGAGCTATATAGCTCAGTGGGCTTTACCTGGGGTAAAATAATAATGGCTCTCCCATCATTGCCTTGCTCTTTTCCCGTAGTTGTGATCTTTAAATGGGTTATCTTTTCTGTTTCCTGACCCAATAATTGCCCCTCCTGTCCCCACTGAATCAAAATTGCAGCCTCTTTCATAACCTGCTCTCATTGGGCATCACACCTGCACAAGAACTAATTTCATCACCTGGTTTCCTTGATCGATGGGGGTTTTTTTCGGATTAGTTCCATTCATTGGCTGTCACTCCCATCATCCCCTACAGTCATGACGTGTTCTGCCCAAGCCCACTTGTCTAGACACAGTTTGAGGGCATTAACCTGCGTATCTTCTGTCATCCACGTGTCGCCTTGTTCTGCCAGCGGAATTCAAAGCACGCATCCCACAGTTTTTTTTAATTCAACTTTCTTCAACGATGACCTGTGCTTCTGAGCCATACAGTCACAGCAGGCAAATGCATTCTGATTCAAACAAAGGTTATCCGGGCACATTGCAATGCTGCTCTTCATGAGTAAGTTCAGTTTCCCGATATTGCTGTTTCTCAGGGGGTTCGTTCAATGGGCAGAGCCCGACAGAGCGCTTCCCCCCACCACTGAACGACCTGTTAGCGCAGAGAGAGCATCGTCCCCGGAGTTCATTGTCTGAGCGTTTAGGCAGGTGCTTCGGATCGTTTAAGGATCTGATTTGGTGGTGAATTTCCACCATCCCGAGACGATCCAACGCGGCCACATAAATCAGAGCTCTCTCTCTCTGACCATGGAATGCACCCCAGTTGCTTCCCCACAAAATATATTGTCAGTTGTTTAGCAAGCGTGGTGTACGTGAGCTTTGTTTATAGTTTATTTCTCATTTTGAGGTCCACTTTGCAGCCTTTTTCTACGGTTTTACTTAACTTGATTCCTCTGTCGTGGTCAAACCTTGTAATTAAAATTTCGTCCACTTCCCGTTGTCCAATCAATTCCACATGTTGCACACGTACTCAGATCTGGTGACAATGCATGCCTGTATCAAAATCGGCATCAAGTAATAAATTACTGTAATTCGCTACTTTAAAGCAATTTACATTTTGTATGGACGCCTTATTTATATATATATTTGTGTGTAGGTCAAAAACGCCGCGGTCCCTAAACGGTGGAATCGACTGGCACAAAAAGTAAGCGCCGCGTATCTCAGGCGCCATTGACGTACTTCTCGACCGCGAGTTAAACGAAGTTGTTAATAAAACCGTTGTTTAAAAAAACAACTATTTTAAAGGAGTTTATTAATAATTATTTGACATTTCATTTCAATAGTGGAATATATTTTTTTAAATAAGTTTGTATGTTATTCGACATGTAAATGTCTCAAACTATGTCTACATAATAATTTTCATGAGATCAAATTTGCATGCGATTATCGATTTATCACAACGATGGTAGATAATGTACAGTATTCACATACCAACTGAGATTGCTCACACGATAGAGTGGTTTTGCCGGCTTTTTTGTAATATTTTTCGACGGTAAATCGCTACGGTCCCTTAGCGCGTTGAATCAGCTGGTGGCGGCTGAGCGATCAACCTCCGCGCTCCGGGCACCAACCAACCCACATCTTCGACGACAAAGTAACTCGGATTTAATTATTTGTGCAAAATAATAACAATAATAATTATAATTAAATAACGACGGGTATAAGTGTCGCTATACACCCATTATATAAGTTGATGTCGTGTGTTTGTTCGCGATGCTTACGTTATTTTTCGCCACGGTCATTCCGCCTACGCAGTGTTAAAACTGTGCGGTCGCCTTGAGGCACAATTGGTAGAAGTCAACTTGATGGACTTGAATTGCGAATTAGTGTCGCGACAATAATTATTCCGTGCTGTCACAATCTACTGCTGGATGTTGGTCACCATGGTGGGTTGGGGGGGGGGGTGTTTGCCCATACTTCACCACGCTGGTCAATCCGCGGATTTGGTTAAAGGGCAGGGCCCACGTGGTTGGGGTTCTGATATCGCTCGCCACTGATTGAGCCGTGCCCTGGAATCGAACTCAGGTGGCCGGCGTTTTTAATGTATATATGGTTACGTTGCAAGGTGTCTAAATGTGCAGCCTGTGACGAAACCACCGGGTGCCCTGATAGCGGTATGTTACCTACCTCGCCTGGTATGCAGGAGGTCTTGGGTTCGTTCCCGACCCTGACGCCTGCTGCTGCTGTATATTTGGAGTTTGCGGAGTCTCTCTCTTCCCGTAGTCGCGTGGATTTTTCTGTATTGAACCGGACCAAAAAAAAAACGCCTGCACAGCGTGGCAGGGTCCTTATCCAGCAGTGGATTCACCCTCTATATCTCCTCCCTTGCTCCTGCCCCCTCTCTTGCCTATATAGCCTCTTGTTACAAGCAGCCCTTTTGCCCACTTCAGCAATTGTTTCCTGCTGTGGTTGTGCCCGAAACGTAGTGATTTGATGAATTTTATTTTATACCTATGTGACTTTCCCGAAAGAACCAAATAGTATGAAAATTAATTGTGTGAACGTCAAATTGCCTCTGCTCAAACAACGCAATGAGGGCAGTGCTCATCGCCATTGGCATTCCCTAACCAGTGTTGGAAATTCCACATTACCATGACAGGATCCTTCCACAACCCAGACAACTGTAGCTTTCTCACAAAGTGGCACTGTACTTATTTGTTCCACTTCGGAAGGACGTTAGGCCTACTCAACACGGATTTACACTCACAACGCTCCTCTTGGGAGCTGCATGCTCTTACCTCAATGCCACCAGGAAAAGGAAGGGTTGCCACCTATCCTGGTATTCCAGGATCGGCCTCCTAGTGAAGGGTCTCAGTCTTTGTAATTTGCAAAGTCCACTACTCAAGATAATACATTTACATGCAGTTCTCTCTTCTAGTATTGTGATATATTCTGTCCCTGTTTATTGTACCTCACAAGTGGCTACCCTGAGGCCAGTTTATTAACGTAAGGAGTGATAAATATCCCCTAGAGCAGAGGTCCCCAACCTTTTGGCACCAGGGACCGGTTTCGTGGAAGACAATTTTTTCACGAACCGGGGGGGGGGGGGTCATCATTGGGTCTTTCCCCCTTTTCAAGAAGCTCTCCAGCAACGTTTGTTTTTTTACTCATTGTGGCGACTAGGGGTTAGAGCTTGTGGGCTTTCCAAAACTGTGACTGAGACAAGTGCGCAAGGCGGGAAAGAGGCGCGGATGGAAGTGGTAAATAAAATAATGGGCGGGCCACGCGTGGACTCACCGCTCACCTCCTGCTGTGCGGCCCGGTTCCTCAAGGTTTTTATTCAATTGCGGTATAGACCAGATGTATTTTTGTCCAATCACAGTCCTTAGGTTGCAAGTGGTCCTCTCTAATTCAGTCATTGAAATATGCAGGGAGATGTTGCTTCGGTTGTTGCATAAGATTAGCACAATAGCACCAAATTCCTTGCAACAGACAAGTACCCAGTTTTTTTGTAAGATTAGGGGGTTTTATGTCGTGGCTTAGAGTAAAGAGTTAGGGTTTAAGTTACGGGTTAGGATTAGGAATTAAAAGCTTGGATTAGAGGTTAGAGCTAGGACTTAGGATTAGAAGTTCAAGTTATGGTTTAGAGGTTACAGACAGTGGACTGATATTCTTGCCCTGCATTTGCATGGACATTAGACACTTAAATGGTAACTAATGGTTAGGATGTAATTTATCAGCAGAAAAACTTGCCGCTGCCATTTGAATGTGGATTTACACCTTCGCCTACTTGCTGCCAGAGGAAATGAATGCCGTCGATTGCTTACTTGAGTAAGGAATCCCTTTGAATTAACGTTGGTGTCCCAGATGGCGTGCGTAGTGGCCTCCCCGCAGCTGGAGTCGAGCGGGGATTTCCTGGCATGGCTGGAGACGCAGGGCGTGAACGCGGAAGTGGCCCGAGCCATGGACTCGGAGCTGGGCATCCGGGACTACGGGGTCCTGTGTGCCTGCGTCGGAGACGGCCTCGTGCAGGCCGAGCTGCTGGCCACGGCGCGCGACCGCCTGCCCTTCGGCTTCTACGCCGTGCTGCGGCAGGTGGTGAAGGCCCTGCAGGATGCTAAGCACCACGACGCTGGGACGCCGCGCTGGGACGATGCCGCCGCTTCCTCCCCTGGCGATGTGATGCTGGGAGGCCTGGTGGACGTGCTGCTCACGCTGTTCAGCGGCTTGAGCCGGGAGCTGCTGTTGTCTGTACAGAGGATGGGAAACATTGATAACAAGAGAACGTGTCCTGCTGGCTCACCTTCAACCGCTTTGGTTGGCCATCCTGAGAACATTGCGATGAATGAAAATAATGATTACACACCAAACGGTAATTATATCCTCTCAAAACCAGACTATTTGGGGAAATAATCTTTTCAGTTTCAGCAGATACCTGCAAACTACAAACAAAATAATACATGGCTTAATTTTAACTACATTTACAATCAATTAACATTGAATATATTGAAATAACAATAACTTAATAAATCTTTACTTAAATCTTTCGTGACTGCAGGAATTCATTCTTTGGGTCTTTTCGGTAAAGCCACGTAGATAAAAAAAATAATAAAAATTTCACGACGTTTTGACCGCAACACAAGCAATCGTCATCAGGTGAAAAAATAGCGAGAGAACTGCTGAGGCAGGATGTGAAAAAGCTTTGAGATGGGTGTAGCCCAAGCAAGGGTCATAAGCGACGTGGGCAGAGCTAGTGATGAAATCTGCATGTCAATGTAAGATCTGAGTGCTGAGCTACTTCCACGACCATGAAGCTGCGGAGGTGGCCATTTTATTGTGAGAGCTAGCATGTCAATATAAGATCGTAGAGCCACCGCCACATCAAGGAAAACGAGCAACGGTGGCTGTGTTAGACATTTAACCTGTGAATGTAAAGACATTTAACCTGTTAATGTAACACCAGAGAGTCGAAAATAACTATTAAACTACTAAACATCACTGCCATTTATGACTTAACCTGGTTAATAACGTCCTTCCAATTATTGCTCAACCGAGACGATGGGTACAAACTGAGCAATCGTTGGAAGGACGTTATTAACCAGGTTAAGTCATAACTGGCTGTGATGTGTAGTAGTTATTTTCGACTCTCTGGCGTTACATTAACAGGTTAAATGTCTCACTAACAGCCACCGTTGCTCATTTTCCTTGATGTGGCGGTGGCTGTACGATCTTACATTGACATGCTAGCTCTCACAATACAATGGCCACCTCCGAAGCTTCGTCGTCGTGGAGGTAGCTCAGCTCTCCGATCTTACATTTACATGCAAATTTCTTCACTAGCCCAGCCCACTTCGCTTATGACCCTTGGGCTACACCCATCTCAAACCTTTAGAACATCCTGCCTCGGCAGCTCTCTCGCTATTTTTTTCACCTGATGACGATTGCTTGTGTTGCGATCGAAACGTCGTGATATTTTTATTATTTTTTCTATCTACGTGGCTTTACCGAAAAGCCCACAGAATAATCACTTCAGAAATAACTAAATATTTACAATTACCTTTTACAGTTTCAAAATACAAAAAATACGTGCGGTTTAATTCTCATCACTGTGATGCAGAGGTGGAAGGATGTGGTTCACTGGATGTGGAAAGCTGAAGATATTTTACGACAGGCTTTACATTTTGTTTATTTACAAAATGTAATTTTAAAGTTCAAAAAGCAAGAGTACACCTAGCATAGACAATTACTCAGCTTTAGAATGACCAGTGCACATACGCACACCTTTTCCTACTAAACTAACTTAATTAGTGCACAAACAGTGTTACGGTCAGAGTTCTATTCGTAATTTTTTTGTTAATTTATCAGTGGTGATTTAAAGTAGCCTTTGACTTACTCCAAATTCTAGGTTACTCGAGTCTGGGTTTGAGAGGTTTTACTCTGTGGTGTATGGATTTAGCAACACATCTGTACATTAATTATTTGATATCACATCTGGCATTAATATGTAAAGGAATACTTTAGTTTTGGGAAATGAAGCTCCTGGCGCATTGTGATTTTATGCAGACGAGGATGGAGAAAACTTAATTTCAGACGTGGGAGGTTCGGACGCTGTGGACGCTATGGACGCTGTGGACGCATCGTCTTCAATAAAATTGGAGGCCCTTGAAGGTAAAGCCAAATTCTGTGTGTATGTATGTTGAAATTCTTCCGCCACCGTACTTAGCCAACCATGCTAATCGAAGTCCAAGTTTGACATTTTTCCCTTCACTTAAATATCACGGAAATATTTGCAGTCGTATCATAGGTATTGTTTGTAGTTCATAATCGTTAGCCATGATCAATCCATTTCTGGGTGAAGGCTTTCGTAAGTCGTCACCATACGTCACTATCTTGTAATGGAAAATCCATCTAGCATCTGCACACAAGATTATTTAATTGCTGCATCTCCATGGTGGACGTCATCTCGGACGTGGTCCCTCCTTTGGCTACCGCTCTTTTTGGTCTCGACCAATGGCCCTTATCCGCTTTAGCAGAGTGTACTGCCCAAGCCCACTTTTCTTGACGACGCCCACACACGTCATCAGTTTTTATTCATTACGTCATCGGAACGGCAAAGGGTTAATGACGCATTTTTATGGTTTTCCCCCATCAAAGGTGCTTGTGCAATTGAAGATGATTCAGGGTTCATCATACAAGATGTGGTTTCTTCAAACGCTGACAACGTTGGTTCATGTTCACAGCTGCAGCATCAGAATCCGCATCAGAAAACTGGAGGTAAAATGCAAAGAAACTTTAAAGCAGAAGAGATGCAAGACATGTCCCCGGGTGAATTGCTTATGCCCAATCCCCTAAAGACTCAACACTTCATCGGGCAACAAGAATGCCCGAATGGTATAGAGGATTTTCCAATCGATGGGCAAGTTCCTGCTGCTGATGAGCCCGATGCATCGGACAACCAGCTTTACATGTTAATGGGTGCGACTTCCCGTTCGCCAAAATTAAATGTGACTGCTAAGTCGGCGAATAAGCCATACCAGTGCACGGTGTGCAAGAAGAGCTTTGCGTGGGTCTCGCTTTTGAAGTACCACCATCGCATACACACGGGAGAGAAGCCGTACCACTGCAAGATGTGCAACCGGTCCTTTGCTCAGTCTTGCAATCTGAAGGTCCACATGCGCACGCACACAGGGGAGAAGCCGTACCAGTGCAGGTTCTGCAACCAGAGCTTCGTCTGCAGCGGGAGCTTAAAGTCGCACATCCGCGTGCACACGGGAGAGAGGCCGTACCGGTGCGATATTTGCAACAGCTGCTTCTCGCGGAGTCATCACTTAAAAGCTCACCAGCGCACGCACAGGCCTTAAGCAAAAAAATTACCGGCGGAAGAAATGTGACGGTTGCTTTGCGCGTAATAGATTTTACATGTTTTCCTTTTTTTTTTTATACCAATTTTGCTATTATTGTCATCTCATGAGGCAAAGCATACAAGTGGAAACCTTCGTGCCAGAGATTGGACAGTTTTTAAGCAGATAAAATCCCTTCCTGTGACCAATGGTCCACACCAGTAGAGGGTAGGGAGCACTTTCCCTTCCATATTTCCAGACAGTCAAAAGCAAATTTAATTTAGCCAATTTTAAGTGCAGAACACAATTTGATGATGGATTTATTTTGCTGCAGTTATTGGTGACCAGACCGAGACCACCAACTCGCGACACGTGGGAACTCGATTTAATCATGAGTGGATAAAAACCTGGATTTTAACCCACGAACTAAGTGCAGCCAGCTCAACTACCCAGCCACCTCGCATAATTATCATTTAAAAGCTCACTTGGGGCACCCACATTGAATATAGGTTTTCATGATGAAATGTGTTCCTGTATAAAGTTTGCATGGTGATGTGTAACGTATACTAACTATGCAGCTGTGTTTAAATAAAAGCATTACACCCAATAATAACCCCTTTTTGGTTGTGGAATTTTGTACAAGACTTCCACGTGTTCATCCAACCGGCAAACATAAAACATTTACTGTCACAACAAGATCAATGTGCACACAAATTGCATGCTACCGGTCCCTTTTAAGAAACGACAGTTCTGCAATCCATTTCCGTGCAGACATTTAATGTGTAGCCAGTGTTTTTTTTTTCCCCCATAGCCCATGACGGTAAAGCGCCACCACGCCTTGCCTATTATTGGTGTCGCCGAGCGTTGCCCTGGAAAGCGACAGAATGAATCTGTGAATATGGACGCCTAAATTATTATCATGTCATGTAGGTGTGTCGCCCCCAAATGAGATTCTCCTGGGCGTGTGCTTGCCCACCTTGGGAGTTACGGAACAGGAATATAAATAATAGTTCCAATGGCATGCTCAACTCCATGCTGAATCCCACACTGAAAACCTACACTCGTATTCTATTGTACTGTAATCGATGCGATTAATGTGCAGCGACTACGGAATATACACTGCATTGATTGGTTATCGTGTGGCATTGCTTGCAATTGGTGAGATTAGGTTCGTGCACGCACAATCGATTTAAATGTCACTAATTCTACCGTGCCACATTGCAATGTCTCGTTTATGTATCTGTATGATCTTCACATTTAAAAAATATATTACACCCCCCCCCCCCATCAGCCTTTTCAGAGTATATAATTTCAGCAACATTGATTGCAAGACATGCAATAATATTTGGGATTGTTATCGATGTAACTGTCTCATCAGCACATGATGTGTGATTGGGTGTGAGTGGTGTCAATGGAACTGGTAAACATAACGCGACAACCATAATACAAATCAACAAGATCAACGTGCACGCAAATGCAAGAGACCGTGTGGTGCCACCGCAGCGGAGCAGCTCGGCCGGCGCTACCCTCACCTTGCACCCTCCCCCCCCCCCACGAACGCACACACGCCCCACTAAACACACATGCACCCCCGTAGGGTCTCGAGGAGGGATCACCTGGTGCGATGGGTTTCACCCGAGGACCCCATTGACAGGGACGTCCACGGTTTCCCCGGACCAGGAAATTGGCTGAGCCCCCCAGACTGGATTCCATGGTGGCTCCCCCAAAAGGGGGGCATAGAGCTTTACAAGCCGGCCGATATGAAGCATACACAACACGGGGGGGGGGGGGGGGGGGTGGGACCTCAAGGCCAGCACCGAGCAGCAGTGTAAACAGTGGGGTGGGAGGGAAAAACCCCTAGGCAGATAAGAGTTGATTTAAGTTGGAGGGAGCGAGGGGATTATCGGTGAGTCAACCGCGGGGAACGCAGGTACAGAGACAATGGGAAGGGGGGGGGGGTGACGCGACCCCCCCCAACGGTCAGAGCGCTCAAAACATCCACAAAGAGGATTCGATTGGATGCGC
Organism: Petromyzon marinus; assembly: GCF_048934315.1. Lineage (NCBI taxonomy): Eukaryota > Metazoa > Chordata > Hyperoartia > Petromyzontiformes > Petromyzontidae > Petromyzon > Petromyzon marinus. The sequence goes on along the minus strand of NC_133667.1, from coordinate 14,051,646 downwards.
AGGATGATGTCACATGACCCGGGGGTTAACAGGCTTTGGGAACATAAGGGGGGAAGGAGGGCAAATTGGATCAGAGTCCTTCTGGAGTGGGAGAGAATACCAGCCGCCCTCAGCGTCCGTGAGACGCCTGCAGGGTGCAGCTGAAAACGATTGCCCAGGCAAAGTCTCCGAGGCGGGCATCTTCCCCAACCCCCATCGTGCAGCTGAAGAGGTGAGTAGGTACGAGGGGGGGGGGCAAGTCAGCCCAGCTCGAGCTTGGAGGGTAAACGCACTCTGCGACGGCTCGGTGATAGGAGGTTAGGCGCTATCCGAAGGGTGCTGGCTGAAGGGGGCCATAAACAGGGGTCCCCTATTCGCTCCGGGAAATAAATCTTAGCACAGACTGACGTGGTGCATGTGTGCATGTGAAGAGCGGTGGGACAGCGATTGGCGTACGACGGTGTGTGGGTGACTATAAATCAGTGTGGGTGTGACGCGCGCGAATATTAAAATATAAACGGCTGCCCGCGCCAGCGCGTGTCTATGCGCGCACCGCAGTGTTAGCTGTGAGACACAGGCGAGTGTCACTAGTGTCTGTGCGTGCACCGCAGTGTTAACGGTGAGACACGCGCGAGTGTCACTAGTGTCTGTGCGTGCACCGCAGTGTTAACGGTGAGACACGAGCGAGTGTCACTAGTGTCTGTGCGTGCACCGCGGTGTTAACGGTGAGACACGCGCGAGTGTCACTAGTGTCTGTGTGTGCACCGCAGTGTTAACGGTGAGACACGCGTGGGTGGGTGGGTGGGGGGCGCGCGCGAGCGCCGATTAATTTATTAATATCCGGACCGCACGGGAGCGGTCGCCTTGTTGACACAACAGCTGAGTGGAAATTATTAATTAAACCCCACACAGCGGCGAGTCAAAAATTACGTAATCCACGCGGTTAGGACGCGCGAGGAGGGGGAGGAGGTCGGCCCCCACCTAATGGGGAGTGAAGGGGGGGGCATTAGCCCCCACCAAGTAGACGTGGCGACCCCCCCCCTGCTTGTGGTGAGGGAGGGGGGGATCGGCCCCCACATAGTGGGGAGTGGGGGGGGGGGGCATCAGCCCCCACAAGCACTCTCTTTGACGAATAAACGTTTAGTTCTGCAAAATGCATTTTTGTGCAAAGACATTTAAGGACACGCCTTGGCATATAGCATATCTTAATATATTCGTCTGATTTCCATGTCAAAAAAAATGTTAAGGTAAAAAAACTAGTTTCATTTGCATACATTAATTTGACCACAGAATTAATCAAATTTGATCTACTAAAGAAAAGTGGGTGCCTTGCATTAAGAAAATTAAACATCGAAAGGAGACCGCCCACGTTTATTGAACATGTCAAATTTGAAAAATGTTTGGGTCAAAATAATGTATAGTGTCTGCATTGAAAAACACGTTTTTTTACCTAGATTAATGTTATTCTTGTAAAAATAAATATGCATATGTACATATTCATTTTAAGATCACAATAATTCTAAAATAATTGAAATAGCGCAAATTAAGTAAAAAACATCCTTTTGGTAAAGTCACGTAGATAGGTTCAAAGAAAAAAACTATGACATTTCGAACGCAACACAAGCGGTCGTCATCAGGAAAAGGGGGTTAGGTTCTAAAGGAAAACTGTTTCTAAAGGTTTAAAATCGGCGTAGCCCAAATGTCAGCAGCATGGGTGGGGCAGCTAATGTTAATGTAAGTGATGGGCGGCGACCGCGATTGGCGGTGGATTTCCACCAATTGAAGGGCTGCCAGGTTACAATTTGCATGTTAATGTAAGATCGGTGAGCGGCCTCCACGGCGAGCGCACTGAGGTGGCTATGTTAATGTGAGAAATTAGCATGTTAATGTAAGATCGCAGAACCACCGCTACATCGAGGTCGACGTGCGGAGGTGGCTGTGTTAGTGTGAGAAATTTAACCTGTTAATGTAAAATCGGAGAGCCAAAAATAACAACTAACATCGGAAGGTGGCAGAATGGAAACATCACAGCCAGTTATGATTTAAACTGGTTGATAACGACCTTCCAATGATTGCTAAGTGTGTACCCATCTTCTCGGTTGAAATTGTGTTTGTGTCTGTATATATGGATGGCTCCATGAACGAATCTTTGTTGATAGCCAGTGGGTTTGCAAAGTACCTTCGTCTTAGAGAAATCAATTTCATGTGAGCCCACCGCATTAAAGCAATGATCAGCCACGGCCGAGATATTGGTCCTACCGTGTTTCAGATCTTCCTTTTGTTCACGAACACGGACAAGGACATGTCGTTTAGTTTCCCCGATGTAACTACTGCCGCAGACACAGCATAGTTTGTAGACGCCGGGGTATTACATGTCAGGGATCACATCCTTCACAGATGGGATCAGATCACGAATTTTATGTAGTTTGTAGACGCCGGGGTATTGCATGTCAGGGATCACATCCTTCACAGATGGGATCAGATCACGAATTTTATGTACTGTGATCGCCCATCCAATGACTATCCAGGATGAACACCCACTTAGTTTTTTAGATCTGGCACATTCTGGATTGGTTTGATCAAACTTCAGCGGGCTCAGGTTTTTGTCAAATCTTCGCGGTCCCTAGGTTTAAAGGGGCAGTGCACTGCTGTACGAGTGCCACCGGTAACATCAACAGCAGCGACAGCACCAACAACTGCGACATCATCATCATCATCAGTATCATCAGGTACAGCAAGTACAACATCATCTCCAGCACCATCAACCACAAGATCATCAGTATCATCATCATCATCATCAACTACAGTAACATCAACTAAAGCATCATCAGTATCATCATCAGCTACAGTAACATCAACTACAACATCACCATTCCAGCACCATCAACTACAACAGCATCAACGTCATCATCTACAGCACCATCAACTGCAACATCTCTCTACAGCAACATCAACTACAACACTATTATCTGCTACAGCACCATCAACTACAACATCATCATCGACAGCGCCATCAACATCATCATCTACAGCAACATAAACTACAACATCATCATCTACAGCACCATCAACTGCAACATCTCTCTACAGCACCATCAACTACAACAGCATTATCTGCTACAGCACCATCAACTACAACATCATAATCTACGGCAACATCGTCAACTACAACAACATCATAATCGGTGTCATCATCAGCGACATCGATCGATATCAACGACAACAGCAAGAAGAGAATCGCCATCATCAGCGACACGATCTCGGTAAACACAACTCGCAATGTGCTCGTCGGCGATTGATCTCAATGAGGTGTTAAGGGGCCGTCCATAAATGACGTCATGCGATTTTTGACGATTTTTGACCCCCCCCCCCCTTCATCACACGGCCTCACAAAAAGTCAGGCCCCCCCTTTACATATGACGTCACAAAGCTCTGCCACCCCCCCAAAAAAAAACACATGCTTCAAATCTCTTTAAACTATTGTCATTGTAGTGCGTATTTAATGTGGCGCTGCACTCTGATGTAGGATAAAACATTTATTTGAAAGTCTATTTAATTAATTAGAACGTGTTGTCTATATTTTTTTTAAGTTGCGCATTATGACGTGACATCACATTTCTCAACCCCCCCCCCCCATCGTCACACATCGTCACAAATATCTGACCCCCACCCCCTAGGTGCGTGACGTCATTTATGGACGGCCCCTAATAGTTTGTCATCTCCCTCTTTTCCGAAAATTTTCAACCCTTAATTCAAGCGCAAACGACATTCGTTCTTTGAGTGAGTGACTTTGTTTGAATGCCACCAGCTACCCATGTTGTTTATAATAACACGCGTGTTCAGTACAGCGTTGTATGCCTGCGAGACATAGGACATTAAAACAAAGACTGGCAGAGATAAGAAGATGATGATATTTATTCAAATGTATTATTGCGCCATTCCATCCTCGGATCCCAATTCGCATTGCATGGAAAGCAGGAACCAAAAACAGAACCAGGGGCAACCGACCAGACGAGAGAGGGAAGGCCACTTTAAAGAGATGGGGTTTTCAAAGCAGACTTAAATCTATCTACCGACTCTCATTGCCCCTGGTTTCAAGTGGAAAAGCGTTCAATAGCTTGGGGTGCCACGCTAACAAAAAGCCCGATCGCCAAAAGAACACAAACCTAAAGACCTGGGAGTGCTGAGCAGTTGGAGATGAGAATATCTTAAGGACCTTGGTAGAATATATAAATGTATTAGTTCATGCAAGTAACTTGTGGTGGCGAGCCCTTTTAAAGCCTGTTAATAGCAGTATCTTAAAATCCACTCGAAATTTGACCGGTAGCCAATGAAGAGATGAGAGGACCCGGGTGTAATGTGCTCCCGCAATGGTGTAACGTTGGTGTTAAGGGGCCGTCCATAAATGACATCACGCACCTAGGGGGGGGGGGGGGTCAGACATTTGTGACGATGTGTGACAACGGGGGGGGGGGGGTTGAGAAATGTGACATCACATCAAAATGCGCAACTTTAAATAAATATAGACAACACTTTCTACTTAATTAAATCAACTTTGTAATAATTTTTTTCTCCTACAACATCAGCATGTGGCACCACATTAAATACGCACTACAATGACAATAGTTTAAAGCGATTTGAAGCATGTTTTATTTTCAAAATGGAAATATGGTTTTGGGGGGGGGAGGGGCAGAGCTTTTTGACGTCATATTTGAGGGGGGGTCTGAGTTTTTGTGGCGCCGTGTGACGAAGTGGGGGGGGGGGGGGTAAAAAATCGTCCAAAATCGCGTGACGTCATTTATGGACGGCCCCTATATAGCTCTTTTTCAGAACCAGCCTGGTCACAAATGATAGCTCAACGAAGTGGCTTATCATGTGGAAATTTTATAGCAGCAAAAATAGTCTAAACGCAGAGGATCTAGAGAAAAATCCACTCAACTACGGGGAAAACATGCAAACACCCTATAAATACAGGTGTCAGAGTCGGGATCGATCCGACGACCTCCTGTATGCCCAGGCAAGGGAGTTAACATCTCGCCACCGTGGTGCACCTTTGCATAGTTTTACAACGTGTTTTAAAAGTTTCCACTGACTCAGAGATCCTGAGATCGCGTGGAAGAGAGTTCCAGAGCCTTGGGGCCACACGGGAAAAATCTCGGTCGCCCATCACCAAAATAAGCCTGTATGACCTGGGAACGCAGAGAAGATTTGCATCCCCAGATCTTTCGAGACCTTGAGGGGGATGTATGAGTACAGCATATCTCTGAGGTCAGAATATACCGGAGGAATCTCATGAGCTATAAAGCTATTTTGCACAGATGCCCAATTAGGCTGGGGGCAAGGTTGATTCAGAGCTTTGTATGTTAGCAATAGGATTTTAAACTGAATTCTACATGAAACTGGAAACCAGCGCAGAGACACCAACATGGGTGTAATGTGATCTGAAGGCGCTCTGGTAAGCACCCTTGCAGCCGCATTCTGAGCAATGCTTCAGATTGTTAAACACCAGTAGTCGATGCAAGTTGAAATTAAGGCATCGGCCAACTGCTTTGCATCTAAAGCAGATAGAAGGGATCAGATACGGGAGACATTCCCAAAATTGAAAAATTAAGCATTTGTGATCTCTTTAATATGAGCCTCGAAGGGCAGTGTGAGACCACATATGACCCCTAGATTTCTGATTTCCTGTGCCGAACCGATGACCTGGCTATCCGTGGTATTGTTGAATAGAGCAGCTTTTTGAAGTTTGTTGGGGGAAATGATGATCTAATATCGCCTCCGTTTTAACCGCGTTGAATTGGAGGAAACAAAACGTGACATAATATAGGTTTTTTTTTGGGTTAGATCGCGTTAACATATAAATGTGTCGTAAAAACCCACCACCACCCGACACAGACAACTAGTAAGGGTTGTCACGTAAACAGAATATGACAATTCGTCACTAGTACAGCACACCGGTGTGTTGAAGAGCTAAGCCACAACATTTACAATTCGAAACGTTTAGCCAGTAATGACAACTAGCTTCATCAGGCGACAGCCAGATTTGTGCCAATTAGTTACTACTTCAGCCCACACTGTGTGTTGGAGAGTAAATCCACAACATTAACAATTTGAGTAATTACATCCAGCATAATTATTACATCCAGCATAAATTCTGCCGATATCGCCCGATGATGTTGTAATTACCAGTGAAACGTCACAGTACTCAAATTGTAAATGTTGTGGATAACTGATTGGCACATGTTGTTCACGTGACAAACCTTACTGGTTGGCTTCGTCGAGTGGTGGCAGGTTAACGACACATTTATACTGACGCGATCTAACCCAAACACCTTTTATTATTAAATAATATTGGTCGCGAAACGCTGCTACGTGTTAAACCAATTTAAGGAAGTTTTTTTTGCTGCGTCCAACTTTTGATGGAAGCCAGCGCCAAAGTGAGCATAGAGGCAGATGAAGGGAGATTGGACTTCGTGTACAAGTACATTTGGGTGTCGTCGCACAACAATTAAAACTTTATGCTGAGATGTAGGGGCAGATGACCCAGTGGGACCATATACATACAAAACAGAGGAGGGCCAAAAACATATCCCTGAGAAACCCCAAATGATACGGCACTGGAGGAAGATTTCAAATCTCCCATGGATTCGAACGGTTCCCAATTAGTAAGATAAGACCTGAACTAAGGGATAGCAGTTCCTCGGACCCCCTGTGATGCATGCCAAGTGATCAATCATTATCCGTGGTATCTGTGTACAGAACTGGATAATTGATGTGCATCGTTGTGGGATGCAATTGCATGAATGACGATATATAAAATGAAATTATCATTAATGAAGAAGTCGTGATCGATAGTGTCAAAGGCTGAAGTGAAATCTAGCAACACTAGAATTCTGGTTGAGTCGGCAGCAATAAAAAGGTCATTCACCGCTTTAGCAAACAGCCATCTCAGTGCTCTGTCCACCCCTGGACCCATACTCTAATGGATCGAGCAAGTCAGGAGAGGACAGATGTTGGTTCCACTGCAAGGCAACAAGGTATTCGAGGACCTTGGATAGCAAGGGTGGATTGTGACAGCTGCAAGTTTGGAGGTCGAAGCGACAATATCAGAACTGAGAAATTGATTGCAAATTTTGATTTTTAGGCAGAGGAAATATGTATATTTTTAATTAATTTAGATATATAAATTACAGTTTTACAATATTTTTTAGATAAAACCTGAATATTAACCATGTCCCATCAGGATGGCGTGTGCAGTGGCCACCCCGGTGCTGGAGTCGAGCGGGGACTTCCCGGCGTGGCTGGAGGCGCAGGGCGTGAACGCGGAGGTGGCCCAGGCCATGGACTCTGAGCTGGGCATCCGGGACTACGGGGTCCTGCGCGCCTGCGTCAGGGACGGCCTCGTGCGGGCCGAGCTGCTGGCCGCGGCGCGCGACCGCCTGCCCTTCGGCTTCTACGCCGTGTTGCGGCAGGTGGTGAAGGCCCTGCAGGATGCCGAGCACCACGACGCCGGGACACCGTGCTGGGGCGACGCCGCCGCTTCCTCCCCTGGCAACGTGACCCTGGGAGGCCTGGTGGACGTGCTGCTCGCCCTGTTCAGCGGCTTGAGCCGGGAGCTGCTGATGTCCGTGCAGAGGCTGGGAGACATTGATAACACCGGAATGTGCGCTGTTGGTTCCCCTTCAGCCAAACCGGTCGTCTCCCCTGAGAACAGTGTGATGAATGAAATTGACGATTACACACTGAACGGTAAAGTTGTATCCTATTCGCTGAACTTATTAAACACGTGAATTTTTTTATTTAAATCAGGCAGTTGGTCGTGATATCTCAATCCTTATAGAGTAGTAGATCCTCTCAAAATCAGAGTAATTAACAGGACTTTTTTAGTTATGGGGGATGTCTGGAATTATGCAAATAATAAAATAATTCTTAAGGACTACATTTGAATGATATTTACACGAAATTAACATCTAATATATTCAAATAACTATTTACGAGTACATTTTTTTACAGTGTAATGCAAAATAACATCACTAGGTACAGTTTAACCGTTTAACTGGAGTCAACGTCACCTTAAAACAGAGGTGGAAGGCTTAAGGTTTACTGGTTGTGGAAGGCTGAAGAGAATTTCTGACAGGCTTGAATTTATTTTGTTTATTTGCAAAATGAATCTAAAATCAAAGTTGGGAAGAAAAAAAAGAAAACACCTGGTTAAGCACGAGGGGTTCCAAGTGAATGTATTCACCAAATTCCATACACCAGACAAGAACCCAGCTCTAGAATTACGAATTAACTTATGCACAACATTTCCTACCACGCTAGCATAACAGTGTTGTTTTTCTTATACTGTATATTTTATACTGCTTATTTTGTTGTTCTGCACCTACGATTAGCACGGTTAGCTACGTACGGTGCTACATAAGGTGCGAAAGAAGTTCAACATACATCAGTGATTATTCAAGTAGCCTTCTGGCTTACCCCAAATTTCAGCTTACTACAGGTTTTACTGTATGCTATGTGTGGATTTAGCAACACATCTATATGTTCATTATTTGATGTCAGTCTGGCATTAGCATATGAAGGAATGCTTAGTTTTGGAAAATAAAGCTGCTGATACATTGTGATTTTATGCAGACGAGGATGGCGAGGAATTGATTCCAGACATGGGAGATTCGAACGCTGTGGATGAATCATCTACAATTAAGACGGAGGCCCTTGAAGGTAAAGCCGAATTATAGAGTCCACGTTTGAACAATTTTTCCAATATTTGCAGTCATATCACAGATATGTTTCTAGCTCTTCATCATCACCATCAGCCATGATCAATCCACCGATGAGTTAAGGTTTTCGAAAGTCATCGCCATCTCTCAGAGTCTCGCGATGAAAGTCTATCAAACTCCTGCACACGAGATGATTTCATCACTGCATCTCCATGGTGGGCATCATATCGGATGTGTTGCCTGCTTTGGCTGCCACTCTTTTTAGCCTCGACCACCGGCCATTATACGCTTTAGCAGAGTGTACTGCCCAAGCCCATTCTTTTTTCCAGTAAATATGACTCAAAACAGGAGGAATTCTCCACGTTTCTGGCTATCGCCTGATGAAGTCAGTTATAGTTACCAGAATTGTAAATGTGGGTTTACTCTCCAACACACCGGTGTGCTGAACTAGTAATGAATTGGCACGCTTTGTTTATGGGACAAATCTTACAAAATGGCTGTGTCGGGTGGTGGCCGGTTTAATGACACATTATAAATTTCCAAGATCTAACCCAAAAATACCTCTTACATTGGTTGCGAAAGCATACGTGTTAAACTGAATATGACTCCCATTATTGCCATAAGTTATCTGATCCATATCTTCATCTTCCTATCTCTTTGTGTATCTTCTTCTCTCCATACTTAATTTTGTACTTTTCAGCTTTTCTATTTTATTCATCTTCCGTGTTTTGGATCCATATAACATAATAGGTAATATACGTTAGACTTAAAGAAAACTGATTCATAAAAAATATATAATGTATTTTTAAATCGGTTATTGAAGTGGCAGTTTTTTTAAAAAAATAATCGCAACGAAATTAAATCAGAGAATAAAGACATGGTGGATGCACCGCTAGAAACCCACTGCTTGGAATCACTTTCAAAATCGACCAAGTCGAGAATTGGACAAGTCATTGTATCCGGTCGAGTGTCAATGATGCTGGGTACATTCTAAAATAAATCAAGCATTTGCTGCAGACGGTGAACTTTAATTGCAGAGTTTACTGCTTTGTTTTCGTGTTTTTTTGTCCTGTATGTATGGACGTTGAACCTCTTTCACACAGTATGTAGCCAACCGTGATAATCAGAGGTCCTTGGCTCATACCCCCTCAATCATGTCCAATCGTGAGATGTCTTCGCCTCTCTGTACAGTTGCCACCGCCTTTCTGTAAATCCAAGCTGCATCTTTCTTGTTAAGGCTCTTGACATATACCCAACATCCTTTGAGAACCTATTTCCTATTTCATCAAGCTTTCTTCTCAGAGAATGTGCCCAATCCGTTTATATTTTCTTTTGTGGGTTGTTCCAACTGTGTAACTCCTTTCATTCCACTCAATTTAATTAATCCATTTGACATCAAAACCCACATCTCAACACTTTACAGCCTTCTTATGCCTTCCTTTCTCAGATCCCCATTTCTGATGCTGCTCTGTTAGTAACACATTTTTTTGTATTGTTTTCCCCCACACAGGTGCTAGTGACATTGAAGAAAATTTGGGGTTCATCGTGCAAGACGTGGTTTCACTACAAGGGATGGGACTGAACTTCGCAAACTCCGAAAAAGTTGCTTCGTGTTCACGGCTGCAGCAGTATCACAATCGGCAGAGGACTGGAAGTGAAATACGTACGTATAATAACTCTGCAAAAACTGAACACTATCACGGGCGACAAGAACCACCAAACGCCATCGAGGATTTGCCTAGCAGTCGGCAGGATCCTGCTGTTGAAGAGGCCGACCGATCAGTTAACCAGCTGGACACGTTAAGGTCGCTGGAAGCGAACGGGAATGTTAACTTGGTGAACAAGCCATACGAGTGCATGGTGTGCAAGAAGAGCTTTGCGTGGCTCTCACTTCTTAGATATCACCATCGCATACACACGGGAGAGAAGCCGTTCCGCTGCAAGATGTGCAACCGGTCCTTTGCGCAGTCTTGCAATCTGAAAGTCCACGAGCGCACGCACACGGGGCAGAAGCCCTACCGTTGCGATATTTGCAACAGCAGCTTCTCGCGCAGTCATCACTTAAAGGGTCACCAGCGCACGCACACGCCTTGAGCAGAAATAGTGGTACAAGAAATACGATTGTTGATTTGTGCATAATTGATTTGTGCTACTGGACATCTGTGAAAACTACTAGGCTTTGCTCAAGCAGCGAAACACCGCCCAAGGGATAAACGGTCGGGGGCTCTCGTACGGCTACGCAGACGTGGGATCCGAACAGTGCTTCCGAGCTTTTTCCTCTCCAACGTACAATAATTCTGCACTGTGCAACAAAATGGACGAACTTCAGCTACTGATAGTGAAAAACAGAGACTTTCTTTCATCTTCTGTTTTGTGCTTCACGGAGACATGGCTGTGTGATTTGATTCCGGACACTGCGCTACAACTGGCAGCATTCCATCTTGTAAGATCGGATCGTGACATAGCACTCTCCGGCAAGACGAAAGGCGGTGGTATTTGTTTTTACATTAACAGTGGCTGGTGTGTAGATGTCACAGTGATTCTGCAACTTTGTTCTCCGCTCCTTGAATCATTTTTTATAAACTGTAAACCTTTCTACTCATCTCGCAAGTTCGCGTCGCTCATTTTGGTCGGAGTTTACTTGCCGCCGGGTCCTCAGGTTAAAGAGGCCCAACGCATGCTCGCCGACCAGATTCTGAGTGTGGAGCGAGCAAATCCAGATTCGCTGATTATCGTACTTGGCGACTTTAACAAAGGTAATCTCAGCCACGAACTTCCCAAATACATACAATTCATTAAATGCTCTACCAGAGAAGGGAACAATCTGGATCACTGCTACACTACAGTCAGTAGAGCCTACCACGCCATCCCCCGAGCAGCACTGGGACACTCTGACCATGCCATGGTCCACCTGATTCCTGCATACAGGCAGAAACTAAAGCTTTGTAAACCTGCTGTGAGGACATCTAAACAGTGAGCCAGTGAGGCTGTGGAGGATTTGCTGGCGTGCTTGGACTGTACTGACTGGGATATGTTCACGACTGCTACCAATAGTCTGGATTAACTCACAGAGGCTGTGACGTCGTACATCAGCTTCTGTGAGGACTGCTGTATACCAACACGTACCAGGGTGAACTTCAACAACAACAACAAGTCCTGGTTCTCAGAATAGCTCTGTTTTTTCCTCTCTCTCTCTGTCTCGTTGTTGTCTCTCTCTGCTTGTGTGTCTGTCTTTGTGTCTCCATGTCTGTGCCTTGTCTCTCTCCCAAATTTCACACTTAACTTCTAATTGAGCAATCTTTGGAGTGGCGTAATCGACCAGGCCATGTGTTGATTGTGTGTTGACCGACTCTGTGTCGCATTACATTTCCAAATTTTACTAAGTTAGTTTGATTTAGTGTTGCCTCCGTCTCTGTCTCCCCTCAGCGTTGGCGGTGGAGCTCTCATTGTGGGATCTCCCATTGACATGCTAATTCTTCTAACCCCCCCCTCTCTCTCTGTACCCCCTCTCTAGCTATTTAAGGCCTCGACACAGAGACGTTGTTTCTCTGTGTGCCCATGCGTGTGTCTCTCTCTCTCTCTCTGTGTCTCTGTGTTAACTCTTTCCGCTTGTGTGTCTGTGTATGTGTCTCCGGTTCTGTGTCTCTTGGACGTAATCAACCAGGTAGGGTGTTGACTGCTGTGTCAGCCGACTTTCTGCGCTGTGTTGCATTATATTTCTAAGTTCACTAGGTTTGTTTCTCTTTCATTTGTACCTGATGATGATTGCTTGCTTTGCAATCGAAACGTCGTATGATATGTAATTTATTATTTTCTATTTCTACGTGACTTTACCGAAAGAACCAAAGAATAAAGCTCAGAAGGTTGAGGTTGGAGAAGGAGGAAGCGTTTAGGAGTGGGGATAGAGACAGATTCAAGGAGTCGAAGAACAGGTTTAGCAAGGCCGTGAGAGAGGCTAAACGACTGTACTCAGAGAGACTAAAACACCAGTTCTCTGCTAACGACTCTGCTTCTGTCTGGAGAGGGCTCAGGCAGATCACCAACTACAAGCCCAGAGCCCCCCACATCACTAACGACTCCCGCCTGGCCAACGACCTGAACGAGTTCTACTGCAGATTTGAAACACAATTGGACTGTCCTGAACTACCTCTTCCCACCAAAGAGGCCCCATCCCCTACCCCTACTAGAGAGACGACTCTCTCCTTTCAGGAGGGAGAAGTTTATAGACTTTTCAAGAGGCAGAACCCACGCAAAGCAGCTGGGCCGGACTCTGTCTCTCAATCCACCCTCAGGCACTGCGCTGACCAGCTGTCTCCGGTGTTCACCAACATCTTTAACACCTCCCTGGAGACATGCCATTTACCAACCTATCTCAAGTCCTCCACCATCATCCCTGTGCCCAAAAAGCTAAGGCCAACAGGACTAAATGATTATAGACCAGTCGCCCTTACCTCTGTGGTAATGAAGTCTTTTGAGCGCCTGGTCCTGACACACCTCAAAGCCATCACAGACCCTCTCCTGGACCCCCTTCAGTTTGCCTACAGAGCCAACAGGTCTGTGGACGACGCAGTTAACATGGCCCTCCACTTCACCCTACAGCATCTGGACTCCCCAGCATCCTACGCCAGGATCCTGTTTGTGGACTTTAGCTCTGCCTTCAACACCATCATCCCTGCCCTGCTTCAGGACAAGCTCTTCCAGCTCAACGTGCCCAACTCCACCTGCAGGTGGATCACAGACTTCCTGTCTGACAGGAAGCAGTGCGTTAAGCTGGGAACACAAGTCTCTGACTCCAGGTCCATCAGCACCGGAACTCCTCAGGGCTGCGTCCTTTCCCCACTGCTCTTCTCCCTGTACACCAACAGCTCCACCTCCAATCATCTGTCCGTCAAACTCTTGAAGTTTGCAGACGACACCACCCTCATTGGGCTGATCTCTGGTGGGGATTAGTCTGACTATAGGTGGGAAGCTGACAACCTGGTGACCTGGTGTAGCGAGAACAACTTAGAGCTAAATGCTCTAAAGACAGTGGAGATGGTTGTGGACTTCAGGAAGAATACAGCCCCACTCACCCCCATCACCCTGTGTGACTCCCCAGTCAAAACTGTAGAGTCCTTCCGCTTCCTGGGCGCTATTCTCTCCCGGGACCTCAAGTGGGAACTGAACATCAGCTCCCTCACCAAGAGAGCTCAACAGAAGATGTACTTCCTACGGCAGCTGAAGAAATTCAACCTGCCAAAGACAATGATGGTGCACTTCTATACAGCAATCATTGAATCCATCCTCACCTCCTCCATAACCGTCTGGAACGCTGCTGCCACTGCCAAGGACAAGAGCAGACTGCAGCGTATCATCCACACTGCTGAGAAGGTGATTGCTTGCAATCTACCAACCCTCGAGGACCTGCACACCTCGAGGACCATGAGGCGAGCGAGGAAGATTGTGGCCGATTCCTCCCACCCTGGACACTCTCTGTTCCAGCTACTCCCCTCCGGCAGAAGGCTGCAGTCCATCAGGACCAAAACTAACGCCACAAAAACAGTTTCTTCCCATCCGCTGCTGGCCTCTTCAACAAGGCCAAGGGCTTACACTGACTTTAACATTTTATCTACAAAATGACACCTTTCCATATTTACACTGTTACCCTATTTGTATATTTTTTTATTTTTAGATTGTATCTTATAGCTACTTTATATTGAATATTTATTCAAAATTTTACATACTTTAGCCCCTTAGTGTTATTTAGACTTTGTACCTTTAGTATAGTTAGACTTGTATACCACTTATTTAATATTTAAGATTCCTATATGTTGAATGTATGCACCTTCCTGCCAAAGTAAATTCCTTGTCTGTGCAAACTTTCATCGCGAATAAAACCCTTTCTGATTCTGATTCTGGACATATGTGAAAAGGAGCTAGCTTATCGAAATCCTCCAGTATAAATACATATTCTGATTTTCAATAATTGTGCTATCAGTATCAGGTCATGAAGCAAATAATCAATTCATAACTCTCACATAGAAGTGCAACCCTTTGTGCCAGAGAACGGCCTACTTGAGCAGATCAAATCCATCCTCGTGGCCTATGGTGCACACAGTAGAGGGTAAGGTGATAGTGCTTTTCCCTACCATGTTTCCACTTAGTGAAACATTTTAATTTTCAGAATTACATTTAGCCACATTAAATGCAGAATCTAATTTTATGTGATGGGTTTTTTTTTTCATGTACAGTTATTGGTGGCTAGACTGAGACCATCTCACTCCAGTTGAGAACCCGTTTTAATCACGGCCTGATTAATCCCAGATTCGAACCCAGGTTCTATGGTACCAGCTCAATACCCGGACTTGTGAGCCACCCGGCCAGCTTGCATTACCGGGATGAAAGCTCGCTTGCGGCAGATCCACATTGGATATGTATGTATGTTGAACTTCTTTCGCACCGTATGTAGCTAACTGTGCTAATCAGAGGTGCGGGATATCAGCTGTAATGATGAAATGTGTTACTGTGGACATTTTTCACGGTGTTGTGTAAGGTATACTACTATGCGGTTTTGTTGAATAAAAGACATGACATCAAATAATATCCTTTTGGCTGATGAATTTTGTTCAAGGCATACCTTAATGACTGCAACTGGTAAAACGAATAATACAACTTATCATTATAATTAACAAGTCAACATCCACACAGGTAACGAGACCGTTCCATTTGCAGATAAAATATCATTCTGCAATGCAGGGGACATTTAAGGTGTATCCAGGGTTTTTCCATAGCCCTTTGGGACCCATTCGCTTAACCTTCAACAATGTGAATTCAACCTTGATGAAGCTTGGAAAGCTGGAGTTCATAAGAACTTGCAAACACCTTGTGAAAGACCCAACGCAGATGATCCCCCGGTTTTGGTCGACCCTAAAACGCAGATGCAGATATTGTTCGTTAGTTTCTCAATCCGCTTGTTCTGGTGAGGGTTGCGGCGGTATCATATCGAGTAGGGCGGTCCAGAACTCCCTTTCCTTGGCGACGGACTCTCGCTCTTCCAGGGTAATTCCCAGGTAATCCCAGGTCAGCCGAGCGACATCGTGCCGCCAGCATGTCCTGGGCCGGCCCCGGGGGTTCTTCGCCTAGATGCAGATACCTGATGTACAAATTAAAAATTAAAAACCCTCAGGTGTGCGACTGTGGTCATCCAGAACAGACAGTATGTGGTGCCGCCTCAGCGGAGCAGCTCCGTCGGGGGCTGTACCCACCGCCGTGACACCACCACCGGGGGGTGATAACCCCCCCCCCCCCCCGCACGAACGCACACACACCCCACGTAGAGCCGGGAGGGGAGGTCACCTGGCCGACGGGTTTTTATCCAGAAGCTCCTAATGGGATCAAGCTTCATGGTTTCCCGCAGCCAGGAAATTGGGCGATATCCCCCCGTAGCTGACGTGCACCGCGGCGCCGTGACCTGATATTAAAATTACGTGGTCACGGCGGAGGCCGTAGAGCCACCGCAGATGAAATCACACACACACGGCACTGGGCGTGGAAACAGCGGTACGCCTTTGTTATAGGTAGAATTAGGGACTCACACACACACAGCACGGCGCGTGGGAACAGCGGTACGCCTTTGTCATAGGTAGAATTAGGGATCCCAATAACAACGAGACAGGAGCATTCCGACATCTGAATGGACAGGGCAGCCCGGGGTGTGGGAACAGCGGAAAGCTTTTGTTATAAGTAATATTACAGAGCCGAATGTGAAAGGGACGAGAATAACTCGGCCTCCGATTGGGCAGGGCGGCACGGGTACGGAAGCATCTGAATGCCTTTTGTCATAGGTGGAATTATAGACACTAATATGAAAAGGCACGGGCGAGCAAGTGCAGGGTCCGTGCAATACCTTTTGTGATAGGTAGGATAAAAAGCAGGTGAGGGAGACGGTAGAGGGGTGTTCTTCAAATCATCGCAGGCCACGGAGCAGGAGAGTCAGCCGTTCAAGACGTCCGTGTGACGAGCTCCAGCGCAGCCAGGCTCAACCCTCTACGGAGACGACCCACAGCCTCATCCTTCTACAGCGTTCAGCGCAGCAAAGTGGAAGTAAGCGCGAGTGAGAGAGAAGTGAGTTTGCGTGATTTAATCGAGAGTGGAGAGCGGAGCGACAGGCAGAGTAAATTCAATCTAGGATCCCAGGGGGAATAGGCTGGCACCCACTGACCCACACAATTACGCGAAGCTTAACGGGTTACTCGCGGTAAATAAAATCACTAGTAGGGGGATAAACTGTGTCGTGTGGTCTTTGGTAGTGTGAAGAGGAGGGCAGAGCGTGCTTGGTGTTCGCGTACCTGTACGATCGTTTACAGTAGTGTTTAGCGCCCGCGTGCCTACGCGACTATTTTCGGTGGTGTCCAGCGCTCGCGTACCTGTGCAATTGCTTACAATAGTGCTTAGCGCTCGCGTGCCTGTGTGACTGTGTTGCGGTCGCGTGCCTGCGCGATTGTCTAATAACGAGGTAGCGAGCTAAGCGCCTGGCGTGCGCGTATTCGCGCGGCTGTTTAAACGGCCCTTTAAATCGGAGCGAAGTGACCCCCCTCCAATCAGCAGCACGTGCACGACAGACGCCTCTGGCCTCCCACCCCCGACCCCCCACTACATCGCGTGTGATTGGTGCATGGGGCTCGGCAGGTGGTAGCGTCGTGTTTGTTATTGCCTGAGCGCGTGGAGCATGTGTGTGAGGGAATCACGCGTCGGCGCGCCGCACCTGTTTGTTCACGTGCGGGACGGGGTTTTACTTTGCGAGCGCGCTCACCGCGGCACGCCGCCACTGAACAGCGTAGCGTGTCGTAAGTGTAGAGCAGGCGGCCGCATGCAATTGAAACATGCCTACGCGGGTAGCCGCAAAGTCGGGGGCGCAAGGGGGCGAAGATTTGGTGGTTGGTAGCCCGGACCCCACAAAACAGCCGGGGGGTAGTGGGACGAATTTAACGGGGGAGTCGGGGGACAACGGCCCCGACAATTCGGTGATGGCGGGGGACAGTAGCCCCCACAAGTACAACATATAACGACGCAAGACATCACAGCAATACACTCTGCTGCGCCTAATGCGGTTGTCTGGCTTGGCCACCTTGAATGTGAAATAATAGTTCCTCTGCATCTACATCAGCCGTACGAAAGAAGAAGTAGGCCCGACTTTGATGATGTGCGGTTAGGTTGTGTGCAACTGGTATGTGTGAGTGGTGGTTTATTTGACCAGTAGACTCTCTCGACTATCCGCGAGTGGTTTATCCGATTTGCGGTTTAATCGCGCACCTGAGATTTTGACATAAATTACTAATTGCTCATGGTTTTTCCCTTAAACCCAAATTAATCATCTAAACATAGACATATATAGAGACCAGAGGACACCAACAGGCGAACAGCACAAAGACAATAATGTAATACTGGCAAAGGAGGTCTCGTGATGTAGTTGCTCACCCCGAGCTCTCAATGTCCTGTTAGTGGCGTTGTCTTTGTGCTGTTCGTCTTTTGGCATCCACCTTTGGTCTAACACCGTTTTCACCGCAAGTATATGTGGTTAATGCAGACATGATTCCTTGCAAAGGTTTCGGTTTGGTGTTTTAACATCTGAACACCTGTTTTATTGCCAGAAAGGGGAAAACCCTATTATCATGCGGGACGTCCATAAATGACGTCAAGCACCTGGGGGGGGTCAGACATTTGTGACAATGTGTGACGAGGGGGGGGGGGGTTGAGAAATGTGACGCCACATCAAAATGCGCAACTTTAAATAAATATAAACACGTTCTACTTAATTAAATAGACTTTTTAATAAATGTTTTCTCCTACAACATCAGAGTGCAGCGCCACATTAAATACGCACAATGACAATAGTTTAAAGTGATTTGAAGCATGTTTTATTTTCAAAATGGAAATATGGTTTTGGGGGGGGGGGGGGGCAGAGCTTTGTGACGTCATATTTGAGAGGGGGGGGGTCTGACTTTGTGACGCCGTGTGACGAGGGGGGGGGGTCAAAAATCGTCCAAAATCGCGTGACGTCATTTATGGACGGCCCCATAAACTAACAACTACCCATAGACTCAACACTGCCCATCAACTCAACGCTGCACCTCCGATTATAATTATCACGGTTGGGCGACGTGCTGTGCGAAAGAAGTTCAACGTGCGTCCCTGGGTGTTGGGTTTCATCGACACTGCCGCAGAATCGAGTGGGTGTCAAATTGCCGCGGTCCCTGACTTTTTTTTTTATATAACAGGTCCCTGCAGGGTCTGGTAGGACAAGTCTCTGCGCTGTCTATTGCTGATTTTACACCCAACAGCACGAGATTTCACTTCGTTAAAGTATTGAAAGGGGACGGACGGACAGACGGACACATTAATCTATTGCAGGCTGGTACACTCAGTTTACAACTTCGTTCCTACCAGTAAAACGTTATCATCCACATCAGCAACAACACCTACTACTACTACAACAACAAATACACATCATCATCATCATCCGTTACAGTAACATCGTCGTAAGCTTGCCTGGGCCCGGAGACTAAACGGAATCGCGTACGTAGTCTATGTCTGTCTGTGTGTGTGCGTGTCTGTGTGTGTGTGCGTGTCTGTGTCTGTCTGTGTCTGTCTGCGTGTCTGTCTGTCTGTGTCCGTGTGTGTGTCTGTGTGTGTGCGTGTCTGTGTGTTTGTGTGTGCGTGTGTGTCTGTCTGTGTCTGTCTGTGTGTGTCTGTCTGTGTGTGTCTGTGTGTGTCTGCGTGTCTGTCTGTGTGTGTGCGTGTCTGTCTGTGTCTGTGTGTGCGTGTCTGTTTGTGTCTGTCTGTGTGTGCGTGTCTGTCTGTGTGTGTCTGTGTGTGCGAGTCTGTGTGTGTGTGTCTGTCTGTGTGTGCGTGTCTGTCTGTGTGTGTCTGTGTGTGTCTGCGTGTCTGTCTATCTGTGTGTGTGTTTTTGTCTGTGTCTGTGTGGAGAGCGATCGTGTAGCGGTTAGCGCGCTGCACTATGAACCTGGCGACCCGGGTTCAATTCCCGCTCACGGCCAACACCCCAGTGACGATTATTTGAACCGGTCCTGGGCCTCCCCTAGATCGACTCAGCCTTAAATGAGTACCTGGTGCGATGTGTAAACATCGCCACTGGGGAGACAAAGGCGGTCGGGCGTGGTGCTGGCCACCCACCCCTCGTGTACCGTTCCGGCCTTCATAGGTGCTCGCTAACAGCACTTGCCCCAACAGTCTTTTACAGGCTACACGGGGGATCTTTGTTTATGGTGAATAGGGACTGCCTCCAAATGCCAAGCTGCGTGTTAAATTGACTTTGTTAAAAAACAAAACCAACTGACTTCACCGGGGGCTCTGTCGCATGGGGGTGGTGATTTGGTGCATCAACGGCAGCCATATTACATCAGGATGAATTTCCTGGCAGCTAATTGGCTGGTGTAGTGATGATGTCATCCCTAGCGACCACTGTATGGCTGAGACACAAATAAAAATATCGCTGCCTGCTCGGAATTATTATTATCTCGGTCCGGCTATCCGGGGTTTTACTGCAGCTTCAAAGACCAATTCTATCGATGCTACCTCCCCTTGCCCATTACATGCATTTCAGTTAACCTGTGTTAATATGTTTAACTAGACAATGTTCTAAACCTGATCATGATCTTCAGCTGTTTGTCAATGGCCAGGGGACCAGGTTAGACATCATTCGGCACTGATGCTGGCAATTTCCTGGAATGAAATTCGGATAGAAGGGCTCATAAGGCCATCTATCTCGCCCTTAAAAGAGACAATTAGTCTCAATGTGCACTCAACATCATCAGACATTGTCTATTCACTGCTGGAGGAATTCATCCACATGCCGTCGCCATCCCTCGCAGTTCAATGCTGCTTCCATCCATCTTCGCGTGAACTGATTTCATCGCTGCACCTCCACGGTGGTTATGAGAAGTTTCTTGTCTTCATTGCATTCATCACTGTTTTCAAATATTTACGTCCCATCAGAATGGCATGCATGGTGACCACCCCAGTGCTGGAGCCAAGCGGGGACTTCCCAGCGTGGCTGAAGGCACAGGGCGTGAACGCGGAGGTGGCCCAGGCCATGGACTCGGAGCTGGGCATCCGGGACTACGGGGTCCTGCGCGCCTGCGTCGGGGACGGCCTCGTGCGGGCCGAGCTGCTGGCCACGGCGCGCGACCGCCTGCCCTTCGGTTTCTACGCCGTGCTGCGGCAGGTGGTGAAGGCCTTGCAGGGTGCCGAGCCCCGCGACGCTGGGATGCTGCGCTGGGACGACGCCGCCGCTTCCTCCCCTGGCGACGTGACCCTGGGAGGCCTGGTGGAGGTGCTGCTCGGGCTGTTCAGCGGCCTGAGCCGGGAACTGCTGCTGTCCGTGCAGAGGCTGGGAGACATTGATAACACTGGAATGTGCGCTGTTGGCTCCCCTTCAGCCAACACTGTCGTTTTTCCTGAGAACAGTGTGATGAATGAAATTGAAGATTACAAAGTGAACGGTAAAGTTGTATTCTTGTTCGCCGACCTTATTTTATAATCTTGGTTCTTTCAGTAAAGTCACGTAAATAGAAAGAAAAAAAGAAAAAAATGAAAATAAAAGTAAAAATAATCATAAAAGCAAAAACCCACGACGTTTCGATCGCAACACAAGCAGTCTTCATCAGGCAGAGAGAAAAGTGGGGGCAAGCCTCCAAATGTAGCTGCTTATGAGGCTTGTCCCCACTTTTCTCTCCGCCTAATGAAGACCGCTTGTGTTGCGATCGAAACGTCATGGGTTTTTTGCTTTCATTACTATCAATTTATTATTTTAATTTTATTATTTTTATTTTATTTTCATTTATTTTTTACGTGACTTTACCAAAAGAACCAAGAATATGAATTCCTGCAGTCACGAAAGTTTTAAGTATAAACTTATTTTATAACATTAAATATCTCATTATGAGACCTCCTTTGCCAGTAACAAGATATAGGAATAGGTTTTACCCTTTTAACTGGCACAAAAACTGACACCTTTATTCAAGGCATCATGTTTGCAATAACCACAACACAAGCAGTCAAAATGCAAACAAAAAAGACAACTCTGATAATAATATGCACTGTCCTTGAAGAAAGCTGTCTCGGGTGTGGACCAATCAAATTCAAGGACAGTGCATATTATTATCAGAGTTGTCTTTTTTGTTTGCATTTTGACTGCTTGTGTTGTGGTTATTGCAAACATGATGCCTTGAATAAAGGTGTCAGTTTTTGTGCCAGTTAAAAGGGTAAAACCTATTCCTATATTAAATATCTCATTTATGGTATTTAGCCATTGGATTTAGCAAACTTGTAAAAGAATGCATAGGTTTGGAAAATAAACCCGCAAATGCATTATGCTTTATACAGATGAAGGTGAGAAGAACTTCATTCCAGATATGGGAGAATCGCAAGCTGTGGACGCATCACCTTTAATAAAGACGGAAGCCCTTGAAGGTAAAACCAAATTATAAACCCAATTTTAACGTTTCCCATTCCCCTCTAATAATATTCATCCTTTTGTCAATCTACTTCTGTATGAAGGCCTCCCCACCACACGTTGGTCATGATAATTGTTGACCATACTTCACCAAGCTGCTTGATGCAAGTTGGTGAAGGTGGTTCTCAGGACTGCTTCAGATTTCACCTGCCACAAGTGTAGAGGTGTTACGGGAGGGGGACATGCGGTTGTAGGGCGGTGGCCACACACACGTCCGCTACGGCCACCACCCTGGGGGGCTGTGGGGGACGCTGTGATCCCTCCCAGCCCCAACCCTCAGTGAGGAACTGTATAAAAGGGGGGACCCTGAGAGCTGAGGGGCAGTTCGACTCGAGCAAGATGAAGAGCCAGTGAAGAAAGAAGATCAACTAGCTAGATCCTGGAACTCCTTTGGCCCGCTGTCCTTTTGAGGCCCGATGTCCTTTTGAGGACCGGACTCGTGTGGCCGGTGATCGGGACCTGCGCCAAAGCTGGGCCAGGTCAGATAGCCTCTTAAGAGAGAACCAGGATAGAGGGAACCAGGGAGCTAGCATGGGCTAAGGCTCGGGAAACGTTCCCTCTATAGAGTACAGGTGAAGAGGCTGTTACCTCATCAAGTATCAGATTAGCCACTGTAGAGTGAAGTGTCTAATAAATACATGTTGCCTCCAAAGAACAAGTCTCCGTAGTCAATAAGGCCACTACAACTGGTGACAGAAGTGGTTTTTACCTGCACGAGATGGTGTTGTATATGTAGGTGTGTGAAAATTTGATGCAAAATAATGAAAGTTAAATGAAATTTGAAATCCGCCTAATTTATATGAAATTATGTTAATTTATGTAATTATGCTAATTTGAGAGATAACCATATTAATTTATGCGAGTGGGTGTGGCTATGTTAATAACAGCCTTTATGATAATAAGGCCCTGCCTCGTTGACAAGGGTCTGTTATCAATCGGGACAATGCAATTAATCGTATGCTGTTATGCTAGTGTCAAGAGTCAACTCTGCTTCGTGGTTTAAGTTCGTATTATCGATCAGGATAATACAATGATTCCTGCTTTAGCATTTACCGAGTATGGATTAGAGTTTATGTTAGGTCCCCAAGTTCATATCATTCTCGCTTTAACATTTACTGAGTATGGATTAGTATGTTTATGTTAGGTCACCAAGTTCATATCTCATCACAGAACCAGATCTTATGCATAGATTTCAGGAAAGAATCACACGACCACTTCTGCATTAATCAATGTATTCTCTAATTAAACCTTAACTTTAAAAGATACAGCTCTCGGCTTGGAATTACAACACAGTATCAACACAGTCTCATCAATGACTAGGTTGTTTCACTTTGACAACAGCACCTGTGGTTAATTCCGCCACGTAACGCGAGCTCTGTTGGTGAGAGAGAGTCGTTAAAACATGCATATGCTAATCTAAATAAAAACCTTAACCTTATAATAAATGATTATACTTGAATTGTTCACGCAGTACCGCACTTATTCATAGATCCATAAGCAACCCTTATCACATTGTTATCACATTAGGTCACGGAACAGTTGAGTATTCTGTAGAGTACGCGAGTGCGTGCGCGATCAGTAACGAGAAGTACTTAAAGATTATATGACGATATTAATACGAAAAAGGCGATCAAAAACAGTTATTATTCCCAAAGGCACAAATATCTCAATAGATCCATCGGGTAGATTATATGATTACCAGAATGGCTTAGGGTGATGGGGTGCAGTGGGGTGTGCTCTCTCCCCTGATATCCTTATCTTGGACTAATGTTTAATTAATTGTGGACCAGATCGCCTGATAAGGAAGCCGGTTGGATACGCTATCCCCCCCCCCCCCCCCCCACGTGAGCGTTGCTCCGTGGTGAAGGTGTCAAGGATTCATTCGTATTGATGGATCGGTTGGTACTTATGCGATTAGAAGTACAGCCCAAAACAAAATATTAAGGAGGAAATATTACGAATGTACTTATAAACGACGGAGTGTTCACTCGATCTGCCGCGATGCCTTCACAGCCACTGATGGCCTATGGACTTGAGTATTGGCTTCTGGTTAAGGACCCGTGCATGTTTGAGTGATATGAATTGTTTTGAATAGTCAGTATTTGGAGTTGAGACTTTAGGTCAAGCGAACGCCTGATTTGTCGTGTAGTGGAGCAGTGTGCGTCATACGTATCAGTTGATTAAGCTCGGCCCACACTGGTTGACGTAGGCTGACCAGCTGACACGTTGTTGTAGTTGCGATGGCCTGTCGGTAGATGGCGCACACAGCACGCTTGTAGCGTGCGCGGGAGGTGAGTTGGCTTGGCAGCTGGCCCACGTTGTTGTAGTTGCGATGGCGTACACAGCACGCTCGTAGCATGTGCGGGAGGTGACGTTGGCTTGGCAGCTGGCCCTCATTGTGTCGCTGAGTGTTGACCACCGATTGCGCTATCGGCGCTGGTGATGCACATTCGTAGCCTCGTTGCTAAACAGCGACCCTCGCCACCCCGGCGGGCGGCGGAGACCTCCGCGTCGACAGAGGCCGACCCACGCAGGGGCGATTTGAGCTGCCAAGCGGGTCTTGCCTGCCTGCAGATGAGATGGGGAGCCGCTCCGATGAGTTGAGCCCCGATGGGCCGGCTCCGGTGAGCCGACCGGTGAGCCGACCGAACTCAGCTGAGTTCCGGACGAACTGAGTTGAGGTGATGAGCTCCTTGCTGAGCAGCTGAGGAGCTCTTTTGAGGAGCCCCGTTGATGAGTTCCCCCGAACTCTTGCTGATGAGATGGCGAGCTCAGCTGATGGGCTCAGCTGAGCTGAGCTCAGCCGAGCCGAACCGGACTCCGATGAGCCAGCCGAACTGAAATTTCAATGCGGCAGCGTCCTCTTTTATGCCAAAATCCTTCCTCTTGACTCCTCTCCACAAGGTGGGGCTTCTTTTGGATTTATCGGTGTGTCGTGGTCTGGAGCGTGTGTCCGTATATGTGTGTCCTTGTGTATGTGTATCCTTGTGTGCGTCATTTACGGCCTTGTTCTATTGATTTCTCTTTCCATAGACCATCAAAAAACAGCAGGTGTTACAAATCGTCTCAAGGCGGCTTTGTCTGTGTGGCACAACCTTGAGGGAGGCGGAATTCTCCCCTGTGTGACCGACTCTCACCGCTTCCCAGACCCAGGCCCCCTCTTTTCATACCATCAAAACAACAGGTGTTTCAAATCATCTCACAGGCGTCTTTGTCTGTGTTACGTAACCTGGAGGGAGGGGCGATGTTCCTTCATGACCTTTACCGACGCACGGAGAAATGGTTAAGTTTTTTTTTAAGTTTAACATTTTCATCGCAGACTTACAGTTATAATTCTGCACGTGACTCGAGGTCTGCTGTGTTTGCTGTGTCAGTCTTCCATCGTGGCGCTTGACTTTAGCTCCAGGGAAAGTGCTCTCTTAAGCGTATGTATACTCGGAACATGTACGGCAGGGAGACAAAGGTGGCTGGGAGACCCTCTTTTTCCTTGGCCCTCGGTTTAACATTGCTCAAGTATCCGCAAGGCCATGCCAGCGGGACATAGCTCATGGCGAATAGCGTTAACATTAACGCTCTATGAAATTACATGGTTCCTTTAACTGAAACTCCCTGTTCCACTCTCTCTGCCCCATTATCGTGCAACTGCTAGCTTTAGCACAGACACCCGATGGGGTCTCTCCCGCCCTCGCTTCAGGGCTGCGCCTTGAGCTGCTTCTCTGTCTACACACGCCGTTCATCTCAAGGTCTCCATTAATTTCGTCATTCCGTCTGGTTGTGGTGGGGGAGTGTTATCTACAGGACTCTCCCTTCTCGCGAGTACAGGTGGCAGCAATAATGAGTTGACTCTGATTCTTTCCACTCTTATCTCTAGCGTGTCGAGGTCAGTTTCACATGCTGCATTCAGTGTTGCCTCTCTCCACGCCCTTGGTTTTTCTTAGGCTCTTTGGCTTACGTGTTTTTCCTTCTCTTGCTCTTTGAATTAACACTGCATTATTAGTCGCTTATGTCCCGAGGTTAGAGAATTCGTTTTGACTTAGAAAAATATTCTGTATCATAAGCTTCGGTCAGGTTGTGCAGAAACTACGAAAGGTGAATTAACATGCAGTATTGGATTAGCAAATAGGCAATAGTTCATTGATGTAGCTCATAGCCTTGTCTCCAATTGGAGCGAGCACGAGGATCGATAGTTTAGCCTACTCCTGTTGTTGAATTTCAAACTTTAATGCTAGAAGATGCAGAATAAATGGTTGAGCTTTTTGACTCACCTATGTCTAGGCTAACGCGAACTCTCCACGACCCTGGGCTCCACTTACGTCAACCTTGCAGCTTGCGCTCAGCTGTTTTTTTTTCAAAGCGGCCCGTGCTGAGGTTGGGGGAGGTTGTCCTTGGAGCCTATTATTTATTTAATTTATTTATTTAACTATAAGGTGGATAGTGTTAGTATCAACGCTCTGTGTGATCATGCCTTGCAATTTCCCCAACCCAATTATTGCCATGGTCTGCTGCTGAGTTCGTTAGCACGCTCTTGTCTCCGCTTTCACACGCTACGGGAGGACAAGGCGTCTTTTTGGCTTACGTGTTGTTTTTCAGTTTACTATTCTCTTATGTGTTTTATTCATAAAAAAATTATATATAGGTGTATCGGTTAATTTCTTGTTAATATTAATTTTGGAAAAAGGTGCATATCCAACAATGGACACGAGGAGCACAGTTCGTGGGCGCGAACCAGGCCAAGTTGACGACCCTGCAGAGGCGGGTCCGCACGAGCCGGAGACGGAACCTGGGGCGATGCCGGTGCTTCAACAGCCATAGCAGCCGCCGGGCACGCCGCCACAGTCGGGGGGTGGGCTTCGGGATGCTCACTCCCGCCTCGCCGAATTACTGCTCGCCGCCGCCTCCATACTTAAAGAAATTACCCATACGGGAGGAGCGGGGGTGGGAGAGAGGGGGGAGAATCGGCGGAAAACTACCGTTCCCGCCACTAACACGGCGCCGCAAATTGAAATTGGTGCCATTTCCGGGGTGGACTCCGGGGGTGGCAGGGGCCGGGCACACCACGTGGGACGCGGCACCCAACCACCGCTCGCCACGTCATCCCCAAGCGATGGCCACGGCCGTAGCCAACCAGGAATCTCCGCGCCAGAAGCGGTGCGACCTACGGAGGGGGCCACCATTGCACTGTACGAGAGTGCTGTACGGGACCATCATCGGCAAGCGACGGAGCAGACGTTCCAGCAGCAACTGTCCGTTTTAACAGCGTTCACAGCTGACGCAGGCGACTGGGGAGCCTTCCAACGACGCTTCCTCACCCACCAAGAGATGTCGGGCTGGTCCGACGATGAGGCGCTGCGCGCCCTCCCAGCGACTATGGACGACGACGCTCTGGCTACCCTAGTGTCAGCCCCGAGATCGCGTCGCTCTACACTGCAGGCAGCGCTCCAGTTGATGGCCACTGTCTACTGACCGCCATCTGTGAGTCGCAACCATTTTCACGAATGGAGGAAGGGCGCGAAGGAAATGCCTCTCGCCTACCGCACAGCTCTTTTGGCCCTCGCTAAGGCGGCTTTTCCGCGGATGGACTGCGAAGGCATCGATGCCATGGTAACGGAGAAGCTCCTAGTGTTGGCCCAGGAGCTGGGCATCGTTGTCCTGGCAGCAGATGATGCGGACATATGCTCGTTGCGGGTCGCCAAGAACATTCATGGTCACGAGGTCCTGAAGCGGAACCGGCCTCTCATCACTGCCGCCTCCACCTCGGAGCGCAGCGAGCCCCAAGACGCCCAGCCATCGGAGGAGGTCTTCGCTGCGACTCGTCTGGGGGATTGGAGGTCGGGTGGCCGACAGCCTCAGTATCCGGCGCGCAAGCTGGAGCAACCGAGACCATCGTCAGCCCTCGTCACCTGCTACAAATGTGGCCTCCGAGGCCATGTTGCATCGGGGTGCCGGGCTCCACGGCTGCGTGCACCAGGACCTCGGCCGGACGACGCCCAGGCTGGGCTCCACGGCTGCGTGCACCAGGACCTCGGCCGGACGACGCCCAGGCTTCCAAGTCATCCCAGCAATCTCCGGCAAGTCGCGGCACCACACATGCTCGGCCCCCCCACACGCTACACACGACTCACCGCGCCGCACATGACACATCACGCGCCACGGGCGCCAGTTCAGTGAGGGGTGGTGCGTTTGGACGAGCGCTCGGTCCGGGTCAGTGGTCCGAGTTGGCTCATAGGGTGGTTGCTGCGTCGGCCGGATCGTCTGTGGTTGCGGGTTCCATTGAGGGAGTCGAGGTTCGGGTACTGGTTGACACTGGGGCATCGGCAACGATTATCTCCGACCTGATCTATAACATACTCCCTGTTCAATGTCGACCATTACTGCCTGTTGACGTCCCGTGCTATGCAGCAAATGGAGGATCCTTGGGCATCATCGGTCAAATCCGAGCGAGAATTTGAATTGGCGATATTAAGCTATCTGGGCCAGTCTTGGTTTCATCGTCTCTCGCAGTCCCATGTTTGTTGGGAACGGATTTTTTGGCTGAAATGCCGATTAAGATCCTCATTGATCAGGGCTGTATTGAACTTCCTTCGGGCCGCCGCATAGCGTTTTTGGTTTCCCCCAGTGGTATAGGCACAACCGCTGCGACTGTACAAGCAATGGCCACCCAGACGGTACACGTACCGCCTGGGTCGCAAATGTTGGTTCCCCTGCGGCTGCAAAAATCTCTCGGCATAGGGGTAGCACCACATGGGGTCCTCTTGGGTTCGTCAAACGGAGCAGTGAAGGAGCTGTAGTTGTTGGTGGCTCAGGCGATAGTGCAGGCAGACAGGGATCCCTTCATCATGGTTCTAAATGCGGGTCCTCAAACGGCTGTGGTCCCACAGGGGACCGTGCTCGCTCACTCGTCGTCGGCACCAATGGCAGAACCGGTGATTGGGCATGTGCATGACGGTCCCACTCCACAGCCGGAACTAAGCCGGGATCAGGGGTGGTTGGATTCACTTTGTTCTGAATCCAGTGACCTGTCCGGTTCGCAACTTGCTGCACTGCGCGCCCTGTTGCTCGAATTTTCTGACTTTTTAGCAACCACAAATATGATATCAGTTGCACCGACTTGCTACGTCACCATATTGACACGGGTGATGCCGCCCCCATCCGGCAAAATCCTTTCCAGTTAAGCCCTGCCAAGAAGGAGCATGTCAAATCGGCTGTTAATGACATGCTGTCGGCGGACATCATTTCCCCTTCCACCAGTCCATGGGGGGCCCCATCGTGCTCATCAAAAAACACAATGGGTCTCTGAGGTTTTGCGTAGATTTTCGTCGCCTGAATAAGATCTCTGTGGCCGATGCATATCCACTCCCCAGAATGGACGAATCATTGGACGCCTTGGCGGGGGCACAATATTTCTCCATGTTAGACCTGCTATCGGGATTTTGGCAACTTCCCCTGGGCGAGGAGTCAAAACCCAAGACCGCTTTTAGAACACCCTTGGGCCTATTCCAGTTTAATCGGTTGCCCATTGGACTCCACTCAGCTCCCGCGACATTTCAGCGCTTGATGGAATTGGTTTTGGCCGGTCACCAATGGGATACCTGTTTAATTTACCTGGGCGATGTCATTCCTGAAAATGCGGTCCGCTAAATTAAAGTTCAAGCCACAGAAGTGCCACCTCCTCCGGGAATCTGTGCGGTATTTGGGGCACATAGTGAGTCGTTCAGGTATCTCCACTGATCTCGCTAAAACTCAGTGCGTCAGCTCCTGGCCTACGCCCACTTCGGTCAGTGAGGTTCGTAGCTTCATAGGGTTTGCCTCATACTATCGGCGGTTCATCGCAGACTTTGCCACCATAGCCAAGCCCCTCCACACTCTGACGGCAAAGGGCCTAAAATTTTGCTGGGGTCCTGAGGAGGAGGCCGCCTTCCGCTCCCTCAGGGACGCCCTCGTGAGTGCTCCGCTCCTGTGTTACCCTGATTTCACTGCACCCTTTGTGCTCGACACGGATGCCAGTAACACCGGCATTGGCGAAGTGCTCTCGCAGGTCATTGGAGGAGTCGAACGCGTCGTCGCCTACGGTAGCAGGGTTTTATCTCCGGCAGAACAGCGGTATGCGTTACCCGTCGCGAACTATTGGCTATCGCTTTTTTTATCCAACAGTATCGGCCGTATCTCTACGGGCAGCACTTCACTAACCGTACGGACCACGCGACATTACAATACGCACTCCGTGTTGACCAGCCATCGGGACAACTGTCTCGATGGTTGGAAGTCCTGCAGGACTACCAATTCACGACCACTTACCGGAAGGGTGTTCGCCATACGAACGCTGATGCCCTGTCGCGACTGCCAGTCGGCGGGGAATGTGCATGTTTCCTTGGATCGGGACGTTGCAAACCGAAATGTGTTGTCCCGTCCACTGTTTTGGCCGCCGCCGCTGACACACCGGCTCCGGGTAGCTCTCTCTCTCAAACGGGTGGGGATTTGTTACTTAATTTGACCCTCGCTGACTGGGGCCTGCTCCAAATGGGGGACGCGTCCCTGCTCACGCTACGTCGTAAGGCTGGCGGCTCCACGGACGGTCGGAGAAGGGTCGATTCTTGGATAATGCGGGAGGGTCTCCTTATGAATTGGGATGGAAAAGCCCTCCATTACACAATTGTTGTGCCGTCCGCCTTGCGGGGTAGGGTCATTCTGGCCGCTCACGAGCGGCTGTTGCATTTGGGGTTTCACAAGACCTTAGCCATGCTCCTCCTTGACTTCTTCTGACCGGGCATGGATAAGGATGTGTCGATTGTTCTCAAAGGATGTGTGCAGTGCGCCCAGCGAAAACCGCCAGCCAAAGCGGCCTGTCCACCGTTACAATCCATTCGAGTCTCTCGTGTCAATGAGCTCGTCGGGCTCGACATTTTGGGGCCATTCCCGGCAACGCCTAGGGGTAATAAGTACCTGCTGGTTGGTGTCAAATATTTAACTCGTTGGCCCATGGCCTGGCCACTCGCTAACCAGTCGGCAGCGGCCGTCGCCGAGGCCTTTGTCCAGGGCTATGTCCTGGACAACGGCGCACCGGAGCGGCTGCTGACCAATCAGGGAAATAATTTCTCGAGCTCCCTTACTGCGTGAGGTACGCAACCTGTTGGGAACAAAGAAAGTGCGTACCTCCCCGTACCACTTGCAGACGGACGGGATGGTGGAGCGGCTCCACAGGACATTCACGTCCATGCTGTGCCATCAGGTGTGCGAGTCTCAGGTGGATTGGGACCTCCAAATCCCGGGTGTTCTTGCCGCCTATAGGATGGCTCCCCACGCGGCAACTTCGTATTCCCCCTTCTTCCTGATTTACGGCAGGGATGCTGATCCGCCCGTGGATGACCAGTTGGGGATTTCAGTGCCCCACCCTAAATACAAGTTGGCCAATCATGTAAAATTCAACCTTTTGAAATTGGCCGAGGCACGGGAGGCTGCGGCACAACATTCATGCTCTCGCCAATTGGCGAACGAGCGGTTGCGTGCACACCGCACACACACCCACGAGTGGAAGCCTGGCGATAAGACATGGCTACACCGTCTGCAGGTACCGTTGGCAACATCCCCTAAACTGCTGAAGCCATGGAGAGGGCCGGTTGAGGTTGTGCAGGTCGCACGGCCACAATGTGTTTGTATTAAGTGGGGGAAACGGCTATGGTATGTTCACCCCTCACGACTGAAACCGTTCATTTCACCGCATACATCCCATGGATGTCCTAGTGGCCGAGCATGTGATGTGTCCGTCGACTCGGGGAATGTGGTACCGTCACCTGATCCTCACATGCCACTGCCTGTTCCACTTCCAGGCACACCGGAATTGACGGCTGACAAAACACATCGGCCACCGGAGCCGGACAATGAACATGGAACCAGGCAGCCCACACTGTGCCCTCAGGGGCTGCCTGCCTCAACCCTCAGACCACCATTCCCTGCCCCGTACGACGGGCCAGCCAGTCGGACTCGGGCTAAATCACGCCGGTTTTCGTGAGGGATGGTTGCTCACTGTCCAGGCGTTCTTCTCCTCACGAACTACGCATCGGGTCGGTCGCGTTGCGTCACGGGTTCCGGTGCCGGGGGGGGGATATATATATATTTTTGTATATATTGTGTATAGTGTCTATTTGTACAGGTGGGTTGGGGTAATTTGTTGTTGTTGTTCTGTTCTTGTTATTGAGGCACATGAAATTCGGGTTCTTGTTAAACAGTTTTGATTTTTTTGTTGAGTGTTGTTGCAGCCGGGACGGCTGCGGGCTGTACAGGGGGGGGTGATGGAGAGGTGTTACGAGAGGGGGACACGCGGTTGTAGGGCGGTGGCCACACACACGTCCGCTACGGCCACCACCCTGGGGGGCTGTGGGGAACGCTGTGATTCCTCCCAGCCCCGCCCCTCAGTGAGGGACAGCATAAAAGGGGGGACCCGGAGAGCTGAGCGACAGTTCGACTCAAGCAAGATGAAGAGCCAGTGAAGAAAGAAGATCAACTAGCTAGACCCTGGAACTCCTTTGGCCCGCTGTCCTTTTGAGGGCCGGGCAAAGCAAGCCAGGGTGCGACACCAGAGCCTCGAGGCCCGATGTCCTTTTGAGGGCCGGACAAGTGTGACTGGTGATCAGGACCTGCGCCGAAGCTGGCCCAGGTCAGATAGGCTCGGGAAACATTCCCTCTATAGAGTACGGGTGAAGAGGCCGTTACCTCTTCAAGTATCAGATTAGCCACTGTAGAGTGAAGTGTCTGTAATAAATACGTGTTGCCTCCAAAGAACAAGTCTCCGTCTTTAATAAGGCACGACACAAGTAAAAGCCATGGCCGTGAATCAAACTATGGGCTTGGTTTTTAGCTTAGTGTGTTAATCCACTGCACCATTGCTGCAACATTCACCTCTTTGTGTTTCTACATCTCTATCTGTCTATCACTGTCTGTATCTGTGCTGTGTGTCACTCTGCTCTCTGTACTGCCGCGGGAATGCATACGTCCTAAATTTCATAATGCCGAACACGCAATACAAACCGAAAACACATCGGAGGAGCGCACATTGATTTGAGAGTCCACAGCAAAGTGCACCATTACCGTTTTCTTGAGGGAAAGGTATGTATGTATGTTTAACTTATTTTGCAGACATGGGAGATTCGAACGCTGTGGATGAATCATCTACAATTAAGACGGAGGCCCTTGAAGGTAAAACCGAATTATAGAGCCCACGTTTGAACAATTTTTCCAATATTTGCAGTCATATCACAGATATGTTTCTAGCTCTTCATCATCACCATCAGCCATGATCAATCCACCGATGGGTTAAGGTTTTCGAAAGTCATCGCCATCTCTCAGAGTCTCGCGATGAAAGTCTATCAAACTCCTGCACACGAGATGATTTCATCGCTGCATCTCCATGGTGGGCATCATCTCGGACATGTTGCCTGCTTAGGCTGCCACTCTTTTTAGCCTCGACCACCGGCCCTTATACGTTTTAGCAGAGTGTACTGCCCAAGCCCATTTTTTTACAGTAAATATGACTCGAAACAGGAGGAATTGTCCACGTTTCTGGTGTTGTATATGTCGGTTATGAAATTTTTTATGAAAATAATCAAAATTAAATGAATTTGAAGTTTGCGTAATTATCCGAATGTATGTTAATTGATTTAATTACGCTACTCTGCCAGCCTCGCCATCCTCGGTTGATCGCGGGGCCCCTTGGACCCTGCCGCTCGCCGCCCTCTTCTGGCGCTCGCCGAGCTGTGCCTTGTTGAACTGTCGAAAGCGCTATTGTGTGTGTCGTGCTGCTGTTTTATCCGAAAAATCTCCCCTGCGTCTCTTGCGAGAGGAAAAAAACAGATGCTCACTCTGCGTTGTGGGGGGGGGTGTAGTCCGTGTGTTCGTGTGTGTCCGTGTGTGTGTGTATGTCATTTTATTGAGCCATCTGTTCCCCCTTCCTGTGATCACCGTCGCCCTCCTCAAGGTGTTACATTTCTGGCTCTCCCGCGCTGTGGGAAGACAAAGGCGGCCGGGAGGCTCTCTCTCTCTTTCTGGCTGGCCCTCGGTTTAACCCTGCATCATTATCATTTTTGGTTTATGTTTCCCGAGATTATTCCTATAATGTCAGCTTATTCTTGTTGTTAAGTTTCCCTTGGACTTTCTGTTAATTAAAAGTAATCAAATCCTGTCTGTCCGGTTGTTCCACCGTCCTGGAAGCTGCTCGGCCCCCTTCCTCCTTTTGATCTCGAAGGGTGTTACATTCTGGCTCTCCCGCGCTGCGGGAAGACAAAGACGGCCGGGAGGCTCCTTCCTATGGAACACAGTCTATCTTGGCTGTGTTAGCTCGTCCCATTCCGCCTCATTCCTTCTCGATAACCCTTGATGTAACTCTGCATTTTCTGTCCCCAAGATTTGTGATTTAACAGTTCATCATTAGATGTTACCTCCGATATTCCAAGGGTTTTATACTTTTGCTCCCTGTCCGCATACATACACGATGTCGACCTATTTACTAAGTTCTAAACTTTAACCCTCGTATTAATAGCAAAGAAGGGTAATATGTTTAAATCTCTTTCTGTATGGCGTCACTCTGTCTGCGGGCTGACGAAGGGGGGGGGGGGGGGTTCTCTGAAGCCTGGAATTCCCCCTTCCCATTCGGTGACCCCGGGCGGCTGTGTTACATCAAATAGGTTTGTTTGTGAATTGTCCTTTGGCAATCTGGAGATTTTGCAGATAGTCGCTAACCTCCCTTTGCCCCGAGTTTATTATTTATATTTTTACGGCCTTTTTACGATCGCCAGCTGCTTTTTGCTGGTCCTTGTCGTAGCGGGTGTTATTTATTTATAATTTAAAAAAAAACATCGGCAAGTATTATTAATATCAATTTTGGAAAAGGCCTATAGATACAACACACATTTTTTTGTATTTTCCCCCACACAGGTGCTAGTGGCATTGAAGAAAATTCGGGGTTCATCGTGCAAGACGTGATTTCACTACAAGGGATGGGACTGAACTTCACAAACTTCGAAAAAGTTGCTTCGTGTTCACGGCTGCAGCAGTATCACAATCGGCAGAGGACTGGAAGTGAAATGCGTACGGATAATAATTCTGCAAAAACTGGACACTATCACGGGCGACAGGAATCACCAAACGCCATTGAGGATTTGCCTAGCAGTCGGCAGGATCTTGCTGTTGAAGAGGCCGACCGATCAGTTAACCAGCTGGACACGTTAAGGTCGCTGGAAGCGAACGGGAATGTTAACTTGGTGAACAAGCCATACGAGTGCGCAGTGTGCAAGAAGAGCTTTGTGCGGCTTTCACTTCTTAGATATCACCAACGCATACACACAGGAGAGAAGCCGTTCCGCTGCGAGATGTGCAACCGGTCCTTTTCGCATTCTTCCAATCTGAAGGTCCACGAGCGCACGCACACGGGGCAGAAGCCCTACCGTTGCGATATTTGCAACAGCAGCTTCTCGCGCAGTCATCACTTAACAGATCACCAGCGCACGCACAAGCCTTGAGCAGAAATAGTGGTACAAGAAATACGATTGTTGATTTGTGCATAATTGATTTGTGCTACTAGACATCTGTGAAAACTACTGAACATCTGTGAAAAAGTGCTAGCTTATCGAATTCCTCCAGTATAAATACATATTCTGATTTTCAATAATTGTGCTATCAGTATCAGGTCATGAAACAAATGATCCATTCAGAACTCTCACATAGAGGTGCAACCCTTTGTGCTAGAGAACGGCCTACTTGAGCAGATCAAATCCATCCTCGTGGCCTATGGTGTACACAGTAGAGTGTAAGGTGGTAGTGCTTTTCCCTACCATGTTTCCACTTAGTGAAACATTTTAATTTTCAGAATTACATTTAGCCAAATTAAGTGCTGAATCTAATTTTACGTGATGGGGTTTTTTTAATGTACAGTTATTGGTGGCTAGACTGAGACCATCTCACTCCAGTTGAGAACCCGTTTTAATCACGGCCTGATTAATCCCAGATTCGAACCCAGGTTCTATGGTACCAGCTCAATACCCGGACTTGTGAGCCACCCGGCCAGCTTGCATTACCGGGATGAAAGCTCGCTTGCGGCAGACCCACATTGGATATGTATGTATGTTGAACTTCTTTCGCACCGTATGTAGCTAACTGTGCTAATCGGAGGTGCGGGATATCAGCTGTAATGATGAAATGTGTTACTGTGGACATTTTTCACGGTGTTGTGTAAGGTATACTACTATGCAGTTTTGTTTAATAAAAGACATGACATCAAATAATATCCTTTTGGCTGTTGAATTTTGTTCAAGGCATACCTTAATGACTGCAACTGGTAAAACGAATAATACAACTTAGCATTATAATTAACAAGATCAACATCCACACAGGTAACGAGACCGTTCCATTTGCAGATAAAATATAATTCTGCAATGCAGGGGACATTTAAGGTGTATCCAGGGTTTTTCCATAGCCCTTTGGGATCCATTCGCTTAACCTTCAACAATGTGAATTCAACCGTGATGAAGCTTGGAAAGCTGAATGGAGTTCATAACTTGCAAACACCTTGTGAAAGACCCAACGCAGATGATCCCCCGGTTTTGGTCAACCCTAAAACGCAGATGCAGATATTGTTCGTTAGTTTCTCAATCCGCTTGTTCTGGTGAGGGTTGCGGCGGTATCATACTGAATAGGGCGGTCCAGAACTCCCTTTCCTTGGCGACGGACTCTCGCTCTTCCAGGGTAATTCCCAGGCGATCCCAGGCCAGCCGAGCGACATTGTGCCGCCAGCATGTCCTGGGCCGGCCCCGGGGGTTCTTCGCCTAGATGCAGACACCTGATGCACAAATGCAAAATTGAAAACCCTCAGTTGTGCGACTGTGGTCATCCAGAACAGACAGTACAACATATAACGACGCAATGCCCCAATCCACAAATACCAAGAAGACATCACAGCGATACACTCTGCTGCTCCTAATGCGGTTGTCTGGCTTGACCACCTTGAATGTGAAATTATAGTTCCTCTGCATCTACATCA
This sequence comes from Petromyzon marinus, assembly GCF_048934315.1. Taxonomy (NCBI): domain Eukaryota; kingdom Metazoa; phylum Chordata; class Hyperoartia; order Petromyzontiformes; family Petromyzontidae; genus Petromyzon; species Petromyzon marinus. Next base: position 14,014,409 of record NC_133667.1, on the reverse strand, counting down.
GCCGTACGAAAGAAGAAGTAGGCCCGCCTTTGATGATGTGCGGTTAGGTTGTGTGCAACTGATGTGTGAGTGGTGGTTTATTTGTCCAGTAGACCAAGGCCGTAATTATAATATATATTCAAATATGCTCAAAATGTCCCCCCCAATATATTGGTATAAATTATATTTCTGTTTATATGATTGTGGTTATGGTTGTACTTTATTAAACCCTAATCTCTACCATTACATACAATGAACCAAGAAAAGGTAAAAAAGAAGAAACAGAGCAATGTACTACAAAACACTATTAGACATTATTGTAAAAAATAAATAAAATGTCCATCCTATGTGTTAGTGAATTTTTTATTTTAGGCAGGAAATTAGACCCCCTGTAAGATTTGGACCGCCCCCCAATGTTGACTCCATATTTACGGCCTTGCAGTAAACTCTCTCGACTATCTGCGTGTGGTTTATCCGATTTGCGGTTTAATCGCGCACCTGAGATTTTGACAAATTACTAATTGCTCATGGTTTTTCCCTTAAACCCAAATTAATCATCTAAACACAGACATATATAGAGACCAGAGGACGCCAACAGGCGAACAGCACAAATACTGGCAAAGGAGGTCTCGTGATGTAGTTGCTCAGCCCGAGCTCTCAATGTCCTGGTAGTGACGTTGTCTTTGTGCTGTTCGTCTTTTGGCGTCCATCCTCTGGTCTAACACCGTTTGAGACGAGGCTGTAAAGAAAGTTGTCTCTGGTGTGGACCAATCAGTTTCAAAGACAATGCACATACTGTGAGAGCATGCTTTTTTGTTTGCGTTTTCACCGCAAGTATATGTGGTTAATGCAGACGTGATTCCTTGCAAAGGTTTCGGTTTGGTGTTTTAACATCTGAACACGTCTTCTTTGGTTCTTTCGGTAAAGTCACGTAGAATGAGAATAAAATAATAAATTGATAAAATAAAATAACACAATAATATTCTCACGACGTTTCGGCCACAACACAAGCGGCCTTTGTCGTGAGAATATTATTGTGTTATTTTATTTTATTAATTTATTATTTTATTCTCATTCTACGTGACTTTACCGAAAGAACCAAAGAAGATGAATCCTTGCAGTCACGAAAGCTTTAAATCGGAATCTGAACACCTGTTTTATTGCCAGAAAGGGGGAAACCTTATTATCATGGGGGCCGTCCATAAATGACGTCACGCACCTGGGGGGGGGGTCAGACATTTGTGATGATGTGTGACGAGGGGGGGGGGTTTGAGAAATGTGACGTCACATCAAAATGCGCAACTTTAAATAAATATAGACAACACGTTATACTTAATTAAATAGACTTTTTAATAAATGTTATCTCCTACAACATCAAAGTGCAGTGCCACATTAAATACACACGACAATGACAATAGTTGAAAGTGATTTGAAGCATGTTTTATTTTCAAAATGGAAATATGGTTTTGGGGGGTCAGAGCTTTGTGACGTCTTATTTGAGGGGGGTGTAAGAGCCATAATACAGAAAGTGAGTGTATTTTTTCTGTATATAGATTTGATGTACATCCGTCATACATTTGTTGACGGACTGGTTATGTTTGATTTGGAATAGCCCAACTGTGTAGAAACCCCCCTGTGGTTAGACGCTCCGTTGGTTGAACCCATAACGTCACTTCCGGTTTTTACAGTATAAATGGGGGGCTATGAGAAGAGCCGATTGGGAGCGAGTGGATACAGTCTTTTGACCGTGCGATGACGTGGTACAGTACGTGCGACGAGGTGATACAGTACGTGAACAGGCGAAGATATAACTTTAGAAAACGCTCGTTTTTGTGCAACTAAGAAATAAAGAAAGAGTTTGATTTATGACACCTCAAACACGCGTCAGACTTTTTTCTCCCACAACTTAAGGGCGTAGCTTATTTTCTGGTACAAGAAAGCTGCGCCTACAGTAGTCAAAAGACTCCTACTCACGTGGAAGAAACCTACAATAGTCAAAAAACTTCTACTCATGTGGAAGAAACCTACAAAAGTCAAAAGACTTGTACTCACGTGGAAGAAAGCCGTGCAAGAAAGAAGAGAGAACGGCTCTTCACGTCTCACCAATAAGGAGGTGTGGGGGCTGATGCCCCCCCCCCACTCCCCATTATGTGGGGGCTGATCTCCCTCTCACTCACCACGAGCAGGGGGGGCGCCACGTCTAATTGGTGGGGGCTGATGCCCCCCTCCCCCTCCACGCGCAGGGTGGGTGCGATGTTTGCCTCCCCCACCCCCGTCCCCTCCACGTTTGTGTCTTTCGGGGTCCCCCGCGCCCCCGAGCGGGTGACCGCCCCCCCGTACCAGGGTCCTCTCGGACCGACATAACTAGCGGCTGACCGACCCTGCCTAGAGGTTGATTACGCGCGTGCCTTCCCCCACTCGCGTGTCCTAACTACGTGGATTACGTAATTGTTTGACTCGCTGTGTGGGGTTCAGTTAATTATTTCCACTAAGCCCTTGTGTCAACAAGGCGACCGTTCCCGTGCAGTTCGGATATTAATAAATTAATCGGCGCCCACGCGCCCCCCCACCCACGCGTTTTCTCCACGTGACACTCGCGCGTGTCCCACCGTTAACACTGCGGTGCGCGCCTATACATGCGCCGGCGCGGGCAACCGTTGATATTATCATATGCGCGCGCATCACACCCACACTGATTTATAGTCACCCACAAACTGTCGCACGCCGATCACTGCCCCACTGCTCTTCACACATACACATGGACCAAGCGTCACAACGTCAGTCTGTGCTAAGATTTATTTCCCGGAGCAACTAGGGACCCCCGTTTTTGGCCCCTTCCAGCCAGCACCCTTCGGACCGCACCTAACCTCCTATCACCTAGCCGTCGCAGAGTGCGTCTATCCCCCAAGCTCGAGCTGACTGCGAGCTGGACTGAATTGGCCCCCCTTCCCGTACTGCTCACCTCTTCAGCTGCCCGGTGGGGGCTGGGGAAGATGCTCGCCTTGGGGACTTTTTCTGGCTGATCGTTTCCAGCTCCACCCTGCATGCGTCGCACGGATGCTGAGAACGGCTGGTCTATTCCACCGCGCCAGAAGAACTCTGATCCAATCCGCCCCCTCCGGCCCCCTTATGTCCCGAAAGACCCTTAACCCCCGGGTCATATGACGTCATCCTGCGCATCCCATCAAATCCTCTTTCCTGCCGTTTTGAGCGCTCTGGCCGTTGGGGGGGGGGGGGGGGGGGCGGTCGCGTCATCCCCCCCCTTCCCATTGTCTCTGTGCCTGCATTCCTCACCGTTGACTCATCGATAATCTCCTTGCTCCCTCCAACTTAAGTCAACTCTTATCTGCCTAGGGGCTTTTCCCTCCCACCCCACTGTTTACCCTGCGGCTGGGTACTGGCTGTAGGTCCCATCCCCCTGTGTTCTGTATGCTTCATCGTGGCCGGCCTGTAAAGCTCTATGCCCCCTTTTTGGGGGGGGGCCGCCATGTAATCCGGTCTGGGGGGCTCAGCCAATTTCCTGATCAGGGGAAACCGTGGAATGTCCTTGTTAGTGGGGTCCTTGGGTGAAAACCCATCGTACCAGGTGATCCCTCCCCGAGACCCTACGGAGGTGCATGCGTGCGTTCGTGGGGGGGGGGGGGGGGGTGCGAGGAGAGGGTAGCGCCGGCCGAGCTGCTCCGCTGCGGTGGCACCACAGTGGCAACAAGTTCTTGTCTAAGAAGAAGGTACCATTAAGTTTATACGAGAAAAGATTGTTACCAAGAGTGAAAGACAAGCAAACGGTAATGAGTTACTGAAGCCTGCTAGTTACATAAACAGAACTGTGAGCTTTGCCAAGCCAAGACAGTGCATATTTTAGGAACGGATCTGCAAAGGTTATTTTCCTTTAATAACTCAGAGTTTTTAAACCTTTTGCAACTCGTTGTGCACTGAGAAAACAAGATGGTGGACGACATGGCAAAGTCAGCTACAGTACAAGGCAGCACAAAGGCACGAAGCTGCGTGAGAACACGTCGAGCAGGAAAGTGCGGTATTGGCGGGAGAGCGACGGTGCTGGCACCTAGCCAGGGTGCCTATGGCCATATAGAGTCAGAAAAGCCCATGGAAAAGTGGCTCACGGAAGTATCTGAAGATACAAGTGAACATCGCTCCGTAACTGGAAATGACTCAATAGTTTCCTCTAAAAGCTCCACAATTTCGGCACGTGTGCTAGAAGAAGCAGAACACGCAGCTCTGTTAGCCAAGGCAGCATCTTTAAAGAAGAAACAAGAAATCGAGCTTGAAGAAGTACAGCTGAAAGCTCAAAAGGAGCAGTTGGAATCAGAGACTGCTATTGCAGTATCCAGTGCTAAGCTAAAGGTGTTTGGAGAATATGTGGACACTTTGGATGGCAAGCATGAGTATTTCAAGACCAAGACAAGTTCCAGCAAAACCTCAGGACTGGACAAAGAGTATAGAGACAGATCATTTGAGAAAGCCCAGCCGGCCCATGCTATAGGAGCAATTTAGGACTCTTAATCAACTCCTTCAAGAGGTAGCGAGGCTGGTACAAGTACAGCATACTACAGACCAGACCCAAGTCAACACCACCAGATGCCTGAAAGGAATGAAATAGATCTTTATCTTTATCAAGTGATGCAGCGTCAGAACAAGACTACAGAGATGCTTGTAAAACAGCAAAATTTGTCTCACCTTCCTCAGAGAGACATTCCTGTGTTCAAAGGTGATCCACTTGTCTACAAGTCCTTCATCAGAGCTTTCGAGCACACCATTGACAGTAAGCCAGAGAGTAGCCAAGACAAGTTTTATCACCTGGAACAATTCACCAGTGGAGAACCACAAAATCTCGTGCGCAGTTGTGAACATATGAGTCCAATCAGAGGCTACCAGGAAGCCAGGAAGCTACTTCAGAAGCACTATGATGATGAGCTGAAGATAGCCAGTGTCTATATGGAGAAAGCTTGGCAGTGGCCTCAGATAAAAAATGAAGATGGAAAAGCGTTGCACACGTATGCATTGTTCTTGATTGGATGTTGGAACACCATGGAAGATATTGAGTACATGAATGAAATGGATCATCCCACGAACATGCGAGTGGTCATCTCAAAGCTTCCATATAAGATGAAAGAGAAGTGGAGAGAGAAGGCCTTCAATGTTCAAGAAAGACGAGGAAGAAGAGCCAGGTTTACAGACTTGGTGGACTTTGTCGACAAGCAAGCCAAAGTTGCAATGGATCCGCTGTTTGGAGACATGCAGGACACCAACAGAGGTATTGCAGGAAAGGGAAAAGACAAGACTGCAGACATAAATACCCATCAGAAGAGTGGCCTTAAAGGAAGCAGTTTTGCAATAAGCGTCATGTCTTCTGAAGAGGGGAAAGCACCAGACTCACTTCAGAAAAATAGTCGAGACAAGCCTGCTATTGCCTTCCAGAAACCCTGCTTGTTCTGTGAGAAGAATAACACACTGGATTCTTGCATTAAGATCAGAGAACAACCACAGAAAGACAGAATTGAGTTTCTGAAGAAAAGAGGACTTTGTTTTGGATGTCTTATACAAGGGTACCGGAGCAAGGAGTGTAAGAAAAGAATGACATGTCAAGAGTGTAACTTGAAGCATCCAAGCATGCTGCACGTCATTAAAGAAAACAATGTCACCTCTAAAACGAATGAAGATGGCATCACTGAACATAAGATAGCTTCAAGTGCTATTGCATCCCTTAAGCATGAAACTTGTGGCTACACCGGGGCTGGAGACGGACATTGTATTCTCGCCATTGTTCCAGTGAAAATCAAATCCATATGAAGTGCGATGAGTGTGGAGACATACGTGCTGGATATGCGCCTTTTTCCAAAATTTATATTAACAACAAATTAACCGATACAACTATATGTTTTTTTTTATGAATAAAACACATAAGAGCATAGTAAACTGAAAAACAACACGTAAGCCAAAAAGACGCCTTGTCCTCCCGTAGCATGTGAAAGCGGAGATAAGAGCGTGATAACGAACTCAGAAGCAGACCTTGGCAATAATTGGGTTGGGGAGATTGCAAAGCATGATCACACAGAGCGTTGATACTAACACTATCCACCTTATAATTAATTAAATAAACAATAGGCTCCAAGGACAACTTCTCCCAACCTCAGCACAGGCCGTTGTTTTGAAATTAAAATAATGAAGCAGACAGAGCGCAGAACACAAAGCTGCAGGGTGACGTCAGCGGAGCCTAAGGTCGCAGAGAGTTCACAGTAGCCACAGACATAGGTAAGTCAAAAAGATCATCCAGTTACACCGCATTGCTTTAAAGTAACGTTAAAGTTCGAAATTCGACAACAGGAGTAGGCTAAACTATCGATCCTCGTGCTCGCTCCAATTGGAGACATGGCTACGAGCTACAGCAATGAACTATTGCCCATTTGCTAATCCAATACTGAATGTTAATTCATCTTTAATAAGTTCCTGTACACCCTGACCGAAGCGTATGACAAACACAGAATTTTTACTAAAGTCAAAACGAATTCTCTAACCTCCGGACATAAGCAAATAAGAATGCAGTGTTAGTTTAAGGTTAGGAAAAAAAAACACGTAAGTCAGAGCAGCCTGAAGTGGGGGCGGGAGAGGCGCCTGCGGGTACCCGTGTAAAGCTGACCTCGGCACGCCAAAAATCAGAGCCAACTCATTATTGCTGCCACCTGTACTCGCGAGAAGGGAGAGTCTGTAGATAACACTTCCCCACCGCAACCAGACGGAATGACGAAATTAATGAGGAACCTTGAGATGCACGGCGTGTGTAGACCGAGAAGCAGCTCAAGGCGCAGCCCTGAAGCGAGGGCGGGAGAGACCCCATCGGGTGTCTGTGCTCAAGGGGAGAGTTAAAACCTAATAAACAACGCACACACCACACGATAAACACAACCTTGTTAAACAAATACTACACATACTGGAGCGATGTTAAACCGGGGGCCAGGGAAAAATAGTGTCTCTCGGCCGCCTTTGTCTCCCTGCCGTACATGATGAGAGTATACATATGCTTAAGAGAGCACTTTCCATGGAGCTAAAGTCAAGCGCCACGATGGAAGACTGACACAGCAAACACAGCAGACCTTCGAGTCACGTGCAGAATCATAACTGTAAGTCTGTGATGAAAATTTAAAAAAACTTAACCATTTCTCCGTGCGTCGGTAAAGGTCGTATGAGGGAACATCGCCCCTCCCTCCAGGTTGTGCAACACAGACAAAGACGCCTTGAGACGATATGTAACACCTGCTGTTTTTTTAATGGTCTATGGAAAGAGGAATCAATAGAACAAGGCGGTAAATGACGCACACAAGGACACACATATGGACACACGCTCCAGACCACGACACAACGATAAATCCAAAAGAAGCCCCACCTTGTGGGGAGGAGTCAGGAGGAAGGATTTTGGCATAGGACGCTGCCGGATTGAAAGTTCAGTTCGGCCAGCTCATCGGAGTCCGGTTCGGCTCAGCTGAGCCCATCAGCTGAGCTCGCCATCTCATCAGCAAGAGTTCGGGGGAACTCATCAACGGGGCTCCTCAACAAAGCTCCTCAGCTGCTCAGCAAGGAGCTCATCACCTCAACTCAGTTCGTCCGGAACTCAGCTGAGTTTGGTCGGCTCACCGGAGCTGGCCCATCGGGGCTCAACTCATCGGAGCGGCTCCCCATCTCATCCGCATGCGGGCAAGACCCGCTTGACAGCTCAACTCGCTCCTGCGTGGGTCGGCCTCTGCCGACGCGGAGGTCTCTGCCGCCCGCCGGGGTGGCGAGGGTCACTGTTTAGTGACGAGGCTACGAACGTGCATCGCCCGCGCCGATTGCGCAACCGCGCCAAGCCGACTCCCCTCCCGCGCACTCTACGAGCGTGCTGTGTACGCCATCACAACTATAACAACGTGGGCCAGCTGCCAAGCCGACGTCACCTCCCGTGCACGCTACGAGCATGCTGTGTACGCCATCGCAACTACAGCAACGTGGGCCAGCTGCCAAGCCGACTCACCTCCCGCGCATGCTGCGAGCGTGCTGTGTACGCCATCTACCGACGGGCCATCGCAACTACAACAACGTGTCAGCTGGTCAGCCTACGTCAACCAGTGTGGACCGAGCCTAATCAACTGATACGTATGACGCACACTGCTCCACTACACGACAAATCAGGCGTTCGCTTGACCTAAAGACTCAACTCCAAACACTGACTATTCAAAACAATTCATATCACTCAAACATACACGGGTCCATAACCAGACGCCATTACTCAAGTCCATAGGCCATCAGTGGCTGTGAAGTCATCACGGCAGATCGAGTGAACACTCCGTCATTTATAAGTATATTCGTAATATTTCCTCCTTAATATTTCGTTTTGGGCTGTACTTCTAATCGCATGAGTACCAACCGATCCATCAATACGAATGAATCCTTGACACCTTCACCACGGAGCTACGCTCACGTGGGGGGGGGGGGGGTATCCAACCGGCTTCCTTATCAGGCGATCTGGTCCACAATTAATTAAACGTTAGTCCAAGATAAGGATATCAGGGGAGAGAGCACACCCCACCACACCCCCTCACCCTAAGCCATTCCGGTAATCATACAATCTACCCGATGGATCTGTTGAGATATTTGTGCCTTTGGGAATAATAACTGTTTTTGATCGCCTTTTTCGTATTAATATCGTCATATAATCTTTAAGTACTTCTCGTTACTGATCACGCACGTACTCGCGTACTCTACAGAATACTCAACTGTTCCGTGACCTAATGTGCTAACAACGTGATAAAGGTTGCTTATGGATCTATGAATAAGTGCGGTACTGCGTGAACAATTCAAGTATAATCGTTTATTATAAGGTTAAGGTTTTTATTTAGGTTAGCATATGCATGTTTTAACGACTCTCTCTCTCACCAACAACTCGCGTTACGCGGCGGAATTAACCACAGGTGCTGGTGTCAAAGTGAAACCACGCAGTCATTGATGAGACTGTGTTGATACGGTGTTGTAATTCCAAGCCGAGAGTTGTATCTTTTAGAGTTAAGGTTTAACTAGAAATAAATTGATTAATGATGAGATATGAACTTGGCGACCTAACATAAACACACTAATCCATACTCAGTAAATGTTAAAGTGAGATATGAACTTGGGACCTAAGACATAAACACACTACTCCACTCAATGAATGTCAAAGCGAGGATCATTGTATTATACTGATCGATAATACGAAGTTAGACAACGAAGCCAAGTTGACACTCGCATAACTGCATACGATTGATTGCATTATCCCGATTGATAACACCACCTCGTCAACAAGGCGGGGCCTGATTATCATAAAGGCTATCATTCACATAACCACACCCATTCGTATAACTTAATACGACTACCTCTCGAATTAGCATAATTTATACGCTTAATTGCGCAAATTAACATAATTTCGGATTCATTATGCAAATTTCATTTACTTTTCATTATTTGCATCAAATTTTCACACACCCACGTATACAATATACGCATTCATGGATCCAGGGAATTCAGCAACGTTTTGTACTGAAACCCTGAGGAAACAACTCAACGTCAGAGGCAGGAAGACTGAAATCCTTCTGCGAACCATGGGTCAGGAGGAGTCGGTACACGGTTATATCCTGTAAGACCTGGAAGTGAGTGGACTTGAGGAGGGAAATTATATTGACCTGCCAAAGGTCTTCACCCACAGTGACATTCCAGTGAAGAAAGAAAACATACCACTACAGCATAATGTCGAGAGATGGCCCTGTCTGAGAGAAGTGCACCTCCCATGCATTAAGGCAGAGATAGGCCTGCTGATAGGAACTAATGCACACAAAGCATTGGAAGCATGGAAGGTGATAAATAGTGAAGGTGATGGACCCTACGCAATCAAGACCACTCTTGGCTGGGCATTGGAACCATGGAAGGTGATAAATAGTGAAGGTGATGGACCCTACGCAATCAAGACCACTCTTGGCTGGGTAGTGAACGGACCTTTGAGAACAGGAGATGCCAATGGAAAATGGAAACGTTTCAGAGCAAACTGTATCTCCATCTCAAACATTGAAGAACTGTTAGTCCAACAATACAACACAGACTTCTCAGAACGCAGTTGCGAGGACAAACCAGAGATGTCACAAGACAACCATCAGTTCATGCAATCTATGACAAGGTCAGCTGAGCTGGTCGATGGATACTATACCACTGGTTTTCCATTGAGAAGTGAGAAGATGGAAATGCTGAACAACCGCTGCGTTTCAAGGCAGCGCATCAGCAGTCTCAAGAGAAGGCCGAGCAAGAACCCAGATTTCCATGAGCACCACAAAGGCTTCATGAGAGACACTGCAAAGGGCTTTGCTGTGAAAGTGCCCAAAAGGCAGCTGGAACGAGAAGACGGAAGAGTGTGGTGTATTCCTCATCATGGGGTGTACCACCCGAAGAAAAAGAAGATCCGTGTAGTCTTCGACTGCACTGCAACATACCAAGGAACCTCATTGAATGAGCAGTTTCTCCAAAGACCCAATCTCGCCAACACTCTCAATGGTGTGTTGACCAGATTTGGAAAGGAACTTTGGGGTATGATGGCGGACATCGAGTGGTGGCCCGATGGCGACCTGAGTCAAGCCACAGAGGAGTACAGAATGACTGCGCACCTGTTTGGAGCCACATCATCCCCCAGCTGTGCATCCTATGCACTGAGAAGAACAGCCGAAGATGGAAGAACCGAGTCAACACCAGAGGCGGTTGACATAGTATGCAGAAACGTCTACAACGACGACTGCTTGAAGCCTGTGTCATCTGAAGACCGTGTTGTCACCCTGTCAAGAGATCTCCGAACTTTGTGTTCTAGTAAGGGATTCAACTTGACAAAGTGGGTAAGCAACAGCAGAGTTGTCATACCGTCTATCACAGAAGAAGAAAGAGCCATAAAGGTGGATAAGATGCTCAGACAAGAACATCAAGTGCCGCTCGAAGAGCCTATCTTTTGGATGGATAGCACTGCAGTGCTGAAGTACATAGAGAATGAAACAACTCGTTCCAAGATCTTTGTGGCAAACAGGATCGCTACAATCCGTGACGCCACAAAACCGACCCATTGGAAGTATATCAATACCTTTGTAAACCCAGCAGATCATGCTTCAAGAGGTTTGAAAGCTGATAACTTCATAAAAAGTTAAAAATGGATTCAGGGACCCAAATTCCTGGGTGAATGGCCAGAACGACCAATTCAAATGAGTCAAAACTCAGATGATGATGACATAAAGAAGTCGGTAAGAGTCAATCTCCTCAGTATCAAAGATAACTCTAATCCAGTGAACAGACTTGTCAATCACTACTCAAGTTGGTATCATCTGAAGAGAGCAATGGCATGGCTTTTCCAACTGAAAGTGATTCTGCTGCATTTAAGCAATCAAATAAAAGAGTATCGAGCTACAATCAGTCAGGCTGAAAGTAACCCCGAGAGGCAGAATATACTTCTCAAGCAGTGCATGCAGAAACCCAAAGGAAAAGGAACTGCTTACAGTGGAACATTGGACCCAGGCTGAGATCGACCTAATCCGCTTCAGCCAGAAGAATTATCAAGAGCATGCCAGACTCCAACAGTTCAGTCTGTCGCGTGTGTGTGTTAAAACGAAGTTCAGCACACTAGAGCGACCTTTTAAAAAACTCTATCTGTTACAAGAAGCAGCATGAAAGTACATGGATAAGATAAAGAGAAGGCTCAAGAAAGCCAATAAGTGGCAGAAATACAATAAATTATTATTGTTATAAGTAAAGATTATTATTTAGAGTTTGTGGCTCTTAAGGTTAAAGTTAAGAGTAATTGGTATGTTCCCTGCCTAGCCAATTAGGGGCTGGTAATGTAATAACCATAAGACAAAAAGTGAGTCTATTATTTCTGTATATAGATTTGATGTACATCCGTCATACATTTGTTGACGGACTGGTTATATTTGATTTGGAATATCCCAACTGTGTAGAAACCCCCCTGTGGTTAGACGCTCCGTTGGTTGAACCCATGACGTCACTTCCAGTTTTTACAGTAAAAACGGGGGGCTATGAGAAGAGCCGATGGGGAGCGAGTGGATACAGTCTTTTGACCGTGCGACGAGGTGATACAGTACGTGCGACGAGGTGATACAGTGTGTGCGACGAAGTGATACAGTGCGTGCGATGAAGTGATACAGTACGTGAACAGGTGAAGATATAACTTTAGAAAACGCTCGTTTTTGTGCAACTAAGAAATAAAGAAACAGTTTTATTTAAGACACCTCAAATACGCGTCAGATTTATTGCTCCCACAAGTTTAAGGCGTAGCTTATTTTCTGGTACAAGAAAGCTGCGCCTATAGGGGGGTCTGACTTTGTGACGCCGTGTGACGAGGGGGGGGTCAAAAATCTTCCAAAATCGCGTGACGTCATTTATGGACGGCCCCATAGACTAACAACTATCCATAGACTCAACATTGCCCATCAACTCAGCGCTGCACCTCCGATTATAATTATCACCGTTGGGCTACGTGCTGTGCGAAAGAAGTTCAACGTGCATCCCTGGGTGTTGGGTTTCATCGACACTGCCGCAGAATCGAGTGGGTGTCAAATCGCCGCGGTCGCTGACTTTTCTTTTTTTATAAAAGGAGGCGGCTGTAGAAACGATTTGGTGATTCAGGTTGGGTTTTTATTTATTTCCTTTTGAGGCCGCCGCTTCCAACATCGACAGCCTTTCGTGAGTGTAACAAAAAAACGTTATCATCCACATCAGCAACACCACCTACTACTACTACTACAACAACAAATAAACATCATCCGTTACGGCAACATCATCGTAAGCTTGTGTGGGGGCTAGTGCCCCACTCCCCACTCCCCATTACACGGGGGCTGATCTCTGTCTCACTCACCCCTCGCGCGTGCCTCGCCATTAATACGGTGATGCGCTCACACACGTGTCGGCGCGGACAGCCGTAAGTATTTTAATATGCGCGCGCTCGGAAGCAATCAATTAATCTATGCGCGCTACGCGCACCGCGCGGCAACGTCGGGATCTTAATATGCGCACACTGCTTACTTATACTGATTAAAGCCACCCACACACCATCGTACGCCGATCGCTGTACCACCGCTCTTCACACGCACACAGACACCACGCGTCACAAAGTTAGTCTGTGCTAAGATTTATTTCCCGGAGCGAATAGGGACCCCCGTGTATGGCCCCCTCCAGCCAGCACCCTTCCTCTCCTCACCTACCCGTCGCAGAGTGCGTTTATCACCTAAGCTTGAGCTGACTGAATTGGCCTCCCTTTTCCGTATCCACTCACCATTCCAGCCGCACAATGGGGTTGGGGAAGGTACTTGCCTTGGGGACTTTTTCTGATCGATCGCTCTCAGCTCCACCCCGCAGGTGTCACACGGACGCTGAGGACGGCTGGCTTCTCTCCGCCACTCCAGAAGGACTCTGCCGATATTTCCTCCTGCCCCCCCCCCCCTTATGTTTCCAAAACCCTTTAATCCCCGGATCATCTGATGTCATCCTGCGCATCCAATCGAATCCTCTTTGCGGCCGTTTTTAACGCTCCGGCCGTTGGGGGGGAGGGGTCGAGTCATTCCCCCCCCTTCCCATTGTCTCTGTGTCAACAAGCCAGTGACTCATTGATAATCCCCTCGCCCCCTCCCACTTAAGTCAACTCCTTATCGGCCTGGGGCTTTTCCCTCCCACCCCACTGTTTGCCCTGCTGCTGGGTGATGGCCTTGAGGTCCCACCCCCCGCCCCGTGTTGTGTATGCTTCATTGTGGCCGGCCTGTAAAGCTCTATGCCCCCTTTTTGAGGGGGCCGCCATGTAATACGGTCTGGGGGGCTCAGTCAATTTCCTGGTCCGGGGAAACCGTGGAACGTCCCTGCTAGTGAAGTCCCCGGGTGAAAACCCATCGTACCAGGTGATCCCTCCTCGAGACCCTACGGGGGTGCATGCGAGTGTTTTGTGGGGTGTGCGTGCGTTCGTGGGGGCGGGTGCGAGGAGCGGGTAGCGCCGGCCGAGCTGCTCCACTGCGGTGGCACCACACTTGCCTGGGCCTGGAGACTAAACGGAATCGCGTACGTAGTCTCTGTTTGTGTGTGTGTCTGTGTCTGTCTGCGTGTGTGTCTGCGTGTCTGTCTGTATGTGTCTGTCTGTGTGTGTCTGTGTGGTGAGCGGTAGTGTAGCGGTTAGCGCGCTGCGCTATGAACCTGGCAACCCGGGTTCGATTCCCGCTCACGGCCAACACCAGTGACGATCATCTGAACCGGTCCCGGGCCTCCCCTAGGTCGACTCAGCCTCAAATGAGTACCTGGTGCGGTGTGTAAATATCGCCACTAGGGAGACAAAGGCGGTCGGGCGTGGTGCTGGCCACCCACCCCCTCGTGTACCGTTCCGGCCTTCATAGGTGCTCGCTAACAGCACTTGCCCCTACAGTCTGTTGAGGCTATACGGGGGATCTTTGTTTGTCTTTGTTTGTGTGGTGAGCGATAGTGTAGCGGTTAGCACACTGCAATATGAACCTGGCGACCCGGGTTCAATTCCCGCTCACGGCCAACACCCTAGTGACGATTATTTGAACCGGTCCTGGGCCTCCCCTAGATCGACTCAGCATCTAAATGAGTACCTGGTGCGATGTGTAAACATCGCCACTGGGGAGACAAAGGCGGTCGGGCGTGGTGCTGGCCACCCACCCCCTCATTTACCGTTCCGGCCTTCATAGGTGCTCGCTAACAGCACTTGCCCCGGCAGTCTGTTACAGGCTACACGGGGGATCTTTGTCTTTGTTTACGGTGAATAGGGACTGCCTCCAAATGCCCAGCTGCGTGTTAAATTGACCTTTGTTAAAAAATAAAACCAACTGACTTCACCGGGGGCTCTGTTGTATGGGGGTGGGGACTTGGTGCATCAACGGCAGCCATATTACATCAGGATGACTTTCCTGGCAGCTAATTGGCTGGTGTAGTGATGATGTCATCCCTAGCGACCACTGTATGGCTGAGACATACAAATACCGCTGCCTGCTCAGAATTATTTTGCAATTTTTTATGTAATCAGGCCCCACAGCACTCCGCATCTCCGTCCGGCTATCCAGGGTTTTACTGCAGCTTCAAAGACCAATTATATCGATGCTACCTCCCCTTCTTATTTGGTTCTTTCGGTAAAGTCACGTAGAATGAGAATAAAATAATAAATTGATAAAATAAAATAACACAATAAAATTCTCATGACGTTTCGGCCACAACACAAGCGGCCTTCATCAGGTGAAGGGACGAGACTGTCTGGAGGACAGCGCTGGAGCGAAAAAGCCACGCTCAGATTGTGACCTTTAAGCTGTGTGAGAAGAAACAAAGCGCCTTGACAAAGGAATTAGCATAGAATTTAGCATTGAAATAGCTGAGTGATTAGCTTGTGACTAGTCACAGAAATGGCTATGTTAAAGTTAAAGCATACACAGACTTACACGCACCGAACTCGATCAGTTAGACAAGACACTCTACAAATCACACTTAACATTGACAGCAACAATGTCTACATCGGATTGGGAACATGTAGACAATATGACTACCTCTTCGGCTGCCACTATGTCGACCAAATGTAGGGACAATTTGATTTCCAAATTCAATCACCTCTCCAACAAAAAATCGGATCCACACACCAAAAAGATAGACGTCAACAAAGTCGTAATTAATCGCAGTAACAGTTCCATTTCTGATGGTCTGAAATCCGTTTTAGATAAAGGTCTAAACTTTCCTGTCACACCGAGACACTTACCGGTTAATGATATCATTGCCCATGTCGACGTTGCACTCAAGGGCTTGAGTCACATCTCTGCAGACGTAGCAAGATCTGAAATCGCTGCAACCCTCAAAAACGCTAAGTTGCCACCCAGCAACATCAGCAAAGACGAACGTTTTGAATTATCTCAATTAAAACAGAGAGATGGTATTGTCGTCCTCTCAGCCGACAAGGGCAATGCCACTGTCATCATGGACAAAACAGAATATAACAACAAAATTCAAGAACTACTCAACGATGGCAGTTATACAAAAATAAAAAGAGATCCCACCAACAGCCTGGTTACCAAAACGAAGAAAATCATCTCTGATTCAATAGCATTAATTGATCAGACCAAACAGTTCTCGTTGAAACCCTCTGCTGCCAGACCACCAAGATTATATGGCCTTCCAAAGATACACAAAGAAGATACACCTCTTCGTCCCATCGTCTCTACTATCAACTCCCCCACCTATAAACTGGCACGTTTTCTTGCTAATATACTGCGACCTTTCACTGGAAAAACCACCTCTGCGGTACCAAATTCTACTCACCTGGTATCGACAATCAAAGGCATTTCCCTGTCCCCAGACGACCTGCTTGTCAGTTTTGATGTGGTGTCCTTGTTCACCAAAGTCCCGGTACCTGACACCATCGCTATCATTGAAGACCTGGTTCATCAAGGACTGCATACTGATGTACTCCCCCTGGTGAGACATTGCTTAACCAACACATACTTCACCTGGAATGGAACTTTCTACAAACAAACTGAGGGCACCCCAATGGGCTCCCCCCTATCTCCAGTTGTAGCCAACGTATTCATGGAAAAATTTGAAACTGACGCCATCCAGACTGCCACTCTACGCCCGACCTTATGGAAGAGGTACGTGGATGACACCTTTGTCATCTGGCCACATGGCCAGCCTGCTCTAGACCAATTCCGCGACCACATCAATTCCATACACCCAGCCATCAGCTTTACCATGGAGGTCGAAAAAGATGGCAAACTACCCTTTTTGGATGTCTTAATTAAAAGGAGACATGATGGTTCAATGAGTCACTCTGTTTACCATCCATCCCAGAAGAACTCCCTCATCAAGAATCTATACCATAGAGCCCAATGCATTTCCGACCAGGAACACATTACCAGTGAACTCAAGCACGTACACCAGGCACTCAGGGTTAATGGTTACTCCGACTACACAATCCGCAAAGCCATCACTCCAGTCATGAAGAAGGATCCTCTTGTGGAGCCACTCAAAACCATCACCTTACCCTACATTGCAGGGGTCACTAAAAAGATCTCCAAAATCCTGAATAAACACAAGATCCAGGTCCGATTCAACACAGTACATAAAATCCGTGATCTAGTTCCATCTGTAAAAGATGCTGTTCCAGACATACAGTACCTGGGCGTTTACAAACTAAAGTGCCTCTGTGGTAGTAGCTACATTGGAGAAACCAAACGACATATCTCGGACCGCATCCGCGAACATAAAGCAGACTTGAAACACGGTAGAACGAACTTCTCTGCCGTGGCAGATCACTGTTATAATTCAGTGGGCTCACATGACATTGACTTCTCCAAGACGGAGGTTCTTTGCAAACCAACCGGCTACCATGAGAGATTCGTTCATGAGGCCATTCACATATACAAGCACAGAGACAATTTCAACCGAGAAGATGGATTCTGGCTTAGTAACCATTGTAAAGATGTTTTAAACCATTTCCGTTCTTAATTAATTGTATTTTACGATGACCTTCAGACCGCAGCTCTTTCGCTGGCATTGACTCTTAATACCTCTCACACCACGGTTAATGGTATGGTTTACAACATGGAGTATAACAGCGCCTCGCAGCTGTCTCTCTCCCCCTCCTCTGTTCCGACCATGGATGAACTCGTCCGTCTGAACGGGGCCCGTAGCTATCCGTGTTGCTAAAGTTGAGGGTAAGAATCCACCCATTTTTTCGCCATATAGCATTGTGATATATAACGACTTATTGTTGGTAGCTTAGCTGATTGGAGAATATATAGAGTTTATTGATAACATTGAGGTAATTTATATTTTAGTTTTTTATTGGTTCACTATGTAGTATTAATTATATATTGTAGTGTATACCCGGTTACTGTGAATAGCTCAGATGTGTAGGCTTTGACTTAAACATAGCCATTTCTGTGACCAGTCACAAGCTAATCACTCAGTTATTTCAATGCTAAATTCTCCTAGTTATTTCAATGCTAAATTCTCCTGTTTGATTTCTACTAGGTGCCTTTGTGAATGTGTATGCTCTGACTTTAACATAGCTATTTCTGTGACCAGTCACAAGCTAATCACTCAGCTATTTCAATGCTAAATTCTATGTTAATTCCTTTGTCAAGGGGTGCCTCTGCGGATGTGTATGCTTTAACTTTAACATAGCCATTTCTATGACCAGTCACAAGCTAATCACTCAGCTATTTCAATGCTAAATTCTATGCTAATTCCATTGTCAAGGCACTTTGTTTCTTCTCACACAGCTTAAAGGTCGCGATCTGAGCGTGGCTTTTTCGCTCCAGCGCTGTCCTCCAGACAGTCTCGTCCCTTCACCTGATGAAGGCCGCTTGTGTTGTGGCCGAAACGTCGTGAGAATTTTATTGTGTTATTTTATTTTATCAATTTATTATTTTATTCTCATTCTACGTGACTTTACCGAAAGAACCAAAGAAGATGAATCCTTGCAGTCACGAAAGCTCTACCTCCCCTTGCCCATTACATGCATTTCAGCTAACCTGTGTTAATATGTTTAACTTGACAATGTTCTAAACCTTTTCATGATTTTCAGCTGTTTGTCAATGGCCCAGGGACCAGGTTAGCCATCATTCGGCACTGATGCTGCCAATGGCCTGGAATGAAATTCGGATAGAAGGGCTCATAAGGCCATCTATCTCCCCCTTAAAAGAGAATTAGTCTCAATGTGCACTCAACATCATCAGCCATTGTCTATCCACTGCTGGAGGAATTCATCCACATGCCGTCGCCATCCCTCGCAGTTCAATGCTGCTTACATCCATCTTCGCGTGAACTGATTTCATCGCTGCATCTCCACGGTGGTTATGAGAAGTTTCTTGTCTTCGATGCATTTATCACTGTTTTCAAATATTTACGTCCCATCAGAATGTCATGCATGGTGACCACCCCAGTGCTGGAGCCAAGCGGGGACTTCCCAGCGTGGCTGGAGGCACAGGGCGTGAACGTGGAGGTGGCCCAGGCCCTGGACTCGGAGCTGGGCATCCGGGACTACGGGGTCCTGCGCGCCTGCGTCGGGGACGGCCTCGTGCGGGCCGAGCTCCTGGCCACGGCGCGCGACCGCCTGCCCTTCGGCTTCTACGCCGTGCTGCGGCAGGTGGTGAAGGCCCTGCGGGGTGCCGAGCCCCGCGACGCTGGGATGCTGCGCTGGGACGACGCCTCCGCTTCCTCCCCTGGCGACGTGAACCTGGGAGGCCTGGTGGAGGTGCTGCTCGCGCTGTTCAGCGGCTTGAGCCGGGAACTGCTGCTGTCCGTGCAGAGGCTGGGAGACATTGATAACACTGGAATGTGCGCTGTTGGCTCCCCTTCAGCCAACACTGTCGTTTTCCCTGAGAACAGTGTGATGAATGAAATTGAAGATTACAAAGTGAACGGTAAAGTTGTATTCTTGTTCGCCGACCTTATTTTATAATCTTGGTTCTTTCAGTAAAGTCACGTAAATCGAAAGAAAAAAAAGAAAAAAAGGAAAATAAAAGTAAAAATAATAAAATAAATTGAAATAACAAAATAAATAAATGTAAAGTCATAAAAGCAAAAAACCCACGACGTTTCGATCGCAACACAAGCAGTCTTCATCAGGCAGAGAGAAAAGTGGGGGCAAGCCTCCAAATGTAGCTGCTTATGAGGCTTGTCCCCACTTTTCTCTCCGCCTAATGAAGACCGCTTGTGTTGCGATCGAAACGTCGTGGGTTTTTTGCTTTCATTACTTTCAATTTATTATTTTAATTTCATTATTTTTATTTTATTTTCATTTATTTTTTACGTGACTTTACCGAAAGAACCAAGAGTATGAATTCCTGTAGTCACGAAAGTTTTAAGTCTAAACTTATTTGATAACACTAAATATCTCATTTATGGTATTTAGCCATTGTATTTAGTAAACTTGTAAAATAATGCATAGGTTTGGAAAATAAACCCGCGAATGCATTATGCTTTATACACATGAAGGTGAGAAGAACTTCATTCCAGATATGGGAGAATCGCAAGCTGTGGACGCATCACCTTTAATAAAAACGGAAGCCCTTGAAGGTAAAACCAAATTATAAACCCAATTTTAACGTTTCCCATTCCCCTCTCATAATAATATTCATCCTTTTGTCAATCTACTTATGTATGAAGGCCTCCCCACCCCACGTTGGTCATAATTGTTGACCATACTTCACCAAGCTGCTTGATGCAAGTTGGTGAAGGTGGTTCTCAGGACTGCTTCAGATTTCACCTGCCACAAGTAAAAGCCATGGCCGTGAATCAAAGGGCTGGGTTTTTAGCTCAGTGTGTTAACCCACTGCACCATTGCTGCAACATTCACCTCTTTGTGTTTCTACATCTGTGTCTATCACTGTCTGTATCTGTGCTGTGCCTCACTCTGCTCTCTGTACTGCCGAGGGAATGCATACGTCCTAAATTTCATACTGCAGAACACGCAATACAAACCGAAAACACATCAGAGAAGCGCACATTGATTTGAGAGTCCACAGCAAAGTGCACCATTACCGTTTTCTTGAGGGAAAGGTATGTATGTATGTTTAACTTATTTTGCACGTACGTAGCCAACCGTGCTAATCAGAGGTGCGGGGGAAGGACAACATACTAACACAAAAAGCAGGTTTGGATACTGATCCAATGTTAGTGGTGGTACGGTGTGGTATGATATGGTAAGTTGTTTTGATGGTCTTTATGTGGCGACGATAGTGATGTTGTGTTGGGGGTGGTGTTGTGGTGACAGCGCAGAGGCAATGGTGGTCATGATCGTCGTGATGGTGCCAGGGGTATGTTGTGGTGGCGGTGGTATTTTGGTGGCATGAGCAATAACGATGTTGCGAATGGTAACGGTGTAATTGTGCTTGTGATGGCGTGATGATGGGGAGGGTCATGGCTTGGGCTCGTGCATGATGCTTGCTTGCCTGCTGACCTTTCAGGTGCCGAGTCGTGAGATCGACAAGGGCGAGGGAAAGTTCTGGAGGCATTAGAACAAAGAGACCAAGCAGGTGAGTCCATCTGTCAGTCTTGTCAGTCTATCAGTCCGTCCTCCAGTCAGTTAACTGCCTTGGTGTTATGGCAATTACACAAATTACACTCCCTAAAATCATCCCAATAATACATATGGGGGTGTCAGTTTGAAGGGAAATATCTGTAGTTTTAGAAATGTCTTTTTTATGGAATAAATTGGCACTTTTGACACGGATGAAAGATAACTCACCGTCACCATCCCATCGTGGATGGTAAAGTCTGTTCATCTGAGTGTCTAACACTGAGCATGTCTCAGTGTATGGGCCCAATGATGGGGACGATGGTGGGCCACATGGGCATGCCCCCTCCGGGCATGGGGCCCCCGCCTCCACCCCCACTCACCGGGCCCCTCCCTCCGCCGCCGCCGCCCCCCCTGATGCCCAACAGGCTGCCGCCCCCTCCCCCGCCCCCGTCAGGCATCCCTCCGCCGCCCCCTCCCTCGGGGGGGCCGCCGCCACCCCCGCTGCCGCCGCCGTCCACGGGTGGTCCTCCGCCGCCCCTGCCACCCGGGGGGATGCCCCCTGGGCCACCCCCACCGGGACCCGTGCCGCCGCCCCGTATGCTGATCCGGCCGCCCCCACCAGGTCCCCCTCACATGCAGGGGGTCCAAAGACCCCAGGGTGTGCCGCCTCCTCCGCCGCCATCGTCAAACTGATGCCAGTGGTAGTGGGCGGGTTATTTTTGTTTATGTTATTCCCCCCGGTTTGTTACTGTCCGACGTTGCTTTTGGGTTGTTAACCGCGTGGTTGTTCGGCGCGATCTCTGGAAACGAATGGAGGTTGTAGAGGCAGCTCTCCCCAGCACAAGGGAGAGAAATGTCCGGACATCGTGCCGAATAACATCTTAGCCCTGCAGCAGCCTACGACACCCGTTTGATACATGGAAGTCCGCACATTGAGGCGCTATTCGGGCTCAAGCCTGCTTAGTATCCACGATTCTGGGTGATTTGGTTCGATGCAAATGCTGTTTAATCAGTCAGTAAATGGCAAAAAAATAATTCACCCGAACGAGACGTGATACATGTACATTCCCATATAAAAAATATAGTAAAGACCTCAAGTTTGGCCTCAGACTAGCCTGCCGTGGAGCAGCTCGGCTAGCGCCACCTGCTCCTCGCACCCCCCCCCCCCACGAACGCACGCACACCCCACAAAACACTCGCATGCACCCCCGTAGGGTCTCGAGGAGGGATCACCTGGTACGATGGGGTTTCACTCGAGGACTCCACTAACAGGGACGTCCCACGGTTTCCCCGGACCAGGAAATTGGCTGAGCCCCCCAGACCGGATTACATGGCGGCCCCCCCAAAAAGGGGGCATAGAGCTTTACAGGCCAGCCGCGATGAAGTATACACAACACGGAGGGGGGAGGGGAACCTTTGGCAGCACTCAGCGACAGGGTAAATAGTGGGGGAGGGCGAGGGGATTATCATTGAGTCACCGGCTTGTTGACACAGAGACAATGGGAAGGGGGGGGGATGACGCGACCCCTCCCCCCCCCCAACGGCGGAGCGTTCGAAACGGCCGAAAAGGGGATTCAATTGGATGCGCAGGATGACGTCAGATGATCCGGGGATTAACGGGTTTTGGAAACAAAAAGGGGGGAAGCAGGGGGCAAAAATCGGCAGAGTCCTTCTGGAACGGCGGAGAGAAGCCAGCCGTCCTCAGCGTCCGTGTGACGCCTGCGGGGTGGAGCTGAGAGCAATCGATCCAAAAAAGTCCCCAAGGCAAGCCTTTTCCCCAGCCCCATCGGGCAGCTACAGAGGCGAGTGGATGCGGAAAAGGTAAGTCAATTCAGTCAGCTCGAGCTGAGGTGATAGACGCACTCTGCGACGGGTAGGTGAAGGGAGGAAGGGTGCTGGCTGGAGGGGGCCATAAACGGGGGCCCCCTATTCGCCCCGGGAAATAAATCTTAGCACAGACTGACTTGGTGACGCGTGGTGCGTGTGTGCGTGTGAAGAGCGGTGGTATAGCGATCGGCGTACGACGGTGTGTGGGTGGCTTTAATCGGTATAAGCACGATGTGCGCGCATATTAAGATAGTGACGTTGCCCGCGCGGCGTGCGTAGCGCGCACGAGATTAATTGATTGCTTCCGAGAGCGCGCATATTAAAATACTTAGGGCTGCCCGCGCCGACGCGCGTGTGTGTGAGCGCGTCACCGTATTAACGGCGGGGCACGCGCGAGGTGGGGGGTCGTGCGGAGAAAGCGCGTGGGTGGGGGGGGGGGAGCTGCGGGGGCGCCGAGTAAATTTATTATTATCCGGACCGCCGCGGGAGTTGGCTTTGTTTACCCAACGGCTTAGGGGAAATTATTAACTATCCTCACACAGCGGCGAGTCAAACGCTCACAGAATCCCCGCAGTTAGGACACGCGAGTGGGTGAAGGCACGCGCATATTCAATTCCTGAGGGAGTCGGCCCTTCGCTCGGTATGTCGCCCCGAGAGGACCCTGGTACGGGGGGCGGGGACGGGGAAGGCAAACATCGCACCCCCCCCCCCCGCGCGTGGAGGGGGAGGGGGGCCTCAGTCCCCACCAATTAGACGTGATGCCCCCCCCCCCCGCTCGGGGTGAGGGAGAGGGAGGTCAGCCCCCGTGTAGTGGGGAGTGGGGAGGGGGGCACTAGCCCCTACACAAGCCCCCGAGGAAAGGGTGCCTTAATGATTTCACTTAACACGGAATGATATGACATAGTACCTTGTTAAAACTGGTGGTTGTCATTAAAAGACCAAGCATTAGTTTCTTAGTAAGGTAATGACAGGCAGCTATGTTTGCACACATGCTTACCAAAAGAGAACATCTGGAATGTTTTATGGCTTATTTTTATAATGCCCGACTGCCAACTGTTGTGGAATCGGCCATGGTCAATCCACTGCTGGATGAAAGCCTCCCCAGGCCGCCACTATCTCATGATCCTATGATCTAATCCTTTAACACCTGTTTAATGACAGTTTTAAGTCGCCGAATCTGGTCCACATAGACGCTTGTATCATAAACAATTCACACACTGTACTCGGAAATCTAAATAAAAGATATTTGTCTACATGTGGTGCATCTTCTTTGATTCTTTCGGTAAAGCCACGTAGAATGAGAATAAAATAATAATAATAAAATTACACAATAAAATTCTCACGACGTTTCGGCCACAACACAAGTGGCCTTCTTCAGGTGAAAGGAACAAACCTGTCGGGACGACAGAACTTCAATGAATTAAGATTCGTAGCGTCTTTAAAGCTGGTTTAGAGAAGCGAGGCACCTTGACAAAGTTGTTTACATATCACACAGGAAAATTTAGCATTGAAATAGCTGAGGGATTAGCTTGTGACTGGTCACAGAAATGGCTATGTTAAAGTCAAAGCCTACACATCCACAGAGGCACCTGGTACATGGACGCTAAAGGGGCTGCAACAACTCAACTATCATACAGTAAACCGATGTGAAAAAACCTAAGTCTAAATTACATCAATACACTACACTATATAATGAAACAATAAAAACTAAAATATAAACTACCTCAATGTTATCTATAAACTCTATATATTCTCCAATCAGCTGCGAAAAAATGGGTGGATTCTTACCCTCAACTTCAGCACCACGGACAGCTACGAGCCCCGTTCAGACGGACGAGTCCATCCATGGTCGGAACGGAGGAGGGAGGAGAGTGGGCTCACATGACATTGACTTCTCCAAGACGGAGGTTCTTTGCAAACCAACCGGCTACCATGAGAGATTCGTTCATGAGGCCATCCACATATACAAGCACAGAGACAATTTCAACCGAGAAGATGGATTCTGGCTTAGTAACCATTGGAAAGATGTTTTAAACCATTTCGGTTCTTAATTAATTGTATCTTACGAGGACCTTCACACCACGGTTAATGGTATGGTTGAGTATAACAGCGCCTCGCAGCTGTCTCTCTCCTCCCTCCTCCGTTCTGACCATGGATGGACTCGTCCATCTGAACGGGGCTCGTAGCTGTCCGTGGTGCTGAAGTTGAGGGTAAGAATCCACCCATTTTTTCGCAGCTGATTGGAGAATATATACAGTTTATTGATAACATTGAGGTAGTTTATATTTTAGTTTTTATTGGTTCATTATATAGTGTAGTGTATTGATGTAATTTAGACTTAGGTTTTTTCACATCGGTTTACTGTATGATAGTTGAGTTATTGCAGCCCCTTTGGCGTCCATGTACTAGGTGCCTCTGTGGATGTGTAGGCTTTGACTTTAACATAGCTATTTCTATGACCAGTCACAAGCTAATCCCTCAGTTATTTCAATGCTAAATTCTCCTGTTTGATTTGTACTAGGTGCCTCTGTGGATGTGTAAGCTTTGACTTTAACATAGCCATTTCTGTGACCAGTCACAAGCTAATCCCTCAGCTATTTCAATGCTAAATTCTCCTGTGTGATATGTAAACCCCTTTGTCAAGGTGCCTCACTTCTCTAAACCAGCTTAAAATACGCTACCAATCTTGACAACCTTCATTGAAGCTCTGTCGTCCCGACAGGTTTGTTCCTTTCACCTGAAGAAGGCCTCTTGTGTTGTGGCCGAAACGTCGTGAGAATTTTATTGTGTTATTTATTTTATTATTTTATTATTTTACTCTCATTCTACGTGACTTTACCGAAATAACCAAAGAAGATTAATCCTTGCAGTCATGAAAGCTTTCAATCGAAATTTAAATGTGGTTGCGTGCGGCGTGTCTTATGAAGTGAGCCATATTTTGCCACTCCGCGGTCCTGCCTCTGCTGTCCCGTATATTTTTGTGTTCCATGCCAGCGTGCTGCATTATCCAAGAGCACTCCATTCCCATGGTTACCAATCTATCCTCGGCGTCCCCTCTCCCCCCGAGCCTTGCTCCACCTCTTCCTCTCACTTCAGCGCCAACTCCATCCCTTCTGTTCAACTATGTTATCCTTCATTCCCTCTCCCACCGTGCCAGTTCCCTCTAATGCCCTGTTTGTGTTCACATCCTCAAAAGCTCATTGTCTTCACACTCGTGCTGTCCTGCTGTGATGCCTCTTTCTTTAAACGGCTTGTCTTTCCAATTTCCTGGCCCGCTCTGTCTACCTTAAGGGCACCACGGTGGCGAGATGTAACTACCTCGGCGAGTATGCAGGAGGTCGTGGGTTCGATCGCGAACCTTACGCCTGCTATATTTTTGGAGTTTGCATGTTCTCCCCGTGGTCGCCTGGATTTTTCTCCGGGTCCTCCAGATTTTCCCTCCGCATGAAATAATATGCGTTTGAGAGTATTTGGCTGCAATAAATGTGTGGCCAGGTCACTTCTGGAAAAGAGCTATATAGCTCAGTGGGCTTTACCTGGGGTAAAATAATAATGGCTCTCCCATCACTGCCTTGCTCTTTTCCCGTAGTTGTGATCTTTAAATTGGTTATCTTTTCTGTTTCCTGGCCCAATAATTGCCCCTCCTGTCCCCACTGAATCAAAATTGCAGCCTCTTTCATAACCTGCTCTGATTGGTCATCATACCTGCACAAGAACTAATTTCATCACCTGGTTTCCTTTATCGATGGGGTTTTTTTCAGATGAGTTCCATTCATTGGCTGTCACTCCCATCATCCCTTACAGTCATGACGTGTCCTGCCCATGTCCACTTGTCTAGAAACAGTTTGAGGGCATTAACCTGCGTATCTTCTGTCATCCACGTGTCGCCTTGTTCTGCCAGCGGAATACAAAGCACGCATCCCACAGTTTTTTTTAATTAAATTTTCTTCAATGATGACCTGTGCTTCTGAGCCATACAGTCACAGCAGGCAAATACATTCTGATTCAAACAAAGGTTATCCAGGCACATTGCAATGTTGCTCTTCATGAGTAAGTTCAGTTTCCCGATATTGCTGTTTCTCAGGGGGTTAGTTCAATGGGCAGAGCCCGACAGAGCACTCCCCCCCCCCCCCCGCTTGTTTAGCAATCGTGGTGTACGTGAGCTTTGGTTAGTTTGTTTCTCATTTTGAGGTCCACTTTGCGGCCTTTTTCTACGGTTTTACTTAACTTGATTCCTCTGTCGTGGTCAAACCTTGTAATAAAAATTTCGTCCACTTCCCGTTGTCCAATCAATTCCACATGTTGCACACGTACTCAGATCCGGTGACAATGCATGCCTGTATTAAAATCGGGATCAAGTAATAAATTACTGTAATTAGCTACTTTAAAGCAATTCACATTTTGTATGGACACATTATTTATATATTTTTGTGTGTAGGTCAAAAACGCCGCGGTCCCTAAACGGTGGAATCGGCTCGCACAAAAAGCAAGCGCCGCGTATCTCAGGCGCCATTGACGTACTTCTCGACCGCGAGTTAAACGAAGTTGTTAATAAAACCGTTAAAAAAAACAACTATTTTTTAAAGGAGTTTATTAATAACTATTTGACATTTCATTTCGATAGTGTAATATATATTTTAAAAATTAAGAATGTGTATGTTATTCGACATGTAAATGTCTCAAACTATGTCTACATAATAATACTTTTCATGAGATCAAATTTGCATGCCATTATCGATATATCACAACGATGGTAGATAATGTACAGTATTCACATACCAACTGAGCTTGCTCACACGATAGAGTGGTTTTGCCGGCTTGCTTTTTTGTAATATTATTTTTCGACGGTAAATCGCTACGGTCCCTTAGCGCGTTGAATCAGCTGGTGGCGGCGGAGCGATCAACCTCCGCGCTCCGGGCACCCACCAACCAACCCCAATCTTCTACGACAAAGTAACTCGGATTTAATTATTTGTGCAAAATAATAACAATAATAATTATCATTAAATAACGACGGGTATAAGTTGATGTCGTGTGTTGTTCGCGATGCTTACGTTATTTTTCGCCACGGTCATTCCGCCAATGCAGAGTTAAACTGTGCGGTCGCCTTGAGGCACAATTGGTAGAAGTCAACTTGATGAACTTGAATTGCGAATTAGTGTCGCGACAATAATTATTCCGTGCTGTCACAATCTACTGCTGGATGTTGGTCACCATGGTGGGTTGGGGATGGTGTTTGCCCTTTCTTCACCTGCTGTGTATCCTACTGCTGTCCCTCCCGGCCATATCTAGTGCCACACTCAAGTCTACAAACAGCTACCCTCGTTACTTTGCATCCATACTTGTTGCTCGATTTGGCACTACACCTGCAAATGAAACAGCTCATAGACACTTCTACACTCCATCATTGTATCCTTTTAAACCCTATCTTTTTCCCATTACTTCACCAGCACTCCTTCCAAACTTCATTCTGCTCTTTAAAAAAAACACCATCTGCGAGCTACTGCTATTTGTCCAAGGTTCGCCGCTCTTCATCCTTTCACAGAAAATACTTGTGCAAACTATTCTACTTTTCTTATTTCTGGGTGGTATTGAGCTTCATCCTGGCCCAAATGAAAATAACTCGTATAATTCTGTAGATTTTTCTGGCAGGAAAGGTGTTGGTGTTCTACATGTCAACATCAGAGGGCTTGTGATTAAATTAAGTCAACTAAAACTAGAAGTGGCAAATCTTGACTCGGACATTTTTTGCCGAACAGAAACATTTCTCACTCCTGCCGTCAATGACTTGCAGATTGTGATTGACAACTACAACCTTTTTCGGCTTGACCGAGGATCTAAAAGAGGTGTAATTGACATCTATGTTCGTAATACTATTGCATGTTCACTAGCTCACTCTTTGTTTAAAAAACGTTGCTTTGAAGGCCTGGCTCTCAGAATAACTCCCAAATAACCAACAGATATTGGTAGTGTGCTGCTATCGACCGCCTAGTGGGAAGGATGTTAAAGCTGCATCTGCACTGAGAGAGCTTTTTGGAGGCCTCCCTAAAGGTGAAATAGTTTTAGTGGGTAATCTAAATTGGAATTGGCTAAACCCGCCGGCCGTGGCCACAAATTTTGCAGATGAATTTAATCTGTTTCAATTAATAAATGTCCCCACAAGACCCAACCAAAAAATCCGGGACAGTCATCTCTGCTTGACGTCCTATTGACAAATGCCCCTCACAGTTTCACACTGACTGGTGTTCTGGGCAATAACCTTAGTGATCACTGCTTCATTTTAGGGGTGAGATCATCAGCCAGACCCAAAGCCCCCTCTAAATTGGTGGAGAAGCACTCAATGAGACACTTCAGCACTCAGGCATTTACTAATTATGTGCTTCACTCGGATATTGACAAGGTCTGTGATATCCCCAACCTGACTACGGCTTGGGAGACCTTCAGGTACACGTTTCTCCAAATTCTTAACAAGCATGCTCCGTTGGTTAGATTTTAAACTAAAGGCAACCGCCCACCATGGTTTGATCTTTTGATTAGAAAGGTCATGAAAACTAGGGACAAGGCTTGGGCATGTGCTCAGAAAAGTAATTTGGTCAATGACTGGCTAGAATACAGGATTTTAAGGAATAGATGCGTCAAAAAAATACGGCATGCAAAAAATGCCTACTTTTCCTCCACTCTCCTGGAATCACATGGAAATGCCAGGATTTTCTGGAAAACAATCAAATGTATCGAAAAGGCATCCAAAACAGACAATCTGCCCGTTGAGCTTAACCATAATGGGGAATATTTTTCAGATCCCAAAAAAATAGTTGACAATTTTAACCTGCATTTTTCTGAAGCTGGTAATATTTTTGAAAATGTATTGGGAGTCACCCCTGCTCATGCAAATTCCTACACCCCTGTCCAAACATTAAACGAATTTAGTTTCCAGCCAATCCACGAGAGTAATGTTCTGCAACAACTGTCCTACCTCAAAGGGTCCTCCTCTACCGGAGCAGATAGTATTCCTGTCTTTGCTCTACTAACTGTTGGTCACTTAATATACAAACCTATAGCCCATATTTTCAACCTGTCCATCAAAGAAGCCTCAGTTCCTCTAGAATGGAAACATTCCTATGTCCATCCACTTCACAAAAGGGGCCCTAAAGATGATCCAAATAACTACCGACCTATCTCAATTTTGTCCCCGTTGATGAAATTTATTTTAAAAATTATTAACCTACCAAATTAGCAGTTTCTTGCCCACCAACAATCTACTACATCTAAAACAATCTGGGTTCCGAAAAAAATACAGCACCACATCTGCTGCATTAGACTCTCTGAATAACATTTACAGTAGCCTTGATAATAAGCAGTACTGTGCCTGTCTTTTTCTAGACCTGCCCAAAGCTTTTGATACAGTAGACCACAACACCCTGCTTAGTAAACTAAGTTGCCTCGGTTTTTCCAATAACGCAATAAAATTGTTACAAAATTACCTCTTTTCTCGCACCCAAATTGTATTCACAGATGGTTGGAGGTCAAACAGTGTTAAGATGACAAAAGGGGTTTCACAGGGTTCCATCCTCGGCCCCCTTTTGTTCTCTCTTTATGTCAATGACTTGGGCACTGACCTGGATCATTCCAGGGTAAATTTTTTTGCAGATGACACGATACTGATTACTGCTGGCCGCTGTCCGGATGACGTGATTGCTAAGTTACAGGGTGATTTCAACAAACTACAACATCAGCTAGTTGCTCTTAAACTAGTCCTGAATACCTCCAAAACAAACATATCCAAACCAAACAACGTTTTCCAAATCACCAAAAAATAAAGCCATAATTGCAACGTAACAGTGATCACAAGGACTGTGACCGAATTTTTTACAATAAACTACATAAATAACATGTAACACCAAATCCTAGAGCCATAGCTGGCTGCATGAGTTACTCCATAACAACAGAAGCATCAGTCGGAGTATCAAATTTTTCAATGCACCTTTAAGATCAGCACGCTAAATCAAAATACAGATAATACTTTGCAACGTCATCCGGAGCGAAACATTTTGTTTTATTTTACGCCAATGAATAGCAGTGGCAGCTAGGGGTGTACAACTCCTCTAGAGCAGTTTTGAGAGACGATCTCATTGGTAGCGATTCAAGGTGCAGTTTATTGGTTGCAAGTGGTCCTCTCTAATTCAGTCATTGAAATATGCAGGGAGATGTTGCTTCGGCTGTTGCATAAGATTAGCACAATAGCACCAAATTCCATGCAACAGACAAGTACCCAGTTTTTTTGTAAGATTAGGGGGTTTGATGTCGTGGCTTAGAGTAAAGAGTTAGGGTTTAAGTTACGAGTTAGGATTAGGAATTAAAAGCTTGGATTAAGGTTAGAGTTAGGACTTAGGATTAGAAGTTCAAGTTAGGGTTTAGAGGTTACAGACAGTGGACTGATGTTCTTGCCCTGCATTTGCATGGACATTAGTTTCAGACACTTAAATGGTAACTACTGGTTAGGATGTAATTTTTCAGCAGAAAAACTTGCCCCTGCCATTTGAATGTGGATTTACACCTTCACCTACTTGCTGCCAGAGGAAATGAATGCCGTCGATTGCTCACTTGGGTAAGGAATCCCTTTGAATTAACGTTGGTCTCCCAGATGGCGTGTGCAGTGGCCACCCTGGTGCTGGAGCCGAGCGGGGACTTCCCGGCGTGGCTGGAGGCGCAGGGTGTGAACGCGGAGGTGGCCCGGGCCATGGACTCTGAGCTGGGCATCCGGGACTACGGGGTCCTGCGCGCCTGCGTCAGGGACGGCCTCGTGCGGGCCGAGCTGCTGGCCACGGCGCGCGACCGCCTGCCCTTCGGCTTCTACGCCGTGCTGCGGCAGGTGGTGAAGGCCCTGCGGGGCGCCGAGCACCACGATGGCTCTGGGACGCCGCGCTGGGACGACGCCGCTTCCTCCCCTGGCGACGTGACGCTGGGAGGCCTGGTGGACGTGCTGCTCGCACTGTTCAGTGGCTTGAGCCGGGAGCTGCTGCTGTCCGTGCAGAGGCTGGGAGACATTGATAACACCGGAATGTGCACTGTTGGCTCCCCTTCAGCCAAACCGGTCGTCTCCCCTGAGAACAGTGTGATGAATGAAATTAACGATTACACACTGAACGGTAAATTTGTATTCTTTTCGCTGAACTTATTAAACACGTGAAATGTTTATTTAAAGCAGGCAGTTGGTCGTGATATCTCAATCCTTATATAGTAGTAGATCCTCTCAAAATCAGACTAATTAACATGACCTTTTTAGGTATGGGGGATGTCTGGAATTATGCAAATAATAAAATAATACTTAAGGACTACATTTGAATGATATTTACACGAAATGAACATCTAATATATTCAAATAACTATTTACGATCACATTTTTTACAGTGTAATGCAAAATAACATCACTAGGTACAGTTTAACTGTTTAACCGGAGTCAACGTCACCCTAAAACAGAGGTGGAAGGCTTAAGGTTTACTGGTTGTGGAAGGCTGAAGATAATTTATTTGCAACATGAATGTAAAATCTAAGTTGAGAATAAAAAGAACGAAAACACCTGGCTAAGCACGAGGGGTTCCAAGTGAATGGATTCACCGAATTCCATACACCAGACAAGAACCAAGCTTTAGAATTACGAGTGAACTTATGCACACCATTTCCTACCACGCTAGCATAACAGTGTTGCTTTGCTTGTACTGTATATTTTATACTGTTTACTTTGTTTTCCTGCACCTACGATTAGCACGGTTAGCTACATACGGTGCTATATAAGGTGCGAAAGAAGTTCAACATACATCAGTGATTATTCAAGTAGCCTTCTGGCTTACCCCAAATTTCAGCTTACTACAGGTTTTACTGTATGCTATGTGTGGATTTAGCGACACATCTATATGTTCATTATTTGATGTCACGTCTGGCATTAGCATATGAAGGAATGCTTAGTTTTGGAAAATAAAGCTGCTGATACATTGTGATTTTATGCAGACGAGGATGGCGAGGAATTGATTCCAGACTTGGGAGATTCGAACGCTGTGGATGAATCATCTACAATTAAGACGGAGGCCCTTGAAGGTAAAGCCGAATTATAGAGCCCACGTTTGAACAATTTTTCCAATTTTTGCAGTCATATCACAGATATGTTTCTAGCTCTTCATCATCACCATCAGCCATGATCAATCCACCGATGGGTTAAGGTTTTGAAAGTCATCTTCATCTCTCAGAGTTTTGATTTAAAGCTTTCGTGACTGCAGGGATTCATATTCTTGGTTCTTTCGGTAAAGTCACGTAGAAGGGAAACAATAAAATAAGAAAAATATAAAACAATAAAATTCTCACGACGTTTCGACTCCAACACAAGCAGTCATCATCAGGTGTGAAAACCACAGCAAGAAAATTTGAAAAAAGTGGCATTTTATTTTTAACGTTAGCACCACGGAGAGCAATTTGGCACTTATTCAGATGGACGAGTCCATCTATGTTCGGAAAAGAGGAGGGGGGAGACGAAAATAATGGATGCGGTCTGAAAGCCACTGTAAGCGTGAACAATCAATTAAGACCCGAAATGGTTTATCAAATCCTTCCAATGATTTCTAAGCCAGAATCCATCTTCTCGGTTGAAATTGTCTCTGTGTTTGTATATGTGGATAGCCTCATGAACGAATCTCTCATGGTAGCCAGATGGCTTGCAGAGAACCTCTGTCTTGGAGAAGTCAATGTCATGTGAGCCTACTGAATTATAAGTGATCTGCCACGGCCGAGGTGTTGGTCCTACCGTGTTTTAGGTCTGCTTTGTGTTCACGGATGCGGTCCGAGACATGTCGTTTGGTTTCTCCAATGTAACTACTACCACAGGGGCAACTTAGTTTGTAAACGCCAGGGTACTGTATGTCCGGAATCACATCTTTTACAGACGCAACCAGATCACGAATTTTATGTAATGTGTTGAATCGGACCTGGATCTTGTGTTTATTCAAGATTTTGGAGATCTTTTTTGTGATCCCCACAATGTAGGGTAAAGTGGTGGTTTATAATGGCTCCTCAAGAGGGTCCTTCTTCATGGTTGGAGTGATAGCTTTGCGGATTGTGTAGTCGGAGTAGCCTTAAGAGCTTGGTGTAAGTGCTATGTGTTCCTGGTCGGATATGCATTGGGCTCTATGGAGCAGGTCGGCCATGTGGCCAGATGATAAAAGTGTCATCCACGTACCTCTTCCATAAGGTTGGGCGCAGAGTGGCAGTCTGGATGGCGTCAGTCTCAAATTTCTCCATGAAAATGTTGGCTCCAACCGGAGATAGGGGGGAGCCCATTGGGGTGCCCTCAGTTTGTAGAAAGTTCCATGGCCGGCCTGCTCTAGACCAATTCCTCGACCACATCAATTCCATATACCCAGCCATCAGATTTACGATGTAAGTCGGAAAAGATGGCAAGCTACCTTTTTTGGATGTCCTAATAAAAAAGATACCTGATGGTTCAATGAGCCACTCTGTCTACAGGAAAGCTACCCATATGGATGCTTACCTGAAACCGGATTCCCACCACCATCTATCCCAGAAGAATTCCCTCATCAAGACTCTGCACCCTAAAGCCCAATGCATATCCGACCAGGAACACATAGCCAGTGAACTCAAGCATGTACACCAAGCTCTTAAGGCTAATGGTTACTCCGACTACACAATCCGCAAAGCTATCACTCCAACCATGAAGAAGGACCCTCTTGAGGAGCCATTCAAAACCATCACTTTACCCTACATTGCGGGGATCACAAAAAAGATCTCCAAAATCTTGAATAAACACAAGATCCAGGCCCGATTCAACACATTACATAAAATCTGTGATCTGGTTGCGTCTGTAAAAGATGTGATTCCGGACATACAGTACCCTGGCGTCTACAAACTAAATTGCCTCTGTGGTAGTAGTTACATTGGAGAAACCAAACGGCATGTCTCGGACCGCATTCGTGAACACAAAGCAGACCTAAAACACGGTAGGACCAACATCGCGGCCGTGGCAGATCATTTATAATTCAGTAGGCTCACGTGACATTGACTTCTCCAAGACAGGTTCTCTGCAAGCCATCTGGCTACCATGAGAGATTCGTTCATGAGGCTATCCACATATACAAACACAGAGACAATTTCAACCGAGAAGATGGATTCTGGCTTAGCAATCATTGGAAGGATTTGATGAACTATTTCGGGTCTTAATTTATTGTTCACGCTTATGGTGGCTTTCAGACCGCATCCATTATTTTCGTCTCCCCCCTCCTCTTTTCCGAACATAGATGGACTCGTCCATCTGAATGACTGCCCAATCACTTTCCGTGGTGCTAACGTTAAAAAAGCCACTTTTTTCAAATTTTCTTGCTGTTGTTTTCACACCTGATGATGATTGCTTGTGTTGCAGTCGAAACGTCGTGAGAATTGTATTGTTTTATATTTTGATTATTTTATTGTTTCCCTTCATGACTTTACCAAAAGAACCAAGAATATGAATCCCTGCAGTCACGAAAGCTTTTAATCAAAATGTAACCACCTCTACGGGGAGGGTTTCCACATAACTTTGAGATCCTTCAACCAACTCCAGGATAAGAAGGCTCAGCTGATCGAGTCTCTCACCTTTCTGAAGAAATGCCGCGACTCTGGGGTAATACCAATCGCATTTACACTGACCTCTGCTGCTGTCACTTTTTCCAATGTGAAACGAATTCTTTTCAGAACCAGCTTAGCTCTTATCTCAGAGAAAATCAGACGTATATACACCGAACTAGATCAGTTAGACAAGACACTCTACAATTCACACATATCATTGACGGCAACAATGTCCACATCGGATTGGGAACATGTAGACAATATGACTGCCTCTTCATCTGCCACTATGTCGACCAAATGTAAGGACAACCTGATTTCCAAATTTATCCTCTCCAACAAAAGACCGGATCCACACACCAAAAAGCTAGACGTTAACAAAGTCGTAATTCATCGCAGTAACAGTTCTATTTCCGATGGTCTGAAATCCGTTTTAGCTAAAGGGTTAAACTTTGCAGTCACACCTAAACACATACCAGTTAATGATATCATTGCCCAAGTAGACGTGGCGCTCAAGGGCCTGGGTCACATCGCTGCAGACGTAGCAAGATCTGAAATCGCTGCAACCCTCAAAAACGCTAAGATGCCAGCTAGCAACCTCAGCAAAGATGAGCGTTTTGAATTATATAAATTGAAAAGGGATGACATTGTCATCCTCTCATTTGACAAGGGCAATGCCACTGTCATCATGGATAAAATAGAATATAACAACAAAAATAAAAAGCGATCCCACCAACAGCCTCGTAATACAAACCAACAATCATTTCTAATTCAACCGCATTAATTGATCAATCCAAACAGTTCTCGTTGAAACCTTCTGCTGCCAGGCTACCAAGATTATGTGGCTTACCAAAAATACATAAAGTAGATACACCCTTTCGTCCCATCGTCTCTACTATCAACTCCCCCACCTACAAACTGGCTCGTTTTCTGTCTGAAATCCTGCGGCCTTTCACTGGAAAAACCACCTCTGCGGTACAAAATTCTGCTCACCTGGTATCGACAATCACGGGTATTTCCCTGTCCCCAGACGACCTGCTTGTCAGTTTTGATGTAGTTTCCTTATTCACAAAAGTTCCTGTACCTGACACCATCGCAATCATTGAAGACTTGGTTCATCAAGGACTAAACACTGAGGTACCCCCCCTGGTGAGACACTGCTTAACCAATACATACTTCACTTGGAATGGAACTTTCTACAAACAAACTGAGGGTACCCCAATGGGCTCCCCCCTATCTCCGGTTGTAGCCAACATTTTCATGGAGAAATTTGGGACTGACGCCATCCAGACTGCCACTCTGCGCCCAACCTTATGGAAGAGGTACGTGGATGACACTTTTGTCATCTGGCCACATGGCCGGCCTGCTCTAGACCAATTCCTCGACTACATCAATTCCATACACCCAGCCATCAGATTTACCATGGAAGTTGAAAAAGATATGGCAAGCTACCTTTTTTGGATGTCCTAATAAAAAAGAGACCTGATGGTTCAATGAGCCACTCTGTCTACAGGAAAGCTACCCATACGGATGCTTACCTGAAACCGGATTCCCACCACCATCTATCCCAGAAGAATTCCCTCATCAAGACTCTGCACCAAAGAGCCCAATGCATATCCGACCAGGAACACATAGCCAGTGAACTCAAGCACGTACACCAAGCTCTTAAGGCTAATGGTTACTCCGACTACACAATCCGTAAAGCTATCACTCCAACCATGAAGAAGGACCCTCTTGAGGAGCCATTCAAAACCATCACTTTACCCTACATTGCCGGGATCACAAAAAAATCTCCAAAATCTTGAATAAACACAAGATCCAGGTCCGATTCAACACATTACATAAAATCCGTGATCTGGTTCCGTCTGTAAAAGATGTGATTCCGGACATACAGTGCCCTGGTGTCTACAAACTAAGTTGCCTCTATGGTAGTAGTTACATTGGAGAAACCAAACGACATGTCTCGGACCGCATCCGTGAACACAAAGCAGACCTAAAACACGGTAGGACCAACACCTCGGCCGTGGCAGATCACTGTTATAATTCAGTAGGCTCACATGACATTGACTTCTCCAAGACAGAGGTTCCCTGCAAGCCATCTGGCTACCATGAGAGATTCGTTCATGAGGCTATCCACATATACAAACACAGAGACAATTTCAACCGAGAAGATGGATTCTGGCGTAGCAATCATTGGAAGGATTTAATAAACCATTTCTGGTCTTAATTGATTGTTCACGCATACGGTGGCTTTCAGACCGCATCCATTATTTTCATCTCCCCCCTCCTCTTTTCCGAACATAGATGGACTCGTCCATCTGAATAACTGCCAAATCGCTCTCCGTGGTGCTAACGTAAAAAAAGCCACTTAAATTTTTTTTGCTGTGGTTTTCACACCTGATGATGATTGCTTGTGTTGCAGTTGAAACGTCATGAGAATTTAATTGTTTTATATTTTTATTATTTTATTGTTTCCCTTCTACGTGACTTTACCGAAAAAAACAAAAATATCTCTCAGAGTCTCGCGATGAAAGTCTATCAAACTCCTGCACACGAGATGATTTCATCGCTGCATCTCCATGGTGGGCATCATCTCGGACATGTTGCCTGCTTTGGCTGCCACTCTTTTTAGCCTCGACCACCGGCCCTTATATGCTTTAGCAGACTGTACTGCCCAAGCCCATTCTTTTTTTTACAGTAAATGACTCAAAACAGGAGGAATTGTCCACGTTTCTGGCTATCGCCAGATGAAGTCAGTTGTAGTTACCAAAATTGTAAATGTGGGTTTACTCTCCAACACACCGGTGTGCTGAACTAGTAATGAATTGGCACGTTTTGTTTATGGGACAAATCTTACAAAATGGCTGTGTCGGGTGGTGGCGGGTTTAACGACACATTTATAAATTTCCACGATCTAACCCAAAAATACCTCTTACAGATAACATTGGTTGCGAAAGCATACGTGTTAAACTGAATATGACTCCCATTATTGCCATAAGTTATCTGATCCATATCTTCCTATCTCTGTGTATCTTCTTCTCTCCATACTTAATTTTGTACTTTTTAGTTTTTCTATTTTATTCCTCTTCCGTGTTTTGGATCCATATAACAGGTAATATACGTTAGACTTAAAGAAAACTGATTTATAAAAAATATATATAAAATGTATTTTAAATCGGTTATTTAAGTGGTAGTTATTTTTTTAAATAATCGCAACGAAATTAAATCAGAGAATAAAGACACGATGGACGCACGGCTAGAAACCCACTGCTTTGAATCACTTTCAAAATCGACCAAGTCGAGAATTGGACAAGTCATTGTATCCGGTCGAGTGTCAATGACGCTGGGTACATTCTAAAATAAATCAAACATTTGCTACAGATGGTGAACTTTAATTGCAGAGTTTACTGCTTCGTTTTCGTGTTTTTTTGTCCTGTATGTATGGACGTTGAACTTCTTTCGCACTGTACGTAACCAACTGTGATAATCAGAGGTCCTTGGCTCATACCCCCTCAATCATGTCCAATCATGATATGTCTTCGCCTCTCTGTACAGTTGCCACCGCCTTTTTGTAAATCCAAGCTGCATCTTTCTTGTTAAGGCTCTTGACATATACCCAACATCCTTTGAGAACCTATTTCCTATTTCATAAAGCTTTCTCCTCAGAGAATGTGCCCAATCCGTTTATATTTTCTTTTGTGGGTTGTTCCAACTATGTAACTCCTTTCATTCCACTCAATTTAATTAATCCATTTGACATCAAAACCCACATCTCAACACTTTGCAGCCTTATTACTTCTTTCTTTCTCAGAATCCCAATTTCTGATGCTGTTCTGTTAGTAACACATTTTTTTGTATTGTTTTCCCCCACACAGGTGCTAGTGGCATTGAAGAAAATTCGGGGTTCATTGTGCAAGACGTGGTTTCACTACAAGGGATGGGACTGAACTTCGCAAACTCCGAAAAAGTTGCTTCGTGTTCACGGCTGCAGCAGTATCACAATTGGCAGAGGACTGGAAGTGAAATGGATACGGATAATAATTCTGCAAAAACTGGACACTATCACGGGCGACAGGAACCACCAAACGCAATCGAGGATTTGCCTAGCAGTCGGCAGGATCCTGCTGTTGAAGAGGCCGACCGATCAGTTAACCAGCTGGACACGTTAACGTCGCTGGAAGCGAACGGGAATGTTAACTTGGTGAACAAGCCATACGAGTGCACGGTGTGCAAGAAGAGCTTTGTGCGGCTCTCACTTCTTAGATATCACCAACGCATACACACGGGAGAGAAGCCCTACCGTTGCGAAATGTGCAACCGGTCCTTTGCGCAGTCTTGCAATCTGAAGGTCCATGAGCGCACGCACACAGGGCAGAAGCCCTACCGTTGTGATATTTGCAACAGCAGCTTCTCGCGCAGTCATCACTTAACAGGTCACCAGCGCACGCACAAGCCTTGAGCAGAAATAGTGGTACAAGAAATACGATTGTTGATTTGTGCATAATTGATTTGTGCTACTGGACATCTGTGAAAACTACTGAACATCTGTGAAAAAGAGCTAGCTTATCGAATTCCTCCAGTATAAATACATATTCTGATTTTCAATAATTGTGCTATCAGTATCAGGTCATGAAGAAAATTATCCATTCAGAACTCTCACATAGAAGTGCAACCCTTTGTGCCAGAGAACGGCCTACTTGAGCAGATCAAATCCATCCTCGTGGCCTATGGTGCACACAGTAGAGGGTAAGGTGGTAGTGCTTTTCCCTACCATCTTTCCACTTAGTGAAACATTTTAATTTTCAGAATTACATTTAGCCAAATTAAGTGCAGAATCTAATTTTATGTGATGGGTTGTCCTGTCCCCTTAGCAGAAAAACACCCCCAAAATCATAATGTTTCCACCTCCATGTTTGACGATGGGGATGGTGTTCTTGGGGTCATAGGCAGCATTCCTCCTCCAAACACGGCGAGTTGAGTTGATGCCAAAGAGCTCCATTTTGGTCTCATCTGACCACAACACTTTAACCCAGTTGTCCTCTGCATCATTCAGATGTTAATTGGCAAACTTCAGACGGGCATGAATGTGCTTTCTTGAGCAGGGGGACCTTGCAGGCGCTGCAGGATTTCAGTCCTTCACGGCGTAGTGTGCTAACAATTGTTTTCTTGGTGACTATGGTCCCAGCTGCCTTGAGATCATTGACAAGATCCTCCCGTGTAGTTCTGGGCTGATTCCTCACCGTTCTCATGATCATTGCAACTCCACGAGGTGAGATCTGGCATGGAGCTCCAGGCCGAGGGAGATTGACAGTTCTTTTGTGTTTCTTCCATTTGCGAATAATTACACCAACTGTTGTCACCTTCTCACCAAGCTGATTGGCAATGGTCTTGTAGCCCATTCCAGCCTTGTGTAGGTCTACAATCTTGTCCGTGACATCCTTGGAGAGCTCTTTGGTCTTGGCCATGGTGGAGAGTTTGGAATCTGATTGAGTGATTGCTTCTGTGGACAGGTGTCTTTTATACAGGTAACAAGCTGAGATTAGGAGCACTCCCTTTAAGAGTGTTTTCTTAAGAGTGTGCTCCTAATCTCAGCTCGTTACCTGTATAAAAGACACCTGGGAGCCAGAAATCTTTTTGATTGAGAGGTGGTCAAATACTTATTTCCCTCATTAAAATGCAAATCAATTTATAACATTTTTGACATGCGTTTTTCTGGATTTTGTTGTTATTCTGTCTCTCACTGTTCAAATAAACCTACCATTAAAATTATAGACTGATCATTTATCAGTGGGCAAACGTACAAAATCAGCAGGGGAGCAAATACTTTTTCCCCTCACTGTATGTGTGAGTGGTGGTTTATTTGACCAGTAGACTCTCTCGACTATCCGCGTGTGGTTTATCCGGTTTGCGGTTTAATCGCGCACCTGAAATTTTGACATAAATTACTAATTGCTCATGGTTTTTCCCTTAAACCTAAATTAATCATCTAAACACAGACATATATAGAGACCAGAGGACGCCAACAGGCGAACAGCACAAAGACAATAATGTAATACTGGCAAAGGAGGTCTCGTGATGCAGTTGCTCACCCCGAGCTCTCAATGTCCTGGTAGTGGCGTTGTCTTTGTGCTGTTCGTCTTTTGGCGTCCACCCTCCGGTCTAATACCGTTTTCACCGCAAGTATATGTGGTTAATGCAGACATGATTCCTTGCAAAGGTTTCGGTTTGGTGTTTTAACATCTGAACACCTGTTTTATTGCCAGAAAGGGGAAAACCCTATTATCATGGGGGCCGTCCATAAATGACGTCACGCACCTGGGGGGGGGGGGTCAGACATTTGTGACGATGTGTGATGAGGGTGGGGGGGGGTTTGAGAAATGTGACGTCACATCAAAATGCGCAACTTTAAATAAATATAGACAACACTTTATACTTAATTAAATAGACTTTGTAATAAACGTTTTCTCTTACAACATCAGAGTGCAGCGCCAGATTAAATACGCACGACAATGACAATAGTTGAAAGTGATTTGAAGCATGTTTTATTTTCAAGATGGAAATATGGTTTGGGGGGGCGGCAGAGCTTTGTGACATCATATTTGAGGGGGGGGTCTGACTTTGTGACGCCGTGTGACGAGGGGGGGTTAAAAATCGTCCAAAATCGCGTGACGTCATTTATGGACGGCCCCGTACACTAACAACTATCCATAGACTCAACATTGCCCATCAACTCAACGCTGCACCTCCCGAGTATAATTATCACGGTTGGGCGACGTGCTGTGCGAAAGAAGTTCAACGTGCGTGCCTGGGTGTTGGGTTTCATCGATACTGCTGCAGAATCGAGTGGGTGTCAAATCGCCGCGGTCCCTGACTTTTTTTTTTATAAAAGGAGGCAGCTGTAGGAGCGATTTGGTGATTCGGGTTGGGTTTTTATTTATTTCCTTTTGAGGCCGCCGCTTCCAACATCGACTGCCTTTCGTGAGTGTAACAAAAAACGTTATCATCCACATCAGCAACAACACCTACTACTACAACAAATAAACATCATCATCCGTTACAGCAACATCGTCGTAAGCTTGCCTGGGCCCGGAGACTAAACGGAATCGCGTACGTAGTCTCTGTGTCTGTCTGTGTCTGTGTGTGTGCGTGTCTTTGTCTGTCTGTGTGGGTTTGCGTGTTTGTCTGTGTCTGTCTGTGTGTGTTTTTGTCTGTGTCTGTGTGGAGAGCGATCGTGTAGCGGTTAGCGCGCTGCACTATGAACCTGGCGACCCGACTTCCATTCCCGCTCACGGCCAACACCCCAGTGACGATTATTTGAACCGGTCCTGGGCCTCCCCTAGATCGACTCAGCCTTAAATGAGTACCTGGTGCGATGTGTAAACATCGCCACTGGGGAGACAAAGGCGGTCGGGCGTGGTGCTGGCCACCCACCCCCTCGTGTGCCGTTCCGGCCTTCATAGGTGCTCGCTAACAGCACTTGCCCCGACAGTCTGTTACAGGCTACACGGGGGATTTTTGTCTTTGTTTACGGTGAATAGGGACTGCCTCCAAATGCCCAGCTGCGTGTTAAATTGACTTTGTTAAAAAAACAAAACCAACTGACTTCACCGGGGGCCCTGTCGCATGGGGGTGGGGACTTGGTGCATCAACGGCAGCCATATTACATCAGGATGACTTTCCTGGCAGCTAATTGGCTGGTGTAGTG
This sequence comes from Petromyzon marinus, assembly GCF_048934315.1. Classification (NCBI taxonomy): domain Eukaryota; kingdom Metazoa; phylum Chordata; class Hyperoartia; order Petromyzontiformes; family Petromyzontidae; genus Petromyzon; species Petromyzon marinus. Next base: position 13,971,228 of record NC_133667.1, on the reverse strand, counting down.
ATGATGTCATCCCTAGCGACCACTGTATGGCTGAGACACACATACCGCTGCCTGCTCGGAATTATTTTGCGATTTTTTTTTATGTAATCAGGCCCCAGAGCACTAAGCTTCTCGGTCCGGCAATCCGGGGTTTTACTGCAGCTTCAAAGACCAATTCTATCGATGCTACCTCCCCTGCCCATTACTTGCATTTCAGTTAACCTGTGTTAATATGTTTAACTTGACAATGTTCTAAACCTGATCATGATTTTCAGCTGTTGGTCAATGGCCAGGGGACCAGGTTAGACATCATTCGGCACTGATGCTGGCAATTTCCTGGAATGAAATTCGGATAGAAGGGCTCATAAGGCCATCTATCTCCCCCTTAAAAGAGAATTAGTCTCAATGTGCACTCAACATCATCAGCCATTGTCTGTTCACTGCTGGAGGATTCATCCACATGCCGTCGGCATCCCTCGCAGTTCAATGCTGCTTCCATCCATCTTCGCGTAAACTGATTTCATCGCTGCACCTCCACGGTGGTTATGAGAAGTTTCTTGTCTTCAATGCATTCATCACTGTTTTCAAATATTTACGTCCCATCAGAATGGCATGCATGGTGACCACCCCAGTGCTGGAGCCAAGTGGGGACTTCCCAGCGTGGCTGGAGGCACAAGGCGTGAACGCGGAGGTGGCCCGGGCCATGGACTCGGAGCTGGGCATCCGGGACTACGGGGTCCTGCGCGCCTGCGTTGGGGACGGCCTCGTGCGGGCGGAGCTGCTGGCCGCGGCGCGCGACCGCCTGCCCTTCGGCTTCTACGCCGTGCTGCGGCAGGTGGTGAAGGCCTTGCAGGGTGCTGAGCCCCGCGACGCTGGGATGCTGCGCTGGGACGACGCCACCGCTTCCTCCCCTGGCGACGTGACCCTGGGAGGCCTGGTGGAGGTGCTGCTCGCGCTATTCAGCGGCTTGAGCCGGGAGCTGCTGCTGTCCGTGCAGAGGCTGGGAGACATTGATAACACTGGAATATGCTCTGTTGGCTCCCCTTCAGCCAACACTGTCGTTTTCCCTGAGAACAGTGTGATGAATGAAATTGAAGATTACAAAGTGAACGGTAAAGTTGTATTCTTGTTCGCCGACCTTATTTTATAATCGTGGTTCTTTCAGTAAAGTCACGTAAATAGAAGAAAAAAAATCAAAAAGTGAAAATAAAAGTAAAAATAAAATAACAAAATAAATAAATGTAAAGTCATAAAAGCAAAAAACCCACGATGTTTCGATCGCAACACAAGCAGTCTTTATCAGGTGGAGAGAAAAGTGGGGGCAAGCCTCCAAATGTAGCTGCTTATGAGGATTGTCCCCACTTTTCTCTCCGCCTAATGAAGACCGCTTGTGTTGCGATCGAAACGTCGTGGGTTTTTTGTTTTCATTACTTTCAATTTATTATTTTAATTTTATTTGATTATTTTCATTTGTATTTTATTTTCATTTATTTTTTACATGACTTTACCGAAAGAACCAAGAGTATGAATTCCTGCAGTCACGAAAGTTTTAAGTCTAAACTTATTTGATAACACTAAATATCTCATTTATGGTATTCAGCCATTGTATTTCGTAAACTTGTAAAATAATGCATAGGTTTGGAAAATAAACCCGCAAATGCATTATGCTTCATACAGATGAAGGTGAGAAGAACTTCATTCCAGATATGGGAGAATCGCAAGCTGTGGACGCATCACCTTTCATAAAGACGGAAGCCCTTGAAGGTAAAACCAAATTATAAACCCAATTTTAACGTTTTCCATTCCCCTCTAATAATAATAATATTCATCCTTTTGTCAATCTACTTCTGTATGAAGGCCTCCCCCACCCCACGTTGGTCATGATAATTATTGACCATACTTCACCAAGCTGCTTGATGCAAGTTGGTGAAGGTGGTTCTCAGGACTGCTTCAGATTTCACCTGCCACAAGTAAAAGCCATGGCCGTGAATCAAACTCAGGGCTGGGTTTTTAGCTTAGTGTGTTAACCCACTGCACCATTGCTGCAACATTCACCTCTGTGTTTCTACATCTCTGTGTCTATCACTGTCTGTATCTGTGCTGTGTGTCACTCTGCTCTCTGTACTGCCGAGGGAATGCATACGTCCTAAATTTCATAATGCCGAACACGCAATACAAACCGAAAACACATCGGAGAAGCACATTGATTTGAGAGTCCACAGCAAATTGCACCATTACCGTTTTCTTGAGGGAAAGGTATGTTTAACTTATTTTGCACGTACGTAGCCAACCGTGCTAATCGGAGGTGCGGGGGACGGATAAACTAAACAAGAAAGACAGTTATAAAGAAATGAGTTTCCAAGTGGACTTTTTATAGTGCAGATGCACAGCATGGTATGCACGTACAGCTGGTGACAACAACATTTGGATATCCAATGCATGAAATGGTTAAAACTGGTTACCTAAATTATGTATAATGGTTTTTGTTCCTTTGTGAAAAGTAAATTCATTTTGGTTTTTGATTAGAGTCCAAAATCGAAAGCAACTACAGTAAAACCTTGGATTTGCGAGCATAATTCGTTCCGGAAACGTGTTTGTAATCCAAAGCACTCGTATATCAAAGCAGTCGTATATCAGTTGTGATCACGTGACGCTCGGCAGACAAAGCGTATACGTACTACTCGTATTTCAAGACCTCGCTCGTTTATCAAATTAATATTTATTTAAAAAATTTGCTCGTCTTGCAAAACACTCGCAGACCAAGTTACTCGCAATCCAAGGTTTTACTGTATATCTTGTTAACGGTTGAAGTTTTTAGTTCAGTTCTACTCTGGTCGCTACTAAATCAAATGGGAGAATAAAGAGACAACAGTTGGCATGGAGTCCCTTCCAGAACTGGCCACAAGGGTATGAAACAGAAGTTACTGTATCAACTCAAGTGCAAATGTGAAGCATTTTCAAATGTCTGATTTTTGTTTGCTTAACTGCCTATGGCTTCTTAATAACATGTTCAATGGTATGCCCATACAGGTTCAAGTGACATCGAAGGCAATTCAGTGCAAGATGTGGTTTCACTCCAAGCAATGGGAAACCATTTTGCGAATGTTGGTGACATTGGTGAAGTTGATGATGTTGATGACGTTGGTGACGTTGGTTCATGTTCATGGCAACAGCAGCAGCAGCAGCAACAACAGCAGCAGCAGACAGGAGACAGAATGCGAAGAAGCTGTCAAGTTGACGAGGTGGAAAACATTTCTCTGCGCAGCTTGTACACGTCCCACCCTCCAGCAAATCGACATGTTCACGGGCGACAAGCGCCACTGAACATTACCGAGGCTCTGCCGAGCGATGTGCGGCAGAATCCTGCTTTTGCAGAGGAAAATCCAGCGGAGCGCCAGCTTTACATGGTGGGGTGCGGTTCGCGACAAGCGAGCGCGAACGTCAACTCGGCGAAGCCGTACGAGTGCACGGTGTGCAAAAAGAGTTTCGCGTGGCGCTCGCTCCTGCGGTACCACCATCGCGTGCACACGGGAGAGAAGCCGTTCCGCTGCAGCGTGTGCAACCGGTCCTTCTCAAACTCTGGCAATTTGAGGGTCCACGAGCGCACGCACACGGGGGAGAAGCCCTACCGGTGCAAGATCTGCAACAAATGCTTCAAACAGAGTCAACACTTAAAAGGTCACGAGCGCACCCACAGGGCTTGAGCAAGTCGGGGGAGCGAGAAATGCGACGGTAGTTTCGAGCATAATTATTTTTTTGAATGGAACGAGGTAAATGGTGAAGTTGTTAAATCACCGAATCTTTATTAATTTACACTGGAGAAATCCGATGAGCTATGAAGCTCTTTTTTTCCACATGTCCAGTGGTCACAGAGGATCTGGAGTACGTTAGGGCAAGGTTCCACACAGTACGCAAAATGGGATTGGCTATCAAGAAGTTTGGTACGCTATAGCGAAAGCACAAAATGGGAGGGCCTAAATCTGGGTATTACTGTAAAAGAGAACTACCTCCCAAGATACATTTAAGTGACCACTGATCCACACAGTAAGGGGGTAGTATTTCCTCAACAAACACACGTTATTTTATACACACATTAATTCGCACAGATGTACATGTGCACACAGTCTCCACTCGTGATGAGTTTCAAATTAACATTTTCTCAGATATTGGTTTCTGAGGGCAAATCCCTATTTTTGTTTAGTTTAGTATTTTCAGATTGGATGCCTGCCCTCTGGTGTTTAGGCTCCACCTCTTTCTCTTTAGGCTCTGCCCCTTTCCTTTTGGACACGAGCTTGACATTATTTTGGTGGCTGCTTTGTAAAGACAGTGCTGCTTATTTTCCCACGAGACTTGGGAACTCTGGGCCAAAGTCAATTTGATTTTGTAATTTTACAATGTAACTCTCATGTGCTGCGGGCCACTGGTGGCCTTTAGTGCGGCCCCTGGTGGCCTTTAGTGCGGCCCCTGACGTGCGGCCCCCAGCAATACACAACATTTGAAAACACCCCTTCGTGTTGTCGAACCCAATGGTTTCAAATGTGTGGCGGCCTTCACACTTATGTCATATCTGCGAAAGTGGCCCCCTCCCTCTGAAAACTAGTGAAGAACACCTTGCTATGCTGACTCCTTGAAGACAGTGAGTGCCCGCGGTGGAACTTGTGCTAAGTGTACTGCACAACGACATTGCATCTCTTGCAAAGCACCAGGGTGGTAGGATGCCTTGCGCTGAGGCTATGGATAGCCTGTTTATTACTGGCCATGACTAATTCGTACTACCGCATCTACAAATAAAATTAAGGAATCGTGCGCAGTAATCTAAATTTATGAGTTGCATTTTTTCCATAGACTCCCAGCGCATAATACATTTTGCAGCTAGTACATTTATCAGTAATTTGCAAATAATTAAAGTCAATCAAAACATACTTGTGTGATAAAGACTTAAAAGATGTATGTGGTCTGAATGAGGCCCATCCAGAGAGTTGGAAGGCAAAAGATAACAAAGAGACGGACGGCGATGAAACGCAGCAAGAGACGGCTACGGTCATTGGCTGTTCACCAGGACAGTGTTGTCGCTCTGGAGATCGATGATCGATGTTCGATGGTTGCCGCGTTGAAGGCATTCTCACTTAACAGAGCGGGCCCCGTGAAGGCTACCATCTTCCACTCCCACCAGGGCAGTAGGCGACAGGGAGAGGGGGGGGAGCCACAGAGCTTCCACAGGCCGAGCTGAAATCCTCTTTTCACGAGTGGCCAACACAGGCACGACTATGTAATACAGTACTGCGAGCAAAACTGGTTTTTCGACAAGCTATTTCATTGCGAGAACAGCGTGACTGACTTTAAATTGCCGGGAGCGCTGTGCGTCCTGAGTGCTTCCTGTAATCTCCTGGACAAATCTGTGGAAAAGAATTGCTTTATAGCTCATCGAATTTTTCCAGTTATAAATATTCTGATTGTGAATTGATGACGCTCATCCACTACTACTGCTGCTGTTCGCCGTTCACTACTGTTGGGTGCTTTTCACTGTTGCTACTGCTGGTTTCCTGATGCGTGTTCCTCTTACAACTGCCGAATCCACTACTACCTGGTATTCTCTGGTGCTTGTCGTTGGGATGCGTAGATTGTGCTCGCGTGGTCTTGACAAATGTATGTAAGTTGAACTTCTTTCGCACCGTACATAGCCAACCGTGCTAATGAAGCTCACCGACCGGACAGTATTGGAGTCAAAGGCTATCACTTTACCCACTCCCATGTGCCTGCCTATCAAACAAAATTCAACTTTACTCCAAAGTGCGAGTTTGGTTTGTGCGATTTCTCGTATATGCGGGTAACTTATTTCTTTTAGAACTGCTTTTTGTGTTTAGTTTGTTGTCTTTCCCCCGCATATCCGATTAGTACGGTACGAAATAAGTTAAACATACAACATTAAACCTGTTTCCACCCAAAATTCAGAATTGGCGATTTAATTTCACCCATGCGGCTATGGCGGTCGGACTTGGGAAATTGTGTTCTGTATGCGCTACCGGGCAGGTTTTGCGTTGCGTCCTTTTTAAAAAAAAATGCATCTACTGCATGTACCGCATGTTTAACTTCTTTTGCACCGTACGTTGCCAGCCGTACTAATCATAGGTGGTCGGGGAGGACAACAAACGAAATACAAATAATTAAAAGTTGCATAGCTCCAGTGGCTTCCTAATATCGGAAGGAAGAGCGTTCCAGAGGGCCGCAGAAGTGCATCTGAAAGCGCGCAATGCGGTTAACCGCCTTTGTTCGATCACTTCGCCAAAAGCCGCTGCTGCGAGGATGACCGGAGTTTGCGTGATGGTTTATGCTCCCTATACGAGATCGGCAAGGTAAAGCGAAGGAAACCTCGAGTCCTGCATCAGGTTCGTAGTCCGTGGGTAAAACGTCGGAAAAGTGGATGATTTTATTTAGTTGGGAGCTCACTTGTGGAAGGTGGGGGGGGGCGGGGGTGCCCGGGAAGTGAGGTCAGGTACCCTGCCCTGATCCAGGACTGGGTGACCTTTAGTGCGGACTCTGACAATAACCCTAATGTGAAAACACCCTCCACAATCGTGCTGTGAAACCCAATGGTTTCAAATGTGTGGGTGGCCCTGACATTGATGTCTTATGGGCGAAAGTGCTCCCCGCTCTTAACATTCGTGAAGAACGCTGGAGATGGAACCACTGTGCTACCACTCCCAAACTCTCAATCGAGCAAAAAAATCAATCGCTCCCAATGTGTTTGCGCCTTTACGATGTTGCTGTTTGTTGTTTCGTGGTGATGATGATTGGCTTTTTTCTCCCCAAGGTAGGCAAGTGTCGTACTCGGAGTATAATAAAAGAAACGTATACCTTTTGTCATCGAGATTGCCTTGCAAACACCGAGAAAATAAGTTGAAATGCATAGAAAATGTATACGAAATGGGATCCGGACGTTTGGCAATGGTAATTATTCAGAGCAGAACTATGGATTGCCTCTTGAATATGACCCTTAACATGCGTCGACTCGCTGCATATTTAAGTGCAATCGCAGTGGTTTGTGTACAGCAGTGGTTCTCAACAGGAGAGGGGGGGTACGTGAGGTTATTTGTGTGAAATTATATAATACGCGAGTCATTGGTGAATAATAATTTTTGAATTTGCCAATATAAACAAACTATGATGAAACTTCAAATCAAAAAGGTAACCTAGAACGATATAAGAGACTTAAACTCATTAATCATAAACAATGTGGTTTCCAAGAGTTGAATGTCTGTTCAATGTCTTTTATTCACTTGCAATTACTAGCTAGTTAGGATACCTCCCAAAATGAACAAGTGAATCGATGGTGACCCGAGTCACAATCGTGACCCGGGGGTGCCAAACCTCCATAACTCCGAAACCAGAAGGCCTATGAAGACGGGAGATGTCACTGAGCCCGATACGCAATGCCAAATATGGAAATAAAAAAACACGCAAAACACTCATAAAAAAGGGGGGCTGCTGGGGATTTGTGCGTGGCAACGGCTGTTTATTTCTTGTTTTGAAAGTACAGCAGGATGCTGGTCTGGTCATTCCCCAGCACGTTCTGCTTCTTACGGGGGCGGCCACCCTCCTTGTCTTTGGGAGCGAGACCACTTGGAGGCAATGGCGCACCAGGCGCTCTCTTGGTACGGCCTGCGGTCATGGTCGTGCTGGCTGGATCGACATCGTCGTCATCATCGCTCCCCGCGTCGCCCTCCGGCAGGACAGGGTAGTACCAGCGATGCTCCCAGAAAAAAACCTTAAACTATGCCCGACCCACCAATATTTGGCGGTGACCCGGGCTACCGCCAATCGATTCAAGTGGTCAAAATATTTAAGTTCATTATTCACTTTTATTTTTCAGAATCATGGAGGGCCAGGTAAGGGGATTACTCTGTTGAAACAAAAGTCAGTAGGCAAACAAGGTTGAGAACTGAACTAAATGGCTTTTATTTTACCAGGTGAGGCCCACTGAGCTATGTAGGTATTTTTCAGAAGCGACCTGGCTATCGCAAATGTTGAGAACCACTGGTGTACACAAATGTCCCGTGGCTTCCACCCAGCGCACTCATCACCACCGGAAATGGCATAAAATGGACTCGGCCACCCCTCTAAAGAACAATCTTTATTGAACAAGCCAGTAAATCTAAAAGAGAAAAATCATCATGAAAAACATGGAATAAACATCAACGTGTGCATGTGTAGCCGGTCTGCCATGCCCCCTCTTCCTCCCATCGTGAATATTTGCGAGGTGGGGGGGGGGCGAGTCGGTTGGCTAAATCGACAATACAATTAATACAGTTCTGAGACGGATGCGTTGATGCGTACTCTGCGTCGTGGGCGACTCCACAACAGCTGACATACTTGTCAACCCATACGGTTTACCCGTATTTTTGTACAGGAGAAATTGAGTTTTCAGGTCCATATGGCATACAGCCGTTTCAATCCGGACACATTTTTTTGACCATGTGTTTCTCCGTTGTGATGGGACTTTGTAGGATGAACGTTGAGATTTAAAAGGGGCACTGTGTTACCAATAAGGTCTGAATTGGTCTGTAATAAGGTAGGCACTGATGAGGGGTTGACAGGTATGAGCTGAGCACCCGGGTGGGATTTGTGAAAAGGTGAAACTTATTTCCAAGTGTTCCTCAGAAGAACAGTGGTGCTATCTGCAATGGCGATCAGAAACACCACTCCCCATCAACACCGCAGCTCAATTTCTGTCCGAAATTTGCCCAAATCTAACTTGGCAACGTGCGTCGTACACCGTAAACTGTTGGGCTTTTGGGTGCAATCTCTGATCACCATTGCATTCACTTTAATGATAAAACGCACCTTGCTCCCCGTAGCTATTAGCAGTGCGCAATTATTCGTGTGATTAAATTACAGGTAAGCTCACACCGGCTCCATGTGCAAACGGGAATCTCTAGCCGTCAGACAACTTTCAATATCAGCATCACCAACAGCGTGTTCAGTGTCTGCTGGTGTACAATACCGCCGCGACTAGCACTTGACACGCAGAGGTTGGCCAGGTGGCTCAAAGGGACTTGTTAACTGTCGGAAGCACCGAATCGGCACTGCTCAGACCCTGGGTGTGAACGTCGGGCAATAGCCACACGAGCCTGTGACTAAAACTGGGTTCTCAAGTGTAGCAGGTGGATGGATTCAGGTCGGTCACCGTTGACTGGAAAATACCCAATTTATTACATTTTCAGTATTGCAGCATATTCCAGCTCTCACAAAACGAAAACTATTTGATTTGTCATGCGATGAATATACTCTGCTTATAAAAAGTGACCCTTGTGTGGACAAATGTCATCTTCTTGGTCCCGTTCTATGCCACAAGGTGGTGCACCGACAGCTGCGCGAGTTCCAAGTGGAATTTTCTCACCCCGTGCCATGATGGCAACAAAATAAGTGTGTACACAAATTAGAATAAAACGCAAAAACTTAAAAATACTTTAGAACAGTAACCAAGCGTTAAGTCTGCAATCCAGCTCAATGAGGCCCGCATTTTCCCACTTTCCGCATTCGCTTGTGAATCAAATGGTCGTCGGTTTAACTATTCTACAGACAATTAGCCTGACATTCTTCACGAATGCTACGTTGGTCTGACATCCATTGGCTCCTCTCGTTTAAACCGCTTGTGCGAGTCCCTGTGGGCTGTTATGTGCGTAATAAACGACTTCCACGACGATTGTTGCAAGAGTGCTTCTTTATTAACTGTAGCACTGCAACGGTTCCTCTCCTTCCCTCTCCGGGTAATTTCCCTTTTCACAACGCCATGGACGAGGCGTCTCTCTCCGGTCCACCAGCGAGGTTCGCTCCGCTCCCCCCGTCTCGCCCTCAGTTGGCGGCGTGCCGGAGAGAAGAGGCGAACTTCACTGGGGAACCCGCTACGTAGTCGGTGGCGAAGAGAGGAAATGACGAGCAGCGACGCAGTCCGGATCCCAGGCTCCCCACACCGACCTCGAGCCCTCCCCTGCTTATATTTTCCCCAGGTAGAGCTAGGCTCCGCTTCGCAGAGCTAGGCTCCGCCTCTAGCCATGCCCCCTCGTGGAACCTTCCCGATGGTTCCCGAAGCATCTCTCGACTCCGCCCGTCACCTTTGGCCCAGATGTTATTTTTTTCTTCGGACTGGATGCCGATTACATAATAGTGCCTGTACCCAGTTATCCTCTGGCACCCACTGGATGGCGCTCTCTCATTACAGGTGTTTAAAACTGTACCGCGCAAGAAGGTTTGAGTGGGCGTCTTGCATCATAACTTGTCCCCACGGCATGCATGAACTGGTGGATGTTAAGACTTTGGCTACGGGAAGCTCTAATCGCCCACCCTGCGCTTGTAGGGCTTCTCGCCCGTGCGTGTGTACGCTGGTGGGACTTCAAACTATCGCTACGCAAGAAACTCTTACTGCACATGCTGCACTTGAATGACTTCTCGCCCGTGTGCATGCACTCGTGGACCTTCAGGTGGTAATTTTTCACGAAGGTCTGGTTGCACACCGTGCACTTGTATGGCTTCTCTCCCGTGTGTTTGCGCTGGTGGGTCTTTAGGCTATCGCTGCGCAAGAAGCTTTTGCTGCACAGCTCACACTTGTACGGCTTCTTGCCCGTGTGCGTATGCTGGTGTGCTTTCAAATTGCGACTGCGCGAGAAACTCTGACTGCACAGACTGCACTGGTAGGGCTTCTCGCCCGTGTGCGTGCGCTGGTGCGCTTTCAGGTGGGACGACTGGGTGAAGGAATGGTCGCACATCTTGCAGCGGAATGGTTTCTCGCCCGTGTGCATCCGCTGGTGGTACTTGAGAAGGCAGTTCTGCGCAAAACGCTTTTCGCATACTGCGCACTGGTAAGGCTTCTTCTCCGCTGCCACGTCTACTCCCTTGTTCAGGGAACCGGACGTTGTAGGCCACTGCGCGCAGGACTGGAAATCAAATGGTTCGTGATTTTCAAAGGCAAAACCTTGCTCGTCGCTTGGCAGAAAAGCATTTCTGTTCGGCATCTCTTCCTCGTTGGAGCAATGGCCGCTGAATGCCTCAGTTGAGCACTTGGTGCTCTGAGACCTGTCAAATTCATCGGTGTCGTCTTGCGTTTCGTTGTCCATTCGCTGCAGCTGATTCGCCTGTGGGTGAGTGCCAACCTTGGTGGAGTTTTCCACACATATTCCTAGCCCCTGAAACGAGGTCTCCTCTTGATGGACGAATCTTGGAAAATCTTCAATAGTACTTTTACCTATAGTGCGAATACAAGACAGATACTCCATCAATAAGACAACCAAAATTCAATTCTGCTCGTAAGAGGATACATATAAATGGGCTGGGCCCTTGGAATGTACTCAGGAGCAATGGACATCATAACAGATATAATTACCGAAGTGTAATGGAATGTTAACTAAAATATGTATTTATTACCTAGAAATATCCTGAATGGCTCTCGAGAAAACAGTCAAGATCAGAATTGTCCTCATCTAGAATGCTTAGTAAGTTCCTTTTTCAAGTATTCTTTTGGGTTTGGGAAGATATAGGAGTGCCCAGAAAACAAGCTGAAAATATATATACATGCCTTAGTCATTCGACTGCTGGATGAAGGCCTCACCACACTGTCAACCATGGCAGTTGTTTGACCATACTTGGTCTGTGTTAGTTGATAAAGGGAGGATATTTAGGATCGGTTCAGATGTTATTTGCCACTGATTTTTCTCACCCAGTTGTGACCCATCCAGGTACCAACCAGGTTAAGACCTGCTGAGCTTCCAAGATCCAAACGAGATTTGGCAAATTTAGGGTGATTTGGTCATAGACAATATGAATGGTGCCGTGGTGGCGAGATGTTAACTACCTCTTCTGGTATACAGGTCATGGGTTCAATCCCCACCCTGACGCCTGTATATTTGGAGTTTGCATCATCTCCCCTTGGTCGTGTGGATTTTTCTCTGGGTCCTCCAGTTTTTCCCTCATTTAGAATCAACGTGCATTTAAGAGTATTTGGCTGCTATAAATTTCCACGTGATAACCCAACTTAGTTTAGCTATAATTTTTGGCCAGGTCGCTTCTGAAAAAGCGCTACATAGCTCAGCAAGGCCTTACCTGGTAAATAATATTTTTATAGAATGTGTGGTCAGTGATGATAATCCAACTCTACCATCAAAGGGCTCCGTCTTTAAATTACGTAGCACCGTGATGGGGTCCGAATCCTCCGCGCTTGATGTTGGCCTCTCTCCATCGTCATCTGGTAAAAAGTTCCGAAAAACATCGCACCGTTCTACTTGAATTCACCGTTGTATAGTCCCATCGCCGATCTAGTCGCTGAAAACTCTGGTTTTCGATACCCATTTGTCCAATCTGAACAAAATGTCTGCGGCCTCTGAAAAAAAACCCACCCCCCTACAAAAAAAGAAGCGTGGCGATGCGCGTTTGGAATAACACAAGACAGAAACAGGAACACTGGGATTAAGAGAAAAGGCACATTCGAAACGATGTCCATCCAAAAAAAGTGGGCTAGGGAAAGTTTGCCGTGCGACAAAGGATATCCAATGGAGGAGACTGGCGACGGCATGGAACCCAGAGAAACATGCCTGAGAATGTTGGTATATGCTGTACCAGTTACAAACGGAAGATCATAAAGCTTAGTGTTTTAAAAGGCCTTATTGAAGAATCTGCTAGCCAAGCAGATGATTTATGGTGTTTGGATTTGTTTGGTTTAGTGCAGCCTTACCTGCACTTTCCTCTACTTTAATCATTTGTAATGTCTGCCTTGGGCTGATGACTTCTCTCTGCCAGTCTGCATTCCCCCCAGCCTCATCTGGGAAGATTCAAGAACACGACAGTGACATCTTAGACAAGGTAAACCCAAACAGGTGATATTATTTATATGCCACTAAAGACATGGAGACATGTTACACTTTAGGCACTTAACATTTCCCCATCCCCCCCCCCTTGCAGATGCAGCCAGTTTACCCTCATATTCTGAGGATTAATTACCCCCTGATAATTTACAGTGGAAAATAAGACGCAATACATTGTCTATAAAGTAGTATTTTGTTAAGAGCATGGGGATCGAGGGGATAGTGAGTGAATTGTTAAGTTCATTGTGTGAACATGATACGTAATTTTTTTTAAATCAAAAGCAGATCGTGTGTTTCAATGAAGCCAGGATGTTACCGAATGTGGGTTACCAAGTTTTTACAGGATTGCATCGTTCCAACACAATGGATTGAAATAGCATTTGAATGCGACGGTATCTCAAAGACACAATACCCAAAACCAGTGGGCGTATTTATTTTTAGAGAAAGAGGCAGTCACAGGGAGAGGGGAAAAAAAAGGTCTTCAGCCTGGAATTTACTAAGGACAGCGAGTCAGCTGCACAGATAACTGACGGGAAGCGAGTTGCAGACAGTAAGGGGAGCAGAGAAGAATGAGTGACCTCTCAATGAGGGACAGTTGACTGCAATTTCTAAGTCTGGCTGTGGCAAAAATATGCATTTTAGAAACCTACCACTGCATTATTATTTACACATGGCTTATCTTAAACATATATTACAGGATAATCAGTATGCCACGAGCATTCACGAATATATACGAAGCACCTCCACTAACTGAACGACTTTACCATGAGCCGCATCTTCACCTGTCTCGTCAACCACATTGTCCTCAGGAGAAATCAAATGCGAATCCACATCTACAGCTCCGACATTTTCCATGGTTCCTAGCCTCCGCACGGACAGCAGCAGTTCCCGGCTCAAGCCACTGAACAGCGCGAGCAGCACGTCCACCAGGCCTCCCAGCGTGACGTCGCCAGGGGAGGACGTGACGGCGGCGGTGGCATCGTCCCAGCACGGCGTCCCGGCGTCGTGGTGCTCGGCGCCCTGCAGGGCCTTCACCACCTGCCGCAGCACGGCGTAGAAGCCGAAGGGCAGGCGGTCGCGCGCCGTGGACAGCAGCTCGGCCCGCACGAGGCCGTCCCCGACGCAGGCGCGCAGGACCCCGTAGTCCCGGATGCCCAGCTCGGAGTCCATGGCCCGGGCCACCTCCGCGTTCACGCCCTGCGCCTCCAGCCACGCCGGGAAGTTTCCGCTCGGCTCCAGCACCGGGGTGGCCACCGCACACGCCATTCTGGTGGGGCTTGGTACACGGGCAGCAATTTTATAAAAAAAATACTTTAACCACATGGACGCATACAAAACAAACAACCTTTCAGCTGCAAAGTGAATAAATTTTTCATTTTAAATGTGGACACTATTCTTTCGCGATTCTGGCATATGGGAGTTACATAATATGATTGTGGGGAGTAACCCAAACACCACGATGTCTTCCCCGAGGCGTTCAGAGCTTTGTGGCCAGATCACAGTGATTCACCATGGGTGAATGTTGGGCGTTGTAAAGCTTTAAGGTATTCCCGAGTCACGTTTCATAGATATGGTACACGTTTCAGGCTTCACGTCATACGGAAACACTGGCCTGCCATCAACAGTGAAAATGATAAAAAAATATATATAGCACACTATTTTGTGATGCTGCACTTTAGCATGTCAATAGCACCGCCTTAAAATGAAATGATATAATAGGCGACGTTTTGGGCAAGTGACCCTTCAGTTTAACACAGAGGTTGTCGCGACCAATATCCACAAGAGGTTTTTGGGTTAGATCGCGGAAATATAAATTCGTCTCGATTTAAAGCTTTCGTGACTGCAGGGATTCATATTCTTGGTTCTTTCAGTGAAGTCACGTAGAAGGGAAATAATATAATAAAAATAAAACATAATAAAATTCTCACGATGTTTCGGCCACAACGCAAGAACAGAGCTGTCGGAAAGACAGCGTCCTAATGGACGCCGAGGACAACTGCTTGCGTTGTGGCCGAAACGTCGTGATAATTGTATTGTTTAATTTATTTTATTTTATTATTTCTCTTCTACGTGACTTTATTGAAAGAACTAAGAACATAAATTTGTCGTTAAACCCGAGACCACCCGACACAGCCCATTGTAGTAAGGTTTGTCACGTAAACATGCCAATTCCTTACTAGTTCAGCCAGGCTATTCGCCTGATGAAACAACGTACTCGAATTGTAAATGTTGTGGGTTTTACTCTCCAACAACATCGGTGTGCTGAACTAGCAACGAATTGGCGTGTTTTGTTTACGTGACAAACCTTTACTAATTGTCTGTGTCGGGTGGTGGCGGGTTTAACGACACATTCATATTTACGCGATCTAACCCAAAAACCTCTTATGGACCCTTCCTCAGCGAAGGGCCATCGCCCGAAACGTCGCCCACTGTATACTGTCGTCGTCGTCGTGTTCAAAGCGGCGTAAATGACGAGTGTGTTGCGATTTTAAAAAATATCACACGATAACTATAACATGACCTCCATATCGTGGCTTTTTTTAGTTTTACACAGGGCTGTTAAGTTGCGAGTTCAGGTTAAACAAAGTCACTTAAAGCCTTAGGGGCCATCCATAAATGACGTAACGCACCTAGGGGAGGGTCAGACATTTGTGACGATGTGTGACGAGGTGGGGGGTTGAGAAATGTGACGTCACATCAAAATGCGCAACTTTAAATAAATATAGACAACACGTTCTACTTAATTAAATAGACTATTAAAAAATGTTTTCTCCTACATCAGAGTGCAGCGCCACATTAAATACGCACTACAATGACAATAGTTCAAAGCGATTTGAAGCATGTTTTATTTTCAAAATGGAAATATGGTTTGGGGGGGGGGCAGAGCTTTGTGACGTCATATTTGAGGGGGGGTCTGACTTTTTGTGACGCCGTGTGACGATGGGGGGGGGGGTCAAAAATCGTCCAAAATCGCGTGACGTCATTTATGGACGGCCCCTTACCCCCGTGGCTGACCATTTCAACACGTTATACAGTGGTGAATAAGCCAGCCCAACGTTGTGCGAACGTTGCCACATGGATTGTTGGCAACGTCGGACCAACAACACTGGGAACAGACTTTGCATTATTATTTTAAAATCGGGTTATACCTCATGCAAAAATAAATCCCATTCATACATAACCGGCGACATTAACACCCGTGTTTTTAATAACTTGCACTTTATTAACGACAGAACACGCACGTGCGTCGTAAAACGCGTGAAAATACAATTTAAATTCACAATCCTGCGTTACTAATATTCATAGAAGGGGCAGTTTGCACTGTTTACCGGAGCATTATAACGGGAGGGCTTCGCCACTGAACGCGACCCGCCCGTTACGCGTACAGCCGTGATTAATTCGCTTAATTAAGAAGTGTGGGTTTAAGTTTACCAGTGCACGCCACTTTTGGTGCTTGCGTTCTGCAGCCGACGATGTTGATGTTATCGCGGTTTCATGCCGCCGCCGCCGTTAGCCTATGATGTTGTTTACTTTCCGTACCTGATGTTGTTGTTGTCGACGACGATGTTGTTGTTGTTGTTTTTGGAAGCCGCGGTCTCGAAATGGAAAAAGAAACAACCGGAGGCCAAAATGCCCGCTGCTTCTTCACACGGCCAGGCGCCGTTTCCGGGACCCGGTGAAGTTAGGGAACGCGGCAATTTGACCACATCTACACGGGCGGCGCTCTTTGGACACGCCGGACGTTGCGGTTTTCTCTTTGGGGCCGTCCATAAATGACGTCACAGCGATTTTGGACGATTTTTTACCTCCCCCCCCTCTTCATCACACGGCGTCACAAAAAGTCAGACCCCCCCTCAAATGACGTCACAAAGCTCTGCCCCCCCCCCCAAAATAAAACATGCTTCAAATCGCTTTAAACTATTGTCATTGTAGTGCGTATTTAATGTGGCGCTGCACTCTTGTTGTAGGAGAAAACATTTATTAAAAAGTCTATTCAATTAAGTAGAACGTGTTGTCTATATTTATTTAAAGTTGTGCATTTTGATGTGACGTCACATTTCTCAACCCCCCCCCCCTTGTCACACATCGTCACAAATGTCTGACCCCCCCCCCCCATGCGTGACGTCATTTATGGACGGCCCCTTTGCTATTCGGTGAAGGGCTTGCCCCCCCCCCGCCACCGACACCACCATGCGGTGTCGTCCACGTGGGGTTGTTTTGACCATGGTTCAGCACGTTGGTCACAGTGGGTTGGTGGAGGAAGGGGTGGGGATTGTTCAGGACCGGTTCCAATATCTCTCGCCACTGATTGTTAAGCCGTTAGATGGTCGTTGGTTCATAATACAGAGAGGGGGCTGACCATGTCGGTGACGGTCCAACTGACGCGTACACAGTCTATTCATCTATATTAATAACATTTTCGTAACTTTAATTTGGCCAAAGCAAATAGAAAAAAAAATATTTTTTGTTGGTATACCATCAACTCACTGCACATGAGAAGCCGGTTTAACTATGGGCTGCTGCTGCTCAGACTTGAACCCAGGTTTCTAAGCGGTTTGCGAGCTGTCACCTTACTCCTGGAGCAGTCTACTATTTTGAATGACTAATTTAACAACAAAAAAATTACAACCGGTTACAAACATGTCAGTTAAAGTCTTTATTTAACACGTGGCTAGAAAATCTAAACCTGGACATATCATTTACAGACTTTCTTTTTTGTTTACGAGGTCAGGCCCACTGAGCTAACGTAGCATTTTTTTCAGAAGCGACCTGGCCACAAATGATAGCTCAACAAAGTGGTTTATCGTGTGGAAATTTTAAACAGCCAAATACTCACAACGGATGTTTCTAAATGTAAAGGGGAAAACTGGAGGACCCGGAGAAAAATCCGCACGACCACAGGAAGATACGCAAACGCCAAATACACAGGCGTCACGGTTCGTGATCGAACCCACGACCTCCTGCACACCAGGCAAGGGAGTTAACATCTCACCACTGCGGCGCCCTTCCCAAACACTATAAGATTTAACACAATGGCTTTCACAACCAATGAGCCATATTTGGTTCATATCGAGTAAAATGAGTTGTACACCCTGTTCCAACCGACAGACAACAAATGTGTCACGTGAACATGCCACTGAGTGCTTCTAGACACCGGTGTGTTGGAGAGCTACCCATAACATTTAACAATTTGCAACGTTTCACTGGCAGTTACAACCAGAATTTTCAGTCAGTTTTAGCTGCGTGATAATGCTGTGTCAGGTGGAGTTTTTTACGACACTCATTTTACTTGCACGATCTGATCCATGAAATCAATTGAATCAAAATGTTTGCAAAAAAAACATTTTCTTAAAAGCTGTTGTATTTAATCTGCAATTAGCAATATCAAAGAGATGAATCTGCTACTTGTACAATGTAAAAACAAACTGGATCAGCCAGGTCAAATCCCCCAAAAACGGAGGTGCAAGCCAGACAGAGGACTCTCCGAGCTAAGATCTCCTCAGCCCATCATCTGACAGACCCCTGGAGGGCCTTGAATTCTGGGGAGAGAGATTACACATACGTGTCTAGAGTGCACGGTACGTTATCAAGGATAGACAACTTTTTGTTGTCAAACACCCCCCTCTCAGTCACAAAAGTAAATATTCTGGACTTTCAAATGTGTGATCACACCCCAGTCCTTACACAATTGGTATTGGACCCGAAGGAGTGGATACACAGGACATAGGCCCCAGATGGAGGCCTGCTTAGGGATAAACGGTTGAAAAGATAAAATAGGAAAGTTGAAAATAGGGTCGTTAATGGAAAAGTAACACTTTCCCGTTCCAAGACGTCTGCAAGTTGTAGGGTGGGTTCCATTCGCCTCCGAGGGACACTTGGAACACGGAAGCGGGTCAAGCGTACATTTCATTTAGAGGCATAGCGCCATTTCGATTTAAAGCTTTCGTGACTGCAAGGATTCATCTTCTTTGGTTCTTTAGATAAAGTCACGTAGAATGAGAATAAAATAATAAAATAACAATAAAATTCTAACGACGTTTCGGCCACAACACAAGATGAAGGCCACTTGTGTTGTGGCCGAAACGTCGTGAGAATTATATTGTTATTTTATTTTATTAATTTATTATTGTATTCCCATTCTACGTGACTTTACCGAAAGAACCAAAGAACATAGCGCCATTGTTTTTAAAAGACATTGTAGTCAACGCAGAGAACTGTAGGCACACGACCGCATGGCCTTGTGGGAGCCTCGGTACTGATGAAGTTATTTTAGTTTTTCTTCCGGTTTCGTTTTGATGATGTACACGTATGTCATGGGAATGGAATCGTAATAAAAGGTGATGACATACACGTACGTCATCAGAATGGAAAAGGGTTAAGTGCGTCACCTCCCACATCGCCTTTGCCCACCTCATAGAGGTTCTTATAGCAAGGGCTGCGTAGCTCAGGAAAGTAAGGGGACAGAGGCTCCTCGATAACTAGTATTAAGACACTCCCAAGGTAAGGAGACGTGGGGTTGAGATCTGTCGAGCAAGAGAGGAGCGAGATAATATTTCTAACGATCAGCCCTCCCGGCCGTTTGAGGACCCATTTCATGACCCCTCCCACGCCACTGGTGGAATACTTGCGAGAATGGTTAATGTGGGAGCAAATTGCAAATGGGGCAATCCCCAACCAGACATGGACCCACATTTAGAAATCCATCTCCCAAAGGGCCAAATCCTTCCACCTGAGAACTGTCCAATTCAAGCTCTTACATGGGGCCTACAAACAACCAGAGGGCCAAGTTTGGTGCAGCCTCATGTCCGAACTACCCCCCCCCCCCCAAGATATATTACACAATTACAAACGTGCTTTACGGTCATGTCCGACTATTGCCGAGCTCTATCAACATATCATGGTAGTTTTCAATAAGAATAATACATCTTGTCAATATCAGTATGGAAACTACCCTGTCGAGCCTAAGCGGGGCTGACCTGAGCATTGAAAGCTTTGTTCAGGACTTTCCATACATCGGGCCAGGAAAACCATATTGAGTACGTGAAATAATCAAACTCCCCTCCCATACTCAATGGCTGAATTAATTAGGCCCAATCTAGATCCTGTAGAATGAGAGCTAGAAGCTCAAACGGAAAAACCCAGAATGAACCCAGAATGGTAATGTCCAGCTAACACTCACTCCCCGCCCAGAGAAAATCCCCCCTCCTCCCACCACCTGCTCGGAAGAGTTCACTGTGGGAGTTATGCCTGATACCGCTGATGCCCCAAGAACCAACACCCGGAACATCAATATATGATGTGAGGGAGGATGTGGACTCAAATTTATTTATGAAAATAAAACTGCATCGGCTGACAAATGGGCTCAATTCTTAAGGGTTGTCAGAGGAATAGCTTTGCAGTGTGCAGGCGGTGCAACTGCACAAGGGCCAACGGGGCAGAAAGGACCCAGAGGTTTGAGGCTACAAAGAGGGAAGGGTGATTGAGACAAAGGTTCCCATTTCTCTTCTTTCACTATGGGCCTGTGCCATCCACACCTACGCCACAGGGGCTGGTACTCAAGAAACTAAATAATTTGACACACTTTGTTCAAATTGCCATCACGGTCCACAGTGCTTGCGCTCGTGGACTTTTAAGTGGTGACTACATATGAAGGTCGCATTGCACGTCTTGCACTGGTAAGGTCTCAAGCCTGTGTGCGTGCGCTCGTGAACCTTTAAATGATGACTACGCATAAAACTTCTCGTGCACACCTTGCACTGATACGGCCGTAAGCCTGTGTGCGTGCGCACGTGCATTTGCAAGTGATCATTACGGAAGAAGCTGCTGTCGCAAATCTTGCACTGGTAGGGCCTCCACTCCGAGTGCAAATGCATGTGGTCCGTGAGCATCGATTTGTATGCGAAGCTTTGATCACAGAACTTGCATGGGTGCGTCTCCTCTCCCTCTTCATCCTCCTCCTCCTCATGCGTCTGCTCATGGGACCCAAATTCGGAAGACTGGGGATAAGAAAGGTCGCACATGGAGTGAATCATCTTCTCCTCACCCGTGTGCACACGCTGGTGGGTCAGGAATTGGTATTTCCGTGAGAACTTCTTGTTGCACACTGTGCACTCAAAGGGCTTCTTTTCGGATTTTTCATTCACGTTTCTCATCGAACTAGATCTTGAAGATTTCGGTTCATCATGCTGGAGCTCTAACGGCATATCCTTGTCATTCAAGGGAGTAAAATTATGATTCAGGTTCTCCTGGCTTTCAGAAGTGTGTTGTGTATCAGCTGGCATGTGCGTGTTCACTTTGCATGAAGACATTTCTTCAGCGTCGGCGTTGATTTGTATTTCGTCACCAGCCTGCTGCTCCAGCTGCTGCTGGTGGATCTGTGGATCTTCCTTAACGTGTTCTAAGTTTGATTTTCTCTCGACGAGCGACAGCACGCCTGTGATGGCGAGTCCTACATCACCTTTGATTTTATTGAGATATAGAAAGAAAACAATGAAAACGAAGTTAGTTACGGTATGGGGGATTTCAGTTGATAAAAATCAGATCTCAGCAAAGACACTGCCACTCTTTCAATGTAGCCTGACCTCACACACTTGACTTGATGCTGTGGGTCAAAATGTATCACTGTGGCGATCTGCCATGTTGGTGATGTAGACATTCAGTAAGCATGTGTGGAAAAACTGGATCAATAAGAGACATTCACGGACACTTGAATTGGGGATTAAATAAAATGTGTCTATTTTTCTAATGTAAATGTATGGCCCTTTGTCAGATCCACTGCTGGATGAGGACCTCCTATGGTATGTGCGTCATGGTGGTTATTGACCATACTTCTCACCACAATGGTCAGTGTGGGTTGAAGGCATGCAGCATGGACGATGACGTACGATATATTTTACTGCACTTCCCTTTTATTACATGTGGGGGTCGACTGAAAGTGGTTCCATAAAAATTGTCGGTCCTGTAAACTTGCATCCTTTGCTACGTATGCTGCAATTTGACCTTGTTGTGACTTTCAGATTAGCACTACTTCCTCTAGTTTGTCTGGCAGTGAGGTCAAATTAAACATGTTGAAATGTATTGTTGCAATCCTGATTCACCTTCATAGCAATTCAGTCTTAAATTTGTGCGATATACGCTCTGGGTCAGAATTTCCCATGTCCATACGTGTGTTTCCTTTCACCTACATAGTCAAAAGTTACAGTATCAACACTGAAGTGGCTGAAGCAATTTGTTCACAACACATTCTCCAAACAAATTGAACCATGAATCAACAGCAAAGACAGCTGTATAAGCCACTATCCTAAACCTCACTTATTTTCCCGTGCAATTTAAATGCAGTTGTATGTTGAATTTTTTTCGCACCGTCAGTAGCCAACCGTGCTGAATCTGTTGGGTGAAACAGAACAATTTAAATGTTTAAATACAGATCATTATGTAAGGTTTACCTCTGAAGTGCTCCGTTTTAATCGTGTGCAATATCTCGCTGGGGCCATCCTCTTCTCTTTCCGAGTTTTGGTTCTCTCCAACCTCATCTGGGGAAATTCAAGGACACAGCATCAATTACCTTTTGATGAAGCAGCATCAGTAAGGTTCAAGGCTACATCTTCAGATGTCCATATAGCCAAAACTCTATACCCTTCTACAACATACTTTTTTTCTCATTGTGCTATCGACATCAGGTCATGGGATGAATACTCCATTTGGGACGTAGATCTAGAATTATACTCGATAACTATGACAATGTAAAGAGATGGGCCTACTTCTAAGAATGCAAATTTACCAGTGATGTTGCAATCATCAATTTCATGCATTGCACCGTCCTCCAGGGTGACTGCCGTAGTAGGTGAAGGGGAATACTCGGTGCACACTTCATTTCCATCCATGCCTCCCAGCCTCTGCACACACATCTGCAGCTCCCGGCTCAAGCCACTGAACAGTGTGCGGAGCACATCCACAAGGCCTCCCAGCGTCACGTCGCCCGGATAGGAGGGGGCGCCGGTGGCAGCGTCCCAGTGCGGCGTCTCAGGGTCGTGGGGCTCGGCGCCCTGCAGGACCTTCACCACCTGCCGCAGCACGGCGTAGAAGCCAAAGGGCAGGCGGTCGCGCGCCGTGGACAGCAGCTCGGCCCGCACGAGGCCATCCCTGACGCAGGCGCGCAGGACCCCGTAGTCCCGGATGCCCAGCTCGGAGTCCATGGCCCGGGCCACCTCCTCGTTCACACCCTGCGCCTCCAGCCACGCCGGGAAGTCCCCGCTCGGCTCCAGCAATGGGGTGGCCACTGCACACGCCATCCTGATGGGGTGTGCAATATGTTCATTGGACACCAACATAAGTTTTAACAGTTACAATGCGCAGTTTTCATTTGCCACCAAAATGCATTTGCATTTGAGACACCATTGTTTCACAAAACCAATGATTAGAAAATGTGAATGCATTTGCTGGTGGGAAGAAATCCTCTTAAGAGACAATATAACGAATAACCCTACTGCTACCAGTGATTTGATAAATACAGTAGTCACGATTTGGGATTGAGATTTAATTCAAACAAATGGCCCTGAATCCTAAAGTGATTGAAAAAAAGGGCTAAATATGTGTACGCACAAATTATTTTTAAAAATATTAAACAATAGACATCAGTGATGATTAGCCAAATAATCTGCGCCCTGCGGTAGTCCTACCGCTGCTCGCATTCGTCAATGATAACATTTGCCATTAAAGAGAATTGAAAAGTGCACATAGGTAATTAATCTATGTGCATTCTATTGACAATATACAGCATGCAACTGTGTGCACTATATGCACAGGCATTAATAGAGTAAAAAAATAACGATGAAAACGAGACGAAAGAGAACGGATTCTTAAACCGAATCGCGACCCTGAATCTTGACAATTACTCGAATCGGCAGAAGAAAAGTAATCCTTATTATTGTCCATGCCCCTTCCTACAAAAACTTGATAGGGTCCTTCTGAGTGTTGAGACGCAGCGAGGCTTTCCTGGGTAAACAAGTGTGGTTGATACCAATGAAGGGTCATAGCCCGAAACGTCGCCTATATCGCTTCCTTCTAAGGCGGTGAGCGACGTGCCATGGGCGATTACAATTCATGCTTATTGCGCCATGTCCAACGCAGCACCACAAGACAAATGTATTGGGTGCAACTTGAACAGTCAACGTTGTAGAAGGTCCCCAAGCAAAATATGCGGAAGACGCAGAGTAAGTAACATTTGAATTCAACACCTACCCCCAACAATGTCTCCCACCGATCTCAAGCGCTTTCCCGGCCAGAAGTCACCTGTTTTAATCAATTACCGACTCAGCCATTAAGAAGACTTCAGTGGCCTTATCGATAGATGGATTTTCCTGGATTTTTTCTGTTTTGCACATAGTCACTTTAAGATGTTTTCTTGTTCCTGCTTTGGATTTTTTTGTTTGTTGCGGTTGCACCCGATTCAAGAGCCGAATGGCTCACAAGGGGGCAATAACCAAATAAATGAAACTGAAACACTGAAATCTCTCCCTGTGCAAATACGAACACGGTATGCTGCATGTCACACAACCCTTATTGTCAATCCACTGCCGGACGACGGCCTCCACGCGTCGTGCAGGTCACGTGGAGGGATTTATTGATCACACTTCACCACGTTGGCCATCAATGTAAGTTTGGCGAAGGTGGAAGAGCACGTGCAAGGTGGGGAGGGGAGGGGCACAGGACAATGGTCAATGCACGCGTTGTTACACTTACACGAAACCAAAACCATCACGGCCACTCTGCAGCCTGTAACACCTTTTATGCACGGTGGTTTACCCCCATCCAACAAGCTCTCAATCAGGCTCAACAGAATGCTTTTTAGCATCCGAGATTCTGAAGTTGCGCTGTAATTCGTGGTCACAGACGACACTTTCATGTTGTTGGTTGTGTGTATATATATATTTTTTAAAAACCGGAACACATGAAACCCAACACTAAAACACACGGGTGTAATTCATCCAGCGGTGGAACTTGAATAAAAGCGCTGCGCGTTATCATTTAATTCACGACCGCACATTTAAAACAAAACAAAACCGACGCAAACACACGTGCTTTTGTACAAGCCTACAAAAGAGCATTGCTCGTGAGGAACATTTGTCCCAACTTGCCCGTGAGCGGACGACCGATCCACATTGCTTATCCACTGCTGGATGAGTTCCCCCCCCCCCCCGTCGCGCCGTGCCGGTCGTAGGGTGGTCGCTCAGACATACTTCACCACGCTGGTCAATGCAGGCTGTTGACGGACGGGCGAAGCAACCGGAATGAACGTTGTTGTTTTGTTTTGTTCTCCTCGGGAGGCCTGCGAGTGTCAAAGATGTCTCTCTCTCTCACGCTAGCGATGTTCGTCAGCCAAGCGGGCGCCGATAAATCCCAACTCCGATGATGGTGAAGATGATGATGATGGTGGTGGTTCACGATTTTCAAAGAGTACAAAGTGCGCCCAACCAACGTAACCGCTCCAACCACCGAATACGATGGAAGTTGTTCTTTTAAAGCTGGTGGAGAGGTGATGGGGGGGGGAGGTTTTGGGGGGGGGGGGAAGGGCAAGTTTGTAAAATAAACAAAGTTAGCTAAAATTGTCTGCTTGCTACTGCCTGCTGCTGCTGCCGTGTGTGTGTGTGGTGGCGTTCGTTCGCTCTGGGCCGCAGTAGCCAGGGGAATGCGGATGGCGAACTCCAAAAATAGCGACGAGACTTCGCCTCCTCCTCCCCTTCTTCTTAACGAATGAAAGAGGCGGCGAAGGGACCGCGGCGATTTGCACGCGGGGCGGGGGGCAGGGGGCGGGGGGCAGGGGGCGGGGCGAGGGCAGGAGGCGGGGGCAGGGGGAGATTCACAAGGGTAACGGGGAAACAAATACAGTCTGAGTTATTCTGTAATAAGGTAGGCACTGATAAGGTGGTTGACAGGTATGATATACACTCTACACGACTATACACTGCATTGCTATACACGACTACACTAAACACTATACTAATATACACTGAACGATAACCGTACCCGTCAACCCATACAGGTTACACCGTATTGTGTAGGGAAATTTAGTTTTCAGGTCCATACGGCGTACAGACGTTTCAATCCTGGCAAATGTTTTGTCTATTTGTTTGTGTGTTCTCCCTTGTGATGGGACTTTGTAGGATAAACGTTGAGATTTATAAGGGGCACGGGGTGACTAATAAGGTCTGAATTGCTCTGTAATAAGGTAGGGCACTGATAAGGGGTTGACAGGTATGAAATTATGAAAAAATAAAAATAGGTTTTACTCTTCGCTGCCAATAAAACAGGTGTTAAGGTTTACAAACACCAAATGGATTCCTTTTGCAAGGAATCAAGTACTGCACCAACCACAATACAGTACTTGTGGCGAGCATGCAAACAAAACACGCTTGATTCCTTGCAAAAGGAATCTATTTGGTGTTTGAACATCTTAACACCTGTTTTATTGCCAGAAAGGGTAAAACCCAATATTATTTTCCCTTACCAGGTAAGAGTAAGACCCACTGAGCATTATAGCTACTTTTTTCAGAAAAGGCCTGGCCACAATTGATAGCTCAACGAAATGGCTTATCGTGTGGAAATTTCTAGCAGCCAAATGCTCTAAACTGCACCTATTATTTTTTAAATGTGGAGGGGGCAGGGGAACCGGGAGGACCTGGAGTAAAATCCTCGCGACCATGGGGAGAGAGACACGCAAATTCCAAATATACAACAGACGTCAGGGTCGGGATCGAACCCACTACATCATGTATAACAGGCAAAGGAGTTCACATCTCCTAGCCACCGACTATAAACTATAAACCATTTCAGGTCTTAATTGATTGTTCACGCTTACGGTAGCTTTCAGACAGCATACATTAATTTTTCGTCTCCCCCCTCCTCTTTTCAGAACATAGATGGACTCGTCCTTCTAAATAAACTGCCAAATCGCTGCACGTGGCGCTGACGTTTTTTATATAAATAAAGAAATACCCCGTTTACAAAATAAATAAATAAATGCGAACCGACACACCTGCTGACGACCGTTTGTGTTATGGTCGAAACGTCGTGAGAATTTTTATTGTTTTTATATATTTTATTATTTTATTGTTTCCCTTCAACGTGACTTTACCGAAAGAGCTATGAATATGAATTACTGCAGTCACGAAAGCTTTAAATCAAAATGTAACTATATACCAAGTTATATCTCAACTGGGGGGTTACACGGACCCAGAATCATCAGAATATTGATTTATACGAGGAGGAATCCGATGAGCTATGAAGCTCTTTTTACAGATGTCCACTTGGGGTACGGGGTAAGAAGGTTACTACAACAAACGATATAAAAACACGATATAGTAAGTGCAAAGAAAGGCAAACAAAATCACCCAAACATTTACAAATAAAACTAAACCATCCCCATCCTACCCAGGCAAAGCCCACTGAGGTCTTAATTTAGTTTTCATAAGCGGCCTGGCCATCACAAATGATTGCTCAACAAAGTGGGCTTGTTGTTTTTGGCGGGGCACGTGAAGTGACTTCTAAATGTGTTAAATTATATCATATTGTGAGAGTCATTGGTGAACAATCGCATATGAATCTGCCAATATAAAATAACTACGATAACGTTTCAATACATATGGTACCCTAGAACGAAATAAAATACCTTTCTAAACTCATTGATCGTAAACAATATTTGGTTTCCAAGAGTATTGCAGCAAATTGCGTCACGCGTGCAGAAGGTCCATTGGAGTTTTGTTTTATTCGCTTGGTGAAACTATTGGTGCTAATTATTCCTACATTTATTTCTCAGAACCACGTTGGATCAGGCACGGGGGTTTACTCTCTTGAAATAAAAGTCAACACGGGGTGCAGTAGCCGAAAAAAGGTTGAGATTCACTGAACCCAATATTATTTGTATTTTACTAGATAAGACCCACTAAGCTATATAGCATTTTTTTTTCAGAAGCGACCTGGCGATCCCAAACGATAGCCCAACGAAGTGGTTTATCATCGTGTGGAAATTTATAGCAGCCAAATACTCTCAACGCGTGATGTTGATTTTTACATGTGGAGGGAAAAACCG
Source organism: Petromyzon marinus (assembly GCF_048934315.1). Classification (NCBI taxonomy): domain Eukaryota; kingdom Metazoa; phylum Chordata; class Hyperoartia; order Petromyzontiformes; family Petromyzontidae; genus Petromyzon; species Petromyzon marinus. Next base: position 13,943,310 of record NC_133667.1, on the reverse strand, counting down.
GAGGACCCTGAGAAAAATCTACGCGACCACGGGGGGGAGAGAGAGACACGCAAACACCAAATATACAGCAGCAGGTATCAGGGTTAGGATCGAACCCAGGACCATCACGAGGCGAGGTAGTTAACGTCTCGCCACAGCAGCGAGATCCCCTTCGCCTTCCAATACCCAATCCAAAAGAGGGTCAGTTACAGAGTGGTCCAGATGTCTTGTAAGCCCAATTTAATTCTCTAAAACGTAAGCATTTTAAAGTAATGTTTATTTAAAATGGAAATGAATATGCAAAGGGAAACCATTTTCACGGTCAATTAATTGGGGGGGGGGAATCGCGAGACATCTGGACCACTCTGTAAATGAAAAGGTTAACGGCGCAGCCCTGCAATCAATGGCTCACGCCACCGCTGACAGAAGGGGCCTCCGCAAACACATAGGTCGAGTCTTCGAGATCCACTCTATAGTGGGTATTCTAGCTTACTCTTTCACGCTTTGTGCATTATCGATATTAGGCTCACGATTCAATGCATTGAATCTCGTGTAAGAATCAGTTTTTCAATTGTATCATCAGCCAATCAACCGATTCATGAAATGTTGATTCGTATTGATTGGATGCAATAGTTTCACGTGGTCCCTGAAACCACAAGATGCTGCTAGGTTCTCAAGGGTGGTAATTATTATTGAATCGAATGATGACATTCATGTAGGTCTTATAAAAGACCGAACGCAGAAGATTCCTAAATTTAATCTTCCACGAAACTCATGGTCCATTCCAAACCGCATCAGTACAAACCTTGGCAGATGCGGATACCTGATGCACAAATGGAAAATTAAACTCTCCAATGTGCGACTGTGGTAATCCAGAACAGACCGTACAACGTAAAACGATGCGATGCCCAATCCACGAATACGAAGGAGACATCACGGCGATACACTCCGCTGCTCCTGACGCGGTTGTCTGGCTTGACCACCTGAATGTGAAATTGTAGTTGTTGCTCTGCATCTAACGAAGAGGTCATGGGGATTGTTAGAGGTTACATTGTCACACAGACCAGTCAGTGTGGGTTGGTGAAAGGTGCATCCAGGAGACTTTTCAAGATATCACTCGCTACTGATGTTAGCTGTGGCCGGAATCAAACCCAGGTGGCTGAGTTCATAGCGTAGCACACTAAACCATTGTTCCACCAATCCATCCCCAATAATTCACTGGGATTAATTTATTACTGTATTCGTTGATGTGAGTGCATGCACACTACTCCGAATTATCTGAGAGGGGAAAACTGAACTGCATTCACAACCAATGTATTTGAGAATTGTGGGTCACTTGGAAGTAGTTCGTAACATGCATTGTCACGGGTGGCTACGTACGGTGCAAAAGAAGTTCAACATACATACAAATCGCGCGTATGAGTATTGAGATTCAGTGTCGATGCCGCAGGCGTAATTGCAAAAGGAAATTACATCAAGTCGGCCAAATTAAAACATGAAAGTTCCTAACAGTAGCGGGAGAAATATCCCAAGCCACCCCAGAAAGGCTGCCTTGTGAAGGAAGTCATATGCACAGATCACGAGACTTGTAAGGAAGCGCTTAATAAAGCTCAAACGGAAGACAAAATTTCGATTTAAAGCTTTCGTGACTGCAATGATTCATCTTCTTTGGTACTTTCGGTAAAGTCACGTAGAATGAGAATAAAATAATAAATTGATAAAATAAAATAACACAATAATATTCTCACGACGTTTCGGCCACAACACAAGCGGCCTTCATCAGGTGAAGGGAGCGAGACTGTCTGGTAGGACAGCGCTGGAGTGAGAGAGCCACGTTCAGATCACGGCTTTTAAGCTGTGTGAGAGGAACAAAGAGCCTTGACGAAGGAATTAGCATAAAATTTAGCATTGAAAAGGCTGAATGATTAGCTTGTGACTGGTCACAGAAATAGCTATGTTAAAAGTTAAAGCATACACATCCGCAGAGGCACCCATTGTTAAAAGGAATTAGCATAGAATTTAGCATTGAAATAGCTAAATTAAGGCATTCGCTTGTAACTGCTACAGAAATAGTTACGTTGAAGTCAGAGCATACACATTCACCGAGGCACTTAGTACAAATCAAAACAGGAGAATTTAGCATTGAAATAACTGGGTGATTTGCTGGTGACTGGTCACAGAAATGACTACACATCTGAGCTATTCACAGTACTATATAGTGAACCAATAAAAACTAAAATATAAATTACCTTCATGTTATCAATAAACTCTATATTCTCCAATCAGCTAAGCTACCAACCATAAGTCGTTATATATCACAATGCTATATGGCGAAAAAATGGGTGGATTCTTACCCTCAAATTTCCGTACCACGGATAGCTACGGGCCCCGTTCAGACGGACGAGTTCGTCCATGGTCGGAACAGAGGAGGGGGAGAGAGACAGCTGCGAAGCCCTAGTATACTCCATGTTGTAAACCATACCATTAACCGTGGTGTGAGAGGTATTAAGAGGCAATGCTGGCGAAAGAGCTGCGGTCTGAAGGTCATCGTAAAATTACAATTAATTAAGAACAGAAATGATTTAACACATCTTTCCAGTGGTTACTAAGCCTGAATCCATCTTCTCGGTTGAAATTGTCTCTGTGCTTGTATATGTGAATGGCCTCATGAACGAATCTCTCATGGTAGCCAGTTGGTTTGCAAAGAACCTCCGTCTTGGAGAAGTCAATGTCATGTGAGCCCACTGAATTGTAACAGTGATCTGCCACGGCCGAGGAGTTCGTCTTACCGTGTTTCAAGTCTGCTTTATGTTCGCGGATGCGGTCCGAGATATGTCTTTTGGTTTCTCCAATGTAGCTACTACCACAGAGGCACTTTAGTTTGTAAACGCCCGGGTACTGTATGTCTGGAAGAGCATCTTTTACAGATGGAACTAAATCACGGATTTTGTGTACTGTGTTGAATCGGACCTGGATCTTGTGTTTATTCAGGATTTTGGAGATCTTTTTAGTGACCCCTGCAATGTAGGGTAAGGTGATGGTTTTGAGTGGCTCCACAAGAGGATCCTTCTTCATGACTGGAGTGATGGCTTTGCGGATTGTGTAGTCGGAGTAGCCATTAGCCCTGAGAGCCTGGTGTACGTGCTTGAGTTCACTGGTAATGTGTTCCTGGTCGGAAATGCATTGGGCTCTATGGTATAGAGTCTTGATGAGGCAGTTCTTCTGGGATGGATGGTGGTGGGAATCCGGTTTCAAGTAAGCATCTGTATGGGTAGCTTTCCTGTAGACAGAGTGCTCATTGAACCATCATGTCTCCTTTTAATTAAGACATCCAGAAAGGGTAGTTTGCCATCTTTTTCGACCTCCATGGTAAATCTGATGGCTGGGTGTATGGAATTGATGTGGTCGCAGAATTGGTCTAGAGCAGGCTGGCCATGTGGCCAGATGACAAAGGTGTCATCAACGTACCTCTTCCATAAGGTCGGGTGTAGAGTGGCAGTCTGGATGGCGTCAGTTTCAAATTTTTCCATGAATACGTTGGCTACAACCGGAGATAGGGGGGAGCCCATTGGGGTGCCCTCAGTTTGTTTGTAGAAAGTTCCATTCCAGGTGAAGTATGTGTTGGTTAAGCAATGTCTCACCAGGGGGGGTACATCAGTATGCAGTCCTTGATGAACCAGGTCTTCAATGATAGCGATGGTGTCAGGTACCGGGACTTTGGTGAACAAGGACACCACATCAAAACTGACAAGCAGGTCGTTTGGGGACAGGGAAATGTCTTTGATTGTCGATACCAGGTGAGTAGAATTTAGTACCGCAGAGGTGGTTTTTCCAGTGAAAGGTCGCAGTATATCAGCCAGAAAACGTGCCAGTCTGTAGGTGGGGGAGCTGATAGTAGAGACGATGGGACGAAGGGGTGTATCTTCTTTGTGTATCTTTGGAAGGCCATATAATCTTGGTGGTCTGGCAGCAGAGGGTTTCAACAAGAACTGTTTGTTCTCATCAATTAATGCTGTTGAATCAGAGATAATTTTGTTCGTTTTGGTGACCAGGCTGTTGGTGGGATCTCTTTTTATTTTTGTATAGCTGCCATCGTTGAGTAGTTCTTGAATTTTGTTGTTATATTCTGTTTTGTCCATGATGACAGTGGCATTGCCTTTGTCGGCTGAGAGAACGACAATATCATCCCTCTTTTTTAATTGAGATAATTCAAAACGTTCGTCTTTGCTGATGTTGCTAGGTGGCAACTTAGCGTTTTTAAGGGTTGCAGCGATTTCAGATCTTGCTACGTCTGCAGAGATGTGACTCAAGCCCTTGAGTGCAACGTCGACATGGGCAATGATATCATTAACCGGTAAGTGTCTCGGTGTGACAGCAAAGTTTAGACCTTTAGCTAAAACGGATTTCAAACCATCAGAAATGGAACTGTTACTGCGATTAATTACGACTTTGTTGACGTAACTATTTCTGTAGCAGTTACAAGCGAATGCCTTAATTTAGCTATTTCAATGCTAAATTCTATGCTAATTCCTTTTAACAATGGGTGCCTCTGCGGATGTGTATGCTTTAACTTTTAACATAGCTATTTCTGTGACCAGTCACAAGCTAATCATTCAGCCTTTTCAATGCTAAATTTTATGCTAATTCCTTCGTCAAGGCTCTTTGTTCCTCTCACACAGCTTAAAAGCCGTGATCTGAACGTGGCTCTCTCACTCCAGCGCTGTCCTACCAGACAGTCTCGCTCCCTTCACCTGATGAAGGCCGCTTGTGTTGTGGCCGAAACGTCGTGAGAATATTATTGTGTTATTTTATTTTATCAATTTATTATTTTATTCTCATTCTACGTGACTTTACCGAAAGAACCAAAGAAGATGAATCATTGCAGTCACGAAAGCTTTAAATCGAAATTTAACCGCCTCTACGGGGAGGGATTCCACACATCCTTAAGATCATTCAACAGACTTCGGGATAAGAAGGCTCAACTAATCGAGTCTCTCACCTTTCTGAAGAGATGCCGCGACTCTAAGGTAATACCAACCGCATTTACACTAACCTCTGCTGTTGCAACTTCTCTCAATGCAAAACGAATTCTAGCTAGAACTAGCTTCGCTCTTATCTCGGAAAAAATCAGACTTACACGCACCGAACTCGATCAGTTAGACAAGACACTCTACAAATCACACTTAAAATTGACAGCAACAATGTCTACATCGGATTGGGAACATGTAGACAATATGACTACCTCTTCGGCTGCCACTATGTCGAACAAATGTAGGGACAATTTGATTTCCAAATTCAATCACCTCTCCAGCAAAAAATCGGATCCACACACCGAAAAGATAGACGTCAACAAAGTCGTAATTAATCGCAGTAACAGTTCCATTTCTGATGGTCTGAAATCCGTTTTAGCTAAAGGTCTAAACTTTGCTGTCACACCGAGACACTTACCGGTTAATGATATCATTGCCCATGTCGACGTTGCACTCAAGGGCTTGAGTCACATCTCTGCAGACGTAGCAAGATCTGAAATCGCTGCAACCCTCAAAAACGCTAAGTTGCCACCTAGCAACATCAGCAAAGACGAACGTTTTGAATTATCTCAATTAAAAAAGAGGGATGATATTGTCGTTCTCTCAGCCGACAAAGGCAATGCCACTGTCATCATGGACAAAACAGAATATAACAACAAAATTCAAGAACTACTCAACGATGGCAGCTATACAAAAATAAAAAGAGATCCCACCAACAGCCTGGTCACCAAAACGAACAAAATTATCTCTGATTCAACAGCATTAATTGATGAGAACAAACAGTTCTTGTTGAAACCCTCTGCTGCCAGACCACCAAGATTATATGGCCTTCCAAAGATACACAAAGAAGATACACCCCTTCGTCCCATCGTCTCTACTATCAGCTCCCCCACCTACAGACTGGCACGTTTTCTGGCTGATATACTGCGACCTTTCACTGGAAAAACCACCTCTGCGGTACTAAATTCTACTCACCTGGTATCGACAATCAAAGACATTTCCCTGTCCCCAAACGACCTGCTTGTCAGTTTTGATGTGGTGTCCTTGTTCACCAAAGTCCCGGTACCTGACACCATCGCTATCATTGAAGACCTGGTTCATCAAGGACTGCATACTGATGTACCCCCCCTGGTGAGACATTGCTTAACCAACACATACTTCACCTGGAATGGAACTTTCTACAAACAAACTGAGGGCACCCCAATGGGCTCCCCCCTATCTCCGGTTGTAGCCAACGTATTCATGGAAAAATTTGAAACTGACGCCATCCAGACTGCCACTCTACGCCCGACCTTATGGAAGAGGTACGTTGATGACACCTTTGTCATCTGGCCACATGGCCAGCCTGCTCTAGACCAATTCCGCGACCACATCAATTCCATACACCCAGCCATCAGATTTACCATGGAGGTCGAAAAAGATGGCAAACTACCCTTTCTGGATGTCTTAATTAAAATGAGACATGATGGTTCAATGAGCCACTCTGTCTACAGGAAAGCTACCCATACAGATGCTTACTTGAAACCGGATTCCCACCACCATCCATCCCAGAAGAACTGCCTCATCAAGACTCTATACCATAGAGCCCAATGCATTTCCGACCAGGAACACATTACCAGTGAACTCAAGCACGTACACCAGGCTCTCAGGGCTAATGGCTACTCCGACTACACAATCCGCAAAGCCATCACTCCAGTCATGAAGAAGGATCCTCTTGTGGAGCCACTCAAAACCATCACCTTACCCTACATTGCAGGGGTCACTAAAAAGATCTCCAAAATCCTGAATAAACACAAGATCCAGGTCCGATTCAACACAGTACACAAAATCCGTGATTTAGTTCCATCTGTAAAAGATGCTCTTCCAGACATACAGTACCAAGGCGTTTACAAACTAAAGTGCCTCTGTGGTAGTAGCTACATTGGAGAAACCAAAAGACATATCTCGGACCGCATCCGCGAACATAAAGCAGACTTGAAACACGGTAAGACGAACTCCTCGGCCGTGGCAGATCACTGTTACAATTCAGTGGGCTCACATGACATTGACTTCTCCAAGACGGAGGTTCTTTGCAAACCAACTGGCTACCATGAGAGATTCGTTCATGAGGCCATTCACATATACAAGCACAGAGACAATTTCAACTGAGAAGATGGATTCAGGCTTAGTAACCACTGGAAAGATGTGTTAAATCATTTCTGTTCTTAATTAATTGTAATTTTACGATGACCTTCAGACCGCAGCTCTTTTGCCAGCATTGCCTCTTAATACCTCTCACACCACGGTTAATGGTATGGTTTACAACATGGAGTATACTAGGGCTTCGCAGCTGTCTCTCTCCCCCTCCTCTGTTCCGACCATGGACGAACTCGTCCGTCTGAACGGGGCCCGTAGCTATCCGTGGTACGGAAATTTGAGGGTAAGAATCCACCCATTTTTTCGCCATATAGCATTGTGATATATAACGACTTATGGTTGGTAGCTTAGCTGATTGGAGAATATAGAGTTTATTGATAATATGAAGGTAATTTATATTTTAGTTTTTATTGGTTCACTATATAGTACTGTGAATAGCTCAGATGTGTAGTCATTTCTGTGACCAGTCACCAGCAAATCACCCAGTTATTTCAATGCTAAATTCGCCTAGTTATTTCAATGCTAAATTCTCCTGTTTTGATTTGTACTAAGTGCCTCGGTGAATGTGTATGCTCTGACTTCAACGTAACTATTTCTGTAGCAGTTACAAGCGAATGCCTTAATTTAGCTATTTCAATGCTAAATTCTATGCTAATTCCTTTTAACAATGGGTGCCTCTGCGGATGTGTATGCTTTAACTTTTAACATAGCTATTTCTGTGACCAGTCACAAGCTAATCATTCAGCCTTTTCAATGCTAAATTTTATGCTAATTCCTTCGTCAAGGCTCTTTGTTCCTCTCACACAGCTTAAAAGCCGTGCTCTGAACGTGGCTCTCTCACTCCAGCGCTGTCCTACCAGACAGTCTCGCTCCCTTCACCTGATGGCCGCTTGTGTTGTGGCCGAAACGTCGTGAGAATATTATTGTGTTATTTTATTTTATCAATTTATTATTTTATTCTCATTCTACGTGACTTTACCGAAAGAACCAAAGAAGAGGAAGACAAAATATTTATAAAAGTGTTTCAATGTGTGAAAATTGCAATGAACGTTGTCAGTGTTTGGTGACAACAAAAGTACTTGTGTCATTCCAAAACAATCAGCCATTCAAGTGTCACACAATCAAGGTTCGGAGATAAAATGCCTTTATTTAAAGTTCCATTGTTTAAAAATGTCATTGTGTTGAATTTGTAACGTTCAAATATTAATAATCAGTAAAATACACTGTTCACCGCCACCACCACCGTGCAAGCGTAACTCCACAGCTATTGTTAATTTAACTTGTGTAAGCTTTTGCAGAACCATGCGTGGTCTTCGAGGTTAGGACCACCTTTTCCCACCTCCGGCTGGCGTTTCCCACTGCATAGGCGCCTTGCAGTGCTGTCATCAAATTTTCTCCACCGCGTCTTAAAGTGTTTTCTCATATAGCATTTTAACATGTTAGCGAGCACCTATTAAGGCTGACACAGCACATCATATACACAGGCAAGTTCAATAAGTGTAAAAAAACACTTTCTCACACACACGCAAATGGACGTTCCCACAAAAAGGAACATACATCAGGAATTACATACACGCATTCATACACTTGCACAAATAACTGGGTACAAAATCACACGTTACTTAAAAAAATACACAACTGACATATACCCGGCTGAATGGACACGATGGCCTCATGGTGGCCATTCTTCTTCTGTGAACAAGGGCCTGCGTCGATATCTTCAACGTGCTGGCAACGCTTCCCGTGGCTATTCCTGCAAGTTTCTTAATAATATTCACTCGTGCTTTCGTTGCACAGGGACTTAATGCAACGCTAGCCATGCGACATCAAAATTGTTTTCCTGGCTGCCGATTGGCTGGTGTGTCGGGAGTGGTGACGAAATTCACAGCAACCACTGACACACGTCCATCTTTGCGAACTGGCTGGGACTCGCACAGATACTCTGGGTTTTATGCACGATGCACATTTTTGGAGGCCAAGCAAAATTGTTGTCTGTACTCACGGGCCCCTTTATGTCCACTATTATGTTATGTGTTTTTGTCCTGGTTATCCTGTTGGCTCCCAGGACTATGATTGCATAGAAACTGGATGGTCACCACCCACATTTATAATTGGTTGTCCTGGGCCTGGCTGGACCTATCCGGGCACGTGCAGTTGCGCATCTGGAAAGGTCTGGAATGGAATAGCTGCTTTAGAGTTAAACTCGGCTTCTATCTTCCTGATTTAAATGTTATGGCATATTTTCAATTCCAATGGATTATATTATGAGACAAGAGCAAGTGTTGTTATTGATAGGGCCTCGGCACTGTTAGACAGTACGTTGTGTTAGACCCAACCAGCCATATTCCACATTGGCTGATTGAACGCAAACCTGGTGTTCCTTGATACGACATGTTTGCATCTGCAAGTTTGTCCCACATAGTTTTTGAATCTGTCGATACACACCCTCTGCCTGCGGTGCAGGCAGCTTGTCCTTACTAGAGGGCAGGAACTTAAGCATGCCGAAGTGAAATAGATTGGCTACCACTGGGGAAATCGAGGACTCCCGTGGCAGTAATCTCTTATTGTTCGTAAAGCACTCAATCCCACATGAAATATTTAGACTTTAAAGGATAACTCTGCGAGCACAGGATAGTTATTGGGTAGTCCTCTTAGCACGAGTTATCTAACACCTGGACAGGGATTTTAGTGAACAGACACACATCACAGCTCACCAATAAGGCTCCTGTAACGATACTTCTCCTGTAGTATTATTATGGATTGTGCAGTTCTTCACATGTGATAGTGTCTTGACAATGAAGGGCTGTAACCCTCTTGTCAAGTGTTGAGCCAATGGTTGCTTACAATGAGAACATTCAGAGGCCATCAGCAACAAACGCTGTTGGAGAACTGGAGGCTGTTGGCCATAACTGAGGGTCCTGGTTTCCTTCTGAAATTAGTTGGTTGGGATCACTCCTTTTTTATTTACTCTTCGTCCGATCAAGCCACTCCTCAATCTTGTTCAAATGAAAGCTGTAAAATCTTGACTTAAAGCTTTCATGACTGCAGGAATTCATATACTTTGGGTCTTTCGGTAAAGACCCAAAGAATATGAAAGCTCCATTGGAACCTCCTTTGCCAGTAGCAATATATAATTGTTTTTTTACCCTTTTATCTGGCAACAAAACTAACACCTTTTTTTTTCAAGGACAGTGCATACATTATCAGAGTTATGTTTTTTGTTTGCATTCCGACCGCAGGTATTGTGGTCAATGCAAACATGACTCCTTGTAAAATAGGTCAGTTTTATTGCCAGATAAAAGGGTAAAAAACAATTATATTATATTATTATAATATGAAAGCTGTAGCCTGCCTATTCCTAAAATGCGGCCAAAGAGGGTTTGTCCATCAGCTCACAGCATTGGCCTCAAACTCCTTGTGGTAATTCCTAACCGTCGGGGGGCAGACGTAAACACAAAGCATCAAGACACGAGCACACACACATATATACACACACCTCACTGCTGCGAGTCATTTCCGACGTGCATGCGCTCGTGAACTTTCAAGTGATGACTACGCATGAAACTGCTGGCGCACACCTTGCACTGGTACGGCCGGAAGCCCGTGTGGGTGCGCTCGTGCACCTGCAAGTGGTGGCTACGCAAGAAGCTGCTGTCACACATCTTGCACCGGTAGGGCCTCTCGCCCGTGTGCGAGCGCTCGTGTGCCTTCAGCATTCCCGTCCGTGAAAAACTATGATTGCAAATCTTGCACTGGAACGGCCTCTGGCCCGTGTGCATGCGCTGGTGCGCCTTCAAGTGGTGGCTACGTGAGAAGCTGCGGGTGCACGTTGTGCACAGGTAGGGCTTCTCGCCAGTGTGCGTCCGCATGTGCGTCTTCAAGTGGCACGACTGCACGAAGGACTGGTCACACGTCTTGCAGCGGTACGGTTTCTCACCCGTGTGTATGCGTTGATGTTCAACCAGGTGCGAGTTCCACGTGAAGCTCTTTTTGCACACGGAGCACTGGTAAGGCTTCTTCTCCGTGCCGCTGTTAACGTTTGCTGTTAGAAAAACGGGAGGGCTTGTGGTTTTACTTAAAGGCTGCTGTTGCTCTAATGGTGTGTTGTCTTCAAAAATGTTTTGCCCATCATTTGGTAGACGGTCATTGATGCTCGGAGCCCCCACTCTCTCAGGAATGTGCTCTGTTGCCTTGATAAATCTGGTCACATGCACGGTGCTCTTGTCTTCAACTTCAGTGTGGCTCTCCGTCTGCTCCTCAATCTGTGAAACTTTCACAACGTTCATGACGTCCAATCCCACCTCTTTACACAAGAATGCATCTTCGATGATGAATCCTGAGTGACCTTCGCTGTCGTCTCTACCTACACAGAAAACAACAATGAAACCAACTTTACACAATTTTAACTTATTAAATCCGACGCCAAAGCACAAATAGAGGCTCACGAACAGTTTAGCATCACAATTACACGTCGTAAATTTGGCAACAGCATACATTAACTCTATCTTGAGGATGCAGTTTCAGCATTGGTGGCGGCTCACGCCTGTAATCCAGCACTGCAGAGGCAAGGGTTGGTGGATCACATACATGTTTATCAAACTCCCTTCCCATGGATGTCGAGGTGCCATGCCCTGTCTTGCCAGAAGTATACGTGGAATCCATCCGCTCCATCGGTATGGGATAGAGTGTTGTCCCCTCACAAGTGTCGGTTTTTATCTGGGTGCTCTGGTTTTCATTCCACATTCACTCTCATGAAATGGTTGATAACATCTTCATATATAGACCACACAGCCTGGGCAATTGTTGGCAACAGCTCACCAGCTGGCTGCCTTTCTGTGTTTTTGTGGTTGCTTGCACCTCGGGGTCGTCTCTCATCGACAAGGAGAAACTGTGCGCACTGCAAGTTGGAATTATTATTACAACCTAAGGCATGCAGTGTGTCAGTTGGTAATTGTTTCCAAGCTTGTGTAATAATCGTGTAGACCATAGAGCATTTTCGGCAGGTTTACACATTATAAATGGAATTGTTGTTACCTTTATCAACCTCTGATTTTACTGGAAAAAATGTATGGTGGGGCTCCATGTCGTCCTTGTCTGGAGATGAGTTCTCTCCACCCTCATCTGGTCAAAACCACAAACACTCCGTCAAGGCAAAATTCTCAATCAAATACTGGAATACTTTAGATTTAAAGGGTTGCTTAGTCTAGTGTCTTTCAACCAGCAGAGGTCACATTTCTCTAAATATTTGTCCATTTAGCACTAAGATGTTGCAGTATCATGCAAAAAAAATATGAATAAACATTGGAAGTGCAATAATTAACGATCATGTATTTTAAAGTTTGTACAACTTAGGAGCTTCGTCAATGGAAAGCATCTTACCATTTACTGCGTAATCATTCATTTCATGAATCTCATTGTCTAAAGGTGTTTCAGCCCCGGCGGCTGAAGGGGAACCAACAGCGCATGTTCCATTTTTGTCCATGTCTCCCAGCTTCTGTGCGGACAACAGCAACTCGCGGCTCAAGCCGCTGAACAGAGCGAGCAGCACGTCCACCAGGCCTCCCAGCGTCATGTCGCCCGGGTTGGAGGCGGTTGCGGCGTCGTCCCAGTGCGGTGTCCCAGCATCTTGGTGCTCGGCGCCCTGCAGGGCTTTCACCACCTGCCGCAGCACGGCGTAGAAGCCGAAGGGCAGGCGGTCGCGTGCCGTGGCCAGCAGCTCGGCCCGCACGAGGCCGTCCCCGACGCAGGCGCGCAGGACCCCGTAGTCCCGGATGCCCAGCTCCGAGTCCATGGCCCGGGCCACTTCCGCGTTCACGCCCTGCGCCTCCAGCCACGCCGGGAAGTCCCCGCTCGGCTCCAGCAACGGGGTGGCCACTACGCACGCCATCCTGATGGGGTAAACAAGACCTTTGTTGGCCATAGCCCTAAATATCCTTTGCATCTTAGGTAAGAAACATGTTTTATAGCTCTAAAGCTTAAATTTCTTCTAGAATGTATTTGCAATGTGAATACCATAATTTTATAATTCATACATATTCTTATTTTAAGCCTGAAGTCCCATTATTGAAAGGGTGTTTTATGCTATGTTCACAGTGGTGCATAAACACAAATAACACTTTCGGCAATAACACTGCCCTAAAAGAAAAATATTTAGTAAAAGGTGACGATTTGAGCAATAACCTTCGTGAAATGTGCTGTGAAGTACATTAGTTATGCTTATATAGTTTCTTTGTAGGGCAGTCTTATTGTTCAATGTGTTGTTTTTATTATTGCATGGGGTCGGCTGCTCCAGAATTTATTTTGATTGGCTTTTCCTTTAAGCTCGGTTGGACATCCCTGATGTCACATCCACTATTGTGGTCAATGCGGGCTATTTAAATCATACCATATGGCTTCCTCCCCTGCCCCATCTTCATTGAGGTTGGATCTTCTATGCTTTTGTGCCAACAGGTTCACCTCCAGCAGGTGCACTGAACCGTTTTAGTTTAAATCAGGACATTTATTTATACTGGAGAAAACCAATGAGCTATAAAGCTCTTTTTTTCAGAGATGTCCAGTAAGGGCATGTCAGAACGTTACAACAAACAATGCATAAACACGATAGGTGTGCAAGGTATAGCAAAGGAAAACAAATTACTTCAAAGAATATTAAAATAAAACTAAACGATCATTAGACCTCCTTTGCCAGTACCAAAATGTAATAATAGGGTTTTCCCCTTTTTTCTGGCAACAAAACTGAAACCTTTTAACAAGGATTCATGTCTGCATTGTTAAAGCTCACTGAGCTATTCGCTTATTTTTCAGAAGCGACCTGGCCACAAATATCACGTGGAAATTTTTTGCAGCAAAATCATCTAAACGCACGTTTCTAGATGAAGACGCCTTAGGACAAACGTCAGAGCTAAACACTGCACGACTGCTCCCACTGGAATGACCGTAATGTTGCTGTATCGTTCATAGTACAGTGCGCTTATCACTCTTATATTATCCCACTCAACTTAAGGAGGGAACACGCCTTGTGGTTGATCGCACCTTGAAGTGGCCCGCTCAATACAACTTCAGGCTGTCAGCTGCAGACCGTATCCTGAGCTTAAGCTCAGCATTGAGCGTCAGAGTGAATCTATGCCATGCACGGTGGCGCAACGGTTGGCGCGCTGCGCTACGGACCCGGCGACCCGAGTTCGATTCCCGCTCACGGGCCACCAACACCAGTGACGATTATCTGAACTGGTCCTGGGCCACCCCTAGGTCGACTCGGCCTCGAGCAAGTACCATGGTACGTGGTGCTGGCCACCCACCCCCTCGCGTGTCGTGCCATTCCTTCATAGGTGCTTGCTAACAACACTTTCCCCACAAGTCTGTTAAAGCCAGCCATTCTCAACACACAGCATCAGTCATGGTATTTTTTTTCTTTTACCATAATTTACCACACACTAGTAGTCAGCGCAAATTGAAGGATGGAACGGCATGACCGGTACAGCTATCACTTGCGACTGATTGTTAGCTGGTAATCGAACTCGGGTCAATGGCTTCATAGAGCAGCGTGCTAAACCACCGCAACCACCGCTCCACCCACCGCCATTTGAAAATAATAAAATAAATGTTGCCATTCATAATTTATTGTTGAATGAATGCCCTCTCTGGATGCACAGCGACAAACTCCGATACTGCTTCACCGGTTGCAATGAACGCAATCGTGTATTTTTCTCTCGCACAGGGCGGTAACAACTGCACCACCGCTCCTCGCTAATGTTGAATTCCCCTCCCCCCCCCCAAAAAAATTGGAGCGCTTCAAGCGACAACACGAATATATCCCTTAAGGGTCACGCACGTTTAAGGGTCACGCTAAGTAAGGATGGCCTGGCAGGGTTCAATTGGAATAAACAGCGGGAAAGCAGGAGGACGTGGTAGAGGAGTGGTTCGGGGTGGCAGAACAGGAAAGGCGTCGATAAACGAAACTATATACACATTTTAATCTTGATTTGAAGCTTTCGTGACTGCTGCAGGAATCCATACTCTTTGGTTCTTTCGGTAAAGTCACGTAGGTAGAAAATACACAAGCGTCCATCATCATCGCCTGATGATGGTACGCTTTTGCTGCGCCCGAAACGTCGTGGTTTATTTTCTTTTATACTTACGTGACTTTACCGAAAGAACCAAAGAGTATACACACATTTTTGGTTTTTTTTTACCAGGTAAGGCCCACTAAGCGATAAAGCTCTTGTGTCAGAAGCGACCTGGCCATCACAAATTATTGCTCAACGAGTTGGCTTATGGACATTAATAGCGGTAGCCAAATAGACTCAAAGGTATGTTTGTCGATGTGGAGGGGAAACCACGGAGGACCCAGAGAACAAAATCCACGCGGCCAAGGGGAGAGAGAGAGACACGCAAACTCCAAATATACAGCAGCAGCAGCAGGCGTCAGGGTCGGGATCGAACCCACAACCTCCTGTGTACCAGACGAGGGATTTAACATCTCTTAGCCACCGTGATGATGATGAGAGAGACACGCAAACTCCAAATATACAGCAGCAGCAGCAGGCGTCAGGGTCGGTATCGAACCAACAACCTCCTGTGTACCAGGCGAGGTTGTTTACATCTCCTAGCCAACTTGATGATGATGAGAGAGACACGCAAACTCCAAATATACAGCAGCAGCAGGCTTCAGGGTCGGGATCGAACCCACAACCTCCCGTGTACCAGGCGAGGGATTTAACATCTCTTAGCCACCGTGATGATGATGGAGAGACACGCACACTCCAAATATACAGCAGCAGCAGGCGTCAGGGTCGGTATCGAACCCACGAATCTCCTGTAAACCAGACGAGGCATTTAACGTCTCATAGCCACCGCGGTGCCCATGATGAGATGCGGATGAACCAGACGGAATATTTTAGTATGGAGGAAGGAAACGGGGTGGGAGGTTGTTGAGAGTGGCGGTAAAGCTTCCTATGGAACAATAACGTAGTTTCACCTTACCGCACCGACGACTCGCGTGGACTTTACTTTATAGTCAGGCAAACAACTGTCTTGGCACACAAGAGAAACAACTGCGGAAAACCAAACACACACGCGGCGCACAAGTGCACAGGGGTACGAGCGTTTCCCCCCCCCCCCAATTTTTTTTTTTTAAACATTAAAACTTTCAAAGCGCAAGTCGCCTCAAGAAGACTTACTGTAATCGCGACGACAAACTCTTTGTGTGTTTTTTTGTTTTGTTTTAACCCCCCTCTCTCTCTCTTTCCCCGGAATTAAACGCGAGCGGCGTGGGGGGGGTGCTGACGAGCACGTGTGTTTCCGCAACGCGCTGCAGTCAGGGGGGAGGGACCGCGGCGATTTGAAAAAAACTTCGTTGAAGCAAATTTGCAAGCGCGGTGTAAAATGCTGAATTAGTTTTAAATAAATAAATGTAGCGCTGTACTTTGGCAACGAATTGGCGCGTTCTGTTTACGTGACAAAGCCTCTCTCCCGCCCCCACCACCACCCCTTCTTCACGAATTCATGAGGTTTTTTTTTGTTTGGTTTATATCTCGTAAATAAAGACGACGCCACCCGACACGGCCAGATAGTAAAGGGGGTTTGTCACGTGAACAGAACGTGGCCAATTCGTTAGTGTTGTTGGGGCGTAAATGATGACTCGGAGGCAGATCTTCATGTAGGGGCTTGCGCCAGTTGTTTTTTTTATTAAAGATTTCTCTTCGCACACGACTCCGTGTACTGCCCACTCACTGCTTACACTCCACAGCCCAGGGGAAGGGTACTGGGGGAGGTCACTAACACACCCACAGGCTACCCTGGCCTGGTGCCAATTTCCCCTTACCCTGGGTCCCATCGCTGCCCCGGGGGAAGGGTGCTGGGGAGGTCCCTAGCACACCCACAGGCTACCCTAGCCTGGTGCTAATTTCCCCCTACCCTGGGTCCCATCGCTCCCCCAGGGGAAGGGTGCTGGGGAGGTCCCTAGCACACCCACAGGCTACCCTAGCCTGGTGCCAATTTCCCCTTACCCTGGGTCCCATCGCTGCCCCGGGGGAAGGGTGCTGGGGAGGTCCCTAGCACACCCACAGGCTACCCTAGCCTGGTGCTAATTTCCCCCTACCCTGGGTCCCAACTCCCAACTTCACACGTTCCTGGCTCCTCGCAACGACCTCGAACACGTCACGGGTCCCAAACTAAATATCCCAGGGGGACATGATGTCACCATACGTGACGTCATCATACTGGAGGGCGAGCGTGACATGACGTCACTAACTGCTACTCTACACTATTATGACAGGGTGACACCTATACGAAACCAAAGAGTATGGATTCCTGCAGTCACGAAAGCTTCAAATCAAGAGTGCACACCTGTCGGCCGGGAGTGGTAATTACGGTCATATCTGCATTACAAAATGCCTTATTCTAAAGGGGGGGCGTATCTGGGGTAAAGGTAAAAGGCGGAGTCATTCGAGAAGCTCCGGGAATCAGCTCGAAGGTTCTCGAAAGGGGGCGTGGCAAGAGGTGGAGCTTGTCCGCGCTGGGACAGATATAAGGGGGACCGACCAGAGGTTCGTGGCTGTTACGGATCCTGGGTCCTGGCTGCATCGCTGCTCGTCGTCACGTCTTCGTCTCTGACCATGTGGCTGATCTTCCGTCGCTGCGCTGGTCAAACAGCTTACATAGCGACGCCGGAGATGGGGCTATGTGTTAGGATCGCCTATTGTGTCGCTGCATTACACAATGTATCGCCCAGTGTGCTCTTAATAAATAAGAAGCCTTCCGTTCGACGTGTCTCGGAAGCCGCTCACTACACTAGTATAGCAGCACCGGTTGTGTGTCGGAGAGTAAAACTCACAACAACTACAATTCGAGTATGACGTTTCGCCAGTAATTACAACTCGCATCATCAGGAAATATAAATGTGTCGTTAAACCCGCCACCACCCGACAGCCAATTAGTAAGGTTTGTCACGTAAACAGAACGTGGCCAATTCGTTACTCATACAGCACACTGATGTGTTGGAGAGCAAATCCACAACATTTACAATCTTGTGTACGACATTTCGCCAGTAATTACAACTAGCTTCATCAGGCGGACAACCATCATCATGCTGGATAGTCAAAACTGGCCAATTAGTTAAGGGTTTGTCACATAAACAGAACGTGGTCAATTCGTTACTAGTAGAGCACACCAGTTGTGTGTTGGAGTGTAAACCCACAACATTTACAATCTGAGTACTCGGTGTGATGGAGAGCAAATCCACAACATTTACAATCCGAGTATGACGTTTCGCTGGTAATTACAACGAGCATCATCAGTCGGACAGCCAGATTGGTTTAACGACACATTTATATTTATGCGATCTCACCCAAAAAAAAACCCTATATTATGGACAATTGAAAGCCTGTAAATGTTGTTGCGGGTTTTACTCTCCACCACACACAACCGGTTAGTGCTGTACTAGCAACGAATTGGCGTGTTCTGTTTATGTGACAAACCCCTTACTAATTGGCCGTGTCGGGATTGGGTGGCCAGCAACCACGCCCGGCCGCCTTTGTCTCCCCCAGTGGCGATGTTTGCTACACACCGCATTAAGTGCTCATTTGAGGCTGAGTCGACCTAGGGAGGAGGCCCAGGTCCGAGGGAATCGAACCTGGATTGCTGGTTACACTATTGCTCCCCACTGAAAAGAAGATACATATATACACACAGTAACAAGGCGACGTTTCGGGAAATGGCCCTTCATAGCACATAGCGAGGGCCAATGTGTATTGCTGTATAGTGGATAAGAAGAAAGACCCAAAGCGTATGGATGAGAAGAGTTGAAGGCTGTAATGGGATGCTTTGGCCAAGACCAGTTGCATTGTATGTTTTGTATGTACCATGTTGAACTTCTCTCGCACCATCCGTAGCAAACCGTGCTAATCGGAGGTGCGGGGAGCGGGGGTGACAAGAAACCGAAGACAAAAAAGCAATTCTCAAGAAATGAGTTATTCGTGTTGATAACTTAAAAGTGCACCGGGTATTCCAAATTGCTTTGGCGATGCGTGGGAATTGGATAACCCGGGGGGGGGGGGGCGCAGGAAACAGTTTCGAGGCACAAGCGTTGCTTTCCTAAAGCGGTTGTTGTGGTGATCATAATTATTATTTTCAATGAAAACATTTTCAATTAAAACATTTTTAAAAAGCGAGGCCCCCTGTGAGATTCCCCCCCCCCCCCACCGCGTGTCATAACCACGGCGACCACGAGGATTTGCTTCTGCATCGAGGTTTATAATAAGGTAGGCACTGATAAGGGATTGACAGGTATGCTATGCACTACACTATACACTACACTATGCACTACATTATGATACGCTACACTACGATACACTATACACTACATGATACCATAGGGGCCGTCCATAAATGACGTCACGCGATTTTGGACGATTTTTGACCCCCCCTCGTCACACGGCGTCACAAAAAGTCAGACCCCCCTCAAATATGACGTCAAAACCATAAAACATGCTTCAAATCGCTTTAAACTAGTCATTGTAGTGCGTATTAAATGTGCCGCTGCACTGATGTTGCAGGAGAAAAAATTATTAAAAAGTCTATTTAAGTAAGTAGAAAGTGTTGTCTATATTTATTTCAAGTTGCACATTTTGATGTGACGTCACATTTCTCACCCCCCCTCTCGTCACACATCACAAATATCTGACCCCCCCCCCCCCTAGCTGTGTGACGTCATGTATGGACGGCCCCATAACCGTCAACCCATACGGTTTACCAGTATTCTTTTACAGGGGAAATGTAGTTTTTACGTTCATACGGCGTACAGCCGTTTCAATACGGGACATTTGTATTTGTGTTTCTCCCTTGTGATGGGACTTTTTAGGATGAACGTTGAGAAAAATCCACGCGACCACTGGGATAGAAAGAGACACCGCAAAGTCCAAATATACAGCAGCAGCAGGCATCGTCAGGATCAGGATCGAACTCACCACTCCTTCATACTAGGCGAGGTAGTTAACATCTCCTAGCCACAATGCGCATGCAAAGTCCAAATACACAGCAGGCATCGTCCGGGTCTGGATCGACCCCACGACCTCCTGCACACCAGACGAGGTAGCCAACATCTCCTAGCCACCACTACTGCTGCCCACCACGTTTCAGTTTAATTTATTTTGGTATAGCCCTGTGAGCCATTCGGCTCTTGAATCGGGTGCAACCGCAACAAACTAAAAACAAAAACATGAACAAGAAAACATCTTAAAGTGACTATGCGCAAACAGAAAAATCCAGGAAAAAAACAGCAAAAAATATTGCAGAAAAAGCACCGTACACCAACGCTGTGTGCAAATAATCCCAGTGGGATGCAAATCAAACAACAACAACAAACCACAAGACAACTTCGATTAAAGCCATCAGCCTAACTCGGTACTACAACAAACAAACATGTCCAAACAGCAGCAGCCCTGGAGCAACCCGAGGTGCATGGATGGGGGTCACCCATCCCAGGCGCGATCCCTGCCCTTGAACGAATCCCGCAGCTTCACAGCTTTTGGCAGAAATCTTTGGCGAGGCTTTTAAATCCCAAACCCCACCGCAACACGGAGTTGTTCGCGGACCCTAAAGTGACGAATCTCGCGCGAGAGAGAAAGAGGTGGACAAGGGAGGGTTTTGTGGAGCAACCCGAGGTGCATGGATGGGGGTCACCCATCCCAGGCGCGATCCCTGCCCTTGAACGAATCCCGCAGCTTCACAGCTTTTGGCAGAAATCTTTGGCGAGGCTTTTAAATCCCAAACCCCACCCCACCGCAACACGGAGTTGTTCGCGGACCCTAAAGTGACGAATCTCGCGCGAGAGAGAAAGAGGTGGACAAGGGAGGGTTTTGTCGACCCTATTATTCGTAAAGTCCTGGACATTTGTTAATTTTTATTTTGTTACATTTTTTATTTTTTGTTTGTTTATTTGTTGTTGTTTAATTATTCTTCTTCTTCTTTTAAGAATCCGACAAAGTTTCCACGCAACAAAAAAAAACCACCGACCCGAACTCAACAGAAGCGGAGCCCATCGAACGTGGAGTCCCCTGGACACTGCCACAGCGGTACCCAAAAGCGAGGTGAGGTTTAACTTTTAACAGGACTCGCACACAATTGTTATATATATTTTTAATATATATATCAATCTTTAACAGTCAAAAGTGTTCAATGGTTGTTGTTGTTTTTTTGGGATCGTTTTATTCGCGGATCGAGTGGGCATTGCATTGTCCCCGTGTGGCTTTACGCGATTCATCCTCGCTCGTGCTCGCTCTCTCTCTGATTTTGCGTTGTTATCGTTGCTTCTGCGCTACAACACAGCCAAGATAGAGTCACCTAAACTCAACTGTTGTTTTTATTTTACCAGATGTAAGGCCCCACTGAGCTACAATAGCTTATGTTTTTCATATAAGCGACCTGTCCACCGCAAATGATAGCTGGACCAAGTGGCATTGTGGTCGCCGTGTGGACATGTTGGGAGCAAGCCAGAGATGCTCTCTAAACGCCTGATGTTGATTCTAAACGTACGTGGAGGGGAAACACAAATCCACGCGACCACGGGGAGTGAGAGAGAGACACAAAGTGCAAATATACAGCAGCGGCAGGCGTTGTCAGGGTCGTGATCGAACGCAACGACCTCCTGTATACTGGGCGAGGTAGTCAACATCTCGAAGACCACGTGGCGCCCCATGGAGACCAGCAGCCCCCTCTGGGTCGTAAACAAAACAGGGTCCCTCCCGGACACCGTGGCCTGCGTTTTGCTGAATACATATTCATTAATTATAATTGATTAATCATTATTCACCAATTATAATTGATTAATCATTATTCACCAATTATAATTGATGAGTCATTATTCACCAATTATAATTGATGAATAATTATTCACAAATACTTGCACTTTGTGTGGGCGGTTAATTAAGGTTGATATGTTTCACACGGTCAGATAATGTAATGTTGCACTGTGTTTGCTTAAATGTAACGCAGTTTAACACGTAGGCTTTCGCGACCAATATCATCCATAATATGGGTGGGGGGGGGTTAGATTGCGTACATATATAAATGTGTCGTTAAACCCGCCACCACCCGAAACAGCCAATTAGTAAGGTTTGTCACGTAAACAGAACGTGGCCAATTCGTCACTAGCACAGCACACCGGTGTGTTGGAGAGCAAATTCACAACATTTACAATCTGAGTACGACATTTCGCCAGTAATTACAACTAGTATCAGGCGGACTGACATAATCAGGCGGACAGTCAAATCTGGCTATTCACCTGATGATGCTAGTTGTAATTACTGGCGAAACGTACTCGGATTGTAAATGTTGTGGATTTGCTTGCAACACACCGGTGTTTCACTAGTAACCAATTGGCATGTTTTGTTTACGTGGCAAACCTTACTAATTGGCTGTGTCGGGTGGCGGCGGGTTTAACGACACATTTATATTTAAGCGATCTAACCCAAAAAATATATTATGGATGTAATGCAGTGTTTCCCCTCGTTATTATACCTGTCAACCGCTTATCGGCGCCTACATTATTACAGACCAATTCAGACCTTATTGGTCACCCCGAGCCCTTAGAAATCTCAACGTTCATTCTACAAAGTCCCATCACAAGGGAGAAAAATAAAGAAATATACAAAAATTATGTTACTAAACAAAAACTTGTATGTGTTAATTTTGATAATTGGTGTCAATGATGCTACTTATCGTGCTACTGTCTGTGATCTTCCATGCTGATGCTGCTTGCTTTATGTATGGGTGCACACACTCATTTTTTTGCCCATATTGTAACGGCTTTACGCTGTGTGAACCTGAAAACTCAATTTCCCTGTACAAGAATACGGGTAAACCGTATTGGTTGACAGGTATGCGTTATTCGCGAGGGATACGTTCCGGAGATGCTCGTGAAAATCAAATTTCGCGGATATTGGCCTTCGAAAACCTATCTTTTAAAAATGAATAGTATACTATTAAATACGCAATAATGATCATAATCGCATCACTTTCTCACATCACATTCTCGCTCATCACTTTATCTCTCATCACATTCTCGCATCACTTTCTCTCGATGCAGTCGTGTAGCGTTACGGATGCGATTCGCGGATATCCACGAATAACGAGGGAACACCGTAGGGTAAAAAAAATATTCCGGTGACCTCTTGGCACTTCGCTGCTCCTGACGCGGTTATCCGGCTTGACCCACCTGAATGTGAAATCGTAGTCGTTGCTCTGCATCTACATCAGCAGCCATACAGAACAAGAAGCCTTCCTGGCAGAAACTCTTCCTCAACTGGCGACGTGACGCTGGGAGGAGGCCTCTCGTGGACGTTGTGCTCCGTGGTGTTTACCGGCTTTGGCTGAGAGCTGCTGCTGCTGTCCGCGCAGGGACTGGGGAGCGATGGACGGTTCGGCGATGTGCGCCGAGACCTCCGCTCATCCCCTGACTCGGGACAGTCTTAATGAGGCTATTAAAGTGGAAAAGGAAGAGTTCCTGGAGAGTGGTAATAATATAAACAAGTTAACACGTGCAGTAAACTTAAGACGTACGTAACACATGACGTGATTGCTAAGTACTTGCGTGGTGTTTGTGGTTTCCCCCAGATGCTTCTTCGTCCAAGACCGGCTTCATCCCTTTCCTGACAGGTTATAGGATTAAAACCGAGGTTTGCGATGGTGAGTGTATACGTCTCAGCAACACATTAAACACACGCTTCTGTTTCCAGCTACTTTATAGTGATAAGTGATCATTGGGGTGCCGCGGTGGCGAGAAGTTAACTACCGCACCTGGTATACAGGAGGTCGTGGGTTCGATCTCGACGATGACCCCTGCATATTTGGAGTTTGAATTTTCTCCCTGTGGTCGCATGGATTTTTCTCCGGGTCCTCTGGTGTTTACCCTCCGGTGTTTACCCTCCACATTGAGAGTATTTGGCTCCAATACATTTCCACAAGATAAGACACTTCGTTAAGCTATCATTTGTGGCCAGGTCACTTCTCAAAAAGAGCTGTATAGCTCAGTGGGCCTTACCAGGTAAAAATAAATAGTTTCGTTTTTTTAATTACCATTTACAGATATTATTCCTCAACTAGAATATGCCTGTAAAAACTTGCAGACTTTGTTCTGCAAGCACCATGCCCGGCTGCCTTTGTCTCCATAGTGGCGAAATTTACACACCGCACGAGGTACTCATTTGAGGCTGAGTCGACCTAGGGGAGGCCCAAGACCGGTTCAGATAACCGTCACTGGTGTTGGCCATGAGCGGGAATCAAACTCGTGTCACTGGGTTCGTAGCGCAGCGCGCTAACCACTGCACCACCGCTCCCAAATGCATACCCATATACATACACATATATAATATATTTGCATAAGGATGAGCGGACTGCTGTATAAACTTGGTGACCTGAGTTTTGATTTCCGAATACCACTCAGTGGCAGGTGATGTCTGAGCTGGTACTGTCCCCCCTTCACCAACTCGCACTTATCAGAGCAAGGAAGTATGATTATACAACCCCAATGACTACCACAGTTTGGAGAGGCCTTCATCCAGCAGTGGATTGATAAAGGGCTGTAATTTAATATTATTAATAGGAAGTAATGAATATTAAGACACTGTATATTCATCAGTAAGGCAGCTGAATAATGATGATTAGGAAGCCACTGGAGCTATGCACTTTTTAATCTAGATTGAAAACTAATTTCTTTAGAACTGCTCTTTTTTGTTTAGCTTCTTGTCGTTCACCCGCACCTCCGTTTAGCACGGTTGGCTGTGTATGGTGCGAAAGAAATTAAACAGACTGTACGTGCATGTGTCTTCACAGTCTTTTGTTTGGTCATGTTCTACTTTAGATGGAGAAGACTTGGAGAAAAATGTGGATCTCGTCATTGAATTCGTGACCTCAATGGCCCCTGAGGCAGGAGAGACCTCACATGCCCCCAAAGCTGGCACGTCAAAGTTGCTGCAGCGTGGAGCATCTGACGCGGTGAAACTTGAAAAAGCAGATGTCGGTTCCAGCACTCGTCGCATGTCTGCAGCATGCACAGTGGGAAGATCGATTTGGATGGGTGCCGTGCGCCAGAATGCGGAGCGGCAAAGGAGAAGATGTAACTTGGCGCTCAAAGAGATTGGACTGCGCGGCTCCAAACCGTACAGCGTGAAGCTCACCGGGGATGCCTTTAAGAAGCATAAAGCGCTGGGCGAGAGAGCTTATCACTGCGAAAGGTGCGGACGAGGCTTTTTACAAAACGGTGCCTTCAAGCGCCATCGACGTATGCACACGAGAGGGAACCTGTATGGCTGTGACTTTCATGAGCGCATGTTCAGGAGCTACGGGAGTCTGAGTTACTATTGGAAAAGAGACAAGGGCGGGACGTGGCATCTTTGCAAGGGCTACGGCAAAGCCGACTTGCGCACAAACCAGCTGGGATGTCACCAGGTTACACAGAGCAGTGAGAAATCATTTGGGACTTTGAAGGAGTCAAAAGCCTCGCTTTTCACTCAACTTAAGAACGAGCAGCGAATACACAGAGGGGAGAATTGCCGCCGCTGTGAAAAGTGCGGTGAAGCGTTCTCAAAAGTCACCAAACGTAACAGCCATCAGTGCATACACAGGCAAGAAACGCCCCATTGCTGCAAGGTGTGTAACAAAGTATTCTCGCATGCCAAGCATCTGAACAATCATCAGCACATACACATGAGAGATAAGCCTTTTATTTGCAAAGAGTGTGGAAAAGCCTTCTCACAAGTAACCCAGCTCAATAATCACTGGCGCATTCACACTGGGGAGAAACCCTATCACTGCAAGATGTGTGACAAAGCCTTTTCGCAGGTCACCAATCTTAACAATCACTATCGCACGCACACGGGGGAAAAGCCCTACCGGTGCCAGATATGCGGAAAAGCCTTCACACAAGTGACAAATCTGAACAATCACTACCGCACACACACAGGAGAAAAACCTTTTCGATGCAAGATGTGTGACAAAGCCTTTTCGCAGGTTGCTAATCTTAACAGTCACCAGCGCATACACCACCCAATGTACTAGCCTTTTCAGAGAAAGATGTACGACATTGCTTTTTCCATACCATAGTAATGTTAAGTGTTCACTGCAATGGAACTACCGTATTATAATTGTACGAAAATTATTTTGCTGTAAACTTAACACTTTCTGTGCTGTGACTGAAAATTAAAATTGCTTAGCATACTGACATGTTGACAGCATTTGGGGGAAATTTAGTTTGTAACCAAGCGGTGGCCCAGAAGTCAGAGGGCCAAGCTGGCCTCGCTGAGTTTCTGGATTCTCAAGTGTATCGATTTCATGGTCTCAACTGAGTGACTAATGGCCGGGTGCCACGTTGGCGAGATGTTAACTACCTTGCATGTTGTACAGGAGATCGTGGGTTTCGATCCCGAACCTGACGCCTGTGGATTTTAGTCCGGGTCCTCCGGTTTTTCCCTCCAAATTTAGAAACGTGCATTTAAAGTATTTGTCTGCTATAAATACCCACGTGATAAGCCACTTAGTTGAGCTATCATTTGTAGCAAGGCCGTTTCTGAAAAAAGAGCTACAGTGAGGGAAAAAAGTATTTGATCCCCTGCTGATTTTGTACGTTTGCCCACTGACAAAGAAATGATCAGTCTATAATTTTAATGGTAGGTTTATTTGAACAGTGAGAGACAGAATAACAACAACAAAATCCAGAAAAACGCATGTCAAAAATGTTATGAATATGAGTATTTGACCCCTCTGCAAAACATGACTTAGTACTTGGTGGCAAAACCCTTGTTGGCAATCACAGAGGTCAGACGTTTCTTGTAGTTGGCCACCAAGTTTGCACACATCTCAGGAGGGATTTTGTCCCACTCCTCTTTGCAGATCTTCTCCAAGTCATTAAGGTTTCGAGGCAGACATTTGGCAACTCGAACCTTCAGCTCCCTCCACAGATTTTCTATGAGATTAAGGTCTGGAGACTGGCTAGGCCACTCCAGGACCTTAATGTGCTTCTTCTTGAGCCACTCCTTTGTTGCCTTGGCCGTGTGTTTTGGGTCATTGTCATGCTGGAATACCCATCCACGACCCATTTTCAATGCCCTGGCTGAGGGAAGGAGGTTCTCACCCAAGATTTTACGGTACTTGGCCCCGTCCATCGTCCCTTTGATGCGGTGAAGTTGTCCTGTCCCCTTAGCAGAAAAACACCCCCAAAGCATAATGTTTCCACCTCCATGTTTGACAGTGGGGATGGTGTTCTTGGGGTCATAGGCAGCATTCCTCCTCCAAACACGGCGAGTTGAGTTCATGGCAAAGAGCTCCCTTTTGGTCTCATCTGACCACAACACTTTCACCCAGTTGCCCTCTGAATTATTCAGATGTTCATTGGCAAACTTCAGACGGGCATGTATATGTGCTTTCTTGAGCAGGGGGACCTTGCGGGCGCTGCAGGATTTCAGTTCTTCACGGCGTAGTGTGTTACCAATTGTTTTCTTGGTGACTATGGTCCCAGCTGCCTTGAGATCATTGACAAGATCCTCCCGTGTAGTTCTGGGCTGATTCCTCACCGTTCTCATGATCATTGCAACTCCACGAGGTGAGATCTTGCATGGAGCCCCAGGCCGAGGGAGATTGACAGTTCTTTTGTGTTTCTTCCATTTACGAATAATCACACCAACTGTTGTCACCTTCTCACCAAGCTGCTTGGCAATGGTCTTGTAGCCCATTTCAGCCTTGTGTAGGTCTACAATCTTGTCCCTGACATCCTTGGAGAGCTCTTTGGTCTTGGCTATGGTGGAGAGTTTGGAATCTGATTGATTGATTGCTTCTGTTGACAAGTGTCTTTTATACAGGTAACAAGCTGAGATTAGGAGCACTCCCTTTAAGAGTGTGCTCCTAATCTCAGCTCGTTACCTGTATAAAAGACACCTGGGAGCCAGAAATCTTTCTGATTGAGAGGGGGTCAAATACTTAATTCCCTCACTAAAATGCAAAACAATTTATAACATTTTTGACATGCGTTTTTCTGGATTTTTTTGTTATTCTCTCAATGTTCAAATAAACCTACCATTAAAATTATAGACTGATCATTTCTTTGTCAGTGGGCAAACGTACAAAATCAGCAGGGGATCAAATACTTTTTTCCCTCACTGTATATAGCTTAATGGGCCTTGCTTGATCAAATAAAAATATATATATAAGTTTAGACTGCACACACACCCCAGCACCTCTGATTAGCACGGTTGGCTACGTACGGTGCGAAAGCAGTTCAACATACGTACACACACCATCACATTACGTTTGATTCTGCACGTAATGTGACTCAAACTCCAGCTCTGAGAAGGAACACATCCCAGCCCAGGGATAAAGCCATGCCCACATCCGTAATCTGTTCTAGAACATCAATCGTTGCAACTGCTTTGCGTGAGATGCGAATTCTGTGGAGATGCTTCACCCTCTTTTCAGGTAACAGCATTACATTTGCATAAATCGTAAATCAGAACCGGTTAATCCGTGTGTGTGTATGTTTAATTTGTGTCGCACCGTACGAAGCCAACCGTGCTTATAGTTAAATGCATCAAGCAGTGGTTCTGAACCTTTACTCCAGCCTGCACCCCTTCGCTTCTCAATGGTAAAACAATTACAATGTAAATAAATACCTAGGTTTGATTAAACAAAGTAGTTGTACTCACGTGTCCATGCTTAATTTATGTCTTCGATGATGTTTCACCTTCTAAAAATATCTGCCCATGTCTTGTACCCCCAGAAAGGCCATCTCGCATCCCAGGGGGTGCCTACACCCCAGGTTAAGAACCGCTGGCCTATAAATAACCTTAAAAAAACACATTTGCACAAACATTTGCATTCCTTGCATGGACTGTATATATGTGTGCTTTGGCTTTACAAAAATATCTTCCCATTTTGTAGCCTATCCAGGTTAACGGCGGAGGGAGGTGGCCTTGATGAAATAATAACCATGGATAATTCAACGCCGATGTAAAATAGATTGAAGGCGGAATGTGTCGTCTGAATTGAATTGTTTATTTTAAGTAATCGGTTTAATATTTTGTAGATAGGTGGCCACCGAATCACAGACCCACGACCAATGAGGAGCTGCTAATAATACGAGCGGCATGGTTATGTGTGTTCTAATATATATATTTTTCCAGTACGGTTAATACACAACCCAGATATTCGAATTCACTCTATGAACCTTATGGCGGGACCCCGGGGTTCCGAATAACCCTGAAGTCAAAATCGTAATGAATCAATTTATTTTTGGCGACTCCGTCCCACCGCCCAACATAAACGTCGCGACCCACCTGGCCGCGGATCGTTCTGTTGTCATGTCGTGTGCCGTCCAAGCAGCAGCAGCAGCGAGGATGAATGCGCAGAAGAGCTGAACAAGTGAATGCACTCCATGCTCGGGTATGGGCAGGATCATAAGTCTGATCCAAAGCTGCTCAAACTGCCTACACGACTTAAGTCTTTTATTTGTCATCACGGTTTGCATGATACAGTGGAACTGCTTTCTTATCTTCATTATTATTTGTGACCTACCAATGTCTGCAGCCAGGATCAATCGATGACAGTCATATTACCTGCAGATATTTAACAGATGAGATACGTTGCACCGTGAATTCCTCCCGGTTGATGTTACTCCTCTTGTCCGTATGCATCTGTGCAGATAGGTTTTTATTTTTTACGGTTAAGCCATAGTCCCCACATACCGCTCGTATCAATGCGGATAAGAGGAGCGGAGACCCGTTACTCTCTGTAGAGTAACATTGGTACAAACGCTTGTTACAATATGAACAGCGCATTGAAAACGCGTACTATATCATGTACCGTTAACAAAGTGTGTTCACAAATCCACACTGAGAAACACGATGATTTACAGAGGGGTGTAAATTATTTTTTCGCTCATGTATTTAAATAGAGGTACTGCAGGTAAGTAGTTTTCAGTTTTAAAGGCATTAGTTTAACAAGGCAACACTTGCCACCATCCTTCAAACCCATTGGTGAAAAAGCAACGTTTTTGTTTACATCATGATATAATGTTTATGCGAGAGCTGGGGGCTTTATGGGTTTTCGGGGTCCCGCCTTTGGGTTCATATATTCCCGTGTTACGTATTGTGCACTTACCAAGACAGTGTCTGTGTTTATTTGAGAGGTTCGATTTCGTTTAGTAAAAGCATTAATCTAAATATCATTTCCTCTATATAATATTCACAATGCGATAGGATGTTAATTTTCAGGATGTGACGGATATTGTGATAACGGTTGTCGCATTTTCACAATTGTATAGTTTATTTTAATGTGCTGTACTTCCAGTATAAATAAATATTACTTAAAAGTGCCTGAGCTGCTGTTCTCTGAACATTAACTTTCCATAAATCATTGCAACTTTACACCCTATAATGCTCACAACTACGAAAATAACGAGGTAATATAATCACCATGATGTGAATTACTCCGGATAACAATTTGCAAATAACTCATGTAAAGGGAAATATTTGTTCATAAGGATAACTTTTGTGCAGTTGTTTAAAGCAAATATTTTTTTGTCAGAAAAAAATACTGTATTAGAAAACAAAAAAATTTATTGGCTGGATTCCTAGCTGCCTGGCTGTAAGATACGCAATCAAATACCGAAAACCACAGTAAACAGTTTGATAAAAAAAAGTTTTGCTCGCTGGCTGGCTGGAGGATGCACGGACAGTCACGTCCAAAAGGACGTGCGGTGTTGCTAATATACTGCACTTTGAACAAGTTACGACAATCGCAATCATCTTGTTACATTACGCAAAACGATTATAAATATGGGTGACGTTATTTAGCAGCATCGCTAATATCGCGTTGGCCCGATGACAGTGACCGTACCCTCGTGGTCAAATCTCCACGGTCCCTGACCCCCGCGGTATTTAACATTGATGTGGGTGGTGATGGTGGGGGGGTCTCTACACGGACTCACACCGTTGACGTGACAGCACGCACGGTCACAATCCTAACGCATGACATTTAGTACTCGAATTGTCTGTATTTTATCGTTCGTTGTCCTCGTTCACTAACTCTGTTGCTATAAATGCACGCATGTCTCATAACACCCACCTCCTTCACCCCCCCAACCCACCCACCATGCATTCAACAGCTTAACCACCCAAAAAAAACCCACCAACAACAACAACAACCATGGAGCCTCCACCAAAGCGACACAAGACTTACCATTCTAAATTCTTGCCCCAGTGGACAACTCGGTTCGACTGCGTCGTCGCATCGCGCATGGGCGAGCAGTTCGCCCTCTGCACCGTTTGTCGACGTGACATCAAAGTGGCGGCGTCCGGCGTCTACGACCTCACGCGGTGCACTTCAGGACCAAGCTGCTGCTGGTGGTGGTGGGTGGTGGTGGTGGGTGGTAGTGGTGGGTGGGGGTTGTTGTTGTTGCTCGCGTGCGTGTTTTTATGTTTAAGTTCATTTGTTTGTGTGTAAACCCCCCCCCCCCCCATACATTTCGGTTTTGCGTGTATAAATGCGGTGCTCGTTGAGCGTTGCGCCTCCGATTGGCTAGGTACGGTGCGAAAGAAAGTTCAACGCACGTACGAGTAGCAGTCCTAACTGCGGTGCTTACTGAGTGTTGCACCTCCGATTGGATAGGTACGGTGCGAAAGAAGTTCACACGTATGAGTAGGAGTCGTAAATGCGGTGCTCATTGAGTGATGCGCCTCCAATTGGCTAGTGTGAAAGTAGTTCAACACACGTACGTGTAGGTGTCGTAAATGCTGTGCTCATTAAGTGTTGCGCCTCCGATTGGCTAGGTACGGTGCGAAAGAAGTTCAACATACGTACGTGTAGGAGTCGTAAATGCGGTGCTTATTGAGTGTTGCGCCTCCGATTGGCTAGGTATGGTGCGAAAGAAGTTCAAAATAGGTACAAGTAGGAGTCCCACTGACGTGTGAATACTTTGGGGTTGACATGTATTCGGGACTACATGCTGTCACGTGCTATTAAGATTATATATTTTGTCCTTTTAAGTCTACAGTTGATGAATGTATTTCGGTTTTTGTTATCTGCCTTGTTGCTCGTTGCATATATATGTTGAAACATACAGGTTATCTGCACGTCCCATCAGGATGACGGCTACAGTGGCCACCCCGGTGCCGGAGCCTAGCGGGGACTTCCCGGCGTGGCTGGAGGCGCAGGGTGTGAACGCGGAGGTGGCCCGGGCCATGGACTCGGAGCTGGGCATCCGGGACTACGGGGTCCTGCGCGCCTGCGTCGGGGACGGCCTCGTGCGGGCCGAGCTGCTGGCCGCGGCGCGCGGCCGCCTGCCCTTCGGCTTCTACGCCGTGCTGCGGCAGGTGGTGAAGGCCCTGCAGGGCGCCGAGCACTACGACGCTGGGAGGCCTGGTGGAGGTGCTGCTCGCGCTGTTCAGCGGCTTGAGCCAGGAGCTGCTCTTGTCGGTGCAGAGGTTGGATGACATGGACAATCGTAAATATGTAGTAGCTTCTGCTTCATCGACAGATGCTGTCAATTCTGATGGCACGGAAATGGAAATGCATCCAGGTGAAGAAAATGGTAAAGCATAACTCTGTCAAATGTGTTTTTACATACATTGAGGTTTATGCATAGACACTTACAGGACCGTTTAACTCATGCCACTTTACATCTTTGACTTGAAACCTTACCATGTTACAATTATTGTCCCCATGCTCCCGAGCACTGGGCGATACACATTCAGTCATCAGCTTGGTGTTCTCAAATGAGTTTCACCAGCTGCTTGACCACATGATACACTACGTTTTAGCGCTGTCACAGGTCAGATTCAATGCAAGGACTGAATAATGCTTAACGTTATAGCACACACGATCGACAGCTAAGGTTTTATTTCACTTGGTCTTCTGATTTATATAATTGTTGGTAATGCAGGTATTAAGGTAATACGGTCAATCATTGATCCCAAATATAGTGAAGGAACAATATTGAGACAATGGCTGCTCACAATGGTAATCTCGTGGTTTTATTTATTTGTCCAGTGAAAGCAAAATTCATGGAGAACCTCATTAAAAGCGAGCCCCCTGAAGGTAAAGTTGTTTCCTTAATTCATGAAGCTGTACTAACCATATTCCCATGAATTCAATTGCAAATGTATGCACACACATCGGCTTCAAACGTTTTGTGTTCGGGTTTGTGTTTGGATGCCATTCAATCACATTTGTGTTTTCCCAGATACCACCGCTGATGTTTCAAGTTACGTGCTGCCATCTGAAGAATTGGAACAAGGCTCAGTTGAACGCACTTCAAGGGAGCCTTCTGTTATATTTGAATTCATGTGTTCGTGTTAATTGGCGGCTGGTGACTCATGATTATGAATCGTCACGACGAACCAATTGCGCACCGACTGAGGTTCTCCCCATCTGCTATCATGTGATAAGGCATCGTGTGATAAGACTTAAGTACCATTCAGATGTCCGGTACAATAGCAGGGGCGCAATTATGGGGTACGTGGCATTCGTTATGGGACACATAGGGGCCCAGTCGGCCACAAGGGGGGCCCTGAATCAATGAATTAACAAGTAAAAAAATCGAAAAAATATTCCGACAATTAACTATAAATGGCAAAAAAAACATTGTTACGCGTCAAAAAATATATATTTCCGAAAAATACACCACGTCAAATAGAGTAGTGCTACTGGTGTTTGTTATTGAACAACAGGTATTTTTGCTAACTGGCACATGAAAGCAAGACGCGCGATTATTTAATTGTGAGTATTGTGCCCTTAAATCTCTTTATTAATACTGTCACTGTGAGTCTGTCTTTCTCTAAACCCAATACATGGTGCAACTAAAATACGATATAGTTATAGCCTACATATACAGGTTAAAAACATCCATATGTATTTCACTAAAAGTGAGTTGGGAGAAATTAAGGGGCTCACAGTTGTACCTTGCATGCGCCCGTTAAAATAGGCAGTTGTGCCCTGCACAGTCGCGCAACCTTCACGTTCGTGAATGGCCCAAGGAAGTAAACATCATACCTTTCAGATCTCTTAAAGTGACTGTGGTCAATATTCTAATGACAAATACTTTCACAAGACAGTTGAAGTCAGAGCTGGAACTTAGTTAAATGAAGTTCAGAATCAAATGTAAAATTATGGTTTTGTTGCGTAATCATTAATGATCAGGCTACCAAACAAATCACTGCACTTGAGAACCCGGTGTTATCCCAGGAAGTTGCCTGCATTCGAATCCAGGATCTCAGCGGTGCCAGCTCATTGCACTGATATTTGAGTCACCTCACCACCTCTAAAAGACTTGTTCTGTTTTAAGAAATTCATTTTATAATGCTGATGATAAAATATACTGTTTTTAATATAAGACCTTCAGTTAAATATTACACTTTCAGTTATAGAGCCTTGTATAATATCCATACACAATGCACATGAATTACGTATTGCAAAACAAACTTATATATAAAGTTTACTTGCAGTTCTTAACACGTGATGATGAACTGCCTTGTTTTCTCTGAAGGTGATCATCTCTTGACTTCCACCCACATCTCATCATCCAAAAAGAAAACCC
Organism: Petromyzon marinus; assembly: GCF_048934315.1. Lineage (NCBI taxonomy): Eukaryota > Metazoa > Chordata > Hyperoartia > Petromyzontiformes > Petromyzontidae > Petromyzon > Petromyzon marinus. The sequence continues at coordinate 13,908,588 of NC_133667.1, read as the reverse complement.
TCTTCCTGATTCAGGGGAACACCTCGCATGTGCAGCCGACAGTGAACCACACTCTTTACCACGAGAGGGGTCGGATGGAACACAACAGGAACCATCAGCTGCCATCTCTATTATTAAGAGCACATTGCACAAACTGGACAACCGACACAGAAGTAGTGTATCAACAAACCAGAAGCAGTCGCCTCCTTTGAGTGAGATTGAGTCACGTGAGTTCGAACTTGATGAAGTTGATCCCGGAGGAAACCCTCCGGCGAAGAGCCATGGAGCAAAGCCGCATTGGTGCGAGGTGTGCAAGAGTAGCCTTTCATCACCTGACGAACTGGAGGCCCACCTGTGCAGGCACACCGGCAAGAAGGTGCACAGTTGCTAGGTGTGCGGGCGCGTCTTCTTCCAGGCCACTGGTCTAACGATCCACCTGCGCACGCACACGGGCAAGGCGCCGTACACCTGCGGCGTGTGCCGTGATGGCTTTTGGCAGTCCAGCGACCTGAAGATCCACTTGTGCAAACACACGGGCGAGAGACCGTACCAGTGCGAGGTGTGTGGGCACGGGCTTTTACCGGGCCTTTGAGCGGAAGGTCCAGGGAACTCAATACAAATTTGATTACGTGTGTCTTAAGGTGTGCGGGCGTGGCTTTTTGCGATCGGGCGAGCTGAAGGCGCACACACGCATTCATACCGGCGAGAAGCCGCACATCTGAAAAGTGTCCGGGCGCGAATTTACGAGCTCACATGACCTAAAGACGCACCTGCGGACGCACACGGGTGAGAAGGCGTACTCTTGCTCGGTGTGCGGGCGGTGCTTCGCTCAACGCTCGCTGTTGAAGAGTCAATAGTGAACAAAGCATGGCTTGGGGGAATCCCAAAAAGTTGACTGACACAGTGTCCCACTTATATGGATTATTATTGAATGTCTCAAATGTATACCCTGAAAATAATTAAAAAGCAATAAAGACGTGGATAGCTTAACTACTAATTGCACATGAAACCAATAACGTGTTTTCAAAATGTTTAAAAAGATGGATATTCCGCATTTTTAGTTGGTGCTACTGGTTTGCAGTTTTTAAGAAAGCAGGAATCTAGGAAATGCATGTTGTGATATCCAAATGGTGAAACTAGGAATGAGACTTGAGTCTGACAGAAAAAGGCACAGATTGCCAGAGACATTTCTTCCAACGGGATCAATACAGAACGTGATCCCAACCTGGTGCCATGTCAGTTGCACTTCAACGTAACCAAAGAATGAGCAGAACTAATTTTATGAAAAACGAAAATGCTTAACATATGCTCACTCGTATATGCGTCAGAGCCGAGTGCACTGCACATAGACAAACCGCGAGTGTACGATCTTGCGTACTCATACATGTTACAAGTAACATGGGGTTTTTAGTTTATTGGGGTTTATGGAAATAGTTATATTTATTATTGTTGGGTAATGAGAGTTAAGGAACATCCCGGGTCTTTATAATCATACATTTCGCGTACACACATTGCGGATTTAGCTGGGATGCTCTATTGTAGTGGTTGTGTCCGAAAGTGCAACGTAGCATGCTGAGCGAAAGCAAAGTCAGTGTTACGGTACGGGCCTTGGTTATTCACATGAAAAGCTTCTGTCGGGAGCATGGCGGAATTTTATGTAGATGAATAAAGTACTGCCACCGTTCATTGCTTGCTCACAGAGTCCTCTTGACACGACACGGTGACGAGAAGGAGCAGAACACAACTCAAGAGTACCAAAGTCTTAAAGCTCTGGCTTTAACTCCATGCTCTCCGCGAGATCACGTTGAGAAAGTTGGGACGCGGCCCCCGCTTACACGGAGAGCAAATTGTCTAAAACTGCAAGATACTCGGAGAAAATAAAAAGATGAAAGTATTTTTCTGTATACTGGAGGAATCCGATGAGCTCTGAAGCTCTTTTTCATAGATGTCCATTAGGGTTGAGTAAGAACGTTACAACAATAGACAAAAACATGATTGTCCAAAGTACAAGAAAGGTCAACATATCACACAAACAGTACAGATGAAACCAAACCATCCCCATCCTACTAGGCAAAGCCCACTGAGGTATTAACATTCTTCAGAAGTGACCTGGCCACAAATGACAGCTCAACAAAGTGACCCATCATTTGAACATTTATAGCAGCAACATCTAAATTGTAATGAGAAAATAAATCGGGGAACTCAATACAAATTTGATTGTGTGTCTTAACGTGATATGTAAGTATAAACTAAGAACAATTAAGGTTGATGATTAAAAAAGTGGCAGAATTTTATGTAGATCTCACAGCAAAAAATAAATCCCATACCTGTCAACTCTTTATCAGTGCCCTGCCTTATTACAGAGCAATTCAGACCTAATTGGTCACACCGTGTCCCTTATAAATCTCAACGTTCATCCTACAAAGTCTCATCACAAGGGGAGAAACACAAACAAATAGACAAAACAGTTTTTACTCAAATGCTCCTGTACAAAAATACGGGTAAACCGTATGGGTTGACAGGTATGGTATAGTGTAGTAGTGTATAGTAGCGAAGTGTATAGTGTCATCATGACATCTCCTTTGCCAGTGCCAAAATATGATAATAGGCTTTTCCCCTTTTTTTCTGGCAACAAAACAGGTGTAAAGATGTTAAAACACCAAACTGAAACCTTTTACAAGGAATCATGTCTGCATTAACCACAATGCTTGTGGTCAGAATGCATTTTTTTTTATTTGATATGATGCATTGTCCTTGAAACTGATTGGTCCACACCAGAGACAGCTTTCTTTTGAGCCTCGTCTCAAAACGGTGTTAGACCAGAGGACGCCAAAAGGCGTGTTTGCATACTGACCACAAGAATTGTGGTTAATGGACACATGATTCCTTGTAAGAGGTTTCAGTTTGGTGTTTTAACATCTTAACACCTCTTTTGTTGCCAGAAAAAAATGGGGAAAACCTATTATCTTTGTAGAGTGTCATGTAGTGTATAGTGTCGTGTATAGCGTACATATCAACCCCTTATCAGTGCCGACCTTATTACAGACCAAGTCAGACCTAATTGGTCACCCCGCGTCCCATATGAATCTCAACGTTAATTCTACAGAGTCCCATCACAAGGGGGGAAACACGAACTCAATTTGCCCTGTACAATAATAGGGTAAGCCCTATGGGTTGAACAGGTGTGCTTCACCGCCCATTGAAAGCCATAAAATCGATCCGCTTCGGGTTGTGTTCTCAACAAATTCATCATCGTTCGTTGGCTTACATTGGGTTAAGGGCCGTCCATAAATGACGTCACGCGATTTTGGATGATTTTTGACCCCCCCCCCTCCTCGTCACATGGCGTCACAAAAAGTCAGACCCCCCCCCCCTCAAATATAACGTCACAAAGCTCTGCCCCCCCCCCCCAAAACCATATTTCATAATTCCATTTTGAAAATAAAACATGCTTCAAATCACTTTAAACTATTGTCATTGTAGTGCGTACTTAATGTGGCGCTGCACTCTGATGTTGTAGGAGTGTTGTTAGAACAATTAGTGTCGTTATAACAATTCTATATTTATTTAAAGTTGCGCATTTTGATGTGACGTTACATTTCTCACCCCCCCCCCCCCCCGGTCGTCACACATCGTCACAAATGTCTTAACCCCCCCCACCCCCCGCCGCCTAGGTGCGTGACGTCATTTATGGACGTCCCCTTATTCCCCAGCCACTTTGATTGTCTCAAATGACCGCGGTCCCTAACCTGTGCGATTCGCAGCCGAAGGAGACCGGCGAACTGCGACGTTTCGTGTGGTGGAGGCAGCGGCCCTCTCAATGACCGCTGATGGTTTCGGTTGTCTTATCGAAAGGTTTCCCTCCACTTCTATATTTAAATGTATTTTTTTGTTTGTTAATACCTTTCTCGTCCGCCGAGGCCAAGCCGGGCAGAGCTGGGCTGTTTGAAGATCCAATATATATTTTTTGGGGGGGGGGTATTCCTGTAAAAAGTGCCGTTGTTGTTTAGAGGCTCTACGTAAGAGATACCCTTTTATTCGCAAATTATGCCAGAGGATTATTTTTCCAGTCGAGAATCTTGACAAACTCCACGGCTCCCTGTTTAGGAGCGACGAATAGACGTGGGAGGAGAACGAGGAGGAGAAAGAGACGAGTTGGGGGTTGTTTGTTGAGTCGCACTCCGAAACTCAAAAGTATCTTTCTTCACAACAGGGTAAGCGAGTTTTTTTTTTAAACAAACCCTGTATTGTGGATGATATTGGTCGCGAAAGCCTACGTGTTAAACTGAGGGGTAAGCGTACTGGCAAGAAGAGCTACCCCACGATATACTTGCTCACTCTTGAGCTATAGATGCTCTGATACGTGGCATTGTCTTGGTACTGTTCGCATTTTGTTGCTGTTCTCTGGGTCGTCTAACACGTGGTGAGACTAGGCCATGAAAAAAAGAACGCTGTGTCTGGTGTGAACCAATCGGTTTCAAAGTCAATGCATCCATTATGATTAGGGGCCGTCCATAAATGACGTCACGCGATTTTGGATGATTTTTGACCCCCTCGTCATACGGCGTCACAAAAAGTCAGACCCCCCCCCCCCACAAATATGCTTCAAATCGCTTTAAACTATTGCCATTGTAGTGCGTATTTAATGTGGCGCTGCACTCTGATGTTGTAGGAGAACACATTAAAAAGTCTATTTAATTAAGTAGAACGTGTCTATATTTATTTAAAGTTGCACATTTTCATGTGACTTCACATTTCTCACCCCCCCCCCCTCGTCACATCGTCACAAATATCTGCCCCCCCCCCCCCCTAGGTGCGTGACGTAATTTATGGACGGCCCCTTAGAGCATGTTTTGTCTGCATGTTCGCCATTAAATACTCTGTGTGGTTCATGCAGACTTGATTTCTTGCAAAAGGTTTCTATCTGGTCTCTGAACATCTTAACTCCTACTGTTTTATTGCCAGAAAGGGTAAAACCTAACAATATTTTTGTATAGGATAAGCGTGGTTATGTAACGCCACCCCCCCCCCTCCCCAATGTACCACAAGATTAGGTGACCATACTTCACCATACCGGTGAGTAGACCCACATCTGCGGTGGAGGCCCTCGTCCAGCAGTGGATTGACACTAGAGGCTGTTTGCGTGTGCCATGGAAGCTGGGCAGGGGTGCCCAGACGTTACTGCGCTACGGGCATATCAGCAATGTCTACACTCCATAATATAGCTTCATCAGGCGACAGACATATTTGTGGAGAAGTCCACCTGTTTCGTTCCTTATATAGAGGCGTCGTACGTCTCGGATTGTAAATGTTGTGGCTTGACTCTCCAACATACCGGTGTGCTGTACTAGTGACGAATTGGCCACGTTCTGTTTACGTGACAACCCTTATTAGTTGTCTGTGTCGGGTGGTGGCGGGTTTTAACGACCCATTTATATATTTACGTGATCTAACCCAAAAAAAATCTCTTATGGATGATAATTGGTCGCGAAAGCCTACGTTTTAAAATGTTTATACTCTCCTGTTTTATAAACGGTAAAGTAAAGCAGGTATGGTAAAGCTGGATTTCGAGAAAACGTTGGAACACTGCACGCCAATGAGCCTCTACGCACAGCATTCCGCACAGTCGCTGTGCATCGTACGCCCAAGCTGTTTTCATTCAACCTCCGGACTATACGGCAGGTGAATTCAGCCAAGCGCCAGCAGGACAAAAGTTTGCATTGTTATACCTGGCAACCCATACGGCGTACCCTGAATTCTTGTACAGGGAAATTGAGTTTTTCAGGTCCATACGGCATACAGCCGTTTCAGTACAGGTAAAAAAAGTTTGTGTTTCTCCCCTGTGATGGGACTTTGTAGGATGAACATTGAGATTTATAAGGGACACGGGGTGACCAATGAGGTCTGAATTGGTCTGTAATAAGGTAGGCACTGATAAAGGGTTGACAGGTATGCGTTATGTTCACATATACAACAAGATCAACGAAGCCACCTCTGACCTCGAAACACACACGAGTGGACCAGTTGCTAAAGCGTGACCCAGAGGCTATCTGCCTCGCACATTCCATCGGCACCCCGAGAGAGGATGTTCCAGCGACTGGCGTTCGCCGGAGCTCTCTGCTGGCTCGACCGGCTGTGGCTCAACGTGGGTCGTTGATGCCCGGACGTAGCAGCTACCGATAGCAACCAGCCAAATTGTCTGCAGCCACTTTCCCAATAGCCAACACAAAAAGATCGTTATAGCAAGTTGCCCTTATGGAATCAGCTACCACCTCTGTCACCAAGATCACCACCGATTAGCATGGTTGGCTACGTATGGTGCGGAAGAAGTTCGACATTCGTCACATCCCACCAAGTCATTCATGTCATGCTAGAGCCCATGGTCATCTCCACCAGGAATATTCGTGTAATGATGACCTAGACGAAGCAGTGGCCCTTAAGAAGTCACTGAACTCTCCCCACAGGCAGCAGTGGTACGAGAGAGTCCAGAATCTGGATTTCACACATTCAAGCCCTGAAACTTGGAATTTTCTCCATCGTCTTGGCATTGCAAAGCTGTAAAAGCACAGGCCGGGCAAAGCAATTTAACATGTGAAATTACCACCCAATGAAAACATTTGCACATTCTCTCTTCAAATCCCAATCAGAATGGCGTGCGCGGTGGCCTGCCCACTGCCGGAGCCTAGCGGGGACTTCCCGGCGTGGCTGGAGGCGCAGGGTGTGAACGCGGAGGTGGCCCGGGCCATGGACTCCGAGCTGGGCATCCGGGACTACGGGGTCCTGCGCGCCTGCGTCGGGGACGGCCTCGTGCGGGCCGAGCTGCTGGCCACGGCGCGCGACCGCCTGCCCTTCGGCTTCTACGCCGTGCTGCGGCAGGTGGTGAAGGCCCTGCAGGGGGCCGAACCCCACGACGCTGGGACGCCGTGCTGGGACGATGATGCCGCCGCCTCCACTTCCTCTCCTGGCGACGTGACGCTGGGAGGCCTGATGGACGTGCTCCTCACGCTGTTTAGCAGCTTGAGCCGGGAACTGCTGCTGTCCGTGCAGAGGATGCGTGACATGGACAATGATAAATATGTCATGGCTTCTGCTTTATCAACGGGTGCTCTCCATTCCGATGTCATGGAAGATGAAACGCATCCAAGGGAAGAAAATGGTAATGCATAATTGCGTCAAATATATTTTTTACAGTTACGTTTTGCATAGAGAATTACAGGACAGCGCTTTAGTTTCATTTACGTCACATCATTTTTATCTGCAACCAAACCGTTTTACAATAATTGTCCCCCATGCTCCCGAGCGATGGGCAATACACATTCCTTTTGGCGGTCTTGATGCAGTGGTGGAAATTGCATGTTAGAATGACTTCATCACCACTTTATATGCTAGACATTGTTGACTTAATTGCACTAAGTGGTAGGGATGTCACCCTTTCCACAATGCAAAAAATTGTTATGACTTGGATAGAATCCATCATGGTTGCAGTGGATCCTTTATAACTGGTATAACCTCATCAGAAGGTCCTCATTTTCCCACAAAACATTTCACAGTTAATTTTGCTTAAGTTGGATATTAGATAGTTTTCCTGATTCCGTACAGGTCTCACCGTAAAAGGAATATCAGTGGGTACGAGGATCAATCTACTTTTTAAACGTTTTTGCACCCGGCGACCTGCGTTCAATTCCCGGCCATAGATGGCGATGAGGCGTTGAGTTTATTCTGGCTAGCATTTAACTTTTGTAGTCACGAGCTTGGTGTTTCTTAAATCAGCCTCACCAGCTGCTTGACACTACACCGTGTCATACAGCATCATTGAATGATGCTTAAAGTTATAGCAAACGTGATCGACAACCTCAGGTTTGATATCACTTGGCCTGCCAATTAATATTATTGTTGGTAATAGGCATTAAGGTAAGAAGGTCAATCATTGCCATTCAATGTTCCAAAATAAATCCAGTAAAATCTTGGATTGCGAGTAACTTGGTCTGCGAGTGTTTTGCAAGACGAGCAAACATTTTAAATAAATATTAATTTTCATAATAAAGGTTCTTGGGTTAGATCGCGTTTATTTATAAATGTGTCGTAACCCTCCACCACCCGACACGGCCAATCAGCAAAAAAAGTGTCACGTTGACAAAAGACAAATAATTCACTACTTCAGCCCACCGGTGTGTTGAAGAGTTAATCCACATTTACAGTTTGAGTACGACGTTTCGCTGGTAAATACATCCAGCATCATCAAGCAATTTGCTGATTGGCCGTGTCGGGTGGTGGAGGGTTACGACACATTTATAAATAAACGCGATCTAAGCCAAGAACCTTTATTATGAATAATATTGGTCGCGAAAGCCTACGTGTTAAACTAAATATTAATTTGATAAACGAGCGAGGTCTTGCAATACGAGTAGTACGTATACGCTTTGTCTGCCGAGCGTCACGTGATCACAACTTATATACGAGTGAATTTTGATTTAAAGCTTTCGTGACTGCGGTAATTCATATTCTTAGCTCTTTCGGTAAAGTCACGTTGAAGGGAAACAATAAAATAATAAAATATATTTTTTATTTTATTGTTTCCCTTCAAAATATATTTTATTGTATTTTTTCCCTTCAACGTGACTTTACCGAAAGAGCTAAGAATATGGTATACGAGTGCTTTGATATACGAGTGCTTTGGATTACAAACATGTTTCCGGAACGAATTATGCTCGCAAATCCAAGGTTTTACTGTAGTTGATTTCGTGTAAAAAAAATTTGTTGTCCCGCGAAAGCAGAAAGCAACTGGACCACAGCACCAAATGACTCCAGATCAAACTTGACGGGGAACCTGATTAAAAGCGAGCCCCCTGAAGGTAGAGTTGTTTTTTATTCATTCAACAAGCTGCACTCACCATAGTCCGCACTTGCCATGAGTTTACTTGGCTTAGTTGAGTTAATGTATGCGCATGCATTAGCTCAAACTTTCAGTGCTAGTGCTTAGAACAGGATGTCATTCAATCACATTTAGCATGTTTTTGCATGCACCACTACTATGATTACTAGATATCTGCTGCCACCTCGAGAATTGGAGCAAGGCTCAGTTAATTACACTTCCGAATATGGAGCACATACAATCTAACTAATTCTGCAACTACTGAGGTTTTCGGCTTGTGCTATTACATGTTGTACGGCATGTACACTAAACATGGGGAATGGTTTTAAAAGTTGTGTAATCTCCTGTAGATGTAGATGCCGCTCGTTCTTCATGTTCTACAGAGGTAGATGCCACCACCTCCTGTTGCGCGGCGGTTGAGCTTATGACTCTTCAGTCCGAACAGGCAACTGGACCTACAGACAGGTTATCTTTTAAGGGATTCATTTAATAATGCTGATGTTGCAATAACATAACACTGTTTTGAATACAAATTCTTCACTTAAAAATTACAGTTTAACTGATAGAGACTTCAATAACAGCAGCATACATTACACATTAATTATATATATATTTTAAAAAAACTGTGTACATTTATACGCAGTTTACTTGGTGTGCTTAACACGTGATAATTAATTGCTTGTTTTCTCTGAAGGTGATCATCTCTTGGACTTCCACCCAAATCTCATCATCCAACATGTGACCTCACTTCTTGATTCAGGAGCAGACCTCGCTTGTCCAGCTGATGGTGAACCGCACACCTTAGCACCGGAGCAGTGGGAAGAAACACAGCAAGAAGAATCAGCTGCCACCTCTATCACTAAGAACACATCGCAGCAACGAAAGAACCAAACCATAAGGAACATCATGATGAACCAGAAGCAGCAGCAGCCGCCCCTTGTGAACGAGATCGAGTCACACGAGTTTCAAATTGATGCAGCCGATCCTGTAGGAAACCCTCAGGCGGAAAGCTCTGGTGTAAAACCGCATCGGTGCGAGGTGTGCAAGAGTAGCCTTTCATCACCTGACGAACTGGAGGCCCACCTGTGCAGGCACACCAGCAAGAAGGTGCACAGTTGCAAGGTGTGCGGGCGTGCCTTCTTCCAGGCCACTGGTCTAAACATCCACCTGCGCACGCACACGGGCAAGGCACCGTACACCTGCGGCGTGTGCGGTGATGGCTTTTGGCAGTCCAGCGACCTGAAGATCCACTTGTGCAAACACACGGGCGAGAGACCGTACCAGTGCGAGGTGTGTGGGCGTGGCTTTTACCGGGCCTTTGAGCGGAAGGTCCACATGCGCACGCACACGGGCGAGAAGCCGTACGTCTGCCAGGTGTGTGGGCGTAGATTTTTACGATCCAACGAGCTGAAGGTGCACACACGCATTCATACCGGAGAGAAGCCGCATGTCTGCATAGTGTGCGGGCGCAAATTCACGATCTCCAGTGACATGAAGAAGCACCTGCGGACACACACGGGTGATAAACCGTACCCTTGCTCAGTGTGTGGGCAGTGCTTTGTTCAGCGCTCACATGTCAAGAAGCATGAGCGAACAAAGCATGGCTTGGGGAAATCCTGAAAAGATGATTGAGAGATGTTTCACATACTTGGATTATTGAATGTCTCAAACATATATGATATTTCCCCCCCCCCCCCACAGCATTACCTTTGGCACTCTGGACTAATATGATCTCAGATCTCTCCATTAGATACTGACTGCCAGAATGTATTGTGCTTAAGGAAGGAGAGATTAGCTCTGTGGGAGTAGAATGGGAACAACGGTGAGGCCACGTAACCCTTTCCCGTTCCGAGATGACTGCAAGTGGCAGGGTGGGTCCCGTTCCCCGCTGAATCAGGGAACACGCAAGCTTTCTAGAGTTAATTTTATTTAGAGGCATAGCTTTATTTTTTTATATCTACGGTGACTTTACCAAAAGAACCAAAGAATATGAATTCCTGCAGTCATGAAAGTTTCGAGTCAAAATTTAGAGGCATAGCGCTGTTCTTTTTGAAGACATTTTACTGTACTCACCGCAGAGAACTGTAATGACACGTCCACACGCTATGGAGGCTCGTGCCAAACGGTGTGATGTACACGTATGTAATCGGAATGGGAAATGGTTCATAAGGATCAAGTGGAATCGATAAGGAACCTCCCTCCCCCCACTTTGTTCCTCATGGTAGCATTTACTTATTCACTAACATGATGGTATCCTGGAAATAAAACAGATGTGTTATGAAAGCAATAATAGCTCGTATATATGCATTGCGGTTGTACTGTTCGCCTTTTGACATTTTCTGGTCTAACACGGGTGTTGAAACAAGACCACAAAGAAGGTTTTCTCTGATTTAGGCCAGTCCATTTCAAAGACTGCGTTTATTATTGGAGCATATTTGCATGTTTTGCAACATGTATGTTTGGATCATAGAGACTTGATGCCTTGGTGTTTTGAACATCTTAACACCTGTTTTCATTAAACTTGATTTGAAGCTTTCGTGACTACAGGAATTACTCGTTGGTTCTTTCGGTAAAATCACATAGAAAAAATATAAAATAAATAATATGACGTTTCTATTGCAAATCACAAGGCCAAAATAGTGTGAGGCCTTCATCAAGCACTGGTCGGCACCTCACATTGTCCCCCAAGAGGCTAAATGTTTTCTCCCTGAGCGTAAATGGTCTCAACCGCCCCATCAAGAGGCAATGGGGGACAACTCTTGTACCTAAATTTACACTACGCAGATGTCGCATTCCTTTAGGAGACGCCTCACGCCAGGCGAAGCTGGGACATTCAAACGCCATTGGGTTGGTCAAGTGTTTTCATTCCACACGTTCCTTCAGCAGGAGAGGAGTTCCCATCTTGCGGCATAAAAACCGTCATTTCGTGCTCCCAAACAAATCAGATCCCCAGGGGAGAAAGTTTGTAGGCCCCTCGACCAAGGAGGGAGAAATGCTGTCGTTCTATCCGGCACCAACCAAATTTGAAATCCCGCCTCCATCTCTTTACATATTTACAGATCAGAGACGCCAAAACAAAATCCCCCGACAAAAACCTAGACGGACCCCCCACCCATCCTATCATAGACTGACTGGAAAAGCCAAGGCCTAACTATAGACTATCGAAAGCTTACCATTTGCTGGGCATGAAGGCGCCAGGACCAAATCAGCAACCAACCAGGAAACTATGGAATAGAAGCCGCCTTCCCCGAGAGGTCATACTGCAGAAATGGTCCCAAATCTGGCAAGCCACTAGATCTGGCCCAAGGTTAACACCACTCAGACTGGTGCAGTTTAAATTTATGTCTGGCACCTACATGACAAGTGGAAGAAGGGCAAAATTCAGGACGACACCTCCTGACTGTCCATGATTCACCTGAAACAACATAAACCTACTTAAATCCGTTCTGGTCATGCCCGGCAGACATCGCAAAACTATACAAGAAGATCTCGGCCTTCTTTAATGGTATATGCGGCACCAACCTCTCTCGATAAATTGAAACCACCCCGTGAGGCCTAAAACCAGGTACCCTCTCAAAACAGCAGCACGTCCTACTCCAAAATTTCAACATAGGCAGTAAAACCATCTTGGCTTACTGTAAAGATCATGAACCCCCTTCGTGGGGACAATGGCACAACACCCTGCCAGCCCACGCCGGGATCGAACACTTGTTCCACAAAGTTAAAAGGGGAACGAAAAGGAGTTTGAGGCCAGGTGGTCCCCCCCTCTTCCGGAGTTTAAAATGAGAGGCAAAGGCAGAGAGGGTTGGGGCTCCGGAGACAGGAGCGGGTAAGGGAGGGGTAGAACCCCCCCCCCCTCCACTTTTTTGATAGCTAAGATAAGATTGACACAGAATAGAGGTGGACACCCTAACATATAGATCCGCGTGTATGTTATATGATTTGTCACGTACCTCCTCCCCACCCCTCTCCCCCCCCCCCATATATTTTATCCCCCCCCCCTGACGGAAGACCCCCTCAAGGTGGGCACCGAGCATCCCCCCATCACCTATACATGGTTAAGTACCGAAAGTCCCCTCCTCTTCCTCCCCACAGAGGTTTTTCTGTTCCCCTCACCAGAAACCATCGAAACGTTGTACCGGGCTCGTGTGATTACCACAATAAAAACAATTTTAATACCCTCAACGCCCCTAATCGGCCAATGTGAGCACCCCCCCCCCCCCCCCGCATTACAAGAGATGACTATACAAGACCCTCAAATTGATTAATCCCATGCCACCAAATCAGACAACCTGAGTGCCTTGAGAAGTATGGAAGAAATTAAACTTCGGCACCGGCATATTGACCCCTGGAGAATGAAAAGGATTACACGCACACATGCAAATCACACGGTGCCCGATCGAGGATCAATTACGTCTTCATCCCAAAAAGTCTGCTCTCACAAGTTACCAAACCTCAGCTTTTAGATTTCCAGCTTCATGACTATGCCCCCAATACTAACACAATTAATCATGGACCCTGAATATGTAGCCCATAGAGCCGTGGTTCCTCGACCTGAAATTGCTATCAGACAAAGACTAATGTGGAATAGATCACAGTGGATATAAAGGGCTTCTTTGAGATGCAAACTATTGATTCTACCTACCTCCCCATTGATAATCCGAGATACTCTCAATTCCTAGCTGGTCCTTAGCGTGCATCAAAGGAGAGAGGCATGCAAGGACATCCTGACACTAGATCTAGATGGGGGGGGGGGGGGGGGTGCTGCGAAAAGCTAGTGGGAGAGAAAGAGGGGGGGGGTAACTTGAACGCATGGGATGGGTAAGTTTCCACGCTAAAATAATAAACGTGTTGGTGTTTAATACCTGTTGGTATTCAAAGACTTGGTGGATTTGGCTGTCCATCCTTTCGGTTGGGGCTGCACTACCATACATACTCTTAAACACATTTTGGAAAAGGACACATTTTTATTATTTTCCGTCAGCTGTGTTGATTATTAAGAAGACACGAGGAACAAGAAGAGTGGAGTTACTCTTTGGTTCTTTCGGTAAAGTCACGTAGAATATCAAATAAAATAATAATAGAATACGACGTTTCGGTTGCAACACAAGCAACCGTCCTCAGGTAAGAATGAATGATAAAACACAGACGCGGAAACAACAAAGATAAAGATCCCCCATATAGACTTAACAGACTGTAGGAGTGTAGGGGCAAGTGCTGTTAGCGAGCACCTATGAAGGCTGGAACGGTACACGAGGGGGTGGGTGGCCAGCACCACGCCCGACCGCCTTTGTCTCCCTAGTGGCAATGTTTACTACACACCGCGCCAGGTACTCATTTGAGGCTGAGTCGACCTAGGGGAGGCCCGGATAATCGTCACCGGTGTTGGCCGTGAGCGGGAATCGAACCCGGGTCGCCAGGTTCATAGCACAGCACGCTAACAGCTACACTATCGCTCCCCTGATGTGATGTGTTCAGTGTACACGCATTTAACATGCCGCTTTGTATTGTGCGTTGGTGACGTTGATTGTGTAAATTGTTCTTGAACTTACCAATGAGCTGAAACATAATTGGTGCGCTAAACGCTTGCGCACGTGACAATGTTTGGCTGTGTCAGGTGGTGGAGGGCCTTAACACAAATTTGGTCAGACCATTACATGACCTAACCAAAAAAATCTATTATGAATCAAATATGACGTGTTGAAATATATCACCGCCCATTTTTAGAACATTAATTCGACTTGCTTTGTTTCTTAATAAACCCATTGGCTTAACTTGGATGAATACAACATTTCATTTGAATTGAAACTCATTAAATTAACTCATTTCTTCAGAACTGCTTTTTTTGTGTTGAGTCTGTTGTCCACTGACACGTATGGCCTTATTTAAATCCAGTAACATTGCTGTGTTTCGACTTACGAACGAGGGGCGGAAAGGGGGAGGGGTCCCGGGAACGAATTCCGTTTCCTAAGTCGGTGAACTTAAGAGCAGAATGCACACAAACCACCGCGGTCCCTAACCCCTTGAATTCACGGTTGACGAAACTGGCCCGCTTACGTTGCTTGCCACACAGTTGGAAGAGAGCGAGGGACGAGGCCACGTTAAAAGTGGATGGGGCTTCAGTTGTCGCGAGTTCTAGTTAAAGCCTTAAATGTTGTTATTTTTTTTGGTAACACCGTCTCGTTTTCTGGGCGGGCTGATTGAAGACTTCGTTATTTGTTTTTTTTTCTTAACATAGTGGTGATTATCATTTGTTTTATTCAACCCCCCGAGACAGAGGCGTTGTTTCTTTCGCGAAGGTTTTTGGTCGAGAGAGGATTTTTCACCTCCCGACATCAAGATGTTATTTATATTTCTGTAAATTGGTGATTTTTAAAAAAAATATATTCAACCACCTAAGACGGAGGCGTTCTTTCCTTCGCGAAGGTTTTTGGTCGAGAGAGGATTTTTTTTCACCTCCCCACATCAGCCGGAAAACGCCACAGCGCGGTGAGATTGTACCACGTTTCACTCTCAAGTGTCACCGGGGGCTTATTGAGCAAGACGTGGTCGCGAGTTGAGGCTTTTCGTGGACTTCGCACTTTGTGGTACCGTGTCTCTAGAGTCCAGGGGTGGGGAACCTTTTTTTCTGCCAAGGGCCATTTCGATATTTATACATCATTCGCGGGCCATTACAAAATTGTCAACTTAAAAATTAGCCTGTTATATTTGGTCAAACGTTTAATTAACTCACCCCTAATGCGACGGCTGGAACCGCTTCTCTTTGGCGAGGCGTGTGATGATGTTAGCTGGTATTGATGATGTTAGCTGGTATTGATGATGTTAGCTGGTATTGATGATGTTAGCTGGTATTGATGATGTTAGCTGGTATTGATGTTAGCTGGTATTGATGATGTTAGCTGGTATTGATGTTAGCTGGTATTGATGTTGTTAGCTGGTATTGATGTTGTTAGCCGGTATTGATGATGTTAGCCGGTATTGATGATGTTAGCTGGTATTGATGATGTTAGCTGGTATTGATGATGTTAGCTGGTATTGACGATGTCGCTACTCGCAACTACTTTTCCAGGTTTGTTCCTAGATTTATTGAATTTCGAGTCCCGCCTGCGGTTGCCTTGGCAGGGCCACACCAAATGATTTCCCCCACCCCTGGTCGGGACGAAAAATAAACACCTCCCTCGTTAACGCCCACGGTTTATTCCACCATTGCACCGAGGGGGTTTCTCCCCTCGTAAAATATAGCCGGGCGACTGGCCAAACGGGACCGTCCGTGCCAACAGATCAACTCTGAATCTTCATTTGAAACTTTCCATTTTTTAATGGATTAATTTATTTACATATTCTGAACATCCAGTGAACATTAGCCGTCGACCCCTGCTTGCATGGTAATGGTGACTTGGGTTGAACTGTGTTGATGTTTGCAGTGTTAAATTGTAAAAAAAAAATCGTTCATGGTTACTCGTATTTATACAAATATATAATGTGCATGTACATACCAAGAACAGCCAGCTAAACTATCAGCAGAAACTTTCCTAACAACCAACACAGACTCATCATAAAATTTGGCATTGTCTTCCCGTTAATCAGCTCAGCACCTGAACACTGATGCAATATGCAGAAAGCGGATTAGCTGAACTATGCCTAACAACTCGATGATTGCATCCAGTCCGTAAACCCAAACCCAGAAAACTCTGAACACTTTATCCTCACATTATTTTTTGCCGCTGTGAAGAACATCTTGCGCGTCCACTTCCTGGTTCAGCAGCTAATCTTGTACCTGCAGCTGAAGAACAGGACCCTTTACCACGAGAGGGGTGAGATGAAACAGCACGAAGAATCGGCTACCACCTGTCACCAAGAACACATCACACCAAGTCATTAATGCCATGCTGGGGCCTGCAGTCATCACCAGGAATATTGGTGTTATGACCTAGACAGAGCAGTGGCCCTGTTGAAGTCACTGAACTATGCCCAGAGGCAACAGTCGTGTGAGACAGAGCAGAATATTGATTTCACACATTCAAGCCCTCAAGTTTGCAACCTTTTCCACCAACTCTTGCTTTGGCAAAGCATGAATTCACAGGCCATACAAAGTCAATGAACATGTACATCTCCCACCCAATGTAAACATTCTCTCTTCAAATCTCAATCAGGATGGCGTGCGCGGTGGCTGCTCCAGTGCTGGAGCTGAGCGGGGACTTCCCGGCGTGGCTGGAGGCGCAGGGCGTAAACGCGGAGGTGGCCCGGGCCATGGACTCTGAGCTGGGCATCCGAGACTACGGGGTCCTGCGCGCCTGCGTCAGGGACGGCCTCGTGCGGGCCGAGCTGCTGTCCACGGCGCGCGACCGCCTGCCCTTCGGCTTCTACGCCGTGCTGCGGCAGGTGGTGAAGGCCCTGCAGGGCGCTGAGCCCCACGACGCTGGGACGGCGCGCTGGGACGACGCCGTTTCCTCTCCTGGCAACGTGACTCTAGGAGGCCTGGTGGACGTGCTGCTCGCGCTGTTCAGCGGCTTGAGCCGGGAGCTGCTGATGTCCGTGCAGAGGTTGGATGACATGGACAATCATAAATATGTAGTGGCTTCTGCTTCATCAACAGGTTCAGTGAATTCTGTTGGCATGGAAGAGGAAATACATCCATGTGAAGACAATGGTAATAAATAACTCAATTATTTATGCAGTTATGTTTTTTTCATTGAGAACTACAGGGCAGTGCCTTAATTTCAATCATGTCACTCTACGCATTTTATTTTTATCGTAACTATATTACAATAATTGCCCCTCTGCTTTCGAGTGCTGGGCAATACACATTCTTACTTGGCAGTCTTGAAATGCACTTGTTTAAATTGCATGTTACCTTGGCATTTACACTGCATTATATTCTAGCCACTATTGACATAATTGCACGCAGTTTGATTTCATTTAATTGTTTTGACTTGGATAGAATCCATGATGGATTGCAATGCATCCCTTCGCGCCAAAATGTCACGGGTTATTTTGCTACATTGTTTGGGCAATACAGTCATATAACTCATCGTTTTCCTGATTTCAGCTGTGCCTCTGGTCGTGCAGGTATCACAGTAAAAGGAGCATCTGCGGGTACCAGGATAAATCTGTTTTCTAAACGTTTTTCACAGTAGTTAATGCCCCAGGTCGGTGACCTGAGGTTAATTCCTGACCATGATGATGAGGATGTGTTGAGCTTATCCTGGCCGGGATTTCACTTTGTAACTTTTTTAGTCATAACCTGGGTGTTCTTCTTAAATCGGTGTCACCAGCTGCTTTACATTAAACCACGTGATACAGCAGGGAATGCTACAGTTTAACTGTCACAATTGATGCAATGGTCGAATGATGTTTAAAGTTATAGTGAATGTAATTAATACCTCTTTAGAGCTGCTTTTTGTCTTTATCTTGTTGTCCTTCCCTCCCACCTCTGATTAGCACAGTTGGCTACATATGGTGCAAAAGAAGTTCAACATAATACTAAGGTGTAATATTACTTGGTCTTCTAATTAATATTGTTAGTAATGCAAGTTTTAAGGTCAAAAAAGGCCATTGTCATTCATTGTTCTCAGATATAGGGAAGAAAAAAGATAATTGTTGCAATAACTGCTCAATGTTGATGATTTGTTTTTTTATATGTCCAGCAAAAGGAGAAAAGAACTCGACCACAGTCACAAATGACTCCAAACCAAACTCGATTGGGAAGCTTATTAAAAGCGAGCCCCGTGAAGGTAAATTTATTTTCTTCATTCAACAAGTTACACCAACCACATTCTGTGTTTGCCATGGATTCAATTGGCTTGAGTCCAGTTTCAATTCTGTGTTGCGTGCGTGCTTGTACCTGGATGTTATTCAATCACAGTTATGTTTTCCAGTTACCAATGCTAACATGAGTTGTGTGCTGCTAACTAAAGAATGGGAGCAAGGCTCAGTTGAACACACTTCATGTTAGCCCCCTGTTATTTGTAAATTAATGTGTATGTACAACATATAATGCACTGTTAAATGGTGAATAAGAGTAGCGAACTTTATGCATAAGAAACCAATTCTGCACTCTACTGAGATTTTCCCCTTGTGTTACGTGATAAGGCATCACGTGATGAGACAGAAGTATCCATTCAGATCTCTCGCAGAGCAGTGCAACCATTCTGGTTTGCGAACAGCCTACAGAAGCAGATATCCCAGAGGTACCTCCGAGATGCCTTAACGTGACCATGGTCGAAACATAAATGGGTATTACTTTCACAACCACCCTTTTAGCCAGTGTAATATTTGACGCATGACAAACTGACGTTTTATTTATTTTCGGAGCTGTAATTTAGCCAAAGTAATTTCAGAACCAGAATTAATATCGTGATTTTTTTTGTGTGCAGTCATTAGTGACTGCGCTGACACCAGCAGCTTCAATACACTTGAGAGCCTCGTTTAATCATGGGCAGCTGCCTGCAATCGAACCCAGGATCGCAGTGCATTTCAGTAGTCTGATTTATGAGTCACTCGGCAACCTCTCAAAGGACTTGTGTTCTCTTTTAATGGATTCATTTTAGAATGCTAATGTTGCAATAACATACAGTTGAATACAAATTCTTCACATATATCTTACACTTTAATTGATAAAGATGTGAATAACATCAGTACACATTCCACAATTGCATTTTGTAAAAAAATAAACCTTTGTACATATATAAAGTTTAATTGCAGTGCTTAACACGTGGTAATGAACTGCTTTCTTTTCTCTGAAGGTGATCATCTCTTGGGCTTCCACCCACATGTCGTCCAAAATAATACCACGCTTCCTGAATCAGGAGCAAACCTTGCATGTGCAGCTAGGGATGAACCGCACGTCTTACCACGAGCGCTGTTGGAAGAAGCACAGCAAGAAGAATCGGCTGCCACCTCTGTCACCAAGAACACATCCACCCAGCAACTGGAGATCCGAAAAATAAGGAACGTCATGACAAACCAGAAGCAGCCGCCCACTGTGAGTGAAACTAGGTCCCACGAGTTTGAACTTGAAGCCGATCCTGTACGAAACCCTCAGGCTGAAAGTTCTGGAGTGAAGCCGCATTGGTGCGTGGTGTGTAAGAGTAGCTTTTTGTCACCTAGCGAACTGGAGGCCCACCTGTGCAGGCACACCGGCAAGAAGGTGCACCGTTGCGAGGTGTGCGGGCGCGTCTTCTTGCAGGCCACTGGTCTAACGATCCACCTGCGCACGCACACGGGCAAGGCGCCGTACACCTGTGAGGTGTGTGGTGATGGCTTTTGGCAGTCTAGCGACTTGAAGATCCACTTGTGCAAACACACGGGTGAGAAGCCATACCAGTGCGAGGTGTGCGGGCGCGGCTTTTACCGGGTGTTTGAGCGGAAGGTCCACATGCGCACACACACGGGGGAGAAGCCGCATATTTGCCAGGTTTGTGGACATAGATTTTTACGTTCCAGCGAGTTGAGAATCCACACACGCATTCATACCGGCGAGAAGCCTTATGTCTGCAAAGTGTGCGGGCATGAATTCTCGATCTCCAATGACCTGAAGAAGCACCTGCGGACGCACACGGGCGAGAAGCCGTACTCTTGCTCGGTGTGCGGGCAGTGCTTCGCTCAGCGCTCACATGTGAAGAGTCACGAGCGATCAAAGCATTGCTTAGGGGAATCCCAGAAAGATGATTGAGAGGTGTCATACTCACGTGGATTATCTCAAATGTATGACATTTATCCAAGACCAATTAAAGGTAATTCAAAAATCAATAAAGGCCTGCATAGGCTTCCATAATAAAAACACAACCGATTAAATAAGTGTTAAAAATGTAAAGATAAGATTTTCCGTTGTGATGTTTAGTCGCCTTTTTTGGTGTTCAAATAGGATTGTTTTAATGTGTATGGTGAGTTAGAAATAAAATATGGTGATGTCCATTGGTGAAGTTCGGAATGAGACTTGATTCTGATGGACAAACCACAGGTTACCAAAGAAATGATTTTTTCCTGACAAATCGACAATTGAAAGTGTGGTGGTGAAGTTAATGTGAAAAGAGCAAACAGAAAAAAATGTCTGAAACCACAAAATACATGTCAGGGGAGAGGAGAAATATAAAAAGAGACGAAAAATCCAAGCTGACAATTGAATCTCAGACCCACTAATAAATCAGAGAACTCAATTATTGAAGACCGCAAGTAATGGGAGCATGAAAGCAGACAATGGGAGGGTGATAAAAACAACATTGGAGGAATGTTATGCAGATCTCTACAGCAAAACAAACTCATAACCTGGATGAGGAGGAAGTTACAGCTGTCAGTTAAAGTAACATCTGCCCTTTGCTGAATCAAGAAGAGGGAGGGCGGGGATTGGGGGGAAGACCCCCGGACTGGATGATATATCTGTAAACGTCATCAAGCGTCGAGACCAAATTGTTGGAAGAAAACTATTGGATTGTTCGCTTATTGTTTATACTGAGATGAAATGCTACAATAATGGAATGATGGCTCAGTCACTCTTACGAAAACAGGTGATGAAGTTTACTTGAATAGCCCACAGACCAATTAGGCTCATGTATATGTATATAAGTTCGCAATAATAATGAGAACAGAATAATGAAATATTGAGAAACCAACTAACCATGGGACGACCAGGATTCTGGAAATATTTCTCTAACATCGATGTGATACAAATGAATGGACCACTGAATTATTTCAGACAGCGCTGGCATGGCAGGTTTAGTGGGGTTCAGGTAAGGGGAGAGAGATGGGGACAACCTCTACCAATTTGGGATGAGGCTGCATAGGTGGGGGGGGGGATGTACTGAAGAAAGCTGGTGGGAGAATGGGCTTGTCATCTGCTTGAGGAAACGTGGCTGGCTAAATCGGGGAGTTATCAAAGGAGATAATGTGAGGTGCGTGGTTCAGAGTAGAATAGGCTCAGCTGCGACGCGTGTGTGGCAGTAACGAAAACGCGTGGCCAAAATTGCCACGCGGATAGGATCATGTCGTAAAGGGTCCTGAATAAAGTTTTGGCTGTTTAAGAGCTGCTGGAGGTGTCTGTCCATCCTTTTTGGTTTGGGGTGCCACTCCCATATACCCTTAATCATATTTTTGGAAAAGACCATTGCATTTAACTTATCTTTATTCCCCGTGTTTGTGGCTGATGAATGAGACACGGAGAACCAGAAGAGAAGGGCGTCACGGTGGCGAGATGCTAACTACATCCTCTGGTATACAGGGGATCCTGACCCTGACGCCTGTATATTTGGAGTTTGCTGGTCTCTTCCCGTGGTCGCATGGATTTTTCTCCGGGTCCTCCGGTTTTTCGCCTCAACATTTAGAATCAATATCCGTTGTCAGTATTTGGCTACTATACATTTCCACGTGAAAATACACTTCGTTGAGCTGTCATTTGTAGTTGTGCATCATACGCCCAAGGTGTTTTCAACAAACTTCCAGATTACTTCAGCGCAAGCAAGACAGTTGAGTTTATAGTGTGTTCACCTATACAATGCCAAAACCACCTAGGTGATCGAAGTGCACCTGAATAGCCAATTGCCAAAACATGACCCGGCAGCTGTCTTCCTTAGAGTAACCTTGGACAGAAGTCTGACATTTCATCGGCACCTTGAGAAGACCACGAGGAAGTTTTGTTCATGGAGAACTCTCTGCTGGATTTGCTGGCTGGCTCAATGTGGGGCGCTGGCACCCAAAGGCTACATATGGCAGGCCTCTCGCTGTGCTTAGTTATCGCAGGATACTTATTGTGTACCCATATTGACTCAGCTAAAATGCAATTAGTTCACACTTACTCTTTGGTTCTATTGGGTAAAGTCACGTAGGTGACTTTACCCAATAGAACCAAAGAGTATGGATCCTAGCAATCACGAAAGCTTTAAATCTAGTTCACACTTGCCAGTCTGCTTTACATATACAAGGTGGTTCAGATGTCTTATGACCCCCCCTGCCTCCCCGCAATTAATTGACCCCAAACATGTATTCCTTTTCTGTTTTTAAATAAACTTTAAAAAAAATTACGTTTCAGATATTAAAATGGGTGGGGGGGGGGGTCTCAAGACATCTGGACCACCCTGTATATCCCCCCCTCCATTTTTAAAGACCACGGGCATGAATGGGGGGAGGGTCTTGACGCGTTGTTTGCCGTGGTTTTTGAACGGTCCGCGTTGTGTCTACACGAGCGAGTTGCAAATGACCGCGATCCCTAAACCATTGAATTTGCTGCCGAGGAAACCGGAGGCGAGCAAACGAAGAGGCCACGTGAGCGCGGACCCAACGGTGATGCCAGATCGGAGATTTCCACTCCACCCCCCCTTCTTTTTTCCTAATTTTTAAAGATTTAATTTATTTCCTTGGGCTGGGGGGGGGGGGTGAGGTGTTGTTGGACTATTTCACGCGGAATATTTAAGAGGGGTTTTTTTTTTCTTTCCCCGGAACGTCGACAATTTTCTCGGGGAAATTCAGAGTCGTGACGTAGGGCTCCGCTGGTCCCAGGTCTCTCACCGAAGCCGCGTTGGCTGCTTGCGGTTTTTTGTGGAGTTTTTTTTTTGCCGAGCGTAGTCGATTGAAGAAGCCACCGGTGTGTGTGTGTGTGTTTGTGTATATATCTTCATATATTTACGTCTATATAAACGTCTGTTTAGAAAGCCCTTTGAGAAGTTGTTGTTTGCGAGGTTGCGACATCGTTTATGGGTAGGTAAAGCAAAAAGGCTACACGGTCATTGATAGTCCGTTAGAACTCGTGGGATTTTTGTTACCTTCAGATCTGGCATCGTTGCGCCACGAACTCCCAGAATTTCGCCTTTTGATGTTCACGGAGCCTCCAAATCACGTCGACGCGGCCTCCTCATCTTTCATCCTTGAGGTCGGTAAAGCGAGTACTCATTTGTGGTAAGTCAATGATCCCTTGTATAAAGGTGTCAGTTTTGGTGCCAGATAAAAGGGATAAAAACCCTATTACTACTGCCGCTGCTACTAAGTCGATGTTTGTTGGCAATGTGCGACTGCTTCCCCACCCCAAACCAAACCAATCATCTTGCCGACACGAACGTCCAGAGAGAATGAACGCTTCATTCGGGACCCCCCAAACAACATCGCACCCCTCCTGGCTTTGACATTCCTCCTCCTCGTCGTCGCACAGACCGATGGCGTAAACCATCAACCGCGTCGGAACCTCGTCGGAACCTCGTCAACAATCCATTAAATGGTTCAACTCAACGATAAACCCGAGCCACGCGGTCGCGTTGCGTTTGTGGTCGACGCAAACCCAAAAAACGATGGGGCCCTGTCGATCTAAATTCGAAGTTTTTTCGTGACTGCAGGGGAATCCACACTGTCTGGATTCTTTCGATAAAGTCAACGCGGGTAGAAAAATAAATTAAAGCACGACGTTTCGGGCGCGACACAAGCGGTCCGTCATCAAGTTGGGACAACCACAGCAAGAAATAAATTGCTAAAAGTGGGGGAGAGAGGAAAAAAAAATGCGTTT
The DNA here is from genome assembly GCF_048934315.1 of Petromyzon marinus. Taxonomy (NCBI): domain Eukaryota; kingdom Metazoa; phylum Chordata; class Hyperoartia; order Petromyzontiformes; family Petromyzontidae; genus Petromyzon; species Petromyzon marinus. Next base: position 13,884,253 of record NC_133667.1, on the reverse strand, counting down.
CTTGCTGTGGTTGTCCCAAACCTGATGACGGACCGCTTGCGTTGCGCCCGAAACGTCGTGCTTTAATTTATTTTACACCCACGTGACTTCATCGAAATAGAACCAAAGAGTATGGGGCCCTATCGTGAAAAACCACTTTGTATTTTTCCATTGGAGGAGGAATGGCAAAAACTCGTCTCCACCGAAGCCAGCAGACCTACGACGTTGACATTTCTTGTTTTAGCTCTTTGCGTTTTTGCTCCACGCATAGTTTTGTTTGGAGTAAATCATCCGCCGTTAGCAATTATCGATCCACTGCCTGATTGCAGATGTGTCTCAATTCCCCTTGATTGGACCAGGAGGGGTGAAATTAACGGCGCTTCGAGGTGCCAAGGGTCACCGCTTGACCGATACGTGCGGTCATTTTAAGTACACCTGTAGTAAACCTCTTTATCAGTGCATAACCTTATTACAGACCAATTTTAGACCTTATTTGTCAGTCACCCCGTGCCCCTTATAAATCGCAACGTTTAATCTTACAGAGTCCCATCACAAGGGAGAAACACAAATCAACAGTAATTCAGATTTTATTTTTGTTTGCCCGTATTGAAACGATCTTGATTTGAAGCTTTGGTGGTTCTTTCGGTAAAGTCACGTAGGTAGCAATACAACAATTTTTTTTGTTTTAATCTATATTTGTTTTATTTTATACCTACGTGACTTTACCGAAAGACCCAAGGAGTACGTATTGAAACGGTTGTACGCCGTATGGATCTGCACGCACATTCCTTGTACAAGAATAACGGGTAAACCGTATGGGTTGACGGGTATGTGAATATGAGAAAAAAAAAACAACGTACAGTAATAATCTGGGCGAAATATAACGATGATTTGATATACAAAAATGAGGCAAAAGAAGGTGAATTGCACCCTCTAATTCTAAATGTTTAACATTACGAGATCGTTGATGGAAAGGAGCGTGGCTTAAGTTAGGCAACAAATTGGCTTAAGGGCAGACAAAAAAACACTTCTAAAGAGATTTAGCTGTTCAAATGTGTTGGGGGCAATCCTAACCATCAATGTTTCTTCATACTCTGCTTTGGTTGGGGTTGAATATGCAGTAGATGCAGTTGAGAGGCCGAGTGATTTCAGAATCTACGGACATCAGTTCGAGGTAAAGGCCAGACCAAACGTATTCTTCAATAGCACTAGGTACGATTCGGTGAACGGTTGGTACGTCTTCTGGTGAGAGGATCTTGATCTCAGATATACGCAACAGAGTTGCGGAATATACTCCAACGAAACAATGTTTTATTTCACCAGGTAAAGCCCACTGATCTATGGTAGCTCTTTTTTCAGAAGCGACCTGGCCACAAATATGGCTCAACAAAGTGGCTTATCATGTGGAAATTCATACCGGCCAAATAATATACTTATTTGCAGACACATTGAAAGACAAATGTGATCCAATGCTTTTCTCTTCGTTCCTTAGATACTGATCCTATGTTTGACCAAATAACTCAAAATGCTCCCAATCTCATCAGATTTAAGAAGTTAAGCAGTATTAAAGTGTGGCTAGTTGCTTGGATGGGGTTTTTTCAGTTTTTTTCAGTTTCTTAATTTTGGTATAGCCCTGTGAGCCATTCGGCTCTTGAATCGGGTGCACCCACAACAAACAAAAAAACAAAAACACGAACAAGAAAACATCTTAAAGTGACTATGACTGTGCAAACAGAAAATCCATGAAAAAAACAGCAAAATATTCCTGAAAAAAGCACCGTACACCAACGCTGTGTGCAAAAAATCCCAGTGGGATGCAAGTCAAACAACAACTACAAGAAAACTTAGATTAAGGCCATCAGTCTAACTCTGTACTACAACAAAACAAACATGTCCAAACCAAAAAGCGTTTTCGAAATCACAAAAAATAAAGCCATAATTGCAACGTAACAGTGATCATAGGGACTGTGCCCAAACAGGTTGTCATAAGCTATAGGGGTACACCTGGGCAAAAGGGTGCAGTACAGAAAAAGCTCCAGCCATCGCCAAGATGCACTGGTCGAATAATCCGCATGACCAATATGATATGGGGAGGTCCTAATTTATTGGATAAGCACCATGATGGGAGTCTCCTTGTTGTCAACGTGGATTTTTGAGAAGATTCTGCACTTTGATTTCAAAAAGAATGCACTACTTGGTTAATATTTTTTATTTCCAATGTATAAGTTCAAATCTAAAATGTATTAATCTCCAACATCCCATCAGAATGGCGTGCACGGTGACTGCCCCATTGCTGGGGCAAAGTGGGAACTTCTCGGCGTGGCTGGAGGCGCAGGGCGTGAACGCGGAGGTGGCCCAGGCCATGAACTCGGAGCTGGGCATCCGGGACTACGGGGTCCTGCGCGCCTGCGTCGGGGACGGCCTCGTGCGGGCCGAGCTGCTGGCCACGGCGCGCGACCGCCTGCCCTTCGGCTTCTACGCCGTGCTGCGGCAGGTGGTGAAGGCCCTGCGGGGCGCTGAGACGCACGATGCTGGAACGCCGTGCTGGAACGATGCTGGCGCCGCTTCCACATCCTCTCCTGGAGACGTGATGCTGGGAGGCCTGATGGACGTGCTGCTCGCGCTGTTTAGCAGCTTGAGCCGGGAACTGCTACTGTCCGTGCAGAGGATTGGGGAATTGGATGGAGTTAAACATCCCACAGCTTCAACTGAAATATCCTATAGTCTTGAAGACGAGACCATTGAAACGAATCATAATCCGAGTGTGGAAAATGGTATGAAATGCATCGGCCTATTAATCAACATTTTATTATTTGTATAAGGTTGACTGAGCGATGAAGAGTATAAGATGTTAGGTAAATTCTAATGAGTATTTAAAGTTGCACTCTTTGCTATCATAAGCTTTTGGCCCAATAAAATGAGTTCTATCAGTTTTTTGCTATTAAACTACATGGTATAATATACACAACACTCTTGCCTCATAACAAGCCACACAATTCTCTAGTCAGCACGACATTACTAAACGAGTCGTTTGACATTAAATATGCTCGTTTTGATCTAAAAAAATCTTTGACGTGGTATCTGAATTTACAGTTTACAAGTAGAGACTTAGCAAGGCCATACTTGCGGATGATATTTGGCCATGCCAGTCGGTATGAATTGATGATAACCATCACTGGGAATCAAATTCGGGTTTCCACGTTCATAACTAATCACTGCTACAACTCGACTGGATGTACAGTAAAACCTTGGATTGCGAGCATAATTCGTTCCAAAGCACTCGTATATCAAAGCACTCGTTAATCAGTTGTGATCACGTGACGCTCGGCAGACAAAGCGTATACGTACTAATCGTATTGCAAGGCCTCGCTCGTTCATCAAATTAATATTTGTTTAAAAATTTTGCTCGTATAGCAAAACACTCGCAGACCAAGTTACTCGCAATCCAAGGTTTTACTGTACTATGTCAGTTGACCCTTTCGGTATTAAGAGGAAGGGGTAATCTGTCACAAGCAATTATGCAATAACTGCAATGTTGATTAATTTGTTTTGCATTTGTATATAGACAATGGAGAAGATGGGTCAACTCTGTACCCAAGTGACCTCACATCCGGATTGGCTGTGAATCACATCAAAACGGAATTCTTTGCAGGTAAAATCTTTTCTCAATTCAACAAACACTTGCTTACTCACTGTCGAGTTCTCTAGGTGCAGTTTCCAATTACCATTTTTACGCTGCCTCCAAACATTCCTGCGTGTGTGCTTGTTGCGTCTCATTTAGTTGCATTTTATGTTTCCTAGATTCCGAAGGTGAACATAACTTGGGTGACCACCCTGACCTCTCTGGTCCAGACCTCTGTCAGCAACCACAGCATGAAATGGGTGAAATGCATGGTGAAGAAACAGCTGGCACCTCTGGCTCCATGAAGACTGAGCAGCAACACTCACATTTTCAGAACGATATGGACAAGGTCACGGAAAACTACAGCCAAAATACCATTTCCATCAACGAGGGAGAGCCGTGCGATTTTAAGCTTGACAATCAGAATGCCCCAACTCCTCGACCAGGATGTACTGGAGAGAAACTGCCACTCAGTTGCGAGGTGTGTGGGCGTGTGTTCTCCAGGTCCAGCAATCTGAAGGGCCACCTGCTCACACACACGGGTGAGAAACCACACCGCTGTGATGTGTGTGGGCGCAGGTTTTTGCGTGCCAGTGTCCTGAAGACCCACCAATACGTGCATACGGGCGAGAAGCCGTTCCGCTGCGAGGTGTGCGGGCGTGGATTCCTGCGCGCCACCGAACTGAAGGTGCACCATCGCAAGCACACGGGCGAGAAGCCATACAGCTGCCAGGTGTGCGGGCAAGGCTTCATGCTGCCCAGTGTCCTGAAGATCCACCTGCGCACGCACACGGGCGAGAAGCCGTGTATATGCCAAGTGTGCGGACATCGCTGCCTGCAGCCCTGCGACCTGAAGAGGCACATGCAGATGCACACGGGCGAGAAGCCGTACTCTTGCAGGGTGTGCGGGCAGTGCTTTGCTCGAAGCAATTACATGAAGAACCACGAGCGAACACGACATGGCCTGGAGAGATCACAAAAAGATGTTTGACATTGTCCCCACTTGCATGTCTCGTGCATGATCTGTACCCCAGGTGACCCAGCGATAGTGAGCGGCTCTCAATCAGAAGGTTGCGAGTTCAAATCCTCGGTTGGGGGTTGACTTGGCCCATCCTTTGTTCAGGGCACGTTAAAATGAGTACCGTTCAAATGTGTAGCACTGCATACACCCCAGTGTTGTATGGAGTGGCCAATGGGTGTAGCCTTCACATTAGCCGCACTCCCCATGCTTTGGGGTAACTTAGTGGTCTTTGACCACCATACTTGCACTCAGCTCTTGTGCCTCCAAGTTAGCTGCTTGTGTGCGGCATTGAGTACACCCTGGTACATTGCTAAGGGGCCGTTCATAAATGACGTCATGCACCTGGGGGGGGGGTCAGACATTTGTGACGGGGGGGTTTGAGAAATGTGACATCACATCAAAATGTGCAACTTTAAATAAATATAGAATTCTAGATTTGAAGCTTTTGTGACTGCAAGGATCCATACTCTTTGATTCTCTTCGGTAAAGTCACGTAGGTAAAAAACAAAACAAAACCACGACGTTTCGGCCACAACACAAGTGGCCTTCATCAGGTGAAGGGACCGTACTCCAACGCTGTCCTCTGGACAGTACGGTCCCTTCTGGACAGTACGGTCCCTTCACTTGTGTTGTGGCTGAAAAGTCGTGATTTTTTGTTTTGTTTTTTACCTACGTGACTTTACCGAATAGAACCAAAAAATATAGAATTGTTATAACAATAATTTTGATTAACTTTCATTATTAACTATTTGATTATTTAAATTTACTAAGGTCACCTTTAATTTATTTCATGCTCTATGGGAGAATGGAGAAGCATACATTTTGAACATTTTTTTAAATGATTGTTAGTTCAAAAAAATTGATTCTAATAATTCTACCAGTGCTTTTCATTCTGTGGAATGAATATATGATTGTTATAATTGTACTCTCCATTTTGCTTCGTTCTACTACAAAGTTTCAAGTATTTATTTATAGTTATAATTACTTTTAATATTTTATAATTATAAGATAATTTCACGCCTCCTTTTTAATACGTGTTTTCTCCTACAACATCAGAGTGCAGCGCCACATTAAATACGCACTACAATGACAATAGTTTAAAGCGATTTGAAGCATGTTTTATTTTCAAAATGGAAATATGGTTTTGGGGGGGGGGTCTGACTTTTTGTGACGCCGTGTGACGAAGGGGGGGTCAAAAATCGTCCAAAATCGCGTGACGTCATTTATGGACGGCCCCTAAAGGATAAACCAGGTAAGTGTAGCCGGCAGATGGATTTCTGCCGGTGACTGGTACTCGGCTGGTTCTTCCTAGAACACGAAGACTGTCAACTTCCAGTGGTGGGTAAGTTGTGGGATGCTGTCAACATCCAATGGGCATATTCTTTTTTCAGCTCAGAGGAATTTACCAAGAAGTCTTCAGTGCCCAAACACTCCGTCAAATAAACTTACACCATTGTACAAAACTGGTCGTTGCATAATTAATCCGCATTTGTGCCTGTTTTAGCGCATTCAATTTTATCACGCAAATATCTGTTGTCAACGGGGCTGTATTCACAAATAAAGTTTTAAGAACGCTTGCAATTATATTTTTGAGAAATAATGGATCGTAATCCTTGGTTCGACGGTTTCAATTTGAGCACATGCCAACGTTGGGCAATGTTTACTGGATTTCAGTCCAGGATTCAACGTTTACAAAATTAATCATGGGGATTTGTGCCATTCCCAGTATCTCGTGTGTATTAAAAATGCCGGGTGATCAAACGGTGGTGGGTGGTGGGTGCGTGTGGTGGTGGGTGGGGGTTCGTGTGGGTGGGGGGGGAGTGCGTGGGGGGGTGAGTGGGGGTGCGTGTGGTGGTGGGTGGGGGGTGCGTGTAGTGGTGGGTGGGGGGTTCGTGTGGTGGGTGGGGGGGAGTGCGTGGGGGGGTGAGTGGGGGTGCGTGTGGTGGTGGGGGGTGGAGTTTGTCACTGCATGCAAATGACCACGGTCCCTAAGAAAAAAAAACTCGCGAGTGACACGCCGGAGCCCCCGAGTGGTACCAGATCGGAGGTTTTTTGCCTCCACGGTTACTGAGGCGATACGATAACATTTGTGTATGTTTATACATATTATTGCGAGGGTAGCTTCAGCCTTAATTCGCCAATCCTGTACGCACGCCCAAAATGTTTCTGCCGAGCTGCTGATGGGACTTACAAAAAAAACATTTTTCCGACGTTTTTTATACGAGTGAAAAAAAATGTGTTTTTGTTAGCAATAAATTCGTTCGAGAGAATTAAAAAAAAAACAATAACGCCGTTCTAAGTTGTTATTGTACTTGAGGCCAGAGGTTTTTTTTACCTTCAGCTCTGGCATCGGCCGCAACTTTACCGTGTGGCCGAGGTTTTCGACGGAGGAGGAGCAGGAGCAGCAGCAACAACAACAACAGCAGCTTCGTCTCGGCCCTCCATCTTCCCGGGGGTCGATAACGTGAGTACTCATTAACGACACAGTTAATGATTCCCCCACACCCATCGTCGTCATAACGTCGAGCCGTGTTCAATCCACCGCTGGATGAAGACCTCAACGGGACCGAGCCGCCGCCGCCGCCACTCGGCGATGCCATCGGTGCCTGTGGCACGCGAATGCGGAATTGCCATCGGTTTTGTTTGTTGGGTTACATCGAAGCGGGGATCTAACGTTTTCCCATTGTGTAAGACGCTCAACAACAACAACAAAAAGCCCCGCGGGGTAGTTGCTGCTGTTGATGATGATGATGTTGATGGTGGTTGATGCAATGCAACGCGTGGATTCGCGTGCGTGTGGGCGCACTCGGCTTCTCCGAATCGCCAATTCGCATTCCGATCTCGCCGATGTAAATAAATATTCGTGCACTCTGTGTATGCGTGTGTGTGTGTGGAATACGTGCGTCCTGTATCGCGCACAACAGAATTGTCGGCTCATTGCGTTGCTTGACGTTACCCGGCAACTACGCGAACGATTGCGTTTGCGTCTTAAGGCGCGTTCGATGGAGTTTGGCGTCGAATTCGGAGCCGTGACCCCCTTCCCAATGAACATCTGGCAGGTCACCCGCATTGGTTCGGGCAAGCCTGACTGTTGATAAGCCACCGAAGGTCGAAACCGGTCCGTGTTTTGGTGATGATTACCCAATGCCGATGATATGCGTCTCCGAAGGCAGTGAATCCGATGGGGATATGTAAAATATATTTGGGGGGGGGGGGGGGTGTTGTTTTGCTAAGAGGTGGTAAGTGAAGGAGGCTTCCTCCTTCGTGTCTTCTGTCCAACCTATACGGTTAGTCTTTTCCCAATATTCTGCACAAGCTACCGCGTCTGGTGTTGGCACTGCCAAATGGTGAGGTGTGCCATTATTGTGTGGTGGTGCTGCAGGGCATCTCCTGAGATGGGCCATGATTTGCTTCTCCCAACAAGCACCATTCGATTTAAAGCTTTCGTGACTTTACCGAAAGAGCTAAGAATATGAATAAGCACCATTCGGTTGTGCAGAAGCCCCCCCCCCATCCCATTATTTCATGAGAGAGTTGCATCTGCGAAAACCCACTCTCAGCCTGTCGGTTCCGCCATGTGAGCCATGTGGAATTGGAGGCGTTTTCTAGATTTGAAGCTTTCGTGACTGCAAGGATCCATACTCTTTGGTTCTATTCGGTAAAGTAACGTAGGTAAAAAATAAAACAACAAAAATTGTGATTTTTGTTGTATTGTTTGCTAATGTATTAGTATATATAACATGCTGTTATTGGTGCTTTAGTACGTATCTTATGGACAAATCGCCCATAATGGGCCCAATCCCACAAAAGTAACTAGGTTGAGCCTGGAAAAGCACTTGGAGCAATCCCAGGTGGCCAGGAAAACTCGAAACCCAATTGCATACTGGGTAAAAAAATACCAAATTGAAAACATGTCTATAGCAGCCTCGCTACATCGGTACCATCAAAACGAAAAGGTGATATGGGCCAATCACAAATGAAACTGCTTGGAGAGTATATTTTTGTTTTTGAGGACAAATCTCCAGATATAAGTTGATCACCAATTGTGTGACCATACTTCACCATGCTGGTCAGTGCATGTTGGTGAAGGGAGTACAAATTTTCTCACCTCTTGCAGAGTACTTCACTGGTGTAGGTGCTCCTAATCAGCGTTCTCAGGTCTTTGAACTCTCAAGCTTCCTAGCCATATTTATGGCAGTGGGTACATTTGTGAAGGAAAAATGGCTGTACATTTCTATATTTGCTGGAATATATCAATTCTTAAAATTTGGGGCCCAAGGCATTGCAGCGAACGAGTCCTTTGAAGGTTAATATGCAGATTTGGGGTCCATCCTAAAAATTATAGGGAACTATCGTTAACTATCAATACTATGGTTGGCAGCAGAAGGCATTGCAGGAACATCCATTGGTGTACTGTTGTTTTTATGCTCCCATATCTGTGCTGCTCGCCTCCAACTACACCGAATGACCAGCATGGTGATGTATGAGGAAATAACAACTGTGATCACCACACCTTAGGCCCCCATTCAGCAGTGGATTTACTAAAAGTTTTGTACACGTCTGCCCTTTAACAACATGGGCAGACGAGGAGAGTCATCTTGTCTACAATGTGATTTGAGAGAAGACTTGATTTCTTGAAGAATGAATGCTTGAAGTTTGGTTGGTTTAATAAATTATATATTTAAAAGTACTTATCCCTGCACATGTCAGAATGGCGTGTAAGGTGGCCGCCCCATTGCTGGAGCCGAGCGGTGACTTCCCGGCGTGGCTGGAGGCACAGGGCGTGAACCAAGAGGTGGCCCAGGCCATGGACTCGGAGCTGGGCATCCGGGACTACGGGGTCCTGCGCGCCTGCGTCGGGGACGGCCTCGTGCGGGCCGAGCTGCTGTCCACGGCGCGCGACCGCCTGCCCTTCGGCTTCTACGCCGTGCTGCGGCAGGTGGTGAAGGCCCTGCAGGGCGCCGAGCACCACGACGTTGGGACGCCGCGCTGGGACGCCGCCACCTCTCCCGGCGACGTCACGCTGGGAGGCCTGGTGGACGTGCTGCTGGCTCTGTTCAGCGGTTTGAGCCGAGAGCTGCTGGTGTCTATGCAGAGGCTCGCCGAGTGGGATGGAGTTAAAAATCTTACAGCTTCATCGGCAGCAGTTTCTGAGAGTCTTGAAGATGAAACAACTGAAATGAATCATAGTGTGCAAAATGGTATTAAATGCACCAGCCTATAAATCCATACAATGTCATAAATGAATATTGTTTGGCAGTGGTGTTGGGTAGATCCTCATTGGGATTTTAAGTTGCCCACTTTTCTGTCATAAGTCTTTAATTTACTAACATTAATCCCATACTTTCCTTGACATTCAATCACATGCTACAATGTTACATCAGACTCATACTATTTATCCTGGAGGAATCCGATGAGCTATGAAGCTCTTTTTCACAGATGTCCATACATTTCTCCCCAATAACAGGACACATTTGAATCATGTACTGTAGTTGACATTTATTATCATAGTTGGCACGACATAAGTAGGTGATATCCACAATTGTTTGAGCATTAATATGCTCAGGTGTTTTGATATTTCAAAAGCATTTGACACATCTTAATTTCTCATTTACAAGTTTGGGTTAAGCATCAAGGTTAGTGGCTGGTTTTTATATTTACTGGAGATGAAACAATTAATTAAACATGGTAATATATCACGTATTTTTTTCTCAAGTCTACGTGTGTTTCCTCGATTCAATATTTTGGCATTTACGGTGTTGTTTTTTTGTTATTTTATTTTCACCTACGTGACTTTACCCAATAGAACCAAAGAGTATGGATCCTAGCAGTCACGAAAGCTTTAAATCTAGAATTTACGGTGTTGTTTTCCCCTGTTATAATTTACAACCATTTGTAAATTCATAGGACCTTTTTGCCAGGATCAAAGTATGAAAAATAAGAATAGGTTTTACCCTTTCTGGCAATAAAACAGGTGTTAAGATTGTAAAACACTAAACAAATACCTTTTGCAAGGAATTAAGTCTGCATTAACCACACGTACTTGTGAACATGCAAAAAAATGTTCTGATAATATATGCATCGTCTTTGAAAATGATTGTCTTGCACCAGAGACGACCTTCTTTATGGCCTCGTCTCACCAGTATCACCACAGAACGCCAAAAGGCGAACAGCACAAAGTCGATGCACATATCAGAGCATTTCTAGCTCGGTGAGCAGCTATATAATGGGACCCTTTTGCCAGTTTCAAAGTATGAAAAATAACAAGTTTTTACCCCTTCTAGCAATAAAAAAAATGTGTCAATTCACTGCCGGATGAGGGCCCTCCCACACCCTACCAGTTGTGGAGGTTGTCTGGTTATACAGTAAAACCTTGGATTGCGAGCATAATCGTTCCGGAAAGGTGTTTGTAATCCAAATCACTCGTATATCAAAGCACTCGTATATCAGTTGTGATCACGTGACGCTCGGCAGTACAAAGCATATACGTACTACTTGTAATGCAAGACCCTCGCTCGTTTATCAAATTAATATTTAAAATGTTTGCTCGTCTTGCAAAACACTCGCAGACCAAGTTACTCGCAATCCAATGTTTTACTGTAGTTCATATTGGTCACTGTCGGTTGTTAATGGGGCAGAAGGAAGAACAGGGACCCATCACCGCTATTGTTAGCCTTGACGGAGAAACTCACTTCATCAGGTTGCTGATATACTACAGGTCATGTCATATTTGCCAAACACTGATACAATGACTGCTTACAACGTTAAATTATTTGTTTTGTATCTGTACAGACAAAGCGGAAGGAAGTTCAACTCCATTAAAAAATGATGCCAAATCCAGCTTGACATTGAACCGAATCAAAAACGAGTCCTTTGAAGGTAAATACTTTTCTGGATTTAATAAACACAAGTCACATTTAACAACGGTGGTCTTTTCTTTAAGCACACATGCCAATGATTTCATGGCCTTTGAAATATTGCCTCCATTATGGGGTATGCACTTGTTTTGACTGTAATTTCGTCATATTTCGGTTTGTTTGCTGGATTCATTTGCTGATTTTACATGTCCTGTGCTACTTTCTCGAGCTTTGGAGCAAAGCTAATTGGGACGCACTTCAAATGAACCTCTCTGTGTGTGCACGAGTTAATTTGTAGATGTGTAAAGCAGGTGTTCATGTATCTCTTGAGGTCATCCAGATTAGCCCTGGGTCACCTCCCTAGAAGGATTTGTGTGATTTATATGACTATTTACGTGAATATTGACTGTATTGAGTGGGCTATCTTAATTTAAATGCTATGTTTTCATTGATAGAGATTTGAACATTTCTTAATTTCTTTATTTTCACGTTTAATTAATTACACTTACGAATTTTGTATGTCAGTACTTTAACCAGTCAAAATGCTTTGTTTTCTGTTGGAAGGTGAACGTAATTTGAGCGGCCACTCTGAACTCGTCATCCAAAATGTGACTTCATTGTCACCTTCGAGCAAAAGCCGTGCAACCACATCTCGTGCTGGGACCTGTCGGGAGTCACAGCAGGCGGCAGGTGAAATGGATGATGACGAAACAGCTGGTACCTCTGGAGCCAAGAGGACATCCCAGCCGTTGACTGAGCAATGCTTTTTTTTTACGGGCGACACTGCTAAGAAGAGTGTCTCCGTATACCAAAGCGAGAAGCGCTCCATCTTCAGCGAGGGAGAGTCACGTGATTTTAAACTCAAGAAACCCGATGCCTTAAAGATGTCTCAGCCAGAATGTACCGGAGAGAAGTCGCCGCTCAGCTGCGAGGTGTGCGGGCGTGTGTTCTCAAAGTCAAGCAGCTTAAAGGTCCACCTGCGCACGCACACGGGCGAGAAGCCGCACCGCTGTGACGTGTGCGGGCGCGGGTTTTCACGGGCCAGCTGTCTGAAGATCCACCAGCACATGCACACGGGCGAGAAGCCTTTCCGATGCGAGGTCTGTGGCCGTGGTTTCTCTCGCTCCAGTGACCTGAAGATGCACCTGTACACGCACACTGGGGAGAAGCCGTACAGCTGCGAGGTGTGCGGCCACGGCTTCCTGCAGCCCAATGTCCTGAAGATCCACCTGCGCACGCACACGGGCGAGAAGCCATACAGCTGCGAGGTGTGCGGCCACGGCTTCTCGCGGCTCAACGTCCTGAAGATCCACCAGCGCACGCACACGGGCGAGAAGCCGTACAGCTGCAAGATCTGCGGGCGTGGGTTCTCGCATCCGAACTACCTGAAGAAGCACTTGCCGATGCACACGGGCGAGAAGCCGCACAACTGCGAGGTGTGTGGCCGCGGGTTCTCGCACCTAAACTACCTGAAAAAGCACCTGCGAACGCACACGGGCGAGAAGCCGTACTGCTGTAAGGTGTGCGGGCGAAGCTTTTTGCATCCCAGCTACCTAAAGAGCCACCTCCGGATGCACACGGGCGAGAAGCCGTACAGCTGCACAATCTGCGGACAGCGCTTCTCGCAAAGCTATCACATGAAGTCTCACGAGCAAACGCAGCATGGCATGGATAAATCGCAGCAAGAGATGGATTGATCGTATCTCGCATAAACTACATGGCTTATCGAGGTGCTCAAAATGTATGAAATGTTATAAAGCTGATTTAGTTTGTAGGAAATCGCTGAAAACTTTGAAAACTAATTACACACGCAACTGGTAACGTGTCTTTTAGATGTATACATGTTTTGTCAGTCCACTGCTGGATGAGGGTGTTACTTGACGGTATTCACCACGCTGGTCAGTGCGGGTTGGTGAAGGTGTAGAGCATAGACATGGGAGCATAGTATGGCACACGAATGGACTTTCCGGCCTTTAGTACCTGTTTTACACATGGTGGTTACCCATCCTAGTACTATCCAGGCTCAACTCTGCTTAGTTTTAGAGGTATGCCAGGACAAGGCACATTTTGGGTCATTTGGTCATAAGGATGTTAATAAGAAAGTGCTTTTCCAAGGAAATGTTTGGTCGCACTACTGTTTTGCCTTTCCCCTCGACACTTTAACACCCTCATAAAACTATCAAAGCAATCCCGCTATACCCCTAGCCTCCATGTGTACTTGCTTGGTTTCAATGACAATGTTTACACGTACAGGTACAACGTGGCATATCCATCTCGCTTAGCACTCAGGTATAGGCAGATAATTTGAAAATGTCAGGTATGTGAACATCTAGAAATATTTACAGTTAACACCATACACATTTAGGTTCCTGGACAAAATGAGGTGCAAACTGCCTTACACATGGGAAAATGCTTAGAAGTGATGAAGAATACAATACTCTATGGTATACAAAATAAGACAAGGTGGCTCCAAATGTTGAAAATAGCTAAACTCCAAGGGGTTCTAAACAAGGAGTATTACTCCTTTATCCATCCGGGCAAAGAGTGAATGTTGACCGTTTCTGTTCTAACACTGTCCAGTCAGTCGATGGTCATAAGAGACTCGTGGGTTTGTCAGATCGGTCGTGACATCGGCCTAATCGTGCAGACAGCCTTTCTACAATACTGGTTGCCGCAACAGTCCTTCATCGCTTACTCGTCCCTGATGATGGTGATGATGTGAAGTAACTGGACGGTAACTTACACTTAATGGCTTCTCAATGATTAAAGCAGTCATTGAATTTTTGTGTACATGATTTCTGCCATGTTAACCAATGTTTGGACATGTATTATTTTTGCTGCCTCTGTCATCAGGGCATCGCTTGCTTTTTCTGTAGCCGTGATAGTCATGGCCGATGCCATTTTCTCGGAACTGGGTATGGGCGGTTGATTGGTCAGGGTGGATATGTGAAGGTCAGGCATGTGATGTACTGTATACAGATCCTATTGTAGGCAGGGCTCTGTGTGTAAATAAAGAATTGTGTGAACAGTATCAGTGGTCACTTTTTGTTATTTTGACGATTGTTTAACAAGGAAAGCGTCTACCGAGTCTAAAAAGTTCCAAGACGGTCCGGCTAGGTTTTCACAGTAGAGTGCGACAATTGGTATATTCCCCAATTAAGTAACTGTTTTGTAAGTAATTGTTTCAAGTTTGACAATTCATTATTTTCTTGCTGAAAAGTATAACATTGACATTCAAATATGTTTTCTGAGAATTGGATTGGGATATTTACTTTTGGCGACATCCAAGGTCCACAAAATTAAATGCCCCCGGTTTTATTGTGAATAATACATGTATGTACAATTAATGTTTACATTGGGGATAATTTGTCCCAATTTTTTTTACCATGGTACAGCGTGATGTATGTAGACCACGCTGGTGGCCAAAGCTACGAGTTGGGGCCCCCCTTGACAACCACCATAATAAAACATGCATTTAGATAATTATTTACCTGCTGTACATTTCCACGTGATGAATCACTTTGTTGAACTATCATTTGTGGCCAGGCCACTTTTGAAAAATGATTTAATAACTCAGTGGGCCTTACCTGGTAATATAAAAATTGTTCAGTTTTATTTGTATATTTTAAAAAGTGATTTCTTTATCTTTCCTATACTTTGCACTCCTTTCGTCTTTTGTATTGTTATTGTGACGTTATTACCGGCCCCTATTGTGAAAAAGAGCTTTATAACTCGTCTAATTGCTCCAGTATAAATATTCTGATTCTGAATTGGGGGTAACAAGACATCTAGACCACGCTGTAATTGAGGAGATATCTCCTTTGAATGGCCGATGTTGATGTCGAGCAGGGGTGGGGAACCTTTTTTTCTGCCAAGGGCCATTTGGATAATTATAACATCATTCGCGGGCCATACAAAATTATCAACTTAAAAAAAATAGCCTTTAATATTTGGTCAAACATTTAATTAACTCGCCCCTAATGTGATGGCTGGAACTGCTTCTCTTTGGTGAGGCTTGTGATGATGTTAGCTGGTATTGATGATGTTGCTACTCGCAACTGCTTTTCCAGGTTTTGCTCCTAGATTTATTGAATTTCGAGTCCCGCCTGCGGTTGCCTTGGCAGGGCCACACCAAATGATTTTGCGGGCCTCATACGGCCCGCGGGCCGGCCGTTCCCCACCCCTGATGTAGAGCAACAGACAGATGCACATTAACATTGAGGTGGTGGGCTCAGATAATTGCCGCAGGAATATCGGAGTGGTGCATCCCTGTGGTGACGCCTCCTTTTTCGTATTTGTCAATCGGTCATTGAGTAGTTACATGTTAAAATTAAACTAAATTATGTTTATTTTACCAGGTAAGACCCATTGAATTACATAGCTCTTTTTTAGAATCAATCTGGCGACAAATGATAGCTCAACAAAATAAGGAAAAAACGGAGGTCCCAGAGGAGAACATGCAAACTCCGAATATATTTTTCTATTGCCTATTCAATTCTGGTTTTAAATCAACCTGACACACAAAAATATGACGTTTTAGAGAATGAAATTGAGGAGTCACAAGACATCTAGACGACGCTGTACATCGGATTCCCGGTCGTGAGTTTAGCTGCCCGTGGTCCCCAACTCGGTTATGCGCGGTTGAAGAAGCTGCAGGTGGTGAACAGTTCCAACATTGAGCTGCGACCAGATTCAATGTTCTTGGTTGCACAATTTAAGGACATTTAACGTTCACCGTTGTTACGTTACGTTTGAGACAGCTTTTGCCAAGTTAGACTGATTGCTGCCTTAAAAGGGCCACTTAAGCCGCTACGGTTTTATTGCCGAGCTAGCGAATGGGCGATGAGTTGGGAGTCATGTTCTGTATTTGCATCACAATGAAAGCACAGAAGTTTGGTACCGTGTTCATGAATCTGGGATGGAGCGAATTCTCTTCGTTATAGGACGCAGCCTGTCCTTTGAAGCAACGATTGTTATAATCCGGTAGCCGTGTGTACCGTGTGCACAGATTGGTGTAACCAATTATGAAATCATCATCGACATTACAAACTTATTGACACACGTTTGTTGGGGGGCTGCGACTGACATACCGGTGCGCCTTATAATCCGGAGAATGCTGCAATTCCACGACAGTTTAAAAAAAAAAACCCAGACTTTGGGTTTCAATAAAAGGTTTTAAACCTCCAGATCTGGCATCACCACAGCACCGCCAGACGCACGTGGTGGCTGTTCCCTCGCTAACCCGGTTATACACCCCCCCCCCCCCAGTTCTTGATCGGTAACAAATATCCGAACCGCTTCTTCTTGATCGATTTGGTACTCCTCGGTGCAGTGCGTAAACGACAGCACCGAGGGAGACAAAGGCGGCCGGGCCGCTGTGCTGGCCACTCCACGCACCCTCGTGTGTCGTGGCCGGGGCCCTCGGACTGTCTGCTGAGGCTGCACGGGAGAGGAGGAGGAGTGGTGGGGGGAGAGGGCTTCTTTGTTTTCGTTTCTTTAGAACGTGACGAAGGAAGTTGTTGCGGTGTCTGAGCCTGGCGTGGATTGTACTTCTCGTCATCATCAATCATCTTGGGGCCGATACAGTGAGTACTCATTTGTGAAAAAGTCAAACGTTGATTGGCTCCTCGTCACGTGGAATGTGAAATTGCCACGACCGTCCGGGGAGATGCTGAATCTCCCGCATGTCCCTTTGCTTGATGGGACCGTCAGACGTCTCGATTGTGACTGGATTCTCAACCCTGCGGTGATGATGAGCGGTGGCGCATTGGTTAGCGCAACGCGCGAATGAAATACTTACAACCTGAGTTCGATACCCGGCCACGGCTAACATCAGTGGGCAGTTATAAAGGTACCGTATAGGAAAGAAGTCTGCAGTTTCAATTTTTTTCCATAGCGCCTCCGATTAGCACGGCTGGCTGCGGTACGGTGTGAAATAAGTTCAGCATCCATAAAATCGGCTTTATTATTTTGTCGTATGCTATTGGTCCCTTTTGCAGTTTTAAGGCCTACCATATCTCACAAACTGACATGTGCATTACAGTGTTGTAGGTAGCCTATGGCAAAATCACCCAGGATTTGGGTGGCCAGCACAACGCAGGGCCGCCTTTGTCCCCAAGTAGCGATGCTTACACACCGCACCAGGTGCTCATTTGATGCAGAGTTGACCTAGGCAGAGGCCCATGACCGGTTCAGATGATGGTCACCGCTGTTGGCCGTGAGCGAGAATCCAACTCGGGTCACGGCCGGGTTCGCAGGGCGGCGCGCTAACTGCTGCGCCACCGCTCACCCAACCATGTTTGGCAGACTCTGTAGGCTGCAGGGCAACTTTTTAAGCAGCAGAGGGCAGTGCGGCATTGCAAAGGGTGGTCCAGATGTCTTGACCATTTAATCCTCTTAAACGTATTTTTTAAAGTAAGGTTTATTTAAAACAGAAATGAACATGCAAAGGGGGGAAAATATTAGTGGGCAATTGATTGGGGGTCACAGGACATCTCTACGACCCTGTACAATATTTCGATAATCAAGCATTAATGCTCTCTCACCTTCAGCAATCCACACTGAGACCAGTGTGGTGAAGTATGGGCAAACAAACCCCCATGAGCGACACGGCATGAGGAGGCCTTCCAGCATTAGATTAACTCGTAAACATACCCCATTCAAAATTAACATGTCCCTTCTACTCATCCCCCCATCAGGATGGCGTGTGCAGTGGCCACTCCGGTGCTGGAGCCGAGCGGGGACTTCCCGGCGTGGCTGGAGGCGCAGGGCGTGAACCAGGAGGTGACCCAGGCCATGGACTCGGAGCTAGGCATCCGGGACTACGGGGTCCTGCGCGCCTGCGTCAGGGACGGCCTCGTGCGGGCCGAGCTGCTGGCCACGGCGCGCGACCGCCTGCCCTTCGGCTTCTACGCCGTGCTGCGGCAGGTGGTGAAGGACCTGCAGGGCGCCGAGCGCCTTGACGCTGGGACGCCGCATTGGGATGCCGCCGCCGCTGCTGCCACCGATTCCACCTCCTCCCCCGGCGACGTGACGCTGAGAGGCCTGGTGGACGTGCTGCTCGCGCTTTTCAACGGCTTGAGCCGGGAATTACAAATGTCTGTACAGAGACTGGATGACATGGAGCATCAGAAACATGCCGTGGCATCTCCTTTATCAACAACTGCTGCCACTTCTGAAGATGCAACAGCACAAATGCATTCTTGCATAGCAAGCGGTAATGAATGTGAACTTATAAATCAATGTTGCATTTTTTGCGATTGTTTCACAGAGGAATGGAGATGATGTTGTTGATCATGTGAGGAAAATTGGGACGGTGGGTTGGAACCGAGGTGTTGTGGTGTCTTCTCTTACGCTCCCCTCTGTCTCTTCATATTCTCTTTGGGTTGGACGCCTTCCATTTTCTTCCTCTTTTCATTTCATCGTGGTCCCGTCTGTAGAGCATTGCAATGTTCGTATTCTCCAGTAAAATCTTCTTGTTGTGCAGTATTCCCTCGTTATTCACGAACTTGCTATCCGCAAATTTGGCAATCCGCGAATCACATCTAGAACGCTACACGTCTGCATCGAGAGAGCAAGAGAAGTAAAGTGATGAGATAAAGTGATGAGAGAGGAAGCTTATTTACATATTTATTCAAGGCGAATATCATCCGCGAAGTTTGATATTCATGAACATATCCAGAGTGTATATCTTTTGAATAACGAGGGAATATTGGACTTTAGTAAATTAACCCTTTCCCATTCCGAGACATCTGCAAATTTCAGGGTGGGTCCCGTTCACCGCTGAATTTCGGAACACGTAAGCGGTTAGCGTTAATTTTATTTGGAGAGCCATAACGCTGCTGTTTTTAAAGACGTTGCACTCACCACATAAAACTATAGCGACACGACTGCACTCTATGATAGGTGGTGCCAAACTATGCCACATCACCTTCGATGGGCCCTCACTTTGTTTGAAACGGGAATTACCATGATGAGATCCTGACCGGGATTGGAATTTGCCGGATTTGTGGTCGTGATCTAGGTGCTCTCGTCACGTGAGCCTTCTTTACACAGCAAGTTGTATTGAACAGTACATTTTCTCCACATTAGAGGGATACATTTGACACATTTGCACTTTTGATTGTTCAAGTTCATCATCCTAATCATCAATAGCCAGATTCTATTCACTTGTAATAATGCATCCCTTACGTCATCTTCTTTCGCAGTCTTGCGATACCTTAATCCTTCTCTGCAGTGATAATCTGTACGGTAATATTCTATACTTTGGCTGCCAATATATCAAAAGTATCATACATTGGCCATCATCCCTTTAATCATGATGTGTCCTGGCCCAAGCCCACTTTATATAATGATGAATGTGACGTCTCTAATATGCATCCATTTCTTTCTCGTGCTATCTCTCTCTGTACGAGAATGCATTTCTCCACACTTTTATCTACTTTTCATATTTTAATCTTGATTTGAAGCTTTCGTGACTGCATGAATTGATCATCAGGTGATGATGGACGCTTGTGTTGCGCCCAAAACGTCGTGATTTATTTTATTTTATACCTACGTGACTTTACCGAAAGAACTAAAGAGTATTTTCAGTTTTTGTTCCGTTTGCTTTGTTGCAGTCCATGTTTCCGACCCATGTCATACCACACAATATGCACTAATTGAAAACTTTCACCTTTTTGGCACATTGGTATGTTACTTTTCATGATCAAATCCATGTTCCAAAAGTATTCCAACCTTCCTCTTGCTTGCATCTTAATATCGTCATGTTGAACCTTGTTCACCTTCAGTAATTGCCATCCATATACATACTCTGTGTTCATCAGCTCCAATTTCTTCCTATTGTACAGAAAACGTGGTGTGCATGACTTTTGTCTTTCTCATATTTTAGTCCAACTTGGGTTTCATCTCCATCAGGTGATATGACTGTCATCGGCAAATATGAATCGGTTATGATATCTGTATTTACTTTCACCCCTTTCTTTCTCTGATCCAATTTTTGGAAAACATCTTTTAATGTCGCTGTGCTTATCTTTGTTTCAGGTTATGGGGCACGTAAATGACACTTGCAGGTCAACATTACTCATCATTTTGACTTGCAGTATATTTGGGATTACAGGTGAAGGGGAGATCCAATGTCAATTGAAGGTGTTTTTTTCTCAAATTTTTGTTTAAAAAAAAATGTATGCAATGCTTCTTAATCTGTTGTGGCTTTGTGTAGACGAGGCAGAAACGATTTCAGCTGCAATCAAAGAGGAGTCCGAACCCAAATTGACAGCAAGTCTTCGTAAAGCAGAGCTCTTTCAAGGTATGTTTTTTCTTTTCTACAATGAACACAACACCCCTGCTGCCATCCTTTCCGAGTTCTGCTTTTGCAATTTCTGAGTACAAATCACCAACCAAAAGTTGTATTCACGCTTGTGTCTGGACATCAGTCATATTCTCTTTATTTCTAGATGCTGTTGCTGATTTGAATCAATCTCTACTGCTTCCACAAGTACAGAAGCAAGGCTCAGTAGACCACTCTGCAAACGAATCACTTGGTAAGTGTGAATTACGTTCATATGTTTGAAAAAGAGGTGGTCTGCAATGGTAACTCAAGACTTTAAAAATGTACGTCGCAGAACTGAGGCCGCTCCTATTTCGGTCCTTTGCTTATGCCCCTGGTTACCTCTTCCACTAAAAGTATTCTACATCTCATGGATATGGTGTTCTATTTAAAAGGGTTCCTATTAAAAGTCTGGATTTATAATAGCAATGACAGTTATTTACCCAGGAAAGCCTCACCAAGTCTGGAAGATTTTGATCAGGCAAGTCCTGCATGTAGATGTTTGGCTGGTGCTATGAACGAGTATTTGGCTTCATGTGGGATGAAACCGGACGAACCCCATTACCCAGAGAAATGCCAAGCATTTTAGGGGGTTACACTCAAGCCTTACTCTCCCAGTGATTCACAGTGTCACGCCTATAACACCTGGTAAATTCTCGTGGTCGCCATTCAGGGCACAGACTGGCTAAGCTTCCAATCTAGGGTAATTTGGTCATATACAATGCATTTGGTAGTTTTGAATGCAGGCTCATTTAAATATCGCACTATTACGAAAATAAGTTTGCACATTTAATAAATTTCGTATGTACGAACAGCTCCAGTGCAAATTAAAACATTTGTATTATGTAATTTTACGTAAACGTTTTTGTCTGGACTAAATGCATTGCGCTGTTTTTTTTATGCTCCTGAAGGTAAACCTCACTTGGACATCCACCCCAAATTCATCATCCAGAACGTGACCTCACTTTCAAATTCCAAACCAAATCCCACAGACGCTCATCCGTGTCTGTGGCCAATGCAGGAAGCAAGTAGAACACTCAGCGAAGACACCGAGAACGGCTGTCTCTCGTTTAATCACGGCCAGATGCCCTCCGGTGAGGGCACGTCGTACGAGCTTAAATCGGCAATACCCAACCACCTAGAGACGCCTCGGTTGGAAACCTCTCAAGATAAGCCGCACAGCTGTGACGTGTGCGATCGTAGCTTCACTTGGCCCAGCGAGCTCACAATCCATCAGCACGAGCACGCGGGCGAACAATTGCACCACTGCAGGGTGTGCGGGCGCAGGTTCCTGAAGTCCAGCTACCTGAAGGTCCACTCGCGAACGCACACGGGTGAGAAGCCCTACTGCTGCCAGTTTTGCGGGCACAGATTTTCACGGTACGGAGTGCTGAAGAGCCACCTTCTGACGCACACCGGTGAGAAGCCGTACACCTGCAAGGTGTGCGGCCGCAAGTTCACGCAGCGCTCCAACATGAGGTCCCATGAACGGACGCAGCACGGCACGGGGGGATCATGAAAAGGCGTTGAGTGATGGGGTCCTGCACTGCCTAATTAATGCAGTGACTTTCAGCGCTGGGTTTTGAGGGGGCTCCCAAAAATGTATATTGTACTGTTATGTAACGGTTCAAATTAAATGCTGTAGCACTGTGATAAATTATCTCGGTAATTTGGTAATTAAAATTACAATGACTTTGTATTGATAGCAGTTATGTGCCGACATTAATATAGTATTGGACTTTTTTAATTAAGATTTAGTTTTACTATATATCACATAAAAAACAGAATGGAAGTAAACGTAGTAAATAAAGGTGTTGTGTTTGGCATCATAGGGCATGGGTAGTGGTGGTAAAACAACAGGAAAGAAGGAATTGAGTATGCAAAGAGAGGCCTCCAAAACTCTAGGTCCCCATCAAATCATATCTGGCCCTCATCAAATCCTATCTGGCCTTGGTCCCATGTACGTGGATTATTGTCTCAGAATGTACAGTGTGTCTTTGAAATAATGTGTACCAGGACTGCATTTAAATGGGGATATTTTAGAGGACTGACGAAATTTGGGAAAAAGTAAAAAATCACATTCCCAAAGCTTAAAAATCGAACAGCATGCAAAGCGATGCTAACTTGTTCACTGCGTAACCACGCTTAGGGGCCGCCCATAAAAGACGTCACGCACCTAGGGGGGTGGGGTCAGGCATTTGTGACAATGTGTGATGAGAGGAGGGGGGGAGAAATGAGACATGTAAAAATGCGCAACTTTAAATAAATATAGACAACACGTTCTACTTAATTAAAGAGACTTTTTATAAATGTTTTCTCCTACAACATCAGAGTGCAGTGCACTACAATGACAATAGTTTAAAGCGATTTGAAGCATGTTTTATATATTTAGGGGGGGGGGGGGCACAGCTTTGTGACGTCATATTTGAGGAGGGGTCTGACTTTTGTGACGCCGTGTGACGAAGGGGGGGGGTAAAAAATCGTCAAAAATCGCGTGACGTCATTTATGGACGGCCCCTTTAAAGAAATGTCACGTGCCAGGCGGTCCCATTTTAGTACTGTGATATTCGGGAGCATTTTATCGTGCTTTCCAGAATTGGCTTGTAATTTTCATTGTTTTTTGTACCTGGCATATTAGTGTATTTTTGTAATGTATAAAAACTATTTGGTCAAGCTTTTCAATGCATACACTTTTATTTGCACTCAAAAGTATAACATGAAAAAATTTGACCCCACAATTAACCTAATTTTACGTGCTCAATAAAAGTGGGTGGCTTGCATAAAGAAAATAAAACGTCGAACGGAATTTGTGATTTTGAAAATAAATGGGGGCGGGGGGGAATAAAATGTACGAGTATTAATAATACAATTTTAGTTAAAAACACGAATAGGACCACGATGGGCGGGACCTGGACCGTTTTTTATGAAATCTGTGTAGAAATGTTCAGCTCATTAGGCTTTGTAGATCCGAAGATATTAAGCCTCGAATATTCCAAAGAATATAAACAGACAACACGGCAAGTTAAATAAAAGTATGTAAAAAAAGGGCTATATTTTGTCGACCTGGCAACATGACACTTTGGTTTGAGAAAGCAGTGATAGCGGGGCACCCTACATCTGAATCGTCCCAGTGCAGAATATCAAGAACACACATTTTACAGACGTGCGTTTAGAGTCGGGGTTGGGATCAAAATACCAAGAGCCATTTCTTATGAAATCGATATTTCAAGAGCTCCGCATGCATTACAATACATACATACATGACGTCACGAAGCAGTCGATAAAGAGTCACATGCGGCTCCTGAGCCGCCGGTTGCAGACCCCTGGTTTAGGGGCCGTCCATAAATGACGTCACGCGATTGTTGACGATTTTTGACCCCCCCCTCCCCCGTCGTCACAAAAAGTCAGACCCCCCCCCTCAAATATGACGTCACAAAGCTCTGGCTTCCCCCCCCAAAAAATATATAAAACATGCTTCAAATCTCTTTAAACTATTGTCATTGTAGTGCGTATTTAATGTGGCGCTGCACTCTGATGTCGGAAATTTTTTTTTATCAAAAAGTCTATTTATTTAAGTAGAACGTGTTGTCTATATTTATTTTGATGTGACGTCACATTTCTCAAACCCCCCCCCCCCCCCCCCTTGTCACACATCGTCACAAATGTCTGACCTCCCCCCCCCTAGGTGCGTGACGTCATTTATGGACGGCCCCTTAGAGTATTTGACTACTGCTATAAATGTCCACATGATGAGTCGCTTGTTGAGCTATCGTTTGTGGCCAGGTCGCTTCTGAAAAGGAGCAACAGTAGCTCAGTGGGCCTTGCCTTCTAAAATACATTTTTTTGTTCATTTCAAAATCTATTCCATGGCAGATTAAGCTCTTTTACAGATTTGGACCTATGTATGACACTGGATGGAAGTGGAATCCGCTTGAAAGGTATAAACAGACTGGGGATGTTTCAATTACAGTACTTATTAATGCATTCAGATTTTTAGCAACTGCATGCTAAAAAAGCTGATTATTTGAAAGCCTCATTTTTTGTTTTTTTTTAATGTATTGGAATGTTCATCCTAACGAGGCTTGAGTTATTTTTATGTTATATTTGAGTGTGTGATTATAGCATTTGATGTTTACTTCGTTGCTTTCCAATGCATATATACTGTCGTGTTTTGTATGTGTTCGGCCAATTACGTGAGTAAATAGTAATGGAAAAACGTTGGGAGTATCTGTAAGTCATCATTTTGTTTCATAACAATATAATTTGCAGCCCGTTGTTAACCTTACTGCTGGATGAAGGCCTCACCACCGTGTCAACTTCCCTGCATTGTGGAATGGCTTCCTGTACGTGAATTATTCAAGGATGATAGTCGATCGATAAATTCGACTTACGGAACTTTCAGAGATACGAACAAACCTGGTCGGTATGTCCAGTTGCCTGTTCAGACCGAGAGTCGTAAGTTCAACCGCCGTGGAATAGATGGCGGTGGTGGCATCTACATCAACAGAACGTGAAGAACCAGTGGCATCTGCATCTACAGGAGATTATGCAACTTGTAAAGCCATTCTCCATGTTTAGTGTATATGCCGTACAACATGTTTGGAATCGACAGAAGTTAATTTGGACTTATGAACAAATCGACTTACGAACAGACCTCTGGAACCTAACTCGTTTGTATGTAGAGGAGTTCCTGTATATGTATTCATTCGCGATGATGTTTAAGCAGAGGCTAGTTATTCGTGGATTGTCTTGGAAAAGAGCAACTCCATGCTCTTTACTTTTTTCGGGATGGAGGAAATGTGCGGATAATCCCATGCATAATAGATTCACAGTGTTTCATCACGCGCGTCCCCGCTGATAAGAGTTCTAAAAAAAATCGCTTTTAACATTTCACTTGGGGCACTCTTGGTAATCGTGAAACTGCCCCTGACCTACTGCTGCTGAAACAAAGTAAGTTGTTACTTACATTGCCCGTGCATAATTTGTGTTTTTAGATGATTTACCTTCTTAAAAAACAATTTGTCCACGTCTCGCACCCCCCAGAAAGGCCACCTCGCACCCCCAGGGGGTGCGTGCACCCACAGGTTAAGAAGAGGCACTGATTTATGGTAATAAACGTATAGCTTAAAGCTTTAAATCGAAAAATAAACGTATAGTCAAATATATATTTATGAAAGAATATGAATAGGTTTTACCCTTTCTGGCAATAAAACAGGTGTTAAGATTCATAATAAAGGTTTTTGGGTTAGATCGCGTTATTTATAAATGTGTCGTAACCCTCCACCACCCGACACGGACAATCAGCAAAAAAGTGTCACGTTGACAAAAGACAAATAGTTCACTACTTTAGCCCACCGGTGTGTTGAAGAGTGAATCCACAACATTTACAGTTTTAGCACGACGTTTCGCTGGTAATTACAAATAGAAACATTTTGCAAGGAATCAAATGCTGCTTTAATCACACACTTTACTTGTGAACATGCAAACAAAACATGCTCTAATAATATTGTTATCCATTGCCCCTTCGCACGTGAAGGGCTCACAAGTGATATCATCCCATCTATCCCTCTACTTAAGGAACGAAACAGGAGGATTTCGCCACAAATCTGGCTGTCCGCCTGATAATGCTAGTTGTAATTACTGGTGAAACGTCGTACTCTGATTGTAAATGTTGTAGATTTGTTCTCCCAACACATCAGTGTGCTGTACTAGTAACACCTCTGTTTACGTGACAAACTTTACTAATCGGCTGCCTGGTGGTGGTGGTGGGTTTCACGACACATTTCTATTTACGCGATCTAACCCAAATAAACAACTATATTATGGATGATATTGGTCACGAAAGCCTCCTGCGTGTTAAACTGTCTTCGAAACCTATTGGTCTACACCAGAAACAGTCTTTAGGGGCCGTCCATAAATGACGTCACGCACCTGGGGGGGGGGGGTTAGACATTTGTGACGATGTGTGACGGGGGGGTTGAGAAATGTGACGTCACATCAAAATGCGCAACTTTAAATAAATATAGACAACACGTTCTACTTAATTTAGACTTTCTAATAAATGTTTTCTCCTACAACATCAGAGTGCAGCGCCACATTAAATACGCACTAAAATGACAATAGTTTAAAGCGATTTGAAGCATGTTTTCTTTTTTAGGGGGGGGGGCAGAGCTTTGCGACGTCATATTTGAGGGTGGGGGGTCTGACTTTTTGTGACGCCGTGTGACGATTGGGGGGGGGGGTCAAAAATCGGCCAAAATCGCGTGACGTCATTTATGGACGGCCCCTTATTTGTGGCCGAGTGTCAGACCCAGAGAACAACGCCAAAAGGCGAACAGTACAAATACAATGCCACCACGTGTCAGAGCATCTGTAGCTCGGCGTGAGCAGCCACACAACGGGATTCCTTTTTTTTGCCAATCAAATGCATATATTCTAGATTTAAAGCTTTCGTGACTGCTAGGATCCATACTCTTTGGTTCTATTGGGTAAAGTCACGTAGGTGTTATTTTATTTTCACCTACGTGACTTTACCCAATAGAACCAAAGAGTACAAATGCATATATTTAGCAATCAGCAACAGAGCGTTTAGTAGCCGCAGATGTGGCCCAAGGGACAATGATACATTTACCCCTCCCCCACCCCTCCCCCACCCCTCCCCCATCTCTCCCCACCTCTCCCCCCCACCTCTCTCTACCCCCCCACCCCTCCCCTCCCCCACCTCTCCCTCCCCCACCCCTCCCCTCCCCCACCCCCCCACCCCTCCCCTCCCCCACCTCCCCTCCCCCACCTCTCCCCCTCCCCTCCACCACCTCTCCCCCCCACCTCTCTCTACCCCACCCCTCCCCTCCCCCATCTCTCCCCCCACCTCTCCCCCCCACCTCTCTCTACCCCCCCACCCCTCCCCACCCCTCTCTACCCCCCACCCCTCTCTACCCCCCCACCCCTCCCCCTCCCCCACCTCTCCCCCCCACCCCTCCCCACCCCTCACCCCTCCCATCTCTCCCCACCTCTCTACCCCCCACCCCCACCTGCTTATTAAATCACCGCGGTCCCTTACGTCAGGAATTCTCCCTTTTGAGTAAACGCGAGCCGACCAAAATCTTCATCGCGCCTTTATTTTTTATTTTTTTTAAAGAAACGTGTTGATGGTTTATTTGCCTCGCATAAAGGGACTCGCGAGAGAATGTCCAAGTAACAATATGTTTCCTCGCAACATTTAATTTCCGCAGATTTTAAAAAAAAAATTAAAACCCCCCAGATATTAAAACCTCTCTAAAGTGTCATTCGACGTTTCGGGGTAAGCGCGCGCGCGTTCGTTTTGTTATTTGGCGCCAACGCCGCACGCGGCGGGTGGCTGCGCCTCTGTTAAAAGCGGTCGTGAACTTTACTGTTTAATAAGAGTCACGGACGTGTAACTAGTTTGTTTAATCCACTGCTAGATGACACCCCCCCCCCACAATCATCATATCAAAAATCGATATTTATACTGAAGGAATCCGATGAGCTATAAAGCTCTTTTGCGCAGACGGCCGATGCTCACGTAGAGCAACAACTGCAGTATATATTTTTGTTTTACATTGAGGCGGTTGAGGCAAAGTCATTTGAACCTTCGCCGCTAATGTTCACCGATAGTAATGCACAAACAATGTTTTTGTTTCATGTTTAAACCCACTGCATGGTTGTTTCGAACCATTTTCAACATACGGATTTCTATGGCGAGATGTTATCTCCGTCGCCCGGTACACAGGGGGTCATGGGTTTGATTCTGACCCTGACGCCTGTTGTATATTTGGAGTTTGCGTCTCTCTCTCGCTCTCCGTGGTCCTCCGGTTTATCCCCCCCCACTCATTTAGAATAGACATCACCACGCGTTTTAGAGTATTTGGCTGCGATACGTTTCCACATGGTGATAAGCCACTTGGAGCGATCATTTGTGGCCAGGTCGCTTCTGAAATAGAGCAATGTAGCTCAGTGGGCCTTTGTAAAATACAAAAAATATAGTTCAGTAAATAGTTTAGTTTATGTATAGTTATTAATCGTGTTTAACTCTTGCGATTTGAAATTGATCTTGGAGCAGACGGGCATGTTCATGGGACTAAAGCATAATGATGGTGTGTATGGTATTGTT
Source organism: Petromyzon marinus (assembly GCF_048934315.1). Classification (NCBI taxonomy): domain Eukaryota; kingdom Metazoa; phylum Chordata; class Hyperoartia; order Petromyzontiformes; family Petromyzontidae; genus Petromyzon; species Petromyzon marinus. Next base: position 13,855,315 of record NC_133667.1, on the reverse strand, counting down.
TATGTAGGCAGGGTGGTGGCATCGTTTGTTTAGCAAACCTGATTCTTTTGATGAGTCCCCCAAGATCGAAACCGGTTCAGAGTTTGCTTACTTAAACAAATGCTGCTCTTTGATATTGTTTCTATGATTTCTCCATGCATTTTCCTTCAGGATGGCGTGCGCAGTGGCCACCCCGGTGCCGGAGCCTAGCGGGGACTTCCCGGCGTGGCTGGAGACGCAGGGCGTGAACGCGGAGGTGGCCCGGGCCATGGACTCCGAGCTGGGCATCCGGGACTACGGGGTCCTGCGCGCCTGCGTCGGGGACGGCCTCGTGCGGGCCGAGCTGCTGGCCACGGCACGCGACCGCCTGCCCTTCGGCTTCTACGCCGTGCTGCGGCAGGTGGTGAAGGCCCTGCGGGGCGCCGAGCACCACGACGCTGGGATTCCGCGCTGGGACGCCGCCGCTTCTTTTCCCGGCGACGTGGCCCTGGGAGGCCTGGTGGAGGTGCTGCTTGCGCTGTTCAGCGGCTTGAGCCGGGAGCTGCTGCTGTCCGTGCAGAGGCTGGATGAAATGGACAATCCCAAATATGTAATGGCTTCTTCATTGCCAAGTGCTCCCAGACCTGAAGATGGGACACTGGAATTTGACCATGGTAATAAAAGCATCATCATATCAAAAATATTTTAACTTATTCTCCAAAGATTGCATTGCATGCTCTCTAACAGCACAACTTAACTATTACCAGGTGATGAGTTAACGTTTTTTGAGACATGTACGATATGATGGATACAACTAAATTGTTACAAACGTGTATTATACTCACGAATAGGATGAACAAGTATAACTAAACAATTTGGTGGCCTTCATTTATTTACTGCTGAATGAAGGTCTCTCACAGGAATTGTTTATCATGGTAGTCTCGAGCCACACAGCTGCACTTTGTCATCCCCCGCCTATCTCTGCCAAACTCCCTTTTCTCACACTACTTCCCTTCACGCACTCGCCGTTCCAGCAACCAACACTTTTTATCAAAACCCCTCGTCAACCTTAATCGGTGGGGGGAGGCATCTATTTTTTTTCCTTTGCTGCTCCCAATGTCTGGAACTCCCTTTCCCCAGCGTTCCGTGCTGTCAACTCCCCCGCCTCTGTTTAAGTCGAGACTTAAGACTTGAATTTTATCCTCATCTTACGACTGACTTACCTGTCTGTAATTTTGTATTCTTATTCTGTGATGCTCCATTGGCAGTGGCGCACAAGCACTATAACACAAGACTCGACACATTTGTGAATAACACTGCCTCAAACGGAAAACTATATAATAGGTCATATTTCAGGCAACTACCATTATTTATGTGATGTGAAGGAGGGTCATTGCCTGAAACGTTATGATTGTATATGCTATGACCAAGGACGATTGCCCAAAATTTCGCCTATTATATACTTTTCCTGCTTTGAAATTTCAGTACAAGGGACATCCATGGCTAAAAATGCAATCCTGATTTAAAATGTTTATCAGGAAGTTATACATGATGAGTAGCATATTGCAGTGGTTTCATATGTTATTATGTTGTGGCTTTTAAATTTGTGCAGATGAGCCAGACCTAAGATCATTTCCAGCCATGGATGAAACCAAACCCAACAATTCAGTGGTGCAGATTAAAATGGAGCCTTTGGAAGGTAGATTACAGATTTCTATGATTCTACAAATGCTCGGCACATTTGTCATGTGTAGTGAATTTGGATGTCTTGTTGCACTGTTTGCAAACGAATATAGGATGCTTATGAATATTTACTCTGATGGTATTTATGTCCTGCCTTTGTCCGAAGCATCTGGAATTCACACAATTGTGCCAAATTTATTAAGCGAAGTAGGGATGATTGTAAGAATCTTAGAGTAAAAATGACATCCATGGCTTCATGGAGAATTATTGTCTCAAACTGTCTCTCGTGAAACTTAACATGTTGAGTATATGCAGAAGTTTTTACATATGGCATTATTGTGGCTTTGAATTTGTGCAGATGAGCGAGAAGAGAGATTGACTCCAACCATGGATGACACCAAACCCAACATTGCAGTGGTACAAATTAAAACGGAGCTTCTGGAAGGTAGAGTACAGATGTTCAATGGATTCCATGAAGGCCTCAACTTGATGCGCGTGTTGTTTGACATATGTCACCACCCTAGTCAGTGTAGGTTGGTGAAGGGGGGGGGGTTGGCCCACGATCGGTTCAGATATCACTGGCCTTTTTATGTTATCTGTGGCCAATAATCGATCTCAGGTTGTCGAATTTTCTGGCGCGGTTGTCTCAACCATTGCGCCACAGGGTTTTAGAATAGCACGATACATTGTTTTGACAGGTTTTATATTTGCCACGTAACTGAGCTAGTGCTGTTTTTCTGCAGAAGGTGAATGTCTCTTGAATGGCTGTCCTGAGCTCATCGTCCAGAAAGCGAAGACTCCACCAGATTTGAGAACAAACCTTGCTCGCACAGCCGCCGCCCACCCGTTTGCGTGGCCACAACCGAACGGTATTATAACGGATGGTGAGGAAATGGCTGCAATACCTTCCTTCCAAACACTAATGCTGCAAAAAGAATAAAATGCATGCGCAACTTAACGATGATCCACGTTTTCAGCCGTTTATCAAGCAGTTTTTCCTAATTCCTGCCTTGATAGTGCAGGTCTTCTGTTAAAAAGGACATCCGTGGGTACAAGCAAATTTCTGGTTTTAACTTGTTATGTCATGAAACTACGTGTTGGGTGTATGCAATGGTTGTATGTATGATGTTGTGGATTTGAATTGTGCAGGTGAGCCAGGAGAGAGGACATCACCAACAATGGACGACACCATACCTAACCTTGCAGCCGTACACATTGAAATGGAGCCTTTGGATGGTACAGTGCAACTTTTCCATGATTCCATTAAACCCTCAACATGACGTGGGGGTTGATATATTATATTACCCTGGTCAGTGTGGGTTGATGAAATGGGTTGACGTGGGATCAGTTCAGATAGCGCCCACCTTTTATGTTAGCTGTGGTGAAAAATCAAACTGAGATTGACGGATTTATCGTGCACTTGCCTCAATCACATCACTGCTGGGTTTTAGATTATATTTATACGTTACTACAGATGTTATATTTACCATGTGATGGTAAACTGGTGCGGTTTTTCTGCTTCAGATGAATGTCACGTGGACGGCCGCCCTGAGATCATCCATAGGGCGACATCACCAGATTTTAAACGAAATTTTGTGCACACAGCTGCCGCCCACCCATATGCGTGGCCAAAACCTGAAGCTGTTGAAATGCACGGCGAAGAAATCGCTGTCATTCCTTCTTCCCAAACACTGACGCAGCAACAGCAACTTGCATTTTCTCAGAGGGAGACAATTGTGAACGCTGTCTCAACGAACAACAGTGCGATGTCTTCCGTCCTCGAGGATGAGACGTTCAAGTTTAATCTCAAAGCGACTCAGCCAGAGGTTGCAGCTGAAAAGCGTCACCGGTGCGAACTGTGCGGCAAGACCTACTCGCTGGCGTTCAACTTGAAGCGCCACACGTACGTACACACGGGCGCGTGGCCCTGCCGCTGCAAGGTGTGCGGGCACGGCGTGTTGCGCGCCAGCGACCTAAAGGAGCACATGCGCGTGCACACGGGCGAGCGGCCTTTCTGCTGCAACGCGTGCGGGCAGTGCTTCACGCGAGCCTGGCACCTGAGGTCTCACGAGCGCACGCACACAGGCGAGAAGCCGCACCGCTGTGGCTTGTGCGGCAAGGAGTTCACGCGATCCAACGGGCTGCGGTTGCACCAACGCAAGCATGCGGGCGACAAGAAGTAGGGTGGCGGAGATGGGTAGGGCAACGCGTGCTTTTCCGAGCCGACGTCCGTGATCGACGACGATGCGGCGTTTTTAACGTTTTTAAAGAGGAGCGTTCGTTTTAACCAAGATGAGAACCAATCCCTGGGACGAGGCCATTCATGTTGGAATGCTTGTCTCTTATTTTTAAGAGGTGGTTCCTTTTGAGACATGGGACATCGGAAAGGTAACCAAAAGACGTCCGAAGATTTGGAAAGAGTGAGAAGGGTTTTGGCTTGATGGGTTCAAACTTGGTTACAAATAAATGCCATTTTTTATTACATGTAGCCATGGTACACAATCGCAATATTATGACGACATTCGTAGCCACTTTTTTTTTCAATGCCTTACGCAAACGTATCTAAATATCATCAAAGCATCACTGACTGGTACATGAATCATGTAGAATTTTCACAAGTTGTTTTATGGTATTGTGCTCTGAAAAATGTTAGTTCATCATCATCGTCGTCAGTCATGATCGTATAGTTTATACAGATCATCGAATTGTACAAAATTATTGTGAAGTGTTTTGGTTATAATTGCAGTTGCAGAATAAAATTACACTTAAGTATATCGACCTTTCTGGACCAGTGGTTTTTGTTTCAATAAGGCCAAAACCAATGGTTGGTTATGACTTAAAGTTGTCAAACAAATGCTTGTTGTGGTGGCTGTGATGGTGGTGGCTGCTGTGATTGTGTTTGGCGGTTGGGTTGGTGGTGGTGATGTGGTAGTAATAGCTGCAGAGAAGGTACAATTTAAAATGAAGATTTGAGAATTAACTTAAATTGGGAAACTCACACTCGTAATTCGATCAATATTTTGATATACAGTCGGTTTCCTTTGAAACCATCTCTTAATGGTATTTACAGTATACTGTACCGTAATGTGCAGTACCAGATTGAAACATGCGTTTATATTATTTGGTTGCTGTACATTTCCACGTGACATGCCATTTTGTTGAGCTATCATTTATGAACAGGACGCTTCTAAAATATAAGTTAATAGCTCAGTGGGCTTTACCTGGTAAGATAAACAAATATATAGTTACATTTTATTTGAATATATATTTTTAAGTGATGTGTTTACCTTTCCTATACTTTGCACTCCTATCGGGTTTTTGTATTGTTGTAACGTTTTGACCTGCCCCTACTGGACATCTGTGAAAAAAGAGCTTCATAGCCCATCGGATTTCTCCAATATAAATAAATTTTCTAGAGTTTGCATGCTCTCCCCGTGGTTCGCGTGGATTTTTCTCTGGGACCTCCGGTTTTTCCCTCCACATTTAGAATCAACATCTCTCGTTTAGAGTTATTTGGCTGCTGATATAAATTTCCACACGATCAACCACTTTGTCGAGCTATCATTCGTGTTAGCAAGGTCGCTTCTGCATGCCTGTCAACCCGTACGGTTTACCCGTATTCTTGTACAGGGAAACTGAGTTTTCAGGTCCACACGGCGTACAACCGTTTCAATACGGGCAAAAAAAATCTATTTAATAACATCGTTTCGTCTATTTGTGTTTCTCCCTTGTGATGGGACTTTCTAGGATGAACGTTGAGATTTAGAAGGGGCACGGGGTGACCAATAGGGTCTTAATTGGTCTGTAATAAGTAAGCGCACTGACGAGTGGGTTGACAGGTATAGTATAGTGTATAATGTAGTGTATTGTATAGGATGACCGTTGAGATTTTCAGGGCACGGGGTGACCAATAAGGTCTGAATTGATCTGTAATAATCAGGTAGGCACCGATAAGGTGTTGACAGGGTATGCTTCTGAAAAAAACAGCTCCATATAGCTCAGTGGGGGAGCCTTAATACCTGGAAAAATAAAAATTATTCTATGGAATCGCCAGCGCCATCGATTCATTTGTACTGAAATCGAATTGGAATCGATACCCAGCTGGTTGACTTACGTGGGTAGCGTGAGGTTTACTGTACCGTTTACAGTAGGGTAACAACCAGCATCTTTTGCGTTATCACAGCTCACGGCTGACTTTTTTCCCTCCCCCCGTGTGCCTCTGATAACTCCGACAATAACCGTAAACGCAGTAGAGAATTCCCCGGTGGGTTAAGGTAATGCAGGGGTGGGGAACGTCCGGCCCGCGGGCCGTATGAAGCCCACGAAATAATTTGGGTCTCTGGCCCTGCCAAGGCAACCGCAGGCGGGACTCGAAATTCAACAACTTCTAGGAGAGCAAACCTGGGAAAGCAGTTTCGAGTAGCAACATCATCAATACCAGCTAACATCAATACCGGCTAACATCATCAATACCGGCTAACAACATCAATACCGGCTAACCTCAATACCAGCTAACATCATCAATACCAGCTAACATCAATATCAGCTAACATCAATACCAGCTAACATCAATACCAGCTAACATCATCAATATCAGCTAACATCAATACCAGCTAACATCATCAATACCAGCTAACATCATCAATACCAGCTAACATCAATACCGGCTAACATCATCAACACCGGCTAACATCAATACCGGCTAACATCATCAATACCAGCTAACATCATCAATACCAGCTAACATCATCAATACCAGCTAACATCACCACACGCCTCGCCAAAGAGAAGCGGTTCCAGCCGTCGCATTAGGGGTGAGTTCATTCAATGTTTGACCAAATATAACGGGATAATTTTGAAGTTGATAATTTTGTAATGGCCCGCGAATGATGTTATATAAATGTCGAAATGGCCCTTGGCAGAAAAAAAGGTTCCCCATCCCTCTTAACTACATTAGAAATAGTGATTATTAACTACGTTATACTAGCGGCTGTTCTGCATTGTAAGAGGTGGGGATGCGATAGAACCTGCAATAGCCCAGCTCGACTGCAATACTGTAGAAGAATCGAAACGGTGTGTACAATGCTGCTGTCACTAACACGACTGTAGCGGCTATAAAACATTGTGTGTTGAACTTCTTTCGCGCCGTACGTAGCCAACCGCGTTAATCGGAGGTGCAGCGTTGAGTCCATGAGCGTTGTTTGTCCCAGGGCAGTCTGTTATGTTGAAGGAATAACTGGGACAATATGTTTTAGGATGAGAGCATGATGACGACGATGAGAGGGCGGGAAAGGAGCTTCATAACTTCGATATTTCTCAAGAATAAACAGATTCCGATCAATAAAATATTCCGAAGAGAGAAGGAAGGGAGCGAGCAGAAGTGAGCTGGACGAAGCGACGTTTGTTTTCGGAGGAGGCGGGGAGAGTGCATTCAGAATGGGGGTGGCCACGCAGAAGTCACGTGATTTACGGGAGGCTTGAGCTGATTTAGATCGATTATTTTCGGTTCAATATGTGTTAATGTCTTGGCTGTTCAATACACTCACACTTGCCCATACAGTCACAATAGCTGCGTCGCGTGTTCACGTACGTGTAAGGCACAGTGTTATATGACAGGGACTCGGAGAGCAATTAGAAAGTTGGATGCAAAGCCGGATTAGGTACAATTATTTTTTTTTCCCTGACCGTGGTATAGATTTAAAAAGTCGAATTAAACACGGATCCTTTCCTTTTTAAAACGTGGAGTGACTCTATATCTCTGGCCTCTACGTGTGCTGTGAAAAAAGGGCCATTGCCCAAAACGTCGCCTGCTGTAAAACAAAACAAATTCGTTCACGCAGTGTTATTGACGAATGTCTGCAGTCTGTTTTTTTGTTATTTGTGCATGTGCACCACTGGCATTGCGGTACAGTTTCGCCCATTAACTTGTTTCATGTTTTTTAAAGGCCGTCGCTCAACGTTATCGGACGTCCGTCGCAGGCCCAAGGCGGCCAAGAGCTGTGGAAAGTATGCCCCATTGCGTGGCGTTGGGCTGTAGCAACAGCTCCAGGAAGGTCTTTGAGGACAAGGTCTCCTTCTTCAGGTTCCCGTACACGGACCCAGGCCTCTTGAGGCGCTGGTGCCTCAACATCGGCCGAAAGAACTGGTGGCCGAGCCGCTTCTCCCGCCTGTGCTCCGACCACTTCACGCCGGACTGCTTTGAGGCCAAGTTCTACGACGACAGGATCCGAGCCATCGACGAGAAGGACCCCGTCAAGCATCTGAGCTCCAAGACGCTCAAGAGGGGCTCCGTGCCCACGCTCTTCCTGAAAGCCCATGCCCGAGCTGTGGACCGCAGACACCAAGGGAGACCCTTGCGCGAGTGTGAGCCCTCAAAGGTGAACGGTGCCGGTCTGTTTGGATTTTAATGGGCAGAGTAGGGAGAGGTTCCCACCCTATACTCCAGTTGGCAGATGCTACCTTTCCCTTGCAGATGCGAAGAAAAAGAAGCAGGATTAGGCACTCATGTCCTGAGCCCCAACCCTAGCCATGAACCCCTGACCCCTCAACTCTTACCCCTAAACCATGAACCTTAAATCCTTATCCCTAAAACCTAATCCTCTATACCCTAACCTTGAACACTAAACCATATATTTAAACCCCTGAATTCTGAATCTTACCACTGACACTTCGAACATTACACCCTAACCCCAAAATTGTTAGCCCTTACTCTAAACTCTTAATCCTAATCCATAAGATGTATCTCATATCCCTAACCCCTTAAACCTACACAGTAACATAAGTAAGCGTCATTTCCGAATGTTTCATCACCGATCCCCAAGAAAGGGCTGTGATTGAATACAAATAAAATCTTTGTATACAAATTTGCATGGACAAAAGTGCCGTGAATGCTGTTTCTTTACAAATACAAGGCCAGTAGCTTGTGAAAATGTATAAACAAATTAATGCATTGTAAATGTTGTACAATTTATTTCTGCCCAGCCCATGAAAATGGCGTGCGCGGTCGCTGTACCATTGTTGGACACGACCGGAGATTTTGCGGCGTGGCTGGAGGCGCAGGGCGTGAACGCGGAGGTGGCCCGGGCCATGGACTCGGAGCTGGGCATCCGGGACTATGGGGTCCTGCGCGCCTGCGTCAGGGACGGCCTCGTGCGGGCCGAGCTGCTGTCCACGGCGCGCGACCGCCTGCCCTTCGGCTTCTACGCCGTGCTGCGGCAGGTGGTGAAGGCCCTGCAGGGCGCTGAGCACCACGATGCTGGGACGCCGCGCTGGGGCGACGACGCCACTGCTGTCTCCTCTGGCGACGTGACGCTGGGAGGACTGGTGGACGTGCTGCTTGCGCTGTTCAGCAGCTTGAGCCGAGATCTGCTGTTGTGTGCACAGAAGCTAAGAGCCATGGATGATCAACAAGATCCAGCAGATTCTCCTTCATCTGTAGGAGCTACAAGCCCCAAAGACATACCAGAAATGGATCAATGCAACGAAAATGGTATAAAATCCAATAAAAGAATGTTTTTTCAACTTTGATTTTCACATAAATAAATTATTCTAGCTTGCTTACATTCTCACATTATAGACTGCAAAAGTTTAAGACAAAATGCATGCCCTTAGCTAATCATGGTTAATATTTTAGTGTCTGCATGTTCTTGAGCATTTGGTTACCTTAAACTCGTGGTGGAAGTTCCAAGTTACTATGTTGAGAGAACATTTATCTGTACATGCTGGCTACTAATGACTTTCCACTGAGATGCATAGTAGTGCAAGTATGACTATAAAATATATTTCATGAGGTACAAACAGAATTCTGGTTGTTTCAAGACAATTTCGTGGAACTATACATGCTAAGCATATCCATTGCAAATACATATGTTGCTGTTGCTGCTGTTATGGCTTCTGATATGTATATAGATGGGCCTGAAGTGAGCTCGGCACCATCCATGGAAGACAGCAAAATCAATTTCACATCGGACCAGATTAAAATGGAACCCTTTGAAGGTATACATTTCATATGATTTAACAGCCACTCAATTTGACAAGGAGTTGGTTTGGTTGGTTCAACTAAGTTGCTAACAACTGGGTTAATAAATGGCGCCCAAATTACTTGTGTCTGCATGTCATTCGTTCACATTTGTCGTGTTATTTTCTAGAGTCCGTCGCCGAGTTTTCCAATGCTGTTCTACTTCCTCAACCATCAGAACGTGAGCCGGCAGAGCACACTTCAAGCGAGCCTCTCGGTAAGTGTGAGCCATAGGACAACTCAAACCAAGAAAACGTGTATATATATATATGCGGACGTGTACAAGCCTTTTGGTCAATCCACTGCTGGATGAGGGCCCTCCCAAAATGCGAGTCATGGGGATTTATTTGCTCATACCTCACCGTGCTGGTCAGTGCGGGTTGGTGAAGGTGGGGAGCATAGACATGGGAGGATATAAGTATGGTACAACAATAGATGTTGCTGTCCTGCCCTCTGCTGTCCATCACGTAGCCCTGTATGTTCTCACGTCTTTGGTCCCTGACTTCACCTGTCCACACTGACCAGCATGGTGAAGTATGGTCAAATAGCCCCCACAACCGACATGGCGTGGGGCGGCCCTCATCAGCCAGGAAGACGCAGCCACGGTACGTATCTACAATATACTTATTTTATGTTTTTGCTTGCAACTTTTAAGTTGAGAACATTTTAAACGAAAACTTTTAACAGGCGTACTGGTACTTTGTGCGATCCTCTGCTTGCTTACCCCAGCATTTCATTCGCTGAAGGGTCTCTGCCAACTTTAGCCTCTCGAGCCGGTGGGAATATTTATGTCTGATGGTGATTATGATCGCCTTGGTGTCGTGGACATGTGTCACTTGTCAAATAAAAAGCTTGCGTGCCAGACTTGTCATGAGTAACCCTTTTGCTTATTTAACAGGTATCCTGGTATAATACCATATTTATGATTAACAAATTAAATATTTATCATAATCTTGAAAAATAATTTTCATATAGTTTTTTTATAAACCATTGTATGTAGGCCTGCATTTATTATACTACACTCATATTCATTAGCATGTGAACAGTGCCCCGTTTGGAGGCCTTTAAAATAGATGAATTTGGAAGTATTATTTCCAGCTTAACCCAAATTTTGGCTTCGAGAGGTTTTCCTGTCCGTCACAGAGAGCGTTATAGACAGAGATATAGAGGAAAGTGTGGCAAACGATGTTCGCTTAAACATATTTTTATGTTTGGAATGATGTGTCTTCTGCTGAAGGTGAATGTCTTTTGGACGAATCGCCTGAGCTCATAATCTCCAACTTGACCACAATGCCAGATGCAAGAACAAATCTTACTTGTATAGCCGACACCCGCCCTTATCCATGGCCGTACCCATCTTTAGGTGAAACTAACAGTGAAAAAGACTCAGCTGCCACCATCTCTATCACCATTAACACTTCTCAGCCATTGACGCAGCAGCAACGCTTGTTTGCGTTGAGTGACCCAATCAGGAGATCGGTCTCGGCAAACCACAGCCAGAAGCCTTTTGCCGATGAGAGCGAGACGTACGGGTTTCAACTTGAGAAATCTGATCTAGAGAGGCCCCGGCTAGAGAGCACTGGAGAAAAGCCGTACCGCTGTGAGGTGTGCGGGCAGACTTACTCGCAGATTTGTGGCCTGAAGCGCCATCTGCGCATGCACACGGGCGAGAAACTCCACCGCTGCGAGGTGTGCGGGCGCGGATTCCCGCAGTCAAGCAGCCTGAAGGTCCACCTGCGCACGCACACGGGCGAGAAGCCGTTCCACTGCGACGTGTGCGGAATGCGCTTCTCACAGAAAAGTCACGTGAAGACCCACCAGCGCAAGCACATGGGGGACACGGTCTAACAGCGGTGTAACAGCGGCGCAACGCGTTCAACGGAATCTTTTGAGTGTCTTGCCTGGTCGATGAATTGCCTGGTACTTTTTCCATCCCGTGTCACCGATTCATTGTGCAGACTTATCATGCCCGTTCACCCGGGAATGGCTCACTGAGTCTCGATACTTTTTAAGGAGGGTCCTGCCAAGTTTTGACAGCAGCGGGTGGTGATGCTATGTGTAAACCCCATTGAGTATTTTGGAGAGAATTTGTAAGCATTGACATGTATTTTGGCTATTAATACCAGTTAGATTGTATGTTTTTTTAAGCTATGGGAGGAAACTGGTTAACCCAGAGGAAACCTATGCAGAACAGGGAGAGAACAAGCAAACCCCACACAGAAAAGCGCATGCGTTGGCACTCAAACCCAGTCGCTTCTTGTGAGGCACGACTCTCACCAGTACACCGTCCTGCTGCCAATTGTCTCCAATGTCACTTGGAGCTCTTGCCACGTAAAATCTGTAAATGTCATCCCTCTGCGCTCTTTGGTTCCATCGCATCAGCGGTATTATTTTGTATTTGCAATGTTTCCAGGTCCCTCAAAAAAGGCCGTTCAGCCTTTCTCTCCAATGCCGTGCGGAATTCAAGGCCCAGCCAGTGCAGGCAGCAATCCTTGATGATGAATGCGATGATTGGTCTGTAGACAGACCTTGTTGGCATGTCTTGGCATCTGTGACACACTATCGCTTGAAGAGAAGTTGCACGGTCACAATTCATGTTCAATTGACGTTTCTCTGAGGTCTGCTCACCAGAATGTTTACAACAATTAGGAGCACGATATGGAGTCCTAAGTGTTCAGTCATCTTGGAGCTGCTTGTTTGGGCCATTACATCTAGATGTTTATTGCGACGAAAATACGCAACAGGAGCATTTTTCTACGTTTCTTTTTTAACCTGTGGGTGACGTGTTCAATGCATTACGTCTCACCTTATGCCGTAGCTATCCATTTTGTAGGCGGTGCGACTGTACGGGGGCTTAGAGGCCGCCGGTGCCTCGGTGAAATTGGGCAAAGGGGATAAATTGGACAGGGGCCATAATTACGTTCCTTGCACACCAGGGCCAATGCCAATCCGGCTTACACTACTGCTCCCACCTTAATCACTCTTCTTTGCGTTTGCCGTTTAAGTGTGATTGTGAATAAACTTTTCAGTGGTGCTTCCCTTCAAGCGTTGTTATTACCTTTGCCACTCGGTTGATAGGTTTTAATTGTCAGTTAAGACTTAAGGAACGCCACATCTGACAAAGAGTGCATGGCAACAATTTGGTCACGATTGCCTGGGAAAGATCCATGTATGCGAAGAGCCCTTTTTTTCCAATTCACTCATGGATGGTCTTTCCCCACGCCATGCGGGTCACGGAGATTACCTGCACTTGACTTTGCTTCAGTGGTTCGTGAAGGTGGGGAGCAATTGAGATCGGAGCCTATAAGGTGCAGTACAGCAATACAGTAGTATATGTTGCTGCGATGGCCTCTATTGTCCCCAACGAAGCCTTGCTGGAGATGATATCAACTTGTTGGGCATGGTGGTCGTCCATCCAAGCACTATCCAGACTCGGCTCTTCTTCGCTTCCGAGATCTGATAAGATTGTGTGCGTTCCGGATAATTTTGAAAGATCTATACAGATGCACAAATCCAATCGTATATAGGGAACGTAGGAATTCATAAAACTGAAAAGGTCTCCAGTATTCGTGAGACCTCAACACTTGTGAAGAAGTTTGAGGCCCAATCAGAATCAGAAAGGGTTTTATTCGCCATGAAAGTTTGCACAGACAAGGAATTTACTTTGGCAGGAAGGCGCATACATTCAACATATAGGAATCTTAATATAAAGTAGCTATAAGATACAATCTAAAAATACAAATAGGGTAACAAGTGTAAATATGACAAGGTGTCATTTTGTAGATAAAATTTTAAAGTCAGTGTAAGCCCTTGGCCTTGTTGAAGAGGCCTTGTTGAAGAGGCCAGCAGCGGATGGGAAGAAACTGTTTTTGTGGCGTGAGGTTTTGGTCCTGATGGACCGCAACCTTCTGCCGGAGGGGAGTACCTGGAACAGAGAGTGTCCAGGGTGGGAGGAATCGGCCACAATCTTTATCACTCGCCTTATGGTCCTCGAGGGTTGGTAGATTGGAGGCAATCACCTCAGCAGTGTGGATGATAAGCTGCAGTCTGCTCTTGTCCTTGGCAGTGGCAGCAGCGTACCAGACGGTTATGGAGGAGGTAAGGATGGATTCAATGATTGCTGTATAAAAGTGCACCATCATTGTCTTTGGCAGGATGAATTTCTTCAGTTGCCGTAGGAAGTACATCCTCTGTTGAGCTCTCTTGGTGAAGGAGCTGATGTTCAGTTCCCACTTGAGGTCCCGGGAGAGAATAGTGCTCAGGAAGCGGAAGGACTCCACAGTTTTGACTGGGGAGTCACACGGTGATGGGGGTGAGTGGGGCTGTATTCTTCCTGAAGTCCACAACTATCTCAACTGTCAATATTTTATTTTTGATTGCAAATAAAGCTTTGTTATTACTGTCTTGATATATAAACAACACTGGACATCTCAGAAAACTACTGGACATGTGTGAAAAAGAGCTTCATAGCTTATCGGATTCCTCCGGGATAAATAAAGATTCCGATTCCGAATTACCTCAATTTGAGATACAGTGGTATAAACGTGCACGTGTTTTTTTTATATATAAGCGAAACTTTTAAACGCCGACAAGTCATGTGGTATATTCCGTGGCCCCTCCACAGTCAAATACGTAAGCTAGAGAATACGCAAAGACCTTATTCGGCGATGCTGCTGCGTTGGTAATGGTGCACATATAACGACCTCCTTTATAGCCTTATCTCACCAGCGTTTGTCTAGAGAACACATTCGTTGATCACAGTTTGGTCTGAATAGGAAATATATATATCATGTACTTCTACTATTGTAACGCGTTCCTATACCTACGCCTTCATCAACCCACATAGACCCAGCGTGGTGAAGTTATGGTCAAGTAACCCCGACGACCCGCTCGGTGTAGGGTGACCCTCATCCAGCAGTGGATTGACACTAGAGCTGAACGTGTTGTTACGTATGTATTCATGTTGTATTTCATGGGTCCCACATGACACCAGCCGCCAAGCTGTTATACTCTACAAACATTGATTCGCGAATTCCATAGATGTACAAAAGGAGAGGTGACTGCAGGTTCCTAAGTTCCAAAAGCAACATGAGAGTACAGCGTGCCCCAGTTGGCATCATCGGGAATATCTTCACCTTCCTGAACTGCCCACTGGATGCTTCTGGTCAAGCAAATATAAGTGTATGTTTCTTTAAATTAGCAACTTAACACCTGTTATATTGGCAGAAAGGGTAAAATAAATTAGTATATTTTGATGCTGGCAAGAAAGGTCCCATGATGTAGCTGCTCACCCAGAGCTATAAATGCCCTGATCGTGGCATTGTCTTTGTGCTGTTCGCCTTTTGGCGTCCTCTGGTTTTAACACTGTTTGAGATTAGGCTCTAAAGAAAGCTGTCTTTGGTGTGGACCAATCAGTTTCATAGACAATGCATATATTACCAGATCATGTATTTTTTTTGCATGTGAATGCAAAAAATATTCCTTGCAAAAAGTTTATGTTTGGTGTTTTAACATCTTAACACCTGTTTTATTGCCAGAAAGGGTCAAACCAATTGTTATATTTCTTTAAATTAGTTATCACACAAAGTGATATATTACATTGTTATAGATCATTATCATCACCGTCCATGCGCAGATAGCACATGAAGCAATTTGTTTCCACTTACCTCTGTCTTGTGCCAATATGCTCAAGTAATGGGCACATTTTTCTGGCACCAATCTCTTATGTCGTCGTGTTATTATAGATAGATAATATATGGCAAAATCACCCGGAGTTTGCCCGACTTTGAAGCTAAGCGTGTGGCCTGACCCTGGAGTGTTTTTGGATGGGCGAGCACCAACCACGCATGACACGTGGGTCTGTGTAGGCTTGCAGGACGAGCAGTAGGTGGCAGTTGCGACATTGTACTGTAGTTGTATGGTTCCCAATCCACTGACCAGCGTGGTGAAGTATGGTCATGACACCAGCGTGGTGAAGTATGGTCATGACTGTGTACGGCATTCCTGTGCCTCTTCGTTGAGCTATGATTTGTGACCAGGTCGCTTTTGGAAAATAAGTTAATGGCCTTTTGTCTGAAATGATGGGGGATGGTGTAGTTTTATTTGTGTCCGTTTGGGGTGATATTTGAACTTTTCCTGTACGTTGCAGTCGTCATTATTTTGTTTTGTATTGTAAGGATCTTGCCCCGGCTGGACAAAACGAAAACAAAAGAGTCGAGTAATAGAGCCTCCCTGGGCTGAGGTGCGTGGTGGGAGAGACCGCGGGAGCGTTAGGTGTCACTGGGGCGAGCCAAAATATGAGTACCGATTTTTTTGGGGAAGTCAGTACACACAGAAGTGGCCGTTTTAAAAATATATATATCTTGCTACCAATTTAAAGCTTTCGTGACTGCAGGGATTCATATTCTTGGTTCTTTCGGTAAAGTCACGTAGAAGAGAAATAATAGAAATAAAACAATATCTGATAAAAAATGAAACATAATATATTATGTTCATAATATAATATATAATGTTCATATTATATTATGTTTTTATTATTATAAAAATAAAAAAAGATATAATGTTTTATTTTTATTATTTTATTATTTCCCTTCTACGTGACTTTACCGAAAGAACCAAGAATACCTTGCTACCGTTATGGGAATGTGGCATCGTCGTTGCTGACTCAAGGCGACTTGGCCCGTGCTGTTGTGATACGATGTGGGGATTTCATGAGTCGGGACGTCTGACCGCTTGTCACGGATGTGCAGTCGTGCTGGGTCGTGATGATGCATTGCGGAAGAGATCTCCTGTCGCGTACAGGTTTGGGCCTTGCACATTTTTAGAGCGATGCAATTATTGTAAAATCATAAACCATGGGCCACAACCATAAAGCATTGGCCAAAAAAAATTCACTTGTTGGTGCCACCTTTAACCATAAAAGGAAATTATTAAATAACCTTATTTAAGAAGTATTTTACTGCATACTCCACTTTTACTATCCACACAGAAGCTCATATTACTAAATATTTCCGCCTCTAGTGGTAACGAATTCTGCTTTAGCTCATAGAATACGTATTAGGAATGTGATTTATATATTTTTTTAAATCTGAGACGCACCCCGCAAATAAAAAAACACAAGCTCTGAAAATATATGCAGACCATGTTTTTTTTGCACTCCTGTCATTTTTTGTATTGTTGTCTGGTTCTTGCCCCGGCTGGACAAAACGAAAACAAAAAGAGCTTTACAGCTCATCGGATTCCTCCTGCAGTCTAAATACATCACTCTTTTTAACATCACTAGCCCCGCCCACTACTTTATAACATCACTAGCCCCGCCCACTACTTTATAACATCACTATCCCCGCCCACTTCTTTATGACCTTTTGGGCTACACCCATTTCAAACCTTTTAAAACAGTCTTAAAGAAGGCAAAGTTGTGAATATGTGTGTCTGTTCAAAATGTGTAGCGTACTTCCCGACATGCAACAAACTGGAAATTTGCCATGCGGGTTACTTTCCAGACTGTGTACACCATGCAAAAATTATAAAAATACACTTTTTTTTTAGGGGGGGGGAGCTCAATAATACACATTTTTATTGCACGGCAAGTGAACTGTGACGTCAAATCTGTCACGTGACCCTCACATGTGTAAGCGTAACGCATTGTAGTGTAGTGGTTAGCGCGCCGCGCTACGAACCCGGCGACCCGAGTTCGATTCCCGCTCACGGCCACCACCGGTGACGATTATTTCAACCGCTCCTGGGCCTCCCCTAGGTCGACTCAGCCTCAAACGAGTAACTGCTGTGGTGTGTGAACATCGCCACTGGGGAGACAAAGGCGGCCGGGCGTGGTGGATCCAAGCCGGGTAGTACAGCTAGTACTGTAATAAAATAGTGTATTACTGTACTCTGGTACTTTAGTCAGCTGAACTCTACTCGGATCGCCGCGGTCCCTTCCGTCGAGGCAATGAACATTTTTGTGGTCAAATCGCCACGGGCCCTACTCCGGCTTCCGCTATCGGCTTTAGTTTAAAGCGACAGTAACAGCAACGTGAACAGCAACAACGTTAAGAAAAACAACATCAACAGCAGAAGCCAACAACAACAATAGTTCCTTTCACAAGATCAACGCGCTGAGCCAACAGCCATAATCACACCAGGCAAGAGCCTATCGTGACGGCGGTCTTCCTTCGTATGGCAGGAGGGAAAAGCGACTTTTGTTATTTAAAAGTGTTATAAACAGTAGTTGAATGCCAAGTATTTTTTTTTTATCAACCAATCCCGAGTGCCAGTAGGCAGCGGCAGACGCTGTGTGGATCGCAGCTGCACCGCCAAGATTGTTTCGGAATCTTTATTTAGGCTCGACGAATCCGACGAGCTGTGAAGCTCTTCTTCACAGATGTCCAGTGCGATTTGTTCCACGGATGATCCTGTTTAGCCAGTTTCCAGGCTGTTTGGGCGCCGCGGTGGCGAGATGTTAATTCCCTCTCCCGGTATACAGGAGGTCGTGGGTTCGATCCTGACGCCTGCTGTATATTTGGAGTTTGCGTGTCTCTCTTCCCGAGGTCGTGTGGATGTCTCCTAATCGTGGCCAGGTCCGCTTCTGAAAAAAAATCGCTCTATAGCTCAGTGGGTCTTAGTAAAAACAAAATTGAAAAGTTTAGCAGACAAAGATTCAAATGTTGAATCGTGACGATCGAATTGTCTGTTAGGTGAATTTTTACATATGCCTAATTATTAGGTTATTCAGTTTCCACAATTTCTCTGCACGTCCCACCAGGATATGGCGTGCGCGGTGGGCTCCCCACTGCCGGAGCCGAGCGGGGACTTCCCGGCGTGGCTGGAGGCGCAGGGCGTGAACCAGGAGGTGGCCCGGGCCATGGACTCTGAGCTGGGCATCCGGGACTACGGGGTCCTGCGCGCCTGCGTCGGGGACGGCCTCGTGCGGGCCGAGCTGCTGGCCACGGCGCGCGACCGCCTGCCCTTCGGCTTCTACGCCGTGCTGCGGCAGGTGGTGAAGGCCCTGCAGGGCGCCGAGCACCACGATGGTTCTGGGACGCCGCGCTGGGACGCCGCCGCCGCCTCCCCCGGCGACGTGACCCTGGGAGGCCTGGTGGACGTGCTGCTCGCGCTGTTCAGTGGCTTGAGCCGGGAGCTGCTGCTGTCCGTGCAGAGGCTGGGCGACGTTAATAATTGGCAGTCTGTCGTTGCAGCTCCTTTATCAACAGCTGCTGTCACATCCGAAGATGTGGAAGTGAAAATGGATCATGCGGAATATGGTAAAAAAGGGCTCATTGCAAAATTGACAATTTGTCTCCGACTTTTACGACTGAATTCTTTATCAAAAAAATATTTGCGAGTTTATTTCGCAAAAAACTATCTGGTTTCATCATGTCCTTGGTAGACGTACAGCATACATGTTTTGTGCGTGCAGTACATTTTATATATCTTGTTTTGACCTCTGATATGTGCAGTAACATCAGAAGACATCTCAACTCACAGCTTGGATGACAACGCAAACAGCCTCACAGAAGACCAAATTAAAATGGAACCCTCCGAAGGTAAAGTTTTACTCGATTCAACATTATGCACATGACTGGTGTTATTAACTGTAAAATTATCATTCACGGGTGTTTGTCAAACTACCATGGACATCATGTCAAACGCCACACGGTACAACCCAAAAACATCAGAACTATACTGCACAACTGCAAAAACCTAGATATTCGTATTAATTTTCAAGTGCAAGTTTAAGTTTTTTTCCCACAATCGCAGGAACCACATTGTGCGTACGTGTAAACAGTGAAAGTAAATGTGAAAATCTAATTCCGTATACTTAACATTCATCAAACTGGCGTGTTTTGCTGCTGAAGGTGAACAACATCTCTGCGTCGGTCTCCCTCAACTCGTCATCCAGAACGTGACCTCAATCTCCAATTCAGGAGGAGACCTCACGTGCGCGGCAAATGATGGACCCTACGCGCCGCAGCAGACAGCAGCTGAAACACACAGTGAAGAAGTTGCTGCTTCTGTTGACGGGGTTGACGAGGAAACGTCTCGATCACTTGCGCAGAGAGACACGACCAGGAGGAGGATGTCGGCAATCTACAGTCGGATGCTCTCTGTCGACGAGGAAGAGTCCAACAAGCTTGAAATAAACAACCCCAGTCCCGTAGTGTTACCTTGGCCAAAATGCGCCGGAAATAAGACACACCGGTGTGAGCTGTGCGGGAAGAGCTACTCAAAACCCTACGGCTTGAAGCAGCACATGCGAATTCACACGGGCGAGAAGTTGCATCGCTGCGAGGTTTGCAGGCACCCCTTCCTGCAATTGAGCAGCCTGAAGATCCACCTACGCGGTCACACGGGCGAGAAGCCCTACAGCTGCGACTTTTGTGGGAAGTGCTTCGCCTCAAATGCCCAGGTGACGACGCACCAGCGAACGCACACGGGCGTGAAACCGTACTGCTGCACGGTGTGTGGCTACGCCTTCAAGCACCTCGCCTCCCTGGTGATCCACTTTCGCACGCACACGGGTGAAAAGCCGTACAGCTGCAGGGTGTGTGGGAAGGGCTTTGCCAAGAGCAGCGCCATGAAGATCCACGTGCGCACGCACACAGGCGAGAAGCCGTACAGCTGCACGGTGTGCGGAAAGCACTTCTCGAAGAACAGCTCTCTTAAAAACCACCGGTGGAAGCATAGCGATGACAATAAATGACTCGTGTGCGATGGCTTTTAAAGGCAGAATCAGAATATGCATTTATATTGGAGGAATCCGATGAGCTATGAAGCTCTTTTCACAGATGTCCAGTAGGGGGCGGGTAAGAATGTTATAACAACAAACAATACAAATACATAGTAGTGCAAAGTACAAGAAAGGTAAATAAATCACCCAAACACATACAAATACAGTACAACGAAGCCATCTCCATCCTACCAGACGAAGCCCACTGAGGTATTAACTTCATTTTAAGAAGCGACCTAGCCACAAATGATAATCAACATCGCTTCACCCTTTTTTATATGGCATTCAAACACTAAGCAGGCATCAGGTACGTCGTGGTTACGCAGCCAGGAAATTGTGCTGAAAAACGCAAACAATATCGCTTTGATAATATATGCGTTGCCATTGAAACTAATTGGTCTGTTTCGATTTAAAGCTTTCGTGACTGCAACGATTCATCTTCTTTGGTTCTTTCGGTAAAGTCACGTATTATTTTATTATCATTCTACGTGACTTTACCGAAAGAACCAAAGAAGATAATTGGTCTGTTGTCTCAAAAGCACTTGTTTGTATGTATGTTGAACTTCTTTCGCACCGTACGTAGTCAACCGTGCTAATCTTGCGGCGCGGGGAAGGAAAACAAACGAAACACAAATCAGTTTCTAAACAAATGAGTTTTCAATCGAGATCATTTGAAAGTACATAGCTACAGTGGCTTCCTAATATTATTTTTAAAAAACATGTTTTTTACATTAAGCTGCTGGAGGAAGGGCAAGGGAAATCTTCAGCCAAGCATGCTTTGGATTTACTGGTAGGAACCTCCTGGTTACACCAGCAGCTCACAGGGGATTATTGTGTCCGTCCGTTCGTCGTGCATCCAAAAATGGGAGGGGTGGGGCTGGGTGGAGAGGGGAGGGTGGGGAGGGGCTGGGTGGGGAGAGGCTAAGTGGGGAGGGTGGGGCTGGGTGGGGGGTGGGGCTGGGTGGGGAGGGGCTGGTCACCCCGTGGTGCCCTTATAAAACTCAACGTTTAACCTACTCACGCCGGCTTGTGCCCGCCCTCACAGTCGGGCGTATTTGCGGAATACACCACGTGGTGCCGCCGTTGTTGACCCTGGCCATTGACCGAGCAACCCAACGTTCCTACCAGCTCCCTCAGCAGGAATGTGTTAAAAACAGCTTCACTTTCTCCCAAGGGGTGTGTGTTTGTTATTCATCTATATAATATCGGCAAATTTGTGGCTTGCCATGTTACAGCACCGGCATTATCTACTGTATTGTTTAAATGTATGCTTATAAATCAATAAAGTAGAATGTTACGAATAGCTGTCAATATCTTTTTTGACAATCTTGTTATTCAGATCATAAAATAATAACTTACAGCGTTTTGTGAGTCCACTGCTAGATGAAGCCCTTCCCATGCTGTGCCAGCCATGCGGGTTGTTACTGGTAGGAACCTCCTGGTTACACCAGCCCACAGGGGATTATTGTGTCCGTCCGTTCGTCGTGCATCCAAAAATGTGAGGGGTGGGGCTGGGTGGGGAGGGGCTGGGTGGGGAGGGAGGGGCTGGGTGGGGAGGGGCTGGTCACCCCGTGGTGCCCTTGTAAACTCAACGTTTAACCTACTCACGCCGGCTTGTGCCCGCCCTCATGGGCATATTTGCGGAATACACCACGTGGTGCCGCCGTTGACCCTGGCCATTGACCGAGCAACCCAACGTTCCTACCAGCTTCCTCCACAGGAATGTGTTTAACCATACTTCCCCATGCTTGTCACTCGATAGGTGAAGGGATGGTGTGCTAATCGGAGGTGCGGGGGAAGGACAACGAACCAAGCACAAAAGGCAGTTCCTCATGGTGGACAGGACCCGGTTGACGCTTGATCTATCTCTCGTTACGAAAGTTAGCCCAGCCCATGAATTGAAGTATCGAACTTTCCGGATTCAGAGTGCAGTGCGCCAATCACTGCACCACCGCAGCTACAGTAAAATAATCTTGAAATTATGCAATTGAGATACTTTTTATACACCTCCACTATCTCAGGTCAACTCGGCTTATACTGTAAGGGGCCGTCCATAAATGACGTCACGCACCTTGGCGGGGATGGGGGGTCAGACATTTGTGACGATGTGTGACGAGGGGAGGGGGGAGTTTTAGAAATGTGACGTCACATCAAAATGCGCAACTTTAAATAAATATAGACAACACGTTCTACTTAATTAAATAGACTTTTGAATAAATGTTTTCCCCTACAACAGAGTGCAGCGCCACATTAAATATGCACTACAATGACAATAGTTTAAAGTGATTTGAAGCATAAATGTTGATTTAAAGCTTTCGTGACTGCAGGAATTCATATTCTTGGTTCTTTCGATAAAGTCAGCATGTTTAAAAAAATTTGGGGGGGGGGGCAGAGCTTTGTGACGTCATATAGAGGGGGGGGTCTGATTTTTTGTGACGCCGTGTGACGAAGGCGGAGGGGGGGTCAAAATCGTCCAAAATCGCGTGACGTCATTTATGGACGGCCCCTAATTGAAAATCTGAGTGCAGAATTTTACTCACATAAGTATGCATTCGTACATTTATCTTAAAATGAGTTAGATTTTTTTGCAATAATGTGTGTTCCTAATTGAGTAAAAGTAAGGTTTGTAACATGTATTAGGACGAATAAAAAACAATGTTCACCTCCAAAAATTATCCCACTCTAAACTAGGTGCTGATCATAAACAACCGCTAACCCGCCCATACTGGACACCTGTGAAAAAGAGCTTCAAAGCTCTTCGGATTCCCATACCTGTCAACCCCTTATCACTGCTCTACCTCATTACAGACCAATTCAGACCTTATCGGTCACCCCGTATCCCTTATAAATCTCAACGTTCATCCTCCAAAGTCCGATAACAAGGTTGAAACACAAAGGGGCCGTCCATATATGACGTCACGCACCTGGGGGGGGGTCAGACATTTGTGACGATGTGTGACGAGGCGGGGGGGTGAGAAATGTGACGTCACATCAAAATGCGCAACTTTAAATAAATATAGACAATACGTTCTACTTAATTAAATAGACTTTTTAATAAATGTTTTCTCCTACAACATCAGAGTGCAGCGCCACATTAACAACGCATTACAATGACAATAGTTTAAAGCGATTTGAAGCATGTTTTATTTTCAAAATGGAAATATGATTTTGGTGGGGGGGGGGGGGCAGAGCTTGGTGACGTCATATTTTAGGGGCGGGTCTGACTTTTTGTGACGCCGTGTGACGAGAGGGGGGGGGTCAAAAATTGTCAACAATCGCGGTGACGTCATTTATGGACGGCCCCCTAAACATCGCAGCGGGTCAAATCGCCGCGGACTCCTCCTAATCCACGGCCCTCAACGAGGGCGCCCCGCTCGATCGTCGGCCCTCCTGCTAGAATGCGGCATTCAGTTAAGCGAATTAAAAAGGGTGTCATTGTTAAAACAATAACAACGACAACGACGACATTCACGCGCTTAAACAACAACGACAACAACAACAGTATCGACATCATCGCCATTCACCGGCGCTAACGACTCCCACGGGAGGTGAGAGAGAGGTGGGGGGGGGGGTGGAGGATTTGCGATCTGAGCCGAACGCGTTGCGACTAACAAACAGTGCCCCTCTAAACACACGAGGTTTGTAAGCTCGTCAAGTTGTCCGTGCTTTGCGAGTCGTAACTTATCATCGTCGTCGTCGTCATCGTAAATCGGCGTCACTAATCCGTATCCGTCACACCCATTATCAGTACCACTGATACGTCTCAACGGGCATCCTGCATCGTCCCATCACAAGTCAGAGAAACACGAACAAATAGACGAAGCAATTAAATACATTGCTTTATTGACACGGCTGTACGCCGTAATCGACCCTCAAAACTCAATTTTCGATGTGCAATAATACGGGGTAAACCGTATGGGTTGACTTTGTGTAGTGTATAGTGTACTATATAGTGTAGTATATAGTAATGTAGTGTATAGTGTACTATATAGTGTAGTGTATAGTAATGTAGTGTATAGTAATGTAGTGTATAGTAATGTAGTGTATAGTGTACTATATAGTGTAGTGTATAGTAATGTAGTGTATAGTAATGTAGTGTATTAAGTGTAGTGTATAGTAATGTAGTGTATAGTGTAGTGTATAGTAATGTATTGTAATGTAGTGTATTAAGTGTAGTGTATAGTAATGTAGTGTATAGTGTAGTATACACTGTAGTGTATAGTAATGTAGTGTAGTGTATAGTAGTGTAGTGTATTGTGTAGTATATAGTGTAGAGTAACGTAGTGTATTGTGTAGTATATAGTGTAGTGTATAGTAATGTAGTGTATTGTGTAGTATATAGTGTAGTGTATAGTAATGTAGTGTATAGTGTAGTATATAGTGTAGTGTATAGTGTAGTATATAGTAATGTAGTGTATACTATAGTATATAGTGTAGTGTATAGTAATGTAGTATATAGTCTAGTATATAGTAATGTAGTGTATAGTGTAGTATATAGTGT
Source organism: Petromyzon marinus (assembly GCF_048934315.1). NCBI lineage: Eukaryota > Metazoa > Chordata > Hyperoartia > Petromyzontiformes > Petromyzontidae > Petromyzon > Petromyzon marinus. The sequence goes on along the minus strand of NC_133667.1, from coordinate 13,830,430 downwards.
AGTGTATAGTAATGTAGTGTATAGTAATGTAGTGTATAAAGTGTAGTGTATAGTAATGTAGTGTATAGTAATGTAGTGTATAGTGTAGTATATAGTGTAGTGGTAGTGTTTAGCACAGGGCCGTCAATAAATGACGTCACGCGATTTTGGACGATTTTTGACCCCCCCCCCCTCGTCGTCACACGGCGTCACAAAAAGTCAGACCCCCCCCCCCCAAATATGACGTCACAAAGCTCTGCCCCCCCCCTCCCAAAAAAATAAAACATGCTTCAGTCGCTATTGTCATTGTAGTGCGTATTAAATGTGGCGCTGCACTGTTGTAGGAGAAAACATTTATTAAAAAGTCTATTTAATTAAGTACAATGTGTTGTCTATATTTGTTTAAAGTTGCGCATTTTGACGTGACGTCACATTTCTCAACCCCCCCCCCCTCCTTCGTCACACATCGTCACAAATGTCACCTTATTACAGACCAAATCAGACCTTGTTGGTCACCCCGTGCCCCTTATACAGTGAGGGAAAAAAATATTTGATCCCCTGCTGATTTTGTACGTTTGCCCACTGACAAAAAAATGATCAGTCTATAATTTTAATGGTAGGTTTATTTGAACAGTGACAGACAGAATAACAACAAGAAAATCCAGAAAAACGCATGTCAAAAATGTTATAAATTGATTTGCATTTTAATGAGGGAAATAAGTATTTGGCCCCCTCTCAATCAGAAAGATTTCTGGCTCCCAGGTGTCTTTTATACAGGTAACGACCTGAGATTAGGAGCCCACGCTTAAAGGGAGTTCTCCTAATCTCAGCTTGTTACCTGTATAAAAGACACCTGTCCACAGAATCAATCAATCAGATTCCAAACTCTCCACCATGGCCAAGACCAAAGAGCTCTCCAAGGATGTCAGGGACAAGATTGTAGGCCTACACACGGCTGGAATGGGCTACAAGACCATTGCCAAGCAGCTTGGTGAGAAGGTGACAGTTGGTGCAATTTTTCGCAAATGGAATAAACACAAAAGAACTGTCAATCTCCCTAGGCCTGGGGCTCCATGCAATATCTCACCTCGTGGAGTTGCAATGATCATGAAAACGGTGAGGAATCATCCCAGAACTACACGGGAGGATCTTGCCAATTATCTCAAGGCAGCTGGGACCATAGTCACAAATAAAACAATTGGTAACACACTACTCCGTGAAGGACTGAAATTCTGCAGCGCCCGCAAGGTCCCCCTGCTCAAGAAAGCACATATACATGCCCGTCTGAAGTTTGCCAATGAACATCTGAATAATTCAGAGGACAACTGGGTGAAAGTGTTGTGGTCAGATGAGACCAAAATGGAGTTCTTTGGCATCAACTCAACTCGTCGTGTTTGGAGGAGGTGGAGGAATGCTGCCTATGACCCCAAGAACACCATCCCCACCGTCAACCATGGAGGTGGAAACATTATGCTTTGGGGGTGTTTTTCTGCTAAGGGGACAGGACAACTTCACCACATAAAAGGGACGATGGACGGGGCCATGTACCGTCAAATCTTGGGTGAGAACCTTCCCTCAGCCAGGGCATTGAAAATGGGTCGTGGATGGGTATTCCAGCATGACAATGACCAACAAAACACACGGCCAAGACAATAAAGGAGTGGCTCAAGAAGAAGCACATTAAGGTCCTGGAGTGGCCTAGCCAGTCTCCAGACCTTAATCCCATCGAAAATCTGTGGAGGGAGCTGAAGGTTCGAGTTGCCAAACGTCAGCCTCGAAACCTTAATGACTTGGAGAAGATCTGCAAAGAGGAGTGGGACAAAATCCCTCCTGAGATGTGTGCAAACCTGGTGGCCAACTACAAGAAACGTCTGACCTCTGTGATTTCCAACAAGGGTTTTGTCACCAAGTACTAAGTCATGTTTTGCAGAGGGGTCAAATACTTATTTCCCTCATTAAAATGCAAATCAATTTATAACATTTTTGACATGCGTTTTTATGGATTTTTGTTGTTATTCTGTCTCTCACTGTTCAAATAAACCTACCATTAAAATTATAGATTGACCATTTCTTTGTCAGTGGGCAAACGTACAAAATCAGCAGGGGATCAAATGCTTTTTTCCCTCACTGTAAATCTCGACGTTCATCCTACAAAGTCCCATCACAAGGGAGAAACTCAAATGTAGACAATTTTTTTTCTGTATTGAAACGGCTGTACGCCGTATGGAATTAAAAACTCGATTTCCCTGTGCAATAATACGAGTAAACCGTATGGGTTATCATCATCATCATCGCTCAGCGTCAGTAATCGTAGCTCATCAGAAATCATCAGCATCATAACTAATTCGTAATCGGTAATCGCCATAACTCACCATCCCCCATAATTTTAACTCTCTTAATTTCAACTCATCATTAGTTATCGTGGTGGGCGATAAGGTGTCACGGTGTCACAGTCGTAACACTCGTGCCCTACAGCAAGAAGCACCTGGATTCGATTACCGACTGGGGCGCATTTCTGCGTGGAGTTTGTAAGTTCTGGGTTGGTTACCTCCAGGTTCTCTGGGGTGGGGGTGGGGGATTTAACTGGCATTGGTCAAACGTCCCAATGCTGAAAAATAACCTGAAAATTACTCATTTAAAATGTACACATATCAACATCACCGATTAGCACGACTGCCTACATACGGTGCGAAAGAAGTCCAACGTACATACTTCCCATAGACTAACACTGCCCTTAAGCTCAACGCTGAACCTCCTATTAGCACGGTTGGCTACGTACGGTGCGAAAGAAGTTCAACATTCATACATAAAAAAACTTGGCAGGATCCTCCTGAAAAAGTCTTGAGGCTTTCATGGGTAAACAAAAGAAACAAGGTAAGCTAAACTCATCATAAGTAATCAAAAATTATAACTCATCATCAGCTTCAATCATTGAAGGATTCTAAATCGTTATTAACAATGTACCATCAAACATCAGTATTCTTCAAATGTATGCTGAACGTCTTTCGCACCGTAGGTATCCAGCCGTCACGTTTTCTTGCCAGCAACAACGAACGGAGACCTCGGTAATGTTGCTCGCCGCCGATCCAAGTTCAGATCCCCCTACTGGGATCACGCTGCTATCAGCATCCTCGGATCTCGGCCAGATCCGGAAGAACCCTGGCGAACAGAGTGGAGAAACGGGGACGTCTAGAATAAACACATCTGAGACTGAAACATCGCAGTCCTCCTGGCTTTGCCATTGCTGGACATCTGTGACAATGAGCTTCATAGCTCATTTGATTTCTCCAGGATAAGGATTTTGATTTTGAGACTCAAACATAGCACCTCCTTGCTTTGACATTCCTCGAAGACACTCGTTTCAGTTTCATTTATTTAATATAGCCCTGTGAGCCATTCGGCTCTTGAATCGGGTACAACCGCAACAAACAAAAACATGAACAAGAAAACATCTTAAAGTGACTACGCGCAGCAGAAAAAATCCAGGAAAAAACAGCAAGTCTTCCAGAAAAAGCACCGAATATCAACGCTGTGTGCAAAAATCCCAGTGGGATGCAAGTCAAACAATAACAACCATAAGACAATTTAGATTAAAGTTATCAGTCTAACTCTGTACTACAACAAACAAACATGGGTAAACCAAAACTTTTAAAAATCACCAAAATAAAGCTATAAAAATAATGTAACAGTGATCATAGGAACCGTGATTGAAATTTAACAATAAACGATATGTACATAACATGTACGACCAAACTTTTCAGCCATAGCTGGCTGCATGAGTCACTCCATAACAGCAGGGGTATCAGTATCAATGCACCTTTAAAGATCCTGTAACCATTAACTGCATCAGAATAACAGCAGACCGCTGAGCAAATCCTCATGAATAGAATATTTAAAACAAGCGACTGGCCATGCAACCCAAACGATGGAACGTATAATAAACCATTGTTATCCACATGCATTCAATTGCGGAATAGCAAAACTGCACAAACTCTCTCCTCAAGCCCCCTCGTGGCGATCAGACCTTGACATTGCCATTTAACTCCCGTAAATACTGCTATACGCAAGAATAGAATTTGCATTAATCATTCATCGACATTATCAGTCATTTTCTTTGCTTCTTTCGGTAAAGTCACGTAGATAGAAAAAAATAAAAGTAAGGAGGATGACGATCGCTTGTTATTTTTATTTTATTTACTTTAATTTGTTTCTATCTACGGTGATTTTACCGAAAGAACCAAAGAACATGAATTCCTGCAGTCATGAAAGTTTTAAGTCAAAATGTATCAGTCATTATTGAAAACGATCTATCTGTCACTTATCATTGATTATAATCATCATGACCGATATTAATTATAATCACTATCAATCATACATCCGCGGTCAGTAGGCTAAATAATACTTTGTAGAAAATCAACGGTTCTATGGGTTGACAGGAATGCAGAATTTTGGCTCAGGTCCACAGGGGTGATGTTGTGGTCAGAGTGTCCATCTCACAATATTAAAGTCCCAAGTTTGCATCTTGGTCATTGGTCGATTTAGTCCATCATCTGGGTCCGATTAAATGGGTACCACCTTGCGAGATTGTCAACAGTGGTCAGCCCGTGAGAGAAACTGGCCCTCGCCATGGAAACGTGGAATTTTCACCAGTATCTCAGGATTGCAAACGGTGAAGTGTAGCGCCCCACAGTTATCTTCATGAGGGAGATATTTTGACTCTGACTTGACTTTGGTGAAGCTGTTATACTTTACACTTTAATTTCATGATATCACAGTCTCCTATATTCAGTTATTTCTCTGCAATTTCCATCAGGATGGCGTGCGTAGTGGCCGCCCCAGTGCTGGAATCAAGTGGGGACTTCCCAGCGTGGTTGGAGGCGCAGGGCGTGAACGCGGAGGTGGCCCGGGCCATGGACTCCGAGCTGGGAATCCGGGACTACGGGGTCCTGCGCGCCTGCGTCGGGGACGGCCTCGTGCGGGCCGAGCTGCTGGCCACGGCGCGCGACCGCCTGCCCTTCGGCTTCTATGCCACGCTGCGGCAGGTGGTGAAGGCCCTGCAGGGCGCCGAGCCCCATGACAAGACTCCGCGCTGGGATGCTGCCGCCACTGCCATCTCTTCTGATGATGTGACGCTGAGAGACCTGGTGGACGTGCTGCTCGCACTGTTCAATGGTTTGGGCCGGGAGTTGTTGGTTTGTGCGCAGAGGCTGGGTGCTGTGGATGGTGGGAATATTACGGCGACCTCCCATTCGACTACGGATGATGCCAGTCCCAACGACCTGATGGATGACATGAATCACCATGTGGAATATGGTAAGGTGATGGGGCCATTAAGTGTTCTGATTTCAAAATGCCTGTATTTAAACAAGGTATTTATCCTCTGAAGTTTTTGTTCAGGTTATACCACATGTTGTTCGGCATAATGTTTGACATTCCATGATAGAGGTTTTTTTTGGGTTAGATCGCGTAAATATCTAAATGTGTCGTTAACGGCACATTTAGATATTTAACGACACATTTATATATTTACGCGATCTAACCCAAAAAACTTCTTATGGATGATATTGGTCTCGAAAGCCTACGTGTTTGACATTCCGCTTCATATGCTGGGAGCTTATGCAAGAAATGAATTCATTTCCAGAGGAAGCTTTCGGCACTGGAGCAAAATGTCGGACATCATGCCAAACATTGTGTGGTACAGCCCAAAAACGCATCGGAGACTTATGCAACAACCGAGAAGACATTCAGAGGTTACTGATGCGGTGTTTTTGTTTCGAACAGAAGAGGCGGAGGAGACCTCAACTCGCGTTGTGGAGGATTCCAGCACGAACCTAGCAATGCAGCAGATAAAAACAGAGCCGTTTGGAGGTGAGGCTTGAGTTTAAAATCATGGTTTAAACACCACAAGCTCATGTGCAATGATGCGCAATCAGCCGCATACAAAATAAGTCCTAACCAAGTTAAAATTAACTGTGATATTTTCTTTGGCTCTGAAATCAAGTACTTGTACACCTCAGACTTTTTTTTTCAAATCCAGTTTTCTCATGGCCCCACCGTGAATGTAAAGTGTGATTTGTAAGTACAAATAAGCCCATCTCCGCACTCATCTCTTTTCGATGAACGTTCATTGCCCAATACTTTAGTGGCGTAGCGCAGTGGACATATGTGTGTACGTATATATGTGACCTTCTTTCGCACCGTGCGTAAACAAATGTGCTAATCAGAGGTGCGGGGAAGGACAACAAACTAAACACAAAAAGCAGTTCTAAAGAAATTAACTTTCAATCTAGATGATTTTAAAGTGCATAGCTCCAGTGGCTTCCGAATATCAGAAGGAAGACCGTTGCAGACGGCCACAAGAGATTTAATGGGTTTCTCCTCCACCCCCCCCCCCCCCATCAAATTTCTCCCCCGCTTATTAGCCCGGCACCTGGGCCCGCTTACGGTCTATGGATCCTGGTGCAGACAGCCTGCATGCTCAACGATAGCTGTACCACTGAGCCTATAATACCTTACAGTGTATTATTCCATTTTAAGGTTGAGGTGTTGACGAATGTTGGTGAGAGCTTTCTGTGTTTGTGCTCTAGTGCCGCTCCAAATACAGTCTGTTAACTTTTCGTCTAAATGTCTAATGTTAATTCCATGTGCTCTGAGAGTTATAACAATTACAAAGTCCTCTGCTGAAAAGCACCTTGGTTCTGTGCCATCACGGGGCACTCACCTCACAATCAGAAGGTCGAAAAATACACATTTTGCCAGGATTTGACTCAGTCCATCGTCCTGTTGTGGTTGAAACAATTTTGAACCACAAAGTCTGGAGTTTACAACAGTGGCTGTCTCTGCAATAGGGTTGTGGCATTTTCACCACTGGATTAGGGCCGTAACGGAGATGTTCACGGCCGCATGTTCGAGTGGGAATAGAATTGTACAGCACAACATTGCGTATTAGACGAGCTATGGACTTAGGTACAGGTGGATATGTGAAAACCTCGGATATGTGATTATCTATAGAAAATGACAGTTGCACAATGAGCAAATACATTACTGTGTTAAAAAAGACCCACACACTGCTTTAAACACGGGGAAACTATTTACTCTGCTTTTTAAGTACGTGCAATTTAATGTATGCGACATTACGAATGTGCGAAAAGTCCGATTGTGAACATATACAGAAAACGAACGGGGGTGTTTAAATAGTCGGGGCAGGTCGAATATGCGACATACTGTACTAATATTTTACGAAACACGTTGTAAAGCAGCATTGATGACAAGTGTTGTCTTTTCTCAGACAAGGCGGAACAGACCCCAGCCCACACGTTGGACAACTCAAGTCCCGATCAGACCATTGACAGAATCAAGACAGAAACACGTAGAGGTATTAGAGAGCCACTCGTATTGGTGTGTCATACCGCATGCCTGCTACAGAACACAGCACCACAAACGCCGGTGCGCGCACGGAGAGCGATACCGGTGTCAAAAGTTGTCCCGTTTTGAATTATACTTGAACATGTAAAGCCTGTTGTCAATCCACTGCTGGATGGGAGCTTCTCCGTGCTACGTGGTTTGTGAGGGGTATTTGGTTAGTGTGGAGTGGTGATGGAATGGTGCACAGATGTGAAGGCATATAAATACAGTTCGACATTTTATTTTGTTGCACTGCCCTCTGCTGACCTCTGCTGACCATCATGTAGCCCCACAGCAGCTTATATCAACCTGCTGCGCATGGTGTTTGCCCATACATGCACGACCCATGATCTCAACCCTCTTTGGCTTCTGAGATCTGATGAGATCCGGGTGATTTGGCCACAGGCTAGAAAATTGTAATTGTACTGATGTTAATGGGATAGGAAATTATTTATCTGGCTGGGTAGGTCTGATGGTAAAGCTCACAGTCCGCATTCGTTAAAGTGAGTACCACTTTGTGGGATGGTGCCACGGTGGCGAGATGTTAACTACCTCGCTTGGTATACAGGAGGTCGTAGGTTCGATCCTGAACCTGACGCCTGTATATTTGGAGTTTGCATGTTCTCCCTGTGGTCGCGTGGATTTTTCTCCAGGTCCTCCATTTTTGTTTCCACATTTATAAACATTCGTTCGAGCATTTAGCTGCTATAAATATCCACGTGATAAGCCACTTCATTGAGCTATCATTTGTGGCCAGGTCGCTTCTGCGACAACGATATAGCTCATTGGGCCGTACCTGTTAATGTAAAAATTGTTAGACTGTTGTGGCCCCCACCCTCCCACCCGTGATAGTGGTTGCGGGCTCCAAAAAAATGAGTGCTTCTCAATGTTCATTTGAGCATTAAAATGGTAGCAAGGTAGAGAATCTTACAATTAAAGGTCTGCTTTATGAACAATTATAATGCCATGTGTTTACCCAGGAAAGCTTTGCCGAATATCAAGACTGTTTTTTACAGGGGGGGGTCTTGCTACATTTGGATAGTTGGCCAGTTCCACAAATAAGTGTTTGGCTTCATATGGGGAGAAACCCGGAGTACCTGGAAAAACGCACCATGCATAAGACACTCAACACTGCTGTCTCCTGGCGAAACCTCTCGGCTCTTTTTAACGTAGAATCAAATACTGTTGAGTGAGTGCCAATTTAAATTCCTGCGTTGATTAGCGCAAGGATCTTTCACATCCGAAACAATTATTGTGCCTGGCAGATGAACGTCCCGTCGAAGCACGTCCGGGCAACTTCGCCGAAGGCGTGAACTCTGTGCGTGATGACACCACCGATGTCGCGACGACATCTGTGGGCGCCGTCGCCAGAAGCCACTCTCCGGGACCGGCAGCAGTAGTGCCGTTGCACGCCGAGCAGCCATCGGCGATCAGGCCCGGCGATCGGGAGGCGAGCTGCTGCAGGCTGTGCGGGCTTACCTTCGCACGGCCGTGCGGCCTGACACGGCACCAGTGCCCCCACGAGAGGCCGCATCGCTGTGACGTTTGCGAGCTGCGCTTCTCGCAGCACGCCCACCTCGAGAGCCACAGGCGCACGCACACGGGCGACAAGCCATTTGGCTGCGACGCCTGCGGCAAGCGTTTTTCGCACAGCACCAATCTGAAGATCCACAAGAGGACGCACACGGGCGAGAGGCCCTACATATGCAATGTGTGCGGGCAGAGTTTCACGAAGAGCAGCACCCTCAAGAACCACCTGCACACGCACACTGGCGAGAAGCCCTATGCCTGCGCCGTGTGCAAAAAGGCGTTCTCGCAGAGCGCCACGCTCAAGACGCACATGCACACGCACACGGGCGAGAAGCCGTTCCGCTGCGAGATCTGCAACCGGGGCTTCACGCAGAATGCCACGCTCAAGACGCACCTACACATGCACACGGGCGAGAAGCCGTTCCGGTGCAAGATCTGCAACCGGGGTTTCACGCAAAGCTCCAAGCTGAAGGTTCACCTGCGCCTGCACACGGGCGAGAAGCCCTACCGATGCAAGATCTGCAACCAGGCCTTCACGCAGAGCTTCAACCTGAAGATCCACCTGCACACGCACACGGGAGAGAAGCCATATCGCTGCAGCGTGTGCGACAAAGCTTTCTCGCAGAGCTCTACGCTGAAGACTCACCTGCGCCGGCATGCGGGAAAGAGCCCCTACCAGTGCGGCGTGTGCGACCGGGAGTTCTTGCTCAAGGCCCACCTGAGTGCCCACCAGCAGAGTGCGCATGCGCGCGAGGGGGAAGTCCTGACGGTGCAGCCGATGTGACGGCACCCAGTGACGGACGGGCATGCCGTTTGTGGCTGCACGTGGTAGAAGGGGGATCTTCGTGTTGTGCTCCCACCAGCATTCCTTGGCCGTCGTCTCCCTACGCCAGACTATTGACTGGTCCCTGAACAGATCTCGCCTTGACGGGCATCGTTAATCAAACGAGAATCAAGGGTTTAGCTCGAGCGATGTGTTTTCGGATTGTATCGACAGGAGCTCTTCAGGTCAGTTCCTGAGAAATTTCCCATCGTAAGTAGAGGACTACCTGTATTTAAGAGTGGGTTAGTGCTTCGAGGGTTGTTCACCATGCAAAACTGCAGAGTCACGTTGTCTTCAGCAGAGGGCGCTACAGAATAAGTAATATTTAAAAAAACACTTTTTTAAAACACGCTTTAATGAAATGTACCGTACTAGTAATGGAAGAAATCCACGACTCCAAGAAGTGGCCCCGAAGTTTGCCATAACGTAAGGAGACTGTGGTGATTTACAGCCAACGTCAGTTTCGTGTGGATAATTAGACCCAACCGAAACATAACATCTAAAAAATAATGTTTAGAAATGTTTTTACATTTTTTTAATGATAGAATATAGTATTGTCAGCAGTATGACATAAGTATACCAAGTTTGCGGTCGATACCACATTGGGAAGTGGGTTAAAATTGAGTTACAAGATTTGAGGATACACCGACAACAACACACAGTTAAATTAAAAAGCGTGTAATAATAATACAAATGCACTCTGCTCCCTCGTATACTGTATGCGCCTCGCCTTCACCAAAAGCAAATTCACCAGTATGGTCAAGTATCGTGGAAAACCCCCCCATAGCCCACACGGCACAGAGTGGCCCTCATCCAGCAGTGGATTGACAAAAGGGCTGGATAGGTAACGGGGACAATCTGTCCATCGGACAATCTGGGATCACAAATTGGTGCTTATTTGATTAACCTTTCAACTCTTTGGAGGGAATGGTGGTTTGAGCTGATTCAAATTGTGATTTTAACTCACGATTTTCCGATTGCAAATCATGCGCATTAACCACAGCACTTCCTCGCTCGGTAAATGTGGAATATTTAACTTACAAATACAAAAATCAGTGTTACAATGTATTGTATCTGTACCCATGTATTAAATCCGGGCATGCTTGCTAAATTTTATTATTTTTATTTTGGGGCCGTCCATAAATGACGTCACGCGATTTTTGACGATTTTTGACCCCCCCCCCCATCATCACACGGCGTCGCAAAAAGTCAGACCCCCCCCCCCCCTCATCTGATGTTGTAGGAGAAAACATTTATTAAAAAATATTTAATTAAATAGAACGTGTTGTCTATCCTTATTTAAAGTTGCGCATTTTGATGTGACGTCACATTTCTCAATCCCCACCCCCCTCGTCACACATCGTCACAAATGTCTGACCCCCCCCCCCCCCCAGGTGCGTGACGTCATTTATGGACGGCCCCTTTGTCATAATGTCCGTGTTTTCCAGTCTGCTGCACACTTTGCGCTTTAGGGATTGTGGATAACCTTTTATTTAAGGCTGCCTCTGACCAAATCACTCGGAATGAGCCCAAACTTGTTAGATATTGGAACCTGTGCCTCTATCGCAATGGACCACAAGCTTGCAACACTACATGCCTGATTGTTATTTGCAGGGCAAGATCTCGAATTAAACTTGCAACCTCGTCTTTGATTTTTTTTTCATTATGTGATGCACTTTGTATGTGGGGACCTGAGTTACATGACAGTGGAAACGAAGATTTTGCTGCATTGTTGGTGGTAACGCATCTGCAAAATTGATGGCGAGAAAATCAGATGTTGGCACAAACATGATCTCACTTTCCCTCTCTATCACCACCTGCACAAATCCCACACATTTGTATAATCATCCCATCAGGTCCACAGAGATGCTTATTCTGCACTTGACCCGCAAGTTCTCCTATAGTTTGCACAGCACGGTGCTGTGTGTTCTTGTCGTACCTGTTAACTTAACACTTGTAAACTTGTGTTGTATATAGTGTAACAACAAAAAGTGCATGCCATTAAAGCGAACTGTAGACTTAAATCGGTGTGCGCTATCTTACCGAGTGGAAGACCTTAAGCCAGACGGTAGGATCAAGGTAGTCCATGGACCAGAGCACAGATATCGGTTCCACTGAAGGCTGTAAAACTTTTAGCACGACCGATTTATTTTGATACCTACTATAATCACCCAGGAATGTCTGTCCTTCACGCTCGTGACGTCACACCACATCGACCAGCCCCCCCTAATTAATATTCATGAGCAGGTGACGTCCTCCAAAAGCTCCCCCCCTCATTAATAATAATGAACATGTTACGTCCTCCAAATGGACCCCCCCCACCACTCATTAATAATCATGAGCAGGTGACGTCACTCCACGTGGGGGGGGGGGGCGAGGCGCCTCCTCCCCCCTCAGCGTCAACTGCCAACCCTCACGTCACAGGCAGAACCCTCACGTCACGTGATCTCCGTAACGCTGTTGAGACATCAAAGTAAAAAGGACGTCATGATGAACAAGGGATTATAACCTTAAAATGAAATAGGTCTGTGTCAACGCGCCCTTACAAACTGCACACGCATTGATGCAATGAATATATCACGTCGCGGTCTGATTTTCGCTTGCATGTTTCAGATTTACTGCAATACACCCGTGCTTGGACGGGCTAAAGGCTAGTTGCTAATAATGAATTACTTGATAACCCACTAATTTTAAATGGTTATCACACAACCCACTGTTATTATTCAAATAAAGACATTGTAACCATTCAAGCCATGCCACCTCAGCTTGTCTGGGATCATGGATTAAAGCAGACCATGGCGGTCGGGTATCAGCTGCAACATTTCTGCAGTCGCTATTGGAAGATGAGAAGCCATAGCGAGGCGTCTTCATAATAATTCGCCAAGGTCAGTCCGCTGCTGGATGAAGGCCTTCCCAGCCACCACCTCTCATGTTCCTGCAATGTAATCTTCCCAGCACATAAACTATTATTATGCTTGTTTACCTAGGAGGGCCTCACTGAGTCTCAAGACTCTTTTTCAGGAGAGTCCTGCTAAGTATTCACAGTATCGGAATCAATGCTGCGATGGGTGAGAGAGATTTGTTCATGAAGCAATTCAGATCTACAAACACAGACACAATTTCAACCGAGAGGATGGTTTCAAATTAAGCAACCATTGGAAAGATGTTCTAAATCGAACTAAACATTAAACTAATTTCAATGGTACAGTATATTTTTCAAGTAGTGGTACCCCAAACTTTCGCAGCTCTTATAAATTCCCTTTTCACACCATCAATAGGTAAACTCCCCCCCCCGCGCCAAACGGCAAGTCCACCGGCACGTACACCACCTCTTTTCTAAAATCCGCCAATCAAATGCTAATTTTTATGCTAATTTCTTTGTCAGAACACCTTGTTTGCTCGCACACAGTTTAAAGGTCCGCTGTCTGAGCGTGGTTGTGTTTCGCTAAATTCTCCTGTTTGATGAGTACTAGGTGCATCGGTGAATGTATATGCTCTGACTTTAACATAGCTATTTCTGTGACCAGTTACAAGCTAATCACTCAGCTATTTCAATGCTAAATTCTATGCTAATTCCTTTGTCAAGGCGCTTTGTGTTTTTGTTCTCACACAGCTTAAAGGTCGTGATCTAAGCGTGGCTTCTCCCACTCCAGCGCTGTCCTCCAGACAGTCTCGTCCCTTCACCTGATGAAGGCCGCTTGTGTTGTGGCCGAAACGTCGTGAGAATTTTGTTATTTTATTTTCACCTACGTGACTTTACCCAATAGAACCAAAGAGAACGTTTAATTTCGCGTGTTTGTTGTTACAATAGCGCAAACAGTTCTCGTCGGGAAATACGATGCGCTAATTAGAAATGCAATTGAGCGACCGCTCCGAGATTTTGCACAGCGCACGATACGATTATCGTGGACTGACTCTATATCGTACGGCGGCCACGATATATCGCGGATTGTGCTTAAATCGCCGCGGCCCCTAAACTCGCAGACTTAATAAATAAATAAAATTACCGCTGCCCCTGCGGGGAACGCGGAGCCGGAGTTTGTTGATGCGGCTCGCGCGGTCCTTTGTGGTCTTCGTCGGCTTCGTCGGCTTCATCTTCCTTTACTCGCTTCGGAATTGAATCTTTACGAGAATTAAGTGAACGAAAGCTCCAAGGGAGAGGCGTACGACGACTACGGCGGTAAGAGGCCGCGGTGGGCGGCCGGGTTGGGCGAAGCGACGGGAAGGGCCGCGTTCATCGGCGCCGCCGTTCGGTTCCGATTCGAAATGAACGACGTTCACTTCTCGCCCCGATGGCCGGGCTGTTGTTGTGTGTTAGTGTGTCTGTCTTTGTGTGTGTGTTGCACCTGGGTCTGCCCCGTGACCTGCCAGCGGGCGTTCGACACTTCACGTGGCCTCAGGGTGCACATAGCCTGGCACAAGCGTCGTGGTGACGTCACCTCCACTTAGTGGCGAATGGCGTTTGTTGTTGTGTGTGTCTGTATGTGTGTGTCTGTCTGTGTGTGTCTGTATGTGTGTCTGTCTGTGTGTGTCTGTATGTGTGTGTCTGTGTGTCTGTCTGTGTGTCTGTGTGTGTGTCTGTCTGTATGTCTGCGTGTGTCTGTATGTGTGTGTCTGTGTGTGTCTGTATGTGTGTGTCTGTGTGTGTCTGTATGTGTGTGGCTGTGTGTCTGTCTGTGTGTGTGTCTGTATGTGTCTGTGTGTGTGTGTCTGTATGTGTCTGTGTGTGTCTGTGTGTCTGTATGTGTGTGTCTGTCTGTGTCTCTGTCTGTGTCTGTCTGTGTGTGTTTGTGTGTGTGTGTGTCTGTCTGTCTGTGTGTTCTGTCTGTGTGTGTGTCTGTGTGTGTTCTGTCTGTGTGTGTGTTCTGTCTGTGTGTGTGTTCTGTCTGTGTGTCTGTGTGTGTGTGTCTGTATGTGTGTGTCTGTGTGTGTATGTGTCTGTGTGTCTGTCTGTCTGTGTGTGTCTGTCTGTGTGTCTCTCTGTGTGTCTGTGTGTGTCTGTATGTGTGTGTGTGTGTCTGTATGTGTCTGTGTGTGTCTGTGTTTCTGTATGTGTGTCTGTATGTGTGTGTCTGTCTGTCTGTGTGTGTCTGTGTGTGTCTGTCTGTGTGTGTCTGTCTGTGTGTGTCTGTCTGTGTGTCTCTGTCTCTGTGTGTCTGTTTGTGTGTCTGTGTGTCTGTCTGTGTGTCTGTTTGTGTGTCTGTGTGTGTGTCTGTGTGGGGAGCGGTAGTGTAGTGGTTAGTGCTACGCTGCGCTACGAACCCGACGACACGGGTTCGATTCCCGCTCACGGCCAACACCAGTGACGATTATCTGAACCGGTCCTGGGCCTCCCCTAGGTCGACTCAGCCTCAAATGAGTACCTGGTGCGATGTGTAAACATCGCCACTAGGGATACAAAGGCGGCCGGGCGTGGTGCTGGCCACCCACCCCCTCGTGTGCCGTTCCGGCCTTCATAGGTGCTCGCTAACAGCACTTGCCCCTACAGTCTGTTACAGGCTACACGGGGGATCTTTTTGTTGTGTTCAAGGCGACACGACAACGCGAAACAGGTTGATTGAACATTCAAGGCGCGGGAGTGCGATTGCTTGACCGTGCAACTCATTCTGTGGACCGCATAGTAAAGCCCACAGAGAGATAGGTTGAGACTCGTAGAGATACGGAGATACACGTGCATACGTAGAGATGCCTACATACATGCAGAGTTACATAGAAATACATTAAACACATGCCACGGTGGTAGCGTGTTTGTGGACATATATCCTAGACTATGGATGGTAAACCCACAGTAGTCTGCGAACCTTCACCGGAGGAAGAGGAACAGCAAAACGAAACGAATGTAATAATAGGGGTTTTCCCCTTTTTTCTGGCAAAAAAAACTAAAACCTTTTTTACAAGGATTCATGTCTGCATTAACTACAATACCTGCAGTCAAAATGCAAACAAAAAAACACTATGATAATATATTGGCATTGTCCTTGAAACTGATTGGTCCACACCAAGGGACGGCTTTCTTTTGAGCCTCGACCCAATTGGTGCTCGACCAGATGATGCCAAAAGGCGTAAAAAGGGGAAAAAACTCTATTATTACATTTTTGTACTGGCAAAGGAGGTCTAATGATGACACGAATGTTGTTTCTCCTGAAGCCCTCTCGTCGCGTCAAGCAGACCGCGACGTTGACATTTTTTTAGCACCTGAACCATAAGACTATCGGTCTTAGATGCCACTGTTCAACTACCCCTAAACTACTAAACTATTTTACCAGGTAAAGCCCACTGAGCTATATAGCTTTTTTTCACAAGGGACCTGGCCACAAATGATAGCTCAACGAAGTGCCCTAATCATGTGGAAATTTATAGCAGCCAAATACTCTACAACGCGTGGTGTTGATTCTAAATGTGGAGGGAAAAATTGGAGGGCCCGGAAAAAAATACACACAACCATGGGGAGAAAAATACCGCAAACTCTGAATATGCAGCAGGCGTTAGGGTTGTGATCGAACCCACGGCCGTCCTATATACAAGGCGAGGTAGTTAACATCTTGCCACCCTAACCTATAAACCATAACCACTAGCCTATACACCGTAATCCATATCACCTAACTCCAAGCCTGAATCATAAACCCCATATGCCTAAACTCTTTATCGGTAAACCTTAACACCTAGCTCTAAAGCCCAATTGCGTAATCCATAATCCTACACAAACCCTGAAAAAGCGTCTTCCATTAATATTTTGTCAACAAATAAAGTAAGGGGAATTGAAAAGCACCTCTTAAAGAGTAGGCACAGAGATGTAACGGCCTGTGGTTAGAGGAAAATCTGGCCTGTAATTAGATATATTTATGGAGGGGCAATGGTCACTCCCAACTAGACCACCCAGGATACCTACACGAAGCTATTGCATCGAGCTACTTGACAATGCCTATGTGTGTGTGTGTCTCTCTGTGTCTCTGTGTTATCTCTGTCTGCTTATGTGTCTGCCTGTGTGTCTCTGTGTCTGTGTTTTGTCTCTCTCAAATTTAGCAATCTTTAGAAGAACGTAATCAACCAGGTAGGGTGTTGACTGTTATGTTTGCCGACTCTCTGCGTTGTATTGCATTATATTTCTTAGTTACTAGGTTTGTTTTCTCTTTCATTTGTACCTGATGGTGATTGCTTGTGTTGCAATCGAAACGTCGTATGCTATTTAATTGATTTTTCTTTCTACGTGACTTTACCGAAAGAACCAAAGTAATCCAATGTTGATCATTTCCCACAGATTACCACACAATGAACCTTAAATAGTTTCATCCACTTGATCCATCTGCTTTCGACAAAACTCACCATTGTTGACTGAGCTTTTCTTGGTTAGCAGGTAGTTTCATTTACAAGACACCATTATATTGTCTAAGCTACGCGATCACTCAATTAGAGATGGCTGGGTGGTTCATGGGTCGGAGACATTGTCTTGGCACTGCTGAGATTCTGGATTCAATTCCGATTAAACCATGTTCTGAAATGTAGTTAGTTGGCCTCAGCCCATTCACCAATTGCCCTTAAGTGGTCCTTAGCCTTTACTGCAGCCTGATTCTCAATTGTAAAAAATATAAAATGTTAATAAATACATAGGTTCGATTAAACAATGTAGGTGTACTTGCGTGCCTGTGCTTAGTTTGTGTTTTCGATTATTTACCTTCTAAGAAATATGGCCATGTCTCGCACCCCCAAAAAGGGAATCTTGCACCCCCAGGGGGTGCGTGCACCCCAGGTTAAGAACCACTGAATTACCCCTTTAAAAAACTCATCATACTCGAGTTTGCTTTTTATAAAATGTGGCTTATTCCATCTCTTTGCAGGGCATTTAAAAGGGGACACCATTAGTGTGGTTAGAGGTACCTACAGAAAGTACCGCGTGAATCGTGTAATTTTCTGGGGCTTTTCCATTCGGAAATGTAATCTTGTGACATGATACTATTAGCACATGGAATATAATTTCGAAACGAACCTTAAAACGCCTGAACAGTTTTTTGGAGATACATTTCGCATCATGGCCAGACAGGGATGAACAAATTGATACTGAATGTAACATTTCCAACACTGGCCCAATATATTGTGTGCAGTAAGCACGGTAAAATCTGAGTTTCTTTTTGTAGAAACGTGATTTCAAGGCAACAGAAGCAGGAGCATGTCAAACTTCAGTGTGATTCACAGGGACAAAAGGAACGACCCACTGCACATCCCTATCAGGATGGCATGCATGGTGGCTGCCCCGGTGCTGGAGCCGAGCGGGGACTTCCCGGCATGGCTGGAGACGCAGGGTGTGAACGCGGAGGTGGCCCGGGCCATGGACTCCGAGCTGGGCATCCGGGACTACGGGGTCCTGCGCGCCTGCGTCGGGGACGGCCTCGTGCGGGCCGAGCTGCTGGCCACGGCGCGCGACCGCCTGCCCTTTGGCTTCTACGCCGTGCTGCGGCAGGTGGTGAAGGCCCTGCAGGGCACCGAGCCCCATGATGCTGGGACGTCACATTGGGACGCTGCTGCTGCTGCTGCTGCTACCGCTACCATTGCCACCTCCTCTGCCGGCGACGTGACGCTGGGAGGCCTGGTGGACGTGCTGCTCGCGCTGTTTAGCGGCTTGAGCCGGGAGTTGTTGGTTTGTGCGAAGAAACTGGGTGTTGTGGACAGTGGGAATGTTACAGTGACTTCCCATTCAGCCACAGATGATACTAGCCCTAACAACATGATGAATGACGTGGATCACCACGTGGAATATGGTAAGATTAATCGGTGCATTAAGTACAGTAAAACCTTGGATTGCGAGTAACTTGGTCTGCGAGTGTTTTGCAAGACGAGCAAACATTTTAAATAAATATTAATTTGATAAACGAGCGAGGGTCTTGCAATACGTATACGCTTTGTCTGCCGAGCGTCACATGATCACAACTGATGTACGAGTGCTTTGATATACGAGTGCTTTGGATTACAAACACGTTTCCGGAACGAATTATGCTCGCAATCCAAGGTTTTACTGTATTCTGATTTGAAAAGCCTATATTGAAACAAGGTATTGATGTGGTGATTTATTTATTTTTTAACAGAAGAGGCAGGGGAGACCACAATCCAAGATATGGAGGATTCCAGTCCCAACTTAACAATGAAAGAAGTTAAAAATGAGCCTTATGGAGGTGAGCTCTTGTGTTTCAAGGTTCAAACACACAGGCATGTCTCTGCTTAAACATTCACTGGAGTGGCACTCATCTGTGCTGGCAGTCCTGAACCAACCTTGAACATTCTATATACTCATGATAAGGCCAGTCTTTCTAAAGGACAACCGCACTTAATTTTCTACAAAACAGTACTCATGTTGGTGAGCCTGGAGGGATAGTATGGTGAGAGTCAGCCTGTTGATTGTGAGTCAAGTGTCATATTTCTGGACTAATACACTCCAGTGCTCAATGTGATACTTTAAAGTACCATTTACTGACTTTCCATTAAGAAGTAGGAAAGTAATAATTCTCAGGAATATTGTGCTGTTTTTTTTTATTTGAAGATAGAACATTTCACATCCAACCGGCAATTGTGTTTATCTCCCCAGACAATGAGACGGAGACTCAATATCCAGAAGCGGGCGACTTTATTCACAGTCACTCGGTGCCTGACTTAAAGAGAGAAAAGATCGGAGGTAGGTTTTTTGCGGAGCAGGACAAAACATGATTTGTATGGTGGCAGTGCTCATCTGTAGCTTCGTGACTTGTGTGTGCAGTTGGTGGATCACAGGAAATATAGAACTTCTGTGAGACACTGAACTACATTACAGTGAGTTGCTTGTTTTAGGAAGCAGTCGAGCAAGTAGGCATCTGACAAATTTGTGCAGAGAGGGTTTCCTACAGACACTGCAGATTACTCATTTAAAATCCATCCTAATGGAATCATCCTAATAAAATGTAAGCACGAGACTCGGCGTGATTTATCCTGCAGCGTTAAAACAACGTGTTACTATTAGAGACTCAAATGCTGGTTCACGAGGGAATGGTATTGTAAGGTCCAGGGAAGTGCGCTGTGTGAAGTTGAGGCATGGAGTGAGATCAAGCGACGATTGGAAGCGTCCAGCAGGCTGGCCTCGTCAGACCTGGCTGTGCCACATCTGGATGGACCCAGGCCTGTCTGCTCCAAAAGCGTGGACAGCTGGTGCAAGTGACAAAGCCATGATGGAGGGCACTACGACCCTTTGCCGGTCACGCACAAGAGTAGCAATAGTTTGTAGTGCAGGAACCACTGCTTTTAACGTTTCCGTTGAAGAGCATCCGCCTTTAACATCTCAAATGTACGTTATCCTCCCACAGATGAACCCTTGGTCGGAGCTCACGAAGGGATTTCCGTCCAACATTTGGCCTCTGTGCAGGGTGATGCTGACATTTCTGCTATATCGCCAGGCATCAATCACACACTCCATCCTCTTGCCGAGGTCGCTGGCATCCATAACTCGGTGCCAGACGTTCCTTCGAACGCCGGGCACGGGCCATCCGCTGCAGGGCCACCTGCCCCTGGACGGATGCCATTCATCTGCAGGTTGTGCGGCCGCAACTACGCGCGTGCCAGCATCCTCCGCCACCACCGCTGCCCACGCTGGCGGCATCGACTCGGTGACGCACGGCTCGAGCGGCCTCCCGCGGTGCTACCACCGCAGACAGACCTGCTCGGGCATGCCAAAGACAAGCCGTTCTCGTGCGACGCGTGCGGCAAGCGCTTCTCGAGCAACTCGAACTTGTGCAGCCACAGGCGCGTGCACACGGGCGAGAAGCCGTACCGCTGCCCGGTGTGCGACAAGTCGTTCTCGCAGAGCGGCACGCTGAAGAACCACATGAACACGCACATGGGCGAGAAGCCACACCGGTGCGACGTGTGCGACAAGCGCTTCACGCGCGTCTCTAACCTCAACGTGCATCGGCGCGTGCACACGGGCGAGAGGCCGTACTGCTGCACGACGTGCGGGGAGGGCTTCTCGCAGGGCGCCAAGCTGAAGGCGCACATGCTGACACACGGCACGGTGGGGTCGTCGGGATCGGGGTCGGAGAGTGGAGTGGCTGCTGAGACTTGAGGCCAGGGCACCTTGCAGCGCTTCGGTGTGAACAGCATGGGCTGTGTTGGGAAGACTCGCACTTGAAGATGCGTGAATGAGAGTGCTGAGGGTTAATAAGGCTTAAAGTCGACCTAAGGGAGCCCAGGGCAAATTGAAATACCACTTGATACATATGTTGCGCACCACAGCCAGGAATAAAACCAAGCTCTCGAGAAACGTAACATAATTAGAGAACTATTAAACCATCTAACCTATGAATATCATTGTTTGTCTGTGTGTCTGTGTGTGCGGCCGAAACTTGCGAAGAATTAGGCTCGCAAACCGTGGGGTTTATATTTTTATAAAATAGCCAGGTACCACGCCGTAAGCCCCGTGGTGAGCAAGCGGTATTCCGTTTTCCCACCCGTCAACTTTAACGTAGTTTCATTAGTGATTTAGTTCTGTTTTTGTTTAATTATTTATTACATAGCGCGTGCTCGACCAGACCAACTCGCACGCCTTCGGTAGGGGGGATGGCCCCTACCAAGTCACAGGTGGGGGTGAGGGGGACATTTTCTTTCGCATTAAAAATGCAATAAAAATACACAATGCTGAGGTAAATTCTTCACTGTGATGTCCTCTTCTCCCCCACCCTCAGTCTGTTTGTAGAAACAGACTGAGGGCACCCCAATGGGCTCCCCCCTATCTCTGGTTGTAGCCAACGTGTTCAAAGTTTGAAACTGATGCCATCCAGACTGCCACTCTATGCCCGACCTTATGAAAGAGGTACGTGGATGACACGTTTGTCATCTGGCCACATGGCCGGCCTGCTCTACACCAATTCCTCGACCACATCAATTCCATACACCCAGCCATCAGATTTACCATGGAGGTTGAAAAAGAAGGCAAGTTACCCTTTTTGGATGTCTTAATTAAAAGGAGACCTGATGGTTCAGTGAGCCACTCTGTCTACAGGAAAGCTACCCATACGGATGCTTACTTAAAACCGATTCCCACCACCATCCATCCCAGAAGAACTCCCTCATCAAGACTCTAGCCCAATGCATTTCCGACCAAGAACACATTGCCAGTGAACTCAAATACGTACACCAAGCTCTCAAGGCTAATGGTTACTCCGACTACACAATCCCCAAAGCCATCACTCCAGTCATGAAGAAGGATCCTCTTGAGCCATTCAAAACCATCACCTTACCCTACATTGCGGGGGTCACAAAAAAGATCTCCAAAATCCTGAATAAACACAAGATCCAGGTCCGACTCAACACAGTACATAAAATCCGTGATCTGGTTCCATCTGTAAAAGATGTGGTTCCAGACATACAGTACCCGGGCGTTTACAAACTAAAGTGCCTCTGTGGTAGCAGCTACATTGGACAAACCTAACAACATATCTCGGACCACATCCACGAACATAAAGCAGACTTGAAACACGGTAGGACGAACTCCTCAGCCGTGGCAGATCACTGTTATAATTCAGTGGGCTCACATGACATTGACTTTTCCAAGACGGAGGTTCTCTGCAAGCCATCCGGCTACCATAAGAGATTCGTTCATGAGGCCATCCACATATACAAACACAGAGACAATTTCAACCGAGAAGATGGATTCTGGCCTAGTAACCATTGGAAAGCTGTTATAAACCATTTCGGTTCTTAATTGATTGTCTTTTACAGTGACCTTCAGACCGCAGTCCATTCGCTGGCATTGCCTCTTAATACCTCTCACACCACGGTTAATGATATGGTTTATAACATGTGGTATAATAATACAATGTATAACATTGTAATGTGTAACATAATTCATAAGGCAATATATAGCATCGTAATTGCATAGTGAATATACAGCAGTGTGGTATATAGTTGGGTTCATAGAATTAGACAGTGTAATGTTACAAGTCTAATATTTTATAGTCTAAAGTATAGGGTTGTGTAAAGTAACGCATTGTATAATTCAAAGGTGGAATTTGTCTATGGATATGATGTTATACCATGTAGTTTAGATTGGAAGGTATAATATTGTATTGTATAGTCCAGTTTATAGCATAGTCATAATGCAACACAGGACACAGCAGCGCACCTTGGCTGTTTTTCTTCTTTTTCCGTGTTCCCAGCCCCCCCTCCTCCGCTCCGGAGGTGGGGCTGGTAACATGCTAATTCATATGTTAACTCTGCCCACACAGCTTAAAAGACGAGGTCCTTACTTGACAGTGTTCATTCAAGCTCTGTCTTCTGGACAGACCTGTTTCTTCACCTGAAGAAGGCCACTTGTGTTGTGGCCGAAACATCGTGAGAATTTTATTTATGTTTTATTTTTATTATTTTATTCTACGTGACTTTACCGAAAGAACCAAGAAGATGAATCCTAGCAGTCACGAAAGCTTTAAATTAAAATTTATGTACGGTGTTAAATCGAACCTGGATCTTATGTTTGCTCATGATTTTTTAATTATTTTTAGTGACTCCTGCTATGTATGGCAAGGTGATGGTTTTGATTGGGTCCTCAGATGGTTCTTTCCCAACGGTTGGGATGAGAGCTTTACAGATTGTGGAATCTGAATATCCATTCATCTTGAGAGCTTGGTGTACGTGTTCCACTTCACTGGTTAGGTGATGACGGTCGGAAATACATCGAGCTCTATGGTGTAGAGTTTTGATGAGGGAATTCTTCTGGGATGGATGGTGGTGCGAGTCAGGTTTTAGGTAGGCATCCGTATGGGTGGCTTTTTTGTAGACAGTGTCCCATTGAGCCATCTGGTCTCTTTTCGATTAAAACATCCAAGAATCGTAGCTTGCCATCCTTTTCCACCTCCATGGTGAATTTGATGGCTGGTGTATAGAATTGATGTGGTTGAGGAATTGGTTCAGAGCTGGTTGGCCATGTGGCCAGATGACGAACGTGTCATCCATGTACCTCTTTCACAAGGACAGACGTAGAGTGGATGCCTGGATGGCATCTCAAAATTTTCCATGAAAACATTGGCTACAATTGGAGATAGGGAGAACCCATTGGGGCACCTTCAACTTGTTTGTAGAATGTTCCATTCCAGGTGAAGTAAGTTTTGGTGAGGCAGTGTCTCACCAGGGCTGGTACATCAGCATTCAGTCATTGTTGGACCAAATCTTCAATGATTGCAATGGTGTCAAGCACAGGAACTTTGGTAAACAAAGAGACCACATCGAAACTAACGAGCAAATCACGTGTAGATGTTGAGATGTCCTTAATTAACGATACCAAGTGAGCTGAGTTGAGTACAGCTGAGGTGGTCTTACCAGTGAAGGGTTGTAAGGTCTCAGAAATCGGGCCAGTTTGTAGGTGGGTGAGTCAATGGTGGAGACGATAGGACGAAGGGGTGTCCCTTTTTGGATTTTTGGTAAGCCATACAATCTGGGTGGTCTAGCAGCAGAAGGTTTTAAGGAAAACCGCTTGGTTGGTTCGATCAAAGATGTTGTTTTTCGTAACGAGGCGGTTGGTGGGATCCCTTAATTTTGTTACAGCTACCATAATATTTTCTTGTTTTTTTTGCTTAACTCGCGTAGATAGAAGCCTATTATTTAAATAATCACCTTGCAAATATTAAAATAATAATGTTTGTGTGCAGACAACTAATATTTATATTTCTTGCTTCTTTAGCTAAACTCACATACATAGAAACATATTACTTTAATAATCACCTTGGAAATATTAAAATATTAATGTTTGCGTGCTGACAACTAATATTTCAAAATTTACGTGGTCAATATTAATATAATTATGATTGTGTCTAAGTCCTTCTGTGCGTGTGAGTCCATGTGCGTGTCTGTGACGATGTTAGTGTGTGTATGCATAAGTCTATATTTGTGTGTGTGTGCAAGTCGATGTATGCGTGAGTTGATATGTGTGTCAGTCGATGTGTGTGTGTTAGTCAATGTGTGTGCGTTGCTCCATGTGAGTCAGTTTCGGTCCACGTGTATGTAAGTCCATGTGTGTGTGTGTGTCAGTCGATCTGTGTGTGGCTCTATGTGCGTGTGTGAGTCGATGTGTGTTTGTGTGTGAGTCTGTGTGTCAGTCGATGTGTGTGTGTGTTAGTCCATATGTGTGTGTGAGTCTATGTGTGTGTGAGTCTATGTGTGTGTGCGTCGATATGTGTGTGTAGGTCGATGTGTGTGTAAATCGATGTGTGTGCGTGGGTCCATGTATGTAAGTCCATGTGTGTGTCTTAGTCTTTATGTGTGTGTAGGTCCATATGTGTGTTTGTGTAAGTCGATGTGTTTCTATGTGTGTGGGTCGATGTGTTTCTTTTTTTGCCTGGGCAACGCCGGGTACTTCCCGCTAGTATATTTATATATTCATTCAGACATGCCCACCCCCACATAAAAGAAAGATCCCCTATTTGGCTTTGAGCTGCTGGGACTAAATGGTTAACAGTGCTATGGGCCATCACTCAACAGCCTGCATGCACACTTGCACATTCATAATGTGTGGACCAGTGCCGATGGAACAAAAACTCATTGTTGACTTCCCGTTGAAGATGTATTTACTTTGTTGAACTTCTTTGGCACCGTACGTAGCCAACCGTGGTAATTGGAGGAATGGGAAAGATGACCTAAGTTGGGAATTGAACTTACCATCGAGAAAAGTGGCCAAATTGATCAAAGGATTGTCCGAAACCATGGTGATAAAATAACCAGCACTCAAATGATAATTTTATACCAAAAATATTACTTAATTTCGCGTGACATGATCGCACAAGACTTCACGCGTTGTATGATGTTATGTCATGCAGATTTAACCAAAACTTTTTGCGAATTAAATAATTTTAAGAGGACAAACGCAAAGCGTTGTGCAACCCACGCATACGCATGTTTTCTCTTGTCCATATGTATTAAAAAAGTCTTAACTTGCAGAAATAGTTACATTTTGTTCCATTAAGATCTTCTTTACCAATCCCTTCCAGCGGGCAGACGTCTAAGCAGACAAATCTAAGCCCAGTTTCAATCTGCGGTCTCATCATTCCAACCTGCTGACCAATTGCAACGAGGTTGGCACATCTGTTTAAAGCACTTAATACGCATACGCCTTATGTCTTATTGTTGCATGTTCTGTAATGAGTACGTTTACCGTATGCTACGGATTCAAGGGCAACATTGGGGGGGGGGGGGTGCGTCTTTTCCTCCGATTGAAGTGGGTATGGGTCAACATTTGTGTGACTTTATTGACACTGGGCACACGTTTGGAAAGCACATACTTTCCAGCTATTTGTTTCTGCGTGGTGCTTGCACATAGAAACTCTATGCAGGTGAAAAGCCTCTTCTTAGCTTCCGAGATCTGTTCAGATCTGGCGCATTGCGGGTGATTCTGTCATAGGCCTGCAATAGTGTCAAATGGAATGGATAATGTGATGCAAGGCCATAGCCATGGAGTCAACATTGGGGGTGACCAAATCTTCGAGGCTGTCTGGGGTCCCAACCCAGAAAAAAAATCTAAATTAGGAAACTAATTTCCTGCCTAAAATATATAAACATTAACGAACACATGGGATGGACTTTTTATTCGTTTTTTACAATAATGTCTAATAGTGTATTGTATCACATTGCTCTGTTTTAACTTTTTTTTTACCATTTCTTGTTTCATTGTATGTAATGTTTGAGATTAGGGATTAATAAAGTACAACCATAACCACAATCATATAAACAGAAATCTATGCATTGATTTAGATGAAGACAAGTCCAGATATTGTGGCCAAGGTTTAGCAAATTGTTTTTATTTACGTAGCATAGTAATGTTTTTATAGCAATATATTGGGGGGGGGGACATTTTGAGCATATTTTAATATTGGAGGGGGGGGATGTCCCCCCCCCCATGTGTCCCCCCCCCCCCCCCAATATATATTATAATTACAGCCTTGATGTGAGGATGATGGGGCTAAGTAATCTTGATGGCAGTCGTAGCGTGATTATGACAGCCTATGCTGTTGGTGTATATTATGATGTAACGGTGTTCATTACGGAGAAATCTTTTTTTGGGATAGAGGAGCATCTCAGAAATCAAATGTTCTATCCTACTCCCGGCAGAATTACCCCCAAGAGAGTGGGAAGCTCTAGAGAACCCTCTCTACTAAATGATGCAACAAAAATAATCTTGATTGGCAGTCGGAGCGTGATTATGACACCGTATGTTGATGGTGCATATTATAATGTAACGGTATTGTGTAAAAAACACTTTTTTTGGGGATCTCAGAAATCACTTGTTCTTTGTCACTCCCAAGAGAGTGGGAAGCTCTAGAGACCCCCTTCTTACTAAATGGCCTTGGGGAGCCGTCCATAAATGACGTCATGCAATTTTGGACGATTTTTTTTATCCCCCCCCCCATCGTCACACGGCGTCACAAAAAGTCAGACCCCCCCCCTCAAATATGACGTCACAAAGCTCTGCCCCCCCCCCCCCCAAAGAAAATAAAACATGCTTCAAATCGCTTTAAACTATTATTGTAGTGCGTATTTAATGTGCCGCTGCACTCTGATGTTGTAGAAAACATTTATTAAAAAGTATATTTAATTTTCTTGCTGTGGTTTTTCACACCTGATGATGATTGCTTGTGTTGCAGTCGAAACGTCGTGATTTTATTGTTTTATATTTTTTATTATTGTTTCCCTTCAAGATATGTAGAACGTGTTGTCTATATTTAAAGTTGCGCATTTTGATGTGACGTCACATTTCTCACACCCCCCCCCCGGTGGGTGCGTGACGTCATTTATGGACGGCCCCTTGTTGGCCCATTCCACGCTCACCAAAAGGCTGCCGAGGGGCTTTTTATTTTTCACCGCGGCCCCTTTAATCGTCGCGGCCAATTCGTCGCGGTGCCCGGGCAAAAGCCTGCATTAGGCCGCGAATGGCCTTAACGGGAGCGAGCGGAGCTCTCTCGAAATTCACTTCTCGGTTGCGTTTTCGCCGTTAATTTAAATAACAACAATAACAACCCGTGCCTCGATGAAAGCACGTCTTAAGGCGGCGGCAAGTGGGCAGACTTCGCGGTACGGTTGAGGATTTGTAAGCGCGGTGAAAACAAACAAACAAAAACCCATCGTCCGGACTTTGTTGACGTCCCCGTTGCAAGGGCGTCCGCCACTATTGAACGTCTCACGGGTGCGTTCTCCTCCTCCTACTCCTCCCCCCGCACAGACGCCGCGTCCCTTCGTCGAAACCCACTCGGGGGATTTCCGTCCAGCGATTTGGCCTCCGTGCAGGGCCATGCTTGTTACGTCGTCGGCCGTGGGTGGGGTTGGGGGGTGGTGGGTGGAACGTCGGACGCGCGGTTCGTCGTCAGTGGCCACGCCGTTGTTGCTCGACGCCTTTGGCTGCCGTCGGTAGCGACAGCAACGTTCCGAAGCGGAGCGCGGTGACGTTAACGGGCGGTGAGAAGGGGGGAGCGCCCCACGTGGGCGAGATGTTAACAACCTCGCTGGGGGTACAGGGAGTCGGTTCGATCCCGACCCTACGCGAACCCGGTACCCGTGGATTTAATTCCCTACCGCCCCCCCGGAGTCTCCCCGGGTTTGTTCCCCTCCACCCTTAGAATCGGCGTGCGTTTGAAGAGTCTTTGGCTTGCTACACATTTCCACTGCGTTGAGCCAAAAAAGAGCCGCTCGTTGCAGAGCCTCGCGGTTCGAATTCAGCGGGCCGCCCGGGTTATTCCTGCGTCGCATTATCTACGTCATACCGAGTAGGAGGGGGGGTTGAAGTTCCCGTGACGCCATCGGCAAGAGAAGGACATTGGCAAGCTAAAAACGTGGAGAGAGGACAGTGCCGAACTCGCAAATGAATTCCCTTGAGGTTGCGCAGTAGGTGGCAATCATCGCCACCTACTGTGGAAACTTGGCTAAATAATATTTGTTTTTTTAAATTAGGCACGATTCCCTGCGAGACACTCATGGGTAAAGCAAGCGTTCGCCACGTCGTGCCGAAATGCATCTAAATCTGGGCACAACTCCGAAGGGAAGCTGGGTTAAGCCTAAGGGGCCGTCCATAAATGACGTCACACACCTGGGGGGGTGGTTGAGAAATGTGACGTCACATCAAAATGCGCAACTTTACATAAATCTAGACAACACGTTTTACTTAATTAAATAGACTTTTTAATAAATGTTGTCTCCTACAACATCAGAGTGCAGCGCCACATTAAATACGCACTACAATGACAATAGTTTAAAGCGATTTGAAGCATGTTTGAGGGGGGGGGTCTGACTTTTTGTGACGCCGTGTGACGAAGGGGGGGGGGGGGTCAAAACAAAAATCGTCCAAAATCGCGTGACGTCATGTATGGACGGCCCCTAACCGGCGTGGTTTGCAAGCCCGGTTAAATAACCCCCAATTTCCGACGTGACACGTCTAGCCGTGGACTGACGAAGACCTCTATTTTATAGTAACATTATTTGCCGTGTTTTTATTCGAGGCGAATTATTTGGTGCGCTGGTGACGGTCGTTTAAAATGTAAAAAAAACCTCAGGCCAAACGAGCGAAATGAGTGGAACCTGTCAATTGAACGGGGCGTTCGTGTCGATTGACTGGCAGACATTAATGTGTAATTCCCATAATTGAATATGGGTAATAAATATCTACATTTCTATGGCAGGGACAAGTTCACTCGTTTGAAAACACCAGTTTTGACTTTCCTTTCACAAGTGCCTGCAACATCACTAAGTGCTGACGATGTTGGTGGTGTTCGCCTTTGTTCTTCACTGCTTTTCAGAGGGGGGCCCATTTTTGCCGATAAGACGTGTCTGTGTAGGGGCCTCCACACATTTTAAACTATTTGGGATTTGACAGCAAAATGGGGCATTTTCTCATTTGTGTATTGTCAGGTGGCCTCAGTAAAGGCCACCAGGGGTCGCCACTGGCCCGTGGGCCTTCCAATGAAAAACCACTGGTGTTCACGATCAGCACGTGCTGACAGTGAACAGGATTGAGGCTGTTTTGTTGTGGTGTAGGCGGGGTCGCTCACGATGACCGGGTTCAAGGATATCGACGATGTACTTAAACGCAACTCTTCCCGTGACGGTCACCTCGGCGCCTCCTCGCCTCAGCCGCAGGTCAGACACGGCAGGGCAGCAGTACAGCCCAAGCTCACGACACCTTTTGAGAAACTGTGTTCAATCCCAGCCGCAGGCTGGATGTCCCACTTCTGATGCACAGAATAAAAAAAACTGATTCTGAAACCGGCTCGCTTGGGGATTATTTTAAATGCATGTACAGCCCTTCTTGTCAATCCAATTTTGGATGAGGGGCCTTCACATGCCATTCAGCTCGTGCCGGTTATTTGGCTATACTTCACTATGCTGGTCAGTTTTGATTGGTAAAGGAGGTGGGGGGGGGGATCATCGCTTTGGCTACAAAAAGGTAAAGTCAGCATCACGATCCATTGGCAGATAGTCCACAGGTGTCCACTGCACATTTCGTAATTTGTTTCCACTTTCCTCCTGTCTTGTGCCAATATGCATCAAGTAGTGACCACATCTTTCTGGCACCAATCTCTATTGTCGTTGTCATCGCCAAGCCATTCTTTGTCAGATCTTCCTCTCTTTCCGGTTCCTTCCATTTTTCCCGAACAACACACTTTTAATATTCCTATTTTTCTTCATCCTACATACGTGTCCAATAGTGCCAGTTGCCTTCTTATCACTGCCTGCATCAGGTACAGCAATGGATTTTGCTCCATTATCCTTTGATGGCCACCACATAACCCCACAGCCCTATGACAACCTGTTTAGGCATGGTGGTCACTAAAGCACTAGGCAGGCTTAACTCTGCTTATCTTCCAAGATCTGTCGAGTTCAATTACATTTAATGTCATGGATCATAGGCAAGTTTAAACACTGATCCCGAAATCGAATTGATTTCCTGACCTTGAAAACTGTATGTAAAGACGCAAGGGGGACATGCATGCTTGCAATTTCACTGACGAGTTTCAAGATGCCGAAGGATTCTTGTAAGCTGATCACGATCATCGTTTGCAGGAGGGGTCATTTGTGCTGCTCACAGAAGACCAGACAGACGGAGGATTTCTCATCCATCACTTCCTTTCCTCCTACGTAAAAGGTGGCTGATGGAAGTGTTGCTTCGCTGACGCCTCACTTCACATAAACCGATGCAATATGCTCTTCATATGAATGGTCGTGAATAATTGCTTCTTATATATTCTTAGCTCTTTCGGTAAAGTCAAGTTGAAGGGAAACAATAAAATATATATAACAATAAAAATTCTCACGACGTTTCGACCATAACACAAACGGTCGTCATCAGGTGTGTCGGTTTGATGACGACCGTTTGTGTTATGGTCGAAACGTCGTGAGAATTTTTATTGTTTTATATATATTTTATTATTTTATTGTTTCCCTTCAACGTGACTTTACCAAAAGAGCTAAGAATATGAATTACTGCAGTCACGAAAGCTTTAAATCAAAATGCTTATATAGTTCATTTTAGAACCGCATTGAATGTTCAATGGCTTTTTGCGTTATTTATTATTTTTGTAAAGCACCCTGGGTTGCTTAGCTTGAAGAGCAGTATGTAACAGAAACTTATCATCATCTGTCTGGGATTTATAAAATGAGTACCACATTGTGGGAGGGCAGCAGTACTCATCTTCTAAAATATTATTGACTCTCTTGGGAGAACACGCCTTGCGAGCTCCTTGTGATAATTCCTCGACAGTAATCGTCGATCTGGTGCAGCCACGAGGCCTATGGCCGACCCCTTAGCCTCCTCGACCCGAGGTTATATCGAACAGAGAACCTGGTGGGCAGGATCAACCAATAATAATTTTGTACATTTAGTGTTCATATAATTATATAGCGCTAAACTATCACGAAGGATGGCACTATGTTTCACAGACATAGTCTGCAGTAGTTTCACAGGAGGAGCCAACGATGCTGTTTGTAATCCCAATTGAGTCATCTTGATGGAATGTTTCGAATTTGGACCATGATGTTGGCAAATGGCCTATTCATTTCGAATGACGTCATGGGATTTTTGACATCCACTGTGAAGCAGACTGTTTTTTTATGGTTATAACACCCAAATTAATAACCAGGGCATCCTCCCAGATTTAAATCACAAACTTCTAAAACAAGCGGCGAATGTGCGACCGCTGGGCCATGTAACAGCCAGAACCAAATTTAACGTGATGGGTTTTTTGTGCAGTAACTTTTGATCAGGCTGAGAGCCATCAACTCGCAACACTTGAGAACCCAGTTTAACCATAGGCACAGCGGCCTGGATTTGAACCCAGGCTTCGAACCCCAGCGCTCAGATCTATGAGCCATGCAGCTTAATTGCTTATGTGTCCTCTTCTCACAGATGGCTGGAAAGTGTGTTTCATTGCGATGGCTCAATCTTTCCACCACTACGCAACAGTCGCGCAAAAACTGGTGAGTCCTCTTGTTAACTACAACTCAAGGCCCCACATTCACCGCACTCGAAAAACGATTTTAATCATGGGTGGCTGATACCCCCTGCCTCTACAAACACAGGTTCTCAGCATCGTGTGGTCGATGCTCTACAATGAGTCCATTATCATTGGGAGTCTTAGTGAGCTGACTCAGAACGAGAGAGGTGTTTTTTTCGGGCCACGTGGCTACCTTTCATGAGTTGCACTTGCTCACCCGAGCCACCCTCAAGCAATAAAATGCAATGTGGATTGATATAGTGTTAATTGCTTTGAAAGAGCAAATTAATTGATTAATTGATGCCGTTTTTGATACAGGCATGCATTGTCACCGGATCTGAGTACGTGTGCACAATTTGAATTCATTGGACAACAGGAAGTGGACTAAATTTTGATTACAAGATTTGACCACGACAAACAGGATTCAAGTTAAGTAAAACCGTTGAAAAACATCGGAAAGCTATAAAGCACAACCGCGATAACCAACGTAGCAGTAGTAATCGATGCGTCGTTGCACCTCGACGCTTCGTTTCAACACGAACATTTAGAAATTGTTGCCCCCCTTTGATGTGACCCCTGACCCTGGGGCTGTGTGTCACGAGCAGGGTGTGAACTTGGGCTTGGCGCGGCGCGACGGGCAGCTCGTGGTGCTGGAGGGACTCACCGCGCTACGGGACCTCGCCCTCGACCGAGTAGGGGAGCGTGCCGAGCCGGCCTTCCCCTGCAGTGTCCTGCGGTGAGCGCGATGTAACCGCACCTTGTTCCTCGGTGTTCAGATATCCCGCCTCTCCCTCGGGCTTTGCTTCTTAAACTCGAGTCCCCACGACACACTGCAGCCAGGCCTAAAACCTTAAGATACTAATTGAATCGGTCGGACAGCATTACCTTTTCATCGGCTGCGTAAAGTTGTAATGGAAGCTACTTGGCCAATTTTTCCGTATGGTGCTCCGGATCTTCTCGTCCTTCGTTAATCCCTCTGTTCTCTACGCTTGCAGAGCATGGATCCTTTTAAAGCAACGTCTCCACTGGTTGAAACCTTCAGGCTGGCCTGCCTATGTACCATCCTGGGTTTAACCAAGCTGCATTGTGTGAGGAGCTCAGTTCTTTGAAAGGTCTGAACACAGCCTCATTAGTGAGCTCCTCTGGGCTGTGTTGCCTGGATCATGTAGCCCAGGACCTGTATGCCCAAGCAGCTTCTCTTTAAATGGGTGCAGGCTTGTGGAGGATGCTAGTGGGGAGTTTGGAGGTAGTTAAGCTCCAACAACAATGGAGTGCGGAGGAGTGCTGCTCATGGCAAGGATCGCAGTGCCAGGTGGCACAAATGCAGAGAGGTGGCATCGTGGGGAGCACAGGTGTTGCATCTGTCAATCATCTCAGGCAGACAACCCCGTTTGGGTTGTCTGCCTGAGATGTCTGACCCTGTTTGGGTTGTCTGGCTGAGTCTGCCCCATGACTTGCCAGTGAGATTTCAAAGCTTCACGTAGCTTGACACAAGCACTATGGTGACATCACGGCCACTTTGCTGTGAATGAGGCTGTTGTATGTGTTGTATGTGTGTGCGCGTGCTCAGCCCAGATTCTGAAAGCCTGCGGGATCTCTACACCTCTGTTAAGCACTGTCTGTTGTCTTCGGAGCCCGGGTCCCCGGTTCAACGCCCGGTCCTCATTGTGGACAGCGTGAACTCGCTCTCCACCCTGGGCTTCTCCGTGCCGGCCACGCTCGCATTCCTCCACTACTGCCGCGTGCTGCTCAATCACACACTTCACGTGAGCGCGCCTCTTTAGTTTACTACTTCAGCATCGCCGCAATGTATGAATGGTGAACGGTGTGCAATCTCCTCCACTCCTCCTCGCTTCACTTTGCTCAACAATGCAGTGTTGTGCATTCTCTTCTATTCGCGCACTATCTATTGGTTGCAACTCGCAGAAGGCAGCGAGGCGGTGGTGTTTATTTTATTGTGGTTGCTGTGTTGTTTATTTTGCTGCTATAAATGTCCACATGATGAGCTGCTTCGTTGAGCTATCATTTGCAGCCCGGGTCACTTATGAAAAGAAGCTAATACCCCAGTGGGCTTTACCTCGTAAGATGAAAATAGTTTTATTTTTGATATATATTTAAAAGTGATTTGTTCACCTTTCCTATGCTTTGCACTCCTATCGTTTATTTTGTACTGTTGTTGTAACGTTCTGACCTGCCACGACTGGACTTGTGTGAAAAGAGCTTTATAGCTCATCGGATTTCTCCAATATAAATACATATTCGGATGGATTCCGATTGTTGTATGGTTGTTGTGGTTTCATGGTTGTTGTGGCCACGGCCGTCAGGGTAATGCGGCGCCGGATATAGGCTTTGGCTTACGTCGATGGAGTCGGCCAGCGATTGCACGCGGTTTTACGGTTTCGGTTTTGGGCAATCGTCGTCAGGGTGGCTGCTGTGTGGTCAAAGTAATTCTGCGCGTTTGGTTGTGACAGGGCGATGTGGTGGTGCTTCTCTCGGCGGACTCGGACGTAGACGACGCCGATGGAGTCACACTGCACCGCTCCGTCGCGCACCAGGCCCACACGGAGCTGTGCGCCCAGGCCCTGCCCAGCGGAGCCGCGCGCGACGTCGATGGCCTGGTGCGGTTTCTCGCTCCCCTACAACGCACGTGTGACGGTGTGGTAGGGGGAGGGTTTTGGAGGTGGTGGTGGTGGTGGTGGTGGTGTTAGTGATTGTGCAGGTGATTGTGAAATGTGGTTGAGGTCGTCAGACTTGTCCAGCAGGGCCGTCCAGCAGAGCCGTCCAGCAGAGCCATGCGCGACGTCTCTCGTCTGGTGCAGCTCTTACTCTTCTACGACACAAACTACAGTGGCGAGATTTGAACTACCTCGCCTGGTATACAGGAGGGCGTAGGTTCGATCCCAACCCTGATGCCTGCTGTATATTTGGAGTTTGTTGTGCTTATATCGCTGGTACTGGTGTTTGTGGTGGTGGTGGACCAGCAAGGATATACAAACACCCTTTCTTTGCTGTGGGACGGTCGCACTGTTAGTATGTATGTTTAACTTCTTCCGCACCGTACATAGTCAACCATGCTAATCGAAGGTGCGGGGGATGGACAACACACAAAACGCAGTTATGAAGAAATTAGTTTTCAATTTAGATTTAAAAAGTTCATAGCTCCAGTGACTTCCTCAATTGGAAGGAAGAGCATTCCAGATGACTGCAGAAGCACATCTGAAAGCATGCGATACAGTGACCGTCTTTGTTCAATAGTTAGCCAAAAGCCGCTGAAAGGGTTACCAGAGTTTTCGTGATGGTTTATGCTCCTTTACGAGAATAGCAAGATATTGTGGTTAATTTCTGGCAAGCACTATGTGTGTAATGAGTGCGACCTTATAATGTATGCGTTCAGCAACCGGAAGCCAATGCAGCTCAGCGAACACCAGATGGACATGGTCGGATCTTGCAGTACCCATCACGACACGTGCCAAATAATTTTGTACACGCTGCAGCTTAATGTTTTTGCCAGACGACCTCTCGAGTAGTGAGTTGCAATAATCGAGCCTTGTCGATGTTACGCGCCACGGTGTTGGCTATGTCACGACTTAATATTGACCGAATGTGTCGTAGAGCCCTGATATGAAAATTGTAGGACTATATTTTTGCACGTGGCGATCAAACTACGTAAGCCGAAGCATTGCGGTTCCCTAATAGAGGTTTTTTTTGGGGGTTAAATTGGGTAAATATAAATGTGTGGTTAAAGCCACCACCACCACCACCTGACACAGCCAATTAGTAAGGTTTGTCATGTAAACAAAACATGCCAATTCGTTACTAGTCCAGCACATTGGTGTGTTGAAGAGTAAACCCACAACATTTGCAATTCCCACTTGGTCTCTTTCCAGCTGACAGTGTGGACGCGCTTTCCGGACCAGGCCCTGCCCCACGCCTCTACTCGGAGCCGCTACCGTTACAAACTTCACGATCGAGGACTCACCCTGTCGCCTGCACTCGATTCCTGACGACCGCAGTGGAAAAAGCAGCAGCAGCCATGGTGGTGGCACCGTGGCGGTGGTCGTGTGGGCGGGGTGGCGGTGGTCGTGTGGACGGGGTGACGTCTTGCCTCGACGCACGGGACTTTGTGGAATGGGACACGTCGTTTGTATGTGGGTTATGGAGCCACGTCCTGCTGATGAGTATCGTCAAAGACTATACTACGGCCTAGGATTTATTGTTTTTTCTGCAGAACTCTGATGTTTTCAGGGTGTACCACGTGTTTTTCAGCATGGCGCCCTGCGTTTCGATCCTGCAGAAGCTCCCAAAATGAGGAGCGCAACGTCGGACATCATGTCACAACACTCCAAAGATTAATCAAAGAGCAGTTATCATAGCTTAATTTCAGCCAGAAAATCACGTTCAGTAAACTTCTCACAATACTATCTACATTATCAACAACATTGTACTATAATCTTCACTACCTATGTTATTATCACCATTACTCTCATAATTACTACTATAACCATCATTCCCATCATAAAGTTCAATAACATCACCATTACTATATTCACCATCACTATGTCCATTGTCACCACTATCACTATA
Source organism: Petromyzon marinus (assembly GCF_048934315.1). Lineage (NCBI taxonomy): Eukaryota > Metazoa > Chordata > Hyperoartia > Petromyzontiformes > Petromyzontidae > Petromyzon > Petromyzon marinus. The sequence continues at coordinate 13,793,632 of NC_133667.1, read as the reverse complement.
AAATCCACCACCATTATTATCACGATCACGAGCATCACCTGCTCTATCACTACTTTTTTCCACTTAACACAGATTTTTGTAGGCAGTATTACGATTCGAAAATTCACGTGGGTTTGACCATGTAATGATCTCCAAATATGTGTTGTGTTGTGAAACCCTCCACCAACCAAACAATTAAAATTGACACATGTATAAGTCTTTGTTACATCAGTTATTGTTTTTGGTCACCAGCAATATGATGGGAAATATTCACGACAAAATGTGACAATAGGCATGATGCTTCATTTGTAAATATGCCAACCATCAAGAAAAATTACATAACTCAAATGTGTCTTGAATGCTGGAAGTTTCCCCCTAATGTTTAGCATATTTCCAAATGAAACATCCTTTTTATTATTACACGCTTTTATTTAACTCACTGTTGTATACTCAACTCTCTGTCGTATCAAATCTTGTAACTCAATTTTAACCCACTTCCCAATGTGGTATCGACTGCAAACTTGGTATACGTATGGCATACTGATGACAATACTATATTATATCATTCAAAATAAAATATTTTTAAGCAATCTTTTTTTATATCTTATGTTTCGGCTTGGGTCTAATTGTCCACGCTCAACTGACGTTGGCTGTAAATCACCACATCCCCTTACGATATGGCAAGCTTCGGGGCCACTTCCTGGAGTCGTGGATTTCTGCCATTACTCGTACGGTACATTTAATTAAAGCGTGTTTAATTTTTTTTTATTATTGCTAAATTTGTCAAAATTACCATTATAATTTACCACCAATACCACCTTCAACACTTGCCACTAGGAAAAAGCATTCCCACTTACACTAAAGCACCATTACGACTTGTAGTCACCACCTCTGCAGTAAACAATTCCATCACCAAAATTCGGATTTATGTTGAACGTCGTTTGCACCGTACGAAGCCAACTGTGCCAATTTGAGGTGCAGGGAAGAAAAAACTAAACGTAAAAAGCAGTTTTGATTTAAAGCTTTCGTGACTGCAGTAATTCATATTCTTAGTTTTTTCGGTAAAGTCACGTTGAAGGGAAACAACAAAATAATAATAATATATATAAAACAATAAAAAAATTCTCACGACGTTTCGACCATAACTCAAACGGTCATCTTCAGGTGTGTTTGCATAAATTTATTTTTAAACGGCGCATTTATTTATTTATAAAAAAACGTTAGCGCCACGTGCAACGATTTGGCAGTTTATTTAGGACTAGTCCATCTATATTCTGAAAAGAGGAGGGGGGAGACGAATTTTTTTATATATATAATGTATGCTGTCTGAAAGCCACTGTAAGCGTGAACAATCAATTAAGACCTGAAATGGTTTATCAAATCTTTCCAATGATTGCTAAGATAGAATCCATCTTCTTGGTTGAAATTGTCTCTGTGCTTGTATATGTGGATAGCCTCATGAACGAATCTCTCATGGAAGCCAGATGGTTTACAAAGAACCTCCGTCTTGGAAAAGTCAATGGCATGTGAGCCTACTGAATTAGAACAATGATCTGCCACGGCCGAGGTGTTGGTCCTACCGTGTTTAAGGTCTGCTTTGTGTTCACGAATGCGGTCCGAGACATGGCGTTTGGTTTCTCCAATGTAACTACTACCACAGAGGCAACTTAGTTTGTAGACACCAGGGTATTGTATGTCCAGAATCACATCTTTTACAGACGGAACCAGATCACGGATTTTATGTAATGTGTTGAAACGGACCTGGATCTTGTGTTTATTCAAGATTTTGGAGATCTTTTTTGTGATCCCCGCAATGTAGGGTAAAGTGATGGTTTTGAAAGGCTCCTCAAGAGGGTTCTTCTTCATGGTTTGAGTGATAGCTTTGCGGATTGTATAGTCGGAGTAACCATTAGCCCTAAGAGCTTGGTGTACGTGCTTGAGTTCACTGCTTATGTGTTCCTGGTCGGATATGCATTGGGCTCTATGATACAGAGTCTTGATGAGAGAATTCTTCTGTGATGGATGGTGGTGGGAATCCGGTTTCAGATAAGCATGCGTATGGGTAGCTTTCCTGTAGACAGAGTGGCTCATTGAACCATCAGGTCTCTTTTTAATTAGGAGATCCAAAAAAGGTATCTTGCCATCTATTTCGACTTCCATGGTAAATCTGATGGCTGGGTGTATGGAATTGATGTGGTCGAAGAATTGGTCTAGAGCAGGCCGGCAATGTGGCCAGATGACAATAGTGTCATCCACGTACCTCTTCCATAAGGTTGGGCGCAGAGTGGCAGTCTGGATGGCGTCAGTCTCAAATTTCTCCATGAAAATGTTAGCTATAACTGGAGAAAGGGGGGAGCCCATTGGGGTGCCCTCAGTTTGTTTGTAGAAAGTTCCATTCCAAGTGAAGTATGTATTGGTTAAACAGTGTCTCACCAGGGGGGGTACCTCAATGTTTAGTCCTTGATGAACCAAGTCTTCAATGATTGCAATGGTGTCAGGTACAGGAACCTTGGTGAATAAGGAAACTACATCAAAACTGACAAGCAGGTCGTCTGGGGACAGGGAAATACCCTTGATTGTCGATACCAGGTGAGTAGAATTTTGTACCGCAGAGGTGGTCTTTCCAGTGAAAGGACGCAGGATTTCAGACAAAAAACGAGCTAGTTTGTAGGTGGGGGAGCCGATAGTAGAGACTATGGGACGAAGGGGTGTATCTACTTTATGTATTTTTGGTAAGCCGTATAATCTTGGTGGCCTGGCAGCAGAAGGTTTCAACAAAAACTGTTTAGATTGATCAATTAATGCGGTTGAATCAGAAATTATTTTGTTGGTTTGTGTGACGAGGCTGTTGGTGGGATCTCTTTTTATTTTTGTATAACTACCATCGTCGAGTAATTATTTAATTTTGTTGTATTCTATTTTATCCATGATGACAGTAGCATTGCCTTTGTCAGCTGAGAGGACTACAATATCATTCCTCTTTTTTAATTTATATAATTCAAAACGCTCATCTTTGCTGAGGTTGCTAGCTGGCATCTTAGCGTTTTTGAGGGTTGCAGCGATTTCAGATCTTGCTACGTCTGCAGCGATGTGACCCAGGCCCCTGAGAGCAACATCTACTTGGGCAATTATATCATTAACTGGTATGTGTTTAGGTGTGACTGCAAAGTTTAGACCTTTAGCTAAAACGGATTTCAGACCATCGGAAATAGAACTGTTACTGCGATTAATTACGACTTTGTTAACATCTAACTTTTTGGTGTGTGGGTCCGGTCTTTTGTTGAAGAGGAGGTTAAATTTGGAAATCAGGTTTTCCTTACATTTGGTCGACATAGTAGCAGCTGAAGAGGCAGTCATATTGTCTACATGTTCCTTCTTCGACCACATCAATTCCATACACCCAGCCATCAGATTTACCATGGAAGTCGAAATAGATGGCAAGATACCTTTTTTGGATGTCCTAATTAAAAAGAGACCTGATGGTTCAATGAGCCACTCTGTCTACAGGAAAGCTACCCATACGCATGCTTATCTGAAACCGGATTCCCACCACCATCCATCACAGAAGAATTCTCTCATCAAGACTCTGTATCATAGAGCCCAATGCATATCCGACCAGGAACACATAAGCAGTGAACTCAAGCACGTACACCAAGCTCTTAGGGCTAATGGTTACTCCGACTATACAATCCGCAAAGCTATCACTCAAACCATGAAGAAGAACCCTCTTGAGGAGCCTTTCAAAACCATCACTTTACCCTACATTGCGGGGATCGCAAAAAAGATCTCCAAAATCTTGAATAAACACAAGATCCAGGTCCGTTTCAACACATTACATAAAATCCGTGATCTGGTTCCGTCTGTAAAAGATGTGATTCCGGACATACAATACCCTGGTGTCTACAAACTAAGTTGCCTCTGTGGTAGTAGTTACATTGGAGAAACCAAACCCCATGTCTCGGACCGCATTCGTGAACACAAAGCAGACCTTAAACACGGTAGGACCAACACCTCGGCCGTGGCAGATCATTGTTCTAATTCAGTAGGCTCACATGCCATTGACTTTTCCAAGACAGAGGTTCTTTGTAAGCCATCTGGCTTCCATGAGAGATTCGTTCATGAGGCTATCCACATATACAAGCACAGAGACAATTTCAACCGAGAAGATGGATTCTATCTTAGCAATCATTGGAAAGATTTGATAAACCATTTCAGGTCTTAATTGATTGTTCACGCTTACAGTGGCTTTCAGACAGCATACATTATATATATAAAAAAAAATTCGTCTCCCCCCTCCTCTTTTCAGAATATAGATGGACTAGTCCTAAATAAACTGCCAAATCGTTGCGCGTGGCGCTAACGTTTTTTAAATAAATAAATGCGCCGTTTAAAAATAAATTTATGCAAACCAACACACCTGAAGATGACCGTTTGAGTTATGGTCGAAACGTCGTGAGAATTTTTTATTGTTTTATATATATTTTATTATTTTGTTGTTTCCCTTCAACGTGACTTTACCGAAAAAACTAAGAATATAAAAAGCAGTGTTAATGAAATTAGTTTTCAATCGAGATGATTTAAAAATGCATCGCTCCAGTGGCTTCCTAATATCGGGAGGAAGAACGTTCCAGACTTATGCAGAAGCGTGATACGGCGACCGTCTTCGATAGTTTACCTGGCAGGGTTGAATATTTCTCTTAACACGTGGGAAAACACTGAAACGTGGACAGTCGGCCTATTGAGGAGCTGCAGCTCAAACACAAGTATGGGCTCGATGAGCTGAAGTCACGGAATGATCCAACGGGCTTGTGACATCTGCCTGGATGTGATACATGCCTTGGTTCTGCTGGGGTTGGGAGATTGGGGGAGCGGTGGGTGTGTGTAAAAATATTGTCTATTGTGACATCACTGCCATACTGAATCAAATGACTTTTTGTTTTCAGGAGGGTCCTGCAATTGGGATTTTATTTTAAGGATTTTTTTGCCAATCAACGAGTGTTTTCATGTGGGAGGAAACTGGAGCACCCGGAGAAAACTTACGTGTGCGAGGGGGTAACACTCAACCCTGTAGAGACGGAAACTTGGTGATCGGTCGACTTACTGTACCGCCGTTTCCTGGCGAGGCAGTACGGTAATGGCACCTCGACGCCCACGTGAACATTTGTGCGACCCACCAGCCCTCGCCTCCACAGTAACGGGGTTACGGGCATGCATCGCCACAACCACTCGGCATGTCAGGGCAATGAGCCTCTTACATTCAGGCGCTGGGTTCAAACACGAAGTGGGAATGCCGGTGCTTCCCTCCCAGATGCCGAAGTGTTCGTGATGAGCAGGGCGCGGAGCCACGGTGGCGAGATGTTAACTACCTCGCATGGTACGCGGGAGGTTGTGGGTTCGATCCCGACCCTAGTGCTTGCTGTATATATTTGGAGTTTGCGGTGTCTCTCCCCATGGTCGCGTGGATTTTTGTATCCGGGTCCGATTTTTTTCCCTACATAGTTAGAATCAACACCACGCATTGGAATATTTGTCCGCTAGACACTTCCACATTCTATGCCACTTCGTTGATCTATAATTTGTGGCCAGGTCGCTTCTGAAACCCCCCCCCCCCCCACCGCCCATCCATCCACCTTACAGCTCAGATCTGTCACCCTCACATTTTCGCTGGGACAAACTTAACGAATGACGGAGAAACGAATGCCATGAAAGATGCCATGCCACCCAATTATGCACTACCCTGCCAAGCCAGAAACATTGACTTCTTCAAGACAGAGGTTCTCTGCAAGCCATCTGACTACCATGAGAGATTCGTTCATGAGGCTATCCACATATACAAACACAGACAATTTCAACCGAGAAGATGGATTCTGGCTTAGCAATAATTGTAAGGATTTGATAAACCATTTCGGGTCTTAATTGATTGTTCACGCTTACGGTGGCTTTCAGACCGCATCCATTATTTTCGTCTCCCCCCTCCTCTTTTCCGAACATGGATGGACTCGTCCATCTGAATAGCCAAGTCGCTCTCCGTGGTGCTAACGTTAAAAACAAAAATAAACCGCAACTTTTTTACAAAAAATGTCTTGCTGTGGTTTTCACACCTGATGATGATTGCTTGTGTTGCAGTCGAAACGTCGTGATAATTTTATTGTTTTATATTTTTATTATTTAATTGTTTCCCTTCTACGTGACTTTACCGAACGAAACAAGAATATGAATAAGAAGCTTTCTTCTTCACTCTGCTGTCCGAATATGGAAATTGCCTTCCTGAACACATCGGCAAAATCACCGGTTCTGGTCTTCAAGGCCTGGAATAACTCCTAACTTAACACACCTTTGTAGGGACAGTCTTTGAGCTGCAGTGAACCAATGATTATGCCGATTTAGATGTATTTAATGTCTGATATGGCTATTGTTCACAATTGCACTCACTACAAAAATGTGTCAGGCCTTCAAATGCCGCGCAAACACGGGATATCGCCTAACTTCACTACACGCCTTTGTAGGGACTGAGTCGTTGAGCTGCAGTGAACCAATGATTATGCCGATTTAGATGTATTTAATGTCTGAAATAGCTGTTAAACAATTGCACCCACTACAAAAATGTGTCAGGCCCTCAAATGCCGGGCGCACGCGCTTTTGTAGAGTCTTTCAGCTGCAGCGAACCAATGGTTACGCCTATTCGATATATTTAATGTCTGATATGGCTTTTGTTGACAAAATTGCAAACCAGTGACAAAAAAAATATATGCCCTGTAGAAATGAATGGCGATTTAAAAAATATATATATTGATTTGTGTCGGTCAAAAACTCCGCGGTCCCTAAACTCTCGAATCGCCTCGTCCAGCAGGCGCCACGTGTCAACGAGTTCCGGGCACCCCTTCGCACCGCGCAAACAAAAGTTGTGCATTGAAGATGCATTTACAAAGTAAATAAATTCAAGTAAGCGTCGACGTGGGTGGGAGCAGGCGTCCCATCATTGACGTGCTTCTCGAGAGGGTGAGTGAAAGGAAGGAAGCTGTCTAAAAGAAAAAAAACGTAATTTTTAAAGGCGAGGCATTTTTTTTAGGGTAGTTGCGTACTTGCGGTGAATGTATTCACAAGTAGCTGTACAGTGGTGTCACGCAGTCCTTGTGGCGAGGACAATTATCTGGTTGATGTTTTTTGTTTGCACGTTCATCACGGTTCCTCGCGAAAGTGTTTTTTTTCTGTTTGGTGTTTTGAACATCTTCTTAACAGCTGTTTTATTGCCAGAAAGGGTTCACCGTCTCGCGTGTGAATGAATTAGCATTGTTAAAAAGTTGAATACGTTGAAATAAAGTCGTGTAGCACGGCGTGCGAGTGAATTGTATGACGCAATGGATTGAATACGGTAAACCAAGGCAGGAGTTCCACGTAACGCCTGCCTCTGCCGCTGGAATGTGGAATTACCATTGTTGGCTTTGGGTCACCGTTAGAGATGAGCAACCCACCCCCTATGTTCACTTGAGTAGCGAGACATTTATCCTTTGGTGAACCAAACTTTTAAACAGCAGTGCCTTAATGCATCCATTGCAACCCCCCACCCCATTTAGTTCACCATAAAGTCCGAACAATTGACTTGGAACACAGTCTCTCTTTGGATCCCACCAGGATATGGCGTGCGCGGTGGCCACCCCGGTGCCGGAGCCGAGCGGGGACTTCCCGGCGTGGCTGGAGGCGCAGGGCGTGAACGCGGAGGTGGCCCGGGCCATGGACTCCGAGCTGGGCATCCGGGACTACGGGGTCCTGCGCGCCTGCGTCGGGGACGGCCTCGTGCGGGCCGAGCTGCTGGCCGCGGCGCGCGACCGCCTGCCCTTCGGCTTCTACGCCGTGCTGCGGCAGGTGGTGAAGGCCCTGCGGGGCGCCGAGCCCCACGATGGTTCTGGGATTCCGCGCTGGGACGACGCCGCCGCCGCCGCCGCTTCCGCCCCTGGCGACGTGACCCTGGGAGGCCTGGTGGAGGTGCTGCTCGCGCTGTTGAGCGGCTTGAGCCGGGAGCTGCTGCTGTCCGCGCGGAGGCTGGGTAACGGGGACGATCGGAAACGCCGAGTGGATTCTTCTTTGTCGGCAGCTCGTGTTACTTCTGAAGATGAGCCAGCAGAAATGGATCAGTTTGAACAAAATGGTAATGCCAAATTGTGTACCCACCTTTTTAGATTTGTTTTGCATCGTACAGTGCTTTTGATTGTGTAATGTTACTTTACAAACTATAAATGTAATTGATAATACTACGCCGTACCCCTTGATAATCAGCCAATGATACAGCTGTAATTTATTATACGTTTTAGGGGAAAATGCAGTGGATTTATATATGTAAAATATTATTTATGTTTCCCATGTGGTTTTGGAATGGTGCAGGGGAGTCGGAGGAAACCTTAATTCCAGCCTCGGATGACACCAACTCCGCTATCACTGCGGACCAAATTAAATTGGAACCCCTTCAAGGTACAGCTTTTACTTGTTTTAACAATTGTGTCCAGCATTTCTTAGCTACATTTTGTGCCGAAATTATATTGTATCGTTTGTGTCTGGATGTTATTTAGGCCCATTGTTTTTTTCAGGTATGATTTCCAATTCTGTAACCCCTTTGCTGTTTCCTCAAGCACTGGAGCAAGGATCAGGAGAGATGGCTTTAAACGAGCTTCATGGTAAGTCCCGATTGCTGAGCTGGGAGCTGCTGCTGTCCATACAGAGGCTGTGAGTTGGGGACGGCCAAGGGGTGTGCACTGATGGCTTCACACCTGAAGCTAATTAGGATCGTGATGGAATGAAATCTGATATAAGTTTACGTGTTGAAAATGGTAACTGTTGGGCACAAGTCCATCAAACATGGATAACGAATGTGCCATCGTATTTAAGGTGGCCGTAGGGTTGCGACCTTCCCAGGCTTGACTCAGACGGTCTGGAAATTGGCATCTGTGTTTGGGTGGGAGGAATTGATTTGTAGCGAGATGAGGTATATTGCTGAACTTCATCGCGTATACTGCACGGTTTTGATAGATCTAGGTTGACTGAGAAATTCATCTGGGATTGGTCTGTGGAAAAGCCACCTAGGTGGCTGACTAGGACAGCAGTCAGAATCTTCACCACTGGTTACAGGTACTAAGATGGACTGTTGCATTGTGGGACTAGTAAGTATGGCCTTCATTCAGCAGCAGACAGATCATGGCTTATGATGACGATATCAGCATTGATGGCAGCTGTGTTTTTAATTTTATTTCAGACAAGATGGGAGTGACCTCGGCTTCAGTCGCAGACGACTCGATGGTGCAGATAAAAACGGAGGCCCCAGAAGGTAAAGTGTCCACATACATTCATCACAAATGGGCATTCACAGATGAACAGTAGACTTGGAAGTAGCCGATCAAGCACGTTATTATGGTACTCCAGTGACATCACTGTGTAATCTGTTGCTAGAACGTTATGACGGAGCGCCTGAACTTCATGGTTAAGCCTTTTTTGCCTCTTCTTTGGTTCTTTCGGTAAAGTCACGTAGAATGAGAATAAAATAATAAAATAAGACAATAAAATTCTCACGACGTTTCTTTAATGATCTTTAATGAAGCTTTAAACTTGGACCACAGTTAATCCTAGGCACGTAGCTTCTGGGACCGTAGCAAAACTGGAACATTATTAAAAAGTTGACAAATAAAGAGGTGGCCAAGTGGCCTTTTAAAGGTCAGTACTAAGCTGGCACAGTTGGGAACCTGAGTTTAAATACAGGCAGCTGCCTGTATTTAAACCGGTTTCTTAAGTATAGTCAATTGAAAGTCTCAGCTTGGTCACCGATGATTGCACACTCAATAAAAACATTACACCAAATATAGTTCTGCACATGTTCTCAGTAGGAGGATCTGTGAACAATTTGGTGACTTAGAGGGCACCATTGAGGTATCTGTTCAAGTGACTTATTATCAGCAGAGGGCAGTGCAGAAACATCCATTGTATGGTCCTGTACAGTACTCCAACGTCTTTGCTCACTACCTTCAACTTGCACTTACCAGCGTGGCAAAGTACGGCCAAATAGCTCCCATGTCTCGCACGGTATGGGTGCTCAATGATCAAGGCAGTGGATCGACAAAGGGTTGTAATCCACGTGTAGCTAATCTGACTTATGTTCACCTAAATTCACACTGATGATCGGATTGATCGCACGGCGGTTGTCGTTTTACGATTGCCATGGCCACCGTTCCGTTGCAGCAGAAGAGGCATTGGTGTCAACGCACGGAGACATACATTGGAGCGACCGTGCCAAGTGCGAGGAGACGGGGGCCAGAGACTCTGTGGCCATTCCTGCCCTAGAGCAGCTAGGTGAGGAGCGATGGGGAGGGAAGATGGGGGCGAGAGGGGAAAGTGAGAGGAAGTCAAATTGAATAATAATTTCATTTATATAGCGTCAACATTGTAAAGATTTTAATGGTGCTTGCAGATTAATTCGTTTGAACTCTTGAGACTAATCAAGAGTCGCGATGGGACTGTCCACTCAAAAGCGGTAACCCCAAGCCTAATTTGAGTTCCAGACGGGGCATATATGAAACTTCACTCAGCTGTGACGGCATTAGTTTTCATCACTTCCATTGATGGCGTGGCAGATGAATACAGCACACAAGGAATACAAACCTTTAGCCTGTCAACTGAGGTATGATGGATTTCTGGATGAGCTGATTTTGTAAGTCAGAAGTGGCAGTTTAGAGTCTGCAAATGTAACTATTTCCAAAGATATAGAGTTAACGTCTTGTAATTGTGTATTTTTTGCATAAATCAAAAATTATTGCTTGCACACGTTATTTGACACATGCTTCGTAAGTGTAAAGATCAATCTAAATAAATTGATCCATTAATTGTCAAAGATTCGGGGACACAATTCAAGCATCGATTATTTTCATCTTGCTTTTACGGTCTCAATTATACAGCTCCATAAGATCAAAAAGCATCGTTTCTTTGACACATAATTTTATATGGGTTTCGTGAGTGCACAAATCTATTTTTAATCAATGAATTGATGAATTGTGACATGCCTCGGGCAGAATGAGGGTGGACGATGGCGAGGAGAAAGGCGTGGATTAGGATTTGTGCTTGAAAGTGCATTGGTGCCCCATCCTTATAGTGTCTTGAGATCCGATCATATTGAGATGCTTTACAAACCAATTTTTTTTACTCTGAAGTGAGACTTGTGGAAGCATACGATGCATTCATTTCATTTTTTCTTTTTTATATCTCCCTTGTATTCCTTTTTGCCAGTCGACGCATGTCAGACAGGAACATAAAATAGAGTGTGATCCAAGATTGATAATTGTACTAGGAACCGCATCATTATCGATGTGTTGAATAGTTGCATTTCATAGTTACACAGCAAGTGGCGATCCTGTGTTTATCTGCCAATTTACAATAATTCGGATTTTTCTGATGTACAAACACGATCTTCTTCTTCTCAGACGAGGAGACTGTTGAGCCCTCTTCGGGTTTCATCCGTCTCGTGATGCCGATGCAAGTCGGCAGTCAAGTCGTAACTTCATCATCCCCACACGACGGAACCACACAAGGTCTGTCTGCTGGCAGCCACGTTTCCAGGACAGTTCCGCCAACGACAGCGACGATAACACCGCCGGTAACAACGGCGGTCACCGCAATGACCGGCAACGGCATTCGTATTGACCGCTGCTTCGCGGAAATGAAACCAGACATGCAGGAGCAGTCCGCTCAGCCCAGAGCTTCTATCATCGCGCAACAGCCAGCCGCGCCCACCAGAGGCAACAAGCTGTACTTCTGCAACCTGTGCGGCCAGGGTTTCACACAGAACGCCATGCTCAACGTCCACCTGCACAAGCACACGTGCGAAAAGCTCTACATATGCGCCATGTGCGGCCGAGGCTTTTCCAGCAGCACCAACCTGAACATCCACGAGCGGACCCACACAGGCGAGAAGCCATACCGCTGCGGAGTGTGCGGCCAGGCGTTCACGCAGCCCAACAGCCTCAAACGACATCAGCGCATGCACACCGGCGAGAAGCCATACCGCTGCGGAGTATGCGGCCAGGCGTTCACGAGCAAGCCCAACATGATATACCACCAAGGCAAGCACCTGAGCTAGACACCGCCACAACCTCTGCCACCGCAGTGATGCACGGTTGTGCATTGGTGCTGGTGCGTACCTTCAAACACGAAATGGGTTGTGTGTGACCCTCGGTATTAATACTGAGACACGGGGACTTCCACATCACTACAGGGGTGCTGCCCTATGCAAACTTTCCTTGGTTAAAACCTCTATCCTCGCTGTTCTATTTTCAAATTTGATCTGCTGTTGGTAAATTCATCAAGATTTGATTGCATTTAGATACTATGTACATTGAAATTGTCATTTGCACTGCCTTTTTGGAAATGGCTGTGGTGGTGTGCATTTAGTCCAAATATATTAATGAAATCATGTTTGGACATTGCAAAAACTGGATTTTTTTTCAGAAAGTTTAAAAAAAAGTTATTTTTCTACATACCATGTTTCCTAGGATTTAGGGTATAGGAGTAAATGTCAGGGACAAGTATTCTAATCGATTAAGATTTATTCGACAATTTTATAGCACGAGTTATTTGTCAAATTATAAATCGTTGTTACAAACGTTCACAAGGAAAGTCATACATTGCTTCTCCCTAAATTATCTTTCAAACCACTTTCTTTGGCCAATGGTTTGGAAAAAAATCCCTTCATAAAAAAATCATTAATGGTTGCCGTTATCCTGAACCTCAGTAATTTACATAGTTTGCAACCCTTTGTAAATCAATTGCTGAATTAGGGCTTCCCCACGCTGTATCAGGCAGGTTAGGTTGGCACAGGAGGTGAAGGTCCCAGGACGGGTTCAGTTATCACTCGCCACTAATGCTGGCCATGGCCGAGGATCGGAACTCGGGTCGCCAAGTTTAAAAGACATGGTGCCAAACACTGCACCCCATGTATTCCTCCAACCAGCAGGGCCAAATGCAAGATCACCTGCCTTTGCCACCACACTTCCTACTTTTGGTTCTCCACCATATCTTCACTCCAGTCACCCTACACTACAGCTCCACAGTAGAACTCCCCACAGTGCCACTCATAACCTCCTCTCTATACCAAGGACTAGGGCCGTCGATGCCAGGCATCGTTTCTCCGTGGCAGCCCCCGCCATCTGAAACGCCATTTCCGCTACACATTTGCAGCACATCTACTGGTTAGAAACACTTTAAAGGTCCCACGTCTATTGCCTGGCTTTAGTCACATGTAGCTTGGCTCCGCGCCTCAGTCACTCATGTCTGTAAAATATTGTGCGCAGTATAAATTGGGTTATTTATACATTTATTTCAATTCCAATAGCAACAATTTTCATGATTACAACGATTTGCCATGATTCTGTTCCACTTTACATTACCATTCTGATCTCAACAGCAAATATTTTACGATTGTCATAAGTTAGAAAAATAAAACTCGTCAACCAGATTCTAGATTTTTAAAAAATCCACATTGGATTAAAAGAAAATGCAACCAAAAGTTAATTTGGAGGCATTCCAAGGCTTTGTTTCGGGACTGAGCTTTATTAGACACTAAGGTGTCACTGCTGTACCATTTAACAAATCTTCATCAAGGCAACTTCATGCTGGGAGCATGAGCACCATTCACAGATTTTGTACGAATTTGTCTCTACTGCAGAGTGAATTGCTTTCATTTCAACTGGCATTGTCCTGTAACTGCCCCTGTGACTGATAGTCTTGGGCTGGTTATCCTTTTAACAGAGCTGCTTTTGTTAGTGGGCCTTGCCAGCTGAAATAAAGTCTGACAGCCAGAAAAAAAGCCCTGATTCACATTTTTATGCCTGGCTGTGGTTTAGTTGTGCCAAAGCAGAATGCTAGTCTACCAGATAAACATGCCCCCCCTGCTGACATGCATCACATGATTGGACTTACTTTTACTGGTATCAATCAGTGTGGCTGTAATACAACGCAGGGTTGTCAATAAGAAAATTACATCTGCACAGCAGGGAGACCCGTGTCTCTGTCAATCTTTCTCCGCGCATTTCACGGGACGCTGCGCACGAACCCACTACATGCACACCTGTCCACCAGACCATTGTGCCAAGAGTTGTCATCACTGCGGCAGCGCCATTTCCTCGTGCTTGCTTCGATGGTACTTCATGTTGCGCTTGTTCGTGAAGGCCTGTCCACATACATCACAGTGATAGGGCTTCTCACCCGTGTGCGTGCGCTGGTGCCGCTTGAGGCTGCTGAGATGCGAGAAGGTCTGCGCGCATACGCTGCAGCAATACGGCTTCTCAACCATGTGTGTCCGCTCGTGGACATTCAGACTGCTACTGTTTGAGAAGCACCTGCCGCACGTGACGCAGCGGAATGGCCTCGTGGCCATGTGCGTGCGCAGGTGCACGTTAAGGTGGGCTTCCGATGTGAAGGTTTGTACGCACATCTTGCAAGAGTAGGGCCTCTCCTCACCCCACTGAATGACCCCCTGACCACCACCGCCGCCGCCATCAAGAGGGTGGTATTGGGGTATTGGCATCATTTGAGGCTCCACGGTTTCCCGGCCTATGCCCGCCCATGTCTCCTCACCAGCCTCCGGCATCTGCAGCGATGTGTGAGAGATGCAGCCCATGGTCGTGTTCATGGACTGGAAGTCAAGATCTGAAGGTCGTCCATTGATGCACATGTCTGTGTTTATCATGAGGGAGATACACAATGAACAAAGTTATTTTTTATTTAACTTGATGAAAGTTGAGGCAGTAGATGATAAGCTTGTGCCGATGCGTCTCCGATGGTGTTGTTACGAGCTGCATTAAAAGGGCGTCATTCCAAATAGCCTAAGGCCAAATCACCTAGAGTGCGTGCAGTATCTTAAGATAGCCACCACTTTGTACGACTGCCAAAATGTGAGTACTGCCCCATGTTCCTTTAAATATAAAAACACAACTTTTTTTAGGTGGCCGGGTGGCTCAAAGGTTAGATAAATGAGCCGTCATCAATGGCATGAAAAAATAAACATGTTAAAAAGTTTCACCAAATATGTTTTTGTTCCACTTTCTGTAAATGCCACATTTAGATTTAACTGATATGCAATGAACAAGCTTTGCAGGGCCACCAAATATGTGCCTATAGTGTGGATAAAGAAACCTAGTGAAGTGATTTCAGAAGTTGTTTCTGCGACATCTTCCAGGCTATACTCTAACACATGGCAATGTGTACTGCTCACTGCCCGTGTTCCAAATATTATATATATTTTTTATCGAATGTTGCCAGCGAGAATAATTGGAGTATAACCTGGGATAAAAGTGAAGAACAAAAAAACATTTTAACTTTTTGTCAAAATCTATATTTCAAATGGGATTGTTTCTTACCATCTTGGTCTTCCAATTTTATTTTGTGCAACGCTTGGTTTGGACTGGAGTCTTCGGAAACCAAAGCTGCAACTTCTCCCGTGTATTCTGCGCAGAGCCACGTGTTCACAAATGGTTATTTAACGAAATGCACAATGATTTGGCATTCGCTCCTCACTGTCGACTGAGATGCATTGCACATTAAAAGCATTCTGTCCACTTGTGAGATGTGTACGATGACCGAATTGTTGAATACCGATCTTGCGCAACTGTCGGTTACCTTTATTTTACCAAGTGAGAAACCACGAAGACTGCAATTATTATTTACAAGGGAAACGTGAGAAACAAAATACTTTTAAGCACCGAGCCAGTTATAGTGTGTATACATATGTGAATTGTATTATGCATGTACACAGTGTAGCATACGTGTAGTGTTGTGGCTTTTTTGTATAGAAGGCTCCGCGCGGCCTCGAGCCGTGGACAATTATGTCCAGGAAATATTGGGAGCATTATAAATTGCATTATTATTGTTATAAATAAGGTCAATAAGGTCATCCAGGAGGTTCTTGGGACAAGAGCTGGATTTATAGCCGGGTAGTTATGATTACAGTAGATTATTTCCCCCCCCCTCCACTCCCGCATCCCACTTGCTATAGGCATTGTCTATGGTTCACCTTATTCAAGTCATGATCAACTGCATTGACTGGAGGGGGATATGTTACTGGAGTTTATAATTTTTTTTAACTAAGTGAGAACTCAGAAGACAAGGAGAGTCATTTGCAGATTGACATCAGAATCTTTAGACTGGAGGAATCTCCAGCACAGCAGCAGACGTGGCTGTGAACTGTGAGCACCAGAGATGCTCCTACATTGTGGTAATCGGCAAGACTTGAAACCACAGCATATGGCCATGATGCAAATTCAAAAGCAGAGATGAGGCATCTTCAGGTAAAAAAAACTATTCGGTTGCTTGGCTGGGCTCCTGAGCTACATGTATTTTGAGAGAGAGTCGTGGTAGATGCACCTCGACTCGCCACAAGTGCCGTGGTGACGTTGCCACCACTTAGTGGTGAATGGCAGCTGCCATTGTGAGTGGTAGATGCAAAAAATCACTTCCCACGAGTGTTTAACTATTTGTATTGGCTAAGTTGTTGCTTGGAGTGTTGCAACCTGCTGTCATGCACTGTCATACCTGATGGCAAGATGACACCATGACGATAGCATGTGTGTAATATACCATGTGTGTATATAATGTATTGTGACGATATCATAATTTGTTTAATCGTGTTGAAGGTGTGTCGCAAAGTGCAGTGACTGATTCAGTGAATGGGTTGAGACTGTCAAACTAGCCACGTGGGGATCATAGGTTATGAAACGACAGGTTGTTAGCTCTCGTATAAACCCATGTCTCCATGTTAAAAACAAGAGTTTTAGTCTCAATGGGCTCTCATTTTGTTATATATATAAATAAAGAACATTTACATATTGGTGTATGTGTGTGTACTTTAATTTGCGAGTGTTGCCATCCCATCATGGAGTTGTCCTTTAACCTGGCAAAGGGTGAAGCTGGGGCTGGAATCTACATCTGGGATCTGGACTGTCAACTCATCTGACCGGTCCATTGTCTTGGGTTCCAAATTCCTTATGGAATAACTGTGCACAATGCATTTGATTTGCTATTTGCATGGCGCTGTGCCCTATTTTATAAAATATAGGGCTGTAAATCACGTGCTACAAGACCTGCAACTTACTCAGCTGGTGAGATCTGGCGGTACAGCAAGTGGACTCTGGACTCATATCCGTAAAATGTTGAGGATTATTCACTTGTACTCATGGGTTTTTTTTTGGACGCTCCAATTTCTTTCCACGTTACGAAAGAACTGGCCAAACGTGAACAAGAAGGACTCGGTGAGGCTTTCCCATGTACATGAAATGAGTATTAAAAGTAGATTGGTCCCTGCCATAGTGTAAAAAGTATCCACTGACTTGGACAAAATTTGTCACTATGTGACCTCTGCAAAACATTACCAAGTGGTCTCATCTCTGTCAAACAGTCGTCAAACATATAATCCCTTGAGGATTTTAGAGCATTACCTCCTTGCAGCAGGTGCTCACTGTGTGTGGATAATTCATTCCTCTCCTCTGAGGGCAGCTCTTCATTGACTGCCAGGTTCTTGTATTCAACATCCGCTGTAGATGGAGTGCAGTCAGCAACGCAAATTTCAGGGTTCTCCATGGCTCCCAGCCTCTGCACAGATAGCAGCAGCTCTCGGCTCAAGCCGCTGAACAGCGCGAGCAGCACGTCCACCAGGCCTCCCAGCGTCACGTCACCAGGAGAGGAAGCGGGGTCGTGGGGCTCGGTGCCCTGCAGGGCCTTCACCACCTGCCGCAGCACGGCATAGAAGCCGAAGGGCAGGCGGTCGCGCGCCGTGGCCAACAGCTCGGCCCGCACGAGGCCGTCCCTGATGCAGGCGCGCAGGACCCCGTAGTCCCG
This sequence comes from Petromyzon marinus, assembly GCF_048934315.1. Lineage (NCBI taxonomy): Eukaryota > Metazoa > Chordata > Hyperoartia > Petromyzontiformes > Petromyzontidae > Petromyzon > Petromyzon marinus. Next base: position 13,775,791 of record NC_133667.1, on the reverse strand, counting down.
GATGCCCAGCTCCGAGTTCATGGCCTGGGCCACCTCCTCGTTTACGCCCTGGGCCTCCAGCCATGCTGGGAAGTCACTGCTCGGCTCCAGCACCGGGGTGGTCACTGTGTACGCCATTCTGATGGGATGTAGTGGGCAGTTCCAACAAGAAAATACATGTAATGTCTCGGGTAATTATTTATTTTAAGCATCCCGTTTGGGAAATGCCATGAGATTCCAGATTTTGTTTAAGTGACCAACTGACTCTGGTTTTAGGTTAGTCTGTGCTGTAATCGAGCGAATTAGAGTTGGGACTATCGACCGACTACTTGACTATATTTTCATCTGCTACGTTTTTGTAGTCAATTACTCAGGCACGTTTAACAATGGCAGCTGTCCCCACATTATGTCTTCCAAAGGCAGAATACCCCTACAAGCCAAATCCAGTGTTGCACGGCTCGTTATGCCAAGCCAACACACGTGGGAACAGAGGGGGATATTTTTTTACCCCAATTGCTATGTGATTATTCGGATAATCAAACCTAAATCAGTAATGAATCCTCCAAAATAAGCCAGCCGATACTCAGCTATAGACTGAATTGGCCTGAGCTGTGGATGCGATTGTCCGGGTTACAATGATTTGGGGATGCTGGAAATGTTACTCTACGCTTGGTTAGAATCGACTCAATCTTTGTTAGTCACGAATGTGTGATGGGAACCAATTAGGGGGAGGCGAGGCAATAAAGTGATTTGGGTGTGGATGATCGGTTACACTATTTAAGGGAAGAGAACGAGTTGAGATCCTATCTTTATCTGGCTTTCTACCTTCTGCCTGATCCCGCTGCTGCGTCACAATCGATAAGCAACATAAAAAAAACATCTGCCCTAACAGTATCTGGCCTTGGTCGCTGGACTCTTTGTCTTTGCCAGTGTTCTTCACTAATTTTTAGAGGTGGTGGGTAGGGCACTTTCGTCGATAAGACATCAGTGTGAGGGGTCGCCGCACATGTGAAACCATTGGGTTTGACAGCACGCATGATGGGCTGTTTTCACGTTTGTATATTATAGGGGGGGGGGAGCGCACTTGAGGCCACCAGTGGTCTGCGGGCCTTGCAATGAAGAGCACTGTTCTATGCGGTACTTTGAGCGTACACCAAGGGTGACCATTGTCTTGGTGCGGTGAAAAAGTGTTTCATTGAACCGAATGTTACAGCATAACAGGGCCGCAGAGCGTGAATGCTCTCACTGCACGTTTTCCACTTACTGCTGTTCTGCACGCGAAACTACAAGCTGGCAATACGGTCCATTAACGGGGGGGGGGGGGGGGGCTCAATTTTGTTTGAGAGGTCCCGAGGTCTGGTGTGTGTCCTTGTATGCAAAACACATCGGATATAAATTAGGTAGAGTTGCAACCCTGCAATTGCCCTTGCTCACACCACCGCTAGCAGAAGGGCGTCCACTACACGGGGCTCCTCCACTCTGGCGCAGACGTTTTCTCAAGAGGCCAGTGCCTGAATTATTTATTCAAATCGGAGGAATCCGATAATCTTACAGGGGTATGTTTTCACAGACGGTCCAGTAAGGTCGGCGTGCCCACACTTGACCCCCATCACACGCGAACCCATCCGTAGCTCGGGGCGTGGGTCCACAATCATAATGCACCGCTGGGTGGACAGAGGCGGTGGGTGGGGGAGGGGATGAATGTGTTTCGGAAAGGTCACCTCTTGTTCCAATAGCCGCAGCCGGGTGTTCGAACCTTGATGGCGAGTTCGGCGACCTTTAACCTTACGCGGCGACGACGACGATGATGATGAAGATGTATTCTGCATCACACGACGTCAAATGACACCATCGACCGCCGATCACTTTGCACGAGTCACGTACGGTTCTATTGTAAATCCACGGGAGCATATGCAAGTCCACCACCACCACCACCACCAAGCCCCCGACGACAATCCGTAAACAACCACCGGCGTGATTATCCCAGGCTCGAACCTGTCTGGCTTCAGGTTCCCCATCAATCCACGCGAGATTTGTCAGCGGCGCGCGTGCGCTGCGCACCGTAAGCAGGCGCGTTGGGCAACAAGGGCACACACGCGCGCGCGCGCGCGCTGATCAAAACGAATTAAGCCGCCCTGTAAATAGGTTTACGTGTTTTTTGTTCTTAAAATAAATAAATATATAAACATAATAATAATAATAAAAAAATATATAAAATCAGACGCGAGTGAGAGGAAAAAAAAATCGCTTACCTCGTGGAAGAACTTTTTGGGGTTAATAAAAGAAAAGTGGTGTAAATATTTGTTGTTGTTGCTGCTGCTGCTGCTGCGGTAGTTTCCAACGCAATATAACAGTAATAATAATAAAGCCCCTTAAAGGGACCCCCAAAGCCTGACTGCCCCTCGCCTCCTCGCCTCGTCGACAGAGGCGCGCCGCGACGACGACGGCTCGGATTCCCATTGGTGGACCGCGGCGCGCGACGTCATCGTGGCGCGTGCGAAGAGCGGCGCCACCTTGCCTGGGGGTTGGTTGGAGGTTGGTGGGGAAGGGGGTGGGGGGGGAAGTATTGCGGGGGGGTGGGGGGGGGGTTAAGGCGAGGGAGGTGGGGGGAGGGGGATGGAGGCGGGGGGTGGCGGGGGGGGGGGTGGAGGCGGAGGGGGGGGCAGAGGGGGGGGGTGGAGGCGGAGGGGGGTGGAGGCGGAGGGGGGGGCAGAGGGGGGGGCAGAGGGGGGGGGGGGTGGAGGTGGGGGCGGAGGGGGGGTGGAGGCGGGGGGGATGGAGGCGGAGGGGGGGCAGAGGGGGGGTGGAGGCGGAGGGGGGGGGGTGGAGGCGGAGGGGGGTGGAGGCGGAGGGGGGGCAGAGGGGGGGGCAGAGGGGGGGGTGGAGGCGGAGGGGGGGTGGAGGCGGGGGGGATGGAGGCGGAGGGGGGGCAGAGGGGGGGTGGAGGCGGAGGGGGGGTGGAGGCGGAGGGGGGGGCAGAGGGGGGGGGATGGAGGCGGAGGGGGGGGCAGAGGGGGGGGTGGAGGCGGGGGGGGATGGAGGCGGAGGGGGGGGGCAGAGGGGGGGGGTGGAGGCGGAGGGGGGTGGAGGCGGAGGGGGGGCAGAGGGGGGGGCAGAGGGGGGGTGGAGGGGGGAGGTGGAGGCGGAGGGGGGATGGAGGCGGAGGGGGGGATGGAGGCGGAGGGGTTTAAGGCGGGGGGGGGGGGGATAGAGGCGGTGGAGGATGGAGGCGAGGAGGGGGGGCAAGATGAACAGTTGCATTTATGTGCCATTAAAAAGGGCCATTGTCCGAAACGTCACCTATTATATATTTTTTTCCGTTATATATTTTTCCATTCAGGTTACAGTATTATTTACCAATGTGTTAATTTTATGTTAATTGTGCTTATGGGTTCGATCCCAAACCTCACGCCTGCTGTAGATTTGGGGTTTGCATCTCTCTCTCCCCGTGATCGCGTGGATTTTTTTCCGGGTCCTTCGGTTTTCCTCTCCACATTTAGAATCAACATCACGCGTTTAGAGTATTTGGCGACTGCGATACATTTCCACGTGATAAGCCACTTCGTTTTGCTAACGTTTGTGGCCAGATCGCTTCTAAAAAAAAGAGCTCTATGGCTAAGTGGGTCTTACCTGGTAAAATAAAAAAAACAGTTTCATAGTTTAAAATAAAGATTATTTAGGTAATGCCAATAAAAAAAACCCCACTGCTCTCCAATGTTGGGTGACTCTTATGAGGCAGTCCCATCACAAGGGAGAAACTCAAAACAAATAGACAATATATATTCTTGGTTCTTTCGGTAAAGTCACGTTGAAGGGAAACAATAAAATAATAAATTATATATAAAACAATAAAAATTCTCACGACGTTTCGACTGTAACACAAGCAGTCATCATCAGGTGTGAAAACCAACGGCAGGAAACATTTGAAAGAAGTGGCGGTTACTTTTTTTTGCCCGTATTGGAACAGCTGTATGGACATGAAAACTTAATTTACCTGTTACAAGAATACGGGTAAACCGTATGGGTTGACAGCTTTTGGGATGTGAGCATCTGCCTGCTGATGATCTGATGCGATTGATGGTCACACGAGCATCTACGATGAGGAATTTCAAAGCCAGGAGCTGTGCGATGGTTATTTGGGTCTCGAATTAAGGCAGTGTTATCTACGAATGTGGTGATTTGTCTTGTTTGTTGATAGTTTTTTTTTACGCGCGGCACTGCCAACGCTGCAGCATAAAAAAAACAATTACAAGAGGCCCTTTAAGAATATCGCGGGGCTTACGTTCATGGGAAGTGCCGCTTAAGTCTTATCTAAATTAGTGGGTTTATGTCATCATCATCGTCGTCACGATCCATGGGCAGATAGTCGATTCCCCGCGATGGGTCGAAACCGCGAACGACGCACCCGCAATATTCAAAGGCCACCCCCTAGGGGCCGTCCATAAATGACGTCACGCACCTAGGAGGGGGGGGGATCAGATATTTGTGACGATGTATGACGAGGGGGGGGGGGTTGAGAAATGTGACGTCACATCAAAATGCGCAACTTTAAATAAATTTCGACAACACGTTCTACTTAATTAAATAGACTTTTAAAATAAATGTTTTCTCCTACAACATCAGAGTGCAGCGCCACATTAAATACGCACTACAATATATATTATATATATTTTATTATTTTATTGTTTCCCTTCAACGTGACTTTACCGAAAGAACCAAGAATATGAATTACTGCAGTAACGAAAGCTTTAAATAAAAATTTACGCACTACAATGACAATAGTTTAAAGCGATTTGAAGCATGTTTTTTGGGGGGGGGGGCAGAGCTTTGTGACGTCATATTTGAGGGGGGTTTGACTTTTTGTGACGCCGTGTGACGAAGGGGGGGGGGTCAAAAATCGTCCAAAATCGCGTGACGTCATTTATGGACGGCCCCCTACAGTAAAACACTGTTGCGGTGGCGTGGGTGGCGTGGTTAATTTTTTTTAAAAAAAAGTAAATTGCCACGGTCCCTTGGTATCGAATTCAATAGTAGTAGTAGGAGGAGGAAGAGACGGCGGGTGTCATCATCACCGCGACCCCTGACCCGACCAGGGGGGGTGGGGGGGGGGAGTTTGACCCGAGCCTCCTTCTCCTTCTGTTGCCCCCCGTCCAGCCGCCGGGCGACTCGAGACGGCAGCGTGAGGAAGGACGCCGAGGAGGTGGAGGGTTGGTGGTGGTGGTGGAGACTTTCTTCCTCTTCAGTTCAACGTTTCTCGGGAAGGATCAGCTGTTGGCTGGTGGTTGGTGGCGGCGGTGGTTGGTGGTGGCGAGGCCACGGCTTTGGTGGTTTCCACTCCATCGACCCACCCACCCACCCATTACAATTTTTTTTCTCAATCCCAGAGTTATCGTGGCAGGCACCGCTATATCGGCTCCCGAAAGTCCTTCACCTACCCGTAGGTAAGATTGTTAATGGCATCCGCCTCGATGTTGGGGGGGTAAAAAAAAAGTCTTAATCGCGGCGTTGTGTGTGTGTGTGAGGGAGGGGTAAGGCTGTGTGACGTGATAGCAGCGTTATTACAGCAACAACAACAACAACCCTCTCGCTCAGTCTCCCATGATCATCATCGTCCGCTATGGCTCCATCCACTGCTGGATGAAGCGGGCGGATGGCCACACATCTCTACGATGCTGCGACGTTGTAACTAACAATCTCCCCACCACCGCCCCGTCCACCCCGACCTCCTTACCCCCCCCCCCCCCCCACGACATCTTGCACACACATTGCGGTTTTAAAATTTTTATTAAAACGAAGGCGACTTAATTGCAACGACGAATTAACGGGTTTGAAATCGGCCCCCGAGGGCGTTTCCTTGTGAGATGGATATCGCGTGCGCGATTGCGTCCGTCGGTCAACCCGTGCCCAGTTACGTTCGTCGTTCGAAGACGTTGATAATAAACCTATAGGCGACTTGGGCAATGCTGATGGAAGGTTATGAAATCGGGTTAGGTCGCCGTTTTGATCGCGATATCGCGAGGCCTTTTCCTTTGATGGCGACGCTCTCGAAGAAGGGGACAAGGTCCCTTTGTACCGCAGCAGTGGATTGATCATGGCTGGTGATGATGGTTTGTAAATGTACACGGCGGCAGCAGCGGCAGCATTGCTAATCAGCTCTGCGGCTTATTGACGAGCTCCCGCTGGTGTGCCCCTCATTTCAAAGTCAAGTGAGTCGTGCTGTCTCCTTGCCTCCACCGCGGTCGTTAAATCTTCCAAAGTTTCTCGCAATTTTTGTGCGTGTCATTTCCGCGTATAGGTCCGTTCGTTATTTCCCATCGTGTCTGTCGTTTCGTCATGTAGGTCCGTCTGGGCTCCTGTTTGTCATGTCAGTCTACCGGGACATCTGTGAAAAAGAGCTTTATAGCTCATCCGAATGCCTCCCAGGACAAATTAAGATTCTGATACTGTCAGTCGGTTTGGCCTGTCTGTTCGTCAGTCCGCCGTGGTCGTCTGTCCGGCTGTCTATTTGAACCGCTCTTATTTGCGGAACCCACCGTCTATCATCACACCTGGTTACAACTTGCGGGGGGGGGGGTTGTTTTAAAAGTGTTGCTGACAACAGCTTGGCACTTTCAGAATCCCGTTGCTGATTGTGATTACATACATGTCAACTCATATGGGTTTACCCGTATTCTTCTTGTACAGGGAAATTGAGTTTTCAGGTCCACATGGCTTGGCGCCATTTCAATACGGGCAAAAAAATAATGCGTTGTGTATTTGTGTTTCTCCCTTGGCATGGGACTTTGTAGGATGAACGTTGAGATTTATAAGGGCACGGGGTGAGTGGGTGACCGATACGGTCTGAATTTGTCTGTAATAAGGTAGACACTGATAAGGGGTTGACAGGTATGTGATTTAGATTCACACAGTATTATTCATTTTCCAGAAGAATGCATAAACAAATTGCACAGCTCTTATGCACACTACTTATTGTGTCCACTGCTGGTGTATCCTGTTGCTAGTTATTATTCTTGTAATTTTGTGTTGCCTTCACGCGGATAATGAAATGATTCTCCTGTTTCCTCATATCCGCAGGCAAATACGGATCGAGTCAGGGGTGCATCTAATTTGAAGGGCAGATAGGATAAGTTTCACTCTCATTGGCAAACGAGAAGCAGAGTTGTACTCCTACAAAAGGAGTGCCGATTTAACCTCCGATGAGTGCGGCTGGCTATGTGCAGTGCGAAAGAAGTTAAACATACATATACATGTATGATGCATGGTGATAATAATTTAACAGCAATTCTATAATGATAACCTCAGCTTTTGTCAGTCTACACTGGTCAAGTCAAATTGTTGTTTAGAATAACGTAACCGAATACAACCATATGTTCATCAATGTGGCTTGGCGAAGGTGGGGCCGCAAAGCCGGTTCGGATATCACTCCCCACTGATATTCGCCTTGGCAGGGTATCGACTATGGTGGCTGGGTTCACAGTGCAGATCGCCTAACCACTGCTCCACTGCTGAACCTATTTTGAATGATCGGAGTTTTGTTTGGTGTGTGTGGAAAACTATAGTGAGTGGAGAAAACCACATGTATGAAAGGAGAGCATGCAAACGCGATTTAGCAATGTTTTCAAGCTGACCTGGTTTGTTACTTAAAATAAATAAATCCAATAACACTCAAATCAATGGCTATATTTTATTCTTAGATTTTCCTCCACACCCCATCAGGATGGCGTGCGCAGTGGCCACCCCGGTGCTGGAGCCAAGCGGGGACTTCCCGGCGTGGCTGGAGGCGCAGGGCGTGAACGCGGAGGTGGCCCGGGCCATGGACTCCGAGCTGGGCATCCGGGACTACGGGGTCCTGCGCGCCTGCGTCGGGGACGGCCTCGTGCGGGCCGAGCTGCTGGCCACGGCGCGCGACCGCCTGCCCTTCGGCTTCTACGCCGTGCTGCGGCAGGTAGTGAAGGCCCTGCAGGGCGCCGAGCACCACGACGCCGGGACGCCGCGCTGGGACGACGCCGCTTCCTCCCCTGGTGACGTGACCCTGGGAGGCCTGGTGGAGGTGCTGCTCGCGCTGTTCAGCGGCTTGAGCCGGGAGCTGCTGTTGTCCGTGCAGAGGCTGGGGGCCATGGATGGCGCCGGTACATATGTTGAGCCCTCCAGTCCACCTGGGGAGGAAGTTCAACACCAGGATGACGTGACGGCGTGCAGCGCGGCAACGGAGCTGCTGGAAGCGAGCGAGTGTGAACCCCCGCCTTACAGTGAGTTTGTACTTTTCTCATTCAATGTATTGAACTCTTCACCCATCGTAATATACGTGTAGGTTTTCAGAACACACTGAAACGGTGGTGGTTAAGCATTCCTGTAATCCGGCACTGTGGAGACAGAGGGTTAGTGGATCGAACTAACCTTGTGCCATATCCTGGCTCGCCAGGAGATGGCATACAGCGAAAATATGGACTCCATCGGTTCCGTGTGTACGGGATTGATTGCTTCCCCCTCGTACACGTGACTTTTCTCCAGGGATCCAATGCACGACATCCTGCATACCAGGCAAGGGAGTTAACATCTCGCCACTGCAGGGCCAAGAAAGATCCTAGAATGGACCTAGAAAGATCCTTGTTGAACGAAGAGATAGACCTCCACTTAATTCACACTCTTACTGAAACCAAAAAGACTGACAAGCGGGAGAGATCCTGACTGAAACTGAGAATAGACCCCTACTCAACCTATGGCGGTGCTTCTCAACTTCATTTCTCGTGACCCATCCTTTTTGTGGTTACCAGTCTTTTCTGTTCTCTCCCACTTTAGTCTTTTGCTAAATAGCATATCTTTTGCAGAAATTCCCTCAATCCCATCTTATCTTTGAGCGTTCTTAATTTCACTTTATAGACCCTTTCCAGTTGTCAAATCAGCATTTTTTCTGCCTTTTTTGTCCTCAACATCCTTGCAGACCTTTCTTCACCAAGCTGTTACATAATAGAATGTGCCCAACCCACATATTTATATTATTGTGCACATTGATCTACTGCACACTGCATTGTACCTGATGGTTGGTAATCAAGGACATCTGTACTGGTTTCTTACATGCTATGAAGGGCTATTTCCCAAAACTTCACCTATTATAAACTTTTCCCTTTAAGGCCACAGTGTTATTGACAAATGTATTCAGTTTTTTGTTCTTTGTACCAGTCGGGGTCGCAAGGACTGAACTTGAGAAACACTGCCCGAGAGAGAGACCCCTATTTAAATCAAGAGACCCCTACCAAAGGCACAGATCTTGTAAAACTTTTAATTGAATGTGTGTCTTTCGGCAGATGAGACGGGGGAGAATCTGATACCGAACGTGGACTTCACCGGCTTGGAATGGTCGGGACACATCATTAAAATGGAGACTTGCGATCACGGTGAGGTGTTCCGTGTGCTTGCACAGATGCCGTGTATATTGCAAGGGTGGACCCATAGCCATTGCACTGTGGAAGTCAACACAGGGGTCCTGATTTTAAGTGTGCATTTCCAGACGAGGTGGAAGAGGCTGTGGACGATGGTGACTTGGTTTACAGAGAGCGCACGCTGCAAATGGACCCATCTAATGGTATGACGGCTGTGCACTCGTGCAGTTCAATTGTCCTTTAACACCTCTTTTCCACTGGCACATCTTACCTGAGACAGTGCATGTGAATCAGAATCTTTATTTATCCTGGATAAATCCGATGAACTATGAAGCTCTTTTTCACAGATGTCTGGTAGGAGCTAGTTAGAAAGTTACAACAAAAACGACCAGTACAACGTTTATGTGACATCAGTCAGGGGCATGCCTGGCTTTTGCAGTGGAAAATCAATCAGGGGCCTCCTGGAGCTGTGCCGAGTTGGCACAGCATGGCACTGGACATGGCTCGGTTAACCTCCCGAGGGTCCATTGAGGTTCAGCTTCTCGTGCGGCAAGCATGGCTCGCGTAGTTGTCATCGTCAAACCTGTCTCCCTGCTCAAACGAGCCATGGGCAGGGCTCATCTCGGTTGGTGGTCCCGTGCCAGCAGTGAAAATTCCACATTCCTATGTTGGGCATAAATTGCTCCATGGGACGTCTACTGTTGACTTCCCACAAAAAGGCTTCTTTACACCTCCTCTTAACAATTGGTGCTAGAGCGAAGCATGGACCAACCGACAGGATGGTATTGAATTTAATCAAGGTATTTAAATGGAGCATTTAAGTTAGTTTATCAATAAAAATACCTTGAATGATACCACCAGGTCCTCCTCCACCTCCACTACCAACTCCTCTTCATTCTCCACTTCTTCCATCCATCATCTCCTCTTCTACCTCCTTAACCTCCTCCGTCGCCTCCGTCGTCATCTCCGCTTTCTCCACCTCCAGGCCAAAGCTCCTCCTCTGCGGGCTTCATCATCAAGGACGTCACCTCGCTGCAGGACTCTGCCTGCCAGACGCTCACCAACCTCTCGGGCCGCTATCCCCGTGCACGCCGATCAGCCCCACCACGACGCCGCCCCAAAGCCACCATCACCACCGCCACAACCACCACCACCGCCTCCTCCTCCGCCACCACCTCCTCCTCCTTTACCTCCTCCGCCCCAGCATCATCGTCAACGACATCGGGACCCTTCTCTCCTCGCAGCAACACCGCTCTGCGTCCGATCGCCAAACGTTGCGCGCCCGTGCCAACGCACGCATCAACGTCAGCGCCAGCTGCCACAAACTACCGGACGCCCGTGGCCTCTGTGCCCAAGTACAGGCCCATCAGGCCCAGGCCGATGGATCCGTCGAGGGAACGTTCGCGCCCATTTGACGCTGCTGCTGCCGCCGCCGCTGCAGCCGCCACCATCGCTAACGTCGCAGCCGGCCCAGCCCTCGCAGAGCAAGGCTCGCACCGCTACCAGGTGCGTGGGTGGCAGAACTTGGTTGTGCTGCCCAGGTACTCGTGCGGGGACAAGAAGCCCGAGGGGTAGGGTTGCCTGGGCCCCTTTGTAGGCTCGCATGTGTTCGTTGGTTATCTAATTAGTTCGAATCTCTGCACGACCATTCCTCTGGTCCATTTGGCAGAATGCCATCGGGTACGGTCACGAAATTCCTGGGACTGATTTGTATGGTTTGTATGACTTAGCCCTCCGCATGATAGGGACTGCGGTTCGTATGTTTGAATTGCAGTGATGCCATTACCCTGTACCCACAGCAGCGTGTCATGGTGCTTCTTTCACGATATATGCATGGCTTTAATTTCAGTTGGGCCTGTCCGGGTCCGTGACCCGGAATATATTTGCATACCCGGCACACCACATCCAGTATACCTTTTGCAATAGCTGTGATTGCTAGTCACGTGCCACCTACTCCATTTTCAGTCAGAAATTAAGCCCTGGATGTGATTCGTGGTTTGCCATATTGATCCAATATTCACTTCATTTCTTTTATTTTGCGGTGAAATGTTTTGGCCACTAGCAGCAGCAGAGCTAACGTGAACCCATTACGTGCAAAGGTGTACGAATCAAAAAAACTAGTTGATTCTTGCATGTACGATCCATTTCATGTATCATGCGTCCAGCTGCCGGTGGTAGTGATGGTGACAATGACGATTATGATGGTGATGTTTATTCGAGGATAAATTATGATGGGCTGAGTTGACTTTATTGAACCTATTTTTACGGTCACAACAGAGGACGTGCGTATATGCAAGTAAGATTGGTAGGTCTGGAGATTGTGCCCTCTGGGGGCTGAGCTGACTGTTAAGTGGGATTTGACCTTGAAACCGTTCCAATTGTAAAATCAAGAGTTATTATTTTATGTTGATGTTGGTTAACTCCATGAATACCTTTGTGAAATTTGACCAACCAATTTAAATTTTTTGGTAATCTGATGCTATTTGGGTTATAATGAGGTCGCGTTTGTCTGCATTTGTTAACGTAAATGGCGGGTGAAGCTTTGAACACAAACCTTCCCTATTGAGCCATTTAGACCATAAGTGCAAATTAGGGAGCACCTTAACAGAGGTTTTTTTGGATTAGATTTCGTAAATATAAATGTGTCAATAAACCCGCCACCACCAGACAGCCAACAGTAAAGTGTGTCACGTAAGCAAAACATGCCAATCCGTTACTAGTACAGCACACCGGTGTGTTGGAGACTAAACCCACAACATTTACGATTTGAGTATGACGTTTCACCAGTAATTCCAACCAACATCATCAGGCGACAGCCAGATTTGGAGAAATGCTTCTGTTTCGTTCTTAAATAGAGGGATAAATGTCATGTCGTCACCTGTGAGCCAATCAGGTGCGAATGCCAGGGGTGGGGGGGGGGGTTATTGTATGCATATAAATAACAATGGATATCCATTATCGGTTGGGTTATTCATAGAGTAATAGTGGTGGGTTTAACGACACATTTTTATATACGCGATCTAACCGAAAAAAGCTCTTGTGGATAATATTGATTGCGAAAGCCTACGTGTTAAACTACGGAGCACCTATTAAGGCCAGCATGGCACGCACACAGGGAAATGGCGGTGGTGTGGCCACCACTACACCAATCGCCTATGTCTCCCCAATGCCGATATTCACATATACAACACCACCAGGTGACCATTTAACACTCATTTAGCTTAGGAGTGGCTAAGGCTAGGGTGAGGTTCCAGTTGTCACTGACGTTTTCAGTGGCTGAGAATCGTACCCAGGTTGGAATTGCAGTGCCTTGTGCAAACCATTGCAATTAAGAGTGCGGACGATAACAACCACAGCGACCATTTGCCACTAAGTGATGGTGATGCCACTTTTACACTTATGACAGCCTAGGTGGACTGTGATACCATGTAACATGTCGAAAGCTCACTGGCAGGAGGTCATGGGACATGCCCAGGTACTATGGGTTAACTGACTGAGATGACTGACACACACAACCTACGTTTCACAAATTTGTATTGTGTAGTTTGACATGTTTGGTTTTCTCGTTTGTTTCGCCAGTTGGAACATAAAAAAAAGTGTGACCGTAATTGTTGCAACATCAAAACGAACCTGTAACATACGTCATGTGATAAATAACAATAAACTCAATCAATGGAGACCATTGGAGTGTAGCGATCTTAAATTTAAAGTGTACAAAAAAGTTTTGACTCCTGAGCGAGTGAAGGAGACAAATAATTTTAAGTTCTAAGTTTATTTTGTTTAACCATGTGAGAACTCGGAGAGACCAGGGTGAGTCTCATTTGCAAGAGTGACCTGGGGCATTAGCCGCTAGTGGGCGACAATTTCTATGTTTAGTCTCAAGGTGTTTGCGGTGGAATTTTCGAATTTGGTAAAATTCTGACGCCAGCACGCGATAGCCTACTCTTGCAAATGATGTCAGGGGATCTTTAATGTCCACTGTGATGCAGACGGCATGTATCAATATGGTTGTTATACCCTCAGTCTGTTATCATTATATTACTCGAGAATAAGTCTTTGTTTCACCAGGTGAAAACAAATTGAGATTGGAAGTCTTTTTGTAAGGCTGACATGGATCAAGGACTGATGACAGTGCATTGCATTTCAGACCTCCAAAACGTACACCGTTAAAGAGGCCGACGAGAGGAATTGAGGTTGCACATGAGAGCTAAACGCAGCATGTTAAAGCATGCGGAACATACCACAGCGATTATCATAACAGGCACATATCATCATGGTGTACTCTACTAACAAACACAACATTGTCATTAAAAAGTGTAACATTGTAATCGAATGAGATCATGCGATGGGAAACAATTGAATTAAAACTTTCCAAGGACAGGACATGTATTAATTATATGCAGTTGGAAAAACATCACGCAAGCAATGCTTTTGGCTATTTTGTCAAGATGTGAATGTTGAGACAGGGTTGCATTTAGACGCTCTATATAGAGCCAAACGATATTGTACCAAATTTGTCCCTGTTAAGATAAGTGATGTGGGAGGCACTGCTCTTTTCTATTGACAGCCCTAAGCTAATTGTGGAAATGCCATATTCCCATGGCAGTAGTTTTTCTCTACATAGAACACTCACCATTGACTTCCCACAAAATGGCAATAATGTAACCTCCTTGCAGGATGATGATGATGGGCTGAGGTGGCTGCCACCCCGGATTTGAATTTCTGAGCTGCGGATTATGAGTTGACCTCATTCAGATGTGTCCATTTGTGTACATTTTTATAGTACTATGAATGAGTCTCTCCTAGTCATGTGTATAATTTGATTCGTACAATTAACAAAATGAATGTCTCCTAGTAATGTACCGATTAATCCCTCCAGTATTTGGAGGAATTGTCACGAATCATGGCACGAATCGATTCTATAATTCTTTCAAAAATGGTAAATAATCGATTCTTTCACGCACGACTTGTTCCATGCAAAGTTATCGTAAGAATCTATTTTAGTTGATGAATCAAAGCATCCTTACCCATCTAGCTTCTCCCAACTTATACAAACATGGGACAATGCTCATTGTTGCAGCCCTGAGTCCGAAATTGAATTGGCCTATGGAAATGGATATTTGGTCCAGAGGACAAATGATGAAGACAATGCTGATATTACATATTTGAAATGAAGACTAGGGTCATGTTGGAATTGGTAGCGAGGATGGTGGTGGCGATGACAACTTCGCAACAATAGTTGCAACAGCACACTAAAAGATGATGACGATTATGACGATGATTGACAATCGTCATGAAGATGATGATGATCATTATGATGACGATCATAACGATAACGACAGTGATGATGATCGTGATGATAACGGCGACACTGTTATTTCCGCAGGCGGTCGCCGCTAACTGCCAGAGCGCTGCGGGGACCCGGGCACCCCTGAACCTCCGCGCATTCCTGCAGAGGCGCGCGCCACACCTCTTTGAAGCGTGCCAGAGCACAGGCATGTTATCGCAGTCCTCGAGGAAGGAATTGGTCAAATTGGCCGTTTCCCACCTGGTCGAACGGCACGGCTTGTACGTATTCCTGAGCAGTTCGACAGTGTCGCGGTGTGGTGAGGTGTTGTCTCCCAATCAGACGGACGGACAGATGTGCATACAGATATACATACAGATATACAGACAGACAAACAGGCAGGCAGAGTTAGAGAAAGGCAAGAACGCTGGCAGGATTGACCAGACACGTATGCAGACATGCGGGCATGCAGGCAGTCACACAGGCAAAAAGACAGACATACAGGCAGACTAGCAGGCAGGCAAGCAGAGAGGCAGACGGGCAGAAGAGAAAACAGGCTGACGAAAGGTAGGCACACAAGTAGATTGGCATGCAGGTGTATATATAGAGACCTATGGTCCAGCATACAGACAAGACACACACACACAGACACATAGAAAGAACAGGTAGACTGTCACAGGCACACTGATTGGCAGGCATAGAGGCAGATGGCCAGATAGATTGCTAGACATACGGACATACGCTAGGCTGTTGCTACGTAGATATACTCATTGTTCGGGAGAAACTGTTGTGTTTCTGTGTTTGTTACGTGTGTGTCCCCTCGTGTACTGTGGCAACCTTAATGGTTGCTCACACCATTTTAAAGTGAGGTTTGTGAGCCTGAAGAAGTCCTTGTCTTGGCGTATGTGCAGTTAGTGTGCATGCGTTTGTGAGGAGTGGTGATGTAGTGGTTCGTGCACAGCACTGCAAACCTGTAGACAGGCGTTCGATGCCCAGCCATGGATGACATCAGTGGCAAGTGGAATCTGAACCTGTTCTGGGCCTCCCCTAGGTGAACTTGGCGTTAAATAAGTAGCTGGTGCGGTGTGTAAACTTTAGCACTCAAGAGACAAAGACAGCGAGGCATGACACTGGTCACCGACCTTAATGTACGCGATATGACCTAAATAGGTACTCGCTAACGGCATTTGACCACTCAACTAATAAGGCTATATAGTGATCTTTATGCAGTATATAACTATGTGCATGTGTTTATATATGTGCGGTTATATGTGCGAAAGCGTGTTGTACGTGTGCATCTTTATTGTGTATGTGTAGTCCTGGGCGGTAACCGGTTAGCGTAATCCGATTACCAAAGACCAGCACCAGTAGTCCTATAGTATTACCAAATATAGATATGTAGACAATGTCTCATAAAGCTGTCTCCACTTAAATATAAGTAATGTTTACACAACCCATAGGTCCCACAGGCTTCTGGAAGTGAATGATTTTCAGCAGCGTTGATTCATTGTAAGCAAAACTGTGGACCAGTTTTACTATACGTGTTTACAGAGACAATGTATGTCTCTGTACACACTGAGCATAGTGCTGTCATTTATTAATTTAAATCAGCCTAGCATGCGTTGATGTAAAGATGCGTGGATAGCCATTTGTTATTCCGCTGCAGGATTTGGGCCTCCCCACACTGTCCTTCCCATAACATAGTCCCACAGCCTATAGTCACCTGCTTTGCACAGTGGTGAACCATCCCAAGCACTATCCAGGCTCAAGCCTGCTTTGATCTGGCAAGATCGGGCGTGTTCCGAGTTGATTTTGCATTAGGCTGATTTACATGAAGTAATTTTAAACATAGGCAAGTAATTCGGTTATGTTACTTTTAAAACTACAGATATGGAGTTGTATTACGATACTTCTAAAATGCTATAATCAGCAAGAAGGGACAAATTACCTATGAGGTTAAACTCCCCTTAACATTGGCTTAAGTCCATGCTTAGTAAGATAAATTAAAAACTTTCCAGCGTGCGGCTGTGGTCATCCAGAACAGACCGTACAACATGTAACAACGCAATGCCCAGTCCACAAATAGCGATCCACTCCGCTACTATTGACCTGATTATCTGGCTTAACCACCTGAATGTAAATTTGTAGTTGTTGCTCTGCATCTTCATCGGCCATACGAAAGAAGAAGAAGTAGTAATACATTGCATTTTTTAAGCAGGGAATTGTGGGATGAAAGTCTTTGGAATCGATGTCCGGCCTGCATAACTTTACAGGAAGAACAGGATGGATACGGTATTTGTTTAATTTATTATAAGAAAGCCGCATTAGTTTATTGTATGGTTTGAAGCATAGCTAGCTACTACGCTTGTTGCAATTCAATTTCAATTCAATGCGTGGTCATTTATTGACACATTTTAGTCTAATTTATCGACACATTTTAATCTAATTGAAAGGTCTACTTTTCATAATTTGACAGTTAGTCTAGGTGTACATTACAAACATGTCCAAATTGATACATGTGTTATGAAAACCTGAGCTCGAATACAAGTTTCAGCCACCCGTGATCGAACCGGATTCTCAAGTGTAGGGAATTGATGGTCTTAGTCCAGTCGCTGACAAATTGTTTGCTTTTTCACCTACTTTGGCTAATGCGATAGTAATGCGAACAACATTTACACCATTGGAAACCTCATTTGCCAGTAACTCTGATGGTGCATTGTCTTTGAGTTGTGCGCCTTTTGGCGTCTTCTGGTCCAACACCATGTGAGACGAGGCTCTAAAGAAAGCTGTCTCGGGTGTGGACCAATCAATTTCAAGGACAGTGCATACATTATCAGAGTTGTTTTTTGTTTGCGTTCCGACCGCAGGTATTGTGGTCAATGTAAACATGACTCCTTTAAAAAAGGTGTCAGTTTTGTTGCCAGATAAAAGGGTAAAAAGCCAATTATCGAACAACATTTCTCATTCACAGTGAATGTGTGAATGTGAAGCGCCCCATAAATGGACCTCAGAAGTAGTTCCGTGATGGTGCCTTCCACGGGCCATTTTATAACACACAGGGCAATGCACCGCTCGGCGAGAGTTCAATGACATGATGCATAGAGCAGTATTACACTGCATGTATCAGGCATTGAGGCATGGTTTTTTTTTTGGGGGGGGGGGGGGGCTTATCATGACGCCGCATGGGTATTTCTGTGCTCCCACAACTCCCTCTAGCTACCCAAGTTCCGTGGAGAAGACGAGCATCTCCCAGGAAATAATCGACATCTTCCCGTCCCAGAGACTGGACATCGGGGACTCGAGTGTCACTGGCCATGTGAGTTTATTTACCTAATTTATTCTCGGGTAGATGAGCGAGTTAAGCAAGCGAGCGAGCGAGTGAGTGGGTATGTGACCGAGTATGTGTATATGTTATTGGTTGAGAGTGTGAGCGATTATGTTGGTGGTTGAGTAAGTTGGTGAAAGGGTGGGTGGGTCGGTGGGTGAGTACGTATGTTGAACTTCTTTCGCACCGTATGTGGCCAACCGTGCTAATCGAGTAATTTCGTGCGTACGATGGTGAGTGAGTGTGTTGGCAAGTAATTGTGTGAGTGACTGAATTAGTTAATAAGGTGCGTCGGTATTGTGGGTGGGTAACAATGTGGTAAGTAAGTGGGTGAATAAGTTGGTGGTAAGAATGTGAGTGGAAAACATTAAATTTATTGCAAAAGCATCCTTAAAGAGACATTGACCAAGAAACCCCATGCAGGATCCTTCTGAAAATGAGTCTGACACTGCGTTAGGATTTAATAGTCGTCGCTAATATTATTTCAGTGCAGGGATGGACAAACCACAGCTCAAAAGCCGCATGCGGCTCCTGGATAGTTAACAGTGTGGCTCAAGAGAGATACAATTGTTTTACTTTTCAATGTAACCTCATTTGAAATAGAAAAACATTTGCAGAAGCAGGAGTGGCCTGGGGCACTTGCACCTGGCAACAGAGCCAAACATGATTACTCCTGGGGCGCTTTCACAGATGCACACCGGCCCTGCAAATCTTGCTGCTCTCGGCCATATGAAGATTTTTTGCATGTGGCACGTACAGCGGGGAAGCTTGGCCACCGCCGTTACAGCAAAACAAATGCGCACGGTCCGCATCGAACAATCTTGCGCCCGTGTCTGCCACAGGAACATTTTTACGACCCTCAGGGCCACACGGGATTTGTAGAAGTCCGTCTGCGGAATCTGCGGCGCAAGCTGAACGCCGACCAGAAAAAATTCTCGAAAAGGCACAAGCGGAAACTGGAGGAGGGCGGGTGCGGCATGGCGGCGGCGATGGCCGTCAAGCGGAGCCGGACACTGCTGCTGGACCCGAGCGACGCCACGAGTGACCCAGAGCAAATCCCGCGAGATTTCCAGCGCCTGGTGGCCATTCCCGGTCTGGTGAGTTGAGTTAGATTGCGGGTGGTGGTCGGGTTGGTGGCTGGGTGGTGTGGGTAGAGTGCTTGGATGAGTTTGTGAATGAGTGGGTGATTTAGTGAGTAAGGTGAATGAATGGGTAAGTATGTTAGATGAAATTGTGATATCGTGGGTTATTGAGTGTTGGGCGATTACGTGGGTTTGTGTGTGAGTGCGAGTGAGTGTGCCGATGAGTGAGTGTGAATGGGTGGGTGAGGGTGGTGTGTGAATGAATGCGTATATGAGTGGGTATGTTTACACGTGAGAATGTGATTAATTTGATCATGGAGTGATTAGGCAAGTATGGGTGTGTATTTGAGTATTTGAATGAGGGTAGGTTGGTGGATGGGTCAGAATTCAGGTGGATGAGTGGGTGGATGGTTTGATAAATATGTAGGTAGGATGCATGTGAGTGGTTGGGTAGGTAACTGCATGTGACTGTATGGGTGAGTGTATCGGCAATGGCATCAATGTTTAGTGACAATTGCAATATTCTAGAGATAACAATAATAATGACCCTAATTATTATTTGATTGATGACAACGACAATAATGGGGGGCACCTTTGACCCCGCTGATGAACATCGCGGTCAAAATCGCAAAATTGTCCCCCTCGCCCAGCTCGATGCGGAGTTCGACAAAATCTCATACGGGAAGGGACGCAACTTTGTGGAGCGGTGGGAGCACACGTACGTGCCTAAGCTGCGCCGGCTCGCCGTTCACGAGTCCGAGGACGTGAAGATCCTTCTCCGGGATGTGGAGGTGGCAGCTACCCCCGGTGAGCGCGACGGTCCACACACACCCCCACTTTATCAGCCACAGAGAGACGCGGCTGCAGGCAGTCCCCTCGAAGGGAAGGCGCAACCAGAAATGAGTATGTACGTATGTATTTTGAATTGATTTCACACCATGCATAGCCAACCGTGCTAATCGGAGGTGCGGAGCAAAAAAAGGCGTGGATTACAGGATGCTTTATTACAGTGCGGGGGTGGACACACTTTGCACCTCCAATGAGCACGATTGGCTACATACGGTGCAAAAGAAGTTCAGCATACAGTAAAACCTTGGATTGCGAGCATAATTCGTTCCGGAAACGTGTTTGTAATCCAAAGCACTCATATATCAAAGCACTCGTATATCAGTAGTGATCACGTGACACTCGGCAGACAAAGCGTGTACGTACTACTCGTATTGCAAGACCTCGCTCGTTTATCAAATTAATTATTATTAAAAAATTTAGCTTGTCTTGCAAAACACTCGCAGACCAAGTTACTCGCATTCCAAGGTTTTACTGCACATACATGCTTTCCAATGTACGCTCGTCCGCGAGACGATTTAATTCTCGAAAACTAAATTACCTGGAACACGCCCGATCTCGTCAAGATCTCGGAAGCTAAAGCAGGCTTGAGCTTGGAATGGGGACCACCATGCACAGCAGGTTGTTATAGGGCATGGGGTTGCGTGGTGAGCAGCAGAGAGCAGTGCAGAAAAATCTATTGTAGTACGAAACAGTAATTTCTTAACACAGAAGATGCATTCCTGAAAATTGCCACGTTACGCGTGGAATTACTGGCTATATATATACACACATTACAGGGAATGAATAAATGAAACATTGCAAATTTGAATCACATTTGCACTTTTAAATAATCCTGCAGTTATCCCATGGCAGGGCAAATAACCGAGATGAGGGTATGCCGCATAATGTATCATTCTGCGTACAATATCATACAGCTTAGGCACGCAGCTCAAGAAAGTAGTTCATTGTCGACCGCTCAGAAACTGCGTCATAACGGGGGGCACGTTCCGCTTTGCGTGAAAAGTGTAACCCCCATGGAAGAACCTCGTTATAGCAAAAGCGCATTTTATGAACACACGTTAAGCGAGGATTTCCCAGTGCTTCTATATTCCCACGTCTATACTCTCTGCCATCACCAACATCACACTGACCAGTGTGGTGAAGTATGGTCACCCCCACAAACCCACATAATATGCAGAGGCCCTCATCCAGCGATGGACTGATACAGGGCTGTACATTTAATATATTGAGATGTTTGGCCAATTATTTTGCAATGAGTGTTTCATGTGTGTGGAGAAGCAAACCCGCATATGGTTGGGATAGCACTCAACATCTTCCACAAACGGGTACCCACCCACTTTCTGTAACGATTTTTACTTGGCAGTCTCACCAGCCCAATAGGTCAAGAGTTTCACAGCATGTTACGACAATCTACGCCCGATTCACCGACCCCACTTCCCTTTCCAGCGTTCAAGGCCCGTAAACATGTGCATGTCACCTGACTCAGGTTTTTGCTATCGTTGCCTCCGTGTACAATTCCTTCTCATTCAGATGAAGTCTGCTTCACGATGCTCAAAATCTTGACACACCTGCTCCCCCCGACGATGGCCGGCCCAGCCAAGGGCTCCAAGTGCAGCATCAAATGTGCGCTTCCTTACCTCGTCGACTTTGCTCCGGTGAGTTATACGCCAGGGATAGTATCGGGGTTTTGGCGAAACCGCCTGTGATTAAACCGGGTTATCGGGTATGTATGTTGAACTTCTTTCGCACCGTATGTAGCCAACCGTGTTCATCGGAGGAGCAGCAGGTTGATGCTCTCGGCTCGGTCACCAATGGCCACAACGATAAAAATCGTGTTAAATTTGGCAAAAAAATCCATCTCTGAGAGTGTTTAATACTGGTTTGGTTGTCATGCGGCACACATTCCTCTCTGTAGCGGGGATGCCTGGAAGAAAGCTGCACACTAATTTGTGGATAAGAGGTCACTATGAAGATATTTCAGAAGTGGTTCCGTAATATCTCTTTCCATGGGCCATTCTCTGACATGGGGGGGGGGGTGGGTGCTGCGCTGCTCTGTGAGAATTTTGAATGAATTAATCTCGATTTAAAGCTTTCGTGACTGCAATGATTCATCTTCTTTGGTTCTTTCGGTAAAGTCACGTAGAATGATAATAAAATAATAAATTGATAAAATAAAATAACACAATAATATTCTCACGACGTTTCGGCCACAACACAAGCGGCCTTCATCAGGTGAAGGGGGCGAGACTGTCTGGTAGGACAGCGCTGGAGTGAAAGAGCCACGTTCAGATACGGCCTCTATTTCTGCAGCAGCTTAAAGGCCGTATCTGAACGTGGCTCTTTCACTCCAGCGCTGTCCTACCAGACAGTCTCGCCCCCTTCACCTGATGAAGGCTGCTTGTGTTGTGGCCGAAACGTCGTGAGAATATTATTGTTATTTTATTTTATCAATTTATTATTTTATTATCATTCTACGTGACTTTACCGAAAAAACCAAAGAAGATGAATTAATCTCATGACAATATTTAATTATGATAGCGTCGTTCATGCAAATTGCATCTCGCCACGCTGAGGAACCAGACAAGCTGGAACGTAGCTATGACCCAGGTGGTTTTGGGGCAGCTCTACTAATAATTATTCTAATCAAAGAATCACCTTCAAATGTAGGATTGGCTGCTGTGTTAGCTTGTAATATTTCCATCCGCCGCAAGTGCGCTCTTCCGAGCTTGGCCACGTGTTGTGCGTATCTTCCGTCAAGGTTTTCGCCACGCAATGCTGCGGGGATTTACCTTAGTTCCTCAAGAACTGATGTGGGCATCTTCTGGAGTTGATGTCGATGCCTGCAGTAGTGTGTGGCAGAAGCTTGACAGAAGAAACGCCCAGCACATGGCCTGACCTAGAAGACCATGCTTAGATTACGAGTGCCTGCGAAAACCAACTGACTTAACTTTATTTCAGTTCTACACTAGAAATGTACATACATGTGTTCTGTGCTGTATAAACGTACTTGACATTGTATAAACGTATACTGCACGCATATTTTAACATGTTTATATAAGCCTTTGCCATGTTTGTGTCACTTGAACCCTGCCTTGTAAAGGAGATGTTCAATATGAAGGGGTAAATCCGGGTTAAAAAATTTCATCGGCAAAATACGAATCAACAGGTGGGCACGAGCGCCAGTGCGCTGCTCGACGACGCTGCCATCTTTCCTCCGCGGACTCAGCCCTACCTCGTCGGCCTTGGAATCGGAGCGGTGGCGCCGGCGGTGGGATCGGGGCGTCCGAGCTACGCGATCGTGGCACGCGGCGCCGGCGTAGCGCTGACGCTGCGGCAGTCGACACTGGTTGGAGCGCTGGATCAGCTCTTCAAGCTGCTCTGGGTGTGCGGGGTGCAGTATCCGGCGCAGGTGGCACCCGTCTATGGCTTCCTCGAGCACGTGTACGGCATGCCGGCACCACGAGCACTCTGCAGGAGGAGCAAGGTGCTGGAGCTCGTCGGAAAGCTACAGCTCATGTGAGCCTGAGGCGGAGCGATCGGCAAAGTGCGAACAGACGTACAGCGGTGGCCCGTGTCCAAAGGAATCCTTTGCATCGTTGTGCAGGAATGGACCCTCCGATGGTGGATGATACAAACACAGCAGTGCCCTGTATCGGTGTCTAGGAATGGCATGGCCCTCCAGTAGTGCCCGCTACACACATCAGTCGTCTGTATCAATGTCCAGGAATGTATCAGCCTCCAGTGATGTCCGCAACACACTAAAATATCCTGTATCAATGTCGAGTAATGTTTGGACCTCCAGTGATGCCCACTCCGCAATGTTTCCTGTATCAGTGTCCAGGAATGTGTGAACCTCCAGTGATGTACACTACACACAGCAGTCCCCCTGTGACAGTGTCCCAGAATGTGGACCTCCAATCGCATCCACTCCACACAACAGCGTCCTACATCAATGTTCAGGAGCATATGGACTTCCAGTGATGTATACGACATGTACTCTCCAGAAATGTAAAGACTTCCAGTAGTGTCCACTACAAACATCAGTATCCTCTATCAATGTTCGGGAATGTATGGATCCCCAGTGACATACAACATGCAGTATTCCCCCAAATTAGCATCTAGTAATGCATGGACTTCCAGTGGTGGTCACTATATATACACACACACACAAAGTCCTCCGAGTAGTCAGATGTGGACAGAACTTCATTGCTTTTATATCAGTGTCGAGGAACGGATGGAACTTCCTACGAACACTATGTATGTGTAATGGTATCAATGTGCACATGAAACATGGAAGGTGAACCTATAACCCTATCTTCTATAAAAATGTCTTATTAATAGAGCGCGGTGTAGAACTGGTGTAGAACTCGTGCAGCGAGTCGCTCGTGCAAGTCTAGAGCGCACGGCCCAAAGCCCAAGTGTCGCCCAAATGCTCTTTCATGCAGATATATCTACAGCCATCTCTTGAAGACTGTAGGCGATCGCTCATTGCGTATTACCGCAGGAAGCTTACTCCACAGACGCAGAGCGAAGACGGTGAAGCGACATTCGGCGAGCTCGGTCGTGAATGGACTCCTGGTGGTAGATCCTTTGCAGCTCCTGCCACATTTTATGATGCAAGAATACATGATGCTGCCGTGATGGGAAGGGTTTGCAAATTGAACTTGTAATCTAGAGGTTGTGGGTTGGGTTTGTTGTAATATCCCAGCGTGGCAGGTAAAATAGCAAGTTTTTTTAAATCTCAAAATCACCGCAGTAAGGCGACTGGAAGCTCGCATGTGGCGTGGTAAGGTGCGGGAGCTCCCACCTCTTCCAAGGAATCTGGCCAGGGTGAAAGCGGAGCAAATGCCCTCTAGAGCAGTGATTCTCAACCGGGTGTACGCCCCCCCCCCCGGGGGTGTACGTGGCAATGTCACAGGTGAGGTGTTTATAACTGCCTGAAATTATATCATACATGCGAGTCATTGGTGAATAATAATTTGTGAATCTGCCAAGATAAAATAAATCCATATGATAACCTGGAATGATATAAAAGACCTTGCTAGACTCATTGATCGTAAACAATGTGGGGTTTCAAAGGGTAACCCGCGAGCGCGAACAAATGGCGTCATTCATGCAGAGGGTCCGGTGATTTTTTTTGTTTTCGCTTGCAGTTACTAGCTAGTTGGGATAACTCACAAAATTGACAATTGGTGAAAATGTTCGTGTTCATTATTCATACATTTCTCAACCATGTTGGGCCAGGAAAGTTGGGGTTACTCGGTTGAAACAAAATTCAACAGGGGGGGGGGGTAACAGTAGCCAAAAAAGTTTGCGAACCACTGCTCAAGAGGGACTCTAAGAGCTCCCTCTAATGGAGGTCCTGCCAGCAGTGATGTGAGCAAGCAATTGCAGGACTGCGCCTTTACCTTATCTTTTACATTACTCTGTTACCAGGCACTCCCTTACTGTTGATTTGGTTGTATATCTGGAATGGATGTCAATATATTTACGACGACGTGCATCGTTATTATCCAACACTTGTTGCGGTGTACTTTATGCATAGCCAAGTGAGGAAAATCTCTCACGGGAGACATTCCAAACTCTCACGTATACTGATGGTTTTATGGTATATTTGTGTATTTTGTATTGTTTGCCGTTTTATTCCTGTGTCATGTACATGCACAATTAATTATTTGCATACATGAGGCATCATATTACAGGTTGCATATTGGTACCGTTATCCGGAGGCACCCGGTTTGATTCCAGGGCAAGGGTGGTATAAACTCTCGAGCGCGAGTTTGTTACGGACAAACACTTCTAAGTGCTGTACGCTCGTTACGTCTGTATTGACGGACTGCCTGCGAGGGGCAGCAGTGTAACACGTGGGTATGTCCACCGCACGATATACTCCAACCCCTGTAATCAGTGTGGTGGATAAGACACGTGACAGTGGAGATTTACAAAACTGCTGTGCATCTCACTGGACCCTTTAAACATTGGGAAGACTGAGATTATATAAGCATTATTTAACTAACATCGTCGTCATCTTCCTTCTGGGAAGGGTAAAATGTGCACCATTTGGTGCAGCAAAATCAATAGGGTGGGGGGGGGGTTGTGTTTTCATTAAGGATTGTTCCTGGGAGAAAAATGTGGAATTTCCAACCTTCGCTGCAGAAATCGAAAGCTGTTGATTGGCCCTCACTGAAGGAAAGTGGGAATTCCACCACTGGCGAAAGACCAGCACTAATTCTAAAAGCATATGTAAATATAGGGATACTTAGACTTTTAACAGGTGTTGTATTGATTAACATTCAGTTACACTTCAAAATGTAAAAGTACCTGATGCAGTATGTACTCTTCATATAAATTGTCTAAATAAGTTCATTCTGGTAATTCTGTAATCCTGGGTTTTGTTACTGGCGACATCGAGGGTCAGATGAGGCCCACGATGGTTCTTGAAAGTGACCCAAGCTATTGAGTGGTCAGAGATATGGTCACGGAGACAATGTAGATTATAGTCTTGGTTCTTTCGGTAAAGTCATGTAGATAGAAAATAAAAAAAATGTTTAATAAAAAATAAAAGCTGGCGGATGAAGACCGCTTGTGTTGTGATCGAAACGTCGTGGGTTTTTTTTGCTTTTATTTTTAACTTAATTTAATCTTCATTTTCTGTCTACGTGACTTTACCGAAAGAACCAAGAATAAGAATTCCTGCAGTCATGAAAGAGTGAAAATTTTAAATGTAGATTAGTGAACTGAAACTGATTTAAATTAGATATAGATGACAGTGCTGCAGATAAAAACAACAATTTGTAAGTTGAAAGATAAATGAGACCTACTAACATAAGGTACACATTCGTGCTCAGGTGTAATGTCACGTGGCGTCATAACATCTGGATGTCATAGGCTTTTAATAGCTGTCCTAGGTATACATATTCTGATGCGTTTTCCAGTTGTCCTTCCAATATATGAAGTGTTTTTATTAACCTTGTCTAATGACCTTATTTGTTCTCATTCAACCCAAACACAAGATTTCAGACTCTTTATTAAATCATAACTTTTCCCCGCAGGTCATTTCCATCTGACAACGGTCATATTTTCTGTCATCAGCAAATATGAGATGCTTATGTTTCTCCATGAATATGTATGCCTTTTTCTCGAATACAGTCACCAGAACATTATTTATTCAGTCGATGTTTATTACTTCCGTGAAAAGGTATCACCTAGATTTACTTTTGACACTACGCAAAAAGATAGTAATTTGTGCATAGTGCAAATATATAATAAAAACTGCTTCAGACTTTCCACGGAAAACACCGCTCAATATTAATTAGAAATATAATTCTGAACAACACTTAAAGGCATATCCATCACACCGTTCAGTGAAGACCCTCGAATACAGAATGACGTAGGAGGAAGCTATCGGCAGATCCTGTTATCCACACACAGCGCTTCAGTTCGTGCAAGCAACGAAGCGTGGATAGACGCAGATAATCGAACTTAGAAAATCGCAGCAGTTCCAGCTCCGCACTCTTGACCTGTGAGAGCCACCCTCAATGAAAATTGTACATAAGCAGAACTCCGTTTGGTGTCTCCACATTTAAATTAAAAACAACTTTAATCAGAGGTCTATTTAATCTAGATTTGAAGTTTTCGTGACTGCAGAGATCCATACTCTTTGGTTCTTTCGAAAAAGTCACGTAGGTATAAAATAACCCTCCCACTCCTAGCCCCCCCCCCGCCACTTCCCCTCCCCGGCATTTTTTTGCCGAACTTGTGTCTTGTAGCCTTCACTCCCCCTACACCACACTCCCACCCTCCCTGTCTCTCCTCCCTGGCTCCTCCCCCCTTCTTTTGCCTATATGGCCTCTTGTTGCAGCAGCCCTTTTGCCCACTTCAGCAATTGTTTCTTGCTGTGGTTGTCCCATCTGATGACGGACGCTTGTGTTGCGCCCGAAACGTCATTGACGTGGTGTGTGTGGTCCGGCCCTAATGCGTGCAGCTTCCGTGGGGTCGCCGCAGCCGGTACATGCATCCGTCGCGTCTAAAGCCGATCTTTGTGTCACGTGCTCCTGTTTCATCCCCCCTTAGTCCGAGCCAGTTGTGGTGAGTTGTCCGACGAGCCGGGCTGCATGCCTGCTGATGCGGAGCTACAATTGGCCCTTTCCCCAGGCGCCGCATGACCGACGCCTGCACGGGCGTCATTGACGTCAGCTCCACCGCATCAAGCCGAAAGGAGCTCCCCCGCACCCCCGGACACCCATCCCGAACGACCCCCTGACATGTCGCCATCACCGGCACCCACGGGTCCCACCGCCTTGGGGGGGGCCGTGCTCAAAAGGCGGCCCGGCCATGAGGACCCGGTCCCGGACTCACAGATTTTCATCACCCCCGACTCGCTTACAAGTCACACTCCACATTGAACCAGGCACACGTTGCTCTGACATTATTGCACTGGTTTGGGGGGTACATTTGTTCACGCATCATTGCTTCACCTCTTCGTTGATTAACGCATGTATATGGTGTAAGTTTGTACAAGTGGTTTAGGGTATTTATGATTAGGTTCTTGTTTGTTCCTGTTGAGGCGTGCGTATTTTTTCCCTTTCGTTAATTTACACTTTGAAATTGTTGCCAGCCGAGACAGCTGGGTGCTACGGAGGGGGGGGGGGTGATGTTGCGCCGTAATAAGGCGCTGTGGGCAGCTGACCTGCCACCACGCTCACGGGCCGACAGGGGTGGGGGCTGAGGGGGACCCCCCACCCACCACTTCCTTGCTTTTAGCTTTGTACAACCTTGCGACCTCTGGGTGAAACGCACTTTCTAAGTGTAAATTACGATTATTATAGGCAAGGAGGCCACTGGAGCTTTGCACTTTTAAATCTAGATTGAAAACTCATTTATTTACAACTGCTTTGTGTTTAGCTTGCTGTCCTTCCCCCTCACCATTAACACAGTTGGCTACATACGGTGCGAAAGAAGTTCAACATATATACATATAGGTGTTGCGCCGTAATAAGGCGCTGTGGGCAGCTGACCTGCCACCACGCTCACGGGCCGACAGACCTTCCAGAAGGTTCTAGCGGGGGGGTCATGAGGGGAGGGGTGACCCCGACCTGGGGACGATCGAGGCAATATTCACCAACTCAAGCTCGAAGACATCTGAAGATCTGAAGACCCGACCGGCACCCAGGGACGCTCAACCAAGGCTCCGTTAAGCCGGTTGTAGCGGAGCCGAGGTAGCTCGGACCCCCTGGGACCCTCCCCGAGGCCCTCGCTAAGCTAGGGTTTTAGCGGTCCAGGGTGAGTCCCGTATCCTGGGTGGGTCGGTCGGTCCAGCCTTCCCCTAGCCGCCGTCGCCCGGAGTGGGTAGAGTACACTAGAAGGGAGGCTGTCTCCGCCTTCGGCTATCCAGAGTGGAAGGAGCCGTACCCCTCCGTGTTAACAGAGTAGTGGGTAACAGAGTAGTGTTAACAGAGTGTTAAGAGTTGTTATAATAAACGTGTTGCCTCCAGCAGACGTCTCCGTGTGGTTAGTTACAGGACACAGCACGGGCAAGAACACTCCACCAAAACCATGGCCCTATTCCAACGCAGAAATAGCGTTATTTATATTACAGACTAATCAACTGAAGTCGCAGACCCGGCTCGTTCGTGTAGCTCCTACATTTCACTCGCTCACGGGAAGTGTTCCACGTCCGCACACTGGTGGAATCGCAGCATGGTGGAGCGCGTGAACGTCTTGCCGCACACGTCACAGCGGTACGGCCGCTCGCCCGTGTGCGTGCGCTTGTGCGACCTCATGTGGCAGCTCTGCGAGAACGTCTTTCCGCACACGTTGCAGCGGTACGGCCGCTCGCCTGTGTGCGTGCGTAGGTGACGCTTCAGGTTGGAGGTGTGGGAGTAGCTCCAGCCGCACAGCTCGCACTGGTACGGCTTCTCTTTGGTGCCCTCCAGCATATCCGCCTTCGGGCGTTTTAACACGTACGGTCCATTCTTGCCAACGGAGGCGGCCCGCTCTCTGTGGATTCCCGGGTTCGTTTTCCTGTTGCTCGATGCAAATGAGCGTTGCTGCTTCGGTGGATGGGATTTTTTCTTGGCGGCAGTTTCTTCACCATATGTTTCAGCCGCCTCTTGCTGAGGCCACGGATAAGGTTGAGTGAACGCAGCGGTTGTGCCCGATGCTGGCAGTGAAGTCACGTTCTGGATCAAGATTCCGGGATGGTCAGCCAAATGATGTTCACCTTTACCAGAAAGTCAATCAAGATGTCATCATGGCCAAAGCCGATGCCACCAATTAGATTTTGTAGCAGTAAAAAAAAGACTACAATGCATTTATGTATTTTCATAACGAACGCCGAGTACAGACTCCTGGGTCCCAAAGACACCAGGTAGTCAGCAATAAATAGCATAATTGAAGCTGTAAAAGATAATTAGTTATTGAGCAAGGTTATAAGAACTTGGGAAATTCGACGATAGCAGTGGTATTCCAAAGACAAGCAGTGCAAGGAAAGAAGCAGAAAGAGCAGCGTTTCCACAAGCAATATGGTGGCAAAAAACAGTGTGGTAGACCCAGTCCTCAATATTGGTGGAGGAATAAATGAGTGAGGTTCATGGGAACATAGCAGGAATGATACAATAAGTGATGAAGTTACTGACCATCAGTGAGCGACTGAATCAGTAAGTGCACATATATATTGTCCATATACTTATAAAAATCCTCTATAATATACACATACATGTAATGAGCTTGTTATGAGTGGGAAAAGTGATGAGATGCAAGCCCAACATTTAATATCCTATGTTAAAACTACACCTATTGTAAAGATTGATTAGAGATTGGAGGGTATATAGTAGTTTGATTGAAACAAAATCAGCTTTTCCATGGGTCGGCTTGTTTTTATAAATATGTAATCGTAGTTCACATCCCTTTGTTAATCCACTGCTGGATTAACAAAGTGTTCTTCCCAAGTGTCATTCACTGGGGTCATGTGACTGTACTAAAGAGTGGGTTGGCGATGGGGAAGGCGGTGCAGGCACGGGTTCGGATATCACTCGCCAATGAGGTTAGCCCAGGTGGGAATCAAACTCAGGTCGTAGGGTTAATTAAAGCGTTGCGCTAACCATCGATCTGGCCTCAAACCTACTCTCAATGAGAAAAATTTTGCTGGGAGAGGAGGCGATGCGGTGCGAACACAATCTCACGATGATGCTGGCGCTGATCTGCATCGAGTCTCATGTACTTAAAGTCACCCTTTAAACTGCATCAGTGTTGCACGTCTGCAACCTAACTCGATCTCTTACCGAGTTGCTCATTTGTAGCTTGCGCTTCAGAGTTGCACTGCGACGGTTGAGGTATCAGCACGGGATTTGTGAAATCAGTGACGGCATCTGGAAAACGCGTCGGACAAGAACGAATGACGGTCAGACAAGACATGCCACAAAAATGTTTCAGGCAATTTGCGGGCTGTCATTTATGTCTAACCAAATCGCCTAGAATGCACCTGATCCCGTTAGATCTCAGAAGCTAATCAGGCTCTTTGAACCTGGACAGTGGTTGGTTGGTTAACCACCATAACAAGGTTTTTTTATATACTTCGGGGCTACGTGGTGGGCAGAAGACGGCAGTGCAGCCAAATTCATTGTTGTACTGCACCGTACTGCCATGTCTATGTTCCACCCGTCATCAACCTGCACTGTGCATCGTGAAGGGTGGTCAAATAATTCCCATGATTCGCAGACTGGGGAGGCCCCTCATCCAGTTGTGGATGGGGAAAAAAGTACATTTCAGATACTTCATGGATGGAAGTCGGGGAGTCATAGGCAGAGTACAGGAAGGTCTTGGAACTGGGTTCACAAAAGTTGCTACATATGGTGAATGTGTTGCATATTTGATTAATGAAGGTAATGGCTGTACCTGGAAAGGGCTCCATTTTAAAAAGGTTCACTGTCAAGTTATGTTTTAAGTCATCATCGACTGGATCTTCTATCTCTTCTGGCTCATCTGCAACAAACCCAAATAACACATCGACATGTTTTATACAGACAGTATGGTCGTAATTGATTGAGTGATTATTTTTTATATATAATGGAAGTAAAATTCTAGAATGGCTGAAAAATCTCCCAGCACTTGGGAGCAAAATTCCAAACATCATGTGGTACAACCCCACATCACATTGGAAGGCTACAAAATATGAATTTTAGCACAAAAATATAGTTTGGTCTGTGGTCAAGATTTAAATGATAAAATCATAACAATTTACGGCTCTTTGCCACTCCAGTGCTGGATGGTGCCCCACGTCACGTTTTTCAATGGGGCTGTTTGACCATACGTCACCTCGGTATCGACATAACTCGAAGCAATTTTGAGCCGTCACTGGAATGGCGAGTTTTGTGCTTGTTCTCTCCTGACATTGTCACTTAATTTCTAAAATTGACAAATCAGAAGAACATTACTTTATAATGGATGCTGCCATGGTGTAATGCTTGGCACACAGGACTTGCAATCCAGATTTTTGCCAGTTCGACTCGATCTGCGAGAGTGCGACAGCTGAGGTGATAGCTTGAGTTTCTTAAATCACGACGCCTCTGTCTAGCCAGCAGAATGGGTACACCACAGTCCATTGGCAAGCTGCGTGCGGTGGGATAAAGTGTACCTTATCTCACCTCTTGCAAGATCTCTGGCCAGTGTGCAAGACTAGGGCATGTTCTCTATGAGGGGTTCTCTAGAGTTCCCTCTAATGGAGCTCCTGCCAGCAGTGGCGTGAACAAGTCATTGCAGTTTGCACCTTTATACATTTTATCTGTAATATTAGCAGCCAGCATGTCCTTTTGGATATGAACGTCCATCCCTCCAGCCAGCATATATTTTTTTCCAATATAGCATGATTGTATGACAGTGTATCCCGTGCATTTGCACAGGATACACGTCCAGGGTGGAGGGTGCATGGGGGGGGGGGGTGTGACGTCAGCACACACACCCAGCTCAAAAGCTGTGGGTTGCGGATGACGTCACCACCGCGCCCGATCACTTGGCTGAGCGCCAGCCAGGAATCCCGGCAGGAAACCAGCCAGAAAAGTGTTTCTTATGTAGTATGATAGTATTACTGACAGGGTAATGTATAAATACCATGTATTAGATCATCTTCCATTTCAGCTGTCAAATCTTCTTGACTGAACACATCTGTGTCTAACGAAGCTTTAGGATACTGAACTCCATCCCAATCACTCAGCCTCTGCACGGACAGCAGCAGCTCCCGGCTCAAGCCTTTGAACAGGGCGAGCAGCACTTCCACCAGGCCTCCCAGGGTCACGTCGCCAGGGGCGGAAGCGGCAGCGTTGTCCCAGTGCGGCGTCCCAGCGTCGTGGTGCTCGGCGCCCTGCAGGGCCTTCACCACCTGCCGCAGCACGGCGTAGAAACCGAAGGGCAGGCGGTCGCGCGCCGCGGCCAGCAGCTCGGCCCGCACGAGGCCGTCCCCGACGCAGGCGCGCAGGACCCCGTAGTCCCGGATGCCCAGCTCGGAGTCCATGGCCCGGGCCACCTCCGCGTTCACGCCCTGCGCCTCCAGCCACGCCGGGAAGTCCCCGCTAGGCTCCAGCACCGGGGTGGCCACTGCACACGCCATTCTGTACGATTCGTCTGTGGGGAGAAGATGTGGATATTCAATTTCATTGGTTTACATTCCGCAGTAGAAGCGGAACAATACCACACCTCATATGACCTCCAAATACTCCAAATGAATACAAAACCTACCTGTCCTCCAATCCCATCACGACCTCCCC
Organism: Petromyzon marinus; assembly: GCF_048934315.1. NCBI lineage: Eukaryota > Metazoa > Chordata > Hyperoartia > Petromyzontiformes > Petromyzontidae > Petromyzon > Petromyzon marinus. The sequence goes on along the minus strand of NC_133667.1, from coordinate 13,742,129 downwards.
CAGTCCAATCCCAGATAACTTCCTGAACCCGCTCACTATATTCAAGCCCTTTGATGGACTCGCCCCTGCCTCTCTCTCCCATTTAATCTCCATTTACTTCCCACTCATCTCACTCTGCTCTCTCCACACACTCTTAACCGCTCAACTCACCATACCCCCCCCCTCCACACACACACTCTCAGCTCCAATAACCAAGGATTTTTGTCCCAAGTTCCCAGTCAATCTTTGCCGAGTGGAAGGATGTGCCCACTTTCCTCTGCTGACCCCACGATCTGGAACTCCCTTGTATGTACCTATGTTGAACATCTTTTGTGCCGTATGTGGCCAACCGTGCTAATCAGCGGTTCGATTAGCATTGTCGAGTACAGGGACTCCTCTACTTAGGAACATTCGACTTACGAACTTTCAGATAATATGAACCTGCCCGTATGTCCAGTTGCCTGTTCAGACCTAGAGTTGCAAGTTCAACCGCTACGCAACAGATGGTGGTGGCGGCGGCATCTACATCTGCAGAACATTAAGAACCAGCTGCATCTATATCTACAGATTACACAACTTTTAAATCCATTCCCCGTGTTTAGTGCACACATCGTACAACGCGTTTAGAATCGACGGGAGTAAAGTTGGACTTACGAACAGACCTCTGGAACCTAACTCGTTCGTAAGTAGGAGGAGTTCCGCGTACTCTCTGGCCCTGTTCCAAGAAACCAGCGACTCTTTTTTTTGTTGTTTGCTGCTGCTGCACATGACTGACTGCTTCATAGTTCTTCTATTCACGATAAAAATGCCTCCTTTCGTCCAGGATCTTCGTGTACCGCTCCTTGTTTGGGGCAATGTCTTAAAATGCGACTGCACGTGTACGATGATAAAATCACAGATGGGGGGGGAGGGGACGCGCCCGATCTCGTGAGATCCCAAGCCGGAATACGGTTGTCCTAGAATTCTACTTGTACAGGTGACCACCAGGCAGAACGCAGGTGTTATAGGCTGCGGTGGAGGGGGGTCACACGGTAGACAGCAAAGAACTGGGCATTTTTTAAAAAAAGTTGTGTACTGTATTATGCTGCTGTCCGACATGTACGTTGAACTTCTTTCGCACCGTACGTGGCCAACCGCGCCTATCCGACTTGACAAGCCCGCACTGAGCAGCTATGGCGATAGAGGGCCCCTCATCCAGCAGTGGAGTGACAGGGCCGAATTGGCGTTTCCAAACATTATAACGTTGTTTTAATCACCAAATTAAAAAAAAAATACCTTTTGCAAGTAATCAAGTTCCGCATTTACCCATTCATGTCAACTTCCTTATCAGTGCCCTCTCTTATTACGGACCAATTGAGACCTTACTCATAATAAAGGTTTTTGGGTTAGGTCGCGTTAAAGTAGTGAACTAATTGTCTTTTGTCAACATGACACTTTATTTTGCTGATTGGCCGTGTCGGGTGGTGGAGGGTTTCGACACATTTATAAACAACGCGATCTAACCCAAAAACCTTTATCATGAATAATATTGGTCGCGAAAGCCTGCGTGTTATAAATTGAGACCTTACTGGTCACCACGTTGCCGTTATGAATCTGAACATTCAGCCTACAAAGTCCCATTAAAAAGGGAGAAACTCAAATAGACAATGTACTTTGCCCGTTATGAACCTGCTAGTACGCCAGTATGGACCTGAATACTGTACTCGATGTCCCCTGTACAAGAATACGGTACGGGTTGACGAGTTTGCATACAGTAACACCGCGTTTGCATTTCATAGACCCGATAGACCTCGGGCGGTTTGTATCTCGCAGACCGCACCGACGTGCCAGCGGTCGCATCTCACGGAAGGGCATCGTGGGGCCCCTGGCTCGGTGTCTCCGCCACTCACGTCGCTCAGCCCTGGGGAGAAGAACGAGGAGACGGCGCTGCCCCTTTGGTTTTTTTTTGTCTTCCTGATTCCGCGCGAGTGAAGAAGGCCCCAGCGCAGAGCGCGGAGCGCGAACGCGACCTGCCCAAGAGGCGGGAACCCGGAAAAATGAATGAGGCGGGGCCCACACGCCCCGCACCGCCCACACGCCCCGCACCGCCCACACGCCCCGCACCGCCCACACGCCCAGTACCGCCCACACGCCCCGCACCGCCCACACGTCCCACCCCTCGCACACGCCCCGCCCACACGCCCCGCACCGCCCACACGCCCCGCACCGCCCACACGTCCCACCCCTCCCACACGCCCCGCCCACACGCCCCGCACCGCCCACACGCCCCGCACCCCCACCCCGCACACGCCCCACACCCCCCACACCCCCACCCCGCACAGGCCACACCCCCCCCCCCCCACAAGCCCCACACACCCCACACCCCGATTCCGTATTTACGCCATAGTACATCATCCAGTTTTTTGTGTGTTACATCGCGTAAATGTAAATGTGTTACATTTGGGTTCTTTCGGTAAAGTCACGTAGAAAGAAAATAAATTAAATAATAGAACAGGTACAAATGAAAGCGGAAACAAACCTAGTAAACTTAAAAATGTAATGCAATACTACACAGAGAGTCGGCTAACATAACAGTCAACACCCTACCTGGTTGATTACGTTACTGTTATGTTAGCCGACTCTTTGTGTTGTATTGCATTACAATTTCTAAGTTTACTAGGTTTCTTCATTCGTACCTGATGATGATTGCTTGTGTTGCAATCGAAACGTCGTATTTTATTTTTTAATTTATTTTCTTTCTACGTGACTTTACCGAAAGAACCAAAAAGTAATTCCTGCAGTCACTAAAAGCTCCAAATCAAGTGTACATTTTTGTAAAACACGCCACGATTACCGAATTAATAACCCTACCGGTAATAGATATTGATTGTAATCTATATGCATACATTAACCCCCCCCCACCTAACTCTACCATTCGCACCTGATTGGGTCACAGGTGACGACTTTTATCCCTCCATTTAAGAACTAAACAAATCTGGCTGTCGCCTGATGAAGCTAGTTGTAATTATTGGCGAAACGTCGCACTCAAATTGGGAATGTTGTGGGTTTACTCTCCAACACACCGGTGTTGCTGTTCCAGTAATTAATTGGCACGTTCTCGTTACGTGACACACCTTACTAATTGGCCGCGTCGGGGTGGTGACGAATTTAACGACACATTTATATTTACGCGATCTCATCCAAAAAAACATGACATCATAACAACAGTCTGGACCACTGGACGGGTTCCGCAGGATTGGAAGAATGTCCTGGTGGTCCCCCTCTTTAAGGGGTGGGGGGGGACTGCACAGACTGTAACAACTACAGGGACATCTCACTCCTCAGTGTGCCGGGAAAGGTCCTGGCAAGGATTATACAACATCGCCTTGCTAGGCACGCTGAGAAGAGGCTTGCGGAGCCCCAATGCGGTTTCAGTAAAGGGCAGTCCTGCACAGATGCCATATTTTCTGTCCGTCTGCTACAGCAGAGGTGTAGGGAATTCCCACAAGACCTACATCTCTGCTTTATTGACCTGGTCAAGGCCTATGATACCATCAGTAGGCCTTGGCTCTGGGTTGTTCTTCGTGCTTTTGGAGTCCCTGACCCTCTGCTCACGATCATTAAGGACCTTCATGATGGTGAGCGGGCCCGGGTAAAACTACGTGGTCGGGAGTCAGAGCCATTCCCTGTACACCTTGGGGTGCGACAGGGATGTCCTCTGGCTCCCACATTATTTTACACCTATTTCGACCACGTAGTTTGTGAAGCCTTCAATACCTGTTCCGGAGGAATTTCCATCTGGTACATATACAATGGGAGGCTGATCGATGCCCGGGTGCGGTCAAGGGATGGCTCCCTATTGGTCAACTATGTTATGTATGCCGATGATCTGATAATTGCTGCTCACTCAGAGGAGGAGTTGGAGGCGCTGCTGCTGAACCTGGAGCTTGCCAATAGGAGGTGGGGCCTTACCATCAGCCCCACCAAAACTTAGCACTTGCTTGGGTATTTTGTACCATCGGACACTCCACCCCCACAACTCCCAATTGGTGATGGGGCAGTTGTGGAGAGAGTGGAGAGTTTCCCATACCTGGGCAGTGTGCTCATGACCGGCCCTGGTTTGACAGCAGAGGTCTCACTCCGAATCAGTCGAGCGGCATTATCTTTTCATCGGTTGCATAACGCTGTGTGGAAGCTACCAGGTCTGTTGCTCCACATGAAGCTTCAGGTCTTCTCGGCCACAATCATTCCCTCCCTTCTCTACCCTTGCAAAACGTGGGCCCCCCTAATGGAACATCTTCGCCAGTTAGAAACATTTAGGCTGGTCTGCCTACGATCCATCCTGGGTTTAACCAGGCTGGATTGTGTGAGGAGCTCACAAATCCTTGATAGATGTGGACAAAGTCCCATTGGTGAGCTCCTCCGGCAGGCAAGGCTACGTTGGCTGGGTCATGCAACCCGCATGCCCAGCCACCACATGCCCAAACAGCTTTTGTTTGGCCGGATCGAGGGGGCTAAACGGGCGCGGCAAGGGCAAAAGAAGAGATAAAGTGATGTGGTACAGGAGGACGTGGAGCTGAGTGGACTTGCCGATGACTGGTACCAGCGGTGTCAAGATCGGCCTCTGTGGAGGAGGCTCGTGAAGGACGCTACTGGGTAGTTGGAGGCAGTCGTCCTCCTACAACAACAGAGGGCGGAGGAGCGACGCTCACAACAACGAGCGGAGCGCCGGGTGGCTAAAGCACAGCAAGTTGGCACAGTAGGGGGCACAGGTGTTGCATCAGCCAGTCATCTCAGTCAGTCGACCCGTGGCACCTGGGTCTGCGCCGTGACCTCCTGCCAGCGGGCGTTCGACACTTCACGTGGCCTCAAGGTGCACATAGCCTGGCACAAGCGTCATGGTGACGTCACCACCACTTAATGGCGAATGGCGGTTGTTGTTGTGTATGTGGGTCTGTGTGCGTGTCTGTGGGTTTCTGAGTGCCTGTGGGTCTCTGTGCAGGTCTGTGGGTCTCTGTGCGTGTCTGCGGGTCTCCCTGGGTATCTGTGGGTCTCGATGTATGTCTGTGGGTCTCTGTGTGTCTGTGCGTCGCTGTGCGTGTCTATGAGTCTTCTGGGTGTTTGTACATCTCTATGCATGTCTGTGGGTATCTTCTCCTCTGTGAGTCTCTGTGGTCATCTGTCGTTCTCTTTGTGTGTATGTGGGTCTAAGTACATGTCTGTGAAGATCTGCGCATGTGTGGATCTCTCTGAGTCTCTTTGGCAGAGCCAGATACTGGCTCTACAGAGCCAGATACTGGCTCTGCCACTTGTGAGCATTTTGAATGTTATTAAATGTTATCCCATCGCGTCAGTGAGAGGTAAGTTTGGAGAATGGACAACGATGTTGGTCATGATTGTGTTGATAGTAGTGGTGATGGCGCTGATCGTGGTCGAGAAGCTGCTCTTGCTCGTGTTGCGTGTTACAGGTGATGGTAATTTGAAGATGGTAAATGAGAGTGGGGTGTTGGTTGTAGAGGTGATGAACACTTAGAAATGATAGTGATACTATTCGTAATGGCTTTAGTGACAGTCATGAAAATTGTGGTGTTGGCAGATGTTACCCGCATGCCCGATTAGCATGGTTGGCCATGTACGGTGCGAAAGAAGTCCAACTTACATCCACGTCATCGGTGACGGTGATGATAATTGTGGTGATAGTGATGGTTGTAATGTAGTTAATTGTACTGGAAATGATGATGGATGAGTTAACGGCAGTGGCGATACTGCTGATGGCCATGATTGTAGTGATGGTGTTACTGATGGCAACGGTGATGATCGTGATTATAATGATCATAGTGATCGTGGTAGTAGAGGTAGTGGCAAAATATACACTACATTATATGTAATACGTATTCATTATACTTGATACTGTATGTAAAAAAGATTGCAGATACATGTACTGTAATGTAATTATCCATATGGGAGGATGGGGGGAGGGGTTGTGTTGCATGTGTACGCATATTAATAAAAGCTGACACATGTGTAGTGTTGTAAAGACGAGTAAACTTCTTAGGGGGCACACTCTGTTTATTGTAATTCATTTTTCATACAGTCCTTAACACACAGAGGGGTATCCAGTCCCCTCACCCGATACCCTATGGAGGTACAGCCTCCGGATTCAGCGTAACCTACACACAGGTCTCCTTGATACCTAAGGAGGTACAGCCTCCTAGCTTGGCGGGACTTGCATGTCTACCGCCACCCGACCCCAGAGTACTCCGGCTGGGGCCTAGGGGAGGCTATCTGACCCACCGCTGGCCCGGTGGATCCTGACCACTGGATATGCCGAGCCTTAGCCCTCAGAAGGGCTGAAAGGCCGGGTCCAGGGTCCTAGTTAGTCTTCAGCCCGGGCTTCGGTCTTCATGTAGGGAGAGAACTCCCCGAGCTCTCCGCGGTCACCCTTCTTATACTCGTTTGTGGCCAGGTATAACCAATCCCACATTCCCACGTGGAACTGTCTGATTGGTTCTCCCCAAACTGTGGCTACGATCCACTTCACCTCGCCTGACCCCAACCGTTATGTACACCGAGGTAACGCTGCACTGCCCCCTTGATACCTGGTGGCAATGCAGGTTACTGAACAGTGCGTGGTTAACACCGCTACACATGTATGCACCTGTATGTCTATTTCCATACGTGCACATCAATATTTTAATATTAAGTACCTTCGTGGAATTATGTACATATTCAAGCACGCATTGTATACACACAACACATAATGTAAATAATACACATTACATTTCTGAAGCACACATAAAACTTTTGCAGGTGCGTGTACGTATTGCTATATAATATCTAGTGGGTGGGTTAGGTTCTACTTAAACACAGGGGACCCACGAGTCCGCAGGGGAATGCACCAGGCATTGTGTAACGTAACAACCTTCCTAGTGCCCAGGTGGTCTCCTGCTCTGGGCAGTCCCCCGCATGCAGTGACGTCACCACTGACGTCACTAACCTGGCGCGTTAGTCTGGCGCTTAACTTTGTAAGAAGGCACGCGTTTCGAGCTACAGCGCCAACAAGATATTCGCTCTTCCACTTGTGAGTGGGAGTTTCTCTACGAGATATTTATCCAAGGTAAGTGATGGTAATGATGTTGAGGATGGTACAATTGTAGGGGTGCTATGGGGAATAAACACATGGCACGGGAGGGTGTGGTTCACCCACACCTTGGTGGCTACAACAACGTCCGCTAAGGCTCCAGTGGGTATAAAGTGCGGGGAGCCAGGGAGCTCGGGGCAGAGTGTGGGGCCCGAGGCTGAAGCAACCAGTGAAGAAAGAAGGCCAGCTAGGTGAGACCCTGGAACTCCTGTGACCGCTGCCCTTTTCAGGGCCGGCACAGCAAGCCAGTGGTGCGGCCCCAGAGCCCCAGAGTCAGAGTCCTTCTAAGGGCCGGTCTGGTCGGCGGGGTGCCGAGATCTGTGCCTAACCAGGGCCGGATCTGATAGCCTCCCTTAGAGCCCTACCAGGAGGAACTGGGAGCCTAGAACTTAGGCTAGAGAGCCTGGGGTGTGTTCCTGAGTTATATGGGTGGAGGGGCCGCTACCCCTTCTAGTGTAACCCTTGTTAAGGTTTAAATAAATAGTGCTGCTTCTATTCTGCCGTCTCCGTGTCCCGGAACCCACTACAACTGGTGTGAGAAGTGGTCTTAAAATGGACACAAGGAGTACAAACCGATTACAGGAACCCCAGGAGGAGGACGGCTCGCCTGGGATTGCACCAGAGGCCGCGGCCGACGATCCTGGGATGCCCCAGACGCCCCAACAGCAGCCGCCGCTGGAGGAGTGGCCGCCGATGGAGGACGGGTTGCAGGCGGCTCACTCTCGACTGGCTGAGCTGCTGTATGCCGCGGCTTCCACGCTGGAGGAAATCAACCGCGCGGGGCTGCGGGCGCAAAGGCGGCAGAGAGACGAACGCCGTTCAACGGCCATTCCTGCCGAAACACAGCCACCAGATTTCGGATTTGCCGCCATGACAGTGTCCGCCACGGCGATTGGAGGGTCGCAGCTCCACGTGGACGCTGTGGGCCAATCAGCGGTGGTGACGTCATCACCAACGGACGCCCGCTGTCAGGACCAATCGGCGGGCGCATCGTCATCACCTGCGCGACCGCCGATGGGTGTCCCCAGCCCCTCCAACACCGGCGGAGATGCCGGAGATGGCGCGCGGCACCTCTCAGAGACTAAGCCATCGTTTCAACAACGCCTGCCGGTGTTGAAGGAGTTCGTTTCAGACGGCGGCGACTGGGGGGCCTTTCAACGCCGCTTTCTCGCTCATCAAGAGATGGCCGGCTGGACGGACGAGGCGTTGAGTGCGCTACCGGCCATGCTGGACGATGACGCCCTTGTTACGCTCATCACAGCTCCCAGATCAACGCGATCTACGCTACAGTCGGCGCTCCAGGTCCTCACCATAGTCTACGGGCCATTGTCGGACTGCCGCAAACTCTTCCACGAGCGGTGCAGGGGCCAGAAGGAGCCACCGCTGGCGTATCGCACGGCTCTCCTGGCCCTCGCAAAAGCGGCTTTCCCGCGGATGGACGGCGAAGGGGTGGACGCGATGGTGACAAAGAAGCTCCTGGCGTTGGCCCAGGAGCTACAGATCGTCATCGTCGCAGAGGACGACGCGGACATGTGCTCCTTGCGGGCAGCAAGACACATCCACGCGCACTTGATAGCGCAGCGTCGATCACCTCTCGTCCCCAAGGGCGCAGCTGCGGTGTGCGCTGGGACACCGACCATCCCCCCCTCCGAGGAGGTCTTCGCGGCGGGTCGCCCGGTGGAGTGGAGATCCGGAGGGAGGCCGGCTTGGACAACACTGGATCGCCAGGAGCACCCCAAGGCGCTCATCACGTGCTACAACTGTGGCCGCAAGGGCCATGTGGCTGCAGAATGCCGGGCGCCTCGTCAACGACAGCCGGGACGGTCGGACGGCGCTCCAGCCTACAGGCCTCCGCATCGCAACCCGGCAAGTCGCGGCACCCCACATGCTCGGCCTGTGCACACACCTGTCCCCACCTCGCGCGTTTCGGTGTACGGGCCTCGGGGTACGCCCATTGGTTTGTTGGGTGGCGGCGGGGTCGAGAGGGTGCTCGGGCCGGGGCAGTGGACGGAATTGGCCCACCGCATTGTTGCTGCGCCGGCAGGCTCGTCCGTGGTCGCGGGTCGCATTGACGGGGTCGAGGTGCGTATCCTCGTCGATACGGGAGCTTTGGCGACCATTGTGTCAGACTCGATTTATAATATTCTTCCCGTTCAAAGCCGCCCCTTGCTCCCAGTCACCGTTCCGTATTACGCAGCGAACGGGGGTTCGCTGGGTATCATAGGCCAAATTCGAGCACAAATTTGCATTGGCGATATCAAACTCTCCGGGCCGATATTAGTCTCATCCTCGCTGGCGGTTCCGTGCTTGTTGGGGACGGACTTTTTGGGCAAAATGCCGATTAAAATTCTAATTGATTAGGGTTGCATCGAGCTTCCCTCGGGCCGACGGGTAACATTCCTGCCTTCCCCTATCACCTCAAGGGTAGCGTGCGCGTCGATACAGGCGTTCGTCACTCGGACGGTGCGTGTACCTCCCGGGGCGCAAATGCTCGTGCCCCTTCGCTTGCGTCGGCCTTTCGTGCCCGGTGTTCTGGACCAGGGAATTCTGTTAGGGCCCTCGAAGGCTGGGGAAAACGGGATGGATCTGGTGGCCGCTCAAACGCTCGTTAAGGGGAGCGATGACCCGTTTATCCTCGTCCTTAACGTTGGCGTACAGACGGCCGTCGTTCCTCAGGGAACTGTGCTTGCGCACGCGACGTAGGTCCCCGTGGTAGACACGGTTATGGGTAATGTGGGGACCGATCCTCTGGCTCAACCGCATTCTGAGGGGGACGATAGTTGGATGGACGCACTATGTTCGGGCACGAGTGATCTGTCCGACTCCCAGCGTGCCGGCCTATGCACCCTTCTGACGGAATTTTCCGATGTCTTTAGTAAACACAAATATGACATTGGGTGCACGAAATTGTTGCGTCACCACATTGACACGGGTGACAATGCCCCGGTATGCCAGAATCCTTTTTGGTTAAGTCCGGCCGAAAAAGATCATGGCAAATCGGCAGTGGATGACATGCTGGCTGCAGACATTATAGCCCCTTCCACCAGTCCATGGGGAGCACCCATAGTGCTTGTCAAAAAGCACGATGGGTCCTTGCGATTCTGTGTGGATTTTCGCCGCCTTAATAAGATCTCCGTGGCCGACGCGTATCCACTTCCCCGGATGGACGAATCTCTGGATGCTCTGGCTGGCGCACGTTTTTTTTCTACGTTGGACTTGTTATCCGGATTCTGGCAACTCCCATTGGATGATGAGTCCAAGCCAAAGACTGCGTTTCGCACACCACATGGCCTATTCCAATTTAACCGGTTACCTATGGGATTACACTCCACTCCGGCGACATTTCAGCGCCTTATGGAACTGGTTTTGGCTGGCTTACAGTGGAACGTCTGTTTGATCTATCTGGATGACGTCATCGTGTTCAGCAAGACATTTGACGAACACCTTTTGCGCTTGCGCGCCGTGTTCCTCAAAATGCGTGCTGCGAATTTGAAATTTAAGCCGCAAAAGTGCCACCTGCTACGGGAATCCGTACGCTATTTGGGGCACATCGTCAGCCGCTCGGGCATATCCACCGATCCCGCAAAGACGCAGTGTGTCAACTCCTGGCCAACCCCCACCTCGGTGGCTGAGGTCAGGAGTTTCATTGGATTTGCGTCTTATTACCGGCGGTTCGCCGCGGATTTCGCGACCATTGCTAAGCCCTTACACGCTCTGACGGCGAAGGGAGTGAAATTTCACTGGGGCCAGGAGGAGGAGGTCGCTTTTTTTTCCCTTCGCGACGCTCTCGTGCGGGTCCCTCCATTGAGCTACCCCGATTTTTCGGAACCCTTCCTGCTCGATACAGACGCCAGCAATACGGGCATTGGGGGTGTGCTCTCACAGGTGATCTGTGGTGTGGAACGCGTCGTGGCTTATGGCAGTAGGGTTTTGTCTCCGGCGGAACAGAGATACTGTGTCACACGTCGGGAACTCTTGGCTATTGTATTTTTTATGCAACAGTATCGCCCATACCTGTACGGTCGGCATTTCACTGTCCGTACGGACCATGCGGCATTACAATATGCCTTGCGGGTGACGCAGCCTTCGGGGCAATTGTCCCGATGGCTCGAAATCCTTCAGGATTATGATTTCACGACCACATATCGGAAGGGTGCTCAGCACACTAATGCGGATGCGCTGTCTCGCCTGCCGCCCGCCTCAGATTGCGCTTTTCTCAGGGGATCGGGGCGTTGTAAGCCGCCAGAGGATAGCCCCCCTTAGATATCCCGGTTCTCGCTGCTGCCACTGAGGACCCCTTGCCTGAGGGTGCTGTCGGGGAGGGAGGTGCGGACTCCTTGCTGGGGTTGTCCGTTGCGGAATGGGGGCGCCTCCAGATGGAGGACGCATCCCTCCTCGCGTTGCGTCGTCGCGCAGGGGGTTCGTTGCGGGGGGTCGCGGGGATTGATTCGTACGGGCTGCTCCAGGGGCTCCTAATGCATTGGGATGGGAGGGCCTGCCGTCACAGGCTTGTGGTGCCATCCGCTTTGCGGGGTAAGGCCGTTTGGGCCGCACACGAGCGGCTTTTGCACCTGGGAACCCACAAGACCCTTGCCGTGCTCCAGCTGGATTTCTTCTGGCCGGGTATGGCAAGGGATGTGGATGACCTCCTGGGTGCATGCACCCAGTGCGCCCAACGAAAACCACCAGCGAAAGGCGCCTGCCCACCGCTACAATCTATCACGGTCTCTCGGGTTAACGAACTCGTCGCACTCGATATATTGGGGCCCTTCCCTGCGACCCCTAGGGGTAACAAGTACCTGCTGGTTGGCGTGGAATATTTCACCCGATGGCTTATGGCATGGCCTCTCGCTAACCAGTCAGCAGCAGCCGTTGCCGAGGCCTTTGTCCAGGGCTATGTCCTCGACAAGGGTGCTCCCGAACGGCTGCTGACTGACCAAGGGAAGAACTTCTCTGGCGTCCTTCTGCACGAGGTGTGTGCGCTTCTTGGTACGAAAAAGATTCGCACTTCCCCCTATCACCCACAAACCGATGGCATGGTGGAGCGGCTGCATAGGACGCTCACATCTATGTTGTGTCACCAGGTGTGTGACTCCCAGACCGATTGGGACCTTCACATTCCGGGGGTTTTGGCCGCCTGTAGAATGGCTCCTCACGCGGCAACCGGCTTCTCGCCGTTCTTTTTGATGTACGGTGGCGACGTTGACCCACCAATTTCGACTCAGCTCCGCGTCTCGGAAACCAGCAGAAAATCGAAATTGGCCGACCACGTTAAATTTAATATCCTGAGGTTGACCGAGGCGCGGGAGGCAGCGGCCCAAAACTCTTCCTCTCGACAGAAGGCCAACGAGAGGTTGCGATCGCGCCAATCACGCACACATGCGTGGAAGCCAGGCGATCAAACCTGGCTGCACTGCCCTCAGGTGCCGTTGGCGACCTCGGCGAAATTGTTGCGGCCTTGGAGGGGCCCTGTGGTTATTGTGAAGGTTATGTGGCCGCAGTGCGTTCGTATCCAGTGGGGGAAACGCCGCTGGTACGTACACCCCTCGCGTCTGAAGCTGTTTGTGGCGCCGCGCATCCCTCCACCACATTACACGGGCCGAGCATGTGATGTGTCCGCTGACTCCCGGACGGCGTCTTCGTCACCTGCCCTTGATGCTTCACTAACTGTTCCACCTTCAGGCGCCTCAAGAGTGACGGCTTCCAGCGCGCCTGCGCCACCCGGTGGGGACTGAGTTTGCCCTTCCGGGGTGACGGAAGACGGTGCACCTGCACAGCCAGTGCCCACTGCCAGGCCGACCGGACCCTCCCCCTACGATGGACCCACAAAACGGACTCGCGCCAAAACGCGCCGCTTGTTGTAATAATGGTTCTTGTAACTCTTGTTGTTCACTGTTAAGTTTTCTTGCTGCGTTGATGGGGGGGGGGGGGTACAATGTATATGTGTATATAGTGTAATTTTGTATAGGTGGGTTGGGTTATTTATTGGGGTGTTCGTTCTTATGAGGCACGCACGGGTGGGGGTTTGTTGTGTTTATTGTTCGAGTATTGTTGCAGCCGGGACGGCTGCGGGTTACACGGGAGGGGGTGATGTAGGGGTGCTATGGGGAATAAACACATGGCACGGGAGGGTGTGGTTCACCCACACCTTGGTGGCTACAACAACGTCCGCTAAGGCTCCAGTGGGTATAAAGTGCGGGGAGCCAGGGAGCTCGAGGCAGAGTGTGGGGCCCGAGGCTGAAGCAACCAGTGAAGAAAGAAGGCCAGCTAGGTGAGACCCTGGAACTCCTGTGACCGCTGCCCTTTTCAGGGCCAGCACAGCAAGCCAGTGGTGCGGCCCCAGAGCCCCAGAGTCAGAGTCCTTCTAAGGGCCAGTCTGGTCGGCGGGGTGCCGAGATCTGTGCCTAACCAGGGCCGGATCTGATAGCCTCCCTTAGAGCCCTACCAGGAGGAACTGGGAGCCTAGAGCTTAGGCTAGAGAGCCTGGGGTGTGTTCCTGAGTTATACGGGTGGAGGGGCCGCTACCCCTTCTAGTGTAACCCTTGTTAAGGTTTAAATACATAGTGCTGCTTCTATTCTGCCGTCTCCGTGTCCTGGAACTCACTACACAATGATGTTTGTCACGATCGTGTTGATTCTAGTGGTGAAGGTGCTGATATTGGTGTGGAAACTGCTCTTTATTCGTATTGTAAGTGGTGAAGAGATCGTACGTGGGTCTCTCTGGGTGTCTGTGAGTCTCTCTGTGTATACGTGGGTATCTCTGGGTGTCTGTGGGTCTCTATGCATGTTTGTAGGTCTCTGCTCTTCTCTGAGTCTCTGTTGTCATCTGTGGGTATTTGTTTGTGTCTGTGGGTCTCTGTACGTGTCTGTTTGTCTCTGTGCATGTCTGTAGTTGTCTGTTCGTGTGTGTGGACCTCTATGCGTGTCTGTTGGTCTCTGTGGATGTATGTGGATGTATATATCTGTGAGTGGCTATATGCTCCTCTGAGAGTCTCTATGATCTTCAGTGAGGTCTCTTTATGCGTCCGTGGGTTTCTGCGTGACTATAGGTCTCTATGCGTGTGTATGGGTCTCTGTGTGTGTTTTGAGTCTCTCTGTGTGTATCTATGAGTCTATATGGGTGTTTGTGGGTCTCTGTGTGTGTCTGTGGGTATTTGGGTTCCTGTGGGTCTGCATGCGTGTCTGTGGATCCTTGTATGTGTTTGTGAGACTCTGTGCTTGTCTGTGGGTCTCTCTGGGTGTCTGTGGGTCTCTATGCATTTATGTGCTCCTCTATCAGTCTCTGTGGTCATATATAGGTATCTGTATGTGTCTGTGGGTCTTTGTGCGCGTCTGTGGCCCTCTGTGGATGTATGTAGATCTATGTGCGTGTCTGTGGGTCTTTCTGGGTGCCTGTGGTTCTCGATGCTTGCCTGTGGGTCCCTGGGCATGTATATGGTTTTCTGTCCATGTCTGTGCATCTCGCTAGGTCTCTATGCGTGTCTGTGGGTCTCTGTGCACTTCTGTGGCTCCGTGCATGTCTGTGGTTCTCTCTGGGAGCCTGTGGATTTCAATACATATCTGTGGGTCTCTGAGCTTGTCTGTGGGTCTCTGTGTGTGTTTGTGGGTCTATGTGTGTATGTGCGTCTCTGCTCTCCTGTGAGTCTCTGTGGTCGTTTGTCAGGTTCTGTGTGTCGGAGGGTCTTTGTGCCCATCTATGGATCTCTGTGCATGTCTGTGGGTCTTTCAAGGTATCTGTGGGTCTCTATTTATGTCTATGGGTTTCTCTGTGCCTGTGCATCTCTGTGCGTGTCTTTCTGGGTGTTTGTGCTTTTCTAAGCGTGTCTGTGAGTCTATACGCTTCTGTGAGTCTCTGTGGTTGTCTGTCGGTCTTTGAGCGTGTCTGTGGGTCACTCCTGTCTGTGGGTCTCTGTGCGTGTCTGTGAGTCTCTGTGCGTGTCTTGTGGGTCTTTCTGGGTGTCTGTGGGTCTCTAGGTGTGTCTGTGAATTTTAAGTGTGTTTGTGCATCTCTCTACGTCTCTATGAGTTTATCTGGGTGTTGTGCGTCTCTATCCGTGTCTGTGGGTCTATGCTTCTCTGTGCGTCTCTGTGGTCATCTCTCTGTCTCTGTGCGTGTTTGTCAGTCTATTTGCGTGCACGTGGCTCTATGCGCGTGTATTTGGGTCTCTGTGCGTGTCTGTGGGTCTCTTTACGTGTCTTTTTGTCTTTGTGCATGTCTGTAGGTGTCTGTTCGTGTCTGTGGATCTCTATGCGTGTCTGTGGGTCTCTGTGGATGTATGTGGATGTATATATCTGTGTGTGGCTCTCTGCTCCTCTGAGAGTCTCTATGATCTTCAGTGAGGTCTTTTTATGCGTCCGATGGTCTCTGCGTAACTATGGGTCTCTATGCGTGTGTATGGGTCTCTGTGTGTGTTTTTTGAGTCTCTCTGTGTGTCTGTGTGTATCTATGAGTCTATATGGGTGTTTGTGCGTTTCTGTGTGTGTCTGTGGGTATTTCGGTTCCTGTGGGTCTGCATGCGTGTCAGTGGATCCCTGTATGTGTCTGTGAGTCTCTGGGCGTGTCTGTGGGTCTCTCTGGGTGTCTGTGGATCTCCATGCATCTATGTGAGTCTCTGCTCCTCTGTCAGTCTCTGTGGTCATATATAGGTCTCTGTATGTGTCTGTGGGTCTTTGTGCGCGGATGTGGCCATCTGTGGATGTATGTGGGTCTATGTGCGTGTCTTTGGGTTTCTCTGGGTGTCTGTGGGTCTCTATGTGTGTCTGAATTTTTAAGTTTGAAAGTGCATCTCTCTATGTCTCTATGAGTTTCTCTGGATGTTGTGCGTCTCTATCCGTGTCTGTGGGTCTATGCTCCTCTGTGCGTCTCTCGGGCCATCTCTGTGTCTCTGTGCGTGTTTGTCAGTCTATGTGCGTGTACATGGCTCTATGTGCGTGTAGTTGGGTCTCTGTGCGTGTCTGTGGGTCTCTGGGTGCCCGTGCGTCTCCACGCGTGTCTGTGGCTCTCTGTGCGCTTCTGTGGCTCCGTGCATGTCTGTGGATGTCTCTGGGAGCCTGTAGGTTTCAATGCATGTCTTTGGGTCCCTGTAAGTGTCTGTGAGTCTCTGTGCGTGTTTGTGGGTCTCTCTGGTTGTCTGTGGGTCTCTATGCATCTCTGTGGGTCTCAACTTCTCTGTCAGTCTCTGTGGTCATATGTAGGTCTCTGTATGTGTCTGTGTGTCTTTCTGCGCGTCTGTGGGCCTCTGTGGATGTATGTGGGTCTATGTGCGTGTCTGTGGGTCTATCTGGGTGCCTGTGGTTCTCGATGCGTGCCTGTGGGTCTCTGGGCATGTATTTGGTATCTGTGCATGTCTGTGCGTCTCGCTGGGTCTCTATGCGTGTCTGTGGGTCTCTGCTTCTCTGTGAGTCTCTGTGGTCGTTTGTCGGGTTCTGTGTGACTGAGGGTCTTTGTGCCCATCTGTGGATCTCTGTGCATGTCTGTGGGTCTTTCAAGGCATCTGTGGGTCTCTATTTATGTATATGGGTCTCTCTGTGCCTCTGCATCTCTGTGCGTGTCTTTCTGGGTGTTTCTGCTTCTCTAAGCGTGTCTGTGAGTCTATACGCTTCTGTGAGTCTCTGGGGTTGTCTGTCGGTCTTTGAGCATGTCCGTGGGTCACTCCTGTCTGTGGGTCTCTGTGCGTGTCTGTGAGTCTCTGTGCGTGTCTTGTGGGTCTTTCTGGGTGTCTGTGGGTCTCTAGGTGTATCTGTGAATTTTTAAGTGTGTATGTGCATCTCTCTACGTCTCTATGAGTTTCTCTGGGTGTTGTGCGTCTCTATCCGTGTCTGTGGGTCTATGCTCCTCTGTGCATCTCTGTGGTCATCTCTGTGTCTCTGTGCGTGTTTGTCAGTCTATGTGCGTGCACGTGGCTCTATGCGCGTGTATTTGGGTCTCTGTGCGTGTCTGTGGGTCTCACTACGTGTCTGTTTGTCTTTGTGCATGTCTGTAGGTGTCTGTTCGTGTCTGTGGATCTCTATGCGTGTCTGTGGGTCTCTGTGGATGTATGTGGATGTATATATCTGTGTGTGGCTCTCTGCTCCTCTGAGAGTCTCTATGACAGTGGTTCTTAACCTGGGTTCGATCGAACCCCAGGGGTTCGGTGAGTCGATCTCAGGGGTTCGGTAGAGCCCCCGCCACGGAGGTCCGGACACACTTGAATTATTGTGTAAATTTGTGATGACACACACGGTCCGCTTGGCCATCACTGGCTGCAGATGATCATGCTACACTGCTTGGCCAATCAGCGCTGCGGGGAATTTAGTGCGTACTCAGTAGTCAACATGTGACTGTTGTTGTCGTACGTCGTGTGATTTCTTTAATATTTTATCCATACTAACTATGTCGGGCAAAAGAAGAAAGTGGTCGGACGAATATGTACAACATGGATTCTCATGTATCACGGAACGTGATGGGAGTGAGCGTCCTATCTGCATGATTTGCAACGCCAAGTTGAGCAACTCTAGTCTTGCACCGGCAAAACTAAAGAAACACTTCTTGAAGCTGCATGGAGACGGGGAATACAAAAACACAACACTTGCTGAATTCAGGGTGAAGAGAGCCAGATTCGATGAAAGGGCCACTCTGCCTGCTCTTGGATTTGTACCTGTTAACAAACCGATCCTGACAGCATCGTACGAAGTTGCTTACCTGATCGCAAAGCAGGGCAAGCCACACACCATTGGTGAAACACTTGTGAAACCTGCTGCATTAAAGATGGCGAATCTGATACTCGGAACAGCGGCCGAAGGTAAATTATCCCAAATTCCCCTTTCAAATGACACCGTCAGTGACAGAATAAAAGACATGAGTAAAGACATCTTGGCTCAAGTAGTCGCGGATCTGATTTCAAGCCCGGCAAAATTCAGCCTTCAACTCGACGAAACCACAGACGTTTCTGATCTAAGCCAGCTTGCTGTTTTTGTACGCTATGTGAAAGACGACATGATAAAAGAAGAGTTTTTATTTTGTAAGCCTCTTACAACAACAACGAAGGCAGCCGATGTGAAGAAGCTTGTGGATGACTTCTTCAGAGACAACAATCTTTCATGGGATATGGTTTCTGCAGTTTGTACGGACGGAGCTCCAGTCATGCTGGGAAGAAAGTCTGGTTTTGGTGCGCTAGTAAAGGCCGATGCACCACACATCATTGTGACGCATTGTATTCTGCACAGGCATGCGTTGGCAACAAAAACCTTACCTCCAAAAATGGCAGAAGTATTAAAAACTGTGGTGGAATGTGTGAACTATGTGCGAAAAAGTGCTCTGAGGCACCGCATCTTCAGTGAGCTGTGTAAAGAAATGGGCTCTGAATTTGAGGTACTTCTGCTCCATTCTAATATTCGGTGGTTATCCCGGGGACAGGTGCTGAATCGTGTTTTTGCCATGCGTGTGGAATTAGCCCTGTTTTTGCAAGAGCACCAACACTGCCATGCAGATTGCTTCAAAAATCCTGAGTTCATTCTCATTTTAGCGTACATGGCTGATATATTCGCAGCTCTCAATCATCTCAATCAGCAGATGCAGGGTGGTGGAGTCAATATCATGGAAGCGGAAGAACACCTGAAGGCTTTTCAAAAAAAGCTACCGTTATGGAAACGACGAACAGAGAACAATAACTTTGCAAACTTCCCGCTTCTGGACGACTGTGCAAGTAAGATCGAAGATGTGTCTGGAATCGGAGATATTTCTGTATCCACGGAACTGAAGCAAACAATTGCCACGCACTTAGATGAGCTTGCAAAGTCTCTCGACGGATATTTCCCTACAAGAGAGTCATATCCAGCATGGGTGAGACAGCCGTTCACGTTTGCTATTGAAACAGCAGATGTCAATGATGAATTCCTCGACGAAATCATTGAAATTCAACAGAGCCAGGTTCAACAGCAACTCTTCAGAAAAACAACGCTCTCAACGTTTTGGTGTCGACAAATGAACAAGTATCCAGTTAATGCTAAGAAAGCCCTGGATTTTTTTATACCATTTGTTACAACATATCTTTGTGAGCAATCCTTTTCGAGGATGCTGGACATAAAAACGAAGAAAAGGAACAGACTTTGCTGTGAAAATGACATGAGAGTGGCACTTGCCAAGGTGAAGCCACGCATATCTGAACTGATCTCTCAAAGGCAACAGCAGAAGTCACATTGATTTCCAGGTATGTAATTTGTTGTGAGTTTATGCATTGTGTTGGTTTTATTCTTTGAACAAGGTAATGTTCATGCACGGCTCATTTTGTGTACCAGTAAAAAACATATCTATGTCTTGAATTTGAAAAAAATCACATTTTATTTTTCACTAAAGAGGGGTTCGGTGAATGCGCATATGAAACTGGTGGGGTTCGGTACCTCCAACAAGGTTAAGAACCACTGCTCTATGATCTTCAGTGAGGTCTCTTTATGTGTTCGACGGTCTCTGCGTAACTATGGGTCTCTATGTATGTGTATGGGTCTCTGTGTGTGTTTTTTGAGTCTCTCTGTGTGTCTGTGTGTATCTATGAGTCTATATGGGTGTTTGTGCGTTTCTGTGTGTCTGTGGGTATTTCGGTTCCTGTGGGTCTGCATGCGTGTCTGTGGATCCCTGTATGTGTTTGTGAGTCTCTGGGCGTGTCTGTGGGTCTCTCTGGGTGTCTGTGGGTCTTCCTGCATCTATGTGAGTCTCTGCTCCTCTGTCAGTCTCTGTGGTCATATATAGGTCTCTGTATGTGTCTGTGGGTCTTTGTGCGCGGATGTGGCCATCTGTGGATGTATGTGGGTCTATGTGCGTGTCTTTGGGTCTCTCTGGGTGTCTGTGGGTCTCTAGGTGTGTCTGTGAATTTTTAAGTGTGTTTGTGCATCTCTCTATGTCTCTATGAGTTTCTCAGGGTGTTGTGCGTCTCTATCCGTGTCTGTGGGTCTATGCTCCTCTGTGCGTCTCTCGGGCCATCTCTGTGTCTCTGTGCGTGTTTGTCAGTCTATGTGCTTGCACGTGGCTCTATGTGCATGTAGTTGGGTCTCTGTGCGTGTCTGTGGGTCTCTGGGTGCCCGTGAGTCTCCACGCGTGTCTGTGGCTCTCTGTGCGCTTCTGTGGCTCCGTGCATGTCTGTGGATGTCTCTGGGAGCCTGTAGGTTTCAATGCATGTCTTTGGGTCCCTGTAAGTGTCTGTGAGTCTCTGTGCGTGTTTGTGGGTCTCTCTGGTTGTCTGTGGGTCTCTATGCATCTCTGTGGGTCTCAACTTCTCTGTCAGTCTCTGTGGTCATATGTAGGTCTCTGTATGTGTCTGTGTGTCTTTCTGCGCGTCTGTGGGCCTCTGTGGATGTATGTGGGTCTATGTGCGTGTCTGTGGGTCTATCTGGGTGCCTGTGGTTCTCGATGCGTGCCTGTGGGTCTCTGGGCATGTATTTGGTATCTGTGCATGTCTGTGCGTCTCGCTGGGTCTCTATGCGTGTCTGTGGGTCTCTGCTTCTCTGTGAGTCTCTGTGGTCGTTTGTCGGGTTCTGTGTGACTGAGGGTCTTTGTGCCCATCTGTGGATCTCTGTGCATGTCTGTGGGTCTTTCAAGGCATCTGTGGGTCTCTATTTATGTATATGGGTCTCTCTGTGCCTCTGCATCTCTGTGCGTGTCTTTCTGGGTGTTTCTGCTTCTCTAAGCGTGTCTGTGAGTCTATACGCTTCTGTGAGTCTCTGGGGTTGTCTGTCGGTCTTTGAGCATGTCCGTGGGTCACTCCTGTCTGTGGGTCTCTGTGCGTGTCTGTGAGTCTCTGTGCGTGTCTTGTGGGTCTTTCTGGGTGTCTGTGGGTCTCTAGGTGTATCTGTGAATTTTTAAGTGTGTATGTGCATCTCTCTACGTCTCTATGAGTTTCTCTGGGTGTTGTGCGTCTCTATCCGTGTCTGTGGGTCTATGCTCCTCTGTGCATCTCTGTGGTCATCTCTGTGTCTCTGTGCGTGTTTGTCAGTCTATGTGCGTGCACGTGGCTCTATGCGCGTGTATTTGGGTCTCTGTGCGTGTCTGTGGGTCTCACTACGTGTCTGTTTGTCTTTGTGCATGTCTGTAGGTGTCTGTTCGTGTCTGTGGATCTCTATGCGTGTCTGTGGGTCTCTGTGGATGTATGTGGATGTATATATCTGTGTGTGGCTCTCTGCTCCTCTGAGAGTCTCTATGACAGTGGTTCTTAACCTGGGTTCGATCGAACCCCAGGGGTTCGGTGAGTCGATCTCAGGGGTTCGGTAGAGCCCCCGCCACGGAGGTCCGGACACACTTGAATTATTGTGTAAATTTGTGATGACACACACGGTCCGCTTGGCCATCACTGGCTGCAGATGATCATGCTACACTGCTTGGCCAATCAGCGCTGCGGGGAATTTAGTGCGTACTCAGTAGTCAACATGTGACTGTTGTTGTCGTACGTCGTGTGATTTCTTTAATATTTTATCCATACTAACTATGTCGGGCAAAAGAAGAAAGTGGTCGGACGAATATGTACAACATGGATTCTCATGTATCACGGAACGTGATGGGAGTGAGCGTCCTATCTGCATGATTTGCAACGCCAAGTTGAGCAACTCTAGTCTTGCACCGGCAAAACTAAAGAAACACTTCTTGAAGCTGCATGGAGACGGGGAATACAAAAACACAACACTTGCTGAATTCAGGGTGAAGAGAGCCAGATTCGATGAAAGGGCCACTCTGCCTGCTCTTGGATTTGTACCTGTTAACAAACCGATCCTGACAGCATCGTACGAAGTTGCTTACCTGATCGCAAAGCAGGGCAAGCCACACACCATTGGTGAAACACTTGTGAAACCTGCTGCATTAAAGATGGCGAATCTGATACTCGGAACAGCGGCCGAAGGTAAATTATCCCAAATTCCCCTTTCAAATGACACCGTCAGTGACAGAATAAAAGACATGAGTAAAGACATCTTGGCTCAAGTAGTCGCGGATCTGATTTCAAGCCCGGCAAAATTCAGCCTTCAACTCGACGAAACCACAGACGTTTCTGATCTAAGCCAGCTTGCTGTTTTTGTACGCTATGTGAAAGACGACATGATAAAAGAAGAGTTTTTATTTTGTAAGCCTCTTACAACAACAACGAAGGCAGCCGATGTGAAGAAGCTTGTGGATGACTTCTTCAGAGACAACAATCTTTCATGGGATATGGTTTCTGCAGTTTGTACGGACGGAGCTCCAGTCATGCTGGGAAGAAAGTCTGGTTTTGGTGCGCTAGTAAAGGCCGATGCACCACACATCATTGTGACGCATTGTATTCTGCACAGGCATGCGTTGGCAACAAAAACCTTACCTCCAAAAATGGCAGAAGTATTAAAAACTGTGGTGGAATGTGTGAACTATGTGCGAAAAAGTGCTCTGAGGCACCGCATCTTCAGTGAGCTGTGTAAAGAAATGGGCTCTGAATTTGAGGTACTTCTGCTCCATTCTAATATTCGGTGGTTATCCCGGGGACAGGTGCTGAATCGTGTTTTTGCCATGCGTGTGGAATTAGCCCTGTTTTTGCAAGAGCACCAACACTGCCATGCAGATTGCTTCAAAAATCCTGAGTTCATTCTCATTTTAGCGTACATGGCTGATATATTCGCAGCTCTCAATCATCTCAATCAGCAGATGCAGGGTGGTGGAGTCAATATCATGGAAGCGGAAGAACACCTGAAGGCTTTTCAAAAAAAGCTACCGTTATGGAAACGACGAACAGAGAACAATAACTTCGCAAACTTCCCGCTTCTGGACGACTGTGCAAGTAAGATCGAAGATGTGTCTGGAATCGGAGATATTTCTGTATCCACGGAACTGAAGCAAACAATTGCCACGCACTTAGATGAGCTTGCAAAGTCTCTCGACGGATATTTCCCTACAAGAGAGTCATATCCAGCATGGGTGAGACAGCCGTTCACGTTTGCTATTGAAACAGCAGATGTCAATGATGAATTCCTCGACGAAATCATTGAAATTCAACAGAGCCAGGTTCAACAGCAACTCTTCAGAAAAACAACGCTCTCAACGTTTTGGTGTCGACAAATGAACAAGTATCCAGTTAATGCTAAGAAAGCCCTGGATTTTTTTATACCATTTGTTACAACATATCTTTGTGAGCAATCCTTTTCGAGGATGCTGGACATAAAAACGAAGAAAAGGAACAGACTTTGCTGTGAAAATGACATGAGAGTGGCACTTGCCAAGGTGAAGCCACGCATATCTGAACTGATCTCTCAAAGGCAACAGCAGAAGTCACATTGATTTCCAGGTATGTAATTTGTTGTGAGTTTATGCATTGTGTTGGTTTTATTCTTTGAACAAGGTAATGTTCATGCACGGCTCATTTTGTGTACCAGTAAAAAACATATCTATGTCTTGAATTTGAAAAAAATCACATTTTATTTTTCACTAAAGAGGGGTTCGGTGAATGCGCATATGAAACTGGTGGGGTTCGGTACCTCCAACAAGGTTAAGAACCACTGCTCTATGATCTTCAGTGAGGTCTCTTTATGTGTTCGATGGTCTCTGCGTAACTATGGGTCTCTATGTATGTGTATGGGTCTCTGTGTGTGTTTTTTGAGTCTCTCTGTGTGTCTGTGTGTATCTATGAGTCTATATGGGTGTTTGTGCCTTCCTGTGTGTGTCTGTGGGTATTTGGGTTCCTGTGGGTCTGCATGCGTATCTGTGGATCCCTGTATGTGTTTGTGAGTCTCTGGGCGTGTCTGTGGGTCTCTCTGGGTGTCTGTGGGTCTTCCTGCATCTATGTGAGTCTCTGCTCCTCTGTCAGTCTCTGTGGTCATATATAGGTCTCTGTATGTGTCTGTGGGTCTTTGTGCGCGGATGTGGCCATCTGTGGATGTATGTGGGTCTATGTGCGTGTCTTTGGGTCTCTCTGGGTGTCTGTGGGTCTCTAGGTGTGTCTGTGAATTTTTAAGTGTGTTTGTGCATCTCTCTACGTCTCTATCAGTTTCTCAGGGTGTTGTGCGTCTCTATCCGTGTCTGAGGGTCTATGCTCCTCTGTGCGTCTCTGTGGTCATCTGTGTGTCTCTGTTCGTGTTTGTCAGTCTATGTGCGTTCACGTGGCTCTATGTGCGTGTAGTTGGGTCCCTGTGCGTGTCTGTGGGTCTCTGGGTGCCCGTGAGTCTCCACGCGTGTCTGTGGGTCTCTGTGCGCTTCTGTGGCTCCGTGCATGTCTGTGGATGTCTCTGGGAGCCTGTAGGTTTCAATGCATGTCTGTGGGTCCCTGTAAGTGTCTGTGAGTCTCTGTCCGAGGGTAGGTATTCAATCTCCTGGCGGAGCCAGGAGATTGAATACCTACCCTCGGGGCTACTCCAGAAACAACGAAAAGCCACTACGGGTGGCCACGTGGAATGTTCGGACGCTCACTGCGGAGGAGAGGCTACCACTCCTCTGTCGGGCGCTGGACCGGTACCGCCTGGATCTATGCGGCATTCAGGAGGTCCGGTGGACCGGCTCTGGCTCCTGCCACCATGAGGGGTGGACAGTCCTCTACTCGGGGCAGTAGACTGCCAAACAACAGGGTGTGGCTCTTCTGTTGAACAAACGAATGAAGGGGGCGTGGGAGCGTTGCGGTGAGGTGTGGGAAGCTGTAAGCCCCAGGCTACTTTGGGCTCGCCTTCCCATCAACCGGAGGCGAGGAATGGTGGTCGTGGTTACTTATGCCCCCACCGAAGATGAACATCCATGGAGGGATGCAGGCAAAGCCGATGAGTCAGATGTCTTCTATGACCTCCTGTCACAGGTGCTGGCTAAAGTGGCCCCTCGGGATAGAGTCATCATGTTGGGTGACTTCAATGCCCGAGTTGGTCATGATACTGGCACCTGGTCTGGAGTGATTGGAGGGCATGGGCCAGATCAGCTCAATAACAACGGTAGGAGGCTGCTCGATTTTTGTGCAGCCCATGGGCTTGTAATTACCAACACGCTGTTCCGGCATCGGCGCATCCACACAACATCATGGATGCATGCCGGGTCCAAGCAAGAACATCTGCTGGACTACATAGTGACGGACCAGCGGATGCGAGCCCATGTCCTTGACACCAGGACCTACCGTGGAGCTGATCTGCCCTCTGACCATTGACTAGTCATCTGTAAGATGCGCCTGCCATTCTTCCACTCCGGTGGTGGGTGTACACCCAGGACCCCATTCCGACCTAAAGTGGCCTAGTCTCAGTTATCTGATGAAAGTTGCAAGCGAGAATTTCATCATCGCTTGCGGCTGGGATTGGCATCGTCCCCGGCTCCTCCTGATGTCGAGGGTAAATGGGCGAGGTTTAGGACTGTGACTCATGCAGCTGCAATGGCTGCTTTGGGTACGCGGTCCAGACCTCCCCAGAGACCCTGGCTGACAAAGGAGGTGTTCAGGATGGTTGAGAAAAAGCGGCAGGCCCACTGCCATCGGCTACAGAATCCCACGTCAGAGAATGAGGAGGCTTACCGCAGCCTTCGCTCGGAGGTTTGGAGAGCCGTGAGGCGCTGCAAGGATGGATGGTGGTCGCGGGTTGCTGAGGAGATGGAGTCTGCCTCAGTGGCCCGTGATCACAAATCTCTATTTAACTCCATCAAAAAAGTAACCTGCAGCACCACACCTATTACCATCATTAGGGGAAAAAACGGTGATCCAATCTCCGACCCCCAGGAACAGGTTTGCAGATTTGCTGAGCATTTCTGTGAGGTCCTGAGGGAGGGATAATCCCTCAGCCAGGAAAACATCGTGGCACAAAGTGAGGATGACCCTGCTGAGGCTGCGGTGCCTCAAATATTGGAAGAAGTCACCCGCTGTGAGTGGCTGGCTGAGGTGCCATCTGTTGAGGAAGTACTGAAGGCGATCCGGAGTCTGAGACCAGGAAAGACAGCGGGCAGAGATGATCTCCCAAGCGAAATGCTGAGGGAGGGTGGCGTTTGTGCACAGATTGCCCTATATGACATAATAACAACAGTCTTGACCACTGGACGGGTTCCGCAGGATTGGAAGGATGCCCTGGTGATCCCCCTTTTTAAGAAGGGGGACCGCACAGACTGTAACAACTACAGGGGCATCTCACTCCTCAGTGTACCGGGAAAGGTCCTGGCAAGGATTAAACAGCATCGCCTTGCCAGGCACGCTGAGGAGAGGCTTGCAGAGCCCCAATGCGGTTTCAGGATAGGGCGGTCCTGCACAGATGCCATATTTTCTGTCCGTCTGCTACAGCAGAGGTGTAGGGAATTCCAACAAGACCTATATCTCTGCTTTATTGACCTGGTCAAGGCCTATGATACCATCAGTAGGCCTGGGCTCTGGGTCGTTCTTCGTGCTTTTGGAGTACCTGACCCTCTGCTCACGATCATTAAGGACCTTCATGATGGTGAGCGGGCCCGGGTAAAACTACATGGCCGGGAGTCAGAGCCATTCCCTGTACACCTTGGGGTGCCACAGGGATGTCCTCTGGCTCCCACATTATTTAACATCTATTTTGACCACGTAGTTCGTGAAGCCTTCAATAGCTGTACCGGGGGAATCTCCATATGGTACAGCTATAATGGGAGGCTGATCGATGCCCGGGTGCTGTCAAGGGATGGCTCCCTATTGCTCAACCACGTTATGTATGCTGATGATTTGGTAATAGCTGCTCAGTCAGAGGAGGAGTTGGAGACACTGCTGCTTGGACTGGAGCGTGCCACTAAGAGGTGGGGCCTTACCATCAGCCCCACCAAAACTAAGCACCTGCCTGAGTATTTTGTACCATCGGACACTCCACCCCCACAACTCCCAATCGGTGATGGGGCAGTTGTGGAGAGAGTGAAGAGTTTCCCATACCTGGGCAGTGTCCTTATGACTGGCTCCAGTTTAACAGCAGAGGTCTCACTCCGAATCAGTCGAGTGGCAATATCTTTTCATCGGTTGCGTAACGCTGTGTGGAAGCTACCTGGTCTGTCGCTCCGCACTAAGCTTCAGGTCTTCTCGGCCACGGTCATTCCCTCCCTTCTCCACGCTTGCGAAACGTGGACCTCCCTAATGGAACATCTTCGCCGGTTAGAAACATTTAGCCTGGCCTGCCTACGATCCATCCTGGGTTTAACCAGACTGGATTGTGTGAGGAGCTCACAAATCCTTGAAAGATCTGGGCAAGGTCCCATCGGTGAGCTCCTCCGGCGGGCAAGGCTGCGATGGCTGGGTCATGTAGCCCGCATGCCCAGCCACCGCATTCCGAAACAGCTTTTGTTTGGCCGGATTGAGGGGGCTAAGCGGGCGCGGCACGGGCTAGAGAAGAGATGGAGTGATGTGGTACAGGAGGACGTGGAGCTGAGTGGACTTGCCGATGACTGGTACCAGCGGTGTCAAGATCGGCCTCTGTGGAGGAGGCTCGTGAAGGATGCTACTGGGCAATTGGAGGCAGTCACCCTCCAACAACAACGGAGGGCGGAGGAGCGACGCTCAGAACAACGAGCGGAGCGCCGGGTGGCTAAAGCAAAGCAGGTTGGCACAGTAGGGGGCACAGGTGGTGCATCAGCCAGTCATCTCAGTCAGTCGACCCGTGGCACCTGGGTCTGCCCCGTGACCTCCTGCCAGCGGGCGATCGACACTTCACGTGGCCTCAGGGTGCACATAGCCTGGCACAAGCGTCGTGGTGACGTCACCACCACTTAGTGGCGAATGGCGGTTGTTGTTGTTGTTGTGTTTTTGGGTCTCTCTGGGTGTCTGTGGGTCTCTATGCATCTCTGTGGGTCTCTACTCCTCTGTCAGTCTCTGTGGTCATATATAGGTCTATGTATGTGTCTGTGTGTCTTTCTACACATCTGTGGGCCTCTGTGGATGTATGTGGGTGTATGTGCGTGTCTGTGGGTCTCTCTGGGTGCCTGTGGTTCTCGATGCGTGCCTTTGGGTCTCTGGGCATGTATTTGGTATCTGTGCATGTCTGTGCGTCTCGCTGGGTCTCTATGCGTGTCTGTGGGTCACTGCTTTTCTGTGAGTCTCTGTGTTCGTCCATCGTTCTCTGTATGTCTGTGGTTCTCCATGCGGGTATGTGGGTTTCTGTGTATGTCTGTGCATCCCTGTGTGTGTCTTTCTGGGTGTTTGTGCTTCTCTAAGCGTGTCTGTGAGTCTATACGCTTCTGTGAGTCTCTGTGGTTGTCTGTCGGTCTTTGAGCGTGTCTCTGGGTCTCTCCTGTCTGTGGGTCTCTGTGCGTGTCTGTGAGTCTCTGTGCGTGTCTTGTGGGTCTTTCTGGGTGTCTGTGGATCTCTATGTGGGTCTGTGGGTCTCTATGTGTTTCTCTGCGTCTCTGTACGTGTCTATGAGTTTCTCTGAGTGTTGTGAGTCTCTATGTACGTCTGCGCGTCCCTGTGAGTGTCTGTGCATCTCTGTTCGTATCTGTGGGTATCTCTGAGTCTCTTTGGGTCTCTGCTCCTCTGTGAGTCTCTATGGTCTTCTGCCATTCTCTTTGTGTCTGTGCGTCTATGTGTGTGTCTAAGGGTCTCTCTGAGTGACTGTGGGTCTAAGTACGTGTCTGTGAAGTTCAGATACTGGCTCTGCCACTTTTTCATACGTGCATATCCATATTTTAAAATTATGTACCCTCATGGAATTATGTACATATTCAAGCACGCATTGTATACACACACAACACATCATGTATATAATACACATTACATTTCTGAAGCACACATAAAACTATTGCAGGTGCGTGTACGTATTGCTATATAATATCTAGTGGGTGGGTTAGGTTCTACTTAAACACAGGGGACCCACGAGTCCGCAGGGGTATGCACCAGGCATTGTGTAACGTAACAACCTTCCTAGTGCCCACGTGGTCTCGCGCTCTGGGCAGTCACCCGGATGCTGTGACGTCACCACTGACGTCACTAACCTGGCACGTTAGTCTGGCGCTTAACTTTGTAAGAAGGCACGCGTTTCGAGCTACAGCGCCAAAAAAATATTCGCTCTTCCTCTTGTGAGTGGGAGTTTCTCTACGAGATATTTTTCAAAGGTAAGTGATGGTAATGATGTTGAGGACGGTACAATGATGTTTGTCACGATCGTGTTGATTCTAGTGGTGAAGCTGCTGATATTGGTGTGGAAACTGCTCTTTATTCGTATTGTAAGTGGTGAAGAGGTCGTATGTGGGTCTCTCTGCGTTCATGTGGGTCTCTCTGGGTGTCTGTGAGTCTCTGTGTGTATCCGTGGGTATCTCTGGGTGTCTGTGGGTCTCTATGCATGTCTGTAGGTCTCTGCTCTTCTGTGAGTCTCTGTGGTGATCTGTGGGTATTTGTTTGTGTCTGTGGGTCTCTGTACGTGTCTGTTTGTCTCTGTGCATGTCTGTAGTTGTCTGTTCGTGTCTGTGGACCTCTATGCGTGTCTGTGGGCCTCTGTGGATGTATGTGGATGTATATATCTGTGAGTGGCTATATGCTCCTCTGAGAGTCTCTATGATCTTCAGTGAGGTCTCTTTATGCGTCCGTGGGTTTCTGCGTGACTATAGGTCTCTATGCGTGTGTATGGGTCTCTGTGTGTGTTTTGAGTCTCTCTGTGTGTATTTATGAGTCTATATGGGTGTTTGTGGGTCTCTGTGTGTGTCTGTGAGTATTTGGGTTCCTGTGGGTCTGCATGCGTGTCTGTGGATCCCTGTATGTGTCTGTGAGACTCTGTGCTTGTCTGTGGGTCTCTCTGGGTGTCTGTGGGTCTCTATGCATCTATGTGGGTCTCTGCTCCTCTGTCAGTCTCTGTGGTCATATATAGGTCTCTGTATGTGTCTGTGGGTCTTTGTGCGCCTCTGTGGCCCTCTGTGGATGTATGTGGGTCTATGTGCGTGTCTGTGGGTCTTTCTGGGTGTCTGTGGTTCTCCATGCTTGCCTGTGGGTCCCTAGGCATGTATATGGTTTTCTGTCCATGTCTGTGCATCTCGCTAGGTCTCTATGCGTGTCTGTGGGTCTCTGTGCACTTCTGTGGCTCCGTGCATGTCTGTGGTTCTCTCTGGGAGCCTGTGGATTTCAATACATGTCTGTGGGTCTCTGAGCTTGTCTGTGGGTCTCTGTGTGTGTTTGTGGGTCTATGTGTGTGTATGTGCGTCTCTGCTCTCCTGTGAGCCTCTGTGGTCGTTTGTCGGGTTCTGTGTGTCGGAGGGTCGTTGTGCCCATCTATGGATCTCTGTGCATGTCTGTGGGTCTTTCAAGGTATCTGTGGGTCTCTATTTATGTCTATGGGTCTCTCTGTGCCTGTGCGTGTCTTTCTGGGTGTTTGTGCTTCTCTAAGCGTGTCTGTGAGTCTATACGCTTCTGTGAGTCTCTGTGGTTGTCTGTCGGTCTTTGAGCGTGTCTGTGGGTCACTCCTGTCTGTGGGTCTCTGTGCGTGTCTGTGAGTCTCTGTGCGTGTCTTGTGGGTCTTTCTGGGTGTCTGTGGGTCTATAGGTGTGTCTGTGAAATTTTAAGTGTGTATGTGCATCTCTCTACGTCTCTATGAGTTTCTCTGGGTGTTGTGCGTCTCTATCCGTGTCTGTGGGTCCATGCTCCTCTGTGCGTCTCTGTGGTCATTTCTGTGTCTCTGTGCGTGTTTGTCAGTCTATGTGCTTGCACGTGGCTCTATGCGCGTGTATTTGAGTCTCTGTGCGTGTCTGTGGGTCTCTTTACGTGTCTGTTTGTCTTTGTGCATATCTGTAGGTGTCTGTTCGTGTCTGTGGATCTCTATGCGTGTCTGTGGGTCTCTGTGGATGTATGTGGATGTATATATCTGTGTGTGGCTCTCTGCTCCTCTGAGAGTCTCTATGATCTTCAGTGAGGTCTCTTTATGCGTCCGATGATCTCTGCGTAACTATGGGTCTCTATGCGTGTGTATGGGTCTCTGTGTGTGTTTTTTGAGTCTCTCTGTGTGTCTGTGTGTATCCATGAGTCTATATGGGTGTTTGTGCGTTTCTGTGTGTGTCTGTGGGTATTTGGGTTCCTGTGGGTCTGCATGCGTGTCTGTGGATCCCTGTATGTGTCTGTGAGACTCTGTGCGTGTTTGTGGGTCTCTCTGGTTGTCTGTGGGTCTCTATGCATGTCTGTGGGTCTCTACTTCTCTGTCAGTCTCTGTGGTCATATATTGGTCTCTGTATTTGTCTGTGTGTCTTTCTGCGCGTCTGTGGGCCTCTTTGGCTGTATGTGGGTCTATGTGCGTGTCTGTGGGTCTCTCTGGGTGCCTGTGGTTCTCGATGCGTCCCTGTGGGTCCCTGGGCATGTATTTGGTATCTGTGCATGTCTGTGCGTCTCGCTGGGTCTCTATGCGTGTCTGTGGGTCTCTGCTTCTCTGCGAGTCGCTGTGGTCGTTTGTCGGGTTCTGTGTGTCTCAGGGTCTTTGTGCCCATCTGTGGATCTCTGTGCATGTCTGTGGGTCTTTCAAGGTATCTGTGGGTCTCTATTTATGTATATGGGTCTCTCTGTGCCTCTGCATCTTTGTGCGTGTCTTTCTGGGTGTTTGTGCTTCTCTAAGGGTGTCTGTGAGTCTACACGCTTCTGTGAGTCTCTGTGGTTGTCTGTCGGTCTTTGAGCGTGTCCGTAGGTCATTCTTGTCTGTGGGTCTCTGTGCGTGTCTGTGAGTCTCTGTGCGTGTCTTGTGGGTCTTTCTGGGTGTCTGTGGGTCTCTAGGATGTGTCTGTGAATTTTTAAGTGTGTATGTGCATCTCTCTACGTCTCTATGAGTTTCTCTGGGTGTTGTGCGTCTCTATCCGTGTCTGTGGGTCTATGCTCCTCTGTGCGTCTCTGTGGTCATCTCTGTGTCTCTGTGCGTGTTTGTCAGTCTATGTGCGTGCACGTGGCTCTATGTGCGTGTAGTTGGGTCTCTGTGCGTGTCTGTGGGTCTCTGGGTGCCCGTGAGTCTCCACGCGTGTCTGTGGGTCTCTGTGCTCTTCTGTGGCTCCGTGCATGTCTGTGGTTCTCTCTGGGAGC
This sequence comes from Petromyzon marinus, assembly GCF_048934315.1. Classification (NCBI taxonomy): domain Eukaryota; kingdom Metazoa; phylum Chordata; class Hyperoartia; order Petromyzontiformes; family Petromyzontidae; genus Petromyzon; species Petromyzon marinus. Next base: position 13,710,116 of record NC_133667.1, on the reverse strand, counting down.
CTGTGGATTTCAATACATGTCTGTGGGTCTCTGAGCTTGTCTGTGGGTCTCTGTGTGTGTTTGTGGGTCTATGTGTGTGTATGTGCGTCTCTGCTCTCCTGTGAGTCTCTGTGGTCGTTTGTCGGGTTCTGTGTGTCTGAGGGTCTTTGTGCCCATCTACGGATCTCTGTCCATGTCTGTGGGTCTTTCAAGGTATCTGTGGGTCTCTATTTATGTCTATGGGTCTCTCTGTGCCTGTGCATCTCTGTGCGTGTCTGTGCATCTCTGTTCGTATCTGTGGGTCTCTCTGAGTCTCTTTGGATCTCTATGCGTTTCTTTGGGTCTCTCCTCCTCTGTGAGTCTCTTCGATAGTCCGTCGTTCTCTGTGTGTCTGTGGTTCTCCATGCGGGTATGTGGTTTTCTGTGTATGTCTGTGCATCCCTGCGTGTGTCTTTCTGGGTGTTTGTGCTTCTCTAAGCGTGTCTGTGAGTTTATACGCTTCTGTGATTCTCTGTGGTTGTCTGTCGGTCTTTGAGCGTGTCCGTGGGTCACTCCTGTCTGTGGGTCTCTGTGCGTGTCTGTGAGTCTCTGTGCGTGTCTTGTGGGTCTTTCTGGGTGTCTGTGGGTCTCTAGGTGTGTCTGTGAATTTTTAAGTGTGTATGTGCATCTCTCTACGTCTCTATGCGTTTCTCTGTGTGTTGTGTGTCTCTATCCGTGTCTGTGGGTCTATGCTCCTCTGTGCGTCTCTGTGGTCATCTCTGTGTCTCTGTGCGTGTTTGTCAGTCTATTTGCGTGCTCGTGGCTCTATGCGCGTGTATTTGGGTCTCTATGCGTGTCTGTGGGTCTCTTTACGTGTCTGTTTGTCTTTGTGCATGTCTGTAGGTGTCTGTTCGTGTCTGTGGATCTCTATGCGTGTCTGTGGGTCTCTGTGGATGTATATATCTGTGTGTGGCTCTCTGCTCCTCTGAGAGTCTCTATGACCTTCAGTGAGGTCTCTTTTTGCGTCCGAATGTCTCTGCGTAACTATGGGTCTCTATGCGTGTGTATGGGTCTCTGTGTGTGTTTTTTGAGTCTCTCTGTGTGTCTGTGTGTATCTATGAGTCTATATGGGTGTGTGTGCGTTTCTGTGTGTCTGTGGGTATTTCGGTTCCTGTGGGTCTGCATGCGTGTCTGTGGATCCCTGTATGTGTCTGTGAGTCTCTGGGCGTGTCTGTGGGTCTCTCTGGGTGTCTGTGGGTCTCCATGCATCTATGTGAGTCTCTGCTCCTCTGTCAGTCTCTGTGGTCATATATAGGTCTCTGTATGTGTCTGTGGGTCTTTGTGCGCGGATGTGGCCATCTGTGGATGTATGTGGGTCTATGTGCGTGTCTTTGGGTCTCTCTGGGTGTCTGTGGGTCTCTATGTGTGTCTGAATTTTTAAGTGTGTTTGTGCATCTCTCTATGTCTCTATGAGTTTCTCAGGGTGTTGTGCGTCTCTATCCGTGTCTGTGGGTCTATGCTCCTCTGTGCGTCTCTGTGGTCATATCTGTGTCTCTATGCGTGTTTGTCAGTCTATGTGCTTGCACGTGGCTCTATGTGCATGTAGTTGGGTCTCTGTGCGTGTCTGTGGGTCTCTGGGTGCCCGTGAGTCTCCACGCGTGTCTGTGGGTCTCTGTGCGCTTCTGTGGCTCCGTGCATGTCTGTGCTTCTCTCTGAGAGCCTGTGGATTTCAATACATGTCTGTGGGTCTCTGAGCTTGTCTGTGGGTCTCTGTGTGTGTTTGTGGGTCTACGTGTGTGTATGTGCGTCTCTGCTCTCCTGTGAGTCTCTGTGGTTGTTTGTCGGGTTCTGTGTGTCTGAGGGTCTTTGTGCCCATCTACGGATCTCTGTCCATGTCTGTGGGTCTTTCAAGGTATCGGTGGGTCTCTATTTATGTCTCTGGATCTCTCTGTGCCTGTGCATCTCTGTGCGTGTCTGTGCATCTCTGTTCGTATCTGTGGGTCTCTCTGAGTCTCTTTGGATCTCTATGCGTTTCTTTGGGTCTCTCCTCCTCTGTGAGTCTCTTCGATAGTCCGTCGTTCTCTGTGTGTCTGTGGTTCTCCATGCGGGTATGTGGGTTTCTGTGTATGTCTGTGCATCCCTGCGTGTGTCTTTCTGGGTGTTTGTGCTTCTATAAGCGTGTCTGTGAGTTTATACGCTTCTGTGATTCTCTGTGGTTGTCTGTCGGTCTTTGAGCGTGTCCGTGGGTCACTCCTGTCTGTGGGTCTCTGTGCGTGTCTGTGAGTCTCTGTGCGTGTCTTGTGGGTCTTTCTGGGTGTCTGTGGGTCTCTAGGTGTGTCTGTGATTTTTTAAGTGTGTATGTGCATCTCTCTACGTCTCTATGGGTTTATCTGGGTGTTGTGTGTCTCTATCCGTGTCTGTCGGTCTATGCTCCTCTGTGCGTCTCTGTGGTCATCTCTGTGTCTCTGTGCGTGTTTGTCAGTCTATGTGCGTGCACGTGGCTCTATGCGCGTGTATTTGGGTCTCTATGCGTGTCTGTGGGTCTCTTTACGTGTCTGTTTGTCTTTGTGCATGTCTGTAGGTGTCTGTTCGTGTCTGTGGATCTCTATGCGTGTCTGTGGGTCTCTGTGGATGTATATATCTGTGTGTGGCTCTCTGCTCCTCTGAGAGTCTCTATGACCTTCAGTGAGGTCTCTTTTTGCGTCCGAATGTCTCTGCGTAACTATGGGTCTCTATGCGTGTGTATGGGTCTCTGTGTGTGTTTTTTGAGTCTCTCTGTGTGTCTGTGTGTATCTATGAGTCTATATGGGTGTGTGTGCGTTTCTGTGTGTCTGTGGGTATTTCGGTTCCTGTGGGTCTGCATGCGTGTCTGTGGATCCCTGTATGTGTCTGTGAGTCTCTGGGCGTGTCTGTGGGTCTCTCTGGGTGTCTGTGGGTCTCCATGCATCTATGTGAGTCTCTGCTCCTCTGTCAGTCTCTGTGGTCATATATAGGTCTCTGTATGTGTCTGTGGGTCTTTGTGCGCGGATGTAGCCATCTGTGGATGTATGTGGGTCTATGTGCGTGTCTTTGGGTCTCTCTGGGTGTCTGTGGGTCTCTATGTGTGTCTGAATTTTTAAGTGTGTTTGTGCATCTCTCTATGTCTCTATGAGTTTCTCAGGGTGTTGTGCGTCTCTATCCGTGTCTGTGGGTCTATGCTCCTCTGTGCGTCTCTGTGGTCATATCTGTGTCTCTATGCGTGTTTGTCAGTCTATGTGCTTGCACGTGGCTCTATGTGCATGTAGTTGGGTCTCTGTGCGTGTCTGTGGGTCTCTGGGTGCCCGTGAGTCTCCACGCGTGTCTGTGGGTCTCTGTGCGCTTCTGTGGCTCCGTGCATGTCTGTGCTTCTCTCTGAGAGCCTGTGGATTTCAATACATGTCTGTGGGTCTCTGAGCTTGTCTGTGGGTCTCTGTGTGTGTTTGTGGGTCTACGTGTGTGTATGTGCGTCTCTGCTCTCCTGTGAGTCTCTGTGGTTGTTTGTCGGGTTCTGTGTGTCTGAGGGTCTTTGTGCCCATCTACGGATCTCTGTCCATGTCTGTGGGTCTTTCAAGGTATCGGTGGGTCTCTATTTATGTCTCTGGATCTCTCTGTGCCTGTGCATCTCTGTGCGTGTCTGTGCATCTCTGTTCGTATCTGTGGGTCTCTCTGAGTCTCTTTGGATCTCTATGCGTTTCTTTGGGTCTCTCCTCCTCTGTGTGTCTCTTCGATAGTCCGTCGTTCTCTGTGTGTCTGTGGTTCTCCATGCGGGTATGTGGGTTTCTGTGTATGTCTGTGCATCCCTGCGTGTGTCTTTCTGGGTGTTTGTGCTTCTATAAGCGTGTCTGTGAGTTTATACGCTTCTGTGATTCTCTGTGGTTGTCTGTCGGTCTTTGAGCGTGTCCGTGGGTCACTCCTGTCTGTGGGTCTCTGTGCGTGTCTGTGAGTCTCTGTGCGTGTCTTGTGGGTCTTTCTGGGTGTCTGTGGGTCTCTAGGTGTGTCTGTGAATTTTTAAGTGTGTATGTGCATCTCTCTACGTCTCTATGGGTTTATCTGGGTGTTGTGCGTCTCTATCCGTGTCTGTCGGTCTATGCTCCTCTGTGCGTCTCTGTGGTCATCTCTGTGTCTCTGTGCGTGTTTGTCAGTCTATGTGCGTGCACGTGGCTCTATGCGCGTGTATTTGGGTCTCTATGCGTGTCTGTGGGTCTCTTTACGTGTCTGTTTGTCTTTGTGCATGTCTGTAGGTGTCTGTTCGTGTCTGTTGATCTCTATGCGTGTCTGTGGGTCTCTGTGGATGTATATATCTGTGTGTGGCTCTCTGCTCCTCTGAGAGTCTCTATGACCTTCAGTGAGGTCTCTTTTTGCGTCCGAATGTCTCTGCGTAACTATGGGTCTCTATGCGTGTGTATGGGTCTCTGTGTGTGTTTTTTGAGTCTCTCTGTGTGTCTGTGTGTATCTATGAGTCTATATGGGTGTTTGTGCGTTTCTGTGTGTGTCTGTGGGTATTTGGGTTCCTGTGGGTCTGCATGCGTGTCTGTGGATCCCTGTATGTGTCTGTGAGTCGCTGGGCGTGTCTGTGGGTCTCTCTGGGTGTCTGTGGGTCTCCATGCATCTATGTGAGTCTCTGCTCCTCTGTCAGTCTCTGTGGTCATATATAGGTCTCTGTATGTGTCTGTGGGTCTTTGTGCGCGGATGTGGCCATCTGTGGATGTATGTGGGTCTATGTGCGTGTCTTTGGGTCTCTCTGGGTGTCTGTGGGTCTCTATGTGTGTCTGAATTTTTAAGTGTGTTTGTGCATCTCTCTATGTCTCTATGAGTTTCTCAGGGTGTTGTGCGTCTCTATCCGTGTCTGTGGGTCTATGCTCCTCTGTGCGTCTCTGTGGTTATCTCTGTGTCTCTATGCGTGTTTGTCAGTCTATGTGCTTGCACGTGGATCTATGTGCATGTAGTTGGGTCTCTGTGTGTGTCTGTGGGTCTCTGGGTGCCCGTGAGTCTCCACGCATGTCTGTGAGTCTCTGTGCGCTTCTGTGGCTCCGTGCATGTCTGTGGTTCTCTCTGAGAGCCTGTGGATTTGAATACATGTCTGTGGGTCTCTGAGCTTGTCTGTGGGTCTCTGTGTGTGTTTGTGGGTCTCCGTGTGTGTATGTGCGTCTCTGCTCTCCTGTGAGTCTCTGTGGTTGTTTGTCGGGTTCTGTGTGTCTGAGGGTCTTTGTGCCCATCTATGGATCTCTGTGGATGTCTGTGGGTCTTTCAAGGTATCTGTGGGTCTCTATTTATGTCTATGGGTCTCTCTGTGCCTGTGCATCTCTGTGCGTGTCTGTGCATCTCTGTTCGTATCTGTGGGTTTCTCTGAGTCTCTTTGGATCTCTATGCGTGTCTTTGGATCTCTCCTCCTCTGTGAGTCTCTTTGATAGTCCGTCGTGCTCTGTGTGTCTGTGGTTCTCCATGCGGGTATGTGGGTTTCTGTGTATGTCTGTGCATCCCTGGGTGTGTCTTTCTGGGTGGTTGTGCTTCTCTAAGCGTGTCTGTGAGTCTATACGCTTCTGTGAGTCTCTGTGGTTGTCTGTCGGTCTTTGAGCATGGCCGTGGGTCACTCCTGTATGTGGGTCTCTGTGCGTGTCTGTGAGTCTCTGTGCGTGTCTTGTGGGTCTTTCTGGGTGTCTGTGGGTCTCTAGGTGTGTCTGTGAATTTTTAAGTGTGTATGTGCATCTCTCTACGTCTCTATGAGTTTCTCTGGGTGTTGTGCGTCTCTATCCGTGTCTGTGGGTCTATGCTCCTCTGTGCGTCTCTGTGGTCATCTCTGTGTCTCTGTGCGTGTTTGTCAGTCTATGTGCGTGCACGTGGCTCTATGCGCGTGTATTTGGATCTCTGTGCGTGTCTGTGGGTATATCTACGTATTTGTTTGTCTTTGTGCATGTCTGTAGGTGTCTGTTCGTGTCTGTGGATCTCTATGCGTGTCTGTGGGTCTCTGTGGATGTATATGGATGCATATATCTGTGTGTGGCTCTCACCTCCTCTGAGAGTCTCTGTGATCTTCAGTGAGGTCTCTTTATGCGTCCGATGGTCTCTGCGTAACTATGGGTCTCTATTCGTGTGTATGGGTCTCTGTGTGTGTTTTTTGAGTCTCACTGTGTGTCTGTGTGTATCTATGAGTCTCTATGGGTGTTTGTGCGTTTCTGTGTGTGTCTGTGGGTATTTGGGTTCCTGTGGGTCTGCATGCGTGTCTGTGGATCCCTGTATGTGTCTGTGAGTCTCTGGGCGTGTCTGTGGGTCTCTCTGGGTGTCTGTGGGTCTCTATGCATCTATGTGAGTCTCTGCTCCTCTGTCAGTCTCTGTGGTCATATATAGGTCTCTGTATGTGTCTGTGGGTCTTTGTGCGCGGATGTGGCCATCTGTGGATGTATGTGGGTCTATGTGCGTGTCTTTGGGTTTCTCTGGGTGTCTGTGGTTCTCTATGTGTGTCTGTGAATTTTTAAGTGTGTTTGTGCATCTCTCTACGTCTCTAAGAGTTTCTCAGAGTGTTGTGCGTCTCTATCCGTGTCTGTGGGTCTATGCTCCTCTGTGCGTCTTTGTGGTCATCTCTGTGTCTCTGTGCGTGTTTGTCAGTCTATGTGCGTGCACGTGGCTCTATGTGCATGTAGTTGGGTCTCTGTGCGTGTCTGTGGGTCTCTGGGTGCCCGTGAGTCTCCACGCGTGTCTGTGGGTCTCTGTGCGCTTCTGTGGCTCCGTGCATGTCTGTGATTCTCTCTGGGAGCCTGTGGATTTCAATACATGTCTGTGGGTCTCTGAGCTTGTCTGTGGGTCTCTGTGTGTGTTTGTGGGTCTATGTGTGTGTATGTGCGTCTCTGCTCTCCTGTGAGTCTCTGTGGTCGTTTGTCGGGTTCTGTGTGTCTGAGGGTCTTTGTGCCCATCTATGGATCTCTGTGGATGTCTGTGGGTCTTTCAAGGTATCTGTGGGTCTCTATGTATGTCCATGGGTCTTTCTGTGCCTGTGCATCTCTTTGCGTGTCTGTGCATCTCTGTTCGTATCTGTGGGTTTCTCTGAGTCTCTTTGGATCGCTATACGTGTCTTTGGGTCTCTCCTCCTCTGTGAGTCTCTTTGATAGTCCGTCATTCTCTGTGTGTCTGTGGTTCTCCATGCGGGTATGTGGGTTTCTGTGTATGTCTGCGCATCCCTGGGTGTGTCTTTCTGGGTGTTTGTGCTTCTCTAAGCGTGTCTGTGAGTCTATACGCTTCTGTGAGTCTCTGTGGTTGTCTGTCGGTCTTTGAGCATGGCCGTGGGTCACTCCTGTCTGTGGGTCTCTGTGCGTGTCTGTGAGTCTCTGTGCGTTTCTTGTGGGTCACTCCCTTCTGTGGGTCTCTGTGCGTGTCTGTGAGTCTCTGTGCGTGTCTTGTGGGTCTTTCTGGGTGTCTGTGGATCTCTATGCGGGTCTGTGGGTCTCTATGTGTTTCTCTGCGTCTCTGTACGTGTCTATGAGTTTCTCTGAGTGTTGTGAGTCTCTATGTACGTCTGCGCATCTCTGTGAGTGTCTGTGCATCTCTGTTCGTATCTGTGGGTATCTCTGAGTCTCTTTGGGTCTCTGCTCCTCTGTGAGTCTCTGTGGTCTTCTGCCATTCTCTTTGTGTGTCTGTGCGTCTCTGTGTGTGTCTAAGGGTCTCTCTGAGTGACTGTGGGTCTAAGTACGTGTCTGTGAAGTTCAGATACTGGCTCTGCCACTTTTTCATACGTGCATATCCATATTTTAAAATTATGCACCCTCATGGAATTATGTACATATTCAAGCACGCATTGTATACACACACAACACATCATGTATATAATACACATTACATTTCTGAAGCACACATAAAACTATTGCAGGTGCGTGTACGTATTGCTATATAATATCTAGTGGGTGGGTTAGGTTCTACTTAAACACAGGGGACCCACGAGTCCGCAGGGGTATGCACCAGGCATTGTGTAACGTAACAACCTTCCTAGTGCCCACGTGGTCTCCCGCTCTGGGAAGTCACCCGGATGCAGTGACGTCACCACTGACGTCACTTTCCTGGCGCGTTAGTCTGGCGCTTAACTTTGTAAGAAGGCACGCGTTTCGAGCTACAGCGCCAAAAAAATATTCGCTCTTCCACTTGTGAGTGGGAGTTTCTCTACGAGATATTTTTCAAAGGTAAGTGATGGTAATGATGTTGAGGACGGTACAATGATGTTTGTCACGATCGTGTTGATTCTAGTGCTGAAGGTGCTGATATTGGTGTGGAAACTGCCCTTTATTCGTATTGTAAGTGGTGAAGAGGTCGTATGTGGGTCTCTCTGCGTTTCTATGGGTCTCTCTGGGTGTCTGTGAGTCTCTGTGTGTATCCGTGGATATCTCTGGGTTTCTGTGGGTCTCTATGCATGTCTGTAGGTCTCTGCTCTTCTGTGAGTCTCTGTGGTCATCTGTGGGTATTTGTTTGTGTCTGTGGGTCTCTGTACGTGTCTGTTTGTCTCTGTGCATGTCTGTAGTTGTCTGTTCATGTGTGTGGACCTCTATGCGTGTCTGTGGGTCTCTGTGGATGTATGTGGATGTATATATCTGTGAGTGGCTATATGCTCCTCTGAGAGTCTCTATGATCTTCAGTGAGGTCTCTTTATGCGTCCGTGGGTTTCTGCGTGACTATAGGTCTCTATGCGTGTGTATGGGTCTCTGTGTGTGTTTTGAGTCTCTCTGTGTGTATCTATGAGTCTATATGGGTGTTTGTGGGTCTCTGTGTGTGTCTGTGGGTATTTGGGTTCCTGTGGGTCTGCATGCGTGTCTGTGGATCCCTGTATGTGTCTGTGAGTCGCTGGGCGTGTCTGTGGGTCTCTCTGGGTGTCTGTGGGTCTCCATGCATCTATGTGAGTCTCTGCTCCTCTGTCAGTCTCTGTGGTCATATATAGGTCTCTGTATGTGTCTGTGGGTCTTTGTGCGCGGATGTGGCCATCTGTGGATGTATGTGGGTCTATGTGCGTGTCTTTGGGTCTCTCTGGGTGTCTGTGGGTCTCTATGTGTGTCTGAATTTTTAAGTGTGTTTGTGCATCTCTCTATGTCTCTATGAGTTTCTCAGGGTGTTGTGCGTCTCTATCCGTGTCTGTGGGTCTATGCTCCTCTGTGCGTCTCTGTGGTTATCTCTGTGTCTCTATGCGTGTTTGTCAGTCTATGTGCTTGCACGTGGATCTATGTGCATGTAGTTGGGTCTCTGTGTGTGTCTGTGGGTCTCTGGGTGCCCGTGAGTCTCCACGCGTGTCTGTGGGTCTCTGTGCGCTTCTGTGGCTCCGTGCATGTCTGTGGTTCTCTCTGAGAGCCTGTGGATTTGAATACATGTCTGTGGGTCTCTGAGCTTGTCTGTGGGTCTCTGTGTGTGTTTGTGGGTCTGCGTGTGTGTATGTGCGTCTCTGCTCTCCTGTGAGTCTCTGTGGTTGTTTGTCGGGTTCTGTGTGTCTGAGGGTCTTTGTGCCCATCTATGGATCTCTGTGGATGTCTGTGGGTCTTTCAAGGTATCTGTGGGTCTCTATTTATGTCAATGGGTCTCTTTGTGCCTGTGCATCTCTGTGCGTGTCTTTCTGGGTGTTTGTGCTTCTCTAAGCGTGTCTGTGAGTCTATACGCTTCTGTGAGTCTCTGTGGTTGTCTGTCGGTCTTTGAGCGTGTCTGTGGGTCACTCCTGTCTGTGGGTCTCTGTGCGTGTCTGTGAGTCTCTGTGCGTGTCTTGTGGGTCTTTCTGGGTGTCTGTGGGTCTCTAGGTGTGTCTGTGAATTTTTAAGTGTGTATGTGCATCTCTCTACGTCTATATGAGTTTCTCTGGGTGTTGTGCGTCTCTATCCGTGTCTGTGGGTCTCTGTGGATGTATATGGATGCATATATCTGTGTGTGGCTCTCACCTCCTCTGAGAGTCTCTGTGATCTTCAGTGAGGTCTCTTTATGCGTCCGATGGTCTCTGCGTAACTATGGGTCTCTATTCGTGTGTATGGGTCTCTGTGTGTGTTTTTTGAGTCTCACTGTGTGTCTGTGTGTATCTATGAGTCTCTATGGGTGTTTGTGCGTTTCTGTGTGTGTCTGTGGGTATTTGGGTTCCTGTGGGTCTGCATGCGTGTCTGTGGATCCCTGTATGTGTCTGTGAGTCTCTGGGCGTGTCTGTGGGTCTCTCTGGGTGTCTGTGGGTCTCTATGCATCTATGTGAGTCTCTGCTCCTCTGTCAGTCTCTGTGGTCATATATAGGTCTCTGTATGTGTCTGTGGGTCTTTGTGCGCGGATGTGGCCATCTGTGGATGTATGTGGGTCTATGTGCGTGTCTTTGGGTTTCTCTGGGTGTCTGTGGTTCTCTATGTGTGTCTGTGAATTTTTAAGTGTGTTTGTGCATCTCTCTACGTCTCTAAGAGTTTCTCAGGGTGTTGTGCGTCTCTATCCGTGTCTGTGGGTCTATGCTCCTCTGTGCGTCTTTGTGGTCATCTCTGTGTCTCTGTGCGTGTTTGTCAGTCTATGTGCGTGCACGTGGCTCTATGTGCATGTAGTTGGGTCTCTGTGCGTGTCTGTGGGTCTCTGGGTGCCCGTGAGTCTCCACGCGTGTCTGTGGGTCTCTGTGCACTTCTGTGGCTCCGTGCATGTCTGTGGTTCTCTCTGGGAGCCTGTGGATTTCAATACATGTCTGTGGGTCTCTGAGCTTGTCTGTGGGTCTCTGTGTGTGTTTGTGGGTCTATGTGTGTGTATGTGCGTCTCTGCTCTCCTGTGAGTCTCTGTGGTCGTTTGTCGGGTTCTGTGTGTCTGAGGGTCTTTGTGCCCATCTATGGATCTCTGTGGATGTCTGTGGGTCTTTCAAGGTATCTGTGGGTCTCTATGTATGTCCATGGGTCTTTCTGTGCCTGTGCATCTCTTTGCGTGTCTGTGCATCTCTGTTCGTATCTGTGGGTTTCTCTGAGTCTCTTTGGATCGCTATACGTGTCTTTGGGTCTCTCCTCCTCTGTGAGTCTCTTTGATAGTCCGTCATTCTCTGTGTGTCTGTGGTTCTCCATGCGGGTATGTGGGTTTCTGTGTATGTCTGCGCATCCCTGGGTGTGTCTTTCTGGGTGTTTGTGCTTCTCTAAGCGTGTCTGTGAGTCTATACGCTTCTGTGAGTCTCTGTGGTTGTCTGTCGGTCTTTGAGCATGGCCGTGGGTCACTCCTGTCTGTGGGTCTCTGTGCGTGTCTGTGAGTCTCTGTGCGTTTCTTGTGGGTCACTCCCTTCTGTGGGTCTCTGTGCGTGTCTGTGAGTCTCTGTGCGTGTCTTGTGGGTCTTTCTGGGTGTCTGTGGATCTCTATGCGGGTCTGTGGGTCTCTATGTGTTTCTCTGCGTCTCTGTACGTGTCTATGAGTTTCTCTGAGTGTTGTGAGTCTCTATGTACGTCTGCGCATCTCTGTGAGTGTCTGTGCATCTCTGTTCGTATCTGTGGGTATCTCTGAGTCTCTTTGGGTCTCTGCTCCTCTGTGAGTCTCTGTGGTCTTCTGCCATTCTCTTTGTGTGTCTGTGCGTCTCTGTGTGTGTCTAAGGGTCTCTCTGAGTGACTGTGGGTCTAAGTACGTGTCTGTGAAGTTCATATACTGGCTCTGCCACTTTTTCATACGTGCATATCCATATTTTAAAATTATGCACCCTCATGGAATTATGTACATATTCAAGCACGCATTGTATACACACACAACACATCATGTATATAATACACATTACATTTCTGAAGCACACATAAAACTATTGCAGGTGCGTGTACGTATTGCTATATAATATCTAGTGGGTGGGTTAGGTTCTACTTAAACACAGGGGACCCACGAGTCCGCAGGGGTATGCACCAGGCATTGTGTAACGTAACAACCTTCCTAGTGCCCACGTGGTCTCCCGCTCTGGGAAGTCACCCGGATGCAGTGACGTCACCACTGACGTCACTTTCCTGGCGCGTTAGTCTGGCGCTTAACTTTGTAAGAAGGCACGCGTTTCGAGCTACAGCGCCAAAAAAATATTCGCTCTTCCACTTGTGAGTGGGAGTTTCTCTACGAGATATTTTTCAAAGGTAAGTGATGGTAATGATGTTGAGGACGGTACAATGATGTTTGTCACGATCGTGTTGATTCTAGTGCTGAAGGTGCTGATATTGGTGTGGAAACTGCCCTTTATTCGTATTGTAAGTGGTGAAGAGGTCGTATGTGGGTCTCTCTGCGTTTCTATGGGTCTCTCTGGGTGTCTGTGAGTCTCTGTGTGTATCCGTGGGTATCTCTGGGTTTCTGTGGGTCTCTATGCATGTCTGTAGGTCTCTGCTCTTCTGTGAGTCTCTGTGGTCATCTGTGGGTATTTGTTTGTGTCTGTGGGTCTCTGTACGTGTCTGTTTGTCTCTGTGCATGTCTGTAGTTGTCTGTTCATGTGTGTGGACCTCTATGCGTGTCTGTGGGTCTCTGTGGATGTATGTGGATGTATATATCTGTGAGTGGCTATATGCTCCTCTGAGAGTCTCTGATCTTCAGTGAGGTCTCTTTATGCGTCCGTGGGTTTCTGCGTGACTATAGGTCTCTATGCGTGTGTATGGGTCTCTGTGTGTGTTTTGAGTCTCTCTGTGTGTATCTATGAGTCTATATGGGTGTTTGTGGGTCTCTGTGTGTGTCTGTGGGTATTTGGGTTCCTGTGGGTCTGCATGCGGGTCTGTGGATCCCTGTATGTGTCTGTGAGACTCTGTGCTTGTCTGTGGGTCTCTCTGGGTGTCTGTGGGTCTCTATGCATCTATGTGGGTCTCTGCTCCTCTGTCAGTCTCTGTGGTCATATATAGGTCTCTGTATGTGTCTGTGGGTCTTTGTGCGCCTCTGTGGCCCTCTGTGGATGTATGTGGGTCTATGTGCGTGTCTGTGGGTCTTTCTGGGTGCCTGTGGTTCTCGATGCTTGCCTGTGGGTCCCTAGGCATGTATATGGTTTTCTGTCCATGTCTGTGCATCTCGCTAGGTCTCTATGCGTGTCTGTGGGTCTCTGTGCACTTCTGTGGCTCCGTGCATGTCTGTGGTTCTCTCTGGGAGCCTGTGGATTTCAATACATGTCTGTGGGTCTCTGAGCTTGTCTGTGGGTCTCTGTGTGTGTTTGTGGGTCTATGTGTGTGTATGTGCGTCTCTGCTCTCCTGTGAGTCTCTGTGGTCGTTTGTGGGGTTCTGTGTGTCGGAGGGTCTTTGTGCCCATCTATGGATCTCTGTGCATGTCTGTGGGTCTTTCAAGGTATCTGTGGGTCTCTATTTATGTCTATGGGTCTCTTTGTGCCTGTGCATCTCTGTGCGTGTCTTTCTGGGTGTTTGTGCCTCTCTAAGCGTGTCTGTGAGTCTATACGCTTCTGTGAGTCTCTGTGGTTGTCTGTCGGTCTTTGAGCGTGTCTGTGGGTCACTCCTGTCTGTGGGTCTCTGTGCGTGTCTGTGAGTCTCTGTGCGTGTCTTGTGGGTCTTTCTGGGTGTCTGTGGGTCTCTAGGTGTGTCTGTGAATTTTTAAGTGTGTATGTGCATCTCTCTACGTCTATATGAGTTTCTCTGGGTGTTGTGCGTCTCTATCCGTGTCTGTGGGTCTCTGTGGATGTATATGGATGAATATATCTGTGTGTGGCTCTCACCTCCTCTGAGAGTCTCTGTGATCTTCAGTGAGGTCTCTTTATGCGTCCGATGGTCTCTGCGTAACTATGGGTCTCTATTCGTGTGTATGGGTCTCTGTGTGTGTTTTTTGAGTCTCACTGTGTGTCTGTGTGTATCTATGAGTCTCTATGGGTGTTTGTGCGTTTCTGTTTGTGTCTGTGGGTATTTGGGTTCCTGTGGGTCTGCATGCGTGTCTGTGGATCCCTGTATGTGTCTGTGAGTCTCTGGGCGTGTCTGTGGGTCTCTCTGGGTGTCTGTGGGTCTCTATGCATCTATGTGAGTCTCTGCTCCTCTGTCAGTCTCTGTGGTCATATATAGGTCTCTGTATGTGTCTGTGGGTCTTTGTGCGCGGATGTGGCCATCTGTGGATGTATGTGGGTCTATGTGCGTGTCTTTGGGTTTCTCTGGGTGTCTGTGGTTCTCTATGTGTGTCTGTGAATTTTTAAGTGTGTTTGTGCATCTCTCTACGTCTCTAAGAGTTTCTCAGGGTGTTGTGCGTCTCTATCCGTGTCTGTGGGTCTATGCTCCTCTGTGCGTCTTTGTGGTCATCTCTGTGTCTCTGTGCGTGTTTGTCAGTCTATGTGCGTGCACGTGGCTCTATGTGCATGTAGTTGGGTCTCTGTGCGTGTCTGTGGGTCTCTGGGTGCCCGTGAGTCTCCACGCGTGTCTGTGGGTCTCTGTGCGCTTCTGTGGCTCCGTGCATGTCTGTGATTCTCTCTGGGAGCCTGTGGATTTCAATACATGTCTGTGGGTCTCTGAGCTTGTCTGTGGGTCTCTGTGTGTGTTTGTGGGTCTATGTGTGTGTATGTGCGTCTCTGCTCTCCTGTGAGTCTCTGTGGTCGTTTGTCGGGTTCTGTGTGTCTGAGGGTCTTTGTGCCCATCTATGGATCTCTGTGGATGTCTGTGGGTCTTTCAAGGTATCTGTGGGTCTCTATGTATGTCCATGGGTCTTTCTGTGCCTGTGCATCTCTTTGCGTGTCTGTGCATCTCTGTTCGTATCTGTGGGTTTCTCTGAGTCTCTTTGGATCGCTATACGTGTCTTTGGGTCTCTCCTCCTCTGTGAGTCTCTTTGATAGTCCGTCATTCTCTGTGTGTCTGTGGTTCTCCATGCGGGTATGTGGGTTTCTGTGTATGTCTGCGCATCCCTGGGTGTGTCTTTCTGGGTGTTTGTGCTTCTCTAAGCGTGTCTGTGAGTCTATACGCTTCTGTGAGTCTCTGTGGTTGTCTGTCGGTCTTTGAGCATGGCCGTGGGTCACTCCTGTCTGTGGGTCTCTGTGCGTGTCTGTGAGTCTCTGTGCGTTTCTTGTGGGTCACTCCCTTCTGTGGGTCTCTGTGCGTGTCTGTGAGTCTCTGTGCGTGTCTTGTGGGTCTTTCTGGGTGTCTGTGGATCTCTATGCGGGTCTGTGGGTCTCTATGTGTTTCTCTGCGTCTCTGTACGTGTCTATGAGTTTCTCTGAGTGTTGTGAGTCTCTATGTACGTCTGCGCATCTCTGTGAGTGTCTGTGCATCTCTGTTCGTATCTGTGGGTATCTCTGAGTCTCTTTGGGTCTCTGCTCCTCTGTGAGTCTCTGTGGTCTTCTGCCATTCTCTTTGTGTGTCTGTGCGTCTCTGTGTGTGTCTAAGGGTCTCTCTGAGTGACTGTGGGTCTAAGTACGTGTCTGTGAAGTTCAGATACTGGCTCTGCCACTTTTTCATACGTGCATATCCATATTTTAAAATTATGCACCCTCATGGAATTATGTACATATTCAAGCACGCATTGTATACACACACAACACATCATGTATATAATACACATTACATTTCTGAAGCACACATAAAACTATTGCAGGTGCGTGTACGTATTGCTATATAATATCTAGTGGGTGGGTTAGGTTCTACTTAAACACAGGGGACCCACGAGTCCGCAGGGGTATGCACCAGGCATTGTGTAACGTAACAACCTTCCTAGTGCCCACGTGGTCTCCCGCTCTGGGAAGTCACCCGGATGCAGTGACGTCACCACTGACGTCACTTTCCTGGCGCGTTAGTCTGGCGCTTAACTTTGTAAGAAGGCACGCGTTTCGAGCTACAGCGCCAAAAAAATATTCGCTCTTCCACTTGTGAGTGGGAGTTTCTCTACGAGATATTTTTCAAAGGTAAGTGATGGTAATGATGTTGAGGACGGTACAATGATGTTTGTCACGATCGTGTTGATTCTAGTGCTGAAGGTGCTGATATTGGTGTGGAAACTGCCCTTTATTCGTATTGTAAGTGGTGAAGAGGTCGTATGTGGGTCTCTCTGCGTTTCTATGGGTCTCTCTGGGTGTCTGTGAGTCTCTGTGTGTATCCGTGGGTATCTCTGGGTTTCTGTGGGTCTCTATGCATGTCTGTAGGTCTCTGCTCTTCTGTGAGTCTCTGTGGTCATCTGTGGGTATTTGTTTGTGTCTGTGGGTCTCTGTACGTGTCTGTTTGTCTCTGTGCATGTCTGTAGTTGTCTGTTCATGTGTGTGGACCTCTATGCGTGTCTGTGGGTCTCTGTGGATGTATGTGGATGTATATATCTGTGAGTGGCTATATGCTCCTCTGAGAGTCTCTATGATCTTCAGTGAGGTCTCTTTATGCGTCCGTGGGTTTCTGCGTGACTATAGGTCTCTATGCGTGTGTATGGGTCTCTGTGTGTGTTTTGAGTCTCTCTGTGTGTATCTATGAGTCTATATGGGTGTTTGTGGGTCTCTGTGTGTGTCTGTGGGTATTTGGGTTCCTGTGGGTCTGCATGCGGGTCTGTGGATCCCTGTATGTGTCTGTGAGACTCTGTGCTTGTCTGTGGGTCTCTCTGGGTGTCTGTGGGTCTCTATGCATCTATGTGGGTCTCTGCTCCTCTGTCAGTCTCTGTGGTCATATATAGGTCTCTGTATGTGTCTGTGGGTCTTTGTGCGCCTCTGTGGCCCTCTGTGGATGTATGTGGGTCTATGTGCGTGTCTGTGGGTCTTTCTGGGTGCCTGTGGTTCTCGATGCTTGCCTGTGGGTCCCTAGGCATGTATATGGTTTTCTGTCCATGTCTGTGCATCTCGCTAGGTCTCTATGCGTGTCTGTGGGTCTCTGTGCACTTCTGTGGCTCCGTGCATGTCTGTGGTTCTCTCTGGGAGCCTGTGGATTTCAATACATGTCTGTGGGTCTCTGAGCTTGTCTGTGGGTCTCTGTGTGTGTTTGTGGGTCTATGTGTGTGTATGTGCGTCTCTGCTCTCCTGTGAGTCTCTGTGGTCGTTTGTGGGGTTCTGTGTGTCGGAGGGTCTTTGTGCCCATCTATGGATCTCTGTGCATGTCTGTGGGTCTTTCAAGGTATCTGTGGGTCTCTATTTATGTCTATGGGTCTCTTTGTGCCTGTGCATCTCTGTGCGTGTCTTTCTGGGTGTTTGTGCCTCTCTAAGCGTGTCTGTGAGTCTATACGCTTCTGTGAGTCTCTGTGGTTGTCTGTCGGTCTTTGAGCGTGTCTGTGGGTCACTCCTGTCTGTGGGTCTCTGTGCGTGTCTGTGAGTCTCTGTGCGTGTCTTGTGGGTCTTTCTGGGTGTCTGTGGGTCTCTAGGTGTGTCTGTGAATTTTTAAGTGTGTATGTGCATCTCTCTACGTCTATATGAGTTTCTCTGGGTGTTGTGCGTCTCTATCCGTGTCTGTGGGTCTCTGTGGATGTATATGGATGAATATATCTGTGTGTGGCTCTCACCTCCTCTGAGAGTCTCTGTGATCTTCAGTGAGGTCTCTTTATGCGTCCGATGGTCTCTGCGTAACTATGGGTCTCTATTCGTGTGTATGGGTCTCTGTGTGTGTTTTTTGAGTCTCACTGTGTGTCTGTGTGTATCTATGAGTCTCTATGGGTGTTTGTGCGTTTCTGTTTGTGTCTGTGGGTATTTGGGTTCCTGTGGGTCTGCATGCGTGTCTGTGGATCCCTGTATGTGTCTGTGAGTCTCTGGGCGTGTCTGTGGGTCTCTCTGGGTGTCTGTGGGTCTCTATGCATCTATGTGAGTCTCTGCTCCTCTGTCAGTCTCTGTGGTCATATATAGGTCTCTGTATGTGTCTGTGGGTCTTTGTGCGCGGATGTGGCCATCTGTGGATGTATGTGGGTCTATGTGCGTGTCTTTGGGTTTCTCTGGGTGTCTGTGGTTCTCTATGTGTGTCTGTGAATTTTTAAGTGTGTTTGTGCATCTCTCTACGTCTCTAAGAGTTTCTCAGGGTGTTGTGCGTCTCTATCCGTGTCTGTGGGTCTATGCTCCTCTGTGTGTCTTTGTGGTCATCTCTGTGTCTCTGTGCGTGTTTGTCAGTCTATGTGCGTGCACGTGGCTCTATGTGCATGTAGTTGGGTCTCTGTGCGTGTCTGTGGGTCTCTGGGTGCCCGTGAGTCTCCACGCGTGTCTGTGGGTCTCTGTGCGCTTCTGTGGCTCCGTGCATGTCTGTGATTCTCTCTGGGAGCCTGTGGATTTCAATACATGTCTGTGGGTCTCTGAGCTTGTCTGTGGGTCTCTGTGTGTGTTTGTGGGTCTATGTGTGTGTATGTGCGTCTCTGCTCTCCTGTGAGTCTCTGTGGTCGTTTGTCGGGTTCTGTGTGTCTGAGGGTCTTTGTGCCCATCTATGGATCTCTGTGGATGTCTGTGGGTCTTTCAAGGTATCTGTGGGTCTCTATGTATGTCCATGGGTCTTTGTGTGCCTGTGCATCTCTTTGCGTGTCTGTGCATCTCTGTTCGTATCTGTGGGTTTCTCTGAGTC
This sequence comes from Petromyzon marinus, assembly GCF_048934315.1. Lineage (NCBI taxonomy): Eukaryota > Metazoa > Chordata > Hyperoartia > Petromyzontiformes > Petromyzontidae > Petromyzon > Petromyzon marinus. The sequence continues at coordinate 13,691,768 of NC_133667.1, read as the reverse complement.
TCTTTGGATCGCTATACGTGTCTTTGGGTCTCTCCTCCTCTGTGAGTCTCTTTGATAGTCCGTCATTCTCTGTGTGTCTGTGGTTCTCCATGCGGGTATGTGGGTTTCTGTGTATGTCTGCGCATCCCTGGGTGTGTCTTTCTGGGTGTTTGTGCTTCTCTAAGCGTGTCTGTGAGTCTATACGCTTCTGTGAGTCTCTGTGGTTGTCTGTCGGTCTTTGAGCATGGCCGTGGGTCACTCCTGTCTGTGGGTCTCTGTGCGTGTCTGTGAGTCTCTGTGCGTTTCTTGTGGGTCACTCCCTTCTGTGGGTCTCTGTGCGTGTCTGTGAGTCTCTGTGCGTGTCTTGTGGGTCTTTCTGGGTGTCTGTGGATCTCTATGCGGGTCTGTGGGTCTCTATGTGTTTCTCTGCGTCTCTGTACGTGTCTATGAGTTTCTCTGAGTGTTGTGAGTCTCTATGTACGTCTGCGCATCTCTGTGAGTGTCTGTGCATCTCTGTTCGTATCTGTGGGTATCTCTGAGTCTCTTTGGGTCTCTGCTCCTCTGTGAGTCTCTGTGGTCTTCTGCCATTCTCTTTGTGTGTCTGTGCGTCTCTGTGTGTGTCTAAGGGTCTCTCTGAGTGACTGTGGGTCTAAGTACGTGTCTGTGAAGTTCAGATACTGGCTCTGCCACTTTTTCATACGTGCATATCCATATTTTAAAATTATGCACCCTCATGGAATTATGTACATATTCAAGCACGCATTGTATACACACACAACACATCATGTATATAATACACATTACATTTCTGAAGCACACATAAAACTATTGCAGGTGCGTGTACGTATTGCTATATAATATCTAGTGGGTGGGTTAGGTTCTACTTAAACACAGGGGACCCACGAGTCCGCAGGGGTATGCACCAGGCATTGTGTAACGTAACAACCTTCCTAGTGCCCACGTGGTCTCCCGCTCTGGGAAGTCACCCGGATGCAGTGACGTCACCACTGACGTCACTTTCCTGGCGCGTTAGTCTGGCGCTTAACTTTGTAAGAAGGCACGCGTTTCGAGCTACAGCGCCAAAAAAATATTCGCTCTTCCACTTGTGAGTGGGAGTTTCTCTACGAGATATTTTTCAAAGGTAAGTGATGGTAATGATGTTGAGGACGGTACAATGATGTTTGTCACGATCGTGTTGATTCTAGTGCTGAAGGTGCTGATATTGGTGTGGAAACTGCCCTTTATTCGTATTGTAAGTGGTGAAGAGGTCGTATGTGGGTCTCTCTGCGTTTCTATGGGTCTCTCTGGGTGTCTGTGAGTCTCTGTGTGTATCCGTGGGTATCTCTGGGTTTCTGTGGGTCTCTATGCATGTCTGTAGGTCTCTGCTCTTCTGTGAGTCTCTGTGGTCATCTGTGGGTATTTGTTTGTGTCTGTGGGTCTCTGTACGTGTCTGTTTGTCTCTGTGCATGTCTGTAGTTGTCTGTTCATGTGTGTGGACCTCTATGCGTGTCTGTGGGTCTCTGTGGATGTATGTGGATGTATATATCTGTGAGTGGCTATATGCTCCTCTGAGAGTCTCTATGATCTTCAGCGAGGTCTCTTTATGCGTCCGTGGGTTTCTGCGTGACTATAGGTCTCTATGCGTGTGTATGGGTCTCTGTGTGTGTTTTGAGTCTCTCTGTGTGTATCTATGAGTCTATATGGGTGTTTGTGGGTCTCTGTGTGTGTCTGTGGGTATTTGGGTTCCTGTGGGTCTGCATGCGGGTCTGTGGATCCCTGTATGTGTCTGTGAGACTCTGTGCTTGTCTGTGGGTCTCTCTGGGTGTCTGTGGGTCTCTATGCATCTATGTGGGTCTCTGCTCCTCTGTCAGTCTCTGTGGTCATATATAGGTCTCTGTATGTGTCTGTGGGTCTTTGTGCGCCTCTGTGGCCCTCTGTGGATGTATGTGGGTCTATGTGCGTGTCTGTGGGTCTTTCTGGGTGCCTGTGGTTCTCGATGCTTGCCTGTGGGTCCCTAGGCATGTATATGGTTTTCTGTCCATGTCTGTGCATCTCGCTAGGTCTCTATGCGTGTCTGTGGGTCTCTGTGCACTTCTGTGGCTCCGTGCATGTCTGTGGTTCTCTCTGGGAGCCTGTGGATTTCAATACATGTCTGTGGGTCTCTGAGCTTGTCTGTGGGTCTCTGTGTGTGTTTGTGGGTCTATGTGTGTGTATGTGCGTCTCTGCTCTCCTGTGAGTCTCTGTGGTCGTTTGTGGGGTTCTGTGTGTCGGAGGGTCTTTGTGCCCATCTATGGATCTCTGTGCATGTCTGTGGGTCTTTCAAGGTATCTGTGGGTCTCTATTTATGTCTATGGGTCTCTTTGTGCCTGTGCATCTCTGTGCGTGTCTTTCTGGGTGTTTGTGCCTCTCTAAGCGTGTCTGTGAGTCTATACGCTTCTGTGAGTCTCTGTGGTTGTCTGTCGGTCTTTGAGCGTGTCTGTGGGTCACTCCTGTCTGTGGGTCTCTGTGCGTGTCTGTGAGTCTCTGTGCGTGTCTTGTGGGTCTTTCTGGGTGTCTGTGGGTCTCTAGGTGTGTCTGTGAATTTTTAAGTGTGTATGTGCATCTCTCTACGTCTATATGAGTTTCTCTGGGTGTTGTGCGTCTCTATCCGTGTCTGTGGGTCTCTGTGGATGTATATGGATGAATATATCTGTGTGTGGCTCTCACCTCCTCTGAGAGTCTCTGTGATCTTCAGTGAGGTCTCTTTATGCGTCCGATGGTCTCTGCGTAACTATGGGTCTCTATTCGTGTGTATGGGTCTCTGTGTGTGTTTTTTGAGTCTCACTGTGTGTCTGTGTGTATCTATGAGTCTCTATGGGTGTTTGTGCGTTTCTGTTTGTGTCTGTGGGTATTTGGGTTCCTGTGGGTCTGCATGCGTGTCTGTGGATCCCTGTATGTGTCTGTGAGTCTCTGGGCGTGTCTGTGGGTCTCTCTGGGTGTCTGTGGGTCTCTATGCATCTATGTGAGTCTCTGCTCCTCTGTCAGTCTCTGTGGTCATATATAGGTCTCTGTATGTGTCTGTGGGTCTTTGTGCGTGGATGTGGCCATCTGTGGATGTATGTGGGTCTATGTGCGTGTCTTTGGGTTTCTCTGGGTGTCTGTGGTTCTCTATGTGTGTCTGTGAATTTTTAAGTGTGTTTGTGCATCTCTCTACGTCTCTAAGAGTTTCTCAGGGTGTTGTGCGTCTCTATCCGTGTCTGTGGGTCTATGCTCCTCTGTGCGTCTTTGTGGTCATCTCTGTGTCTCTGTGCGTGTTTGTCAGTCTATGTGCGTGCACGTGGCTCTATGTGCATGTAGTTGGGTCTCTGTGCGTGTCTGTGGGTCTCTGGGTGCCCGTGAGTCTCCACGCGTGTCTGTGGGTCTCTGTGCGCTTCTGTGGCTCCGTGCATGTCTGTGATTCTCTCTGGGAGCCTGTGGATTTCAATACATGTCTGTGGGTCTCTGAGCTTGTCTGTGGGTCTCTGTGTGTGTTTGTGGGTCTATGTGTGTGTATGTGCGTCTCTGCTCTCCTGTGAGTCTCTGTGGTCGTTTGTCGGGTTCTGTGTGTCTGAGGGTCTTTGTGCCCATCTATGGATCTCTGTGGATGTCTGTGGGTCTTTCAAGGTATCTGTGGGTCTCTATGTATGTCCATGGGTCTTTCTGTGCCTGTGCATCTCTTTGCGTGTCTGTGCATCTCTGTTCGTATCTGTGGGTTTCTCTGAGTCTCTTTGGATCGCTATACGTGTCTTTGGGTCTCTCCTCCTCTGTGAGTCTCTTTGATAGTCCGTCATTCTCTGTGTGTCTGTGGTTCTCCATGCGGGTATGTGGGTTTCTGTGTATGTCTGCGCATCCCTGGGTGTGTCTTTCTGGGTGTTTGTGCTTCTCTAAGCGTGTCTGTGAGTCTATACGCTTCTGTGAGTCTCTGTGGTTGTCTGTCGGTCTTTGAGCATGGCCGTGGGTCACTCCTGTCTGTGGGTCTCTGTGCGTGTCTGTGAGTCTCTGTGCGTTTCTTGTGGGTCACTCCCTTCTGTGGGTCTCTGTGCGTGTCTGTGAGTCTCTGTGCGTGTCTTGTGGGTCTTTCTGGGTGTCTGTGGATCTCTATGCGGGTCTGTGGGTCTCTATGTGTTTCTCTGCGTCTCTGTACGTGTCTATGAGTTTCTCTGAGTGTTGTGAGTCTCTATGTACGTCTGCGCATCTCTGTGAGTGTCTGTGCATCTCTGTTCGTATCTGTGGGTATCTCTGAGTCTCTTTGGGTCTCTGCTCCTCTGTGAGTCTCTGTGGTCTTCTGCCATTCTCTTTGTGTGTCTGTGCGTCTCTGTGTGTGTCTAAGGGTCTCTCTGAGTGACTGTGGGTCTAAGTACGTGTCTGTGAAGTTCAGATACTGGCTCTGCCACTTTTTCATACGTGCATATCCATATTTTAAAATTATGCACCCTCATGGAATTATGTACATATTCAAGCACGCATTGTATACACACACAACACATCATGTATATAATACACATTACATTTCTGAAGCACACATAAAACTATTGCAGGTGCGTGTACGTATTGCTATATAATATCTAGTGGGTGGGTTAGGTTCTACTTAAACACAGGGGACCCACGAGTCCGCAGGGGTATGCACCAGGCATTGTGTAACGTAACAACCTTCCTAGTGCCCACGTGGTCTCCCGCTCTGGGAAGTCACCCGGATGCAGTGACGTCACCACTGACGTCACTTTCCTGGCGCGTTAGTCTGGCGCTTAACTTTGTAAGAAGGCACGCGTTTCGAGCTACAGCGCCAAAAAAATATTCGCTCTTCCACTTGTGAGTGGGAGTTTCTCTACGAGATATTTTTCAAAGGTAAGTGATGGTAATGATGTTGAGGACGGTACAATGATGTTTGTCACGATCGTGTTGATTCTAGTGCTGAAGGTGCTGATATTGGTGTGGAAACTGCCCTTTATTCGTATTGTAAGTGGTGAAGAGGTCGTATGTGGGTCTCTCTGCGTTTCTATGGGTCTCTCTGGGTGTCTGTGAGTCTCTGTGTGTATCCGTGGGTATCTCTGGGTTTCTGTGGGTCTCTATGCATGTCTGTAGGTCTCTGCTCTTCTGTGAGTCTCTGTGGTCATCTGTGGGTATTTGTTTGTGTCTGTGGGTCTCTGTACGTGTCTGTTTGTCTCTGTGCATGTCTGTAGTTGTCTGTTCATGTGTGTGGACCTCTATGCGTGTCTGTGGGTCTCTGTGGATGTATGTGGATGTATATATCTGTGAGTGGCTATATGCTCCTCTGAGAGTCTCTATGATCTTCAGTGAGGTCTCTTTATGCGTCCGTGGGTTTCTGCGTGACTATAGGTCTCTATGCGTGTGTATGGGTCTCTGTGTGTGTTTTGAGTCTCTCTGTGTGTATCTATGAGTCTATATGGGTGTTTGTGGGTCTCTGTGTGTGTCTGTGGGTATTTGGGTTCCTGTGGGTCTGCATGCGGGTCTCTGGATCCCTGTATGTGTCTGTGAGACTCTGTGCTTGTCTGTGGGTCTCTCTGGGTGTCTGTGGGTCTCTATGCATCTATGTGGGTCTCTGCTCCTCTGTCAGTCTCTGTGGTCATATATAGGTCTCTGTATGTGTCTGTGGGTCTTTGTGCGCCTCTGTGGCCCTCTGTGGATGTATGTGGGTCTATGTGCGTGTCTGTGGGTCTTTCTGGGTGCCTGTGGTTCTCGATGCTTGCCTGTGGGTCCCTAGGCATGTATATGGTTTTCTGTCCATGTCTGTGCATCTCGCTAGGTCTCTATGCGTGTCTGTGGGTCTCTGTGCACTTCTGTGGCTCCGTGCATGTCTGTGGTTCTCTCTGGGAGCCTGTGGATTTCAATACATGTCTGTGGGTCTCTGAGCTTGTCTGTGGGTCTCTGTGTGTGTTTGTGGGTCTATGTGTGTGTATGTGCGTCTCTGCTCTCCTGTGAGTCTCTGTGGTCGTTTGTGGGGTTCTGTGTGTCGGAGGGTCTTTGTGCCCATCTATGGATCTCTGTGCATGTCTGTGGGTCTTTCAAGGTATCTGTGGGTCTCTATTTATGTCTATGGGTCTCTTTGTGCCTGTGCATCTCTGTGCGTGTCTTTCTGGGTGTTTGTGCCTCTCTAAGCGTGTCTGTGAGTCTATACGCTTCTGTGAGTCTCTGTGGTTGTCTGTCGGTCTTTGAGCGTGTCTGTGGGTCACTCCTGTCTGTGGGTCTCTGTGCGTGTCTGTGAGTCTCTGTGCGTGTCTTGTGGGTCTTTCTGGGTGTCTGTGGGTCTCTAGGTGTGTCTGTGAATTTTTAAGTGTGTATGTGCATCTCTCTACGTCTATATGAGTTTCTCTGGGTGTTGTGCGTCTCTATCCGTGTCTGTGGGTCTCTGTGGATGTATATGGATGAATATATCTGTGTGTGGCTCTCACCTCCTCTGAGAGTCTCTGTGATCTTCAGTGAGGTCTCTTTATGCGTCCGATGGTCTCTGCGTAACTATGGGTCTCTATTCGTGTGTATGGGTCTCTGTGTGTGTTTTTTGAGTCTCACTGTGTGTCTGTGTGTATCTATGAGTCTCTATGGGTGTTTGTGCGTTTCTGTTTGTGTCTGTGGGTATTTGGGTTCCTGTGGGTCTGCATGCGTGTCTGTGGATCCCTGTATGTGTCTGTGAGTCTCTGGGCGTGTCTGTGGGTCTCTCTGGGTGTCTGTGGGTCTCTATGCATCTATGTGAGTCTCTGCTCCTCTGTCAGTCTCTGTGGTCATATATAGGTCTCTGTATGTGTCTGTGGGTCTTTGTGCGCGGATGTGGCCATCTGTGGATGTATGTGGGTCTATGTGCGTGTCTTTGGGTTTCTCTGGGTGTCTGTGGTTCTCTATGTGTGTCTGTGAATTTTTAAGTGTGTTTGTGCATCTCTCTACGTCTCTAAGAGTTTCTCAGGGTGTTGTGCGTCTCTATCCGTGTCTGTGGGTCTATGCTCCTCTGTGCGTCTTTGTGGTCATCTCTGTGTCTCTGTGCGTGTTTGTCAGTCTATGTGCGTGCACGTGGCTCTATGTGCATGTAGTTGGGTCTCTGTGCGTGTCTTTGGGTCTCTGGGTGCCCGTGAGTCTCCACGCGTGTCTGTGGGTCTCTGTGCGCTTCTGTGGCTCCGTGCATGTCTGTGATTCTCTCTGGGAGCCTGTGGATTTCAATACATGTCTGTGGGTCTCTGAGCTTGTCTGTGGGTCTCTGTGTGTGTTTGTGGGTCTATGTGTGTGTATGTGCGTCTCTGCTCTCCTGTGAGTCTCTGTGGTCGTTTGTCGGGTTCTGTGTGTCTGAGGGTCTTTGTGCCCATCTATGGATCTCTGTGGATGTCTGTGGGTCTTTCAAGGTATCTGTGGGTCTCTATGTATGTCCATGGGTCTTTCTGTGCCTGTGCATCTCTTTGCGTGTCTGTGCATCTCTGTTCGTATCTGTGGGTTTCTCTGAGTCTCTTTGGATCGCTATACGTGTCTTTGGGTCTCTCCTCCTCTGTGAGTCTCTTTGATAGTCCGTCATTCTCTGTGTGTCTGTGGTTCTCCATGCGGGTATGTGGGTTTCTGTGTATGTCTGCGCATCCCTGGGTGTGTCTTTCTGGGTGTTTGTGCTTCTCTAAGCGTGTCTGTGAGTCTATACGCTTCTGTGAGTCTCTGTGGTTGTCTGTCGGTCTTTGAGCATGGCCGTGGGTCACTCCTGTCTGTGGGTCTCTGTGCGTGTCTGTGAGTCTCTGTGCGTTTCTTGTGGGTCACTCCCTTCTGTGGGTCTCTGTGCGTGTCTGTGAGTCTCTGTGCGTGTCTTGTGGGTCTTTCTGGGTGTCTGTGGATCTCTATGCGGGTCTGTGGGTCTCTATGTGTTTCTCTGCGTCTCTGTACGTGTCTATGAGTTTCTCTGAGTGTTGTGAGTCTCTATGTACGTCTGCGCATCTCTGTGAGTGTCTGTGCATCTCTGTTCGTATCTGTGGGTATCTCTGAGTCTCTTTGGGTCTCTGCTCCTCTGTGAGTCTCTGTGGTCTTCTGCCATTCTCTTTGTGTGTCTGTGCGTCTCTGTGTGTGTCTAAGGGTCTCTCTGAGTGACTGTGGGTCTAAGTACGTGTCTGTGAAGTTCATATACTGGCTCTGCCACTTTTTCATACGTGCATATCCATATTTTAAAATTATGCACCCTCATGGAATTATGTACATATTCAAGCACGCATTGTATACAACACATCATGTATATAATACACATTACATTTCTGAAGCACACATAAAACTATTGCAGGTACGTGTACGTATTGCTATATAATATCTAGTGGGTGGGTTAGGTTCTACTTAAACACAGGGGACCCACGAGTCCGCAGGGGTATGCACCAGGCATTGTGTAACGTAACAACCTTCCTAGTGCCCACGTGGTCTCCCGCTCTGGGAAGTCACCCGGATGCAGTGACGTCACCACTGACGTCACTTTCCTGGCGCGTTAGTCTGGCGCTTAACTTGGTAAGAAGGCACGCGTTTCGAGCTACAGCGCCAAAAAAATATTCGCTCTTCCACTTGTGAGTGGGAGTTTCTCTACGAGATATTTTTCAAAGGTAAGTGATGGTAATGATGTTGAGGACGGTACAATGATGTTTGTCACGATCGTGTTGATTCTAGTGCTGAAGGTGCTGATATTGGTGTGGAAACTGCCCTTTATTCGTATTGTAAGTGGTGAAGAGGTCGTATGTGGGTCTCTCTGCGTTTCTATGGGTCTCTCTGGGTGTCTGTGAGTCTCTGTGTGTATCCGTGGGTATCTCTGGGTTTCTGTGGGTCTCTATGCATGTCTGTAGGTCTCTGCTCTTCTGTGAGTCTCTGTGGTCATCTGTGGGTATTTGTTTGTGTCTGTGGGTCTCTGTACGTGTCTGTTTGTCTCTGTGCATGTCTGTAGTTGTCTGTTCATGTGTGTGGACCTCTATGCGTGTCTGTGGGTCTCTGTGGATGTATGTGGATGTATATATCTGTGAGTGGCTATATGCTCCTCTGAGAGTCTCTATGATCTTCAGTGAGGTCTCTTTATGCGTCCGTGGGTTTCTGCGTGACTATAGGTCTCTATGCGTGTGTATGGGTCTCTGTGTGTGTTTTGAGTCTCTCTGTGTGTATCTATGAGTCTATATGGGTGTTTGTGGGTCTCTGTGTGTGTCTGTGGGTATTTGGGTTCCTGTGGGTCTGCATGCGGGTCTGTGGATCCCTGTATGTGTCTGTGAGACTCTGTGCTTGTCTGTGGGTCTCTCTGGGTGTCTGTGGGTCTCTATGCATCTATGTGGGTCTCTGCTCCTCTGTCAGTCTCTGTGGTCATATATAGGTCTCTGTATGTGTCTGTGGGTCTTTGTGCGCCTCTGTGGCCCTCTGTGGATGTATGTGGGTCTATGTGCGTGTCTGTGGGTCTTTCTGGGTGCCTGTGGTTCTCGATGCTTGCCTGTGGGTCCCTAGGCATGTATATGGTTTTCTGTCCATGTCTGTGCATCTCGCTAGGTCTCTATGCGTGTCTGTGGGTCTCTGTGCACTTCTGTGGCTCCGTGCATGTCTGTGGTTCTCTCTGGGAGCCTGTGGATTTCAATACATGTCTGTGGGTCTCTGAGCTTGTCTGTGGGTCTCTGTGTGTGTTTGTGGGTCTATGTGTGTGTATGTGCGTCTCTGCTCTCCTGTGAGTCTCTGTGGTCGTTTGTGGGGTTCTGTGTGTCGGAGGGTCTTTGTGCCCATCTATGGATCTCTGTGCATGTCTGTGGGTCTTTCAAGGTATCTGTGGGTCTCTATTTATGTCTATGGGTCTCTTTGTGCCTGTGCATCTCTGTGCGTGTCTTTCTGGGTGTTTGTGCCTCTCTAAGCGTGTCTGTGAGTCTATACGCTTCTGTGAGTCTCTGTGGTTGTCTGTCGGTCTTTGAGCGTGTCTGTGGGTCACTCCTGTCTGTGGGTCTCTGTGCGTGTCTGTGAGTCTCTGTGCGTGTCTTGTGGGTCTTTCTGGGTGTCTGTGGGTCTCTAGGTGTGTCTGTGAATTTTTAAGTGTGTATGTGCATCTCTCTACGTCTATATGAGTTTCTCTGGGTGTTGTGCGTCTCTATCCGTGTCTGTGGGTCTCTGTGGATGTATATGGATGAATATATCTGTGTGTGGCTCTCACCTCCTCTGAGAGTCTCTGTGATCTTCAGTGAGGTCTCTTTATGCGTCCGATGGTCTCTGCGTAACTATGGGTCTCTATTCGTGTGTATGGGTCTCTGTGTGTGTTTTTTGAGTCTCACTGTGTGTCTGTGTGTATCTATGAGTCTCTATGGGTGTTTGTGCGTTTCTGTTTGTGTCTGTGGGTATTTGGGTTCCTGTGGGTCTGCATGCGTGTCTGTGGATCCCTGTATGTGTCTGTGAGTCTCTGGGCGTGTCTGTGGGTCTCTCTGGGTGTCTGTGGGTCTCTATGCATCTATGTGAGTCTCTGCTCCTCTGTCAGTCTCTGTGGTCATATATAGGTCTCTGTATGTGTCTGTGGGTCTTTGTGCGCGGATGTGGCCATCTGTGGATGTATGTGGGTCTATGTGCGTGTCTTTGGGTTTCTCTGGGTGTCTGTGGTTCTCTATGTGTGTCTGTGAATTTTTAAGTGTGTTTGTGCATCTCTCTACGTCTCTAAGAGTTTCTCAGGGTGTTGTGCGTCTCTATCCGTGTCTGTGGGTCTATGCTCCTCTGTGCGTCTTTGTGGTCATCTCTGTGTCTCTGTGCGTGTTTGTCAGTCTATGTGCGTGCACGTGGCTCTATGTGCATGTAGTTGGGTCTCTGTGCGTGTCTGTGGGTCTCTGGGTGCCCGTGAGTCTCCACGCGTGTCTGTGGGTCTCTGTGCGCTTCTGTGGCTCCGTGCATGTCTGTGGTTCTCTCTGGGAGCCTGTGGATTTCAATACATGTCTGTGGGTCTCTGAGCTTGTCTGTGGGTCTCTGTGTGTGTTTGTGGGTCTATGTTTGTGTATGTGCGTCTCTGCTCTCCTGTGAGTCTCTGTAGTCGTTTGTCGGGTTCTGTGTATCTGAGGGTCTTTGTGCCCATCTATGGATTTCTGTGCATGTCTGTGGGACTTTCAAGGTATCTGTGGCTCTCTATTTATGTCTATGGGTCTCTCTGTGCCTGTACATCTCTGTGCGTGTCTGTGCATCTCTGTTCGTATCTGTGGGTTTCTCTGAGTCTCTTTGGATCTCTATGCGTGGCTTTGGGTATCTCCTCCTCTGTGAGTCTCTTTGATAGTCCGTCGTTCTCTGTGTGTCTGTGCTTCTCCATGCGGGTATGTGGGTTTCTGTGTATGTCTGTGCATCCCTGGGTGTGTCTTTCTGGGTGTTTGTGCTTCTCTAAGCGTGTCTGTGAGTCTATACGCTTCTGTGAGTCTCTGTGGTTGTCTGTCGGTCTTTGAGCGTGTCCGTGGGTCACTCCTGTCTGTGGGTCTCTGTGCGTGTCTGTGAGTCTCTGTGCGTGTCTTGTGGGTCTTTCTGGGTGTCTGTGGGTCTCTAGGTGTGTCTGTGAATTTTTAAGTGTGTATGTGCATCTCTCTACGTCTCTATGAGCTTCTCTGGGTGTTGTGCGTCTCTATCCGTGTCTGTGGGTCTATGCTCCTCTGTGCGTCTCTGTGGTCATCTCTGTGTCTCTGTGCGTGTTTGTCAGTCTATGTGCGTGCACGTGGCTCTATGCGCGTGTATTTGGATCTCTGTGCGTGTCTGTGGGTATCTCTACGTGTCTGTTTGTCTTTGTGCATGTCTGTAGGTGTCTGTCCGTGTCTGTGGATCTCTATGCATGTCTGTGGGTCTCTGTGGATGTATGTGGATGCATATATCTGTGTGTGGCTCTCACCTCCTCTGAGAGTCTCTATGATCTTCAGTGAGGTCTCTATGCGTCCGATGGTCTCTGCATAATTATGGGTCTCTATGCGTGTGTATGGGTCTCCGTGTGTTTTTTTTGAGTCTCACTGTGTGTCTGTGTGTATCTATGAGTCTATATGGGTGTTTGTGCGTTTCTGTGTTTGTCTGTGGGTATTTGGGTTCCTGTGGGTCTGCATGCGTGTATGTGCATCCCTGTATGTGTCTGGGAGTCTCTGGGCGTGTCTGTGGGTCTCTCTGGGTGTCTGTGGGTCTCCATGCATCTATGTGAGTCTCTGCTCCTCTGTCAGTCTCTGTTGTCATATATAGGTCTCTGTATGTGTCTGTGGGTCTTTGTGCGCGGATTTGGCCATCTGTGGATGTATGTGGGTCTATGTGCGTGTCTTTGGGTCTCTCTGGGTGTCTGTGGGTCTCTATGTGTGTCTGTGAATTTTTAAGTGTGTTTGTGCATCTCTCTATGTCTCTATGAGTTTCTCCGGGTGTTGTGCGTCTCTATCCGTGTCTGTGGGTCTATGCTCCTCTGTGCGTCTCTGTGGTCATCTCTGTGTCTCTATGCGTGTTTGTCAGTCTATGTGCTTGCACGTGGCTCTATGTGCATGTAGTTGGGTCTCTGTGCGTGTCTGTGGGTCTCTGGGTGCCCGTGAGTCTCCACGCGTGTCTGTGGGTCTCTGTGCGCTTCTGTGGCTCCGTGCATGTCTGTGGTTCTCTCTGGGAGCCTGTGGATTTCCTTACATGTCTGTGGGTCTCTGAGCTTGTCTGTGGGTCTCTGTGTGTGTTTGTGGGTCTATGTGTGTGTATGTGCGTCTCTGCTCTCCTGTGAGTCTCTGTGGTTGTTTGTCGGATTCTGTGTGTCTGAGGGTCTTTGTGCCCATCTATGGATCTCTGTGGATGTCTGTGGGTCTTTCAAGGTATCTGTGGGTCTCTATTTATGTCTATGGGTCTCTCTGTGCCTGTACATCTCTGTGCGTGTCTGTGCATCTCTGTTCGTATCTGTGGGTTTCTCTGAGTCTCTTTGGATCTCTATGCGTGTCTTTGGGTCTCTCCTCCTCTGTGAGTCTCTTTGATAGTCCGTCGTTCTCTGTGTGTCTGTGGTTCTCCATGCGGGTATGTGGGTTTCTGTGTATGTCTGTGCATCCCTGGGTGTGTCTTTCTGGGTGTTTGTGCTTCTCTAAGCGTGTCTGTGAGTCTATACGCTTCTGTGAGTCTCTGTGGTTGTCTGTCGGTCTTTGAGCGTGGCCGTGGGTCACTCCTGTATGTGGGTCTCTGTGCGTGTCTGTGAGTCTCTGTGCGTGTCTTGTGGGTCTTTCTGGGTGTCTGTGGGTCTCTAGGTGTGTCTGTGAATTTTTAAGTGTGTATGTGCATCTCTCTACGTCTCTATGAGTTTCTCTGGGTGTTGTGCGTCTTTATCTGTGTCTGTGGGTCTATGCTCCTCTGTGCGTCTCTCTGGTCATCTCTGTGTCTCTGTGCGTGTTTGTCAGTCTATGTGCGTGCACGTGGCTCTATGTGTGTGTAGTTGGGTCTCTCTGCGTGTATGTGGGTCTCTCTACGTGTCTGTTTGTCTTTGTGCATGTCTGTAGGTGTCTGTTCGTGTCTGTGGATCTCTATGCGTGTCTGTGGGTCTCTGTGGATGTATGTGAATGTATATATCGGTGTGTGGCTCTCTGCTCCTCTGAGAGTCTCTATGATCTTCAGTGAGGTCTCTTTATGCGTCCGATAGTCTCTGCGTAACTATGGGTCTCTATGCATGTGTATGGGTCTCTGTGTGTGTTTTTTGAGTCTCTCTGTGTGTCTGTGTGTATCTATAAGTCTATATGGGTGTTTGTGCGTTTCTGTGTGTGTCTGTGGGTATTTGGGTTCCTGTGGGTCTGCATGCGTGTCTGTGGATCCTTGTATGTGTCTGTGAGTCTCTGGGCGTGTCTGTGGGTCTCTCCGGGTGTCTGTGGGCCTCTATGCCTCTATGTGAGTCTCTGCTCCTCTGTCAGTCTCTGTGGTCATATATAGGTCTCTGTATGTGTCTGTGGGTCTTTGTGCGCGGATGTAGCCATCTGTGGATGTATGTGGGTATATGTGCGTGTCTTTGGGTCTCTCTGGGTGTCTGTGGGTCTCTAGGTGTGTCTGTGAATTTTTAAGTGTGTATGTGCATCTCTCTACGTCTCTATGAGTTTCTCAGGGTGTTGTGCGTCTCTATCCGTGTCTGTGGGTCTATGCTCCTCTGTGCGTCTCTGTGGTCATCTCTGTGTCTCTGTGCGTGTTTGTCAGTCTATGTGCGTGCACGTGGCTCTATGTGCATGTAGTTGGGTCTCTGTGCGTGTCTGTGGGTCTCTGGGTGCCCGTGAGTCTCCACGCGTGTCTGTGGGTCTCTGTGCACTTCTGTGGCTCCGTGCATGTCTGTGGTTCTCTCTGGGAGCCTGTGGATTTCAATACATGTCTGTGGGTCTCTGAGCTTGTCTGTGGGTCTCTGTGTGTGTTTGTGGGTCTACGTGTGTGTACGTGCGTCTCTGCTCTCCTGTGAGTCTCTGTGGTTGTTTGTCGGGTTCTGTGTGTCTGAGGGTCTTTGTGCCCATCTATACATTTCTGTGCATGTCTGTGGGTCTTTCAAGGTATCTGTGGGTCTCTATTTATGTCTATGGGTCTCTCTGTGCCTGTGCATCTCTGTGCGTGTCTGTGCATCTCTGTTCGTATCTGTGGGTTTCTCTGAGTCTCTTTGGATCTCTATGCGTGTCTTTGGGTCTCTCCTCCTCTGTGAGTCTCTTTGATAGTCCGTCGTTCTCTGTGTGTCTGTGGTTCTCCATGCGGGTATGTGGGTTTCTATGTATGTCTGTGCATCCCTGGGTGTGTCTTTCTGGGTGTTTGTGCTTCTCTAAGCGTGTCTGTGAGTCTATACGCTTCTGTGAGTCTCTGTGGTTGTCTGTCGGTCTTTGAGCGTGTCCGTGGTTCACTCCTGTCTGTGGGTCTCTGTGCGTGTCTGTGAGTCTCTGTGCGTGTCTTGTGGGTCTTTCTGGGTGTCTCTGGGTCTCTAGGTGTGTCTGTGAATTTTTAAGTGTGTATGTGCATCTCTCTACGTCTCTATGAGTTTCTCTGGGTGTTGTGCGTCTCTATCCGTGTCTGTGGGTCTATGCTCCTCTGTGCGTCTCTGTGGTCATCTCTGTGTCTCTGTGCGTGTTTGTCAGTCTATGTGCGTGCACGTGGCTCTCTCCGCGTGTATTTGGGTCTCTGTGCGTGTCTGTGGGTCTCTCTACGTGTCTGTTTATCTTTGTGCATGTCTGTAGGTGTCTGTTCGTGTTTGTGGATCTCTATGCGTGTCTGTGGGTCTATGTGGATGTATATATCTGTGTGTGGCTCTCTGCTCCTCTGAGAGTCTCTATGACCTTCAGTGAAGTCTCTTTTTGCGTCCGAAGGTCTCTGCGTAACTATGGGTCTCTATGCGTGTGTATGGGTCTCTGTGTGTGTTTTTTTAGTCTCTCTGTGTGTCTCTGTGTATCTATGAGTCTATATGGGTGTTTTCTGCGTTTCTGTGTGTGTCTGTGGGTATTTGGGTTCCTGTGGGTCTGCATGCGTGTCTGTGGATCCCTGTATGTGTCTGTGAGTCTCTGGGCGTGTCTGTGGGTCTCTCTGGGTGTCTGTGGGTCTCTATGCATCTATGTGAGTCTCTGCTCCTCTGTCAGTCTCTGTGGTCATATATATGTCTCTGTATGTGTCTGTGGGTCTTTGTGCGCGGATGTGGCCATCTGTGGATGTATGTGAGTCTATGTGTGTGTCTATGGGTCTCTCTGGGTGTCTGTGGGTCTCTAGGTGTGTCTGCGAATTTTTAAGTGTGTTTGTGCATCTCTCTACCTCTCTATGAGTTTCTCAGGGTGTTGTGCGTCTCTATCCGTGTCTGTGGGTCTATGCTCCTCTGTGCGTCTCTGTGGTCATCTCTGTCTCTGTGCGTGTTTGTCAGTCTATGTGCGTGTACGTGGCTCTATGTGTGTGTAGTTGGGTCCCTGTGCGTGTCTGTGGGTCTCTGGGTGCCCGTGCATCTCCACGCGTGTCTGTGGGTCTCTGTGCGCTTCTGTGGCTCCGTGCATGTCTGTGGATGTCTCTGGGAGCCTGTAGGTTTCATTGCATGTCTGTGGGTCCCTGTAAGTGTCTGTGAGTCTCTGTGCGTGTTTGTGGGTCTCTCTGGTTGTCTGTGGGTCTCTATGCATCTCTGTGGGGCTCTACTTCTCTGTCAGTCTCTGTGGTCATATATAATTCTCTGTATGTGTCTGTGTGTTTTTCTGCGCGTATGTGGGCCTCTGTGGATGTATGTGGGTCTATGTGCGTGTCTGTGGGTCTATCTGGGTGCCTGTGGTTCTCGATGCGTGCCTGTGGGTCTCTGGGCATGTATTTGGTATCTGTGCATGTCTGTGCGACTCGCTGGGTCTCTATGCGTGTCTGTGGGTCTCTGCTTCTCTGTGAGTCTCTGTGGTCGTTTGTCGGGTTCTGTGTGACTGAGGGTCTTTGTGCCCATCTGTGGATCTCTGTGCATGTCTGTGGGTCTTTCAAGGTATCTGTGGGTCTCTATTTATGTATATGGGTCTCTCTGTGCCTCTGCATCTCTGTGCGTGTCTTTCTGGGTGTTTGTGCTTC
Source organism: Petromyzon marinus (assembly GCF_048934315.1). Lineage (NCBI taxonomy): Eukaryota > Metazoa > Chordata > Hyperoartia > Petromyzontiformes > Petromyzontidae > Petromyzon > Petromyzon marinus. The sequence continues at coordinate 13,675,316 of NC_133667.1, read as the reverse complement.
TCTAAGCGTGTCTGTGAGTCTATACGCTTCTGTGAGTCTCTGTGGTTGTCTGTCGGACTTTGAGCATGGCCGTGGGTCACTCCTGTCTGTGGGTCTCTGTGCGTGTCTGTGAGTCTCTGTGCGTGTCTTGTGGGTCTTTCTGGGTGTCTGTGGGTCTCTAGGTGTGTCTGTAAAATTTTAAGTGTGTATGTGCATCTCTCTACGTCTCTATGAGTTTCTCTGGGTGTTGTGCGTCTCTATCCGTGTCTGTGGGTCTATTGCTCCTCGGTGCGTCTCTGTGGTCATCTCTGTGTCTCTGTGCGTGTTTGTCAGTCTATGTGCGTGCACGTGGCTCTATGCGCGTGTATTTGGGTCTCTGTGCGTGTCTGTGGGTCTCTTTACGTGTCTGTTTGTCTTTGTGCATGTCTGTAGGTGTCTGTTCGTGTCTGTGGATCTCTATGCGTGTCTGTGGGTCTCTGTGGATGTATATATCTGTGTGTGGCTCTCTGCTCCTCTGAGAGTCTCTATGACCTTCAGTGAGGTCGCTTTTTGCGTCCGAAGGTCTCTGCGTAACTATGGGTCTCTATGCGTGTGTATGGGTCTCTGTGTGTGTTTTTGAGTCTCTCTGTGTGTATCTATGAGTCTATATGGGTGTTTGTGCGTTTCTGTGTGTGTCTGTGGGTATTTGGGTTCCTGTGGGTCTGCATGCGTGTCTGTGGATACCTGTATGTGTCTGTGAGTCTCTAGGCGTGTCTGTGGGTCTCTCTGGGTGTCTGTGGGTCTCTATGCATCTATGTGAGTCTCTGCTCCTCTGTCAGTCTCTGTGGTCATATATATGTCTCTGTATGTGTCTGTGGGTCTTTGTGCGTGGATGTGGCCATCTGTGGATGTATGTGGGTCTATGTGCGTGTCTTTGGGTCTCTCTGGGTGTCTGTGGGTCTCTAGGATTGTCTGTGAATTTTTAAGTGTGTTTGTGCATCTCTCTACGTCTCTATGAGTTTCTCAGGGTGTTGTGCGTCTCTATCCGTGTCTGTGGGTCTATGCTGCTCTGTGCGTCTCTGTGGTCATCTCTGTGTCTCTGTGCGTGTTTGTCAGTCTATGTGCGTGTACGTGGCTCTATGTGTGTGTAGTTGGGTCTCTGTGCGTGTCTGTGGGTCTCTGGGTGCCCGTGCATCTCCACGCGTGTCTGTGGGTCTCTGTGCGCTTCTGTGGCTCCGTGCATGTCTGTGGATGTCTCTGGGAGCCTGTAGGTTTCAATGCATGTCTGTGGGTCCCTGTAAGTGTCTGTGAGTCTCTGTGCGTGTTTGTGGGTCTCTCTGGTTGTCTGTGGGTCTCTATGCATCTCTGTGGGTCTCTACTTCTCTGTCAGTCTCTGTGGTCATATATAAGTCTCTGTATGTGTCTGTGTGTCTTTCTGCGCGTATGTGGGCCTCTGTGGATGTATGTGGGTCTATGTGCGTGTCTGTGGGTCTATCTGGGTGCCTGTGGTTCTCGATGCGTGCCTGTGGGTCTCTGGGCATGTATTTGGTATCTGTGCATGTCTGTGCGTCTCGCTGGGTCTCTATGCGTGTCTGTGGGTCTCTGCTTCTCTGTGAGTCTCTGTGGTCGTTTATCGGGTTCTGTGTGACTGAGGGTCTTTGTGCCCATCTGTGGATCTCTGTGCATGTCTGTGGGTCTTTCAAGGTATCTGTGGGTCTCTATTTATGTCTATGGGTCTCTCTGTGCCTCTGCATCTCTGTGCGTGTCTTTCTGGGTGTTTGTCCTTCTCTAAGCGTGTCTGTGAGTCTATACGCTTCTGTGAGTCTCTGTGGTTGTCTGTCGGTCTTTGAGCGTGTCCGTGGGTCACTCCTGTCTGTGGGTCTCTGTGCGTGTCTGTGAGTCTCTGTGCGTGTCTTGTTATTCTTTTTGGGTGTCTGTGGGTCTCTAGGTGTGTCTGTAAAATTTTAAGTGTGTATGTGCATCTCTCTACGTCTCTATGAGTTTCTCTGGGTGTTGTGCGTCTCTATCCGTGTCTGTGGGTCTATTGCTCCTCGGTGCGTCTCTGTGGTCATCTCTGTGTCTCTGTGCGTGTTTGTCAGTCTATGTGCGTGCACGTGGCTCTATGCGCGTGTATTTGGGTCTCTGTGCGTGTCTGTGGGTCTCTTTACGTGTCTGTTTGTCTTTGTGCATGTCTGTAGGTGTCTGTTCGTGTCTGTGGATCTCTATGCGTGTCTGTGGGTCTCTGTGGATGTATATATCTGTGTGTGGCTCTCTGCTCCTCTGAGAGTCTCTATGACCTTCAGTGAGGTCTCTTTTTGCGTCCGAAGGTCTCTGCGTAACTATGGGTCTCTATGCGTGTGTATGGGTCTCTGTGTGTGTTTTTGAGTCTCTCTGTGTGTCTGTGTGTATCTATGAGTCTATATGGGTGTTTGTGCGTTTCTGTGTGTGTCTGTGGGTATTTGGGTTCCTGTGGGTCTGCATGCGTGTCTGTGGATACCTGTATGTGTCTGTGAGTCTCTGGGCGTGTCTGTGGGTCTCTCTGGGTGTCTGTGGGTCTCTATGCATCTATGTAAGTCTCTGCTCCTCTGTCAGTCTCTGTGGTCATATATATGTCTCTGTATGTGTCTGTGGGTCTTTGTGCGCGGATGTGGCCATCTGTGGATGTATGTGGGTCTATGTGCGTGTCTTTGGGTCTATCTGGGTGTCTGTGGGTCTCTAGGTGTGTCTGTGAATTTTTAAGTGTGTTTGTGCATCTCTCTACGTCTCTATGAGTTTCTCAGGGTGTTGTGCGTCTCTATCCGTGTCTGTGGGTCTATGCTCCTCTGTGCGTCTCTGTGGTCATCTCTGTGTCTCTGTGCGTGTTTGTCAGTCTATGTGCGTGTACGTGGCTCTATGTGTGTGTAGTTGGGTCCCTGTGCGTGTCTGTGGGTCTCTGGGTGCCCGTGCATCTCCACGCGTGTCTGTGGGTCTCTGTGCGCTTCTGTGGCTCCGTGCATTTCTGTGGATGTCTCTGGGAGCCTGTAGGTTTCAATGCATGTCTGTGGGTCCCTGTAAGTGTCTGTGAGTCTCTGTGCGTGTTTGTGGGTCTCTCTGGTTGTCTGTGGGTCTCTATGCATCTCTGTGGGTCTCTACTTCTCTGTCAGTCTCTGTGGTCATATATAAGTCTCTGTATGTGTCTGTGTGTCTTTCTGTGCGTATGTGGGCCTCTGTGGATGTATGTGGGTCTATGTGCGTGTCTGTGGGTCTATCTGGGTGCCTGTGGTTCTCGATGCGTGCCTGTGGGTCTCTGGGCATGTATTTGGTATCTGTGCATGTCTGTGCGTCTCGCTGGGTCTCTATGCGTGTCTGTGGGTCTCTGCTTCTCTGTGAGTCTCTGTGGTCGTTTATCGGGTTCTGTGTGACTGAGGGTCTTTGTGCCCATCTGTGGATCTCTGTGCATGTCTGTGGGTCTTTCAAGGTATCTGTGGGTCTCTATTTATGTCTATGGGTCTCTCTGTGCCTCTGCATCTCTGTGCGTGTCTTTCTGGGTGTTTGTGCTTCTCTAAGCGTGTCTGTGAGTCTATACGCTTCTGTGAGTCTCTGTGGTTGTCTGTCGGTCTTTGAGCGTGTCCGTGGGTCACTCCTGTCTGTGGGTCTCTGTGCGTGTCTGTGAGTCTCTGTGCGTGTCTTGTTATTCTTTTTGGGTGTCTGTGGGTCTCTAGGTGTGTCTGTAAAATTTTAAGTGTGTATGTGCATCTCTCTACGTCTCTATGAGTTTCTCTGGGTGTTGTGCGTCTCTATCCGTGTCTGTGGGTCTATTGCTCCTCGGTGCATCTCTGTGGTCATCTCTGTGTCTCTGTGCGTGTTTGTCAGTCTATGTGCGTGCACGTGGCTCTATGCGCGTGTATTTGGGTCTCTGTGCGTGTCTGTGGGTCTCTTTACGTGTCTGTTTGTCTTTGTGCATGTCTGTAGGTGTCTGTTCGTGTCTGTGGATCTCTATGCGTGTCTGTGGGTCTCTGTGGATGTATATATCTGTGTGTGGCTCTCTGCTCCTCTGAGAGTCTCTATGACCTTCAGTGAGGTCTCTTTTTGCGTCCGAAGGTCTCTGCGTAACTATGGGTCTCTATGCGTGTGTATGGGTCTCTGTGTGTGTTTTTGAGTCTCTCTGTGTGTCTGTGTGTATCTATGAGTCTATATGGGTGTTTGTGCGTTTCTGTGTGTGTCTGTGGGTATTTGGGTTCCTGTGGGTCTGCATGCGTGTCTGTGGATACCTGTATGTGTCTGTGAGTCTCTGGGCGTGTCTGTGGGTCTCTCTGGGTGTCTGTGGGTCTCTATGCATCTATGTGAGTCTCTGCTCCTCTGTCAGTCTCTGTGGTCATATATATGTCTCTGTATGTGTCTGTGGGTCTTTGTGCGCGGATGTGGCCATCTGTGGATGTATGTGGGTCTATGTGCGTGTCTTTGGGTCTCTCTGGGTGTCTGTGGGTCTCTAGGTGTGTCTGTGAATTTTTAAGTGTGTTTGTGCATCTCTCTACGTCTCTATGAGTTTCTCAGGGTGTTGTGCGTCTCTATCCGTGTCTGTGGGTCTATGCTCCTCTGTGCGTCTCTGTGGTCATCTCTGTGTCTCTGTGCGTGTTTGTCAGTCTATGTGCGTGTACGTGGCTCTATGTGTGTGTAGTTGGGTCCCTGTGCGTGTCTGTGGGTCTCTGGGTGCCCGTGCATCTCCACGCGTGTCTGTGGGTCTCTGTGCGCTTCTGTGGCTCCGTGCATGTCTGTGGATGTCTCTGGGAGCCTGTAGGTTTCAATGCATGTCTGTGGGTCCCTGTAAGTGTCTGTGAGTCTCTGTGCGTGTTTGTGGGTCTCTCTGGTTGTCTGTGGGTCTCTATGCATCTCTGTGGGTCTCTACTTCTCTGTCAGTCTCTGTGGTCATATATAAGTCTCTGTATGTGTCTGTGTGTCTTTCTGTGCGTATGTGGGCCTCTGTGGATGTATGTGGGTCTATGTGCGTGTCTGTGGGTCTATCTGGGTGCCTGTGGTTCTCGATGCGTGCCTGTGGGTCTCTGGGCATGTATTTGGTATCTGTGCATGTCTGTGCGTCTCGCTGGGTCTCTATGCGTGTCTGTGGGTCTCTGCTTCTCTGTGAGTCTCTGTGGTCGTTTATCGGGTTCTGTGTGACTGAGGGTCTTTGTGCCCATCTGTGGATCTCTGTGCATGTCTGTGGGTCTTTCAAGGTATCTGTGGGTCTCTATTTATGTCTATGGGTCTCTCTGTGCCTCTGCATCTCTGTGCGTGTCTTTCTGGGTGTTTGTGCTTCTCTAAGCGTGTCTGTGAGTCTATACGCTTCTGTGAGTCTCTGTGGTTGTCTGTCGGTCTTTGAGCGTGTCCGTGGGTCACTCCTGTCTGTGGGTCTCTGTGCGTGTCTGTGAGTCTCTGTGCGTGTCTTGTTATTCTTTTTGGGTGTCTGTGGGTCTCTAGGTGTGTCTGTAAAATTTTAAGTGTGTATGTGCATCTCTCTACGTCTCTATGAGTTTCTCTGGGTGTTGTGCGTCTCTATCCGTGTCTGTGGGTCTATTGCTCCTCGGTGCGTCTCTGTGGTCATCTCTGTGTCTCTGTGCGTGTTTGTCAGTCTATGTGCATGCACGTGGCTCTATGCGCGTGTATTTGGGTCTCTGTGCGTGTCTGTGGGTCTCTTTACGTGTCTGTTTGTCTTTGTGCATGTCTGTAGGTGTCTGTTCGTGTCTGTGGATCTCTATGCGTGTCTGTGGGTCTCTGTGGATGTATATATCTGTGTGTGGCTCTCTGCTCCTCTGAGAGTCTCTATGACCTTCAGTGAGGTCTCTTTTTGCGTCCGAAGGTCTCTGCGTAACTATGGGTCTCTATGCGTGTGTATGGGTCTCTGTGTGTGTTTTTGAGTCTCTCTGTGTGTCTGTGTGTATCTATGAGTCTATATGGGTGTTTGTGCGTTTCTGTGTGTGTCTGTGGGTATTTGGGTTCCTGTGGGTCTGCATGCGTGTCTGTGGATACCTGTATGTGTCTGTGAGTCTCTGGGCGTGTCTGTGGGTCTCTCTGGGTGTCTGTGGGTCTCTATGCATCTATGTGAGTCTCTGCTCCTCTGTCAGTCTCTGTGGTCATATATATGTCTCTGTATGTGTCTGTGGGTCTTTGTGCGCGGATGTGGCCATCTGTGGATGTATGTGGGTCTATGTGCGTGTCTTTGGGTCTCTCTGGGTGTCTGTGGGTCTCTAGGTGTGTCTGTGAATTTTTAAGTGTGTTTGTGCATCTCTCTACGTCTCTATGAGTTTCTCAGGGTGTTGTGCGTCTCTATCCGTGTCTGTGGGTCTATGCTCCTCTGTGCGTCTCTGTGGTCATCTCTGTGTCTCTGTGCGTGTTTGTCAGTCTATGTGCGTGTACGTGGCTCTATGTGTGTGTAGTTGGGTCCCTGTGCGTGTCTGTGGGTCTCTGGGTGCCCGTGCATCTCCACGCGTGTCTGTGGGTCTCTGTGCGCTTCTGTGGCTCCGTGCATGTCTGTGGATGTCTCTGGGAGCCTGTAGGTTTCAATGCATGTCTGTGGGTCCCTGTAAGTGTCTGTGAGTCTCTGTGCGTGTTTGTGGGTCTCTCTGGTTGTCTGTGGGTCTCTATGCATCTCTGTGGGTCTCTACTTCTCTGTCAGTCTCTGTGGTCATATATAAGTCTCTGTATGTGTCTGTGTGTCTTTCTGCGCGTCTGTGGGCCTCTGTGGATGTATGTGGGTCTATGTGCGTGTCTGTGGGTCTATCTGGGTGCCTGTGGTTCTCGATGCGTGCCTGTGGGTCTCTGGGCATGTATTTGGTATCTGTGCATGTCTGTGCGTCTCGCTGGGTCTCTATGCGTGTCTGTGGGTCTCTGCTTCTCTGTGAGTCTCTGTGGTCGTTTATCGGGTTCTGTGTGACTGAGGGTCTTTGTGCCCATCTGTGGATCTCTGTGCATGTCTGTGGGTCTTTCAAGGTATCTGTGGGTCTCTATTTATGTCTATGGGTCTCTCTGTGCCTCTGCATCTGTGTGCGTGTCTTTCTGGGTGTTTGTGCTTCTCTAAGCGTGTCTGTGAGTCTATACGCTTCTGTGAGTCTCTGTGGTTGTCTGTCGGTCTTTGAGCGTGTCCGTGGGTCACTCCTGTCTGTGGGTCTCTGTGCGTGTCTGTGAGTCTCTGTGCGTGTCTTGTTATTCTTTTTGGGTGTCTGTGGGTCTCTAGGTGTGTCTGTAAAATTTTAAGTGTGTATGTGCATCTCTCTACGTCTCTATGAGTTTCTCTGGGTGTTGTGCGTCTCTATCCGTGTCTGTGGGTCTATTGCTCCTCGGTGCGTCTCTGTGGTCATCCCTGTGTCTCTGTGCGTGTTTGTCAGTCTATGTGCGTGCACGTGGCTCTATGCGCGTGTATTTGGGTCTCTGTGCGTGTCTGTGGGTCTCTTTACGTGTCTGTTTGTCTTTGTGCATGTCTGTAGGTGTCTGTTCGTGTCTGTGGATCTCTATGCGTGTCTGTGGGTCTCTGTGGATGTATATATCTGTGTGTGGCTCTCTGCTCCTCTGAGAGTCTCTATGACCTTCAGTGAGGTCTCTTTTTGCGTGCGAAGGTCTCTGCGTAACTATGGGTCTCTATGCGTGTGTATGGGTCTCTGTGTGTGTTTTTGAGTCTCTCTGTGTGTCTGTGTGTATCTATGAGTCTATATGGGTGTTTGTGCGTTTCTGTGTGTGTCTGTGGGTATTTGGGTTCCTGTGGGTCTGCATGCGTGTCTGTGGATACCTGTATGTGTCTGTGAGTCTCTGGGCGTGTCTGTGGGTCTCTCTGGGTGTCTGTGGGTCTCTATGCATCTATGTGAGTCTCTGCTCCTCTGTCAGTCTCTGTGGTCATATATATGTCTCTGTATGTGTCTGTGGGTCTTTGTGCGCGGATGTGGCTATCTGTGGATGTATGTGGGTCTATGTGCGTGTCTTTGGGTCTCTCTGGGTGTCTGTGGGTCTCTAGGTGTGTCTGTGAATTTTTAAGTGTGTTTGTGCATCTCTCTACATCTCTATGAGTTTCTCAGAATGTGATGCGTCTCTATCCGTGTCTGTGGGTCTATGCTCCTCTGTGCGTCTCTGTGGTCATCTCTGTGTCTCTGTGCGTGTTTGTCAGTCTATGTGCGTGTACGTGGCTCTATGTGTGTGTAGTTGGGTCCCTGTGCGTGTCTGTGGGTTTCTGTGGATGTATATATCTGTGTGTGGCTCTCTGCTCCTCTGAGAGTCTCTATGACCTTCAGTGAGGTCTCTTTTTGCGTGCGAAGGTCTCTGCGTAACTATGGGTCTCTATGCGTGTGTATGGGTCTCTGTGTGTGTTTTTGAGTCTCTCTGTGTGTCTGTGTGTATCTATGAGTCTATATGGGTGTTTGTGCGTTTCTGTGTGTGTCTGTGGGTATTTGGGCTCCTGTGGGTCTGCATGCGTGTCTGTGGATACCTGTATGTGTCTGTGAGTCTCTGGGCGTGTCTGTGGGTCTCTCTGGGTGTCTGTGGGTCTCTATGCATCTATGTGAGTCTCTGCTCCTCTGTCAGTCTCTGTGGTCATATATATGTCTCTGTATGTGTCTGTGGGTCTTTGTGCGCGGATGTGGCCATCTGTGGATGTATGTGGGTCTATGTGCGTGTCTTTGGGTCTCTCTGGGTGTCTGTGGGTCTCTAGGTGTGTCTGTGAATTTTTAAGTGTGTTTGTGCATCTCTCTACGTCTCTATGAGTTTCTCAGGGTGTTGTGCGTCTCTATCCGTGTCTGTGGGTCTATGCTCCTCTGTGCGTCTCTGTGGTCATCTCTGTGTCTCTGTGCGTGTTTGTCAGTCTATGTGCGTGTACGTGGCTCTATGTGTGTGTAGTTGGGTCCCTGTGCGTGTCTGTGGGTCTCTGGGTGCCCGTGCATCTCCACGCGTTGTCTGTGGGTCTCTGTGCGCTTCTGTGGCTCCGTGCATGTCTGTGGATGTCTCTGGGAGCCTGTAGGTTTCAATGCATGTCTGTGGGTCCCTGTAAGTGTCTGTGAGTCTCTGTGCGTGTTTGTGGGTCTCTCTGGTTCTCTGTGGGTCTCTATGCATCTCTGTGGGTCTCTGCTTCTCTGTCAGTCTCTGTGGTCATATATAAGTCTCTGTATGTGTCTGTGTGTCTTTCTGCGCGTATGTGGGCCTCTGTGGATGTATGTGGGTCTATGTGCGTGTCTGTGGGTCTATCTGGGTGCCTGTGGTTCTCGATGCGTGCCTGTGGGTCTCTGGGCATGTATTTGGTATCTGTGCATGTCTGTGCGTCTCGCTGGGTCTCTATGCGTGTCTGTGGGTCTCTGCTTCTCTGTGAGTCTCTGTGGTCGTTTATCGGGTTCTGTGTGACTGAGGGTCTTTGTGCCCATCTGTGGATCTCTGTGCATGTCTGTGGGTCTTTCAAGGTATCTGTGGGTCTCTATTTATGTCTATGGGTCTCTCTGTGCCTCTGCATCTCTGTGCGTGTCTTTCTGGGTGTTTGTGCTTCTCTAAGCGTGTCTGTGAGTCTATACGCTTCTGTGAGTCTCTGTGGTTGTCTGTCGGTCTTTGAGCGTGTCCGTGGGTCACTCCTGTCTGTGGGTCTCTGTGCGTGTCTGTGAGTCTCTGTGCGTGTCTTGTTATTCTTTTTGGGTATCTGTGGGTCTCTAGGTGTGTCTGTAAAATTTTAAGTGTGTATATGCATCTCTCTACGTCTCTATGAGTTTCTCTGGGTGTTGTGCGTCTCTATCCGTGTCTGTGGGTCTATTGCTCCTCGGTGCGTCTCTGTGGTCATCCCTGTGTCTCTGTGCGTGTTTGTCAGTCTATGTGCGTGCACGTGGCTCTATGCGCGTGTATTTGGGTCTCTGTGCGTGTCTGTGGGTCTCTTTACGTGTCTGTTTGTCTTTGTGCATGTCTGTAGGTGTCTGTTCGTGTCTGTGGGTCTCTATGCGTGTCTGTGGGTCTCTGTGGATGTATATATCTGTGTGTGGCTTTCTGCTCCTCTGAGAGTCTCTATGACCTTCAGTGAGGTCTCTTTTTGCGTCCGAAGGTCTCTGCGTAACTATGGGTCTCTATGCGTGTGTATGGGTCTCTGTGTGTGTTTTTGAGTCTCTCTGTGTGTCTGTGTGTATCTATGAGTCTATATGGGTGTTTGTGCGTTTCTGTGTGTGTCTGTGGGTATTTGGGTTCCTGTGGGTCTGCATGCGTGTCTGTGGATACCTGTATGTGTCTGTGAGTCTCTGGGCGTGTCTGTGGGTCTCTCTGGGTGTCTGTGGGTCTCTATGCATCTATGTGAGTCTCTGCTCCTCTGTCAGTCTCTGTGGTCATATATATGTCTCTGTATGTGTCTGTGGGTCTTTGTGCGCGGATGTGGCCATCTGTGGATGTATGTGGGTCTATGTGCGTGTCTTTGGGTCTCTCTGGGTGTCTGTGGGTCTCTAGGTGTGTCTGTGAATTTTTAAGTGTGTTTGTGCATCTCTCTACGTCTCTATGAGTTTCTCAGGGTGTTGTGCGTCTCTATCCGTGTCTGTGGGTCTATGCTCCTCTGTGCGTCTCTGTGGTCATCTCTGTGTCTCTGTGCGTGTTTGTCAGTCTATGTGCGTGTACGTGGCTCTATGTGTGTGTAGTTGGGTCCCTGTGCGTGTCTGTGGGTCTCTGGGTGCCCGTGCATCTCCACGCGTGTCTGTGGGTCTCTGTGCGCTTCTGTGGCTCCGTGCATGTCTGTGGATGTCTCTGGGAGCCTGTAGGTTTCAATGCATGTCTGTGGGTCCCTGTAAGTGTCTGTGAGTCTCTGTGCGTGTTTGTGGGTCTCTCTGGTTGTCTGTGGGTCTCTATGCATCTCTGTGGGTCTCTACTTCTCTGTCAGTCTCTGTGGTCATATATAAGTCTCTGTATGTGTCTGTGTGTCTTTCTGCGCGTATGTGGGCCTCTGTGGATGTATGTGGGTCTATGTGCGTGTCTGTGGGTCTATCTGGGTGCCTGTGGTTCTCGATGCGTGCCTGTGGGTCTCTGGGCATGTATTTGGTATCTGTGCATGTCTGTGCGTCTCGCTGGGTCTCTATGCGTGTCTGTGGGTCTCTGCTTCTCTGTGAGTCTCTGTGGTCGTTTATCGGGTTCTGTGTGACTGAGGGTCTTTGTGCCCATCTGTGGATCTCTGTGCATGTCTGTGGGTCTTTCAAGGTATCTGTGGGTCTCTATTTATGTCTATGGGTCTCTCTGTGCCTCTGCATCTGTGTGCGTGTCTTTCTGGGTGTTTGTGCTTCTCTAAGCGTGTCTGTGAGTCTATACGCTTCTGTGAGTCTCTGTGGTTGTCTGTCGTTCTTTGAGCGTGTCTGTGGGTCACTCCTGTCTGTGGGTCTCTGTGCGTGTCTGTGAGTCTCTGTGCGTGTCTTGTTATTCTTTTTGGGTGTCTTTGGGTCTCTAGGTGTGTCTGTGAATTTTTTAGTGTGTATGTGCATCTCTCTACTTCTCTATGAGTTTCTCTGGGTGTTGTGCGTCACTATCCGTGTCTGTGGGTCTATGCTCCTGTGTGCGTCTCTGTGGTCATCTCTGTGTCTCTGTGCGTGTTTGTCAGTCTATGTGCGTGCACGTGGCTCTATGCGCGTGTATTTGGGTCTCTGTGCGTGTCTGTGGGTCTCTCTACGTGTCTGTTTGTCTTTGTGCATGTCTGTCGGTGTCTGTTCGTGTCTGTGGATCTCTATGCGTGTCTGTGGGTCTCTGTGGATGTATGTGGATGTATATATCTGTGTGTGGCTCTCTGCTCCTCTGAGAGTCTCTATGATAGTCAGTGAGGTCTCTTTTTGCGTCCGATGGTCTCTGCGTAACTATGGGTCTCTATGCGTGTGTATGGGTCTCTGTGTGTGTTTTTTGAGTCTCTCTGTGTGTCTGTGTGTATCTATGAGTCTATATGGGTGTTTGTGCGTTTCTGTGTGTGTCTGTGGGTATTTGGGTTCATGTGGGTCTGCATGCGTGTCTGTGGATCCCTGTATGTGTCTGTGAGTCTCTGGGCGTGTCTGTGTGGGTCTCTCTGGGTGTCTGTGGGTCTCTATGCATCTATGTGAGTCTCTGCTCCTCTGTCAGTCTCTGTGGTCATGTATAGGTCTCTGTATGTGTCTGTGGGTCTTTGTGCGCGGATGTGGCCATCTGTGGATGTATGTGGGTCTATGTGCGTGTCTTTGGGTCTCTCTGGGTGCCTGTGGTTCTCGATGCGTGCCTGTGGGTCCCTGGGCATGTATTTGGTATATGTGCATGTCTGTGCGTCTCGCTGGGTCTCTATGCGTGTCTGTGGGTCTCTGCTTCTCTGTGAGTCTCTGTGTTCGTCCATCGTTCTCTGTATGTCTGTGGTCTCCATGCGGGTATGTGGGTTTCTGTGTATGTCTGTGCATCCCTGTGTGTGTCTTTCTGGGTGTTTGTGCTTCTCTAAGCGTGTCTGTGAGTCTATACGCTTCTGTGAGTCTCTGTGGTTGTCTGCCGGTCTTTGAGCGTGTCTCTGGGTCTCTCCTGTCTGTGGGTCTCTGTGCGTGTCTGTGAGTCTCTGTGCGTGTCTTGTGGGTCTTTCTGGGTGTCTGTGGATCTCTATGTGGGTCTGTGGGTCTTTATGTGTTTCTCTGCGTCTCTGTACATGTCTATGAGTTTCTCTGAGTGTTGTGCGTCTCTATGTACGTCTGCGCATCTCTGTGAGTGTCTGTGCATCTCTGTTCGTATCTGTGGGTATCTCTGAGTCTCTTTGGGTCTCTGCTCCTCTGTGAGTCTCTGTGGTCTTCTGCCATTCTCTTTGTGTGTCTATGCGTCTCTGTGTCTGTCTAAGGGTCTCTCTGAGTGACTGTGGGTCTAAGTACATGTCTGTGAAGTTCAGATACTGGCTCTGCCACTTTTTCATACGTGCATATCCATATTTTAAAATTATGTACCCTCATGGAATTATGTACATATTCAACCACGCATTGTATACACACACAACACATCATGTATATAATACACATTACTTTTCTGAAGCACACATAAAACTATTGCAGGTGCGTGTACGTATTGCTATATAATATCTAGTGGGTGGGTTAGGTTCTACTTAAACACAGGGGACCCACGAGTCCGCAGGGGTATGCACCAGGCATTGTGTAACGTAACAACCTTCCTAGTGCCCACGTGGTCTCCCGCTCTGGGAAGTCACCCGGATGCAGTGACGTCACCATTGACGTCACTAACCTGGCACGTTAGTCTGGCGCTTAACTTTGTAAGAAGGCACGCGTTTCGAGCTACAGCGCCAAAAAAAATATTCGATCTTCCTCTTGTAAGTGGGAGTTTCTCTACGAGATATTTTTCAAAGGTAAGTGATGGTAATGATGTTGAGGACGGTACAATGATGTTTGTCACGATCGTGTTGATTCTAGTGGTGAAGGTGCTGATATTGGTGTGGAAACTGCTCTTTATTCGTATTGTAAGTGGTGAAGAGGTCGTATGTGGGTCTCTCTGCGTTTATGTGGGTCTCTCTGGGTGTCTGTGAGTCTCTGTGTGTATCCGTGGGTATCTCTGGGTGTCTGTGGGTCTCTATGCATGTCTGTAGGTCTCTGCTCTTCTGTGAGTCTCTGTGGTCATCTGTGGGTATTTGTTTGTGTCTGTGGGTCTCTGTACGTGTCTGTTTGTCTCTGTGCATGTCTTTAGTTGTATGTGGACCTCTATGCGTGTCTGTGGGTCTCTTTGGATGTATGTGGATGTATATATCTGTGAGTGGCTATATGCTCCTCTGAGAGTCTCTATGATCTTCAGTGAGGTCTCTTTATGCGTCCGTGGGTTTCTGCGTGACTATAGGTCTCTATGCGTGTGTATGGGTCTCTGCGTGTGTTTTGAGTCTCTCTGTGTGTATCTATGAGTCTATATGGGTGTTTGTGGGTCTCTGTGTGTGTCTGTGGGTATTTGGGTTCCTGTGGGTCTGCATGCGTGTCTGTGGATCCCTGTATGTGTCTGTGAGACTCTGTGCTTGTCTGTGGGTCTCTCTGGGTGTCTGTGGGTCTCTATGCATCTATGTGGGTCTCTGCTCCTCTGTCAGTCTCTGTGGTCATATATAGGTCTATGTGCGTGTCTGTGGGTCATTCTGGGTGCCTGTGGTTCTCGATGCTTGCCTGTGGGTCCCTAGGCATGTATTTGGTTTTCTGTCCATGTCTGTGCATCTCGCTAGGTTTCTATGCGTGTCTGTGGATCTCTGTGCACTTCTGTGGCTCCGTGCATGTCTGTCGTTCTCTCTGGGAGCCTGTGGATTTCAATACATGTCTGTGGGTCTCTGAGCTTGTCTGTGAGTCTCTGTGTGTGTTTGTGGGTCGATGTGTGTGTATGTGCGTCTCTGCTCTCCTGTGATTCTCGGTGGTCGTTTGTCGGGTTCTGTGTGTCTGAGGGTCTTTGTGCCCATCTATGGATCTCTGTGCATGTCTGTGGGTCTTTCAAGGTATCTGTGGTTCTCTATTTATGTCTATGGGTCTCTCTGTGCCTGTGCATCTATGTGCGTGTCTTTCTGGGTGTTTGTGCTTCTCTAAGCGTGTCTGTGAGTCTATACGCTTCTGTGAGTCTCTGTGGTTGTCTGTCGGTCTTTGAGCGTGTCTGTGGGTCACTCCTGTCTGTGGGTCTCTGTGCGTGTCTGTGAGTCTCTGTGCGTGTCTTGTGGATCTTTCTGGGTGTCTGTGGGTCTCTAGGTGTGTCTGTGAATTTTAAGTGTGTATGTGCATCTTTCTACGTCTCTATGAGTTTCTCTGGGTGTTGTGCGTCTCTATCCGTGTCTGTCGGTCTATGCTCCTCTGTGCGTCTCTGTGGTCATCTCTGTGTCTCTGTGCGTGTTTGTCAGTCTATGTGCGTGCACGTGGCTCTATGCGCGTGTATTTTGGTCTCTGTGCGTGTCTGTGGGTCTCTCTACGTGTCTGTTTGTCTTTGTGCATGTCTGTAGGTGTCTGTTCGTGTCTGTGGATCTCTATGCGTGTCTGTGGGTCTCTGTGGATGTATGTGGATGTATATATGTGTGTGTGGCTCTCTGCTCCTCTGAGAGTCTCTATGATCTTCAGTGAGGTCTCTTTATGCGTCCGATGGTCTCTGCGTAAATATGGGTCTCTATGCGTGTGTATGGGTCTCTGCGTGTGTTTTTTGAGTCTCTCTGTGTGTCTGTGTGTATCTATGAGTCTATATGGGTGTTTGTGGGTCTCTGTGTGTGTCTGTGGGTATTTGGGTTCCTGTAGGTCTGCATGCGTGTCTCTGGATCCCTGTATGTGTCTGTGAGTCTCTGAGCGTGTCTGTGGGTCTCTCTGGGTGTCTGTGGGTCTCTATGCATCTATGTGAGT
Source organism: Petromyzon marinus (assembly GCF_048934315.1). Lineage (NCBI taxonomy): Eukaryota > Metazoa > Chordata > Hyperoartia > Petromyzontiformes > Petromyzontidae > Petromyzon > Petromyzon marinus. Next base: position 13,660,062 of record NC_133667.1, on the reverse strand, counting down.
CTCTGCTCCTCTGTCAGTCTCTGTGGTCATATATAGGTCTCTGTATGTGTCTGTGGGTCTTTGTGCGCGTCTGTGACCCTCTATGGATGTATGTGGGTCTATGTGCGTGTCTGTGGGTCTTTCTGGGTGCCTGTGGTTCTCGATGCTTGCCTGTGGGTCCCTGGGCATGTATATGGATTTCTGTCCATGTCTGTGCATCTCGCTAGGTCTCTATGCGTGTCTGTGGGTCTCTGTGCACTTCTCTGGCTCCGTGCATGTCTGTGGTTCTCTCTGGGAGCCTGTGGATTTCAATACATGTCTGTGGGTCTCTGAGCTTGTCTGTGGGTCTCTCTGTGTGTTTGTGGGTCTATGTGTGTGTATGTGCGTCTCTGCTCTCCTGTGAGTCTCTGTGGTCGTTTGTGGGGTTCTGTGTGTCTGAGGGTCTTTGTGCCCATCTATGCATCTCTGTGCATGTCTGTGGGTCTTTCAAGGTATCTGTGGGTCTCTATTTATGTCTATGGGTCTCTCTGTGCCTGTGCATCTCTGTGCGTGTTTGTGCATCTCTGTTCGTATCTGTGGGTTTCTCTGAGTCTCTTTGGATCTCTATGCGTGTCTTTGGGTCTCTCCTCCTCTGTGCGTCTCTTTGATAGTCCGTCGTTCTCTGTGTGTCTGTGGTTCTCCATGCGGGTATGTGGGTTTCTGTGTATGTCTGTGCATCCCTGGGTGTGTCTTTCTGGGTGTTTGTGCTTCTCTAAGCGTGTCTGTGAGTCTATACGCTTCTGTGAGTCTCTGTGGTTGTATGTCGGTCTTTGAGCGTGTCTGTGGGTCACTCTTGTCTGTGGGTCTCTGTGCGTGTCTGTGAGTCTCTGTGCGTGTCTTGTGGGTCTTTCTGGGTGTCTGTGGGTCTCTAGGTGTATCTGTGAATTTTTAAGTGTGTATGTGCATCTTTCTACGTCTCTATGAGTTTCTCTGGGTGTTGTGCGTCTCTATCCGTGTCTGTGAGTCTATGCTCCTCTGTGCGTCTCTGTGGTCATCTCTGTGTCTCTGTGCGTGTTTGTCAGTCTATGTGCGTGCACGTGGCTCTATGCGCGTGTATTTGGGTCTCTGTGCGTGTCTGTGGGTCTCTCTACGTGTCTGTTTGTCTTCGTGCATGTCTGTAGGTTTCTGTTCGTGTCTGTGGATCTCTATGCGTGTCTGTGGGTGTCTGTGGATGTATGTGGATGTATATATCTGTGTGTGGCTCTCTGCTCCTCTGAGAGTCTCTATGATCTTCAGTGAGGTCTCTTTATGCGTCCGATGGTCTCTGCGTAACTATGGGTCTCTATGCGTGTGTATGGGTCTCTGTGTGTGTTTTTTGAGTCTCTCTGTGTGTCTGTGTGTATCTATGAGTCTATATGGGTGTTTGTGCGTTTCTGTGTGTGTCTGTGGGTATTTGGGTTCCTGTGGGTCTGCATGCGTGTCTGTGGATCCCTGTATGTGTCTGTGAGTCTCTGGGCGTGTCTGTGGGCCTCTCTGGGTGTCTCTGGGTCTCTATGCATCTATGTGAGTCTTTGCTCCTCTGTCAGTCTCTGTGGTCATATATAGGTCTCTGTATGTTTCTCTGGGTCTATGTGCGCGGATGTGGCCATCTGTGGATGTATGTGGGTCTATGTGCGTGTCTTTGGGTCTCTCTGGGTGTCTGTGGGTCTCTATGTGTGTCTGTGAATTTTTAAGTGTGTTTGTGCATCTCTCTACGTCTCTATGCGTTTCTCAGGGTGTTGTGCGTCTCTATCCGTGTCTGTGGGTCTATGCTCCTGTGTGCGTCTCTCTGGTCATCTCTGTGTCTCTGTGCGTGTTTGTCAGTCTATGTGCATGTACGTGGCTCTATGTGTGTGTAGTTGGGTCTCTGTGCGTGTCTGTGGGTCTCTGGGTGCCCGTGCGTCTCCACGCGTGTCTGTGGGTCTCTGTGCGCTTCTGTGGCTCCGTGCATGTCTGTGGATGTCTCTGGGAGCCTGTAGGTTTCAATGCATGTCTGTGGATCCCTGTATTTGTCTGTGAGTCTCTGGGCGTGTTTGTGGGTCTCTCTGGGTGTCTGTGGGCCTCTATGCATCTATGTGAGTCTCTGCTCCTCTGTCAGTCTCTGTGGTCATATATAGGTCTCTGCATGTGTCTGTGTGTCTTTCTGCGCGTCTGTGGGCCTCTGTGGATGTATGTGGGTCTATGTGCGTATCTGTGGGTCTATCTGGCTGCCTGTGGTTCTCGATGCGTGCCTGTGGGTCTCTGGGCATGTATTTGGTATCTGTGCATGTCTGTGCGTCTCGCTGGGTCTCTATGCGTGTCTGTGGGTCTCTGCTTCTCTGTGAGTCTCTGTGTTCGTCCATCGTTCTCTGTATGTCTGTGGTTCTCCATGCGGGTATGTGGGTTTCTGTGTATGTCTGTGCATCCCTGTGTGTGTCTTTCTGGGTGTTTGTGCTTCTCTAAGCGTGTCTGTGAGTCTATACGCTTCTGTGAGTCTCTGTGGTTGTCTGTCGGTCTTTGAGCGTGTCTCTGGGTCTCTACTGTCTGTGGGTCTCTGTGCGTGTCTGTGAGTCTCTGTGCGTGTCTTGTGGGTCTTTCTGGGTGTCTGTGGATCTCTATGTGGGTCTGTGGGTCTCTATGTGTTTCTCTGCGTCTCTGTACATGTCTATGAGTTTCTCTGAGTGTTGTGCGTCTCTATGTACGTCTGCGCATCTCTGTGAGTGTCTGTGCATCTCTGTTCGTATCTGTGGGTATCTCTGAGTCTCTTTGGGTCTCTGCTCCTCTGTGAGTCTAGGTGGTCTTCTGCCATTCTCTTTGTGTGTCTGTGCGTCTCTGTGTGTGTCTAAGGGTCTCTCTGAGTGACTGTGGGTCTAAGTACGTGTCTGTGAAGTTCAGATACTGGCTCTGCCACTTTTTCATACGTGCATATCCATATTTTAAAATTATGTACCCTCATGGAATTATGTACATATTCAAGCATGCATTGTATACACACACAACACATCATGTATATAATACACATTACATTTCTGAAGCACACATAAAACTATTGCAGGTGCGTGTACGTATTGCTATATAATATCTAGTGGGTGGGTTAGGTTCTACTTAAACACAGGGGACCCACGAGTCCGCAGGGGTATGCACCAGGCATTGTGTAACGTAACAACCTTCCTAGTGCCCACGTGGTCTCCCGCTCTGGGCAGTCACCCGGATGCAGTGACGCCACCACTGACGTCACTAACATGGCGCGTTAGTCTGGCGCTTAACTTTGTAAGAAGGCACGCGTTTCGAGCTACAGCGCCAAAAAAATATTCGCTCTTCCACTTGTGAGTGGGAGTTTCTCTACGAGATATTTTTCAAAGGTAAGTGATGGTAATGATGTTGAGGATGGTACAATGATGTTTGTCACGATCGTGTTGGTTCTAGTGGTGCTGATATTGGTGTGGAAACTGCTCTTTATTCGTATTGTAAGTTGTGAAGAGGTTGTATGTGGGTCTCTCTGGGTGTCTGTGAGTCTCTGTGTGCATCCGTGGGTATCTCTGGGTGTCTGTGGGTCTCTATGCATGTCTGTAGGTCTCTGCTCTCCTGTGAGTCTCTGTGGTCGTTTGTCGGGTTCTGTGTGTCTGAGGGTCTTTGTGCCCATCTATGCATCTCTGTGCATGTCTGTGGGTCTTTCAAGGTATCTGTGGGTCTCTATTTATGTCTATGGGTCTCTCTGTGCCTGTGCATCTCTGTGCGTGTTTGTGCATCTCTGTTCGTATCTGTGGGTTTCTCTGAGTCTCTTTGGATCTCTATGCGTGTCTTTGGGTCTCTCCTCCTCTGTGAGTCTCTTTGATAGTCCGTCGTTCTCTGTGTGTCTGTGGTTCTCCTTGCGGGTATGTGGGTTTCTGTGTATGTCTGTGCATCCCTGGGTGTGTCTTTCTGGGTGTTTGTGCTTCTCTAAGCGTGTCTGTGAGTCTATACGCTTCTGTGAGTCTCTGTGGTTGTCTGTCGGTCTTTGAGTGTGTCTGTGGGTCACTCCTGTCTGTTGGTCTCTGTGCGTGTCTGTGAGTCTCTGTGCGTGTCTTGTGGGTCTTTCTGGGTGTCTGTGGGTCTCTAGGTGTGTCTGTGAATTTTTAAGTGTGTATGTGCATCTTTCTACGTCTCTATGAGTTTCTCTGGGTGTTGTGCGTCTCTATCCGTGTCTGTGAGTCTATGCTCCTCTGTGCGTCTCTGTGGTCATCTCTGTGTCTCTGTGCGTGTTTGTCAGTCTATGTGCGTGCACGTGGCTCTATGCGCGTGTATTTGGGTCTCTGTGCGTGTCTGTGGGTCTCTCTACGTGTCTGTTTGTCTTCGTGCATGTCTGTAGGTTTCTGTTCGTGTCTGTGGATCTCTATGCGTGTCTGTGGGTGTCTGTGGATGTATGTGGATGTATATATCTGTGTGTGGCTCTCTGCTCCTCTGAGAGTCTCTATGATCTTCAGTGAGGTTTCTTTATGCGTCCGATGGTCTCTGCGTAACTATGGGTCTCTATGCGTGTGTATGGGTCTCTGTGTGTGTTTTTTGAGTCTCTCTGTGTGTCTGTGTGTATCTATGAGTCTATATGGGTGTTTGTGCGTTTCTGTGTGTGTCTGTGGGTATTTGGGTTCCTGTGGATCTGCATGCGTGTCTGTGGATCCCTGTATGTGTCTGTGAGTCTCTGGGCGTGTCTGTGGGTCTCTCTGGGTGTCTCTGGGTCTCTATGCATCTATGTGAGTCTTTGCTCCTCTGTCAGTCTCTGTGGTCATATATAGGTCTCTGTATGTGTCTCTGAGTCTATGTGCGCGGATGTGGCCATCTGTGGATGTATGTGGGTCTATGTGCGTGTCTTTGGGTCTCTCTGGGTGTCTGTGGGTCTCTATGTGTGTCTGTGAATTTTTAAGTGTGTTTGTGCATCTCTCTACGTCTCTATGCGTTTCTCATGGTGTTGTGCGTCTCTATCCGTGTCTGTGGGTCTATGCTCCTGTGTGCATCTCTCTGGTCATCTCTGTGTTTCTGTGCGTGTTTGTCAGTCTATGTGCATGTACGTGGCTCTATGTGTGTGTAGTTGGGTCTCTGTGCGTGTCTGTGGGTCTCTGGGTGCCCGTGCGTCTCCACGCGTGTCTGTGGGTCTCTGTGCGCTTCTGTGGCTCCGTGCATGTCTGTGGATGTCTCTGGGAGCCTGTAGGTTTCAATGCATGTCTGTGGATCCCTGTATTTGTCTGTGAGTCTCTGGGCGTGTTTGTGGGTCTCTCTGGGTGTCTGTGGGCCTCTATGCATCTATGTGAGTCTCTGCTCCTCTGTCAGTCTCTGTGGTCATATATAGGTCTCTGCATGTGTCTGTGTGTCTTTCTGCGCGTCTGTGGGCCTCTGTGGATGTATGTGGGTCTATGTGCGTATCTGTGGGTCTATCTGGCTGCCTGTGGTTCTCGATGCGTGCCTGTGGGTCTCTGGGCATGTATTTGGTATCTGTGCATGTCTGTGCGTCTCGCTGGGTCTCTATGCGTGTCTGTGGGTCTCTGCTTCTCTGTGAGTCTCTGTGTTCGTCCATCGTTCTCTGTATGTCTGTGGTTCTCCATGCGGGTATGTGGGTTTCTGTGTATGTCTGTGCATCCCTGTGTGTGTCTTTCTGGGTGTTTGTGCTTCTCTAAGCGTGTCTGTGAGTCTATACGCTTCTGTGAGTCTCTGTGGTTGTCTGTCGGTCTTTGAGCGTGTCTCTGGGTCTCTACTGTCTGTGGGTCTCTGTGCGTGTCTGTGAGTCTCTGTGCGTGTCTTGTGGGTCTTTCTGGGTGTCTGTGGATCTCTATGTGGGTCTGTGGGTCTCTATGTGTTTCTCTGCGTCTCTGTACGTGTCTATGAGTTTCTCTGAGTGTTGTGCGTCTCTATGTACGTCTGCGCATCTCTGTGAGTGTCTGTGCATCTCTGTTCGTATCTGTGGGTATCTCTGAGTCTCTTTGGGTCTCTGCTCTTCTGTGAGTCTAGGTGGTCTTCTGCCATTCTCTTTGTGTGTCTGTGCGTCTCTGTGTGTGTCTAAGGGTCTCTCTGAGTGACTGTGGGTCTAAGTACGTGTCTGTGAAGTTCAGATACTGGCTCTGCCACTTTTTCATACGTGCATATCCATATTTTAAAATTATGTACCCTCATGGAATTATGTACATATTCAAGCATGCATTGTATACACACACAACACATCATGTATATAATACACATTACATTTCTGAAGCACACATAAAACTATTGCAGGTGCGTGTACGTATTGCTATATAATATCTAGTGGGTGGGTTAGGTTCTACTTAAACACAGGGGACCCACGAGTCCGCAGGGGTATGCACCAGGCATTGTGTAACGTAACAACCTTCCTAGTGCCCACGTGGTCTCCCGCTCTGGGCAGTCACCCGGATGCAGTGACGTCACCACTGACGTCACTAACCTGGCGCGTTAGTCTGGCGCTTAACTTTGTAAGAAGGCACGCGTTTCGAGCTACAGCGCCAAAAAAATATTCGCTCTTCCACTTGTGAGTGGGAGTTTCTCTACGAGATATTTTTCAAAGGTAAGTGATGGTAATGATGTTGAGGATGGCACAATGATGTTTGTCACGATCGTGTTGGTTCTAGTGGTGCTGATATTGGTGTGGAAACTGCTCTTTATTCGTATTGTAAGTTGTGAAGAGGTCGTATGTGGGTCTCTCTGGGTGTCTGTGAGTCTCTGTGTGCATCCGTGGGTATCTCTGAGTGTCTGTGGGTCTCTATGCATGTCTGTAGGTCTCTGCTCTCCTGTGAGTCTCTGTGGTCGTTTGTCGGGTTCTGTGTGTCTGAGGGTCTTTGTGCCCATCTATGCATCTCTGTGCATGTCTGTGGGTCTTTCAAGGTATCTGTGGGTCTCTATTTATGTCTGTGGGTCTCTCTGTGCCTGTGCATCTCTGTGCGTGTCTGTGCATCTCTGTTCCTATCTGTGGGTTTCTCTGAGTCTCTTTGGATTTCTATGCGTTTCTTTGGGTCTATCCTCCTCTGTGAGTCTCTTTGATAGTCCGTCGTTCTCTGTGTGTCTGTGGTTCTCCAGGCGGGTATGTGGGTTTCTGTGTATGTCTGTGCATCCCTGGGTGTGTCTTTCTGGGTGTTTGTGCTTCTCTAAGCGTGTCTGTGAGTCTATACGCTTCTGTGAGTCTCTGTGGTTGTCTGTCGGTCTTTGAGCGTGTCCGTGGGTCACTCCTGTCTGTGGCTCTCTGTGCGTGTCTGTGAGTCTCTGTGCGTGTCTTGTGGGTCTTTCTGGGTGTCTGTGGGTCTCTAGGTGTGTCTGTGAATTTTTAAGTGTGTTTGTGCATCTCTCTACGTCTCTATGAGTTTCTCTGGGTGTTGTGCGTCTCTATCCGTGTCTGTGGGTCTATGCTCCTCTGTGCGTCTCTCTGGTCATCTCTGTGTCTCTGTGCGTGTTTGTCAGTCTATGTGCGTGTACGTGGCTCTATGTGTGTGTAGTTGGGTCTCTGTGCGTGTCTATATGTCTCTGGGTGCCCGTGCGTCTCCACGCGTGTCTGTGGGTCTCTGTGCGCTTCTGTGGCTCCGTGCATGTCTGTGGATGTCTCTGGGAGCCTGTAGGTTTCAATGCATGTCTGTGGATCCCTGTATGTGTCTGTGAGTCTCTGGGCGTGTTTGTGGGTCTATCTGTGTGTCTGTGGGCCTCTATGCATCTATGTGAGTCTCTGCTCCTCTGTCAGTCTCTGTGGTCATATATAGGTCTCTGTATGTGTCTGTGTGTCTTTCTGCGAGTCTGTGGGCCTCTGTGGATATATGTGGGTCTATATGCGTGTCTGTGGGTCTATCTGGCTGCCTGTGGTTCTCGATGCGTGCCTGTGGGTCTCTGGGCATGTATTTGGTATCTGTGCATGTCTGTGCGTCTCGCTGGGTCTCTATGCGTGTCTGTGGGTCTCTGCTTCTCTGTGAGTCTCTGTGTTCGTCCATCGTTCTCTGTATGTCTGTGGTTCTCCATGCGGGTATGTGGGTTTCTGTGTATGTCTGTGCATCCCTGTGTGTGTCTTTCTGTGTGTTTGTGCTTCTCTAAGCGTGTCTGTGAGTCTATACGCTTGTGTGAGTCTCTGTCGTTGTCTGTCGGTCTTTGAGCGTGTCTCTGGGTCTCTACTGTCTGTGGGTCTCTGTGTGTGTCTGTGAGTCTCTGTGCGTGTCTTGTGGGTCTTTCTGGGTGTCTGTGGATCTCTATGTGGGTCTGTGGGTCTCTATGTGTTTCTCTGCGTCTCTGTACGTGTCTATGAGTTTCTCTGAGTGTTGTGCGTCTCTATGTACGTCTGCGCATCTCTGTGAGTGTCTGTGCATCTCTGTTCGTATCTGTGGGTATCTCTGAGTCTCTTTGGGTCTCTGCTCCTCTGTGAGTCTCTGTGGTCTTCTGCCATTCTCTTTGTGTGTCTGTGCGTCTCTGTGTGTGTCTAAGGGTCTCTCTGAGTGACTGTGGGTCTAAGTACGTGTCTGTGAAGTTCAGATACTGGCTCTGCCACTTTTTCATACGTGCATATCCATATTTTAAAATTATGTACCCTCATGGAATTATGTACATATTCAAGCACGCATTGTATACACACACAACACATCATGTATATAATACACATTACATTTCTGAAGCACACATAAAACTATTGCAGGTGCGTGTACGTATTGCTATATAATATCTAGTGGGTGGGTTAGGTTCTACTTAAACACAGGGGACCCACGAGTCCGCAGGGGTATGCACCAGGCATTGTGTAACGTAACAACCTTCCTAGTGCCCACGTGGTCTCCTGCTCTGGGAAGTCACCCGGATGCAGTGACGTCACCACTGACGTCACTAACCTGGCGCGTTAGTCTGGCGCTTAACTTTGTAAGAAGGCACGCATTTCGAGCTACAGCGCCAAAAAAATATTCGCTCTTCCCCTTGTGAGTGGGAGTTTCTCTACGAGATATTTTTCAAAGGTAATGATGTTGAGGATGGTACAAGGATGTTTGTCACGATCGTGTTGATTCTAGTGGTGAAGGTGCTGATATTGGTGTGGAAACTGCTCTTTATTCGTATTGTAAGTGGTGAAGAGGTCGTTTGTGGGTCTCTCTGCGTTTGTGTGGGTCTCTCTGGGTGTCTGTGAGTCTCTGTGTGTATCCGTGGGTATCTCTGGGTGTCTGTGGGTCTCTATGCATGTCTGTAGGTCTCTGCTCTTCTGTGAGTCTCTGTGGTCATCTGTGGGTATTTGTTTGTGTATGTGGGTCTCTGTACGTGTCTGTTTGTCTCTGTGCATATCTGTAGTTGTCTGTTCGTGTCTGTGGACCTCTATGCGTGTCTGTGGGTCTCTGTGGATGTATGTGGATGTATATATCTTTGAGTGGCTATATGCTCCTCTGAGAGTCTTTATGATCTTCAGTGAGGTCTCTTTATGCGTCCGTGGGTTTCTGCGTGACTATAGGTCTCTATGCGTGTGTATGGGTCTCTGTGTGTGTTTTGAGTCTCTCTGTGTATATTTATGAGTCTATATGGGTGTTTGTGGGTCTCTGTGTGTGTCTGTGGGTATTTGGGTTCCTGTGGGTCTGCATGCGTGTCTGTGGATCCCTGTATGTGTCTGTGAGACTCTGTGCTTGTCTGTGGGTCTCTCTGGGTGTCTGTGGGTCTCTATGCATCTATGTGGGTCTCTGCTCCTCTGTCAGTCTCTGTGGTCATATATAGGTCTATGTGCGTGTCTGTGGGTCTTTCTGGGTGCCTGTGGTTCTCGATGCTTGCCTGTGGGTCCCTAGGCATGTATATGGTTTTCTGTCCATGTCTGTGCATCTCGCTAGGTCTCTATGCGTGTCTGTGGGTCTCTGTGCACTTCTGTGGCTCCGTGCATGTCTGTCGTTCTCTCTGGGAGCCTGTGGATTTCAATACATGTCTGTGGGTCTCTGAGCTTGTCTGTGGGTCTCTGTGTGTGTTTGTGGGTCGATGTGTGTGTATGTGCGTCTCTGCTCTCCTGTGAGTCTCTGTGGTCGTTTGTCGGGTTCTGTGTGTCTGAGGGTCTTTGTGCCCATCTATGGATCTCTGTGCATGTCTGTGGGTCTTTCAAGGTATCTGTGGGTCTCTATTTATGTCTATGGGTCTCTCTGTGCCTGTGCATCTCTGTGCGTGTCTTTCTGGGTGTTTGTGCTTCTCTAAGCGTGTCTGTGAGTCTATACGCTTCTGTGAGTCTCTGTGGTTGTCTGTCGGTCTTTGAGCGTGTCTGTGGGTCACTCCTCTCAGTGGGTCTCTGTGCGTGTCTGTGAGTCTCTGTGCGTGTCTTGTGGATCTTTCTGGGTGTCTGTGGGTCTCTAGGTGTGTCTGTGAATTTTAAGTGTGTATGTGCATCTTTCTACGTCTTTATGAGTTTCTCTGGGTGTTGTGCGTCTCTATCCGTGTCTGTGGGTCTATGCTCCTCTGTGCGTCTCTGTGGTCATCTCTGTGTCTCTGTGCGTGTTTGTCAGTCTATGTGCGTGCACGTGGCTCTATGCGCGTGTATTTTGGTCTCTGTGCGTGTCTGTGGGTCTCTCTACGTGTCTGTTTGTCTTTGTGCATGTCTGTAGGTGTCTGTTCGTGTCTGTGGATCTCTATGCGTGTCTGTGGGTCTCTGTGGATTATGTGGATGTATATATGTGTGTGTGGCTCTCTGCTCCTCTGAGAGTCTCTATGATCTTCAGTGAGGTCTCTTTATGCGTCCGATGGTCTCTGCGTAAATATGGGTCTCTATGCGTGTGTATGGGTCTCTGCGTGTGTTTTTTGAGTCTCTCTGTGTCTGTGTATCTATGAGTCTATATGGGTGTTTGTGGGTCTCTGTGTGTGTCTGTGGGTATTTGGGTTCCTGTGGTTCTGCATGCGTGTCTGTGGATCCCTGTATGTGTCTGTGAGTCTCTGAGCGTGTCTGTGGGTCTCTCTGGGTGTCTGTGGGTCTCTATGCATCTATGTGAGTCTCTGCTCCTCTGTCAGTCTCTGTGGTCATATATAGGTCTCTGTATGTGTCTGTGGGTCTTTGTGCGCGTCTGTGACCCTCTGTGGATGTATGTGGGTCTACGTGCGTGTCTGTGGGTCTTTCTGGGTGCCTGTGGTTCTCGATGCTTGCCTGTGGGTCCCTGGGCATGTATATGGATTTCTATCCATGTCTGTGCATCTCGCTAGGTCTCTATGCGTGTCTGTGGGTCTCTGTGCGCTTCTGTGGCTCCGTGCATGTCTGTGGATGTCTCTGAGAGCCTGTGGATTTCAATACATGTCTGTGGGTCTCTGAGCTTGTCTGTGGGTCTCTGTGTGTGTTTGTGGGTCTATGTGTGTGTATGTGCGTCTCTGCTCTCCTGTGAGTCTCTGTGGTCGTTTGTCGGGTTCTGTGTGTCTGAGGGTCTTTGTGCCCATCTACGGATCTCTGTCCATGTCTGTGGGTCTTTCAAGGTATCTGTGGGTCTCTATTTATGTCTATGGATCTCTCTGTGCCTGTGCATCTCTGTGCGTGTCTGTGCATCTCTGTTCGTATCTGTGGGTCTCTCTGAGTCTCTTTGGATCTCTATGCGTTTCTTTGGGTCTCTCCTCCTCTGTGAGTCTCTTCGATAGTCCGTCGTTCTCTGTGTGTCTGTGGTTCTCCATGCGGGTATGTGGGTTTCTGTGTATGTCTGTGCATCCCTGCGTGTGTCTTTCTGGGTGTTTGTGCTTCTCTAAGCATGTCTGTGAGTTTATACGCTTCTGTGATTCTCTGTGGTTGTCTGTCGGTCTTTGAGCGTGTCCGTGGGTCACTCCTGTCTGTGGGTCTCTGTGCGTGTCTGTGAGTCTCTGTGCGTGTCTTGTGGGTCTTTCTGGGTGTCTGTGGGTCTCTAGGTGTGTCTGTGAATTTTTAAGTGTGTATGTGCATCTCTCTACGTCTCTATGCGTTTCTCTGTGTGTTGTGTGTCTCTATCCGTGTCTGTGGGTCTATGCTCCTCTGTGCGTCTCTGTGGTCATCTCTGTGTCTCTGTGCGTGTTTGTCAGTCTATGTGCGTGCACGTGGCTCTATGCGCGTGTATTTGGGTCTCTATGCGTGTCTGTGGGTCTCTTTACGTGTCTGTTTGTCTTTGTGCATGTCTGTAGGTGTCTGTTCGTGTCTGTGGATCTCTATGCGTGTCTGTGGGTCTCTGTGGATGTATATGGATGCATATATCTGTGTGTGGCTCTCACCTCCTCTGAGAGTCTCTGTGATCTTCAGTGAGGTCTCTTTATGCGTCCGATAGTCTCTGCGTAACTATGGGTCTCTATTCGTGTGTATGGGTCTCTGTGTGTGTTTTTTGAGTCTCACTGTGTGTCTGTGTGTATCTATGAGTCTCTATGGGTGTTTGTGCGTTTCTGTGTGTGTCTGTGGGTATTTGGGTTCCTGTGGGTCTGCATGCGTGTCTGTGGATCCCTGTATGTGTCTGTGAGTCTCTGGGCGTGTCTGTGGGTCTCTCTGGGTGTCTGTGGGTCTCTATGCATCTATGTGAGTCTCTGCTCCTCTGTCAGTCTCTGTGGTCATATATAGGTCTCTGTATGTGTCTGTGGGTCTTTGTGCGCGGATGTGGCCATCTGTGGATGTATGTGGGTCTATGTGCGTGTCTTTGGGTTTCTCTGGGTGTCTGTGGTTCTCTATGTGTGTCTGTGAATTTTTAAGTGTGTTTGTGCATCTCTCTACGTCTCTATGAGTTTCTCAGGGTGTTGTGCGTCTCTATCCGTGTCTGTGGGTCTATGCTCCTCTGTGCGTCTCTGTGGTCATCTCTGTGTCTCTATGCGTGTTTGTCAGTCTATGTGATTGCACGTGGCTCTATGTGCATGTAGTTGGGTCCCTGTGTGTGTCTGTGGGTCTCTGGGTGCCCGTGAGTCTCCACGCGTGTCTGTGGGTGTCTGTTCGTGTCTGTGGATCTCTATGCGTGTCTGTGGGTCTCTGTGGATGTATGTGAATGTATATATATCGGTGTGTGGCTCTCTGCTCCTCTGAGAGTCTCTATGATCTTCAGTGAGGTCTCTTTATGCGTCCGATAGTCTCTGCGTAACTATGGGTCTCTATGCATGTGTATGGGTCTCTGTGTGTGTTTTTTGAGTCTCTCTGTGTGTCTGTGTGTATCTATAAGTCTATATGGGTGTTTGTGCGTTTCTGTGTGTGTCTGTGGGTATTTGGGTTCCTGTGGGTCTGCATGCGTGTCTGTGGATCCTTGTATGTGTCTGTGAGTCTCTGGGCGTGTCTGTGGGTCTCTCCGGGTGTCTGTGGGCCTCTATGCCTCTATGTGAGTCTCTGCTCCTCTGTCAGTCTCTGTGGTCATATATAGGTCTCTGTATGTGTCTGTGGGTCTTTGTGCGCGGATGTGGCCATCTGTGTATGTATGTGGGTCTATGTGCGTGTCTTTGGGTCTCTCTGGGTGTCTGTGGGTCTCTAGGTGTGTCTGTGAATTTTTAAGTGTGTATGTGCATCTCTCTACGTCTCTATGAGTTTCTCAGGGTGTTGTGCGTCTCTATCCGTGTCTGTGGGTCTATGCTCCTCTGTGCGTCTCTGTGGTCATCTCTGTGTCTCTGTGCGTGTTTGTCAGTCTATGTGCGTGCACGTGGCTCTATGTGCATGTAGTTGGGTCTCTGTGCGTGTCTGTGGGTCTCTGGGTGCCCGTGAGTCTCCACGCGTGTCTGTGGGTCTCTGTGCACTTCTGTGGCTCCGTGCATGTCTGTGGTTCTCTCTGGGAGCCTGTGGATTTCAATACATGTCTGTGGGTCTCTGAGCTTGTCTGTGGGTCTCTGTGTGTGTTTGTGGGTCTACGTGTGTGTACGTGCGTCTCTGCTCTCTTGTGAGTCTCTGTGGTTGTTTGTCGGGTTCTGTGTGTCTGAGGGTCTTTGTGCCCATCTATACATCTCTGTGCATGTCTGTGGGTCTTTCAAGGTATCTGTGGGTCTCTATTTATGTCTATGGGTCTCTCTGTGCCTGTGCATCTCTGTGCGTGTCTGTGCATCTCTGTTCGTATCTGTGGGTTTCTCTGAGTCTCTTTGGATCTCTATGCGTGTCTTTGGGTCTCTCCTCCTCTGTGAGTCTCTTTGATAGTCCGTCGTTCTCTGTGTGTCTGTGGTTCTCCATGCGGGTATGTGGGTTTCTATGTATGTCTGTGCATCCCTGGGTGTGTCTTTCTGGGTGTTTGTGCTTCTCTAAGCGTGTCTGTGAGTCTATACGCTTCTGTGAGTCTCTGTGGTTGTCTGTCGGTCTTTGAGCGTGTCCGTGGGTCACTCCTGTCTGTGGGTCTCTGTGCGTGTCTGTGAGTCTCTGTGCGTGTCTTATGGGTCTTTCTGGGTGTCTGTGGGTCTCTAGGTGTGTCTGTGAATTTTTAAGTGTGTATGTGCATCTCTCTACGTCTCTATGAGTTTCTCTGGGTGTTGTGCGTCTCTATCCGTGTCTGTGGGTCTATTGCTCCTCGGTGCGTCTCTGTGGTCATCTCTGTGTCTCTGTGCGTGTTTGTCAGTCTATGTGCGTGCACGTGGCTCTATGCGCGTGTATTTGGGTCTCTGTGCGTGTCTGTGGGTATCTCTACGTGTCTGTTTGTCTTTGTGCATGTCTGTAGGTGTCTGTCCGTGTCTGTGGATCTCTATGCGTGTCTGTGGGTCTCTGTGGATGTATGTGGATGCATATATCTGTGTGTGGCTCTCACCTCCTCTGAGAGTCTCTATGATCTTCAGTGAGGTCTCTTTATGCGTCCGATGGTCTCTGCATAACTATGGGTCTCTATGCGTGTGTATGGGTCTCTGTGTGTGTTTTTTGAGTCTCACTGTGTGTCTGTGTGTATCTATGAGTCTATATGGGTGTTTGTGCGTTTCTGTGTTTGTCTGTGGGTATTTGGGTTCCTGTGGGTCTGCATGCGTGTATGTGCATCCCTGTATGTGTCTGTGAGTCTCTGGGCGTGTCTGTGGGTCTCTCTGGGTGTCTGTGGGTCTCCATGCATCTATGTGAGTCTCTGCTCCTCTGTCAGTCTCTGTGGTCATATATAGGTCTCTGTATGTGTCTGTGGGTCTTTGTGCGCGGATGTGGCCATCTTTGGATGTATGTGGGTCTATGTGCGTGTCTTTGGGTCTCTCTGGGTGTCTGTGGGTCTCTATGTGTGTCTGTGAATTTTTAAGTGTGTTTGTGCATCTCTCTATGTCTCTATGAGTTTCTCAGGGTGTTGTGCGTCTCTATCCGTGTCTGTGGGTCTATGCTCCTCTGTGCGCCTCTGTGGTCATCTCTGTGTCTCTATGCATGTTTGTCAGTCTATGTGCTTGCACGTGGCTCTATGTGCATGTAGTTGGGTCTCTGTGCGTGTCTGTGGGTCTCTGGGTGCCCGTGAGTCTCCACGCGTGTCTGTGGGTCTCTGTGCGCTTCTGTGGCTCCGTGCATGTCTGTGGTTCTCTCTGGGAGCCTGTGGATTTCAATACATGTCTGTGGGTCTCTGAGCTTGTCTGTGGGTCTCTGTGTGTGTTTGTGGGTCTCTCTGGTTGTCTGTGGGTCTCTATGCATCTCTGTGGGGCTCTACTTCTCTGTCAGTCTCTGTGGTCATATATAAGTCTCTGTATGTGTCTGTGTGTTTTTCTGCGCGTATGTGGGCCTCTGTGGATGTATGTGGGTCTATGTGCGTGTCTGTGGGTCTATCTGGGTGCCTGTGGTTCTCGATGCGTGCCTGTGGGTCTCTGGGCATGTATTTGGTATCTGTGCATGTCTGTGCGTCTCGCTGGGTCTCTATGCGTGTCTGTGGGTCTCTGCTTCTCTGTGAGTCTCTGTGGTCGTTTGTCGGGTTCTGTGTGACTGAGGGTCTTTGTGCCCATCTGTGGATCTCTGTGCATGTCTCTGGGTCTTTCAAGGTATCTGTGGATCTCTATTTATGTATATGGGTCTCTCTGTGCCTCTGCATCTCTGTGCGTGTCTTTCTGGGTGTTTGTGCTTCTCTAAGCGTGTCTGTGAGTCTATACGCTTCTGTGAGTCTCTGTGGTTGTCTGTCGGTCTTTGAGCGTGTCCGTGGGTCACTCCTGTCTGTGGGTCTCTGTGCGTGTCTGTGAGTCTCTGTGCGTGTCTTGTTATTCTTTTTGGGTGTCTGTGGGTCTCTAGGTGTGTCTGTAAAATTTTAAGTGTGTATGTGCATCTCTCTACGTCTCTATGAGTTTCTCTGGGTGTTGTGCGTCTCTATCCGTGTCTGTGGGTCTATTGCTCCTCGGTGCGTCTCTGTGGTCATCTCTGTGTCTCTGTGCGTGTTTGTCAGTCTATGTGCGTGCACGTGGCTCTATGCGCGTGTATTTGGGTCTCTGTGCGTGTCTGTGGGTATCTCTACGTGTCTGTTTGTCTTTGTGCATGTCTGTAGGTGTCTGTCCGTGTCTGTGGATCTCTATGCGTGTCTGTGGGTCTCTGTGGATGTATGTGGATGCATATATCTGTGTGTGGCTCTCACCTCCTCTGAGAGTCTCTATGATCTTCAGTGAGGTCTCTTTATGCGTCCGATGGTCTCTGCATAACTATGGGTCTCTATGCGTGTGTATGGGTCTCTGTGTGTGTTTTTTGAGTCTCACTGTGTGTCTGTGTGTATCTATGAGTCTATATGGGTGTTTGTGCGTTTCTGTGTTTGTCTGTGGGTATTTGGGTTCCTGTGAGTCTGCATGCGTGTATGTGCATCCCTGTATGTGTCTGTGAGTCTCTGGGCGTGTCTGTGGGTCTCTCTGGGTGTCTGTGGGTCTCCATGCATCTATGTGAGTCTCTGCTCCTCTGTCAGTCTCTGTGGTCATATATAGGTCTCTGTATGTGTCTGTGGGTCTTTGTGCGCGGATGTGGCCATCTTTGGATGTATGTGGGTCTATGTGCGTGTCTTTGGGTCTCTCTGGGTGTCTGTGGGTCTCTATGTGTGTCTGTGAATTTTTAAGTGTGTTTGTGCATCTCTCTATGTCTCTATGAGTTTCTCAGGGTGTTGTGCGTCTCTATCCGTGTCTGTGGGTCTATGCTCCTCTGTGCGCCTCTGTGGTCATCTCTGTGTCTCTATGCATGTTTGTCAGTCTATGTGCTTGCACGTGGCTCTATGTGCATGTAGTTGGGTCTCTGTGCGTGTCTGTGGGTCTCTGGGTGCCCGTGAGTCTCCACGCGTGTCTGTGGGTCTCTGTGCGCTTCTGTGGCTCCGTGCATGTCTGTGGTTCTCTCTGGGAGCCTGTGGATTTCAATACATGTCTGTGGGTCTCTGAGCTTGTCTGTGGGTCTCTGTGTGTGTTTGTGGGTCTCTCTGGTTGTCTGTGGGTCTCTATGCATCTCTGTGGGGCTCTACTTCTCTGTCAGTCTCTGTGGTCATATATAAGTCTCTGTATGTGTCTGTGTGTTTTTCTGCGCGTATGTGGGCCTCTGTGGATGTATGTGGGTCTATGTGCGTGTCTGTGGGTCTATCTGGGTGCCTGTGGTTCTCGATGCGTGCCTGTGGGTCTCTGGGCATGTATTTGGTATCTGTGCATGTCTGTGCGTCTCGCTGGGTCTCTATGCGTGTCTGTGGGTCTCTGCTTCTCTGTGAGTCTCTGTGGTCGTTTGTCGGGTTCTGTGTGACTGAGGGTCTTTGTGCCCATCTGTGGATCTCTGTGCATGTCTCTGGGTCTTTCAAGGTATCTGTGGATCTCTATTTATGTATATGGGTCTCTCTGTGCCTCTGCATCTCTGTGCGTGTCTTTCTGGGTGTTTGTGCTTCTCTAAGCGTGTCTGTGAGTCTATACGCTTCTGTGAGTCTCTGTGGTTGTCTGTCGGTCTTTGAGCGTGTCCGTGGGTCACTCCTGTCTGTGGGTCTCTGTGCGTGTCTGTGAGTCGCTGTGCGTGTCTTGTTATTCTTTTTGGGTGTCTGTGGGTCTCTAGGTGTGTCTGTAAAATTTTAAGTGTGTATGTGCATCTCTCTACGTCTCTATGAGTTTCTCTGGGTGTTGTGCGTCTCTATCCGTGTCTGTGGGTCTATTGCTCCTCGGTGCGTCTCTGTGGTCATCTCTGTGTCTCTGTGCGTGTTTGTCAGTCTATGTGCGTGCACGTGGCTCTATGCGCGTGTATTTGGGTCTCTGTGCGTGTCTGTGGGTCTCTTTACGTGTCTGTTTGTCTTTGTGCATGTCTGTAGGTGTCTGTTCGTGTCTGTGGATCTCTATGCGTGTCTGTGGGTCTCTGTGGATGTATATATCTGTGTGTGGCTCTCTGCTCCTCTGAGAGTCTCTATGACCTTCAGTGAGGTCTCTTTTTGCGTCCGAAGGTCTCTGCGTAACTATGGGTCTCTATGCGTGTGTATGGGTCTCTGTGTGTGTTTTTGAGTCTCTCTGTGTGTATCTATGAGTCTATATGGGTGTTTGTGCGTTTCTGTGTGTGTCTGTGGGTATTTGGGTTCCTGTGGGTCTGCATGCGTGTCTGTGGATACCTGTATGTGTCTGTGAGTCTCTAGGCGTGTCTGTGGGTCTCTCTGGGTGTCTGTGGGTCTCTATGCATCTATGTGAGTCTCTGCTCCTCTGTCAGTCTCTGTGGTCATATATATGTCTCTGTATGTGGCTGTGGGTCTTTGTGCGCGGATGTGGCCATCTGTGGATGTATGTGGGTCTATGTGCGTGTCTTTGGGTCTCTCTGGGTGTCTGTGGGTCTCTAGGTGTGTCTGTGAATTTTTAAGTGTGTTTGTGCATCTCTCTACGTCTCTATGAGTTTCTCAGGGTGTTGTGCGTCTCTATCCGTGTCTGTGGGTCTATGCTCCTCTGTGCGTCTCTGTGGTCATCTCTGCGTGTTTGTCAGTCTATGTGCGTGTACGTGGCTCTATGTGAGTGTAGTTGGGTCCCTGTGCGTGTCTGTGGGTCTCTGGGTGCCCGTGCGTCTCCACGCGTGTCTGTGGGTCTCTGTGCGCTTCTGTGGCTCCGTGCATGTCTGTGGATGTCTCTGGGAGCCTGTAGGTTTCAATGCATGTCTGTGGGTCCCTGTAAGTGTCTGTGAGTCTCTGTGCGTGTTTGTGGGTCTCTCTGGTTGTCTGTGGGTCTCTATGCATCTCTGTGGGTCTCTACTTCTCTGTCAGTCTCTGTGGTCATATATAAGTCTCTGTATGTGTCTGTGTGTCTTTCTGCGCGTATGTGGGCCTCCGTGGATGTATGTGGGTCTATGTGCGTGTCTGTGGGTCTATCTGGGTGCCTGTGGTTCTCGATGCGTGCCTGTGGGTCTCTGGGCATGTATTTGGTATCTGTGCATGTCTGTGCGTCTCGCTGGGTCTCTATGCGTGTCTGTGGGTCTCTGCTTCTCTGTGAGTCTCTGTGGTCGTTTATCGGGTTCTGTGTGACTGAGGATCTTTGTGCCCATCTGTGGATCTCTGTGCATGTCTGTGGGTCTTTCAAGGTATCTGTGGGTCTCTATTTATGTCTATGGGTCTCTCTGTGCCTCTGCATCTCTGTGCGTGTATTTCTGGGTGTTTGTGCTTCTCTAAGCGTGTCTGTGAGTCTATACGCTTCTGTGAGTCTCTGTGGTTGTCTGTCGGTCTTTGAGCGTGTCCGTGGGTCACTCCTGTCTGTGGGTCTCTGTGCGTGTCTGTGAGTCTCTGTGCGTGTCTTGTTATTCTTTTTGGGTGTCTGTGGGTCTCTAGGTGTGTCTGTAAAATTTTAAGTGTGTATGTGCATCTCTCTACGTCTCTATGAGTTTCTCTGGGTGTTGTGCGTCTCTATCCGTGTCTGTGGGTCTATTGCTCCTCGGTGCGTCTCTGTGGTCATCTCTGTGTCTCTGTGCGTGTTTGTCAGTCTATGTGCGTGCACGTGGCTCTATGCGCGTGTATTTGGGTCTCTGTGCGTGTCTGTGGGTCTCTTTACGTGTCTGTTTGTCTTTGTGCATGTCTGTAGGTGTCTGTTCGTGTCTGTGGATCTCTATGCGTGTCTGTGGGTCTCTGTGGATGTATATATCTGTGTGTGGCTCTCTGCTCCTCTGAGAGTCTCTATGACCTTCAGTGAGGTCTCTTTATGCGTCCGAAGGTCTCTGCGTAACTATGGGTCTCTATGCGTGTGTATGGGTCTCTGTGTGTGTTTTTGAGTCTCTCTGTGTGTCTGTGTGTATCTATGAGTCAAAATGGGTGTTTGTGCGTTTTTGTGTGTGTCTGTGGGTATTTGGGTTCCTGTGGGTCTGCATGCGTGTCTGTGGATACCTGTATGTGTCTGTGAGTCTCTGGGCGTGTCTGTGGGTCTCTCTGGGTGTCTGTGGGTCTCTATGCATCTATGTGAGTCTCTGCTCCTCTGTCAGTCTCTGTGGTCATATATATGTCTCTGTATGTGTCTGTGGGTCTTTGTGCGCGGATGTGGCCATCTGTGGATGTATGTGGGTCTATGTGCGTGTCTTTGGGTCTCTCTGGGTGTCTGTGGGTCTCTAGGTGTGTCTGTGAATTTTTAAGTGTGTTTGTGCATCTCTCTACGTCTCTATGAGTTTCTCAGGGTGTTGTGCGTCTCTATCCGTGTCTGTGGGTCTATGCTCCTCTGTGCGTCTCTGTGGTCATCTCTGTGTCTCTGTGCGTGTTTGTCAGTCTATGTGCGTGTACGTGGCTCTATGTGTGTGTAGTTGGGTCCCTGTGCGTGTCTGTGGGTCTCTGGGTGCCCGTGCATCTCCACGCGTTGTCTGTGGGTCTCTGTGCGCTTCTGTGGCTCCGTGCATGTCTGTGGATGTCTCTGGGAGCCTGTAGGTTTCAATGCATGTCTGTGGGTCCCTGTAAGTGTCTGTGAGTCTCTGTGCGTGTTTGTGGGTCTCTCTGGTTGTCTGTGGGTATCTATGCATCTCTGTGGGTCTCTACTTCTCTGTCAGTCTCTGTGGTCATATATAAGTCTCTGTATGTGTCTGTGTGTCTTTCTGCGCGTATGTGGGCCTCTGTGGATGTATGTGGGTCTATGTGCGTGTCGGTCGGTCTATCTGGGTGCCTGTGGTTCTCGATGCGTGCCTGTGGGTCTCTGGGCATGTATTTGGTATCTGTGCATGTCTGTGCGTCTCGCTGGGTCTCTATGCGTGTCTGTGGGTCTCTGCTTCTCTGTGAGTCTCTGTGTTCGTCCATCGTTCTCTGTATGTCTGTGGTTCTCCATGCGGGTATGTGGGTTTCTGTGTATGTCTGTGCATCCCTGTGTGTGTCTTTCTGGGTGTTTGTGCTTCTCTAAGCGTGTCTGTGAGTCTATACACTTCTGTGAGTCTCTGTGGTTGTCTGTCGGTCTTTGAGCGTGTCTCTGGGTCTCTACTGTCTGTGGGTCTCTGTGCGTGTCTGTGAGTCTCTGTGCGTGTCTTGTGGGTCTTTCTGGGTGTCTGTGGATCTCTATGTGGGTCTGTGGGTCTCTATGTGTTTCTCTGCATCTCTGTACGTGTCTATGAGTTTCTCTGAGTGTTGTGCGTCTCTATGTACGTCTGCGCATCTCTGTGAGTGTCTGTGCATCTCTGTTCGTATCTGTGGGTATCTCTGAGTCTCTTTGGGTCTCTGCTCCTCTGTGAGTCTAGGTGGTCTTCTGCCATTCTCTTTGTGTGTCTGTGCGTCTCTGTGTGTGTCTAAGGGTCTCTCTGAGTGACTGTGGGTCTAAGTACGTGTCTGTGAAGTTCAGATACTGGCTCTGCCACTTTTTCATACGTGCATATCCATATTTTAAAATAATGTACCCTCATGGAATTATGTACATATTCAAGCATGCATTGTATACACACACAACACATCATGTATATAATACACATTACATTTCTGAA
Organism: Petromyzon marinus; assembly: GCF_048934315.1. NCBI lineage: Eukaryota > Metazoa > Chordata > Hyperoartia > Petromyzontiformes > Petromyzontidae > Petromyzon > Petromyzon marinus. The sequence continues at coordinate 13,638,410 of NC_133667.1, read as the reverse complement.
GCACACATAAAACTATTGCAGGTGCGTGTACGTATTGCTATATAATATCTAGTGGGTGGGTTAGGTTCTACTTAAACACAGGGGACCCACGAGTCCGCAGGGGTATGCACCAGGCATTGTGTAACGTAACAACCTTCCTAGTGTCCACGTGGTCTCCCGCTCTGGGCAGTCACCCGGATGCAGTGACGTCACCACTGACGTCACTAACCTGGCGCGTTAGTCTGGCGCTTAACTTTGTAAGAAGGCACGCGTTTCGAGCTACAGCGCCAAAAAAATATTCGCTCTTCCACTTGTGAGTGGGAGTTTCTCTACGAGATATTTTTCAAAGGTAAGTGATGGTAATGATGTTGAGGATGGTACAATGATGTTTGTCACGATCGTGTTGGTTCTAGTGGTGCTGATATTGGTGTGGAAACTGCTCTTTATTCGTATTGTAAGTTGTGAAGAGGTCGTATGTGGGTCTCTCTGGGTGTCTGTGAGTCTCTGTGTGCATCCGTGGGTATCTCTGAGTGTCTGTGGGTCTCTATGCATGTCTGTAGGTCTCTGCTCTCCTGTGAGTCTCTGTGGTCGTGTGTCGGGTTCTGTGTGTCTTAGGGTCTTTGTGCCCATCTATGCATCTCTGTGCATGTCTGTGGGTCTTTCAAGGTATCTGTGGGTCTCTATTTATGTCTGTGGGTCTCTCTGTGCCTGTGCATCTCTGTGCGTGTCTGTGCATCTCTGTTCCTATCTGTGGGTTTCTCTGAGTCTCTTTGGATTTCTATGCGTTTCTTTGGGTCTATCCTCCTCTGTGAGTCTCTTTGATAGTCCGTCGTTCTCTGTGTGTCTGTGGTTCTCCATGCCGGTATGTGGGTTTCTGTGTATGTCTGTGCATCCCTGGGTGTGTCTTTCTGGGTGTTTGTGCTTCTCTAAGCGTGTCTGTGAGTCTATACGCTTCTGTGAGTCTCTGTGGTTGTCTGTCGGTCTTTGAGCGTGTCTGTGGGTCACTCCTGTCTGTGGGTCTCTGTGCGTGTCTGTGAGTCTCTGTGCGTGTCTTGTGGGTCTTTCTGGGTGTTTGTGGGTCTCTAGGTGTGTCTGTGAATTTTTAAGTGTGTATGTGCATCTTTCTACGTCTCTATGAGTTTCTCTGGGTGTTGTGCGTCTCTATCCGTGTCTGTGAGTCTATGCTCCTCTGTGCGTCTCTGTGGTCATCTCTGTGTCTCTGTGCGTGTTTGTCAGTCTATGTGCGTGCACGTGGCTCTATGCGCGTGTATTTGGGTCTCTGTGCGTGTCTGTGGGTCTCTCTACGTGTCTGTTTGTCTTCGTGCATGTCTGTAGGTTTCTGTTCGTGTCTGTGGATCTCTATGCGTGTCTGTGGGTGTCTGTGGATGTATGTGGATGTATATATCTGTGTGTGGCTCTCTGCTCCTCTGAGAGTCTCTATGATCTTCAGTGAGGTCTCTTTATGCGTCCGATGGTCTCTGCGTAACTATGGGTCTCTATGCGTGTGTATGGGTCTCTGTGTGTGTTTTTTGAGTCTCTCTGTGTGTCTGTGTGTATCTATGAGTCTATATGGGTGTTTGTGCGTTTCTGTGTGTGTCTGTGGGTATTTGGGTTCCTGTGGGTCTGCATGCGTGTCTGTGGATCCCTGTATGTGTCTGTGAGTCTCTGGGCGTGTCTGTGGGTCTCTCTGGGTGTCTCTGGGTCTCTATGCATCTATGTGAGTCTTTGCTCCTCTGTCAGTCTCTGTGGTCATATATAGGTCTCTGTATGTGTCTCTGGGTCTATGTGCGCGGATGTGGCCATCTGTGGATGTATGTGGGTCTATGTGCGTGTCTTTGGGTCTCTCTGGGTGTCTGTGGGTCTCTATGTGTGTCTGTGAATTTTTAAGTGTGTTTGTGCATCTCTCTACGTCTCTATGCGTTTCTCAGGGTGTTGTGCGTCTCTATCCGTGTCTGTGGGTCTATGCTCCTGTGTGCGTCTCTCTGGTCATCTCTGTGTCTCTGTGCGTGTTTGTCAGTCTATGTGCATGTACGTGGCTCTATGTGTGTGTAGTTGGGTCTCTGTGCGTGTCTGTGGGTCTCTGGGTGCCCGTGCGTCTCCACGCGTGTCTGTGGGTCTCTGTGCGCTTCTGTGGCTCCGTGCATGTCTGTGGATGTCTCTGGGAGCCTGTAGGTTTCAATGCATGTCTGTGGATCCCTGTATTTGTCTGTGAGTCTCTGGGCGTGTTTGTGGGTCTCTCTGGGTGTCTGTGGGCCTCTATGCATCTATGTGAGTCTCTGCTCCTCTGTCAGTCTCTGTGGTCATATATAGGTCTCTGCATGTGTCTGTGTGTCTTTCTGCGCGTCTGTGGGCCTCTGTGGATGTATGTGGGTCTATGTGCGTATCTGTGGGTCTATCTGGCTGCCTGTGGTTCTCGATGCGTGCCTGTGGGTCTCTGGGCATGTATTTGGTATCTGTGCATGTCTGTGCGTCTCGCTGGGTCTCTATGCGTGTCTGTGGGTCTCTGCTTCTCTGTGAGTCTCTGTGTTCGTCCATCGTTCTCTGTATGTCTGTGGTTCTCCATGCGGGTATGTGGGTTTCTGTGTATGTCTGTGCATCCCTGTGTGTGTCTTTCTGGGTGTTTGTGCTTCTCTAAGCGTGTCTGTGAGTCTATACGCTTCTGTGAGTCTCTGTGGTTGTCTGTCGGTCTTTGAGCGTGTCTCTGGGTCTCTACTGTCTGTGGGTCTCTGTGCGTGTCTGTGAGTCTCTGTGCGTGTCTTGTGGGTCTTTCTGGGTGTCTGTGGATCTCTATGTGGGTCTGTGGGTCTCTATGTGTTTCTCTGCGTCTCTGTACGTGTCTATGAGTTTCTCTGAGTGTTGTGCGTCTCTATGTACGTCTGCGCATCTCTGTGAGTGTCTGTGCATCTCTGTTCGTATCTGTGGGTATCTCTGAGTCTCTTTGGGTCTCTGCTCCTCTGTGAGTCTAGGTGGTCTTCTGCCATTCTCTTTGTGTGTCTGTGCGTCTCTGTGTGTGTCTAAGGGTCTCTCTGAGTGACTGTGGGTCTAAGTACGTGTCTGTGAAGTTCAGATACTGGCTCTGCCACTTTTTCATACGTGCATATCCATATTTTAAAATTATGTACCCTCATGGAATTATGTACATATTCAAGCATGCATTGTATACACACACAACACATCATGTATATAATACACATTACATTTCTGAAGCACACATAAAACTATTGCAGGTGCGTGTACGTATTGCTATATAATATCTAGTGGGTGGGTTAGGTTCTACTTAAACACAGGGGACCCACGAGTCCGCAGGGGTATGCACCAGGCATTGTGTAACGTAACAACCTTCCTAGTGCCCACGTGGTCTCCCGCTCTGGGCAGTCACCCGGATGCAGTGACGTCACCACTGACGTCACTAACCTGGCGCGTTAGTCTGGCGCTTAACTTTGTAAGAAGGCACGCGTTTCGAGCTACAGCGCCAAAAAAATATTCGCTCTTCCACTTGTGAGTGGGAGTTTCTCTACGAGATATTTTTCAAAGGTAAGTGATGGTAATGATGTTGAGGATGGTACAATGATGTTTGTCACGATCGTGTTGGTTCTAGTGGTGCTGATATTGGTGTGGAAACTGCTCTTTATTCGTATTGTAAGTTGTGAAGAGGTCGTATGTGGGTCTCTCTGGGTGTCTGTGAGTCTCTGTGTGCATCCGTGGGTATCTCTGGGTGTCTGTGGGTCTCTATGCATGTCTGTAGGTCTCTGCTCTCCTGTGAGTCTCTGTGGTCGTTTGTCGGGTTCTGTGTGTCTGAGGGTCTTTGTGCCCATCTATGCATCTATGCATGTCTGTGGGTCTTTCAAGGTATCTGTGGGTCTCTATTTATGTCTATGGGTCTCTCTGTGCCTGTGCATCTCTGTGCGTGTTTGTGCATCTCTGTTCGTATCTGTGGGTTTCTCTGAGTCTCTTTGGATCTCTATGCGTGTCTTTGGGTCTCTCCTCCTCTGTGAGTCTCTTTGATAGTCCGTCGTTCTCTGTGTGTCTGTGGTTCTCCATGCGGGTATGTGGGTTTCTGTGTATGTCTGTGCATCCCTGGGTGTGTCTTTCTGGGTGTTTGTGCTTCTCTAAGCGTGTCTGTGAGTCTATACGCTTCTGTGAGTCTCTGTGGTTGTCTGTCGGTCTTTGAGCGTGTCTGTGGGTCACTCCTGTCTGTGGGTCTCTGTGCGTGTCTGTGAGTCTCTGTGCGTGTCTTGTGGGTCTTTCTGGGTGTCTGTGGGTCTCTAGGTGTGTCTGTGAATTTTTAAGTGTGTATGTGCATCTTTCTACGTCTCTATGAGTTTCTCTGGGTGTTGTGCGTCTCTATCCGTGTCTGTGAGTCTATGCTCCTCTGTGCGTCTCTGTGGTCATCTCTGTGTCTCTGTGCGTGTTTGTCAGTCTATGTGCGTGCACGTGGCTCTATGCGCGTGTATTTGGGTCTCTGTGCGTGTCTGTGGGTCTCTCTACGTGTCTGTTTGTCTTCGTGCATGTCTGTAGGTTTCTGTTCGTGTCTGTGGATCTCTATGCGTGTCTGTGGGTGTCTGTGGATGTATGTGGATGTATATATCTGTGTGTGGCTCTCTGCTCCTCTGAGAGTCTCTATGATCTTCAGTGAGGTCTCTTTATGCGTCCGATGGTCTCTGCGTAACTATGGGTCTCTATGCGTGTGTATGGGTCTCTGTGTGTGTTTTTTGAGTCTCTCTGTGTGTCTGTGTGTATCTATGAGTCTATATGGGTGTTTGTGCGTTTCTGTGTGTGTCTGTGGGTATTTGGGTTCCTGTGGGTCTGCATGCGTGTCTGTGGATCCCTGTATGTGTCTGTGAGTCTCTGGGCGTGTCTGTGGGTCTCTCTGGGTGTCTCTGGGTCTCTATGCATCTATGTGAGTCTTTGCTCCTCTGTCAGTCTCTGTGGTCATATATAGGTCTCTGTATGTGTCTCTGGGTCTATGTGCGCGGATGTGGCCATCTGTGGATGTATGTGGGTCTATGTGCGTGTCTTTGGGTCTCTCTGGGTGTCTGTGGGTCTCTATGTGTGTCTGTGAATTTTTAAGTGTGTTTGTGCATCTCTCTACGTCTCTATGCGTTTCTCAGGGTGTTGTGCGTCTCTATCCGTGTCTGTGGGTCTATGCTCCTGTGTGCGTCTCTCTGGTCATCTCTGTGTCTCTGTGCGTGTTTGTCAGTCTATGTGCATGTACGTGGCTCTATGTGTGTGTAGTTGGGTCTCTGTGCGTGTCTGTGGGTCTCTGGGTGCCCGTGCGTCTCCACGCGTGTCTGTGGGTCTCTGTGCGCTTCTGTGGCTCCGTGCATGTCTGTGGATGTCTCTGGGAGCCTGTAGGTTTCAATGCATGTCTGTGGATCCCTGTATTTGTCTGTGAGTCTCTGGGCGTGTTTGTGGGTCTCTCTGGGTGTCTGTGGGCCTCTATGCATCTATGTGAGTCTCTGCTCCTCTGTCAGTCTCTGTGGTCATATATAGGTCTCTGCATGTGTCTGTGTGTCTTTCTGCGCGTCTGTGGGCCTCTGTGGATGTATGTGGGTCTATGTGCGTATCTGTGGGTCTATCTGGCTGCCTGTGGTTCTCGATGCGTGCCTGTGGGTCTCTGGGCATGTATTTGGTATCTGTGCATGTCTGTGCGTCTCGCTGGGTCTCTATGCGTGTCTGTGGGTCTCTGCTTCTCTGTGAGTCTCTGTGTTCGTCCATCGTTCTCTGTATGTCTGTGGTTCTCCATGCGGGTATGTGGGTTTCTGTGTATGTCTGTGCATCCCTGTGTGTGTCTTTCTGGGTGTTTGTGCTTCTCTAAGCGTGTCTGTGAGTCTATACGCTTCTGTGAGTCTCTGTGGTTGTCTGTCGGTCTTTGAGCGTGTCTCTGGGTCTCTACTGTCTGTGGGTCTCTGTGCGTGTCTGTGAGTCTCTGTACGTGTCTTGTGGGTCTTTCTGGGTGTCTGTGGATCTCTATGTGGGTCTGTGGTCTCTATGTGTTTCTCTGCGTCTCTGTACGTGTCTATGAGTTTCTCTGAGTGTTGTGCGTCTCTATGTACGTCTGCGCATCTCTGTGAGTGTCTGTGCATCTCTGTTCGTATCTGTGGGTATCTCTGAGTCTCTTTGGGTCTCTGCTCCTCTGTGAGTCTAGGTGGTCTTCTGCCATTCTCTTTGTGTGTCTGTGCGTCTCTGTGTGTGTCTAAGGGTCTCTCTGAGTGACTGTGGGTCTAAGTACGTGTCTGTGAAGTTCAGATACTGGCTCTGCCACTTTTTCATACGTGCATATCCATATTTTAAAATTATGTACCCTCATGGAATTATGTACATATTCAAGCATGCATTGTATACACACACAACACATCATGTATATAATACACATTACATTTCTGAAGCACACATAAAACTATTGCAGGTGCGTGTACGTATTGCTATATAATATCTAGTGGGTGGGTTAGGTTCTACTTAAACACAGGGGACCCACGAGTCCGCAGGGGTATGCACCAGGCATTGTGTAACGTAACAACCTTCCTAGTGCCCACGTGGTCTCCCGCTCTGGGCAGTCACCCGGATGCAGTGACGTCACCACTGACGTCACTAACCTGGCGCGTTAGTCTGGCGCTTAACTTTGTAAGAAGGCACGCGTTTCGAGCTACAGCGCCAAAAAAATATTCGCTCTTCCACTTGTGAGTGGGAGTTTCTCTACGAGATATTTTTCAAAGGTAAGTGATGGTAATGATGTTGAGGATGGTACAATGATGTTTGTCACGATCGTGTTGGTTCTAGTGGTGCTGATATTGGTGTGGAAACTGCTCTTTATTCGTATTGTAAGTTGTGAAGAGGTCGTATGTGGGTCTCTCTGGGTGTCTGTGAGTCTCTGTGTGCATCCGTGGGTATCTCTGGGTGTCTGTGGGTCTCTATGCATGTCTGTAGGTCTCTGCTCTCCTGTGAGTCTCTGTGGTCGTTTGTCGGGTTCTGTGTGTCTGAGGGTCTTTGTGCCCATCTATGCATCTATGCATGTCTGTGGGTCTTTCAAGGTATCTGTGGGTCTCTATTTATGTCTATGGGTCTCTCTGTGCCTGTGCATCTCTGTGCGTGTTTGTGCATCTCTGTTCGTATCTGTGGGTTTCTCTGAGTCTCTTTGGATCTCTATGCGTGTCTTTGGGTCTCTCCTCCTCTGTGAGTCTCTTTGATAGTCCGTCGTTCTCTGTGTGTCTGTGGTTCTCCATGCGGGTATGTGGGTTTCTGTGTATGTCTGTGCATCCCTGGGTGTGTCTTTCTGGGTGTTTGTGCTTCTCTAAGCGTGTCTGTGAGTCTATACGCTTCTGTGAGTCTCTGTGGTTGTCTGTCGGTCTTTGAGCGTGTCTGTGGGTCACTCCTGTCTGTGGGTCTCTGTGCGTGTCTGTGAGTCTCTGTGCGTGTCTTGTGGGTCTTTCTGGGTGTCTGTGGGTCTCTAGGTGTGTCTGTGAATTTTTAAGTGTGTATGTGCATCTTTCTACGTCTCTATGAGTTTCTCTGGGTGTTGTGCGTCTCTATCCGTGTCTGTGAGTCTATGCTCCTCTGTGCGTCTCTGTGGTCATCTCTGTGTCTCTGTGCGTGTTTGTCAGTCTATGTGCGTGCACGTGGCTCTATGCGCGTGTATTTGGGTCTCTGTGCGTGTCTGTGGGTCTCTCTACGTGTCTGTTTGTCTTCGTGCATGTCTGTAGGTTTCTGTTCGTGTCTGTGGATCTCTATGCGTGTCTGTGGGTGTCTGTGGATGTATGTGGATGTATATATCTGTGTGTGGCTCTCTGCTCCTCTGAGAGTCTCTATGATCTTCAGTGAGGTCTCTTTATGCGTCCGATGGTCTCTGCGTAACTATGGGTCTCTATGCGTGTGTATGGGTCTCTGTGTGTGTTTTTTGAGTCTCTCTGTGTGTCTGTGTGTATCTATGAGTCTATATGGGTGTTTGTGCGTTTCTGTGTGTGTCTGTGGGTATTTGGGTTCCTGTGGGTCTGCATGCGTGTCTGTGGATCCCTGTATGTGTCTGTGAGTCTCTGGGCGTGTCTGTGGGTCTCTCTGGGTGTCTCTGGGTCTCTATGCATCTATGTGAGTCTTTGCTCCTCTGTCAGTCTCTGTGGTCATATATAGGTCTCTGTATGTGTCTCTGGGTCTATGTGCGCGGATGTGGCCATCTGTGGATGTATGTGGGTCTATGTGCGTGTCTTTGGGTCTCTCTGGGTGTCTGTGGGTCTCTATGTGTGTCTGTGAATTTTTAAGTGTGTTTGTGCATCTCTCTACGTCTCTATGCGTTTCTCAGGGTGTTGTGCGTCTCTATCCGTGGCTGTGGGTCTATGCTCCTGTGTGCGTCTCTCTGGTCATCTCTGTGTCTCTGTGCGTGTTTGTCAGTCTATGTGCATGTACGTGGCTCTATGTGTGTGTAGTTGGGTCTCTGTGCGTGTCTGTGGGTCTCTGGGTGCCCGTGCGTCTCCACGCGTGTCTGTGGGTCTCTGTGCGCTTCTGTGGCTCCGTGCATGTCTGTGGATGTCTCTGGGAGCCTGTAGGTTTCAATGCATGTCTGTGGATCCCTGTATTTGTCTGTGAGTCTCTGGGCGTGTTTGTGGGTCTCTCTGGGTGTCTGTGGGCCTCTATGCATCTATGTGAGTCTCTGCTCCTCTGTCAGTCTCTGTGGTCATATATAGGTCTCTGCATGTGTCTGTGTGTCTTTCTGCGCGTCTGTGGGCCTCTGTGGATGTATGTGGGTCTATGTGCGTATCTGTGGGTCTATCTGGCTGCCTGTGGTTCTCGATGCGTGCCTGTGGGTCTCTGGGCATGTATTTGGTATCTGTGCATGTCTGTGCGTCTCGCTGGGTCTCTATGCGTGTCTGTGGGTCTCTGCTTCTCTGTGAGTCTCTGTGTTCGTCCATCGTTCTCTGTATGTCTGTGGTTCTCCATGCGGGTATGTGGGTTTCTGTGTATGTCTGTGCATCCCTGTGTGTGTCTTTCTGGGTGTTTGTGCTTCTCTAAGCGTGTCTGTGAGTCTATACGCTTCTGTGAGTCTCTGTGGTTGTCTGTCGGTCTTTGAGCGTGTCTCTGGGTCTCTACTGTCTGTGGGTCTCTGTGCGTGTCTGTGAGTCTCTGTGCGTGTCTTGTGGGTCTTTCTGGGTGTCTGTGGATCTCTATGTGGGTCTGTGGGTCTCTATGTGTTTCTCTGCGTCTCTGTACGTGTCTATGAGTTTCTCTGAGTGTTGTGCGTCTCTATGTACGTCTGCGCATCTCTGTGAGTGTCTGTGCATCTCTGTTCGTATCTGTGGGTATCTCTGAGTCTCTTTGGGTCTCTGCTCCTCTGTGAGTCTAGGTGGTCTTCTGCCATTCTCTTTGTGTGTCTGTGCGTCTCTGTGTGTGTCTAAGGGTCTCTCTGAGTGACTGTGGGTCTAAGTACGTGTCTGTGAAGTTCAGATACTGGCTCTGCCACTTTTTCATACGTGCATATCCATATTTTAAAATAATGTACCCTCATGGAATTATGTACATATTCAAGCATGCATTGTATACACACACAACACATCATGTATATAATACACATTACATTTCTGAAGCACACATAAAACTATTGCAGGTGCGTGTACGTATTGCTATATAATATCTAGTGGGTGGGTTAGGTTCTACTTAAACACAGGGGACCCACGAGTCCGCAGGGGTATGCACCAGGCATTGTGTAACGTAACAACCTTCCTAGTGCCCACGTGGTCTCCCGCTCTGGGCAGTCACCCGGATGCAGTGACGTCACCACTGACGTCACTAACCTGGCGCGTTAGTCTGGCGCTTAACTTTGTAAGAAGGCACGCGTTTCGAGCTACAGCGCCAAAAAAATATTCGCTCTTCCACTTGTGAGTGGGAGTTTCTCTACGAGATATTTTTCAAAGGTAAGTGATGGTAATGATGTTGAGGATGGTACAATGATGTTTGTCACGATCGTGTTGGTGCTAGTGGTGCTGATATTGGTGTGGAAACTGCTCTTTATTCGTATTGTAAGTTGTGAAGAGGTCGTATGTGGGTCTCTCTGGGTGTCTGTGAGTCTCTGTGTGCATCCGTGGGTATCTCTGAGTGTCTGTGGGTCTCTATGCATGTCTGTAGGTCTCTGCTCTCCTGTGAGTCTCTGTGGTCGTGTGTCGGGTTCTGTGTGTCTTAGGGTCTTTGTGCCCATCTATGCATCTCTGTGCATGTCTGTGGGTCTTTCAAGGTATCTGTGGGTCTCTATTTATGTCTGTGGGTCTCTCTGTGCCTGTGCATCTCTGTGCGTGTCTGTGCATCTCTGTTCCTATCTGTGGGTTTCTCTGAGTCTCTTTGGATTTCTATGCGTTTCTTTGGGTCTATCCTCCTCTGTGAGTCTCTTTGATAGTCCGTCGTTCTCTGTGTGTCTGTGGTTCTCCAGGCGGATATGTGGGTTTCTGTGTATGTCTGTGCATCCCTGGGTGTGTTTTTCTGGGTGTTTGTGCTTCTCTAAGCGTGTCTGTGAGTCTATACGCTTCTGTGAGTCTCTGTGGTTGTCTGTCGGTCTTTGAGCGTGTCCGTGGGTCACTCCTGTCTGTGGGTCTCTGTGCGTGTCTGTGAGTCTCTGTGCGTGTCTTGTGGGTCTTTCTGGGTGTCTGTGGGTCTCTAGGTGTGTCTGTGAATTTTTAAGTGTGTTTGTGCATCTCTCTACGTCTCTATGAGTTTCTCTGGGTGTTGTGCGTCTCTATCCGTGTCTGTGGGTCTATGCTCCTCTGTGCGTCTCTCTGGTCATCTCTGTGTCTCTGTGCGTGTTTGTCAGTCTATGTGCGTGTACGTGGCTCTATGTGTGTGTAGTTGGGTCTCTGTGCGTGTCTATATGTCTCTGGGTGCCCGTGCGTCTCCACGCGTGTCTGTGGGTCTCTGTGCGCTTCTGTGGCTCCGTGCATGTCTGTGGATGTCTCTGGGAGCCTGTAGGTTTCAATGCATGTCTGTGGATCCCTGTATGTGTCTGTGAGTCTCTGGGCGTGTTTGTGGGTCTATCTGTGTGTCTGTGGGCCTCTATGCATCTATGTGAGTCTCTGCTCCTCTGTCAGTCTCTGTGGTCATATATAGGTCTCTGTATGTGTCTGTGTGTCTTTCTGCGAGTCTGTGGGCCTCTGTGGATATATGTGGGTCTATATGCGTGTCTGTGGGTCTATCTGGCTGCCTGTGGTTCTCGATGCGTGCCTGTGTGTCTCTGGGCATGTATTTGGTATCTGTGCATGTCTGTGCGTCTCGCTGGGTCTCTATGCGTGTCTGTGGGTCTCTGCTTCTCTGTGAGTCTCTGTGTTCGTCCATCGTTCTCTGTATGTCTGTGGTTCTCCATGCGGGTATGTGGGTTTCTGTGTATGTCTGTGCATCCCTGTGTGTGTCTTTCTGTGTGTTTGTGCTTCTCTAAGCGTGTCTGTGAGTCTATACGCTTGTGTGAGTCTCTGTGGTTGTCTGTCGGTCTTTGAGCGTGTCTCTGGGTCTCTACTGTCTGTGGGTCTCTGTGTGTGTCTGTGAGTCTCTGTGCGTGTCTTGTGGGTCTTTCTGGGTGTCTGTGGATCTCTATGTGGGTCTGTGGGTCTCTATGTGTTTCTCTGCGTCTCTGTACGTGTCTATGAGTTTCTCTGAGTGTTGTGCGTCTCTATGTACGTCTGCGCATCTCTGTGAGTGTCTGTGCATCTCTGTTCGTATCTGTGGGTATCTCTGAGTCTCTTTGGGTCTCTGCTCCTCTGTGAGTCTCTGTGGTCTTCTGCCATTCTCTTTGTGTGTCTGTGCGTCTCTGTGTGTGTCTAAGGGTCTCTCTGAGTGACTGTGGGTCTAAGCACGTGTCTGTGAAGTTCAGATACTGGCTCTGCCACTTTTTCATACGTGCATATCCATATTTTAAAATTATGTACCCTCATGGAATTATGTACATATTCAAGCACGCATTGTATACACACACAACACATCATGTATATAATACACATTACATTTCTGAAGCACACATAAAACTATTGCAGGTGCGTGTACGTATTGCTATATAATATCTAGTGGGTGGGTTAGGTTCTACTTAAACACAGGGGACCCACGAGTCCGCAGGGGTATGCACCAGGCATTGTGTAACGTAACAACCTTCCTAGTGCCCACGTGGTCTCCCGCTCTGGGAAGACACCCGGATGCAGTGACGTCACCACTGACGTCACTAACCTGGCGCGTTAGTCTGGCGCTTAACTTTGTAAGAAGGCACGCGTTTCGAGCTACAGCGCCAAAAAATATTCGCTCTTCCACTTGTTAGTGGGAGTTTCTCTACGAGATATTTTTCAAAGGTAAGTGATGGTAATGATGTTGAGGACGGTACAATGATGTTTGTCACGATCGTGTTGATTCTAGTGGTGAAGGTGCTGATATTGGTGTGTAAACTGCTCTTTATTCGTATTGTAAGTGGTGAAGAGGTCGTATGTGGGTCTCTCTGCGTTTATGTGGGTCTCTCTGGGTGTCTGTGAGTCTCTGTGTGTATCCGTGGGTATCTCTGGGTGTCTGTGGGTCTCTATGCATGTCTGTAGGTCTCTGCTCTTCTGTGAGTCTCTGTGGTCATCTGTGGGTATTTGTTTGTGTCTGTGGATCTCTGTACGTGTCTGTTTGTCTCTGTGCATGTCTGTAGTTGTCTGTTCGTGTCTGTGGACCTCTATGCGTGTCTGTGGGTCTCTGTGGATGTATCTGGATGTATATATCTATGAGTGGCTATATGCTCCTCTGAGAGTCTCTATGATCTTCAGTGAGGTCTCTTTATGCGTCCGTGGGTTTCTGCGTGACTATAGGTCTCTATGCGTGTGTATGGGTCTCTGTGTGTGTGTTTTGAGTCTCTCTGTGTGTATCTATGAGTCTATATGGGTGTTTGTGGGTCTCTGTGTGTGTCTGTGGGTATTTGGGTTCCTGTGGGTCTGCATGCGGGTCTGTGGATCCCTGTATGTGTCTGTGAGACTCTGTGCTTGTCTGTGGGTCTCTCTGGGTGTCTGTGGGTCTCTATGCATCTATGTGGGTCTCTGCTCCTCTGTCAGTCTCTGTGGTCATATATAGGTCTCTGTATGTGTCTGTGGGTCTTTGTGCGCGTCTGTGGCCCTCTGTGGATGTATGTGGGTCTATGTGCATGTCTGTGGGTCTTTCTGGGTGCCTGTGGTTCTCGATGCTTGCCTGTGGGTCCCTAGGCATGTATATGGTTTTCTGTCCATGTCTGTGCATCTCGCTAGGTCTCTATGCGTGTCTGTGGGTCTCTGTGCACTTCTGTGGCTCCGTGCATGTCTGTGGTTCTCTCTGGGAGCCGGTGGATTTCAATACATGTCTGTGGGTCTCTGAGCTTGTCTGTGGGTCTCTGTGTGTGTTTGTGGGTCTATGTGTGTGTATGTGCGTCTCTGCTCTCCTGTGAGTCTCTGTGGTCGTTTGTCGGGTTCTGTTTGTTGGAGGGTCTTTGTGCCCATCTATGGATCTCTGTGCATGTCTGTGGGTCTTTCAAGGTATCTGTGGGTCTCTATTTATGTCTATGGGTCTCTCTGTGCCTCTGCATCTCTGTGCGTGTCTGTGCATCTCTGTTCGTATCTGTGGGTTTCTCTGAGTCTCTTTGGATCTCCATGCGTGCCTCTGGGTCTCTTTGGATGTCTGAGGGTCACTGTGCGTGTCTGTGGGTCTCTTCGATGCCACGGTGTCAGATGTAGAACGTCCAGTTTGGTCTGAAGGCCCGAGTATTGGGTGATAGAGGAGAGAGTAGTGATAGCAACGCTCATGGGATAGTGGAGGTAGTAGTGACAGTGAGGATTGCAGTGGTGATGATTCTGAGCAGAATGAATGTACGTATGCATGTTGAATTCCTTTCGAACTTTACGCAGCCAACCGTGCTAATCGGAGGTACAGAAATGTGACTGATGAAAGCGATTGTGATGATGTCATGATTTTGATGATTTCTTTACAAATATATAAGTGGATGCCACCTATTGATTAAAATGCATCAATGTTTATAACTCTATAATTGCATAACGATAAAGAGATATACGGTCTCCATAATACAGGGCTTTTTGGGTTATAGATCGTGTAAATATAAATGTTGTATCGTTAAATCTTCACCACCTGACGCAGCCAATTAGTAAGGTTTGTCACGTAAACAAAACGTGCCAAATCGTAACTTGTTCAGCACACCGGAGTGTTGGAGAGTAAACCCACAACATTTACATTTCGAGTACGACGTTTCGCCAGTAATTACAACCAGCATCATACTTATGCAATATAACCCAAAAAAATCCTGTTATGGATATTGGCTGCGAAAGCCTACGTGTTAACCGGATACATAGTCGATGTAACTGTTAGCACAATTAATTTTAATCACTCTACTAAATTGGTTAAATCGTATACATTTGAAAGCTTTTTTTGCATTAGTTATGTCCATGTATCCATAACGAAGGGCCATTATATAACTCGTAAGAATGAGCTGGTATTAGGTACTTGTCCTCTGCGCTTTAGAAAACAGCATGGAAATTTTTCGTACAAGAATAAATATCAGTTTGCCGCCTATATCAAAAGTAAAAAAAAATAAAGAAGGCTCGGGAATAACTTGCATAAATCAAAAGTCATATACAGCGCAAGTTCACGTAACGGCGGGAAACATTCAGGACAACGATTGAATGCAGACCAGGATGTGTATATATTATGAAAGAGAAGCGGATGAGAGTGGGTTTGAGTTATTTTGGAAAACTGAACTTGATTCTGATTTAGAAACTAAGACATTCGCAACGAAAAATGTTCAGCACGACCACCAGGAGATTGGCTCGTGTGCAGATGATAGTTGGATTGTTACATTGCAGGTTTGTGAGAGATAGTGTCAGCTTCGGAAAGGGCCTTCGTCCAACAATGGCACTTTATCAAGGCTGCCGATGATTCTATTACCGTACATTAGAACAGTGGTTCAATATCTTGACTGCAGCTTTGCACCCCTTTTGGTTCTAAATCGTGAAACAATTGTATCATTTAATAAAAAAAATACCTAGGGTTTGATGAAACAAGGGAGTTGTAATCTAGATTTGAAGTTTTCGTGACTGCAGGAATCCATACTCTTTGGTTCTTTCGGTAAAGTCACGTGGGTGTAAAATAAATTACATCACGACGTTTCGGGCGCAACACAAGTGCCCATCATCAGGTGGAAACAAACCCAGCAATAAACAATTTGCTGAAATGGGAAAAAAAACATGTTTTTGTTTATTGCTGGGGTTATTTCCACCGGATGACGGACCGCTTGTGTTGCGCCCGAAACGTCATGATTTAATTTATTTTATACCCACGTGACATTACCGAAAGAACCAAAGAGTAAGGGAGTTGTACTTACGTGCGCGTGCTTAATTTGTGTTTCGATGATTTGCCTTCTAAAAAAAAACTATCTGGGATGTCTCGCACCCCCAGAAAGGGCATCTCGAACCCACAGGGGGTGCGTCGTGCGTGCACCCTAGGCAAAGAACCACTGCATTAGAGTGATGGCCATTGCATGCCATTACATTTTTGCATACTGTACCTTTTGCTCATCTCTGATGGAAGGCCTTAGCAAGTGATAGAAATTCCATATTCCTAAAGGACATTGACTTTTCACAAACTGATACTCATTTTTGTCATGAGCCTTTCAAGGATGATGGGCTGACTGTCAAATGTTTCCGATATTTGCATTCACAATTTGTTGAGAGGTCTGCGGCAATGCCACTTGGACAGATTTCCTTTGCTACAGAGAAAATGAACTTCCAGTGGACTGCGACCTGGTTGAATGAAGGACACTGATGCGGTTTGAGATTTTGACATGAGTTTTTGTGCTTTGTGACAGAATAATCTCTGGAGATGAACCGCAAGAGAAAATACACGGAGGTAAGTGTTCACCTAAAATAAAGACCCATACGAAGTCACTTGACGGTAACACTCCTTCCTGTAAGATGCACTTCACAATACAAACACCCGCTTACTTTACAGGACGTAAATACTAGTTTCCTTGATATTTACAGTGACATGCTCACCACACAGTAATGACAAGGCTACTCGCTCAATTCACAGCATGGGTTCTATTCACAGTTCACATACCTATGCGTACACAATGTGTTACATGATGCAGATGCGAAGAAATGTGTCCGTGTTTTATCTCTGTGTGTGTCCATGTACTGTATCAGTGTGTCTGTGGGTGCGTTTACATATGGATGGGGTGTGGTAGTGTAGCGGTTAGCGCTCTGTCCCATGAACCTAGCAACCCTAGTTCGATTCCCGTTCACGACCAATACGTGGCGAATATCTGCACTGGTTAAGGGCCTCCCTTAACCTTGTGTGGTGTGTAAACATCAGCATTGGGGAGACAAAGGTGTCTGGGTATTTGTGTTAGCCAAACACTCTAATGTGCTGTGCCAGCCTTGATAGTTGCTCGCTAACAGTATTTGCCCCAACAGTCTGTTCGGCTATGTGGGAGATCTTTGTCGTCGTCCCGTAAACATATGTGGACACGTATCTGTGGCCGCACCTCTGCGTGTGCACCTGTGTGCCTGTGCGTGAGCCTGTGCCACATCTTTTCATCTTTGCGTGTTTTCTGTGTCACTGTGATATCTGTGTGCACCTCGGCATGCTCACGTGTTTCTCTGTGTGTATCTGTAATGCGTTATTAACACAGCCACCTGGGACGAATGGAATCATCTTCTCGGTGGCAGGGAGGAGCTGCACACCACAAGGTTCGAGTGCACTAAAATTCAGCATCATTAACCACATGAGTTACTGTCACACTCTCTTATAACACACACCTGCACACTCACTCAGCCAAAGGTTCACAACCCTTGAATGCTTCTGTACCTCCATTCTAGATCGCACACATTTGAAGTTATACGTGATCATTTTTAATTGATTGCTTTCTGATTGTAGTTGCATGTGCTTGTTAGACATGTATGTGTGCATGCATGAATGCATTTGTTTTTGTCCATGTGTCTGGGTGCAGACACCTTGGAAAGATTCAAAAAGAGGATGACGATACATGAACAGAATGAAATCCTGGAATACAATGAGATTTTTTATTTTAAGGTTCGCGACACACGAAATGGGATTAATAATTATGGCTACGACGACTTAAATCACCACTACATTCCGGTAAGACTCTCTTTCGTGGGTGCCGTGGGTGTGAGATATTAACTACCTTGCCTGGTATACAGGAAGTCGTGGGTTAGATCCCGACTCAGACGCCTGCTGCTGTATATTTGGAGTTTGCGTGTTTTCCCCGTGGTCGCGTGGATTTTCCTCTGGATCCTCCGTTTTTTTCCCCCTCCACATTTAGAAACATGCGTTTGGAGTATTTGGCTTCTATACATTTCCACGTGATAAGGGGCCGTCCATAAATGACGTCACGCACCTGGAGGGGGGTCACACATTTGTGACGATCTGTGACGAGGGTGGGGGGGGTTTGAGAAATGTGACGTCACATCAAAATGCGCAACTTTAAATAAATATAGACAACACGTTCTACTTAATTAAATAGACTTTTTAATAAATGTTTTCTCCTACAACATCAGAGTGCAGCGCCACATTAAATACGCACTACAATGACAATAGTTTAAAGCGATTTGAAGCATGTTTTATATTTTTGGGGGGGGGCAGAGCTTTGTGACGTCATATTTGAGGGGGGTCTGACTTTTTGTGACGTCGTGTGATGAGGGGGGAGGGTAAAAAATCGTCCAAAATCGCGTGACGTCATTTATGGACGGCCCCTAAGCCACTTCATTGGGGTATCATTTGTCGTCAGGTCGCGTCTGAAAAAGGTCGAAATACCTCAGTGGGCCTTACCTGGTAAAAAAAAACTAACCAGTTTTTATTTTATTTTAATATGGTCCACATTCATTCTAACTAGTCCACATCCCACTGTAACACATACAACGACATGCAATTGCCTGATGACACTGGCTGTAACGACCACAGAAACGTTGTACCAAGTTGTTAAGTGTTGTGAATTTCGTTCCAACATGTTGGTGTGCTGAAGTAATCATAACATTGGCATGTTTGTGCACGTGACAACTGTATTGATTTGGCTGTGTTGGGGTGGAGGAGGGTGTACGACACACATTGGCATTTTACTCACGAGGCAAACTGACCCAAAATTATATTATGAATCAGAAAATTGGTTCGAAAGCCAACGTGCAAAAAATTCCTAAAATACATTATGAATGTGCATACATGATTGAAAACTGTTTTGGAAAAGAGTTAGATTTTAATGGGTCCGGTGGCTCAGAGAAATCTTGCCTATCAAATCACTCGTATATAATCTCTGAGGTCTTGCATTTGAAATCTGGAAAATATTTTAAAAAATGACAATGTCTCCAGTGGAGTTGATGGCTTCAGCTGGTCCCTGATCAATACACACAATTCACGTCATTCTGCCAAGCTCTGAGCAAAATACTTATAAACGTATCAGACGGAAGACACTCTATGACTCACACTTTACATATCATGAGAAAGTGATATCCAGTTTGGGGTAGGAGGCATTTGGCAGATACATCACAAGTATCTCTGATATTTGTTATTTGCATTTGGATATACAGTAAATGTGAAAAAAACAATAACCAAATGCGCACTGATTGAGCGATGCTTTAAAATTGAGTCATGATTTAGCACTAAATGAGGGCACTGATTGAACATTCCTGAACTGAACTCTTCCTCTTTCATCTTGTTCCAGGTTGTGAACGGACACCTGGCGTACCGTTACCAGGTACTAAGTGTACTTGGCAAGGGGAAATTTGGCCAAGTGCTGCTTTGCCTGGACCATAAGTTCAAAAGCAAAGTGGCTGTGAAAATGCTCCGGCACTCACGGTAAGAGTTGCATAGTGGCAATGACCACATTTATATATGTATGTGTCATAGAACAATACATTGTGAGAGAGCTAATGGGTGTTACGCTATGATATAAACAGAGGCAACACTATACGGTCTAAATAGTAATCAGAAGCTGATGTTTCCCATGTGAATTCAATAATAGATCGTGAATATTATCAAGCAACATCGGAAATAATATTTATGTTTTGTGATTGTGTGTTTGTGTATCGCCACGCCTCTAAACGTGCAATACTAGTGAGTGGGTTGAAATATTTTAAAAGTTTCGCTCTTAAACAACTACAGAATAAGGCCTATTGCTGAAACGTCCCCGACGATATGTCTTCCTGTTTAGGGCAATGTTATTGATCACTGTGTTCGAGTTTGTTATATTTGCTTGTGCCCTCCTGCCAATGCATTATCACATTCTATCATGGGACCTCCTTTGCCAGTACCAAAATATGAGAATAGGTTTTCCCCTTTTTTCTGGCAACAAAACAGGTCGGTTTCAGTTTGGTGTTTTAACATCTCAACACCTGTTTTGTTACCAGAAGAAAAGGGGAAAACCTAATCTCATATTTTGGTACTGGCAAAGGAGGTCCCATTATGTAGCTGCTCAACCCCGAGCTCTCATTACTCTGATAGTGGCATTGTCTTTGGGCTGTCCGCCTTCTGGCGTCCTCTGGTCTAACACCGTTTTGAGACGAGGCTCTAAAGAAAGCTGTCTCTGGTGTGGACCAATCAGTTTCAAAGTCAATGCATTTACTGTATTATCAGAGTATGTTTTTTTGTTTGCATTCGGACCACAAGTATTGTGGTTAATGCAGACATGATTCCTTGTAAAAGGTTTCAGTTTGGTGTTTTAACATCTCAACACCTGTTTTGTTGCCAGAAAAAAGGGGAAAACCCTATTATTATTATTATCACATTTCCCCCCACTTATTTTTGTTTCTCCACAGCACCAATAACCCGAATGAGAACATCGAGGTGGACATAATGAATGCCCTGCAGTCCACCGATGAGGAAAATAACCACATCATCAGACTCCTCGACAAGTTCACGTTTAGGGGGCATTTTACTATGGTCCTGGAGCTCCTTGCGTGAGTAGAATCACACCTGTGTAAAGCTGTCGCGTTCGTTTATTCACACGGGTTTTTAAATATGGACGAGAGGTTATTGAGTTTTTTTTGGAATGTACCAGCAATTTGCTTTTTAGATTGTGTTGGTACTTTGTAGAATATTAGAAAGCCACTGGAGCTATGCCCCTTTTACATCTAGATTGAAAATGTTTTTTTTCAGAACTAGTTTGTTATCCTTCCCCTGCACGTCCGATTAGCATGGTTGGCTATGTACGGGTGCGAAAGAAGTTCAACATACACATGTACATATACAAAATACAAATGTGGCTCTTTAAATATACACAGCACTGTTTACGATGCTCTCCTGCCTTATTGGATACATATTAGCTGAGTGACGCCATTGTACAAAATGCAACACATTAACATGAGACGTTTTCATAATACGAGACTCCTCTACTTACGAACAGTCGACTAACAAACTTTAAGAGATATGAATAAACCTGCCCGTATGTCCAGTTGCCTGTTCGGACTGAGAGTCGTATGTTCAACTGCCATGGAATAGATGGCGGTGGTGGCATCTCCATCTGCAGACCATGAAGAACCAGTGGCATCTACAGGAGATTATACAACTTTTAAAGCCATTACCCTGTGTTTAGTGTACATTCCGTACAACATGTTTGGAACTTGAGAATAGGTTTTTTTCACTTTTTCTGGCAACAAAACAGGTGTTAAGATGTTGAAACACCAAACTGAAATCGTTAACAAGAAATCATGTCTGCATTAACCACAATGCTTGTGGTCAGAATGCAAAATACAAACATACTCTGATAATATATGCATTGTCCTTGAAATTTATTGGTCCACATCAGAGACAGCTTTCTTTCGAGCCTCGTCTCAAACGGTCTTAGACCAGAGGACGCTGAAAGGCGTACACAGCACAATGACAATGCACTATCAGAGTAATGAGAGCTCGGGGTGAGCATCTACATCATGGGACGTCCTTTGCCAGTACCAATATAGGTTGGACTTACGAACAGAAAGAAGATATGAGAACTAACCATCGATCGTGTCCTGTCTTGCAGCGGAGACCTGAGGAAGCAGCTCATGCTGAAATACGTCGACGACTTTCCCCTGTCAAGAGTCAGGCTCTATTGTCAGTCCATCCTGAAGGCTCTTGTAAAGCTCAGGAAAGAGGCCATCATTCATGGGGACCTGAAGCCAGTAAGCGGACAACACCAACCTAATGCATCCCTTCATTAATTCATCTGTTTGTATGATTGCCTTCATGTAGCTGTGGGTAAAGATAACTCTCATAACTATTTCATGAATGCACAGATAAAACTAAGACTTGCTTTAATTGAGGACATTTTGAAATCTCTGCTTGCTCTGAAGTACATTGAAGATTATTGGAAATTACAACCATAGCAATGATAATGTTCTGAGCAATAATTCCGACTGCCAATGTTCTATAAAGGTGTAAATGAATGAAGGAGTGAACCGCCAACAAATTCACAAAATGAAATCTTACCTTAAAAACTCCATGTGGCCACTGCGCTGTCTGACATTGACATGCTAATCTCTCACAATACAATGGCCACCCCCTACAGCTCCGTAGTACCTACCAAACATTGGCATTAACTGCTCCGCCCATCTGTAAACCATTTGTAAACAGCTCTTTGATTGGTGTAGACCTAATTCTAGATTTGAAGCTTTCGTGACTGCAAGGATTCATACTCTTTGGTTTTATTCGGTAAAGTCACGTAGATAAAATAAAAATAAAAAAAATAATTAAATCACGATGTTTCGGAGGCAAGACAAGCTTCCGTCTTCAGGTGGAAAAGTCACAGCAGAAGGTCTGTGTTGAGTACACAGCTCTGAGACGATCGGGTTTACATATAGGTTAAGGGGGGCGGGAGGGCTGAGTCAAGAGTGGAAGGCTGTGGACTGCCAACACATGCGGAGGTTAAGGGGGGAGGGAGGAGTCAGCATGTGTTGGCAGTCCACCACAGCCTCCCACTCTTGACTCAGCCCTCACACCCACCCACGCCCCCTTTCTGACTCCTCCCCCCCCCCTTAACCTATATATAAACCCGATCGTCTCAGAGCTGTGTACTTAACACAGATTTTCTGCTGTGACTATTCCAACTGAAGACGGAAGCTTGTGTTGCCTCCGAAACGTCGTGATTTAATTATTTTATTTTGTTTTATTTTATCTACGTGACTTTACTGAATAAAACCAAAGAGTATGGTGTAGACCTACTGCAGGTTACGGAGACCTCCCCACATTAACATTAGCTGCCCCGCCCATCTTTAAACCTTTATAAACAGCTCTGTGATTGGTGTAGACCTACTGCAGGTTACAGAGACCTCCCCTACATTAACATTAGCTGCCCCGCCCATCTCTAAACCCTTATAAACAGCCTGCCTCGGCAGATTTCCCCCTCTTTTTTCACCTGAAGACGATTGCTTGTGTTGCGATCGAAACGTCATTATATTGTTATTATTTTGATATTTTTTTTCTATCTACGTGGCTTTACTGAAAGATCCAAAGAATAGGAATACAAACTGCATGCTTAAGAGCTGCATGCCAATAGGACTTTTAATAAAGAAACCACTCTTTTTACCTCTTCCAGGCAAACATTCTGATCAAGAACCATAAAACTGGCAACGTCAGGATCACTGACTTTGGCGTCAGTGTCAAACTTGTGCCTCCAAGTAAGTGAATTAACCTGGGTGTCTGTGTATTTATGTGTGTGGCATAGTAGAACAGTGTTTAGCACTTCAGTATACTTGTAGTTAACCCAGTTTCAATTCCCAACCATGTAAAACACTGCCAATTGGTATTTGAGCAGAGCATAGGCCTACCCTATGTAAAATTTGCCTAAAATATAACAGTGGTTGGTGCAATTGTGCCCTGTCATGTATGCTTTCATAGGTCCTCAGTTACCTTAAAATTCAAAGCATATCATGGAGTGATGTTCACGTATTGGCAGTTCTGGGCCAGTGGGGGAAATTCCACATTCCTCTGCCAGATGCCATTTTGAATTGGTACGACTGCTTTAAACAACATATAAAATGGTATTTTTACCATCTCCCGACCAGGATTTCAACTTACAACTTCCCAAACTGTCAGTCGTTGAGTGCTTTAAGCACAGCACCACATGGCTGGTATATTGGCTTAAATGGTAGAGACGTGTCCTGTGCATGTGTGTGGTTGTACTTTATCTGTGTGGACTGTCTAAACCGGTGTTCTTGACTAATTCTCAGAGGGGGGGGGGGCACTTTTGACATTAAGTCATCGCTGTGAGGGCCGCCACACATTGGAAACCATGGGGGGTTTGACAGCACGACGGGGTGTTGTCACTATTTGTGGAGTGTCTGGGGCCGCCAGTGGCCCACGGGCCTTGCAATGAAGAACACTGGTCGAAGCAAACAGTAACACGCACCCCCCCCCTGCGTGCTTGATTGTGCCAATCTGTGTGCGTGGTGAGCAGTTTTTAAACGCTTGGGAACGTGGCCCTACATGGCGCCCGAGATGTTCCTCATGCTCCAGATTGGATGCTCGGTGGACATGTGGTCCCTGGGCTGCGTGATCGCCGAGCTCGCCTCTGGGTCCCAAATCTTCTTCGGCAATAGAGATCACATTGGCCGTGTCATCAAGGTACTATAAGCATGAGGGTGGCATACAGAATGTTGTGGATTTTGATGTAAAGTTGAAATCTTTCAGTGGAGCTGTCTTTATCTGGACCCTTTCCCTGGTAAAAACGGTGCCCTATGTTGAATGGGCATCGTCTTCACGTGAACAGATACCATTTGGGCGAGCAGAATTACATTGGAGTTACTCGATAATCTCAAACATATTGCCACTCTTAAGATGGTTAGTTTTTATTGCTCATCGCAGATGTCACGTCGTCATTTTAACAAGTAATGTTTGTTGATTAAAGACAAAACATATATTTTATATGTAAAAACGTGTGCAAGACACGCAGATAAAATATCAAGTTGAGAGATATTCAAGATATGTACACTGTGCTCACAATCAATGGATCTGAACTCAACTCTCTGCAGGTATTGGGCGTACCACCATTGTGGATGATCAACTCATCAGGCAACCAACTCATTACCATTGGTGAGTAGAGGGGAGGTGTGATTGCTACTTTGGTTGCTATATTTGTCAGTTAAACACCACTCTCATGTGCTCGTAATCCTCAACAATAGTTCCCTATTATGTGTTTTCTCTCCGTAAACAGACAACCAGGACCGCCCCATTTTCAACGGCAGGGCCATCGTCCCACACAGCATATCTCTTCAGACACTGCTCAAAACTAAAGACAAGGCGTTCCTCGACTTCATTAAAGGCTGCCTCGAGTAAGAGACATACTTATATTGTCTATGCATTGTCGTGGATAATTATTTTCGCGTCTATCATCAACACCGTCTGGAAAAATTCCACACAGCTGAGGGTGGAGTTTATTCAGCCCCTCTCAGTAAACGTCACTCTCAGCTGTGTGCACGTTGTCACATCGGAGCAATATTTAAAAACGTTGTTCCTTCTTACATTAATTAATGAATTGATATTTTTCTTCCCATTCCGTTTCGACGACGTACAAGTAAAAAAAAACGGAAGGGAAAAGGGTTAACAAAAAATTAGGATATGGTGGGTAATTGATTGGGTGTGTCTCAGCCCCTCCCTATGACTAGAATAAATTTTGGTGGTAAACGGGCCCCTAACGATCCCCGTGTATATCTTGGCAGGTGGGATCCCGCATGCCGGCTCACACCAGAGGAGGCTTTGGAGCACGACTGGGTGCAGGGCAGGAAGATGGCCAAGAAAAATTCCGCGGTGCCAAGCATCAACGTTCGACTCCGCCACATTGCGGCACCACGAGAACAAAGCTTTGGGTCCAATGAGACCCAGGAATCTTATGATACTCCAGGGGGATGCGGCACCTTATCCGCAACAAAATGCATGAGCCAGGAGCGTGATGGTGATGACGATGCTGGGTCAAGTCTTGAAGAATTTGTGACAGCCAGGAGCGAACAGTGAGTTTCCACATGCAATTGCACATATGAAGAATATTTGGGTTGGTTGTGCTATTATGCCACATCAAAGCACCTACCTACTCAAATGAACATTGGACCATTTTCACCTCCATCGCCATCCCTAACTCACTGGTGGAGATTCTACTCTCCCGTCTCTCTCTCTCTCAAACATTCACTGTTGATTTCCCAAGAAGTTATATTCATGCAGTACATTGTTTAGAGGTAATACATGTACATCATTAAGCCAAAGTACCATCAACAAGATGAATATTCTGTATCAGAGAGAGACAAAAAATCTGCATTGGACAGGATGAGGATTCTGTTTTGTAGTAGTTTCGATTTGGTGTCTGTTCTATATGGCATTTAAATTTAACTCTTCAATCAACTTAACTTTAATATAAAATACACAATTATCTCGAGAAAGTTTCCATAATTATTTCATCACTCAAAAAAACATCTTTCCCACCATCTTTTGTTTTATGGTGGAGATTAATCCTAATCATTATTGTACTTCATCTGGCTGGTTGGTTCTCCCAATAGTGTTCCACTCCCTTGTCCCACTCATGCAACATCTTGAGACACGACCAGGGGCGGAGCCAGGATTTTAATATTCTGAGATATCCAGTGTTTATGTTTTCCAATGGGCGACACAAATGTATAAAACAAATTTTATTGGATTTGAACGCGGAGTTTATTAATAGGTCGGATCTGCTGATGTGGCTAATAAGTTCGATAAGTTCTAGATTTAAAGCTTTCGTGACTGCAAGGATCCATACTCTTTGGTTCTATTCGGTAAAGTCACGTGACTTTACCGAATAGAACCAAAGAGTAAAGTTCGATAAGTTCGAAAGGCTGCCACTCAAGCAGCCTGCAGGGTATCACAAAGTGGCAGCCTGCAGCATTTTGCAGCAGCCAGATATCCGGTTATCCCGATTACCGACTTTCCCAAAATTTCAGGGGGGGCTGAGCCCCCCCCCCCAGCCCCCCCTGTGGCTCCGCCCCTGGACACGACTGCAATTAACTGCTTATATTAATTCAAGTTGTAAAATGTAACATTGGTTTCAAGTATAGATTGGTCCCTGTCATGCGAATGTGCAATTTACAGCACTGCCCCCACTGCTCGTTTGGGGCGTGGAAATGCTTTGACTCCGGAGTTGCAATGCAGTAGGAAAGCATAAGCACCCCTAGGAATGAGCAAAAGGCAGCCGACGTGTAACGATGGCATGCATGTCTATCTTCCAGGTTGGACTCTACTCTCTGCCCTGGCAAGGAAGATCAAGAGAATGCCGAGAATGAGGAGAAGGAGAAAGAAGCCATCGTAATTTCAAGGATGAAGCCAGGAAAGGGACATACACGGGGATTTGAGCCCGTGCGGCAGCGCTTCCGGGCATTTCTCCGCTTCATCCGGAAGCACTGCTGCTGCGGCTGTGATGTAGCCGAATGAAGACTCTGTTACAGGGCTGGCTTGCCAGTATAGGACACAGATCTCCCCTATAGAACATTTTAGTAACATTTTTGTACATTACAAATTTAACAAAAACATTTTTTGATACAAGTGCTGTTAACGAGCACCCATGAAGGTCTGCACACAACATTAGTGGATGGGCTGCCAGCATCACACACTGGATGTTTACACGTCACAGCAGGAACTCATTTTACAGCTTAGTCGGCCTTGCGGAGGCCCAGGACCAATTGAGATAATCGTCACCAGCGTTGGCCATGAGCGGGCATCGAATTGTGTTTGCCGGGTTTATAGTGCGGCAGACTGCCCTGAGTTTGGTCCCAGAACAAGTGATGCCCACCGCGGGATGTCGTCAACTGGAGTGGAATAGATGGAGGCCCGACCCCGGACCCCAAGACGTGGCCATCTTGCAACCTGCCCATCACGCCACTTGCACACATCCCACACACACACACCCCACCCACACAAAACACACTGCGCACACACATACACTCCACGCATACACACACACACATACCACACGCCCAACACACATACATCCCACGCATACACACACCCCACACACACACACTATGCCTACACCCCACGCATACACACACCACACACACCACTCGCACACCCCACGCATACACACCACACACACACCACACACACATACCACGCATACACATACCCCACACACATACCATGCACACACCCCACGCGCACACCACGCATACCACCCACACATGCCCCACCCACACACCACGCACATATACACCCCACACATACACACACACAAACCACACGCCCCACACACATACATCCCACGCATACACACACCCCACGCACACACCCCACGCACACCACCCACACATGCCCCACACACACACAACACTCACCACGCACACACCCCACGCACACACCCCACGCACACACCCCACGCACACGCCCCACGCACACCACCCACACATGCCCCACCCACACACAACACACTACACACCACGCACACATACACCCCACACATACACACACCCAACACACACACACACTATGCGCACACCCCACGCATACACATGCCCCACTCACACACCACACACCATGCACACATACACCCCACGCATACACACACACAAACCACACGCCCCACACACATACATCCCACGCATACACACACCCCACGCACACACCCCACGCACACCACCCACACATGCCCCACACACACACAACACTCACCACGCACACACCCCACGCACACACCCCACGCACACACCCCACGCACACCACCCACACATGCCCCACCCACACACAACACACTACACACCACGCACACATACACCCCACACATACACACACCCAACACACACACACACTGCGCACGCCCCACGCATACACACGCCCCACCCACAACACACCACACCACACACCATGCACACATACACCCCACGCACACACACACAAACCACACGCCCTACATACATCTCACGCATACACACACCACACACACACTATGCCTACACCCCACGCATACACACGCCCCACCCACACACCCAGACTAGCCCTTAGGTGAACTGGCACGCACAAACCGAACCTCTCCACCTGGGTTTTCATCCCGGCAACCTAGTGTGTGACCTTTTTAACCCATATATAATACAAACTGTATATATATTAGTTTAGTTTCACCATGTATTGAATTTAGAGGAAGATATTCTCACAGTGACAGTATTAATGCCGAATATTTAAATGTGCAATACGTCTTGCTTTCATGCAAGTTTTAAAACAAGCATGGTGTTCAATAACAAACACCAGTAGCGGTACTATATTTTAGTATAGTTTGTAAATATAATTTTTCATTTGGAGCAATGTTGTTTGGCAATCATGGTTAATTGTTGGAACGTTTATTAAGATTGTTTTACTTGCTTGTACCACACACACACACCCCACACGTACACACACCACACAACCCCCACACACACACCACACATACACCACGCACACATACACCCCACGCATATGCACACCACACACCATGCACACACCCCACACAAACACTCCATTCACACACCACACACCCCACGCACACATACACACCACACATACACCATGCACACACCCCACACACACCACGCACACGCCACACACACCACACACACACCCCACACACACACCACATGCACACACCACACATACAGCCCACACATACACACACCATGCACACATACCATGCATTCACCCCATGCACGCACCCCGAATAGCGCTTAGGTCAACTAGAACACACAAACCGAACCTCTCCACCTGGGTTTTCATCCCGGCAACCTAGCGAGTGACCTGGCCATGGGTTTCCCATGTGAGAGAGAATTGGCAAAGTTCGGTGTGAGATGGAGGCTCCCGGACCCTGTGGTAAACTTGGGTGAGTTTGACGCGAGACCACCTCCAGGAAAATCCGGCTGATTGTAAAAGCAATATGGAAAATACTGTTTGACGGACTGTATGTGATGGTGCACCCAGAGACATGAGCACACAATGGGGGTAAGGTGGAAAGGTTAGGTGCCATTGTAATTCAACAAAACAGTTTTTTTTTCTGAGACGATCAGATAGTGCGAGTGGAAGATTGGCGAGCGTGGCTCAGGTGCATCATCAATGCATCGCGCATCTAAAATTATTCTTGATTATGGAAATAAAAACGGTTAGAAGTGGAGCAGTGGCACTGACATTGTGTGTGTGTTGAGTCGTGTGCGGAGCGGTAGTGTCGTGGTTAGCGACCCGATTTCAATTCCCCCTTCATGCCCAACACCAGTGATGATTATCTGAACCGGTTCTGGGCCTCCCCTAGCTCGACTCACCCTCAAATGAGTACCTGGTGCGGTGTGTAAACATCGCCACTGGGGAGACAAAGGCGGCTGGTGTGGTGTTGGCCACCCACCCCCTCGTGGCAACACGTTGACCTTAAGTCGCAGCTACCGCTCACAATCCTCTGATGTAAATACATCCAAACTATGAACATGAACTGAGTGCATAATAGAGGTTTTTGTGTTAGATCGGGTAAATATATAAATGTGTCGTTAAACCCGCCACCACCCGACACAGCCAACTAGTAAGGGTTGTTACGTAAACAGAACGTGGCCAATTCGTCACTAGTACAGCACACCGGTGTGTTGGGGAGCCAAGCCACAACATTTACCATCTGAGTACGGCGTTTCGCCAGTCATTACAACTAGCTTCATCAAGCAACAGCCAGATTTGTGGAGAAGTCTTACTGTTTCGTTCCTTATATAGAGGCGTAGATGTGTTGACCACCCTTCTGCGCTCTTGCAATCCCCCCCCTCCCCCCCCCACACAATGTTCAAGGTACTGCCTTACCAACACTTACTTCACCTGGAATGGTACATTATACAAACAAAATGAGGGTATCCCAATGGGTTCTCCCTTATCGCCAGTGGTAGCAAGTGTTTTCATGGAGAAATTTGAGACAGATGCCATCCAGACATCCACCCTACGTCCTTCCTTGTGGAAGAGATACGTAGATGATACGTTCATCATCTGGCCACATGGCCTGCCAGCACTGAACCAATTTCTCAACCACATCAATTCCATACACCCATCTATCAAATTCACCATGGAAGTGGAAAAGGATGGCAAGCTACCATTCCTGGATGTTTTGATCGAGAAGAGACCTGATGGCTCGTTGTGACACTGTCTACAGGAAAGCCACCCACACGGATGCCTATAAAAAGCCTGATTCCCACCACCATCCAGCCCAGAAGAATTCCCTCATCAAAACACTACACCATAGGGCACGTTGCATCTCCGACCAGCATCACCTAGCCAGTGAGTTGGAGCACGTACACCAAGCCCTCAGGATGGACAGATATTCTGACCGCACAATCCGCAAAGCTGTCTCCCAACCATGGGGAGACAACCTTCTGATGATCCAACCAATACCATCACTTTGCCACATATAGCAGGGGTTACCAAATATATTTCCAAAATCTTAAACAAACACAAGATCCAGGTTCGTTTCAACACAGTACATAAAATCCGTGATTTAATCCCATCTATAAAGGATGTGATTCCTGACATGCAATACCCTGGTGTCTAAACACTGAGTTGTGGTTGTGGCAGCAGTTACATTGGGGAAACGAAACGACATGTCTCGGACCGCGTTCGTGAACACAAGGCAGATCCGAAACACGGTAGGACCAATACCTCTGCCATTGCTGATCATTGTTTTAACGCTGTGGGCTCACACGAAATTGACTTTTCCAAGACTAAGGTACTCTGCAAACCTACCGGCTACCTTCAGAGATTTGTTCATGAAGCCATCCAGATATATAACACACAGACACAACTTCCACCGAGAAGATGGGTACAAACTGAGCAATCATTGGAAAGACGTTATTAACCAGTTAAAGTCTTGACTGTGATGTTTCCATGCTACCTGCCTATGTCACCTGTTATTTCTGACTCTCTGTGTGTCTCTCTCTCTCCCTGTGCCTCCCTCTCCAATCTCTACTCCAGTGACTCGGGTGCTGCGGGGGGGTCCACTTTGTGCCCCCCCCCTTCTCTCTCCCCCCCTGCAGCCGATCTCTCTAGTGCTGCCAAGGGGTCCACTTTCTGCCCCCCCCTTCTCTCTCCCCCCCTGTAGCCGATCTCTCCAGTGCTGCCGCGGGGTCCACTTTCTGCCCCCCCCTTCTCTCCCCCCCCCCCCCCCCGTAGCAGATCTCTCCAGTGCTGCCGCGGTGGTCCAATTATTTTCTACCTACGGGGACTTTATCGAAAGAACCAAAGAGTATGGATTCCTGCAGTCACGAAAGCTTCAAATCAAGAGTGTATATGCTTATAAGGGGCCGTCCATAAATGACGTCACGCGATTTTGGACGATTCCCCCCCCCCCTAGTCACACGGCGTCACAAAAAGTCAGAGCCTCCCTCAAATATGACGTCACAAAGCTCTGCCCCCCCCCCCCAAGAAAAAATAAAACATGCTTCAAATCGCTTTAAACATTTGTCATTGCAGTGCGTATTTAATGTGGCGCTGTACAATAATGTTGTAGGAGAAAACATTTATTAAAAAGTTTATTTAATTAAGTAGAACGTGTTAACTATATTTATTTAAAGTTGCGTATTTTGATGTGACGTCACATTTCTCAAACACCCCCCCCCCCATCGTCACATATCGTTACAAATGTCTGACCCCCCCCCCCCCTAGGTGCGTGACGTCATTTATGGACGGCCCCTAATGAATCTGAGTGACAGGGGTGGTAAAAGTTTTTTTCTCTCTCTCTCCAGTCACCTGCTAAAATCCATTAGGCAGACTGAGCGGCACATAGTCTCTGCGTGGCGCACGGATTGAGTGTCAAATATATGGGACAGTGAACACAATTTCCAACTTGGGAATCCGGGTGTCATTTTGCAGTGCCCACATACCGGATTATAAGACGCACCCCTCCCCCCCTCCCCCCGCCAAATATTGTGTTAACATACAGTGGATCATCGATCAACCAGCTGCTTCCAACATTCTCTGGCAGTCCCAGGACCTATTCGGCTAAACTGCTCCAAAGGCTGTAACCAGTCCGACAACAATAACAAGTAGCTATGCTTGATTTCAGTGTCCAATTATACAACCCACAATCATTACCCCATGCAGAGAGTCTTCATACATGTCAACCCATACGGGTCACCCGTATTCTTGTACAGGGAAATTTAGTAAAAAAATGTGTTTTGTCTATTTGTTTGTGTGTGTGTCTCCCTTGTGATGAGACTTTGTAGGATGAACGTTGAGCTTTATAAGGGGCACGGGGTGACCAATAAGGTCTGAATTGGTCTGTAATAAGGTAGGGCAGTTGTAAGGGTTGGACAGGTATTAGACTTCGAGATTGCAGTGGTAAGTACAGTACAGTGAATACAGTAACTGGTTTACAGTCGGGTATTTTTTTAAAAATCTATTTGTATGTTTATGTATGCCAATTTCACTTACTAAACCGATTTAAAGCACTCAAGAAAAAAACTCGTATACGCAACACTTAAAAACACAATGCTGTACAAGGATGTGCAAAAAGTAAGCTATTTTAAATCATCAGAATCACATCGGAATATATATTCAGTGGAGGAATCCGATGAGCTATAAAGCTCTTTTTGAAATATTTCCAAGAATGGGGCACGGGGTAAGAACGTGAACGATGCCATGATCCGGCATTTTTTAAACTCCGGCGAGCCCTTCCACCCCACCCTGAACAAGAACTCTTACTAACGACGGTAATTGGTTTCAATAAACCACTCGATAAGTGATTTGGTCGTTAAGCGAGTATAGGGGCCGTCCATAAATGACGTCACGCACCTGGGGGGGGGAGGTGAGACATTTGTGACGATGTGTGACGAATTGGGGGAGGAGGGGGTTGAGAAATGTGACGTCACATCAAAATGCGCAACTTTAAATAAATATAGGCAACACGTTGTACTTAAATTTTGATTGAAAGCTTTCGTGACTGCAGGGATTCATATTCTTGGTTCTTTCGGTAGAGTCACGTAGAAGGGAAACAATAAAATAATAAAAAAATGATTGTTTTATATTTTTATTATTTTATTGTTTCCCTTCTACGTGACTTTACCGAAAGAACCAAGAATACGTTCTACTTAATAAAATATACTTTTTGATAAATGTTTTCTCCTACAACTTCAGAGTGCAGCGGCACATTAAATACGCACTACAATGACAATAGTTTAAAGCGATTTGAAGCATGTTTTATTTTTTTTGGTGGGGGGGGGCAGAGCTTTGTGACGTCATATTTGAGGGGGGTCTGACTTTTTGTGACGAGGGGGGGGGGGCGTCAAAAATCATCCAATGTCGCGTGACGTCATTTATGGACGGCCCCTAATTCGTTCCGATGGCATCTAAAGATCTAAAGTTATACATTACTATACACTACACTATACACTACTAAACACTACACTATACACTACATTACACCATACGCTACACATTGAGCTCGATGGAGGCCCGTAGCTAAAAGGGGTGTCGATAAATGACGTCACGCGATTTTGGACGATTTTTTTACCCCCCCCTTCGTCACACGACGTCACAAAAAGTCAGGCCCCCCCTCAAATATGACGTCACAAAACTCTGCCCCCCCCCAAAAAAAACATGCTTCAAATCGCTTTAAACTATTGTCATTGTAGTGCGTTTTTATGATGTTGTAGAAGAAAACATGTATTTAAAAAGTCTATTTAATTAAGTAGAACGTGTTGTCTATATTTATTTAAAGTTGCGCATTTTGATATGACGTCACATTTCTCAAACCCCCCCCCCCCGTCGTCACACATCGTCACGAATGTCTGACCCATCCCCTCCCCTAGGTGCGTGACGTCATTTATGGACGCCCCCTAAGCGAGTAATCGTTAATAGGGGGTTTCTCCTTGGTAATCGATCAACGATTGAAACTGGAGCCCCTCCCCCGTTTTTTTTGGTTTAGCCATGTTTTTGTTTATCGTAGTAAGGAGTTAGACTGATGGCCTTAATATAAGTTGTCTTGTGTTTGTTGTTGTTGTTAAAGTTGTTGTTGTTGTTTGACTTGCATCCCCTGGATTTTTCTGTTTGCTCAGTCGCGTAGTCACTTTAAGATGTGTTTTTTTCGTGTTCGTGCTTTTAAGTTTTTTTTGTTGTTTATTTTTGTTTGTTGCGCTTGCACCCGATTCAAGAAGCCCGAATGGCTCCCAGGGGCTATACCAAAATAAATTGGAACTATTGAACTATGATGATCGGGACAAGAGGGCTGTTCGACGCGGTCCCTTAGCAGCCGTCACTCCAACCCCACCCCCACCCCCCATCGTTACTCGCCGTGCGCCGAGGCCTTCTTCGCGTTTGGGGATTTTTTTTATAAAATAAATTCTTCTTCTCTCTTCAATTACATTTATTTTAAGCGAATAAAAACAAAATTCCGCAAGATTTGCGCCTCCACTACCCTCCACCTGCCAATCTGAAGCCAAGTTTGCGTCGGTAAGATTCTAGAGGTTAAAGAAACACAAAAAAAACACACAACGGGAAACAGAATGGACGAAGGGAGCCTTGAGTGCGTGCGTGCAGCGCAGCGCTTGAAGTATTAAACGTGTATATACGTTGAAACAAATCTTACGAATCGATAACATAATTGTATCCGATTCGTCGTTTAATATGCGAAACGAACAAAGCAATCGGGACGATTATTGTTTGATCGTATTTTCGTAACCCATCCAGCGGTGGATTGACGATACGCGAGGCAGTGCCACGTGCGGCCGGTCGCGAATTGGCCGTAGCCTCGCGTTGCAAGTATCGGGGGGGGGGGGTTCTTTGTCTTGTTAACTAAACGTGATTATAAAACGAGGTGTGTGTGTTATACTCTTTGGTTTTATTGGGTAAAGTCACGTAGATAAAATAAATTAAAAGAAAAGAAAACAATTAAATCGCGACGTTTCGGAGCCAACGCAAGCTTCCCACTTCAGGTGTAAAAGTCAACGCAGAATATCTGAAGACGGAAAAAACTTGTGTTGCCTCCGAAACGTCGCGATTTAATTAATTTGTTTTATTTAGTTTTGTTTTTATTTTATCTACGTGACTTTACCGAATAAAACCAAAGAGTATGAATCCTTGCAGTCACGAAAGCTTCAAATCTAGAGATGTATGTTACTGTACAGTACTTCTATGCTCTCCATACTGGTGCTGGAGGCTGCTTCGGGGGGGGAGCTTTTGTTACGGTGGGGGCAGTCGAGGGCAACGCAACAACAACACCAGTGGACTTCTGTTATCCGTTAACTGTCTCGAGATGTTGACTACCTCGCCTGGAGTGCAGGAGGTCGTGGGTTCGATCCCGACCCTTGACGCCTGTTGTATATTTGGAGTTTGTGTCTCTCATCATCATCACGGTGGCTAGGAGATGTTAACTACCTCGCCTGGTATGCAGGAGGTCGTGGGTTCGATCCCGACCCTTCACGCCTGCTGTATATTTGGAGTTTGTGTCTCTCATCATCATCACGGTGGCTAGGAGATGTTAACTACCTCGCCTGGTATACAAGAGGTCGTGGGTTCGATCCCGACCCCTGACGATGCCTGCTGCTGTATATTTGGAGTTTGCGGTGTCTCTCCCTCATCATCATCATCATCACAGTTGCGAGATGTTAACTACCTCGCCTGGTATGCAGGAGGTCGCGGGTTCGATCCCGACCCTTGACGCCTGCTGCTGTATATTTGGAGTTTGTGTGTCTCTCATCATCACGGTGGCTAGGAGATGTTAACTACCTCGCCTGGTATGCAGGAGGTCGCTGGTTCGATCCCGACCCTTGACGCCTGTTGTATATTTGGAGTTTGTGTGTCTCTCATCATCATCATCACGGTGGCTAGGAGATGTTAACTACCTTCCATGGATTGCAGGAGGTCGTGGGTTCGATCCTGACCCTTGACGCCTGTTGTATATTTGGACTTTTCGTGATCCCGCCCCTGACGCCTGCTGCTGTATATTTCTAGTTTGTATTATATTGTCTCTCTCGCGTGGATTTTTCTCCGGGTGCTCCGGTTTCATTTAGAATCAACATCACGCGTTTAGAGTATTTGGCTGCTATAAATTTCCGCGTGATAGGCCGCTTCGTTGAGCTATCACTTGTGATGGCCAGGTCGCTTCTGGAAAATGGGCTAGATAGCTCAGTGGGCCTTAACTGGTAAGATACATAAATTGTCCCTCAGCTTTCACCAACCCGCATTGACCAGCGTGGTGAAGTATGGTCAAAGAACAAGTTTTCAAGTTTAGTTTATAATGGTATAGCCCCTGTGAGCCATGCGGCTCTTGAGTCGGGTGCAACCGCAACAAACAAAATATGAACAGAGAAACATCTTGAAAGCGACGACGCGCAACGGAAGCATCCTGGGATGAACCAGCAAATCTTCCAGAAAGAAAAAAAACACCGTATTTCAACGCTGTGTGCAAAAATCCCCCCCCAAAAAATAACACCTCACGACCCAGCACCGCATCGGGGAGGCTGTCATCCAGTAGTGGGTTGACAAGAGGCGCAGCACCTGTACGTACATTGATTTAATGATCGAGCTTTGAACCGTATGATTGTCGTTCACATTTGCTCAAACTACTGTTCCTACGGGGTCGGTAAAATGCGTACCGCGTTGTGGAAGTGAATAGTACTCGGTGCTTTTATAAGACTGGAATACGTCGTGGGGAATGTGGCTTTTCCTGCACTGGATCAGATTCGCCAAAGGCGATTAGCTCAAACCCACTTTCGTATGAATCGGCTGACACTGTCACTTTGATTCAATACAGTTGAACAAAAATATATTCACCTCAACCTGTCTCCCCCCTTTAGTGATATCAACGGATAGCCACAATTCGATTCAAGAATTAATGTACAGTTTTATATTTTCAGTAATTTCTTCTCAACGTTATCCCAATTTTGCGATCGCCGTTGCGTCATGATGCCCAAAGCGTGCTTTAGAATATCTCGTAGAACAATGCAAACTTTCGTGTTAGAAAACGGCCCTTAGAAGCAAGTATTAAACACATTCCTGCGGATGGAGCTGGTAGGAACGTTGGGTTGCTCGGTCAATGGCCAGGGTCAACGGCGGCGTGGTGTATTCCGCAAATATGCCCGACTGTGAGGGCGGGCACAAGCCGGCGTGAGTAGGTTAAACGTTGAGTTTCATAAGGGCACCACGGGGTGACCAGCCCCTCCACACCCTCCCCTCCCCGCCCAGCCCCTCCCCACCCTCCCCTCTCCACCCAGCCCCACCCCTCCCATTTTTGGATGCACGACGGACGGACGGACACAATCCCCTGTGGGCTGCTGGTGTAACCAGGAGGTTCCTACCAGTAAGAGCTACCTATTACGTTCTCCTGAAGTGATCTCTGGTCAGCACAGTAGAGGGCAGCACTTCCCTACTCGCTTTTATGCGCGACAATAAAATTTAGCTGCATTAACCCTTTCCCGTTCCGAGGCGTCTGCACGTTGTGCAGGCTGTGGGTGGCCCCTTCACCGCTGAATCTCTTAACGCGCAAGAGGCTCGGCGCTAATTTTACTTGGACATGCGTAGTAGCGCCGTTGCTTTTAAAGACATTGTTACTCGCCGCAGAGAACCGTAGCGACACGTACCGCACTCTGCGATAGCTGGCGCCAAACTGTGCCACACGCCCTCTCACGTGGGCTTTTCGGGAGCATCGGTACCGATAAAGTAATTTTTCTCCGGTTTCGTTTAGATGGTATACACGTACATCATCGGAACGAGAGGGTTTAAGTGCATAAGCTAATTTGGTGTTGATGATTTTTTTGTGATAGTCATTGGTGACCTGAATGAGACGTTAACTCACTACACTTGGGAACTCGGTTGAATAACGCCTGGCTGCACTGAATTCGAACCCAGGGTCTCGTGCGGTGCCAGATCAGTGCTCTTAACCTCTTATTTTTGTTGTCCGGTTCATAGTGTTTCTCATTTATTTTTTTCGCTCATTTATCCTTTAGCCTAAATGTAACAGAAGCGTAACATTTGCCTATAACTAAAATCGGAAATTTGTGCAGTTGTAAATGAATGTATCATGTGGGCCTTTATAATATATTTTTTATTGTTGAATCGGTGCATCACTACACCCTTTTGTTGTAACTAAACTAGTTTAACACTTTGGCTTTTGCGACCAGTATCCAAAATAGAGGGGTTTTTTTTGTTTAGATCGTGTAACCCAAAACCCCCCAAAAACCTCTTATGTAACTAAACTAGTTGGTAATTTTATATATGGAAAATAAACTTTGAGCACTCTAGTCGACTTAAACTATTATTTTCGTTCCTTTGCGGGTTAATAACGTAAAATGTGCATTTTTACGTCATCTCAAGGCGGTGTACAGAAACAGTGAGACTTAATTTTTTTGGAGGCTTGCAGTCAAAGGCCAAGATTAAATGGAAGGTCTTGAGCCTGAACTTGAACAGGAAGTTGAGAGTATGGATCATATGGGAAGGGCCTTCCAGAGAATGGGGACAATGGAGGATAACAAGCTAACCTCTGCTGGGCAAGGGTTGACCTGGGGGTTTGCATTCAACGCCATGGTTTCTGGAGCGGAGAGTACTTAGAAAGGGGGGAATAGAGGGAGGTGAGAGGAGAGCAGTGGGTAGGGGTGAGTCCATGCAGGATCTTGAAGACCGTGAATGCGATCTGGAAATGTATGCAGCCGGTGGATTGATTGTAGTATAAGCTCTCTCGTTAACTGGTGTGAATGGCAGCAGCATTGTGTACTTGTGATAGTCACTGTCATGTGGATAAACTCAGAGGAGGAATGTATGGAATTGTAGAATTTCCATGGTACTTAAGCACTGTCAAAATGTCTATTGAGCAGGGAGGCCCATTAACTCTTCTTTCATTCTGCAGGCTCACAAAATGGCATGCGCAGCTGTGCTGGAACCGAGCGGGGACTTCCCGGCGTGGCTGGAGGCGCAGGGCGTGAACGCGGAGGTGGCCCGGGCTATGGACTCGGAGCTGGGCATCCGGGACTACGGGGTCCTGCGCGCCTGCGTCGGGGACGGCCTCGTGCGGGCCGAGCTGCTGTCCACGGCCCGCGACCGCCTGCCCTTCGGCTTCTACGCCGTGCTGCGGCAGGTGGTGAAGGCCCTGCAGGGGGCCGAACCCCACGACGCTGGGACACCGCACTGGGACGACGCCGCCGCTTCCTCCCCTGGCGACGTGACGCTGGGAGGCCTGGTGGACGTGCTGCTCGCGCTGTTCAGCGGCTTGAGCCGGGAGCTGCTGATGTCCGTGCGGAGGCTGGGAGTCATGGACGGCCCTGAAATGGGTGTTGGTGTCTCCAGTCCACCCTGTGCAGGGGTTGAACACCAGGACTTGATTGCTGACGAAGAGGAGCTGCCCTCAGAGGAGAAGAGTCAGTTCTCCAATCGCGGTGAGCTCCGACTAGAAGGAGGAAACGCCACACTAATCTTCAGGGATTACTCCACAAATTATTGGGCAAACCACATAGGAATATCACCCTTTACTGGCAGACGAACTCCCATTTGCAGGCCGGTACTGCATTCACCTTGTGAACAGGGATAATTTCCACATGCCGAGCACTGCCAAAGGGTGCCTCAAGATGTACTGTATGGGAGGCGTGGTATACATGTTACGTGATGGTGAGGTTAACATTCTGTTGTGATGGCTGTGTGAGGTAGGTGATGATTACAGCTCAGGAACCTAGACTGGAGGTGATATACTCATTCTATCCTCATTTGTATTGACATGCGCAGAGTGCTGCTCATTTGAATTATTGGTCCCTGAGTCAGTAGGGAAAACTCCACACTTCAATCTGGCTTGAATACTATTTTCATTTACATCACAAAGCCTCACTGAGTATCAGTGAGTCCTCCACGACCAAGATTGGCAAATGCATTTTTTTCACGCGAGGGGAAATTGCCACATGCTGATGCCGAAATCCCCCAGCTGCTGTGATCTCCTTCCTGAACAGTATCCCGCTATCTGTTGGTGGGATCTTCCCCTTGGTCGCAGGACCCTCGCAGGCCGTACTAAGGGGACAGCGCACGAAAATCCACGCAGATGAGTCGGGAAACCCGCTTGCTGTACTGGTGTCTTCTAGAAATTAGTAAATTCACTTGGGCCGATGTTCACGTTCGAGGCAAAATGCACTGCAACCTTTGGCCGCAACGGTGGTCATTATTGTACGCATTCTTCTTCCTCATGACAAAACAAAAACACCATTGTACTTCACATAAACCACACTGACAAGGGTGTCAGTGCCGATTACATTTGCAAATTAACAACCAGTGTTTAGTTTTTATGGTATAAATGAGCGTATTGTATGATGGTCATTCCTTAAACTGAGGTGTTTCTTGCGAATGTCGCCTGTTGCAAAGTGTTTTTTCGTGTACTAGCCAATCAGGCCATTGTCACTTTCTTTCAGATTGCCCCATGGAGTTCAGAAATTCTCAAGTCCAAACGAGCGTTACCGGAGGGGGCGGTGATAGTGAACAACCATTGGGTAAGGTATCCTCACTTTGTCTTTAACAGCATGAAGCTTGGGTATTTACAAGCAGAGAGAAGTCACATTTAAATGCAAAAAAATCCTAAGCCTCTAACAATTAACACCCCGCACCCCCTTCATTGTGATACAAAAATAAATTGTCGTAATTTGGGGTCTATTCAAGAATCTGCGTTTTATCAGAGTTATTGGGTTGTGTTTAAAATTAGATGCCCAACTACCCGGGTAGCCTGGGGGTTGGCAGAGGAGTGGGCAGGGCACATGAGTTGGTGGTGGTGCCAGTGTCAGGAGGAGGAGAGAGGCCCCTCACTGTGTGGGTAGAGCTCGTGGTTTTAGTGGGCATGGCTATTGACGATTGGGTGGGATTTACTGCCGGTTCACTGTGTGGCCCCGGTTGAGTCTCCCAGAAATCAAATGGCTTTGCATGTCACACATTGTCTTAAGTACTAGTTTATCTTACACACTAGAGCGAGTATAATTTTATTTTATAATCGTGTAATATTGTAGTCCTTTATTTACCCAAGCATTTCTGAGCCTCGAGATGCTTTTTCAGGAGGCTTTGTCATTCAGATGTTTAGTTAAGAGTGCTAGATTCACAATTGGAAAGTCACGTGTTTAAATGCGGGCTTGGAGGTCGAAACTCAACCTCTTAGCCCTACGAGGTTCATAAAATGTGTACCACTTCATAAAAGGACTGGTCCCTGTTATGGGAATGTGGAATTTTCACTGCTGGCTTAGGTGAGTAAACATAAAATTTACATCCATCCGTAACTTCAACATTTGCAAATAATCAAGTTGTATTTTAGTCATTACAGTGCTCGTGCCGAGTCATAATCTCTTCTCTCTCCCCAGACGAGGGAGGGAACAGCCCTTCTACCGAGGCAAACTTCAGCCCCGTGTGGCAAGAGGTCAAAGTGGAGAGCTGCGACGGTGAGTGCACATTGACACCAACATCTTCATCATCAACCTTCATTTGTAAAGCGCCGCTGATTGCTCAGCGGGCGCAGCATGGTCATACATCCCAACCTAAGGGATGGAGAGATGTTAACTACCTCGCCCGGTATACAGGAGGTCGTGGGTTCGATCCCAACCCTTACACCTGATTTCTTTTCAGGAGTAATCCCCCAAAGCTAGCTGACTACAACTACTTTTTTAAAAAGACAGCTAATTAGGAACTAAGTCAAATAGAGTCGTCCTTTTGAGCGACTGCGTACCTTATAATTATTCTGTAATGACGACCAAAAATGTCAAATTTCCCCATGTTCTTCAACCTCAGCGGCGACTACACTATTTTCACATACAAAAGCCAGGCATTAGGAGATTTTAAAACGAAGTCTCATAGAGTGAGGTCGTGGTTACATTTGAATTGAAGTAAGCACTAAGACATTGGCGACTTACAATACTATACGATTGGGTTCTA
This sequence comes from Petromyzon marinus, assembly GCF_048934315.1. Classification (NCBI taxonomy): domain Eukaryota; kingdom Metazoa; phylum Chordata; class Hyperoartia; order Petromyzontiformes; family Petromyzontidae; genus Petromyzon; species Petromyzon marinus. The sequence continues at coordinate 13,596,620 of NC_133667.1, read as the reverse complement.
CATAGCATATCAAGATTCTGTACAGAGACTGGACATATTTATATGGCGAGAACAAGGCAGTCAGTCGAAGACAGATCTTGAGCCTGGACCTGAACTGGGACAGAGTCGACAGCACCGATGGGTGGTGAAAGAGAGCCTCGCATTACGGGGGCAATAGAGGTAAACGTGTGACCTTTCGTTCAGCAATGGTTGACTGTGCTTTCAACAAAAATCCTTGGTTACTGCAGCGTAAAATGTGTGGAGTGGTAAATGAATAAAAAGTTTGGCTACGTACGGTAGGAAATAAATTCTACATACATGGGTAGGACCATGCATTGTGACGCAAAACATAAACCATTAAAGCAATATATGTAGATTTAAAAGAGCAATGAAACAGGAAGTGGTGCAAAGTGTGTTGGTGCATACATTAAAAAAACCTGAACATTTTGACAGTGTTTAACCGTGCTTCTCAGCTGCTTTTTAACTGAGGGCCCTTTACAACTGCTATGACAATCGGCCTGATCCATAGAACTTACGGCCTTTTGTCCATTAATTGATGAAGATCTTCCCACAAAGTGTTGGTGGTCATTGGGGTTGCTTGACCCTTCTTCATACTGGCTAGTGAAAGTCGGTGAAGTGGGACGGAGCCAGGACCGGTTCAGATGTCATGCACCACTGACGTTTGCCATGGCCGGGAATCAAATGCAGGTGGTTGGGTTCATAGGACGGTGCGCCAATCTCGGCGCCACTGCCCTGCCCCACCCCATAAATTTCAACATATTCAAGCATTTGTGACTACACCATTGAAGACAGACAGGAGGGGGGAGATTTGGTGACTGGACCTCATGGGAAGTGCTAATGTTTTCATGGATGAACCTCCAGGTGCATGTTACCCCTCCGGGGTACACAGGGAACAATGTCATGTTCACGTGCTAACACCAAGTGCGTCATTGACCTGTAATCATGTGTTCTGAAATTATTTTGGGTAGTGTTCTTGATCTGGTGACCCGTGGGCCGAATGTGGCCCGCAGAGGATCTTGGGAGTGGCCCACCGAGCTGTGGTCCGCTCGGACACAGATACCGATTAGCGAGATGAAAGATAAATATGAAATTGAGATTGAGAGATCTATCAATAATAAATAAAGATTATGTAAACAAGACATGAGTAAGATAAGAGAGTGACACATTTTTGGTAATTTTTATAGACACTATGCCGTCACATGGCCCACCAGCGCGCAGTAATTTTATAATGTGGCTCGCTGGAAAATAAGGTCGAAAGAACCCTGCTTTAGGATATAAAAAAATATTATGAATACAGAGTTGTGGTGCTGGGGGACTCGTCCCGGCGTTAAAGCACGTGTGGAGGCTGCCCTATCGTATCAGAAGATCAAGACCACGAACGTACCACCCTGGTACAGAGGCGAGATGAGGATGACAAGTCCCGCGTGTCAATAACTGTAGCGTCTATGGTCGACATGCGATTGGACTTGCAAGGAACGAGAGCCAGGGGAAATGTTCCAGTTCCACCTATTTGTTACCCCCGGCGAGGTTGTGTCGGCGTTCAGCTGCTTGAAAGTGGTGCCATTTCCTTCTACAGGTAAGAGTGAGGATTGTCAGTCTGGATTCATCATCGGTGACGTGACATCACTGAAGGGCGTCGAAGAGCTCTATCCTCGGTCGGAAAACTCGAGGGGTACGGAGCGGCCACGGCAGCCGCGAGCATCCAGAGGAGCCCGGGGCGCCAGTGGGAATGTCGGCAGGAACGTCGCACGAGGCGCCGCCGCTTTCGCTGTCGACGCGGCCTCGACACGCTCCGCCGCGGGTCACGTCTCAGAGCAAGGCCCAGCGAGCTTGCGGGTGGTCCAATCCGCGGCAACGTCGGCGGCAACGGCGGCGGTGGCGGCGGTGCCCGAGCCTAGCGGCGGCACGAGAAACAACAGGCCGTACGCGTGCGAGCTGTGCCGTCGACGGTTCACGAGGCACGACTACCTCCAGAAGCACATGCGCTCGCATACGGGAGAAAAGCCGTACTGCTGCGAGGTGTGTGGCCACGGCTTTAAGCGCTGCGCCGAGCTCAAAATCCACCTGCGCATGCACACGGGCGAGAAGCCGTACGGCTGCGACGTGTGCGGTCAGGCCTTCTCGCAGTATGGCAACTTCAAGCGCCACCAGCGCATGCACACGGGCGAGAAGCCGTACCGCTGTGACCTGTGTGGGCGCAGATTCTCGCAGTGCAGCAACTACAAGCGTCACCAGTGCCACCATTCGGCAGCAAGTTGATTATCCCGTCGGCGTTGTTGACATGTGTGTATGTTGAACTTCATCCGCAACGTATGTAGCCAACCGTGCTTATCGTAGGTGCGAAAACCATTTTTCTTTAAGTTAGGCATTTTTCTCAGGATTTATTTTGTCAGATGGTGCATTACACGGTTGGGTTAGTTTCTGGTCCATAACCAACTCAGCCCCATCGTTTATCTCAGGTCAATAAAATGAATACTGCCTTTTTCAAAAGTCAACTGGTTGTCTTCTCAAGCGACTGCTCCCTCCAGCTATATGGAAATGTGAAAAGAACACCAATGCTACGAAAACAATCGTACGACCAGGAAGAGACTTTGACGTTTTGACATTGAATAGTGCGTTGTCCGATATTCATATCAAGAAATTCTGTCACAGTCCTGGTGATGTTGAACTTAAAATGAAAACACTTTGGAGATCACTCAGATGAAATGGCCTGATTTTTAAATATTCCTTGAATATACAGACAGTATATTTATGTGGTACTGTGTCAAGTTTGCTCAACTCAAAATATTGATGTTTGCAAGTTCAAATACAAATAGAGGGTTAACTCAACCCACTGTCTGTTCACCATCTCTCGTGAAGTTGATTTATCATTAGAACAGTTTTATGGAATTGAGAACCATTTTATCAGATGTCTTTGGGAGAAATTGGCTCCCACCAATGAAATGGGAAATTTCCAAGGTGGCTCAGCAGCTCGGAGCTGCCACTGATGAAACTTGGGGGTTCCTCAATCAGGTTTCAGCCATTCATGATTAAAGCCGGTTTGCAGATGTAGTGAGTTGGCCCCAACCCTGTTGCCAATGATCGCACCAAACGTGTGTTTCACTCGGATATTTTCTAAACACCAATTGCAATAAACAAATATATATAAAAGGCTTGTAGAATGTTACAAGCGCAAGCATTGGTCGGACATTACGAAACTGTATTCCGAGAGGGGAATTTATATATTTTTTTGCTCCCATCATTTTTTCAAGATGGGGTAATGAAGCATGCAAACATTTTTTTTTACGATAAACTGTTACAATTTTGCCTCGTTATTCTATTCAGGAATATATTCCAAAAATTTGATCTCGGTTGAATTTCTTCTCATTGCCTCGTTTTTACAATTGTGTTCATGCGATTAGCAGAAATGTTCCCTCACCATTGTTTACAAATCGCTGCATGGTTCTGCCCCCCACCCTATCTCGCTTCTCTCATTTCTTACCACGTCCCATCTAGGCCCCTGCATTCACAATTTATATTGTCCCTCACTACGCCCACCCCCTCCCTGTGCTCAGTCATGTCTACGCTTCTTTTCCGTCCTGGCTCCCCTTTCCATTGGAATAAACGCCCCCCTCCACATCAATCGGGCAACTTCACTAGCCATTTTTCATTCTCCCCCTTAAGACTAATCTTTTTTCAAGAGGGCTTATCCCTCCACCAACTTCCTGTCATTGTCCTTAAAACCTTTACCACCTTAGATCCTTCCTAACCTTGCCACTCCCTTTCCCTATCATCACCCTTCCTTACCATCCTTCCCATTTCTAACCTCACCTCCCCTGCCTTTCCCTATCATCACCCTTCCTTGCCATCCCTTCCCCTCCCCAAAACTAAAACCCCATCCCTTTTCTCCATCAGCCAATACTAATGTACCAATTATAATTCTTGTAAAGCGCTTTGACGAAAGCGCTCTTTAAAATCCTAGATAATGAGATCAATATTTTATTGGTATGTCTTTGGCATTTAATGTACATGTCTATCATGAATTCGCATGCACGATTCGATGCAAATGTCATTGAAGTACAAAATTAAACTCTAAATTTGCTCAATGCATCGGTACATGCCTAATACTGTATAAAGTGATTGTAACCCTTAAGGAAGACCAGGCAGAGTTCAGAGTTGGAAGAACAATAGACCAGATTTATGTGATAACGTCAAATACCTGGCATTGCAAGTAATATTGCCGGAGATGATTATGTTAATAACCTACTCTATGAAATATTATGTATTGATTGGTTCAGGATAAATATTGGCATTGAGCATGGAATGCATACATCCTCCCCTGTACTTGTTCGAATATATTTTAGAAGTAATAATGGAGCAGTTATCAGACAATTCTGACTTGTGAATTTGTGGCAAATTGATCAAATTATTTGTTTACAGTTTTGGAGATAACATAGAATTACTTGCAAAAAAGTCAAGATTGAAAAGCCAGCTCAGATTTGGTACTGATTATATTGATAAATATAAAAGGTTTGACTGTTGCCAGAGAAGATTAAACGTTAACATGTTAATAAAGGGAAAGTATTTGAGTGCGTTTCTGGATTTTTATACCTTAGTGGTTTGATACTGTTGAACGATGGACGCACAGGTGATTTGCAGAGGAGAATAAAATTGGGACTTTCAGTCATAGGGTAGTTTTAAATGACCTGGAAAGTGAAATACTTTAAAACCAAAAGCTACAATTATGACACACTTGTTATGCAATTTGGTAGTATTATATGGCACAGGAATCTGGACCCAAAGAAGACAAGAAGAGCCTATGGAGTTCAAAATGGAAAGAACTATCATAGAAAGGATTGAAGAATGGACATCTCTGCAGTCTGTGATATGGACTTATTAGACAAAAGCTATCTTACGGACTTTCAGCCAAAGCAATGACAATGATAGTTGAAGATGGACTGAAGCTGTTGTTCTGCTGGCATTGGGAAGAAGAGGACTTACATGAATGCAATACTGACGGCTCGTTTATTGCGGGCGGATGGAGGATTACTGCTTGTGGCCCATGGACCCTGCTGCCTCTTCAAAGGCTTTCAGGGAGAAGAACCTTTAGCAAGTACCTGGGTGTGCTCAGATAGTTTTGGTAGTTCCAGGTAATCTACTGGTAGTGTTGTGCGGTCTAGTGTTAGGGCTAGGTGGTGTCGTGATAAACTTTGTAGGATCCTTCTGGGTTTTAGTGTCTCTAGCATAGAACCAAAGCTTGCTTTTGTTGAGCTGCAGCTCATGTCCTCAACTAAGATGCTGCTGAAAAGTACCTGAGCAAACGCGTGATACTAAGACGTTATAAGGGCATTGTGCTGGTACTGTGATCCTTTGTGCAAGTGATGGTGCAAAACCGTTATTTAATAAATAAAAATGTGAATCTCACAAAGCAGTCCTATGTCATCTATAAACATTTTTTGAATAATTTTGTAAGGTTATCCCCATTTGTGATTTCTCGTCGGTCAATTGTATTTTTTATTTTGTTGTAATGTCCAAACACTTTCTTGGATACAGTGAGGGAAAAAAAGTATTTGATCCCCTGCTGATTTTGTACGTTTGCCCACTGACAAAGAAATGATCAGTCTATAATTTTAATGGTAGGTTTATTTGAACAGTGAGAGACAGAATAACAACAAGAAAATCCAGAAAAACGTTTGTCAAAAATGTTATAAATTGATTTGCATTTTAATGAGGGAAATAAGTATTTGACACCCTCTCAATCAGAAAGATTTTTGGCTCCCAGGTGTCTTTTATACAGGTAACAAGCTGAGATTAGGAGCACTCCCTTTAAGAGTGTGCTCCTAATCTCAGCTCGTTACCTGTATAAAAGACACCTGTCCACAGAAGCAATCAATCAGATTTCAAACTCTCCACCATGGCCAAGACCAAAGAGCTCTCCAAGGTTGTCAGGGACAAGATTGTAGACCTACACAAGGCTGGAATGGGCTACAAGACCATTGCCAAGCAGCTTGGTGAGAAGGTGACAGCAGTTGGTGCGATTATTCGCAAATGGACGAAACACAAAAGAACTGTCAATCTCCCTCGGCCTGGGGCTCCATGCAAGATCTCACCTTGTGGAGTTGCAATGATCATGAGAACGGTGAGGAATCAGCCCAGAACTACACGGGAGGATTTTGCCAATGATCTCAAGGCAGCTGGGACCATAGTCACCAAGAAAACAATTGGTAACACACTATGCCGTGAAGGACTGAAATCCTGCAGCGCCCGCAAGGTCCCCCTGCTCAAGAAATCACATAAACATGCCCGTCTGAAGTTTGCCAATAAACATCTGAATGATTCAGAGGACAACTGGGTGAAAGTGTTGTGGTCAGATGAGACCAAAATGGAGCTGTTTGGCATCAACTCAACTCGCAGTGTTTGGAGGAGGAGGAATGCTGCCTATGACCCCAAGAACACCATCCCCACCGTCAAACATGGAGGTGGAAACATTATGCTTTGGGGGTGTTTTTCTGCTAAGGGGACAGGACAACTTCACCGCATCAAAGGGACGATGGACGGGGCCATGTACCGTCAAATCTTGGGTGAGAACCTCCTTCCCTCAGCCAGGGCATTGAAAATGGGTCGTGGATGGGTATTCCAGCATGACAATGACCCAAAACACGGCCAAGGCAACAAAGGAGTGGCTCAAGAAGAAGCACATTAAGGTCCTGGAGTGGCCTAGCCAGTCTCCAGACTTTAATCCCATAGAAAATCTGTGGAGGGAGCTGAAGGTTCGAGTTGCCAAACGTCAGCCTTGAAACCTTAATGACCTGGAGAAGATCTGCAAAGAGGAGTGGGACAAAATCCCTCCCGAGATATGTGCAAACCTGGTGGCCAACTACAAGAAACGTCTGATCTCTGTGATTGCCACCAAGGGTTTTGCCACCAAGTACTAATTAATGTTTTGCGGAGGGGTCAAATACTTATTTCCCTCATTAAAATGCAAATCAATTTATACAATTTTTGACATGCGTTTTTCTGGATTTTTGTTGTTGTTATTCTGTCTCTCACTGTTCAAATAAACCTAACATTTTAATTATAGACTGATCATTTCTTTGTCAGTGGGCAAAAGTAAAAAATCAGCAGGGGATCAAATACTTTTTTCCCTCACTGTAAGTCTGCACCCCAGCAAATAAATATATATTGGTTGATTGATTACGAGCAAGAAAGGGGCGCATTTAAATTGATTATCACACATTTACGTTTTTTTTAACAGATAATGTTTTGGCATGCGATAAAAAAAAAATTGTGTTCAGAATGAAAACATGTGGGATTAAAGCAATACTCAAATTAACACGTATGTTGTCAGCATATGCTCTTGCTTAAAGTATAATCTTTCCATCCAAGGGCAAAGAAAAGCTGACATATAATAAAGATAACATTATCCTCGATCGGCAATACCATTATTTAAATAACGTATGTATGTATTTTTAACTTCTTTCGCACCGTATGTAGCCAAATCCATCAACACTGTAGCCGGGCTTTAGTGATTTACGCCTGTAATCTCGCACTTTGGAGGCAGCAAGGGTTGGTGGATCATATAAATGTTGTGAAGTTCCCTTCCCGTAGGTGTCTCAAGGAGCCACACCCTGGCTCATATGTAATGTAAGTTGAACTTCTTTCGCACCGTACGTAGCCAACCGTGCTAATTAGAGGTGCGGGGGAAGGACAACAAACTAATCGCACAAAGCCAGTTCGAAAGAAATGCGTTACACTGTTCACAGAAGGCGATCGCACTCACACAACTGCGCGTGTTCTCCGGCAGGCGAGGAGTTGCCCTGCCAAGACAAGTTCTTCCTCGAGGAAGAGGTCCCCTTGATGACGCCCGCTTGGATGCAGCGGCAGGCGGTCGCCACCGTGGCCCAGGCTCGCCGCGTGGGGAACGACGTGAGAAAGCACTCGCCCAGGCTCGTGGCGACGGTGGCAGCGGCGGCAACGATGGCGAACGGGGAAGAGCATTTCCCCTTCGCCTTCGAGCGAAGCCTCTCGCTCGGCAGGACGAACCAGTCGTACACGCGCGGCGGCGGCGGCGGCGGCGGCCTCCTCGGTCTGGGATCGCCACCGGGGTTCTTGATTGAGAACGTCGCTTCGATGCGGGCGGCGGCGGCGGCGCCGCCGGACAGGACGGCGAAAGGATCGGGATACGCCCAGTACCAGCGACACGCGGTCCACGGGAGGCACGAGGCCGAAGGCAACGCGACCGTGAGCTCGACTCGTGTTTACCCCGCCGCGCGGGGCGACGCTGCGGGCGACGACGACGCGGTGGCGGCTGCGGCTGCGGCTGCGGCAGCGGCGCCGGAAACGATGGCGCCGCCCGAGGAGTCGAGGCCGTACCAGTGCCGGCAGTGCGGGCGGCAGTTTGCACGGTCGGATGCGTTGCGGAAGCACATGCGCATGCACACGGGCGAGAAGCCGTACCGCTGCGACGTGTGCCTGCGCCCCTTTGCGCACTACTCCAACTTTAAGCGGCACCTGCGGCTGCACACGGGCGAGAAGCCCTACAGCTGCGACGTGTGCGGCCGTGCCTTCTCCCAGTGCTCCAGCCTCAAGGACCACCGCCACATGCACACGGGCGAGAAGCCGTACCGCTGCGAGGTGTGCGACCTCCACTTCTCGCACCGCTCCATCCTCTGGTCTCATCGGCGCACGCACGCCGAGTAACGTGCGCGTGAACTCGGCGCCGGGGTTTAGCGTGGCGTTCGCCAATTCCGAGCGGTGGTCTTTTTTTGCGGTCCCGAGTCTCGTCAGGTCATCTTGGCTTGGCAGACAAACGTGGTGTCCCGTCATTTCACTGTTTTGCTAAATGTTACCAGCTGCATAGATCGAGCCGGATGACCGCTGTCGTTTGGGCACCTTGAGTTACAATCATATACATGTACAGTCCTCTTGTTACTGCATTGATGGATGAGTGCCTCCCTATATTTGACATGCGGGTAATGGGGGTTATATGACCGTACTTAACCACGTTGGTCAGTGTCGGTTTGGTGAATGCATGGAGCATATGCTTGACTGCAAGTACAGTACAATAATGGATTGACCTGCACCGCCTCTTGTTGACCGCCACGTAGCCCAGAAGCTGTCTCTTGAAATCCTGGGCATGCATGCATGCATCGTGATCACCCATACAAGTGCCCTCCAGGCTCCACTCCTGTTTTGTGAGCTCTGATGATATTTGGGACATGCCAGGTGATTTGGTCATAGGTGGGTTACAATCAGTAGGTTATCAATTCATTTTTCGGTCGGTGATTGGGAAGCCAAAACAGTGGTAGCCCTGTGGAGATTGATATCCCCACTTGTTTTGACGGGCAAAATATGCCGTGCAGTGTTGGGTGAGAGGCCCATGTAGGTGCTACATTGTTGGGAGCACAGCAAAAAGCCATTATCGTACTGTACTTCTATGCTTCCGTGTCTATGTCCCCGCTATTCGCCATCCCGCACTGACAAATGTGATGGTGTGCTCAAATAACCCCCTTGGCCCGCAGTGTGAAGGGAGACTCTCATCATCCAGCAGTCGGCCAACAAAATCGCCGTGCATGTACATTTAACTGCTTTTAGTGCTGTGGTCATCTTCACATCTTATTTCGCTGAGCGTCAGAGTGCCCAATGATGTGCCCTCTACAGGCTGCGAATAGGATTATTCGTCTTCTTTGGTTCTTTCGGTAAAGTCACGTAGAATGAGAATAAAATAATAAATTGATAAAATAAAATAACACAATAAAATTCTCACGACGTTTCGGCCACAACACAAGCGGCCTTCAGGATTATTATTTGACTGTCTAAATGGCCGAGTGTTCAGCACCCCCCATCGTTACCGCTCAAACTTTGACGGAGCCAACAGTTCAAATCCTGCTACAGTTGCTCTTATTTCTGCGAGGAATTGGTCGACTCACAAAAGCGCACACTGCCCTTGGTGAAAAGGACGTCAAAACCCCGATGGCATGGTACTTTGCACGAGTAGATCAATGTGTACATGTACTACTAGAGCAGCGCCCTCCCCCACACCATGTGGGTCGCGGGGACTATTTGACAATACATCACCATGCTGGTCAGTGTGTGGATGAGGGAGCGTAGAAGCACAGTACATAAATTGGATACCCTGGGTGATGTGATCATTCACGTACGGATCCAGACATTTTAGAGCTTCACGAGCTGTGACCTTCGCATTTCACACTCCAAAATGTCTCGATCCTTAATTGAATCTCTGACCTTTCGCAGCCTTTCTGATGGGTCTCATAGGCATCCGCAGGCTACCGGAGTCGCAGTGAGTTCAAAACCCAAAGCTGCGACTGCGCGTTGACTTTCAAACGCAGATGGATATTAAATGTTCACACGGCCATCACCCTTGTGTAATAGAGTAACGCGCACACGTGGCACTGTACGCCGGTTAGGCTTACAATCGATGTTATGAGTGCTGTAATAGTGTGCATGCATTGCTGGTATTGTATGATCACTCTTCAGGCTATTAGGCCACTGCAACACGTAGACTGCAGTACATATTCCTCACATTTCAGACATGCAAAGTCAATCAGCTTTGAACTCTCTTGCAACGTGAGCTCAGTCAAAAGTGCAAGTGTCTTTGCTGTCGTAGGTTCTTTTGTTGTTGTTGCTTTTTTGTGCAATTAAAGTTGCTATTTCTGTCACGGTGCTTGTGTGTGTTTATTCTCCGCCGTACTTTCACAGAATTGTGTGGTCCGCATACTCTCCGTTGATATTTCATTCACAAAGACGGTCAATAACGTCTTTCACAGTACGTTTATTTTGCACGAATGTGGGCCTTTTTTTAAGGCGCTATCGGCAACATTATCGAGTGTTTATATGTGGGAGGAAATTGGAGCACCCGGCGGAAACTCATGCGTGTGAGGGGGAAACACTCGATCCCATTCGGACGGGACAGGTGGAGTCCACATTTGTTGTACCGCCTGAATGTTAGGAAGCTACTGGAGGGAGTTTTGCACTTTTAAATCTGAATTTAATTGATTTAGAACAGCCTTTTGTTTTTAGCGTGATGACCTTCCCCAGCACGTCCGAAAAGCACGGTTGGCTACACATGGTGCGAAATAAGTTCAGCATACTACATACGAGCCAGGGTATGGCTCCTACTTGACGTCTACGGGAAGGTAGTTCATATCTGTCGACTCCTTATCAGTGCTTTACCTGATTACGGACCAATTCAGACCTTATTGGTCACCCCATGCCCTTATACATTTCAACGTTCATTCGACAAAGTGCCATCACAAGGGAGAAACACAAACAAATAGACAAAGATTATGTTACTAAAAAAAACTTTTTACGTAATTAATTTTTATAATTGCTGTCAATTATGCTATTTATCATGCTACTGTATGTGATTTTGCATGCTGACGCTGCTGCTGCTGTTGCTTGATGTGGATGCGCACACAACACGTGCTACGTAAGTGTACAATAAACAGCGATTTTGTTCGCTCGTATTGAAACGGCGGCTGTACGCCATATGAACCCTAAAAAAAAACTCAACAATATTCCTGCACAAGATTACGGGTAACCCATATAAGGTTCACCGATATGGTAGTTTCACAACATCTTATACGATCCACTAACCGCTTACTGCTTACCTTGCACGATGCCGGACGACAGGAGAGCGCGTGCACCACCAAAGCCCGTTTTTTTTTTACCGGCTTAATTTTTTTCTTTCTTAACGGACAAGGACAGCCGCCAAATGCAATGAATTGCAAGTTAAATAGTTTTGAAGAAGTGGGACAGCGCAACATGACATTGTGATTTTTACATCGGAGAGTTGGCACGAGCAGCAGCAGACGTGCGGATCTCACCCAAGTCCTTCGTGAGAGCTGGAGAGAAGTTGCCCACAACACCCGGCAGTTCCAGGGGCTGATGGATGCATTGGAGAGGGGGGTTAGGATTTTGTCACGAGTTATTTGCGGTTGAAATTCACGGCCAAAGGTGTGGGCAGGGAACAACAAAAAAGTAATAACTGACGAAAGGCAACGCATTATTGGTTCTTTCGGGTAAAGACTGTGACCAGTCACAAGCTAATCCCTCAGCTATTTGATATGTGAACCCCTTTGTCAAGGTGCCTCACTTCTCCCAACCAGCTTAAAAGTCGCTACGAATCTTAACATCGTTCAGTGAAGCTCTGTCGTCCCGACAGGTCTGTACCTTTCACCTGAAGACGGCCGCTTGCGTTGTGGCCGAAACGTCGTGAGAATTTTATTATGTTATTTTATTATTGTATTCTCATTCTACGTGACTTTACCAAAAGAACCAAAGAAGATGAATCCTTGCAGTCACGAAAGCTTTAAATCGAAATTTAAAGTCACGTAGTTAGTTCCATAGTTAATTTATTTGGTATAGCCCCTGTGAGCCATTCGGCTCTTGAATCGGGTGCAACCGCAACAAACAAAAACATGAACAAGAAAAACAATTTTGATTTAAAGCTTTCGTGACTGCAGTAATTCATATTTTTAGTTGTTTCGGTAAAGTCACGTTGAAGAGAAACAACAAAATAACAAAATATATATAAAACAATAAAAAAATTCTCACGACGTTTCGACCATAACTCAAACGGTCATCATCAGGTATGTTGGTTTGCATAAATTTATTTTTAAACGGCACATTTATTTATTTATAAAAAAACGTTGGCGTCACGCGCAGCGATTTGGCAGTTTGCCCAGGACTAGTCCATCTATATTTTTTTGAAAAGAGGAGGGGGGAGACGAAATTTTTTTTTATAATGTATGCTGTCTGAAAGCCACTGTAAGCGTGAACAATCAATTAAGAACTGAAATGGTTTATCAAATCTTTCCAATGATTGCTAAGATAGAATCCATCTTCTCGGTTGAAATTGTCTCTGTGCTTGTATATGTGGATAGCCTCATGAACGAATCTCTCATGGAAGCCAGATGGCTTACAAAGAACCTCCGTCTTGGAAAAGTCAATGGCATGTGAGCCTACTGAATTAGAACAATGATCTGCTACGGCCGAGGTGTTGGTCCTACCGTGTTTAAGGTCTGCTTTATGTTTTTATTGTTTTTTATATATTTTGTTATTTTGTTGTTTCTCTTCAACGTGACTTTACCGAAAAAACTAAGAATAAGAAAAACAATCTTAAAGTGATTATGTGACTGTGCAAACAGAAAATCCAGGGAAAAAAAACCCATCAAAATATTCCTAAAAATAGCACCGTACACCAACGTAGAAGGGAAGTAATACCGAAATGACCAAGAATATGAATCCCTGCAGTCACGAAAGCTTTAAAACGAAAGGCAACATAATTCAGCATAAGGTGGGGGGCAAATGGGTATGTGTTCGTCGCGATGGCAAGATGTTAACTACCTCGCCTGGTGTGCTGGAGGTCGTGGGTTCAATCCCCACAATGATGCCCGCTGTATATTTGGAGTTAGCGGTCTGTCTCTCTCTCAACGTGGTCGCTTGGATTTTTCTCCGGATCCTCCGCGGTGGGGGGGGGGGTTTAGAGTCAGTTTAACACGTGGGCTTTCGCGACCAATATTATTCATAATAAAGGTTTTTGGGTTAGATCGCGTTATTTATAAATGTTTCGTAACCCTCCACCACCCGACACGGCCAATCAGCAAAAAAAGTGTCACGTTGACAAAAGACAAATAATTCACTACTATAGCCCACCGGTGTGTTGAAGAGTGAATCCACAACATTTACAGTTTGAGTACGACGTTTCGCTGGTAATTACATCCAGCATCATCGGGAAATTCGCCATGCGGTTTAGAGTATTTGGCCGCTATAAATGTCCGCACGATGATGATGAGCCCACTTCGTTGAGCTATCATTGGTGATAGCCAGGTCGCTTCTGCAAAAAAGGAGCTTTACATAACAGCTCAGTGGGGCCCCCTTACCTGGTTAAAATAAAAAATTTTAAAAGAACATTCGTTTTAAAAAATAGTTTTCGTTCAGTCTCGTGGTGACATTGCTTTTGTTTTACTGTACGGCGGGATCTCAAAGAATATGAATTCCTGCTGTTTTTTCCTGGATTTTTATTCAAGAGCCGAATGGCTCACAAGGGGCTATACCTAACAAATGAAACTGAAAACCGAAACCGAATGACCCAAAGAATATGAAATCCCTGCAGTGAAGTGTCCCGTCAATCGTCGCGGACCCTAAATCTCGAATCTGCTCGGCGCTGCGATGTGGGTGGAGCCAATGTCCCTCCTCCCTCGTCGGGGGTCGTTTGCTCGAACGGAGCCGAACCGCGTAAAGTTTGCTGCTGGGTGGGGGGGTGAGCTACACGATTAGGCTCATTGATTAAACGTCTATTTGTTGGGTTGTTTTAAAAAAAAAAACTATTCCTTTTTTGTTGTTTTTAAACCACGCGACGTTTATTTAACTGGCGCGAGGAAAACCGAACGCAAGTCGGCCGAGTCTCCCTGCAGAGGACCCGGCGAAGGTAAAGAAAATTTTTTTATTGGCTTGGTGTTGTCAACAGTGTTAAATGTGCCTTGTGGAATGTTTGACACTCTCTGGCTATCAAACATGAAGGTGTTGAGACGTTCGGACACCGAACGGAAATCTTTGTGCAGAGAGAGGGAATCGTGCGCTGGAAATTGACCACACGCAGTACTGCTGCTTGTGCTTGTACGTGCCAACAAAAAAAAACGTGGTTTTGTTTCATGTTACGCGTTAAGATGTTCAAACGGAAACCTTTTTATGCAGGGAATCATGCACTGGCAATTAACCACACGCAGTACTGCTGCTTGTGCTTGTACGTGCAAACAAAAAACGTACGCAAAACAAAAAAAGCCTGTTTTTGTTTGCATGCTCTGTTTTGTTTACGTGTTCACCGCACACGCGCAGTGCGCGATTCCCTGCAAGAGGTTCCTGTTTGAACATCTTAACAACCTGTTGTGTTTCCAGAAAGGGGAAAGCCTGTATTATACTTTGAAAGAAAGGTCCCACGTGGATGTTCTCTGGCTCGGCACAGTTGAGTGGAATGTGGAATTTCCACTGTCGGTTTCACAGCTAACACCCGGGTTGGCGGCACTGAGTGATGTGAATTTCACGTCGGCATGACCAATCCTGTACTTGATGGTTTTGCCAACAAACAAATAATTGTTTATAATTCATAATAAAGGTTTTTTGGGTTAGATCGCGTTATTTATAAATGTGTCGTAATCCTCCACCACCCGACACGGCCAATCAGTAAAAAAAAGTGTCACGTTGACAAAACACAAAATAGTTCACTACTTTAGCCCACCTTTGTGTTGAAGAGTGAATCCACAACATTTACAGTTTTTGAGTACGACGTTTCGCTGGTAATTACATCCGTACAGAAGGGATTTGTGATGAGTCGAGTTCAGTGCTGTATTATTTCTATTATTCACTTCCACGCAGCACTAAGTCGGTAGCTATCCGAACGGTTAAAATTATTTTTTATTTCAAATAATACATTATTTAAATCAAGGCCGTAGCCATGGAGTGAACATGGGGGGGTGGGGAGAACCAAAACTTCCAGGGTGTATGGGGTCCCAACCCAGAAAAAAATATCTACATTTGAAAACTCATTTCCTACCTAAAACATTAAAAAAAAAATCACTAACACATGGGATGGACTTTTGATGTATTTTTTACAATAATGTCTAATAGTGTATTGTATCACATTGCTCTGTTTTTACTTGTTTTTCCATTTATTGTTTCATTGTATGTAATGTTTGAGATTAGGGATTAATAAAGTACAACCATAACCACAATCATATAAACAGAAATCTATGCATTGATTTAGATGAAGATAAGTCCAGATATTGTAACCATAGCATAGCAATTATTATTACGTTTTTTTATATTTTTATTGCAATATATGGGGGGGGGGACATTTTGAGCACATTTGAATATTGGGGGGGGATGTGTCTCCCCCAATATATATTATAATTACAGCCTTGGTTTAAATGCATGCCTATACAGGTTCCCATACTTAAATAGGGATTACCGTTGACACGGCTATTTTAGTACACAACTGACAAGAAGGACAAGATCAATGGGCTTGCGTAATGCGCATGCGTAATATTCGTTGGCTCATTAATCCCTCCCTTCCCCACTTTGCGCAAGAAGAGCGCACAAGTGTGGTCATCACATCAACGCCTCTATATAAGGAACGAAACAGGTGGACTCAGATTGTTAATAATGTGGCTTGGCTCTCCAACGCACCGGTGTGCTGTACTAGTGACGAGTTGGCACGTTCTGTTTACGTGACATGCCTTGTTGGCTGTGTCGGGTGGTGGCGGGTTTAACGACACATTTATATATTTATGCTATCTAACCCAAAAAGACTCTTATGGATAATATTGGTTGCGAAACCCGCTTTATGTTTGTGGTGGTGGCGTTAGCTGCCCCATACTGAGACCCACAGAGAGTGCGGCTGTGATCTGTTTTATTGGATGTGATTGCACATCCGTTCAGGATGGCGTGCGCGGTGGCCACCCCGGTACTGGAGCCAAGCGGGGACTTCCCGGCGTGGCTGGAGGCACAGGGCGTGAACGCGGAGGTGGCCCGGGCCATGGACTCGGAGCTGGGCATCCGGGACTACGGGGTCCTGCGTGCCTGCGTCGGAGACGGCCTCGTGCGGGCCGAGCTGCTGGCCGCGGCGCGCGACCGCCTGCCCTTCGGCTTCTACGCCGTGCTACGGCAGGTGGTGAAGGCCCTGCAGGGCGCCGAGCCCCACGACGCTGGGACGGCGCGCTGGGACGACGCCGCTTCCTCCCCTGGCGACGTGACGCTGGGAGGCCTGGTGGAGGTGCTGCTCGCGCTGTTCAGCGGCTTGAGCCGGGAGCTGCTGATAACTGCGCGGAGGCTGGGAGCTATGGACGGAACTGGTGTGTACAATGAAGGTTCCTCTATGCTCAGCACCGAAATTGAGTCTCAGGACTTCATGCCAGAGGATGCGTTTCCTCCAGAAGAGAGGAACGAGTACTCAAGTCACGGTAAGTCCCTGGCACAATTTGGCTCAATAATTAACTCATTCAGTTTACAGCCCTTTGTCAAGCCACTAATGGATAAAGGGTTCCCGCCCACCTTGTCGGTTACGGTGGTTGTTTGACCATACTTTATGCCATGTGATTGTCACAGATTCCCCACCCCTAATAATAATTTTTAAAAACCTCGTTGTTGTGCAAATCTGCACGTTGCTCGGTCTCAGCACATGGCGACATGGAGTTTAAGAATTCAGAGGCCGGAACATCTGTGCTTGGAGACGAAGAGGAAGATTGCGAGCGACCCGTGGGTGAGAAAATCTCGTCGGCTTAATTTGTTCCCTATAATCTGTCCAGGTGTGATGATTAGGATGATGCTGCTGCTACTGCACACCAGTGATTTGGAGGAACTTGGTAAATTACACTTTGAATGAGAGCGGTGACCGCCCTGAGACGCGCACCTGCGGAGCAGTACAGCAAGCAGGTTTTCGACAGTCTGTCTAAACTCTGTTTCAGTGTTCTCCCATACATGTGTATTTTTTCTGCGATCACAGTAGTTTCCTCCTCCTCCTGCCAGACTCCTCCTCACCCACACCCATCAATGAAACATTACACTGATTACTGCACTAGCTCCCAATTAAATTCCTGAATAGATTTTAAGATCGCGGTCATCGTCAGCATGTACAATGTTCCCTGGCACGTGTCGTGACGGGTACTGCAAGATCCGACCATGTTCGCCCACAGCTCACCAAGCTGCATTGGCGGCTTCCGGTTGCTGAACTAATACATTCTAAGGTCGCGTTCATATTCTTGGTTCTTTCGGTAAAGTCACGTAGAAGGGAAACAATAAAATAATAAAAATATAAAACGATAAAATTTTCACGACGTTTCGACTGCAGCAGAAGCAAGCGGCATCAGGTGTGAAAACCACAGCAAGAAATTTTGAAAATTTGTGGTTTTCACACCTGATGATGATTGCTTGTGTTGCAGTCGAAACGTCGTGATAATTTGATTGTTTTATATTTTGTATATTTTTATTATTTGATTGTTTCCCTTCTACGTGACTTTACCGAAAGAACCAAGAATATGAATCCCTGCAGTCACGAAATCTTTAAATCAAAATTTAGGTTGCATTCATTACACACAAAGTGTGTAAAGACGGTCACCGCATCGAGCGCTTTCAGATGCGCTTTTCCGGCAATCTGGAACGCTCTTCCTTCCGATATTAGGAAGCCACTGACGCTATGCACGTTTAAATCTAGATTGAAAACTAATTTCTGTAGAATTGGCTCATTGTGTTTAGTTTGTTGTCTTCCATCTCCGATTAGTACGGTTGGCTACGTATGGTGCGAAAGAAGTTCAACATACATCCTCTTCGAACTCACTCCTGCTTACATCTCTGCTCTTACCTAACTAAACTCTCCTCCAATGCACTCTGATAGCTCACACCTCTCATCTAACACACTCCCCTTCACACACTACCTCTCTCCTCTCAACAAACTCCCCTCAAGCTCAAGACCATCATGGTTTCCCTCTGCCTATGACTGACTGCCTTTAAATTATATAAGCCGACTGTTTCTGTACAGCTTCTTAAGGTACAGCCACACATCCCACCCATGTGTTTTGGAATCCACTTCGTTTTTTTTTTACGATGAACTTACAGCCATCTTTTATACAAGCTGTATAAGGGATGGCTGTTGAAAGTGTCAAGTCAGCGAGGGTGCCACGGTGGCGGAATGTTGACTACCTCGCTTGGTATGCAGAAGGTCGTGGGTACAATCCCGACCCTGACCCCAGTATATTAGGAGTTTGCATGTTGTCGTCGCGTGGATTTTTATGCGGGTCGTCCGGTTGATCCCTCCACATTTAGAATCAACAATCACGAGTTTAGAGTAGTTGGCTGCTATAAAATGTCCACGTAGCAAGCCACGTCGTTGAGCTATCATTTGTGGCCAGGTCGCTTCTGAAAATGAGCTATGTAGTTCAGTGGGCCTTATCTGGTAAAGTAAAAAAAAATCTTCTTGGTTCTTTCGGTCAAGTCACGTAGAATGGAAATAAAATAAAAAATAAAATTATTATGTTTTATTTAAATAAAATAATGTTTTATTTTTATTATTTTATTTCCATTCTACGTGACTTGACCGAAAGAACCAAGAAGATGAATCCCTGTAGTCACGAAAGCTTTAAATCGAAAAATAAAAAAATAGCAGTATATTTTGGGGCCCGGTGCTGGGGGCACAAGAAATAGGGAGGACCAAGCTGTGGCAGTCACAGAGATGAGGATGTTGCGGTGGATGTTGGGTTTCACAAGGAAGGACAGGGTGAGAATTGCAGAAGTGAGAGGAAGACTCAAGGTAATACAAATCACAGAGAAGATGAGAGAGAAAAGGCTGGTGTGGTTCGCTTATGTGACGAGACAACAGGACAATTAATGTGGGTCAGAAGGTGCAAGTGGAAGGAAAGAGATGAAGAGGAAGGCAGAAGAAGAGGTGGTGGGGGGCGATGTGGTGCGATCGGACATGTTGGCCCAAGGAGCGGAAAGAGAGATGGCGCAGGACAGGTTAGCGTGAAGAAGGTTGGCAAGGACAGCGGAACACCCCCGCATGAGTGGGACAGACGCGTGGAAGAAGAAGATCAGTATTAATAGTAACATTTCTGGTTTTCTGCAGGCGAGGGAGTGGAGGAGAGATCGCCCCTGGAGGTCGCCTTGAGGCCTCCTGTCGCATGGCGCGTCATCAAAATGGAGGCTTGCGACAATAAGGACGCTAAGCGTTTGCCAGGTACGAAGTCAAAGCTGGGTATGGGGGAGAACGTTGTTTGTTTGACCGCGTCTGTTATTTTGAGCAGATGTAAGGTTTTGTTTTATTGAATAAAAATACACATATAATGATAAATAAAAATGTTATTTTCGTGGGTGGAGTTTGTGGGGGGGGGGGGGCAATGCCCACCCAAATTGGACACCTTTATTAACTTATTTTCAGTAGTTTACAATTAAGTTCAAAAAATGAATTCATTATCTGCACCCGCGATTCCTAAGCGAAACCCTGCCCCCCCTCCCCCAAATTTAGAAGTCAAACTTAAAAAAATGAATTAATTATATGCACCCGCAATTCCAAAGCGAAACCCTGCCCCCCCCCTCCCCAAATATAGAAGTCAAACTTCACCCATAGTTATTTTATTTAGCATCGTTCATGCAAATAGCTGCTGAAAATTCTGAACATTGTCAACAACATATCCAAAATGGTATGAGAACGCCACAGAGAAACAAAATGTATATTACAAAAAATATACAGTAAAAGCCCGATACAGTGCGGCTCATCACACAGTGGATTCGGATACACCGCGGATAAAATCGTGTACACCCCTGAAAAAACAACATGCAAGGATGTAGTTTTCTCAACCGCGCAAAACCAACCGGGCTATTCTTGTCCTGCAGGCAAGAAAGAGGAGGATCAGTCTGGGTTGATCATCGGAAATGTAACGTCGCTCAAGGCCGTCGAACAACTCTACCCTCGGCCAGAATTCTCGAGGAACGCGCAGTGGTCACAGCAGTTCCTCGCGTCCGGAGTAGCACGGGGCATCGGTGGGAACATTGGTGGGAACGTAGCACGAGGCCCCGTTGCTTTCTCCGTTGACGCAAACTCGATGCGCCTACCCAGGCCGCCCAACGCAACGGGCTGCGTCTCGGAGCAGAGTTTGGCGAGCTGGCGGGCAATCATGCACTCCGCGGCGGCGGCGTCGGCGACGACCGTGCCGAACGGAGACAAGGGCCAGCACGGGCAGTACGTGTGCGAGCTGTGCCAGCGGCGTTTCGTGAGAAGTGACTACCTGCAGAAGCACATGTACACGCACACGGGCGAGAAGCCATACCATTGCAATGTGTGCGGCCGGGGCTTCTCCCAGCGCACCAACTGCCAGCGGCACCAGGGCCAGCATTTAAAAGCGAAGTGGTGAGACCTGAGGGAGGAGGTGTTGGTTATCGAGCCCTTGTCCCGGTTTCGCGTATTGCCCTTGACTGTGAAGAGAGAAAAAGCGGAGGCACTGGCCCACCGATTCTCACCTCGAAGATTCTCATGGCGGTTCGCCGAATTGTGCGGCATTTTGAGCACCATTGGCAATTTTTTGCAGATTTTTTTTTTTCATGCTGCTGATCAGTTTGTTGAACATTAACCACCTAGATGTCAGTCTATTGGCAGTTTCACCTGCCCAATTGATCGGCAAGTGAAGAGGCCATGCAAAAGTTAGGGCTGAGGCAAGCATGTAAGGGTAGCAGGCATGCTTTGGAATTGTCGGATTTCTATCTTCACAATAGCTAAGCCTACTGATTTCTGGCCCCGCCACAGCTGATATAAGTATATGGATTCAGGTATGTGTCTGCGAACTACTGGCCGCTGACGAGTTTATTTTATTAAAGCCTTACCGAGTCTCTTTTCTCTTGTTTCAGGAGGGTCCTGCCAAGTTTTTTCACACTAGGCTTATGATTGCTGTGCATAATCCCAATTGAGTAAATTGCAGATAATTGTTCAGATTTGGAAAACTTGGACCGTGTACGACATCCCTGGGATTCTTTTAACGCTCCCCACTGCAAAGTAACCAGCTCGTGTATATTTCCTTTCATGGTTAATACATCCGCAGTAATAACCAGGGCGGCCGCTTATTTACAACGGTGAACTTCGGCGACAAGCGGCTGACGCTTTGCCGCTGGGCCATGTCCACCGCCTGGCGGTGAGAGTGCCAGGTGAGAGCCTGGGGCATCCTGGAGCTGGCGGACCTTCAGAATCAGAATCTTTATTTAGGCTGGAGGAGGAATCCGATAAGCTATGAAGCTCTATTTTTTCAACAGATGTCCAGTACGGGTCAGCCAGTTAAGACGGCAAATATACAAAACAAACGATAGGAGTTAAAAATAGAGAAAAAATGGAAAGCAAGTCGCGAAATGTAGTTGATCAATTATTTGAGTCCGACTTATCAAGATCGGGCAAGGCACGACAACACAACAGTCCAAGACCACACCAAGATAACGCCACGGTCAGTAGTCCCTCAATAAAATGGCACATTAACTTTGAACTATTGACACTGGCATTGATCTTGACGCCGTGGCATCCACCATTTGCCGGCAAGTGTCCACCGCGCCCGTGCCAGGCTAGGTGCATTCTACTACCCTTGCACACACTGCACTCTCATGCAGTACAACTGTGATATCACACAGCTGCTCGAGGGTACCGTATAGCAAGAGGTTCCATGCCTTATATATACTTACACAATTCTCAGTGGACCTTGAGAAGCTTGTGGTTCTGCCCACATTTAAGAAGGCATTGTGATACATTTAAATGCAGGAAATAACTGATTAATTATCATTGGTTATTTTGTTGCTATTACTGTTACTTTTGTTATTATGCACATTCATGTTATCTGTATTACAATTGTTTGTATTATTCACGTTACTACTGTATTACATGCATTGCATGTTAAGAATTCCTTCTGATGTGTGAGTCAGATAATCACTCCATTAGGTATTCCAGGGGACATCAGTGGGAACCACGGTGGCGAGATGTTAACTACCTCGTCTGGTATGCAGGAGGTCGTGGGTTCGATCTCGATCCTGACGCCTGTGTATTTGGAGTTTGCATGTTCTCCCCGTGGTCGTGTGGATTTTTTCTCAGGGTCCTCCGGTTTTTCCCTCCACATTTAGAATCAACATGCGTTGAGAGATTGTTTAGCTGCTATACATTTCCACACGATAAGCCACTTCGTTGAGCTCGCATTTGTGGTCAGGTCGCTTTGGAAAAAGAGCTATATATAGCTCAGTTGGCTTTACCTGGTAAAAGAAAAAATATTCTTTGGGCCTTTCGGTAAAGTCACATAGATAGGTTCAAAGAAAATAACGAAAGACTACGACGTTTCGATCACATCGCAAGCGGTCGTCAACAGGAAAAGGGAGGTGAGCTTCTAAAGACAACTGCTTATAAAGGTTTTAAATGGGCGTAGCCCAAATGTCAGCAGCCAATGCAAGTGGTGGGCGGGGACCGCAGCAGTGGTAGGCTTTCCACCAATCAAAGCGCTGCCAGGTAAAAATTAGCATGTCAATGCAAGATCGCCGAGACTCCTTCACGACGAGTGCGCCAAGGTGGCTATGTTAATGTGAGAGATTAGCATGTTAATGGCAGATCGCCGAGCATCCTCCAGTCACGAAAGCTTTAAGTCAAGATTTAAAATAAAAAAACAGCCCTCACCATCTCCGCCCCACAGAGGCTGAGTGCTTTTGCAGATGGGAGAAGGTAGCCTACTGGTCATGTAGTTCCTTTGGACTGCAAAATTCCAGTCGGTGATTCAGTGTCCATATAGACTTTGAGATAATTCCTTGGTGCATTCTCATGTCATGACACATCACAAAATTACTGAGCTATAAAGAAGCTGCCCGACCGTGATTTGCCTTCGATACAGCTACGCGGTTTATGAGAGGTTCGGCTAGCAGGTCTGGCGAGCTGACAGGCCCTCCCATTACTCCACCCAATTTTACATAGCCACACCCACTTAATCACTAGCACCGCCTTGCTCTTTCCGACGGGCCCCCATCTATTGCTTATGGGCCTTGGCCTACTCTGCCAACCCTCATCCACTACTCAGGGAGCTCCACCCTTTGCCCATATAAATGATTTGAGCTTGAGGTCAAAACATTTTTAACTGGGACAAAATCCCAATTTTCACAAATGCTTAGGGTGGGGGATGAGGGGATGGGGACACCGGGACAACCTTGCTGAAACTGGGGCTATCCCTGCCAAACATGGACGTTTGGTAGCTGTGACCATCAAGCATCTTGTACCTTTTGTAGCCCAGGATTTAGCATTTTACATACTTTTTTTATCTAACGTATTTGTCAAGACGGTAATCGGGAAGATTTACAATTTTATCGCTTGAATACTGGATTTTATCTTGATTACAATATAATTTTTTTTATATAAACCAGATATCCAATAATTTCGCTAACCAATAACCTGCGAGTCCCTGTAATTCACGTATTTTTGATGGTTCGCGACTTCTCTCGTAATCCTCCGCACGCCGCGGCGGATTGAAAACGCTTTGTAGGCCACAAGCAGTGATCCGTAGAAGTCAGATGCAGCTAACGTTCAGCTGTAGGAGAGCAGCTTCAGGGAAACGTGGAGGCAATTTTTTTTTATTTTCCTTTGCAATATTCATTACATCAGCGCAGACTAGCTGTGCCGATGTGAATTTTAGTTTATTTATGGAATTGCGTGGCTAATTGCTCCCATATAGGTCTAACCTCCGTGGTGGACTGTGGATTATAGGATCCGTGATACAGTTCCCCCCATAACAACACGGGTTATTGGATTCCTGCTGTGGTACTCTTCATGCACAGAATTTTAATTGGAAGCTTTACAATAAAAAAAACGACAAGCCAATGGCTAGTCAAGCCAGTTCAAGGATAAGCTAATATAATCGAGGATAAGTTCATGCAGAGAAATACTTTTTTTAAACTTGAGACAAGGTTTGTCACGTGAATAAAACATGCCAATTCGTTACTAGTGTAGTGACTTAACTCAGAGACGATACTACGTGGAGGAACTTTTATTTAACGAGCACCATCGGTATAATACACACTACAGTCACTCGCCTATACACAACACTACGTGGGTACACACTAGTCCTGTTGCTAGCCTATACACAACCCTACGTGGGTACACACTATCACTGTTGCTAGCCTATACACAACACGACGTGGGTACACACTATCACTTGTTGCTAGCCTCTACACAACACTACGTGGGTACACACACTACAGTCACTCGCCTCTACATAACACTACGTGGGTACACACTATTACTGTTGCTAGCCTATACACAACTACGCGTGGGTATACACTATTTCTGTTGCTAGCCTCTACACAACACCACGTGGGTACACACTATTACTGTTGCTAGCCTATACACAACACCACGTGGGTACACACTGTTGTTGGCCTATACACAACATGTGGGTACACACTGTTGCTAGCCTATACACACCACCACGTGCGTACACACTATTACTGTTGCTAGCCTATACACATCACTAACCGTCTAACACTGACGGTGCTGAACCAAGACAGCCAACAGCTGTCGAGCAGCACACTATCGAGTGAAGACGATGGCGACGAGACGATGACAATGATCTTGAACAGCACGACGGGGATCCCACTCCAACAACAGCCACAAGGTTCCTCACAGGGGGCCCCTCTTATACTCTCCGCGTGGCCTTGCTCCGCCCCGGCTACGCCCCCTCTCTGGAACCTACTAGCGGGTTCCCGATGTGACCTTTCGCCTAGATGACCTCCTCTCGTGTCTTTCATTGCCTGCTGACTTCAATACTGCCGTACTACACAGTTCCCCCTTTTTCGCCAGCAGCCAGCTCTATGCTCTTCTTGCGCGAAGTTGGGGGGTTAATGAATGCATATGTAGTGGGTTCCAGGGAGACCGGAGACGGAGCGCTTGAGGCAACACGTTTATTCAATATAACCGCGGGATACACGGGTCCCTAACACAGAGGCGTAGCGGTCCCTCTACCCGATACCCATGGAGATATTGCCTCCGGGCTAGCTTGTTCTAATCACTGGGGCTACACTCGCGTTCCTCCGGCTAAGGAGACCTAGGGGGAGGCGATCTGACCCGACCCAGCCAAGGTCCCCGGGTCCCGACCACTGGCCCACTCGGTCCCGGCCCTTAGAAGGACGGCGGGTCTGGAGGTTCCCAGGGTCCTAGCCTAGCTGGTCTTCTTCAGCTTGACGAAGACTGCCGGACTCGTCCAGAGGTCCGGCTTTTATACCCGTGCCCGGGTCTCTCTGCCCCTGGCCACGCCCCTCCGCCCCTGGCCACGCCCCCCTTCTGGAAGTCTCTAGGGGGCTCTGGAATATCCCCCCCCCCAACCCCTCTCTTGGGGTTGGGAGAGCCTAGTGTCCCAACGGCCCGGCTCATCCTGCCTATCTCGGGTTACCACCCCCTATGGACACGTGTGTGCTACTATAGGTAGGTGTGCATAACAATGCTATATACAATGCCCGACACCGACGCTACACATAAATGAGTGGTTATCCATTACCCTTTAGGTTTTGTATATGGTAACACTATGTAACACCATTTTTGTTCCTGGGTAGTAAGTGTTATTTTCCAATTGCTTATGCCTCAAATGTATAAAAAATGGGTATTCCCCACGAACTTTTCTTTTTTGACCAGGACTTTATGTGAAGGAATGACACAAATGCGCACGTTTTCTCAATGAAAATAGGTAAATTTTAAAATATCACTGTCCTGGTCACAAAAGCAAGGTTTGTCGGGAACAATAGCCATTTTCCGTACTTTTGAGGCATAAGAAATTAGGAAATAACACTACCCAGGAACGAAAAAAAGAATCGATGTACATTATACACGCACATTATGCGAGCGCAATTGTTCTTGTATATCCTGTCGATTGTGTGTACTCAAATAGCCGTACCAACGGTAATCCCTATTGAAGTATGGTGGCCTGTATAGGCATGCATTTTTAAAATGTATTATTTGATTATTCGCTTCCAAGCACCACTAAGTCTGTAACTATCCGAACGGTTCAATTTTTACGGCTATTTTAGTACACACAATCGACAAGAAGAATGGGCTCGCATAATGCGCATGCATAATGTACGTTGATTACCGTGTAAATAACCCATATGGCAATGGATATCCATAGTGATTTATATATGATGCATTCATTAATCCCCCCCAAACTTTGCTGCAAGAAGAGTGCGCAAGTGTTGTCATCACATGTACCCCTCTAATGTATGGAAAGAAACAGGAGGACTTCTCCATAAATCTGGCTGTCGTCTGATGAAGCTAGTTGAAATTACTGGCAAAACGTCGTACTCAGATTGTAAATGTTGTGGCTTGGCTCACCAAACCACCGGTGTGCTGTACTAGTAACTCTGTTTACGTGGCAAACCTTACTAATTGGTTGTGCCGGGTGGTGGCGGGTTTAACGGTGCATATATTTACGCGAAAGCCTACGTGTTAAACCGTTTTATAATGGTTACTTATCATTTGCATTGGAGAGAAAACCGGGATTCCTGAAGAAACCCAGTGCGCAATATGGCATTAGCACTACTCAATCGATACACCTAGGTGGTGACTCAATGCGAAAGCTGGGACTTGAAATCTTGGTCGGGGTGAAGCCAAAAATGGTAATCGTTTGGAAAGAGTGACCCCCCCCCCGCCCTCCAAAGGAATGTGGAATTTCCACCAATGGCTCTGCTGGGCTGCTTAATGTAGATTTGTTTTTAGCAGTCAACATTTTGGGGAAAGCGACGCTGTTCTCACTTTTGGGAAGTGTTGAAGTGGAGACATATGGCTTTGTTTTTCTCAAGGCAGAAATATTTTTAAAAATTTCCAACGCTGAAGTCTGTTACTTTCACACTGTGTACACATTGCTCATGTGCAGTTTTTGAAATTTGTTCTTAACGCATTTTGTAAACAATTAAATACAATTTTAGACTCGAAACAACGTGCATTTGATTTTTTTGTGTGTCAACGAGGACATAAATCGGGGACAGTCTGTCAGATTACTCAGACGGACTAAATCTCTTATTCTTCCAGAAATGTACCATCCACTGCTGGATGAGGGCCTCTCCACGTTCGTGTGTGCAATCGTCCTTCGAAGAAAATTGTCACCAAGAAAATTGTCACCTCTTAGAATGTTGCCTGGGGGGGGGAGGGGGGGGGCTATCTGACCCGACCCAGCCAAGATCCTCGGGTCCCGACCAGTGACCCACTCATTCCCGGCCCTTAGAAGGACGTCGGGTTCCGGGGCGTTCTCAGGGTCGACCACTTGTCTGGATTGTTCTTTCGTTTATGTAAACATGTATTATTCACCTTTTCCGGCAGATGGTACATTTACAACAATAAACATTCTACTGGAATTATGTACTTCTGAATTATTCTTAGAGTTTCCATCAAATGTATTTTCTCCATTAGTCATCATCAGCCATAGTAAATCCACTGAAGCGTGCAATTCGAAACGTGCGTTTAGAGTATTTGGCTGCTTTACATTTCTCCGCTATAAGCCACTTCGTTGAGCTATCGTTTGGATAAAGTCCTTCCCAAGCCAATAGAATGGTAAAAACTAGGTACAGTGTGAAATTCCAACCGCCCGCAAAATGTTTAGATCATTAACGTCACATTTGCTTTGTGAAGTGCAAGTAAGCTTCAAAATCTGCAATCGCACAACTCTTATGAGCCGCAGTCCATACCGAATGCCCTGTGCAGTCTGTTGGTTTAAATAGCCCATGTAGTGAGGTGACCATATTCCATGGATATATAAGAAGCTCTGGAAAAGAAAGAGCCATCCCAAACGTGTGCCCGGTGACAATAAAGTTACACAGATCTTCTCTCGTGCAAACGCATAACGATAATGACATTCTTGATTTGAAGCTTTCGTGAATGCAGGAATCCATACTCTTTGGTTCTTTCGGTAAAATCACGTAGTAGGTAGAAAATAAAATAGAATGAATCACGACGTTTCGGGCGCAACACAAGCGCCCATCATCAGGTGGGAAAGCTTGGTCTGCTGCTGAGGCAGACGATAATGACATTTATAACGCCTCAGATTTTGCAGACAACTTCCTTCAGAGGCTCGGAGCCAGGCTCGGAACTGCTCGAAAAAGCCCTGACCCGAGCACATCGAGGAGGCCTTTAGATGATTCTTGAAAGTCAGAGTTCATTTGATGTTGCGGATGTGCAAAGGGGGACGGAGTTCCACATCGAGGGGGGCGACAGCAGAGATTGGTTATATTATTGGACGCACCCACAACTCTTTTTTCCCTTTAAAACACAACGTTGGGGAAGGAGGAGGGGGTGGGGGGGATGATTGAGCGACAATTCCTCGCTGCTGATCTCTCCTTTGGTTCTTTCGGTAAAGTCACGTAGAATGAGAATAAAATAATACATTGATAAAATAAAATAACGCAATAAAATTCTCACGACGTTTCGGCCACAACACAAGCGGCCTTCATCAGGTGAAGGGACGAGACTGTCTGGAGGACAGCGCTGGAACGAAAAAGCCACGCTCAGATCGCGACCTTTAAGCTGTGTGAGAAGAAACAAAGCGCCTTGACAAAGGAATTAGCATAGAATTTAGCATTGAAATAGCTGAGTGATTAGCTTGTGACTGGTCACAGAAATAGTTATGTTAAAGTCAGAGCATACACATTTACAAAGGCACCTAGTACAAATCAAACAGGAGAATTTAGCATTGAAAAAGCTAGGAGAATTTAGCATTGAAATAACTCGGAACAGAGGAGGGGGAGAGAGATAGCAGCGAGGCGCTGTTATACTCCATGTTGTAAACCACACCATTAACCGTGGTGTGAGAGGTATTAATTCTCCTAGTTATTTCAATGCTAAATTCTCCTGTTTGATTTGTACTAGGTGCCTCTGTGAATGTATATGCTCTGACTTTAACATAGCTATTTCTGTGACCAGTCACAAGCTAATCACTCAGCTATTTCAATGCTAAATTCTATGATAATTCCTTTGTCAAGGGGTGCCTCTGTGGATGTGTATGCTTTAACTTTAACATAGCCATTTCTGTGCCCAGTCACAAGCTAATCACTCAGCTATTTCAATGCTAAATTCTATGCTAATTCCTTTGTCAAGGCGCTTTGTTTCTTCTCACACAGCTTAAAGGTCGCGATCTGAGCGTGGCTTTTTTCCTCCAGTGCTGTCCTCCAGACAGTCTCGTCCCTTCACCTGATGAAGGCTGCTTGTGTTGTGGCCGAAACGTCGTGAGAATTTTATTGTGTTATTTTATTTTATCAATTTATTATTTTATTCTCATTCTACGTGACTTTACCGAAAGAACCAAAGAAGATGAATCCTTGCAGTCACGAAAGCTTTAAATCGAAATTTGCTGATCTCTCGTCAAAGATCACAAACGAGAGAAAAAATAACTCCGGTCATCCTCGACAGCGGCGGCGGCGGCTTTTGGCTCAGCCGTCGAACAAACAAACAAACACAGCGGTCACCGCATCGCGCGGCGCTTTCAGATGCGCCTTTGCGGCCGTCTGGAACGCTCTTCCTTTCGATGTTAGGAAGCCACTGGAGCTATGCAACTCTTAAGCAATCGAGGGGCCGTCCATAAATGACGTCACGCACCTAGGGAGGGGTGGAGGGGTCAGACATTTGTGACGATGTGTGACGATGGGGGGGGGGGGTGAGAAATGTGACGTCACATCAAAATGCTCAACTTTAAATAAATATGGATAACACGTTCTAATTAATTAAATAGACTTTTTAATAAATGATTTCTCCTACAACATCAGAGTGCAGCGCCACATTAAATCCGCACTACAATGACAAGCGTTTAAAGCGATTTGAAGCATGTTTTTTTTGGAGGGGGGGGGCAGAGCTTTGTGACGTCATATTTGAGGGGGGGGGTCTGACTTTTTGTAACGCCGTGTGACTGGGGGGGGGTAAAAAAATCGTCCAAAATCGTGTGACGTCATTTATGGACAGCCCCCTAGATTGAAAACTCGTTTAAATCCGCCCCCCCCCTTTCAATGCGTGTGAGCGCGCACACACGACAGAGTGAATATGACAACGGTCAAATTATATTCTTGGTTCCTTCGGTGAAGTCACGTAGGAGGTAAATAATGAATTAATGCAAATTTTAACAAAAATTCTCACGACATTTCGATTGCAACACAAGCAGCAATCATCATCAGGTGTGAAAACCACAGCAAGACAATTTGAAAAAAAACGCCACTCGGCAAATTTTCTTGCTGTGCTTTTCACACCTGATGATGGTTGCCCGTGTTGCAGTCGAAACGTCGAGAGAATTTTATTGTTTTATATTTTGTATATTTTTATTACTTTATTGTTTCCCTTCTACGTGGTGGTGACTTTACCGAAAGAACCAAGAATATGAATCCCTGCAGTCACGAAAGCTTTAAATCGAAACGGTCAAATTGCCACGGACCCCAACCCCACTCCCCCCACCCCCCACCCCCTAGGGTCACGAATCAGCGGTGCGGGAAAAAAGTGATTGGCGATTGAGTGCGGCGTAGTTTACTTTGGCGGGAGAGCGATCACGCGTGGACCGGCGTGGTGAAGTATGGACAAACAACCCGTCAACCTCCCTCCTCCCCCCTTTATCGGTGCCCTACCTCATTACAGACCAAGTTCAGACCCTATCGGTCACCCCGTGCCCTCATAAATCTCAACGTTCGTCCTGCAAAGTCCCATCGCAAAGGGGGGAATGACAGAGGAATAGACAATTTTTTATTAATTTGTGTTGTTTTTTTGCCCGCATTGAAACGGCTGTATCGCCGCTATGGACCTTAACTCAATTTACCCGTTACAAGAATACGGGGCAACACGTGTGGGTTGACAGTTGTGCAGTTGTGGACGAGACGACGCGGTGGAAGGCCCTCATCCATTAGCGCATTGAAACAGAAACTCAAAAGGCTTTTGCAGTCTTAGTAAGTAAAGCGTAAAAAAAAAGCACAACGCAGCCTACACCCGTCAACTTTGCTCGACCGCGAGATCTCCCTCCGCACAAAGGTAACCTCGTCTGTGCTCGGTGCAATGAACGGATTTGAGAATCTGGATCTTTTACTTAAGAATAGAGGAGGAATCCGAGGAGCTATCAAGCTCTTTGTTGTTGTTTACAGATGTCCAGTGTGGGGGCACGGGGGTCAGCAAGTTACAACAGCAAATAAATACAAAAAAAGACGATCGTGTAAAATAAGACGTAGATAAGACGTAAATCATGACTGCGTTATATTGCAGGTCGGAATTATTACGCTTTGGACAAGGCAGCCTGATGATGCTAGTTGCAATTACTGGCGAAACGTCGTACTCAAGATTGCAAATGTGGATTTGCTCTACAATACAACCGGTGTTGCCGCTGCTGCGCTAGTAACGAATTGGCCACGTTCTGTTTACGTGACAAACCCCCTTACTAATTGGCTGTGTCGGGTGGTGGCGGGTTTAACGACATATTTACACGCTCTCACCCCCAAACAACTCCTCTTATTATGGACCGATTTAAGTAATTTACCTCGAGCAGCGCCCCCCAGCCTATTGTTTTTGCATGGTGCTAAGGTGCACTCTGCAATCGTCAATATTGAAATGTCATTTCTTTAGAACTGCTTTTTGTTTGTGTTTTAGTTTTTTTTGCCCCCCCCCGCCACATCTCCAAAAAATAGCGCGGTTGGCTGCGTAGGGTGCAAAAGAAGTTCAACGTAATGTATGAAAAAACAAGAATAGGTTTTTCCCTTTATGGGAATAAAACAGGTGTTAAGATTGATTTAAAGCTTTCGTGACTGCAGGGATTCATATTATTGGTTCTTTCTACGTGACTTTACCGAAAGAACCAAGAATATAGGTATTAAGATGTTCAAACACCAAATATAAACCTTTTGCAAGAAATGAAGTACTGCATGAACCCATACCTGCTAACCCCTTATCAGCGCCTACCTTACTACATAGCAATTCAGACCTTATTGGTCATCCCGGTGCCCTTATAAATCTCAGCGTTCACCCTACAAAGTCCCACCACAAGGGAGAAACACAAACAAATAGACATGATTGTGTTTTTGTCCGTATTGAAAGGGCCGTACGCCGTGTGGACCCGAAAACTCAATTTCCCTGTACAATAATACGGGGTAAACCGTATAGGTTGACAGGTACGTAATAACCACACGTGCTTGTGGTGAACATGCAAACAAACATGCTCTAATAATATATGCGTTCATGAAACTGATTGGCCTACACCAGAGACAACATACTTTGCATGCATACGTGGAATGATACAGCACGTGGCATACCTACATCTCAGTTCTTTGTCGTGCCATGGGATAACTACAGGCTGATTTTAAATTGTAAATCTTATTCAAATTAGCGTAGCTTTTTTATTAATTAATTTCCTGTAATCATTGTAAGACATTAAACCAGTAGATCCTTGCTGAACGTGGCACTTTTCAAGAATGCATCTACCGCCTTAAACGAGCCCAATAACAGGCTGCCGTGCATGGTTGTGATAATACAAGCTCAAGCATGCTTAACTTCGGTTGGCTACGTACAGCGCGAAATAAGTTCCAACATACAGGTGGCTCTGTGATTCGAGCCGCTTGTATCGTCCTTATTCAGGTCCATAAAAATAGGTACCGCTTTGTGGACGTGAGCGGTGATTGTCAAATGGAGACATTGGGTCCCACCATGAGAATGTGGAATTGCCATTACTAGTTCAGGGTTCTTACTGAAGATGAGCACTCCACTATTCATTCCTAGAGGGAAGCGCAGATGTATAAAAATAATAGTAATGTCACCGAATGTTATATTTATAGCATGCCTTCACTCAAGGCGTTTGATATGGTTTAAAAAAAACGGTGAAAATGCAATTATTTAGATAAAAGGCGTGTAAGGGTTGAGGAATGCATGACTGCAACGGAGGGTACTTGATTCACAAAAGGGTAGGGGAGGGATGGGAAGGAGTAGAGGCACCAGGGAATGGAAGAGGAAGAGAATGGGGGATACAAAAAGAGGTGAGCTTTAAAATGGAAAAGGCCGGTTCATACACAACACTGCATTTGGTTTAATGCATGCCTATATAAATACGGTTCATAATTATTCTGCTGATCCCACTAGGATGGCGTGTGTAGTGGCCACCCCGGTGCTGGAGCCTAGCGGGGACTTCCCGGCGTGGCTGGAGGCGCAGGGCGTTAACGAGGAGGTGGCCCAGGCCATGGACTCCGAGCTGGGCATCCGGGACTACGGGGTCCTGCGCGCCTGCGTCGGGGATGGCCTCGTGCGGGCCGAGCTGCTGGCCACGGCGCGCGACCGCCTGCCCTTCGGCTTCTACGCCGTGCTGCGGCAGGTGGTGAAGGCCCTGCAGGGCGCCGAGCCCCACGATGGTTCTGGGACGCCGCGCTGGGACGACGCTGCCGCTTCCTCCCCTGGCGACGTGACTCTGGGAGGCCTGGTGGACGTGCTGCTCGCGCTGTTCACCGGCTTGAGCAGGGAGCTGATGCTGTCCGTACAGAGGCTGGGAGCTATAGAAGGCCCTAGGACATGCTCTGAAGCATCCTTTCCACCTGCCACTGACGGCAAGCCCGAGATCGTGATCAAAGTAGAAGAGGAATACTGCCGTGGATGTGGTATGTGGTAGAAACTACAATGATGAACTTAATCTATCGTGTGCGTTTTCAAGCGAGTACTGACAGAGTGTTTGTGGTTTTTCCAGACTCGCCCGCAGCCGAGTCCAGCTTCATCCCTTTCCAGACGAGCGGCGAGATGAAATTGGAAGCGTGCGACAGCGAAGGTGTGTATAGACGCTACACATTAAACACGTGGGTTCTTCCACCATCTAATGCATAACTATTACCAAAAAACAGTTTTGTTTGCCTTGAACCTACTGGATATTAAAATAGAGACCTTGCACAATGGCCACATTTATAACTGCCCTCAAGCAGGTCGCCACCTGAGTGGGTAGCCAAATAGTTGGAAACAAAGCAAGCAGGGGTGGTGGCAGTTTGGTGGCGTGAATTTGTTGTGGCCTAAGTTGAGCACCGTTTTGTGGGGTAGGGGTGGGCAAATTCCAACATTGAGTAATAGTTATGACTGATTACTTTGGATCGAATAATCAATTTG
The DNA here is from genome assembly GCF_048934315.1 of Petromyzon marinus. Taxonomy (NCBI): domain Eukaryota; kingdom Metazoa; phylum Chordata; class Hyperoartia; order Petromyzontiformes; family Petromyzontidae; genus Petromyzon; species Petromyzon marinus. The sequence goes on along the minus strand of NC_133667.1, from coordinate 13,562,005 downwards.
TAATCGATTACTGGGTACGGCAATACGAGGTGACTTCAGTGAGCAGGAAAGGAGGGGGTGGGGGTTGGCTAAAGGGCATGTAAAACCCTAACACACTCAGAATCAGAATCTTTATTTATCCTGGAGAAATCCGATGAGTTCTGAAGCTCTTTTTCACAGATATTCACTTGTTCCCCTGCCCACTACCACTGCCGCCCCCTCCCCAGGCTCCCCCATCACCATCACAAGTGTGAGCTGTAAGCATATGGATGTGTATGGAGGTTAATTTTACCAGTAGCAGACACAGTACACACGTGCACCAGGCGTCCAAATTCTTCTCCCCATTTTCCTCCAGTGCCTCGATCAACATTTTATTAAAAACTGTCCAGTGTGCTACTGTGGTCATCCAGAACAGACCATACCACATATAGCGACGCAATGCCCAATCCACAAATATGAAGGAGAGATTATAGCAATACATTCCGCTGCTCCTGACGTGGTTATCTGGCTTGACCACCAGAATGTAAAATTGTAGTTGTTGCTCTGCATCTATATCAGCCATACGAAAGAAGAAGAACATTTTAGTAAAATCTATCGCTCGTTTCTCAGTCTGCTTGTCTGGGTGAGGGTCGTGCCGGCAGCATGTTGAGTAAGGTGGTCCAAACCTCCATTTCCTGGCGGCTCTTGCTGGGGAATTCCCAGGCGTTCCCAGGCTAGCCGAGCGACATAACCCCGCCAGCGTGTCCTGGACCGGCTGCGGGGTCTTCACCCACTGGGACGTGCCCGATACACAGTTCCAGGGGGAGTCTACCAAGGGACATCCTTACAAGGTGCCCAGACCACTTCAACTGGCTCCTCTCGATCCGGAGGAGCAGCGGCTCGACTCTGAGGCTCTCCCTGATTACCGAAATCTATTGTTATTTTCCATATTCGAGAGGAATCGTTCAACTATTCGATGAGTGAGAAAGTTATCGATTGCTTGAAAATTTCTTCAGGCAATCGAAGTAATCCATTGGAAAGAAACGATTACTCCCATGCCGAGTGCGGGGGCTGGTAAAGGTGAGCTGGACATTTCGGGAAGTTTGGAGGTATCATTGTGAAATGTAAGCAAGCACACTATCACTTTGATAAATGAGTTGGCAATTTCGCTATAGCAGGAGGCAAATAGGAGTTAGTGTGGTTTTCAGCTGCATTGGCTACAACTGAATTGTCTTAACGTGTAGATAACAATAAAAGGAGCATACGCTGGATGTAATGCAGCTTAACCTCTATAGGTACAAACCTTTTGTCGTTCCAGTGCTGGCTGAGGTCATCCCCACTGCGGCCAATGGGGATTATTTGACTGTACCTCATGCTTGATAGTGCGGGTTTGGTGTGGGCAAGGAGCGTAAACGTGCAGCCCTATGACAATCTCTTTATTCATGACGGTCACCCAACTAAGCACGATCTAAGCAAGCACTATCGAGGTTTAACCCTGCTGAGATGATAAGGTGGGGCGCATTCTGAGTGATTTTGTCATAGGCCTGGCTTCATAGTGTGTGAAATTTCTGCATTCTGTAGATAAAGGATCCCCAGAGGAAGACCCCGGAATCTTCATTCAAGCCGTGACTTCGCTGTACGAGCGAGTGGGGCTCCCCTGCACCGCCAAACCTGGCCCACCTTCGTCACCACAGCAGGACGCTGCAGTCGAGCTCAAAAGAGAAATATCAACTGTTCCTTTCAAGCACACATCTCCGGCAGTGGCAGAGGGATCAACATCATCGATCCGGGGAACACCGTTACCCCGACTAAACACCTTGAGCCAGAATAATGAGGAACAGCAGCAGTGGAACGAACGCAGTCTTTCGCTTGCACATGGCACGATTGGACCATGTTTCCCAAAGTTGAGCAACGCTCGGTTCGTTTTAAATAAACGAACCGTGACGCCGTATCGATGCGAGCAGTGCGGTCGTGGCTTCTCGCAGAGCGGCTCCCTCGAGCGCCACCGGCTCACACACGCGACGGGGAACCTGCACGGCCGCACTTTCCGGAGCCGCTGCCGGAAGACGCGTGCGCGCGGGATGGGGGACTTGTGCCAGTCGGCGCACGCGCAGGAGAGTCCCTGCGACAAATCTGAATCCTGGTCGTCCCAGCTGAGAGAGCACCTTCACACGGGCGAGAAGCCGTACCGCTGCGAGGCGTGTGGGCAGGCGTTCATGCGGGCTTTCTCGCTCAAGAACCACCTGCGTGTGCACACCGGCGAGAAGCCCTACCGGTGTGGCGTGTGTGGCAAGACGTTCTCGCAACCCGCCACGATGAAACGACACCAGCACGTGCACACGGGCGAGAAGCCCTACCGGTGCGACGCTTGCGGGAAGACGTTCTCGCACACCGCGACGCTCAAACGGCACCAGGGCATCCACACGGGGGAGAGGCCCTACGTGTGCGAGGTGTGCAACCGCAGCTTCGCCCGGGACACCACCTTGAAGAGCCACCGACGCGTGCACACGGGTGAGAAGCCGTTCCGCTGCGAAGTGTGCGACCGAGCGTTCTCGCACCCCACTACCCTCAAGAACCACCAGTACGTGCACATGCAGGGCAAGCAGCACCAGTGCGACGTGTGCGGCAAAGCTTTCTCGCGAGCCACCACTCTGAGGAAACATGAGCAAACGCACGGGTTACCGCCCGGACAAATGGCGCAGATCGCCGCTGCCCCAGAGTGTAGCGGGCTGACGACCTAGTGGTTCACGGTCCAGTGGCGGTGCAGAGTTTTTGGTGTACAGGCAATGCGACTGTAAATGGGGCCCAGGGACCAAAGGTAGGGGCCTGGGCACTGAGCTATGAAGAGGGGGAGAAAGTTGAAGGAGGCCCCAATTTATTTCCTTGCACCAGGGCTAGTGCCGACCCCGCTGTAGTACATCTGGTAAAAAGTGGAGAGAGGTGAGAAGACCGGGCAAGGCGGAGGTTCAGCAGATACATGTAGATAGAGCATGTTTCCTGAGGAGAGGATTGTCGCAACAGTTAAGTGACTTATGGAGGAAGGTTCAAATGCATCGGAGTATAAATTATTATTTAAAAGGGACGTTACATTGTTTGCCTAGGGCACCTTTGACGTAAAGACCAGTCCAGACAAGACAAGACTCAAATTTTTGGCTGGTAATATTATTTATCACACCCTCCCCTACCCTGCCTGTTATTTTTTACACAAAGCACTTCTCTTCTAAATCAAAGGTTGTCGTCGGCTGCTCAGATTGTCTTTATCCATGTGCATCAATTCTTTGCCTCTTCCCCACCTGTCATATCTCATTCCACCCTTCAATCTCATCCCCGGGCTCCCTCTTTCCCTGTCCTGCACAGGTGGCGTACATCTTCATAGCCCTTATACACCAAAACCTTGCCCATCACGGGGGTTACCTTCTTGAAAATAGCTGCAATCGGCAAATCAGCGATCCTAAAACTCGGAGGCATATGTAAAAAAAGAGGGTTTGGTTCACGGTTCATAACACGACACCTCGTTATTTTGTTTTATTTGACTCTACATAAACTAAAAATGAGGTCAATGACATGTACAGTAAATATGCAGTTTAAAAAAGAATAAACGATTTTACTATGATTGATGATGATCGCGCATGTATTCTGCATCACTCACTTTCAGATGCGCTTCTGTGGCCGTCTGGAACGCTCTTCCTTCTGATATTAGGAATCTAGATTGAAAACGTATTTCTTTAAAACTGCTTTTTGTGTTTAGTTTGTTGTCCTTCCCCCGCAACTGCGATTAGCACGGTTGGCTACGTATGGTGCGAAAGAAGTTCAACATACAAGGATTCCTCTACTTACGAACGAGTTAGGTTCCAGAGGTCTGTTCATACGTCAATTTGTTCATGAGTCCAACTTTACTCCTATTGATTCCAAACATGTTGTACGACATGTACACTAAACGCGGGGAATCGCTTTAAAAGTTGTCTAATCTCCTGTAGACGTAGATGCCACCGATTCTTCATGTTCTGCAGATGTAAATGCCACCATCTCTTGCGTGGCGGTTGAACTTAAAACTCCTGGTCCGAACAGGCGACTGAACATACGGACAGGTTTGTTCGTATCTCTGAAAGTTAATAGGTAGAGGAGTACCTGTACATACATTCTTCCGCAGCAGCATCGTTAGCAGAGTCCAGTTGGAGTAAAGTACTTCTGTACGATGCATACTGTATAGGAATCTCACACTCAAGCGTGAATGGTCGAGAACTCAAGGAGCTCCGTCGGCGAACTATACCTAAATCCACGATGGCAAAACCCGCGATGGATAAGGTTTTGGTATAATCGGAGATCTGTATTGTCTCTCCTGAACACATTCCCGAACCATTTAGGTCTGGCCTCCCTCGCCTTTTTGAAAATATTCGTAACCTTGGGAACCTGTGAATTTCCTCCTCCTCCGCACCTCTGATTTCCCCGCACCTCAGATGAGCACGGTTGGCTACGTATGATGCGAAAGAAGTTCACCATACCTACTTGCATACAGAAATCCCAATATCCATCTCGGCATTCTCATCTCTATCCTTCAAAGGTATCCTTATTGTTGTCTTCCTGAGTGCCTACGTATAACGGCACTACTGGTGTCGCTGTGCCGTATATTTTCGCTTTCACTTTTACTTGCATTGGTCGTATCGTATACAATTCCTGAATTGTCTCTGTTTCCATCCTAATAAATGTAAACATACAAACGTATTTTTTACGCTTGGCGCCGAATACAGACTCGAATTAAGGTGTACGATATCATGCATTGTGGAAAGTGCTGTTCAGGGTGATCCAGATGTCTCGTGACCCCCCTCCCCCCCAATTAATTAACCCGGAACATATTTTTCCTTTGCTTTTTCTTTTATGTTTGAAATCAACATTACTTAAAACAAATTTAGTATTTTTATAATTTAATGAGAGTCACAAGACATTTGGACCACCCTTTAAATTCCCATTATAGAGTCACTTCTCATATTGCCGCTCTTTCTTTAAGGTTAATTCTGAATGGGTGTGAATGCACGTCACAATAAATGCAGTATGTACATGGTTGTCTTGTGGGTTCCTCACTTTGGAATATAATCGTCAGCCATGGCTTTGACACCCCTTTCCCAACTGGAGGTGCCATGCAGAAGTAACAATTGCTGATATGATGTGTTGGCTCTCTCCAAATCATTGGTACTGCAGAAGGCATAGTTTTCCTTTTCCTGCTCAACCACTGGCAAAGATTTGTTGCACAAGTGTTGCAGCATATGTGTGGGGCCCACATCTTGTCCTGATCTCCAATTTTGCAGCCAAAATAAAGGTGATAGGCTTTCTTCACCGTAGTGGTTATACTGCGCTTTTGTGATGCAAATGTCACTTCATCACAAAACATAGCAGAAGTGATCTGCTTTGTTCACCCAAGTAAGAGGCATCACTGCTCACTTTGTTCCTTTGCAAAATCAAACACTGACATTTAAGAGAGCATGACACTGTATGATTTCTAGAGCTGATATAGGGCAGTTTGTTCAGCAGAGGGATGTAAGCCTAGTTATGATTGCATAATCCATGACTTCTAGGAATAACAGGATGCAATTCATATCATGTATGATGCAATACCAGGTTCAGATTGCATCATTGTTTTGCTCAAAAAGCAAGTACTGTCCAAACCCAGTCATAGATGTATTCATAGATCCAGTCAAATATGTATTTGAGTAATTTCTGGTTTAAATTGAGATCCCTTCCCTTTATTACTCAGTTATCATCCGCCATTCTCAAGTCAAGGGTCGTATATACTGCAAGGCCGTAGCCATGGAGCCAACATTGGGGGGGACCAAATTTTCCAGGGTGTCTGGGGGTCCCAACCCAGAAAAAAAATCAAAATTTGAAAACTAATTTCCTCATTGTTTTTTTTGGTAAAGTCACGTATGTAGAAATACAATAAAATTATATTAAAATAAATCACGACGTTTTGACCGCAACACAAGCGATCATCATCAGGTGTAAAACACAAATAGCGAGGGAGCACATAGGGTGACATCAACGCAACACATAGAGAACGTTAAACTGCTCGGAGGTAAATACAACAAAGAAGATGAGAGACGAGATTTCAACAAAGTGTCTAACTGTGTTGTTGGCCGACTGGTTTTGCATCACGTCATTTTTTCTTAGGTTTGTTGGATTCCCGTCTCTCATCTTCTTGTATTTACCTCCGTGCAGTTTAACGTTCTCTACGTGTTGCGTTGATGTCACCCTATGTGCTCCCTCGCTATTTGTTTTTACACCTGATGATGATCGCTTGTGTTGCGGTCGAAACGTCGTGATTTATTTTGATATAATTTTATTGTATTTCTACATACGTGACTTTACCGAAAAAACCAATGAGTAATTTATGCAGTCACGAAAGCTTTAATTCTAAACGAATTTCCTGCCTAAAATATTAAAAGAAATCACTAACACATGGGATGGACTTTTCATTTATTTTTTACAATGTCTAATAGTGTATTGTATCACATTGCTCTGTTTTTACTTTTTCCATTTCTTGTTTCATTGTATGTAATGGCAGACATTAGGGATTAATAAAGTACAACCATAACCACAATCATATAAACAGAAATCTATGCATTGTTATATGAAGACAAGTCCAGATATTGTGGCCAAGGTTTAGTAAATAGTTTTTTTACATAGCAATTATTTTTACATAGCAATTCTTTTTATTGGAATATATTGGGGGGGGGGACATTTTGATCATATTTGAATATTGGATGTGTCCCCCCCAATATATTATAATTACGGCCTTGATATACTGACCCAGTAGCATATCTTAAAAAACTAGAGCCAATCAACAATTTTACGCATCATTTTCATTCTCAGTGAGCCAGAATTAGTAAAGTTGCACAACATGTATTTCGGGGGCATTTTGGCTGTAGACCAGTGTTATCCGTGATTTTTCTTTCACGTTTAAACGGGGTAAATTGCAGATAACGAACTCTGTTCGTCTTACACAGCATCGCGAATCACAGTTTTACTGGGGTTCTAGATTTGAAGCTTTCGTGACTGCAAGGATTCATACTCTTTGGTTTTTTCGGTAAAGTCACGTAGGTAAAATAAAATAAATTAAAATAAAAAAACAATTAAATCACGTGATGCAGCATCAAGTGATGCAGCATCAAGTGATGCAGCATCAAGTGATGCAGCATCAAGTGATGCAGCATCAAGTGATGCAGCATCAAGTGATGCAGCGATCTTGCTGTGACTTCCACCTGAAGACGGAAGCTTGTGTTGCCTCCGAAACGTCGTGATTTAATTGTCTTTTATTTTAATTTATTTTATTTTACCTACGTGACTACTGTTTTTTTATTTTTACGGACTTTGGGGGATCTGGCTATAATAATAGCAGCAATGTTTTCAACGTAGGTTTATATTCGTGCAATACTTTTTTTACGTGACCACCATTGCTTTTGCTCCTTATTTATATTTGCTTCATCGCTGTACTTGTTTTTGTATTTGGAACTTTGGTGACCGCCTCTGGTCACACTTTGCAACTGGGGATTCCTTATCCCCCGGGTCTGTTGACTTGACACGTTAAAAACAAGTCAACTCGGTGTTCAATCCACAGTGGTGTTTTTTTTGTTTGGGTTAGATCACGCAGTTACAAATGTGTCGTTAAACCCGCCGCCAAGCACCCGACACGGACAATTTAGGCAGGGTTTGTCACGTAAACGAAACGTGCCAATTCGTTACTGCTACAGCACACCGGTCGGTTGTGTGTTGGAGAGCAAAAGCCACAACATTTACCATTCTAGCACGACGTTTTAACCGGTGTTTACAACCAGCCTCATCAGGCGACAGCCAGAGATTGTGGAAAACGTTACGAGAATTGTGACAAAAAAAACCTTCCTAATTGGTTTTTACGACACACATTTACGCCATCTAACCCCGAAAAAAAATCCCACCCCCCTCCTTTGGATAATGTTGGTCAAGAAAGCCCTAATACTGTAGACTTCGCGTTCAACTGGCTGAGTTCAACATCGCCGCGGTCCCTAACCCTTCGAATCGGCGAACTGCGAGGAGCACGTTGGTCGCCTCCATCAACAACAACAGCTGCTGCTGTTATTGTTGCTTCACCAACGTGGCCCATGCCTCACGCCCTCTACCCAGCGCTCCTCTGTTTTTTTTTGTTTAAAGTGAAGACTTTATTCCTCCCCAAGGCGAGTGCGTTTTAACATCTGTCATAGCTTTCGAGACGTCCGGTCAACGTCGGGCAATACCTGTCAACCCTATAAGGTTTTACCCGAATTCTTGTCCAGGGGACATTTGAGTGTTCAGGTCCATGCGGGCGTACAGCCGTTTCAATACGGGCAAACATTTTTTGTTTGTTTGTGTTTCTCCCTTGTGATGGGACTTTGTAGGATGAACGTTGAGATTTTTATGGGACACGGGGTGATCAACAAGGTCTGAATTGGTGTGTAATAGGGTAGGCACAGGTATGCTATACACTACACTCATAATAAAGGTTTTTTGGGTTAGATCGCGTTTATTTATAAATGTGTCGTAACCCTCCACCACCCGACACGGCCAATCAGCAAAAAAGTGTCACGTTGACAAAAGACAATTCACTACTTTAGCCCACCGGTGTGTTGAAGAGTGAATCCACATTTACAGTTTGCTGATTGGCCGTGTCGGGTGGTGGAGGGTTACGACACATTTATAAATAAACGCGATCTAACCCAAAAACCTTTATTATGAATAATATTGGTCGCGAAAGCCTACATGTTAAACTATACACTACACTATATACTACGTTACTATACACTACATCACTATACACAACACCATACCTGTTAACCCACACGGTTTACCCCGTATTCTTGTACAGGAAAATCGAGTTTTCAGGTTCATACGGGCGTACAGCCGTTTCAATACGGGCAGAAAAAAAAAAGAATCAAACGGCCAAACACAAAAGTAGTTTAACCCTTCATAGTTTTCCGTGTTTATTGTTGTATATTTACAATATAAGTATGTGCATCCACATATCAAGCAAGCAGGATCAGCATGCTGTAAGATCACAGACGGTAGCATGATATGTAGCATCATTGACACCAATGATCAAAATTAGTACATAAACACCATTTTGTTTAGTAGCATATTTTTGGTCTATTTTGTGCTTCTCCCTTGTGATGGGACTTTGCAGGATGAACGTTGAGATTTATGAGGGACATGGGGTGACCAACAAGGTCTGAATTGGTCTCTTAATAAGGTAGGCACTGTGGAAGAGTAGGCCAACACACCACCTGAGAGGAGGGCGCTAGAGCTGCCTCTTACTGGTAGGAACCTCCTGGTTACACCAGCCCACAGGGGATTATTGTGTTCGTCCGTCGTGCATCCAAAAATGGGAGGGGCTGGGTGGGGTGGGGCTGGGTGGGGAGGGGCTGGTCACCCCGTGGTGCCCTTATAAAACTCAATGTTTAACCTACTCACGCCGGCTTGTGCCCGCCCTCACAGTCGGGCATATTTGCGGAATACACCACCTGCCGCCGTTGTCCCTGGGCACTGACCGAGCAACCAACGTACCTACCAGCCCCCTCCGCAGGAACGTGTTAAGGTAGGCACTGTGGAAGAGTAGGCCAACACACCGCCTGAGAGGAGGGCGCTAGAGCTGCCTCGAAATGTTGGGGTAATATCTGTCGCTAGTGGCGCGGAGCAAGCGATTGCGGCGCTGCACTTTTGATTCTTTCCAATTCTTCGCGCATTTGTATCATAATTATCTACAGTGCCAGGGGTGGGGAACCTTTTTTCTGCCAAGGGCCATTTGGATAATTATAACATCATTCGCGGGCCATTACAAAATTATCAACTTAAAAATTCGCCCGTTATATTTCGTCAAACATTTAATTAACTCACCCCTAACGCGATGGCTTGTACTGCTTCTCTTTGGTGAGGTGTGTGATGATGTTAGCTGGTTTTAAATGATGTTAGCTGGTATTGATGATGTTAGCTGGTATTGATGATGTTGCTACTCGCAACTGCTTTTCCAGGTTTGCTCTCCTAGATTTATTGAATTTCGAGTCCCACCTACGGTTGCCTTGGCAGGGTCACACCAAATGATTTCGTGGGCCTCATACGGCCCGCGGGCCGGACGTTCCCCACCCCTGGTCTACACCGTCCATATACAAATGTCATCATGCTACGACGACCATCAACAATAGTACCCCCCCCCCACCATCGCGCACATCAACTATATTGTGCGTGCTTGCTTACAAGCGCCTGTGACCACAAATCAGCAGATCTCAGAAGCTAAGCAGAGTTTTAGCCTGGGTCGTGCTTGAGTGGGTGAGCACATAGACTGGTGGGGCAAGAGCTGTTAGCGAGCACCTATGAAAGGCCAGCACGGCACACAAAAGGGGGTGGGGTGGCCAGCACTACGCCCGGCCGCCTTTGTCTCCCCCAGAGGCGATGTTTACACATCGCACCGGGTACTCATTTGAAGCTTAGTCGACCTAGGGAAAGCGCAGGACCGGTTCAGATAATCGTCAATGGCGTTGGTCATGAGCGGAAATTGAACTCGGGTCTCCGGGTTCGCAGCGCAGCGCGCTGGCCGAATCACTACCGCTCATAGAGGCGGTGGGTAGAGGATGGAGGGCAGTACAGCAAAAAAAATCCATTGTGCTGTGCTCCCACGCCTATGCTCTTTGTTTTCACCAACTCGCACTGACCAGCTTGGAGAAGTATGGTCAAGTAACAGCCCTGTAACCTGGCACGGCGTGGGTAGCCTCTCATCCAGCAATGGAATGGCACCAGAAGGACGGAAGTGTATGGGGGAGATGCGACAACGTGATTGGCACTACGGTATGAACCCGCCGAATGTATTTGAATTCCTGGCCACGGCTTGCGTCAGGGGCCAGTGATAGCTGGACCGGTCGTAAACTCAAATAGGTTTTCCGGATTCGCATGAAACGTTTGCGGATAAGTGCTCTGCATATTCTTGGTTCTTTCGGTAAAGTCACGTAGAAGGGGAAATAATAAAATAATACAAATAAACAGTAAAATTCTCACGACGTTTCGATTGCAACACAAGCAATCATCAGGTGTGAAAAACACAATGTCTGTGATGCAGTCACAGACATTGTGTTGAACCAAGAATATGAATCCCTGCAGTCACGAAAGCTTTAAATCGAAAAGTGCTCTGCAGTATATGAAAAAATTGAAATGGTTTGCTCACTCTGTCTGCTAGTGGAAGGTCCTCCACTAGAGGGAGCTTTAGTGGACACTCCTCCAGGGAACCCCTCTAGAGGGTACTTTTGCCTACACTTCTATGCTGGTCAGACGCCTTGGAAGAGAATCGAATAAAATATGTTTTGAAAATAAGCAGGACATAAAGATGTAAACGTCTTCTAAATATTCCCATCAACTTGAAAATAGGATCAGAATTTGGAAGCCGACAGGATGTCCATCTAATCCATCGATCCTGCCTTCAAAGCGCCAGGGGTGTGTCACCACGCGTCTTCCTAGACCCCTTTTCTGCCGGCAAATCTGCACCAGCGGAGGCGGTTTTTCCACTGGCTTTTGCGAAACTAAAACCAAACCATGATATGCTGGCCTCACCAGACACCTCAATTCGTGAAGACAAAGTGTCACTGCGCCATGGACACGTGAACCTTATGGCGGTACCCCGGGGTACCATAATACCCCGGCTCTCGCATAATCTCCGTGATGCAGTCATTTTTGGTCTGGTGATGGTCGGCGATGCGGCAATTGACTCATCTCGACGACCTGTACACGATGCACTATGGTGCATGCGAGCGTTCAGGGTTTCAGCGCAATCGTCCTTGCTGTGTTTCGACATCGCGGAGTAGCACTGATTGCGGATTGATTGGTACCCCAGTCGCGGAGTCAAGTACACCCCTGGAAAAAAAGTGTCCCGGAAATAAAATATTTAATTGCCTCGGCCATTTTGTATTATTTGGTACCCAGGGGTACCGTCATAAGGATCACGTATCTCTACTCATTCATTACATGTGATAACAGCGGCGTGGGTCGGCTTCTGCAGTGGAAAAACAATCTGGCCCCTGAGCTGCACCGAGTTGGCTCAACATGGCCCCAGTGGGCCCTGAGTTATGCAGTGGAAAAGAGATACGCGCCACAATTGGCCTGAGATGTCTGCTTCTGAAAAATAGAGAAGAAACCCACTTCTTTAACACTTGCCCCGAGGTTTGCGGGTCTAGGATTTCCATCAGAAGAGCTCGAGAATTGGCCATTGTGTTATTGTTGCAGGAACAAATAAAACAAATAAAATAATGCCCACTAAGGTTTTGCCAGGCAAGTTTGCATCAGGTCAACACAATTGTATCTTGTGCATTTTTGTATTGCTTCGAAGGCTATGTCTACTTTGAATGTCCATCAGAATGGCATGTGTGGTGGCCGCCCCAATCCTGGAGCCGAGCGGGAACTTCCCGGCGTGGCTGCAGGCGCAGGGCGTGAACGCGGAGGTGGCCCGGGCCATGGACTCCGAGCTGGGCATCCGGGACTACGGGGTCCTGCGCGCCTGCGTCGGGGACGGCCTCGTGCGGGCCGAGCTGCTGGCCACGGCGCGCGACCGCCTACCCTTCGGCTTCTACGCCGTGCTGCGGCAGGTGGTGAAGGCCCTGCGGGGCGCCGAGCCCCACGACGCTGGGACACCACCCTGGGACGACGCCGCTTCCTCCCCTGGCAACATAATGCTGGGAGGCCTGGTGGACGTGCTGCTCATGCTGTTCAGGAGCTTGAGCCGGGAGCTGCTGCTGTCTGCAGACAGGCTGGGAGCCATGGACGGCTCTCGGATGTACACTGAGGGCTCAATTCCACCTGCCAATGAAGGCAGTCCTGAGATTGTGATGAAAGTGGAAGAGGAACACCTCTCGGAATGTGGTAAAAAAAAATACATATCTTATAGAGTTGCCATTCACATGATGTCTTATGTGTGTCAGTTTAACACGTAGGCTTTCATGACCAATATTATTCATAAATATTTTTGGGTTAGATCCCGTAAGTATAAATGTGTCGTAACCCTCCACCACCCGACACAGCCAGATAGTTACTACTTCAGCCCACTGGTTAGGATTTACTCTCCAACACACCGGTGGGTTGAAGTAGTACAGTCAAACCTTGGATTGCGAGCATAATTCGTTCTGGAAACGTGTTTGTAATCCAAAGCACTCGTATATCAAAGCACTCGTACATCAGTTGTGATCACGTGACGCTCGGCAGACAAAGCGTATACGTACACTACTCGTATTGCAAGACCTCGCTCGTTTATCAAATTAATATTTATTTAAAATTTCTGCTCGTCTTGCAAAACACTCGCAGACCAAGTTACTCGCAATCCAAGGTTTTACTGTAACTAATTGGCGTGTTGTTTACGTGACAAGCCTTACTGGCTGTAAATCTTGACTTAAAGCTTTCGTTACTGTAGGAATTCATATTCTTTGGGTCTTTCGGTAAAGTCACGTAGATCGTTTTTTGTTATTTGTTATTTTCTATGAACCTATCTAAGTGACTTTACTGAAAGACCCAAAGAATACTTACTGGCTGTGTTGGGTGGTGGAGGGTTACGACACATTTATACTTCCGCGATCTAACCCAAAAAACCCGTATTATGAATCTTAAGTGTGTGCTGAAGGTGCTTTTGTTTATTTCGTTCAGATACTCCTTCCACAGAATCCATCTTCATCCCCACCCAAGTGAGTCATCGGATTAAAGTGGGAGGCCCGTGACAGTGAGGCGCAAAGTCGGTCACAAGATGGAATTATCTGTTGTGAGTTACAGTGTCGATAGAACCAGATGTAAGGGATCCACGGAATCAAGGAGTTGCTGCAAATCAATGGGGGAGGATGGTAATACATTTAGGTGAGATCAGATAAGTCAAACGTGATATTTGGGTTTTTGCTTTGTCATGAGTAAACAGTGACGCTTCTTAAACTTCAATGCACCACATTTGTACAAGTGCGATTTGTGTGCATTTTCCATAAATTATCCTTAATTACCAGGTGACCATGTAATGAATGGACAATTAATATGGGTAATGTATCTTTACAATGTCTTTTGGTCAGTAGGGGAAGGAGTTTCTGAGGAGGATTTTGGAATCGCCATTCAAACTGTGACCTCGCTGCACTCCGAGAAAGTGAGCCTCACCACAGCTGCTGAGCCTGACCCGTCTTCATTGCTGCAGCATGAGGCAACAGCCAAAGTGAAGAGGAAAGGAGCAGATGCTGTTCCTGGTACCGAGTGTACAACCCTGCCACTGTCAGTAATAGGCTCAGCACATCACAGTACTGTGAGCTTGAATGTGGAGCAGCCAAACATCGAACATAGTTCGGAGCTTGGGGCAATGCTGCATCACTGTGATCGATTCGGACAGAGCTTTTCACAGAGCGGCACTCTCAAGCGCCACCAGCGTATGCGCGTGGGAGTGAACGCCCGTGGCCGCTATGCGTACGGCCAAACGATACGCAGCTGCAGAGACATCGGGCACCGTTCGAAGATGCACACGAATGACCAATGGTGGCTGAATGAATCTGATGACGGATCGATCTCGCAGGATGTCCAGCAGAAGCATCACACATTTAATCACGCGAGGGAGAGGTCCTTCCAGTGCGGCATTTGCAGCAGGGCCTACACGAGTGCCTTTCAATTAAAGGATCACAAGCGCATACACACGGGCGAGAATCTTCACCGATGCAACGTTTGCGAGCAGGCCTTCCTGCGTGCCGACCACCTAAAGGACCACCGAAGCGTGCACACGGGCGAGAAGCCACACGAGTGCAAGGTGTGCGGCCAGTCCTTTTCGCGCGCCACCACGCTCAAGCGTCACCAGCTGGTGCACACGGGAGAGAAGCCGTACAGGTGCGAGGCGTGCGGCAAGGCGTTCTCGCTCGCGGCGGCGCTCAAGGCCCACTGCTTCTTGCATACGGAGGGGAAGAAGTATCAGTGCGGCGTATGTAACAAAGCCTTCGCTCAACCTGATTATCTACGGAAGCACAGGAAAAAAATGCACGTGGGGGGTATGGATATGAGGCCGAAGGAATAAAGATTGTATTTGATGCTGCATGACATATTGGGCCGAGGACTCCAGAGGTTCGTGGGCTTGTAGGGAAATTGGTAAAGTTGGACCGAGTTAAGTCAAGTTTGTTTAATTAACCATTTGAGAACTCGAGACCAGTGGTGTTTCAATTTGCAAGTGATCTGGGTCACCAAATTCACGAAAGTAAAATAGAGTTACACTGATGAGGCAAATATGTGTTGTGGGTTTGTATGGAGACGGAGTCTTCGTAGGAGGCAACACGTTTATTATACGACGTAACAATAACACAATTTCTAGGTCCCTAACACGAAGGGGTAATGGCCCCTTCCACCCACAACCTAAGGAGGTACAGCCTCCGGGCTAACGTATCCTAGCCACTGGGGCTAACTGCTCTTGAAGCCCTCTGGCTAGCGTAGGGGTGCGCAAATTCTTTGACTCGCGGGCCACAATGGGTTCTAAAATTTGACAGAGGGGCCGGGCCAGGAATGGATGGAGTGTTTGTGTGAACTAATATAAATGACGTGTAAAAATCATTACATGAAAGGATTTGGCCTTTAACTACGCATTTATTTGCAAGGCAATTTAACAAATTGCACGAACATGAACAATAAAAAAACATGTCGTAACGTGACTGATCAAACATCATGAAAACATCTGAGGCCTGCGCCCAAACCAATGACCTCACTGGAACTTCTTTATTATCTACATTAACAGGTTAGAACAGCCACGCAGGCTGTGTGTCCGAGCTTTGGCTCAAACCTCGCTGCAGCAACACTTCATCACTTTCACTGCCGGTCAAAGTGCGCCATCTAATGGGGAAATGGGGGCATTACAGCAGAAAGGAAAAATATAATTTAATAATATTTGGACAAGTTCGGCGGGCCGGATTAAAAAGCCCAATGGGCCGTACTTTGCCCATGTCTGGGCTAGTGTATCCTAGACCTCCGGCTAGCTGGACCTAGGGGAGGCTGACTCGACCCAGCCAAGGTACGAGGCCCGACCCTGGCCCATCCAGATCCGGCCCTTAGAAGGACGTCGGGTTGAGGGATCCTCAGGGTCCTAGCCTATTGACCACTGGCCTCACTGAGCCCCGGCCCTTAGAAGGACGTCAGGGCTTGGGGTCCAGGGTCCTATCTTCAGGCGGCTTCGGGTTCTTCAGCTTGAGGCGAACTGAGCTCAGCCGCTCTGGGGGTCCGGCTTTTATGGGGCTCCCAGAGTCACCCCGCCCCTGGCCACGCCCATCATTTGGAACCTCGAGGGACCTGGATTGTTGCGCAATCCCCCCGCCCCCCACCGGGGGCCCTGGGGTGCCCCCCTCTGGTTCCCAACTGTCCCCCCGGGATGCCTGACCCACGAGTCCTGCATGTCACAGTCCGGACTCGCTGTTGCCCCCTGGTGGTCTCTGGCTGGAGTACCAGCTCAACCAAAGTGGTGGCCGGCGTATAACGCACAACAATTACCCACCACAATAAGTATCGTATCAAAGTCAAGAATAAAATCGATTAGTTTTAGACTGATCGTGGTGCAATTACTATTAAGTTACAGAAACCTTACACATATATAGGGTGACTGTTGTACTGCCATAAAAGCAGGCAAGGATATAATGATGTTGAATGTAGCTGCAAGTATGGTTATGAATCGATAGCTCGGCATCAAATTGTGATTGAGATGGGAGAGTAACCAAGACATTTTTGGAAGCGATGGCATTCCAGGTGATTGGGGCATTCCCAGATAATGAGTGAGAACCCCACGTGAGTTTTCGTTCTCGGGACAAAATGTCCCATTCCAATTGTTTTCCTCTCACACTGAGCAAATAACAAATTTTCATTAGAAGGCAGAAAACAGTGAGGGTGGACGGGGAAGTGACGCAGTGGTGGTGTATTGGGTTTGGGGTTACTGTTTCCATCAAGTTTATATTCCTCTTGGTGTTGCCGTGCAGTGTCTTTTGAAAGAGAGACATGGGCCAGGGATGTAATTGGGCAATAAAATGTGAAAACATAAAAAAATACATTTTGTACTTTTGAGCAGGGAGTACTGTACTGTGATTAAAGTTAATGTCTGGATTAACCGCTTGATGTGTATTGCCTCTGAGTAACGCGAGATGCTTGCTTAATGAATACTGTAACTATCCAATCCACGTGTAGAGTCGTGCTTCAGGATGCCCGGTGGGATTGCAGACTCAGACGGAGACCAGGTCGAATATTCAGGGCTGCTTGCCGTTTATTCACACCAACATCAAACACTCTTCGTTCCGTCGCGAGTACCCACTACTCCCTGTCTCTTAGCCCTCTCTCCCGACTCCCTCGACCTTCGTCCAGGCTACCCCGTACTCATCCACCCGTAGCCTCCTTTGTCTCTCTGGCCCAGGGGTCCTTCTCCCTGCTCCCTGGCTCCTCTCTCTCACTCCCCTTTCTTGCTGACCCCTCCCCTTCCATCCAGGTTCACCTTTTATCCCCTTAGCCCGGGCCTCTCCCTTTTACCTGGCTTTCCTCCTTCTACCTGGCTCGCCCCACTAGTAGACGTCTCACTCTCTCTACTTACCCCCCTCCTACCTGGCTCCCCCCACTAGTAGACGTCTCACTCTCTCTACTTACCCTCCTCCTTCTTGGCTCCCCCCACTAGTAGACGTCTCACTCTCTCTACTTACCCTCTACCTGGCTCCCCCCACTAGTAGACGTCTCACTCTCTCTACTTACCCTCCTCCTTCTTGGCTCCCCCCACTAGTAGACGTCTCACTCTCTCTACATACCTCACTTCTACCTGGCTCCCCCCACTAGTAGACGTCTCACTCTCTCTACTTACCCTCCTCCTACCTGCCTTTGTATGGAGACGGAGTCTTCGTAGGAGGTAACACGTTTATTATACGACGTAACAATAACACAATTTCTAGGTCCCTAACACGAAGGGGTAATGGCCCCTTCCACCCACAACCTATAAGGAGGTACAGCCTCCGGGCTAACGTATCCTAGCCACTGGGGCTAACTGCTCTTGAAGCCCTCTGGCTAGCGCAGGGGTGGGCAAATTTTTTGACTCGCGGGTCACAATGGGTTCTAAAATTTGACAGAGGGGCCGGGCCAGGAACAGATTGATGGAGTGTTTGTGTGAACTAATAAAAATGACGTGTTAAAAATCATTACGTGAAAGGATTTGGCCTTTAACAGGTAGCAAAGCATTTATTTGCAAGGCAATTTAACAAATAGCACAAACATGAACAATACAAAAACATGTCGTAACGTGACTAATCAAACATCATGAAAACATCTGAGGCCTGCGCCTAAACCAATGACCTCACTTGAACTTCTTTATTATCTACATTAACAGGTTAGAACAGCCACGCAGGCTGTGTGTCCGAGCTTTGGCTCCAACCTCGCTGCAGCAACACTTCATCACTTTCACTCCCGGTCAACGTGCGCCATCTAATGGGGAAATGGGGGCATTACAGCAGAAAGGAAAAAATTAATTCAATCATAATATTTGGACAAGTTCGGCGAACCGGATTAAAAAGCCCAACGGGCGTAACTTTGCCCATGTCTGGGCTAGTGTATCCTAGACCTCCGGCTAGCTGGACCTAGGGGAGGCTGACTCGACCCAGCCAAGGTATGAGGCCCGACCCTGGCCCATCCAGACCCGGCCCATAGAAGGACGTCGGGTTGAGGGATCCTCAGGGTCCTAGCCTATTGACCACTGGCCTCACTGAACCCCGGCCCTTAGAAGGACGTCGGGGCTTGGGGTCCAGGGTCCTATCTTCAGGCGGCTTCGGGTTCTTCAGCTTGAGGCGAACTGAGCTCAGCCGCTCTGGGGGTCCGGCTTTTATGGGGCTCCCAGAGTCACCCCGCTCCTGGCCACGCCCACCATTTGGAACCTTCTCTATGGACCTGGATTGTTGCGCAATCCCCCCCCACCGGGGGCCCTGGGGTGTCCCCATCTGGTTCCCAACTGTACCCCCGGGATGCCTGACCCACGAGTCCTGCATGTCAAAGTCCGGACTCGCTGTTGCCCCCTGGTGGTCCCTGGCTGGAGTACCAGCTCAACCAAAGTGGTGGCCAGCGTATAACGCCCAACAATTACCTACCACAATGTGTATCGTATCAAAGGCAAGAGTAAAATCGATTCGTTTTAGACTGATCGTGGTGCAATTACTATTAAGTTACAGAAACGTTACACGTAGATAGGGTGACTGTTGTACTGCCATAAAAGCAGGCAAGGATATAATGATGTTGAATGTAGCTGCAAGTATGGTTATGAATCGATAGCTCGGCATCAAATTGTGATTGTGATGGAAGAGTAACCAAGACATTTTTGGAAGCGATGGCATTCCAGGTGATTGGGGCATTCCCAGATAATGAGTGAGAACCCCACATGAGTTTTCGTTCTCGGGACAAAATGTCACATTCCAATTGTTTTCCTCCCACACTGAGCAAATAAATTTTCATATGAAGACAGAAAACAGTGAGGGTGGACGGGGAAGTGACGCAGTGGTGGTGTATTGGGTTTGGGGTTACTGTTACCATCAAGTTTATGTTTCTCTTGGTGTTGCCGTGCAGTGTCTTGAAAGAGAGACATGGGCCAGGGATGTAATTGGGCAATAAAATGTGAAAACATGAAAAAATACATGTTGTACTTTTGAGCAGGGAGTACTGTACTGTGATTAAAGTTAATGTCTGGATTAACCGCTTGATGTGTATTGCCTCTGAGTAACGCGAGTTGCTTGCTTAATGAATACTGTAACTATCCAATCCACGTGTAGAGTCGTGCTTCAAAATGCCCGGTGGGATTGCAGACTCAGACGGAGACCAGGTCGAATATTCAGGGCTGCTTGCCGTTTATTCACACCAACATCAAACACTCTTCGTTCCGTCGCGAGTACCCACTACTCCCTGTCTCTTAGCCCTCTCTCCCGACTCCCTCGACCTTCGTCCAGGCTACCCCGTACTCATCCACCCGTAGCCTCCTTTGTCTCTCTGTCCCAGGAGCCCTTCTCCCTGCTCCCTGGCTCCTCTCTCTCACTCCCCTTTCTTGCTGACCCCTCCCCTTCCATCCAGGTTCACCTTTTATCCCCTTAGCCCGGGCCTCTCCCTTTTACCTGGCTTTCCTCCTTCTACCTGGCTCGCCCCACTAGTAGACGTCTCACTATCTCTACTTACCCCCCTCCTACCTGGCTCCCCCCCACTAGTAGACGTCTCACTCTCTCTACTTACCCTCCTTCTACCTGGCTCCCCCTACTAGTAGACGTCTCACTCTCTCTACTTACCCTCCTTCTACCTGGCTCCCCCCACTAGTAGACGTCTCATTCTCTCTACTTACCCTCTACCTGCCCCCCCCCCCCACTAGTAGACGTCTCACTCTCTCTACTTACCCTCCTTCTACCTGCCTCCCCCCACTAGTAGACATCTCACTCTCTCTACTTACCCCCTTCTACCTGGCTCCCCCCCACTAGTAGACGTCTCACTCTCTCTACTTACCCTCCTCCTACCTGGCTCCCCCCACTAGTAGACGTTTCACTCTCTCTACTTACCCTCCTTCTACCTGGCTCCCCCCACTAGTAGACGTCTCACTCTCTCTACTTAGCCTCCTACCTGGTTCCCCCCACTAGTAGACGTTTCACTCTCTCTACTTACCCCCCTTCTACCTGGCTCCCCCCACTAGTAGACATCTCACTCTCTCTACTTACCCTCCTACCTGGTTCCCCCCACTAGTAGACGTTTCACTCTCTCTACTTACCCTCCTCCTACCTGGCTCCCCCCGCTAGTAGACGTCTCACTCTCTCTACTCAGCCTCCTTCTACCTGGTTCCCCCCACTAGTAGACGTCTCACTCTCTCTACTTACCCTCTACCTGCCTCCCCCCACTAGTAGACGTCTCACTCTCTCTACTTAGCCTCCTACCTGGTTCCCCCCACTAGTAGACGTTTCACTCTCTCTACTTACCCTCCTCCTACCTGGCTCCCCCCACTAGTAGACGTCTCACTCTCTCTACTCAGCCTCCTTCTACCTGGTTCCCCCCACTAGTAGACGTCTCACTCTCTCTACTTACCCTCTACCTGGCTCCCCCCACTAGTAGACGTCTCACTCTCTCTACTTACCCCCCTTCTACCTGGCTCCCCCCCACTAGTAGACGTCTCACTCTCTCTACTTACCCTCCTTCTACCTGGCTCCCCCCCCACTAGTAGACGTCTCACTCAGTCTCCTTACCCTCCTCCTACCTGGCTCCCCAACCACAAGTAGACGTCTCACTCTCTCTATTTACCCTCCTACCTGGCTCCCCCCACTAGTAGACGTCTCACTCTCTCTACTTACCCTCCTTCTACCTGGCTCCCCCCACTAGTAGACGTCTCACTCTCTCTACTTACCCTCCTTCTACCTGGCTCCCCCCACTAGTAGACGTCTCACTCTCTCTACTTACCCTCCTTCTACCTGGCTCCCCCCACTAGTAGACGTCTCACTCTCTCTACATGAGTTGGCTGACTTGAGATGACTGGCAGATGCATCGGTTGTGCCCCCTCCGGCACCATGGACTGCATCTCACCCGATCACACCAGCAGGTTCCCATGATGAGAAAAAAATGTGACAAGCGCAAGACAAAGGAGCAGTGGCACAGTGGTTAGCGCACTGCACCGTGGAACCCGCAACCCAAGCTTCGATTGCCGGCAATGGTGAACACCCCTTCACCAGCCGCACTGACCAGAAGGGCGAAGTATGGTCAAACAACCCCCACGACTGACGTGGCGGAGACCCAGATTCGTCAGTGGATTGACAAAGGTTTTGTTTTAAATGGATTATATTATCAGAGCATCTATGTTTTGCCACACGTATGTACAGTGAGGGAAAAAAGTATTTGATCCCCTGCTGATTTTGTACGTTTGCCCACTGACAAAGAAATGATCAGTCTATAATTTTAATGGTAGGTTTATTTGAACAGTGAGAGACAGAATAACAAGAAAAAACCATAAAAACGCATGTCAAAAATGTTATAAATTGATTTGCATTTTAATGAGGGAAATAAGTATTTGACCCCTCTGCAAAACATGACTTAGTACTTGGTGGCAAAACCCTTGTTGCCAATCACAGAGGTCAGACGTTTCTTGTAGTTGGCCACCAGGTTTGCACACATCTCAGGAGGGATTTTGTCCCACTCCTCTTTGCAGATCTCCAAGTCATTAAGGTTTCGAGACTGACGTTTGGCAACTCGAACCTTCAGCTCCCGCAACAGATTTTCTATGGGATTAAGGTCTGGAGACTGGCTAGGCCACTCCAGGACCTTAATGTGCTTCTTCTTGAGCCACTCCTTTGTTGCCTTGGCCGTGTGTTTTGGGGCATTGTCATGCTGGAATACCCATCCACGACCCATTTTCAATGCCCTGGCTGAGGGAAGGAGGTTTTCACCCAAGATTTTACGGTACATGGCCCCGTCCATCGTCCCTTTGATGCGGTGAAATTGTCCTGTCCCCTTAACGGAAAAAAACACCCCCAAAGCATAATGTTTCCACCTCCATGTTTGACGGTGGGGATGGTGTTCTTGGGGTCATAGGCAGCATTCCTGCTCCTCCAAACGGGGCGAGTTGAGTTGATTCCAAAGAGCTCCATTTTGGTCTCATCTGACCACAACACTGTCACCCAGTTGTCCTCTGAATCATTCAGATGTTCATTGGCAAATTTCAGACGGGCATGTATATGTGCTTTCTTGAGCAGGGGGACCTTGCGGGCGCTGCAGGATTTCAGTTCTTCACGGCGTAGTGTGTTACCAATTGTTTTCTTGGTGACTATGGTCCCAGCTGCCTTGAGATCATTGACAAGATCCTCCCGTGTAGTTCTGGGCTGATTCCTCACCGTTCTCATGATCATTGCAACTCCACGAGGTGAGATCTTGCCTGGAGCCCCAGGCCGAGGGAGATTGACAGTTATTTTGTGTTTCTTCCATTTGCGAATAATCGCACCAACTGCTGTCACCTCACCAAGCTGCTTGGCAATGATCTTGTAGCCCATTCCAGCCTTGTGTAGGTCTACAATCTTGTCCCTGACATCCTTGGAGAGCTCTTTGGTCTTGGCCATGGTGGAGAGTTTGGAATCTGATTGATTGATTGCTTCTGTGTACAGGTGTCCTTTATACAGGTAACAAGCTGAGATTAGGAGCACTCCCTTTCAGAGTGTGCTCCTAATCTCAGCTTGTTACCTGTATAAAAGACACCTGGGAGCCAGAAATCTTTCTACTTGAGAGGGGGTCAAATACTTATTTCCATAATTAAAATGCAAATCATTTTATAACATCTTTTACATGCGTTTCTTTAGATTTTGTTGTTATTCTGTCTCTCACTGTTCAAATAAACCTATCATTAAAATTATAGACTGATCATTTCTTTGTCAGTGGGAAAACGTACAAAATCAGCAGGGGATCAAATACTTTTTTCCCTCACTGTATGTGTGGTTCATCATAATGTAAACTTGACGCCATGCAATAGGTATCTATTTATTGTTTGAACATCTTAAACACCTGTTTTATTCCTTAATGTAAATTCGAATTCCTATTTCCACGTCCACCTAATTTTTGACACTGGCAAAAAAATCCGATACGTAAAACAAGGATATACTTAAATGAATAACTTAGTGTGCATAAATGACGGTCCCAACTTCAGTGCCTCTGACTTTGGAGCCACGGGGTCTTGCCCGTGATAAAAGAATAATTAATATCTCAGCTTACAAATCGCCACAAGTTAATGCAGACTTGACGCCATGCCATAGGTATCCATTAGGTGTTTGAACATCTCAAACACCCGTTTTATTGCTTAGAAAGTGCAAAGTCAGAATTTACCCCCGTAATTTGTGATACTGCCAAACAAAGTTTCCCGTAGATATAACACGGATTTTACACTTAAATTAATAACTCAGCATACCTGTAAACCCATACGGTTTATCCCGTATTCTTTGTACAGGGAAATTGAGTTTTAGTGTACAGTCGTTTCACTACGGCAAACGTGTTTTGTCTATTTGTTTGTGTTTCTCCCTTGTGATGGGACTTTGGAGGGTGAACGTTGAGATTTAGAAGGGGCATGGGGTGACCAATACAGTCTGTAATAAGGTAGGCACTGATACGTGGGTTGACAGGTATAGTGTAGTGTATAATGTCGCGTAGTGTATAGTGTAGTTTATAGTGCAGTGTATAGGATGAACGTTGAGATTTAGAAGGGGCACGGGGTGATCAATAAGGTCTGAATTGCTCTGTAATAAGATAGGGCCCTGACGAGTGGGTTGACAGGTATGGTATAGTGTAGTGTATAGTGTAGTGTATAATGTAGTGTATAGTGTATTGTATAGGATGAACGTTGACATTTATAAGGGGCACCGGGTGACCAATGAGGTCTGAATTGATCTGTAATAAGATAGGGCCCTGACGAGTGGGTTGACAGGTATGGTATAGTGTAGTGTATAGTGTAGTGTATAATGTAGTGTATAGTGTATTGTATAGGATGAACGTTGACATTCATGAGGGGCACCGGGTGACCAATAAGGTCTGAATTGCTCTGTAACAAGGTAATGGCACCGATACAAATGGATTAACAGCTCTGACTCGGTGCGCAAGCCACATCCCCACGTGGTAAAATAAATAAACAACGTCTCATCTTGCAAAATCGCCGCAGTCCCTGCTCCCCGCCGCTGCTACCTCCCCTAGCCCCGCGTAGTCTTCTTCTTCTTCCTACACTGACGGCTTTAGCCGGAGAGTGACAATCGGCGACGTTCTTTCGTTCCTTCACTTTGATTCTCGTAAATTCTCCGTGTGGGAGACCCCCCCACCACCACCACCATCACCTCCACCACCTCGCTCGCTGTGGTTCGAACATCGCCGGGCCGTAGGTGGCACACGGCAACGATGTTGTCTTGAAGGAGACTCCTCTAGAAGGCGAGCATGTGTGTGTGTCTGTGTGTGTGTATCTTTTGTGTGTTGTGTGTGTGTCTCTGTTGTGTGGTGTGTGTGTGTCTCTGTTGTGTGTGTCTGTGTGTCTCTGGTGTGTGTGTGTCTCTGGTGTGTGTGTCTCTGTTGTGTGTTGTGTGTGTCTCTGTTGTGTGTGTCTGTTGTGTGTGTGTCTCTGTTGTGTGTGTGTCTCTGTTGTGTGTTGTGTGTGTCTCTGTTGTGTGGTGTGTTTGTCTCTGTTGTGTGTGTCTGTGTTGTGTGTCTCTGGTGTGTGTTGTGTGTGTGTCTCTGTTGTGTGTGTCTCTGTTGTGTGTGTCTCTGTTGTGTGTTGTGTGTCTGTGTGTGTGTCTCTGTTGTGTGTGTGTCTCTGTTGTGTGTTGTGTGTGTCTCTGTTGTGTGTGTGTCTGTTGTGTGTTGTGTGTGTCTCTATTGTGTGGTGTGTGTGTCTCTGTTGTGTGTGTCTGTGTTGTGTGTCTCTGGTGTGTGTTGTGTGTCTCTGTTGTGTGTGTCTGTGTTGCGTGTCTCTGGTGTGTGTGTGTCTCTGTTGTGTGTGTCTGTGTTGTGTGTGTGTCTTTGTTGTGTGTGTTGTGTGTGTGTCTCTGTTGTGTGTCTCTGGTGTGTGTGTGTTGTGTGTGTCTGTTGTGTGTGTCTCTGTTGTGTGTGTGTCTGATGTGTGTGTCTCTGTTGTGTGTGTGTGTGTCTCTGTTGTGTGTGTCTCTGTTGTGTGTGTCTCTGTTGTGTGTGTGTGTGTCTCTGTTGTGTGTGTGGTGTGTGTCTGTTGTGTGTGTGTCTCTGGTGTGTGTCTCTGTTGTGTGTGTGTGTCTGTCTGTGTGTCTGTGTTGTGTGTGTGGTGTGTGTCTGTGTGTCTATGTTGTGTGTGTGTGTCTCTGTTGTGTGTGTGTGTCTCTGTTGTGTGTCTCTGTTGTGTGTGTGTGTCTGTGTGTGTGTGTCTCTGTTGTGTGTGTGTGTGTCTCTGTTGTGTGTGTGTCTCTGTTATGTGTGAGGTGTGTGTCTGTGTGTGTGTCTCTGTTGTGTGTGTGTCTCTGTTGTGTGTGTGGTGTGTGTCTGTGTGTCTCTGTTGTGTGTGTGGTGTGTGTCTGTCTGTGTGTGTGTCTCTGTTGTGTCTGTGTGTGTCTGTGTTGTGTATGTGTGTGTTGTGTGTGTCTCTGTTGTGTGTTTTTGTGTTGTGTGTGTGTCTCTGTTGTGTGTGTGTCTGTGTTGTGTGTGTGTGTCTCTGTTGTGTGCCACGGTGGCCGGATGTTAACTACCTCAATTGGTAAGCAGTTGGTCGTGGGTTCGATCGCCGACCCCGACGCCTGTTGTATATTTGAAGTTTGCGTGTCTCTCTCTCTTTTCCCCGTGGTCGCGTGGATTTTTTGGAGTTTTCGGCCACGATACACATTTCCACACGATGATAAGCCACTACGTTGAGCTATCATTTGTGGCCAGGTCGCTTCTGAAAAAGAGCCATACAGCTCAGTGGGGCTTATCTGGTAATAAAAAAATCGTTTCTTTACTCTTTGGTTCTATTCGGTAAAGTCACGTAGGTAAAAAATAAAACAACAAAAATCACGACGTTTCGGCCACAACACAAGTGGCCTTCATCAGGTGAAGGGACTGTGCTGTCACGAAGACAGCGTTGGAATTAAGAAAGTCAAGCCAGGTCGCGTCCTTTAAGCTGTGTGGGAGGAAACCAAACGCTTTGATAAAGGAGTTAGCATAAAGTGCTGATAGAACACTTAAAGTGCTGATAGAACACTTAACACGGGGGGGGGGGGGGAATTTGACAATGCAAACGTTGTTTTGAAGGGAAATAAGCTGCCGTGAAAGTTTGGTATATCACTACTTGGATAAATATACTGTACCATTGAAAATTAGTTTAATGTTTGGTATGATTTAGCACATGTTTCCAATGATTGCTTAATTTGAAACCATCTTCTCGGTTGAAATTGTGTCTGTGTTTGTAAATCTGAATTTCCTCGTGGACAAATCTCTGATGATAACCTGTGGGTTTGCAAAGGACCTTGGTATCGGAGAACACTATATCGTGATCACTACGGCAGAATAATTCGTTCTGCCGTGTTTCAAATCTGATTTGTGCTCGCGAATTCGGTCAAAAAAAATCGTTTCGTTTATATAATGGGTTCACCGCTATTCTATAAATGCTGTAGGTCGCGTGCGGTGGGGCACAGTGTGGGTGGTTACTGCCATCTCTTCCAAGACATCTGGCCATTGGAGTAGACCAAACATCCTCTGGAGTGGCTCCCCAGAGCTGTCTCTAGTGGAGGCCCTTCTGCTAGCAGTGGCTTGAAGAGAAAATTTAAGGACCGCACCTTTAACCGAATTTCGAGGCCTTAATTCTTCGAAGAGGAAGTGTATGTATGAATGTTGAACTTCTTTCGCACCATACATAGCCAACTGACAGCTTTAGAATCAACTGTTGTGTACAACACTGAGCGCTGTGTCTATCGAATGTCCTCCACACCCCACCAGGATATGGCGTGCGCGGTGGCCACCCCGGTGCTGGAGCCGAGTGGAGACTTCCCGGCATGGCTGGAGGCGCAGGGCGTGAACGCGGAGGTGGCCCGGGCCATGGACTCCGAGCTGGGCATCCGGGACTACGGGGTCCTGCGCGCCTGCGTCGGGGACGGCCTCGTGCGGGCCGAGCTGCTGGCCGCGGCGCGCGACCGCCTGCCCTTCGGCTTCTACGCCGTGCTGCGGCAGGTGGTGAAGGCCCTGCGGGGCGCCGAGCACCACGACGCTGGGACGCCGTGCTGGGACGCCGCCGCCGCTTCCTCCCCTGGCGACGTGACCCTGGGAGGCCTGGTGGAGGTGCTTCTCGCGCTGTTGAGCGGCTTGAGCCGGGAGCTGCTGCTGTCCGTGCAGAGGCTGGGAGTCATGGATGCTGCCGGGACCTGCATTGAGGGCCTCAATCAAACGGCCAATGATGGAAGTCCTGAGATTGCGATGAAAGTGGAGCAGGAACACGTCTCAGAATGTGGTAAAAAAAAAGTGAACACACTTAATGTAGTTGCTATTAACATGATCTCTTACGTGTGTGTTAGATGTGTCTGAATTTTTTATTTCTTTCAGATACTCCTTCCACAGAATCCACCTTCGGCTCCACCCAGATGAGTCGGAGGATTAAAGTGGAGGCCCGTGATGGTGAGGATTAACATGGTATTCCAAGATAGCATTATCCGTTGACCTCCCTACACAATCACGACATGTATAAGTTGGATATGACAAGGTTTAGTGTTGCCAAACAAGTGAATTGGAGATTACACCAGTTGAGATTGATCGATGGAATCAAGGACTGTGAAATTGATGAAGGGGGATTTTATGGTTTTAGGTGGGATCAAATAAGTACAAAATAAAATTTAGATTTGGCTTTGTCATTTAAAAAAAAGTTATGCTTTTAAACTGAAAAGTAGCACACATTTGCACATGAGATTTGCGTGCATTATCCCTGTATTCACCTTAATTAGCAGGTACCCCATATAATTAATACGCATTCAATATGGGTAGTGGAGCTTTACAATGTTTGCTTTGTTTCTGTTCAGCAAGTAGCGGAGTTCCTGAGGAGGTTTTTGAAATCGCCATTCAAAGTGTGACCTCGCCGGAGCCCGAGCAAGTAAGCCTCGCCACGGCTGCCGAGCCTGACGCATCTTCATCGCTGCAGCATGAGGCGACTGCCAAAGTGAAGAGAGAAAGTGCAGATTCCGTTACTGGTACCGATTGCACACCCCTGCCGCTGCACGATGGAAGATCAACCTGTCAGAGTGCTGTGAGCTTGAATATGGAGCAGCAGCCAAACAGCAAACATGGTTCGGAGCCTGGAAAAATGCTGCATCTCTGTGATCAATGCGGATGCAGCTTTTCACATAGCGGCACTCTGAAGCGCCACCAGTGTCAAATGACGCGGGGCTACAGAGACATCGAGCACCACTCGAAGATGCGCATGACCGACAAGCAGTGCCTACGTCAATTGGACAAGTCCGTCTTGCAGGATCCCCAGCGGAATTGTCACGTGTTTGATCACGAGAGGGGGAGGCCCTATCAGTGCGGGATTTGCAGCAGAGTCTACACGAGTGCCTTTCAGTTGGAGGATCATGAGTGCATACGAAAGGGCGAGAATCTGCACCAGTGCGACGTTTGTGAGCAAGCCTTCTCACGGGCCGATCACCTGAAAGACCACCGACGCGTGCACATGGCCGAGAGGTTGTACGAGTGCATGATGTGCGGCCAGGCCTTTTCGCGCGCCACCACACTCAAACGTCACCAGATGGTGCACACGGGAGAGAAGCCGTACAAGTGCGAGGTGTGCGGCAAAGCGTTCTCCCAGCGCACCAACTGCCAGCGGCACCAGGGCCAGCATTTCAAAGCGAAGCAGTGAGATCTGAAAGAGAAGAGGGGGTGGGGGGTCAGAGGTCGTTGGGCAGTCACCGAGTCCTGCCCATTTTCTCTTTGTCCTCAACTGCGCGTTATCCTTAACCCTTTCCCGTTCCGATCACATGCGTGTCCATCATCAGTTTTTCCTTCCTATTCTGTTCCGATGACGAACTTGTATATCGTCAAAACAAAACCAGAAGAAAAGTAAAGTAAAATTGTATTTATTGGTACCGAGGCTCCCACAAGGCCATGCGGGAGGGTGTGTAGCACAGTTTGGTGCCAGCTATCATAGAGTGTAGTCGTGTCGCTACGGTTTTCTGCAGTATCTACAGTGTCTTTAAAACAACGGCGCTATGCCTCTCTAAATAGAATTAACGCTGAACCGGTTGCGTGTCCCGAGATTCGGAGGTCAACGGGGCACCCACCCTGCAACTTGCAGAAATCTGGGAACGGGGAAGGGTTAAATGCCTTGTCGCACACGGCGACGGCTAATTCAATGCAAGCGCGTACACACGGGTGGGAGGCCGTACCAGTGCAGCGTCTGTGATGAAGCCTTCTCAGATATCAGCGATCTCAAGGCTCACCGCTTCTTGCGTTATGGAGGAGAAATACCAGTGTGCTGTGTGTAACAAAGCCTTTGCTCAACCTCATTCTTTAAGGGCCTCTGTGAGAAGAGGGGGGGGGGGGACTGTGTTCCACGATGAGTACTTTTTATACTATACTATTGAAACAAAGTTTTGATGGCTGGAGGGATGGACGGAGGTCTAATATTTCTGGGGCTGTTTTACCTGAATATGAAGAATCAGTCCTAAGGCTTTGAGGTCAAGTGCATATTCACATTGCTTTCATGACATCAATGAATTTTACTTATTAATTAACGTGTGTGGTAGTGAAGTTGCAGTGATATCACTGGAGTTCTATATTGATCTGCTCAACCGTAACGTTCCTCGTGAAGGAAGCCACAAACTTGCATCGGAGCACCAGGGAATACAAATATGGACACTTGTCTTTAAGATGAGATCCGCTTGGGTTTTGGGTCAATGTTTCCACCAAGTTTCTAACATTAATCTTGTAACTATTTAAATCAGATATTGACCTAATAACTATTATGAATCAGATTGGTTGTTCGTGTGAGGTCATGACACCCAGGTGATACGGTCAGCGGTTCTGACTTCCCTGATTGTTACTCCTGACTTCCTGGATGTTATCCTGATGTTGTTTGTACGTATTTACATTTAACTTCTTTCGCACCGTACATAGCGAACCCTGATCATGTTTGACGGAGTCTTGAATGAAACGTCGTGTGTGTGTGTGTGTATATATATACACACATATACACACAAAAAAACCTCGCTATGCGCGAATTCTGGATTTGCAACATTCGCATATTCGCGGGTTGTTGCATAGCGAATTCTGGGTTCGCAATAGTCGCATATTCGCGGGTTGCTAAATGCATTAGCGGGTGTACGTAGTGCTAGGCCACCTACACCGAGGAGGTGCGCGCACAAATTAACATTTGAAACTGTCCGAGAAGATTTGGCATGCCCCCTCGGCTGCCCGCTTTGCTCTCCGTCTCTAAGTAAATCCTGTTCTAAACTCGCTGTTGTGCATTTAGTTTTTTGTTACTTCTTTATACGTACTTACAGTCGACTCGTTTATACATTTTGGTGTGTAAACGAGTGTACCGTGAGGTCCATTCAAAAGAACGCGAATGCAAGCGGGGAAAGTGCCGCGGCTTATGCTCCCCCGAGTGCTAAAATAAAAAAATTAGCTGCATCACCCGTGGAGTCATCATCCTAAATTTCTCACCACCACCTCCATCGTCATCAAATCATCATCGTCAAAAGTAATAATACAAATATATTGTTCTTAAGAAGGTATTATTTATTGTAGTAATTGTTATTAAACATTTACCATTTCCTCCCCCATGTTCGCTCTTACCAGGAACGTAACCCCGTTTTTCCCATTGGAACCAGGTTTCCTGCATTTGCGAATTCTGCATTCGCGAGCGTTTTCAAGAGCGTAACCCGCGCGGATCGAGCGTAGGTTTTACTGCAATTTCTGTAGTTTTTTTTGTTCGTGAGGATTGTTCTTCAACTTACCCGGTGTGAGCTGAAACAATAATTGGCGCATCAACCCCCCCCCCGCCCCTGTACACGTGACAGTTGCTTTGTTAGGCTATTCTAGATTTGAAGCTTTCGTGACTGCAAGGATTCATACTCTTTGTTTTTTCCGGTAAAGTCACGTAGGTAAAATAAAATAAATGAAAACTAAATTAAATCACGACGTTTCGGAGGCAACACAAGCTTCCGTCTTCACGTGGAAACCGTCACAGCAAAATTGCTATGTCTGGTGGTGGAGGGTTCTTAATGATGCACATTTGGTTAGATCATTATGTACGTTGGCTAACCCCAAAACATTATGCATCGTAGTACTGTATTGGCTACCAATATCTACGTATTGAATTAGTGTTGTAAGGAAATGTCTGATAAAATAAAACCTCAGGTACCAATGCAAATATATTAGATACTGTGCTGGGATATAAGTGGACAATAGAGAGTGCTATATTGTGATTAAAGTTAATATCTTGATGAATTGGCGCATGTGTATTGCCTCTGAGAAATGTGAGTTGCTTTGTAAATACTGTAAATATTCAATACACATACGCTGGTATAAATAGACAGGAACTTGAGGTGTGGGCAAAAAGATGCATCAGCGTCAATATTTTCCAGGTTTTTTTTTAATGTTTTCCACAACAGTTCACAATCTGAACATCCCCAAACGTGTCACAAATATTCCAAAATATGGGCCAACAACATAACTCCATAATTCCCACCCATTTCACCAGCCACCATACATTATCACCACAACCACCACCAACCACAGACAGACACTCCACCACCACAGACACACACGATGCGCAATATTGCTCTCAAAAACACGTTTCTTGTATAATGTTGAACTTGTTTCACACCGTACGTAGCCAACGGTGCTAATCACAGAGACAATTAGAGACCACGCGTAGCGAAGACAACGACCCACACATTTCCAGCCTATATAAATAAAAAAATACTTTGAATTTCCAACAACATGCACGTTTTCAAACTCCGAGCAGTTCCAACACCTTTTTAACTTAACACAAAAAGATACCTCACAACCACACGATACGCATCACATGATTTTGAGGCCAAGAAAATACTGTAACAATGTTTTCTAATTGCCCTCAGCCTCCAGGCACCCCCGGAACAAAGACGGTTGCTGCATCGTGTGCTTTCAAGTGCGCTTCTGTGGCCGTCTGGAATGCTCTTCCGTCCGATATTCGGAGGCCACTGGAGTTTTGTACTTTAAAATCTAGATTGAGAACTAATTTCTTTAGAACGTTTTGTGTTTAGTTTCGTTTCCTTCCCCCACACCTCCAATTAGCACGGTTGGCTACGTGCGGTGCGAAAGAAGTTCAACGTACATACAAGTCCCTTTTGAAGGAGTATCCTGCGTTAGAAGTTTCGTATCAGTTTTATAATGGTTACTTATAATCTGCATTGGAGAGAAAACCGGGGTTCCTGAAGAAACCAGTGCAACACATGGGATAGCACAAAGTTCAACATGCATACAGGGACTGCTCTACTTACGAACGAGTTAGGATCCAGAGGTCTGTAAGTTGATTTGCTCGTAAGTCCAACTTTATTCCCGTCGATTCCAAAAATGTACGGCATGTACACTAAACACGGAGAATGACTTTAAAAGTTGTTTAATGTCCTGTAGATGTAGATGCCACTGGTTCTACATATTCTGCAGATGTAGATGCAACC
Organism: Petromyzon marinus; assembly: GCF_048934315.1. NCBI lineage: Eukaryota > Metazoa > Chordata > Hyperoartia > Petromyzontiformes > Petromyzontidae > Petromyzon > Petromyzon marinus. The sequence goes on along the minus strand of NC_133667.1, from coordinate 13,528,895 downwards.
ACCGCCATTTATTGTGCGGCGGTTGAACTTACGACTCTCGGTCCGAACGGGTAACTGGACATACCGATCGGGTTTATTCGTATCTCTCAGTCGAATGTTCATAAGTGAAGCAGTCCCTGTACTTACACTGATCCCCTCACGCATAAGACACATTCATAACTACATGGCTTCCTTACTTAAACCATTCGTGTTGGAACCAACCAATGACCTGCTTTTGTGGATCACATGAAGCCCTCCCGTTGACATGGCTGCAAAACATAATGTATAATAAAGCACTATCTTCTGGCCATGAATTCAAAGGGTCTCAGCTCCTGACGAAGGACAGATGGTAAGTCAGTGTTTGGTACCTGTCCCAAACGTGTAAAGAATATTACCATATTTTTTTCATTGCAGAGGCGTCTTGCAATACGACTTAAAACTAAGCTTTTTATTTTATTTGATCAGGTAAGGCCCACTGAGCTGTGTAGCTCTATTTTCAGAAGCGACCTGACCACAAATGATAGCTCTGACGAAGTTGCTTATGTGGAAATTTACATGGAGGGTGAAAACCGGAAGACCCAGAGAAAAATCCACGTGGACACGGGGAGAGAGAGAGAGACCGCAAACTCCAAATATACAGGCATCAGGGTTGGGAACAAACCCACGATCTGCTATACACCAGGTGAGGTAGTTAACATCTCGCCACCGCCGCATGCCTTTCATCAGGTACACGTGCATCAGAATACAGAGGCAAGTTTAGATGCATCGTATATTGATGTGCGGAAAGTAAGTGGGCTTGAGCAGAACACGTCTAAAATTATTCAATAAATAAATTTAATGTGACAGTTGCTCTACATCAACAGCCATGATTAAATCTTGACTTAAAGCTTTCATGACTACAGGAATTCATATTCTTTGGGTCTTTCGGTAAAGCCACGTAGATAGATAAGAAAAATATCACGACGTTTCGATCGCAACACAAGCAATCGTCATCAGTTGAAACAAAAACATAGCGGGAGAGCTGCTAAAACAGGATGTTGAGCTTTCTCAACTAAAAAAGAGAGATGACATAGTCATCCTCTCAGCCGAAAAGGGCAATGTCACTGTCATCATGAACAAACTCACATACAATAACAAAATTCAGGACCTACCTAATGATGGCAGCTATACCAAAATCAATAGAGATCCCACCAACTGCCTGGTTACGAAAACCAACAATATCATCACTATAATAATAGGGTTTTTCCCCTTTTTTCTGGCAACAAAGCTGAAACCTTTTTACAAGGATTCATGTCTGCATTAACCACAATACCTGCAGTCAAAATGCAAACAAAAAAATACTATGATAATATATGCATTGTCCTTGAAACTGATTGGTCCACACCAAGGGACGGCTTTCTTTTGAGCCTCGACCCAATTGGTGCTCGACCAGATGACGCCAAAAGGCGTCGAGCACCAATTGGGTCAAGGCTTAAAAGAAAGCCGTTCCTTGGTGTGGACCAATCAGTTTCAAGGACAATGCATATATTATCATAGTATGTTTTTTGTTTGCATTTTGACTGCAGGTATTGTGGTTAATGCAGACATGAATCCTTGTAAAAAGGTTTCAGCTTTGTTGCCAGAAAAAAGGGGAAAAACCCTATTATTACATTTTGGTACTGGCAAAGGAGGTCTAATGAAATATCATCACTGATTCGACATCTTTTATCGAACCAACCAAGCGGCTTTCCTTAAAACCTGCTGCTAGACCACCGAGATTTTATGGCTTACCAAAAATCCATAAAGAAGGGATACCCCTTCGTCCTATCATCTCCACCATTGACTCACCCACCTACAAACTGTCCCGATTTCTGTCTGAGACCCTACACCCATTCACTGGTAAGACCACCTCAGCTGTACTCAGCTCACTTGGTATCCCTAAGTAAGGACATCTCACTCTCTCCAGGTGATTTGCTTGTCAGTTTCGATGTAGTATCTTTGTTTACCAAAGTTCCTGTGCCTGACACCATTGCAATCATTGAAGATTTGGTCCAACAAGGACTGAATGCTGATGTACCGGCCCTGGTTAGACCCTGCCTCACCAACACTTCACCTGGAATGGAACACTCTACAAACAGGTTGAAGGTACCCCAATGGGTTCACCCTTATCCCCAGTTGTAGCCAATGTTTTCATGGAAAATTTTGAGACAGATGCCATCCAGGCATCCACCCTACGTCCTTCCTTGTGGAAGAGATACGTAGATGACACGTTTGTCATCTGGCCACATGGCCTACCAGCGCTGGGCCAATTCTTCAACCACATCAATTCCATACACCCAGCCATTAAATTCACCATGGAGGTGGAAAAAGATGGCAAGTTACCATTCTTGGATGTGTTAATTGAAAAGAGACCAGATGGCTCAATGGGACACTCTGTCTACAGGAAAGCCACCCATACAGATGCCTACCTAAAACCTCACTCCCACCATCATCCCAGAAGAATTCCCTCATCAAAACTCTACACCATAGAGTTAATTGTATTTCTGACCATCACCACCTAGCTAGTGAACTGGAGCATGTACACCAAGCCCTCAAGATGAATGGATATTCGGACTACACAATCCGTAAAGCCATCAACCCAACCGTTGGGAAAGAACCATCTGAGGACCAAATCAAAACCATCATCTTGCCATACATAGCAGGGGTTACCAAAAATATTTTCAAAATCATGAGCAAACACAATATCCTGGTTCGATTCAACACAGTGCATAACATTCGTGATGTGATCCCATCTATGGAGGATGTGATCCCTGACATGCAATACTCCGGTGTCTAAAAACTAAGCTGTGTCTGCAGCAGTAGCTACATTTGGGAAACTAAGCGACATGTCTCGGACCATGTTCGTGAACATAAGGCAGATCTGAAACACGGTAGGACCAATACCTCAGCCATGGCTGATCATTGTTTCAACGCTGTGGGCACACACGAAGTAGATTTTTTCAAGACGAAGGTACTCTGCAAACCCACTGGCTATCAACAAGGATTTGTTCATGAAGCCATCCAAATATATAAACACAGACACAATTTCAACCGAGAAGATGGGTACAAACTGAGCAATAATTGGAAAGACGTTATTAACCAGTTTGAGTCATAACTGGCTGTGATGTTTCCATCCTACCTACCGATGTTAGCAGTTATTTCCGACTCTCTGAGTTACATACCCGCTAAATGTCTCACTAGCACAGCCACCGTTGCGGTGGTTCGCTTATATTGACATGCTAATCTCTCACAATGCAATTGCCACCTCCACAGCCTCGTCATCGTGGAGGTATATCAGCTCTCCGATTTTACATTGACATGCAAATTTCATCTCTAGCCCCGCCCACTTACCCTTGGGCTACACCCATCTCAAACCTACATAACATCCTGCCTCAGCAGCTCTCCCACTATAATTTTTTTCCATCTGATGACGATTGCTTGTGTTGCGATCGAAACATCGTGATATTTTTTTAAATTATTTTTCTATCCACGTGGCTTTACCGAAAGACCCAAAGAAATAGCCATTATTAAGACTAAATAAATGTTTGTAATATTATGAATAAATAAACGGTGCTCATTTTATGATGGCAATAATAATTGTAATACATAATATACTGTATCAACATGATATACCTGTCAACCCATACGGTTTACCCGTAGTCTTGTACAGGATAATGTAGTTTTCAGGTCCATACGGCGAACATCCGTTTCAATACGGCAATAAAGGTGTTTATTTGTTTGTATTTCTCCCTAGTAATGAGACTTTTCTAGGATGAATGTTGAGATTTATAAGGGCACGGGTCACCAATAAGGTCGGAATTGGTCTGTCATAAGGTAGGGCACTGATATAAGGGGCTTGGCAAATATGATATAGTGTAGTTTATAGTGTAGTGTATAATGTATAGTGTAGTGTATAGGATGAACGTTGAGATGTATAAGGGCACGGGGTAACCAATAAGGTTTGAATTGGTCCGTGATAAGGTAGGGCACTCATATAGGGGGGAGGGGGGTGTTCACAGGTATGACATGATGATAATGTATTTGTTTAGTCCCCTGCCAGGACCCGTAACCAGTATTCGATTTGAGAAAACGCAAAAGAAATCTGCGACAAATGACCACGGTCCCTCAACCGTGCGAATCGGCGGCGCTGGTTAAGCGGAGAAGCCGCGTCCATCGGCGTTCGTGGCCACCGCTCCCCAAGCACCCCGTGTCACAGTCGGCCTTAAACATTAAAAATGTTACAATGAAATAAATGTTTAAGAAAAACAAAACCACCCGTTTCGAAACCAAGTTGCTTTTAATTCAATTACCGAAAGAGCAATTCGAAGTCTCGCTTTTTTGGCTGTTCCGTGTTTTTTTGTGTGTCTCGTTAAAGTAACACCCACACACGTGTTTGTGTTTTATTTTTCAACGTTAATTTTGCGTTAGCAATCGCAGACGATATACCGCGTTTATCCGTCTCTTGGAAACAAAACAAAAAATAGCTTTGATAATTTCTGTGTACTCTTTTTTATATATATGAACATATGTAACGGTACGGTGAGTTCACTCGAGCAGGAGCTTGATTAATCCGCCACAATCACCACCACATCCACAACCACCCTCTCGTCTTTCTGCATTTTGAGAGAGAGAGAGGTGGGGTTGGGGGGGGTTAGCTTGGGTCTGCTGACTGCGTCGGCTTACACCGAATAAGATCCGTTTACGTCTTCTGCAGAAAATGCACACGGCAGCTTGATAATAACAATGATGATGGTAACATTCCGCGAATCTTTGACGTGGGATTTCTATGGGTCGCGATTGATGCTAGGACACACACACACACACAAAAATCACCTTTTTGGCAAACCATAACTTGTCTCGGACCGAGGTGTCATCCGGCCCCTCTCATTGGGCTCCGCGTGCTCTTCACGAGGCGCCTGTGTGGACGCGTGTCACCGACTTTCAATGATTTTTAAATCGAAGAACGATGTATCGATCACACTTTGTTGTTGTTTTTTAACAAACACAAACAAAAAAAGACGTTTCCTTTCTGCGTGAACATTTTAGCTGGTTCCCGGCTGCGAAGAACATTGACATCGGACGTGTGACATCTGGAACTCCATCTTCACGTGAGAATCGTTTTTGTTTCTGTGGTATATGATTTTATGTTTTGCTCTTGGCAGCTCATACACTCGTACGACAAGCCCCAGGCCAGATTTAGTTTCGCGATAATACAGAAAAGAAAAGAAAATTTGAAGAAAAAAAATGTCAAATTTTCTTGCTGTGGTTTTCACACCTGATGATGATGACGATTGCCTGTGTTGCAGTCGAAACGTCGTGAGGATTTTATTGTTTTATATTTTTTATTTTATTGTTTCCCTTCTACGTGACTTTACCTAAAGAACCAAGAATATACAGTACCTGTTTTTTTTTATTTCGTTGTGGCTACGATTTATGTAGCGACTCCGGTCTCACCGGCGCTCTGGAAAATTTCCAGTGGCTTGAGATGTGCTACCATGTGGCTTTCAAGGTATAAACTCGACTCAATTTGAACTTATCACAATATAAGGGCAGTTCAGGGAGTAGGACAATGTATTTGGGTTGGGAAAAATGCATCAAACTAGAAAGTATGATTTCCTACTGCGTAGGTTTTCACGCTTGTCCTATACCGGTCTTAGATGCGGCTTCGGGTTGTACCACGTGTTGAATTGTTCTGTTCATCAAGAGGAGTAAAAATGGAGAAAAACATGCTGAACACGCGATACAACTCGAAAACACATTCAACAGCTGGATAGCACGAAACCCATTATTGATATCTTGGTCAAAAATGCTAATTTGTGGCATTTCTCCAGGCAAGGAAGCATCAAATCAATGCTTGTCCCTGTTTTTGTGTCTGGTACTGTGCACGCTCTGCTTGAATCCTGTACCATCAGCATGGCGTGCGCGGTGGCCACCCCGGTGCTGGAGCAAAGCGGGGACTTCCCGGCGTGGCTGGAGGCGCAGGGCGTGAACGCGGAGGTGGCCCGGGCCATGGACTCGGAGCTGGGCATCCGGGACTACGGGGTCCTGCGCGCCTGCGTCGGGGACGGCCTCGTGCGGGCCGAGCTGCTGGCCACGGCGCGCGACCGCCTGCCCTTCGGCTTCTACGCCGTGCTGCGGCAGGTGGTGAAGGCCCTGCGGGGCGCCGAGCACCAAGACGCTGGGACGCCGTGCTGGGACGACGGCGCCACCTCCTCCCCTGGCGACGTGACGCTGGGAGGCCTGGTGGACGTGCTGCTCGCGCTGTTCAGCGGCTTGAGCCGGGAACTGCTGCTTTCTGTGCGGAGGCTTGGAGGCATTGACGACACTGGGATTTACTCTGGTGACCCAACTCTACCTGTCACTGAGGACGGTCCTGAGGCTACGATGAAAGCTGAAGAGGAACATCTCTCAGAATGCGGTATAATTATCTAACATACAAACGCACTTGGCAATCACATTGCCCCTAATTCATGAGTTAATAATTACCGATGTGTTGTGTTTGTGATTGTCTTTTTATCAGATGCTCGTCCCACGGAGTCCAGCTTCATCTCTGGCCAGATGAATCATAGCATTAAAGTGGAATCATTTGACGGTATGGCTGTTTGTTTAAATAACTAATATTAAAATATTAAATTCTCTAGTTCTCTGATGTTTTTCGTATTTGTACTGCGTAATCGGCATTATGTCCCACATTCCGCTATGCTGAGAGCTTTAGAAGCGCCTGAAACGAAACGCCAGACATGCTGAACAACACATGGTACCACCCAAAAATACATTGGAGAGCTATAACGTATAACCACGAAAACCTGTGGTAATATCTTTTCCCTGTTTGAATATTCACTACATTTTCAAGTTCCCTTTATGAAAAGTCCCCCGCACCTCCGATTAGCACAGTTGGCTGCGTACGGTGCAAAAGAAGTTCAACGTACATATAAAGTCCACTATAGAATTGTGGAATTTACACCACGGGTCGAATGGCCTCTGTACAAATGATTACTGTCATGTGCTTCTGGAGCAGGGGAGAAAAATCAGGTCGGGTTTATCGCAGGAAGAGGCTGCAGTGTTCGCATTTTTTTATTGTTAGGGAGTAGATGACAGCTGGAAATTTCAGGAGGACTTTTGGATCGTTTCCTCTATACTCTTAGCAAGCTTGCGAATAGTTGGAGAGACGGAGTTATGGAAACTATCTGGCAGGAGGAAGTTGATGGTGAGACCCGGTGGTGTATTTTTCTTTCGTAGTAATGAGGATTCTTTCTGTCATCACTTTATATTTAGGCGCGACATAGCCCGGCAACAACAACCTTTTGTTGCAGAGGTTCGCGGTTTGAATGCGACAGGCCACCCTGGTTCATTACTGCGGGTGGATGATGCATAACATACATCCCTTTTTCAGCACAGTTGACGTATGTTGAACTGCTTTCGCACCGTATCTAGTCAACCGCGCTAATCGGAGGTGCGGGGGAAAGACAACAAACTAAACATAAAAAGGAGTTCTAAAGAAATTAGTTTTCAATCTAAAGATGCCGTGATGCAATTCGGAAAGGAGCAGGGCATCGTGAGCTGGTGTCATGGTCCAAATTTCCTTTAAAAAAATTTTTACTCTTATAACTTACTTGGGAAACACGTCACAATTGTCGCTGCCTACGGTGAAAACTTAGCCAGGATCCTCTGGGGTAAAAAGACCACACGATTCATACATGAGAAGAAAGTTAAAAAGCATACAGAGAACACATCTGACCCTGAAAAATACACATTGAAGGAAGAGGAGATGTATAACAGTGGACAGCTGCTAAACTAAATTTTGAATACACAGAACTCGTAATGCCTACTTTAATTGAAAGTAAATTATAGTGAGCAGCTGATACAGAGATGACAACTTCACAGTTTCCACTTTGTGTCCAGTAGATAACAGGGCCCCGGAGGAAGCATTTGGAATGGATGTTCAAGCCGTTTTCCCACTGCAGCATGCCGAGCAAGCAAACCTCACGAATGAAGCCGAGGCTGGCCTGTCCTCACCGCTGCTGCAGCACGAGGCATCCATCGAAGCGAAGAGAAAGAAAGCAGCTATTGTTTCCGTTATGGAGCACGCAACCCTGCCACTGCCGGAAGACGCATCAGTCCATCAAAGTGCTGTGAGTTGGAGCGACGGGCAGCAGAACAGCACACACGGCTTGGAGAATGCGGAGATGCCACATCGATGCGAGCAGTGCGGACTTGGCTTCTCGCAGAGCAGCACTCTCAAGCGCCACCAGCGCATGCACGCGGGGGGTAACCCGCATGGTTACTACGCGTACAGCTACGCGGTGCGAGGCTACGGAGGCATTGGGCACCGCTCGAAGGTGCACGCGGGCGAATCCGTATTGCAGCAGTCCCCGCACCTGCAGAAGTTTCACGCGCTCGTTCACGCAAGGCAGAAGCCCTACCAGTGCGGCATGTGCAGCAGATCCTACTGGAGCGCCGCTCAGCTGAAGGATCACGAGCGGTTGCACACGGGCGAGAAGCTGCACCAGTGCGAGTTGTGCGGCCAGGCCTTCTTGCGGGCCGATCACCTCAAGAACCACCGGCGCGTGCACACGGGCGAGAAGCCGTTCCAGTGCAACATGTGCGACCAGGCCTTCTCACGCGCACCCAACTTGAAGCGTCACCAGCTGGTGCACACGGGCGAGAAGCCGTACAGGTGTGAGGTGTGCGGCAAGGCGTTCTCGCACGCGGCGACGCTGACGCGGCACAACCGCATACACACGGGCGAGAGGCCGTACCAGTGCAGCATGTGCGACAAAGCCTTTGCGCAAGACAACTCACTGAAGAAGCACTGGAAAACCCACATGAGGGAAGAGGGCTTGACACCAAAGGAATAAAAATAGGTTTAATTGACATGGCACGTTATATAGTGGATGGAGGGACCAGTGCCTCATGGCTGGTAGACACATTGAGAAAGATGGATCGATGCAGGTTGGTTCCCCCTCCCCCCCCCCAAACTGAATTGGGGCCAGTGACACATTTGATTTGCTGGGTGCAAAGTATTTGTGGCCTAATGATATTGACACAGACACAATGCAGCAGCCAACTAATGGAGAGAAGAGTAGCCAGAGAAATCAGATACAATCTCTATGGGAATGGAATGCAAACCACTGTGATTATAGTCCCAGGTGACTGCTTCGCGTTGTACTGTTTCAGGAGGTGCGGAAATTCGATTTCAAAGATGGGAACTGATAAGGCGGAAAAGTTCCTTATTGGTCTCAATGCTTTAGGGTTTAAAGAAAGACTGAAAACATTGACTTGACAGAGGAGTGGAACATAAGGGAGATGTGTTACGGATGCTTCAATAGGACACATGAGTGAGCGGTTATCACCTGTCTCCATCACAGCGGAGAAAGCGATTTGTCAATTCCCTTGACAAGCTACCCAGCTGCTACAGCAGAAATGGAGCCTTTGACCCCCTTGCAAGGCTCTCCTGACCACTAGGCTACCCTCGTGCCATTGACTTTTCAAGAACACCTTCAAAACAGGGATTTTTATTATTATTATTATTACTACTACGGTGAGATGAATGTGTTAGGCCACAGCCCCCTTTCGATTGTGTCAGTGAAATTAGTGATGGAAATATTTGTCAATTTTTAAAATTTATTTTGGGTTAACGTTGACTATGAACAAACATCAAGTGTAACAATGGCTACGACCACCCACCAAATACCAAAGCAAGAAGATGCAGACTATAAGATATGTTAGTGTTATTGCAGAGACCAAAAATTATACTTGGTGATGTATACTAAAAATATTTACTCGGTTAACTGATTTTGAATTGGGCACCCCCCACATTAACATTTAATAGCCAAGGGTGGACTAAATAGTTGACTTTGAGTCAATTAGACGCAGAAAATGACCAAATGACGAGACTAAGGCTACGTTACATTATGGGCGTATTATTAAAGTATCTTTAAGTGTTGAAGGCTCACTGGCAGGAGGTCAGAGGACAGACAAGTGTTATCGAACTAAGATGACTGGCGGCTAGGTAGCGACACGCTCGTATCTTCACGCGCAAGTAAATGATAAGCGGCAACCGTTGTATAACCTAGCCGTCCGTGCGGTATTTATTTTTCCAGGCTGAACGTAGACGCCCAGTAACGGTTTCTGGACACGATTGGCCTATTGCCTGGAGTAGAATGTGGAGTACCTTCACGGCGTGGGGGTAGCGATATAGCATACGGTTCATGGTATGCGGTGCGGCGTGGAGCCACGGTCGTAATTGGGGGCTCGTCTTCGTTTACCATTTGTGCGCGAGGTGGGCGCCAGTGCCCATGTGACGTACTCAACGCGCTTGAGTGCGGTGCATTGAGGAGGCGGTTTTTTTTGCGCGTGGTGTCGGAAACGATTCGTTTCCTTTTGTAGGTGCCCATTTCGGACGCGATCTGCTCGTCAACATTCCACGGGGGTCGTTGAACGCGGCGATTTCACGAGCCTTCGCTCGCGACCAAAAATTGTTTCCGGGATTTAGGTGAGCTCTTGACGGGTTCTGCGACTTCGCTTGTACTTTTGATTTAAAGCTTTCGTGACTGCAGTAATTCATATTCTTAGTTTTTTCGGTAAAGTCACGGTAAAGTCACGTTGTTGTTTCTCTTCAACGTGACTTTACCGAAAAAACTAAGAATATTCGCTTGTACTGTCGGCAGCTCGGGCTTCACGATCATCCGTGCGTGCCCAGTTGAGGCTTTGAGGCTCCCTGCGGACATGGTGTGAGACAGCACGGGAAGCAGTTGGGTAGGCATTGATTTTAAGGCACTGGTTACTGTCCACATTGCTTGGTTCAGTTGGGCATCCACAAGCCTTGTAGAAGCCTTCATACATTTATACCATAATCGGTAAAGACGATGATAGGGAATGGCCCACGTGCGTGGAGTTGTAATGTCACAGTGTACACCTGGGTAGGGGTGGTACTTGGGTTCCACCAACTCACAGAAAAGGCCACTTTGATTGGCTAATGGTTCATAGGGGTAGCGGTCTGAAATCTTGAAAATTACAACAACCCGTTGGGCAATTACAAGCATGTGGCCAAGTCACCTGGAATACAACCCAATCTCATCAGATCTGGGGAAGCCAAGCAAGTTTGAACTTGGATAGTGCTTGGATGGTTGACCACCATACAAAATAATGAATAAACTTGGTTCTATCGCGGAATTTGCACAAGGCCGCTAAACACTTTACGTAAACCTTACACTATTGAGAGAGCCTGTCGTAAAAAAAACAGGAGAGCTCAAAGTTGTGATTTAAAAAAAAATAACGGACGCAATATTCCCTAATGGACCGAGGAAGAGAATTCCACAATCGCGGTGCCTCGCTGCAAAAAGCTCTGTCTCCCATAGAACAACGCAGTCCTCTCTTTGGAAAAAAACTTGATTTATGTTTTTCATATCGCGCCCTATAAAGGGGAAACACTCAAATTATATATAAATCCTAAATAATATAGAATAGACTTTAGGCCAGAATCAGCAAATCTTAGTTTTTGGAGTAGAATAATAACACTTGAGCAGATATTTGAGATATGTAGGAGCAAATCATTCCGAGGCCTTGAATGTCAGTGGAGGAATCTTAAAGTCGATTTTGTTCCTTACAGGTAGCCAGTGCAGGGAGGAAAGAAATGGAGTAATATGGTCACCCGATTTAGATCTCGTTAAAACCTGGGCAGCAGAGTTTTTTTAAATATTATATTGTAGTCTATTTAAAACACTTTTAGAAACGCCAGCAAACAAGGCATTGCAGTAATCCAAACAAGTGTTTGAGGTTGCGTTGCAACAGAGGGCAGAGCAGTTAAATCCCATCATTGCCATCCGTCACGTTGTTCCACACTCGCTTTCCTGCTTATTCCTCGCTAGATGAATGCTGCAGATCCAGCACTTCTATACTCCCCTTGCTTCACCAACCTGCACTGACCAGCATGGTGGAGAATGGACAAACCCCCCCCCCCCCCAGGACATAGACAACATATGGCAGGCCCTCATCCAGTAGTGGATGAGAAAAAGGACCGCACGTGTAACGTACATAACGTTGGGACGTTTTTTTTAAGCTTGTGACCAAGTCGTGTTTACAAGCGCATCAATTTCATATCACCATGGGCAGAGAAGTCGTAAGTTACTGTATTTGAAAAGGCTCACTGGAGGCGTGAGAGCTCTCTCTATTAGCGTATGGGTCAGAGAGCTGGCACCTAAACGAAAATAACTTCAAAAGAAGTTGTAATTTGAGCACAGGTGTCGGGAGACGGATGCTCGGAATGTCATGGTAAAATTGGATAAGCAATGCAGAAGTCCAGAAGAGAATGAGGCAGGTAATTGTGGATATGACTAGCGGGGGAAAAAATTACTATCCACTTTGGTTCTTTCGGTAAAGTCACGTAGGTAGAAAAAATAATAGATCGTTTCGATCGCCACACAAAGCAATCGCCTTCAGGTGGGAGAGAAAGCTTCAAATCAAGATTGGAAAAAAAACTTTTTGGGGTTGGGACATGTGTATAATGTAGGTGGGCAAGACTGAGCAGAATCAGAATATTTATGCTGGAGGAATCCGATGAGCTTTAAAGCTCTTTTTTTGACAGATGTCCATTAGACCGAAACAGGCATTGGAGTGGTATCCATGAGTCCAGCAACCAAGGTAAACCAAAAGGCAGATTAACACGTAGGCTGGCTAACCGCCTGATGAAGCTGCTTTTAATCACCCGCGAAACACTAACATTGTAAAGTTGTTTGGGTTTATTCTTCAACACACCGGTGTGCTGAAGTAGTCAATAGTTGGCACGTTCTGTTTACGTGACAAACATTACTAATTGGCTGGGTCGGGCGGTGGCGGGTTTAACGGCACAACGTTTATATTTAAGCGATCTAACCCAAAACGCCTTTGTCATGGTGGGAGAGCGGATGCTGGGAATTTGTTAGGACATATCTTGATGGTCGCATGTTTACCGTACAGCAGCTGCGAGATCTGGCAGAGGGTAGAACGCGTTGGAGGTCTGTGGTGGCACCAACAGCTTTGGCCATGATGGACAACTTGATCTTGGTTAATTCCATTACAGCGCTTTCCTGGCCATGTCTCCAGGTGCCCCCGAGGAAGAAGGAGAATTTAAGGCATTGTAAATTGTATTTAACTGGAAACCAATAAAAAAAATTGCGTGTGTTTGTATTTGAATATAATTCATTGTCGTTTAGCTTGCTTGGTTTTGTGAGCATCTGAATGTGTGGTAGATTGGATAGAGTGAGAGTCAAAAAACGTACTTTGTGGATACTGTGTTGCTGCACCTGCAGCCTTAATATAGAAAGGAAGAGGTAGGCTGGTGAGCGGGATGCGTAATGACTGTGGCTAACGCGGCTTTGTCATGTTTGAGAATTAAACTTGGTTTTAATTGTGGGCGAGCAGTAGGGTTGCCGTGACATATGCCATGATACAATTGTACATTTTATGATGTGACGAATATTTGGAATTTTCATTTTCCCTTTGACATTGTTTTTGTGTCTCGATGTACTACAAGTAGGTATATAGATTCCTTAAAAAGTTATTCAACTGCAGTTCACTCAACATAAGCCTGCCATAAGTCATTAATATCGTTACAACTTCTATAAGATCTATAATGCTTATCACGCACGTGCTGTCAGAAAATGACGTGTGACCACAACACGGCTACAAAACACTTCATTTGATTGCTAAGTTTTTTCTTTCTCACTTTATTGTTACTTCGTAAATATTTTGCTAGGAATTTAAAGTAAAATTAGCAATGATAATAATAGGGGTTTTCCCCCTTTTTCTGGCAACAAAACTGAAACCGTTTTACAAGGATTCATGTCACTGCATTAACCACAATACCTGCAGTCAAAATGCAAACAAAAAACATACTATGGTAATATATGTATTGTCCTTGAAACTGATTGGTCCACACCAAGGGACGGCTTTCTTTTGGGTCGAGGCTCAAAAGAAAGCCGTCCCTTGGTGTGGACCAATCAGTTTCAAGGACAATGCATATATTATAGTATGTTTTTTGTTTGCATTTTGACTGCAGGTATTGTAGTTAATGCAGACATGAATCCTCGTAAAAAGGTTTCAGTTTTGTTGCCAGAAAAAAAAGGGGAAAACCCTATTATTACATCTTGGTACTGGCAAAGGAGGTCTAATGATGTTAGCAATGATAATCATAATATAAACGAAATTATTTTATTCACCAGGTACAGCCCACTGAGCAATAAGCTCCTCTTCAGAGGTGACCTGGCCACACAGCTCATTGAAGTAGCTTATATCGATCTTGATTTGAAGCTTTCGTGCCTGCAGGAATCCACACTCTGTGGTTCTTTCGGTAAAGTCACGTAGGCGGAGAAATAAAATAAAACAAAAAATAAAATATCGCGACGTTTCGATCGCAACACAAGCGGTCGTCCTCAGGCGGAAAAAATAATCCAGCAGTGGAACTTCTGAACCAGCGAGAGAGCTGTGACAAGTTGTTACAACTTGTTACAACTGTAACAACAAGTTGTTACAACTTGTTACAACTTGTAACAACTTGTGGATATTTTTTTCCGCCTGAGGACGACCGCTTGTGTTGCGATCGAAACGTCGTGATATATGTTTAATTTTTCTACCTTTCGTGAATTTACCGAAATAACCAAAGAGTGTAGCTCATATCATCACACGTGAGAATTTATAGTCGACAAATAATCTAAAAGCATGTTTCTAAATGTGGAGGGCAAAACTGGAGGAGCCCGGACAAAAATCGACGGGGAGAGATATCACGCAAACTCTGAATAGACTATAGACAACCGATAAACTAAACTAACACAGGCATCGTCAGGGTCCGGATCAAACCCACGACCTTCTGCATACGAGACAAGGGAGACAACATCTTTCCACCGAGAGACGTTCGTCCACCTTTCGACAATGGTGAAAAACAGTCAATGTGATTGTGGATCTTATAACATAGTTGTTTGCATATCACAGCAACCCAAGTAAGGAATCTGGTGATGATGACAGGCGCAATAAATCTCCACGATGTGGGTTATTTGTATTCATTAGTGTGTTCTTCATTAGAAGTAGAGTTGCCACGATGTAATGTTTCATTATACAACATAAAATATCACGATATGACAGTTATCGTGCTGTAAGTTTTCCCCAGACGTTTGCATCGTATTTCACGCGTTTTTATTGCATTGTTTTTAATGTGCTCTGCCGTTTCGTCGAGTACTAATAAATATTTCTTCTGAAACGTTCTTCAAACGCAGTTCACTAATCATTGCAATCTACGACGCTTATAACGGACACACCGCGAGGTTTGCAACAACGTGGTCTGAAATATCTGCGCATGGCCTCGGTACGCCCAAGTGACCTTGTCGGCCCAGGGTAGACTCGAATGGCTCTGGTAACAGCCTCGCATAATGACCCCGTTCAGTCCACGAAGTCTCCCGTACGTCTCGTTGCGTCCCCACACAAATGTACATTGTTGTTTGTGCTTTTTGTTGTGGTGCCATTTCTTAAATTGTTTGCTCACATTTGATTTTGCTTGGTAGTAGGGGTTTCATTTGATTGGTCGTGGCTGTATATGGGATTTGTTACTTGTATGTAGTTAATGTACAGCGTTGTGGGATGCTGTTAGCATGAATGACGCTATATAAAATGCAAGTATTTTGTCATTACTCTTCCCTTTACATTTACTATCTTTACTGACACTGTACGTAGGTTTCCTTTAAAGACCAGATACTTTCATATTCCCTCCTTAAATTTACAAAAATGTATTTGAAATTATATCACGTAAAGGACTATAATACCCCTACAAAATGTATTTACAGTAATTTACTGCGACAAGCACATGATACTTGCTAATAACATAATTACATCATACGCTGTACTCTTGCTCACTCCTTCGTAATAATCTATGTTCGGCATTTTCCACCCTTATTTGTACTTATCGACATTTTCTGTATTTTGCCCCGTGCGGAATTATTCTACTTACCCCCTCACCTTCACCCAATACCTTGAGTCATAGTTTTCATAGTTCATAGTTTCATTTATTTGGTATAGCTCTGTGAGCCATTTCGGCTCTTGAATCGGGCGCAACCACAACAAACAAAAAACCAAAAACATGAACAAGAAACCATCTTAAAGTGACTTTGTGCATGTGCAAACAGAAAATCCCGTCCATGTTCCACGTCAATAGTGTAATGCGCAGGATGTTATAAGGCGTTACGAGATTCCCCTGGGGTTTCCGGGCTTGGCGTCACTCTTGTCGTCCGGAACCAGAGACGAACAGAGAGTGGGGGCCAGGTTTTTTTTTCTTCCCCGGGCCCCCAGGCCCCTGAGAGCTGGCTGCATATATACGTCCTTGCGTAAATATGTTGCCAGCCAAATGTCCGACGTTGGCATGTGGATAGAACCGTTAGACCAGCAGGTCTGCAACCTGTGGCTCTGGACCCACACGCAGTGGGCTCTTTAACAACTGCTTCGTGACGTTATGTATGTATATATTCACATGCATGTATATATTCACATGCATTGCGGGGCTCTTGAAATATTGAGTTTTGTACTGAATTCGAACAAAAATTGCTGCTGTTATTTTGGTTTGCCGACCCCCTGCTGCGTTAGACCGACGTCGGCCCCAACATTGGCCCAAACGTTCCGGGTTGTCCTCACGGTCCCTCCGTTTGCGACTATTGTTGATCACACGCTTAATCTGTAGCTTGTCCAAATACCTTGTTTTTTTTTAGGTCTATACACTTAAAACGTGGGTTTCCTACGCGAGAAGTCGCATGCATCACGATCCACAACAAACGTAATCTCCCATCAAGACGCTTCGGCACCAAAACGAGTCACAGCAGTGTCCGCTACTGAACACTTTAGAGGTGGAAACGCAACACTTTCAGCAAGCGGCAAGATAATAGATACAGCCAATGACAGATTGAGAGAGTCTCTGGAGCGGTGTTTCTCAAACTTGTTTTGGTCCACGGATCATTCAACCGATGCGAACATTTCCGTGGGCCACCCAGCCAGCCCACCTCTGGTGAGGAAACGCATTCACTTATCTCTCAATACCGGTAATACAAAGTTACAAACATTAATGGAATATTTTTTTGTTTATGCAGCTTTTGAGTATTTGTTTTAGCTCTTAGAATTAGGGAAGTTTCATCAGGGTAGTTTACCAAACTTCGTTTTCAAAATAAATGAGTAAAATATTGAGTCTTGTCCGAAACGAAAGGTATAAACATATTCATTATTGTCCAGATCGACCTGCGTTTGCATCGGAGTCACCGCGGACAACGTGATGGTTACCGGGGACCACAATTTGAGAACCACCGCTCTAGGCAAAACGGAGCAAAACTGATATCTCTAAACCACTTGAAGTTAAAAAACTACCCTTTAATACAGGCACCACTGGTTGAATCGCTATAATCCTCGACAAAAACATCGGGGTTAGGATCGGCACCGTCCACACAGTGAAACAACTATTAGCACCGGTTTAAGGACAAAATTGTCACTCATCAGCTCAGGTGTACAGCGAACTTTGCATGCAGCTGTAGCACTTGGCTCACCGCGTGGCAGCTGCTGCCTCGTCTTGAGGAGTTCTGCCTTCGACGGCGAGTGAATACTGTGTGGGTTGGCGCCTTTACTACAAGACTACATGAGTATTATATATAGATTTTTTTCTTTGAACCTATCTATGTGACTTTACCGAAAGACCCAAAGAATCTTAATTCCCGAAGTCGCGAAAGCTTTAAGTCAAGATTTACATGAGTATTATTATTTCTTCGAAATTGTTTTGAGACGATTAACATTTTAAAAAAAGTATCCAGGCCCACATTACAAAGAACTGGGAATGACACATTCTTCGGAAATTGGTAAGTTCACGACGGGTACTTAAGGTACAAGTCAGCTGACGAAGCAGTCTCGATTTACCAGCTCCTTTTAGCTGAAGCTCAAAGCAGTTTGAGCGCAACGTCGTATATTATATAACAGTCCATATAAAAATATATACTAAATCTTTGATCTTCTTTGGTTCTTTCGGTAAAGTCACGTAGAATGAGAATAAAATAATAAATTAATAAAATAACAATTTAATTCCCACGACGTTTCGGCCACAACACAAGTGGCCTGGGCCACTTGAGAATTTTATTGTGTTATTTTATTAATTTATTATTTTATTCTCATTCTATGTGACTTTACCGAAAGAACCAAAGAAGATGAATCCTTGCAGTCACGAAAGCTTTAAATCGAAATTTAAATCTTTTATATTTTACCAGATAATGCCCACTGAGCTATTTAGTTATTTTTCAGGAGTGACTTCGCCACAAATGATAGCTCAACGAAATGGCTCATCACGTCGACATTTACATAAGCCAAGTACTCTAAACGCATGCTTCTAAATGTGGAGGGGAAAAACTGAAGAACCTGGAGGAAAAAAAAACTACGCGACCACGGGGAGAGAGGAACACGCAAACTTCAAATATACAGCAGCAGCAGGCATCGTCAGGGTCGTGATCGAACCCACGACCTCCTGCATATCAGGCGAGGTAGTCAACATCTCCTAGCCACCGCGGCACCCCGCTCGCGACCGGTCCAGTCGGAGCTTTATCGGTCAGAATTTGATCAAAACGTCGGCACGGATAATATAATTTCTTTGTAAACATGACAATCTTGCTTGGTGGTGGAGGTCTCATGGCAAGGCAAAAAAATTAGCACGTGGCAGAACCCAAAAGAAACGGTAAAAATCCCTCCTTAACGGCGGTAAATGGTTCCACAAAACCGGTCGCTAAGTGATCTGGTCGTTAAGCGAGTATAGGAAATGCACGTTCAAGGCTTAATTTGTTCCGATTGCATCGAAAGTTACATTTTTTTTCCACTACCATACACTACACCATACACACCACATTGGGCTCTATGGAGGCCTGTCGTTTCGCGATTAGTCGTTAATCGGGGTGGCCGTTAAGAGGGGTTCAAGTGTCCAGTAATACCTCCTATTTACGTCTCCTCACTTTTACGTCGTTGGCAGCATCGTCGTACATTCTCGTTATCCGTCGCGTCCCCAGCCTTCGCCTCCACCACCGCCTACCCTGTAAACCGCTTCCCACTCGCGCCGTTTCGATATCCGTTGCCGCACATTTTCTCCGGAACGCATCCCCGACGTAAAGTGGGGGTTTGCCCGTATATCCCTGCCCCAGGATAGATTCCCCCCGTGCCGTAAATTTGCCGCGGTCCCTAACTCTGACAATCGGCGGCTGGTGACAGGGACCACGCGTTTCTCTGGCGCTGTTCCTCTCTGACAGCAGCAGCAACAGTAGTAGTAGCAACAGTAGTAGCAGCAGCAACAGCAACAGTAGTAGTAGCAACAGTAGCAGCAACAGCAGCAGCAACAGCAGTAGTAGCAGCAACAGCAGCAGTAGCAGCAGCAACAGTAGCAGCAGCAGCAGTAGTAGCAGCAACAGTAGCAGCAACAACAGCAGCAACAACAGCAGCAGCAACAGCAGCAGTAGCAGCAACAGCAGTAGCAACAGCAGCAGTAGCAACAGCAGCAGCAGCAACAGCAACAGCAGCAATAGCAGCAACAACAGCAGCAACAGCAGTAACAACATAGCAGCAGCAGTAGCAACAGCAACAGTAGCAACAGCAGCAGCAGTAACAGCAGCAGTAGCAGCAGTAGTAGCAGCAGCAACAGCAGTAGCAGCAGCAACAGCAGCAGTAGCAACAGCAGCAGTAGCAGCAACAGTAGCAGTAGCAACAGTAGCAGCAGCAACAGCAGCAGTAGCAGCAGCAACAGCAGCAGTAGCAGCAACAGTAGCAACAGCAGCAACAGCAGCAGTAGCAACAGCAGCAGTAGCAACAGCAACAGTAGCAGTAGCAACAGCAGCAGTAGCAGCAGCAACAGTAGCAACAGTAACAGCAGCAGTAGCAGCAGTAGCAACAGCAGCAGCAGCAACCGCAGCAGAAACAAGAAACAGCAGCAACATAAACAACGGCAGCAGTAACAGCAGCAACAGGAACAGCAGCAGTGTCAGTAGCAACAGCAGCAGTGTCAGTAACAACAGCAGAAAACCCGCAGCAACAACAGGAACAACAGCAGCAACAGCAGCAACACCAGCAGTGTCAGCAACAAACCAACAGCAGCAGTAGAAACAGCAACATAATAGCATTACCTTCGATTAGCAGCAGTTGGCTACGTGCGGTGTGAAAGAAGTTCAACGCATCAGGGTCTTCTACACGGCCATTGGCTGTTTTGTTTAAAATTAGGGTCTGTGTTGAAGGCAAAAGTAGCCCCTATTTATTATCACATTATTTTTCTGGATTATAAGACGTTCCGGAAAGTAAGACGCACCTCATGTAAGTTGTGCCTAGGGTCACAGTTCAATTTACACAGATGATGACACACCCGCCCATCTACCGGATTATAAGACGCAACCCCTTCCCCAACTTCTTTAGAATGCAGGGGCCGTGCTGGGTTGGGTGCGTCTTATAATCCGGAGAGCAGCGAGAAAGTGCCGTATACTTATTAATATCGTTTAATATCGTAATCATGTTCACCTACATGATATAAATATCCACGATATGGCGATTGTTGTGATATCAAAATAGCTGTCTAAACTGTATGTTGCGATGATTTTTTTTTAATGCTGTAGTGTCGTTTCGTGCTTTTGCTTGTGCGACCAGTCTCGCACATTGCACATCGCTTTAATGTCCTTCAACTGCACTTCACGTGGCATTAATTTCACTCAACATTCGGGTCACTCAACTTGATGTCTTCGATTTTTGGTCACCGTCTGCCGGGTGGTTGACCTGGGGGATCACCTTAATTCAGCTGTTGTGGACGGGAAAGGAAGCAGCTCTTAAGAGATGTAAGAGACTGAAGAGCTGGTCGGTCCAGTTATTTAAGTGATTAATTACTCTACCGAGTATCGGTTCGATTACTCGACTAAATGGATGACACAAAAACAGTTGGGGGGGGGGGGGAAGTAAAACTTCTGTTTCAATGTGCGCCAGTGGATGTACGTTGAACTTCTTTCGCACCGCATGTAGCCAACCGAGCTTATCGGAGGTTTCGGAGGAAGGACAACAAACTAAACACAAAAATCAGTTCTAAATAAATGAGTTTTCAATTTAGGTTTAAACGTGCATAGCTCCAGCGGTTTCCTAATATCATTCCAGACAGTCGCAGAAGCGCACCTGAAAGCATGTGATGCGTTGACCATCTTTGTTCGATGGTTAAGCCAAAAGCCACTGAGAGGATGGCCGTGAGAGTTCGCGTGATGGTTCATGCTCCTTGACAAGATCATTCGTGGCAAGCGTTTTGTGTGTAATGAGTGCGACCTTATGATGTATTAGCTCGGCAACCGAAAGCCAGCGCAGCTCGGCGAGCATTGAATGGACATGGTCGGATCTTGCAGTACCTGTCACGACATGTGCCAAAGAATTTTCTACACGCTTCAGCTTGGTCATGTAAAGGATAGGAGGTAATGGGGTGCTTGGTGATGTCATTGGCATAATCAGCTGTGTCATGCTGAACCTCGCTTTGTTGGGGGTTTCCCACCTTTGGGAGACAGGATGTTGAGGGCGACCAACATTTTCAAGGGACCAGGATAATCGACCACAAAAAGTCATTGGTTCTAATTTATAATAAACGGATCGACCTAATTGACCAATTGTCCCGGCCCTACTGAAACCAAACATTACTCTTTTTTGCAGTGAGACATTTCCTGATGTAGCAATTGATGAACGGATGACATCAAACACAAAATATACAATTTACTTTTATATATTCTAACTCGAAATTTGTTCAATGAGCTTTCTATTTATCCCATCAAGATGGCGTGCGCGGTGGCCACCCCGGTGCTGGAGCCTAGCGGGGACTTCCCGGCGTGGCTGGAGGCGCAGGGCGTGAACGCGGAGGTGGCCCGGGCCATGGACTCGGAGCTGGGCATCCGGGACTACGGGGTTCTGCGCGCCTGCGTCGGGGATGGCCTCGTGCGGGCCGAGCTGCTGGCCACGGCGCGCGACCGCCTGCCCTTCGGCTTCTACGCCGTGCTGCGGCAGGTGGTGAAGGCCCTGCGGGGTGCCGAGCCCCACGATGCTGGGATTCCGCGCTGGGACGACGCAGCTTCCTTTCCCGGCGACGTGACGCTGGGAGGCCTGGTGGAGGTGCTGCTCGCGCTGTTCAGCGGCTTGAGCCGGGAGCTGCTGTTGTCCGTGCAGAGGCTGGATGGTTCTAGAGCGTGCGCTGGGGACTCCACTTTAGCCACTCTTGAAAACAACGTGATACTTGACATCGATGATAATGCAGTGAACGGTAAAGTTTGATTCTTTTCGCTGAGCTTGTTTCAAAGCGTCCGATATTTTTTAAGCAGATTGACAAGTACCGTTTTACTATTGTGGATTCAACAAGAAATCCACAAGGTCTTTATCAACACTGAATGTTACAATATTTAGCTTTCATAGCAGTGTGATATTTAGAGTGTAAACCTGATGTGGTGCTTGTTCGTTTAAGCAGAAAAAGTTGGGAAGGACTTTGGAAGCAGTGGAGACGACAGCCCCAAGGAAACATTGCATGCAATAAAGACAGAGGCCCTGGAAGGTACATGAGGATTATCGAGCACATTTCAACACTTAACCTTATCAACCAAACTATAACAGTGATATCAGATCCTTCGCTTACTATGTGTGATGAATAAATGAATGTGTTTAAGAGTATTTGGCTGCTATGAATTTCAACATCACGATAAGCACACTTTGTTGCGCTATCGTTTGTGGCCTGGTCGCTTCTGGAAAGGAGCTACATAATTGAGTGGGCCTTAGCTGGTAAAATAGTTTAATCGTTTTTTTAAAATAGTTTGTATCCATGATGCGCAATGGCTGGGAGATCCACAAATTCGTAGATAAATTGTATGACACTGATAAAGATAAACTAGGCCAGGGGTCGGCCACCAAAAAACAAGAAGAGCCATTTTTTTCGAATTCAATAAAAAACTGAATATTTCAATAGTCGCAGTGCATGTTAATGTGAGACGGTGGTCCTTAATAAATAATGTCACGAAGCAATCCTTAAAGAGCCGCAGGTTGCAGACCCCTGAACTAGACGATTAGAAATATCATGCCTGTATCGTAACAACTGAAAAATCGATGCCTGCTGGATCACTAATCTTTTTCTTTTATTTTTTCACATAGATATTAACGACGTGGACAGGCATTCAGACTTCATCGTGAAAGATGTGGTCTCACTCAAAGGCATGGCATTGGACCGTGCGAACGCTTCCAAAGTTGGCACATCTTCACATAAGCAGCAGCACATGGGAGGTAAAATGCAACGCAACTCCGAAACTGAAGAGAGATCTCTGCGTGTTGCGTACCCACCAATGCCAGCAAAGACGCTGCACATTCCCGAGGAGCAGGCGATAATGATCGGGAACGAAGGTCTGTCGAACAAGGAACACGATTACATTCTTGATGACCACGATCTTGAAGAACAGCAGCTTTGTAGAAAAGGGTCTCTAATTTCGAGCTCCCCAAAAGTGAACAAACCCGTAGTGGAGAAGCCCTACCAGTGCCCCGTGTGCAAAAGGAGCTTTGCGAAGCTTTCCTACTTAAAGTGCCACCAGCGTATACACACGGGAGAGAAGCCCTTCCGCTGCAAGATGTGCAGCCAGTCGTTCGTGCAAGCCTCCAACTTAAAGACTCACGTTCGCACACACACAGGGGAGAGGCCGTACCAGTGCAAGATATGTTATCGGAGATTCTCGCGCAGTCATCATTTAAAAACTCACCAGTACACTCACATGGGATGAAAAGCCACATAATGAAGTCAAGTGCTTAATTTCGGCCAAAAAAAATCGGGATCGCCGTTTTCCAGGAATAATTTTGGCTCGCCCCATATTACATCTCACCTTTTTTGTTCATGATACTGCGGTGGTGTGTGCGGTGGTGTGCAAAAATGTGCTTGAATAGTGTTTTAGGTTAACCAGATGTGCTTACAGATATAACGTAAATGTAACTTCCTTATTTGATTATAGGGTCCGATAATATGAGATTGTTATTGAGAGGCATATCTTGTTCTCTAGTGGTAGTGCCTTACACTGATGATCACTACTGCAAGCCAACCTAGCAGCGTTCTGGAAAATATCGATCGAGATGTTAAGTCCTGCATGTCGTGTTAGTTTTTATCAAGTGCAAAGCCATTTCAATAAGGAAAAAGACTTAGTTATTTTGTAATGATTATTTTGTGTTAATATTAACCACTAGCCTTTTGCCCATCCAAGGACGGGTGTATTTCTGTAAATCTGAAACTTGGAACCGAAAAGCAGACTGCGACGTGACGTGATATTCATTGCATCAATGCGTGTGCAATGTGTAAGGCCACGGTGACACAGACTTATTTCATTTTAAAAGTTATAATCCCTTTTTCATCATGTCCTTTTTACTTCTATGTCTCAATAGCGTTACGGAGATCGTGTGACGTGAGGGTTCTGCCTTTGTAGTGAGGGTTGGAAGTTGACACTGAGGAGGGGGGAGGAGGTGCCTCGCCCCCCCATGTGGGGTGACGTCACCAGCTAATTATTAATAGGGGGGGGGGTGTCCATTTGGAGGATGTCACCTGTTCATGATTGTTAATGAGGGGGGCTGTTCGATGTGGAGTGAGTTCACCTGCTCATGATTATTAATGAGGGGGGGGTGCTCCATGTGGAGTGACGTCACCCGCTCATGATTATTAATGAGGGGGGCTGGCCGACGTGGAGTGACCTCTTGCGCGGGACACACAGACATTCTTGGCTCATCAGAGTAGTAAATGTCTGGGTTGCCCTAAGAATATCGGAGTGAATGGGGCATGACCCTGGTCATCATGTGCAATATATTTCAGATGTAATACATGCGAATAGCAGTGCCCTTGTACAGCTGCACATGAGGAGGGTGGTAACTGATTCTTAATGCATTGGCCTTTGAGGGTGGAAAGACACGTGACATTCATTGAAGAATGAAGCTGTATGGGCAACAGCACTTGCATGTTATTCTTAATAAACCTTTCAAAATGAACATTGGCCAGAATTGAAACATCTGCCCTAAAATTTTGATTTAAAGCTTTCGTGACTGCAGAGATTCATATTCTTGGTTCTTTCGGTAAAGTCACGTAGAAGAAGGGAACAATTAAATAATAAGAAATATATATAAAAATAAATTTTTAAAATTTTCTTGCTGTGGTTTTCATACCTGATGATTGCTTGTTTTGCAGTCGAAATGTCGTGAGAATTTTATTGTTATATATATTTATTATTTTATTGTTTATCTTCTACGTGACTTTACCGAAATAACCAAGAATATCATCTGCCCTGCCACTCTTCTCCACAATCATAAACATGATTTAATCCATCATCATTAGACGTCATTTGCCAGTACCAAAATATAATAATAGGGTTTTTCCCCTTTTTTCTGGCAACAAAACTGAAACCTTTGTACAAGGATTCATGTCTGCATTAACCGCAATACCTGCAGTCAAAATGCAAACAAAAAAGCATACTATGATAATATATGCATTGTCCTTGAAACTGATTGGTCCACACAGATGGCATCATCTGGTCGAGCACCAATTGGGTCGAGGCTCAAAAGAAAGCCGTCCCTTGGTGTGGACCAATCAGTTTCAAGGACAATGCATATATTATCACAGTATGTTTTTTTGTTTGCATTTTGACTGCAGGTATTGTGGTTAATGCAGACATGAATCTTTGTTAAAAGGTTTCAGTTTTGTTGCCAGAAAAAAGGGGGAAAACCCTATTATTATGTGATTGAATCCATTTCAGTCATTTGTAAAGGTCCTCACGATCCAAGCAGTGACATCTATGTGGCTACTTTGTCGTATACTCCTTCAGAGGAACAAAACAACCAACATCTTGTTACTTCAATGTGCAGTTGTGCTCGGGCATCGACGTTTTTGGTCACTTGATACTTCCCGCTGTCATTTTCTCTGAATTATAAGACATATTTTCCCTGTATCTTAAAGCAAAGCTTTGGGGCGTGTTTAATAATCCAGTAGGTTTGTGTATGATGAATCACGATTGTATACGTATGTAGTGGAATAGCGCTGGCTGCTGTCTACAAAGTGTAACTACAAGATACAGCAGTACACAGGTCGAGAGACGACAGTTTATATGGGGGATAAAACATCTAGGCAAAGTTCATGGATGGGGCCATCTGGAAGCCCCGGGAACCTGCTGGTAGGTTCCAGAAGGGGGGCGTGGTGAGGGCGGAGCATGGCCACACCCGGAGGATAAGAGGAGGCCCTGAGCGAGAGCTCGGGGCTGTTGCTGCAAGTGGACCCCCTGGCCGAGCTGCTGTTCGTCACCACCATCGCCGCCGTCTTCACCATCACTGGGTGCCACGTGCTAGGCAGCCTGCCAACTGTTTAGTTAGATAGTGCCGCCGACAATAGACAGTTGTGTGTGTACAGATTTAGATAATAGTGTGCACCCCCGTAGAGGGTGTATAGTCCCCATTGTGAGTAAAGAATAAAGAGGTGTCTCCAAGTATTTTACTGTCTCCGATCTGCGTCACTGCATGTATATTAACACATGGCTGCATCTTTCCGCAGGACCTTATAATCCATGCCCCATTCATTCCAGCTTTTTAAAAAATATAAATCACCCACATTGTACTGACTTAGGTTACAGAGTTATTAAAAGTTTATTTACAATACAGTAAAACCTTGGATTACGAGCATAATTCGTTCCGGAAACGTGTTTGTAATCGAAAGCACTCGTATATCAGTTGTGATCACGTGATGCTCAGCAGACAAAGCGTATACGTACTACTCGTATTGCAAGACCTCGCTCGTTTATCAAATTAATATTTATTTTAAAAAAAATTATCGTCTTGCAAAACACTCGCAGATCAAGTTACTCGCAATCCAAGGTTTTACTGTACTTTATTTCAATTCCTTTGTGCTCATGAATGACTATGGTATGTAAAAATTGCAAAGACATTTTATATGTGAATAAAATAGTAATGTCTAAAATGAGTTTGACTGGACTTTTGAACGAGTCGCAATGGCCTGACTTGTGAAATTATAAAAATGATGTTGATCAAATCACCAGGAATTCGCTCAATCTTGTCCGATCTCAGATGCTAAGAAGGTTTGAGCCTGGGATAGTGCTTGGATGTGGGTGACCACGGTGCATAAAATAGGTGTGTATTTGGGTGGAAGAGCTATTATTATAGGTTTTTTTTAGTTAGATCACGTACATATATAAATGTGTCGTTAAAAGCCGCCACCACCCGACACAGCCAACTAGTAAGGGTTGTCACATACACAGAACGTGGCCAGTTCGTCACTAGTGCATCACAACGGTGTGTTGGAGAGCCAAGCCACAATATATACAATCTGAGTACGACGTTTCGCCAGTAATTACAACTAGCTTCATCAGGCGACAGCCAGATTTGTGGAGAAGTCAAACTGTTTAGTGTCAATTTGGTTCTTTCAGTAAAGTCACGTTATCAATTTTTTTTAAAAATACAAGTAAAAAAAACAAAAAAACACTAATGTAGACTGTAGCCTGGTTCTCACTCAGTTTAATAATCACTGCTACAGTCTACATTACAGACAGCCAGTACACTCACCAAACTTAATAACCAGGTTACAGTCTACATTATAGACTGTTAGTACACTCACTCCGATTAAGAACCAGGCTACAGTCTACATTCGTGTTTATTTTTATTTTTTATTCACTTAAATTTTTGTTATTGCTTTTCTATCGACGTGACTTTACCGAAAGAACCAAAGAATATGAATTCCTGCAATCACGAAAGTTTTAAGTTCAAAATGTTTTGTTCCTCATATAGAGGCGTAGATGTGGTGACCACGCTTCTGCGCTCTTGCGCCACGTGGGGGGGGGGGGATTACCGAGGCATTGTACATTATGCATGTGCATTATGCGAGCCCTTTGAACTTGTCCTTCCTGACGAATGTGTGTATTTAAATAGCCGCACCAAAGGTAATCCCTATTGAAGTACGCTTCCCTTTGTAGGCATGCAATTGAATAATGTATTATTTGATGATTCGCTTCCACGCAGCACTAAGGCGGTAGCTATCCGAACGGTTAAAGTTATTTTACTTCTTTCAATTTCGATATATTCTCTAATTAGTCTTGGCCAGTAGTAGCTAGTTTTGCACACTTCAACACTATCAAAACCAATTGAGTGTCCTTGTTAGCACGCGTGTTCTGCAACTGCTGACATTAAGTCACTTAAAGCTAATAAAATACTACATAAAGCTAGCGAATTGTTGCTAAAAGAGATAATACAGCACAATAGAAGTGTACTAAGTAAGTCACACTTCTAAATCACTTATGTCCTTACATGCAGAAATGAGTAACAGTGTCTCTACAGATCACTGGAATATAATCGACACAATTACACAGCAATCAGCCGATAATGTATTTAACAAAACTAACACTACCCAAATTAAACAGTTAGACTTCTCCACAAATCTGGCTGTCGCCTGATGAAGCTAGTTGTAATTACTGGCGAAACGTCGTACTCAGATTGTAAATGTTGTGGCTTGGCTCTCCTACACACCGGTGTGCTGTACCAGTGACGAACTAGCAAGTTGTTTACGTGACAATCCTTACTAGTTGGCTGTGTCGGGTGGTGGCGGGTTTTAACGAGACATTTATATATTTACGTGTTCTAACCCCAAAAAAACTCGATTATGGATGATATTGGTCGCGAAAGCCTACGTGTTAAAAAGGGCTATGTTGTCAGCAGAGCGGTACTGCAACAACAACGAAAATTCAAATTCATAACACCTGTTATGCATCGTGGTCACCCATTCAAGTACTATCCAGGTTCAATCCTGAATTATGGCAAGCTCTGTTACATTCTGGATGTAACAGAATTCTTATTTTTGTTGTTTTATACTTTTACGTGACTTTACCGAATAGAACCAAAGCATATGATTTATTGTTATTATGCTTGTTTGCCGAGGAAAGCCTCACCGACTCTCATGACTTTTTCAAGAGGGCCCTGCCAAGGCTGCCGAGTTTTTGCAGTTGGAATGGTGATTTGCCACGCATAATTGTATTCCAATTGAGTCAATTTGCGGGTATTTTCTTTTACAAATTTGGCAAGGACTATGAGGCCGTCATATGGTAGCCTACTTTTGCGATTTACCTGTGAAGCAGGCGACGGGCCGGGCCATGTTATCCAATAGGCCCCATAAGGCACTGTTGCCATAGAGCCTACGAAAAAAAAAGTTGACCATGTAATTTTCTAATGTTTGTATGTATGATAAAAAAATATTTCAACTACGATACCATCTTGAATGAATATATTTATATGGCTGATCGTTGGAATTTCTTTGCAGTGTTAACAAGTCGTTGACTCGTTGCAAGCGACGCGTATTACACCTAAAATAACGTCAAACAAATATTGAAGCTTAAACGACATGCGCTCGTCCTGTCAGAACATTTAATTTGTTATCGACGAAAATGAACGGCATCCTTTTAAAGCTGCGTCATCCGATATGATAATTATAGTAAACAAAAAATAGTTGAAGACATTTTCGCGAAGAATATTTTTTGGCTTGTCTTGTTTGTTTTCTCTTCTCTTCGGTAATTTCAAATTAAATCTGCGTATCCACTGCAGACAGCGTTCTTCCACTGAAGTAAGGCACAGACTAAATAATGAACGTGTCAGCGGTAACGACATCTGTCCAGCGGCTGGACGAAGTAACGCATGAAACAAGCGGCGGTAGTAACATGGCGGGCAGTAGCAGTGCCAACTGTACAAAGGTATCATCGAAGGACCTACGAAAAAGAAGTGCATAGGGCCTACATGAACCTTAATCCGGCCCTGGCGGCGGGTATTTTAGTTTTTTTTTACGGTTAATGCAGCCGCAGTATAATAACTAGGGCGGCCGCTCGATTCCGAACCGTGCGTCTTTGCATCAAGAGGCGAACGCGCTGCCACCAGTCACCGCAAAAAGTGTACGTCTTGGTTCATAAAACGTGCGTTGAAGTAGAATTAAATTGCAGGAAGGGAAACGCATTTTGGATCGGAAATTCACGAAAATTTTCTCCGCCACGAGTTGTATAAACATGTTAACCAAGTGGGGAGAGAACCTGGTTTACAGCGGTGATCTTTTGGTCATCCATGATAGAGAAATTGTAAATGCTGTGGTGGGTTTACTCTCCAACACACAACCGGTGTGCTGAACCAGGAACGAATTGGCCACGTTCAGTTCACGCGAAAAAACCTTCACTAATCGGCTGTGTCGGGCGGTGGCGCGTTTAACGGCACATTTATATTTACACGATCTAACCCCCCAAAAAACCTCTTACGGATAACATTGTTCGCTAAAGCGTACGTGTTAAACTGTTTATGCGTTACTCTTTGGTTCTTTCCGTGAAGTCAAGTAGAAATAAAATACATTAAATAATAGAGTACGACTTTCGATTGCAACACAAGCAATCGTCATCAGGTAGAAAATAAACCTAGTAAACTTAGAAATACAACGCAATACAACACGGAGAGTCGGCTAACACAACAGTCAACACCCTACCTGGTTGATTAACGTTCTTCCAAAGATCGCTAAATTTGAGAGAGAGACAAAACGCAGACACGCGGACACACAGACAGACACACAAGCAGTAATATTATTTTAGTGTTGTGTTAATGTGACTGTAAAGGTAGCCCTAGGGGCCGTCCATAAATGACGTCACGCGATTTTTGACGATTTTTGACCCCCTCCCTTCGTCACACGGCGTCACAAAAAGTCAGACCCCCCCTCAAATATGACGTCACAAAGCTCTGCCCCCCCCCCCCCAAAAAAATATAAAACATGCTTCAAATCGCTTTAAACTATCGTCATTGTAGTGTGTATTAAATGTAGCGCTGCACTCTGATGTTGTAGGAGAAAACATTTTATATATAAAAAAATAAATATATTTAATTAAGTAGAACGTGTTGTCTATATTTATTTAAAGTTGCGCATTTTGATGTGACGTCACATTTCTCACCCCCCCCCCCCTCTCGTCACACATCGTCACAAATGTCTGACGCCGACACCCCCTCCCTCTTGCGCTCCTGCGGTGCGTGACGTCATTTATGGACGGCCCCTTTATAAAAAACACATGGGTCGCGAAAGCGTTCAAAACCGATCGCAAAATCGCCGCCGTCCCTTGACGGGGCGAATCGGCCGCTTGTGAACGGAGAGGCGAAGCGCGCTGCTTGCAACTTCACCGATCGTCAACTTAGCGTCTCTCGTCTGACGTTACGCGTTTATTTTATTTTTGTTGTTGTTGTTTCTCTAAATGTGTCTGTTTGCGACGTTTAATCGCGCTTAAAGAACCGACATATTATCGCCCTACCTACGTAAAGGCAAGTTCGGAGGGGGACATTCTCGGCCGATGTAATAATAATAAATAACGGGGTTCGTTGTCAATCCACTTGCTGAATGAAGGCCGTGGTCGGTCGTTTGACCATTCCCATACCTATGCTATGCACTACTACACTATACACTACATTACTATACACTACTATACACTACACACTACTATACACTACATTACTATACACTACACTACTATACACTACTACTAGACACTACTATACACTACATTACTATACACTACACTACTATACACTACACTATACACTACTATACACCACTACTATACACTACATTACTATACACTACACTATACACTACACTATTATACACTGCACTACTATACACTACATTACTATACACCACTACTATACACTACACTACTATACACTACACTATACACTACACTACTATACACTACACTATACTACTATACACCACTATACGACTATACACTACACTACTATATACTAGACTATACACTATGATACACTACTATACACTAATATACGACTATACACTACACTATACACTACATTACTATACACTACTATACACCACTACACGACTATACACTACACTATACACTACTATACACAACATTACTATACACTACTATACAGCACTACACGACTATACACTACACTACTATACACTAGACTATACACTACTATACACTATACACTACTATACACTACACTACTATACACTAGACTATACACTACGATACACTACACTATACACTACATTACTATACACTACTATACACTACACTATGCACTACTATACACTACACTATCTTGATTTGAAGCTTTCGCGACTGCAGGAATCCATACTCTTTGGTTCTTTCGGTAAAGTCATGTAGGTATATAAAAAAAAAATGTTTAATTACATTGTAATAAAATAAAATAAATATAAAAAAATTCCTGAATGAAATAAATAAAACATTTTTTTATTATTTAAATAAAATAAAACAAAAATTATACTGTATTAAAATAGATTCTTTTTTGTTTCATTGATATTGTATTTCTACCTACGTGACTTTACCGAAAGAACCACAGAGTATGGATTCCTGCACTCACGAAAGCTTCAAATCAAGATCGATATAAGCTACTTCAATGAGCTGTGTGTGGCCAGGTCACCTCTGAAGAGGAGCTCATTGCTCAGTGGGCTGTACCTGGTGAATAACATAATTTCGTTAATATTATCATTGCTAATTTTACTTTAAATTCCTAGCTAAATATTTACGAAGTAACAATAAAGTGAGAAAGAAAAAAACTTAGCAATCAAATGAAGTGTTTTGTAGCCGTGTTGTGGTCACACGTTATTTTCTGACAGCACGTGCGTGATAAGCATTATTGATCTTATAGAAGTTGTAACGATATTAATGACTTAATGAAGCTGTAATATTTACGAAAACAATGAGCAGAGTAAAATTGTGTAAATTTAATGGCGGTGAATCTTGCACAAAATAATGTCATCAAACAATTCACTGAATTTCACTGTAGCACTGTATTAATGGCAGTGAATCTTGCACACAACGATGTCATAAAACACGTCACCTCATGTGACTAGCACTGTATATAACTGACCTTCAATTCGTTCGGAATCACTGCTCTGATCGGGTTGTAATCAATTTGAATTCGATACAATGTCTAGAAAATCACGGAGAAATGTAAATATTTTATAATCATTTCGAAGCAAGGCTTACCATTTTGTTTCCAGTGCCTAAGAAATATACACCAAATACACTTTGTTGCTGCGTATAATTATTTTTTTTATTAACTTTCAATAAAGAAACGTCAAATTTAAAGAAAATTTGTGTACAAATTGGTATTTCCGCTCGACCTGCGGGAGTGTAAAAATCCACCTGCTCATGATTATTAATGAGGGGGGGGCTCTTTTGCAGTGACGTCACGTACGGATGTAGCACTGTGTTGCGTAGATTTATTTTGACGTCACTTTCTGTAAAGAAACATCATATTTGAAGCGACTTTGCGAAAAAAAATCTTTCCACTGGACCTTCTTCCGCGTGAGTCTAAAAATCCACCCGCTCATGATTATATTATTTTTAATGACGGGACAGGGGGGGGGGCATATGGAGTGACGTCACGCACGTGACACATTTCTGGGCTGTTATAGTAGTAATACCATACCTGTCAACCCATACGGTTTACCCGTATTTTTGTACAGGGAAATTTAGTTTTCAGTAAATACGGCGTACAGCCGTTTCAATACGGGGAAAAAAATGTTTTGTCGATTTTTTGTGTTTCTAATTGGGCACTTCTTCCAGAAGGCATTTTTTATTCGTTCAGAATACAACCAAAAGATGGTTCTCCATCGCGACACATGACCACCCATAGGACAAGACCACCGCCGGCCATTCAGAGTAATCTTTCAGAAGGCATATCTCATCTTTCGGAAGGTGGCCTTCAAAATTATGACGAACACTTTTTATTTCAAAATAATTCCAAGGTTTGAAGTGCTTCTCACATTTTGGAGCATCTTAGAATCAAGAGAATTTGGGAATTGTACAGTTTTTTTGTTTTATTTGGTTGAAATTACCCATCACCCAGAAATGTCATCCGTCCCGCACGTGGCGTCACTCCGCATGAGGCCCACCCCCCTCATTAATATTCATGAGTGGGTGGATTTTTACACTAACGCAGAGAAAGGTCGAGCTGAATTAAATCATTACGCAAAGTCGCTTCAAATATGACGTTTATTTACAGAAAGTGACGGTAAAAAATAAATCTACGCAGCACAGTGCTACATCCGTGCGTGACGTCACTGCAAAAGAGGCCCCCCACCCTCATTAATACACTGCACATGGTCGTACCCCTCCCCTCATTAATAATCATGAGAGGGTGACGTCACTCCACATGCCGCACCCCTCCCCAATAACCATTAGCGGGTGACGTCACTCCACATGGGGCAACCCCCCCCCCCCATTAACAATCATGAGCCCTCTTTTTTCTTCCTGATGACGAACGCTTGTGTTGCGATCGAAACGTGGTAGTTTTTTTATTTTTTGTTATTTTATTTGAACCTATCTACGTGACTTTAACAAAAGACCCAATGAATAATCATGAGCTGAACAATTTTTCTATTGAATATTTAAGATTTACTGCAAAATACACCCATCCTTGGACGGGCAAAAAAGCTTGTACATTTGATAATTCTACGTTAAAAATTAAGATTAGCATTTGTTAATGCTTGAAGGACACTGCATCTTGAGGCTTTGATGTGAATCTTATAACTTTTAACCTTTTTGACCCTACACGCTCTCGCCCTCTGCACATCCCATCAGGATGGCGTGTGCAGTGGCCACCTCGGTGCTGGAGCCGAGCGGGGACTTCCCGGCGTGGCTGGAGGCGCAGGGCGTGAACGCGGAGGTGGCCCGGGCCATGGACTCGGAGCTGGGCATCCGGGACTACGGGGTCCTG
Organism: Petromyzon marinus; assembly: GCF_048934315.1. NCBI lineage: Eukaryota > Metazoa > Chordata > Hyperoartia > Petromyzontiformes > Petromyzontidae > Petromyzon > Petromyzon marinus. The sequence goes on along the minus strand of NC_133667.1, from coordinate 13,494,083 downwards.
CGCGCCTGCGTCGGGGACGGCCTCGTGCGGGCCGAGCTGCTGGCCGCGGCGCGCGACCGCCTGCCCTTCGGCTTCTACGCCGTGCTGCGGCAGGTGGTGAAGGCCCTGCGGGGCGCCGAGCACCACGATGGCTCTGGGATTCCGCGCTGGGACGCCGCCGCTTCCTTTCCCGGCGACGTGACCCTGGGAGGCCTGGTGGAGGTGCTGCTCGCGCTGTTCAGCGGCTTGAGCCGGGAGCTGCTGCTGTCCGTGCGGAGGTTGGGAGCCATGGACAACCAAGGAACATGTACTGGGGTTTCTACTTCAGCCACAAGAGTGGTCACACCTGAGGAGAACACGATGCATGAAATGGATGAATACACAATGAATGGTAAAGGTACAGTCTTTCCAGGAGCTGATGAAGCAGTGAATGCTGTTGAGATTCAATCAGACTTGCTGCCCAGATCCAATTCTTGGATTCTAATGTAGGCAGCCAGCTCACGGTGGCGTAATGTTATCTCCCTTGCCTGATACGCAGGAGATCGTGGGTTCGATCCCAACATTGACGCCTGTATATTAGGAGTTTGTAAGTTCTCCCTGTGGTCGCATGGATTTTCCTCCGGGTCCTCTATTTTTTCCCTACACATTTAGAAACATGCATTTAAAATATTTGTTGACTATAAATTCCCACATATGATTATAGCCACTTCAATGAGCTGTCATGTGTGGCCAGGTCACCTCTGAAAAAATAGCTCAGAGGGCTTTATCTGGTGAAATTAAAAATAGTTTAGATTCAACTGGGTTCTCAGTGCTGGAAGTTTATGGTGTACGCCTGGTAACTAACGACTGCAGAAAAAAACAAATTTGGACATTCCTGTTTTGAGTACTGTATTACATTTATCTTTTTGACTGCCATGCAATGAACTTTACTCTCAGTGGCAAAGTGGCTGGGAAAGTTCTGCCCCCTACCTCACTGGAAGGCCTCTCAAGAGGTGTCTCTGTAGTATCCGGTTCCGCCGGCTCTTCTCCTACACGAAGGGTTGCACTGCTCTGCAAGAGACCGGAATTGATTCTTCATCTCATGATGTGACAATGATGAGTCAGGATAACATTTGGGAATACGATGAAACAATGTGAGATATTTTTAGCGTGTAGGTTTTTAGCGAGCAAAAGATGAATGTTTTTGAGTAAGATTGCATAAGTAAAATGTTTGTCGTCCATCATCCTCCCCCCTGAGACAGCCAATTAATAAAGTTGTCACTTGAACAAATGCGCCAGTTAATTACTGCTTCAGCACGCCAGTATGTTGGAGAGCTATCCATATTTGATTTACGAGATGTGACCCAAAATTTACTCAATTTCATGATTTTGGGAAGTGCAGAGATCTAATGACCTTGTGCTTCTGTGGCTTAAGTCTCCTCAGATGATCTTGGAGAGACCCCAGACTCGGACAGAGAAGACGCCGACCCCAGCCAGACATTACATGTGATCAAAGCAGAGGCGTGTGGAGGTACTTATAATTACAACAGTAAGTCTCCTTTATTTATCCAGGAAAGCCTCGCTGAGGATTAGCGAATGCGCTTGCATTCGTGTGTGGAAGTAAATGGAAATATCCGTAAAAAGTCCATGCATAAGAGGGGAAAGCATTAAAAGTTATGCACAGATCGGTTGATGATGGGCACAGCTACGCTTTGAAAGTTGGGGGTGTCCTATCTAGTGAATGTTTCCCAGTGGTTACTGGATAGATGACTGACAGCATCCGTGAAGTTCACCCCCCTGCCCCCCCACTTAGTCACATATAAACAGGAGCTCCACTGTGCTGTACTAATGTTAAGTCTACAGAACTAACTGCTGCTGACTCGGTACTTAGCCGACTGTTCCTGCGGTTACCGTTTATATAAAGGTTCCGTGATCGGCATAATTTCAATTTATGTCAGCTTATTTACAGGAGAAAAATGCGGGCTTAAAAAAAAAAAACAGGATTCGTGTCCAAAATATTGAGGGTGTCCTATTCGGCCCTTGGGTAAAGCTTCCTTACCCCTTGTTTGAGGTGATATATCGTAACAGTGTGGCCAGGGTAAGAGAGGACTGGGCTTGGGAATGTTTTCAGTGGCATGCGTCATTTTGCTGACGTCTCTTCCTCAATTCCCAGCAAGCAATTGCAGGTATGCATCTTTTAGATTTTTTTTTTTACTGATGTCTTGTTTGAATGTCTGCCCTCCCCTCTTGTTGCAAATGAGAAAGAAGGGAAGAACAGGGCCCAAGAAGCAGGCGGGTCGAACTGCAGTCAAGTTGAGTGCACACTGAAAAGTGAGGCCTGTGGAGGTGAGACTTAATTATTCTTCTTTCTTTCATATGGCTGATGTAGACGCAGAGCCAGGCAACCTTGCAGGAGCAGCGTAATATCTTCTTCGTGTTTGTGGATCGGGCACTGTGTCGTTAATATGTTTTACGGTCTGTTCTGTATGACCACAGTCGCACACTGGAGAGTTTTTAATTTTCCATTTGTGCATCAGGTATCCGTATCTGCCATGGTTTGTGCGGATGCGATTTAGGGTGGACCATGAGTTTCTTGGAAGATCAAAGCCAGGGATCTTCTTTGTTGGATCTTTCACAAAAGGTGTTTGCGAGTTCTTTAGAATTCATTCAGCTGAACGGAGACTTAATTTAAAGGAAGTAACCTGATGGACAGCTCTTTGCCATTCCACTGCTGGCTGAAGGCCTCCCCACACTGTGTTGGTCTTGGGGGTGATTTGATAATGCTTACCTACACTGATCACAAGGCCTTGGACTGGGGGGGATTGCGGGGTGGTGGGAGGAGGGTTGGTGACCCATGACCGGTTCAGATATCACACTGCCATTGATGTTTGTAACCCTGGCCGGAAACCACACTCAGGTTGCTGTGTTCAGAGTACAATACACAAACACTGTGTCACCGCTCTTCCCCCAATTTAAATACACAAAACCAATACAACAGAAATCCCTTAGCTTGTAGCTGCACAACTGCATTGCATGTCCTGAGCTCTCCAACATGAGACTGAAACATCGTTAGAGAGTGACTTTAATGAGACATATCTTGATATCTCTGCGGTGTTTCCAGCCCTCGTTAATACAACGCCAGTGCGTTGGCATCTCTAGGGCACAGCTGAAAGTCACTTTCAAATATTTTATGATTGAAGCTTTCAATCTCATATTGGACATTCCAGAATATACATAGGTTTGCATCAACAAGATCAGAGAGCTCTTTGTTTTTCTTGGGTTGTCTCTTTTAATGAGGTGGTTGCAAGCGCGATGTGAAATGTAATAACGGAGTTGCTGTTAGTGGCTCCCGATGACTATTATCCTGCTATTGACATCACATCCGTGCTCCCCTCCATCAACACGCACTATCGTGGTGAACTACAGTAAAACCTTGGATTGCGAGTAACTTGGTCTGCGAGTGTTTTGCAAGACGAGCAAACATTTAAAATAAATATTAATTTGATAAACGAGCGAGGTCTTGCAATACGAGTAGTACGTACACGCTTTGTCTGCCGAGCGTCACGTGATCACAAATGATGTACGAGTGCTTTGATATACGAGTGCTTTGGATTACAAAAACGTTTCCGGAACGAATTATGCTCGCAATCCAAGGTTTACTGTATAGTCAAATAACCCCCATCACCGACACGGCATGTGGAGGCACTTATCCATCAGTGCTTTGTCAACGCACACTCGTGCATGTGTGTACATCCGCATTTATCCGCGGGTAACTTTGCGGGTCGCAGGAGTTTTCTGCAAATCAGAATCTATCTTTTTATTATTTATTTTCAGAATATTTATCCTGGAGAAATCTGATGAGCTATGAAACTTTTTATCACAGATGTCCAGTAGGGGTGGGTCGGAAAGTTACAACAACAAACATACCTAGCAACCCATACGGTTTACCCATATTCTTGTACAGGGAGTTTTTGAGTTTTCAGGCCCATATGGCATACAGCTGTTTCAATACGGGCAAAAACAAAAATGTGTCTATTGGTTCGTGTTTCTCCCTTGTTATGGGACTTTGTAGGATGAACATTGATATTTATAAGGGCACGGGATGACCATTAAGGTCTGAATTGGTCTTTAATACAGTAAGCACTAATAAGGGGTTGACAGGTATATAACAATACAAAAAATAATCGGAGTACAAACTCGATTCACGATTAATATTCCCGAACAGTACCTCCAACCACGTCACCACTGATAAGAGGTGTTTAACCGTAATAACCTTAACAATATAGTTGGTGTTTTTTTTCTTCGCATCAGATGAAGGTGGAGAGAAACTGGCTTCAGAAGTGGACGACCCTGATCTCAACCAGACATTAATCGCGATAAAAACGGAGGCCCATGGAGGTAACTTTTCAGTCATTGAAACAATAAACCACAATTACTTCAGAGGAGGCTGGGTAGCTTTAGAGGTTAGAACGCTGAGATGACAACAACTGAGATCCTGGGTTAAAATCCAGTTTTCAGTCATCGGTGAATAAAACTAGGTTCTCAAGTCGAGTGAGTTAAATGGCCTCGGTTGGTCACCACAGACTGAACTTTAACAAAAAAAAATAATTACATTTGATTTTGCAGCACTGACAAAGTTATCACTTCAATTGTCATGTGAGAATGAAACATATCAATGGCCTTTACAACCAAGAGCCAACTTGTAAGGAGAAACTTGAATGTGAATTATTTCTCTTTTTCATTGCATCCAGGAAAAAGCAACATCGCCCAAGATGTAAACGTTCTTCAAGAGGTGGGACTGGACCTCACGGACTCTGTCAAGGCCGGTGCACATCCCTGGACACGGCAACCACAGCAGCAGCAGCGGCAGACGGGCAGCGAAACGCACGGAAGTGATGCTGACGCTGAAGAGTTACCCCTCAGCGTCGTCTACACGCCCGCTCCGCTCGTCAACGGACAAACTCTCCAGCAGGAGGCGCCGGGCCTAAACGTGTCTCCGTTGAACGTTGAGCCGTGCCCTCCTCTCCATGACGTCGACCTCCTGGAGTTTCACGTTGGCCGGCAGTGGGCCGTGCAGTCTGGCTCGGGCGCTGGCGAGAGGCCATACCAGTGCATGGTGTGCAGGAAGAGCTTCTCCCAGAACTGCCACCTCAAGGACCACCAACGCACGCACACGGGCGAGAAGCCGTACCGCTGCAAGATGTGCGGCCAGTCGTTCACGCAGAAGTCGCACCTCAAGGCGCACCAGAGCACGCATACGGGCGAGAAGCCATACCAGTGTAAGCTGTGCCACCAGTCTTTCTCGCGCAACGGCAACCTCAAGGTGCACGTGCGCACACACACGGGCGAGAAGCCCTATCGCTGCGGCGTGTGTGGCCAGGAGTTCTCGTACCTCTACCGATTCAAGCACCACCAGCACAAGCACGCGGGCGAGCATCTGTACCGCTGTGTCGTGTGCCCGCAGACCTTCGCTGACTTCAACGCTCTGATGAGCCACCAGAACGCACACCTGGGGGAAAGGGTGCTCTGACCCGAGTGACGCGCTGCGCGGCTTTAGAGGATGGCGGCTTTCGTATTTTTGTAAGACAGTTCTGCCCGAAGTGGGGATGAGGTTCTGGGTTACCGTACGTGGTTTTCTCCACGTGCTGGGAGCTTCCTCGTGAAGGAAATGCGTTCTTCCTCCTCTAAACACGGCGAATTGAGTTGATGCCAAAGAGCTCCATTTTGGTCTCATCTGACCACAACAATTTCACCCAGTTGTCCTCTGAATCATTCAGATGTTCATTGGCAAACTTCAGACGGGCATGTATATGTGCTTTCTTGAGCAGGGGGACCTTGCGGGCGCTGCAGGATTTCAGTCCTTCACAGCGTAGTGTGTTACCAAATGTTTTCTTGGTGACTATGGTCCTAGCTGCCTTGAGATCATTGACAAGATCCTCCCGTGTAGTTCTGGGCTGATTCCTCACCGTTCTCATGATCATTGCAACTCCACGAGGTGAGATCTTGCATGGAGCCCCAGGACGAGGGAGATTGACAGTTCTTTTGTGTTTCTTCCATTTGCGAATAATCGCACCAACTGTTGTCACCTTCTCACCAAGCTGCTTGGCAATGGTCTTGTAGCCCATTCCAGCCTTGTAGCCCATTCCAGCCTTGTGTAGGTCTACAATCTTGTCCCTGACATCCTTGGAGAGCTCTTTGGTCTTGGCCATGGTGGAGAGTTTGGAATCTGATTGATTGATTGCTTCTGTGGACAGGTGTCTTTTATACAGGTAACAAGCTGAGATTAGGAGCACTCCCTTTAAGAGTGTGCTCCTAATCTCAGCTCGTTACCTGTATAAAAGACACCTGGGAGCCAGAAATCTTTCTGATTGAGAGGGGGTCAAATACTTATTTCCTTCATTAAAATGCAAATCAATTAATAACATTTTTTACATGCGTTTTTCTGGATTTTTTTGTTATTCTGTCTCTCACTGTTCAAATAAACCTACTATTAAAATTATAGACTGATCATTTCTTTGTCAGTGGGCAAACATACAAAATCAGCAGGGGATGAAATACTTTTTTCCCTCACTATGTCGAACAGCACACGCGGCGCGAACTGACAACTGGACGACCACGAAAATCTACGCAGTAATATTACATGAAAAGGTTTTCTCTAGCAGAATGTTGGGAACAAATGAGATACAATCAATGGAAAAGAACATGTGAGATGGAGAATTCAAACTGAACGAGATTCAAAAATAGACTTTTATCGTTGAGTCAAATTGTAACTGAATTATGACAATTCCTTGTATCTGCGTTTGGGGTGGTGTGAGTTGCAACATGGATACTAACAAAGCAACGAGAAAATATTAAATATCTTGGCCTTTCAGTACAGGAGCGCGTGGATAATACTGGGGAATTTCGCACCACGATTGGGTAATTAACTTTGAAGTTTAGAACGAGAGGCAGGGAAGTAATTGGGGCTCAAATCATGAAGAGGAGGATGGAGGAGGAGGAGGGCACATTACTGAGACAGACATTGGAGTGGCACCCAGATGTCATGATGATGAGGCAGACTGGTCCTTGGAGGTTAACCATCCACCCATCCTAGATGTAGTTGTGGGATCTAGGGAGGAGGTTGGTGGATGACACACATTCACTGATGCATGCCTGGTGAAGGAGCATTGGAGCAGTCACATGCTCCTTGGGGCCAATGAGCGAGCTGTTCAGTAAGCTGTACCCATATTCTTGGTTCTTTCGGTAAAGTCACGTTGAAGGGAAACAATAAAATAATAAAAAATATATAAAACAATAAAATTCTCACGACGTTTTATATATACTGAAAGTACCAAGAATATGAATCACTGCAGTCACCAAAGCTTTAAATCAAAATTTAAGCTGTACCCCTAAACTACTGTGTGTAGTTTTTGTTTCGTTTGGAATAGAATGAAAGGATTGCGTTTTTAAAAAAAAAAAATCTTTTTTTAAAGATTGTAATTGAGAAACGTGTTTTATTATTATTCTGACATTTTCACTGTATAAGCAGATTTTTTTTTTAAGTTTTCCAACAGTTTCAAAGCGTATGTGCATTTGCTCTGTCCATCTTTCTACAACAGGGGGTGGCGAAAGGGGCCATTATAACTCGAGTAAAGATGCTCAAAGATGAACCCACTTGTAGACGGAGGTTATGCCGTTATTGTGGACTATGTAAAACTACCCAACCTCATCAAACAGGTCCCTGCAGGGTGGGCTGGTAGGAACATTGGAATTTTTTTTTACACCACACAACAGCACGAGATTTCACTTCGTTAAAGTATTGAAAGGGGACGGACAGACGGACGGACGGACACAATCTATTGCAGGCTGGTACACTCAGTTTACAACTTCGTTCCTACCAGTAAAAGTCATACCTGTCAACCCATACGCTTTTGGGGGCCGTCCATAAATGACGTCACGCACCTAGGTGGGGGGGGGGTCAGACATTTGTGACGATGTGTGACGAGGGGGGGGGGGGTTGAGAAATGTGACGTCACATCAAAATGCGCAACTTTAAATAAATTTAGACAACACGTCGTTCTACTTAATTAGACTTTTTTTTATATAAATGTTTTCGCCTACAACATCAGTGCAGTGCCACATTAAATACTCACTACAATGGCAATAGTTTAAAGCGATTTGAAGCATGTTTTATATATATATTTTTGGGGGGGCAGAGCTTTGTGTCGTCATATTTGAGGGGGGGTCTGACTTTTTGTGACGCCGTGTGACGACGGGGGGGGGGGGGGGGTAAAAAAATCGTCCAAAATCGCGTGACGTCATTTATGGACGGCCCCTTAGCCATATTCTTGTACATGGAAATTTTGAGTTTTCAGGTCCATACGGCGTACAGCCGTTTCAATACCGGCAATAAAAAAATTTGTATCTATTTGTGTTTCTCCCTTGTGATGGGATTTTGTAGGATGAACTTTGAGATTTATAAGGGGCACGGGGTGACCAACAAGGTCTTAATTGGTCTGTAATCAGGTAGGGCACTGATAAGGGGTTGACAGGTAGGCGAAACGCTACCCTACTGTACACTACTATACACTACAATCCACCTTATACCATACCTGTAAACCCATATGGTTTACCCCGTATTCTTGAACAGGGAAATTTATTTTTCAGGTCCATACGGCGTACAGCCGTTTCAATACCGGCAATAAAAACACATTTTGTCTATTTGTGTTGATACCTTGTGATGGGCCTTTGTAGGATGAACGACCGCTGATAAGGGCGTTGGCAGGTATGAACAGGGTCATCAAAATCTTGGGAGGCCCAAAGCAGCGTAAATATGACATAAATATACCAAGTTTGCAGTCGATACCACATTGGGAAGTGGGTGAAAATTGAGTTACAAGATTTGAGGATACAACGACAACAACAACAGGCAGCGGTGAGTTAAATAAAAGCAGCGCAGCACGAGAACGACGCACCGACGTTTGCCAATATCCAAACGCGTTTGCCCTGAAATCGAACATTCACCACCCCCCCACCAACCCATCCACTTCCAGCACTACCGATGATAGGGAGAGAGAGAGAGAAAAAAAGTACGTGGCCGAAGCAAATTACCGCGGTCCCTAAGCCGGTTATGAATCTGCACGCGGCGGTGAAACAGCCAGCGCCGGCTTCCCCGCCAGCGGCGTCCCCGCAACAGAATCGGAACCTTTCGTCCCGGCCAGGAGGAAAGCCGAGGCGCTGTGAAGCTCTTTAGTGCTTTATTTGTATCCGTCACCTCCACCGTGAGCTGTAAAGCTTCTTCGTGTACAACTGGAGGAATCCGATGCGCTGTAAAGTCTCTCTTTTTTTTCTTTTCACATGTCCGGTATCTTTCGCGGATGTCCCGCTACATGTGCGTACGTTAAATTTCCATCGCACCGTACGCAGCTGCGGGGGCGTGGGGGGGACGGGGTAGGTGCAGAACTAAACGAACCCCACAAAGCACTCCCTAGGGAATGAGTTTTCCAATTCAGGTGATTTAAAAGTGCATCGCAGCTCCCAAGTGGCTCCCACCCGTCGGAAGGAAGAGAGAGCGTTCCAGACGGCCATTTCCATCGCACCATCCGCAGCTGCGGGGGCGGGGGGGGAGAGGTGCAGAACTAAACCAACCCCACAAAGCACTCCCTAGGGAATGAGTTTCCCAATTCAGGTGATTTAAAAGTGCATCGCAGCTCTCCCCAGGTGCCTTCCCACCCGTCGGAAGGAAAAGAGAGCGTTCCAGACGGCCGCAGAAGCGCGTGATGGCTCAGCCAATGACGAGCCCGGAGTTGGCGTGACGGTGTCTGCTCACGTGACGAGATCGGCAAAGGTATCGTGGGGGGGGGGTGGGGGTGTCCGCGTGTTCTCATTTGTGGCGTGCCCACACAATGTGTTGCGACCTCCAACCCTTGTGAACGTTGCACGTCTTGGGGGGGGGGGCGGATTTGATGTTGGCTCGGCAAACACCGAGATCCCGGCAGGAGCATTGTCGGGATCTCGTTTTGTTACATTCGAAAAAATAAATAAAATAAAGACGTGAACACTTCTGAAGCGTTTGCAACAATGACCACGAGAAATGTGCGTCCGGACTCTGGAAGACCCACCTGGAGAAGGTTCCAGGGATTTTTTGACAAGTGGGAGACTCTTTATAAGCAAAATTTAACGTACGTTTTGTTATCATTTTTAAAAATTATTTTTTTTATTTAAAGCTTTCGTGACTGCAGGGATTCGTGTTCTCGGTTCTTTCGGTGAAGTCGCCACGTAGATAGGGAAGCAATAAAATAATAATATGAAACAATGAAATTTATCGCGACGTTTCGACTGCAACACAAGCAATCATCATCAGGTGTATTAGAGGCAGTCCATAAATGACGTCAGGCACCTAGGGGGGGGGGCGAGGAGGGGTCAGACATTTGTGACGAGGGGGGTGGGGGGTTTGAGAAATGTGACGTCACGTCAAAATGCGCAACTTTAAATAAATATAGACAACACGTTCTACTTAAATTTTGATTTAAAGCTTTCGTGACTGCAGTAATTCATATTCTTAGTTTTTTCGGTAAAGTCACGTTGAAGAGAAACAACAAAATAACAAAATATATAAAACAATAAAAAAATTCTCACGACGTTTCGACCATAACTCAAACGGTCATCATCAGGTGATGACGTGACTTTACCGAAAAAACTAAGAATACGTTCTACTTAATTAAATAGACTTTTAAAATAAATGTCTCCTACAACATCAGAGTGCAGCGCCACATTAAATACGCACTACAATGACAATAGTTTAAAGCGATTTGACGCATGTTTTATTTATATTTTTTGGGGGGGGAGAGCTTTGTGACGTCATATTTGAGGGGGGGGTCTGACTTTTTGTGAGGCCGTGTGACGAAGGGGGGGGGGGTCAAAAATCGTCAAAAATCGCGTGACGTCATTTATGGACGGCCCCTTATCCGTTCTTTTTCCCATTTAAAACTATAGTCCCATATAAGTGTTAACATTTTTTTTAGCCACCCTGTCTAACTCCGTCCCAGTTGATGTGCAAGGCACTGCTGGGATGGAGGGGATTCCCCCACACCCCACCCCATCTGGCCACAAGCCGTCACCATCCTTGATTTGTCCCGCCATACCACACATTCATATCAGTCTTGCACACGAGCTCATTTTATCTCTCCGTCTCTTCCATGGGTGGTGCTTGTAGGGGAGGATGCGTGATTAAGATTGTATAGATTTTAATTCGACCCTGCCCCCCCCCCCCCCAACCTCCCCCAACCTACCACTTACAGGTTTATCTTATTTGACAAATTAATGGAATTTTTCACTTAAGCCCAAATAAAAAAAATAGTTACGAATTGTTATTCTTGGAAATGTTTATTACGCGTCACGCGCTTAAACCGAAGAAATATGTCCGAAATCCACGTGATTGCCTTTCCAGTACAGTAATTGCCATATCTTTACAACGGTGGGCGGAGTTTGATTGATTTTGATTGGCGTGGCTCTGCTAGTGGGCAGAGTCTTCTGTGCGGGAGCAGGCACTGAGAACGGGCATCGATCGGTAATTTGTACCGATAATATTAGTGGTTTTTGGCATAGATATTCGCGGAAAGTGGTTATATTTTTGGATTGTCCACGATTTTGAATTACCCGCGGCTGTCCTCCCCGTCATTAGCGCGGATAATCGGGAGTCTATTGGAAAATGCCACTTTTTTTTTAAAGAGAGCTCAATTGTGAAGTCTTGCAGCAGTAACAAGTGCACTACATTGTGTCAGAAACGATGACGTCACGTCAATGCTTTCGGAAGTCTCCCCAATGGGCCTCTCCATACACACTGGGACTAACGTCCGACGGTTGATTTTTTTTATCTTCATGACAACTTGGTCATCCCCTTTCACCAACCTGGTGAAGCGTGGTCAACGACCACCACGACCCTCGCGGCGTGGGAAACTTTCATCCGGCAATGGTTTGACAGAGAGGTTCTCTCCTGTATTTGACGTCCCAGATGTATGAAGTAAGAATTTGGTTGTCTACAATTACGACCGTGCTATCGTAAAGTTGTGTGTAGCACAATATTTGCTCGTGGTTTAAAAACAATTGCATTTCATCTCTAGCCTGCTGGTGACCTGAAATGACCTGAAATTGCGCCGGATCTCGATTGTTGAGCAAGGTTTGAACGTGGCTAACGCTTGGATGGGTGAGTGTCGCAGATTGCGAGACTGCGTGGTGGGCACTAGAGTGCAGTGCTTTAACAACCAACGGTGGCACTATACTTCTATCCCTAATAGAGGTTTTTTTTGGGTTAGGTCGCATAAATATGAATGTGTCGTTAAATCCACCACCACCACTACCACCCGACACAGCCAATTAGCAAGGTTTGTCACGTAAGTAAAACGTGCCAATTCGTTACTAGTTCAGCACACCGGTGTGTTGGAGAGTAAACCCACATTTACAATTCGAGTACGTCATTTCGCTGGTAATAACAACTAGCATCTATGCTCCCCGCCTTCAACCCACACCGGCCTGGTGAAGTATGGTCTGATCGACCACACGACTTGCACAGCGTGGGGAAGTGCTAATCCAACAGTGGATGACCAAAAAAGGGATGTACACAACGCAAAGCTAACTGTGTGGTTGCTTTTGGGATTTCACGCTGCCCTTTTTGTTAATGGCCAGCTTTCAGCATTGCAAAATAGCATCGTTTGGCAGTGTTGTGACTCGCACATTTATCTTCTTGCCTGTGGTTGTGTCTGACCGCAGCCCTGATCCCAGCCCTGCAACAACCGTGACCTCAACACAGACTCCACGCCTATCTTCTTGCACGATACCCATAAAGAGGAGATTTTACATCAGGTGAGAACCTGCTCAGTTACTCTTTCAAACAGCTAACCAAATCAATGACACAACTAACGCGATATGTTTGCACGTCCCACCAGAATGGCGTGCGCGGTGGCCACCCCGGTGCTTGAGCCTAGCGGGGACTTCCCGGCGTGGCTGGAGGCGCAGGGCGTGAACGCGGAGGTGGCCCGGGCCATGGACTCGGAGCTGGGCATCCGGGACTACGGGGTCCTGCGCGCCTGCGTCGGGGACGGCCTCGTGCGGGCCGAGCTGCTGTCCACGGCGCGCGACCGCCTGCCCTTCGGTTTTTACGCCGTGCTGCGGCAGGTGGTGAAGGCCCTGCAGGGTGGCGAGCCCCACGACGCTGGGACGCCGCGCTGGGACGCTGCGCCATCTCTGGGCGACGTCACGCTGGGAGGCCTGGTGGACGTGCTGCTCACGCTTTTCAGCGGCTTGAGCCGAGAGCTGCTGGTTTGCGCACAGAGGCTGGGAGACTTTGATGGTGCTGGGGCCAGTGCCGGACGCTCCATTTCGGACAGCAAGGAAATAACTTTTGAGGAAGAAGCAATGGATGATGCGGATGATCAAGATGTTGATGGTGAAAGCGCATTTGGCTCGCAAAGCAATAATATGTTTGCGTTTAAAGTTGTACAATGAGATGTGTTCACGCGGAGTATGACACGTGACGTCGCGAAATGACGTCTAATGTAATGACATCGCCTTAGCAGGCAAGGTCGAATAATTTCAGTGCTGGTTGTCACCTACCCTTGTATAAATTTAGTCGATTTTATTACAGATAAGTTAATCGTAGCAACACGACATTTGTGCTAGAATTTTGCTCACATTGGATCGTCTTCACAGGAGCTATCGTGGCCTTCTGCTATTGACGGACGATAGAGAAAATGCATTCACGCTAAACTAAACTATTCTTATTTTACCAGGTAAGGCCCACTGAGCTAGATAGCTCTCATTTCAGAAGCGACCTGGCCACAAGTGATACCTCGACGAAGTGGCCTTATCATCACGTGCAATTGCAATGCAGTCAAATACTCCGAACGCACGTTGATTCTTAATGTTGAGAGAAAAACCAGAGGGACCCGGAGAAAAATCCACTCGACCACGGGGAGAACACGCAACGTCCAAATGTACAGGCGTTGAGGTCGGGGATCGAACCCACGACCTGCATACCAGGCGGGGTATTTAACGTGTCGTCACCGTGGTGGCCCCCACGCTTTTCAACCTCATTTGTCAAGTCTATAAAAAAGTTTTTGAGCCAGATTCAACTATTTACCTGCTCTTTTGGCAGAATCATTTGAAACTGATTAAAAAAACTAGTTACGTGGTCGTATTTCTGCCAAATATTTTCCAAAGCAAGCATTGAGGCAGTGCTCCATCTCTTTTTACAGCACTGATCCAATTTTGTGAATATTCCATATTCTTATGGCGGGGGCCAGGCTATTATAGGACAACAATTGTTAACTTCCCTACAAAGTCGTGCTCATTTGATTGATCCCGGAGGGATGATGGCCAGGTAATTCCACCGACCAGGATATAAAATTCCCCAACTCCCGATGGCGATCCGCTTGCTCTACTGCTGAACCACATGGCCGGATACGTTCACTTCACTGACCGTTGTGCATTTCTCCCCCTCCCCAAATGTTTGTGTGCCTTGCTCTTTGGCCTACACAGAAAATGATGGGCACACCCGGGCCTCATCAGAGGCAGGAGACTGCACCCAAACCCGTCGCCGCACATGATCAAAACCGAGGTGAACTGCGCTGGTGAGTCCTTTAAGATGAATAAAAGTGTCCAATGTCCCGTCCTATCCGTCGCACCCTGTGATTGGCTGATTTGAGGAGACGAGGATATGAGTAATATGATGTGATTATGCATAGCAAACTAAGACGAGGAAAAATCTTGAAGATGGAACAAGCAGTTTTGGAAATGATTGTTGATTGCAGACTCCTGTGGTAGAACGCATTACAAAACCTTCAGCGGCGTGCACTGATCAGCTCGGTGAAGTATGGTGACGGACACAGCATGTGGAGGCCCTCGTCCAGCAATGGCTTGACAAAAATGGCTGTTCATGTGTAAACATGTGGTCATGTGCCTCCCCAGGATAGAAACACACACGTGCGGAGGACCACGTGTACATGCAAGTGTAATTCATCCTCAATAATATTGAACGATTGCTGTTTTTCATTTTTTTTCCATTTACATTTTATGCATTTTTTAAAATTATTATTATGGTAAGCGCACAAGCCCGATACAACGTGTCGATGGTTTCTGCGGAGGGGTACAGAAAAACCGAGGGTGGCGGGGTGGGGGGGGGACTTGTGGCGCTTGAACATGTATAGGTGTTGGGAAGGAATGCACGCTACACACCCTGAGGGGATTTTCTGACGGGGGGGGGGGGTGGGGGGGTGAATGGAAGCTTATGTTTATGGGGGGGGGGGGGGAAGATGGGCCGGGAGGAAGTAACCAACATTCTAGGGGGAGTATGGGGGGGGGCTTTGGAAATGGACCCATGCTAATAAATCATATAACATACATGCGGCTTTATGTGTTGGGGTGACAACCTCTCCTCTTCTGGGTCTGTCTTATCTCAACTGACGAAAGGAAAAAAGTGGGGGTGGCGGGGGGGGCGCAGTATATTTATATTTTCCATGATTGCTATTTCCATCTTCTGTTATTTTGTTCACGTTTACACAACGATCGTTCACTTGATCTACGTAAAGTCTTCTGTAATTATCCAAGCTTCGGGCTGGGCACCTGTGAGAAAGAACTTCCCCTGGCTCATCCTGAGATGCAGCAGTGCCATTTAAATGCCTGCGTTAATCCACACGGCCGTTGCCTTCTGCCATTCAGACGGTGATCATCAGAGTCCCACGTCGGACACGAGAGACTCCAGTCCCAGCCAGACGCCGCCCAGGATGGAAAGAGACGCGTGCGGAGGTAAAGATGAGTTGAAAATAAACAAATGTCTTACCGCGTGGAGGTGCGACGATGCAAGCATTACTCGGTTAATGTTGATTCTCACGCAGATACGTGCACTCAATTGTTTGTGTGGGAATGTATCTTTTTGCTATTCGTATACGGCGAAATCTGCCGTGGTTAAAATTGTCTCCAATTATATTCACGCCTTTGTTTCTCCAGTCCAGTGCCGTCATCACACTGCAACAGGTACTCGTATAAGGCCAAGTCAACCTGGGTGAAGGGTCCCAGGACCATTTCAAGAATCCTTAGATACTTATTTTCGCCATGGCTGGCAATCAAATCCATGTCGCCAGATTGGTATTGCAGTGCGCTAACCACTACGCCACTGCTCCCCCTCAAGACAAAGACAGCCGTGCATGCCTAATGGACAAGTACTGCCCTTTTTTCAATCCGCTGCTGAATGAAGACAACCCCACGTTGGTCAGGTCATGGGAGTTATTTGACCATACTTCATTGTTCTAGTCAGTGCGGGTTGGTGAAGGCAGAGAACATACATACTCTTTGTTTTTTTTCAGTAAAGTCACGTAGAAATAAGACATAATAAAATAACATAATACTATGTTATAGTATTAGTATAGTATGTTATTTTATTACGTCTTATTTCTACGTGACTTTACCGAAAAAACCAAAGAGTATCTCCTGCAGTCACGAAAGCACCAAAATCTAGAGAACATACATGTCTGATCATCGTCACAGTAATTGATTTTTCCCTACTCACCTGTCGTGGCCACAAAATAAAACATATCCACAACATGACGTCTAAAGTGACTTCTCTGATTATCTTTCCCAAGGTAATTCGGGCTTCGTCATCCAACAAGTGACCTCGCTTCAGGAGATGGGACTGGACCTAACGAATGCTGCCAATGTTGACTCCTATCCCTGGCTTCAACAGCAGCAGCAACAACAACAACAGCTGCCGGTCGACAAAATACAAATCGACACTGGCTGCACAGTCCCGCCCCTGTGTGCCGCGTACCTGCCCAAGCCGCTCGCTGAAGACCACATTCGCAGGCAGGACGAGCCACCGTCCAGGAGCGACACTCTACCTCCTGCCGCCGCCGTGAACCACGTGCCGACCTTTGAGTTGGCGCGGCGGCATCGCGTGCCGCCGGTTCCTGCGCCGGCGATTGCGGACGGCGAAGACGGCAAGCCGTTCCGGTGCGGCGTGTGCGCCCAGCGCTTCTCGCAGCGCGGCAACCTCAAGACGCACCTGCGCACGCACACGGGCGAGCGGCCGTACCGCTGCGCGACGTGCGGGCAGGCGTTCTCGCAGAGCGCCCACCTCAAGTCGCACCAGCGCACGCACACGGGCGAGAAGCCCTTCCGCTGCAAGGTGTGCGGCCAGAGCTTCTCGCACAGCGGCAACCTGAAGGCGCACCAGCGCACGCACACGGGCGAGAGGCCGTACCGCTGCAGCGTGTGCGGGCAGAACTTTTCATACTACTGCAGTCTCAAGCGTCACCAATACATGCACACGGGCGAGAAGCCCTTCCAGTGCTCCGAGTGCAACCGTGCGTTCCTCGACCTGAGCAGCCTCAAAAGCCACCTCAACGTCCACCGACGCTACAAGCTCTCGTAAGGGGCGGTGGCGCTGATGCTGGGACAATTGTGCCACGTGGAAATTGCCGGCGAGTCGAGGGTTGGATATGACACCATGCGCGAAGCTCAAACCGTTATCTTGGCTCAAGTAATAACCTTGAACAGAAAGCCTTGACTGAAACATATACCGAGCGTTTGTGGTAACAGTAATGCTAATCCTTCACGTATCCCCCCGTCTCAAACATATCTGGCTTGACCACCTGAATGTGAAATTGCAATTGTTGCTTTGCGAAAGAAGAAGTCAAAACCAAATCCCTAACCCCTTTCATAATAAAACCTAGTCCTAATGCAATACAATACGAGCCCTAGCTTAGCAAAGCCCTTGCCATAACTCATTCCTTACCCCAGCATTAACCCAAGGAATCCTTTAATGCTAACCCTAATCAAATATTCTAACTCAAGTTTTAAACTCTAGCCGCCTCTCTCCGAGCCACAGGCCACACTGTTATGTTTCCAATCATGAATTAATTAAGGCCAGTGTTGACAAACAAGGCATTGCTGTGAATACGGCACCCGACAGGTGACGGATGAGCTTCGCTTATGGAAAACGCATGGCGTTGCGGTGTCTTCGATGAACACCTGGTCTCACTTTCAAATGACACTTGCGTTTCCCAACGGGCTCTTACTTGGTGAAACAAATCGGTTACTGACCAATGGCAAGGAGTGACCACCGAATGCCACCTCGGCTCCAGGAACCGATGGATGAAGAAACGAAGGGATTAATGCGTGTTTTTTTTACGGGAAGACAGACCAGGCAACACACAGCTGTTACAATAGATCATAGATGCACCGAAACAAGAGTGACAGGCTCAGCACCAGTGATGATTCGTATCTAGGGGCCAATAAGCACTCTCGTGTCCATCCTGATTAACAACAGTTGTAACCCCTGATGTGTCCTTCACTCATAGGACACTTGCGGTTCAAGTCAAAGAGGTCATCATGGACAATGCCATGTAAGCCATGCCACAGCTCGCTGCCACTCCTTTCACTTCGGGCCGGATCCTGCAGCTCTTGAGCAATCGACAGGCTGACCTCGCCAAGTTCTGCTCTCATGGTTGCATTCCGGCAGATTGAACTTAATGTTGTGTGCCACCCCCATATTAGGTGTGTTCCCTCTACTTTGTCCTCCTGGTATTGTTCCCATTCATTGTGGCGGCTGCCTTCCTTAGCCTCTCTCTCTATTTATTCCCGTCCTGGGCGATCCCCATGCCCACTCCACGGTACTTTATTATCCTGGTTTACCACTTCGTACACCACAATCCCCTTCTAGGTGAGCGTGTGTGGACAATGTTTGAGGAACATTGAGGAGCCGCAGTTGAACATTTGAGTGCAGTGGTTGTGATGCAGAAGATGCGTTCCTGTAACCCAGTGACACGGAGAAGGGCTTCGTGGATCGTGGAGAGGCGGCACTACGGTGTGCCTCATACAATAAATTGCAATGGGCGTGCAGGATAGCAGTACAGGTGACCCTTGAATATCGCGGGGGTGGGGGGGGGGTTACGTTCTTGGAAAGTGCCACTCAAGCCAAAACCGCAAAAGTCAATATTTAATCCTTACATAAATAATGAGGTTAGGTACACGGCAACCAAATAATAGACAATGTCACAATTTAAATAAAGTACTGTGCTATATGCCTCGTACACTAAAAACCAAGTAATTGAAATAAGATTATTAAAACCCGATACAAAAGCGTTCGCAGACAATAAATCGTATAAATACTGAATAAATACTGTACTTGCCGACGAAGATGACGATGATGATCCAAAGCGGGTGTCTATGTGCGTGTGTTTGGCATCTCAGTCGACCCGTGGCACCTGCTGGGTCTGCCCCGTGACCTCCTGCCAGTGGGCGTTCGACACTTCACGTGGCCTGAACGTGCACGTAGCCTGGCACAAGCGTCGTGGTGACGCCACCACCAATTAGTGGCGGTTGTTTGTCCGTGAGTGGGGAGGAATAGTGCTACGATCAATGCGCTATGAACCCAGCGACCCAATTTTGATTCCTGCTCACGCCCAACACCAATGACGATTATCTACATCTGTCCCGGGGCCTCCCCTGGGTCAACTCATCTACTGGGTACCTGGTGTGGTGCGTAAACATCGCTACTGAGGAGACAAACACTACCGGGTGTGGCTGCTGGCTACCCACCCCCTCGTGTGCCGTGCCAGCCTTCATAGGTGCTCGCGAACAGCACTTGCCCCAACAGTTCTGTTCATAATCTTTGGTTATTTCGGTAACCTACGTTACTTTACCGAAAGAACCAAAGAGTATGGATTCCTGCAGTCACGAAAGCTTCAAATCAAGTCTGTTAATAGGTTATAGGGACCGTCCATAAATGACGTCACGCACCTGGGGGGGGGGGGGTTGAGAAATGTGACATCACATCAAAATGCGCAATTTTAAATAAATATAGACAACACGTTCTACTTAATTAAATAGACTTTTAATAAATGTTTTCTCCTACAACATCAGTGT
This sequence comes from Petromyzon marinus, assembly GCF_048934315.1. Classification (NCBI taxonomy): domain Eukaryota; kingdom Metazoa; phylum Chordata; class Hyperoartia; order Petromyzontiformes; family Petromyzontidae; genus Petromyzon; species Petromyzon marinus. The sequence goes on along the minus strand of NC_133667.1, from coordinate 13,474,229 downwards.
GCAGCGCCACAATAAATACGCACTACAATGACAATAGTTTAAAGCGATTTGAAGCATGTTAAATTTGAAAAAAACGCCACTCGGTGTAGTCTGTTCTGCAAATGTTCTTGCTGTGGTTTTCACACCTGATGATGATTGCTTGTGTTGCAATCGAAACGTCGTGGGAATTGTATTGTTTTATTTTTATTATTTTTCTTTTACGTGACTTTACCGAAAGAACCAAGAATAAAATTATTTTGTAATTACTTAATCTCTCGATCACAACTATGTATAATAGTAAGGTCACCACATAACTTTTAATAAAACAGTTTGAAAAATTGTAGAATATGATAATATCATTTTGGAGATAAAAAAAAAACTCACGTAGAGGTGAAGTGTGAGTACTTCCACCTCTTCTAAGACGTCTGACCTGCGTGGAAGAGTAGGCCGAAGATGCTCATCTATTTAATTAAGATCCCTCTTATTCTTGGTTCTTTCGGTAAAGTCACGTAGAAGGGAAACAAATAAATAATACAAATATAAAACAATAAAATTATCACGACGTTTCGACTGCAACACAAGCAATCATCATCAGGTGTGAAAACCACAGCAAGAACATTTTATTGTTTTATGTTTTTATTATTTTATTGTTTCCCTTCTACGTGACTTCACCGAAAGAACCAAGATCCCTCTATTCAAGGCCCTCCTTCCACCAGTGATGTGAGCAAGCAATTTCAGGCCTGCGCCTTGACCTTGATATGAAACATCTACAGCATATGAAACTAAGACTGACAATCTTGATTTGAAGCTTTCGTGACTGCAGGAATCCATGCTGTTTGGTTCTTTCGGTAAAGTCACGTGGGTATAAAATAAAATAAATCACGACGTTTCGGGTGCAACGCAAGCGTCCATCATCAGGTGGGAAAGCGATAGTCTGCTGCTGAGGCAGACTGTTTTAAAAGGTTTGAAATGGGTGTAGCTCAAACCAAGCTTTCCCACCTGACGATGGACGCTTGTGTTGCGCCCGAAACGTCGTGATTTATTTTTTTTATTTTATACCCACGTGACTTTACCGAAAGAACCAAAGAGTAAAGCCTGACAATGGCGCTGTGTTTAGGTTTCTGTCCATCATCCCTTCAGCATTTGCCACCCCAGTTGGTATCGACCAATCCTCTTGTCTCATGGGTTAAGATAATGTTGCGATTGTATGTAAGCAGAGGGCAGGTTCCATTCTTGTCGAATTTTCCCGTGAGTTAGGATTTGTGCTTTAGTCACTTTATTCACAGCTCAGTGTGAGACAGCATGTTTGGCTCCATGTTTATGTGTGGTGTTGCAGTAGATGCCTTGTAGGGCTCGGTGTAGTCTCTTCTGCATATAACATGTAACCCCTTAATAAAGTTTCAGCACATCACCACGTATGTTTGTCGAACTTCTTTCGCATTGTACGTATCCAACCATGCCAATCGGGGTGGGGGGGGGGGGGTGCGGGGGAAGGACAACAAACTAAACACAAAAAAGCAGTTCTAAAGAAATGAGTTTTCAATCCAGATCACTTAAAAGTGCACAGTTCCAGCGGCTCCCTAATATCGGAAGGAAGAGCGTTCCAGACGGCCGCAGAAACAATGTAACATGATATCATGAATCCGCGACAGAATGAATGATCAGACGGCCGCAGAAACGATGTAACATGATATCATGAATCTGCGACAGAATGAATGAATAATCGCGGGTCATAGTGAATTCCCTCTGCATTGACATCATTTTTCATACAATCTGTCACGGATTCATTATGTCACGTTACAGCGCCAGTTCGTCCACATTGCCGACAGTTAAACACAAAGAGTGCTACCTGGACGAGGTGTTACAACTTTGTGGGCATCACTCTCAGTGCCACAGCCGTCACGCGATGCCAAATACTCACTCGGCACGCAGACATCACGGGGGCGGAGGGGTCAATTTTAATGTGTACGTATCCATATATCATACCTGTCAACCCATATTTCTTACATGTATTCTTGTACAGGGAAATTGAGTGTTCAGGTCCATACGGTGTAGAGTCGTATCAATACGGGCAAAACAAATATATTTTTTGTCTGTGTTTCTCCCTTTTGATGGGACTTTGTATAGGACGAACATTGAGATTCATAATGGCATGAAATATAAGGATATGATTTATAATAATATGGACTCGCATACGTATAATATAGGGGCCGTCCATAAATGACGTCACGCACCTAGTGGGGGGGGGGGGGGTCAGACATTTGTGACGATGTGACGAGGGGGGGGGGGGTGAGAATTGTGACGTCACATCAAAATGCGCAACTTTAAATAAATTTAGACAAGTTCTACTTAATTAAATAGACGTTTTAATAAATGTTTTCTCCTACAACATCAGAGTGCAGCGCTACATTCAATACGCACTACAATAACAATAGTTTAAAGCGATTTGAAGCATGTTTTTTTTCAAAATGGAAACATGGTTGGGGGGGGGGCAGAGCTTTGTGACGTCATATTTGAGGGGGGGTCTGACTTTTTGTGACGCCGTATGACGAGGAGGGGGGGGGGTCAAAAATCGTCCAAAATCGCGTGACGTCATTTATGGACGGCCCCATACACATACAAGCATGTATTGTAGACAACGTATCATGTAATTTTGATTTAAAGCTTTCGTGACTGCAGTAATTCATATTCTTAGCTCTTTCGGTAAAGTCACGTAGAAGGGAAACAATAAAATAATAAAATATATATAAAACAATAAAAATATAACGTATCTTCTTTGGTTCTTTCGGTAAAGTCACGTAGAATGAGAATAAAAGAATAAATTGATCAAATAAAATAACAATAATATTCTCACGACGTTTCGACCACAACACAAGCGGCCTTCATCAGGTGAAGGGACGAGACTGTCTGGTAGGACAGCGCTGGAGTGAAAGAGCCACGTTCAGATCACGGCCTTTAAGCTGTGTGAGAGGAACAAAGCGCCTTGACAAAGGAATTAGCATATAATTTAGCATTGAAATGGCTGAATGATTAGCTTGTGACTGGTCACAGAAATAGTTATGTTAAAAGTTAAAGCATACACATCCGCAGAGGCACCCGTTGACAATGGAATTAGCATAGAATTTAGCATTGAAATAGCTAAGTTAAAGCATACACATCCGCAGAGACACCCCTTGACAATGGAATTAGCATAGAATTTAGCATTGAAATAGCTGAGTGATTAGCTTGTAACTGCTCACAGAAATAGCTACGTTAAAGTCAGAGCATACACATTCATCGAGGCACTTAGTACAAATCAAACAGGAGAATTTAGCATTGAAATAACTAGGCGAATTTAGCATTGAAATAACTGAGTGATTAGCTAGTGACTGGTCACAGAAATGACTATGTTGAAGTCAAGGCCTACACATCTGAGCTATTCACAGTACTATATAGTGAACCAATAAAAAACTAAAATATAAATTACCTTAATGTTATCAATAAACTCTATATTCTCCAATCAGCTAAGCTACCAACAATAAGTCGTTATATATCACAATGCTATATGGCGAAAAAATGGGTGGATTCTTACCCTCAACTTTAGCACCACGGATAGCTACGGGCCCCGTTCAGACGGACGAGTTCGTCCATGGTCGGAACAAAGGAGGGGGAGAGAGACAGCTGCGAGGCGCTATTATACTCCATGTTGTAAAACCATACCATTAACCGTGGTGTGAGAGGTATTAAGAGTCAATGCTGGCGAAAGAGCTGCGGTCTGAAGGTCATCGTAAAAATACAATTAATTAAGAACAGAAATGATTTAAAACATCTTTCCAGTGGTTACTAAGCCAGAATCCATCTTCTCGGTTGAAATTGTCTCTGTGCTTGTATATGTGAATGGCCTCATGAACGAATCTCTCATGGTAGCCGGTTGGTTTGCAAAGAACCTCCGTCTTGGAGAAGTCAATGTCATGTGAGCCCACTGAATTATAACAGTGATCTGCCACGGCAGAGGAGTTCGTCCTACCGTGTTTCAAGTCTGCTTTATGTTCGCGGATGCGGTCCGAGATATGTCTTTTGGTTTCTCCAATGTAGCTACTACCACAGAAGCACTTTAGTTTGTAAACGCCCGGGTACTGTATGTCTGGAACAGCATCTTTTACAGATGGAACTAAATCACGGATTTTATGTACTGTGTTGAATCAGACCTGGATCTTGTGTTTATTCAGGATTTTGGAGATCTTTTTAGTGACCCCTGCAATGTAGGGTAAGGTGATGGTTTTGAGTGGCTCCACAAGAAGATCCTTCCCCCCCCAACTCGTGTAAGCTCTATAGACTGGGGCAAGTGCTGTTAGTAAACATCTGTGACAACTAGTACGGTGGTGCACTCGAAATGGGGGTGCGGTAATCAGGACCATGACTGGCTGCTTTGAACTAATGGTACAGACACGCATACACCCGTTAGACTCACGACACAGTCAAGGCAATGCTTATCAGCTCAGTTCGCAATAAGGGAGTCTAGTACTCGTGAACCTACCAGGACACAAACACACAAAAGCTTACTACACAGCACACAATGGTCTACTTGGACTTCATGAATGCGGTCAGGTGCGTGACCTGTAACCAGTTTAATAAAATACCTTCAACAATTGACCCTTCAGTCATATTTTTGTAAATAAGAAATCAATGGAAAATGCAGTTTTAAATCTTTAATGGAACTGACCATTAGCTTCTGGGAATATGGGCACCGTTTCATGTTCTCGCGGAAGTGCAGGCCAAAAATTACCCTCTAGGGTAATCCTCTGAGAGCTCTCTGCGATTTAGGCCCTTCCACAAGCAGTCTCTCAGTGGGTGTTTCTGTGTGTACCACTGTGTCTGTATACATGTCCATGTCTGTGTGCTTTCCGGCATGTTCATGCGTGCCTCTCTGTGCGCATCTGTGTGACAAAAACAGGCAACTCCATCGGATGAAGTCGTCTTCCCAGTGGCAGGGATGAGCTGCACACCACAAGGTTTTTACTCCACTTAATTCAGCATCATTCACCACATGAATTACTGCCACACTCCTCTATAACAAACACACATCATATCTATCTAGAAGACCGATCCCTAAATGGCTTTACAAATCCGTTAAGAGCACATATACAAGAGGCCCAAATCGAGTCTCTTTGTTAAGTGTAACATGATGTGCTTGATTCATTTGTGATCGTAATAACGTTTGTTGCACACATGTATATGTGCATGAATGACCATGTGTGTCTCTGGGCATGTGTGCGTGTGCAGAAGTCTTGGACAAATTCAAAGACAGAATGACAGTGCAGGAACGTCAAGAAATATTGTGTTTCAATGAAGTTTTTTATTTCAAGATTCGTTCGGAACGAAATGGCCCTTCCAATGATGGCTACGATGACGTCGACGGCCACTACATTCCGGTAAGACTCTCCAATATGGGCCATGTTCATTGGAACTAAATAATGCATTCAACTATAAACCACAACATCCCTTACACGCACGTGTATACCTAATAAGTTGCTAATGATTTTATGTGTGAAGAACACTAAAACGTTAAGCTACTCAACGTCCTAGTTTTGGACATTTTCAGAAAGGTTCTCCTGGTGCCACAAAGCAACTACAAAAAGAAATGTGGATTTTATCTCGATTAAAATCTTCTGGCCTAATGCTCAACTATTGATACGATCAAAAGGTGGGGCTACCTGAGTAGTGGGTGGGGTTGGCATAGCCTAGAATGGGCCTATGAGTATAGTATGCAGGGCCTACAGAGTGAGGCCACTCACTGTGTGGGTGGAATGTGGGAATTGAATGAACATGGCTATGTAAAAGTGACACCTGTGATCTTGAGTTTTAAATCTAGATTTAACAGTGCATCGCTCCAGTGGCTTCCTAATATCGGAAGGAAGAGCATTCCAGACGGCCGCAGAAGTGCACTCAAAGCGCGAGATGTGGTGACTATCTTTGTCATCATAAATACAGATAAAGGACATTCTATAACCCACACTTTTCATAGAATGATTTAGTGGTTTCCAGTGTGAGGTAAAGATGTATTTGGCAGAGACATCAGGGAAAGCTCAGACATGTTCATGAGTTTCGATTTAAAGCTTTCATGACTGCAAGGATTCATCTTCTTTGGTTCTTTCGGTAAAGTCAAGTAGAATGAGAATAAAGTAATAAAATAAGTGAGGTGTCACTTTTCCAAACCAGCTTAAAAGACGCTACGAATCTTAACAACGTTCATTGAAGCTCTGTCGTCCCGACAGGTTTGTTCCTTTCACCTGAAGAAGGCCACTTGTGTTGTGGCCAAAACGTCGTGAGAATTTTATTGTGTTATTTTATTTTATTATTTTATTCTCATTCTACGTGACTTTACCGAAAGAACCAAAGAAGATGTTCATGAGTGTGGGAATGTCAGACCAGTGACTAAGAAATGAGAACTTGAATGAGCCGTGTGTTTAGACTGAGTAATGTTTGAGCACTCAGAGACGGCCCTGCTTGAGTACTGAACACTTGTGTAATCTTGTTCTAGATCACGGGTGAACACCTGGTGTACCGGTTCCAAGTACTGAATGTACTTGGGAAGGGGTCCTTTGGGCAGGTGCTCCGATGCCTGGACCACAAGACGAAAAGAGAAGTGGCCATCAAGGTGCTAGAGCACACTTCTAGGTAAGTTTGAACAAAGACATGAACCACGTTAAAAAAAATATATATGAATTTGTGAAGAGAACCATAACTTTAAAAAAAATCAATTTAAAAGTTGATTTTGTTTAACCTCGTGAGAACTGAAGAGACCAGGATTAGTCTCATTTGCAAGAGTGACCTGGAGCATTAGTCTGCCAGTAGGGGGACAATGATTGCACAATACAAATTGAGGAATTTGTGGTATAGGTTTCCATATTGGCAAACATTGTACCCAGTTCCAAGCACACAGTGGCATACTCTTGCAAATTACGTCAGGTATCTTTAGCATCCATCGAAGCAGACAGCATGCATTATTATGGTTATACACCCGCAGTATTAATCAGGGCGGCTGCTTGATTCGAACCTTGAACCTCTGCAACGAGTGGCGAACGTGCGACTGCCAGGTCATGTATCCATCTCCATCAGAAGCTGTTTCTGTATGAGTTTATAATTTCATAAATGTCTTCAAACACCATCAAAATGATGTTTGATTTGTCATGAAGAGGCAATATGTATTTTTTAAGGTTACTGCCACGTGAACGTGGAGTTCACACCACTGACCAACAACGGGGATGAGTGCTGCCCTTTTGCCCATTATATTATATTCTTCTATATGGCAACATGTTCAGGCACTAAATACCAATGCCAAGGAGGTCTGCTAGCCACGAGGGGTCTTCAGGAGAGATTTTTTTTCAACTTTTGCAATTCCGCATTAAAGGAGCACAGACCACAGTGCTTCACAACATCGTCCACAGTTTCGGTTGGAGGAGCAGGACACTTTATACCTTACTCGCTTAACATAGCTCAAAAACCACAGTGATCACAATCCAGTGGTGCAACATTTTCACCGCACTGAGATGGGATGTGGTAACCCCTTTCGGGTAACGACCATCGACAACTTCCCAACCGATTGGTGCAGCCTCCCCAGTTGGCCGCTGATCACGTCGACCGGGCAGGGACGACGTTGACGTTGACCGGGATGAAGCGCTCACAGCCATGACTCTGGAGCTCTGTTGACCGCGCCATCCCATGTGCGTGATAATGCATAAAAATATGCAAGGCTTAAGAGTGGGGTGAGACTCACCGATGCATTCCCTCCACAGAAACGACCTTCAGAAATGCAGAAGGGAGGCGCATATCATGAATGCGTTGCAGTCCAAGGACAATGAAAATAACTACATTATTAGATTTATCGGACATCTTATGTTCAGAAAGCATCCCGGCTTCGTTATGGAGCTCATGACGTAAGTAAAAAAAATCACATCTGTGCGCCAACATCGTGTTTATCTCAAGCATTTTTTTTAAAACGTGCAGGTAACATTTGATGAAATTCAGATTTAAAAAAATGTTGTTTGACCAGGTGAGAACTCAAGAGACCAGGATGAGTCTCATTTTCAACAGTGACCTGGGGCATTAGATTGCCAGTAGGGGGGCGATGATTCCTAAGTTGTACAACGGCAATAAATTAATTTTTCGGGTAATTTTCGAATTTTTAACATCGGCTGTGAGACAGACGCGGTGTGTGGTATTATTACAGCTGCATTAATCAGGGAGCCTGCTGGATTCGAACCATGAACCTCGACGAAAGGCGGGGATCATGCTGCCATTAGGCCATGTCACCACCCATCGGATTGTACCAGCCCTTTCATGTTAAGGCTTTATTGATAGTTTTTAAAATATGAAAGGGACACGGGTGTCTCCTTAACGTGGCACGTAACTGTTTATGATGCAACGATGCTCTCCCACCTTACTTAATACATATGAGCTGAGTGGTTACCACCATTTTACATTGTACAGCACATTAAAACATAGCACTTCATAATAATTACAAATACAGTAAACGATGTTTCTCGTTATCTGTAAACAACATTGTTACCTACCGCAACGTCCTGTCTCATCCATTACCTTTATCATGAAACCAGATGCAACAGCAAATTCTCATAACGAGCCCTATGAGCTAGGCGATGGTGGTGCCCGCCTGTAATCCAGCACTGCTGAGGCGAGGGTTTGGTGGGTCACACACATTTTGCGAAACTCCCTACCGTGGGCGTCGAGGTGCCCATACCCTGGCTTGTCGGTAGAGAGCAGTACAACAAAAGTGTAGACTACCTGTTACACCTGTACGGGATACAGTATTGCCCCCTCGCAAGTGTGGGTTTTTGTCTGGGTGCTCCGGTTTCTTCCAACATGTAAACGCTCAATTTTTTTTTTTATAAAATACCTTAATATGTACAAGACCGCAGAGCTTAGGCATCTGTTGGCGCCTGCTCATGACTTTGGTTGACTTGCTGTTTGTGGTTCCTCGTACGTCTGAGAATTGTTCTCTTCATATTACAGTGAAGTGATTACTGTGCATGTTATAAGTTGATGTTATTATATTTCTCAAACCCAATATGCAGGTCATGTTTCATCATCATTCCCCTGGGAGAAATTTGAATTTGGTTTTACATGATAAAACTCCTAATCTATTGTAAAGCATAATTCCTCCAGTTCATGAAGCGATCCTAAGCATTGACCAAGATAGTCGAAGGTGGACTAACCATTGACGATATCTTGTCTTGCAGCATCGACCTCTTTGATCAATTCCAGGACAACTTCACGATCTTTGCACCGTCAAGAATCAGGCTCTATGCAAGATCCATGTTGAGGGCCCTTGCAAAACTTAAGAAGGAGGCCATCATTTATGGCGACCTGAAGATGGTAAGTAAATACAAAAGCATACTGCCGTCATTCATGGATATGTGTTGCCTTGAGGCAACTGTGGAAAAATAAGACCTATACTCTTTGGTTCTAGTCGGTAAAGTCACGTGACTTTACCGAATAGAACCAAAGAGTATGGATCCTTGCAGTCACGAAAGCTTCAAATCTAAAATAAGACCTCTCTCGTAACTCAAAAAATTGAAAACCAAACAGCCTGCACCTCATACCGCATTGCACAACAATAATGCTATTGTTTTGCTAAATGTATAAAAAGTAATCGACACTTGTTTCAATCTAGGACATTGTCTAATCTCTTCTTGCTCGAGAATACACTCTGCAGTTCATTTGAAGAGATTCTAATTTACATTGGTCACAATCACAACACTCAAAAGCGATAATTACAATTGGCAATGTTAGACAAGTTTCTGACACGAGGAAAAGGAGATAAGCACCTGTAACTTATCCTAACGAGGGGGACAGGTCGGCTAAATAGAGAGTGATTCAAGTAGTACAGTTTGTAGAACACGAACAGATAATCCGCGCTGTGTTCCGTCCTCCTGAGAAGTGAGCGACTCGACGTCACAAGACCACAGCTCAATCTCTCAGCATGGAGTCTTCCCAAATCTCAATTATGGTAGCAGCCACTTATCATGTCGAATAACATTTAACATTATGTTCTTTAACATTTAACAAGAAGCATCTGCTCCAAAACATCTTTAATATTTAACAAGAAACATCTGCCCCAAAACATCTTTAATGCCTCCTAAACTTCCCACAGTCCCTGATAACACTGCATAAACGAAACAATGTGTACTTATATAGTTATTAATAATAAATACATATTTAATATGGAATTATATTGACATGCAAATTAGGCAAATCAAATTTTACTGACAATAAACATATAAAAACAACTATTAATCAGGAATATAACCTCTGCAGTAACGCCGATTCTGTTCACCAAATTAAGTGAATATTAAATGGCTGCTACAACGTGGCCATTTTGTGCATTCGCAATGAACCGCACAATGTAACACAATAACACCAATTCTAGATTTGAAGCTTTCGTGACTGCAAGGATCCATACTCTTTGGTTCTATTCGGTAAAGTCACGTAAAAGTATAAAACAACAAAAAATAATTAAAACAATAAAAAATTCACGACGTTTCGGCCACAACACAAGTGGCCTTCATCAGGTGAAGGGACCAGCGCTGTCCTCGAGACAGTCTGGTCCCTTCACCTGATGAAGGCCACTTGTGTTGTGGCCAAAACGTCGTTATTTTTTTATTTTTTGTTGTTTTATACTTTTACGTGACTTTACTGAATAGAACCAACGAGTACAATAACACCAAAATGTTATCAACTTTCACAAAAAAGCTACTTCTATTTTCATCACCAAAACGCTCTAATCATCTTTCAACTCCGTTATATCTTCATTGGTTCTTTCGGTAAAGTCACGTAGAATGAGAATAAAATAATAAATTGATAAAATAAAATAACACAATAAAATTCTCACGACGTTTCGGCCACAACACAAGCGGCCTTCATCAGGTGAAGGGACGAGACTGTCTGGAGGACAGCGCTGGAGCGAACACAGCCAAGCTCAGACCGCGACCTTTAAGCTGTGTGAGAAGAAACAGAGCGCCTTGACAAAGGAATTAGCATAGAATTTAGCATTGCAATAGCTGAGTGATTAGCTTGTGACTGGTCACAGAAATGGCTATGTTAAAGTCAAAGCCTACACATCCACAGAGGTACCTAGTACAAATCAAACAGGAGAATTTAGCATTGAAATAACTGAGGGATTAGCTTGTGACTGGTCATAGAAGGCACTCTGTTTCTTCTCACACAGCTTAAAGGTCGCGGTCTGCGCTTGGCTGTGTTCGCTCCAGCGCTGTCCTCCAGACAGTCTCGTCCCTTCACCTGATGAAGGCCGCTTGTGTTGTGGCTGAAACGTCGTGATAATTTTATTGTGTTATTTTATTTTATCAATTTATTATTTTATTCTCATTCTACGTGACTTTACCAAAAGAACCCAAAAAAGATAAATGCTTGCAGTCACGAAAGCTTTAAATTCGTTATATCTATTGATTCGAGTTGGATTGATCAAAATAAACAAGTTAATAAAATGACTAACCACGAGGCCGCCGCCATCTTATTATTATTAGATTTCCCGCGCAAAAACTGAAAATTAACAAAAACAACTGGAAAAAATAATTGAACATCTTCACACCTGCAATAGTGACGAGGCACACCCTCCACCTCACAACACCGCAGCTAAATATCTCTGTTAATAGGGATTGAGCACCAGTGTTATTAATTTTCTAGACCCAAGTATTTTGAATATAGAAATCAACTTTGATATCATAATCTTAATTGTGAATATCTTCATTACCACCAATAAGTCAGTCAAACGTCAATTAACATTACCGAGTTCCTGTCATTCGATTAACATTAAAGTAATATGATTGTAACAGTTACATATTATATTCTTAGTTTTTTCGGTAAAGTCACGTTGAAGAGAAACAACAAAATAATAAAATATACGAAAAATATATTATATATTTTATTATTTTGTTGTTTCTCTTCAACGTGTAAAATTATATTTTATATATATTTTATTATTTTGTTGTTTCTCTTCAACGTGACTTTACCGAAAAAACTAAGAATATGAATTACTGCAGTCACGAAAGCTTTAAATAAAAAAAAAGTTACATATTATTGGAGCTAATGTAAACTCTACAGTGCACGTGGGGCTCGGGGTTTTATCCCTAGTCATCATTGCCTTCTCATATAATGACGAAAATGTACCCGTCTCTCCGTAGCAATTAGCAGAGTGCACAATTATACGTGTTGATTAATCAGAGGTGAGTTCACGCCGGCCATCCATGCCATGAGCACTTTTGAACCTTAACCACTTTTATCCCCTGTTATTTTTCCTAGGAAAACATCATGGTCAAAGACCACGCAACCGGCAACATCAGGATCATTGATTTTGGCGCGAGCATCAAAATGACGAAACCAAGTGAGTAGTTTTGCTTGTGTTTTTTCGTGTGAGGGTGTGTGTGTCTGTGCGTCTTTGTGAATCTTTGTGAATATACGAGTGGGGAGCGCTAGTGCAGCGGTTAGCGCGGTGCAGCGGTTAGCGCTACGCACCCGGCCGCCCCGAGTTCGATTCCCGCTCACGGCCGACACCAGTGACGATTATCTGAACCGGTCCTGGGACTCCCCGAGGTCGACTCAGCCCCAAATGAGCGCCTCGTGCGGTGTGTAAACATCGCCACTAGGGAGACAAAAACAGCCTGGCGTGCTGCTGGCCCCCCACCACCTCGTGTGCCGTGCCGGCCTTCATAAGTGCTCGCTAACAGCACTTGCCCCAACAGTCTGTTAAGGCTATACGGGGGATCTTTGTCTTATATGTGTGTTGGCACAGAGGGGGCATAGTTGGTGCATATGCCAGTCATCTCAGTTCGTCAACCCATGACACCTAGATATCTTTCGTGATATGTCAGTGAGGCTTCGACATTTCACGTGGCCTCAAAGTGCACCTGGCCTGGCACAGGTCCCGTGGTGACGTCACTGCTGCTTAGTGGCGAATGGCGCCTGTTATTCGTATGTGTGTGCGTTTGGAAACGTGGCATGGTGAGCAGCTTTACAATGCACTACAATCTTAGTGACTCAGTTATTATTCTCAGCCATAGAGACCCTATCAGGTCATACAGGCCTTAATAGGTGTTTGCAAACAACGTTTTTACCAAATGTCAAAGCGTCTCTTGGAGTGCCGCTCACACTTTTCCATTTCTGAGCCAGTTTTAGAAAGGTCCACATTCATCTGCTGGATAGAATGACCAATTTTACCATCCTACAAAATGTAAATATTTTAATCTGTGTGCACTCAAAAATCTAAGTGGACAAATAACGTGCATGACCTTCTCGCTCAATCGGTGCTGTCCATGTGTGTGTGGTGCGCAGTTTTCGGATGTTTCGGAACGTGGAAATACATGGCTCCAGAGATGTTCCTGGGCCTCCAACTCACCTGCGCAGTGGACATGTGGTCCCTGGGCTGCGTAATTGCTGAGCTCTCTTCTGGCTACCCTCTCTTACAGACCACAGGAGATTATATTGCCCAAATGATCACGGTACCTGAAATATGCCAAAATATAATCTCATTATTTATGAATTTGAATTGCAACCAACAGCAGAGCCCATGGCTTAGTTTTAGCTGAGCCGGCTCACAATGCTAACGCCGAGTGATGGTCCATTAGTCGCTAACAACCATATAGGAGACTGCCGTGGATTGCAATCTGTGGAGCAATTATACTTTTGGCCTCATTCCATGGGAACAAATGTTGCTCTGCTGCCAGTATGTACATAGAGAATAGACATATCTTTAATGTGACCAGACACTAGTTGGACACGTATGATGTGATTTGGCCTTGTTGATAATCATCACTCAGAGCGACAGACTATTACCCTTTCCATTCTTCGGGTTCATTGTTCATCCCTGAGGTTCATGAAGTAACTTTAATGGGCAATATTTGTTCATTAAGTACCCAATAATTAAAATATATGGTAATGTTGTAAAAGCATGTGCAGTCCTTGTGAATAAACGTTTCAGTTTTAGAGACATTTACATTTGAGGAAGTCTACTGTATGCATGTTTACGATACACAAAGTCCAATGACCTAACCCATGTATATTAATTTCACTGTGACCTGTGCACAGATTTTTGGTCTCCCACCAAGGTCCATGATTGATGCTGCGACCGACATGGACATTTACACCGGTGAGTGGAGGGGAGGTTGCTACTTCTGTTGTCACAATTATCCAGGCAAGCATTGCCGTAATGTACTTTGTTCGTAATCCTCAGAAACCCGTTTCACTCATTTTCTCTCCAACACAGACAAGACAGGGTGCCACAGGGTGAACGGCAGGAAGGTCGTTCCAAGCACCACCTCTCTTAAGGAAAAGCTTCGGACTACGAACAGAGAGTTAATCGATTTTGTTCAAGGATGCCTTGAGTAAGATATACCTGTACTGTCTACATATGATCTTAATTCATCATTATTTTCGTGTTCACCATCAGCACTCTCGTAAACAGAGTGCACATTACTAGGAGTGATGTTTTACTGACAGGGAGTGGCTTTGTGTCATAACAGGGCAATATTTCATGTCTTGTGCCTTCTTGTATTCGTTTGCATAATGAAGGTAAATAATTGCATGTGCCACACCTCCACCCCATTATTAGAAGAAATGTAGACGGTAAATGAACCCTGACGATTCACCGTTCATATCTTGGCAGGTGGGATCCCGCTCGCCGGCTCACGCCTGAGGAAGCTTTGAACCACAGGTGGCTTCAGGACGACACCAAGGACGAAAGCCATGCTAGTCACAATGAACAGGATGCTGTGGACGCATCGATTAAAATGGACGAGATCGTGGAGGTGGATCGTGTGAGCCAATGCGAGCAGAGATGGACGAATGATTCTGGGTCAGATCTCGATGAAGATTTTGTGTCAGCCAAGAGCCAATCGTGAGTCTCCACGTGCACGTTGCATCTTGAAGAATATTTGTGTTGGTTAGGTTCTTATGAAGTGACTTTGATGTTTCTCCCTGCTCAATGCTTTCTCTCTGCATGCAGCTCTCTTTGAGACGTTGCTCTTTCTCCTCTGCAGTCTGGAACTGTCCTTCCCCAGCCATCTTCATTGTCGACTTCATGCTCTTGTTCAACTCTAGGCTCCAGATCTTCCTCTTCTCCTCTGCCTATAACTCTAGAAAAGAATCAGAATATTTATTTATACTGGAGGAATTTGATGAGCTATGAAGCTCTTTTTCACGGATGTCCAGTATGATGTCCAGCAGTACTGGACATCATTCTAACATTGGTTTTCATTTATAGATTGGCCCCTGCCATGAGAATGTGGAATTCCCACCACTCTGCTTGCTCGTTTGAGTGTGAAAATGCTTTGGCTTTTCTTATCTTCAGAAGGGTTTGGGGTAGTGATAGGTGTAGGGGCAGTGATCTACTTGACATCTGTAAAAAAAAAGAGCTTTATAGGTCATAATATTCCTATAGTCTAAATAAATATTCTGATTCTGAACATATTCTGATAGGGGTAGACCTGGTTGTGGCTGGGGGCAGGGCCAGGGAGTAGCAGTAGGATAAATAATGGAATTGTATTGCAGTAGGAAAGTTTCTGCACAAATAAAGAAAGGCAGACAGAGGCATAACAGTGGCCCGTGCAACTCTCTTTCAGCTCGAACGCCAGTTTCTACACTGCCCTGGAATACCAACGCAGCCATCAAGCGACCAGTGAAGCTGTCGCCAACACCGGAGCGAAGGCATCGAGGGGGCCTGGGCGGAGATTTGCCCGTGTGCGGCAGCGACTCCGGACATTTCTTAGATTTGTCCGGAAGCATTGCTGCTGCAATGCGGAAGAATAAAGGCCCCATCGTTGGCGCACCCCACCACTCCAGTACAGTGGAGGTAAGGGTTTGGTGGGTCGCTCCCTTTCCGTGGGCACCCGTATCCTGGCTTGCCAGGAGAAGGCAGCACAACAAAAATGTGGACTCCACCTGTTCCGTCTGGATGGGATTGAGTGGTTTTCGCCTCGCATGCATGGGGATTTTATTTTCCGGATCCCCAGTTTCCTCCGACATTTAAAGCCACTCATTATTTGTCCTGATAACACCTTGACGTATAGAGGACCTCAGAGCTTGGATAATTGTGGTTCTGTGGTTTCTCGCGTTGTGAGAGTGAGCGAGCACTGTGCACGTTAAAAGGTAAAAAAAGTATTATATCTCGGCTTTCACGACCAATGTTAGATTCATTATTTGTTACTTTTGGGTCAGATCGTCGAGGTATCTGACAATTTTCAGCTTTTCCCTCTACTGACAGCCAATCAAACGATGTTGTCACGTGGCAAAAATGCCAATTTATTTGTTTTCCAGGAAACCGGAATGTTGAAAAGCAAGCATTAAATAATGTTATGTAAGAGATTACATTCAATAATAAGTGTTAACAATAACTCAGCTCTTATTTTGAGATCTTTAACAGAAGCTCAGCTCTCGCGTAATGCATGCAAATCTTTCAGCTAAAGTACAATCAACAAGATAAATGTTCAATTTCAGAAAAGACCAAAGATCTGTATTGGAAAAGAAAAGGATTATTTTGTCTAAGAGTTCTGTTTTGGTGTAAGCTATTTATTTCATAATAATCAGAATCTTTCATTAACATAGCTTAAAAATACATGATCATCCCGAGGAAATGTATGTGAACATTACGTCACCGCAAAATATCTTTCCCACCAATTTTACATGGAGAAGATAAATCCAAATTTGTATTGCACTGCATCCAGCTGGCTGCTTCTCTCGTTGGTGTTCCACTCCCTTGTCGCACGATGTCATGCAGCATCTTGAGACACGACTGGAGACCTGCTGCTGTGTGTCTTGAGTGCTCTGTCCCTTGATGACCCCAATGCTTCCCCTGGGTTTGTGCCCGGAACAGGTAACGTCACCGGGGGATGTCGACACCTGGAATGGAAGAGGCAGAGACACCAGACCCCAAGACATCCTGCAACCCCCCACCACCCCACCTGCACACACCCCACACACACACCCCACCCACCCACACACACCCCATCCACACCACACACCTCACACAGACATACCCCACACACCCACACACAGACCACCCACCCACTACCCACCCACAACACACACCACACACACATACACCCCACGCATAAACACACCCAACGCATGAACACACCCCATCCACACAACCCACCCACCCACCACCCACCCACAACACACACCACACACACCTCACACACATACACCGCACACATACACACACCCAACGCATGAACACACCCCACCCACACACCATCCACCTACACACATCACGCACCCACCACCTATGCACACACACACCACCCAGCCATCACCCACCAAGAACACACCACACACACAAACACCCCCCCCCCTCCTTTCTCTTGACTCACTGTTAATGAAATAGCTAAGGATGTTTTTTTAACTCGTATATAATAATAACTGTAAATATATTAGTTTAGTTTTACTGTGTATTGAATTTAGAGGAAGGCCGTCTCACCGTGAAAGTATTAATGCAGAAGATTTAAATGTGCAATACGTTTTACTTTCATGCAAGTTTGTTTTTAACTCGTATATAATAATAACTGTAAATATATTAGTTTAGTTTCATCGTGTATTGAATTTAGAGGAAGGCCGTCTCACCGTGAAAGTATTAATGCAGAAGATTTAAATGTGCAATACGTTGTACTTTCATGCAAGTTTGTTTTTAACTCGTATATAATAATAACTGTAAATATATATTAGTTTAGTTTCATCGTGTATTGAATTTAGAGGAAGGCCGTCTCACCGTGAACGTATTAATGCAGAAGATTTAAATGTCCAATACGTTTTACTTTCATGCAAGTTTGCAAACAAGCCTCGTGTTCAGTTTCGATTTAAAGCTTTCGTGACTGCAATGATTCATCTTCTTTGGTTCTTTCGGTAAAGTCACGTAGAATGAGAATAAAATAATAAATTGATAAAATAAAATAACACAATAATATTCTCACGACGTTTCGGCCACAACACAAGCGGCCTTCATCAGGTGAAGGGAGCGAGACTGTCTGGTAGGACAGCGCTGGAGTGAGAGAGCCATGTTCAGATCACGGCTTTTAAGCTGTGTGAGAGGAACAAAGAGCCTTGACGAAGGAATTAGCATAAAATTTAGCATTGAAAAGGCTGAATGATTAGCTTGTGACTGGTCACAGAAATAGCTATGTTAAAAGTTAAAGCATACACATCCGCAGAGGCACCCATTGTTAAAAGGAATTAGCATAGAATTTAGCATTGAAATAGCTAAATTAAGGCATTCGTTTGTAACTGCTACAGAAATAGTTACGTTGAAGTCAGAGCATACACATTCACCGAGGCACTTAGTACAAATCAAAACAGGAGAATTTAGCATTGAAATAACTAGGCGAATTTAGCATTGAAATAACTGGGTGGTTTGCTGGTGACTGGTCACAGAAATGACTACAAATCTGAGCTATTCACAGTACTATATAGGGAACCAATAAAAACTAAAATATAAATTACCTTCATGTTATCAATAAACTCTATATTCTCCAATCAGCTAAGCTACCAACCATAAGTCGTTATATATCACAATGCTATATGGCGAAAAAATGGGTGGATTCTTACCCTCAAATTTCCGTACCACGGATAGCTACGGGCCCCGTTCAGACGGACGAGTTCGTCCATGGTCGGAACAGAGGAGGGGGAGAGAGACAGCTGCGAAGCCCTAGTATACTCCATGTTGTAAACCATACCATTAACCGTGGTGTGAGAGGTATTAAGAGGCAATGCTGGCGAAAGAGCTGCGGTCTGAAGGTCATCGTAAAATTACAATTAATTAAGAACAGAAATGATTTAACACATCTTTCCAGTGGTTACTAAGCCTGAATCCATCTTCTCGGTTGAAATTGTCTCTGTGCTTGTATATGTGAATGGCCTCATGAACGAATCTCTCATGGTAGCCAGTTGGTTTGCAAAGAACCTCCGTCTTGGAGAAGTCAATGTCATGTGAGCCCACTGAATTGTAACAGTGATCTGCCACGGCAGAGGAGTTCGTCTTACCGTGTTTCAAGTCTGCTTTATGTTCGCGGATGCGGTCCGAGATATGTCTTTTGGTTTCTCCAATGTAGCTACTACCACAGAGGCACTTTAGTTTGTAAACGCCCGGGTACTGTATGTCTGGAAGAGCATCTTTTACAGATGGAACTAAATCACGGATTTTGTGTACTGTGTTGAATCGGACCTGGATCTTGTGTTTATTCAGGATTTTGGAGATCTTTTTAGTGACCCCTGCAATGTAGGGTAAGGTGATGGTTTTGAGTGGCTCCACAAGAGGATCCTTCTTCATGACTGGAGTGATGGCTTTGCGGATTGTGTAGTCGGAGTAGCCATTAGCCCTGAGAGCCTGGTGTACGTGCTTGAGTTCACTGGTAATGTGTTCCTGGTCGGAAATGCATTGGGCTCTATGGTATAGAGTCTTGATGAGGCAGTTCTTCTGGGATGGATGGTGGTGGGAATCCGGTTTCAAGTAAGCATCTGTATGGGTAGCTTTCCTGTAGACAGAGTGGCTCATTGAACCATCATGTCTCCTTTTAATTAAGACATCCAGAAAGGGTAGTTTGCCATCTTTTTCGACCTCCATGGTAAATCTGATGGCTGGGTGTATGGAATTGATGTGGTCGCGGAATTGGTCTAGAGCAGGCTGGCCATGTGGCCAGATGACAAAGGTGTCATCAACGTACCTCTTCCATAAGGTCGGGCGTAGAGTGGCAGTCTGGATGGCGTCAGTTTCAAATTTTTCCATGAATACGTTGGCTACAACCGGAGATAGGGGGGAGCCCATTGGGGTGCCCTCAGTTTGTTTGTAGAAAGTTCCATTCCAGGTGAAGTATGTGTTGGTTAAGCAATGTCTCACCAGGGGGGGTACCTCAGTATGCAGTCCTTGATGAACCAGGTCTTCAATGATAGCGATGGTGTCAGGTACCGGGACTTTGGTGAACAAGGACACCACATCAAAACTGACAAGCAGGTCGTTTGGGGACAGGGAAATGTCTTTGATTGTCGATACCAGGTGAGTAGAATTTAGTACCGCAGAGGTGGTTTTTCCAGTGAAAGGTCGCAGTATATCAGCCAGAAAACGTGCCAGTTTGTAGGTGGGGGAGCTGATAGTAGAGACGATGGGACTAAGTTGCCACCTAGCAACATCAGCAAAGACGAACGTTTTGAATTATCTCAATTAAAAAAGAGGGATGATATTGTCGTTCTCTCAGCCGACAAAGGCAATGCCACTGTCATCATGGACAAAACAGAATATAACAACAAAATTCAAGAACTACTCAACGATGGCAGCTATACAAAAATAAAAAGAGATCCCACCAACAGCCTGGTGGGATCTCTCTGGGACGAAGGGGTGTATCTTCTTTGTGTATCTTTGGAAGGCCATATAATCTTGGTGGTCTGGCAGCAGAGGGTTTCAACAAGAACTGTTTGTTCTCATCAATTAATGCTGTTGAATCAGAGATAATTTTGTTCGTTTTGGTGACCAGGCTGTTGGTGGGATCTCTTTTTATTTTTGTATAGCTGCCATCGTTGAGTAGTTCTTGAATTTTGTTGTTATATTCTGTTTTGTCCATGATGACAGTGGCATTGCCTTTGTCGGCTGAGAGAACGACAATATCATCCCTCTTTTTTAATTGAGATAATTCAAAACGTTCGTCTTTGCTGATGTTGCTAGGTGGCAACTTAGTCCCATCGTCTCTACTATCAGCTCCCCCACCTACAAACTGGCACGTTTTCTGGCTGATATACTGCGACCTTTCACTGGAAAAACCACCTCTGCGGTACTAAATTCTACTCACCTGGTATCGACAATCAAAGACATTTCCCTGTCCCCAAACGACCTGCTTGTCAGTTTTGATGTGGTGTCCTTGTTCACCAAAGTCCCGGTACCTGACACCATCGCTATCATTGAAGACCTGGTTCATCAAGGACTGCATACTGAGGTACCCCCCCTGGTGAGACATTGCTTAACCAACACATACTTCACCTGGAATGGAACTTTCTACAAACAAACTGAGGGCACCCCAATGGGCTCCCCCCTATCTCCGGTTGTAGCCAACGTATTCATGGAAAAATTTGAAACTGACGCCATCCAGACTGCCACTCTACGCCCGACCTTATGGAAGAGGTACGTTGATGACACCTTTGTCATCTGGCCACATGGCCAGCCTGCTCTAGACCAATTCCGCGACCACATCAATTCCATACACCCAGCCATCAGATTTACCATGGAGGTCGAAAAAGATGGCAAACTACCCTTTCTGGATGTCTTAATTAAAAGGAGACATGATGGTTCAATGAGCCACTCTGTCTACAGGAAAGCTACCCATACAGATGCTTACTTGAAACCGGATTCCCACCACCATCCATCCCAGAAGAACTGCCTCATCAAGACTCTATACCATAGAGCCCAATGCATTTCCGACCAGGAACACATTACCAGTGAACTCAAGCACGTACACCAGGCTCTCAGGGCTAATGGCTACTCCGACTACACAATCCGCAAAGCCATCACTCCAGTCATGAAGAAGGATCCTCTTGTGGAGCCACTCAAAACCATCACCTTACCCTACATTGCAGGGGTCACTAAAAAGATCTCCAAAATCCTGAATAAACACAAGATCCAGGTCCGATTCAACACAGTACACAAAATCCGTGATTTAGTTCCATCTGTAAAAGATGCTCTTCCAGACATACAGTACCCGGGCGTTTACAAACTAAAGTGCCTCTGTGGTAGTAGCTACATTGGAGAAACCAAAAGACATATCTCGGACCGCATCCGCGAACATAAAGCAGACTTGAAACACGGTAAGACGAACTCCTCTGCCGTGGCAGATCACTGTTACAATTCAGTGGGCTCACATGACATTGACTTCTCCAAGACGGAGGTTCTTTGCAAACCAACTGGCTACCATGAGAGATTCGTTCATGAGGCCATTCACATATACAAGCACAGAGACAATTTCAACCGAGAAGATGGATTCAGGCTTAGTAACCACTGGAAAGATGTGTTAAATCATTTCTGTTCTTAATTAATTGTAATTTTACGATGACCTTCAGACCGCAGCTCTTTCGCCAGCATTGCCTCTTAATACCTCTCACACCACGGTTAATGGTATGGTTTACAACATGGAGTATACTAGGGCTTCGCAGCTGTCTCTCTCCCCCTCCTCTGTTCCGACCATGGACGAACTCGTCCGTCTGAACGGGGCCCGTAGCTATCCGTGGTACGGAAATTTGAGGGTAAGAATCCACCCATTTTTTCGCCATATAGCATTGTGATATATAACGACTTATGGTTGGTAGCTTAGCTGATTGGAGAATATAGAGTTTATTGATAACATGAAGGTAATTTATATTTTAGTTTTTATTGGTTCCCTATATAGTACTGTGAATAGCTCAGATTTGTAGTCATTTCTGTGACCAGTCACCAGCAAACCACCCAGTTATTTCAATGCTAAATTCGCCTAGTTATTTCAATGCTAAATTCTCCTGTTTTGATTTGTACTAAGTGCCTCGGTGAATGTGTATGCTTTGACTTCAACGTAACTATTTCTGTAGCAGTTACAAACGAATGCCTTAATTTAGCTATTTCAATGCTAAATTCTATGCTAATTCCTTTTAACAATGGGTGCCTCTGCGGATGTGTATGCTTTAACTTTTAACATAGCTATTTCTGTGACCAGTCACAAGCTAATCATTCAGCCTTTTCAATGCTAAATTTTATGCTAATTCCTTCGTCAAGGCTCTTTGTTCCTCTCACACAGCTTAAAAGCCGTGATCTGAACATGGCTCTCTCACTCCAGCGCTGTCCTACCAGACAGTCTCGCTCCCTTCACCTGATGAAGGCCGCTTGTGTTGTGGCCGAAACGTCGTGAGAATATTATTGTGTTATTTTATTTTATCAATTTATTATTTTATTCTCATTCTACGTGACTCGTGTTCAGTATTTTGTAAATACAAATTGTTCATTTGTAGCAATGTTTCTTGGCATTTATGGTTTTGTTGGAACGTTTATTAATATTGTTTTACTTGCTTGCACCACACACACATACACCCCACGCATACACACACTATTCACACACCGTGCACACCCCACGCACACACACAAACCATGCTTGCACCCCACGCACACATGCACCCCACACATATACACACACCACACACACACACACCACGCACACATACACCCCACACACACACCCCATGCATACACCACACACACACACCCCACGCACACATACACCCCACACATACACACACCATGCTCACACACCATGCTCACACCCCACACACACACACCATGCACAAACTACACACACACCCCACGCACACCTACACCCCACACACACACCATATGCACACACCACACATACAGCCCACACATACACACTCCATGCACACACACCATGCATTCACCCCATGCACGTACCCCGACTAGCGCTTAGGTCAACTAGAACACACAAATCGAACCTCTCCACCTGGGTTTTCATCCCGGCAAACCGAGCGAGTGACCTGGCCATGGGTTTCCCATGTGAGAGAGAATTGGCAAAGTTCGGTGTGAGATGTTGACTCCCGGACCCTGTGGTAAAACATGGGTGAGTTAGACGCGAGACCACCTCCGGGAGAATCCGGATAGAATATGATGGTGCACCCAGATACACGAGCACTCAAGGGGGGTAAGTTGGAAAGGGCAGGGAGTGTTGGAATGCAATAATACTGTTTTCCTGAGACAGATAGTGCGAGTGGAAGAATGACGAGTGTGGCCTTGGGTGCATCATCAACACATCGCGCATCTAAAATTATCCCTGATCATGACAATAAAAACAGCTGTAAGTTGAGATGGAGAACACCAACGCAAAGGTGATGAACGGGCAGGCAACCCGGGGCTGTGCGAGGGGACAGCCCCATCCAGCCCTTACCCCCCCCAACTCCCTCCGCACTAAATCCTGAGCGCTGCACTGCCGGACCGGCGTCATCCATGACTCCACCACGCGACGACCAACACCATCCACTCCTTCACCACCACCACCACCGAAGCTTAGTTGGTCACTGACACGCTTCGCACCCCACAAAAACGGTTTACACCTTAAATTTTCATGTAAAGCTTTCGTGACTGCAGTGATTCATATTCTTGGTTCTTTCGGTAAAGTCACGTTGAAGGGAAACAATAAAATAATAAAATATGTATAAAACAATAAAATTCTCACGACGTTTCGACTGCAACACAAGCAGTCATCATCAGGTGTGAAAAACAACGGCAAGAACATTTGAAAGAAGTGGCGGTTTGTATTTATTTATTTTTAAACGTTAGCACCACGGATAGCGATTTGACAGTTTGTTTAGATGGACGAGTCCATCTATGTTCGGAAAAGAGGAGGGGGGAGACGAAAAATTAACGTAGGCTGCGAGTGTGGAGTGTGTGTGTAAGTGGAGCGGTGGTGTAGCGGTGAGCGCGCTGCGCTATGAACTCGGCGTCCCGAGTTCGATTCCCACGTACGGCCAACACCAGTGACGATTATATCTGAACCGGGTCCTGGGCCTCCCCTAGGCCGGCTCGGCCTAGGGGAGGGCCGACCTTTATAGGTGCTAACAGCACTCGCCCCAACAGTCTGTTAAGGCTACACAGGGGATCTTTGTTGTTCGAGGTAGTTGAATACATATTGTGCTTTCGATGGCTCGTTGTGCGAGTTGCCATTGTTGGTCATTGTAGCTTGTTTGATGTCACTCGCAATCGCACATGTTGCCATGTAGTAACTGTCCATAAATCGCTTGGTTATACAGATCGGGCCACCCTATATCTATAGTAAATTAATTTAATGTTTCGGTTTTGGGTCCCGGCACCGGATGGAATCCTCTGCACGTCCGATTAGCACGGTTGGCTCCGTATGATGCAAAAGAAGTTAAACGTATATACAATTGCGATGAATTGGAGAGTGTTGGTGACCAAGCATGAAAACAAGGTTGAACATCGAGTACTAAAACACTGCTTTATGTACGTCCATGAAACCCTACGTGTTTATGTTCCCCCCTGCTCTTGTGTGCATATTATACTGTGTATATATTTATTAATTATTGCATACTCTATTGCGTACGTATACATTTGTTTTTGTATATTGATTTGCGTTTGTATAGGTATGTGTATGCATGTACTGTACACAGTAAAACCTTGGATTGCGAGCATAATTCGTTCCGGAAACGTGTTTTGTAATCCAAAGCACTCGTATATCAAAGCACTCGTACATCAGTTGTGATCACGTGACGCTCGGCATTACAAAGCGTGTACGTACTGCTCGTATTGCAAGACCTCGCTCGTTTATCAAATTAATATTTATTTAAAAAATGTGCTCGTCTTGCAAAACACTCGCAGACCAAGTTACTCGCAATCCAAGGTTTTACTGTATTTATTTAATTACTCGCGTGACGTTTGCGCGCGTGCATTTATTGTGTACTACATTATATTTACTAATTTGTGCGTTGTATGTGTTTTGTGTGTGTGTGTCTTCAGCCCTGATCTGTCCACTGCTGCAACGAAGGCCTTCCCAAGTTGCTGTAATCTTTCGGTAAAGTCACGTAGGTATAAAACGAATTAAATCACGACGTTTCGGGCGCAACGCAAGCGGTCCGTCATCGTGTTGGGACAACCACAGCAAGAAACAAATTGCTGAAGCGGAACTCTCTGCAACTCCGATTCGCCCACTTCAGCAGTTTGTTTCTTCCTGTTGGTTGTCCCACCTGATGACGGGCCGCTTGTGCTGTGCCCTAAACGTCGTGATTTAATCTATTTTATTTTCAACCCACGTGACTTTACCCAAAGAACCAAAGACTATGGATCCCCTGCATTCACGAAAACTTCAGATCTAAATTGCTGTAATCTCTCCCGGTTCTGCAAATGCAGCGACCGATCGACTGAGCGCCTGCGAACGGGGCTGATTTCATCGCCCTGTCTCCGTTCCGTACAGACTCTCCCCGGTGCTTTCTCTGCCCTCACTGCCATCCTCTCATTATTCTTGCCTATGTACGCCCGAATATCGAGCAAAGTGTCTCCTCTCCAAGGGAAATTGCCTGGTCAAAAAGCCCGCTGACCTGAACAGTTTATGTGATGTTTCCTTAACCCTGCCCGTGCTTTCTGTGAGAAAAACTAAATTTTTCTCGAGACAAACGCTTTTGGAAAAGTGTGAGAGAGTCCACGTATGTGCACGGTTTTTCGTCCTTGTTTTTGCAGCATTTAATAATTTCATTTCTTCTCTCGTCAATTTTTGTTCTAAGTTTAAGAATAGTTTCTCTATGTAACCTGTCTTTTCCATTTAGGATGTGTGAATGTGAGGAATTCTGACTTCTGCATTCAAAGATTTTCATTACTTTGGCACCATTATTTCTCCCGAAATGGTATTTTTTACATGCCTTAAATGTTGATTTTGTAGCTGAATTTCTGAATCACGGGTTGCATTAATTATGTGGTGCAAGGAGACTCAGATTATTCATTTACAACTTGCATATTGTTATATCTGAAGGGAAAACAGGGACGGCATTTTTATTTCAATTTAAAAAATATATACTTACATTTTCTGCATCTTAATTTCTATCTTTTATGTTTACTATTGCATTGGCAGTGATGTGCAAATAACAAAAGCTCAACACGAATCGTCATTAACACTGCCCTAAAAAAAATGTCTGTTTTGGGCAATGTCCATCCCATCTTTATCTCGGCGATGTAAAAGGGCCATTCCCCCCAAAAGTGTCAACCATGATGATCACAGCATCGTTCTCATCTTGAGCTGATTTTGGATTCAACGTTTCTCACTTCCATCGATCAATTTCCAGGTTCTGCCGAGCCGGTTTCCAAATTCTCGACCAGTGAATTCGCCAAGTTGTTTTAAACCAAAGGAACACATTTAAGCATCATTCTGCATTTACCAGCATTAAAAAAAAATCACGTATATATGTAAAAGCATCATCTTGTTATTTATGCCGAAGGTGTTCAAACCCACCCCTAATTGGGTCTGCGAGAAAACCTGACGTTGTTTCCTGGGAAATGCAACTTCTGCATTTCCCCCCATAGGCTCAGGCCCGTGACACTACATAGTCCGTTGGGAATCCCAGCGGTGGAAAGGATTGTACATAGTTTGTGATCGTTGTCCGTTTGTGTGTTGTCAGCATGCCCCCCCCCCCTCCTAACAGTGGTCTCATGTCACTAGCATCTAATCTTCTGCTGCTGCAACAGCAAAACTGTACATGTGTTTAAGAAAATATTGTTCAATAGGACTGACTTTTGTCATCTGTGGCAGCAATATGTATTTTTTTTGGTCTGAAGTACATTTGATGAATTCATGTTTTTTTGAATAATAATTTTGAGCTAAGTAAATGCACTGCAAATTTGTCATAAGTAACCACAACTTTTCTTGGTGGGTTACAGGCAGTGGCACACAATGGAGACCCATATTTTTGTTTAACTGGCGTGAATAAATCGCACTGGTTGTGCTGAAAATTCATAATTTGCAGCTTCCCTAATGCGCATCCTCTGTTGAGGTTTCACTTTCCAAACCGTTCAAGGTTTTGCAAAACGGCTCTATTCGGCTGGTGGTCCCAATGGTGGGATGTGCTTAGAAAATTCTATGGACACCTCTGTTACAATGGACAGAATTCATTACTGTTTTTTCTGCTAGAATTAGTTGGTACAACGATTTACCCGTGGTGCTTCCACCCGCACCCATGCTCGTTTGCCCTTTCCCCCCACCCCTCGCCGAATTAAACGTTCTCTTGTTGTCTTCTTTCATAGAAGCCAACTTTCAGTTACCAACCAGTGGTGTTTTTCCTTCCTTGGACTAACTAATGCTGACCCTTCATGAACCCCTCTTTCTTTCACATCAGGGCCATTAAAATGTTTGTCTGGTGTGTCATGGAGCTCGGTTTTAAGGCCTTTTAAAAATATAAAATAAAGAATATTTTAACGTGGAAACAATGGAGTTATGTTTTGATTTAAAGCTTTCGTGACAGCAGGGATTCATATTCTTGGTTCTTTCGGTAAAGTCACGTAGAAGGGAAACAATAAAATAATAAAATATATATAAAACAATAAAATTCTCACGACGTTTCGACTGCAACACAAGCAGTCATCATCAGGTGTGAAAAACAACGGCAAGAACATTTGAAAGAAGTGGCGGTTTGTATTTATTTATTTTTAAACGTTAGCACCACGGATAGCGATTTGACAGTTTGTTTAGATGGACGAGTCCATCTATGTTCGGAAAAGAGGAGGGGGGAGACGAAAAATTTACGTAGGCTGCGAGTGTGGAGTGTGTGTGTAAGTGGAGCGGTGGTGTAGCGGTGAGCGCGCTGCGCTATGAACTCGGCGTCCCGAGTTCGATTCCCACGTCCGGCCAGCACCAGTGACGATTATATCTGAACCGGGTCCTGGGCCTCCCCTAGGCCGGCCCTCCCCTAGGCCGGCTCGGCCTAGGGGAGGGCCGACCTTTATAGGTGCTAACAGCACTCGCCCCAACAGTCTGTTAAGGCTACACAGGGGATCTTTGTTGTTCGAGGTAGTTGAATACATATTGTGCTTTCGATGGCTCGTTGTGCGAGTTGCCATTGTTGGTCATTGTAGCTTGTTTGATGTCACTCGCAATCGCACATGTTGCCATGTAGTAACTGTCCATAAATCGCTTGGTTATACAGATCGGGCCACCCTATATCTATAGTAAATTAATTTAATGTTTCGGTTTTGGGTCCCGGCACCGGATGGAATCCTCTGCACGTCCGATTAGCACGGTTGGCTCCGTATGATGCAAAAGAAGTTAAACATACATACAATTGCGATGAATCGGAGAGTGTTGGTGACCAACCATGAAAACAAGGTTGAACATCGAGTACTAAAACACTGCTTTATGTACGTCCATGAAACCCTACGTGTTTATGTTCCCCCCTGCTCTTGTGTGCATATTATACTGTGTATATATTTATTAATTATTGCATACTCTATTGCGTACGTATACATTTGTTTTTGTATATTGATTTGCGTTTGTATAGGTATGTGTATGCATGTACTGTACACAGTAAAACCTTGGATTGCGAGCATAATTCGTTCCGGAAACGTGTTTTGTAATCCAAAGCACTCGTATATCAAAGCACTCGTACATCAGTTGTGATCACGTGACGCTCGGCAGTACAAAGCGTGTACGTACTGCTCGTATTGCAAGACCTCGCTCGTTTATCAAATTAATATTTATTTAAAAAATGTGCTCGTCTTGCAAAACACTCGCAGACCAAGTTACTCGCAATCCAAGGTTTTACTGTATTTATTTAATTACTCGCGTGACGTTTGCGCGCGTGCATTTATTGTGTACTACATTATATTTACTAATTTGTGCGTTGTATGTGTTTTGTGTGTGTGTGTCTTCAGCCCTGATCTGTCCACTGCTGCAACGAAGGCCTTCCCAAGTTGCTGTAATCTTTCGGTAAAGTCACGTAGGTATAAAACGAATTAAATCACGACGTTTCGGGCGCAACGCAAGCGGTCCGTCATCGTGTTGGGACAACCACAGCAAGAAACACATTGCTGAAGCGGAACTCTCTGCAACTCCGATTCGCCCACTTCAGCAGTTTGTTTCTTCCTGTTGGTTGTCCCACCTGATGACGGACCGCTTGTGCTGCGCCCTAAACGTCGTGATTTAATCTATTATATTTTCAACCCACGTGACTTTACCCAAAGAACCAAAGACTATGGATCCCCTGCAGTCACGAAAACTTCAAATCTAGATTGCTGTAATCTCTCCCGGTTCAGAAAATGCAGTGACCGATCGACTGAGCGCCTGCGAACGGGGCTGATTTCATCGCCCTGTCTCCGTTCCGTACAGACTCTCCCCGGTGCTTTCTCTGCCCTCACTGCCATCCTCTCATTATTCTTGCCTATGTACGCCCGAATATCGAGCAAAGTGTCTCCTCTCCAAGGGAAATTGCCTGGTCAAAAAGCCCGCTGACCTGAACAGTTTATGTGATGTTTCCTTAACCCTGCTCGTGCTTTCTGTGAGAAAAACTAAAATTTTCTCGAGACAAACGCTTTTGGGAAAGTGTGAGAGAGTCCACGTATGTGCATGGTTTTTCCTCCTTGTTTTTGCAGCATTTAATACTTTCATTTCTTCTCTCGTAAATTTTTGTTCTAAGTTTAAGAATAGTTTCTCTATTTAACCTGTCTTTTCCATTTAGGATGTGTGAATGTGAGGAATTCTGACTTCTACATTCTAAGATTTTCATTACTTTGGCACCATTATTTCTCCCAAAGTGGTATTTTTTACATGCCTTAAATGTTGATTTTGTAGCTGAATTTCTGAATGACGGGTTGCATTAATTTAGTGGTGCAAGGAGACTCAGATTATTTATTTACAACTTGCACATTGTTATATCTGAAGGGAAAACAATGTCCATCCCATCTTTATCTCGGCGATGGAAAAGGGCCATTCCTCCCAAAAGTGTCAACCATGATGATCACAGCATCGTTCTCATCTTAAACTGATTTTGGATTCAACGTTTCTCACTTCCATCGATCAACTTCCAGGTTCTGCCGAGCCGGTTTCCAAATTCTCGACCAGTGAATTCGCCAAGTTGTTTTAAACCAAAGGAACACATTTAAGCATCATTCTGCATTTACCAGCATAAAAAAATCACGTATATATGTAAAAGCATCATCTTGTTATTTATGCCGAAGGTGTTCAAAACCACCCCTAATTGGGTCTGCGAGAAAACCTGACGTTGTTTCCTGGGAAATGCAACTTCTGCATTTCCCCCCATAGGCTCAGGCACGTGACACTACATAGTCCGTTGGGAATCCCAGCGGTGGTAAGCATTGTACATAGTTTGTGATCGTTGTCCGTTTGTGTGTTGTCAGCATGCCCCCCCCCCTCCTAACAGTGGTCTCATGTCACTAGCATCTAATCTTCTGCTGCTGCAACAGCAAAACTTTACATGTGTTTAAAAAAATATTGTTCAATAGGACTGACTTTTGTCATCTGTGGCAGCAGTATGTATTTTTTTTGGTCTGAAGTACATTTGATGAATGAATGTTTTTTTCGAATAATAATTTTGAGCTAAGTAAATGCACTGCAAAGTTGTCATAAGTAACCAGAACTTTTCTTGGTGGGTTACAGGCAGTGGCACACAATGGAGACCCATATTTTTGTTTAACAGGCGTGAATTAATCGCACTGGTTGTGCTGAACATTCATAATTTGCAGGTTCCCTAATGCGCATCCTCTGTTGAGGTTTCACTTTCCAATCCGTTCAAGGATTTGCAAAACGGCTCTATTCGGCTGGTGGTCCCAATGGTGGGATGTGCTTAGAAAATTCTATGGACACCTCTGTTACAATGGAGAGAATTCATTACTGTTTTTTTTCTGCTAGAATTAGTTGGTACAACGATTTACCCGTGGTGCTTCCACCCGCACCCATGCTCGTTTGCCCTTTCCCCCCACCCCTCGCCGAATTAAACGTTCTCTTGTTGTCTTCTTTTATAGAAGCCCACTTTCAGTTACCAACCAGTGGTGTTTTTCCTTCCTTGGACTAACTAATGCTGACCCTTCATGAACCCCTCTTTCTTTCACATCAGGGCCAATAAAATGTTTGTCTGGTGTGTCATGGAGCTCGGTTTTAAGGCCTTTTTAAAATATAAAATAAAGAATATTTTAACGTGGAAACAATGGAGTTATGTTTTGATTTAAAGCTTTCGTGACTGCAGGGATTCATATTCTTTGTTCTTTCGGTAAAGTCACGTAGAAGGGAAACAATAAAATAATAAAAATATAAAACAATAAAATTCTCACGACGTTTCGACTGCAACACAAGCAATCATCATCAGGTGTGAAAACCACAACAAGAAATTTTGAAAAAAGTGGCGGTTTTTTAACGTTAGCACCAAGGAGAGCGAGATGACAGTTTATTCAGATGGACGAGTCCATCTATGTTCGGAAAAGAGGAGGGGGGAGACGAAAATAATGGATGCGGTCTGAAAGCCAGCGTAAGCGTGATCAATTAAGTCCCAAAATGGTTTATCAAATCCTTCCAATGATTGCTAAGCCAGAATCCATCTTCTCGGTTGAATTGTCTGTGTTTGTATATGTGGATAGCCTCATGAACGAATCTCTCATGGTAGCCAGATGGCTTGCAAAGAACCTCTGTCTAGGAGAAGTCAATGTCATGTGAACCTACTGAATTATAAGTGATCTGCCACGGCCGAGGTGTTGGTCCTACCGTGTTTCAGGTCTGCTTTGTGTTCACGAATGCGGTCCGAGACATGCCGTTTGGTTTCTCCAATGTAACTACTACCACAGAGGCAACTTAGTTTGTAGACACCAGGGTACTGTGTGTCCGGAATCACATCTTTTACAGACGCAACCAGATCACGGATTTTATGTAATGTGTTGAATCGGATCTGGATCTTGTGTTTATTTAAGATTTTGGAGAACTTTTTTGTGATTCCTACAATGTAGGGTAAAGTGATGGTTTTGAAAGGCTCCTCAAGAGGGTCCTTCTTCATGGTTGGAGTGATAGCTTTGCGGATTGTGTCATCGGAATAACCATTAGCCTTAAGAGCTTGGTGTACGTGCTTGAGTTCATTATTTTATTGTTTCCCTTCTACGCGACTTTACCGAAAGAACCAAGAAAAATGGAGTTATGATTATATATGCTGTTACCCAAAAATTATCCACAGCAACGCATGAGTTTGTGTATCGCTTTGATTTTGTGCATTGAACGTGGTCCCATTTTTATTTGGAATGCTCTTAGCTAATAATATCCGGTAATTCAGCAGCATTTGTTTAAACCAGCCTAACTGCTAATGAGACCCACAATATTTAAACTGGTCCAGTTTGCTTGCTTTAACAAATGCTGCTTGATAATATTTTTCTGGATAACTAATAGGCTGATCGACTAAAACGCGTTTTACTTGGGAACACAATTGAGTTAATCCTGCTTTATCCACAATGCTCCATGGAAATGCATAAAAAAATTATAGACAACACTATTAAAACTTCCACCTTTACCTGTGTCTAATGGTCATACTTGTTGCTCATCTATAATATGCGTTAAACGTGTTGGCTCATCGGTGGCCAAACTGATTTGCGAGCCCTGTGCAGCTCGATAGAGGCTCTGTCCAATGTTTTACTTTTCAACACGATGCACCTTTTATTTGAAGCGGGGAAAACAACATCTGAAGCAAGTGGAAGCGACCTGAAGGTCTGGCCACACACGTTGCAGCTATACGGCTTCTCGTCCGTGTGCTTGCGCAGGTGTGTGTGTGTCTTGAGGTCACACGGCTGCAAGAGCCCGCGACCAAACAGCTGGCAACGCTGAAGGCCGTATTTGGAAGTGCCTGACTTAAGACTGGAAACGGGAAGACTTATTCACAATTTGGGCAAATCGCCCGATGAAGCCGGTTGTAATCGCCATTGAAACATCGTACTAAAGTTGTAAATGTCCGTTTACTCTTCGACATCGGTGTGCTGAAGTAAAATTCATTGGTACGTTTTGTGTATGTAACGTCTTAATTGGCTGTGGTGGTGGTGGGTTAACAGCACTGATATTTGCGTGATCTAACCCAAAAAAAACTTTTGCGAATAATATTGATCGCGAAAACCTACGTATTAAACAGATTATATAGGGGTTTTTTATCGCTCAATGTTGGTATCAGGTTGTGGCCAGAATGAATGAGTAAGTGAAATGCAACAGCCCTTTGTAAATTGTACATGTGGAGCTGTTTCCTGCCCGTGTACAACCGAAAATCATTCGGGTCGTCTTGGAGAATATAAAATATCAAAATAAATAAGCACACCATATACTTTCGTGACTGCAGTAATTCCTGCAGTCACGAAAGCTTCGAATCAAGTATGAACCACCTCTACGGGGAGGTATGAGGTCTGTGTCTTTGTGTTGCCTCTGCTTGTGTGTCTGCCTTTGTGTCTTGGCTTGGATTTGTGTCTCTGTGCTGTCTCTGCCTGTGTGTGGGCCTTGGTGTTTCCGAGTGTGTGCTGCCGCGCCCCCTTTGCTCCATGCATACCTCCTGCTAATTTGTCCCATTGTCTCTCAGCCTTACCTTCTCTGCTTATTTAAGGCGACTTCACTCTGTGCTTGTCTCTGTGCTGGTTCGCTCTACTTGGATGTGTATGTGTGTGTGTGTGCGGTCTGTATTTTAAATTTCATACTTAACTTGCAATTTAGCATTCTTTGAAATAGCGTAATCAACCAGACTATGCGTTAATTGTTTTGACCGACCGTCTGTGTTGCTTTATATGGTTTCCAAATTTTGCTAAACCCTGTTTGTTTTGGTGTGCTTCTCTCTCTGTCCCCTGTTGTATCTGTGTTAGTTCCCCCCTACTTGGGTATCTGTATATACATCTGGGGTTATGTGTTTCCCCTCTCTCGTAAATTTAGCTCTTCTGTATCTGATGATGGCTGCTTATGTTGCAACCGAAACGTCGTACGCTATTATGTTATTTTATTATTTCTTATTTATAGGTGACTTTACCGAAAACAAAGAGTAACACCATATACCCCCATTCGCATTTCCGTCTCCGTATCATATATATAAAAAACATTTCTTACACATCATCTTCACGGCCTTAAATCGGTAAAGTGCATCATTTCAGCAGCATTGTTATAGCCCGCCAGTGCAGCACAGCAACAACAACTGTTGAACTGAACTTCCATGCTTCTCCGCCTTCACCCACCCACCCACATCGACGAGCGTGGCGATGATGCGTGGCCCAAGATACACCCGCAATCTGCGGCTGCGTGGCGAACCCCCTCATCCAGCAGTGGAATAACAAGACGGCACGCGATTTTTGACCCCCACCACCATAGTCACACGGCGTCACAAAAAGTCAGACCCCCCCCCTCTCAAATATGACGTCACAAAGCTCTGCCCCCCCCCCCAAAAAAAAACATGCTTCAAATCGCTTTAAACTATTGTCATTGTAGTGCGTATTTAATGTGGCGCTGCACTCTGATGTTGTAGGAGAAAACATTTATTAAAAAGTCTATTTAATAAAGTAGAACGTGTTGTTTATATTTATTTGAAGTTGCGCATTTTGACGTGACGTCACATTTCTCTTGGTTCTTTCGGTAAAGTCACCACGTAGAAGGGAAACAATAAAATAGTAAAAATATAAAACAATAAAATTCTCACGACGTTTCGACTGCAACACAAGCAGCAATCATCATCAGGTGTGAAACCACAACAAGAAAATTTGAAAAAAGTGGCGGTTATTAAAATTTTATTGTGGTTATCACATCTGATGATAATTGCTTGTGTTGCAGTCGAAACGCCGTGATAATTTAATTGTTTTATATTTTTATTATTTTATTGTTTCCCTTCAACGTGACTTTACCGAAAGAACCAATAATATGAATCCCTGCAGTCACGAAAGCTTTAAATAAAAATTTAAGAGGCGTTACAACTTTGTGGGCATCGCTCACGGGCGTCACGCGATGCCAAACATCCATTGGGTACGGGGGGGGGCAAAGTGGGGTGAAGTTAATGAAATAACTATTCCTGCTCTTTATACTACTGTACTGTAATGAGAACTGCATCGTGGCTGATGGTAACAGCTGTACTATACTGTACTGCAGCTCGAATCGGCACCTCCGATTAGCACAGCTGTCTACGTGCGGTGCGAAAGAAGTCCAACATACTGTACACAACACGTGCTGTGTAATACACGTGTATTACACAACACGTGTTGTGTAATGCACGTGTTGTGTAATACACAACACGTGTATTACACACCACGTGTGTAATACACAACACGTGTATTACACAACACGCGACCCCCCACGAACGCCCACGTGACACTCCGCGCACCGGATGCCGTGACGTCGCTACTGACGTCACTATCCGGATGCGATTAACATAGCGCTAAACTTCGAGGCGGCACGCGGCTCGAGCTACGGCTTTTGCCACGAGGACTCTGTTTTTTGAATGTTCAATAGTGCGAGTACGAGTTTGCCGACGACAGATTTATCCACGGTAAGTGATGGTAATGGTGTTGAGGACGGTACATTGATCTTTGTCGTGGTCGTGTTGATTGCAGTTGGTTGCTGGTGGCAGTGGGGAGAGCTGCTCTTTGCTCGTGTTGAGTGTTGCAAGTGATAGTTACGTGAAGATTGTAATTGTAGTGATAGGGGTGATGGTTTAGTTGCTTTCTGGTGGTGATTATGGTGATGTCAGAGACAATTTCCGTGGTGGTGCTAGTGATGCTAATGGCGATTGTGGTTTAGGTAGATGTTGTTGGTGATGGTTGCGAAAGGGCTCAATAAGCTATTAAGCTTCATGGGTAGTGATTTCCAGGTGGTGTAAATTCCACATTCCTATGGCGAGGCCCATATTTAAATATACGGACAACTAATTGATTAACACAAAGTGGCACTTAATTTTTTCACGAACTCTTCAAGGATGAAGGGTTCTCAATCTTTAAACGGGGATTTGAACTCCCTATTGAAGACAGTTCTGGGAGAGTGCCACACCTGCTGGAGAGATCTCCCTTGCTGCTCTAAGCTTGGTCGAATGAAGGGTGCTAAAGGAGGTTATTTAGGTTTTAATGCTATCTTTGTGCTGTGTTCCAGAACGATCTTTTGGAGATGGATCAACTCGATGTTCAGTCTGCAATTGTGCAGCAGGTCAGTAACTCACTTGACAGCAAACTCTTATAAGCAGACTGCACAATACAGAGACAAGCTCACTTCTTTTTTTTTATCGTAGAGTAGTCGTGGACTACGTGTTTCACTGCTATTCTAGAATAGAACGATTACCATTGACCAATAAGCTCAACACACAGTGCAGGCTTTCAGGTCACTTCACCACCAAATGGGTGTATTACTAGTTCAACTGACAGCAAAGAATCAAAGTTCCACCCCCCCCCGGCCACCCCACATCGTGTAAGCTCTATAGACTTTTGGGGCAAGTGTTGTTAGTAAACGCCTATTATAACTAGTACCACAACGGGCCGCTTTGACCTAACGGTACAGACACACTTACACACGGCAAACTCACGACACAGTCAAGGCAATTTCTTGTCAGCTCAGTTCGCAGTAAGGGACTCTAGTACTCGTGAACCAACCAGGAGACACACGAGCTTATTACACAGCACACGTATTGGCAGGTGCTCTACTTGGACTTCATGAATGCGGTCAGGTTCGTGACCTGTAACCAGTTTCATAAAATACCTTCAACAATTGACCCTTTTGCTATATTTGTGTAAATTAGAAATCAATGGATAATGCAGTTGAAGATGTTTAATGGAATTGGGCACAAACCTGGGAATATGGGCACCGTTTAATATTCCCAAAGTGTCAGATTATTTGACATCATCGAGGTGCAATATACTATTATTCGTGAATCTCTATGTCTTGGATGCTGCTTGGTGTAGTGGTTTCCACACCAGAGGTCGCTGCTTTAATCTCCAAGCATGGCAGTTCAATGGGGCAAGTTTCTTAAATACCACCCAACAGTATACAGGAAATGGGTTCACCGCAGCTCGTCGATCATGCATAGTGAGGTAAAGCGTTGACCTTTTCCAATATATGAGGCCATCACGGAGGTGCAGGCCAAAAAATACTCTCTAGGGTAATCCTCTGAGAGCTTTGTGCGATTTAGGCCCTTCCACAAGCACTCTCTCAGTGGGTGTTTGTGTGTGTACCACTGTGTCTCTGTATATATGTCCATGTCTGTGTGCTTGCCCCCATGTTCACGCGTGCCTCTCTGTGCGCATCTCTGTGACAAAAACAGGCAACTCCATCGGATGAAGTCGTCTTCCCAGTGGCAGGGATGAGCTGCACACCACAAGGTTTTACTTCACTTTATTCAGCATCATTCACCACATGAATTACTGCCACACTCCTCTATAGCAAACACACATCCAGAGTCAATCCCTAAATGGTTTTACACCTCCATTAAGAGCACACATACAGGAGGCCCAAATCGATTCTCTTTAAGTTTAGCACTATATGCGTGGTTACTTTGTGATTGTAATTGTCCATAATAGAGGGTTTTTTTTGGGTTGGATCGCGTAAATATATAAATGTGTCGTTAAACCCACCACCACCCGACACAGCCAACTAGTAAGGGTTGTCACGTAAACCAAACATGCCAAAAAAAGTCACTAGTACAGCACACCGTTGTGTTGTAATTGTGTTTGTTACACACGTGTATGTTCATCAATGACTATGTATGTGTCTGTCTTTGGGCATGTGTGCGCGTGTAGAAATCTTGGACAAATTCCAACACAGGATGACAGCACAGGAATGTCAAGAAATCATGAAATTCAATGAAGTTTTCTATTTCAAGATTCGATCGGAACATAATGGCACTCGCAATGATGGCTACGATGACGTGAACGACCACTACATTCCGGTAAGACCAGGGGCAGCCCGTCCATATAGGCGACTAGGCGGTCACCTCGGGTGCCAAGTTAAGTGGGGTGTGAGATTCGAGGAAAAAAAATACAATAAAAATATACAAATTAGATCACGAAGATGTCATTATTTCAATTCCCGTGCGTGTAGAGGGACTATTAATTATAATTCCTTTCTCAACATTTATAATCGTTCCTCTGTTTAAAAAAAACACGCTTAAAAACACATGAAGTGGGAAAATATGGGCAACATTTTTCCCCAGTTTACGTAAACCTGAGCCTACATCTGCCCTTGGGGGTCGGGGGTTGCCAATTGCATTGGTTCGCCTAGGGCGCCAGATGCTGGCAGCTCATCCTTGGACCGTCCCTGGGTAAGACTTTTCAATTTGGGCAACGTTTATTCCAGCTAATCATGCATCCCACTACAGACCCCAAAATGAATTGTTAATCTAGATTATTTAAAAAGGGTATAGCTCCAGTGGCTTCCTAATATTGGAAGGAAGACCGTTACACAAGGCCGCAGATGCGCATCTGAGGATACCATTTCACAAATACAGATGAAGGGCATTCTATAAGACATGCTTTGCATCGAATGATTTCGTGGTTTTTGGCAATGACAGCAGATAAAGCTTAGACATTTTCAGGAGTGCGGGAATGTCAAGAGCGGTGAGCAATAAATGAGCACTTGAATGAGCCGTGTGTTTCGACTGAGTAATGATTGAGCACTGAGAGAGGGCCCTGGTTGAGTGCTCAACACTTCTGTAATCTTGTTCCAGATAACGGATGAACACGTGGTGTACCGCTTCCAAGTACTGAATGTAGTTGGGACGGGGTCCTTTGGGCAGGTGCTCCGATGCCTGGACCACAAAACGAAAAGAGAAGTGGCCATCAAGGTGCTAGAGCACACTTCTAGGTAAGTTTGAACAAAGACATGAACCACATCTTGAAATCTGGTTTTGTAACTTGTAATAAGTTGTGCTAATTTACATATTGCAGAGGAAGTCTAAATAGTGATACAATTTAAAGTTGATTTTCTTTAACCTCGTGAGAACTCAAGAGACCAGAACGAGTCTCATTTGTAAGAGTAACCTGGAGCATTCGTCTGCCAGTAGAGGACAATGATCGCTATGTTGCACAATACAAATTGAGGAATTTGTCGAGTAAGTTTCGATATTGGCAAAAATTGTACCCAGATGCAAGCACACAGTGGCATACTCTTGCAAATGACGTCAGGTGATCTTTAGCATCCATCGAAGCAGACAGCATGCATTATTATGGTTATACACCCGCAGTATTAATCATTAATGTCATCAAGCACCGTCAAAATAATGTTTTATTTTTGATCAAGTGGCAGTCTGTAATGTTTATGGTTCCTGCCATGTGAATGTCGAAATGACACCACTGCCCAACAACGGGGATGAGTGCTGCCCTTTTCCTCATTCTAATCTTGCATATGGTAACATGTTCAGGCGCTAAATACCAATGCCAAGGTCTGCTAGCCACGAGGGGGCTTCAGGAGAGATTTTAAATTTAGCAATTCCGCATTAAAGGAGCACGGACCATAGTGGTTTACAATATCGTCCACAGTTTGGGTTGGTGCAGTAGAACACTTTGTACCTTACTCGCCGAACATAGCTGAAAACCAAGGTGATTCCAATCCAGTGGTGAAAATGTTTTTCCTCACTGAGATGCGATGCAGCAACTCCTTCGAGTAACAACCATCGACAATATAATAAATGTTTTTACCCTTTCTGGCAATAAAACAGGCGTTAAGATTATTGATTTAAAGCTTTCGTAACTGCAGGGATTCATATTCTTGGTTCTTTCGGTAAAGTCACCACGTAGAAGGGAAACAATAAAATAATAAAAATATAAAACAATAAAATTCTCACGACGTTTCGACTGCAACACAAGCAATCATCATCCGGTGTGAAAACCACAGCAAGAAAATTTGATGATTGCTTGTGTTGCAGTCGAAACGTCGTGAGAATTTTTTATTTATTTATTGTTTTCCTTCTACATGACTTTACCGAAAGAACCAAGAATATGTGTTAAGATGTTCAAACCTCAAACAGAATGCTTTTGCAAGGAATCAAGTCTGCATTAACCACACGTATTTGTGGTGAACATGCACAAAACAAACATCCTCTGATAATATATGGCATTGTCTTTGAA
The DNA here is from genome assembly GCF_048934315.1 of Petromyzon marinus. Taxonomy (NCBI): domain Eukaryota; kingdom Metazoa; phylum Chordata; class Hyperoartia; order Petromyzontiformes; family Petromyzontidae; genus Petromyzon; species Petromyzon marinus. The sequence continues at coordinate 13,433,641 of NC_133667.1, read as the reverse complement.
ACTGATTGAGCCACACCAGAGACAGCTTTTCTTTAGAGCCTAGTCTCAAACAGTGTTAGACCAGAGAATGCCACAAGGCGAACAGCACAAAGACAATGCCACTATCAGGGTATTTATAGCTCGGGGTGAGCAGCTACAATATGGGACCTTTATTGCCAGTATTAAAATAGAAGAATAGGTGTTACCCCTTGCAAAAGGATTCTGTTTGGTGTTTTAAGCCCTTAACACCTGTTTTTTTCTTTGCCAGAAAGGGTAAAAAAACCTATTCTTATCTTATGATACTGGAAAGAAAGGTCCCATATTGTAACCAACGACAACTTCCCAACCAATTGGTCCAGCCTCCCCAGTTGGCCGCTGATCACGTCGACCGGGCAGGGACGATGTTGACGTTGACCGGGATTAAGCGCTCACAGCCATGATTCTGGAGCTCTGTTGACCGCGTCATTCCACGTGTGGCAATGCCTACAAATGTGCAAGACCTAAGAGTGGGGTGAGACTTATCGATGCATTCCTTCCACAGCGAGACAATTGAGGAATGTGAAATGGAGGTGCAGATCTTAAATGCCTTGCAGTCCGAAGATGAGGAAAATAACTACATCATTCGATTCTTCGAATTCCTTATGTTCAGAAACCATCCCGCAATCGTCATGGAGCTAGTCGCGTGAGTAAAAAAAAGAAAAATCACACCCTGTGCACCACCATCGTGTTTATCCACAAAAGTTTATTGTTTTGTTACACGCGGAGGATTAACATTTGATGAATTTCAGATTATTTTTTTGTTTAACCGGGAGAGAACTCAAGTGACCAGGATGAGTCTCATTTGCAAAAGTGACCTGGGGCATTCGTCTGCCAGAAGGGGCGGGGGTGACTAATTCCTATGTTGTACAACGGCAAATAAGGACTTAATGGGTTGTCTAAATAGCTTAATGCCTGTTTCAATGCCAAAAGGGTGAAAGCTATTCTTTTATTGGCAATTAAGTAATTTTGCAGGTATTTTTTTATTTAACATCTGCTGTGAGACAAACAGTGTGTGAGTGTTAGTACAGCTGCATTAATCGGGGCGGCTGCTAGATTCGAACCATGAACCTCGACGAAAGGTGGGGAATCATGCTGCCATTAGGCCATGTCACCACCCATCAGACTGTACCAGCCGTTTCCATTTCAAGGCTTTATTGGTACTTGGTAAAATATAAAAGGGACACGGGTGGCTCCTTAACGTGGCACGTGACGATGCTCTCCCACACCTTACTGAATACATACGAGCTGAGTGGTACCACCGTTTAACATCGTACAGCACATTAAAACATAGCGCTTGCAAAATTAATCACATAAACAGGAAACAATGGCTCTCGTTATCTGTAAACGACATTGCTAGATAATGCAATGTCCTGTCTCATCCATTACCTTTATCATGAAACCAGATGCAACAGCAAATTCTCATAAAGAGCCCTATGAGTCAGGTGGTGGTGGTGCCCGCCTGTAATCCAGCACTTTTGAGGCGAGGGTTTGGTGGGTCACACACATTTTGATAAACTTCCTACCGTGGACGTCGAGGTGCCCATACCCTGGCTTGTCAGGAGAGGGCATTCCAGCAGAAAATGTAGACTCTACCTGTTCCACCTGAACGGTGATCGAGTGTTGTCCCCTTGTGTGGGTTTTTGTCTGGGTGCTTTGGTTTGCTCCCACATGTAAACATGACTCTAGTGTGCTTCTACTAGTATTGTTACTCCTGCTATTATGGATTGACCTTCATGCAGCTAGCGAGGGATGCTAGGTTTAGTAATAATATGTTATGTATGTCGCTATTGTTAACTTTCAATCACATTTCTTATTATCACCGTTACATTGTTTTTATAGCATTATTTTATTAATTTCTAGAAGGGTTTAGTTTAGCCCGATTTTTTTTTTATAGTATAGAGTTAGACTAAACATTTTAATCTAAATTGTATTATGATTGTTATTGTGATCTAACATCAAAATGGGATTCTTTTTTTTGTACGCATCATAAACTAATGGTGCTTTTTCTCGAAGATTTTATTGTTTTTGTAGGGGATGTTTAAATTTGCGTACAGTACAATTTTAAATGTATCTTGTTATTTTATTGTTTGTTGCAGCTACCACCCGAATCAAGAGCCGAATGGCTTCACAGGGTTATTCCCAATAAAATGAAACTGAAACTCAATTCATTTTCCGTTAGTACATTGACATAGAGAGAACCGCAGAACTTGGGGCTTTTTGTTGGCGTCTGCTCATCGCTTGGTTGACCACCTGCTTGTCTGTGGTTCATCGTTCCTCTGCATACTATAAGTTGATGTATTATTGTTATTATTATTACTTCTCGAAGACAATGAGCAGGTCATGTTTCATCTTCATTACCCTGGGAAAATGTATAATGTGGTTTTTATATGATGAAAAGCCTAATCTATTGTAAATCATGATTCCTCCAGTTCATGAAGCGACCCTAAGCATTGACCAAGATAGTCAAAGGTGGACTAACCATTGACGACATCTTGTCTTGCAGCATCGACCTCTTTGATCAATTTCATGCCAACTCCACGATCTTTGCACCGTCAACAATCAGGCTCTATACAAGATCCATGTTGAGGGCCCTTGCAAAACTTAAGAAGGAGGCCATCATTTATGGCGACCTGAAGATGGTAAGTAAATACAATAGCATACTGCCGTCATTCATGGATCTGTGTTGCCTTGAGGCAACGGTGGCAAAAAAAAGTGAGACCTCTCTCGTAACTCAAAAAAATTGAAAACCAAACACCGAATGTTACTGTTTCCATAAATGTATAAAAAAGTAATCGACACTTGTTTCAATCCAGGACATTGTCTATTTTCTTCTTGCTCGAGAGTACACTCTGCAGTTTATTTGAAAAGATTCTCATTTACATTCGTCACAATGACAACAGCTACAGTTGGCCCAAAGTTAGACACATTTCTTACACGAGTAAAGGTGAGAACCACCTTTTTCACTGATATGTAAAATGCAGTCTTAACTGGATGTCTAAACGGGTAGGAGCTGCATGCCATGAACACTTTTGAACGTTAACCACTATTGCCCTTTGTTATTGTTTTCCTAGGAAAACATCATGGTCAAGGACCACGCAACCGGCAACATCAGGATCATTGATTTCGGCCTGAGCGTCATGATGACGAAGCCAAGTGAGTAGTTTTACTTGTGTTTTCGTGTGAGGATGTGTGTGTCTGTGCGTCTTTGTGAATCTTTGTGAATATGCTGTGGTGTTAATGACGACACGAAGGCAGAACGTTGTCGGGGCTGATGCCAAACGGTTCATTAAGGGCTTTCGCCTAGCTTTCGGTGAAGGGCAAACACAAGTCACTAGATAAGCTAAATCTCCCCAGGGGAAAAGGGTACTGGGAATCCCTACGCCTCCCAGGCTAACGGGCTCTTCCCACAGCACTGACCGACGGTTCATCCAACTTGGCCAGCCGGGTAAAGTAGCCCCCCCTAGCCTGGTGCTATTTCTCCCCTACCCTGGGTCCCAACTTCCCTACCGCTCACGATCCCGGCTCCCGGCGAAGACCCCGTCCACGTCACCGGTCCCCCCTCAAATAACCTGAGGGGACATGACGTCGCTCCTCCCGAGGCGAGTGGGACATCCCGTCACCACTCTACTCCTCAACAAATATACGAGTGGGGAGCGCAAGTGCAGCGGTTAGCGCGGTGCGCTACGCACCTGGCCGCCCCGAGTTCGATGCCCGCTCATGGCCGATACAAGTGACGATTATCTGAACCGGTCCTGGGTCTCCCCTAGGTCGACTCAGCCCCAAATGAGCACCTAGTGCGGTGTGGTGTAAACATCACAAGGGAGATAAAAGCAGCCGGGTGTGGTGCTGGCCACCCACCCCCTCCTGCGCCACGTGCCGGCCTTCATAGGTGCTCGCTAACAGCACTTGCTCCAACAGTCTGTTAGGGCTATACGGGGGATCTTTGTCTTATATGTGTGTTGGCACAGCAGGGGGCATAGTTGGTGCATCTGCCACTCATTTCGGTCCCGTGACCTGTCGGTGAACCTTCGACACTTCACGTGGCCTCAAAGTGCACATGGCCTGGCACAGGCGCCGTGGTGACGTCACCGCCACTTAGTGGCCAACGGCGACTGTTATTCTAATGTGTGTGCGTGTGGCAACGTGGCATGGTGAGCAGTACTGCAGTGCACTGCAATCTCAGTGACTCAGTTTAATCCTCCGCCACAGAGGCCTTAATAGGTCATGTAGGCCTTAATAGGTGCTTGCAAATAACTTTTACCCAAAATTCAAACCATCTCTTGGAGTGCCACTCACGCTTTTCCAGTTTTGAGCCAATTGTAGAAAGATGCACATTCAATTGCTGTATAAAATGACAACGTTTAACATCCTACAACATGTTTTTTTTTAATCCGTGTGCACTAAAAAAAAATATCTAAGAAAATAACGAGCATGGCCTTCTCGCTCAATCAGTGCTATTCCTCTGTGTGTGGTGTGCAGTTTTCGGATATTTCGGAACGTTGGAGTACATGGCTCCAGAGATATTGCTGGGCCTCCAACTCACCTGCGCAGTGGACATGTGGTCCCTGGGCTGCGTAATTGCTGAGCTAGCTTCAGGGCAGTCACTCTTCATGGCCACAGGACGTCAGATTGCCCAAATGATCACGGTACCTGAAATATGCCAAAATATAATCTCGTTATTTATGAATTTGAAGCCTATGGCTTAGTTTCAGCTGAGCCGGCTCACAATGCTAACGCCGAGTGAAGGTCCATTAGTCGCTAACAACGATATAGGAGACTGCCGTGGATTGCAAGACACGGTTCAAGTACTCCGTGGAGCAATCATACTTTTGGCCTCATTCCATGGGAACAAATGTTGCTCTGCTGCCAGTATGTACATAGAGAATAGACATATCTTTAATGTGACCAGACACTAGTTGGACACGCATGATGTGATTTAGCCTTGTTGATAATCATCACTCAGAGCGACAGACTATTACCCTTTCCATTCTTTCGGTAAATTGTTAATCGCGAAGGTTCCTGAAGTCACTTTAAAGGGCAATATTTGTTAATTAAGTACCCAATAAAAAATGTAATCCATTTGGCAGTGGTGTAAAAGCATGTGCAGTCCTTGTGAATAAACGTTTCCGTTTTAGTGACATTTACATTTGAGGAAGTCTACTGTATGTATGTTTACAATACACACAGTCCAATGACCTAACCCATGTATATTAATTTCACTTGACCTGTGCACAGATTCTTGGTCTCCCACCAAGGTCCATGATTGATGCTGCGACCGACATGGACATTTACACCGGTGAGTGGAGGGGAGGTTGCTACTTCTGTTGTCACAATTATCCAGGCAAGCATTGCCGTAATGTACTTTGTTCGTAATCCTCGGAAACCCGTTTCACTCATTTTCTCTCCAACACAGACACGACAGGGTGCCACAGGGTGAACGGCAGGAAAGTCGTTCCAAGCACCACCTCTCTTAAGGAAAAGCTTCGGACTACGAACAGAGAGTTAATCGATTTTGTTCAAGGATGCCTTGAGTAAGATATACCTGTACTGTCTACATATGATCTTAATTCATCATTATTTTCGTGTTCACCATCAGCACTCTCGTAGAAAGAGTGCACACTACTAGGAGTGGTGTTTTACTGACAGGGAGTGGCTTTGTGTCATAACAGGGCAATATTTCATGCCTTGTGCCTTCTTGTATTCGTTTGCATAATGAAGGTAAATAATTGCATGTGCCACACCTCCACCCCATTATTAGAAGAAATTTAGACAGTAAATGAACCCTGACGATTCACCGTTCATATCTTGGCAGGTGGGATCCCGCTCGCCGGCTCACGCCTGAGGAAGCTTTGAACCACAGGTGGCTTCAGGACGACTCCAAGGACGAAAGCCATGCTAGTCACAATGAACCGGATGCTGTGGACGCATCAATTAAAATGGACGAGATCGTGGAGGTGGATCGTGTGAGCCAATGCGAGCAGAGATGGACGAATGATTCTGGGTCAGATCTCGATGAAGATTTTGTGTCAGCCAAGAGCCAATCGTGAGTCTCCACGTGCACGTTGCATCTTGAAGAATATTTGTGTTGGTTAGGTTCTTATGAAGTGACTTTGATGTTTCTCCATGCTAAATGCTTTCTCTCTGCATGCAGCTCTCTTTGAGACGTTGCTCTTTCTCCTCTGCAGTCTGGAACTGTCCTTCCCCAGCCATCTTCATTGTCGACTTCATGCTCTTGTTCAACTCTAGGCTCCAGATATTCCTCTTCTCCTCTGCCTATAACTCTAGAAAAGAATCAGAATATTTATTTATACTGGAGGAATTTGATGAGCTATGAAGCTCTTTTTCACGGATGTCCAGTTTGATGTCCAGCAGTACTGGACATCATTCTAACATTGGTTTTCATTTATAGATTGGCCCCTGCCATGGGAATGTGGAATTCCCACCACTCTGCTTGCTCGTTTGAGTGTTAAAATGTTTTGGCTTTTCTTATCTTCAGAAGGGTTTGGAGTAGTGATAGGTGTAGGGGCAGTGATCTACTTGACATCTGTAAAAAAAAGAGCTTTGTAGGTCATAATATTCCTACAGTCTAAATTAATATTCTGATTATGAACATATTCTGATAGGGGTAGACCTGGTTGTGGCTGGGGGGCAGGGCCACGGAGTAGCAGTAGGATAGATAATGGAATTGTATTGCAGTAGGAAAGTTTCAGCACGAATAAAGAAAGGCAGACAGAGGCATAACAGTGGCCCGTGCAACTCTCTTTCAGCTCGAACGCCAGTTTCTACACTGCCCTGGAATACCAATGCAGCCATCAAGCGACCAGTGAAGCTGTCGCCAACACCGGAGCGAAGGCATCGAGGGGGCCTGGGCGGAGATTTGCCCGTGTGCGGCAGCGACTCCGGACATTTCTTAGATTTGTCCGGAAGCATTGCTGCTGCAATGCGGAAGAATAAAGGCCCCATCGTTGGCGCACCCCACCACTCCAGTACAGTGGAGGTAAGGGTTTGGTGGGTCGCTCCCTTTCCGTGGGCACCCGTATCCTGGCTTGCCAGGAGAAGGCAGCACAACAAAAATGTGGACTCCACCTGTTCCGTTTGGATGGGATTGAGTGGTTTTCGCCTCGCATGCGTGGGGGTTTTTTTTTCCGGATCCCCAGTTTCCTCCGACATTTTAAAGCCACTCATTATTTGTCCGATAACACCTTGACGTATAGAGGACCTCAGAGCTTGGACAATTGTGGTTCTGTGGTTTCTCGCGTTGTGAGAGTGAGCGAGCACTGTGCACGTTAAAAGGTAAAAAAAGTATTATATCTCGGCTTTCACGACCAATCTTAGATTCATTATTCGTTACTTTTGGGTCAGATTGTCGGGGTATCTGACAATTTTCAGCTTTTCCCTCTACTGACAGCCAATCAAACGATGTTGTCACGTGGGCAAAAATTCCAATTTATTTGGATTTCAGGAAACCGGAATGTTGTAAATAATGTTACGTAAGAGATTACATTCAAAAATAAGTGTTAACAATAACTCAGCTCTTATTTTGAGATCTTTAACAGAAGCTCAGCTCTCGCGTAATGCATGCAAATCTTTCAGCTAAAGTACAATCAACAAGATAAATGTTCAATTTCAGAAAAGACCAAAGATCTGTATTGGAAAAGAAAAGGATTATTTTGTCTAAGAGTTCTGTTTTGGTGTAAGCTATTTATTTCATAATAATCAGAATCTTTCATTAACATAGCTTAAAAATACATGATCATCCCGAGGAAATGTATGTGAACATTACGTCACCGCAAAATATCTTTCCCACCAATTTTACATGGAGAAGATAAATCCAAATTTGTATTGCACTGCATCCAGCTGGCTGCTTCTCTCGTTGGTGTTCCACTCCCTTGTCGCTCGATGTCATGCAGCATCTTGAGACACGACTGGAGACCTGCTGCTGTGTGTCTTGAGTGCTCTGTCCCTTGATGACCCCAATGCTTCCCCTGGGTGTGTGCCCGGAACAGGTGACGTCACCGGGGGATGTCGACACCTGGAATGGAAGAGGCAGAGACCCCAGACCTCAAGACATCCTGCAACCTCCCACCACCCCACCTGCACACACCCCACACACCCACACCCCACACACCCACACACCCCATCCACCCACACACACCTCACACAGACATACCCCACACACACACACTCACACCCCACCCACCCACACACACCCCATCCATCCACCCACCACCCACCCTCAACACACACCACACACACACCTCACACAGCCATACCCCACACACACACACACACCCCACCCACCACCCACCCACAACATACACCACACACACACCTCACACACACATACCCCACCCACCCACACACACCCCATTCACCCATACACACACCACCCACACACACCACCCACCTACACACATCACGCATCCACCAGCCATGCACACGCCACCCACCCAGACACACGCCACCCGCCCACACAAACCACCCCATCTACACACCACCCACCCACCACCCACCCACAACACACACCACACACACACCTCACACATACACCCCACGAATACACACACCCCACTCACACACCACCCACCTACACACATCATGCACCCTACCACCCATGGACACGCCACCTACCCAGACACACGCCACTCACCCAGACACACGGCACCCACCCACACAAACCACACCATCCACACACCACCCACCCACTACCCACCCACAACACACACCACACACACATACACCCCACGCATAAACACACCCAACGCATGCACACACCCCATCCACACAACCCACCCACCACCCACCCACAACACACACCACACACACCTCACACACACATACACCCCATGCATACACACACCCAACGCATGAACACACACCACCCACCTACACACATCACGCACCCACCACCTATGCACACACACACCATCCAACCATCACCCACCAATAACACACCACACACACAAACACCCCCCCCCCCCTCCTTTCTCTTGACTCACTGTTAATGAAATAGATAAGGATGTTTTTAACTCGTATATAATAACTGTAAATATATATTAGTTTAGTTTTACCGTGTATTGAATTTAGAGGAAGGCCGTCTCACCGTGAAAGTATTAATGCAGAAGATTTAAATGTGCAATACGTTTTACTTTCATGCAAGTTTGTTCTTAACTCGTATATAATAACTGTAAATATATATTAGTTTAGTTTAATCGTGTATTGAATTTAGAGGAAGGCCGTCTCACCGTGAACGTATTAATGCAGAAGATTTAAATGTGCAATACGTTTTGCTTTCATGCAAGTTTGTATTTAACTCGTATATAATAACTGTAAATATATTAGTTTAGTTTTACCGTGTATTGAATTTAGAGGAAGGCCGTCTCACCGTGAAAGTATTAATGCAGAAGATTTAAATGTGCAATACGTTTTACTTTCATACAAGTTTGTTTTTAACTCGTATATAATAATAACTGTAAATATATATTAGTTTAGTTTAATCGTGTATTGAATTTAGAGGAAGGCCGTCTCACCGTGAACGTATTAATGCAGAAGATTAAAATGTGCAATACGTTTTACTTTCATGCAAGTTTGCAAACAAGCCTCGTGTTCAGTATTTTGTAAATACAAATTTTTCATTTGTAGCAATGTGTCTTGGCATTTATGGTTTTGTTGGAACGTTTATTAATATTGTTTTACTTGCTTGCACCACACACACACACACCCCACGCATACACACACTATTCACACACCGTGCACACCCCACGCACACACACAAACCATGCTTGCACCCCACGCACACATGCACCCACACATACACACACCACACACACCCCCCCACACACACCACGCACACACACACCCCACACACACACCCCATGCATACACCACACACACACCCCACGCACACATACACCCCACACATACACACACCATGTTCACACCCCACACACACACCCCATGCACAAACTACACACACACCCCACGCACACATACACCCCACACACACTCCACACACACCATGCACACACCACACACACACCCCACGCACACATATACCCCACACACACACCACATGCACACACCATACATACAGCCCACACATACACACCATGCACACACCATGCACACACACCATGCATTCACCCCATGCACGCACCCCGACTAGCGCTTAGGTCAACTAGAACACACAAACCGAACCTCTCCACCTCGGTTTTCATCCCGGCAAACCGAGCGAGTGACCTGGCCATGGGTTTCCCATGTGAGAGAGAATTGGCAAAGTTCGGTGTGAGATGTTGACTCCCGGACCCTGTGGTAAAACATGGGTGAGTTAGACGCGAGACCACCTCCGGGAGAATCCGGGTAGAATATGATGGTGCACCTAGATACACGAGCACTCAAGGGGGGTAAGTTGGAAAGGCCAGGGAGTGTTGGAATGCAATGATACTGTTATCCTGAGACAGATAGTGCGAGTGGAAGAATGGCGAGTGTGGCCGGGGTGCATCATCAACACATCGTGCATCTAAAATTATCCCCGATTATGACAATAAAAACAGCTGTAAGCATACAGTGAGGGAAATAAGTATTTGATCCCCTGCTGATTTTGTACATTTGCCCACTAACGAAGAAATGATCAGTCTATAATTTTAATGGTAGGTTTATTTAAACAGTGAGAGACAGAATTAAAAAAATCCAGAAAAACACATGTCAAAAATGTTATAAATTGATTTTCATTTTAATGAGGGAAATAAGTATTTGACTCGGCTGCAAAACATGACTTAGTACTTGGTGGCAAAACCCTTGTTGGCAATCACAGAGATCAGACGTTTCTTGTAGTTGGCCACCAGGTTTGCACACATCTCAGGAGGGCTTTTGTCCCACTCCTCTTTGCAGGTCTTCTCCAAGTCATTAAGGTTTCGAGGCTGACGTTTGGCAACTCGAACCTTCAGCTCCCTCCACAAATTTTCTATGGGATTAAGGTCTGGGGACTGGCTATGCCACTCCAGGACCTTAATGTGCTTCTTCTTCAGCCACTCCTTTGTTGCCTTGGCCGTGTGTTTTGGGTCACTGTCATGCTGGAATACCCATCCACGACCCATTTTCAATGCCCTGGCTGAGGGAAGGAGGTTCTCACCCAAGATTTGATGGTACATGGCCCCGTCCATCGTCCCTTTGATGCGATGAAGTTGTCCTGTCCCCTTAGCAGAAAAAAACCCCCAAAGCATGTTTCCACCTCCATGTTTGACGGTGGGGATGGTGTTCTTGGGGTCATAGGCAGCATTCCTCCTCCTCCAAACACGGCGAATTGAGTTGATGCCAAAGAGCTCCATTTTGGTCTCATCTGACCACAACACTTTCACCCAGTTGTCCTCCGAATCATTCAGATGTTCATTGGCAAACTTCAGACGGGCATGTATATGTGCTTTCTTGAGCAGGGGGACCTTGCAGGCGCTGCAGGATTTCAGTCCTTCACGGCGTAGTGTGTTACAAAATTGTTTTCTTGGTGACTATGGTCCCAGCTGCCTTGAGATCATTGACAAGATCCTCCCGTGTAGTTCTGGGCTGATTCCTCACCGTTTTCATGATCATTGCAACTCCACGAGGTGAGACCTTTCATGGAGCCCCAGGCCGTGGAAGATTGACAGTTCTTTTGTGTTTCTTCCATTTGCGAATAAACGCTCCAACTGTTGTTACCTTCTCACCAAGCTGCTTGGCAATGGTCTTGTATCCCATTCCAGCCTTGTATAGGTCTACAATCTTGTCCCTGACATCCTTGGAGAGCTCTTTGGTCTTGGCCATGGTGGAGAGTTTGGAATTTGATTGATTGCTTCTGTGGACAGGTGTCTTTTATACAGGTAACAAGCTGAGATTAGGAGCACTCCCTTTAAGAGAAATCTTTCTGATTGAGAGGGGGTCAAATTCTTATTTGCCTCATTAAAATGCAAATCAATTAATAACATTATTGACATGCGTTTTTCTGGATTTTTTTTGTTATTCTGTCTCTCACTGTTCAAATAAACCTACCATTAAAATTATTGACTGATCATTTCTTTGTCAGTGGGCAAACGTACAAACTCAGTAAGGGATCAAATACTTTTTTTCCCTCACTGTATCAAAGTGTGGCATTGGCATTGTGTGCATGTTGAGTAGCGTGGAGAGGGTAGGCTCGAGAATAAGCGCGGCAGGCAGAGGCCATGCGCAAGATTAATTTCCCTGGCATTCAAGTGTCCAGCACGGCCAGTGGGGAAACTCTTCAACCTCGCTCCCGCTGATCCCCATCACGGATCGCGTGGCAAACAGAGGTAGAGGGGAGTCGGGGAGCACGTGTATGTGGCCTTACAGCAAGTCGTGTGGTGGACCGTAACGTGTGGAGGCCGTTCTCCAATTCGCCTTTAACGCAGCGAATACGTTCATCATCTGCACATGCTTAGAGTTCATCACTCCATCTTCTCGGCGGACAATATCTCAGCCGCATTCCAATCAGTAGATAAAACTCATTTGTGCTCCTTAAAGTGATTGGCCAGATTTTAATTATCTGATGGACACTTACAAGTATCCGTCCTGAAATAGTTGTCATATCAGCACCTGTCAAATCAGCAGCACACTCTGAACGTGACCTTCTCTGGCAACACTGTGAAACAACAACCCCACTCCAACCTACCTCGGTGTGAAACTGGTAGCTGCCAAGACCAAAACAAGGGTCAACCTGGTCCGCAAACTGGCTAGCACAAGCTGGGGAGCATCAGCACCCAGTGCTATGGACAGCAATGATGGCACTTGCGTACTTTGTAGCCGAGTACCGTGAACCAGTATGGACCAGAAGTAGTTGTTGGATACATGAGCCTTGTCCAAAATTTCTATTAACAATAATATCTGCCGATATATTTATTTTTAATAATAAAGAAAAAATAATGAATAAAAACACACAAACCCAAAAACACGCAATCACAGATGGAAATCGTAAAAATGCCATAAATGTATAGAATAAGAAACCCCAAGAGAGGGCAGAGAGGTTATCTGCAAAATCTCCAGACTGCCACGGAAGGACGGTGAAAAAGGGGTATCTGTTTTCTCTCACTCAAGGGTTGGAGAGAGAGAGACCCCGGCCGTCTTTGTCTCTCCCCGCAGCACGGGAAAATAATTTAGGAGGAGCCATCTGGATTCGCTGGGTGAAGGGATACCTTGTGAGGAGGGTCCGGTGATCGATGTATAACGCAGGATGGCTTCTTGACGGACACACACGGACACAACAACAACCGCCATTCGCCACTAAGTGGCGGTGACGTCACCACGACGCTTGTGCCAGGCTATGTGCACCCTGAGGCCACGTGAAGTGTCGAACGCCCGCTGGCAGGAGGTCACGGGGCAGACCCAGGTGCCACGGGTCGACTGAGATGACTGGCTGATGCACCACCACACGGACACACACACACACGAACACACACACGAACGCACACACACACAAGCCACGCCCCCCCTCCACTGCGAAGAGCCGAGGTTCTTTTTGAATATAACGGCCCACCATCATCTCGACAAACCAGTCCAGCCCGTTCCAGTTAAGTTCGACACACCGAGTTCAACAGCCGGGAGCGGCAGAAGAGATGGCGAGAGCGAGAGGCTGGCTCTGAAGGGCCCCTCGATCAACCGAGCATGGCGAGACTCACAGAATTAGCGAGGTGCCACCGAGTGTGAGTTCAGAGCTGAGGGACGAAGTATCGCTCAAAACGTATTCCTACATCAAGTGCCAGCCATCCAGCAGCGGAAAAAGCTTGGCCAGCCACCAACAAACAAAGAGTCAACGAGTCAGCGCCGCCAAGCAAGAGCGTGCAGCAGTCATCCAGCAGTGAAGAAGCCGGCTGTCAGCGAATCAGCGCTGAGAGCGCTCGGGGCGTCTCAACAGAGAGAGAGAGCGTGCGACTTGGCTCATCCAGAAGCGGAAAGAGCCTGAGCAGCCGTCCGCGAGCAAGTGTGTCAGCGCCAGCGAGCGCCCCGTGGGTTCGACCCACACTCGCACCCACCAGCTGAGCGCGATCGCGCATCTTCAAGGAGAGGGAGCTGCCCGCAGCAGTGACAGAAGCCACGGCCGCTGCGGGCCAGCGCTGAGAGCGTTCGAGCAGCACCAGGACGAACGCAGCGTGCCGGCGATGCTTCGCACCCCGAGCGAGAATTCAACTCAGCCATCGGTCGTGTGCCCCTCCCCCACCTTCACAAACCCGCTTTCGCTGACGTCGCCCGATCACACGAGAATGTACCAAAGAGACAATCCACCTCAGCCGTAGCACATCAAGACTAATGATAAAGTACATTGAAATATCAAATGATAATGAAGAGCATGGCTAACCCATTGAATTACGTGGATACGGTCACTTAGAAGTATTTCAGTCGGTCGTCTTTAATTGCATCATCTTGTTATGGATCTAGGAATGAACGCCGTACTGTGTGTGCAAATTTCAGTATAATCATTCATAATAGAGAGTTAAGGTTTTGCTTAGATTAGCATTTGCATATTTTTATTATTACGTCTCTCTCTCTCAACAACCGAGGTCGCGTTACGCGGTGATTAACCATATGGCCGAGGCCAAAGTGAAACAACGCAATCGTGATGGTTACCGTGTTAATGCTGTGTTGAAATTCCGAGATTGAGAGTTCTCATATTATCCAAAAATTAAAGTTTAGCTAGAAAGTAAAATTGATTAAAGCAGAAGGGTTGTGTGTGATTCTTTCCGTGATTCTGCATAACTGAATTCTGCGATTGAGATCTGAACCTGGTGACCTAAGCACACTAATACATTCAGTACATGTTAAAGTGAGACTAATCGTACTATACCGATCGATAATACGAAGTTAAACAACGAAGCCGAGTTGACTCTGGTATGATCACGGCACCTGCATAACTGCATACGATTAATTGCATTATCCCGATTGATAACCGACCCTCGTCACCGAGGCAGGGCCTGATTCTCATAAGGCTGTCATTAACATAACCACACCCACTCGCATAAATACGATTCTCCCGAAGTAGCATAATTTATATGCATAATTTCGGATAAATTATGCAAATTTCAAATTTTATTTAATTTTCATTATTTTCATCAAATCTTCATAACCCACATATACAACATAGTCACTCTCAACTTGTTAATGTCCAATGGAACATTGCAATGCAGTGGAACCCTCAAGTCGACCCAACACGATTCATCACAACGCTGCAACCCTCTGGGAAACTCCTGCGAATTGAGCAAAACAGCCGCCTTCCCATTCATCAGGACCTCAATAACGTCCCTCGCCGTTGCTTGACGTAACGCAAGCCATTTTTGTCCCATTCCCTTTACCTTTAACAATGCGAATTCAACCCCGATGAAGCTTGGAAAAAAATAAGGGAGTTCAACAGAACTCACAAAGCTCATGGTCCACCCTAAACCGCATCTGCACAAACCATGGCAGATGCGGATACCTGGAAAATGAAAACTTTCCAGTGTGCGACTGTGGTCATCCAGAACAGACCATCCAGCATATGAAGCAATGCCCGATCCAGAAAAAACGAAGGAGACATCACAGTGACACACTCCACTGGCTCCTGACGTGGCTATCTGGCTTGAATGTGAAATTGTAGTTGTTGTGGCTCTGCATCCACATCTGCAGCCTTGCGTAAGATCAGCAGCAGCCATGTTGGATAAAAAGTCCTCTCCGAGCCATCATCATCTCTCTCACGATGCTGCGAGTTGGAGAATACTTAATTAATTTGGCGTTTGTCAAATGCAGGGCATTAGGTAGGCTGATGTATCTATGCAGAGTTTTGCATGTTGGCATGCATGCCATGGGTTTCTCCAGGCAGACTGATTTTAACTCAGTGTTGTCATAGCTCATAGCACTTACTCATGTGGTACATAACTTGAGTTTCATTACCACATTGGATAACGATGAACGCAAATTACATATGCATGAATCTGTCTTCAAAGCCAAACCCAGCATGCTTTAGTAATGACCGAGATAACAGACCGCTTACCTGACACAAGTGTACGGTCTGACAATCAGCACGTAAGCCAATGCCTCCCATTGGTGCAGAGGCCTCCACTGTGATTGGTCGGGAGGCAAGATTGAAAGGTTTTGGATGAACTATTTGAAAGGTAAAAAGGCGGGAAAAGCAAGGGGTGGACTGGAGGACAGTGGAAAACCGTTGGTGGGGTCAGGATTGGCCGAAGGGAGTGGGGGCGAAAGAAGCTTTCAGAGAGGGGGCTTGGGAGGTATAAAAGAAGACAAGCACAGGGATTGGGGAGATTCGAGAGATGAAGATCAAGGGTCAAGAACCAGTCCTGGGCATCGTTAGTGCCGTGTCTGAATAAAGGCTTTTAAAAGTCACGTGTCGGCGTCACAACACATTTAAATTTCATCACAATTTTTGCACATGGCCTTGGTGATGAATGCTAGTGATGCAGAGGATGATTTAGATGCTGCGTTTGACATTTTCCGGGTTGATAAAAAAAGTATTAAAAAAATTAACTTTTTCACCAACAGTGAATTCAGCATGAACTACATTGGCCTTTAAAAGTCAAACACATTTATGCACGAACTTAAACAGCATTTGACAGCGCCAGTCGAACACATCTGAGCTGCACCAGCGCACGGCCCTCGGTATGTGTGTGTGTGTGGATCCCACTGGATATTTGCAGAGCTGAGCCAAAAGCAACTCTGGCCTCACAAGACAACTGAATATGTCTTGGGGCCAAGCAGGACCATGAGTGGGGTAAAAAAAAATTAAACCGGTGCCTACTGAGCCACGGACAGACTTATTTGGCACGGCTCAGTTGTATGGTGTAAAAGGGGTATAAGAAAGTTGCAAGTTTAATTATTGGTTGGAGATCAACCTGGCCCACCATTATCCCTCGGTGATAAATCGATCGAGTACCACCTTGTGGGTCAACGAGCTCCATGGAAAGAAAGCCCCCCCCGCCTCCCCCATCATAGAGATTTGGAATTTCCACCAATTAGTGCTACCTCATATTTGTCTGAGAAGGGAGACAATATGGGCTTTGTTGACTATGCCAGTGCAAGTTTCCATGCGCTCATATGAGGCTCCGAAAACCTCCGTGAGGCGGTGTAAGTGTGACTCGGGCACGTGTTGCCACTGGCGATGGATGGCTGTTGAGTCACAAAAGCCATCAATCTTGAGGCTATATCCACGAGTAATAAGAACAAATAGTAATTTACAATCCTTTATCCATCCACTGCTGGATGGAAGGCCTCCCAAGCGCGCTGTGGGGGATCGCTTGACCATCTTTCACCAGGCTAGTCAGTGCCGGGCTGAAGTGGTTGGAACCCAGGATCGGCACAAATACAAATTTGCAAGCGATATTAGCTGTGGCCAGAAAATAGAAACTCAGGTTTTGCCAGGTTCTCAGCACAGTTTCACTATCCACGGTGCTCTCGCTACACCAGGATGGTTTGTACTAGATGAGAATTCCACAAGCATTGACAACACATTTGTACAGCCACCCTTGCTTCAGCTGCTGCCTCCGATGCGGACAATTTCGTAGCAGTGTGTCTGCTACTAACAATTCGGCTTCCCATTTATCTGTGCATTTACCTTAAACCTCGACTTCGCTACATAACCTTACTCAAAACTCTTTATTTGGTTATTTAAACCCAGTACCAAGAACTGTGCCAAAAACATTGAACCTTAAACACGCACCCATATCCTCTGAAACAAGTTACCTGATTAGCTCACCTTAATAAGCATGGTTTTGAAATCTGCTATTTGTCTTGTGGCATTGTCTCGAATCTTACGAGTTGCATTTTTATCTGGTCTCATAACATGACTGCTGCTTGTGATGATCTTTCTGACTATAACCAGAAGAAAAGAGCATATTGAAATAGCACACATCTTTCACAAGTGAGACTTGGGAGACACCAAGTCTCCAAAGTCTCACTCACTCACTCACATGCTATAAGGACTGCCCGCAAAAAAATACATCATAGAATGACTTCTGACAACTGTTTCAGCGACTGTATTTTATCCATATACTAGGCGGTGCACTTTCCCATTCGTCCCGATAAAGATAAATGTTCAGCCAAATACAGGTAGTCCTCTACTTACGATGGAGATGCGTTACGACGACCCCAACGTAAGTAAAAAAATATCGTAAGCCGAAGATGGCCTAGCCTACCCAGGAGTCTTAAAGAATGGTGATAATTTAGCAAAACAGAGCAATTTACAGTACCGTACTGTATCAACTATATACTGTATGTATTTATTAATTACAATACTGTGTTGCACAGCAAAATGTAAAGTAAAAAAACAAGGTACAGTACACGCGCTAACACCGAGACAACTCCGTCGACCAGAGTGTTGAGAGTGAGGCATCACCACACAAGGAGGGAGATGCGAACATCCCGGCAGCGTCCCAACGCACAGTATCGTACCTCGTATGCTGCTGCGTTTGCCTGCCGCGCGAAATTTAAAATATTTTACAATTTTGTCGTATCGCTATCGCCATCGTAACATCGAAATATCGTAAGTCGGACCATCGTAACTCGGGGACTTATCTGTAAAGCGAAAGCCAAATTCAACGTGGTGGGGTTTTGTGCAGTCATTTGTGACCAGGCCAAGACCGTCGTCAAGTCACTCCACTTGAGACCAGAAACTGAAAGCTGGATTTGAACCGAGGTTTTCAGCGGCGCCAGAGAAGTGCTCTGGCCCCTGATCCACTCCGGCCACATTTTCTTTCGCACTCCCTCGTTTTTAACAGTGGCCGCACACGTCGCAGCAGAAGGGCTTCTCGCCCGAGTGCATCTGCAGGTGGCGCCGCAGGCCAAACGCCTGCGCGAACGCCTGACCGCACACCTTGCAGCGGTGCGGGTTGTCGGCGGAGGCTGCATTCGCCAGCGAGCACTTGCGCTCGTACGGCTCGGCATCTCCACCGGAGGGCTTCTGCCCCGTCGCTTTGCCGAGACCCTCCTGCCGATGGTTTGCCTGCGCGGGAATGAGCGTCGCCCCCTCGGCGGCTGGGCTGCAGCCTTCACGAGGGCGGTGGCGGCGATTTCTTCTTCTGCTTCGGTCATTTCGCCTTTCTCCGACTCTGACGAAGCGTACTGGCCAGCGCCTACCTCGTACGCATTGGGCAGCGAGGTCACGCCTTCAATGATGAGATCTGGATGGCTCTCCGGCAGACGTTTACCTGCAGCAGAAGATCCGCCAGACGCATTGCTCTCACGCGTTTAAACTGAATAAAGTAGAAATGAAAGTTAGTGTCGACCGGGCTAATTACTCGGTTGAAAGAGCAGTAACGTGGCCGGGCGATAGGGTATCCATGCAAAGCGTTAAAACGGCATATTACAGAAATGGTGTTCGCGTTCGTCACAATGGTATTTTAAAAAATCTCACGGAACTAGAAATTATTCAAATTTGAGCGAAGAACCAAATTTGACGACGGGTTTTTTTTGCATGCATTCATTTGGTGCCACCAGCATTTGTTTTAAACATCCACCGTTTCGACTCACACTTACCAAAGCGTTTCTTGGTAGTGTACTCCACGGAGCCTTGCTCCGTCAATTGAGGAACCAGTATGGAATTCGAGAAATAAGCATCGTCATCTGGAAGTGGGGGAAAACAAGCGGCCAAGTGTTCAAAACGAAACTGCTGTCAGGCAAAGTTACTGCTGCACCTGTCACTTTTGCGCGAGTGACCCTGTGAACGGTAGTGCGGTGGTTCTTGCACTGCGGCATACTGAACCCGCGACATGACTTGGATTCCCGGTCACGGCAACCATCAGCGGCAAGTGATATCTAAATGGTTCCTTTACCAACCGACGGTGACCAAGCACGGGTGTGCGTGCGGTGGTAGGGCTGCATTACAATCACATTAACGCAACAAAATATTATTTTCCGCAATATAACACTACGAATAAACGGGATATTTTAAATGACACATAAGCAGTTTAACACGTGGGCTTTCGCGACCAATATCCATAACGGAAGTTTTTGGGTTAGATCGTGTAAATATAAATGTGTCGTTAAAGCTCTCCACCACCTGACACAGCTAATTAGTAAGGTTTGTTCCGTAAACAGAACCTGCCAATTCGTTACTAGTTCAGCACACCGGTGCGTTGAAGGGTAAAACCCACAACGTTTACAATTCGAGTACAGTTTTGTTTATGTGACAAACATTATTAATTGGGCGTGTCGTGTGGTGGTGGGTTTAACGACGCATTTTGATTTACACGATGTAGCTCAAAATAACCTCTATTATGGATAGCATATAAACAGTAACATCAAGTAACAGTAAAAGAGTTTACATAGCTTGCAATTAATGTGGTGATATTGTATACACAATGGTGTTCAAGCCGTACCTTCATAGGACTCAATTTTAACATGATCCGCTGCTACGTTGCCATAGGAGTCATCCATGACTGGAGTGGACCGCTCGTCTGGCTTATCTGCACATATGCAAAGCCAGTGCATCAACACGCATTTAAGCCACTGACAACATACAAGCCATCAATACAGAGGATGTACCGGGTCATCGAATTTTGAGGCCCTCCACTAATTTCTAATGAGCAGGTGAATCCTCGAGAGAACGGAGAGATTCACTTGCAGGGAGTGTGGACCCCGAGTCATCAAATTACAAAAGCGAATAACAAATAATCGCGTGCAACTACGAAGTGAAGAGAAATCAGAGGAAACAAGCAATAGCGTGGTTAATTCTAGATTTGAAGTTTTCGTGACTGCACGGATCCATATTCTTTGGTTCTTTCGGTAAACTCACGTAGGTAAAAACTTAATAAAATTACCTACGTGACTTTACCGACAGAACCAAAGAGCAAGCAATAGCGTCGCAGATGGAATAAGAAAAAGAACGCACGGACATGAATCAATATTAAACTCGATTAAATTCCTTTAACAAAGGTTATCTTCTGACAAATGACATTTAAAACCGTTCACAGCAAAGTGTAGTGATGTAAACATTGACATGGAATTAGGGTAATTATTTCACTCGAATGTAAACTGACGTCATATGCAACTGCAAGCGAAGATATTGTACAGAATCGGCCGTTCTGCATCAAATTGTAAAATAGATGGAAGAGTGACCAAATACATTATTAAAGGGCTGTACATGTACATTGTAATGTTGTACACAGGTCGATCACTGTATTGATACACCTGTGATGTTTCAATAACAAGTCTTCTCGAAAGGGTGATTGAATATTGCGAAACCGATGGCTTGCATACATGACAAAGGAGAATGTCAAAGGGATCCATAAAGTGCATTGAGTGTGGCGAGAGCCACAAAAAAGCTTTGAAATAAAACGTTCTTTTCACCGTCATTTCTCCGTATTATTTTAGTGGGGTGCACATATGAACCTCATGGTGGGTACCCCGGGGTCCCGAATAAACGGAAGTCAAAATCGCAATGAACTAATTTACTTTTGGCGACTCCGTCCCACCGCGCACATAAAACGCCGCGACCCACCTGGCGCGGATCGTTCTGTTGCCGTGTCGTCCAAGCGCAGCGAGGACGAATGCGCAGAAGGAACAAAACTTTGATAAGCGCATCGTGCAGAGCTCATCGAGAGGAATAGATTGCCGAATCGGTCGCCTTCAGACATTAAATGACGTCGCAATGCAGTTCATGCGAGAGCCGGGGGCTTATGGGACCCCGGGGTCCTGCCATCAGGTTCATATGTCAATGGATCAATGGAGGTTGTGGAACGAACACTAATAATAGCCACTTGCAAACCTGTGCCACGTGCTCATGTTGCATGTGCATGTGATGTCCTGCATGTGCCGTGTTCATTTAAAACACAGACAGCTAATGGTCCTCACTGGGTGTTCCTGAAGATGATCCAGGAATACCGTGCCAACCTCGACTACCATCCGCTCTCCATCTTTGACCAGGTTCTTGAAGGCCCCCCCTCCCCATGCCTTGTTAACTATCTCGCCTAGTATGCAGGAGGTCGGTGGGTTCAGTCCCGACCCCTGGTGCCTGTATATTTGGCGTTTCCATGTTCTCTCCGTGGTCACACGAATTTTTTTTCCCGGGTGCTCCGGTTTTTCTCTCCATTTCTAAACGTGCGTTTAGAGTATTATTTTGGCTGCTACACATTTCCACGTGATAAGCCGCTTCGTTCAGCTATCACTTGTGGCCAAGTCGCTTCTGGAAAGAGCTACATAGCTCAGTGGGCCTTACCTGGTACGATGCAAGTTCTGTTCTTTCAGTACTCTGACTTTATACCGTGCGAACCTTGGCTCTATTCAGGTGGAGGAGCGAAAGATCTGCGTCTGCGTCAGAAAGCGCCCACTCAACAAAAAAGGTACTCGTGGGTGGGAGGTGGGGCGTGAGTGGGAGGGGGGGTGTGAGGGTGGGAGGGGGGGGGGCGTGGGTGGGA
Source organism: Petromyzon marinus (assembly GCF_048934315.1). NCBI lineage: Eukaryota > Metazoa > Chordata > Hyperoartia > Petromyzontiformes > Petromyzontidae > Petromyzon > Petromyzon marinus. The sequence continues at coordinate 13,411,244 of NC_133667.1, read as the reverse complement.
GGCTACGTAGTCAGTTTTGCAGTGTAACGGGAATTAAATTTTGATTTAAAGCTTTCGTGACTGCAAGGATTCATCTTATTTGGTTCTTTCGGTAAAGTCACGTAGAATGAGAATAAAATAATAAATTGATAAAATAAAATAACACAATAACATTCTCAATGTATTATTTTATTCTCATTCTACGTGACTTTACCGAAAGAACCAAAGAAGATAACGGGGATTACACAAGTAGTTCAGCGATTGGTCCTGTAGACAAACCTCAGCTGTCTGCACTCACGACTGATGATGCCCGTGTGTTATCGCAGGAATAATTGTATGCATGTTGAACTTCTTTTGCACCATTAGTAGCCAATCGTGCCATCAGAGGTGTGGGGAAAGGACAACGATTTAAACAAAGCAGTGCTAAAGAAACGAGTTTGCAATCTAGTTGAATGTTTATTGTGTAGCATTTCAAGACTCATTTGCAGTCACATACCGAACAATACGTAGTACCCACCCCTCCGCTACTCCCCCCCACGCTACCCCCCCACCCCCGCTAAGACCGCATGCAAGAGCTGTTGACAAATATTTCTATAATCGGTTTTACGATGATGATGGCTGAAATTTAATGCCTAGGCATTTTGCGACCAATATTATGGTTCATAATTTTGTATCGGTCCGGTCATCTTAAGTACATGTGTGTCGTACACCCTCCACCACCCAACACACCCAATTTATAAAAGTTGTAACGTGAGCAAACGTGTGCCAGTCTCTTACTGCTTCAGTATATCCGGTGTGCTGTCGAGCAATTCACAACAATCTTAACGGTTCGTTAAATTCTGTGAATTGCTTACGACACCCATTTTTACCTGCGCGATGTGACCCGAAAATTAATTGCGAAATCGGACGACGATCCCGTTGGTGGTGTCTGCGCACGCGTGACCCAGAGCTGGCGCAGAAGGAGATTGATGTGGTGACGGTGCCCAGCCGCGATGTGCTCATGGTCCACGAGCCCAAACACAAGGTTGACCTCACCAAGTACCTGGACAACCAGACGTTCCGCTTCGACTACGCCTTCGACGAGTCGACCTCCAACGAAATCGTCTACAAGTGAGACGGCGCGGCTGGGTCGCTGCCACCGCCGCTGCCCACCCACTGCCACTCCCCCCCCCATACCCACCACCCCATTGAGCCATTGCCACGCATGAACACTCTTCCTTCAATCAGCAGTGCATTATACAGCGCCTAGGTCAGGGGTCGGCAACCAAAGTAACAAGAGGAGCCGTTTTTGTCAAATTCGGTAGAGAAAAAAAAATGTCAAGGGCCGCAATGCGCGTGAATAGGAGACTGCGGTCCCCAAGAAATAACGTCACGAAGCCGTCCTTAAAGAGCCGCATACGACTCTGGAGCCGCGGGTTGCCGACCCCATGGCCTTGGTCCTTGCTGTGACGTTGAACTTCTTTCGCGTCGTACGTAGCCAACCTTGCTAATCAGAGACATCGAACCCCACCCACCACCCCCCCCCCCCCCACCGGGCTTAAACCCTGGAGCTCAGGGCTACCAGCTTTACTTCTATAATAGGGGCCGTGTGCCCTTTAAAACACTTTAGATAAATAGGGTTGTTAAAACAGCTGGTCTGATTTGACGCTGTAAATGGCTGTTGAAATTAGATGTGGCAAGTGCACTGCATCAAGTGAGGGTGGGTGATGAATCTTTGTGTCCTTGCAATTGCTCACGTGCATGTGTCACGTGTGTCTGTGTGCCTGTGCGTGTGGTTACTTGCTGCCACCATGCCCCACCCGGGTGTGTGTGTGTGTGTTAGGTGCTCGCTAACCACTTGCCGCAACAAGTCCTTTGTGTTTGGGGAACAGTAGTGTTACAAACCCGGCGACCCGAGTTTGATTCCTACTCGTGGCCAACACCAGTGACATATCTGAATCCGTCCTGGGCCTCCCCTATGTTGACTTGGCCTCAAATGAGTACCTGGTGCGATGTGTATGCAGTACCACTGGGGAGTCGAAGGCGGCCGAGCGTGGTGCTGGCTACCTTACACCCCTTTGCGTGTGCCGGGTCGGCTTTTATAGGCGCTCGCGAACAGCACTTGCCCCAACAGTCTGTTCAGGCTACACGGGGGATCTGTTTCTTTGTTTAGATTTACCGCCTACCCATTGGTGCAGTCAATCTTCAACAAGGGCATGGCCACGTGCTTCGCTTATGGACAGACGGGAAGCGGCAAAACCCACGTGAGTTCTAGGCCACCGCGCGGTCGCCCTTCGTCATTGGCGGTGGAGCAGTTTTTGCGACGGGGTCGCGGCCCGTTAACCTCTGGGGAACGGGAGTGCGCACTATTAAAACCGAAGATTCTCAACTCCACGAGAGGCTATCGTTTCGCGGTCTGCGTCTTAACAACCTCCTAAGGCCCCCCGCATGTGATTGTTATTTAATTATATTATTTGTAGCCCCCTCCCCCCTCACCCCCCACGCTGTCCGCGTGCCCATCATTGGGGGGTGGGGCGGGGGGGGTGTTGGGGGGTGCGCAATTGTCTTTATCATTTTGAAGCTCTCTTCTGGCATAGTCAACATTAGTACTGGAGGAGGTGGCCGAGTGGTTTGATGGCAATGTCCACTTCATATCACCGAGCCAGCACCCCTGGGATCTTGAGCTGGTGTTGGGTGTCTCATGGAACTTATGCTCTAGTTAGAAAGCTGAGCAAGCGACTCTGAAATCTTCAAATAAAATGCTGGCGATAGTGACAATTATCAAAAGAGGCTGACGAGGGCCTCCTCGCGAGATGCCAGCCGCGAGCATTATCCTTCTTCCCCGCTGATAAGTGCGTGTTGTTGAAAGTGGGTTGCATAGACGTTAGAGCATAGAAATACAGTACAACACTTGGTTTGCTTGACTGCCGTCTGCTGCACAGCATTTAGCCCCCATAGCCGTATAATAACCCATGTGTGCATGGTGGTCACCCAAGTAAAGTAAGAGCGCTTGGGCAGGACGATGTACGTCTAGGAGGGATGATTACCGATGGTCAAGAATAGTTAAAACTTTAAATTAAATCATTCAATATTTTGATACTGGCATAATGGTCCCATAGAAATAATGATGATAGGTGGAATTTATAATTTTTCTTTGACTTTCCCACCCTCCCTCCCTCCCCCATCCTGCCTAGCACGGGATGTGTTTGACCTGCAGGGAGACAAGCACTACAGACATCTGAATCTGCACGTGTACGCCACCTTCTTTGAGATCTACAGCGGGAAGGTGAGGACGTGCGCATGTAATGAGTGTGAGCGTGTGAATGAATGGAATGCCCGTGGGAATGCAGCATGTGTGCAGATGTGCGTGTGAATGGAATGCGATGTAATTTTTATAGTCTTTTCTCAACCTCTGAATGAAGGGCCCCTCCCCATGTCACGTCCGTCATGGGTAACTTCAGCATGCTGGTCAGTGCGGGTTGTTGGTGAATGGGCTTCCCAGGACCGGTTCGGACATCAACTCGCCACTGATGTCAGCCATGGCTGGGAATGGGAATTCAGGTCGCCAGGTTCAAAGCGCGGTGCGCAAACTGCCGGTTGTATGAAATAAATGTGAACCAGGTACAGCCCATGGGCCCCCTGGGTTCCTTACCCGAATGCTATTTGGGGTGTGTGGGGAGCAGTGGTGTCGCGGTTAGCGTGCCGCGCTACGAACCCGGCAACTCGAGTTCGATCCCCGTCCACGGCCATCGCCAGTGACGATTATCCGAACCCGTCCTGGGTCCTCCCATAGGTCGACAGCCTCAAAGTGGAATACCTGGTGTGGCGTGTAAAATTTGCCGCCGAGGAGACACAGATGGTTGAGCATGATTGAGCATGTTAAACTTTTATGAGACCTCCTTTGCCAGTAACAAGATATAGTAATAGGTTTTACCCTTTTAAAGGTGTCAGTTTTTGTGCCAGTTAAAAGGGTAAAACCTATTGCTGTATGTTAAACTTCTTTCGCACCATATGTGGCCAACCGTGCTAATCGGCGGTGCGGGGGAAGGACGACAAATTAAACGCAAAAAGCAGTTCCAAAGAAATTCGTTTTCAATCCAGGTTTAAAAATGTCTTCATAATACCCAAAGGAAGAGCACTGAAGATGGCCGCAGGAGCGCTTCTGAAAGCGCACGATGTGGTGACCACCTTTGTTCGGTGGCCAAGCCAAAAGCCGCTGCTGTGAGGATGACCGGTGTTCGCGCGATGATAGTTTATGTTTCTTGACGAGAATCGGCAAGGTATTGTGGTTCATTGGTGGCAGGCACTTTGTGTGTACTGAGTGCGACCTTATTATAATGCATTATAATGTCATAACCAACCACCACCTCGTGTACCGTGCCGGCAAAGGTAGGGTGCTCGCTTATAACAGCACTTGCCCCAAAAGTCTGTTAAGGCCATGAGGTGGGTGGGGGTTTTTGTCTCCGTGTGACTGGAATTGCAGGTGTTCGATTTGCTGAATAAGCGGGCGCCCCTGCGAATACTGGAAGATAGCAAGCAGCAGGTGCAGGTGTTGGGGCTCATCGAGTGCCCCGTCTCCTCCAGCGAAGAGGTGCTCGCCCTCATTGAGACTGGGAGCAAGTGCAGGTCAGCATGCACGCACATGTATAAAACAAATAATTCGGTGATAATAATACTTTCATTTAATTAATTAGTATCCAATTATGAGACCTCCTTTGCCAGTAACAAGATATAGGAATAGGTTTTTACCCTTCTAGCTGGCACGAAAACTGACACCTTAATACAAGGGATCATGTTTGCAATAACCACACCACAAGCAGTCAAAAATGCAAACAAAAAGAAACAACTCTGATGATATGCACTGTCCTTGAATTTGATTGGTCCACACCCAAGACGGCTTTTCTTAGAGCCTAGTCCCTTGTATAAAGGTGTCAGTTTTTGTGCCAGCTAAAAGGGTAAAACCTATTACTATATCTTGTTACTGGCAAAGGAGGTCTCATAATGTAAAGGCTTACCCCGAGCTCTCAATACTCTGATAGTGCGCTGTTTTTGAGTTGCACGCCTTATGGTGTCATCTGGTCCAACACCAGTGGAGACTAGGCTCTAAGAAAATCCGTCTCGGGTGTGGACCAATCAAATTCAAGGACAGTGCCAATATCATTATCAGAGTTGTTTCTTTTTGTTTGCATTTTTGACTGCTTGTGTTGTGGTTATTGCAAACATGATCCCCTTGTATAAAGGTGTCAGTTTTTGTGCCAGCTAGAAGGGTAAACACCTATTACTGGTATCCAATTGTTTTAATATTTGTTTTGTATTGTGAAAAGTGATATAGGTATGCATTTTTAGGTTCGGAGTAGAGTTGGAATGACTCCGAAAGAAAAACATTCTGATTTACAACGTTTTGTTTTACGCCGTGTTTTTTGGATGGAACACATCGCTTTCGTGAATCGAGGAATGCCTGCACGTCCGTATATATATATACGCGTGTACACAACTTAAGCCTATCCCGTTCCGCACGCGTACATCATCAGTTTTTCTTCTGATTGAGTTCTGGTGACGTACGTGTACATGATGAAAACTAAAATAAAATAACTTGATCGTTACCGAGGCTGCCACAAGGCCCATGCGGGAGGGCGTGTGGCACAGTTTGGCACCAGAATATCGTAGAGTGCGGCGATCGTGTCGCTACGTTTCTCTCCGGCGAGTACGAGCCGCTTGTGCGTTTCGAGGTTCGGCACTTGCAGGCGTTTTGGAACGGGAAAGGCTTTCCTTGGCGCACAGACCTCTAGGTTTGCTAACGCGGGCGGAACCCGTGTGACGCGCGCACAGGACGTCGGGCCAGACATCGGCGAATGCGACGTCGTCGCGCTCGCACGCCATCTTCCAGCTGATACTGAGGCGCGGCGAGCTCCTGCACGGCAAGTTCTCGCTCGTGGATCTCGCCGGCAGCGAGCGCGGCGCCGACACGGGCAATTCCGACCTGCAAATGTGCCGCGAGGGCGCCGAGATCAACAAGAGCCTGCTGGCGCTGAAGGTTTGTTATTGGATTGTTTTTTTGCCCAGCAAACCCTCGCCGAGTCTCGTGACTTGCTTTCAGGACGGTACTGCCAAGTCTTTTTTTGCAGTCCCCCCCCCCCCATACTGATGATTGTTATTACCTGCGGCTCTGGAGTGGCATGCGGTTCTTTAAGGACTGCTTCGTGATATTGTTTATTCAGCAGTGTCTTGTATTCACATGCAATACAAGCTCTTGAAATATTTAGTTTTTTTTTGTTGTACGAATTCGAAAAACAATGGCGCGTGTTATTTTAGTTGCCGGTCCCCGGTATAATCCCAGTTGAGTTATTTGAGGGTACGTTTGCAAATTTGGCAAACGTGGACCGTGACGCCGGCACACAATGGGCCTGCTCGTGCACACGACGTCGCCGGATCTTTAACGTCCGCTGCGAAGCCGACCGTGTATTTTTAGGGTTGATACACCTGCGGTATGCAGCAAGGGCGGCCGCTAGATTCGAACTGTCAACAGCTGCAGCAAACGCCATACCGCTTGGCCATCTCTCCACCAGGGCGGTGCAGAGACCTGGGGACCAAATGCAGAGCCATCCCTTAGGGATACGGCTAATCGGGACGACCGTCCCGTGCCCAGCGTTTTGGGGGTGGGGGGCCACGCACTTCGACATCACGGTGTCAGATGTAATAATTTAGTTTGAAGGCCTCGGGCGGCCCCACGCGGTGTGATATTTACCCTGGGGCCCCGCACCCCACTATGGACGGGCCCTCCCCAAACGTAACTACAACTGCAGCAGCGCCGTTGGCTCCAGTACAATTTTCGCTCTAATATCACACTCTGTCTAAGGCTTAATCACCCAGAATGCACTTGATATCAGATGTTGGACGCCAATCGGGTTTGAGCCTGGACAATGCTGGGAGGGGTGACCAAAATGTAGAAAATATGTGTCCTTGGGCTTTTGAGAGACCACGCCATGGGTATCGGGGGGACATAGCAGCAAAGTCCATTGTTGCGCTGTACCTCCGAGGCTCTCGCATCTATGCTCCGCACATTCACCTACCTTAATTCGCCAGCGTGGTGCAGTATGGTCAAATTGTGGTATTGTCGTAAGGAAGCCCTACATTGTGCAGGGCTGCTAACTGCATCTAAAAATCTCCATGGAAATAAATGGGGATCCTGTAAATGATTTCTAGGCTATCCGACCCGTTGATTGACAGGTACATTATTACCTCTTTATTGCTTTAAATCCATGTTTCATTTCAACGTAAGTTATCTCCTATCGTATAAACGGGACACTACCCTGCACAGATTGTCAAGGGGGTCCTTGCCCATGGCTGTTAACCCTGTTACTGCATGACTTTGTTTAAAGGGGGAGTGGAGGGGCGGGAATACACAATGTAAGAGGGGTGCGACACGGATAATGTTAAACATACTTTTTGACAAACAGTAAACGCTAAACAGAATGAGTAATTATACGATCTGCTCAAGCTCCTCAAACTTGCTATGCATGTGAACAAAGACTGTAATGCCCATTGCTTTATTGTACCAAAATATTGAGAATTGTGGGGGGCTCAGAATGCCCCCCTGTCTGACACTACGGGTTTGTTGGCTGTGCCTCGTTTCCATGAGGACGCGCACGTGTCTGCGTGGGGGTGCTAAACGGGTATGGCACGGGCTCGACAAGAGATGGAATGATGTGGAATGAGAGTGTGGAGCTGAGTGGACTTGCCAATGATTGGTAGCAGCGGTGTCAAGATTGGCTTCTGTGGAAGAGGCTCGTGAAGGACACTACTGGGCAGTTGGGGGCAGACGCGCTCCAGCAACAACGGAAGGCAGAGGAGCGACGCTCACAACAACGAGCATGGCGCCGGACGGGTAAAATGCAGCAAGTTGGCACAGTCGGAGGCACAGGTGGTGCATCGGCCATCTCAGTTGGTCAAACCATGGCACCTTGGTTTGTCCCGTGACCTCCTGCCAGCAGGCGTTCGACACTCCACGTAACCCTAAAAGTGCGCACAGCCTGGCACAAGTGCCGTGGTGACGTCGCTGCCACCTGGTGGCGTATGGCGGCGGCGGTTGTTGTTGTTGTACATGCGTGTGCTGCGTGCGTTCACGTGTCGACGTGCGCTTGTGTAGGAGTGCATCCGAGCGCTGGGCCAGAACAAGGCATACACGCCATTCCGCGGCAGCAAACTCACCCAGGTGCTGAGGGACTCGTTCATCGGGGAGAACTCCCGCACCTGCATGGTACGTGTGTGTGCGCGTGCATGTGCATTAGCGTTTGTGGGGAGCGGCAGTGCAATAGTTGGCGCGCTACGTAACTAACCCAGCGACCCGAGTACGATTCCTGCTCACGGCCAACACCATCGTTGACGATTATCTAAACTGGTCCTGGGCCTCTGCCCTAGGTTGACTCGGGGCCCCGCGGTGGCGAGATGTTATCTCTCTTGCCTGGTATGCAGGAGGTCGTGAGTTTGATCCCGACCCTGACGCCTGTGTATTTAGAGTTTGCACGTCTCTCCCTGTGGTTGCGTGGAATTTTCTTTGGGTTGTCAAGTTTTTCCGTCCACGTTTAGAAATGCGTGTTTAGAGTATTTGGCTGCTATAAGGTTCCACATGATGAGCCATTTCGTTGAGTTTGTGGGCAGGTTGCTTCTGTAAAACAGCTACAATAAAACCTTGGATTGCGAGCATAATTCGTTCCGGAAACGCGTTTGTAATCCAAAGCACTCGTATATCAGTTGTGATCACGTGACGCTCGGCAGTACAAAGCGTATACGTGCTACTCGTATTGCAAGACCTTCGCTCGTTTATCAAATTAATATTTATTTAAAAAATTTGCTCGTCTTGCAAAACACTCGCAGACAAAGTTACTCGCAATCCAAGGTTTTACTGTATATAGCTCAGACGGGCTTACCTGGTAAATAAATAATAAAGCATTAGTAAATGAGTACCTGCTGTAGGGGCAAGTGCTGTTAGCGAGCACCTATGAAGGCCGGCACGGCACACGAGGGAAAGGGGTTGCCAGCACCGCTCCTGGCTGCCTTTGTCTCCCTAGTGGCAATGTTTCCGCACTGCTCCAGGTACGAATTTGAGGCTGAGTCGACCTAGGGAGGCCCAGAACCAGTTTAGATTATTGTCACTGGTGTTGGCCGTGAGCGAGAATGGAACTCGAGTGGCTGGGTTCACAGCGCAGCGTAGCGCTAACCGGGACACCACTACCGCTTTGTGCACATAGAATACACACTCGCTGCCCGCTTCTCTCGCTGTGCTCGCGTGTGGATGCTGCAGATCGCCATGATTTCTCCTGCGATGAGCTCCTGTGACCACACGAACAACACGCTGCGATACGCAGACAGGTGAGGCAAATCACCGGGGGAAGGGGGGTGTGAATTGTAGTGCCGAATGTGGGGTACGCTGGGGCAAGTGTTGTTTGTGACCACCTATTGAAGGCTGTCACCGGCACATGAAGGGGGTGGGGTGGCCAGCACCACACCTAGCCGCCTTTCTGTCCCGAGTGGCAACGTTTACACGCCGCACCGGGTACTCATTTTAAGCACGAGTCGACCGAGGGGGAGGCCCATAATTGGTTAAAATATTGGCCACCATTATTGGTCGTGAGAGGGAATCGAACTCGGGTCGCCGAGTTTGTAGCACTGCACTGCCACTCCTCCCATAAGGTTATGTAGACAAAGACAAAGATCCCCCATATAGCCCTGTCGGAACGGTAGGGACAGGTGCTGTTAGCAAGCACCTATGAAAATTGGCATGGCACATGAGGGGGCAGGGTGGCCAGCACTGTACCCGGCTGCATTTGTCTCCCTCGTGGCGATATCTCCGCATTGCACCAGGTACTCATTTGCGGCTGAGTCGACCTAGGGGAAGACCAGGACCGCTTGAGATCATCGTCACCGGTTTTGTTGGCCGTGAGCGGGAATCCAACTCGGGTCTCCAAGTTCGTAGCGCAGTGCGCTAAACACCACACTACCTCTTGCCATAAGGTTATGCACATACACACAAGCACGTGTGTACATACGTAGTGAGTCCAACTGAGTCGCAGACGTTGTCTTGGGAGCAACACGTTTATTAACTATTTGCACAACATGCTCCAGGGCTATTAACACAACATACTCCAGGGCTATTGACACAACATACCCACGGGTGGTTACCACCCAACTAACCACGTTACGGCGGAACTAGACACGGTTCCACTATCCCAGTCCGGACCACAAGCTGGGTCCCGGACCGTGTGGCTAGAGGCTAGAACAGGGGTGTCTAAACTACGGCCCGTGGGCCAACTGCGGCCCGCCATCCATTTTTAATTGGCCCATATCAAAGTCTAAAAATATAATGGACTATGGCCCACTGTATTGAACTTTTTAGTTTAAAACCTAGGTGGCGCTATTGTCTTGAACAAGGCAGCGTCTCAACAAAGCAAGCAATCGAAGAAAAAATTTGCTCAGGGTCACCAGAAATGCCGGAACCGAAGAGACGCAAGATTGCAGGCGAGTGCAGAAAATTTCAGACTCAGTGGAAAAATGAATATTTTTTCATAGAAACCAAGGGGAAGTGTGTTTGTTTGATTTGTAGTGAGAGTCTTGCCGTGATAAAAGAGTACAATGTACGACGGCATTATGAAACGAAACATCAGACCTTCACGTCCTACACTGGCACCGAGCAGAAGAAGGTAAAGCAAATGGCAACTAGCCTGCTAATGCAGCAGCAGGTTTTTTTTCGTGCTAACAAAGCTCAAGAAAATGCAACAATAGCCAGTTATGAAGTAGCTCAACTCATTGCCCTACACGGGAAACCTTTCTCAGACGGTGACTTCATCAAACAGTGCCTCACTAAAGTCATGGGAATTTTGTGCCCGGAGAAAATGCAGGATTTCAACGTTGTTAGTATTTCCAGAAATACGGTTGTGCGGCAAATTGAAGACTTGTCGGCTAACTTAAAACTACAAGTGTCAGATAAAGCTTGTGCTTTCGATTTTTACTCGATTGAATGTGATGAGAGCACAGATGCCACGGACACTGCACAGCTGTTCATTTTTTTGCGAGGAGTTGATAATTTTTGCATTACGGAGGAACTGCTCGATCTTCGGAGTCTAAAGGGGACAACAACTGGGAAGGACATGTTTGAAGCTGTGTCAGATGCAATTGACCAGGCTGGAGTTAAATGGGACAAGTTGTGTGGAATTACAACGGATGGGGCTCCAGCAATGACAGGCGAGCGCAAAGGAATGGCCTCTATGGTGAGTGCCAAGGTGCGGGAGAGCGGAGGTGAGGCTGTCAAAATGCACTGTATCATCCACCAAGAAGCCCTCTGTGCCAAGATAATCCAGCTTGGCGATGTGATGAACACAGTTGTGAAAACTGTCAACATAATTCGGGCACGAGGGCTTTACCACAGATAATTTCAAGCGTTCCTCTCTGATGTCGACGCTGAATACGGGGACCTACTCTATCATTCTGAAGTGCGCTGGCTCAGTCGCGGCTCCGTGCTGCAGCGGTTTTATTCCCTGAGATCAAATATCGACAAGTTTTTGAAAGAAAAGGGCAGACCTCTCCATGAGATCAGTGACTCTTTATGGTTGGCAGACCTGGCTTTTTTAGTTGATCTCACTGATCATCTCAACACCCTGAACAAGAGACTACAAGGCAAAGAGCAGCTGGTACCACAGCTGTATGCGCACATGAAAGCATTCCATGCGATGCTCCGTCTCTTCGAGTCACAACTGCGCAACTTCAATGTAGCGCACTTTCCCACGCTGACCAAAATCAAATGCACATTTCCAAATGCCAAGCTCTCTGCAACAATGGGAGAATATGTGTCTGTGATCACATCTCTCATGACAGAATTAAGTCAGCACTTCCAAGATATTTCTGTCATTGAGAAGGAAATCACACTGTATGCGGCTCCGTTTTCAATGGATGCAAAAGAAGTGGAGGAGAGTCTGCAATTAGAACTGATCGAAATTCAGTGTGATGATTCTCTGAAGAATCAGCATTAGCTTCTCTCCCTACCTGACTTCTACCGGAGCTTGGAAAAGGCCAAGTTTCCTCTGATGAGACGCCACGCAAAACGAATAATGAGTCTGTTCGGCTCAACATACATCTGTCAGCGGACATTCTCTCTGTTAACGCTGAACAAAAGCAGACTGAGAACCAGAACGACCGACAGCGATCTCCGTGACGTCCTTCGGATCTCAACTACCAAACTTACTCCTGACCTGCCAGCTATCCTTCAGACCAAAGCGCAGCATCACTGCTCCCACTGAGCGCAACATTCTTCCCATTACAGGTAAGTAAAAAATTTAACACGCAGTTTTCATTTGTTAATAAGCCCAATTACTTAATAAATTCAGTCAATTAAAGTTGATGACAATTTTTTAGCAAACATTAGTTGATGTGTTAACAAGCCCAATAATTTATTTGTGTAATAAGCTTGAAATATCCACATCCCCTATTTCTCTTCTTGTCTCTCCCTTCATACAGGACAATGAAGGCGGATCAGCACCCTAAGAACCAATCTGAGGCTGTCACTGAGAGAATGACCTGCCAACTTTATTGTAAAAAATTTAATGATGGAGGCTTTTTTTCTTTAAACATGTTCAATTATCAAATGTAATTTACCTGCATTTGATTGATTTTGCCAATATTAGTGCATGAGAAGTGAGGCAGTATACCTCACGTCTAGTGAGTGGCCCAGTCCTTCGTATATTTTTCTGTATGTGGCCCTTGGGAAAAAAAGTTTGGACACCCCTGGGCTAGAAGCTTGACGTGGATCTCCTGCCTCTCCAACAGTAAGAACCCCGAGCCCCTCACGGGGGGGGGGGGGGCCTTATATCGGGCCGGGCTGGGGCTGGCTCCGCCTCTTGCCCCGCCCACCTTCTCGATCTCTCTCGCCCTTGCCCTCCTCCAGTATCATCCTGTCACATGTCCCCAGGTCAGCCAGAATATCATGCCCCCAACGTAACCCTAGCTGGCTGACTCTCTCGCTCTCTCAAAGGGAGCCCGCACCGCACGCTGTGCGTGGTGCCACCGCGCTTAACCAGCGCTCACCCAAGCCCGCACTAGGGCTGGTACTACACCCCGTGTCTGGGGTGTACACACAACAGTATACATCCCGCCGTGGTCTCGCAAGCCTGGCACCAAACAGTGACCTTCCCAGTCACTACACATACACACACCACACAAATCCTAGGGGTGGAATGAGTCATCAGTATTGGGAGGGCTGCGGTGTCAAGGCGGTCTGCCCTTTGTTCTCGTCTGTGATGTCCACATGTAGGGTCAAGGAGCTGGGGGTGGAGCAGGGTGGGGAGGAGCGACAATCGGCACCGCTCGCGCCCACCACCGCCGTGGTAAAGCCTGAACCGGAGGACGACATCAATATGGACGAGGCGGGGGAAAAGGAGGCCGCTCAGCCGCGTCATCGCCGGCTGCCCTCTCTCATCCTGGCGAGTGACATTGAGACGGAAATCAATCCGGTGGTTTATTTGAGCATCCCCCGGGCATAGGATGGCATGTGACAGTCGCGAAACATTGACGAATAAACATTAACATTGACAATCGCTCGCTGACGATTAGAAAATAACATTGACACTCATTGGCAAATACACATTAATAGTTCTTCATTCAGGAAGAGACAAAAACATTGACATTCCCCTCTGTATTATTCAGCAATTGAACGAAAAAAACAAAACAAACGAAACCAAACAACTAACCAGCGACCTATCAATGAAACTACTACACAATTGAACATCTAAGCAACGGCACCTAACGAGGCATTTAAACATTGTGCATGTTTTGTAAATAGTCATCGGCAGAAAATAATAAAAGTAAGTCCATGAGCCTGAACGCGAGCAGGGAGCTGACAGCATGGGTGGCCGGGGGCAAAGGGAGTCCCAGAATATGGGGGGCAACAGAGGAGAGTGAGCGACCTCCCCCTGAGCGAACAGTTGACTGGGAGCTTCGGGCGAATGCCAAGGCTACTGGGAACAGAAAGTGTGTGGAGGTGAAGTAGCGCGAGACGAGAGGTAGGAGAGGTAGCAGAGTGTACGGAGGGGAGTAGAGCGAGGGGAGAGGTAGCAGAGTGTACGGAGGGGAGTGGAGCGAGGGGAGAGGTAGGAAAGTGTAAGGAGGGGAGAAGAGCGAGGGGAGAGGTAGCAGAGTGTACGGAGGGGAGTAGAGCAGGGAGAGAGGGAGGAGAGTGTTCGGAGGGGAGTAGAGCGGGGAGAGAGGTAGCAGAGTGTACGGAGGGGAGAAGAGCGAGGGGAGAGGTAGCAGAGTGTACGGAGGGGAGAAGAGCGAGGGGAGAGGTAGCAGAGTGTACGGAGGGGAGAAGAGCGAGTGGAGAGGTAGCAGAGTATACGGAGGGGAGAAGAGCGAGGGTAGAGGTAGCAGAGTGTGTGGAGTGAGAAGTAGAGCGAGGGGAGAGAGGTAGCAGAGTGCGTGGAGTGGGAAGTAGAGCGAGGGGAGAGAGGTAGCAGAGTGCGTGGAGTGGGAAGTAGAGCGAGGGGAGAGAGGTAGCAGAGTGCGTGGAGTGGGAAGTAGTGATGCGAGAGAGATACTTCAGTTTTCCCAAACATGCACGCTCCCCGACCTTCACGGTGTGGGGGAAGGTCTTCATCCAGCAGTGGATTGACAAAAGGGGCTGCCACACGAGCAATGTACAATCATTCTGTTTGCCATCAATTGTCCCCAGTCCTTATAACCCGATGGGCTTATTTACCAGCGTGTGTTGTTCCCCCTTGTGCTGCGTTGGCCATGCGTGCATGCGCAGGAGGAGGAGATGCCACTGTGGCAGCCCTCCGAAGAGTCTCTTCTCCAGCCGCTCAAGAATAAGATCATTGGGCAGCACCAGGTGGACTTGCAGGTGCGTTGGCCTGCTTCAGCGGCCGGCTTGCACTCTCCCGTTGCCGTGACGGACGCGGGGGGTCCACGTCTTGCGTGCTTTTGACGCACTCGTGTCATCCGATAAACGATTTAGCAGCACCTCAATGGGGGCTCCACCAATAGTTTAGTTTTTTGTATAAAGCATTTCTGACCCTACGTTATCTATTATTTGTTACGCTTGTTTTTCCAAAGTAGGCCTTATGTCTACGCACACACGCACGAAATCGAGAACTGTGGAGGCGAGGTAGACCACACAGATGTTTCAAAACTCTCTTCCTGTTGTCCGTCGAGTTGCTATATAACCTGGCTGGCCAGCACAAGATGGTACATAAAGTGTGGACTAATCTCTCATCCGTTCCATCTGCATGGGATAGTATTGCCTCCCCCCTCGCCCGTGCAGGTCTTCACCGGGCACTCGGTTTTCCTCTCGCTCGTATCAACACCGATTGACTGGAAACGTTTTAAAACATACATACCTGAGTGTTGTTAATCTACATTGAAATCTCATTTCTTTAGAACTGCTTTTTGTGGTTTGCTGTACCTTCCCCCGCACCTCCGATTAGCCACAGTTGGCTACGTACGGTGCGAAAGAAGTTCCACATACCCGCATACGTTGCCCGATCGTTGCGGCGTAGCGAGATGCAGCTTGCCCGAATGATGCGCCCTCAAAACCTCAACACGCCTTACTGCCGTTGCCGTTGCCGCGTGCGACAGAGGTTCTTGCTGCAGCTGTCGCTGGAGAACCAGCTCCATGACCTTTGGAGCCAGGGGGAGTGCAGCACATTAGACTTTGCGGAGCAGGTCATCGGCATCATCGATGACCGCTCTGCAAGAGATGCCGCTTTACGGGGTACGTGCGTGCCACGGTGGTTTTTCTGTTGGTTGATTGTGCCTCTTTTGGCTTACGCGAATGTTGGACAATTACATACGTACGTGTGTTGAATTTCTTTCGCACCGTGCTTGGCCAACCGTGCTAACCGGAGGTGCGGAGAAATTATGATACGATTTAACTTTTCAAACGTGTGATGCATAGTTTCGTGGTAACAATGTGTTGCGCAAATATAAAATCGGTACAAATCAACGAGCATATGGCAACACGGTACTGTCAACAGTTGACATTTGGAGAAAATGTTTTTACGGCCGAACATATCAAAAAATACTTATTTTTAAACTCTTAAACTTTTCATTTTACCAGATAAGGCCCCACTGAGCTACGTAGCTCCTTTTCAGAAGCGACCTGGCCACATTTGATAGCTCAACGAAGTGGCTTATTGTGTGGAAATGCATTGCAGCCAAATACTCTAAATGTGGACGGGAAAACTTGACAACGTGGAGAAAAATCCACGCAACCACAGGGAGAGACGTGCAAACTCCAAATATACAACAGGCATCCGGGTCGGGATTGAACCCACGACCTCCTGTATACCAGGCAGGGTAGTTAACATCTCGCCGCCGTGGCATATAAATTGCATGTAGTGTTCTTATTACTAAATAAACAATTTGTGGGTTCAGGACTCTATGCAAGGCACAGTTCCAAGCGCAGTCTAGCATCTGTCACAACAACGCACTGTGAAATAGCATCCATCGCACGTTTCAAACACAGTCTAGCATCTATGACATGGTCATGAAATGTATCAGGCCATTGCGCACAGCGTTGCGCTCTGAATTAAATGCAGAACGCTGTCAACCATTGCCAGTGAGACTTAACACCGAATTTTAAAGCAAGGTAGATTTAATACCATTTTTTAAATTGACCATTTATTGTAACAGTAAACTTTTGCAGTGAGGTTCGTATGTTGAAATGTTCCAGTAAATAACAATCTAGAGTGCTCCTCCCCTTACTTGCGGGAACTATTCCCAAAGGTGGAATCGTGCTGTGTGTTTAAACCCTTGAGTTGGGACCGCAACAATCCTGCTTCCATAGTGCTGGCTTGCAGGCTGGCATCGGTGTAAGAATTTGCAAAGCCTTGCCAATAATAAAATAAAAAGCTATTTGCGTATTGCTGGGCCTGAAGCGTAGGATGCGAAGTCTGCCGTACGTACGCATGTGTGTATGTTGAACTTCTTTCGCACCGTACGTAGCCAGCCATGCTTACCGGAGGTGTGGGGAGAAGGCCAACAAACTAAACACCAAAAGCAGCTCTAAAGAAATTGGTTTTCAATATAGATTTAAAATACGATTGACTGTATGTTGGTACGTTTATTGCTACGTGTACCCATTACCGTCCCTGTGCGTTTCGCAGAGATGCTTCAAGAGCTCGTTGAGATGGAGAACACACACACCATGCATTCACCCCATGCACGCACCCCGACTAGCGCTTAGGTCAACTAGAACACACAAACCGAACCTCTCCACCTGGGTTTTCATCCCGGCAAACCGAGCGAGTGACCTGGCCATGGGTTTCACATGTGAGAGAGAATTGGCAAAGTTCGGTGTGAGATGTTGACTCCCGGACCCTGTGGTAAAACATGGGTGAGTTAGACGCGAGACCACCTCCGGGAGAATCCGGGTAGAATATGATGGTGCACCCAGATACACGAGCACTCAAGGGGGGTAAGTTGGAAAAGGCAGGGAGTGTTGGAATGCAATAATACTGTTTTCCTGAGACAGATAGTGCGAGTGGAAGAATGGCGAGTGTGGCCTTGGGTGCATCTAAAATTATCCCTGATTATGACAATAAAAACAGCTGTAAGTTGAGATGGAGAACACCAACGCAAAGGTGATGAACGGGCAGGCAACCCGCGGCTGTGCGAGGGGACAGCCCCATCCAGCCCTTACCCCCCCCCAACTCCCTCCGCACTAAATCCTGAGCGCTGCACTGCCGCACCGGCGTCATCCATGATTTCACCACGCGACGACCAACACCATCCACTCCTTCACCACCACCACCACCACCGAAACCTAGTTGGTCATTGACACGCTTCGCACCCCACAAAAACGGTTTCCACCTTAAATTTTGATTTAAAGCTTTCGTGACTGCAGTGATTCATATTCTTGGTTCTTTCGGTAAAGTCACGTTGAAGGGAAACAATAAAATAATTAAATATATAAAACAATACAATTCTCACGAGTCATCATCAGGTGTGAAAAACAACGGCAAGAACATTTGAAAGAAGTGGCGGTTTGTATTTATTTATTTTTAAACGTGAGCACCACGGATAACGATTTGACAGTTTGTTTAGATGGACGAGTCCATCTATGTTCGGAAAAGAGGAGGGGGGAGACAAAAAATTAACGTATGCTTCTCAGTTGTCTGGGCTGCGAGTGTGGAGTGTGTGTGTAAGTGGAGCGGTGGTGTAGCGGTGAGCGCGCTGCACTATGAACTCGACGTGCTGAGTTCGATTCCCACGTACGGCCAACACCAGTGACGAATATATCTGAACTGGGTCCTGGACCTCCCCTAGGCCGGCTCAGCCTAGGGGAAGGCCGACCTTTATAGGTGCTAACAGCACTCGCCCCAACAGTCTGTTAAGGCTACACAGGGGATCTTTGTTGTTCGAGGTTGTTGAATACATATTGTGCTTTCGATGGCTCGTTGTGCGAGTTGCCATTGTTGGTCATTGTACCTTGTTTGATGTCACTCGCAATCGCACATGTTGCCATGTAGTAACTGTCCTTAAATCGCTTGGTTATACAGATCGGGCCACCCTATATCTATAGTAAATTAATTTAATGTTTCGGTTTTGGGTCCCGGCACCGGACGGAATCCTCTGCACGTCCGATTAGCACGGTTGGCTCCGTATGATACAAACGAAGTTAAACGTATATACAATTGCGATGAATCGGAGAGTGTTGGTGACCAACCATGAAAACAAGGTTGAACATCGAGTACTAAAACACTGCTTTATGTACGTCCATGAAACCCTACGTGTTTATGTTCCCCCCTGCTCTTGTGTGCATATTATGCTGTGTATCTATTTATTAATTAATGCATACTCTATTGCGTACGTATACATTTGTTTTTGTATATTGATTTGCGTTTGTATAGGTATGTGTATGCATGTACTGTACACAGTAAAACCTTGGATTGCGAGCATAATTCGTTCCGGAAACGTGTTTTGTAATCCAAAGCACTCGTACATCAAAGCACTCGTACATCAGTTGTGATCACGTGACGCTCGGCAGTACAAAGCGTATACGTACTACTCGTATTGCAAGACCTCGCTCGTTTATCAAATTAATATTTATTTTAAAAATGTGCTCGTCTTGCAAAACACTCGCAGACCAAGTTACTCGCAATCCAAGGTTTTACTGTATTTTTTAATTACTCGCGTGACGTTTGCGCGCGTGCATTTATTGTGTACTACATTATATTTACTAATTTGTGCGTTGTATGTGTTTTGTGTGTGTGTCTTCAGCCCTGATCTGTCCACTGCTGCAACGAAGGCCTTCCCAAGTTGCTGTAATCTTTCGGTAAAGTCACGTAGGTATAAAACGAATTAAATCACGACGTTTCGGGCGCAACGCAAGCGGTCCGTCATCGGGTTGGGACAACCACAGCAAGAAACAAATTGCTGAAGCGGAGCTCTCTGCAACTCCGATTCGCCCACTTCAGCAGTTTGTTTCTTCCTGTTGGTTGTCCCACCTGATGACGGACCGCTTGTGCTGCGCCCTAAACGTCGTGATTTAATCTATTTTATTTTCAACCCACGTGACTTTACCCAAAGATCCAAAGACTTTGGATCCCCTGCAGTCACGAAAACTTCAAATCTAGATTGCTGTAATCTCTCCCGGTTCTGCAAATGCAGTGACCGATCGACTGAGCGCCTGCGAACGGGGCTGATTTCATCGCCCTGTCTCCGTTCCGTACAGACTCTCCCCGGTGCTTTCTCTGCCCTCACTGCCATCCTCTCATTATTCTTGCCTATGTACGCCCGAATATCGAGCAAAGTGTCTCCTCTCCAAGGGAAATTGCCTGGTCAAAAAGCCCGCTGACCTGAACAGTTTATGTGATGTTTCCTTAACCCTGCTCGTGCTTTCTGTGAGAAAAACTAAAATTTTCTCGAGACAAACGCTTTTGGGAAAGTGTGAGAGAGTCCACGTATGTGCATGGTTTTTCGTCCTTGTTTTTGCAGCATTTAATACTTTCATTTCTTCTCTCGTCAATTTTTGTTCTAAGTTTAAGAATAGTTTCTCTATTTAACCTGTCTTTTCCATTTAGGATGTGTGAATGTGAGGAATTCTGACTTCTACATTCAAAGATTTTCATTACTTTGGCACCATTATTTCTCCCAAAGTGGTATTTTTTACATGCCTTAAATCAGGGGTCGGGAACCTTTTTGACTAAGAGAGCCATGAAAGCAAAAAATTTGGAAATTTATTTTAGTGAGAGCCATATAATATATTTTAAAAGTGAATTCAACTAAATGTCAGTATAATAAGCCTCTGAATTTATTCTTTTAAATAATGTTGTTATAACACTCACCATTAATGCGACTTCTGGTGCTGCATGGATTTGCTGATGTCTTTGTAGTCGGGTTGGTACTTGGTGAGGTTAAGCTTCATGCAAGCGTTGAGGCTTTCATCCGTTAAACGTGATCGTAGGTTGGACTTGATGTTTTTAAGATGTGAGAATGACTGCTCACATGCATACGTAGATCCAAACATGGTCAATACAGCAATACTCACACGCTGCAGTGTGTGGTATGTGACAGGAAGCGCGTTCCAAGTTTTGAGAATCAGCTGGTCTTTGGGTTGGAGTTTTTTTCATTTCTGTCCACATGTGCTTGCTCGCCAACTCCGCTTTCTGTCGTGTGATTCTTTCCAAATCTTCATTCAGTGACTTGAACTTATTCACCCACATGTCTGAGGCCTTCAGGTCAGCCACTTCTGCTTCAAAATCTCTGACGGAGACACCAGGGATGTAATTCAGGTCGGCTGTGTTCAGTGAACACTCATTTGGATGGGTGATGAACTTAAAAAGACGAGTGTGCTCACGAAATTCTCCAAAGCGTGCTTTGAAGGACTGTAGGAGACTGGATGTGCAGCCAGCTAGCTGGTGGAGATCAAGGTTTTGAATGGGCTCACTTGCTGTGCATGCATCTTTAAATTGGCTCAGTTTTTCAAAATGTAGTAAACGACCTGTTTCAAGATCCGTGATGAAAAGCTCCAGCTTGTTTTCAAAAGCAAATACAGCTTGTTGAAGGGATAACACTGTATTTCCAATGCCTTGCATTTTCACGTTGAGCTGGTTCAGATGTTCAGTCAGATCTACGAGATAGTAAAACTTGAGGAGCCACTCGGTGTCGGCTAGCTCAGGATGCCCGACGCCTTTCATTTCAAGGAAAGTCCGGATTTCGTTCAGGCAAGCCGCAAAACGGCTAAGCACCTTCCCTCTTGACAACCAACGCACATTGCTGTGCAAAAGCAGACCAGGATAGTTATTTACAACTTCATCCAGCAATGTTTTAAACTGGCGATCATTTAAGGCTCGGGCAACAATAAAGTTGATCACACGAATGACCAGCGACATCACTTCGCCAAACTGCCTGTCACACATCTGAGCACAAAGTGCCTCCTGGTGTATAATGCAATGGAAACTTAGGATGGGTCTATTTTCATGTTCACGGAGAAGCGCCACAAATCCTTTGTTTTTCCCCACCATACACGGAGCACCATCAGTACACACTGAGAGAAGTTTATCCATAGGTAGACTTTTTTCTTGAGCAAACTCCATGAAAGACTTGAATAAATCCTCACCTCTTGTGGACCCTTTTAATGGCAGAACAGCAAGACTTTCTTCGCGCAGTGTGTCACCAACAGCATATCTTGCAATCACGCTGAACTGCGACAAATGGCTCACGTCTGTTGACTCATCCAAAGCCAGAGAAAAGAACGGCGCTGCATTTATGTCCTTCACTTGCGTTTCCTCCACTTTGTTTGCCATCACGATGGTACGATCATGAACAGTTCTTGCCGACAGAGGCATGTCTTGTATCCGTTTGATTATCTTGTCTTTGTTCGGAAGATCATCAAAAAGTTCATTGGCTACATCCAGCATGAACGTTTTAGCATACTCGCCATCTGTGAATGGTTTTCCGTTCCTCACTATTGCTAAAGAACCAGCAAAGCTAGCCGAATTATAGTCACCTTGCCGGGTCCATACGCGGAGTTGCTGCTGGCTAGCTTGCACCCTGCTCAGAAGCTCTTGGCACGCTTTCTTTCTGCTGTCTCCCGCAGGGTATTTTGATGCAAAGGTAGCGTGGCGCGTGTCGAAGTGCCGCTTTACATTCGACCATTTCAACGATGTAATTTTGTCATTGCAAATTAGACACACCGCAGAACCCGCTCTCTCCACAAAGGCGAATTCTTCGGTCCATTCGTCCTGAAATGTACGATACTCGTCGTCTTTTTTTCTTTTCGCCATCTTCTTCGTCAAAGGGTTAGCTTTGAGCTAATGACCGAGCAGACGCAGTCTCAGACTGATTCAAAAGGGGGCGTTTACCTGTTTTACCCAGCAACGGCAAACGTAGGCCAGTATCATCCAATTAAAATAATGGACAATTGCTCCTGCAGCCCTGAACAGGACATGCGCAGTGAAAAATCGATGGATGGATTAAAACAAGTGAGAATATTTTGTTTTATCTGCGAGCCATATGCAATCATCAAAAGAGCCACATCTGGCTCGCGAGCCATAGGTTCCTGACCCCTGCCTTAAATGTTGATTTTGTAGCTGAATTTCTGAATGACGGGTTGCATTAATTTAGTGGTGCAAGGAGACTCAGATTATTCATTTACAACTTGCACATTGTTATATCTGAAGGGAAAACAATGTCCATCCCATCTTTATCTCGGCGATAGAAAAGGGCCATTCCTCCCAAAAGTGTCAACCATGATGATCACAGCATCGTTCTCATCTTAAACTGATTTTGGATTCAACGTTTCTCACTTCCATCGATCAACTTCCAGGTTCTGCCGAGCCGGTTTCCAAATTCTCGACCAGTGAATTCGCCAAGTTGTTTTAAACCAAAAGAACACATTTAAGCATCATTCTGCATTTACCAGCATAAAAAAATCACGTATATATGTAAAAGCATCATCTTGTTATTTATGCCGAAGGTGTTCAAAACCACCCCTAATTGGGTCTGCGAGAAAACCTGACGTTGTTTCCTGGGAAATGCAACTTCTGCATTTCCCCCCATAGGCTCAGGCACGTGACACTACATAGTCCGTTGGGAATCCCAGCGGTGGTAAGCATTGTACATAGTTTGTGATCGTTGTCCATTTGTGTGTTGTCAGCATGCCCCCCCCCCCCCTCCTAACAGTGGTCTCATGTCACTAGCATCTAATCTTCTGCTGCTGCAACAGCAAAACTTTACATGTGTTTAAAAAAATATTGTTCAATAGGACTGACTTTTGTCATCTGTGGCAGCAGTATGTATTTTTTTTGGTCTGAAGTACATTTGATGAATGAATGTTTTTTTCGAATAATAATTTTGAGCTAAGTAAATGCACTGCAAAGTTGTCATAAGTAACCAGAACTTTTCTTGGTGGGTTACAGGCAGTGGCACACAATGGAGACCCATATTTTTGTTTAACAGGCGTGAATTAATCGCACTGGTTGTGCTGAACATTCATAATTTGCAGGTTCCCTAATGCGCATCCTCTGTTGAGGTTTCACTTTCCAAACCGTTCAAGGATTTGCAAAACGGCTCTATTCGGCTGGTGGTCCCAATGGTGGGATGTGCTTAGAAAATTCTATGGACACCTCTGTTACAATGGAGAGAATTCATTACTGTTTTTTTTCTGCTAGAATTAGTTGGTACAACGATTTACCCGTGGTGCTTCCACCCGCACCCATGCTCGTTTGCCCTTTCCCCCCACCCCTCGCCGAATTAAACGTTCTCTTGTTGTCTTCTTTTATAGAAGCCAACTTTCAGTTACCAACCAGTGGTGTTTTTCCTTCCTTGGACTAACTAATGCTGACCCTTCATGAACCCCTCTTTCTTTCACATCAGGGCCAATAAAATGTTTGTCTGGTGTGTCATGGAGCTCGGTTTTAATGCCTTTTTAAAATATAAAATAAAGAATATTTTAACGTGGAAACAATGGAGTTATGTTTTGATTTAAAGCTTTCGTGACTGCAGGGATTCATATTCTTGGTTCTTTCGGTAAAGTCACGTAGAAGGGAAACAATAAAATAATAAAAATATAAAACAATAAAATTCTCACGACGTTTCGACTGCAACACAAGCAATCATCATCAGGTGTGAAAACCACAACAAGAATTTTTTTAAAAAGTGGCGGTTTTTTAACGTTAGCACCAAGGAGAGCGAGATGACAGTTTATTCAGATGGACGAGTCCATCTATGTTCGGAAAAGAGGAGGGGGGAGACGAAAATAATGGATGCGGTCTGAAAGCCAGCGTAAGCGTGATCAATTAAGTCCCAAAATGGTTTATCAAATCCTTCCAATGATTGCTAAGCTAGAATCCATCTTCTCGGTTGAATTGTCTGTGTTTGTATATGTGGATAGCCTCATGAACGAATCTCTCATGGTAGCCAGATGGCTTGCAAAGAACCTCTGTCTAGGAGAAGTCAATGTCATGTGAACCTACTAAATTATAAGTGATCTGCCACGGCCGAGGTGTTGGTCCTACCGTGTTTCAGGTCTGCTTTGTGTTCACGAATGCGGTCCGAGACATGCCGTTTGGTTTCTCCAATGTAACTACTACCACAGAGGCAACTTAGTTTGTAGACACCAGGGTACTGTGTGTCCGGAATCACATCTTTTACAGACGCAACCAGATCACGGATTTTATGTAATGTGTTGAATCGGATCTGGATCTTGTGTTTATTTAAGATTTTGGAGAACTTTTTTGTGAATCCTACAATGTAGGGTAAAGTGATGGTTTTGAAAGGCTCCTCAAGAGGGTCCTTCTTCATGGTTGGAGTGATAGCTTTGCGGATTGTGTCATCGGAATAACCATTAGCCTTAAGAGCTTGGTGTACGTGCTTGAGTTCATTATTTTATTGTTTCCCTTCTACGCGACTTTACCGAAAGAACCAAGAAAAATGGAGTTATGATTATATATGCTGTTACCCAAAAATTATCCACAGCAACGCATGAGTTTGTGTATCACTTTGATTTTGTGCATTGAACGGGGTCCCATTTTTATTTGGAATGCTCTTAGCTAATAACATCCGGTAATTCAGCAGCATTTGTTTAAACCAGCCTAACTGCTAATGAGACCCACAATATTTAAACTGGTCCAGTTTGCTTGCTTTAACAAATGCTGCTTGATAATATTTTTCTGGATAACTAA
This sequence comes from Petromyzon marinus, assembly GCF_048934315.1. Lineage (NCBI taxonomy): Eukaryota > Metazoa > Chordata > Hyperoartia > Petromyzontiformes > Petromyzontidae > Petromyzon > Petromyzon marinus. The sequence goes on along the minus strand of NC_133667.1, from coordinate 13,386,114 downwards.
TAGGCTGATCGACTAAAACGCGTTTTACTTGGGAACACAATTGAGTTAATCCTGCTTTATCCACAATGCTCCATGGAAATGCATAAAAAAATTATAGACAACACTATTAAAACTTCCACCTTTACCTGTGTCTAATGGTCATACTTGTTGCTCATCTATAATATGCGTTAAACGTGTTGGCTCATCGGTGGCCAAACTGATTTGCGAGCCCTGTGCAGCTCGATAGAGGCTCTGTCCAATGTTTTACTTTTCAACACGATGCACCTTTTATTTGAAGCGGGGAAAACAACATCTGAAGCAAGTGGAAGCGACCTGAAGGTCTGGCCACACACGTTGCAGCTATACGGCTTCTCGTCCGTGTGCTTGCGCAGGTGTGTGTGTGTCTTGAGGTCACACGGCTGCAAGAGCCCGCGACCAAACAGCTGGCAACGCTGAAGGCCGTATTTGGAAGTGCCTGACTTAAGACTGGAAACGGGAAGACTTATTCACAATTTGGGCAAATCGCCCGATGAAGCCGGTTGTAATCGCCATTGAAACATCGTACTAAAGTTGTAAATGTCCGTTTACTCTTCGACATCGGTGTGCTGAAGTAAAATTCATTGGTACGTTTTGTGTATGTAACGTCTTAATTGGCTGTGGTGGTGGTGGGTTAACAGCACTGATATTTGCGTGATCTAACCCAAAAAAAACTTTTGAGAATAATATTGATCGCGAAAACCTACGTATTAAACAGATTATATAGGGGTTTTTTTTATCGCTCAATGTTGGTATCAGGTTGTGGCCAGAATGAATGAGTAAGTGTAATGCAACAGCCCTTTGTAAATTGTACATGTGGAGCTGTTTCCTGCCGGTGTACAACCGAAAATCATTCGGGTCGTCTTGGAGAATATAAAATATCAAAATGAATAAGCACACCATATACTTTCGTGACTGCAGTAATTCCTGCAGTCACGAAAGCTTCGAATCAAGTATGAACCACCTCTACGGGGAGGTATGAGGTCTGTGTCTTTGTGTTGCCTCTGCTTGTGTGTCTGCCTTTGTGTCTTGGCTTGGATTTGTGTCTCTGTGCTGTCTCTGCCTGTGTGTGGGCCTTGGTGTTTCCGAGTGTGTGCTGCCGCGCCCCCTTTGCTCCATGCATACCTCCTGCTAATTTGTCCCATTGTCTCTCAGCCTTACCTTCTCTGCTTATTTAAGGCGACTTCACTCTGTGCTTGTCTCTGTGCTGGTTCGCTCTACTTGGATGTCTATGTGTGTGTGTGCGGTCTGTATTTTAAATTTCATACTTAACTTGCAATTTAGCATTCTTTGAAATAGCGTAATCAACCAGACTATGCGTTAATTGTTTTGACCGACCGTCTGTGTTGCTTTATATGGTTTCCAAATTTTGCTAAACCCTGTTTGTTTTGGTGTGCTTCTCTCTCTGTCCCCTGTTGTATCTGTGTTAGTTCCCCCCTACTTGGGTGTCTGTATATACATCTGGGGTTATGTGTTTCCCCTCTCTCGTAAATTTAGCTCTTCTGTATCTGATGATGGCTGCTTATGTTGCAACCGAAACGTCGTACGCTATTATGTTATTTTATTATTTCTTATTTATAGGTGACTTTACCGAAAGAAAAAAAACAGAGTAACACCATATACCCCCATTCGCATTTCCGTCTCCGTATCATATATATTAAAAAACATTTCTTACACATCATCTTCACGGCCTTAAATCGGTAAAGTGCATCATTTCAGCAGCATTCTTATAGCCCGCCAGTGCAGCACAGCAACATCAACTGTTGAACTGAACTTCCATGCTTCTCCGCCTTCACCCACCCACCCACATCGACGAGCGTGGCGATGATGCGTGGCCCAAGATACACCCGCAATCTGCGGCTGCGTGGCGAACCCCCTCATCCAGCAGTGGAATAACAAGACGGCACGCGATTTTTGACCCCCACCACCATAGTCACACGGCGTCACAAAAAGTCAGACCCCCCCCCCCTCTCAAATATGACGTCACAAAGCTCTGCCCCCCCCCCAAAAAAAATAAAACATGCTTCAAATCGCTTTAAACTATTGTCATTGTAGTGCGTATTTAATGTGGCGCTGCACTCTGATGTTGTAGGAGAAAACATTTATTAAAAAGTCTATTTAATAAAGTAGAACGTGTTGTATATATTTATTTGAAGTTGCGCATTTTGACGTGACGTCACATTTCTCTTGGTTCTTTCGGTAAAGTCACCACGTAGAAGGGAAACAATAAAATAGTAAAAATATAAAACAATAAAATTCTCACGACGTTTCGACTGCAACACAAGCAGCAATCATCATCAGGTGTGAAACCACAACAAGAAAATTTGAAAAAAGTGGCGGTTATTACAATTTTATTGTGGTTATCACATCTGATGATGATTGCTTGTGTTGCAGTCGAAACGCCGTGATAATTTAATTGTTTTATATTTTTATTATTTTATTGTTTCCCTTCAACGTGACTTTACCGAAAGAACCAATAATATGAATCCCTGCAGTCACGAAAGCTTTAAATAAAAATTTAAGAGGCGTTACAACTTTGTGGGCATCGTTCACGGGCGTCACGCGATGCCAAACATCCATTGGGTACGGGGGGGGGGCAAAGTGGGGTGAAGTTAATGAAATAACTATTCCTGCTCTTTATACTACTGTACTGTAATGAGAACTACATCGTGGCTGATGGTAACAGCTGTACTATACTGTACTGCAGCTCGAATCGGCACCTCCGATTAGCACAGCTGTCTACGTGCGGTGCGAAAGAAGTCCAACATACTGAACACAACACGTGTTGTGTAATACACAACACGTGTATTATACACACCACGTGTGTAATACACAACACGTGTATTACACAACACGCGACCCCCCACGAACGCCCACGTGACACTCCGCGCACCGGATGCCGTGACGTCGCTACTGACGTCACTATCCGGATGCGATTAACATAGCGCTAAACTTCGAGGCGGCACGCGGCTCGAGCTACGGCTTTTGCCACGAGGACTCTGTTTTGAATGTTCAATAGTGCGAGTGCGAGTTTGCCGACGAGAGATTTATCCACGGTAAGTGATGGTAATGGTGTTGAGGACGGTACATTGATCTTTGTCGTGGTCGTGTTGATTGCAGTTGGTTGCTGGTGGCAGTGGGGAGAGCTGCTTTTTGCTCGTGTTGAGTGTTGCAAGTGATAGTTACGTGAAGATTGTAATTGTAGTGATAGGGGTGATGGTTTAGTTGCTTTCTGGTGGTGATTATGGTGATGTCAGAGACAATTTCCGTGGTGGTGCTAGTGATGCTAATGGCGATTGTGGTTTAGGTAGATGTTGTTGGTGATGGTTGCGAAAGGGCTCAATAAGCTATTAAGCTTCATGTCATGGGTAGTGATTTCCAGGTGGTGTAAATTCCACATTCCTATGGCGAGGCCCATATTTAAATATACGGACAACTAATTGATTAACACAAAGTGGCACTTAGTTTTTCACGAACTCTTCAAGGATGAAGGGTTCTCAATCTTTAAACGGGGATTTGAACTCCCTATTGAAGACAGTTCTGGGAGAGTGCCACACCTGCTGGAGAGATCTCCCTTGCTGCTCTAAGCTTGGTCGAATGAAGGGTGCTAAAGGAGGTTATTTAGGTTTTAATGCTATCTTTGTGCTGTGTTCCAGAACGATCTTTTGGAGATGGATCAACTCGATGTTCAGTCTGCAATTGTGCAGCAGGTCCGTAACTCACTTGACAGCAAACTCTTATAAGCAGACTGCACAATACAGAGACAAGCTCACTTCTTTTTTTATCGTAGAGTATTCGTGGACTACGTGTTTCACTGCTATTCTAGAATAGAACGATTACCATTGACCAATAAGCTCAACACACAGTGCAGGCTTTCAGGTCACTTCACCACCAAATGGGTTTATTACTAGTTCAACTGACAGCAAAGAATCAAAGTTCCACCCCCCCCGCCACCCCACATCGTGTAAGCTCTATAGACTTTTGGGGCAAGTGCTGTTAGTAAACGCCTATTATAACTAGTACCACAACGGGCCGCTTTGACCTAACGGTACAGACACACGGCAAACTCACGACACAGTCAAGGCAATTTCTTGTCAGCTCAGTTCGCAGTAAGGGACTCTAGTACTCGTGAACCAACCAGGAGACACACGAGCTTATTACACAGCACACGTATTGGCAGGTGCTCTACTTGGACTTTATGAATGCGTTCAGGTTCGTGACCTGTAACCAGTTTCATAAAATACCTTTAACAATTCACCCTTTTGCCATATTTGTGTAAATTAGAAATCAATGTATAATGCAGTTGAAGATGTTTAATGGAATTGGCCACAATTCCGAGCATGGCAGTTCAATGGGGCAAGTTTCTTAAATACCACCCAACAGTATACAGTAAATGGGTTCACCGCAGCTCGTCGATCATGCATAGTGAGGTAAAGCGTTGACATTTTCCAATATATGAGGCCATCACGGAGGTGCAGGCCAAAAAATACTCTCTAGGGTAATCCTCTGAGAGCTTTGTGCGATTTAGGCCCTTCCACAAGCACTCTCTCAGTGGGTGTTTGTGTGTGTACCACTGTGTCTCTGTATATATGTCCATGTCTGTGTGCTTGCCCCCATGTTCACGCGTGCCTCTCTGTGCGCATCTCTGTGACAAAAACAGGCAACTCCATCGGATGAAGTCGTCTTCCCAGTGGCAGGGATGAGCTGCACACCACAAGGTTTTACTTCACTTTATTCAGCATCATTCACCACGTGAATTACTGCCACACTCCTCTATAGCAAACACACATCCAGAGTCAATCCCTAAATGGTTTTACAACTCCATTAAGAGCACACATACAGGAGGCCCAAATCGATTCTCTTTAAGTTTAGCACTATATGCGTGGTTACTTTGTGATTGTAATTGTCCATAATAGAGGGTTTTTTTTGGGTTGGATCGCGTAAATATGTAAATGTGTCGTTAAACCCACCACCACCCGACACAGCCAACTAGTAAGGGTTGTCACGTAAACCAAACATGCCAAAAAAAGTCACTAGTACAGCACACCGTTGTGTTGTAATTGTGTTTGTTACACACGTGTATGTTCATCAATGACTATGTATGTGTCTGTCTTTGGGCATGTGTGCGCGTGTAGAAATCTTGGACAAATTCCAACACAGGATGACAGCACAGGAATGTCAAGAAATCATGAAATTCAATGAAGTTTTCTATTTCAAGATTCGATCGGAACATAATGGCACTCGCAATGATGGCTACGATGACGTGAACGACCACTACATTCCGGTAAGACCAGGGGCAGCCCGTCCATATAGGCGACTAGGCGGTCACCTCGGGTGCCAAGTTAAGTGGGGTGCCAGATTCGAGGAAAAAAAATACAATAAAAATATACAAATTAGATCACGAAGATGTCATTATTTCAATTCCCGTGCATGTAGAGGGACTATTAATTATAATTCCTTTCTCAACATTTATAATCGTTCCTCTGTTTAAAAAAACACGCTTAAAAACACATGAAGTGGGAAAATATGGGCAACATTTTTCCCCAGTTTACGTAAACCTCAGCCTACATCTGCCCTTGGGGGTCGGGGGTTGCCAATTGCATTGGTTCGCCTAGGGCACCAGATGCTGGCAGCTCATCCTTGGACCGTCCCTGGGTAAGACTTTTCAATTTGGGCAACGTTTATTCCAGCTAATCATGCATCCCACTACAGACCCCAAAATGAATTGTTAATCTAGATTATTTAAAAAGGGTATAGCTCCAGTGGCTTCCTAATATTGGAAGGAAGACCGTTACACACGGCCGCAGATGCGCATCTGAGGATACCATTTCACAAATACAGATGAAGGGCATTCTATAAGACATGCTTTGCATCGAATGATTTCGTGGTTTTTGGCAATGACAGAGAAAGCTTAGACATTTTCAGGAGTGCGGGAATGTCAAGAGCGGTGAGCAATAAATGAGCACTTGAATGAGCCGTGTGTTTCGACTGAGTAATGATTGAGCACTGAGAGAGGGCCCTGGTTGAGTGCTCAACACTTCTGTAATCTTGTTCCAGATAACGGATGAACACGTGGTGTACCGCTTCCAAGTACTGAATGTAGTTGGTACGGGGTCCTTTGGGCAGGTGCTCCGATGCCTGGACCACAAGACGAAAAGAGAGGTGGCCATCAAGGTGCTAGAGCTCACGTCTAGGTAAGTTTGAACAAAGACATGAACCACATCTTGAAATCTGGTTTTGTAACTTGTAATAAGTTGTGCTAATTTACATATTGCAGAGGAAGTCTAAATAGTGATACAATTTAAAGTTGATTTTCTTTAACCTCGTGAGAACTCAAGAGACCAGAACGAGTCTCATTTGTAAGAGTAACCTGGAGCATTCGTCTGCCAGTAGGGGACAATGATTGGTATGTTGCACAATACAAATTGAGGAATTTGTCGAGTAAGTTTCGATATTGGCAAAAATTGTACCCAGATGCAAGCACACAGTGGCATACTCTTGCAAATGACATCAGGTGATCTTTAGCATCCATCGAAGCAGACAGCATGCATTATTATGGTTATACACCCGCAGTATTAATCATTAATGTCATCAAACACCGTCAAAATAATGTTTTATTTTTGATCAAGTGGCAGTCTGTAATGTTTATGGTTCCTGCCATGTGAATGTCGAAATGACACCACTGCCCAACAACGGGGATGAGTGCTGCCCTTTTGCTCATTCTAATCTTGCATATGGTAACATGTTCAGGCGCTAAATACCAATGCCAAGGTCTGCTAGCCACGAGGGGGCTTCAGGAGAGATTTTAAATTTAGCAATTCCGCATTAAAGGAGCACGGACCATAGTGGTTTACAATATCGTCCACAGTTTGGGTTGGTGCAGTAGAACACTTTGTACCTTACTCGCCGAACATAGCTGAAAACCAAGGTGATTCCAATCCAGTGGTGAAAATGTTTTTCCTCACTGAGATGCGATGCAGCAACTTCTTCGAGTAACAACCATCGACAATATAATAAATGTTTTTACCCTTTCTGGCAATAAAACAGGCGTTAAGATGTTTGATTTAAAGCTTTCGTAACTGCAAGGATTCATATTCTTGGTTCTTTCATTAAAGTCACGTAGAAGGGAAACAATAAAATAATAAAAATATAAAACAATAAAATTCTCATGACGTTTCGACTGCAACACAAGCAATCATCATCCGGTGTGAAAACCACAGCAAGAACATTTGATGATTGCTTGTGTTGCAGTCGAAACGTCGTAAGAATTTTATTGTTTTTATTTTTTTTATTATTTATTGTTTTCCTTCTACGTGACTTTACCGAAAGAACCAAGAATATGTGTTAAGATGTTCAAACCTCAAACAGAATGCTTTTGCAAGGAATCAAGTCTGCATTAACCACACGTATTTGTGGTGAATATGCAAAAAACAAACATCCTCTGATAATATATGGCATTGTCTTTGAAACTGATTGAGCCACACCAGAGACAGCTTTTCTTTAGAGCCTAGTCTCAAACAGTGTTAGACCAGAGAATGCCACAAGGCGAACAGCACAAAGACAATGCCACTATCAGGGTATTTATAGCTCGGGGTGAGCAGCTACAATATGGGACCTTTATTGCCAGTATTAAAATAGAAGAATAGGTTTTACCCCTTGCAAAAGGATTCTGTTTGGTGTTTTAAGCCCTTAACACCTGTTTTTTTCTTTGCCAGAAAGGGTAAAAAAACCTATTCTTATCTTTTGATACTGGCAAGAAAGGTCCCATATTGTAACCAACGACAACTTCCAAACCAATTGGTCCAGCCTCCCCAGTTGGCCGCTGATCACGTCGACCGGGCAGGGACGATGTTGACGTTGACCGGGATTGAGCGCTCACAGCCATGATTCTGGAGCTCTGTTGACCGCGCCATTCCACGTGTGGCAATGCCTACAAATGTGCAAGACCTAAGAGTGGGGTGAGACTTATCGATGCATTCCTTCCACAGCGAGACCATTGAGGAATGTGAAATGGAGGTGCAGATCTTAAACGCCTTGCAGTCCGAAGATGAGGAAAATAACTACATCATTCGATTGTTCGAATTCCTTATGTTCAGAAACCATCCCGCAATCGTCATGGAGCTAGTCGCGTGAGTAAAAAAAAGAAAAATCACACCCTGTGCGCCACCATCGTGTTTATCCACGCAAGTTTTTTGTTTTGTTACACGCGGAGGTTTAACATTTGATGAATTTCAGATATTTTTTTTGTTTAACCGGGAGAGAACTCAAGTGACCAGGATGAGTCTCATTTGCAAAAGTGACCTGGGGCATTCGTCTGCCAGAAGGGGCGGGGGTGACTAATTCCTATGTTGTACAACGGCAATTAAGGACTTAATGGGTTGTCTAAATAGCTTAATGCCTGTTTCAATGCCAAAAGGGTGAAAGCTATTCTTATATTGGCAATTAAGTAATTTTGCAGGTATTTTTTTATTTAACATCTGCTGTGAGACAAACAGTGTGTGAGTGTTAGTACAGCTGCATTAATCGGGGCGGCTGCTAGATTCGAACCATGAACCTCGACGAAAGGTGGGGAATCATGCTGCCATTAGGCCATGTCACCACCCATCAGACTGTACCAGCCGTTTCCATTTCAAGGCTTTATTGGTACTTGGTAAAATATAAAAGGGACACGGGTGGCTCCTTAACGTGGCACGTGACGATGCTCTCCCACACCTTACTGAATACAACGAGCTGAGTGGCACCACCGTTTAACATCGTACAGCACATTAAAACATAGCGCTTGCAAAATTAATCACATAAACAGGAAACAATGGCTCTCGTTATCTGTAAACGACATTGCTAGATAACGCAATGTCCTGTCTCATCCATTATCTTCATAATGAAACCAGATGCAACAGCAAATTCTCATAACGAGCCCTATGAGCCAGGTAGGGTGGTGCCCGCCTGTAATCCAGCACTTTTGAGGCGAGGGTTTGGTGGGTCACACACATTTTGATAAACTTCCTACCGTGGACGTCGAGGTGCCCATACCCTGGCTTGTCAGGAGAGGGCATTCCAGCAGAAAATGTAGACTCTACCTGTTCCACCTGAACGGTGATCGAGTGTTGTCCCCTTGTGTGGGTTTTTGTCTGGGTGCTTTGGTTTGCTCCCACATGTAAACATGATTCTAGTGTGCTTCTACTAGTATTGTTACTCCTGCTATTATGGATTGACCTTCATGCAGCTAGCGAGGGATGCTAGGTTTAGTAATAATATGTTATGTATGTCGCTATTGTTAACTTTCAATCACATTTCTTACTATCACCGTTACATTGTTTTTATATCATTATTTTATTAATTTCTAGAAGGGTTTAGTTTAGCCCGATTTTTTTATATAGTATAGAGTTAGACTAAACATTTTAATCTAAATTGTATTATGATTGTTATTGTGATCAAACATCAAAATGGGATTCTTTTTTTTGTACGCAGCATAAACTAATGGTGCTTTTTCTCGAAGATTTCATTGTTTTTGTATGGGATGTTTAAATTTGCGTACAGTACAATTTTAAATGTATCTTGTTATTTTATTGTTTGTTGCGGTTGCCACCCGAATCAAGAGCCGAATGGCTTCACAGGGTTATTCCCAATAAAATGAAACTGAAACTCAATTCATTTTCCGTTAGTACCTTGACATAGAGAGAACCGCAGAACTTGGGGCTTTCTGTTGGCGTCTGCTCATCGCTTGGTTGACCACCTGCTTGTCTGTGGTTCATCGTTCCTCTGCATACTATAAGTTGATGTATTATTGTTATTATTATTACTTCTCGAAGACAATGAGCAGGTCATGTTTCATCTTCATTACCCTGGGAAAATGTATAATGTGTTTTTTACATGATGAAAAGCCTAATCTATTGTAAATCATGATTCCTCCAGTTCATGAAGCGACCCTAAGCATTGACCAAGATAGTCGAAGGTGGACTAACCATTGACGACATCTTGTCTTGCAGCATCGACCTCTTTGATCAATTCCATGCCAACTCCACGATCTTTGACCCGTCAACAATCAGGCTCTATACAAGATCCATGTTGAGGGCCCTTGCAAAACTTAAGAAGGAGGCCATCATTTATGGCGACCTGAAGATGGTAAGTAAATACAATAGCATACTGCTGTCATTCATGGATCTGTGTTGCCTTGAGGCAACTGTGGCAAAAAAAGTGAGACCTCTCTCGTAACTCAAAAAAATGAACACCAAACACCGAATGTTATTGTTTCCATAAATGTATAAAAAAGTAATCGACACTTGTTTCAATCCAGGACATTGTCTATTCTCTTCTTGCTCGAGAGTACACTCTGCAGTTTACTTGAAAAGATTCTCATTTACATTCGTCACAATGACAACAGCTACAGTTGGCCCAAAGTTAGACACATTTCTTACACGAGTAAAGGTGAGAACCACCTTTTTCACTGATATGTAAAATGCAGTCTTAACTGGATGTCTAAACGGGTAGGAGCTGCATGCCATGAACACTTTTGAACGTTAACCACTATTGCCCTTTGTTATTGTTTTCCTAGGAAAACATCATGGTCAAGGACCACGCAACCGGCAACATCAGGATCATTGATTTCGGCCTGAGCGTCATGATGACGAAGCCAAGTGAGTAGTTTTACTTGTGTTTTCGTGTGAGGGTGTGTGTGTCTGTGCGTCTTTGTGAATCTTTGTGAATATGCTGTGGTGTTAATGACGACACGAAGGCAGAGCGTTGTCGGGGCTGACGCCAAACGGTTCATTAAGGGCTTTCGCCTAGCTTTCGGTCAAGGGCAAACACAAGTCACTAGATAAGCTAAATCTCCCCAGGGGAAAAGGGTACTGGGAATCCCTACGCCTCCCAGGCTAACGGGCTCTTCCCACAGCACTGACCGACGGTTCATCCAACTCGGCCAGCCGGGTAAAGTAGCCCCCCCTAGCCTGGTGCTATTTCTCCCCTACCCTGGGTCCCAACTTCCCTACCGCTCACGATCCCGGCTCCCGGCGAAGACCCCGTCCACGTCACCGGTCTCCCCTCAAATACCCTGAGGGGACATGACATCGCTCCTCCCGAGGCGAGTGGGACATCCCGTCACCACTCTACTCCTCAACAAATATACGAGTGGGGAGCGCAAGTGCAGCGGTTAGCGCGGTGCGCTACGCACCCGGCCGCCCCGAGTTCGATGCCCGCTCATGGCCGATACAAGTGACGATTATCTGAACCGGTCCTGGGTCTCCCCTAGGTCGACTCAGCCCCAAATGAGCACCTAGTGCGGTGTGGTGTAAACATCACAAGGGAGATAAAAGCAGCCGGGTGTGGTGCTGGCCACCCACCCCCTCGTGCGCCACGTGCCGGCCTTCATAGGTGCTCGCTAACAGCACTTGCTCCAACAGTCTGTTAGGGCTATACGGGGGATCTTTGTCTTATATGTGTGTTAGCACAGCAGGGGGCATAGTTGGTGCATCTGCCACTCATTTCGGTCCCGTGACCTGTCGGTGAACCTTCGACACTTCACGTGGCCTCAAAGTGCACATGGCCTGGCACAGGCGCCGTGGTGACGTCACCGCCACTTAGTGGCCAACGGCGACTGTTATTCTAATGTGTGTGCGTGTGGCAACGTGGCATGGTGAGCAGTACTGCAGTGCACTGCAATCTCAGTGACTCAGTTTAATCCTCCGCCACAGAGGCCTTAATAGGTCATGTAAGCCTTAATAGGTGCTTGCAAACAACTTTTACCCAAAATTCAAACCATCTCTTGGAGTGCCACTCACGCTTTTCCAGTTTTGAGCCAATTGTAGAAAGATGCACATTCAATTGCTGTATAAAATGACAACGTTTAACATCCTACAACTTGTTTTTTTTTAATCCGTGTGCACTAAAAAAAAAATATCTAAGAAAATAACGAGCATGGCCTTCTCGCTCAATCAGTGCTATTCCTCTGTGTGTGGTGTGCAGTTTTCGGATATTTCGGAACGTTGGAGTACATGGCTCCAGAGATATTGCTGGGCCTCCAACTCACCTGCGCAGTGGACATGTGGTCCCTGGGCTGCGTAATTGCTGAGCTAGCTTCAGGGCAGTCACTCTTCATGGCCACAGGACGTCAGATTGCCCAAATGATCACGGTACCTGAAATATGCCAAAATATAATCTCGTTATTTATGAATTTGAAGCCTATGGCTTAGTTTTAGCTGAGCCGGCTCACAATGCTAACGCCGAGTGATGGTCCATTAGTCGCTAACAACCATATAGGAGACTGCCGTGGATTGCAATCTGTGGAGCAATTATACTTTTGGCCTCATTCCATGGGAACAAATGTTGCTCTGCTGCCAGTATGTACATAGAGAATAGACATATCTTTAATGTGACCAGACACTAGTTGGACACGTATGATGTGATTTGGCCTTGTTGATAATCATCACTCAGAGCGACAGACTATTACCCTTTCCATTCTTTCGGTTAATTGTTCATCGCGAAGGTTCCTGAAGTCACTTTAAAGGGCAATATTTGTTAATTAAGTACCCAATAAAAAATGTAATCTATTTGGCAGTGGTGTAAAAGCATGTGCAGTCCTTGTGAATAAACGTTTCCGTTTTAGTGACATTTACATTTGAGGAAGTCTACTGTATGTATGTTTACAATACACACAGTCCAATGACCTAACCCATGTATATTAATTTCACTTGACCTGTGCAGATTCTTGGTCTCCCACCAAGGTCCATGATTGATGCTGCGACCGACATAGACATTTACACCGGTGAGTGGAGGGGAGGTTGCTACTTCTGTTGTCACAATTATCCAGGCAAGCATTGCCGTAATGTACTTTGTTCGTAATCCTCGGAAACCCGTTTCACTCATTTTCTCTCCAACAGACACGACAGGGTGCCACAGGGTGAACGGCAGGAAAGTCGTTCCAAGCACCACCTCTCTTAAGGAAAAGCTTCGGACTACGAACAGAGAGTTAATCGATTTTGTTCAAGGATGCCTTGAGTAAGATATACCTGTACTGTTTACATATGATCTTAATTCATCATTATTTTCGTGTTCACCATCAGCACTCTCGTAGAAAGAGTGCACACTACTAGGAGTGGTGTTTTACTGACAGGGAGTGGCTTTCTGTCATAACAGGGCAATATTTCATGCCTTGTGCCTTCTTGTATTCGTTTGCATAATGAAGGTAAATAATTGCATGTGCCACACCTCCACCCCATTATTAGAAGAAATTTAGACAGTAAATGAACCCTGACGATTCACCGTTCATATCTTGGCAGGTGGGATCCCGCTCGCCGGCTCACGCCTGAGGAAGCTTTGAACCACAGGTGGCTTCAGGACGACACCAAGGACGAAAGCCATGCTAGTCACAATGAACCGGATGCTGTGGACGCATCAATTAAAATGGACGAGATCGTGGAGGTGGATCGTGTGAGCCAATGCGAGCAGAGATGGACGAATGATTCTGGGTCAGGTCTCGAGGAAGATTTTGTGTCAGCCAAGAGCCAATCGTGAGTCTCCACGTGCACGTTGCATCTTGAAGAATATTTGTGTTGGTTAGGTTCTTATGAAGTGACTTTGATGTTTCTCCCTGCTAAATACTTTCTCTCTGCATGCAGCTCTCTTTGAGACGTTGCTCTTTCTCCTCTGCAGTCTGGAACTGTCCTTCCCCAGCCATCTTCATTGTCGACTTCATGCTCTTGTTCAACTCTAGGCTCCAGATATTCCTCTTCTCCTCTGCCTATAACTCTAGAAAAGAATCAGAATATTTATTTATACTGGAGGAATTTGATGAGCTATGAAGCTCTTTTTCACGGATGTCCAGTTTGATGTCCAGCAGTACTGGACATCATTCTAACATTGGTTTTCATTTATAGATTGGCCCCTGCCATGGGAATGTGGAATTCCCACCACTCTGCTTGCTCGTTTGAGTGTTAAAATGCTTTGGCTTTTCTTATCTTCAGAAGGGTTTGGAGTAGTGATAGGTGTAGGGGCAGTGATCTACTTGACATCTGTAAAAAAAAGAGCTTTGTAGGTCATAATATTCCTACAGTCTAAATAAATATTCTGATTATGAACATATTCTGATAGGGGTAGACCTGGTTGTGGCTGGGGGGCAGGGCCAGGGAGTAGCAGTAGGATAGATAATGGAATTGTATTGCAGTAGGAAAGTTTCAGCACAAATAAAGAAAGGCAGACAGAGGCATAACAGTGGCCCATGCAACTCTCTTTCAGCTCGAACGCCAGTTTCTACACTGCCCTGGAATACCAACGCAGCCATCAAGCGACCAGTGAAGCTGTCGCCAACACCGGAGCGAAGGCATCGAGGGGGCCTGGGCGGAGATTTGCCCGTGTGCGGCAGCGACTCTGGACATTTCTTAGATTTGTCCGGAAGCATTGCTGCTGCAATGCGGAAGAATAAAGGCCCCATCGTTGGCGCACCCCACCACTCCAGTACAGTGGAGGTAAGGGTTTGGTGGGTCGCTCCCTTTCTGTGGGCACCCGTATCCTGGCTTGCCAGGAGAAGGCAGCACAACAAAAATGTGGACTCCACCTGTTCCGTCTGGATGGGATTGAGTGGTTGTCGCCTCGCATGCGTGGGGTTTTTTTTCCGGATCCACAGTTTCCTCCGACATTTAAAGCCACTCATTATTTGGCCGATAACACCTTGACGTATAGAGGACCTCAGAGCTTGGACAATTGTGGTTCTGTGGTTTCTCGCGTTGTGAGAGTGAGCGAGCACTGTGCACGTTAAAAGGTAAAAAAGTATTATATATCAGCTTTCACGACCAATCTTAGATTCATTATTCGTTACTTTGGGTCAGATCGTCGAGGTATCTGACAATTTTCAGCTTTTCCCTCTACTGACAGCCAATCAAACGATGTTGTCACGTGGGCAAAAATTCCAATTTATTTGGATTTCAGGAAACCGGAATGTTGAAAAGCAAGCATTAAATAATGTTATGTAAGAGATTACATTCAAAAATAAGTGTTAACAATAACTCAGCTCTTATTTTGAGATCTTTAACAGAAGCTCAGCTCTCGCGTAATGCATGCAAATCTTTCAGCTAAAGTACAATCAACAAGATAAATGTTCAATTTCAGAAAAGACCAAAGATCTGTATTGGAAAAGAAAAGGATTATTTTGTCTAAGAGTTCTGTTTGGGTGTAAGCTATTTATTTCATAATAATCAGAATCCTTCATTAACATAGCTTAAAAATACATGATCATCCCGAGGAAATGTATGTGAACATTACGTCACCGCAAAATATCTTTCCCACCAATTTTACATGGAGAAGATAAATCCAAATTTGTATTGCACTGCATCCAGCTGGCTGCTTCTCTCGTTGGTGTTCCACTCCCTTGTCACACGATGTCATGCAGCATCTTGAGACACGACTGGAGACCTGCTGCTGTGTGTCTTGAGTGCTCTGTCCCTTGATGACCCCAATGCTTCCCCTGGGTTTGTGCCCGGAACAGGTGACGTCACCGGGGGATGTCGACACCTGGAATGGAAGAGGCAGAGACCCCAGACCCCAAGACATCCTGCAACCCCCCACCACCCCACCTGCACACACCTCACACACACACCCCACACACCCACACACACCCCATCCACAACACACACCTCACACAGACATACCCCACACACACACACCCCACACACACAACCCACCCACCCACACACCCCATCCACCCACCACCCACTCACAACACACACCACACACACACACACACACCGCACCCACCCACACACACCCCATCCATCCACCCACCACCCACAACACACACCACACACACCTCACACAGACATACCCCACACACACACACACACACACCCCACCCACCGCCCACCCACAACACACACCACACACACACCTCACACAGACATACCCCACCCACCCACACACACCCCATTCACCCACACACACACCACCCACACACACCACCCACCTACACACATCACGCATCCACCAGCCATGCACACGCCACCCACCCAGACACACGCCACCCGCCCACACAAACCACCCCATCTACACACCACCCACCCACCCACCACCCACCCACAACACACACCACACACACACCTCACACATACACCCCACGAATACACACACCCCACCCACACACCACCCACCTACACACATCATGCACCCCACCACCCATGGACACGCCACCTACCCAGACACACGCCACTCACCCAGACACACGCCACCCACCCACACAAACCACACCATCCACACACCACCCACCCACTACCCACCCACAACACACACCACACACACATACACCCCACGCATAAACACCCCCAACGCATGCACACACCCCATCCACACAACGCACCCACCCACCACCCACCCACAACACACACCACACACACCTCACACACATACACACACCCAACGCATGAACACACCCCACCCACACACCACCCACCTACACACATCACGCACCCACCACCTATGCACACACACACCACCCAACCATCACCCACCAATAACACACCACACACACAAACACCCCCCCCCCCTCCTTTCTCTTGACTCACTGTTAATGAAATAGCTAAGGATGTTTTTAACTCGTATATAATAATAACTGTAAATATATATTAGTTTAGTTTTACCGTGTATTGAATTTAGAGGAAGGCCGTCTCACCGTGAAAGTATTAATGCAGAAGATTTAAATGTGCAATACGTTTTACTTTCATGCAAGTTTGTTTTTAACTCGTATATAATAATAACTGTAAATATATATTAGTTTAGTTTAATCGTGTATTGAATTTAGAGGAAGGCCGTCTCACCGTGAAAGTATTAACGCAGAAGATTTAAATGTGCAATACGTTTTACTTTCATGCAAGTTTGTTTTTAACTCGTATATAATAATAACTGTAAATATATATTAGTTTAGTTTAATCGTGTATTGAATTTAGAGGAAGGCCGTCTCACCGTGAAAGTATTAATGCAGACGATTTAAATGTGCAATACGTTTTACTTTCATGCAAGTTTGTTTTTAACTCGTATATATTAATAACTGTAAATATATATTAGTTTAGTTTAATCGTGTATTGAATTTAGAGGAAGGCCGTCTCACCGTGAAAGTATTAATGCAGAAGATTTAAATGTGCAATACGTTTTACTTTCATGCAAGTTTGTTTTTTAACTCGTATATAATAATAACTGTAAATATATATTAGTTTAGTTTAATCGTGTATTGAATTTAGAGGAAGGCCGTCTCACCGTGAAAGTATTAATGCAGACGATTTAAATGTGCAATACGTTTTACTTTCATGCAAGTTTGCAAACAAGCCTCGTGTTCAGTATTTTGTAAATACAAATTTTTCATTTGTAGCAATGTTTCTTGGCATTTATGGTTTTGTTGGAACGTTTATTAATATTGTTTTACTTGCTTGCACGACACACACATACATCGCGCGCATACACACGCTATTCACACACCGTGCACACCCCACGCACACACACAAACCATGCTTGCACCCCACGCACACATGCACCCCACACATATACACACACCACACACACCCCCCACACACACCACGCACACACACACCCCATGCCTACACCACACACACCCCACGCACACATACACCCCACACATACACACACCATGCTCACACACCATGCTCACACCCCACACACACACCCCATGCACAAACTACACACACACCCCACGCACACATACACCCCACACACACTCCACACACACACCATGCACACACCACACACACACACCACGCACACATATACCCCACACACACACCATATGCACACACCACACATACAGCCCACACATACACACACCATGCACACACACCATGCATTCACCCCATGCACGCACCCCGACTAGCGCTTAGGTCAACTAGAACACACAAAACGAACCTCTCCACCTGGGTTTTCATCCCGGCAAACCGAGCGAGTGACCTGGCCATGGGTTTCCCATGTGAGAGAGAATTGGCAAAGTTCGGTGTGAGATGTTGACTCCCGGACCCTGTGGTAAAACATGGGTGAGTTTGACGCAAGACCACCTCCGGGAGAATCCGCGTAGAATATGATGGTGCACCCAGATACACGAGCACTCAAGGGGGGTAAGTTGGAAAGGGCAGGGAGTGTTGGAATGCAATAATACTGTTTTCCTGAGACAGATAGTGCGAGTGGAAGAATGGCGAGTGTGGCCTGGGTGCATCATCAACACATCGTGCATCTAAAATTATCCCCGATTATGACAATAAAAACAGCTGTAAGTATACAGTGAGGGAAACAAGTATTTGATCCCCTGCTGATTTTGTACATTTGCCCACTAACGAAGAAATGATCAGTCTATAATTTTAATGGTAGGTTTGTTTAAACAGTGAGAGACTGAAAAAAATCCAGAAAAACGCATGTCAAAAATGTTATAAATTGATTTTCATTTTAATGAGGGAAATAATTATTTGACTCGGCTGCAAAACATGACTTAGTACTTGGTGGCAAAACCCTTGTTGGCAATCACAGAGATCAGACGTTTCTTGTAGTTGGCCACCAGGTTTGCACACATCTCAGGAGGGCTTTTGTCCCACTCCTCTTTGCAGGTCTTCTCCAAATCATTAAGGTTTCGAGGCTGGCGTTTGGCAACTCGAACCTTCAGCTCCCTCCACAGATTTTCTATGGGAATAAGGTCTGGGGACTGGCTAGGCCACTCCACGACCTTAATGTGCTTCTTCTTGAGCCACTCCTTTGTTGCCTTGGCCGTGTGTTTTGGGTCACTGTCATGCTGGAATAGCCATCCACGACCCATTTTCAATGCCCTGGCTGAGGGAAGGAGGTTCTCACCCAAGAGTTGATGGTACATGGCCCCGTCCATCGTCCCTTTGATGCGATGAAGTTGTCCTGTCCCCTTAGCAGAAAAACATCCCCAAAGCATGTTTCCACCTCCATGTTTGACGGTGGGGATGGTGTTCTTGGGGTCATAGGCAGCATTCCTCCTCCTCCAAACACGGCGAGTTGAGTTGATGCCAAAGAGCTCCATTTTGGTCTCATCTGACCACAACACTTTCACCCAGGTCTCCTCCAAATCATTCAGATGTTCATTGGCAAACTTCAGACGGGCATGTATATGTGGTTTCTTGAGCAGGGGGACCTTGCAGGCGCTGCAGGATTTCAGTCCTTCACGGCGTAGTGTGTTACCAATTGTTTTATTGGTGACTATGGTCCCAGCTGCCTTGAGATCATTGACAAGATCCTCCCGTGTAGTTCTGGGCTGATTCCTCACCGTTCTCATGATCATTGCAACTCCACGAGGTAAGACCTTGCATGGAGCCCCAGGCCGTGGAAGATTGACAGTTCTTTTGTGTTTCTTCCATTTGCGAATAAACGCACCAACTGTTACCTTATTCTCACGACGTTTCGACCATAACACAAACGGTCGTCATCAGGTGTGTCGGTTTGCATACATTTATTGATTTGTAAAGGTTTATTTATTTATAAAAACCGTCAGCGCCACGTGCAGCGATTTGGTAGTTTATTTAGAAGGACGAGTCCATCTATGTTCTGAAAAGAGGAGGGGGAAGACGAAAAATTAAAGTATGCTGTCTGAAAGCCACTGTAAGCGCGAACAATCAATTAAGACCTGAATGGTTTATCAAATCTTTCCAATGATTGCTAAGCCAGAATCCATCTTCTCGGTTGAAATTGTCTCTGTGTTTGTATATGTGGATAGCCTCATGAACGAATCTCTCATGGTAGCCAGATGGCTTACAAAGAACCTTTGTCCGGGAAAAGTCAATGTCATGTGAGCCTACTGAATTATAACAATGATCTGCCACGGCCGAGGTGTTGGTCCTACCGTGTTTAAGGTCTGCTTTGTGTTCACGAATGCGGTCCGAGACATGGCGTTTGGTTTCTCCAATGTAACTACTACCACAGAGGCAACTTAGTTTGTAGACACCAGGGTACTGTGTGTCCGGAATCACATCTTTTACAGACGGAACCAGATAACGGATTTTATGTAATGTGTTGAAACGGACCTGGATCTTGTGTTTATTCAAGATTTTGGAGATCTTTTTTTGTGATCCCCGCAATGTAGGGTAAAGTGATGGTTTTGAAAGGCTCCTCAAGAGGGTCCTTCTTCATGGTTTGAGTGATAGCTTTGCGGATTGTATAGTCAGAGTAACCATTAGCCTTAAGAGCTTGGTGTACGTGCTTGAGTTCACTGCCTATGTGTTCCAGGTCGGATATGCATTGGGCTCTATGATGCAGAGTCTTGATGAGATAATTCTTCTGTGATGGATGGTGGTGGGAATCCGGTTTCAGATAAGCATCCGTATGGGTAGCTTTTCTGTAGACAGAGTGGCTCATTGAACCATCAGGTCTCTTTTTAATTATAACATCCAAAAAAGGTAGCTTGCCATCTTTTTCGACTTCCATGGTAAATCTGATCGCTGGGTGTATGGAATTGATGTGGTCGAAGAATTGGTCTAGAGCAGGCCGGCCATGTGGCCAGATGACAAAAGTGTCATCCACGTACCTCTTCCATAAGGTTGGGCGCAGAGTGGCAGTCTGGATGGCGTCAGTCTCAAATTTCTCCATGAAAATGTTAGCTATAACCGGAGATAGGGGGGAGCCCATTGGGGTGCCCTCAGTTTGTTTGTAGAAAGTTCTATTCCAAGTGAAGTATGTATTGGTTAAACAGTGTCTCACCAGGGTGGGTACCTCAGTGTTTAGTCCTTGATGAACCAAGTCTTCAATGATTGCGATGGTGTCAGGTACAGGAACCTTGGTGAATAAGGAAACTACATCAAAACTGACAAGCAGGTCGTCTGGGGACAGGGAAATACCCTTGATTGTCGATACCAGGTGAGTAGAATTTTGTTTTATATATATTTTATTATTTTATTGTTTCCCTTCAACGTGACTTTACCGAAAGAGCTAAGAATATGAATTACTGCAGTCACGAAAGCTTTAAATAAAAATTAGTTGTTACCTTCTCACCAAGCTGCTTGGCAATGGTCTTGTAGCCCATTCCAGCCGTGTATAGGTCTACAATCTTATCCCTGACATCCTTGGAGAGCTCTTTGGTCTTGGCCATGGTGGAGAGTTTGGAATTTGATTGATTGCTTCTGTGGACAGGTGTCTTTTATACAGGTAACAAGCTGAGATTAGGAGCACTCCTTTTAAGAGAAATCTTTCTGATTGAGAGGCGGTCAAATTCTTATTTCCCTCATTAAAATGCAAATCAAATAATAACATTTTTGACATGCGTTTTTCTGGATTTTTTTTGTTATTCTGTCTCTCACTGTTCAAATAAACCTACCATTAAAATTATTGACTGATCATTTCTTTGTCAGTGGGCAAACGTACAAAATCAGTAGGGGATCAAATACTTTTTTCCCTCACTGTATCAAAGTGTGGCATTGGCATTGTGTGCATGTTGAGTAGCGTGGAGAGGGTAGGCTCGAGAATAAGCGCGGCAGGCAGAGGCCATGCGCAAGATTAATTTCCCTGGCATTCAAGTGTCCAGCACGGCCAGTGGGAAAAACTCTTCAACCTCGCTCCCGCTGATCCCCATCACGGATCGCGTGGCAAACAGAGGTAGAGGGGAGTCGGGGAGCACGTGTATGTGGCCTTACAGCAAGTCGTGTGGTGGACCGTAACGGGTGGAGGCCGTTCTCCAATTCGCCTTTAACGCAGCGAATACGTTCATCATCTGCACATGCTCAGAGTTCATCACTCCATCTTCTCGGCGGACAATATCTCAGCCGCATTCCATTCAGTAGATAAAACTCATTTGTGCTCCTTAAAGTGATTAGCCAGATTTTAATTATCTGATGGACACTTACAAGTATCCGTCCTGAAATAGTTGTCATATCAGCACCTGTCAAATCAGCAGCACACTCTGAACGTGACCTTCTCTGGCAACACTGTGAAACAACAACCCCACTCCAACCTACCTCGGTGTGAAACTGGTAGCTGCCAAGACCAAAACAAGGGTCAACCTGGTCCGCAAACTGGCTAGCACAAGCTGGGGAGCATCAGCACCCAGTGCTATGGACAGCAATGATGGCACTTGCGTACTTTGTAGCCGAGTACCGTGAACCAGTATGGACCAGAAGTAGTTGTTGGATACATGAGCCTTGTCCAAAATTTCTATTAACAATAATATCTGCCGATATATTTATTTTTAATAATAAAGAAAAAATAATGAATAAAAACACACAAACCCAAAAACACGCAATCACAGATGGAAATCGTAAAAATGCCATAAATGTATAGAATAAGAAACCCCAAGAGAGGGCAGAGAGGTTATCTGCGAAATCTCCAGACTGCCACGGAAGGACGGTGAAAAAGGGGTATCTGTTTTCTCTCACTCAAGGGTTGGAGAGAGAGAGACCCCGGCCGTCTTTGTCTCTCCCCGCAGCACGGGAAAATAATTTAGGAGCCATCTGGATTCGCTGGGTGAAGGGATACCTTGTGAGGAGGGTCCGGTGATCGATGTATAACGCAGGATGGCTTGTTGACGGACACACACGGACACAACAACAACCGCCATTCGCCACTAAGTGGCGGTGACGTCACCACGACGCTTGTGCCAGGCTATGTGCACCCTGAGGCCACGTGAAGTGTCGAACGCCCGCTGGCAGGAGGTCACGGGGCAGACCCAGGTGCCACGGGTCGACTGACTGAGATGACTGGCTGATGCACCACCACACGGACACACACACACACGAACACACACACGAACGCACACACACACAAGCCACGCCCCCCCTCCACTGCGAAGAGCCGAGGTTCTTTTTGAATATAACGGCCCACCATCATCTCGACAAACCAGTCCAGCCCGTTCCAGTTAAGTTCGACACACCGAGTTCAACAGCCGGGAGCGGCAGAAGAGATGGCGAGAGCGAGAGGCTGGCTCTGAAGGGCCCCTCGATCAACCGAGCATGGCGAGACTCACAGAATTAGCGAGGTGCCACCGAGTGTGAGTTCAGAGCTGAGGGACGAAGTATCGCTCAAAACGTATTCCTACATCAAGTGCCAGCCATCCAGCAGCGGAAAAAGCTTGGCCAGCCGCCAACAAACAAAGAGTCAACGAGTCAGCGCCGCCAAGCAAGAGCGTGCAGCAGTCATCCAGCAGTGAAGAAGCCGGCTGTCAGCGAATCAGCGCTGAGAGCGCTCGGGGCGTCTCAACAGAGAGAGAGCGTGCGACTTGGCTCATCCAGCAGCGGAAAGAGCCTGAGCAGCCGTCCGCGAGCAAGAGTGTGTCAGCGCCAGCGAGCGCCCCGTGGGTTCGACCCACACTCGCACCCACCAGCTGAGCGCGATCGCGCATCTTCAAGGAGAGGGAGCTGCCCGCAGCAGTGACAGAAGCCACGGCCGCTGCGGGCCAGCGCTGAGAGCGTTCGAGCAGCACCAGGACGAACGCAGCGTGCCGGCGATGCTTCGCACCCCGAGCGAGAATTCAACTCAGCCATCGGTCGTGTGCCCCTCCCCCACCTTCACAAACCCGCTTTCGCTGACGTCGCCCGATCACACGAGAATGTACCAAAGAGACAATCCACCTCAGCCGTAGCACATCAAGACTAATGATAAAGTACATTGAAATATCAAATGATAATGAAGAGCATGGCTAACCCATTGAATTACGTGGATACGGTCACTTAGAAGTATTTCAGTCGGTCGTCTTTAATTGCATCATCTTGTTATGGATCTAGGAATGAACGCCGTACTGTGTGCAAATTTCAGTATAATCATTCATAATAGAGAGTTAAGGTTTTGCTTAGATTAGCATTTGCATATTTTTATTATTACGTCTCTCTCTCTCAACAACCGAGGTCGCGTTACGCGGTGATCAACCATATGGCCGAGGCCAAAGTGAAACAACGCAATCGTGATGGTTACCGTGTTAATGCTGTGTTGAAATTCCGAGATTGAGAGTTCTCATATTATCCAAAAATTAAAGTTTAGCTAGAAAGTAAAATTGATTAAAGCAGAAGGGTTGTGTGTGATTCTTTCCGTGATTCTGCATAACTGAATTCTGCGATTGAGATCTGAACCTGGTGACCTAAGCACACTAATACATTCAGTACATGTTAAAGTGAGACTAATCGTACTATACAGATCGATAATACGAAGTTAAACAACGAAGCCGAGTTGACTCTGGTATGATCACGGCACCTGCATAACTCCAGGCAGACTGATTTTAACTCAGTGTTGTCATAGCTCATAGCACTTACTCATGTGGTACCACATTGGATAACGATGAACGCAAATTACATATGCATGAATCTGTCTTCAAAGCCAAACCCAGCATGCTTTAGTAATGACCGAGATAACAGACCGCTTACCTGACACAAGTGTACGGTCTGACAATCAGCACGTAAGCCAATGCCTCCCATTGGTGCAGAGGCCTCCACTGTGATTGGTCGGGAGGCAAGATTGAAAGGTTTTGGAGGAACTATTTGAAAGGTAAAAAGGCGGGAAAAGCAAGGGGTGGACTGGAGGACAGTGGAAAACCGTTGGTGGGGTCAGGATTGGCCGAAGGGAGTGGGGGCGAAAGAAGCTTTCAGAGAGGGGGCTTGGGAGGTATAAAAGAAGACAAGCACAGGGATTGGGGAGATTCGAGAGATGAAGATCAAGGGTCAAGAACCAGTCCTGGGCATCGTTAGTGCCGTGTCTGAATAAAGGCTTTTAAAAGTCACGTGTCGGCGTCACAACACATTTAAATTTCATCACAATTTTTGCACATGGCCTTGGTGATGAATGCTAGTGATGCAGAGGATGATTTAGATGCTGCGTTTGACATTTTCCGAGTTGATAAAAAAAGTATTAAAAAATTTAACTTTTTCACCAACAGTGAATTCAGCATGAACTACATTGGCCTTTAAAAGTCAAACACATTTATGCACGAACTTAAACAGCATTTGACAGCGCCAGTCGAACACATCTGAGCTGCACCAGCGCACGGCCCTCGGTATGTGTGTGTGTGTGTGGATCCCACTGGATATTTGCAGAGCTGAGCCAAAAGCAACTCTGGCCTCACAAGACAACTGAATATGTCTTGGGGCCAAGCAGGTCCATGAGTGGGGTAAAAAAAAATTAAACCGGTGCCTACTGAGCCACGGACAGACTTATTTGGCACGGCTCAGTTGTATGGTGTAAAAGGGGTATAAGAAAGTTGCAAGTTTAATTATTGGTTGGAGATCAACCTGGCCCACCATTATCCCTCGGTGATAAATCGATCGAGTACCACCTTGTGGGTCAACGAGCTCCATGGAAAGAAAGCCCCCCCCCGCCTCCCCCATCATAGAGATTTGGAATTTCCACCAATTAGTGCTACCTCATATTTGTCTGAGAAGGGAGACAATATGGGCTTTGTTGACTATGCCAGTGCAAGTTTCCATGCGCTCATATGAGGCTCCGAAAACCTCGGTGAGGCGGTGTAAGTGTGACTCGGGCACGTGTTGCCACTGGCGATGGATGGCTGTTGAGTCACAAAAGCCATCAATCTTGAGGCTATATCCGCGAGTAATAAGAACAAATAGTAATTTACAATCCTTTATCCATCCACTGCTGGATGGAAGGCCTCCCAAGCGCGCTGACTGTGGGGGATCGCTTGACCATCTTTCACCAGGCTAGTCAGTGCCGGGCTGAAGTGGTTGGAACCCAGGATCGGCACAAATACAAATTTGCAAGCGATATTAGCTGTGGCCAGAAAATAGAAACTCAGGTTTTGCCAGGTTCTCAGCACAGTTTCACTATCCACGGTGCTCTCGCTACACCAGGATGGTTTGTACTAGATGAGAATTCCACAAGCATTGACAACACATTTGTACAGCCACCCTTGCTTCAGCTGCTGCCTCCGATGCGGACAATTTCGTAGCAGTGTGTCTGCTACTAACAATTCGGCTTCCCATTTATCTGTGCATTTACCTTAAACCTCGACTTCGCTACATAACCTTACTCAAAACTCTTTATCTGGTTATTTAAACCCAGTACCAAGAACTGTGCCAAAAACTTTGAACCTTAAACACGCACCCATATCCTCTGAAACAAGTTACCTGATTAGCTCACCTTAATAAGCATGGTTTTGAAATCTGCTATTTGTCTTGTGGCATTGTCTCGAATCTTACGAGTTGCATTTTTATCTGGTCTCATAACATGACTGCTGCTTGTGATGATCTTTCTGACTATAACCAGAAGAAAAGAGCATATTGAAATAGCACACATCTTTCACAAGTGAGACTTGGGAGACACCAAGTTTCCAAAGTCTCACTCACTCACTCACATGCTATAAGGACTGCCCGCAAAAAAATACATCATAGAATGACTTCTGACAACTGTTTCAGCGACTGTATTTTATCCATATACTAGGCGGTGCACTTTCCCATTCGTCCCGATAAAGATAAATGTTCAGCCAAATACAGGTAGTCCTCTACTTACGATGGAGATGCGTTACGACGACCCCAACGTAAGTAAAAAAATATCGTAAGCCGAAGATGGCCTAGCCTACCCAGGAGTCTTAAAGAATGGTGATAATTTAGCAAAACAGAGCAATTTACAGTACCGTACTGTATCAACTATATACTGTATGTCTTTATTAATTACAATACTGTGTTTCACAGCAAAATGTAAAGTAAAAAAACAAGGTACAGTACACGCGCTAACACCGAGACAACTCCGTCGACCAGAGTGTTGAGAGTTGAGGCATCACCACACAAGGCGGGAGATGCGAACATCCCGGCAGCGTCCCAACGCACAGTATCGTACCTCGTATGCTGCTGCGTTTGCCTGCCGCGCGAAATTTAAAATATTTTACAATTTTGTCGTATCGCTATCGCCATCGTAAACATCGAAATATCGTAAGTCGGACCATCGTAACTCGGGGACTTATCTGTAAAGTGAAAGCCAACTTCAACGTGGTGGGGTTTTGTGCAGTCATTTGTGACCAGGCCAAGACCGTCGTCAAGTCACTCCACTTGAGAACAGAAACTGAAAGCTGGATTTGAACCGAGGTTTTCAGCGGCGCCAGAGAAGTGCTCTGGCCCCTGATCCACTCCGGCCACATTTTCTTTCGCACTCCCTCGTTTTTAACAGTGGCCGCACACGTCGCAGCAGAAGGGCTTCTCGCCCGAGTGCATCTGCAGGTGGCGCCGCAGGCCAAACGCCTGCGCGAACGCCTGACCGCACACCTTGCAGCGGTGCGGGTTGTCGGCGGAGGCTGCATTCGCCAGCGAGCACTTGCGCTCGTACGACTCGGCATCTCCACCGGAGGGCTTCTGCCCCGTCGCTTTGCCGAGACCCTCCTGCCGATGGTTTGCCTGCGCGGGAATGAGCGTCGCCCCCTCGGCGGCTGGGCTGCAGCCTTCACGAGGGCGGTGGCGGCGATTTCTTCTTCTGCTTCGGTCATTTCGCCTTTCTCCGACTCTGACGAAGCGTACTGGCCAGCGCCTACCTCGTACGCATTGGGCAGCGAGGTCACGCCTTCAATGATGATATCTGGATGGCTCTCCGGCAGACGTTTACCTGCAGCAGAAGATGCGCCAGTCGCATTGCTCTCACGCGTTTAAACTGAATAAAGTAGAAATTAAAGTTAGTGTCGACCGGGCAAATTACTCGGTTGAAAGACACGTAACGTGGCCGGGCGATAGGGTATCCATGCAAAGCGTTAAAACGGCATATTACAGAAATGGTGTTCGCGTTCGTCACAATGGTATTTTTAAAAATCTCACGGAACTAGAAATTATTCAAATTTGAGCGAAGAACCAAATTTGACGACGGGTTTTTTTGCATGCATTCATTTGGTGCCACCAGCATTTGTTTTAAACATCCACCGTTTCGACTCACACTTACCAAAGCGTTTCTTGGTAGTGTACTCCACGGAGCCTTGCTCCGTCAATTGAGGAACCAGTATGGAATTCGAGAAATAAGCGTCGTCATCTGGAAGTGGGGGAAAACAAGCGGCCAAGTGTTCAAAACGAAACTGCTGTCAGGCAAAGTTACTGCTGCACCTGCCACTTTTGCGCGAGTGACCCTGTGAACGGTAGTGCGGTGGTTCTTGCACTGCGGCATACTGAACCCGCGACATGACTTGGATTCCCGGTCACGGCAACCATCAGCGGCAAGTGATATCTAAATGGTTCCTTTACCAACCGACGGTGACCAAGCACGGGTGTGCGTGCGGTGGTAGGGCTGCATTACAATCACATTAACGCAACAAAATATTATTTTCCGCAATATAACACTACGAATAAACGGGATATTTTAAACAACACATAAGCAGTTTAACACGTGGGCTTTCGCGACCAATGTTATCCATAACGGAAGTTTTTGGGTTAGATCGTGTAAATATAAATGTGTCGTTAAAGCTCTCTACCACCAGACACAGCTAATTAGTAAGGTTTGTTCCGTAAACAAAACCTGCCAATTCGTTACTAGTTCAGCACACCGGTGCGTTGAAGGGTAAAACCCACAACGTTTACAATTCGAGTACAGTTTTGTTTGTGACAAACATTATTAATTGGCCGTGTGGTGGTGGGTTTAACGACGCATTTTGATTTACACGATGTAGCTCAAAATAACCTCTATTATGGATAGCATATAAACAGTAACATCAAGTAACAGTAAAAGAGTTTACATAGCTTGCAATTAATGTGGTGATATTGTATACACAATGGTGTTCAAGCCGTACCTTCATAGGACTCAATTTTAACATGATCCGCTGCTACGTTGCCATAGGAGTCATCCATGACTGGAGTGGACCGCTCGTCTGGCTTATCTGCACATATGTAAAGCCAGTGCATCAACACGCATTTAAGCCACTGACAACATACAAGCCATCAATACAGAGGATGTACCGGGTCATCGAATTTTGAGGCCCTCCACTAATTTCTAATGAACAGGTGAATCCTCGAGAGAACGGAGAGATTCACTTGCAGGGAGTGTGGACCCCGAGTCATCAAAATTACAAAAGCGAATAACAAATAATCACGTGCAACTACGAAGTGAAGAGAAATCAGAGGAAACAAGCAATAGCGTGGTTAATTCTAGATTTGAAGTTTTCGTGACTGCACGGATCCATATTCTTTGGTTCTTTCGGTAAACTCACGTAGGTAAAAACTTAATAAAATTACCTACGTGACTTTACCGACAGAACCAAAGAGCAAGCAATAGCGTCGCAGATGGAATAAGAAAAAGAACGCACGGACATGAATCAATATTAAACTCGATTAAATTCCTTTAACAAAGGTTAGCTTCTGACAAATGACATTTAAAACCGTTCACAGCAAAGTGTAATGATGTAAACATTGACATGGAATTAGGGTAATTATTTCACTCGAATGTAAACTGACGTCATATGCAACTGCAAGCGAAGATATTGTACAGAATCGGCCGTTCTGCATCAAATTGTAAAATAGATGGAAGAGTGACCAAATACATTATTAAAGGGCTGTACATGTACATTGTAATGTTGTACACAGGTCGATCACTGTATTGATACACCTGTGATGTTTCAATAACAAGTCTTCTCGAAAGGGTGATTGAATATTGCGAAACCGATGGCTTGCATACATGACAAAGGAGAATGTCAAAGGGATTTATAAAGTGCATTGAGTGTGGCGAGAGCCACAAAAAAGCTTTGAAATAAAACGTTCTTTTCACCGTCATTTCTCCGTATTATTTTAGTGGGGTGCACATATGAACCTCATGGTGGGTACCCCGGGGTCCCGAATAAACGGAAGTGAAAATCGCAATGAACTAATTTACTTTTGGCGACTCCGTCCCACCGCGCACATAAAACGCCGCGACCCACCTGGCACGGATCGTTCTGTTGCCGTGTCGTCCAAGCGCAGCGAGGACGAATGCGCAGAAGGAACAAAACTTTGAAACTTTGATAAGGGCATCGTGCAGAGCTCATCGAGAGGAATAGATTGCCGAATCGGTCGCCTTCAGACATTAAATGACGTCGCAATGCAGTTCATGCGAGAGCCGGGGGCTTATGGGACCCCGGGGTCCTGCCATCAGGTTCATATGTCAATGGATCAATGGAGGTTGTGGAACGAACACTAATAATAGCCACTTGCAAACCTGTGCCACGTGCTCATGTTGCATGTGCATGTGATGTCCTGCATGTGCCGTGTTCATTTAAAACACAGACAGCTAATGGTCCTCACTGGGTGTTCCTGAAGATGATCCAGGAATACCGTGCCAACCTCGACTACCGTCCGCTCTCCATCTTTGACCAGGTTCTTGAAGGCCCCCCCTCCCCATGCCTTGTTAACTATCTCGCCTAGTATGCAGGAGGTCGGTGGGTTCAGTCCCAACCCCTGGTGCCTGTATATTTGGCGTTTCCATGTTCTCTCCGTGGTCACACGAAATTTTTTTTCCCGGGTGCTCCGGTTTTTCTCTCCATTTCTAAACGTGCGTTTAGAGTATTATTTTGGCTGCTACACATTTCCACGTGATAAGCCGCTTCGTTCAGCTATCACTTGTGGCCAAGTCGCTTCTGGAAAGAGCTACATAGCTCAGTGGGCCTTACCTGGTACGATACAAGTTCCGTTCTTTCAGTACTCTGACTTTATACCGTGCGAACCTTGGCTCTATTCAGGTGGAGGAGCGAAAGATCTGCGTCTGCGTCAGAAAGCGCCCACTCAACAAAAAAGGTACTCGTGGGTGGGAGGTGGGGCGTGAGTGGGAGGGGGGGTGTGAGGGTGGGAGGGGGGGAGGCTACGTAGTCAGTTTTGCAGTGTAACGGGAATTAAATTTTGATTTAAAGCTTTCGTGACTGCAAGGATTCATCTTCTTTGGTTCTTTCGGTAAAGTCACGTAGAATGAGAATAAAATAATAAATTGATAAAATAAAATAACACAATAACATTCTCAATGTATTATTTTATTCTCATTCTACGTGACTTTACCGAAAGAACCAAAGAAGATAACGGGGATTACACAAGTAGTTCAGCGATTGGTCCTGTAGACAAACCTCAGCTGTCTGCACTCACGACTGATGATGCCCGTGTGTTATCGCAGGAATAATTGTATGCATGTTGAACTTCTTTTGCACCATTAGTAGCCAATCGTGCCATCAGAGGTGTGGGGAAAGGACAACGATTTAAACAAAGCAGTGCTAAAGAAACGAGTTTGCAATCTAGTTGAATGTTTATTGTGTAGCATTTCAAGACTCATTTGCAGTCACATACCGAACAATACGTAGTACCCACCCCCCCGCTACTCCCCCCCACGCTACCCCCCCACCCCCGCTAAGACCGCATGCAAGAGCTGTTGACAAATATTTCTATAATCGGTTTTACGATGATGATGGCTGAAATTTAATGCCTAGGCATTTTGCGACCAATATTATGGTTCATAATTTTGTATCGGTCCGGTCATCTTAAGTACATGTGTGTCGTACACCCTCCACCACCCAACACACCCAATTTATAAAAGTTGTAACGTGAGCAAACGTGTGCCAGTCTCTTACTGCTTCAGTATATCCGGTGTGCTGTCGAGCAATTCACAACAATCTTAACGGTTCGTTAAATTCTGTGAATTGCTTACGACACCCATTTTTACCTGCGCGATGTGACCCGAAAATTAATTGCGAAATCGGACGACGATCCCGTTGGTGGTGTCTGCGCACGCGTGACCCAGAGCTGGCGCAGAAGGAGATTGATGTGGTGACGGTGCCCAGCCGCGATGTGCTCATGGTCCACGAGCCCAAACACAAGGTTGACCTCACCAAGTACCTGGAGAACCAGACGTTCCGCTTCGACTACGCCTTCGACGAGTCGACCTCCAACGAAATCGTCTACAAGTGAGACGGCGCGGCTGGGTCGCTGCCACCGCCGCTGCCCACCCACTGCCACTCCCCCCCCCATACCCACCACCCCATTGAGCCATTGCCACGCATGAACACTCTTCCTTCAATCAGCAGTGCATTATACAGCGCCTAGGTCAGGGGTCGGCAACCAAAGTAACAAGAGGAGCCGTTTTTGTCAAATTCGGTAGAGAAAAAAAAATGTCAAGGGCCGCAATGCGCGTGAATAGGAGACTGCGGTCCCCAAGAAATAACGTCACGAAGCAGTCCTTAAAGAGCCGCATACGACTCCGGAGCCGCGGGTTGCCGACCCCATGGCCTTGGTCCTTGCTGTGACGTTGAACTTCTTTCGCGTCGTACGTAGCCAACCTTGCTAATCAGAGACATCGAACCCCACCCACCACCCCCCCCCCACCGGGCTTAAACCCTGGAGCTCAGGGCTACCAGCTTTACTTCTATAATAGGGGCCGTGTGCCCTTTAAAACACTTTAGATAAATAGGGTTGTTAAAACAGCTGGTCTGATTTGACACTGTAAATGGCTGTTGAAATTAGATGTGGCAAGTGCACTGCATCAAGTGAGGGTGGGTGATGAATCTTTGTGTCCTTGCAATTGCTCACGTGCATGTGTCACGTGTGTCTGTGTGCCTGTGCGTGTGGTTACTTGCTGCCACCATGCCCCACCCGGGTGTGTGTGTGTGTGTTAGGTGCTCGCTAACCACTTGCCGCAACAAGTCGTTTGTGTTTGGGGAACAGTAGTGTTACAAACCCGGCGACCCGAGTTTGATTCCTACTCGTGGCCAACACCAGTGACATATCTGAATCCGTCCTGGGCCTCCCCTATGTTGACTTGGCCTCAAATGAGTACCTGGTGCGATGTGTATGCAGTACCACTGGGGAGTCGAAGGCGGCCGAGCGTGGTGCTGGCTACCTTACACCCCTTTGCATGTGCCGGGTCAGCTTTTATAGGCGCTCGCGAACAGCACTTGCCCCAACAGTCTGTTCAGGCTACACGGGGGATCTGTTTCTTTGTTTAGATTCACCGCCTACCCATTGGTGCAGTCAATCTTCAACAAGGGCATGGCCACGTGCTTCGCTTATGGACAGACGGGAAGCGGCAAAACCCACGTGAGTTCTAGGCCACCGCGCGGTCGCCCTTCGTCATTGGCGGTGGAGCAGTTTTTGCGACGGGGTCGCGGCCCGTTAACCTCT
The DNA here is from genome assembly GCF_048934315.1 of Petromyzon marinus. Classification (NCBI taxonomy): domain Eukaryota; kingdom Metazoa; phylum Chordata; class Hyperoartia; order Petromyzontiformes; family Petromyzontidae; genus Petromyzon; species Petromyzon marinus. Next base: position 13,353,088 of record NC_133667.1, on the reverse strand, counting down.
GGGGAACGGGAGTGCGCACTATTAAAACCGAAGATTCTCAACTCCACGAGAGGCTATCGTTTCGCGGTCTGCGTCTTAACAACCTCCTAAGGCCCCCCGCATGTGATTGTTATTTAATTATATTATTTGTAGCCCCCTCACCCCCCACGCTGTCCGCGTGCCCATCATTGGGGGGTGGGGCGGGGGGGGTGTTGGGGGGTGCGCAATTGTCTTTATCATTTTGAAGCTCTCTTCTGGCATAGTCAACATTAGTACTGGAGGAGGTGGCCGAGTGGTTTGATGGCAATGTCCACTTCATATCACCGAGCCAGCACCCCTGGGATCTTGAGCTGGTGTTGGGTGTCTCATGGAACTTATGCTCTAGTTAGAAAGCTGAGCAAGCGACTCTGAAATCTTCAAATAAAATGCTGGCGATAGTGACAATTATCAAAAGAGGCTGACGAGGGCCTCCTCGCGAGATGCCAGCCGCGAGCATTATCCTTCTTCCCCGCTGATAAGTGCGTGTTGTTGAAAGTGGGTTGCATAGACGTTAGAGCATAGAAATACAGTACAACACTTGGTTTGCTTGACTGCCGTCTGCTGCACAGCATTTAGCCCCCATAGCCGTATAATAACCCATGTGTGCATGGTGGTCACCCAAGTAAAGTAAGAGCGCTTGGGCAGGACGATGTACGTCTAGGAGGGATGATTACCGATGGTCAAGAATAGTTAAAACTTTAAATTAAATCATTCAATATTTTGATACTGGCATAATGGTCCCATAGAAATAATGATGATAGGTGGAATTTATAATTTTTCTTTGACTTTCCCACCCTCCCTCCCCCATCCTGCCTAGCACGGGATGTGTTTGACCTGCAGGGAGACAAGCACTACAGACATCTGAATCTGCACGTGTACGCCACCTTCTTTGAGATCTACAGCGGGAAGGTGAGGACGTGCGCATGTAATGAGTGTGAGCGTGTGAATGAATGGAATGCCCGTGGGAATGCAGCATGTGTGCAGATGTGCGTGTGAATGGAATGCGATGTAATTTTTATAGTCTTTTCTCAACCTCTGAATGAAGGGCCCCTCCCCATGTCACGTCCGTCATGGGTAACTTCAGCATGCTGGTCAGTGCGGGTTGTTGGTGAATGGGCTTCCCAGGACCGGTTCGGACATCAACTCGCCACTGATGTCAGCCATGGCTGGGAATGGGAATTCAGGTCGCCAGGTTCAAAGCGCGGTGCGCAAACTGCCGGTTGTATGAAATAAATGTGAACCAGGTACAGCCCATGGGCCCCCTGGGTTCCTTACCCGAATGCTATTTGGGGTGTGTGGGGAGCAGTGGTGTCGCGGTTAGCGTGCCGCGCTACGAACCCGGCAACTCGAGTTCGATCCCCGTCCACGGCCATCGCCAGTGACGATTATCCGAACCCGTCCTGGGTCCTCCCATAGGTCGACAGCCTCAAAGTGGAATACCTGGTGTGGCGTGTAAAATTTGCCGCCGAGGAGACACAGATGGTTGAGCATGATTGAGCATGTTAAACTTTTATGAGACCTCCTTTGCCAGTAACAAGATATAGTAATAGGTTTTACCCTTTTAAAGGTGTCAGTTTTTGTGCCAGTTAAAAGGGTAAAACCTATTGCTGTATGTTAAACTTCTTTCGCACCATATGTGGCCAACCGTGCTAATCGGCGGTGCGGGGGAAGGACGACAAATTAAACGCAAAAAGCAGTTCCAAAGAAATTCGTTTTCAATCCAGGTTTAAAAATGTCTTCATAATACCCAAAGGAAGAGCACTGAAGATGGCCGCAGGAGCGCTTCTGAAAGCGCACGATGTGGTGACCACCTTTGTTCGGTGGCCAAGCCAAAAGCCGCTGCTGTGAGGATGACCGGTGTTCGCGCGATGATAGTTTATGTTTCTTGACGAGAATCGGCAAGGTATTGTGGTTCATTGGTGGCAGGCACTTTGTGTGTACTGAGTGCGACCTTATTATAATGCATTATAATGTCATAACCAACCACCACCTCGTGTACCGTGCCGGCAAAGGTAGGGTGCTCGCTTATAACAGCACTTGCCCCAAAAGTCTGTTAAGGCCATGAGGTGGGTGGGGGTTTTTGTCTCCGTGTGACTGGAATTGCAGGTGTTCGATTTGCTGAATAAGCGGGCGCCCCTGCGAATACTGGAAGATAGCAAGCAGCAGGTGCAGGTGTTGGGGCTCATCGAGTGCCCCGTCTCCTCCAGCGAAGAGGTGCTCGCCCTCATTGAGACTGGGAGCAAGTGCAGGTCAGCATGCACGCACATGTATAAAACAAATAATTCGGTGATAATAATACTTTCATTTAATTAATTAGTATCCAATTATGAGACCTCCTTTGCCAGTAACAAGATATAGGAATAGGTTTTTACCCTTCTAGCTGGCACGAAAACTGACACCTTAATACAAGGGATCATGTTTGCAATAACCACACCACAAGCAGTCAAAAATGCAAACAAAAAGAAACAACTCTGATGATATGCACTGTCCTTGAATTTGATTGGTCCACACCCAAGACGGCTTTTCTTAGAGCCTAGTCCCTTGTATAAAGGTGTCAGTTTTTGTGCCAGCTAAAAGGGTAAAACCTATTACTATATCTTGTTACTGGCAAAGGAGGTCTCATAATGTAAAGGCTTACCCCGAGCTCTCAATACTCTGATAGTGCGCTGTTTTTGAGTTGCACGCCTTATGGTGTCATCTGGTCCAACACCAGTGGAGACTAGGTTCTAAGAAAATCCGTCTCGGGTGTGGACCAATCAAATTCAAGGACAGTGCCAATATCATTATCAGAGTTGTTTCTTTTTGTTTGCATTTTTGACTGCTTGTGTTGTGGTTATTGCAAACATGATCCCCTTGTATAAAGGTGTCAGTTTTTGTGCCAGCTAGAAGGGTAAACACCTATTACTGGTATCCAATTGTTTTAATATTTGTTTTGTATTGTGAAAAGTGATATAGGTATGCATTTTTAGGTTCGGAGTAGAGTTGGAATGACTCCGAAAGAAAAACATTCTGATTTACAACGTTTTGTTTTACGCCGTGTTTTTTGGATGGAACACATCGCTTTCGTGAATCGAGGAATGCCTGCACGTCCGTATATATATACGCGTGTACACAACTTAAGCCTATCCCGTTCCGCACGCGTACATCATCAGTTTTTCTTCTGATTGAGTTCTGGTGACGTACGTGTACATGATGAAAACTAAAATAAAATAACTTGATCGTTACCGAGGCTGCCACAAGGCCCATGCGGGAGGGCGTGTGGCACAGTTTGGCACCAGAATATCGTAGAGTGCGGCGATCGTGTCGCTACGTTTCTCTCCGGCGAGTACGAGCCGCTTGTGCGTTTCGAGGTTCGGCACTTGCAGGCGTTTTGGAACGGGAAAGGCTTTCCTTGGCGCACAGACCTCTAGGTTTGCTAACGCGGGCGGAACCCGTGTGACGCGCGCACAGGACGTCGGGCCAGACATCGGCGAATGCGACGTCGTCGCGCTCGCACGCCATCTTCCAGCTGATACTGAGGCGCGGCGAGCTCCTGCACGGCAAGTTCTCGCTCGTGGATCTCGCCGGCAGCGAGCGCGGCGCCGACACGGGCAATTCCGACCTGCAAATGTGCCGCGAGGGCGCCGAGATCAACAAGAGCCTGCTGGCGCTGAAGGTTTGTTATTGGATTGTTTTTTTGCCCAGCAAACCCTCGCCGAGTCTCGTGACTTGCTTTCAGGACGGTACTGCCAAGTCTTTTTTTGCAGTCCCCCCCCCCCCATACTGATGATTGTTATTACCTGCGGCTCTGGAGTGGCATGCGGTTCTTTAAGGACTGCTTCGTGATATTGTTTATTCAGCAGTGTCTTGTATTCACATGCAATACAAGCTCTTGAAATATTTAGTTTTTTTTTGTTGTACGAATTCGAAAAACAATGGCGCGTGTTATTTTAGTTGCCGGTCCCCGGTATAATCCCAGTTGAGTTATTTGAGGGTACGTTTGCAAATTTGGCAAACGTGGACCGTGACGCCGGCACACAATGGGCCTGCTCGTGCACACGACGTCGCCGGATCTTTAACGTCCGCTGCGAAGCCGACCGTGTATTTTTAGGGTTGATACACCTGCGGTATGCAGCAAGGGCGGCCGCTAGATTCGAACTGTCAACAGCTGCAGCAAACGCCATACCGCTTGGCCATCTCTCCACCAGGGCGGTGCAGAGACCTGGGGACCAAATGCAGAGCCATCCCTTAGGGATACGGCTAATCGGGACGACCGTCCCGTGCCCAGCGTTTTGGGGGTGGGGGGCCACGCACTTCGACATCACGGTGTCAGATGTAATAATTTAGTTTGAAGGCCTCGGGCGGCCCCACGCGGTGTGATATTTACCCTGGGGCCCCGCACCCCACTATGGACGGGCCCTCCCCAAACGTAACTACAACTGCAGCAGCGCCGTTGGCTCCAGTTCAATTTTCGCTCTAATATCACACTCTGTCTAAGGCTTAATCACCCAGAATGCACTTGATATCAGATGTTGGACGCCAATCGGGTTTGAGCCTGGACAATGCTGGGAGGGGTGACCAAAATGTATAAAATATGTGTCCTTGGGCTTTTGAGAGACCACGCCATGGGTATCGGGGGGACATAGCAGCAAAGTCCATTGTTGCGCTGTACCTCCGAGGCTCTCGCATCTATGCTCCGCACATTCACCTACCTTAATTCGCCAGCGTGGTGCAGTATGGTCAAATTGTGGTATTGTCGTAAGGAAGCCCTACATTGTGCAGGGCTGCTAACTGCATCTAAAAATCTCCATGGAAATAAATGGGGATCCTGTAAATGATTTCTAGGCTATCCGACCGGTTGATTGACAGGTACATTATTACCTCTTTATTGCTTTAAATCCATGTTTCATTTCAACGTAAGTTATCTCCTATCGTATAAACGGGACACTACCCTGCACAGATTGTCAAGGGGGTCCTTGCCCATGGCTGTTAACCCTGTTACTGCATGACTTTGTTTAAAGGGGGAGTGGAGGGGCGGGAATACACAATGTAAGAGGGGTGCGACACGGATAATGTTAAACATACTTTTTGACAAACAGTAAACGCTAAACAGAATGAGTAATTATACGATCTGCTCAAGCTCCTCAAACTTGCTATGCATGTGAACAAAGACTGTAATGCCCATTGCTTTATTGTACCAAAATATTGAGAATTGTGGGGGGCTCAGAATGCCCCCCTGTCTGACACTACGGGTTTGTTGGCTGTGCCTCGTTTCCATGAGGACGCGCACGTGTCTGCGTGGGGGTGCTAAACGGGTATGGCACGGGCTCGACAAGAGATGGAATGATGTGGAATGAGAGTGTGGAGCTGAGTGGACTTGCCAATGATTGGTAGCAGCGGTGTCAAGATTGGCTTCTGTGGAAGAGGCTCGTGAAGGACACTACTGGGCAGTTGGGGGCAGACGCGCTCCAGCAACAACGGAAGGCAGAGGAGCGACGCTCACAACAATGAGCATGGCGCCGGACGGGTAAAATGCAGCAAGTTGGCACAGTCGGAGGCACAGGTGGTGCATCGGCCATCTCAGTTGGTCAAACCATGGCACCTTGGTTTGTCCCGTGACCTCCTGCCAGCAGGCGTTCGACACTCCACGTGACCCTAAAAGTGCGCACAGCCTGGCACAAGTGCCGTGGTGACGTCGCTGCCACCTGGTGGCGTATGGCGGCGGCGGTTGTTGTACATGCGTGTTCTGCGTGCGTTCACGTGTCGACGTGCGCTTGTGTAGGAGTGCATCCGAGCGCTGGGCCAGAACAAGGCATACACGCCATTCCGCGGCAGCAAACTCACCCAGGTGCTGAGGGACTCGTTCATCGGGGAGAACTCCCGCACCTGCATGGTACGTGTGTGTGCGCGTGCATGTGCATTAGCGTTTGTGGGGAGCGGTAGTGCAATAGTTGGCGCGCTACGTAACTAACCCAGCGACCCGAGTACGATTCCTGCTCACGGCCAACACCATCGTTGACGATTATCTAAACTGGTCCTGGGCCTCTGCCCTAGGTTGACTCGGGGCCCCGCGGTGGCGAGATGTTATCTCTCTCGCCTGGTATGCAGGAGGTCGTGAGTTTGATCCCGACCCTGACGCCTGTGTATTTAGAGTTTGCACGTCTCTCCCTGTGGTTGCGTGGAATTTTCTTTGGGTTGTCAAGTTTTTCCGTCCACGTTTAGAAATGCGTGTTTAGAGTATTTGGCTGCTATAAGGTTCCACATGATGAGCCATTTCGTTGAGTTTGTGGGCAGGTTGCTTCTGTAAAACAGCTACAATAAAACCTTGGATTGCGAGCATAATTCGTTCCGGAAACGCGTTTGTAATCCAAAGCACTCGTATATCAGTTGTGATCACGTGACGCTCGGCAGTACAAAGCGTATACGTGCTACTCGTATTGCAAGACCTTCGCTCGTTTATCAAATTAATATTTATTTAAAAAATTTGCTCGTCTTGCAAAACACTCGCAGACAAAGTTACTCGCAATCCAAGGTTTTACTGTATATAGCTCAGACGGGCTTACCTGGTAAATAAATAATAAAGCATTAGTAAATGAGTACCTGCTGTAGGGGCAAGTGCTGTTAGCGAGCACCTATGAAGGCCGGCACGGCACACGAGGGAAAGGGGTTGCCAGCACCGCTCCTGGCTGCCTTTGTCTCCCTAGTGGCAATGTTTCCGCACTGCTCCAGGTACGAATTTGAGGCTGAGTCGACCTAGGGAGGCCCAGAACCAGTTTAGATTATTGTCACTGGTGTTGGCCGTGAGCGAGAATGGAACTCGAGTGGCTGGGTTCACAGCGCAGCGTAGCGCTAACCGGGACACCACTACCGCTTTGTGCACATAGAATACACACTCGCTGCCCGCTTCTCTCGCTGTGCTCGCGTGTGGATGCTGCAGATCGCCATGATTTCTCCTGCGATGAGCTCCTGTGACCACACGAACAACACGCTGCGATACGCAGACAGGTGAGGCAAATCACCGGGGGAAGGGGTGTGTGAATTGTAGTGCCGAATGTGGGGTACGCAGGGGCAAGTATTGTTTGTGACCACCTATTGAAGGCTGTCACCGGCACATGAAGGGGGTGGGGTGGCCAGCACCACACCTAGCCGCCTTTCTGTCCTGAGTGGCAACGTTTACACGCCGCACCGGGTACTCATTTTAAGCACGAGTCGACCGAGGGGGAGGCCCATAATTGGTTAAAATATTGGCCACCATTATTGGTCGTGAGAGGGAATCGAACTCGGGTCGCCGAGTTTGTAGCACTGCACTGCCACTCCTCCCATAAGGTTACGTAGACAAAGACAAAGATCCCCCATATAGCCCTGTCAGACGGTAGGGACAGGTGCTGTTAGCAAGCACCTATGAAAATTGGCATGGCACATGAGGGGGCAGGGTGGCCAGCACTGTACCCGGCTGCATTTGTCTCCCTCGTGGCGATATCTCCGCATTGCACCAGGTACTCATTTGCGGCTGAGTCGACCTAGGGGAAGACCAGGACCGCTTGAGATCATCGTCACCGGTTTTGTTGGCCGTGAGCGGGAATCCAACTCGGGTCTCCAAGTTCGTAGCGCAGTGCGCTAAACACCACACTACCTCTTGCCATAAGGTTATGCACATACACACAAGCACGTGTGTACATACGTAGTGAGTCCAACTGAGTCGCAGACGTTGTCTTGGGAGCAACACGTTTATTAACTATTTGCACAACATGCTCCAGGGCTATTAACACAACATACTCCAGGGCTATTGACACAACATACCCACGGGTGGTTACCACCCAACTAACCACGTTACGGCGGAACTAGACACGGTTCCACTATCCCGGTCCGGACCACAAGCTGGGTCCCGGACCGTGTGGCTATAGGCTAGAACAGGGGTGTCTAAACTACGGCCCGTGGGCCAACTGCGGCCCGCCATCCATTTTTAATTGGCCCATATCAAAGTCTAAAAATATAATGGACTATGGCCCACTGTATTGAACTTTTTCGTTTAAAACCTAGGTGGCGCTATTGTCTTGAACAAGGCAGCGTCTCCACAAAGCAAGCAATCGAAGAAAAAATTTGCTCAGGGTCACCAGAAATGCCGGAACCGAAGAGACGCAAGATTGCAGGCGAGTGCAGAAAATTTCAGACTCAGTGGAAAAATGAATATTTTTTCATAGAAACCAAGGGGAAGTGTGTTTGTTTGATTTGTAGTGAGAGTCTTGCCGTGATAAAAGAGTACAATGTACGACGGCATTATGAAACTAAACATCAGACCTTCACGTCCTACACTGGCACCGAGCAGAAGAAGGTAAAGCAAATGGCAACTAGCCTGCTAATGCAGCAGCAGGTTTTTTTTCGTGCTAACAAAGCTCAAGAAAATGCAACAATAGCCAGTTATGAAGTAGCTCAACTCATTGCCCTACACGGGAAACCTTTCTCAGACGGTGACTTCATCAAACAGTGCCTCACTAAAGTCATGGGAATTTTGTGCCTGGAGAAAATGCAGGATTTCAACGTTGTTAGTATTTCCAGAAATACGGTTGTGCGGCAAATTGAAGACTTGTCGGCTAACTTAAAACTACAAGTGTCAGATAAAGCTTGTGCTTTCGATTTTTACTCGATTGAATGTGATGAGAGCACAGATGCCATGGACACTGCACAGCTGTTCATTTTTTTGCGGGGAGTTGATAATTTTTGCATTACGGAGGAACTGCTCGATCTTTGGAGTCTAAAGGGGACAACAACTGGGAAGGACATGTTTGAAGCTGTGTCAGATGCAATTGACCAGGCTGGAGTTAAATGGGACAAGTTGTGTGGAATTACAACGGATGGGGCTCCAGCAATGACAGGCGAGCGCAAAGGAATGGCCTCTATGGTGAGTGCCAAGGTGCGGGAGAGCGGAGGTGAGGCTGTCAAAATGCACTGTATCATCCACCAAGAAGCCCTCTGTGCCAAGATAATCCAGCTTGGCGATGTGATGAACACAGTTGTGAAAACTGTCAACATAATTCGGGCACGAGGGCTTTACCACAGATAATTTCAAGCGTTCCTCTCTGATGTCGACGCTGAATACGGGGACCTACTCTATCATTCTGAAGTGCGCTGGCTCAGTCGCGGCTCCGTGCTGCAGCGGTTTTATTCCCTGAGATCAAATATCGACAAGTTTTTGAAAGAAAAGGGCAGACCTCTCCATGAGATCAGTGACCCTTTATGGTTGGCAGACCTGGCTTTTTTAGTTGATCTCACTGATCATCTCAACACCCTGAACAAGAGACTACAAGGCAAAGAGCAGCTGGTACCACAGCTGTATGCGCACATGAAAGCATTCCATGCGATGCTCCGTCTCTTCGAGTCACAACTGCGCAACTTCAATGTAGCGCACTTCCCCACGCTGACCAAAATCAAATGCACATTTCCAAATGCCAAGCTCTCTGCAACAATGGGAGAATATGTGTCTGTGATCACATCTCTCATGACAGAATTAAGTCAGCACTTCCAAGATATTTCTGTCATTGAGAAGGAAATCACACTGTATGCGGCTCCGTTTTCAATGGATGCAAAAGAAGTGGAGGAGAGTCTGCAATTAGAACTGATCGAAATTCAGTGTGATGATTCTCTGAAGAATCAGCATTAGCTTCTCTCCCTACCTGACTTCTACCGGAGCTTGGAAAAGGCCAAGTTTCCTCTGATGAGACGCCACGCAAAACGAATAATGAGTCTGTTCGGCTCAACATACATCTGTCAGCGGACATTCTCTCTGTTAACGCTGAACAAAAGCAGACTGAGAACCAGAACGACCGACAGCGATCTCCGTGACGTCCTTCGGATCTCAACTACCAAACTTACTCCTGACCTGCCAGCTATCCTTCAGACCAAAGCGCAGCATCACTGCTCCCACTGAGCGCAACATTCTTCCCATTACAGGTAAGTAAAAAATTTAACACGCAGTTTTAATTTGTTAATAAGCCCAATTACTTAATAAATTCAGTCAATTAAAGTTGATGACAATTTTTTAGCAAACATTAGTTGATGTGTTAACAAGCCCAATAATTTATTTGTGTAATAAGCTTGAAATATCCACATCCCCTATTTCTCTTCTTGTCTCTCCCTTCATACAGGACAATGAAGGCGGATCAGCACCCTAAGAACCAATCTGAGGCTGTCACTGAGAGAATGACCTGCCAACTTTATTGTAAAAAATTTAATGATGGAGGCTTTTTTTCTTTAAACATGTTCAATTATCAAATGTAATTTACCTGCATTTGATTGATTTTGCCAATATTAGTGCATGAGAAGTGAGGCAGTATACCTCACGTCTAGTGAGTGGCCCAGTCCTTCGTATATTTTTCTGTATGTGGCCCTTGGGAAAAAAAGTTTGGACACCCCTGGGCTAGAAGCTTGACGTGGATCTCCTGCCTCTCCAACAGTAAGAACCCCGAGCCCCTCACGGGGGGGGGGGGGCCTTATATCGGGCCGGGCTGGGGCTGGCTCCGCCTCTTGCCCCGCCCACCTTCTCGATCTCTCTCGCCCTTGCCCTCCTCCAGTATCATCCTGTCACATGTCCCCAGGTCAGCCAGAATATCATGCCCCCAACGTAACCCTAGCTGGCTGACTCTCTCGCTCTCTCAAAGGGAGCCCGCACCGCACGCTGTGCGTGGTGCCACCGCGCTTAACCAGCGCTCACCCAAGCCCGCACTAGGGCTGGTACTACACCCCGTGTCTGGGGTGCACACACAACAGTATACATCCCGCCGTGGTCTCGCAAGCCTGGCACCAAACAGTGACCTTCCCAGTCACTACACATACACACACCACACAAATCCTAGGGGTGGAATGAGTCATCAGTATTGGGAGGGCTGCGGTGTCAAGGCGGTCTGCCCTTTGTTCTCGTCTGTGATGTCCGCATGTAGGGTCAAGGAGCTGGGGGTGGAGCAGGGTGGGGAGGAGCGACAATCGGCACCGCTCGCGCCCACCACCGCCGTGGTAAAGCCTGAACCGGAGGACGACGTCAATATGGACGAGGCGGGGGAAAAGGAGGCCGCTCAGCCGCGTCATCGCCGGCTGCCCTCTCTCATCCTGGCGAGTGACATTGAGACGGAAATCAATCCGGTGGTTTATTTGAGCATCCCCCGGGCATAGGATGGCATGTGACAGTCGCGAAACATTGACGAATAAACATTAACATTGACAATCGCTCGCTGACGATTAGAAAATAACATTGACACTCATTTGCAAATACGCATTAATAGTTCTTCATTCAGGAAGAGACAAAAACATTGACATTCCCCTCTGTATTATTCAGCAATTGAACGAAAAAACTAAAACAAACGAAACCAAACAACTAACCAGCCACCTATCAATGAAACTACTACACAATTGAACATCTAAGCAACGGCACCTAACGAGGCATTTAAACATTGTGCATGTTTTGTAAATAGTCATCGGCAGAAAATAATAAAAGTAAGTCCATGAGCCTGAATGCGAGCAGGGAGCTGACAGCATGGGTGGCCGGGGGCAAAGGGAGTCCCAGAATATGGGGGGCAACAGAGGAGAGTGAGCGACCTCCCCCTGAGCGAACAGTTGACTGGGAGCTTCGGGCGAATGCCAAGGCTACTGGGAACAGAAAGTGTGTGGAGGTGAAGTAGCGCGAGACGAGAGGTAGGAGAGGTAGCAGAGTGTACGGAGGGGAGTGGAGCGAGGGGAGAGGTAGGAAAGTGTAAGGAGGGGAGAAGAGCGAGGGGAGAGGTAGCAGAGTGTACGGAGGGGAGTAGAGCAGGGAGAGAGGGAGGAGAGTGTTCGGAGGGGAGTAGAGCGGGGAGAGAGGTAGCAGAGTGTACGGAGGGGAGAAGAGCGAGGGGAGAGGTAGCAGAGTGTACGGAGGGGAGAAGAGCGAGGGGAGAGGTAGCAGAGTGTGTGGAGTGAGAAGTAGAGCGAGGGGAGAGAGGTAGCAGAGTGCGTGGAGTGGGAAGTAGAGCGAGGGGAGAGAGGTAGCAGAGTGCGTGGAGTGGGAAGTAGTGATGCGAGAGAGATACTTCCGTTCTCCCAAACATGCACGCTCCCCGACCTTCACGGTGCGGGGGAAGGTCTTCATCCAGCAGTGGATTGACAAAAGGGGCTGCCACACGAGCAATGTACAATCATTCTGTTTGCCATCAATTGTCCCCAGTCCTTATAACCCGATGGGCTTATTTACCAGCGTGTGTTGTTCCCCCTTGTGCTGCGTTGGCCATGCGTGCATGCGCAGGAGGAGGAGATGCCACTGTGGCAGCCCTCCGAAGAGTCTCTTCTCCAGCCGCTCAAGAATAAGATCATTGAGCAGCACCAGGTGGACTTGCAGGTGCGATGGCCTGCTTCAGCGGCCGGCTTGCACTCTCCCGTTGCCGTGACGGACGCGGGGGGTCCACGTCTTGCGTGCTTTTGACGCACTCGTGTCGTCCGATAAACGATTTAGCAGCACCTCAATGGGGGCTCCACCAATAGTTTAGTTTTTTGTATAAAGCATTTCTGACCCTACGTTATCTATTATTTGTTACGCTTGTTTTTCCAAAGTAGGCCTTATGTCTACGCACACACGCACGAAATCGAGAACTGTGGAGGCGAGGTAGACCACACAGATGTTTCAAAACTCCCTTCCTGTTGTCCGTCGAGTTGCTATATAACCTGGCTGGCCAGCACAAGATGGTACATAAAGTGTGGACTAATCTCTCATCCGTTCCATCTGCATGGGATAGTATTGCCTCCCCCCTCGCCCGTGCAGGTCTTCACCTGGCACTCGGGTTTTCCTCTCGCTCGTATCAACACCGATTGACTGGAAACGTTTTAAAACATACATACCTGAGTGTTGTTAATCTAGATTGAAATCTCATTTCTTTAGAACTGCTTTTTGTGGTTTGCTGTACCTTCCCCCACACCTCCGATTAGCCACAGTTGGCTACGTACGTTGCGAAAGAAGTTCCACATACCCGCATACGTTGCCTGATCGTTGCGGCGTAGCGAGATGCAGCTTGCCCGAATGATGCGCCCTGAAAACCTCAACGCGCCTTACTGACGTTGCCGTTGCCGCGTGCGACAGAGGTTCTTGCTGCAGCTGTCGCTGGAGAACCAGCTCCATGACCTTTGGAGCCAGGGGGAGTGCAGCACATTAGACTTTGCGGAGCAGGTCATCGGCATCATCGATGACCGCTCTGCAAGAGATGCCGCTTTACGGGGTACGTGCGTGCCACGGTGGTTTTTCTGTTGGTTGATTGTGCCTCTTTTGGCTTACGCGAATGTTGGACAATTACATACGTACGTGTGTTGAATTTCTTTCGCACCGTGCTTGGCCAACCGTGCTAACCGGAGGTGCGGAGAAATTATGATACGATTTAACTTTTCAAACGTGTGATGCATAGTTTCGTGGTAACAATGTGTTGCGCAAATATAAAATCGGTACAAATCAACGAGCATATGGCAACACGGTACTGTCAACAGTTGACATTTAGAGAAAATGTTTTTACGGCCGAACATATAAAAAAATACTTATTTTTAAACTCTTAAACTTTTCATTTTACCATATAAGGCCCCACTGAGCTACGTAGCTCCTTTTCAGAAGCGACCTGGCCACATTTGATAGCTCAACGAAGTGGCTTATTGTGTGGAAATGCATTGCAGCCAAATACTCTAAATGTGGACAGGAAAACTTGACAACGTGGAGAAAAATCCACACAACCACAGGGAGAGACGTGCAAACTCCAAATATACAACAGGCATCCGGGTCGGGATTGAACCCACGACCTCCTGTATACCAGGCAGGGTAGTTAACATCTCGCTGCCGTGGCATATAAATTGCATGTAGTGTTCTTATTACTAAATAAACAATTTGTGGGTTCAGGACTCTATGCAAGGCACAGTTCCAAGCGCAGTCTAGCATCTGTCACAACAACGCACTGTGAAATAGCATCCATCGCACGTTTCAAACACAGTCTAGCATCTATGACATGGTCATGAAATGTATCAGGCCATTACGCACAGCGTTGCGCTCTGAATTAAATGCAGAACGCTGTCAACCATTGCCAGTGAGACTTAACACCGAATTTTAAAGCAAGGTAGATTTAATACCATTTTTTAAATTGACCATTTATTGTAACAGTAAACTTTTGCAGTGAGGTTCGTATGTTGAAATGTTCCAGTAAATAACAATCTAGAGTGCTCCTCCCCTTACTTGCGGGAACTATTCCCAAAGGTGGAATCGTGCTGTGTGTTTAAACCCTTGAGTTGGGACCGCAACAATCCTGCTTCCATAGTGCTGGCTTGCAGGCTGGCATCGGTGTAAGAATTTGCAAAGCCTTGCCAGTAATAAAAAAAGCTATTTGCGTATTGCTGGGCCTGAAGCGTAGGATGCGAAGTCTGCCGTACGTACGCATGTGTGTATGTTGAACTTCTTTCGCACCGTACGTAGCCAGCCATGCTTACCGGAGGTGTGGGGAGAAGGCCAACAAACTAAACACCAAAAGCAGCTCTAAAGAAATTGGTTTTCAATATAGATTTAAAATACGATTGACTGTATGTTGGTACGTTTATTGCTACGTGTACCCATTACCGTTCCTGTGCGTTTCGCAGAGATGCTTCAAGAGCTCGTTGAGATGGAGAACACACACACCATGCATTCACCCCATGCACGCACCCCGACTAGCGCTTAGGTCAACTAGAACACACAAACCGAACCTCTCCACCTGGGTTTTCATCCCGGCAACGTAGCGAGTGACCTGGCTATGGGTTTCCCATGTGAGAGAGAATTGGCAAAGATCGGTGTGAGATGTTGACTCCCGGACCCTGTGGTAAAACATGGGTGAGTTTGACGCGAGACCACCTCCAGGAGAATCCGGGTAGAATATGATGGTGCACCCAGATACACGAGCACTCAAGGGGGGTAAGTTGGAAAGGGCAGGGAGTGTTGGAATGCAATAATACTGTTTTCCTGAGACAGATAGTGCGAGAATGACGAGTGTGGCCTTGGGTGCATCATCAACACATCGCGCATCTAAAATTATCCCTGATTATGACAATAAAAACAGCTGTAAGTTGAGATGGAGAACACCAACGCAAAGGTGATGAACGGGCAGGCAACCCGGGGCTGTGCGAGGGGACAGCCCCATCCAGCCCTTACCCCCCCCAACTCCCTCCGCACTAAATCCTGAGCGCTGCACTGCCGCACCGGCGTCATCCATGATTTCACCACGCGACGACCAACACCATCCACTCCTTCACCACCACCACCACCGAAACCTAGTTGGTCATTGACACGCTTCGCACCCCACAAAAAGGGTTTCCACCTTAAATTTTGATTTAAAGCTTTCGTGACTGCAGTGATTCATATTCTTGGTTCTTTCGGTAAAGTCACGTTGAAGGGAAACAATAAAATAATTAAATATATAAAACAATACAATTCTCGCGAGTCATCATCAGGTGTGAAAAACAACGGCAAGAACATTTGAAAGAAGTGGCGGTTTGTATTTATTTATTTTTAAACGTTAGCACCACGGATAGCGATTTGACAGTTTGTTTAGATGGACGAGTCCATCTATGTTCGGAAAAGAGGAGGGGGGAGACAAAAAATTTAAATAGATTAAATCACGACGTTTCGGGCGCAACGCAAGCGGTCCGTCATCGTGTTGGGACAACCACAGCAAGAAACAAATTGCTGAAGCGGAACTCTCTGCAACTCCGATTCGCCCACTTCAGCAGTTTGTTTCTTCCTGTTGGTTGTCCCACCTGATGACGGACCGCTTGTGCTGCGCCCTAAACGTCGTGATTTAATCTATTTTATTTTCAACCCACGTGACTTTACCCAAAGAACCAAGCCCGCTGACCTGAACAGTTTATGTGATGTTTCCTTAACCCTGCCCGTGCTTTCTGGGAGAAAAACTAAATTTTTCTCGAGACAAACGCTTTTGGGAAAGTGTGAGAGAGTCCACGTATGTGCACGGTTTTTCGTCCTTGTTTTTGCAGCATTTAATAATTTCATTTCTTCTCTCGTCAATTTTTGTTCTAAGTTTAAGAATAGTTTCTCTATGTAACCTGTCTTTTCCATTTAGGATGTGTGAATGTGAGGAATTCTGACTTCTGCATTCAAAGATTTTCATTACTTTGGCACCATTATTTCTCCCGAAATGGTATTTTTTACATGCCTTAAATGTTGATTTTGTAGCTGAATTTCTGAATCACGGGTTGCATTAATTATGTGGTGCAAGGAGACTCAGATTATTCATTTACAACTTGCACATTGTTATATCTGAAGGGAAAACAGGGACGGCATTTTTATTTCAATTAAAAAATATATATACTTACATTTTCTGCATCTTAATTTCTATCTTTTATGTTTACTATTGCATTGGCAGTGATGTGCAAATAACAAAAGCTCAACACGAATCGTCATTAACACTGCCCTATAAAAAATGTCTGTTTTGGGCAATGTCCATCCCATCTTTATCTCGGCGATGTAAAAGGGCCATTCCTCCCAAAAGTGTCAACCATGATGATCACAGCATCGTTCTCATCTTAAGCTGATTTTGGATTCAACGTTTCTCACTTCCATCGATCAACTTCCAGGTTCTGCCGAGCTGGTTTCCAAATTCTCGACCAGTGAATTCGCCAAGTTGTTTTAAACCAAAGGAACACATTTCAGCATCATTCTGCATTTACCAGCATAAAAAAAATCACGTATATATGTAAAAGCATCATCTTGTTATTTATGCCGAAGGTGTTCAAAACCACCCCTAATTGGGTCTGCGAGAAAACCTGACGTTGTTTCCTGGGAAATGCAACTTCTGCATTTCCCCCCATAGGCTCAGGCACGTGACACTACACAGTCCGTTGGGAATCCCAGCGGTGGTAAGCATTGTACATAGTTTGTGATCGTTGTCCGTTTGTGTGTTGTCAGCATGCCCCCCCCCCCTCCTAACAGTGGTCTCATGTCACTAGCATCTAATCTTCTGCTGCTGCAACAGCAAAACTGTACATGTTTTTAAAAAAATATTGTTCAATAGGACTGACTTTTGTCATCTGTGGCAGCAGTATGTATTTTTTTTGGTATGAAGTACATTTGATGAATGAATGTTTTTTTCGAATAATAATTTTGAGCTAAGTAAATGCACTGCAAAGTTGTCATAAGTAACCAGAACTTTTCTTGGTGGGTTACAGGCAGTGGCACACAATGGAGACCCATATTTTTGTTTAACAGGCGTGAATTAATCGCACTGGTTGTGCTGAACATTCATAATTTGCAGGTTCCCTAATGCGCATCCTCTGTTGAGGTTTCACTTTCCAAACCGTTCAAGGATTTGCAAAACGGCTCTATTCGGCTGGTGGTCCCAATGGTGGGATGTGCTTAGAAAATTCTATGGACACCTCTGTTACAATGGACAGAATTAATTACTGTTTTTTTTCTGCTAGAATTAGTTGGTACAACGATTTACCCGTGGTGCTTCCACCCGCACCCATGCTCGTTTGCCCTTTCCCCCCACCCCTCGCCGAATTAAACGTTCTCTTGTTGTCTTCTTTCATAGAAGCTAACTTTCAGTTACCAACCAGTGGTGTTTTTCCTTCCTTGGACTAACTAATGCTGACCCTTCATGAACCCCTCTTTCTTTCACATCAGGGCCAATAAAATGTTTGTCTGGTGTGTCATGGAGCTCGGTTTTAAGGCCTTTTTAAAATATAAAATGAAGAATATTTTAACATGGAAACAATGGAGTTATGTTTTGATTTAAAGCTTTCGTGACTGCAGGGATTCATATTCTTGGTTCTTTCGGTAAAGTCACGTAGAAGGGAAACAATAAAATAATAAAAATATAAAACAATAAAATTCTCACGACGTTTCGACTGCAACACAAGCAATCATCATCAGGTGTGAAAACCACAACAAGAAATTTTGAAAAAAAGTGGCGGTTTTTTAACGTTAGCACCACGGAGAGCGAGTTGACAGTTTATTCTGATGGATGAGTCCATCTATGTTCGGAAACTAGGAGGGGGGAGACGAAAATAATGGATGCGGTCTGAAAGCCAGCGTAAGCGTGATCAATCAATTAAGTCCCAAAATGGTTTATCAAATCCTTCCAATGATTGCTAAGCCAGAATCCATCTTCTCGGTTGAAATTGTCTGTGTTTGTATATGTGGATAGCCTCATGAACGAATCTCTCATGGTAGCCAGATGGCTTGCAAAGAACCTCTGTCTAGGAGAAGTCAATGTCATGTGAACCTACTGAATTATAAGTAATCTGCCACGGCCGAGGTGTTGGTCCTACCGTGTTTCAGGTCTGCTTTGTGTTCACGAATGCGGTCCGAGACATGCCGTTTGGTTTCTCCAATGTACTACCACAGAGGCAACTTAGTTTGTAGACGCCAGGGTACTGTATGTCCGGAATCACATCTTTTACAGACGCAACCAGATCACGGATTTTATGTAATGTGTTGAATCGGACCTGGATCTTGTGTTTATTCAAGATTTTGGAGAACTTTTTTGTGATCCCTACAATGTAGGGTAACGTGATGGTTTTGAAAGGCTCCTCAAGAGGGTCCTTCTTCATGTTTGGAGTGATAGCTTTGCGGATTGTGTCATCGGAATAACCATTAGCCTTAAGAGCTTGGTGTACGTGCTTGAGTTCATTATTTTATTGTTTCCCTTCTACGCGACTTTACCGAAAGAACCAAGAAAAATGGAGTTATGATTATATATGCTGTTACCCAAAAATGATCCACAGCAATGCATGAGTTTGTGTATCGCTTTGATTTTGTGCATTAAACGGGGTCCCATTTTTATTTGGAAAGCTCTTAGCTAATAACATCCGGTAATTCAGCAGCATTTGTTTAAACCAGCCTAACTGCTGATGAGACCCACAATATTTAAACTGGTCCAGTTTGCTTGCTTTAACAAATGCTTGATAATATTTTTCTGGATAACTAATAGGCTGATCGACTGAAACACGTTTTACTTGTGAACACAATTGAGTTAATCCTGCTTTATCCACAATGCTCCATGGAAATGCATAATGAGTTTATAGAAAATACTATTAAAACTTCCACCTTTACCTGTGTCCAATGGTCATACTTGTTGCTCATCTATAATATGCGTTAAACGTGTTGGCTCATCGGTGGCCAAACTGATTTGCGAGCCCTGTGCAGCTCGATAGAGGCTCTGTCCAATGTTTTACTTTTCAACACGATGCACCTTTTATTTGAAGCGGGGAAAACAACATCTGAAGCAAGTGGAAGCGACCTGAAGGTCTGGCCACACACGTTGCAGCTATACGGCTTCTCGTCCGTGTGCTTGCGCAGGTGTGTGTGTGTCTTGAGGTCACACGGCTGCAAGAGCCCGCGACCAAACAGCTGGCAACGCTGAAGGCCGTATTTGGAAGTGCCTGACTTAAGACTGGAAACGGGAAGACTTATTCACAATTTGGGCAAATCGCCTGATAAAGCCGGTTGTAATCGCCATTGAAACATCGTACTAAAGTTGTAAATGTCCGTTTACTCTTCGACATCGGTGTGCTGAAGTAAAATTCATTGGTACGTTTTGTGTATGTAACGTCTTAATTGGCTGTGGTGGTGCTGGTGGGTTAACAGCACTGATTTTTGCGTGATCTAACCCAAAAAAACTTTTGAGAATAATATTGATCGCGAAAACCTACGTATTAAACAGATTATATAGGGGTTTTTTTAATCGGTCAATGTTGGTATCAGGTTGTGGCCAGAATGAATGAGTAAGTGTAATGCTACAGCCCTTTGTAAATTTTACATGTGGAGCTGTTTCCTGCCGGTGTACAACCGAAAATAATTCGGGTCGTCTTGGAGAATATAAAATATCAAAATAAATAAGCACACCATATACTTTCGTGACTGCAGTAATTCCTGCAGTCACGAAAGCTTCGAATCAAGTCTGAACCACCTCTACGGGGAGGTATGAGGTCTGTGTCTTTGTGTTGTCTCTGCTTGTGTCTGCCTTTCTGTTTTGGCTTGGATTTGTGTCTCTGTGCTGTCTCTGCCTGTGTGTGGGCCTTGGTGTTTCCGAGTGTGTGCTGCCGCGTCCCCTTTGCTCCATGCATACCTCTTGCTAATTTGTCCCATTGTCTCTCAGCCTTACCTTCTCTGCCTATTTAAGGCGACTTCACTCTGTGCTTGTCTCTGTGCTGGTTCGCTCTACTTGGATGTCTATGTGTGTGTGTGTGCAGTCTGTATTTTAAATTTCATACTTAACTTGCAATTTAGCAATCTTTGAAATAGCGTAATCAACCAGACTATGCGTCAATTGTTTTGACCGACCGTCTGTGTTGCTTTATATGGTTTCCAAATTTTGCTAAACCCTGTTTGTTTTGGTGTGCTTCTCTCTCTGTGTCCCCTGTTGTATCTGTGTTAGTTCCCCCCTACTTGGGTGTCTGTATATACATCTGGGGTAATGTTTCCCCTCTCTCGTAAATTTAGCTCTTCTGTATCTGATGATGGCTGCTTATGTTGCAACCGAAACGTCGTACGCTATTATGTTATTTTATTATTTCTTATTTATAGGTGACTTTACCAAAGAAAAAAAACAAAGAGTAACACCATATACCCCCATTCGCATTTCCGTCTCCGTATCATATATTTTAAAAAAACATTTCTTACACATCATCTTCACGGCCTTAAATCGGTAAAGTGCATCATTTCAGCAGCATTGTTATAGCCCGCCAGTGCAGCACAGCAACAACAACTGTTGAACTGAACTTCCATGCTTCTCCGCCTTCACCCACCCACCCACATCGACGAGCGTGGCGATGATGCGTGGCCCAAGATACACCCGCAATCTGCGGCTGCGTGGCGAACCCCCTCATCCAGCAGTGGAATAACAAGACGGCACGCGATTTTTGACCCCCACCCCCATAGTCACACGGCGTCACAAAAAGTCAGACCCCCCCTCTCTCAAATATGACGTCACAAAGCTCTGCCCCCCCCCCCCAAAAATAAATAAAACATGCTTCAAATCGCTTTAAACTATTGTCATTGTAGTGCGTATTTAATGTGGCGCTGCACTCTGATGTTGTAGGAGAAAACATTTATTAAAAAGTCTATTTAATAAAGTAGAACGTGTTGTCTATATTTATTTGAAGTTGCGCATTTTGACGTGACGTCACATTTCTCTTGGTTCTTTCGGTAAAGTCACCACGTAGAAGGGAAACAATAAAATAGTAAAAATATAAAACAATAAAATTCTCACGACGTTTCGACTGCAACACAAGCAGCAATCATCATCAGGTGTGAAACCACAACAAGAAAATTTGAAAAAAGTGGCGGTTATTAAAATTGTATTGTGGTTATCACATCTGATGATTGCTTGTGTTGCAGTCGAAACGCCGTGAGAATTTAATTGTTTTATATTTTTATTATTTTATTGTTTCCCTTCAACGTGACTTTACCGAAAGAACCAATAATATGAATCCCTGCAGTCACGAAAGCTTTAAATAAAAATTTAAGAGGCGTTACAACTTTGTGGGCATCGCTCACGGGCGTCACGCGATGCCAAACATCCATTGGGTACGGGGGGGGGGCAAAGTGGGGTGAAGTTAATGAAATAACTATTCCTGCTCTTTATACTACTGTACTGTAATGAGAACTACATCGTGGCTGATGGTAACAGCTGTACTATACTGTACTGCAGCTCGAATCGGCACCTCCGATTAGCACAGCTGTCTACGTGCGGTGCGAAAGAAGTCCAACATACTGTACACAACACGTGTTGTGTAATACACGTGTTGTGTAATACACAACACGTGTATTACACACGTGGTAATACACAACACGTGTATTACACAACACGCGACCCCCCACGAACGCCCACGTGACACTCCGCGCACCGGATGCCGTGACGTCGCTACTGACGTCACTATCCGGATGCGATTAACATAGCGCTAAACTTCGAGGCGGCACGCGGCACGAGCTACGGCTCTTGCCACGAGGACTCTGTTTTGAATGTTCAATAGTGCGAGTACGAGTTTGCCGACGAGAGATTTATCCACGGTAAGTGATGGTAATGGTGTTGAGGACGGTACATTGATCTTTGTCGTGTTGATTGCAGTTGGTTGCTGGTGGCAGTGGGGAGAGCTGCTCTTTGCTCGTGTTGAGTGTTGCAAGTGATAGTTACGTGAAGATTGTAATTGTAGTGATAGGGGTGATGGTTTAGTTGCTTTCTGGTGGTGATTGTGGTGATGTCAGAGACAATTTCCGTGGTGGTGCTAGTGATGCTAATGGCGATTGTGATTTAGGTAGATGTTGTTGGTGATGGTTGCGAAAGGGCTCAATAAGCTATTAAGCTTCAGGCAATGGGTAGTGATTTCCAGGTGGTGTAAATTCCACATTCCTATGGCGAGGCCCATATTTAAATATACGGACAACTAATTGATTAACACAAAGTGGCACTTAATTTTTTCACGAACTCTTCAAGGATGAAAGGTTCTCAATCTTTAAACGGGGATTTGAACTCCCTATTGAAGACAGTTCTGGGAGAGTGCCACACCTGCTGGAGAGATCTCCCTTGCTGCTCTAAGCTTGGTCGAATGAAGGGTGCTAAAGGAGGTTATTTAGGTTTTAATGCTATCTTTGTGCTGTGTTCCAGAACGATCTTTTGGACATGGATCAACTCGATGTTCAGTCTGCAATTGTGCAGCAGGTCAGTAACTACTCTTGACAGCAAACTCTTATAAGCAGACTGCACAATACAGAGACAAGCTCATTTCTTTTTTTATCGTAGAGTATTCGTGGACTACGTGTTTCACTGCCATTCTAAAATAGAACGATTACCATTGACCAATGAGCTCAACACACAGTGCAGGCTTTCAGGTCACTTCACCACCAAATGGGTTTATTACTAGTTCAACTGACAGCAAAGAATCAAAGTTCCCCCCCCACCCCACATCGTGTAAGCTCTATAGACTCTAGGGTAAGTGCTGTTAGTAAACGCCTATTATAACTAGTACCACAACGGGCCGCTTTGACCTAACGGTACTGACACGCTTACACACGGCAAACTCACGACACAGTCAAGGCAATTTCTTGTCAGCTCAGTTCGCAGTAAGGGACTCTAGTACTCGTGAACCAACCAGGAGACACACGAGCGTATTACACAGCACACGTATTGGCAGGTGCTCTACTTGGACTTCATGAATGCGGTCAGGTTCGTGACCTGTAACCAGTTTCATAAAATACCTTCAACAACTGACCCTTTTGCCATATTTGTGTAAATTAGAAATCAATGGATAATGCAGTTGAAGATGTTTAATGGAATTGGGCACAAACCTGGGAATATGGGCACCGTTTAATATTCCCAAAGTGTCAGATTATTTGACATCATCGAGGTGCAATATACTATTATTCGTGAATCTCTATGTCTTGGATGCTGCTTGGTGTAGTGGTTTCCACACCAGAGGTCGCTGCTTTAATCTCCAAGCATGGCAGTTCAATGGGGCAAGTTTCTTAAATACCACCCAACAGTATACAGTAAATGGGTTCACCGCAGCTCGTCGATCATGCATAGTGAGGTAAAGCGTTGACCTTTTCCAATATATGAGGCCATCACGGCGGTGCAGGCTAAAAAATACTCTCTAGGGTAATCCTCTGAGAGCTTTGTGCGATTTAGGCCCTTCCACAAGCACTCTCTCAGTGGGTGTTTGTGTGTGTACCACTGTGTCTGTATACATGTCTATGTCTGTGTGCTTGCCCGCATGTTCACGCGTGCCTCTCTGTGCGCATCTCTGTGACAAAAACAGGCAACTCCATCGGATGAAGTCGTCTTCCCAGTGGCAGGCATGAGCTGCACACCACAAGGTTTTTACTCCACTTAATTCAGCATCATTCACCACATGAATTACTGCCACACTCCTCTATAACAAACACACATCATATCTATCTAGAAGACTGATCCATAAATGGCTTTACAAATCCGTTAAGAGCACACATACAAGAGGCCCAAATCGAGTCTCTTTGTTAAGTGTAACATGATGTGCTTCATTCATTTGTGATCGTAATTACGTTTGTTGCACACGTGTATATGTGCATGAATGACCATGTGTGTCTTTGGGCATGTGTGCGTGTGCAGAAGTCTTGGACAAATTCAAAGACAGAATGACAGAGCAGGAACGTCAAGAAATATTGTGTTTCAATGAAGTTTTTTATTTCAAGATTCGTTCGGAACGAAATGGCCCTTCCAATGATGGCTACGATGACATCGACGGCCACTACATTCCGGTAAGACTCTCCAATATGGGCCATGTTCATTGCAACTAAATCATGCATTCCACTATAAACCACAACATCCCTTACACGCACGTGTATACCTAATAAGTTGCTAATGATTTTCTGTGTGAAGAACACTGAAACGTTAAGCTACTCAACGTCCTAGTTTTGGACATTTTCAGAAAGGCTCTCCTGGTGCCACAAAGCAACTACAAAAAAAATGTGGATTTATCTCGATTAAAATCTTCTGGCCTAATGCTCAACCATTGATACGATCAAAAGGTGGGGCTACCTGAGTAGTGGGTGGGGTTGGCATAGCCTAGAATGGGCCTATGAGTATAGTATGCAGGGCATACAGAGTGAAGCCACTCACTGTGTGGGTGGAATGTGGGAATTGAATGAACATGGCTATGTAAAAGTGACACCTGTGATCTTGAGTTTTAAATCTAGATTTAACAGTGCATCGCTCCAGTGGCTGCCTAATATCGGAAGGAAGAGCATTCCAGACGGCCGCAGAAGTGCACTCAAAGCGTGCGATGTGGTGACTATCTTTGTCATCATAAATACAGTTAAAGGACATTCTATAACCCACACTTTTCATAGAATGATTTAGTGGTTTCCAGTGTGAGGCAAAGATGTATTTGGCAGAGACATCAGGGAAAGCTCAGACATGTTCATGAGTTTCGATTTAAAGCTTTCGTGACTGCAAGGATTCATCTTCTTTGGTTCTTTCGGTAAAGTCAAGTAGAATGAGAATAAAGTAATAAAATAATAAAATAACACGATAAAATTCTCACGACGTTTCGGCCACAACACAAGTGGCCTTCTTCAGGTGAAAGGAACAAACCTGTCGGGACGACAGAGCTTCAATGAACGTTGTTAAGATTCGTAGCGTCTTTTAAGCTGGTTTAGAGAAGTGAGGTGTCAAGGTGCTTCACTTCTCTAAACCAGTGACTAAGAAATGAGAACTTGAATGAGCCGTGTATTTAGACTGAGTAATGTTTGAGCACTTAGAGACGGCCCTGGTTGAGTACTGAACACTTGTGTAATCTTGTTCTAGATCACGGGTGAACACCTGGTGTACCGCTTCCAAGTACTGAATGTACTTGGGAAGGGGTCCTTTGGTCAGGTGCTCCGATGCCTGGACCACAAGACGAAAAGAGAAGTGGCCATCAAGCTGCTAGAGCACACTTCTAGGTAAGTTTGAACAAAGACATGAACCACATTAAAAATATATATCTGAATTTGTGAAGAGAGCCATAACTTTTAAAAAATCAATTTAAAAGTGTATTTTGTTTAACCTCGTGAGATCTGAAGAGACCAGGATAAGTCTCATTTGCAAGAGTGACCTGGAGCATTAGTCTGCCAGTAGGGGGACAATGATTGCACAATACAAATTGAGGAATTTGTGGTGTAGGTTTCCATATTGGCAAACATTGTACCCAGTTCCAAGCACATAGTGGCATACTCTTGCAAATTACGTCAGGTGATCTTTAGCATCCATCGAAGCAGACAGCATGCATTATTATGGTTATACACCCGCAGTATTAATCAGGGCGGCTGCTTGATTCGAACCTTGAACCTCTGCAACGAGTGGCGAACGTGCGACTGCCAGGTCATGTATCCATCTCCATCAGAAGCTGTTTCTGTATGAGTTTATAATTTCATAAATGTCTTCAAACACCATCAAAATGATGTTTGATTTGTCATGAAGAGGCAATATGTATTTTTTAAGGTTACTGCCACGTGAACGTGGAGTTCACACCACTGACCAACAACGGGGATGAGTGCTGCCCTTTTGCCCATTATATTATATTCTTCTATATTGCAACATGTTCAGGCACTAAATACCAATGCCAAGGAGGTCTGCTAGCCACGAGGGGTCTTCAGGAGAGATTTTTTTTCAACTTTTGCAATTGCGCATTAAAGGAGCACAGACCACAGTGCTTCACAACATCGTCCACAGTTTCGGTTGGAGGAGCAGGACACTTTATACCTTACTCGCTTAACATAGCTCAAAAACCACAGTGATCACAATCCAGTGGTGGAACATTTTCACCGCACTGAGATGGGATGTGGTAACCTCTTTCGGGTAACGACCATCGACAACTTCCCAACCGATTGGTGCAGCCTCCCCAGTTGGCCGCTGATCACGTCGACCGGGCAGGGACGACGTTGACGTTGACCGGGATGAAGCGCTCACAGCCATGACTCTGGAGCTCTGTTGACCGCGCCATCCCATGTGCGTGATAATGCATAAAAATATGCAAGGCTTAAGAGTGGGGTGAGACTCACCGATGCATTCCCTCCACAGAAACGACCTTCAGAAATGCAGAAGGGAGGCGCATATCATGAAAGCGTTGCAGTCCAAGGACAATGAAAATAACTACATTATTAGATTTATCGGGCATCTTATGTTCAGAAAGCATCCCGGCTTCGTTATGGAGCTCATGACGTAAGTAAAAAAATCACATCTGTGCGCCAACATCGTGTTTATCTCAAGCATTTTTTTAAAACGTGCAGGTAACATTTGATGAAATTCAGATTTAAAAAAATGTTGTTTGACCAGGTGAGAACTCAAGAGACCAGGATGAGTCTCATTTGCAACAGTGACCTGGGGCATTAGATTGCCAGTAGGGGGGCGATGATTCCTAAGTTGTACAACGGCAATAAATTAATTTTTCGGGTAATTTTCGAATTTTTAACATCGGCTGTGAGACAGACGCGGTGTGTGGTATTATTACAGCTGCATTAATCAGGGAGGCTGCTGGATTCGAACCATGAACCTCGACGAAAGGCGGGGATCATGCTGCCATTAGGCCATGTCACCACCCATCGGCTTGTACCAGCCCTTTCATGTTAAGGCTTTATTGGTAGTTTTTAAAATATGAAAGGGACACGGGTGTCTCCTTAACGTGGCACGTAACTGTTTATGATGCAACGATGCTCTCCCACCTTACTTAATACATATGAGCTGAGTGGTTACCACCATTTTACATTGTACAGCACATTAAAACATAGCACTTCATAATAATTACAAATACAGTAAACAATGTTTCTCGTTATCTGTAAATAACATTGTTAACTACCGCAACGTCCTGTCTCATCCATTACCTTTATCATGAAACCAGATGCAACAGCAAATTATCATAACGAGCCCTATGAGCCAGGCGATTTTGGTGCCCGCCTGTAATCCAGCACTGCTGAGGCGAGGGTTTGGTGGGTCACACATTTTGCGAAACTCCCTACCGTGGGCGTCGAGGTGCCCATACCCTGGCTTGTCGGTAGAGAGCAGTACAACAAAAGTGTAGACTACCTGTTACATCTGTACGGGATACAGTATTGCCCCCTCGCAAGTGTGGGTTTTTGTCTGGGTGCTCCGCTTTCTTCCAACATGTAAACGCTCATTTTTTTTTTTTAGAAAATACCTTTATATGTACAAGACCGCAGAGCTTAGGCATCTTTTGGCGCCTGCTCATGACTTTGGTTGACTTGCTGTTTGTGGTTCCTCGTACGTCTGAGTAATGTTCTCTTTATATTGCAGTGAAGTGATTACTGTGCATGTTATAAGTTGATGTTATTATATTTCTCAAACCCAATATGCAGGTCATGTTTCATCATCATTCACCTGGGAGAAATTTGAATTTGGTTTTACATGATAAAACTCCTAATCTATTGTAAAGCATGATTCCTCCAGTTCATGAAGCGATCCTAAGCATTGACCAAGATAGTCGAAGGTGGACTAACCATTGACGATATCTTGTCTTGCAGCATCGACCTCTTTGATCAATTCCATGGCAACTCCACGATCTTTGCACCGTCAACAATCAGGCTCTATGCAAGATCCATGTTGAGGGCCCTTGCAAAACTTAAGAAGGAGGCCATCATTTATGGCGACCTGAAGATGGTAAGTAAATACAATAGCATACTGCCGTCATTCATGGATATGTTTTGCCTTGAGGCAACTGTGGCAAAATCAGACCTATACTCTTTGGTTCTATTCGGTAAAGTCACGTGACTTTACCGAATAGAACCAAAGAGTATGGATCCTTGCAGTCACGAAAGCTTCAAATCTAAAATAAGACCTCTCTCGTAACTCAAAAAATTGAAAACCAAACACCCTGCACCTCATACCGAATTGCACAACAATAATGCTATTGTTTCGATAAATGTATAAAAAGTAATCGACACTTGTTTCAATCCAGGACATCGTCTAATCTCTTCTTGCTCTAGAGTACACTCTGCAGTTTATTTGAAGAGATTCTAATTTACATTGGCCACAATCACAACACTCAAAAGCGATAATTACAATTGGCAATGTTAGACAAGTTTCTGACACGAGGAAAAGGAGAGAAGCACCTGTAACTTATCCTAACGAGGGGGACAGGTCGGCTAAATAGACAGTGATTCAAGTGGTACAGTTTGTAGAACACGAGCAGATAATCCACGCTGTGTTCCGTCCTCCTGAGAAGTGAGCGACTCCACGTCACAAGACCACAGCTCAATCTCTCAGCATGGAGTCTTCCCAAATCTCAATTATGGTAGCAGCCACTTATCATGTCGAATAACATTTAACATTATATTCTTTAACATTTAACAAGAAGCATCTGCCCCAAAACATCTTTAATATTTAAAAAGAAGCATCTGC
Organism: Petromyzon marinus; assembly: GCF_048934315.1. Classification (NCBI taxonomy): domain Eukaryota; kingdom Metazoa; phylum Chordata; class Hyperoartia; order Petromyzontiformes; family Petromyzontidae; genus Petromyzon; species Petromyzon marinus. The sequence goes on along the minus strand of NC_133667.1, from coordinate 13,324,184 downwards.
CCCAAAACATCTTTAATGCCTCCTAAACTTCCCACAGTCCCTGATAACACTGCATAAACGAAACAATGTGTACTTATATATCGATTTAAAGCTTTCGTGACTGCAATGATTCATCTTCTTTGATTCTTTCGGTAAAGTCACGTAGAATGAGAATAAAATAATAAATTGATAAAATAAAATAACACAATAATATTCTCACGACGTTTCGGCCACAACACAAGCGGCCTTCATCAGGTGAAGGGAGCGAGACTGTCTGGTAGGACAGCGCTGGAGTGAGAGAGCCACGTTCAGATCACGGCTTTTAAGCTGTGTGAGAGGAACAAAGAGCCTTGACGAAGGAATTAGCATAAAATTTAGCATTGAAAAGGCTGAATGATTAGCTTGTGACTGGTCACAGAAATAGCTATGTTAAAAGTTAAAGCCTACACATCCGCAGAGGCACCCATTGTTAAAAGGAATTAGCATAGAATTTAGCATTGAAATAGCTAAATTAAGGCATTCGCTTGTAACTGCTACAGAAATAGTTACGTTGAAGTCAGAGCATACACATTCACCGAGGCACTTAGTACAAATCAAAACAGGAGAATTTAGCATTGAAATAACTAGGCAAATTTAGCATTGAAATAACTGGGTGATTTGCTAGTGACTGGTCACAGAAATGACTACAAATCTGAGCTATTCACAGTACTATATAGTGAACCAATAAAAACTAAAATATAAATTACCTTCATGTTATCAATAAACTCTATATTCTCCAATCAGCTAAGCTACCAACCATAAGTCGTTATATATCACAATGCTATATGGCGAAAAAATGGGTGGATTCTTACCCTCAAATTTCCGTACCACGGATAGCTACGGGCCCCGTTCAGACGGACGAGTTCGTCCATGGTCGGAACAGAGGAGGGGGAGAGAGACAGCTGCGAAGCCCTAGTATACTCCATGTTGTAAACCATACCATTAACCGTGGTGTGAGAGGTATTAAGAGGCAATGCTGGCGAAAGAGCTGCGGTCTGAAGGTCATCGTAAAATTACAATTAATTAAGAACAGAAATGATTTAACACATCTTTCCAGTGGTTACTGAGCCTGAATCCATCTTCTCGGTTGAAATTGTCTCTGTGCTTGTATATGTGAATGGCCTCATGAACGAATCTCTCATGGTAGCCAGTTGGTTTGCAAAGAACCTCCGTCTTGGAGAAGTCAATGTCATGTGAGCCCACTGAATTGTAACAGTGATCTGCCACGGCAGAGGAGTTCGTCTTAACTCCTCTGCCGTGGCAGATCACTGTTAACTCCTCTGCCGTGGCAGATCACTGTTACAATTCAGTGGGTTCACATGACATTGACTTCTCCAAGACGGAGGTTCTTTGCAAACCAACTGGCTACCATGAGAGATTCGTTCATGAGGCCATTCACATATACAAGCACAGAGACAATTTCAACCGAGAAGATGGATTCAGGCTCAGTAACCACTGGAAAGATGTGTTAAATCATTTCTGTTCTTAATTAATTGTAATTTTACGATGACCTTCAGACCGCAGCTCTTTCGCCAGCATTGCCTCTTAATACCTCTCACACCACGGTTAATGGTATGGTTTACAACATGGAGTATACTAGGGCTTCGCAGCTGTCTCTCTCCCCCTCCTCTGTTCCGACCATGGACGAACTCGTCCGTCTGAACGGGGCCCGTAGCTATCCGTGGTACGGAAATTTGAGGGTAAGAATCCACCCATTTTTTCGCCATATAGCATTGTGATATATAACGACTTATGGTTGGTAGCTTAGCTGATTGGAGAATATAGAGTTTATTGATAACATGAAGGTAATTTATATTTTAGTTTTTATTGGTTCACTATATAGTACTGTGAATAGCTCAGATTTGTAGTCATTTCTGTGACCAGTCACTAGCAAATCACCCAGTTATTTCAATGCTAAATTTGCCTAGTTATTTCAATGCTAAATTCTCCTGTTTTGATTTGTACTAAGTGCCTCGGTGAATGTGTATGCTCTGACTTCAACGTAACTATTTCTGTAGCAGTTACAAGCGAATGCCTTAATTTAGCTATTTCAATGCTAAATTCTATGCTAATTCCTTTTAACAATGGGTGCCTCTGCGGATGTGTAGGCTTTAACTTTTAACATAGCTATTTCTGTGACCAGTCACAAGCTAATCATTCAGCCTTTTCAATGCTAAATTTTATGCTAATTCCTTCGTCAAGGCTCTTTGTTCCTCTCACACAGCTTAAAAGCCGTGATCTGAACGTGGCTCTCTCACTCCAGCGCTGTCCTACCAGACAGTCTCGCTCCCTTCACCTGATGAAGGCCGCTTGTGTTGTGGCCGAAACGTCGTGAGAATATTATTGTGTTATTTTATTTTATCAATTTATTATTTTATTCTCATTCTACGTGACTTTACCGAAAGAACCAAAGAAGGTGTACTTATATAGTTATTAATAATAAATACATATTTAATATGGAATTATATTGACATGCAAATTAGGCAAATCAAATTTTACTGACAATAAATATATAAAAACAACTATTAATCAGGAATATAACCTCTGCAGTAACGCCGATTCTGTTTACCAAATTAAGTCAATATTAAATGGCTGCTACAACGTGGCCATTTTGTGCATTCGCAATGAACCGCACAATGTAACACAATAACACCAATTCTAGATTTGAAGCTTTCGTGACTGCAAGGATCCATACTCTTTGGTTCTATTCGGTAAAGTCACGTAAAAGTATAAAACAACAAAAAATAATAAAAAAATAAAAAATTAACGACGTTTCGGCCACAACACAAGTGGCCTTCATCAGGTGAAGGGACTAACGTTGTCCTCGACACAGTCTGGTCCCTTCACCTGATGAAGGCCACTTGTGTTGTGGCCGAAACGTCGTGATTTTTTTATTTTTTGTTGTTTTATACTTTTACGTGACTTTACCGAATAGAACCAACGAGTACAATAACACCAAAATGTGATCAACTTTCACAAAAAAGCTACTTCTATTTTCATCACCAAAATGCTCTAATCATCTTTCAACTCCGTTATACCTTCTTTGGTTCTTTCGGTAAAGTCACGTAGAATGAGAATAAAATAATAAATTGATAAAATAAAATAACACAATAAAATTCTCACGACGTTTCGGCCACAACACAAGTGACCTTCATCAGGTGAAGGGATGAGACTGTCTGGAGGACAGCGCTGGAGCGAACACAGCCAAGCTCAGACCGCGACCTTAAAGCTGTGTGAGAAGAAACAGAGCGCCTTGACAAAGGAATTAGCATAGAATTTAGCATTGCAATAGCTGAGTGATTAGCTTGTGACTGGTCACAGAAATGGCTATGTTAAAGTCAAAGCCTACACATCCACAGAGGTACCTAGTACAAATGAAACAGGAGAATTTAGCATTGAAATAACTGAGGGATTAGCTTGTGACTGGTCATAGAAGGCGCTCTGTTTCTTCTCACACAGCTTAAAGGTCGCGGTCTGAGCTTGGCTGTGTTCGCTCCAGCGCTGTCCTCCAGACAGTCTCGTCCCTTCACCTGATGAAGGCCGCTTGTGTTGTGGCCGAAACGTCGTGAGAATTTTATTGTGTTATTTTATTTTATCAATTTATTATTTTATTCTCATTCTACGTGACTTTACCGAAAGAACCAAAGAAGATGAATCCTTGCAGTCACGAAAACTTTAAATCCGTTATATCTATTGATTCGAGTTGAATTGATCAAAATAAACAAGTTAATAAAATGACTAACCACGAGGCCGTCGCCATCTTATTATTATTAGATTTCCCGCGCAAAAACTGAAAATTAACAAAAACAACTGGAAAAAATAATTGAACATCTTCACACCTGCAATAGTGACGAGGCACACCCTCCACCTCACAACACCGCTGCTAAATATCTCTGTTAATAGGGATTGAGCACCAGTGTTATTAATTTTCTAGACCCAAGTATTTTAAATATAGAAATCAACTTTGATATCATAATCTTAATTGTGAATATCTTCATTACCACCAATAAATCAAACGTCAATTAACATTACCGAGTTCCTGTCATTCGATTAACAGTAAAGTAATATGATTGTAACAGTTACATATTATTGGAGCTAATGTACACTCTACAGTGCACGTGGGGCTCGGGGTCTTATCCCTAGTCATCATTGCCTTCTCATATAATGACGAAAATGTACCCGTCTCTCCGTAGCAATTAGCAGAGTGCACAATTATACGTGTTGATTAATCAGAGGTGAGTTCACGCCGGCCATCCATGCCATGAGCACTTTTGAACATTAACCACTTTTATCCCCTGTTATTTTTCCTAGGAAAACACCATGGTCAAAGACCACGCAACCGGCAACATCAGGATCATTGATTTTGGCGCGAGCATCAAAATGACGAAACCAAGTGAGTAGTTTTGCTTGTGTTTTTTCGTGTGAGGGTGTGTGTGTCTGTGCGTCTTTGTGAATCTTTGTGAATATACGAGTGGGGAGCGCTAGTGCAGCAGTTAGCGCGGTGCAGCGGTTAGCGCTACGCTGCGCTACGCACCCGGCCGCCCCGAGTTCGATTCCCGCTCACGGCCGACACCAGTGACGATTATCTGAACCGGTCCTGGGACTCCCCGAGGTCGACTCAGCCCCAAATGAGCGCCTCGTGCGGTGTGTAAACATCGCCACTAGGGAGACAAAAGCAGCCGGGCGTGCTGCTGGCCCCCCACCACCTCGTGTGCCGTGCCGGCCTTCATAGGTGCTCGCTAACAGCACTTGCCCCAACAGTCTGTTAAGGCTATACGGGGGATCTTTGTCTTATATGTGTGTTGACACAGAGGGGGCATAGTTGGTGCATATGCCAGTCATCTCAGTTCGACAACCCATGGCACCTAGATATCTTTCGTGATATGTCAGTGAGACTTTGACATTTCACGTGGCCTCAAAGTGCACCTGGCCTGGCACAGGTCCCGTGGTGACGTCACTGCTACCTAGTGGCGAATGGCGCCTGTTATTCTTATGTGTGTGCGTTTGGAAACGTGGCATGGTGAGCAGCTTTACAATGCACTACATTCTCAGTGACTCAGTTATTATTCTCAGCCATAGAGACCCTATCAGGTCATACAGGCATTAATAGGTGTTTGCAAACAACGTTTTTACCAATGTCAAAACGTCTCTTGGAGTGCCGCTCACACTTTTCCAGTTCTGAGCCAGTTTTAGAAAGATCCACATTCATCTGCTGGATAGAATGACCAATTTTACCATCCTACAAAATGTAAATGTTTTAATCTGTGTGCACTCAAAAATCTAAGTGGACAAATAACGTGCATGACCTTCTCGCTCAATCGGTGCTGTCCATGTGTGTGTGGTGCGCAGTTTTCGGATCTTTCGGAACGTGGAAATACATGGCTCCAGAGATGTTCCTGGGCCTCCAACTCACCTGCGCAGTGGACATGTGGTCCCTGGGCTGCGTAATTGCTGAGCTCTCTTCTGGCTACCCTCTCTTACGGACCACTGGAGATTATCTTGCCCAAATGATCACGGTACCTGAAATATGCTAAAATATAATCTCATTATTTATGAATTTGAATTGCAACCAACAGCAGAGCCCATGGCTTAGATTTAGCTGAGCCGGCTCACAATGCTAATGCCGAGTGATGGTCCATTAGTCGCTAACAACCATAGAGGAGACTGCCGTGGATTGCAATCTGTGGAGCAATTATACTTTTGGCCTCATTCCATGGGAACAAATGTTGCTCTGCTGCCAGTATGTACATAGAGAATAGTCATATCTTTAATGTGATCAGACAATAGTTGGGCACGTATGATGTGATTTGGCCTTGTTGATAATCATCACTCAGAGCGACAGACTATTACCCTTTCCATTCTTCGGGTTCATTGTTCATCCCTGAGGTTCATGAAGTAACTTTAATGGGCAATATTTGTTCATTAAGTACCCAATAATTAAAATATATGGTAATGTTGTAAAAGCATGTGCAGTCCTTGTGAATAAACGTTTCAGTTTTAGAGACATTTACATTTGAGGAAGTCTACTGTATGTATGTTTACGATACACACAGTCCAATGACCTAACCCATGTATATTAATTTCACTGTGACCTGTGCACAGATTTTTGGTCTCCCACCAAGGTCCATGATTGATGCTGCGACCGAAATGTACATTGACACCGGTAAGTGGAGGGGAGGTTGCTACTTCTGTTGTCACAATTATCCAGGCAAGCATTGCCGTAATGTACTTTGTTCGTAATCCTCGGAAACCCGTTTCACTCATTTTCTCTCCAACACAGACAAGACAGGGTGCCACAGGGTGAACGGCAGGAAGGTCGTTCCAAGCACCACCTCTCTTAAGGAAAAGCTTCGGACTACGAACAGAGAGTTAATCGATTTTGTTCAAGGATGCCTTGAGTAAGATATACCTGTACTGTCTACATATGATCTTAATTCATCATTATTTTCGTGTTCACCATCAGCACTCTCGTAAACAGAGTGCACATTACTAGGAGTGATGTTTTACTGACAGGGAGTGGCTTTGTGTCATAACAGGGCAATATTTCATGCCTTGTGCCTTCTTGTATTCGTTTGCATAATGAAGGTAAATAATTGCATGTGCCACACCTCCACCCCATTATTAGAAGAAATGTAGACGGTAAGTGGACCCTGACGATTCACCGTTCATATCTTGGCAGGTGGGATCCCGCTCGCCGGCTCACGCCTGAGGAAGCTTTGAACCACAGGTGGCTTCAGGACGACACCAAGGACAAAAGCCATGCTAGTCACAATGAACCGGATGCTGTGGACGCATCGATTAAAATGGACGAGATCGTGGAAGTGGATCGTGTGAGCCAATGCGAGCAGAGCTGGACGAATGATTCTGGGTCAGATCTCGAGGAAGATTTTGTGTCAGCCAAGAGCCAATCGTGAGTCTCCACGTGCACGTTGCATCTTGAAGAATATTTGTGTTGGTTAGGTTCTTATGAAGTGACTTTGATGTTTCTCCCTGCTCAATGCTTTCTCTCTGCATGCAGCTCTCTTTGAGACGTTGCTCTTTCTCCTCTGCAGTCTGGAACTGTCCTTCCCCAGCCATCTTCATTGTCGACTTCATGCTCTTGTTCAACTCTAGGCTCCAGATCTTCCTCTTCTCCTCTGCCTATAACTCTAGAAAAGAATCAGAATATTTATTTATACTGGAGGAATTTGATGAGCTATGAAGCTCTTTTTCACGGATGTCCAGTATGATGTCCAGCAGTACTGGACATCATTCTAACATTGGTTTTCATTTATAGATTGGCCCCTGCCATGGGAATGTGGAATTCCCACCACTCTGCTTGCTCGTTTGAGTGTGAAAATGCTTTGGCTTTTCTTATCTTCAGAAGGGTTTGGGTAGTGATAGGTGTAGGGGCAGTGATCTACTTGACATCTGTAAAAAAAAGAGCTTTAAAGGTCATAATATTCCTACAGTCTAAATAAATATTCTGATTCTGAACATATTCTGATAGGGGTAGACCTGGTTGTGGCTGGGGGGCAGGGCCAGGGAGTAGCAGTAGGATAGATAATGGAATTGTATTGCAGTAGGAAAGTTTCAGCACAAATAAAGAAAGGCAGACAGAGGCATAACAGTGGCCCTTGCAACTCTCTTTCAGCTCGAACGCCAGTTTCTACACTGCCCTGGAATACCAACGCAGCCATCAAGCGATAAGTGAAGCTGTCGCCAACACCGGAGCGAAGGCATCGAGGGGGCCTGGGCGGAGATTTGCCCGTGTGCGGCAGCGACTCCGGACATTTCTTAGATTTGTCCGGAAGCATTGCTGCTGCAATGCGGAAGAATAAAGGCCCCATCGTTGGCGCACCCCACCACTCCAGTACAGTGGAGGTAAGGGTTTGGTGGGTCGCTCCCTTTCCGTGGGCACCCGTATCCTGGCTTGCCAGGAGAAGGCAGCACAACAAAAATGTGGACTCCACCTGTTCCGTCTGGATGGGATTGAGTGGTTTTCGCCTCGCATGCGTGGGGTTTTTTTTTTCCGGATCCCCAGTTTCCTTCGACATTTTAAAGCCACTCATTATTTGGCCGATAACACGTTGACGTATAGAGGACCTCAGAGCTTGGACAATTGTGGTTCTGTGGTTTCTCGCGTTGTAAGAGTGAGTGAGCACTGTGCACGTTAAAAGGTAAAAAAGTATTATATCTCGGCTTTCACGACCAATCTTAGATTCATTATTCGTTACTTTGGGTCAGATCGTCGAGGTATCTGACAATTTTCAGCTTTTCCCTCTACTGACAGCCAATCAAACGATGTTGTCACGTGGGCAAAAATTCCAATTTATTTGGATTTCAGGAAACCGGAATGTTGAAAAACAAGCATTAAATAATGTTACGTAAGAGATTACATTCAAAAATAAGTGTTAACAATAACTCAGCTCTTATTTTGAGATCTTTAACAGAAGCTCAGCTCTCGCATAATGCATGCAAATCTTTCAGCTAAAGTACAATCAACAAGATAAATGTTCAATTTAAGAAAAGACCAAAGATCTGTATTGGAAAAGAAAAGGATTATTTTGTCTAAGAGTTCTGTTTTGGTGTAAGCTATTTATTTCATAATAATCAGAATCTTTCATTAACATAGCTTAAAAATACATGATCATCCCGAGGAAATGTATGTGAACATTACGTCACCGCAAAATATCTTTCCCACCAATTTTACATGGAGAAGATAAATCCAAATTTGTATTGCACTGCATCCAGCTGGCTGCTTCTCTCGTTGGTGTTCCACTCCCTTGTCGCACGATGTCATGCAGCATCTTGAGACACGACTGGAGACCTGCTGCTGTGTGTCTTGAGTGCTCTGTCCCTTGATGACCCCAATGCTTCCCCTGGGTTTGTGCCCGGAACAGGTGACGTCACCGGGGGATGTCGACACCTGGAATGGAAGAGGCAGAGACCCCAGACCCCAAGACATCCTGCAACCCCCCACCACCCCACCTGCACACACCCCACACACACACCCCACCCACCCACACACCCCATCCACCCACACACACCTCACACAGACATACCCCACACACACACACCCCACCCACCACCCACCCACAACACACACCACACACACACCTCACACAGACATGCCCCACCCACCCACACACACCCCATTCACCCACACACACACCACCCACACCCACCACCCACCTACACACATCACGCACCCACCACCTATGCACACACACACCACCCAACCATCACCCACCAATAACACACCACACACACAAACACCCCCCCCCTCCTTTCTCTTGACTTACTGTTAATGAAATAGCTAAGGATGTTTTTAACTCGTATATAATAATAACTGTAAATATATATTAGTTTAGTTTTACCGTGTATTGAATTTAGAGGAAGGCCGTCTCACCGTGAAAGTATTAATGCAGAAGATTTAAATGTGCAATACGTTTTACTTTCATGCAAGTTTGTTTTTAACTCGTATATAATAATAACTGTAAATATATATTAGTTTAGTTTAATCGTGTATTGAATTTAGAGGAAGGCCGTCTCACCGTGAACGTGTTAATGCAGAAGATTTAAATGTGCAATACGTTTTACTTTCATGCAAGTTTGTATTTAACTCGTATATAATAATAACTGTAAATATATATTAGTTTAGTTTTACCGTGTATTGAATTTAGAGGAAGGCCGTCTCACCGTGAAAGTATTAATGCAGAAGATTTAAATGTGCAATACGTTTTGCTTTCATGCAAGTTTGTTTTTAACTCGTATATAATAACTGTAAATATATTAGTTTAGTTTAATCGTGTATTGAATTTAGAGGAAGGCCGTCTCACCGTGAACGTATTAATGCAGACGATTTAAATGTGCAATACGTTTTACTTTCATGCAAGTTTGTTTTTAACTCGTATATATTAATAACTGTAAATATATATTAGTTTAGTTTAATCGTGTATTGAATTTAGAGGAAGGCCGTCTCACCGTGAAAGTATTAATGCAGAAGATTTAAATGTGCAATACGTTTTACTTTCATGCAAGTTTGTTTTTAACTCGTATATAATAATAACTGTAAACATATATTAGTTTAGTTTAATCGTGTATTGAATTTAGAGGAAGGCCGTCTCACCGTGAAAGTATTAATGCAGACGATTTAAATGTGCAATACGTTTTACTTTCATGCAAGTTTGCAAACAAGCCTCGTGTTCAGTATTTTGTAAATACAAATTTTTCATTTGTAGCAATGTTTCTTGGCATTTATGGTTTTGTTGGAACGTTTATTAATATTGTTTTACTTGTTTGCACCACACACACACACACACCCCACGCATACACACACTATTCACACACCGTGCACACCCCACGCACACACACAAACCATGCTTGCACCCCACGCACACATGCACCCCACACATATACACACACCACACACACCCCCCACACACACACCCCATGCTCACACCCCACACACACACCCCATGCACAAACTACACACACACCCCACGCACACCTACACCCCACACACACACCATATGCACACACCACACATACAGCCCACACATACACACACACCATGCATTCACCCCATGCACGCACCCCGACTAGCGCTTAGGTCAACTAGAACACACAAACCGAACCTCTCCACCTGGGTTTTCATCCCGGCAAACCGAGCGAGTGACCTGGCCATGGGTTTCCCATGTGAGAGAGAATTGGCAAAGTTCGGTGTGAGATGGTGACTCCCGGACCCTGTGGTAAAACATGGGTGAGTTTGACGCGAGACCACCTCCGGGAGAATCCGGGTAGAATATGATGGTGCACCCAGATACACGAGCACTCAAGGGGGGTAAGTTGGAAAGGGCAGGGAGTGTTGGAATGCAATAATACTGTTTTCCTGAGACAGATAGTGCGAGTGGAAGAATGACGAGTGTGGCCTTGGGTGCATCATCAACACATCGCGCATCTAAAATTATCCCTGATTATGACAATAAAACAGCTGTAAGTTGAGATGGAGAACACCAACGCAAAGGTGATGAACGGGCAGGGAACCCGGGGCTGTGCGAGGGGACAGCCCCATCCAGCCCTTACCCCCCCCAACTCCCTCCGCACTAAATCCTGAGCGCTGCACTGCCGCACCGGCGTCATCCATGACTCCACCACGCGACGACCAACACCATCCACTCCTTCACCACCACCACCACCGAAGCTTAGTTGGTCACTGACACGCTTCGCACCCCACAAAAACGGTTTACACCTTAAATTTTGATTTAAAGCTTTCGTGACTGCAGTGATTCATATTCTTGGTTCTTTCGGTAAAGTCACGTTGAAGGGAAACAATAAAATAATAAAATATGTATAAAACAATAAAATTCTCACGACGTTTCGACTGCAACACAAGCAGTCATCATCAGGTGTGAAAAACAACGGCAAGAACATTTGAAAGAAGTGGCGGTTTGTATTTATTTATTTTTAAACGTTAGCACCACGGATAGCGATTTGACAGTTTGTTTAGATGGACGAGTCCATCTATGTTCGGAAAAGAGGAGGGGGAAGACGAAAAATTTACGTAGGCTGCGAGTGTGGAGTGTGTGTGTAAGTGGAGCGGTGGTGTAGCGGTGAGCGCGCTGCGCTATGAACTCGGCGTCCCGAGTTCGATTCCCACGTACGGCCAACACCAGTGACGATCATATCTGAACCGGGTCCTGGGCCTCCCCTAGGCCGGCTCGGCCTAGGGGAGGGCCGACCTTTATAGGTGCTAACAGCACTCGCCCCCAACAGTCTGTTAAGGCTACACAGGGGATCTTTGTTGTTCGAGGTAGTTGAATACATATTGTGCTTTCGATGGCTCGTTGTGCGAGTTGCCATTGTTGGTCATTGTAGCTTGTTTGATGTCACTCGCAATCGCACATGTTGCCATGTAGTAACTGTCCATAAATCGCTTGGTTATACAGATCGGGCCACCCTATATCTATAGTAAATTAATTTAATGTTTCGGTTTTGGGTCCCGGCACCGGATGGAATCCTCTGCACGTCCGATTAGCACGGTTGGCTCCGTATGATGCAAAAGAAGTTAAACGTACATACAATTGCGATGAATTTGAGAGTGTTGGTGACCAACCATGAAAACAAGGTTGAACATCGAGTACTAAAACACTGCTTTATGTACGTCCATGAAACCCTACGTGTTTATGTCCCCCCCTGCTCTTGTGTGCATATTATACTGTGTATATATTTATTAATTCTTGCATACTCTATTGCGTACATATACATTTGTTTTTGTATATTGATTTGCGTTTGTATAGGTATGTGTATGCATGTACTGTACACAGTAAAACCTTGGATTGCGAGCATAATTCGTTCCGGAAACGTGTTTTGTAATCCAAAGCACTCGTATATCAAAGCACTCGTACATCAGTTGTGATCACGTGACGCTCGGCAGTACAAAGCGTATACGTACTACTCGTATTGCAAGACCTCGCTCGTTTATCAAATTAATATTTATTTTAAAAATGTGCTCGTCTTGCAAAACACTCACAGACCAAGTTACTCGCAATCCAAGGTTTTACTGTATTTTTGTAATTACTCGCGTGACGTTTGCGCGCGTGCATTTATTGTGTACTACATTATATTTACTAATTTGTGCGTTGTATGTGTTTTGTGTGTGTGTCTTCAGCCCTGAGCTGTCCACTGCTGCAACGAAGGCCTTCCCAAGTTGCTGTAATCTTTCGGTAAAGTCACGTAGGTATAAAACGAATTAAATCACGACGTTTCGGGCGCAACGCAAGCGGTCCGTCATCGTGTTGGGACAACCACAGCAAGAAACAAATTGCTGAAGCGGAACTCTCTGCAACTCCGATTCGCCCACTTCAGCAGTTTGTTTCTTCCTGTTGGTTGTCCCACCTGATGACGGGCCGCTTGTGCTGCGCCCTAAACGTCGTGATTTAATCTATTTTATTTTCAACCCACGTGACTTTACCCAAAGAACCAAAGACTATGGATCCCCTGCAGTCACGAAAACTTCAAATCTAGATTGCTGTAATCTCTCCGGGTTCTGCAAATGCAGCGACCGATCGACTGAGCGCCTGCGAACGGGGCTGATTTCATCGCCCTGTCTCCGTTCCGTACAGACTCTCCCCGGTGCTTTCTCTGCCCTCACTGCCATCCTCTCATTATTCTTGCCTATGTATGCCCGAATATCGAGCAAAGTGTCTCCTCTCCAAGGGAAATTGCCTGGTCAAAAAGCCCGCTGACCTGAACAGTTTATGTGATGTTTCCTTAACCCTGCCCGTGCTTTCTGGGAGAAAAACTAAATTTTTCTCGAGACAAACGCTTTTGGGAAAGTGTGAGAGAGTCCACGTATGTGCACGGTTTTTCGTCCTTGTTTTTGCAGCATTTAATAATTTCATTTCTTCTCTCGTCAATTTTTGTTCTAAGTTTAAGAATAGTTTCTCTATGTAACCTGTCTTTTCCATTTAGGATGTGTGAATGTGAGGAATTCTGACTTCTGCATTCAAAGATTTTCATTACTTTGGCACCATTATTTCTCCCGAAATGGTATTTTTTACATGCCTTAAATGTTGATTTTGTAGCTGAATTTCTGAATCACGGGTTGCATTAATTATGTGGTGCAAGGAGACTCAGATTATTCATTTACAACTTGCACATTGTTATATCTGAAGGGAAAACAGGGACGGCATTTTTATTTCAATTAAAAAAATATACTTACATTTTCTGCATCTTAATTTCTATCTTTTATGTTTACTATTGCATTGGCAGTGATGTGCAAATAACAAAAGCTCAACACGAATCGTCATTAACACTGCCCTAAAAAAAATGTCTGTTTTGGGCAATGTCCATCCCATCTTTATCTCGGCGATGTAAAAGGGCCATTCCCCCCAAAAGTGTCAACCATGATGATCACAGCATCGTTCTCATCTTGAGCTGATTTTGGATTCAACGTTTCTCACTTCCATCGATCAATTTCCAGGTTCTGCCGAGCCGGTTTCCAAATTCTCGACCAGTGAATTCGCCAAGTTGTTTTAAACCAAAGGAACACATTTAAGCATCATTCTGCATTTACCAGCATAAAAAAAAATCACGTATATATGTAAAAGCATCATCTTGTTATTTATGCCGAAGGTGTTCAAACCCACCCCTAATTGGGTCTGCGAGAAAACCTGACGTTGTTTCCTGGGAAATGCAACTTCTGCATTTCCCCCCATAGGCTCAGGCCCGTGACACTACATAGTCCGTTGGGAATCCCAGCGGTGGTAAGCATTGTACATAGTTTGTGATCGTTGTCCGTTTGTGTGTTGTCAGCATGCCCCCCCCCCCTCCTAACAGTGGTCTCATGTCACTAGCATCTAATCTTCTGCTGCTGCAACAGCAAAACTGTACATGTGTTTAAAAAAATATTGTTCAATAGGACTGACTTTTGTCATCTGTGGCAGCAGTATGTATTTTTTTTGGTCTGAAGTACATTTGATGAATTAATGTTTTTTCGAATAATAATTTTGAGCTAAGTAAATGCACTGCAAATTTGTCATAAGTAACAAGAACTTTTCTTGGTGGGTTACAGGCAGTGGCACACAATGGAGACCCATATTTTTGTTTAACTGGCGTGAATTAATCGCACTGGTTGTGCTGAAAATTCATAATTTGCAGCTTCCCTAATGCGCATCCTCTGTTGAGGTTTCACTTTCCAAACCGTTCAAGGTTTTGCAAAACGGCTCTATTCGGCTGGTGGTCCCAATGGTGGGATGTGCTTAGAAAATTCTATGGACACCTCTGTTACAATGGACAGAATTCATTACTGTTTTTTTCTGCTAGAATTAGTTGGTACAACGATTTACCCGTGGTGCTTCCACCTGCACCCATGCTCGTTTGCCCTTTCCCCCCACCCCTCGCCGAATTAAACGTTCTCTTGTTGTCTTCTTTCACAGAAGCCAACTTTCAGTTACCAACCAGTGGTGTTTTTCCTTCCTTGGACTAACTAATGCTGACCCTTCATGAACCCCTCTTTCTTTTACATCAGGGCCAATAAAATGTTTGTCTGGTGTGTCATGGAGCTCGGTTTTAAGGCCTTTTTAAAATATAAAATAAATAATATTTTAACGTGGAAACAATGGAGTTATGTTTTGATTTAAAGCTTTCGTGACTGCAGGGATTCATATTCTTGGTTCTTTCGGTAAAGTCACGTAGAAGGGAAACAATAAAATAATAAAAATATAAAACAATAAAATTCTCACGACGTTTCGACTGCAACACAAGCAATCATCATCAGGTGTGAAAACCACAACAAGAAATTTTTAAAAAAGTGGCGTTTTTTTAACGTTAGCACCAAGGAGAGCGAGATGACAGTTTATTGAGATGGACGAGTTCATCTATGTTCGGAAAAGAGGAGGGGGGAGACGAAAATAATGGATGCGGTCTGAAAGCCAGCGTAAGCGTGATCAATTAAGTCCCAAAATGGTTTATCAAATCCTTCCAATGATTGCTAAGCCAGAATCCATCTTCTCGGTTGAATTGTCTGTGTTTGTATATGTGGATAGCCTCATGAACGAATCTCTCATGGTAGCCAGATGGCTTGCAAAGAACCTCTGTCTAGGAGAAGTCAATGTCATGTGAACCTACTGAATTATAAGTGATCTGCCACGGCCGAGGTGTTGGTCCTACCGTGTTTCAGGTCTGCTTTGTGTTCACGAATGCGGTCCGAGACATGCCGTTTGGTTTCTCCAATGTAACTACTACCACAGAGGCAACTTAGTTTGTAGACACCAGGGTACTGTGTGTCCGGAATCACATCTTTTACAGACGCAACCAGATCACGGATTTTATGTAATGTGTTGAATCGGATCTGGATCTTGTGTTTATTTAAGATTTTGGAGAACTTTTTTGTGAATCCTACAATGTAGGGTAAAGTGATGGTTTTGAAAGGCTCCTCAAGAGGGTCCTTCTTCATGGTTGGAGTGATAGCTTTGCGGATTGTGTCATCGGAATAACCATTAGCCTTAAGAGCTTGGTGTACGTGCTTGAGTTCATTATTTTATTGTTTCCCTTCTACGCGACTTTACCGAAAGAACCAAGAAAAATGGAGTTATGATTATACATGCTGTTACCCAAAAATTATCCACAGCAACGCATGAGTTTGTGTATCGCTTTGATTTTGTGCATTGAACGGGGTCCCATTTTTATTTGGAATGCTCTTAGCTAATAACATCCGGTAATTCAGCAGCATTTGTTTAAACCAGCCTAACTGCTAATGAGACCCACAATATTTAAACTGGTCCAGTTTGCTTGCTTTAACAAATGCTGCTTGATAATATTTTTCTGGATAACTAATAGGCTGATCGACTAAAACGCGTTTTACTTGGGAACACAATTGAGTTAATCCTGCTTTATCCACAATGCTCCATGGAAATGCATAAAAAAATTATAGACAACACTATTAAAACTTCCACCTTTACCTGTGTCTAATGGTCATACTTGTTGCTCATCTATAATATGCGTTAAACGTGTTGGCTCATCGGTGGCCAAACTGATTTGCGAGCCCTGTGCAGCTCGATAGAGGCTCTGTCCAATGTTTTACTTTTCAACACGATGCACCTTTTATTTGAAGCGGGGAAAACAACATCTGAAGCAAGTGGAAGCGACCTGAAGGTCTGGCCACACACGTTGCAGCTATACGGCTTCTCGTCCGTGTGCTTGCGCAGGTGTGTGTGTGTCTTGAGGTCACACGGCTGCAAGAGCCCGCGACCAAACAGCTGGTAACGCTGAAGGCCGTATTTGGAAGTGCCTGACTTAAGACTGGAAACGGGAAGACTTATTCACAATTTGGGCAAATCGCCCGATGAAGCCGGTTGTAATCGCCATTGAAACATCGTACTAAAGTTGTAAATGTCCGTTTACTCTTCGACATCGGTGTGCTGAAGTAAAATTCATTGGTACGTTTTGTGTATGTAACGTCTTAATTGGCTGTGGTGGTGGTGGTGGGTTAACAGCACTGATATTTGCGTGATCTAACCCAAAAAAAACTTTTGAGAATAATATTGATCGCGAAAACCTACATATTAAACAGATTATATAGGGGGTTTTTTATCGCTCAATGTTGGTATCAGGTTGTGGCCAGAATGAATGAGTAAGTGTAATGCAACAGCCCTTTGTAAATTGTACATGTGGAGCTGTTTCCTGCCCGTGTACAACCGAAAATAATTCGGGTCGTCTTGGAGAATATAAAATATCAAAATAAATAAGCACACCATATACTTTCGTGACTGCAGTAATTGCTGCAGTCACGAAAGCTTCGAATCAAGTATGAACCACCTCTACGGGGAGGTATGAGGTCTGTGTCTTTGTGTTGCCTCTGCTTGTGCGTCTGCCTTTGTGTCTTGGCTTGGATTTGTGTCTCTGTGCTGTCTCTGCCTGTGTGTGGGCCTTGGTGTTTCCGAGTGTGTGCTGCCTTTGCTCCATGCATACCTCCTGCTAATTTGTCCCATTGTCTCTCAGCCTTACCTTCTCTGCTTATTTAAGGCGACTTCACTCTGTGCTTGTCTCTGCGCTGGTTCGCTCTACTTGGATGTGTATGTGTGTGTGTGTGCGGTCTGTATTTTAAATTTCATACTTAACTTGCAATTTAGCATTCTTTGAAATAGCGTAATCAACCAGACTATGCGTTAATTGTTTTGACCGACCGTCTGTGTTGCTTTATATGGTTTCCAAATTTTGCTAAACCCTGTTTGTTTTGGTGTGCTTCTCTCTCTGTCCCCTGTTGTATCTGTGTTAGTTCCCCCCTACTTGGGTGTCTGTATATACATCTGGGGTTATGTTTCCCCTCTCTCGTAAATTTAGCTCTTCTGTATCTGATGATGGCTGCTTATGTTGCAACCGAAACGTCGTACGCTATTATGTTATTTTATTATTTCTTATTTATAGGTGACTTTACCAAAGAAAAAAACAAAGAGTAACACCATATACCCCCATTCGCATTTCCGTCTCCGTATCATATATATTAAAAAAAACATTTCTTACACATCATCTTCACGGCCTTAAATCGGTAAAGTGCATAATTTCAGCAGCATTGTTATAGCCCGCCAGTGCAGCACTGCAACATCAACTGTTGAACTGAACTTCCATGCTTCTCCGCCTTCACCCACCCACCCACATGGACGAGCTTGGCGATGATGCGTGGCCCAAGATACACCCGCAATCTGCGGCTGCGTGGCGAACCCCCTCATCCAGCAGTGGAATAACAAGACGGCACGCGATTTTTGACCCCCACCCCCATAGTCACACGGCGTCACAAAAAGTCAGACCCCCCCCCTCTCAAATATGACGTCACAAAGCTCTGCCCCCCCCAAAAAAAAAAACATGCTTCAAATCGCTTTAAACTATTGTCATTGTAGTGCGTATTTAATGTGGCGCTGCACTCTGATGTTGTAGGAGAAAACATTTATTAAAAAGTCTATTTAATAAAGTAGAACGTGTTGTCTTTATTTATTTGAAGTTGCGCATTTTGACGTGACGTCACATTTCTCTTGGTTCTTTCGGTAAAGTCACCACGTAGAAGGGAAACAATAAAATAGTAAAAATATAAAACAATACAATTCTCACGACGTTTCGACTGCAACACAAGCAGCAATCATCATCAGGTGTGAAACCACAACAAGAAAATTTGAAAAAAGTGGCGGTTATTAAAATTGTATTGTGGTTATCACATCTGATGATGATTGTTTGTGTTGCAGTCGAAACGCCGTGAGAATTTAATTGTTTTATATTTTTATTATTTTATTGTTTCCCTTCAACGTGACTTTACCGAAAGAACCAATAATATGAATCCCTGCAGTCACGAAAGCTTTAAATAAAAATTTAAGAGGCGTTACAACTTTGTGGGCATCGCTCACGGGCGTCACGCGATGCCAAACATCCATTGGGTACGGGGGGGGGGCAAAGTGGGGTGAAGTTAATGAAATAACTATTCCTGCTCTTTATACTACTGTACTGTAATGAGAACTACATCGTGGCTGATGGTAACAGCTGTACTATACTGTACTGCAGCTCGAATCGGCACCTCCGATTAGCACAGCTGTCTACGTGCGGTGCGAAAGAAGTCCAACATACTGTACACAACACGTGTTGTGTAATACACGTGTATTACACAACACGTGTTGTGTGTAATACACAACACGTGTATTACACACAACACGCGACCCCCCACGAACGCCCACGTGACACTCCGCGCACCGGATGCCGTGACGTCGCTACTGACGTCACTATCCGGATGCGATTAACATAGCGCTAAACTTCGAGGCGGCACGCGGCTCGAGCTACGGCTCTTGCCACGAGGACTCTGTTTTGAATGTTCAATAGTGCGAGTACGAGTTTGCCGACGAGAGATTTATCCACGGTAAGTGATGGTAATGGTGTTGAGGACGGTACATTGATCTTTGTCGTGGTCGTGTTGATTGCAGTTGGTTGCTGGTGGCAGTGGGGAGATCTGCTCTTTGCTCGTGTTGAGTGTTGCAAGTGATAGTTACGTGAAGATTGTAATTGTAGTGATAGGGGTGATGGTTTAGTTGCTTTCTGGTGGTGATTGTGGTGATGTCAGAGACAATTTCCGTGGTGGTGCTAGTGATACTAATGGCGATTGTCGTTTAGGTAGATGTTGTTGGTGATGGTTGCGAAAGGGCTCAATAAGCTATTAAGCTTCATGTCATGGGTAGTGATTTCCAGGTGGTGTAAATTCCACATTCCTATGGCGAGGCCCATATTTAAATATACGGACAACTAATTGATTAACACAAAATGGCACTTAATTTTTTCACGAACTCTTCAAGGATGAAAGGTTCTCAATCTTTAAACGGGGATTTGAACTCCCTATTGAAGACAGTTCTGGGAGAGTGCCACACCTGCTGGAGAGATCTCCCTTGCTGCTCTAAGCTTGGTCGAATGAAGGGTGCTAAAGGAGGTTATTTAGGTTTTAATGCTATCTTTGTGCTGTGTTCCAGAACGATCTTTTGGAGATGGATCAACTCGATGTTCAGTCTGCAATTGTGCAGCAGGTCAGTAACACTCTTGACAGCAAACTCTTATAAGCAGACTGCACAATACAGAGACAAGCTCACTTCTTTTTTTATCGTAGAGTAGTCGTGGACTACGTGTTTCACTGCCATTCTAGAATAGAACGATTACCATTGACCAATAAGCTCAACACACAGTGCAGGCTTTCAGGTCACTTCACCACCAAATGGGTTTATTACTAGTTCAACTGACAGCAAAGAATCAAAGTTCCACCCCCACCCCACATCGTGTAAGCTCTATAGACTTTTGGGGCAAGTGCTGTTAGTAAACGCCTATTATAACTAGTACCACAACGAGCCGTTTTACCTAACGGTACAGACACGCTTACACACGGCAAACTCACGACACAGTCAAGGCAATTTCTTGTCAGCTCAGTTCGCAGTAAGGGACTCTAGTACTCGTGAACCAACCAGGAGACACACGAGCTTATTACACAGCACACGTATTGGCAGGTGCTCTACTTGGACTTTATGAATGCGTTCAGGTTCGTGACCTGTAACCAGTTTCATAAAATACCTTTAACAATTCACCCTTTTGCCATATTTGTGTAAATTAGAAATCAATGTATAATGCAGTTGAAGATGTTTAATGGAATTGGCCACAAACCTGGGAATATGGGCACCGTTTAATATTCACAAAGTGTCAGATTATTTGACATCATCGAGGTGCAATATACTATTATTCGTGAATCTCTATGTCTTGGATGCTGCTTGGTGTAGTGGTTTCCACACCAGAGGTCGCTGCTTTAATCTCCGAGCATGGCAGTTCAATGGGGCAAGTTTCTTAAATACCACCCAACACTATACAGTAAATGGGTTCACCGCAGCTCGTCGATCATGCATAGTGAGGTAAAGCGTTGACCTTTTCCAATATATGAGGCCATCACGGAGGTGCAGGCCAAAAAATACTCTCTAGGGTAATCCTCTGAGAGCTTTGTGCGATTTAGGCCCTTCCACAAGCACTCTCTCAGTGGGTGTTTGTGTGTGTACCACTTTGTCTCTGTATATATGTCCATGTCTGTGTGCTTGCCCGCATGTTCACGCGTGCCTCTCTGTGCGCATCTCTGTGACAAAAACAGGCAACTCCATCGGATGAAGTCGTCTTCCCAGTGGCAGGGATGAGCTGCACACCACAAGGTTTTTACTCCACTTTATTCAGCATCATTCACCACATGAATTACTGCCACACTCCTCTATAACAAACACACATCATATCTATCTAGAAGACCGATCCCTAAATGGCTTTACAAATCCGTTAAGAGCACACATACAAGAGGCCCAAATCGAGTCTCTTTGTTAAGTGTAACATGATGTGCTTGATTCATTTGTGATCGTAATTACGTGTGTTGCACACGTGTATATGTGCATGAATGACCATGTGTGTCTTTGGGCATGTGTGCGTGTGCAGAAGTCTTGGACAAATTCAAAGACAGAATGACAGAGCAGGAACGTCAAGAAATATTGTGTTTCAATGAAGTTTTTTATTTCAAGATTCGTTCGGAACGAAATGGCCCTTCCAATGATGGCTACGATGACATCGACGGCCACTACATTCCGGTAAGACTCTCCAATATGGGCCATGTTCATTGCAACTAAATCATGCATTCCACTATAAACCACAACATCCCTTACACGCACGTGTATACCTAATAAGTTGCTAATGATTTTCTGTGTGAAGAACACTGAAACGTTAAGCTACTCAACGTCCTAGTTTTGGACATTTTCAGAAAGGCTCTCCTGGTGCCACAAAGCAACTACAAAAAAATGTGGATTTTATCTCGATTAAAATATTCTGGCCTATTGCTCAACTATTGATACGATCTAAAGGTGGGGCTACCTGAGTAGTGGGTGGGGTTGGCATAGCCTAGAATGGGCCTATGAGTATAGTATGCAGGGCATACAGAGTGAGGCCACTCACTGTGTGGGTGGAATGTGGGAATTGAATGAACATGGCTATGTAAAAGTGACACCTGTGATCTTGAGTTTTAAATCTAGATTTAACAGTGCATCGCTCCAGTGGCTTCCTAATATCGGAAGGAAGAGCATTCCAGACGGCCGCAGAAGTGCACTCAAAGCGCGCAATGTGGTGACTATCTTTATCATCATAAATACAGATGAAGGACATTCTATAACCCACACTTTTCATAGAATGATTTAGTGGTTTCCAGTGTGAGGCAAAGATGTATTTGGCAGAGACATCAGGGAAAGCTCAGACATATTCATGAGTTTCGATTTAAAGCTTTCGTGACTGCAAGGATTCATCTTCTTTGGTTCTTTCGGTAAAGTCAAGTAGAATGAGAATAAAATAATAAAATAATAAAATAAAATACCACAATAAAATTCTCACGACGTTTCGGCCACAGCACAAGTGGCCTTCTTCAGGTGAAAGGAACAAACCTGTCGGGACGACAGAGCTTCAATGAACGTTGTTAAGATTCGTAGCGTCTTTTAAGCTGAAGAAGGCCACTTGTGTTGTGGCCGAAACGTCGTGAGAATTTTATTGTGTTATTTTATTTTATTATTTTATTCTCATTCTACGTGACTTTACCGAAAGAACCAAAGAAGATGTTCATGAGTGTGGGAATGTCAGACCAGTGACTAAGAAATGAGAACTTGAATGAGCCGTGTGTTTAGACTGAGTAATGTTTGAGCACTCAGAGACGGCCCTGCTTGAGTACTGAACACTTGTGTAATCTTGTTCTAGATCACGGGTGAACACCTGGTGTACCGCTTCCAAGTACTGAATGTACTTGGGAAGGGGTCCTTTGGGCAGGTGCTCCGATGCCTGGACCACAAGACGAAAAGAGAAGTGGCCATCAAGTTGCTAGAGTACACTGCTAGGTAAGTTTGAACAAAGACATGAACCACATTAAAAAAATATATCTGAATTTGTGAAGATAACCATAACTTAAAAAAATCAATTTAAAAGTTTATTTTGTTTAACCTCGTGAGAACTGAAGAGACCAGGATAAGTCTCATTTGCAAGAGTGACCTGGAGCATTAGTCTGCCAGTAGGGGGACAATGATTGCACAATACAAATTGAGGAATTTGTGGTGTAGGTTTCCATATTGGCAAACATTGTACCCAGTTCAAAGCACACAGTGGCATACTCTTGCAAATAACGTCAGGTGTTCTTTAGCATCCATCGAAGCAGACAGCATGCATTATTATAGTTATACACCCGCAGTATTAATCAGGGCGGCTGCTTGATTCGAACCTTGAACCTCTTCAACGAGTGGCGAACGTGCGACTGCCAGGTCATGTATCCATCTCCATCAGAAGCTGTTTCTGTATGAGTTTATAATTTCATAAATGTCTTCAAACACCATCAAAATGATGTTTGATTTGTCATGAAGAGGCAATATGTAATTTTTTAAGGTTACTGCCACGTGAACGTGGAGTTCACACCACTGACCAACAACGGGGATGAGTGCTGCCCTTTTGCCCATTATATTATATTCTTCTATATTGCAACATGTTCAGGCACTAAATACCAATGCCAAGGAGGTCTGCTAGCCACGAGGGGTCTTCAGGAAAGATTTTTTTTTCAACTTTTGCAATTCCGCATTAAAGGAGCACAGACCACAGTGCTTCACAACATCGTCCACAGTTTCGGTTGGAGGAGCAGGACACTTTATACCTTACTCGCTTAACATAGCTCAAAAACCACAGTGATCACAATCCAGTGGTGCAACATTTTCACCGCACTGAGATGGGATGTGGTAACCCCTTTCGGGTAACGACCATCGACAACTTCCCAACCGATTGGTGCAGCCTCCCCAGTTGGCCGCTGATCACGTCGACCGGGCAGGGACGACGTTGACGTTGACCGGGATGAAGCGCTCACAGCCATGACTCTGGAGCTCTGTTGACCGCGCCATCCCATGTGCGTGATAATGCATAAAAATATGCAAGACTTAAGAGTGGGGTGAGACTCACCGATGCATTCCCTCCACAGAAACGACCTTCAGAAATGCAGAAGGGAGGCGCATATCATGAATGCGTTGCAGTCCAAGGACAATGAAAATAACTACATTATTAGATTTATCGGACATCTTATGTTCAGAAAGCATCCCGGCTTCGTTATGGAGCTCATGACGTAAGTAAAAAAATCACATCTGTGCGCCAACATCGTGTTTATCTCAAGCATTTTTTTAAAACGTGCAGGTAACATTTGATGAAATTCAGATTTAAAAAAATGTTGTTTGACCAGGTGAGAACTCAAGAGACCAGGATGAGTCTCATTTTCAACAGTGACCTGGGGCATTAGATTGCCAGTAGGGGGGCGATGATTCCTAAGTTGTACAACGGTAATAAATTAATTTTTCGGGTAATTTTCGAATTTTTAACATCGGCTGTGAGACAGACGCGGTGTGTGGTATTATTACAGCTGCATTAATCAGGGAGCCTGCTGGATTCGAACCATGAACCTCGACGAAAGGCGGGGATCATGCTGCCATTAGGCCATGTCACCACCCATCGGATTGTACCAGCCCTTTCATGTTAAGGCTTTATTGATAGTTTTTAAAATATGAAAGGGACACGGGTGTCTCCTTAACGTGGCACGTAACTGTTTATGATGCAACGATGCTCTCCCACCTTACTTAATACATATGAGCTGAGTGGTTACCACCATTTTACATTGTACAGCACATTAAAACATAGCACTTCATAATAATTACAAATACAGTAAACGATGTTTCTCGTTATCTGTAAACAACATTGTTACCTACCGCAACGTCCTGTCTCATCCATTACCTTTATCATGAAACCAGATGCAACAGCAAATTCTCATAACGAGCCCTATGAGCTAGGCGATGGTGGTGCCCGCCTGTAATCCAGCACTGCTGAGGCGAGGGTTTGGTGGGTCACACACATTTTGCGAAACTCCCTACCGTGGGCGTCGAGGTGCCCATACCCTGGCTTGTCGGTAGAGAGCAGTACAACAAAAGTGTAGACTACCTGTTACACCTGTACGGGATACAGTATTGCCCCCTCGCAAGTGTGGGTTTTTGTCTGGGTGCTCCGGTTTCTTCCAACATGTAAACGCTCAAAATTTTTTTTTATAAAATACCTTAATATGTACAAGACCGCAGAGCTTAGGCATCTGTTGGCGCCTGCTCATGACTTTGGTTGACTTGCTGTTTGTGGTTCCTCGTACGTCTGAGAATTGTTCTCTTCATATTACAGTGAAGTGATTACTGTGCATGTTATAAGTTGATGTTATTATATTTCTCAAACCCAATATGCAGGTCATGTTTCATCATCATTCCCCTGGGAGAAATTTGAATTTGGTTTTACATGATAAAACTCCTAATCTATTGTAAAGCATAATTCCTCCAGTTCATGAAGCGATCCTAAGCATTGACCAAGATAGTCGAAGGTGGACTAACCATTGACGATATCTTGTCTTGCAGCATCGACCTCTTTGATCAATTCCAGGACAACTTCACGATCTTTGCACCGTCAAGAATCAGGCTCTATGCAAGATCCATGTTGAGGGCCCTTGCAAAACTTAAGAAGGAGGCCATCATTTATGGCGACCTGAAGATGGTAAGTAAATACAAAAGCATACTGCCGTCATTCATGGATATGTGTTGCCTTGAGGCAACTGTGGAAAAATAAGACCTATACTCTTTGGTTCTAGTCGGTAAAGTCACGTGACTTTACCGAATAGAACCAAAGAGTATGGATCCTTGCAGTCACGAAAGCTTCAAATCTAAAATAAGACCTCTCTCGTAACTCAAAAAATTGAAAACCAAACAGCCTGCACCTCATACCGCATTGCACAACAATAATGCTATTGTTTTGCTAAATGTATAAAAAGTAATCGACACTTGTTTCAATCTAGGACATTGTCTAATCTCTTCTTGCTCGAGAATACACTCTGCAGTTCATTTGAAGAGATTCTAATTTACATTGGTCACAATCACAACACTCAAAAGCGATAATTACAATTGGCAATGTTAGACAAGTTTCTGACACGAGGAAAAGGAGATAAGCACCTGTAACTTATCCTAACGAGGGGGACAGGTCGGCTAAATAGAGAGTGATTCAAGTAGTACAGTTTGTAGAACACGAACAGATAATCCGCGCTGTGTTCCGTCCTCCTGAGAAGTGAGCGACTCGACGTCACAAGACCACAGCTCAATCTCTCAGCATGGAGTCTTCCCAAATCTCAATTATGGTAGCAGCCACTTATCATGTCGAATAACATTTAACATTATGTTCTTTAACATTTAACAAGAAGCATCTGCCCCAAAACATCTTTAATATTTAACAAGAAACATCTGCCCCAAAACATCTTTAATGCCTCCTAAACTTCCCACAGTCCCTGATAACACTGCATAAACGAAACAATGTGTACTTATATAGTTATTAATAATAAATACATATTTAATATGGAATTATATTGACATGCAAATTAGGCAAATCAAATTTTACTGACAATAAACATATAAAAACAACTATTAATCAGGAATATAACCTCTGCAGTAACGCCGATTCTGTTCACCAAATTAAGTGAATATTAAATGGCTGCTACAACGTGGCCATTTTGTGCATTCGCAATGAACCGCACAATGTAACACAATAACACCAATTCTAGATTTGAAGCTTTCGTGACTGCAAGGATCCATACTCTTTGGTTCTATTCGGTAAAGTCACGTAAAAGTATAAAACAACAAAAAATAATTAAAACAATAAAAAATTCACGACGTTTCGGCCACAACACAAGTGGCCTTCATCAGGTGAAGGGACCAGCGCTGTCCTCGAGACAGTCTGGTCCCTTCACCTGATGAAGGCCACTTGTGTTGTGGCCAAAACGTCGTTATTTTTTTATTTTTTGTTGTTTTATACTTTTACGTGACTTTACCGAATAGAACCAACGAGTACAATAACACCAAAATGTTATCAACTTTCACAAAAAAGCTACTTCTATTTTCATCACCAAAACGCTCTAATCATCTTTCAACTCCGTTATATCTTCATTGGTTCTTTCGGTAAAGTCACGTAGAATGAGAATAAAATAATAAATTGATAAAATAAAATAACACAATAAAATTCTCACGACGTTTCGGCCACAACACAAGCGGCCTTCATCAGGTGAAGGGACGAGACTGTCTGGAGGACAGCGCTGGAGCGAACACAGCCAAGCTCAGACCGCGACCTTTAAGCTGTGTGAGAAGAAACAGAGCGCCTTGACAAAGGAATTAGCATAGAATTTAGCATTGCAATAGCTGAGTGATTAGCTTGTGACTGGTCACAGAAATGGCTATGTTAAAGTCAAAGCCTACACATCCACAGAGGTACCTAGTACAAATCAAACAGGAGAATTTAGCATTGAAATAACTGAGGGATTAGCTTGTGACTGGTCATAGAAGGCACTCTGTTTCTTCTCACACAGCTTAAAGGTCGCGGTCTGAGCTTGGCTGTGTTCGCTCCAGCGCTGTCCTCCAGACAGTCTCGTCCCTTCACCTGATGAAGGCCGCTTGTGTTGTGGCTGAAACGTCGTGATAATTTTATTGTGTTATTTTATTTTATCAATTTATTATTTTATTCTCATTCTACGTGACTTTACCGAAAGAACCCAAAAAAGATAAATGCTTGCAGTCACGAAAGCTTTAAATTCGTTATATCTATTGATTCGAGTTGGATTGATCAAAATAAACAAGTTAATAAAATGACTAACCACGAGGCCGTCGCCATCTTATTATTAGATTTCCCGCGCAAAAACTGAAAATTAACAAAAACAACTGGAAAAAATAATTGAACATCTTCACACCTGCAATAGTGACGAGGCACACCCTCCACCTCACAACACCGCAGCTAAATATCTCTGTTAATAGGGATTGAGCACCAGTGTTATTAATTTTCTAGACCCAAGTATTTTGAATATAGAAATCAACTTTGATATCATAATCTTAATTGTGAATATCTTCATTACCACCAATAAGTCAGTCAAACGTCAATTAACATTACCGAGTACCTGTCATTCGATTAACATTAAAGTAATATGATTGTAACAGTTACATATTATATTCTTAGTTTTTTCGGTAAAGGCACGTTGAAGAGAAACAACAAAATAATAAAATATATGAAAAATATATTTTTATATATATTTTATTATTTTGTTGTTTCTCTTCAACGTGACTTTACCGAAAAAACTAAGAATATGAATTACTGCAGTCACGAAAGCTTTAAATAAAAAAAAAGTTACATATTATTGGAGCTAATGTAAACTCTACAGTGCACGTGGGGCTCGGGGTCTTATCCCTAGTCATCATTGCCTTCTCATATAATGACGAAAATGTACCCGTCTCTCCGTAGCAATTAGCAGAGTGCACAATTATACGTGTTGATTAATCAGAGGTGAGTTCACGCCGGCCATCCATGCCATGAGCACTTTTGAACCTTAACCACTTTTATCCCCTGTTATTTTTCCTAGGAAAACATCATGGTCAAAGACCACGCAACCGGCAACATCAGGATCATTGATTTTGGCGCGAGCATCAAAATGACGAAACCAAGTGAGTAGTTTTGCTTGTGTTTTTTCGTGTGAGGGTGTGTGTGTCTGTGCGTCTTTGTGAATCTTTGTGAATATACGAGTGGGGAGCGCTAGTGCAGCGGTTAGCGCGGTGCAGCGGTTAGCGCTACGCACCCGGCCGCCCCGAGTTCGATTCCCGCTCACGGCCGACACCAGTGACGATTATCTGAACCGGTCCTGGGACTCCCCGAGGTCGACTCAGCCCCAAATGAGCGCCTCGTGCGGTGTGTAAACATCGCCACTAGGGAGACAAAAACAGCCTGGCGTGCTGCTGGCCCCCCACCACCTCGTGTGCCGTGCCGGCCTTCATAGGTGCTCGCTAACAGCACTTGCCCCAACAGTCTGTTAAGGCTATACGGGGGATCTTTGTCTTATATGTGTGTTGGCACAGAGGGGGCATAGTTGGTGCATATGCCAGTCATCTCAGTTCGTCAACCCATGACACCTAGATATCTTTCGTGATATGTCAGTGAGGCTTCGACATTTCACGTGGCCTCAAAGTGCACCTGGCCTGGCACAGGTCCCGTGGTGACGTCACTGCTGCTTAGTGGCGAATGGCGCCTGTTATTCGTATGTGTGTGCGTTTGGAAACGTGGCATGGTGAGCAGCTTTACAATGCACTACAATCTTAGTGACTCAGTTATTATTCTCAGCCATAGAGACCCTATCAGGTCATACAGGCCTTAATAGGTGTTTGCAAACAACGTTTTTACCAAATGTCAAAGCGTCTCTTGGAGTGCCGCTCACACTTTTCCATTTCTGAGCCAGTTTTAGAAAGGTCCACATTCATCTGCTGGATAGAATGACCAATTTTACCATCCTACAAAATGTAAATATTTTAATCTGTGTGCACTCAAAAATCTAAGTGGACAAATAACGTGCATGACCTTCTCGCTCAATCGGTGCTGTCCATGTGTGTGTGGTGCGCAGTTTTCGGATGTTTCGGAACGTGGAAATACATGGCTCCAGAGATGTTCCTGGGCCTCCAACTCACCTGCGCAGTGGACATGTGGTCCCTGGGCTGCGTAATTGCTGAGCTCTCTTCTGGCTACCCTCTCTTACAGACCACAGGAGATTATATTGCCCAAATGATCACGGTACCTGAAATATGCCAAAATATAATCTCATTATTTATGAATTTGAATTGCAACCAACAGCAGAGCCCATGGCTTAGTTTTAGCTGAGCCGGCTCACAATGCTAACGCCGAGTGATGGTCCATTAGTCGCTAACAACCATATAGGAGACTGCCGTGGATTGCAATCTGTGGAGCAATTATACTTTTGGCCTCATTCCATGGGAACAAATGTTGCTCTGCTGCCAGTATGTACATAGAGAATAGACATATCTTTAATGTGACCAGACACTAGTTGGACACGTATGATGTGATTTGGCCTTGTTGATAATCATCACTCAGAGCGACAGACTATTACCCTTTCCATTCTTCGGGTTCATTGTTCATCCCTGAGGTTCATGAAGTAACTTTAATGGGCAATATTTGTTCATTAAGTACCCAATAATTAAAATATATGGTAATGTTGTAAAAGCATGTGCAGTCCTTGTGAATAAACGTTTCAGTTTTAGAGACATTTACATTTGAGGAAGTCTACTGTATGCATGTTTACGATACACAAAGTCCAATGACCTAACCCATGTATATTAATTTCACTGTGACCTGTGCACAGATTTTTGGTCTCCCACCAAGGTCCATGATTGATGCTGCGACCGACATGGACATTTACACCGGTGAGTGGAGGGGAGGTTGCTACTTCTGTTGTCACAATTATCCAGGCAAGCATTGCCGTAATGTACTTTGTTCGTAATCCTCGGAAACCCGTTTCACTCATTTTCTCTCCAACACAGACAAGACAGGGTGCCACAGGGTGAACGGCAGGAAGGTCGTTCCAAGCACCACCTCTCTTAAGGAAAAGCTTCGGACTACGAACAGAGAGTTAATCGATTTTGTTCAAGGATGCCTTGAGTAAGATATACCTGTACTGTCTACATATGATCTTAATTCATCATTATTTTCGTGTTCACCATCAGCACTCTCGTAAACAGAGTGCACATTACTAGGAGTGATGTTTTACTGACAGGGAGTGGCTTTGTGTCATAACAGGGCAATATTTCATGTCTTGTGCCTTCTTGTATTCGTTTGCATAATGAAGGTAAATAATTGCATGTGCCACACCTCCACCCCATTATTAGAAGAAATGTAGACGGTAAATGAACCCTGACGATTCACCGTTCATATCTTGGCAGGTGGGATCCCGCTCGCCGGCTCACGCCTGAGGAAGCTTTGAACCACAGGTGGCTTCAGGACGACACCAAGGACGAAAGCCATGCTAGTCACAATGAACAGGATGCTGTGGACGCATCGATTAAAATGGACGAGATCGTGGAGGTGGATCGTGTGAGCCAATGCGAGCAGAGATGGACGAATGATTCTGGGTCAGATCTCGAGGAAGATTTTGTGTCAGCCAAGAGCCAATCGTGAGTCTCCACGTGCACGTTGCATCTTGAAGAATATTTGTGTTGGTTAGGTTCTTATGAAGTGACTTTGATGTTTCTCCCTGCTCAATGCTTTCTCTCTGCATGCAGCTCTCTTTGAGACGTTGCTCTTTCTCCTCTGCAGTCTGGAACTGTCCTTCCCCAGCCATCTTCATTGTCGACTTCATGCTCTTGTTCAACTCTAGGCTCCAGATCTTCCTCTTCTCCTCTGCCTATAACTCTAGAAAAGAATCAGAATATTTATTTATACTGGAGGAATTTGATGAGCTATGAAGCTCTTTTTCACGGATGTCCAGTATGATGTCCAGCAGTACTGGACATCATTCTAACATTGGTTTTCATTTATAGATTGGCCCCTGCCATGGGAATGTGGAATTCCCACCACTCTGCTTGCTCGTTTGAGTGTGAAAATGCTTTGGCTTTTCTTATCTTCAGAAGGGTTTGGGGTAGTGATAGGTGTAGGGGCAGTGATCTACTTGACATCTGTAAAAAAAAAGAGCTTTATAGGTCATAATATTCCTATAGTCTAAATAAATATTCTGATTCTGAACATATTCTGATAGGGGTAGACCTGGTTGTGGCTGGGGGCAGGGCCAGGGAGTAGCAGTAGGATAAATAATGGAATTGTATTGCAGTAGGAAAGTTTCTGCACAAATAAAGAAAGGCAGACAGAGGCATAACAGTGGCCCGTGCAACTCTCTTTCAGCTCGAACGCCAGTTTCTACACTGCCCTGGAATACCAACGCAGCCATCAAGCGACCAGTGAAGCTGTCGCCAACACCGGAGCGAAGGCATCGAGGGGGCCTGGGCGGAGATTTGCCCGTGTGCGGCAGCGACTCCGGACATTTCTTAGATTTGTCCGGAAGCATTGCTGCTGCAATGCGGAAGAATAAAGGCCCCATCGTTGGCGCACCCCACCACTCCAGTACAGTGGAGGTAAGGGTTTGGTGGGTCGCTCCCTTTCCGTGGGCACCCGTATCCTGGCTTGCCAGGAGAAGGCAGCACAACAAAAATGTGGACTCCACCTGTTCCGTCTGGATGGGATTGAGTGGTTTTCGCCTCGCATGCATGGGGGTTTTTTTTCCGGATCCCCAGTTTCCTCCGACATTTAAAGCCACTCATTATTTGTCCTGATAACACCTTGACGTATAGAGGACCTCAGAGCTTGGATAATTGTGGTTCTGTGGTTTCTCGCGTTGTGAGAGTGAGCGAGCACTGTGCACGTTAAAAGGTAAAAAAGTATTATATCTCGGCTTTCACGACCAATGTTAGATTCATTATTCGTTACTTTTGGGTCAGATCGTCGAGGTATCTGACAATTTTCAGCTTTTCCCTCTACTGACAGCCAATCAAACGATGTTGTCACGTGGCAAAAATGCCAATTTATTTGTTTTCCAGGAAACCGGAATGTTGAAAAGCAAGCATTAAATAATGTTATGTAAGAGATTACATTCAAAAATAAGTGTTAACAATAACTCAGCTCTTATTTTGAGATCTTTAACAGAAGCTCAGCTCTCGCGTAATGCATGCAAATCTTTCAGCTAAAGTACAATCAACAAGATAAATGTTCAATTTCAGAAAAGACCAAAGATCTGTATTGGAAAAGAAAAGGATTATTTTGTCTAAGAGTTCTGTTTTGGTGTAAGCTATTTATTTCATAATAATCAGAATCTTTCATTAACATAGCTTAAAAATACATGATCATCCCGAGGAAATGTATGTGAACATTACGTCACCGCAAAATATCTTTCCCACCAATTTTACATGGAGAAGATAAATCCAAATTTGTATTGCACTGCATCCAGCTGGCTGCTTCTCTCGTTGGTGTTCCACTCCCTTGTCGCACGATGTCATGCAGCATCTTGAGACACGACTGGAGACCTGCTGCTGTGTGTCTTGAGTGCTCTGTCCCTTGATGACCCCAATGCTTCCCCTGGGTTTGTGCCCGGAACAGGTAACGTCACCGGGGGATGTCGACACCTGGAATGGAAGAGGCAGAGACACCAGACCCCAAGACATCCTGCAACCCCCCACCACCCCACCTGCACACACCCCACACACACACCCCACCCACCCACACACACCCCATCCACAACACACACCTCACACAGACATACCCCACACACCCACACACAGACCACCCACCCACTACCCACCCACAACACACACCACACACACATACACCCCACGCATAAACACACCCAACGCATGAACACACCCCATCCACACAACCCACCCACCCACCACCCACCCACAACACACACCACACACACCTCACACACATACACCGCACACATACACACACCCAACGCATGAACACACCCCACCCACACACCATCCACCTACACACATCACGCACCCACCACCTATGCACACACACACCACCCAGCCATCACCCACCAAGAACACACCACACACACAAACACCCCCCCCCCCCTCCTTTCTCTTGACTCACTGTTAATGAAATAGCTAAGGATGTTTTTTTAACTCGTATATAATAATAACTGTAAATATATTAGTTTAGTTTTACTGTGTATTGAATTTAGAGGAAGGCCGTCTCACCGTGAAAGTATTAATGCAGAAGATTTAAATGTGCAATACGTTTTACTTTCATGCAAGTTTGTTTTTAACTCGTATATAATAATAACTGTAAATATATTAGTTTAGTTTCATCGTGTATTGAATTTAGAGGAAGGCCGTCTCACCGTGAAAGTATTAATGCAGAAGATTTAAATGTGCAATACGTTGTACTTTCATGCAAGTTTGTTTTTAACTCGTATATAATAATAACTGTAAATATATATTAGTTTAGTTTCATCGTGTATTGAATTTAGAGGAAGGCCGTCTCACCGTGAACGTATTAATGCAATTTAGAGGAAGGCCGTCTCACCGTGAACGTATTAATGCAGAAGATTTAAATGTCCAATACGTTTTACTTTCATGCAAGTTTGCAAACAAGCCTCGTGTTCAGTATTTTGTAAATACAAATTGTTCATTTGTAGCAATGTTTCTTGGCATTTATGGTTTTGTTGGAACGTTTATTAATATTGTTTTACTTGCTTGCACCACACACACATACACCCCACGCATACACACACTATTCACACACCGTGCACACCCCACGCACACACACAAACCATGCTTGCACCCCACGCACACATGCACCCCACACATATACACACACCACACACACCCCCACACACACACCACGCACACATACACCCCACACACACACCCCATGCATACACCACACACACACACCCCACGCACACATACACCCCACACATACACACACCATGCTCACACACCATGCTCACACCCCACACACACACACCATGCACAAACTACACACACACCCCACGCACACCTACACCCCATACACACACCATATGCACACACCACACATACAGCCCACACATACACACTCCATGCACACACACCATGCATTCACCCCATGCACGCACCCCGACTAGCGCTTAGGTCAACTAGAACACACAAACCGAACCTCTCCACCTGGGTTTTCATCCCGGCAAACCGAGCGAGTGACCTGGCCATGGGTTTCCCATGTGAGAGAGAATTGGCAAAGTTCGGTGTGAGATGTTGACTCCCGGACCCTGTGGTAAAACATGGGTGAGTTAGACGCGAGACCACCTCCGGGAGAATCCGGATAGAATATGATGGTGCACCTAGATACACGAGCACTCAAGGGGGGTAAGTTGGAAAGGGCAGGGAGTGTTGGAATGCAATAATACTGTTTTCCTGAGACAGATAGTGCGAGTGGAAGAATGACGAGTGTGGCCTTGGGTGCATCATCAACACATCGCGCATCTAAAATTATCCCTGATTATGACAATAAAACAGCTGTAAGTTGAGATGGAGAACACCAACGCAAAGGTGATGAACGGGCAGGCAACCCGGGGCTGTGCGAGGGGACAGCCCCATCCAGCCCTTACCCCCCCCAACTCCCTCCGCACTAAATCCTGAGCGCTGCACTGCCGGACCGGCGTCATCCATGACTCCACCACGCGACGACCAACACCATCCACTCCTTCACCACCACCACCACCGAAGCTTAGTTGGTCACTGACACGCTTCGCACCCCACAGAAACGGTTTACACCTTAAATTTTGATTTAAAGCTTTCGTGACTGCAGTGATTCATATTCTTGGTTCTTTCG
Organism: Petromyzon marinus; assembly: GCF_048934315.1. Classification (NCBI taxonomy): domain Eukaryota; kingdom Metazoa; phylum Chordata; class Hyperoartia; order Petromyzontiformes; family Petromyzontidae; genus Petromyzon; species Petromyzon marinus. The sequence continues at coordinate 13,288,880 of NC_133667.1, read as the reverse complement.
GTAAAGTCACGTTGAAGGGAAACAATAAAATAATAAAATATATAAAACAATAACATTCTCACGACGTTTCGACTGCAACACAAGCAGTCATCATCAGGTGTGAAAAACAACGGCAAGAACATTTGAAAGAAGTGGCGGTTTGTATTTATTTATTTTTAAACGTTAGCACCACGGATAGCGATTTGACAGTTTGTTTAGATGGACGAGTCCATCTATGTTCGGAAAAGAGGAGGGGGGAGACGAAAAATTTACGTAGGCTGCGAGTGTGGAGTGTGTGTGTAAGTGGAGCGGTGGTGTAGCGGTGAGCGCGCTGCGCTATGAACTCGGCGTCCCGAGTTCGATTCCCACGTACGGCCAACACCAGTGACGATCATATCTGAACCGGGTCCTGGGCCTCCCCTAGGCCGGCTCGGCCTAGGGGAGGGCCGACCTTTATAGGTGCTAACAGCACTCGCCCCAACAGTCTGTTAAGGCTACACAGGGGATCTTTGTTGTTCGAGGTAGTTGAATACATATTGTGCTTTCGATGGCTCGTTGTGCGAGTTGCCATTGTTGGTCATTGTAGCTTGTTTGATGTCACTCGCAATCGCACATGTTGCCATGTAGTAACTGTCCTTAAATCGCTTGGTTATACAGATCGGGCCACCCTATATCTATAGTAAATTAATTTAATGTTTCGGTTTTGGGTCCCGGATGGAATCCTCTGCACGTCCGATTAGCACGGTTGGCTCCGTATGATGCAAAAGAAGTTAAACGTACATACAATTGCGATGAATTGGAGAGTGTTGGTGACCAACCATGAAAACAAGGTTGAACATCGAGTACTAAAACACTGCTTTATGTACGTCCATGAAACCCTACGTGTTTATGTTCCCCCCTGCTCTTGTGTGCATATTATACTGTGTATATATTTATTAATTATTGCATACTCTATTGCGTACGTATACATTTGTTTTTGTATATTGATTTGCGTTTGTATAGGTATGTGTATGCATGTACTGTACACAGTAAAACCTTGGATTGCGAGCATAATTCGTTCCGGAAACGTGTTTTGTAATCCAAAGCACTCGTATATCAAAGCACTCGTACATCAGTTGTGATCACGTGACGCTCGGCAGTACAAAGCGTGTACGTACTGCTCGTATTGCAAGACCTCGCTCGTTTATCAAATTAATATTTATTTAAAAAATGTGCTCGTCTTGCAAAACACTCATAGACCAAGTTACTCGCAATCCAAGGTTTTACTGTATTTATTTAATTACTCGCGTGACGTTTGCGCACGTGCATTTATTGTGTACTACATTATATTTACTAATTTGTGCGTTGTATGTGTTTTGTGTGTGTGTGTCTTCAGCCCTGATCTGTCCACTGCTGCAACGAAGGCCTTCCCAAGTTGCTGTAATCTTTCGGTAAAGTCACGTAGGTATAAAACGAATTAAATCACGACGTTTCGGGCGCAACGCAAGCAGTCCGTCATCGTGTTGGGACAACCACAGCAAGAAACAAATTGCTGAAGCGGAACTCTCTGCAACTCCGATTCGCCCACTTCAGCAGTTTGTTGCTTCCTGTTGGTTGTCCCACCTGATGACGGGCCGCTTGTGCTGCGCCCTAAACGTCGTGATTTAATCTATTTTATTTTCAACCCATGTGACTTTACCCAAAGAACCAAGCCCGCTGACCTGAACAGTTTATGTGATGTTTCCTTAACCCTGCCCGTGCTTTCTGGGAGAAAAACTAAATTTTTCTCGAGACAAACGCTTTTGGGAAAGTGTGAGAGAGTCCACGTATGTGCACGATTTTTCGTCCTTGTTTTTGCAGCATTTAATAATTTCATTTCTTCTCTCGTCAATTTTTGTTTTAAGTTTAAGAATAGTTTCTCTATGTAACCTGTCTTTTCCATTAAGGATGTGTGAATGTGAGGAATTCTGACTTCTGCATTCAAAGATTTTCATTACTTTGGCACCATTATTTCTCCCGAAATGGTATTTTTTACATGCCTTAAATGTTGATTTTGTAGCTGAATTTCTGAATGACGGGTTGCATTAATTTAGTGGTGCAAGGAGACTCAGATTATTCATTTACAACTTGCACATTGTTATATCTGAAGGGAAAACCATGTCCATCCCATCTTTATCTCGGCGATGGAAAAGGGCCATTCCTCCCAAAAGTGTCAACCATGATGATCACAGCATCGTTCTCATCTTAAACTGATTTTGGATTCAACGTTTCTCACTTCCATCGATCAACTTCCAGGTTCTGCCGAGCCGGTTTCCAAATTCTCGACCAGTGAATTCGCCAAGTTGTTTTAAACCAAAAGAACACATTTAAGCATCATTCTGCATTTACCAGCATAAAAAAATCACGTATATATGTAAAAGCATCATCTTGTTATTTATGCCGAAGGTGTTCAAAATCACCCCTAATTGGGTCTGCGAGAAAACCTGACGTTGTTTCCTGGGAAATGCAACTTCTGCATTTCCCCCCATAGGCTCAGGCACGTGACACTACATAGTCCGTTGGGAATCCCAGCGGTGGTAAGCATTGTACATAGTTTGTGATCGTTGTCCGTTTGTGTGTTGTCAGCATGCCCCCCCCCCCTCCTAACAGTGGTCTCATGTCACTAGCATCTAATCTTCTGCTGCTGCAACAGCAAAACTTTACATGTGTTTAAAAAAATATTGTTCAATAGGACTGACTTTTGTCATCTGTGGCAGCAGTATGTATTTTTTTTGGTCTGAAGTACATTTGATGAATGAATGTTTTTTTCGAATAATAATTTTGAGCTAAGGAAATGCACTGCAAAGTTGTCATAAGTAACCAGAACTTTTCTTGGTGGGTTACAGGCAGTGGCACACAATGGAGACCCATATTTTTGTTTAACAGGCGTGAATTAATCGCACTGGTTGTGCTGAACATTCATAATTTGCAGGTTCCCTAATGCGCATCCTCTGTTGAGGTTTCACTTTCCAAACCGTTCAAGGATTTGCAAAACGGCTCTATTCGGCTGGTGGTCCCAATGGTGGGATGTGCTTAGAAAATTCTATGGACACCTCTGTTACAATGGAGAGAATTCATTACTGTTTTTTTTCTGCTAGAATTAGTTGGTACAACGATTTACCCGTGGTGCTTCCACCCGCACCCATGCTCGTTTGCCCTTTCCCCCCACCCCTCGCCGAATTAAACGTTCTCTTGTTGTCTTCTTTCATAGAAGCCAACTTTCAGTTACCAACCAGTGGTGTTTTTCCTTCCTTGGACTAACTAATGCTGACCCTTCATGAACCCCTCTTTCTTTCACATCAGGGCCAATAAAATGTTTGTCTGGTGTGTCATGGAGCTCGGTTTTAAGGCCTTTTTAAAATATAAAATGAAGAATATTTTAACGTGGAAACAATGGAGTTATGTTTTGATTTAAAGCTTTTGTGACTGCAGGGATTCATATTCTTGGTTCTTTTGGTAAAGTCACGTAGAAGGGAAACAATAAAATAGTAAAAATATAAAACAATAAAATTCTCACGACGTTTCGACTGCAACACAAGCAGCAATCATCATCAGGTGTGAAAACCACAACAAGAAATTTTGAAAAAAAGTGGCGGTTTTTTAACGTTAGCACCACGGAGAGCGAGTTGACAGTTTATTCTGATGGATGAGTCCATCTATGTTCGGAAACTAGGAGGGGGGAGACGAAAATAATGGATGCGGTCTGAAAGCCAGCGTAAGCGTGATCAATCAATTAAGTCCCAAAATGGTTTATCAAATCCTTCCAATGATTGCTAAGCCAGAATCCATCTTCTCGGTTGAAATTGTCTGTGTTTGTATATGTGGATAGCCTCATGAACGAATCTCTCATGGTAGCCAGATGGCTTGCAAAGAACCTCTGTCTAGGAGAAGTCAATGTCATGTGAACCTACTGAATTATAAGTGATCTGCCACGGCCGAGGTGTTGGTCCTACCGTGTTTCAGGTCTGCTTTGTATTCACGAATGCGGTCCGAGACATGCCGTTTGGTTTCTCCAATGTAACTACTACCACAGAGGCAACTTAGTTTGTAGACGCCAGGGTACTGTATGTCCGGAATCACATCTTTTACAGACGCAACCAGATCACGGATTTTATGTAATGTGTTGAATCGGACCTGGATCTTGTGTTTATTCAAGATTTTGGAGAACTTTTTTGTGATCCCTACAATGTAGGGTAACGTGATGGTTTTGAAAGGCTCCTCAAGAGGGTCCTTCTTCATGGTTGGAGTGATAGCTTTGCGGATTGTGTCATCGGAATAACCATTAGCCTTAAGAGCTTGGTGTACGTGCTTGAGTTCATTATTTTATTGTTTCCCTTCTACGCGACTTTACCGAAAGAACCAAGAAAAATGGAGTTATGATTATATATGCTGTTACCCAAAAATTATCCACAGCAACGCATGAGTTTGTGTATCGCTTTGATTTTGTGCATTAAACGGGGTCCCATTTTTATTTGGAATGCTCTTAGCTAATAACATCCGGTAATTCAGCAGCATTTGTTTAAACCAGCCTAACTGCTGATGAGACCCACAATATTTAAACTGGTCCAGTTTGCCTGCTTTAACAAATGCTGCTTGATAATATTTTTTCTGGATAACTAATAGGCTGATCGATTGAAACACGTTTTACTTGTGAACACAATTGAGTTAATCCTGCTTTATCCACAATGCTCCATGGAAATGCATAATGAGTTTATAGAAAATACTATTAAAACTTCCACCTTTACCTGTGTCCAATGGTCATACTTGTTGCTCATCTATAATATGCGTTAAACGTGTTGGCTCATCGGTGGCCAAACTGATTTGCGAGCCCTGTGCAGCTCGATAGAGGCTCTGTCCAATGTTTTACTTTTCAACACGATGCACCTTTTATTTGAAGCGGGGAAAACAACATCTGAAGCAAGTGGAAGCGACCTGAAGGTCTGGCCACACACGTTGCAGCTATACGGCTTCTCGTCCGTGTGCTTGCGCAGGTGTGTGTGTGTCTTGAGGTCACACGGCTGCAAGAGCCCGCGACCAAACAGCTGGCAAAGCTGAAGGCCGTATTTGGAAGTGCCTTACTTAAGACTGGAAACGGGAAGACTTATTCACAATTTGGGCAAATCGCCTGATAAAGCCGGTTGTAATCGCCATTGAAACATCGTACTAAAGTTGTAAATGTCCGTTTACTCTTCGACATCGGTGTGCTGAAGTAAAATTCATTGGTACGTTTTGTGTATGTAACGTCTTAATTGGCTGTGGTGGTGGTGGTGGGTTAACAGCACTGATATTTGCGTGATCTAACCCAAAAAAACTTTTGAGAATAATATTGATCGCGAAAACCTACGTATTAAACAGATTATATAGGGGTTTTTTTAATCGGTCAATGTTGGTATCAGGTTGTGGCCAGAATGAATGAGTAAGTGTAATGCTACAGCCCTTTGTAAATTTTACATGTGGAGCTGTTTCCTGCCGGTGTACAACCGAAAATAATTCGGGTCGTCTTGGAGAATATAAAATATCAAAATAAATAAGCACACCATATACTTTCGTGACTGCAGTAATTCCTGCAGTCACGAAAGCTTCGAATCAAGTCTGAACCACCTCTACGGGGAGGTATGAGGTCTGTGTCTTTGTGTTGTCTCTGCTTGTGTATCTGCCTTTCTGTTTTGGCTTGGATTTGTGTCTCTGTGCTGTCTCTGCCTGTGTGTGGGCCTTGGTGTTTCCGAGTGTGTGCTGCCGCGTCCCCTTTGCTCCATGCATACCTCTTGCTAATTTGTCCCATTGTCTCTCAGCCTTACCTTCTCTGCCTATTTAAGGCGACTTCACTCTGTGCTTGTCTCTGTGCTGGTTCGCTATACTTGGATGTCTATGTGTGTGTGTGTGCAGTCTGTATTTTAAATTTCATACTTAACTTGCAATTTAGCAATCTTTGAAATAGCGTAATCAACCAGACTATGCGTTAATTGTTTTGACCGACCGTCTGTGTTGCTTTATATGGTTTCCAAATTTTGCTAAACCCTGTTTGTTTTGGTGTGCTTCTCTCTCTGTGTCCCCTGTTGTATCTGTGTTAGTTCCCCCCTACTTGGGTGTCTGTATATACATCTGGGGTAATGTTTCCCCTCTCTCGTAAATTTAGCTCTTCTGTATCTGATGATGGCTGCTTATGTTGCAACCGAAACGTCGTACGCTATTATGTTATTTTATTATTTCTTATTTATAGGTGACTTTACCAAAGAAAAAAAACAAAGAGTAACACCATATACCCCCATTCGCATTTCCGTATCATATATATTAAAAAAAAAAATTCTTACACATCATCTTCACGGCCTTAAATCGGTAAAGTGCATCATTTCAGCAGCATTGTTATAGCCCGCCAGTGCAGCACAGCAACAACAACTGTTGAACTGAACTTCCATGCTTCTCCGCCTTCACCCACCCACCCACATCGACGAGCGTGGCGATGATGCGTGGCCCAAGATACACCCGCAATCTGCGGCTGCGTGGCGAACCCCCTCATCCAGCAGTGGAATAACAAGACGGCACGCGATTTTTGACCCCCACCCCCATAGTCACACGGCGTCACAAAAAGTCAGACCCCCCCTCTCTCAAATATGACGTCACAAAGCTCTGCCCCCCCCCCCCAAAATAAAACATGCTTCAAATCGCTTTAAACTATTGTCATTGTAGTGCGTATTTAATGTGGCGCTGCACTCTGATGTTGTAGGAGAAAACATTTATTAAAAAGTCTATTTAATAAAGTAGAACGTGTTGTCTATATTTATTTGAAGTTGCGCATTTTGACGTGACGTCACATTTCTCTTGGTTCTTTCGGTAAAGTCACCACGTAGAAGGGAAACAATAAAATAGTAAAAATATAAAACAATAAAATTCTCACGACGTTTCGACTGCACCACAAGCAGCAATCATCATCAGGTGTGAAAACCACAACAAGAAAATTTGAAAAAAGTGGCGGTTATTAAAATTTTATTGTGGTTTTCACACGTGTATTACACAACACGTGTTGTGTAATACACGTGTTGTGTAACACAACACGTGTATTATACACCACGTGTGTAATACACAACACGTGTGTATTACACAACACGCGACCCCCCACGAACGCCCACGTGACAGTCCGCGCACCGGATGCCGTGACGTCGCTACTGACGTCACTATCCGGATGCGATTAACAGCGCTAAACTTCGAGGCGGCACGCGGCTCGAGCTACGGCTTTTGCCACGAGGACTCTGTTTTGAATGTTCAATAGTGCGAGTGCGAGTTTGCCGACGAGAGATTTATCCACGGTAAGTGATATTAAAATTTTATTGTGGTTTTCACATCTGATGATTGCTTGTGTTGCAGTCGAAACGCCGTGAGAATTTAATTGTTTTATATTTTTATTATTTTATTGTTTCCCTTCAACGTGACTTTACCGAAATAACCAAGAATATGAATCCCTGCAGTCACGAAAGCTTTAAATCAAAATTTAAGAGGCGTTACAACTTTGTGGGTATCGCTCACGGGCGTCACGCGATGCCAAACATCCATTGGATACAGGGGGGGGGGGGGGGGCAAAGTGGGGTGAAGTTAATGAAATAACTATTCCTGCTCTTTATACTACTGTACTGTAATGAGAACTACATCGTGGCTGATGGTAACAGCTGTACTATACTGTACTGCAGCTCGAATCGGCACCTCCGATTAGCACAGCTGTCTACGTGCGGTGCGAAAGAAGTCCAACATACTGTACACAACACGTGTTGTGTAATACACGTGTATTACACAACACGTGTTGTGTAATACACGTGTTGTGTAATACACAACACGTGTATTACACACCACGTGTATTACACAACACGCGACCCCCCACGAACGCCCACGTGACACTCCGCGCACCGGATGCCGTGACGTCGCTACTGACGTCACTATCCGGATGCGATTAACATAGCGCTAAACTTCGAGGCGGCACGCGGCTCGAGCTACGGCTTTTGCCACGAGGACTCTGTTTTGAATGTTCAATAGTGCGAGTACGAGTTTGCCGACGACAGATTTATCCACGGTAAGTGATGGTAATGGTGTTGAGGACGGTACATTGATCTTTGTCGTGGTCGTGTTGATTGCAGTTGGTTGCTGGTGGCAGTGGGGAGATCTGCTCTTTGCTCGTGTTGAGTGTTGCAAGTGATAGTTACGTGAAGATTGTAATTGTAGTGATAGGGGTGATGGTTTAGTTGCTTTCTGGTGGTGATTATGGTGATGTCAGAGACAATTTCCGTGGTGGTGCTAGTGATGCTAATGGCGATTGTGGTTTAGGTAGATGTTGTTGGTGATGGTTGCGAAAGGGCTCAATAAGCTATTAAGCTTCATGTCATGGGTAGTGATTTCCAGGTGGTGTAAATTCCACATTCCTATGGCGAGGCCCATATTTAAATATACGGACAACTAATTGATTAACACAAAGTGGCACTTAGTTTTTCACGAACTCTTCAAGGATGAAGGGTTCTCAATCTTTAAACGGGGATTTGAACTCCCTATTGAAGACAGTTCTGGGAGAGTGCCACACCTGCTGGAGAGATCTCCCTTGCTGCTCTAAGCTTGGTCGAATGAAGGGTGCTAAAGGAGGTTATTTAGGTTTTAATGCTATCTTTGTGCTGTGTTCCAGAACGATCTTTTGGAGATGGATCAACTCGATGTTCAGTCTGCAATTGTGCAGCAGGTCAGTAACTCACTTGACAGCAAACTCTTATAAGCAGACTGCACAATACAGAGACAAGCTCACTTCTTTTTTTATCGTAGAGTATTCGTGGACTACGTGTTTCACTGCTATTCTAGAATAGAACGATTACCATTGACCAATAAGCTCAACACACAGTGCAGGCTTTCAGGTCACTTCACCACCAAATGGGTTTATTACTAGTTCAACTGACAGCAAAGAATCAAAGTTCCACCCCCCCCCCCGCCACCCCACATCGTGTAAGCTCTATAGACTTTTGGGGCAAGTGCTGTTAGTAAACGCCTATTATAACTAGTACCACAACGGGCCGCTTTGACCTAACGGTACAGACACACTTACACACGGCAAACTCACGACACAGTCAAGGCAATTTCTTGTCAGCTCAGTTCGCAGTAAGGGACTCTAGTACTCGTGAACCAACCAGGAGACACACGAGCTTATTACACAGCACACGTATTGGCAGGTGCTCTACTTGGACTTTATGAATGCGTTCAGGTTCGTGACCTGTAACCAGTTTCATAAAATACCTTTAACAATTCACCCTTTTGCCATATTTGTGTAAATTAGAAATCAATGGATAATGCAGTTGAAGATGTTTAATGGAATTGGCCACAAACCTGGGAATATGGGCACCGTTTAATATTCCCAAAGTGTCAGATTATTTGACATCATCGAGATGCAATATACTATTATTCGTGAATCTCTATGTCTTGGATGCTGCTTGGTGTAGTGGTTTCCACACCAGAGGTCGCTGCTTCGATCTCCAAGCATGGCAGTTCAATGGGGCAAGTTTCTTAAATACCACCCAACAGTATACAGTAAATGGGTTCACCGCAGCTCGTCGATCATGCATAGTGAGGTAAAGCGTTGACCTTTTCCAATATATGAGGCCATCACGGAGGTGCAGGCCAAAAAATACTCTCTAGGGTAATCCTCTGAGAGCTTTGTGCGATTTAGGCCCTTCCACAAGCACTCTCTCAGTGGGTGTTTGTGTGTGTACCACTGTGTCTCTGTATATATGTCCATGTCTGTGTGCTTGCCCCCATGTTCACGCGTGCCTCTCTGTGCGCATCTCTGTGACAAAAACAGGCAACTCCATCGGATGAAGTCGTCTTCCCAGTGGCAGGGATGAGCTGCACACCACAAGGTTTTACTTCACTTTATTCAGCATCATTCACCACGTGAATTACTGCCACACTCCTCTATAGCAAACACACATCCAGAGTCAATCCCTAAATGGTTTTACAACTCCATTAAGAGCACACATACAGGAGGCCCAAATCGATTCTCTTTAAGTTTAGCACTATATGCGTGGTTACTTTGTGATTGTAATTGTCCATAATAGAGGGTTTTTTTGGGTTGGATCGTGTAAATATGTAAATGTGTCGTTAAACCCACCACCACCCGACACAGCCAACTAGTAAGGGTTGTCACGTAAACCAAACATGCCAAAAAAAGTCACTAGTACAGCACACCGTTGTGTTGTAATTGTGTTTGTTACACACGTGTATGTTCATCAATGACTATGTATGTGTCTGTCTTTGGGCATGTGTGCGCGTGTAGAAATCTTGGACAAATTCCAACACAGGATGACAGCACAGGAATGTCAAGAAATCATGAAATTCAATGAAGTTTTCTATTTCAAGATTCGATCGGAACATAATGGCACTCGCAATGATGGCTACGATGACGTGAACGACCACTACATTCCGGTAAGACCAGGGGCAGCCCGTCCATATAGGCGACTAGGCGGTCACCTCGGGTGCCAAGTTAAGTGGGGTGCCAGATTCGAGGAAAAAAAATACAATAAAAATATACAAATTAGATCACGAAGATGTCATTATTTCAATTCCCTATTAATTATAATTCCTTTCTCAACATTTATAATCGTTCCTCTGTTTAAAAAAACACGCTTAAAAACACATGAAGTGGGAAAATATGGGCAACATTTTTCCTGAGTTTACGTAAACCTCAGCCTACATCTGCCATTGGGGGTCGGGGGTTGCCAATTGCATTGGTTCGCCTAGGGCGCCAGATGCTGGCAGCTCATCCTTGGACCGTCCCTGGGTAAGACTTTTCAATTTGGGCAACGTTTATTCCAGCTAATCATGCATCCCACTACAGACCCCAAAATGAATTGTTAATCTAGATTATTTAAAAAGGGTATAGCTCCAGTGGCTTCCTAATATTGGAAGGAAGACCGTTACACACGGCCGCAGATGCGCATCTGAGGATACCATTTCACAAATACAGATGAAGGGCATTCTATAAGACATGCTTTGCATCGAATGATTTCGTGGTTTTTGGCAATGACAGAGAAAGCTTAGACATTTTCAGGAGTGCGGGAATGTCAAGAGCGGTGAGCAATAAATGAGCACTTGAATGAGCCGTGTGTTTCGACTGAGTAATGATTGAGCACTGAGAGAGGGCCCTGGTTGAGTGCTCAACACTTCTGTAATCTTGTTCCAGATAACGGATGAACACGTGGTGTACCGCTTCCAAGTACTGAATGTAGTTGGTACGGGGTCCTTTGGGCAGGTGCTCCGATGCCTGGACCACAAGACGAAAAGAGAGGTGGCCATCAAGGTGCTAGAGCTCACTTCTAGGTAAGTTTGAACAAAGACATGAACCACATCTTGAAATCTGGTTTTGTAACTTGTAATAAGTTGTGCTAATTTACATATTGCAGAGGAAGTCTAAATAGTGATACAATTTAAAGTTGATTTTCTTTAACCTCGTGAGAACTCAAGAGACCAGAACGAGTCTCATTTGTAAGAGTAACCTGGAGCATTCGTCTGCCAGTAGGGGACAATGATCGCTATGTTGCACAATACAAATTGAGGAATTTGTCGAGTAAGTTTCGATATTGGCAAAAATTGTACCCAGATGCAAGCACACAGTGGTATACTCTTGCAAATGACATCAGGTGATCTTTAGCATCCATCGAAGCAGACAGCATGCATTATTATGGTTATACACCCGCAGTATTAATCATTAATGTCATCAAGCACCGTCAAAATAATGTTTTATTTTTGATCAAGTGGCAGTCTGTAATGTTTATGGTTCCTGCCATGTGAATGTCGAAATGACACCACTGCCCAACAACGGGGATGAGTGCTGCCCTTTTGCTCATTCTAATCTTGCATATGGTAACATGTTCAGGCGCTAAATACCAATGCCAAGGTCTGCTAGCCACGAGGGGGCTTCAGGAGAGATTTTAAATTTAGCAATTCCGCATTAAAGGAGCACGGACCATAGTGGTTTACAATATCGTCCACAGTTTGGGTTGGTGCAGTAGAACACTTTGTACCTTACTCGCCGAACATAGCTGAAAACCAAGGTGATTCCAATCCAGTGGTGAAAATGTTTTTCCTCACTGAGATGCGATGCAGCAACTTCTTCGAGTAACAACCATCGACAATATAATAAATGTTTTTACCCTTTCTGGCAATAAAACAGGCGTTAAGATGTTTGATTTAAAGCTTTCGTAACTGCAAGGATTCATATTCTTGGTTCTTTCGTTAAAGTCACGTAGAAGGGAAACAATAAAATAATAAAAATATAAAACAATAAAATTCTCATGACGTTTCGACTGCAACACAAGCAATCATCATCCGGTGTGAAAACCACAGCAAGAACATTTGATGATTGCTTGTGTTGCAGTCGAAACGTCGTGATAATTTGATTGTTTTATTTTTTTTATTATTTATTGTTTTCCTTCTACGTGACTTTACCGAAAGAACCAAGAATATGTGTTAAGATGTTCAAACCTCAAACAGAATGCTTTTGCAAGGAATCAAGTCTGCATTAACCACACGTATTTGTGGTGAACATGCAAAAAACAAACATCCTCTGATAATATATGGCATTGTCTTTGAAACTGATTGAGCCACACCAGAGACAGCTTTTCTTTAGAGCCTAGTCTCAAACAGTGTTAGACCAGAGAATGCCACAAGGCGAACAGCACAAAGACAATGCCACTATCAGGGTATTTATAGCTCGGGGTGAGCAGCTACAATATGGGACCTTTATTGCCAGTATTAAAATAGAAGAATAGGTTTTACCCCTTGCAAAAGGATTCTGTTTGGTGTTTTAAGCCCTTAACACCTGTTTTTTTCTTTGCCAGAAAGGGTAAAAAAACCTATTCTTATCTTATGATACTGGCAAGAAAGGTCCCATATTGTAACCAACGACAACTTCCCAACCAATTGGTCCAGCCTCCCCAGTTGGCCGCTGATCACGTCGACTGGGCAGGGACGATGTTGACGTTGACCGGGATTAAGCGCTCACAGCCATGATTCTGGAGCTCCGTTGACCGCGCCATTCCACGTGTGGCAATGCCTACAAATGTGCAAGACCTAAGAGTGGGGTGAGACTTATCGATGCATTCCTTCCACAGCGAGACCATTGAGGAATGTGAAATGGAGGTGCAGATCTTAAACGCCTTGCAGTCCGAAGATGAGGAAAATAACTACATCATTCGATTGTTCGAATTCCTTATGTTCAGAAACCATCCCGCAATCGTCATGGAGCTACTCGCGTGAGTAAAAAAAAGAAAAATCACACCCTGTGCGCCACCATCGTGTTTATCCACGCAAGTTTTTTGTTTTGTTACATGCGGAGGTTTAACATTTGATGAATTTCAGATTATTTTTTTGTTTAACCGGGAGAGAACTCAAGTGACCAGGATGAGTCTCATTGGCAAAAGTGACCTGGGGAATTCGTCTGCCAGAAGGGGCGGGGGTGACTAATTCCTATGTTGTACAACGGCAATTAAGGACTTAATGGGTTGTCTAAATAGCTTAATGCCTGTTTCAATGCCAAAAGGGTGAAAGCTATTCTTATATTGGCAATTAAGTAATTTTGCAGGTATTTTTTTATTTAACATCTGCTGTGAGACAAACAGTGTGTGAGTGTTAGTACAGCTGCATTAATCGGGGCGGCTGCTAGATTCGAACCATGAACCTCGACGAAAGGTGGGGAATCATGCTGCCATTAGGCCATGTCACCACCCATCAGACTGTACCAGCCGTTTCCATTTCAAGGCTTTATTGGTACTTGGTAAAATATAAAAGGGACACGGGTGGCTCCTTAACGTGGCACGTGACGATGCTCTCCCACACCTTACTGAATACATACGAGCTGAGTGGCACCACCGTTTAACATCGTACAGCACATTAAAACATAGCGCTTGCAAAATTAATCACATAAACAGGAAACAATGGCTCTCGTTATCTGTAAACGACATTGCTAGATAACGCAATGTCCTGTCTCATCCATTATCTTCATAATGAAACCAGATGCAACAGCAAATTCTCATAACGAGCCCTATGAGCCAGGTAGGGTGGTGCCCGCCTGTAATCCAGCACTTTTGAGGCGAGGGTTTGGTGGGTCACACACATTTTGATAAACTTCCTACCGTGGACGTCGAGGTGCCCATACCCTGGCTTGTCAGGAGAGGGCATTCCAGCAGAAAATGTAGACTCTACCTGTTCCACCTGAACGGTGATCGAGTGTTGTCCCCTTGTGTGGGTTTTTGTCTGGGTGCTTTGGTTTGCTCCCACATGTAAACATGATTCTAGTGTGCTTCTACTAGTATTGTTACTCCTGCTATTATGGATTGACCTTCATGCAGCTAGCGAGGGATGCTAGGTTTAGTAATAATATGTTATGTATGTCGCTATTGTTAACGTTCAATCACATTTCTTATTATCACCGTTACATTGTTTTTATAGCATTATTTTATTAATTTATAGAAGGGTTTAGTTTAGCCCGATTTTTTTTTATATAGTATAGAGTTAGACTAAACATTTTAATCTAAATTGTATTATGATTGTTATTGTGATCAAACATCAAAATGGGATTCTTTTTTTTGTACGCAGCATAAACTAATGGTGCTTTTTCTCGAAGATTTCATTGTTTTTGTAGGGGATGTTTAAATTTGCGTACAGTACAATTTTAAATGTATCTTGTTATTTTATTGTTTGTTGCGGTTGCCACCCGAATCAAGAGCCGAATGGCTTCACAGGGTTATTCCCAGTAAAATGAAACTGAAACTCAATTCATTTTCCGTTAGTACCTTGACATAGAGAGAACCGCAGAACTTGGGGCTTTCTGTTGGCGTCTGCTCATCGCTTGGTTGACCACCTGCTTGTCTGTGGTTCATCGTTCCTCTGCATACTATAAGTTGATGTATTATTGTTATTATTATTACTTCTCGCAGACAATGAGCAGGTCATGTTTCATCTTCATTACCCTGGGAAAATGTATGTGTTTTTTACATGATGAAAAGCCTAATCTATTGTAAATCATGATTCCTCCAGTTCATGAAGCGACCCTAAGCATTGACCAAGATAGTCGAAGGTGGACTAACCATTGACGACATCTTGTCTTGCAGCATCGACCTCTTTGATCAATTCCATGCCAACTCCACGATCTTTGACCTGTCAACAATCAGGCTCTATACAAGATCCATGTTGAGGGCCCTTGCAAAACTTAAGAAGGAGGCCATCATTTATGGCGACCTGAAGATGGTAAGTAAATACAATAGCATACTGCCGTCATTCATGGATCTGTGTTGCCTTGAGGCAACTGTGGCAAAAAAAAGTGAGACCTCTCTCGTAACTCAAAAAAATTGAACACCAAACACCGAATGTTATTGTTTCCATAAATGTATAAAAAAGTAATCGACACTTGTTTCAATCCAGGACATTGTCTATTCTCTTCTTGCTCGAGAGTACACTCTGCAGTTTATTTGAAAAGATTCTCATTTACATTCGTCACAATGACAACAGCTACAGTTGGCCCAAAGTTAGACACATTTCTTACACGAGTAAAGGTGAGAACCACCTTTTTCACTGATATGTAAAATGCAGTCTTAACTGGATGTCTAAACGGGTAGGAGCTGCATGCCATGAACACTTTTGAACGTTAACCACTATTGCCCTTTGTTATTGTTTTCCTAGGAAAACATCATGGTCAAGGACCACGCAACCGGCAACATCAGGATCATTGATTTCGGCCTGAGCGTCATGATGACGAAGCCAAGTGAGTAGTTTTACTTGTGTTTTCGTGTGAGGGTGTGTGTGTCTGTGCGTCTTTGTGAATCTTTGTGAATATGCTGTGGTGTTAATGACGACACGAAGGCAGAGCGTTGTCGGGGCTGACGCCAAACGGTTCATTAAGGGCTTTCGCCTAGCTTTCGGTCAAGGGCAAACACAAGTCACTAGATAAGCTAAATCTCCCCAGGGGAAAAGGGTACTGGGAATCCCTACGCCTCCCAGGCTAACGGGCTCTTCCCACAGCACTGACCGACGGTTCATCCAACTCGGCCAGCCGGGTAAAGTAGCCCCCCCTAGCCTGGTGCTATTTCTCCCCTACCCTGGGTCCCAACTTCCCTACCGCTCACGATCCCGGCTCCCGGCGAAGACCCCGTCCACGTCACCGGTCCCCCCTCAAATACCCTGAGGGGACATGACATCGCTCCTCCCGAGGCGAGTGGGACATCCCGTCACCACTCTACTCCTCAACAAATATACGAGTGGGGAGCGCAAGTGCAGCGGTTAGCGCGGTGCGCTACGCACCCGGCCGCCCCAAGTTCGATGCCCGCTCATGGCCGATACAAGTGACGATTATCTGAACCGGTCCTGGGTCTCCCCTAGGTCGACTCAGCCCCAAATGAGCACCTAGTGCGGTGTGGTGTAAACATCACAAGGGAGATAAAAGCAGCCGGGTGTGGTGCTGGCCACCCACCCCCTCGTGCGCCACGTGCCGGCCTTCATAGGTGCTCGCTAACAGCACTTGCTCCAACAGTCTGTTAGGGCTATACGGGGGATCTTTGTCTTATATGTGTGTTGGCACAGCAGGGGGCATAGTTGGTGCATCTGCCACTCATTTCGGTCCCGTGACCTGTCGGTGAACCTTCGACACTTCACGTGGCCTCAAAGTGCACATGGCCTGGCACAGGCGCCGTGGTGACGTCACCGCCACTTAGTGGCCAACGGCGACTGTTATTCTAATGTGTGTGCGTGTGGCAACGTGGCATGGTGAGCAGTACTGCAGTGCACTGCAATCTCAGTGACTCAGTTTAATCCTCCGCCACAGAGGCCTTAATAGGTCATGTAAGCCTTAATAGGTGCTTGCAAACAACTTTTACCCAAAATTCAAACCATCTCTTGGAGTGCCACTCACGCTTTTCCAGTTTTGAGCCAATTGTAGAAAGATGCACATTCAATTGCTGTATAAAATGACAACGTTTAACATCCTACAACATGTTTTTAATCCGTGTGCACTAAAAAAAAAATATCTAAGAAAATAACGAGCATGGCCTTCTCGCTCAATCAGTGCTATTCCTCTGTGTGTGGTGTGCAGTTTTCGGATATTTCGGAACGTTGGAGTACATGGCTCCAGAGATATTGCTGGGCCTCCAACTCACCTGCGCAGTGGACATGTGGTCCCTGGGCTGCGTAATTGCTGAGCTAGCTTCAGGGCAGTCACTCTTCATGGCCACAGGACGTCAGATTGCCCAAATGATCACGGTACCTGAAATATGCCAAAATATAATCTCGTTATTTATGAATTTGAAGCCTATGGCTTAGTTTTAGCTGAGCCGGCTCACAATGCTAACGCCGAGTGATGGTCCATTAGTCGCTAACAACCATATAGGAGACTGCCGTGGATTGCAATCTGTGGAGCAATTATACTTTTGGCCTCATTCCATGGGAACAAATGTTGCTCTGCTGCCAGTATGTACATAGAGAATAGACATATCTTTAATGTGACCAGACACTAGTTGGACACGTATGATGTGATTTGGCCTTGTTGATAATCATCACTCAGAGCGACAGACTATTACCCTTTCCATTCTTTCGGTTAATTGTTCATCGCGAAGGTTCCTGAAGTCACTTTAAAGGGCAATATTTGTTAATTAAGTACCCAATAAAAAATGTAATCTATTTGGCAGTGGTGTAAAAGCATGTGCAGTCCTTGTGAATAAACGTTTCAGTTTTAGAGACATTTACATTTGAGGAAGTCTACTGTATGCATGTTTACGATACACAAAGTCCAATGACCTAACCCATGTATATTAATTTCACTGTGACCTGTGCACAGATTTTTGGTCTCCCACCAAGGTCCATGATTGATGCTGCGACCGACATGGACATTTACACCGGTGAGTGGAGGGGAGGTTGCTACTTCTGTTGTCACAATTATCCAGGCAAGCATTGCCGTAATGTACTTTGTTCGTAATCCTCGGAAACCCGTTTCACTCATTTTCTCTCCAACACAGACACGACAGGGTGCCACAGGGTGAACGGCAGGAAAGTCGTTCCAAGCACCACCTCTCTTAAGGAAAAGCTTCGGACTACGAACAGAGAGTTAATCGATTTTGTTCAAGGATGCCTTGAGTAAGATATACCTGTACTGTCTACATATGATCTTAATTCATCATTATTTTCGTGTTCACCATCAGCACTCTCGTAGAAAGAGTGCACACTACTAGGAGTGGTGTTTTACTGACAGGGAGTGGCTTTCTGTCATAACAGGGCAATATTTCATGCCTTGTGCCTTCTTGTATTCGTTTGCATAATGAAGGTAAATAATTGCATGTGCCACACCTCCACCCCATTATTAGAAGAAATTTAGACAGTAAATGAACCCTGACGATTCACCGTTCATATCTTGGCAGGTGGGATCCCGCTCGCCGGCTCACGCCTGAGGAAGCTTTGAACCACAGGTGGCTTCAGGACGACACCAAGGACGAAAGCCATGCTAGTCACAATGAACCGGATGCTGTGGACGCATCAATTAAAATGGACGAGATCGTGGAGGTGGATCGTGTGAGCCAATGCGAGCAGAGATGGACGAATGATTCTGGGTCAGGTCTCGAGGAAGATTTTGTGTCAGCCAAGAGCCAATCGTGAGTCTCCACGTGCACGTTGCATCTTGAAGAATATTTGTGTTGGTTAGGTTCTTATGAAGTGACTTTGATGTTTCTCCCTGCTAAATACTTTCTCTCTGCATGCAGCTCTCTTTGAGACGTTGCTCTTTCTCCTCTGCAGTCTGGAACTGTCCTTCCCCAGCCATCTTCATTGTCGACTTCATGCTCTTGTTCAACTCTAGGCTCCAGATATTCCTCTTCTCCTCTGCCTATAACTCTAGAAAAGAATCAGAATATTTATTTATACTGGAGGAATTTGATGAGCTATGAAGCTCTTTTTCACGGATGTCCAGTTTGATGTCCAGCAGTACTGGACATCATTCTAACATTGGTTTTCATTTATAGATTGGCCCCAGCCATGGGAATGTGGAATTCCCACCACTCTGCTTGCTCGTTTGAGTGTTAAAATGCTTTGGCTTTTCTTATCTTCAGAAGGGTTTGGAGTAGTGATAGGTGTAGGGGCAGTGATCTACTTGACATCTGTAAAAAAAAGAGCTTTGTAGGTCATAATATTCCTACAGTCTAAATAAATATTCTGATTATGAACATATTCTGATAGGGGTAGACCTGGTTGTGGCTGGGGGGCAGGGCCAGGGAGTAGCAGTAGGATAGATAATGGAATTGTATTGCAGTAGGAAAGTTTCAGCACAAATAAAGACAGGCAGACAGAGGCATAACAGTGGCCCTTGCAACTCTCTTTCAGCTCGAACGCCAGTTTCTACACTGCCCTGGAATACCAACGCAGCCATCAAGCGACCAGTGAAGCTGTCGCCAACACCGGAGCGAAGGCATCGAGGGGGCCTGGGCGGAGATTTGCCCGTGTGCGGCAGCGACTCCGGACATTTCTTAGATTTGTCCGGAAGCATTGCTGCTGCAATGCGGAAGAATAAAGGCCCCATCGTTGGCGCACCCCACCACTCAAGTACAGTGGAGGTAAGGGTTTGGTGGGTCGCTCCCTTTCTGTGGGCACCCGTATCCTGGCTTGCCAGGAGAAGGCAGCACAACAAAAATGTGGACTCCACCTGTTCCGTCTGGATGGGATTGAGTGGTTGTCGCCTCGCATGCGTGGGGTTTTTTTTTCCGGATCCCCAGTTTCCTCCGACATTTAAAGCCACTCATTATTTGGCCGATAACACCTTGACGTATAGAGGACCTCAGAGCTTGGACAATTGTGGTTCTGTGATTTCTCGCGTTGTGAGAGTGAGCGAGCACTGTGCACGTTAAAAGGTAAAAAAGTATTATATCTCGGCTTTCACGACCAATCTTAGATTCATTATTCGTTACTTTTGGGTCAGATCGTCGAGGTATCTGACAATTTTCAGCTTTTCCCTCTACTGACAGCCAATCAAACGATGTTGTCACGTGGGCAAAAATTCCAATTTATTTGGATTTCAGGAAACCGGAATGTTGAAAAACAAGCATTAAATAATGTTACATAAGAGATTACATTCAAAAATAAGTGTTAACAATAACTCAGCTCTTATTTTGAGATCTTTAACAGAAGCTCAGCTCTCGCGTAATGCATGCAAATCATTCAGCTAAAGTACAATCAACAAGATAAATGTTCAATTTCAGAAAAGACCAAAGATCTGTATTGGAAAAGAAAAGGATTATTTTGTCTAAGAGTTCTGTTTGGGTGTAAGCTATTTATTTCATAATAATCAGAATCCTTCATTAACATAGCTTAAAAATACATGATCATCCCGAGGAAATGTATGTGAACATTACGTCACCGCAAAATATCTTTCCCACCAATTTTACATGGAGAAGATAAATCCAAATTTGTATTGCACTGCATCCAGCTGGCTGCTTCTCTCGTTGGTGTTCCACTCCCTTGTCACACGATGTCATGCAGCATCTTGAGACACGACTGGAGACCTGCTGTTGTGTGTCTTGAGTGCTCTGTCCCTTGATGACCCCAATGCTTCCCCTGGGTTTGTGCCCGGAACAGGTGACGTCACCGGGGGATGTCGACACCTGGAATGGAAGAGGCAGAGACCCCAGACCCCAAGACATCCTGCAACCCCCCACCACCCCACCTGCACACACCTCACACACACACCCCACACACCCACACACACCCCATCCACAACACACACCTCACACAGACATACCCCACACACACACACCCCACACACACAACCCACCCACCCACACACCCCATCCACCCACCACCCACTCACAACACACACCACACACACACACCGCACCCACCCACACACACCCCATCCATCCACCCACCACCCACAACACACACCACACACACCTCACACAGACATACCCCACACACACACACACACCCCACCCACCGCCCACCCACAACACACACCACACACACACCTCACACAGACATACCCCACCCACCCACACACACCCCATTCACCCACACACACACCACCCACACACACCACCCACCTACACACATCACGCATCCACCAGCCATGCACACGCCACCCACCCAGACACACGCCACCCGCCCACACAAACCACCCCATCTACACACCACCCACCCACCCACCACCCACAACACACACCACACACACACCTCACACATACACCCCACGAATACACACACCCCACCCACACACCACCCACCTACACACATCATGCACCCCACCACCCATGGACACGCCACCTACCCAGACACACGCCACTCACCCAGACACACGCCACCCACCCACACAAACCACACCATCCACACACCACCCACCCACTACCCACCCACAACACACACCACACACACATACACCCCACGCATAAACACCCCCAACGCATGCACACACCCCATTCACACAACGCACCCACCCACCACCCACCCACAACACACACCACACACACCTCACACACATACACACACCCAACGCATGAACACACCCCACCCACACACCACCCACCTACACACATCACGCACCCACCACCTATGCACACACACACCACCCAACCATCACCCACCAATAACACACCACACACACAAACACCCCCCCCCCTCCTTTCTCTTGACTCACTGTTAATGAAATAGCTAAGGATGTTTTTAACTCGTATATAATAATAACTGTAAATATATATTAGTTTAGTTTTACCGTGTATTGAATTTAGAGGAAGGCCGTCTCACCGTGAAAGTATTAATGCAGAAGATTTAAATGTGCAATACGTTTTACTTTCATGCAAGTTTGTTTTTAACTCGTATATAATAATAACTGTAAATATATATTAGTTTAGTTTAATCGTGTATTGAATTTAGAGGAAGGCCGTCTCACCGTGAAAGTATTAATGCAGACGATTTAAATGTGCAATACGTTTTACTTTCATGCAAGTTTGTTTTTAACTCGTATATATTAATAACTGTAAATATATATTAGTTTAGTTTAATCGTGTATTGAATTTAGAGGAAGGCCGTCTCACCGTGAAAGTATTAATGCAGAAGATTTAAATGTGCAATACGTTTTACTTTCATGCAAGTTTGTTTTTAACTCGTATATAATAATAACTGTAAATATATATTAGTTTAGTTTAATCGTGTATTGAATTTAGAGGAAGGCCGTCTCACCGTGAAAGTATTAATGCAGACTATTTAAATGTGCAATACGTTTTACTTTCATGCAAGTTTGCAAACAAGCCTCGTGTTCAGTATTTTGTAAATACACATTTTTCATTTGTAGCAATGTTTCTTGGCATTTATGGTTTTGTTGGAACGTTTATTAATATTGTTTTACTTGCTTGCACGACACACACATACATCGCACGCATACACACGCTATTCACACACCGTGCACACCCCACGCACACACACAAACCATGCTTGCACCCCACGCACACATGCACCCCACACATATACACACACCACACACACCCCCCACACACACCACGCACACACACACCCCACACACACACCCCATGCCTACACCACACACACCCCACGCACACATACACCCCACACATACACACACCATGCTCACACACCATGCTCACACCCCACACATACACCCCATGCACAAACTACACACACACCCCACGCACACATACACCCCACACACACTCCACACACACACCATGCACACACCACACACACACACCACGCACACATATACCCCACACACACACCATATGCACACACCACACATACAGCCCACACATACACACACCATGCACACACACCATGCATTCACCCCATGCACGCACCCCGACTAGCGCTTAGGTCAACTAGAACACACAAACCGAACCTCTCCACCTGGGTTTTCATCCCGGCAAACCGAGCGAGTGACCTGGCCATGGGTTTCCCATGTGAGAGAGAATTGGCAAAGTTCGGTGTGAGATGTTGACTCCCGGACCCTGTGGTAAAACATGGGTGAGTTTGACGCAAGACCACCTCCGGGAGAATCCGCGTAGAATATGATGGTGCACCCAGATACACGAGCACTCAAGGGGGGTAAGTTGGAAAGGGCAGGGAGTGTTGGAATGCAATAATACTGTTTTCCTGAGACAGATAGTGCGAGTGGAAGAATGGCGAGTGTGGCCTGGGTGCATCATCAACACATCGTGCATCTAAAATTATCCCCGATTATGACAATAAAAACAGCTGTAAGTATACAGTGAGGGAAACAAGTATTTGATCCCCTGCTGATTTTGTACATTTGCCCACTAACGAAGAAATGATCAGTCTATAATTTTAATGGTAGGTTTGTTTAAACAGTGAGAGACTGAAAAAAATCCAGAAAAACGCATGTCAAAAATGTTATAAATTGATTTTCATTTTAATGAGGGAAATAATTATTTGACTCGGCTGCAAAACATGACTTAGTACTTGGTGGCAAAACCCTTGTTGGCAATCACAGAGATCAGACGTTTCTTGTAGTTGGCCACCAGGTTTGCACACATCTCAGGAGGGCTTTTGTCCCACTCCTCTTTGCAGGTCTTCTCCAAATCATTAAGGTTTCGAGGCTGGCGTTTGGCAACTCGAACCTTCAGCTCCCTCCACAGATTTTCTATGGGAATAAGGTCTGGGGACTGGCTAGGCCACTCCACGACCTTAATGTACTTCTTCTTGAGCCACTCCTTTGTTGCCTTGGCCGTGTGTTTTGGGTCACTGTCATGCTGGAATAGCCATCCACGACCCATTTTCAATGCCCTGGCTGAGGGAAGGAGGTTCTCACCCAAGAGTTGATGGTACATGGCCCCGTCCATCGTCCCTTTGATGCGATGAAGTTGTCCTGTCCCCTTAGCAGAAAAACATCCCCAAAGCATGTTTCCACCTCCATGTTTGACGGTGGGGATGGTGTTCTTGGGGTCATAGGCAGCATTCCTCCTCCTCCAAACACGGCGAGTTGAGTTGATGCCAAAGAGCTCCATTTTGGTCTCATCTGACCACAACACTTTCACCCAGGTCTCCTCCAAATCATTCAGATGTTCATTGGCAAACTTCAGACGGGCATGTATATGTGGTTTCTTGAGCAGGGGGACCTTGCAGGCGCTGCAGGATTTCAGTCCTTCACGGCGTAGTGTGTTACCAATGGTTTTATTGGTGACCATGGTCCCAGCTGCCTTGAGATCATTGACAAGATCCTCCCGTGTAGTTCTGGGCTGATTCCTCACCGTTCTCATGATCATTGCAACTCCACGAGGTGAGACCTTGCATGGAGCCCCAGGCCGTGGAAGATTGACAGTTCTTTTGTGTTTCTTCCATTTGCGAATAAACGCACCAACTGTTACCTTATTCTCACGACGTTTCGACCATAACACAAACGGTCGTCATCAGGTGTGTCGGTTTGCATACATTTATTGATTTGTAAAGGTTTATTTATTTATAAAAACCGTCAGCGCCATGTGCAGCGATTTGGCAGTTTATTTAGAAGGACGAGTCCATCTATGTTCTGAAAAGAGGAGGGGGAAGCCGAAAAATTAAAGTATGCTGTCTGAAAGCCACTGTAAGCGCGAACAATCAATTAAGACCTGAATGGTTTATCAAATATTTCCAATGATTGCTAAGCCAGAATCCATCTTCTCGGTTGAAATTGTCTCTGTGTTTGTATATGTGGATAGCCTCATGAACGAATCTCTCATGGTAGCCAGATGGCTTACAAAGAACCTTTGTCCGGGAAAAGTCAATGTCATGTGAGCCTACTGAATTATAACAATGATCTGCCACGGCCGAGGTGTTGGTCCTACCGTGTTTAAGGTCTGCTTTGTGTTCACGAATGCGGTCCGAGACATGGCGTTTGGTTTCTCCAATGTAACTACTACCACAGAGGCAACTTAGTTTGTAGACACCAGGGTACTGTGTGTCCGGAATCACATCTTTTACAGACGGAACCAGATAACGGATTTTATGTAATGTGTTGAAACGGACCTGGATCTTGTGTTTATTCAAGATTTTGGAGATCTTTTTTTGTGATCCCCGCAATGTAGGGTAAAGTGATGGTTTTGAAAGGCTCCTCAAGAGGGTCCTTCTTCATGGTTTGAGTGATAGCTTTGCGGATTGTATAGTCAGAGTAACCATTAGCCTTAAGAGCTTGGTGTACCTGCTTGAGTTCACTGCCTATGTGTTCCAGGTCGGATATGCATTGGGCTCTATGATGCAGAGTCTTGATGAGATAATTCTTCTGTGATGGATGGTGGTGGGAATCCGGTTTCAGATAAGCATCCGTATGGGTAGCTTTTCTGTAGACAGAGTGGCTCATTGAACCATCAGGTCTCTTTTTAATTATAACATCCAAAAAAGGTAGCTTGCCATCTTTTTCGACTTCCATGGTAAATCTGATCGCTGGGTGTATGGAATTGATGTGGTCGAAGAATTGGTCTAGAGCAGGCCGGCCATGTGGCCAGATGACAAAAGTGTCATCCACGTACCTCTTCCATAAGGTTGGGCGCAGAGTGGCAGTCTGGATGGAGTCAGTCTCAAATTTCTCCATGAAAATGTTAGCTATAACCGGAGATAGGGGGGAGCCCATTGGGGTGCCCTCAGTTTGTTTGTAGAAAGTTCCATTCCAAGTGAAGTATGTATTGGTTAAACAGTGTCTCACCAGGGGGGGTACCTCAGTGTTAAGCCCTTGATGAACCAAGTCTTCAATGATTGCGATGGTGTCAGGTACAGGAACCTTGGTGAATAAGGAAACTACATCAAAACTGACAAGCAGGTCGTCTGGGGACAGGGAAATACCCTTGATTGTCGATACCAGGTGAGTAGAATTTTGTTTTATATATATTTTATTATTTTATTGTTTCCCTTCAACGTGACTTTACCGAAAGAGCTAAGAATATGAATTACTGCAGTCACGAAAGCTTTAAATAAAAATTAGTTGTTACCTTCTCACCAAGCTGCTTGGCAATGGTCTTGTAGCCCATTCCAGCCGTGTATAGGTCTACAATCTTATCCCTGACATCCTTGGAGAGCTCTTTGGTCTTGGCCATGGTGGAGAGTTTGGAATTTGATTGATTGCTTCTGTGGACAGGTGTATTTTATACAGGTAACAAGCTGAGATTAGGAGCACTCCTTTTAAGAGAAATCTTTCTGATTGAGAGGCGGTCAAATTCTTATTTCCCTCATTAAAATGCAAATCAAATAATAACATTTTTGACATGCGTTTTTCTGGATTTTTTTTGTTATTCTGTCTCTCACTGTTCAAATAAACCTACCATTAAAATTATTGACTGATCATTTCTTTGTCAGTGGGCAAACGTACAAAATCAGTAGGGGATCAAATACTTTTTTCCCTCACTGTATCAAAGTGTGGCATTGGCATTGTGTGCATGTTGAGTAGCGTGGAGAGGGTAGGCTCGAGAATAAGCGCGGCAGGCAGAGGCCATGCGCAAGATTAATTTCCCTGGCATTCAAGTGTCCAGCACGGCCAGTGGGGAAACTCTTCAACCTCGCTCCCGCTGATCCCCATCACGGATCGCGTGGCAAACAGAGGTAGAGGGGAGTCGGGGAGCACGTGTATGTGGCCTTACAGCAAGTCGTGTGGTGGACCGTAACGGGTGGAGGCCGTTCTCCAATTCGCCTTTAACGCAGCGAATACGTTCATCATCTGCACATGCTCAGAGTTCATCACTCCATCTTCTCGGCGGACAATATCTCAGCCGCATTCCATTCAGTAGATAAAACTCATTTGTGCTCCTTAAAGTGATTAGCCAGATTTTAATTATCTGATGGACACTTACAAGTATCCGTCCTGAAATAGTTGTCATATCAGCACCTGTCAAATCAGCAGCACACTCTGAACGTGACCTTCTCTGGCAACACTGTGAAACAACAACCCCACTCCAACCTACCTCGGTGTGAAACTGGTAGCCGCCAAGACCAAAACAAGGGTCAACCTGGTCCGCAAACTGGCTAGCACAAGCTGGGGAGCATCAGCACCCAGTGCTATGGACAGCAATGATGGCACTTGCGTACTTTGTAGCCGAGTACTGTGAACCAGTATGGACCAGAAGTAGTTGTTGGATACATGAGCCTTGTCCAAAATTTCTATTAACAATAATATCTGCCGATATATTTATTTTTAATAATAAAGAAAAAATAATGAATAAAAACACACAAACCCAAAAACACGCAATCACAGATGGAAATCGTAAAAATGCCATAAATGTATAGAATAAGAAACCCCAAGAGAGGGCAGAGAGGTTATCTGCGAAATCTCCAGACTGCCACGGAAGGACGGTGAAAAAGGGGTATCTGTTTTCTCTCACTCAAGGGTTGGAGAGAGACCCCGGCCGTCTTTGTCTCTCCCCGCAGCACGGGAAAATAATTTAGGAAGAGCCATCTGGATTCGCTGGGTGAAGGGATACCTTGTGAGGAGGGTCCGGTGATCGATGTATAACGCAGGATGGCTTGTTGACGGACACACACGGACACAACAACAACCGCCATTCGCCACTAAGTGGCGGTGACGTCACCACGACGCTTGTGCCAGGCTATGTGCACCCTGAGGCCACGTGAAGTGTCGAACGCCCGCTGGCAGGAGGTCACGGGGCAGACCCAGGTGCCACGGGTCGACTGACTGAGATGACTAGCTGATGCACCACCACACGGACACACACACACACACGAACACACACACGAACGCACACACACACAAGCCACGCCCCCCCTCCACTGCGAAGAGCCGAGGTTCTTTTTGAATATAACAGCCCACCATCATCTCGACAAACCAGTCCAGCCCGTTCCAGTTAAGTTCGACACACCGAGTTCAACAGCCGGGAGCGGCAGAAGAGATGGCGAGAGCGAGAGGCTGGCTCTGAAGGGCCCCTCGATCAACCGAGCATGGCGAGACTCACAGAATTAGCGAGGTGCCACCGAGTGTGAGTTCAGAGCTGAGGGACGAAGTATCGCTCAAAACGTATTCCTACATCAAGTGCCAGCCATCCAGCAGCGGAAAAAGCTTGGCCAGCCGCCAACAAACAAAGAGTCAACGAGTCAGCGCCGCCAAGCAAGAGCGTGCAGCAGTCATCCAGCAGTGAAGAAGCCGGCTGTCAGCGAATCAGCGCTGAGAGCGCTCGGGGCGTCTCAACAGAGAGAGAGCGTGCGACTTGGCTCATCCAGCAGCGGAAAGAGCCTGAGCAGCCGTCCGCGAGCAAGAGTGTGTCAGCGCCAGCGAGCGCCCCGTGGGTTCGACCCACACTCGCACCGACCAGCTGAGCGCGATCGCGCATCTTCAAGGAGAGGGAGCTGCCCGCAGCAGTGACAGCAGCCACAGCCGCTGCGGGCCAGCGCTGAGAGCGTTCGAGCAGCACCAGGACCAACGCAGCGTGCCGGCGATGCTTCGCACCCCGAGCGAGAATTCAACTCAGCCATCGGTCGTGTGCCCCTCCCCCACCTTCACAAACCCGCTTTCGCTGACGTCGCCCGATCACACGAGAATGTACCAAAGAGACAATCCACCTCAGCCGTAGCACATCAAGACTAATGATAAAGTACATTGAAATGTCAAATGATAATGAAGAGCATGGCTAACCCATTGAATTACGTGGATACGGTCACTTAGAAGTATTTCAGTCGGTCGTCTTTAATTGCATCATCTTGTTATGGATCTAGGAATGAACGCCGTACTGTGTGTGCAAATTCCAGTATAATCATTCATAATAGAGAGTTAAGGTTTTGCTTAGATTAGCATTTGCATATTTTTATTATTACGTCTCTCTCTCTCAACAACCGAGGTCGCGTTACGCGGTGATTAACCATATGGCCGAGGCCAAAGTGAAACAACGCAATCGTGATGGTTACCGTGTTAATGCTGTGTTGAAATTCCGAGATTGAGAGTTCTCATATTATCCAAAAATTAAAGTTTAGCTAGAAAGTAAAATTGATTAAAGCAGAAGGGTTGTGTGTGATTCTTTCCGTGATTCTGCATAACTGAATTCTGCGATTGAGATCTGAACCTGGTGACCTAAGCACACTAATACATTCAGTACATGTTAAAGTGAGACTAATCGTACTATACCGATCGATAATACGAAGTTAAACAACGAAGCCGAGTTGACTCTGGTATGATCACGGCACCTGCATAACTGCATACGATTAATTGCATTATCCCGATTGATAACCGACCCTCGTCACCGAGGCAGGGCCTGATTCTCATAAGGCTGTCATTAACATAACCACACCCACTCGCATAAATACGATTCTCCCGAAGTAGCATAATTTATATGCATAATTACACAGCATAATTTCGGATAAATTATGCAAATTTCAAATTTTATTTAATTTTCATTATTTTCATCAAATCTTCATAACCCACATATACAACATAGTCACTCTCAACTTGTTAATGTCCAATGGAACATTGCAATGCAGTGGAACCCTCAAGTCGACCCAACACGATTCATCACAACGCTGCAACCCTCTGGGAAACTCCTGCGAATTGAGCAAAACAGCCGCCTTCCCATTCATCAGGACCTCAATAACGTCCCTCGCCGTTGCTTGACGTAACGCAAGCCATTTTTGTCCCATTCCCTTTACCTTTAACAATGCGAATTCAACCCCGATGAAGCTTGGAAAAAAATAAGGGAGTTCAACAGAACTCACAAAGCTCATGGTCCACCCTAAACCGCATCTGCACAAACCATGGCAGATGCGGATACCTGGAAAATGAAAACTCTCCAGTGTGCGACTGTGGTCATCCAGAACAGACCATCCAGCATATGAAGCAATGCCCGATCCAGAAAAAACGAAGGAGACATCACAGTGACACACTCCACTGGCTCCTGACGTGGCTATCTGGCTTGAATGTGAAATTGTAGTTGTTGTGGCTCTGCATCCACATCTGCAGCCTTGCGTAAGATCAGCAGCAGCCATGTTGGATAAAAAGTCCTCTCCGAGCCATCATCATCTCTCTCACGATGCTGCGAGTTGGAGAATACTTAATTAATTTGGCGTTTGTCAAATGCAGGGCATTAGGTAGGCTGATGTATCTATGCAGAGTTTTGCATGTTGGCATGCATGCCATGGGTTTCTCCAGGCAGACTGATTTTAACTCAGTGTTGTCATAGCTCATAGCACTTACTCATGTGGTACATAACTTGAGTTTCATTACCACATTGGATAACGATGAACGCAAATTACATATGCATGAATCTGTCTTCAAAGCCAAACCCAGCATGCTTTAGTAATGACCGAGATAACAGACCGCTTACCTGACACAAGTGTACGGTCTGACAATCAGCACGTAAGCCAATGCCTCCCATTGGTGCAGAGGCCTCCACTGTGATTGGTCGGGAGGAAAGATTGAAAGGTTTTGGAGGAACTATTTGAAAGGTAAAAAGGCGGGAAAAGCAAGGGGTGGACTGGAGGACAGTGGAAAACCGTTGGTGGGGTCAGGATTGGCCGAAGGGAGTGGGGGCGAAAGAAGCTTTCAGAGAGGGGGCTTGGGAGGTATAAAAGAAGACAAGCACAGGGATTGGGGAGATTCGAGAGATGAAGATCAAGGGTCAAGAACCAGTCCTGGGCATCGTTAGTGCCGTGTCTGAATAAAGGCTTTTAAAAGTCACGTGTCGGCGTCACAACACATTTAAATTTCATCACAATTTTTGCACATGGCCTTGGTGATGAATGCTAGTGATGCAGAGGATGATTTAGATGCTGCGTTTGACATTTTCCGGGTTGATAAAAAAAGTATTAAAAAATTTTACTTTTTCACCAACAGTGAATTCAGCATGAACTACATTGGCCTTTAAAAGTCAAACACATTTATGCACGAACTTAAACAGCATTTGACAGCGCCAGTCGAACACATCTGAGCTGCACCAGCGCACGGCCCTCGGTATGTGTGTGTGTGTGGATCCCACTGGATATTTGCAGAGCTAAGCCAAAAGCAACTCTGGCCTCACAAGACAACTGAATATGTCTTGGGGCCAAGCAGGACCATGAGTGGGGTAAAAAAAAATTAAACCGGTGCCTACTGAGCCACGGACAGACTTATTTGGCACGGCTCAGTTGTATGGTGTAAAAGGGGTATAAGAAAGTTGCAAGTTTAATTATTGGTTGGAGATCAACCTGGCCCACCATTATCCCTCGGTGATAAATCGATCGAGTACCACCTTGTGAGTCAACGAGCTCCATGGAAAGAAAGCCCCCCCCGCCTCCCCCATCATAGAGATTTGGAATTTCCACCAATTAGTGCTACCTCATATTTGTCTGAGAAGGGAGACAATATGGGCTTTGTTGACTATGCCAGTGCAAGTTTCCATGCGCTCATATGAGGCTCCGAAAACCTCGGTGAGGCGGTGTAAGTGTGACTCGGGCACGTGTTGCCACTGGCGATGGATGGCTGTTGAGTCACAAAAGCCATCAATCTTGAGGCTATATCCGCGAGTAATAAGAACAAATAGTAATTTACAATCCTTTATCCATCCACTGCTGGATGGAAGGCCTCCCCAGCGCGTTGACTGTGGGGGATTGCTTGACCATCTTTCACCAGGCTAGTCAGTGCCGGGCTGAAGTAGTTGGGACCCAGGAGCGGCACAAATACAAATTTGCAGGCGATATTAGCTGTGGCCAGAAAATAGAAACTCAGGTTTTGCCAGGTTCTCAGCACAGTTGCACTATCCACGGTGCTCTCGCTACGCCAGGATGGTTTGTACTAGATGAGAATTCCACAAGCATTGACGACACATTTGTACAGCCACCCTTGCTTCAGCTGCTGCCTCCGATGCAGACAATTTCGTAGCAGTGTGTCTGCTACTAACAATTCGGCTTCCCATTTATCTGTGCATTTACCTTAAACCTCGACTTCGCTACATAACCTTACTCAAAACTCTTTATCTGGTTATTTAAACCCAGTACCAAGAACTGTGCCAAAAACATTGAACCTTAAACACGCACCCATATTCTCCGAAACAAGTTACCTGATTAGCTCACCTTAATAAGCATGGTTTTGAAATCTGCTCTTTGTCTTGTGGCATTGTCTCAAATCTTACGAGTTGTATTTTTATCTGGTCTCATAACATGACTGCTGCTTGCGATGATCTTTCTGATTATAACCAGATGAAAAGAGCATATTGAAATAGCACACCTCTTTCACAAGTGAGACTGTGGGAGACACCAAGTCTCCAAAGTCTCACTCACTCACATGCTATAAGGACTGCCCGCAAAAAATTAGATCATAGAATGGCTTCTGACAACTGTTTCAGCGACTGTATTTTATCCATATACTAGGCGGTGCACTTTGCCATTCGTCACGATAAAGATAAATGTTCAGCCAAATACAGGTAGTCCTCTACTTACGATGGAGATGCGTTACGACGACCCCAACGTAAGTAAAAAAATATCGTAAGCCGAAGATGGCCTAGCCTACCCAGGAGTCTTAAAGAATGGTGATAATTTAGCAAAACAGAGCAATTTACAGTACCGTACTGTATCAACTATATACTGTATGTATTTATTAATTACAATACTGTGTTGCACAGCAAAATGTAAAGTAAAAAAACAAGGTACAGTACACGCGCTAACACCGAGACAACTCCGTCGACCAGAGTGTTGAGAGTGAGGCATCACCACACAAGGAGGGAGATGCGAACATCCCGGCAGCGTCCCAACGCACAGTATCGTACCTCGTATGCTGCTGCGTTTGCCTGCCGCGCGAAATTTAAAATATTTTACAATTTTGTCGTATCGCTATCGCCATCGTAAACATCGAAATATCGTAAGTCGGACCATCGTAACTCGGGGACTTATCTGTAAAGTGAAAGCCAACTTCAACGTGGTGGGGTTTTGTGCAGTCATTTGTGACCAGGCCAAGACCGTCGTCAAGTCACTCCACTTGAGAACAGAAACTGAAAGCTGGATTTGAACCGAGGTTTTCAGCGGCGCCAGAGAAGTGCTCTGGCCCCTGATCCACTCCGGCCACATTTTCTTTCGCACTCCCTCGTTTTTAACAGTGGCCGCACACGTCGCAGCAGAAGGGCTTCTCGCCCGAGTGCATCTGCAGGTGGCGCCGCAGGCCAAACGCCTGCGCGAACGCCTGACCGCACACCTTGCAGCGGTGCGGGTTGTCGGCGGAGGCTGCATTCGCCAGCGAGCACTTGCGCTCGTACGGCTCGGCATCTCCACCGGAGGGCTTCTGCCCCGTCGCTTTGCCGAGACCCTCCTGCCGATGGTTTGCCTGCGCGGGAATGAGCGTCGCCCCCTCGGCGGCCTTTCTCCGACTCTGACGAAGCGTACTGGCCAAATTGACGACGGGGTTTTTTTGCATGCATTCATTTGGTGCCACCAGCATTTGTTTTAAACATCCACCGTTTCGACTCACACTTACCAAAGCGTTTCTTGGTAGTGTACTCCACGGAGCCTTGCTCCGTCAATTGAGGAACCAGTATGGAATTGGAGAAATAAGCGTCGTCATCTGGAAGTGGGGGAAAACAAGCGGCCAAGTGTTCAAAACGAAACTGCTGTCAGGCAAAGTTGCAGCTTCACCTGTCACTTTTGCGCGAGTGACCCTGTGAACGGTAGTGCGGTGGTTCTTGCACTGCGGCATACTGAACCCGCGACATGACTTGGATTCCCGGTCACGGCAACCATCAGCGGCAAGTGATATCTAAATGGTTCCTTTACCAACCGACGGTGACCAAGCACGGGTGTGCGTGCGGTGGTAGGGCTGCATTACAATAACATTAACGCAACAAAATATTATTTTCCGCAATATAACACTACGAATAAACGGGATATTTTAAATGACACATAAGCAGTTTAACACGTGGGCTTTCGCGACCAATATCCATAACGGAAGTTTTTGGGTTAGATCGTGTAAATATAAATGTGTCGTTAAAGCTCTCTACCACCAGACAACTAATTAGTAAGGTTTGTTCCGTAAACAGAACCTGCCAATTCGTTACTAGTTCAGCACACCGGTGCGTTGAAGGGTAAAACCCACAACGTTTACAATTCGAGTACAGTTTTGTTTATGTGACAAACATTATTAATTGGCCGTGTCGTGTGGTGGTGGGTTTAACGACGCATTTTGATTTACACGATGTAGCTCAAAATAACCTCTATTATGGATAGCATATAAACAGTAACATCAAGTAACAGTAAAAGAGTTTACATAGCTTGCAATTAATGTGGTGATATTGTATACACAATGGTGTTCAAGCCGTACCTTCATAGGACTCAATTTTAACATGATCCGCTGCTACGTTGCCATAGGAGTCATCCATGACTGGAGTGGACCGCTCGTCTGGCTTATCTGCACATATGCAAAGCCAGTGCATCAACACGCATTTAAGCCACTGACAACATACAAGCCATCAATACAGAGGATGTACCGGGTCATCGAATTTTGAGGCCCTCCACTAATTTCTAATGAGCAGGTGAATCCTCGAGAGAACGGAGAGATTCACTTGCAGGGAGTGTGGACCCCGAGTCATCAAAATTACAAAAGCGAATAACAAATAATCACGTGCAACTACGAAGTGAAGAGAAATCAGAGGAAACAAGCAATAGCGTGGTTAATTCTAGATTTGAAGTTTTCGTGACTGCACGGATCCATATTCTTTGGTTCTTTCGGTAAACTTACGTAGGTAAAAACTTAATAAAATTACCTACGTGACTTTACCGACAGAACCAAAGAGCAAGCAATAGCGTCGCAGATGGAATAAGAAAAAGAACGCACGGACATGAATCAATATTAAACTCGATTAAATTCCTTTAACAAAGGTTATCTTCTGACAAATGACATTTAAAACCGTTCACAGCAAAGTGTAGTGATGTAAACATTGACATGGAATTAGGGTAATTATTTCACTCGAATGTAAACTGACGTCATATGCAACTGCAAGCGAAGATATTGTACAGAATCGGCCGTTCTGCATCAAATTGTAAAATAGATGGAAGAGTGACCAAATACATTATTAAAGGGCTGTACATGTACATTGTAATGTTGTACACAGGTCGATCACTGTATTGATACACCTGTGATGTTTCAATAACAAGTCTTCTCGAAAGGGTGATTGAATATTGCGAAACCGATGGCTTGCATACATGACAAAGGAGAATGTCAAAGGGATTTATAAAGTGCATTGAGTGTGGCGAGAGCCACAAAAAAGCTTTGAAATAAAACGTTCTTTTCACCGTCATTTCTCCGTATTATTTTAGTGGGGTGCACATATGAACCTCATGGTGGGTACCCCGGGGTCCCGAATAAACGGAAGTCAAAATCGCAATGAACTAATTTACTTTTGGCGACTCCGTCCCACCGCGCACATAAAACGCCGCGACCCACCTGGCGCGGATCGTTCTGTTGCCGTGTCGTCCAAGCGCAGCGAGGACGAATGCGCAGAAGGAACAAAACTTTGAAACTTTGATAAGCGCATCGTGCAGAGCTCATCGAGAGGAATAGATTGCCGAATCGGTCGCCTTCAGACATTAAATGACGTCGCAATGCAGTTCATGCGAGAGCCGGGGGCTTATGGGACCCCGGGGTCCTGCCATCAGGTTCATATGTCAATGGATCAATGGAGGTTGTGGAACGAACACTAATAATAGCCACTTGCAAACCTGTGCCACGTGCTCATGTTGCATGTGCATGTGATGTCCTGCATGTGCCGTGTTCATTTAAAACACAGACAGCTAATGGTCCTCACTGGGTGTTCCTGAAGATGATCCAGGAATACCGTGCCAACCTCGACTACCGTCCACTCTCCATCTTTGACCAGGTTCTTGAAGGCCCCCCCTCCCCATGCCTTGTTAACTATCTCGCCTAGTATGCAGGAGGTCGGTGGGTTCAGTCCCGACCCCTGGTGCCTGTATATTTGGCGTTTCCATGTTCTCTCCGTGGTCACACGAATTTTTTTTCCCGGGTGCTCCGGTTTTTCTCTCCATTTCTAAACGTGCGTTTAGAGTATTATTTTGGCTGCTACACATTTCCACGTGATAAGCCGCTTCGTTCAGCTATCACTTGTGGCCAAGTCGCTTCTGGAAAGAGCTACATAGCTCAGTGGGCCTTACCTGGTACGATACAAGTTCCGTTCTTTCAGTACTCTGACTTTATACCGTGCGAACCTTGGCTCTATTCAGGTGGAGGAGCGAAAGATCTGCGTCTGCGTCAGAAAGCGCCCACTCAACAAAAAAGGTACTCGTGGGTGGGAGGTGGGGCGTGGGTGGGAGAGGGGGTGGGAGGGTGGAAGGGAGGCTATGTAGTCAATTTTGCAGTGCAACGGGAATTAAATTTTGATTTAAAGCTTTCGTGACTGCAAGGATTCATCTTCTTTGGTTCTTTCGGTAAAGTCACGTAGAATGAGAATAAAATAATAAATTGATAAAATAAAATAACGCAATAACATTCTCAATTTATTACTTTATTCTCATTCTACGTGACTTTACCGAAAGAACCAAAGAAGATAACGGGAATTACACAAGTAGTTCAGCGATTCGTCCTGTAGACAAACCTCAGCTGTCTGCACTCACGACTGATGATGCCCGTGTGTTATCGCAGGAATAATTGTATGCATGTTGAACTTCTTTTGCACCATTAGTAGCCAATCGTGCCATCAGAGGTGTGGGGAAAGGACAACGATTTAAACAAATCAGTGCTAAAGAAACGAGTTTGCAATCTAGTTGAATGTTTATTGTGTAGCATTTCAAGACTCATTTGCAGTCACATACCGAACAATACGTAGTACCCCCCCCCCCCGCTACTCCCCCCCACGCTACCCCCCCCACCCCCGCTAAGACCGCATGCAAGAGCTGTTGACAAATATTTCTATAATCGGTTTTACGATGATGATGGCTGAAATTTAATGCCTAGGCATTTTGCGACCAATATTATGGTTCATAATTTTGTATCGGTCCGGTCATCTTAAGTACATGTGTGTCGTACACCCTCCACCACCCAACACACCCAATTTATAAAAGTTGTAACGTGAGCAAACGTGTGCCAGTCTCTTACTGCTTCAGCATATCCGGTGTGCTGTCGAGCAATTCACAACAATCTTAACGGTTCATTAAATTCTGTGAATTGCTTACGACACCCATTTTTACCTGCGCGATGTGACCCGAAAATCAATAGCGAAATCGGACGACGATCCCGTTGGTGGTGTCTGCGCACGCGTGACCCAGAGCTGGCGCAGAAGGAGATTGATGTGGTGACGGTGCCCAGCCGCGATGTGCTCATGGTCCACGAGCCCAAACACAAGGTTGACCTCACCAAGTACCTGGAGAACCAGACGTTCCGCTTCGACTACGCCTTCGACGAGTCGACCTCCAACGAAATCGTCTACAAGTGAGACGGCGCGGCTGGGTCGCTGCCACCGCCGCTGCCCACCCACTGCCACTCCCCCCCCCCCGTACCCACCACCCCATTGAGCCATTGCCACACATGAACACTCTTCCTTCAATCAGCAGTGCATTATACAGCGCCTAGGTCAGGGGTCGGCAACCAAAGTAACAAGAGGAGCCGTTTTTGTCAAATTCGGTAGAGAAAAAAAAATGTCAAGGGCCGCAATGCGCGTGAATAGGAGACTGCGGTCCCCAAGAAATAACGTCACGAAGCAGTCCTTAAAGAGCCGCATACGACTCCGGAGCCACGGGTTGCCGACCCCATGGCCTTGGTCCTTGCTGTGACGTTGAACTTCTTTCGCGTCGTAGGTAGCCAACCTTGCTAATCAGAGACATCGAACCCCACCCATCCACCCCCCCCCCCCCCCCCCCGGGCTTAAACCCTGGAGCTCAGGGCTACCAGATTTAGTTCTATACTAGGGGCCGTGTGCCCTTTAAAACACTTTAGATAAATAGGGTTGTTAAAACAGCTGGTCTGATTTGAAGCTGTAAATGGCTGTTGAAATTAGATGTGGCAAGTGCACTGCATCAAGTGAGGGTGGGTGATGAATCTTTGTGTCCTTGCAATTGCTCACGTGCATGTGTCACATGTGTCTGTGTGCCTGTGCGTGTGGTTACTTGCTGCCACCATGCCCCACCCGGGTGTGTGTGTGTGTGTTAGGTGCTCGCTAACCACTTGCCGCAACAAGTCCTTTGTGTTTGGGGAACAGTAGTGTTACAAACCCGGCGACCCGAGTTTGATTCCCACTCGTGGCCAACACCAGTGACATATCTGAACCCGTCCTGGGCCTCCCCTATGTTGACTTGGCCTCAAATGAGTACCTGGTGCGATGTGTAAGCAGTACCACTGGGGAGTCGAAGGCGGCCGAGCGTGGTGCTGGCCACCTTACACCCCTTTGCGTGTGCCACAGTGTCGGCTTTTATAGGCGCTCGCGAACAGCACTTGCCCCAACAGTCTGTTCAGGCTACACGGGGGATCTGTTTCTTTGTTTAGATTCACCGCCTACCCATTGGTGCAGTCAATCTTCAACAAGGGCATGGCCACGTGCTTCGCTTATGGACAGATGGGAAGCGGCAAAACCCACGTGAGTTCTAGGCCACCGCGCGGTCGCCCTTCGTCATTGGCGGTGGAGCAGTTCTTGCGACGGGGTCGCGGCCCGTTAACCTCTGGGGAACGGGAGTGCGCACTATTAAAACCGAAGATTCTCAACTCCACGAGAGGCTATCGTTTCGCGGTCTGCGTCTTAACACCCTCCTATGCCCCCCCCCCCCGCATGTGATTGTTATTTAATTATATTATTTGTAGCCCTCTGCCCGCTCATTCCCCATGCTGTCCGCGTGCCCATCATTGGGTGCCTGGCGTCACGTGACTGGCGCGGTGAGCAGAGCGCACAGAAAGGTTGCTTCACCTCGTGCGTTCGGTGTGCTTGTGCGTGTCCGAAGTCGGCGTTTAAAGTTGTTTTATTTTCCCTAGTTCGCCTAGCTCCGCCGAGTTTTTACTTGTGTGCAAACATAGTTTTGGCGGCGTTTAAAGGGGGCGACCGGGAAAACTTCCCGGAGGCGGAGGGATCTTTTGAGAATAGCTGATGGTGGGGGGGGGGTATAGTTTTATTTGTTTTCTATTTGCAGACCATGGGTGCAAATTTCATCGGTCGCTCGCAGGATTGCACCAAGGGTATCTACGCCATGGCAAGTAGGTGATGTCACTGCACACTGGACTGTACCCAGTAACTGTGGGGTAGGGGGGAAATGTGCCGAGACATTCCATGCCATCTGTTGAGTTTGGGGGGTGGGGCGGGGGGGTGTTGGGGGGTGCGCAATTGTCTTTATCATTTTAAAGCTCTGTTCTGGCATAGTCAACATTAGTACTGGAGGAGGTGGCTGAGTGGTTTGATGGCAATGTCCACTTCATATCACCGAGCCAGCACCCCTGGGATCTTGAGCTGGTGTTGGGTGTCTCATGGAACGTATGCTCTAGTTAGAAAGCTGAGCAAGCGACTCTGAAATCTTCAAATAAAATGCTGGCGATAGTGACAATTATCAAAAGAGGCTCACGAGGGCCTCCTCGCGAGATGCCAGCCGCGAGCATTATCCTTCCCCGCTGATAAGTGCGTGTTGTTGATGGTGGGTAGCATAGACGTGAGAGCATAGAAATACAGTACAACACTTGGTTTGCTTGACTGCCGTCTGCTGCACAGCATTTAACCCCCATAGCCGTATAATTACCCATGTGTGCATGGTGGTCACCCAAGTAAAGTAAGAGCGCTTGGGCAGGACGATGTACGTCTAGGAGGGATGATTACCGATGGTCAAGAATAGTTAAAACTATAAATTAAATCATTCAGTATTTTGATACTGGCATAAGGGTCCCATAGAAATAATGATGATAGGTGGAATTTATAATTTTTCTTTGACTTTCCCACCCTCCCTCCCCCATCCTGCCTAGCACGGGATGTGTTTGACCTGCAGGGAGACAAGCACTACAGACATCTGAATCTGCACGTGTACGCCACCTTCTTTGAGATCTACAGCGGGAAGGTGAGGACGTGCGCATGTAATGAGTGTGAGCGTATGAATGAATGGAATGGCTTTTCTTAGAGCCTAGTCCCTTGTATAAAGGTGTCAGTTTTTGTGCCAGCTAAAAGGGTAAAACCTATTACTATATCTTGTTACTGGCAAAGGAGGTCTCATAATGTAAAGGCTTACCCCGAGCTCTCAATACTCTGATAGTGCGCTGTTTTTGAGTTGTACGCCTTATGGTGTCATCTGGTCCAACACCAGTGGAGACTAGGCTCTAAGAAAAGCCGTCTCGGGTGTGGACCAATCAAATTCAAGGACAGTGCCAATATCATTATCAGAGTTGTTTCTTTTTGTTTGCATTTTTGACTGCTTGTGTTGTGGTTATTGCAAACATGATCCCCTTGTATAAAGGTGTCAGTTTTTGTGCCAGCTAGAAGGGTAAA
The DNA here is from genome assembly GCF_048934315.1 of Petromyzon marinus. Classification (NCBI taxonomy): domain Eukaryota; kingdom Metazoa; phylum Chordata; class Hyperoartia; order Petromyzontiformes; family Petromyzontidae; genus Petromyzon; species Petromyzon marinus. The sequence goes on along the minus strand of NC_133667.1, from coordinate 13,248,492 downwards.
CACCTATTACTAGTATCCAATTGTGTTAATATTTGTTTTGTATTGTGAAAAGTGATATAGGTATGCATTTTTAGGTTCGGAGTAGAGTTGGAATGACTCCGAAAGAAAAACATTCTGATTTACAACGTTTTGTTTTACGCCGTGTTTTTTGGATGGAACGCATCGCTTTCGTGAATCGAGGAATGCCTGCACGTCCGTATATATTTATACGCGTGTACACAACTTAACCCTTTCCCGTTCCGCACGTGTACATCATCAGTTTTTCTTCTGATTGATTTCTGGTGACGTACGTGTACATGATGAAAACTAAAATAAAATAACTAGATCGTTACCGAGGCTGCCACAAGGCCCATGCGGGAGGGCGTGTGGCACAGTTTGGCACCAGAATATCGTAGAGTGCGGCGATTGTGTCGCTACGTTTCTCTCCGACGAGTACGAGCCGCTTGTGCGTTTCGAGGTTCGCCACTTGCAGGCGTTTTGGAACGGGAAAGGCTTTCCGTGGGGCACAGACCTCTAGGTTTGCTAACGCGGGCGGAACCCGTGTGACGCGCGCACAGGACGTCGGGCCAGACATCGGCGAATGCGACGTCGTCGCGCTCGCACGCCATCTTCCAGCTGATACTGAGGCGCGGCGAGCTCCTGCACGGCAAGTTCTCGCTCGTGGATCTCGCCGGCAGCGAGCGCGGCGCCGACACGGGCAATTCCGACCTGAAAATGTGCCGCGAGGGTGCCGAGATCAACAAGAGCCTGCTGGCGCTGAAGGTTTGTTATTGGATTGTTTTTTTGCCCAGCAAACCCTCGCCGAGTCTCGTGACTTGCTTTCAGGACGGTACTGCCAAGTCTTTTTTTGCAGTCCCCCCCCCCCATACTGATGATTGTTATTACCTGCGGCTCTGGAGTGGCATGCGGTTCTTTAAGGACTGCTTCGTGATATTGTTTATTCAGCAGTGTCTTGTATTCACATGCAATACAAGCTCTTGAATATTTAGGTTTTTTTTTTACGAATTCGAAAAACAATGGCACTTGTTCTTTTAGTTTCCAGTCCCCGGTATAATCCCAGTCGAGTTATTTGCGGGTACGTTTGCAAATTTGGCAAATGTGGACCGTGACGCCGGCACACAATGGGCCTGCTCGTGTACATGACGTCGCCGGATCTTTAACGTCCGCTGCGAAGCCGACCGTGTATTTTTAGGGTTGATACACCTGCGGTATTAAGCAAGGGCGGCCGCTAGATTCTAACTGTCAACAGCTGCAGCAAACGCCATACCGCTTGGCCATCTCTCCACCAGTGCGGTGCAGAGACTTGGGGACCAAATGCAGAGCCATCTCTTAGCGGTACGGCGAATCGGGACGACCGTCCCGTGCCCAGCGTTTTGGGGGTGGGGGGCCACGCACTTCGACATCACGGTGTCAGATGTAATAATTTAGTTTGAAGGCCTCGAGCGGCCCCACGCGGTGTAATATTTACCCTGGGGCTCCGCACCCCACTATGGACAGGCCCTCCCCAAACGTAACTACAACTGCAGCAGCGCCGTTGGCTCCAGTGCAATTTTCGCTCCAATGTCACACTCTGTCTATGGCATAATCACCCAGAATGCACTTGATATCAGATGCTGGAAGCCAATCGGGTTTGAGCCTGGACAATGCTGGGAGGGGTGACCAAAATGTATAAAATATGTGTCCTTGGGCTTTTGAGAGGCCACGTCATGGGTATCGGGGGGACATAGCAGCAAAGTCCATTGTTGCGCTGTACCTCCTAGGCTCTCGCATCTATGCTCCGCACATTCACCTACCTTAATTCGCCAGCGTGGTGCATTATGGTCAAATTGTGGTATTGTCGTAAAGAAGCCCTACATTGTGCAGGGCTGCTAACTGCATCTAAAAATCTCCATGGAAATCAATGGGGATCCTGTAAATGATTTCTAGGCTATCCGACCCGTTGATTGACAGGTACATTATTACCTCTTTATTGCTTTAAATCCATGTTTCATTTCAACGTAAGTTATCTCCTATTTTTTTATTTAAAGCTTTCGTGACTGCAGTAATTCATATTCTTAGCTCTTTCGGTAAAGTCACATTGAAGGGAAACAATAAAATAATAATATATATATATAAAACAATAAAAATTCTCACGAGGTTTCGACCATAACACAACCGGTCGTCATCAGGTGTGTCGGTTTGCATAAATTTATTTTTAAATGGCGTATTTATTTATAAAAAACGTCAGCGCCACGCGCAGCGATTTGGCAGTTTATTTAAAAGGACTAGTCCATCTATGTTCTGAAAGGAGGAGGGGGGGGGACGAAAAATTAATGTATGCTGTCTGAAAGCCACCGTAAGCGTGAACAATCAATTAAGACCTGAAATGGTTTATCAAATCTTTCCAATGATTGCTAAACCAGAATCCATCTTCTCGGTTGAAATTGTCTGTGTTTGTATATGTGGATAGCCTCATGAACGAATCTCTCATGGTAGCCAGATGGCTTACAAAGAACCTCTGTCTTGGAAAAGACAATGTCATGTGAGCCTACTGAATTATAACAATGATCTGCCACAGCCGAGGTGTTGGTCCTACCGTGTTTAAGGTCTGCTTTGTGTTCACGAATGCGGTCCGAGACATGGCGTTTGGTTTCTCCAATGTAACTACTATCACAGAGGCAACTTAGTTTGTAGACACCAGGGTACTGTATGTCCGGAATCACATCTTTTACAGACCGAACCAGATCACGGATTTTATGTAATGTGTTGAAACGGACCTGGATCTTGTGTTTATTCAAGATTTTGGAGATCTTTTTTGTGATCCCTGCAATGTAGGGTAAAGTGATGGTTTTGAAAGGCTCCTCAAGAGGGTCCTTCTTCTTGGTTTGAGTGATAGCTTTGTGGATTGTATGGTCGGAGTAACCATTAGCCTTAAGAGCTTGGTGTACGTGCTTGAGTTCACTGCCTATGTGTTCCTGGTCGGATATGCATTGGGCTCTATGATACAGAGTCTTGATGAGAGAGTTCTTCTGTGATGGATGGTGGTGGGAATCCGGTTTCAGATAAGCATCCGTATGGGTAGCTTTCCTGTAGACAGAGTGGCTCATTGAACCATCAGGTCTCTTTTTAATTAGGACATCCAAAAAAGGTAGCTTGCCATCTTTTTCGACTTCCATGGTAAATCTGATGGCTGGGTGTATGGAATTGATGTGGTCGAAGAATTGGTCTAGAGCAGGCCGGCCATGTGGCCAGATGACAAAAGTGTCATCCACGTACCTCTTCCATAAGGTTGGGCGCAGAGTGGCAGTCTGGATGGCGTCAGTCTCAAATTTCTCCATGAAAATGTTAGCTATAACCGGAGATAGGGGGGAGCCCATTGGGGTGCCCTCAGTTTGTTTGTAGAAAGTTCCATTCCAAGTGAAGTATGTATTGGTTAAACAGTGTCTCACCAGGGGGGGGTACCTCAGTGTTTAGTCCTTGATGAACCAAGTCTTCAATGATTGCGATGGAGTCAGGTACAGGAACCTTGGTGAATAAGGAAACTACATCAAAACTGACAAGCAGGTCGTCTAAGGACAGGGAAATACCCTTGATTGTCGATACCAGGTGAGTAGAATTTTGTACCACAGAGGTGTTTTTTCCAGTGAAAGGACGCAGGATTTCAGACAAAAAATGAGCCAGTTTGTAGGTGAGGGAGTTGATAGTAAAGACGATGGGTCGAAGGGGTGTATCTACTTTATGTATTTTTGGTAAGCCGTATAATCTTGGTGGCCTGGCAGCAGAAGGTTTCAACGAAAACTGTTTAGATTGATCAATTAATGCGGTTGAATCAGAAATTATTTTGTTGGTTTGTGTGACGAGGCTGTTGGTGGGATCTCTTTTTATTTTTGTATAACTACCATCGTCGAGTAATTCTTTAATTTTGTTGTTGTATTCTATTTTATCCATGATGACAGTAGTATTGCCCTTTTCAGCTGAGAGGACTACAATATCATCCCTCTTTTTTCATTTATATAATTCAAAACGCTCATCTTTGCTGAGGTTGCTAGCTGGCATCTTAGCGTTTTTGAGGGTTGCAGCGATTTCAGATCTTGCTACGTCTGCAGCGATGTGACCCAGGCCCCTGAGAGCAACGTTTACTTGGGCAATTATATCATTAACTGGTATGTGTTTAGGTGTGACTGCAAAGTTTAGACCTTTATCTAAAACGGATTTCAGACCATCGGAAATAGAATTGTTACTGCGATTAATTACGACTTTGTTAACGTCTAACTTTTTGGTGTGTGGGTCCGGTCTTTTGTTGAAGAGGAGGTTAAATTTGGAAATCAGGTTGTCCTTACATTTGGTCGACATAGTAGCAGCTGAAGAGGCAGTCATATTGTCTACATGTTCCCATTCCGATGTGGACATTGTTGCCGTCAATGATAAGTGTGATTCGTAGAGTGTCTTGTCTAACTGATCTAGTTCGGTGCGTATAAGTCTGATTTTTTCTGAGATAAGAGCTAAGCTAGTTTTTAAAATAATTCGTTTCGCATTAGAAGAAGTTACAGCAGCAGAGGTCAGTGTAAATGCGATTGGTATTACCCCAGAGTCGCGGCATCTCTTCAGAAAGGTGAGAGACTCGATCAGCTGAGCCTTTTTATCCCGGAGTTTGTTGAAGGATCTTAAAGTTATGTGAAAACCCTCCCCGTAGAGGCGGTTGAATTTTGATTTAAAGCTTTCGTGACTGCAGTAATTCATATTCTTAGCTCTTTCGGTAAAGTCACGTTGAAGGGAAACAATAAAATAATAAAGTATATATAAAACAATAAAAATTCCCACGACGTTTCGACCATAACACAAACGGTCGTCATCAGGTGTGTCGGTTTTCATAAATGTATTTATTTTTAAACGGCATATTTATTTATAAAAAACGTCAGCGCCACGCGCAGCGATTTGGCAGTTTATTTAGAAGGACTAGTCCATCTATGTTCTGAAAGGAGGAGGGGGGAGACGAAAAATTAATGTATGCTGTCTGAAAGCCACCGTAAGCGTGAACAATCAATTAAAAAGAGACCTGATGGTTCAATGAGCCACTCTGTCTACAGGAAAGCTACCCATACAGATGCTTATCTGAAACCGGATTCCCACCACCAACCATCACAGAAGAACTCTCTCATCAAGACTCTGTAACATAGAGCCCAATGCATATCCGACCAGGAACACATAGGCAGTGAACTCAAGCACGTACACCAAGCTCTTAAGGCTAATGGTTACTCCGACTATACAATCCGCAAAGCTATCACTCAAACCATGAAGAAGGACCCTCTTGAGGAGCCTTTCAAAACCATCACTTTACCCTACATTGCGGGGATCACAAAAAAGATCTCCAAAATCTTGAATAAACACAAGATCCAGTTCCGTTTCAACACATTACATAAAATCCGTGATCTGGTTCCGTCTGTAAAAGATGTGATTCCGGACATACAGTACCCTGGTGTCTACAAACTAAGTTGCCTCTGTGGTAGTAGTTACATTGGAGAAACCAAACGCCATGTCTCGGACTGCATTCGTGAACACAAAGCAGACCTTAAACACGGTAGGACCAACACCTCGGCCGTGGCAGATCATTGTTATAATTCAGTAGGCTCACATGACATTGACTTTTCCAAGACAGAGGTTCTTTGTAAGCCATCTGGCTACCATAAGAGATTCGTTCATAAGGCTATCCACATATACAAGCACAGAGACAATTTCAACCGAGAAGATGGATTCTGGCTTAGCAATCATTGGAAAGATTTGATAAACCATTTCAGGTCTTAATTGATTGTTCACGCTTACGGTGGCTTTCAGACAGCATACATTAATTTTTCGTCTCCCCCCTCCTCCTTTCAGAACATAGATGGACTAGTCCTTCTAAATAAACTGCCAAATCGCTGTGCGTGGCGCTGACGGTTTTTTTTATAAATAAATACGCCATTTAAAAATAAATAAATTTACGCAAACCGACACACCTGATGACGACCGGTTGTGTTATGGTCGAAACGTCGTGAGAATTTTTATTGTTTTATATATATTTTATTATTTTATTGTTTCCCTTCAACGTGACTTTACCGAAAGAGCTAAGAATATGAATATTATCTCCTATTGTATAAACGGGACACTACCCTGCACAGATTGTCAAGGGGGTCACTGCCCATGGCTGTTAACCCTGTTACTGCATGACCTTGTTTAAAGGGGGAGTGGAGGGGGCGGGAATACACAATGTAAGAGGGGTGCGACACGGATAATATTAAACATACTTTTTGACAAACAGTTAAAGCTAAACAGAATGAGTAATTATACGATCTGCTCAAGCTCCTCAAACTTGCTATGCATGTGAACAAAGGCTGTAATGCCCATTGCTTTATTGTACCAAAATTTTGAGAATGGTGGGGGGCTCAGAATGCCCCCCTATCTGACACTACGGGCTTGTTGGCTTTGCCTCGTTTCCATGAGGACGCGCACGTGTCTGCGTGAGGGTGCTAAACGGGTATGGCACGGGCTCGACAAGAGATGGAATTATGTGGTATGAGAGTGTGGAGCTGAGTGGACTTGCCAATGACTGGTAGCAGCGGTGTCAAGATTGGCTTCTGTGGAAGAGGCTCGTGAAGGACACTACTGGGCAGTTGGGGGCAGACGCGCTCCAGCAACAATGGAAGGCAGAGGAGCGACGCTCACAACAACGAGCATGGCGCCGGACGGGTAAAATGCAGCAAGTTGGCACAGTCGGAGGCACAGGTGGTGCATCGGCCATCTCAGTTGGTCAAACCATGGCACCTTGGTTTGTCCCGTGACCTCCTGCCAGCAGGCGTTCGACACTCCACGTGACCCTAAAAGTGCGCACAGCCTGGCACAAGTGCCGTGGTGACGTCGCTGCCACTTGGTGGCGTATGGCAGCGGCGGTTGTTGTTGTTGTACATGCGTGTGCTGCGTGCGTTCACGTGTCGACGTGCGCTTGTGTAGGAGTGCATCCGAGCGCTGGGCCAGAACAAGGCATACACGCCATTCCGCGGCAGCAAACTCACCCAGGTGCTGAGGGACTCGTTCATCGGGGAGAACTCCCGCACCTGCATGGTACGTGTGTGTGCGCGTGCATGTGCATTAGCGTTTGTGGGGAGCGGTAGTGCAATAGTTGGCGCGCTACGTAACTAACCCAGCGACCCGGGTACAATTCCTGCTCACGGCCAACACCATCATTGACGATTATCTAAACTGGTCCTGGGCATCTGCCCTATGTTGACTCGGGGCCCCGTGGTGGCTAGGAGATGTTAACTCTCTCGCCTGGTATGCAGGAGGTCGTGAGTTTGATCCCGACCCTGACGCCTGTGTATTTAGAGTTTGCACGTCTCTCCCTGTGGTTGCGTGGAATTTTCTTTGGGTTGTCAAGTTTTTCCGTCCACGTTTAGAAATGCGTGTTTAGAGTATTTGGCTGCTCTAAGGTTCCACATGATGAGCCATTTCGTTGAGTTTGTGGGCAGGTTGCTTCTGTAAAAGAGCTGCAGTAAAACTTTGGATTGCGAGCATAATTCGTTCCGGAAACGTGTTTGTAATCCAAAGCACTCGTATATCAGTTGTGATCACGTGACGCTCGGCAGTACAAAGCGTATACGTGCTACTCGTATTGCAAGACCTTCGCTCGTTTATCAAATTAGTATTTATTTAAAAAATTTGCTCGTCTTGCAAAACACTCGCAGACAAAGTTACTCGCAATCCAAGGTTTTACTGTATATAGCTCAGACGGGCTTACCTGGTAAATAAATAATAAAGCATTAGTAAATGAGTACCTGCTGTAGGGGCAAGTGCTGTTAGCGAGCACCTATGAAGGCCGGCACGGCACACGAGGGAAAGGGGTTGCCAGCACCGCTCCTGGCTGCCTTTGTCTCCCTAGTGGCAATGTTTCCGCACTGCTCCAGGTACGAATTTGAGGCTGAGTCGACCTAGGGAGGCCCAGAACCAGTTTAGATTATTGTCACTGGTGTTGGCCGTGAGCGAGAATGGAACTCGAGTGGCTGGGTTCACAGCGCAGCGTAGCGCTAACCGGGACACCACTACCGCTTTGTGCACATAGAATACACACTCGCTGCCCGCTTCTCTCGCTGTGCTCGCGTGTGGATGCTGCAGATCGCCATGATTTCTCCTGCGATGAGCTCCTGTGACCACACGAACAACACGCTGCGATACGCAGACAGGTGAGGCAAATCACCGGGGGAAGGGGGGTGTGAATTGTAGTGCCGAATGTGGGGTACGCTGGGGCAAGTGTTGTTTGTGACCACCTATTGAAGGCTGTCACCGGCACATGAAGGGAGTGGGGTGGCCAGCACCACACCTAGCCGCCTTTCTGTCCCGAGTGGCAACGTTTACACGCCGCACCGGGTACTCATTTTAAGCACGAGTCGACCGAGGGGGAGGCCCATAATTGGTTAAAATATTGGCCACCATTATTGGTCGTGAGAGGGAATCGAACTCGGGTCGCCGAGTTTGTAGCACTGCACTGCCACTCCTCCCATAAGGTTACGTAGACAAAGACAAAGATCCCCCATATAGCCCTGTCAGACGGTAGGGACAGGTGCTGTTAGCAAGCACCTATGAAAATTGGCATGGCACATGAGGGGGCAGGGTGGCCAGCACTGTACCCGGCTGCATTTGTCTCCCTCGTGGCGATATCTACGCATTGCACCAGGTACTCATTTGCGGCTGAGTCGACCTAGGGGAAGACCAGGACCGCTTGAGATCATCGTCACCGGTTTTGTTGGCCGTGAGCGGGAATCCAACTCGGGTCTCCAAGTTCGTAGCGCAGTGCGCTAAACACCACACTACCTCTTGCCATAAGGTTATGCACATACACACATGCACGTGTGTACATATGTAGCGAGTCCAACTGAGTCGCAGACGTTGTCTTGGGAGCAACACGTTTATTAACTATTTGCACAACATACTCCAGGGCTATTAACACAACATACCCACGGGTGGTTACCACCCACCTAACCACGTTACGGCGGAACTAGACACGGTTCCACTATCCCGGTCCGGACCACAAGCTGGGTCCCGGACCGTGTGGCTAGAGGCTAGAACAGGGGTGTCTAAACTACGGCCCGTGGGCCAACTGCGGCCCGCCATCCATTTTTAATTGGCCCATATCAAAGTCTAAAAATATAATGGACTATGGCCCACTGTATTGAACTTTTTAGTTTAAAACCTAGGTGGCGCTATTGTCTTGAACAAGGCAGCATCTCCACAAAGCAAGCAATCGAAGAAAAAATTTGCTCAGGGTCACCAGAAATGCCGGAACCGAAGAGACGCAAGATTGCAGGCGAGTGCAGAAAATTTCAGACTCAGTGGAAAAATGAATATTTTTTCATAGAAACCAAGGGGAAGTGTGTTTGTTTGATTTGTAGTGAGAGTCTTGCCGTGATAAAAGAGTACAATGTACGACGGCATTATGAAACGAAACATCAGACCTTCACGTCCTACACTGGCACCGAGCAGAAGAAGGTAAAGCAAATGGCAACTAGCCTGCTAATGCAGCAGCAGGTTTTTTTTCGTGCTAACAAAGCTCAAGAAAATGCAACAATAGCCAGTTATGAAGTAGCTCAACTCATTGCCCTACACGGGAAACCTTTCTCAGACGGTGACTTCATCAAACAGTGCCTCACTAAAGTCATGGGAATTTTGTGCCCGGAGAAAATGCAGGATTTCAACGTTGTTAGTATTTCCAGAAATACGGTTGTGCGGCAAATTGAAGACTTGTCGGCTAACTTAAAACTACAAGTGTCAGATAAAGCTTGTGCTTTCGATTTTTACTCGATTGAATGTGATGAGAGCACAGATGCCACGGACACTGCACAGCTGTTCATTTTTTGCGGGGAGTTGATAATTTTTGCATTACGGAGGAACTGCTCGATCTTCGGAGTCTAAAGGGGACAACAACTGGGAAGGACATGTTTGAAGCTGTGTCAGATGCAATTGACCAGGCTGGAGTTAAATGGGACAAGTTGTGTGGAATTACAACGGATGGGGCTCCAGCAATGACAGGCGAGCGCAAAGGAATGGCCTCTATGGTGAGTGCCAAGGTGCGGGAGAGCGGAGGTGAGGCTGTCAAAATGCACTGTATCATCCACCAAGAAGCCCTCTGTGCCAAGATAATCCAGCTTGGCGATGTGATGAACACAGTTGTGAAAACTGTCAACATAATTCGGGCACGAGGGCTTTTACCACAGATAATTTCAAGCGTTCCTCTCTGATGTCGACGCTGAATACGGGGACCTACTCTATCATTCTGAAGTGCGCTGGCTCAGTCGCGGCTCTGTGCTGCAGCGGTTTTATTCCCTGAGATCAAATATCGACAAGTTTTTGAAAGAAAAGGGCAGACCTCTCCATGAGATCAGTGACCCTTTATGGTTGGCAGACCTGGCTTTTTTAGTTGATCTCACTGATCATCTCAACACCCTGAACAAGAGACTACAAGGCAAAGAGCAGCTGGTACCACAGCTGTATGCGCACATGAAAGCATTCCATGCGATGCTCCGTCTCTTCGAGTCACAACTGCGCAACTTCAATGTAGCGCACTTCCCCACGCTGACCAAAATCAAATGCACATTTCCAAATGCCAAGCTCTCTGCAACAATGGGAGAATATGTGTCTGTGATCACATCTCTCATGACAGAATTAAGTCAGCACTTCCAAGATATTTCTGTCATTGAGAAGGAAATCACACTGTTTGCGGCTCCGTTTTCAATGGATGCAAAAGAAGTGGAGGAGAGTCTGCAATTAGAACTGATCGAAATTCAGTGTGATGATTCTCTGAAGAATCAGCATTAGCTTCTCTCCCTACCTGACTTCTACCGGAGCTTGGAAAAGGCCAAGTTTCCTCTGATGAGACGCCACGCAAAACGAATGATGAGTCTGTTCGGCTCAACATACATCTGTCAGTGGACATTCTCTCTGTTAACGCTGAACAAAAGCAGACTGAGAACCAGAACGACCGACAGCGATCTCCGTGACGTCCTTCGGATCTCAACTACCAAACTTACTCCTGACCTGCCAGCTATCCTTCAGACCAAAGCGCAGCATCACTGCTCCCACTGAGCGCAACATTCTTCCCATTACAGGTAAGTAAAAAATTTAACACGCAGTTTTCATTTGTTAATAAGCCCAATTACTTAATAAATTCAGTCAATTAAAGTTGATGACAATTTTTTAGCAAACATTAGTTGATGTGTTAACAAGCCCAATAATTTATTTGTGTAATAAGCTTGAAATATCCACATCCCCTATTTCTCTTCTTGTCTCTCCCTTCATACAGGACAATGAAGGCGGATCAGCACCCTAAGAACCAATCTGAGGCTGTCACTGAGAGAATGACCTGCCAACTTTATTGTAAAAAAATTAATGATGGAGGCTTTTTTTCTTTAAACATGTTCAATTATCAAACGTAATTTACCTGCATTTGATTGATTTTGCCAATATTAGTGCATGAGAAGTGAGGCAGTATACCTCACGTCTAGTGAGTGGCCCAGTCCTTCGTATATTTTTCTGTATGTGGCCCTTGGGAAAAAAAGTTTGGACACCCCTGGGCTAGAAGCTTGACGTGGATCTCCTGCCTCTCCAACAGTAAGAACCCCGAGCCCCTCACGGGGGGGGGGGGGGGCCTTATATCGGGCCGGGCTGGGGCTGGCTCCGCCTCTTGCCCCGCCCACCTTCTCGATCTCTATCGCCCTTGCCCTCCTCCAGTATCATCCTGTCACATGTCCCCAGGTCAGCCAGAATATCATGCCCCCAACGTAACCCTAGCTGGCTGACTCTCTCGCTCTCTCAAAGGGAGCCCGCACCGCACGCTGTGCGTGGTGCCACCGCGCTTAACCAGCGCTCACCCAAGCCCGCACTAGGGCTGGTACTACACCCCGTGTCTGGGGTGTACACACAACAGTATACATCCCGCCGTGGTCTCGCAAGCCTGGCACCAAACAGTGACCTTTCCAGTCACTACACATACACACACCACACAAATCCTAGGGGTGGAATGAGTCATCAGTATTGGGAGGGCTGCGGTGTCAAGGCGGTCTGCCCTTTGTTCTCGTCTGTGATGTCCGCATGTAGGGTCAAGGAGCTGGGGGTGGAGCAGGGTGGGGAGGAGCGACAATCGGCACCGCTCGCGCCCACCACCGCCGTGGTAAAGCCTGAACCGGAGGACGACGTCAATATGGACGAGGCGGGGGAAAAGGAGGCCGCTCAGCCGCGTCATCGCCGGCTGCCCTCTCTCATCCTGGCGAGTGACATTGAGACGGAAATCAATCCGGTGGTTTATTTGAGCATCCCCCGGGCATAGGATGGCATGTGACAGTCGCGAAACATTGACGAATAAACATTAACATTGACAATCGCTCGCTGACGATTAGAAAATAACATTGACACTCATTGGCAAATACACATTAATAGTTCTTCATTCAGGAAGAGACAAAAACATTGACATTCCCCTCTGTATTATTCAGCAATTGAACGAAAAAACAAAAACAAACGAAACCAAACAACTAACCAGCGACCTATCAATGAAACTACTACACAATTGAACATCTAAGCAACGGCACCTAACGAGGCATTTAAACATTGTGCATGTTTTGTAAATAGTCATCGGCAGAAAATAATAAAAGTAAGTCCATGAGCCTGAACGCGAGCAGGGAGCTGACAGCATGGGTGGCCGGGGGCAAAGGGAGTCCCAGAATATGGGGGGCAACAGAGGAGAGTGAGCGACCTCCCCCTGAGCGAACAGTTGACTGGGAGCTTCGGGCGAATGCCAAGGCTACTGGGAACAGAAAGTGTGTGGAGGTGAAGTAGCGCGAGACGAGAGGTAGGAGAGGTAGCAGAGTGTACGGAGGGGAGTAGAGCGAGGGGAGAGGTAGCAGAGTGTACGGAGGGGAGTGGAGCGAGGGGAGAGGTAGGAAAGTGTAAGGAGGGGAGAAGAGCGAGGGGAGAGGTAGCAGAGTGTACGGAGGGGAGTAGAGCAGGGAGAGAGGGAGGAGAGTGTTCGGAGGGGAGTAGAGCGGGGAGAGAGGTAGCAGAGTGTACGGAGGGGAGAAGAGCGAGGGGAGAGGTAGCAGAGTGTACGGAGGGGAGAAGAGCGAGGGGAGAGGTAGCAGAGTGTACGGAGGGGAGAAGAGCGAGTGGAGAGGTAGCAGAGTATACGGAGGGGAGAAGAGCGAGGGTAGAGGTAGCAGAGTGTGTGGAGTGAGAAGTAGAGCGAGGGGAGAGAGGTAGCAGAGTGCGTGGAGTGGGAAGTAGAGCGAGGGGAGAGAGGTAGCAGAGTGCGTGGAGTGGGAAGTAGAGCGAGGGGAGAGAGGTAGCAGAGTGCGTGGAGTGGGAAGTAGTGATGCGAGAGAGATACTTCAGTTTTCCCAAACATGCACGCTCCCCGACCTTCACGGTGTGGGGGAAGGTCTTCATCCAGCAGTGGATTGACAAAAGGGGCTGCCACATGAGCAATGTACAATCATTCTGTTTGCCATCAATTGTCCCCAGTCCTTATAACCCGATGGGCTTATTTACCAGCGTGTGTTGTTCCCCCTTGTGCTGCGTTGGCCATGCGTGCATGCGCAGGAGGAGGAGATGCCACTGTGGCTGCCCTCCGAAGAGTCTCTTCTCCAGCCGCTCAAGAATAAGATCATTGGGCAGCACCAGGTGGACTTGCAGGTGCGTTGGCCTGCTTCAGCGGCCGGCTTGCACTCTCCCGTTGCCGTGACGGACGCGGGGGGTCCACGTCTTGCGTGCTTTTGACGCACTCGTGTCATCCGATAAACGATTTAGCAGCACCTCAATGGGGGCTCCACCAATAGTTTAGTTTTTTGTATAAAGCATTTCTGACCCTACGTTATCTATTATTTGTTACGCTTGTTTTTCCAAAGTAGGCCTTATGTCTACGCACACACGCACGAAATCGAGAACTGTGGAGGCGAGGTAGACCACACAGATGTTTCAAAACTCTCTTCCTGTTGTCCGTCGAGTTGCTATATAACCTGGCTGGCCAGCACAAGATGGTACATAAAGTGTGGACTAATCTCTCATCCGTTCCATCTGCATGGGATAGTATTGCCTCCCCCCTCGCCCGTGCAGGTCTTCACCGGGCACTCGGTTTTCCTCTCGCTCGTATCAACACCGATTGACTGGAAACGTTTTAAAACATACATACCTGAGTGTTGTTAATCTACATTGAAATCTCATTTATTTAGAACTGCTTTTTGTGGTTTGCTGTACCTTCCCCCGCACCTCCGATTAGCCACAGTTGGCTACGTACGGTGCGAAAGAAGTTCCACATACCCGCATACGTTGCCCGATCGTTGCGGCGTAGCGAGATGCAGCTTGCCCGAATGATGCGCCCTCAAAACCTCAACGCGCCTTACTGCCGTTGCCGTTGCCGCGTGCGACAGAGGTTCTTGCTGCAGCTGTCGCTGGAGAACCAGCTCCATGACCTTTGGAGCCAGGGGGAGTGCAGCACATTAGACTTTGCGGAGCAGGTCATCGGCATCATCGATGACCGCTCTGCAAGAGATGCCGCTTTACGGGGTACGTGCGTGCCACGGTAGTTTTTCTGTTGGTTGATTGTGCCTCTTTTGGCTTACGCGAATGTTGGACAATTACATACGTACGTGTGTTGAATTTCTTTCGCACCGTGCTTGGCCAACCGTGCTAACCGGAGGTGCGGAGAAATTATGATACGATTTAACTTTTCAAACGTGTGATGCATAGTTTCGTGGTAACAATGTGTTGCGCAAATATAAAATCGGTACAAATCAACGAGCATATGGCAACACGGTACTGTCAACAGTTGACATTTAGAGAAAATGTTTTTACGGCCGAACATATCAAAAAATACTTATTTTTAAACTCTTAAACTTTTCATTTTACCAGATAAGGCCCCACTGAGCTACGTAGCTCCTTTTCAGAAGCGACCTGGCCACATTTGATAGCTCAACGAAGTGGCTTATTGTGTGGAAATGCATTGCAGCCAAATACTCTAAATGTGGACGGGAAAACTTGACAACGTGGAGAAAAATCCACGCAACCACAGGGAGAGACGTGCAAACTCCAAATATACAACAGGCATCCGGGTCGGGATTGAACCCACGACCTCCTGTATACCAGGCAGGGTAGTTAACATCTCGCCGCCGTGGCATATAAATTGCATGTAGTGTTCTTATTACTAAATAAACAATTTGTGGGTTCAGGACTCTATGCAAGGCACAGTTCCAAGCGCAGTCTAGCATCTGTCACAACAACGCACTGTGAAATAGCATCCATCGCACGTTTCAAACACAGTCTAGCATCTATGACATGGTCATGAAATGTATCAGGCCATTGCGCACAGCGTTGCGCTCTGAATTAAATGCAGAACGCTGTCAACCATTGCCAGTGAGACTTAACACCGAATTTTAAAGCAAGGTAGATTTAATACCATTTTTTAAATTGACCATTTATTGTAACAGTAAACTTTTGCAGTGAGGTTCGTATGTTGAAATGTTCCAGTAAATAACAATCTAGAGTGCTCCTCCCCTTACTTGCGGGAACTATTCCCAAAGGTGGAATCGTGCTGTGTGTTTAAACCCTTGAGTTGGGACCGCAACAATCCTGCTTCCATAGTGCTGGCTTGCAGGCTGGCATCGGTGTAAGAATTTGCAAAGCCTTGCCAATAATAAAATAAAAGCTATTTGCGTATTGCTGGGCCTGAAGCGTAGGATGCGAAGTCTGCCGTACGTACGCATGTGTGTATGTTGAACTTCTTTCGCACCGTACGTAGCCAGCCATGCTTACCGGAGGTGTGGGGAGAAGGCCAACAAACTAAACACCAAAAGCAGCTCTAAAGAAATTGGTTTTCAATATAGATTTAAAATACGATTGACTGTATGTTGGTACGTTTATTGCTACGTGTACCCATTACCGTCCCTGTGCGTTTCGCAGAGATGCTTCAAGAGCTCGTTGAGATGGAGAACACACACACCATGCATTCACCCCATGCACGCACCCCGACTAGCGCTTAGGTCAACTAGAACACACAAACCGAACCTCTCCACCTGGGTTTTCATCCCGGCAAACCGAGCGAGTGACCTGGCCATGGGTTTCACATGTGAGAGAGAATTGGCAAAGTTCGGTGTGAGATGTTGACTCCCGGACCCTGTGGTAAAACATGGGTGAGTTAGACGCGAGACCACCTCCGGGAGAATCCGGGTAGAATATGATGGTGCACCCAGATACACAAGCACTCAAGGGGGGTAAGTTGGAAAAGGCAGGGAGTGTTGGAATGCAATAATACTGTTTTCCTGAGACAGATAGTGCGAGTGGAAGAATGGCGAGTGTGGCCTTGGGTGCATCTAAAATTATCCCTGATTATGACAATAAAAACAGCTGTAAGTTGAGATGGAGAACACCAACGCAAAGGTGATGAACGGGCAGGCAACCCGCGGCTGTGCGAGGGGACAGCCCCATCCAGCCCTTACCCCCCCCAACTCCCTCCGCACTAAATCCTGAGCGCTGCACTGCCGCACCGGCGTCATCCATGATTTCACCACGCGACGACCAACACCATCCACTCCTTCACCACCACCACCACCACCGAAACCTAGTTGGTCATTGACACGCTTCGCACCCCACAAAAACGGTTTCCACCTTAAATTTTGATTTAAAGCTTTCGTGACTGCAGTGATTCATATTCTTGGTTCTTTCGGTAAAGTCACGTTGAAGGGAAACAATGAAAATAATTAAATATATAAAACAATACAATTCTCACGAGTCATCATCAGGTGTGAAAAACAACGGCAAGAACATTTGAAAGAAGTGGCGGTTTGTATTTATTTATTTTTAAACGTGAGCACCACGGATAACGATTTGACAGTTTGTTTAGATGGACGAGTCCATCTATGTTCGGAAAAGAGGAGGGGGGAGACAAAAAATTAACGTATGCTTCTCAGTTGTCTGGGCTGCGAGTGTGGAGTGTGTGTGTAAGTGGAGCGGTGGTGTAGCGGTGAGCGCGCTGCACTATGAACTCGACTTGCTGAGTTCGATTCCCACGTACGGCCAACACCAGTGACGAATATATCTGAACTGGGTCCTGGACCTCCCCTAGGCCGGCTCAGCCTAGGGGAAGGCCGACCTTTATAGGTGCTAACAGCACTCGCCCCAACAGTCTGTTAAGGCTACACAGGGGATCTTTGTTGTTCGAGGTTGTTGAATACATATTGTGCTTTCGATGGCTCGTTGTGCGAGTTGCCATTGTTGGTCATTGTACCTTGTTTGATGTCACTCGCAATCGCACATGTTGCCATGTAGTAACTGTCCTTAAATCGCTTGGTTATACAGATCGGGCCACCCTATATCTATAGTAAATTAATTTAATGTTTCGGTTTTGGGTCCCGGCACCGGACGGAATCCTCTGCACGTCCGATTAGCACGGTTGGCTCCGTATGATACAAACGAAGTTAAACGTATATACAATTGCGATGAATCGGAGAGTGTTGGTGACCAACCATGAAAACAAGGTTGAACATCGAGTACTAAAACACTGCTTTATGTACGTCCATGAAACCCTACGTGTTTATGTTCCCCCCTGCTCTTGTGTGCATATTATGCTGTGTATCTATTTATTAATTAATGCATACTCTATTGCGTACGTATACATTTGTTTTTGTATATTGATTTGCGTTTGTATAGGTATGTGTATGCATGTACTGTACACAGTAAAACCTTGGATTGCGAGCATAATTCGTTCCGGAAACGTGTTTTGTAATCCAAAGCACTCGTACATCAAAGCACTCGTACATCAGTTGTGATCACGTGACGCTCGGCAGTACAAAGCGTATACGTACTACTCGTATTGCAAGACCTCGCTCGTTTATCAAATTAATATTTATTTTAAAAATGTGCTCGTCTTGCAAAACACTCGCAGACCAAGTTACTCGCAATCCAAGGTTTTACTGTATTTATTTAATTACTCGCGTGACGTTTGCGCGCGTGCATTTATTGTGTACTACATTATATTTACTAATTTGTGCGTTGTATGTGTTTTGTGTGTGTGTATCTTCAGCCCTGATCTGTCCACTGCTGCAACGAAGGCCTTCCCAAGTTGCTGTAGTCTTTCGGTAAAGTCACGTAGGTATAAAACGAATTAAATCACGACGTTTCGGGCGCAACGCAAGCGGTCCGTCATCGTGTTGGGACAACCACAGCAAGAAACAAATTGCTGAAGCGGAACTCTCTGCAACTCCGATTCGCCCACTTCAGCAGTTTGTTGCTTCCTGTTGGTTGTCCCACCTGATGACGGACCGCTTGTGCTGCGCCCTAAACGTCGTGATTTAATCTATTTTATTTTCAACCCACGTGACTTTACCCAAAGAACCAAAGACTATGGATCCCCTGCAGTCACGAAAACTTCAAATCTAGATTGCTGTAATCTCTCCGGGTTCTGCAAATGCAGCGACCGATCGACTGAGCGCCTGCGAACGGGGCTGATTTCATCGCCCTGTCTCCGTTCCGTACAGACTCTCCCCGGTGCTTTCTCTGCCCTCACTGCCATCCTCTCATTATTCTTGCCTATGTACGCCCGAATATCGAGCAAAGTGTCTCCTCTCCAAGGGAAATTGCCTGGTCAAAAAGCCCGCTGACCTGAACAGTTTGTGATGTTTCCTTAACCCTGCCCGTGCTTTCTGTGAGAAAAATTAAATTTTTCTCGAGACAAACGCTTTTGGGAAAGTGTGAGAGGGTCCACGTATGTGCAAGGTTTTTCGTCCTTGTTTTTGTAGCATTTAATAATTTCATTTCTTCTCTCGTCAATTTTTGTTCTAAGTTTAAGAATAGTTTCTCTATGTAACCTGTCTTTTCCATTTAGGATGTGTGAATGTGAGGAATTCTGACTTCTGCATTCAAAGATTTTCATTACTTTGGCACCATTATTTCTCCCGAAATGGTATTTTTTACATGCCTTAAATGTTGATTTTGTAGCTGAATTTCTGAATCACGGGTTGCATTAATTATGTGGTGCAAGGAGACTCAGATTATTCATTTACAACTTGCACATTGTTATATCTGAAGGGAAAACAGGGACGGCATTTTTATTTCAATTAAAAAAATATATATACTTACATTTTCTGCATCTTAATTTCTATCTTTTATGTTTACTATTGCATTGGCAGTGATGTGCAAATAACAAAAGCTCAACACGAATCGTCATTAACACTGCCCTAAAAAAAATGTCTGTTTTGGGCAATGTCCATCCCATCTTTATCTCGGCGATGTAAAAGGGCCATTCCTCCCAAAAGTGTCAACCATGATGATCACAGCATCGTTCTCATCTTAAGCTGATTTTGGATTCAACGTTTCTCACTTCCATCGATCAACTTCCAGGTTCTGCCGAGCTGGTTTCCAAATTCTCGACCAGTGAATTCGCCAAGTTGTTTTAAACCAAAGGAACACATTTCAGCATCATTCTGCATTTACCAGCATAAAAAAATCACGTATATATGTAAAAGCATCATCTTGTTATTTATGCCGAAGGTGTTCAAAACCACCCCTAATTGGGTCTGCGAGAAAACCTGACGTTGTTTCCTGGGAAATGCAACTTCTGCATTTCCCCCCATAGGCTCAGGCACGTGACACTACATAGTCCGTTGGGAATCCCAGCGGTGGCAAGCATTGTACATAGTTTGTGATCGTCCGTTTGTGTGTTGTCAGCATGCCCCCCCCCCTCCTCCTAACAGTGGTCTCATGTCACTAGCATCTAATCTTCTGCTGCTGCAACAGCAAAACTGTACATGTGTTTAAAACAATATTGTTCAATAGGACTGACTTTTGTCATCTGTGGCAGCAGTATGTATTTTGGTCTGAAGTACAATTGATGAATGAATGTTTTTTCGAATAATAATTTTGAGCTAAGTAAATGCACTGCAAAGTTGTCATAAGTAACCAGAACTTTTCTTGGTGGGTTACAGGCAGTGGCACACAATGGAGACCCATATTTTTGTTTAACAGGCGTGAATTAATCGCACTGTTTGTGCTGAACATTCATAATTTGCAGGTTCCCTAATGCGCATCCTTTGTTGAGGTTTCACTTTCCAAACCGTTCAAGGATTTGCAAAACGGCTCTATTCGGATGGTGGTCCCAATGGTGGGATGTGCTTAGAAAATTCTATGGACACCTCTGTTACAATGGACAGAATTAATTACTTTTTTTCTGCTAGAATTAGTTGGTACAACGATTTACCTGTGGTGCTTCCACCCGCATCCATGCTCGTTTGCCCTTTCCCCCCACCCCTCGCCGAATTAAACGTTCTCTTGTTGTCTTCTTTCATAGAAGCCAACTTTCAGTTACCAACCAGTGGTGTTTTTCCTTCCTTGGACTAACTAATGCTGACCCTTCATGAACCCCTCTTTCTTTCACATCAGGGCCAATAAAATGTTTGTCTGGTGTGTCATGGAGCTCGGTTTTAAGGCCTTTTTAAAATATAAAATAAAGAATATTTTAATGTGGAAACAATGGAGTTATGTTTTGATTTAAAGCTTTCGTCACTGCAGGGATTCATATTCTTGGTTCTTTCGGTAAATTCACGTAGAAGGGAAACAATGAAATAATAAAAAATATAAAACAATTACATTCTCACGACGTTTCGACTGCAACACAAGCAATCATCATCAGGTGTGAAAACCACAACCAGCAAATGTGAAAAAGTGGCGTTTTTTTAACGTTAGCACCACGGATAGCGATTTGGCAGTTATTCAGATGGACGAGTCCATCTATGTTCGGAAAAGAGGAGGGGGGGAGACGAAAATAATGGATGCGGTCTGAAAGCCACCTTAAGCGCGATCAATCAATTAAGACCTGAAATGGTTTATCAAATCCTTCCAATGATTGCTAAGCCAGAATCCATCTTCTCGGTTGAAAGTGTATGTTTGTATATGTGAATAGCCTCATGAACGAATCTCTCATGGTAGCCAGATGGCTTGCAAAGAACCTCTGTCTTTGAGAAGTCAATGTCATGTGAACCTACTGAATTATAACAGTGATCTGCCACGGCCGAGGTGTTGGTCCTACCGTGTTTCAGGTCTGCTTTGTGTTCACGAATGCGGTCCGAGACATGCCGTTTGGTTTCTCCAATGTAACTACTACCACAGAGGCAACTTAGCTTGTAGACGCCAGGGTAATGTATGTCCGGAATCACATCTTTTACAGATGCAACCAGATCACGGATTTTATGTAATGTGTTGAATCGGACCTGGATCTTGTGTTTATTCAAGATTTTGGAGATCTTTTTGTGATCCCTGAAATGTAGGGTAAAGTGATGGTTTTAAAAGGCTCCTCAAGAGGGTCCTTCTTCATGGTTGGAGTGCTAGTTTTGCGGATTGTGTAGTCGGAATAACCATTAGCCTTAAGAGCTTGGTGTACGTGCTTGAGTTCATTATTTTATTGTTTCCATTCTACGTGACTTTACCGAAAGAACCAAGAAAAATGGAGTTATGATTATAATATGCTGTTACCCAAAAAATATCCACAGCAACGCATGAGTTTGTGTATCGTTTTGATTTTGTGCATTGAACGGGGTCCCATATTTTATTTGGAATGCTCTTAGCCAATAACATCCAGTAATTCAGCAGCATTTGTTTAAACCAGCCTGACTGCTGATGAGACCCAAAATATTTAAACTGGTCCAGTTTGCTTGCTTTAGCAAATGCTGCTTGATAATATTTTTCTGGATAACTAATAGGCTGATCGACTAAAACGCGTTTTACTTGTGAACACAATTGAGTTAATCCTGCTTTATCCACAATGCTCCATGGAAATGCATAATGAGTTTATAGAAAATACTATTAAAACTTCCACCTTTATCTGTGTCCAACGGTCATACTTGTTGCTCATCTATAATATGCGTTAAACGTGTTGGCTCATCGGTGGCCAAACTGATTTGCGAGCCCTGTGCAGCTCGATAGAGGCTCTGTCCAATGTTTTACTTTTCAACACGATGCACCTTTTATTTGAAGCGGGGAAAACAACATCTGAAGCAAGTGGAAGCGACCTGAAGGTCTGGCCACACACGTTGCAGCTATACGGCTTCTCGTCCGTGTGCTTGTGCAGGTGTGTGTGTGTCTTGAGGTCACACGGCTGCAAGAGCCCGCGACCAAACAGCTGGCAACGCTGAAGGCCGTATTTGGAAGTGCCTGACTTAAGACTGGAAACGGGAAGACTTATTCACAATTTGGGCAAATCGCCTGATGAAGCCGGTTGTAATCGCCATTGAAACATCGTACTCAAGTTGTAAATGTCCGTTTACTCTTCGACATCGGTGTGCTGAAGTAAAATTCATTGGTACGTTTTGTGTATGTAACGTCTTAATTGGCTGTGGTGGTGGTGGGTTAACAGCACTGATATTTGCGTGATCTAACCCAAAAACAACTTTTGAGAATAATATTGATCGTGAAAACCTACGTATTAAACAGATTATATAGGGTTTTTTTTTTTTAAATCGGTCAATGTTGGTATCAGGTTGTGGCCAGAATGAATGAGTAAGTGTAATGCAACAGCCCTTTGTCTGTAAATTGTACATGTGGAGCTGTTTCCTGCCCGTGTACAACTGAAAATCATTCGGGTCGTCTTGGAGAATATAAAATATCAAAATGAATAAGCAAACCATACACTTTCGTGACTGCAGTAATTCCTGCAGTCACAAAAGCTTCGAATCAAGTCTGAACCACCTCTACGGGGAGATATGAGGTCTGTGTCTTTGTGTTGCCTCTGCTTGTGTGTCTCTGCCTTTGTGTCTTGGCTTGGATTTGTGTCTCTGTGCTGTCTCTGCCTGTGTGTGGGCCTTGGTGTTTCCGAGTGTGTGCTGCCGCGCCCCCTTTGCTCCATGCATACCTCTTGCTAATTTGTCCCATTGTCTCTCAGCCTTACCTTCTCTGCCTATTTAAGGCGACTTCACTCTGTGCTTGTCTCTGTGCTGGTTCGCTCTACTTTGATGTCTATGTGTGTGTGTGCGGTCTGTATTTTAAATTTCATACTTAACTTGCAATTTAGCAATCTTTGAAATAGCGTAATCAACCAGACTATGCGTTAATTGTTTTGACCGACCGTCTGTGTTGTTTTATATGGTTTCCAAATTTTGCTAAACCCTGTTTGTTTTGGTGTGCTTCTCTCTCTGTGTCCCCTGTTGTATCTGTGTTAGTTCCCCCCTACTTGGGTGTCTGTATATACATCTGGGGTTATGTGTTTCCTCTCTCGTAAATTTAGCTCTTCTGTATCTGATGATGGCTGCTTATGTTGCAACCGAAACGTCGTACGCTATTATGTTATTTTATTAATTCTTATTTATAGGTGACTTTACCGAAAAAAAACAAAGAGTAACAACATATACCCCCATTCGCATATCCGTCTCCGTATCATATATATTTAAAAAAACATTTCTTACACATCATCTTCACGGCCTTAAATCGGTAAAGTGCATCATTTCAGCAGCATTGTTATAGCCCGCCAGTGCAGCACAGCAACATCAACTGTTGAACTGAACTTCCATGCTTCTCCGCCTTCACCCACCCACCCACATGGACGAGCGTGGCGATGATGCGTGGCCCAAGATACACCCGCAATCTGCGGCTGCGTGGCGAACCCCCTCATCCAGCAGTGGAATAACAAGACGGCACGCGATTTTTGACCCCCACCCCCATAGTCACACGGCGTCACAAAAAGTCAGACCCCCCCTCTCTCAAATATGACGTCACAAAGCTCTGCCCCCCCCCCCCCCCCAAAAAAAACATGCTTCAAATCGCTTTAAACTATTGTCATTGTAGTGCGTATTTAATGTGGCGCTGCACTCTGATGTTGTAGGAGAAAACATTTATTAAAAAGTCTATTTAATAAAGTAGAACGTGTTGTCTTTATTTATTTGAAGTTGCGCATTTTGACGTGACGTCACATTTCTCTTGGTTCTTTCGGTAAAGTCACCACGTAGAAGGGAAACAATAAAATAGTAAAAATATAAAACAATAAAATTCTCACGACGTTTCGACTGCAACACAAGCAGCAATCATCATCAGGTGTGAAACCACAACAAGAAAATTTGAAAAAAGTGGCGGTTATTAAAATTTTATTGTGGTTATCACATCTGATGATAATTGCTTGTGTTGCAGTCGAAACGCCGTGATAATTTAATTGTTTTATATTTTTATTATTTTATTGTTTCCCTTCAACGTGACTTTACCGAAAGAACCAATAATATGAATCCCTGCAGTCACGAAAGCTTTAAATAAAAATTTAAGAGGCGTTACAACTTTGTGGGCATCGCTCACGGGCATCACGCGATGCCAAACATCCATTGGGTACGGGGGGGGGCAAAGTGGGGTGAAGTTAATGAAATAACTATTCCTGCTCTTTATACTACTGTACTGTAATGAGAACTACATCGTGGCTGATGGTAACAGCTGTACTATACTGTACTGCAGCTCGAATCGGCACCTCCGATTAGCACAGCTGTCTACGTGCGGTGCGAAAGAAGTCCAACATACTGTACACAACACGTGTTGTGTAATACACGTGTATTACACAACACGTGTTGTGTAATACACGTGTTGTGTAATACACAACACGTGTATTACACACCACGTGTTGTGTGTAATACACAACACGTGTATTACACACAACACGCGACCCCCCACGAACGCCCACGTGACACTCCGCGCACCGGATGCCGTGACGTCGCTACTGACGTCACTATCCGGATGCGATTAACATAGCGCTAAACTTCGAGGCGGCACGCGGCTCGAGCTACGGCTCTTGCCACGAGGACTCTGTTTTGAATGTTCAATAGTGCGAGTACGAGTTTGCCGACGAGAGATTTAGCCACGGTAAGTGATGGTAATGGTGTTGAGGACGGTACATTGATCTTTGTCGTGGTCGTGTTGATTGCAGTTGGTTGCTGGTGGCAGTGGGGAGATCTGCTCTTTGCTCGTGTTGAGTGTTGCAAGTGATAGTTACGTGAAGATTGTAATTGTAGTGATAGGGGTGATGGTTTAGTTGCTTTCTGGTGGTGATTGTGGTGATGTCAGAGACAATTTCCGTGGTGGTGCTAGTGA
This sequence comes from Petromyzon marinus, assembly GCF_048934315.1. Taxonomy (NCBI): domain Eukaryota; kingdom Metazoa; phylum Chordata; class Hyperoartia; order Petromyzontiformes; family Petromyzontidae; genus Petromyzon; species Petromyzon marinus. Next base: position 13,223,400 of record NC_133667.1, on the reverse strand, counting down.
TGCTAATGGCGATTGTCGTTTAGGTAGATGTTGTTGGTGATGGTTGCGAAAGGGCTCAATAAGCTATTAAGCTTCATGTCATGGGTAGTGATTTCCAGGTGGTGTAAATTCCACATTCCTATGGCGAGGCCCATATTTAAATATACGGACAACTAATTGATTAACACAAAGTGGCACTTAATTTTTTCACGAACTCTTCAAGGATGAAAGGTTCTCAATCTTTAAACGGGGATTTGAACTCCCTATTGAAGACAGTTCTGGGAGAGTGCCACACCTGCTGGAGAGATCTCCCTTGCTGCTCTAAGCTTGGTCGAATGAAGGGTGCTAAAGGAGGTTATTTAGGTTTTAATGCTATCTTTGTGCTGTGTTCCAGAACGATCTTTTGGAGATGGATCAACTCGATGTTCAGTCTGCAATTGTGCAGCAGGTCAGTAACACTCTTGACAGCAAACTCTTATAAGCAGACTGCACAATACAGAGACGAGCTCACTTCTTTTTTTATTGTAGAGTAGTCGTGGACTACGTGTTTCACTGCCATTCTAGAATAGAACGATTATCATTGACCAATAAGCTCAACACACAGTGCAGGCTTTCAGGTCACTTCACCACCAAATGGGTTTATTACTAGTTCAACTGACAGCAAAGAATCAAAGTTCCACCCCCACCCCACATCGTGTAAGCTCTATAGACTTTTGGGGCAAGTGCTGTTAGTAAACGCCTATTATAACTAGTACCACAACGAGCCGTTTTACCTAACGGTACAGACACGCTTACACACGGCAAACTCACGACACAGTCAAGGCAATTTCTTGTCAGCTCAGTTCGCAGTAAGGGACTCTAGTACTCGTGAACCAACCAGGAGACACACGAGCTTATTACACAGCACACGTATTGGCAGGTGCTCTACTTGGACTTTATGAATGCGTTCAGGTTCGTGACCTGTAACCAGTTTCATAAAATACCTTTAACAATTCACCCTTTTGCCATATTTGTGTAAATTAGAAATCAATGTATAATGCAGTTAAAGATGTTTAATGGAATTGGCCACAAACCTGGGAATATGGGCACCGTTTAATATTCCCAAAGTGTCAGATTATTTGACATCATCGAGGTGCAATATACTATTATTCGTGAATATGTATGTCTTGGATGCTGCTTGGTGTAGTGGTTTCCACACCAGAGGTCGCTGCTTTAATCTCCGAGCATGGCAGTTCAATGGGGCAAGTTTCTTAAATACCACCCAACAGTATACAGTAAATGGGTTCACCACAGCTCGTCGATCATGCATAGTGAGGTAAAGCGTTGACCTTTTCCAATATATGAGGCCATCACGGAGGTGCAGGCCAAAAAATACTCTCTAGGGTAATCCTCTGAGAGCTTTGTGCGATTTAGGCCCTTCCACAAGCACTCTCTCAGTGGGTGTTTGTGTGTGTACCACTTTGTCTCTGTATATATGTCCATGTCTGTGTGCTTGCCCGCATGTTCACGCGTGCCGCTCTGTGCGCATCTCTGTGACAAAAACAGGCAACTCCATCGGATGAAGTCGTCTTCCCAGTGGCAGGGATGAGCTGCACACCACAAGGTTTTTACTCCACTTTATTCAGCATCATTCACCACATGAATTACTGCCACACTCCTCTATAACAAACACACATCATATCTATCTAGAAGACCGATCCCTAAATGGCTTTACAAATCCGATAAGAGCACACATACAAGAGGCCCAAATCGAGTCTCTTTGTTAAGTGTAACATGATGTGCTTGATTCATTTGTGATCTTAATTACATGTGTTGCACACGTGAATATGTGCATGAATGACCATGTGTGTCTTTGGGCATGTGTGCGTGTGCAGAACTCTTGGACAAATTCAAAGACAGAATGACAGAGCAGGAACGTCAAGAAATATTGTGTTTCAATGAAGTTTTTTATTTCAAGATTCGTTCGGAACGAAATGGCCCTTCCAATGATGGCTACGATGACATCGACGGCCACTACATTCCGGTAAGCCTCTCCAATATGGGCCATGTTCATTGCAACTAAATCATGCATTCCACTATAAACCACAACATCCCTTACACGCACGTGTATACCTAATAAGTTGCTAATGATTTTCTGTGTGAAGAACACTGAAACGTTAAGCTACTCAACGTCCTAGTTTTGGACATTTTCAGAAAGGCTCTCCTGGTGCCACAAAGCAACTACAAAAAAATGTGGATTTTATCTCGATTAAAATATTCTGGCCTATTGCTCAACTATTGATACGATCTAAAGGTGGGGCTACCTGAGTAGTGGGTGGGGTTGGCATAGCCTAGAATGGGCCTATGAGTATAGTATGCAGGGCATACAGAGTGAGGCCACTCACTGTGTGGGTGGAATGTGGGAATTGAATGAACATGGCTATGTAAAAGTGACACCTGTGATCTTGAGTTTTAAATCTAGATTTAACAGTGCATCGCTCCAGTGGCTTCCTAATATCGGAAGGAAGAGCATTCCAGACGGCCGCAGAAGTGCACTCAAAGCGCGCGATGTGGTGACTATCTTTGTCATCATAAATACAGATGAAGGACATTCTATAACCCACACTTTTCATAGAATGATTTAGTGGTTTCCAGTGTGAGGCAAAGATGTATTTGGCAGAGACATCAGGGAAAGCTCAGACATGTTCATGAGTTTCGATTTAAAGCTTTCGTGACTGCAAGGATTCATCTTCTTTGGTTCTTTCGGTAAAGTCAAGTAGAATGAGAATAAAATAATAAAATAAAATACCACAATAAAATTCTCACGACGTTTCGGCCACAGCACAAGTGGCCTTCTTCAGGTGAAAGGAACAAACCTGTCGGGACGACAGAGCTTCAATGAACGTTGTTAAGATTCGTAGCGTCTTTTAAGCTGAAGAAGGCCACTTGTGTTGTGGCCGAAACGTCGTGAGAATTTTATTTTGTTATTTTATTTTATTATTTTATTCTCATTCTACGTGACTTTACCGAAAGAACCAAAGAAGATGTTCATGAGTGTGGGAATGTCAGACCAGTGACTAAGAAATGAGAACTTGAATGAGCCGTGTGTTTAGACTGAGTATTGTTTGAGCACTCAGAGACGGCCCTGCTTGAGTACTGAACACTTGTGTAATCTTGTTCTAGATCACGGGTGAACACCTGGTGTACCGCTTCCAAGTACTGAATGTACTTGGGAAGGGGTCCTTTGGGCAGGTGCTCCGATGCCTGGACCACAAGACGAAAAGAGAAGTGGCCATCAAGTTGCTAGAGTACACTGCTAGGTAAGTTTGAACAAAGACATGAACCACATTAAAAAATACATCTGAATTTGTGAAGATAACCATAACTTAAAAAAATCAATTTAAAAGTGTATTTTGTTTAACCTCATGAGAACTGAAGAGACCAGGATAAGTCTCATTTGCAAGAGTGACCTGGAGCATTAGTCTGCCAGTAGGGGGACAATGATTGCACAATACAAATTGAGGAATTTGTGGTGTAGGTTTCCATATTGGCAAACATTGTACCCAGTTCAAAGCACACAGTGGCATACTCTTGCAAATAACGTCAGGTGTTCTTTAGCATCCATCGAAGCAGACAGCATGCATTATTATGGTTATACACCCGCAGTATTAATCAGGGCGGCTGCTTGATTCGAACCTTGAACCTCTTCAACGGTTGGCGAACGTGCGACTGCCAGGTCATGTATCCATCTCCATCAGAAGCTGTTTCTGTATGAGTTTATAATTTCATAAATGTCTTCAAACACCATCAAAATGATGTTTGATTTGTCATGAAGAGGCAATATGTAATTTTTTAAGGTTACTGCCACGTGAACGTGGAGTTCACACCACTGACCAACAACGGGGATGAGTGCTGCCCTTTTGCCCATTATATTATATTCTTCTATATTGCAACATGTTCAGGCACTAAATACCAATGCCAAGGAGGTCTGCTAGCCACGAGGGGTCTTCAGGAAAGATTTTTTTTTTCAACTTTTGCAATTCCGCATTAAAGGAGCACAGACCACAGTGCTTCACAACATCGTCCACAGTTTCGGTTGGAGGAGCAGGACACTTTATACCTTACTCGCTTAACATAGCTCAAAAACCACAGTGATCACAATCCAGTGGTGCAACATTTTCACCGCACTGAGATGGGATGTGGTAACCCCTTTCGGGTAACGACCATCGACAACTTCCCAACCGATTGGTGCAGCCTCCCCAGTTGGCCGCTGATCACGTCGACCGGGCAGGGACGACGTTGACGTTGACCGGGATGAAGCGCTCACAGCCATGACTCTGGAGCTCTGTTGACCGCGCCATCCCATGTGCGTGATAATGCATAAAAATATGCAAGACTTAAGAGTGGGGTGAGACTCACCGATGCATTCCCTCCACAGAAACGACCTTCAGAAATGCAGAAGGGAGGCGCATATCATGAATGCGTTGCAGTCCAAGGACAATGAAAATAACTACATTATTAGATTTATCGGACATCTTATGTTCAGAAAGCATCCCGGCTTCGTTATGGAGCTCATGACGTAAGTAAAAAAATCACATCTGTGCGCCAACATCGTGTTTATCTCAAGCATTTTTTTAAAACGTGCAGGTAACATTTGATGAAATTCAGATTAAAAAAAATGTTGTTTGACCAGGTGAGAACTCAAGAGACCAGGATGAGTCTCATTTTCAACAGTGACCTGGGGCATTAGATTGCCAGTAGGGGGGCGATGATTCCTAAGTTGTACAACGGCAATAAATTAATTTTTCGGGTAATTTTCGAATTTTTAACATCGGCTGTGAGACAGACGCGGTGTGTGGTATTATTACAGCTGCATTAATCAGGGAGCCTGCTGGATTCGAACCATGAACCTCGACGAAAGGCGGGGATCATGCTGCCATTAGGCCATGTCACCACCCATCGGATTGTACCAGCCCTTTCATGTTAAGGCTTTATTGATAGTTTTTAAAATATGAAAGGGACACAGGTGTCTCCTTAACGTGGCACGTAACTGTTTATGATGCAACGATGCTCTCCCACCTTACTTAATACATATGAGCTGAGTGGTTACCACCATTTTACATTGTACAGCACATTAAAACATAGCACTTCATAATAATTACAAATACAGTAAACGATGTTTCTCGTTATCTGTAAACAACATTGTTACCTACCGCAACGTCCTGTCTCATCCATTACCTTTATCATGAAACCAGATGCAACAGCAAATTCTCATAACGAGCCCTATGAGCTAGGCGATGGTGGTGCCCGCCTGTAATCCAGCACTGCTGAGGCGAGGGTTTGGTGGGTCACACACATTTTGCGAAACTCCCTACCGTGGGCGTCGAGGTGCCCATACCCTGGCTTGTCGGTAGAGAGCAGTACAACAAAAGTGTAGACTACCTGTTACACCTGTACGGGATACAGTATTGCCCCCTCGCAAGTGTGGGTTTTTGTCTGAGTGCTCCGGTTTCTTCCAACATGTAAACGCTCAAAATTTTTTTTTATAAAATACCTTAATATGTACAAGACCGCAGAGCTTAGGCATCTGTTGGCGCCTGCTCATGACTTTGGTTGACTTGCTGTTTGTGGTTCCTCGTACGTCTGAGAATTGTTCTCTTCATATTACAGTGAAGTGATTACTGTGCATGTTATAAGTTGATGTTATTATATTTCTCAAACCCAATATGCAGGTCATGTTTCATCATCATTCCCCTGGGAGAAATTTGAATTTGGTTTTACATGATAAAACTCCTAATCTATTGTAAAGCATAATTCCTCCAGTTCATGAAGCGATCCTAAGCATTGACCAAGATAGTCGAAGGTGGACTAACCATTGACGATATCTTGTCTTGCAGCATCGACCTCTTTGATCAATTCCAGGACAACTTCACGATCTTTGCACCGTCAAGAATCAGGCTCTATGCAAGATCCATGTTGAGGGCCCTTGCAAAACTTAAGAAGGAGGCCATCATTTATGGCGACCTGAAGATGGTAAGTAAATACAAAAGCATACTGCCGTCATTCATGGATATGTGTTGCCTTGAGGCAACTGTGGAAAAATAAGACCTATACTCTTTGGTTCTAGTCGGTAAAGTCACGTGACTTTACCGAATAGAACCAAAGAGTATGGATCCTTGCAGTCACGAAAGCTTCAAATCTAAAATAAGACCTCTCTCGTAACTCAAAAAATTGAAAACCAAACAGCCTGCACCTCATACCGCATTGCACAACAATAATGCTATTGTTTTGCTAAATGTATAAAAAGTAATCGACACTTGTTTCAATCTAGGACATTGTCTAATCTCTTCTTGCTCGAGAATACACTCTGCAGTTCATTTGAAGAGATTCTAATTTACATTGGTCACAATCACAACACTCAAAAGCGATAATTACAATTGGCAATGTTAGACAAGTTTCTGACACGAGGAAAAGGAGATAAGCACCTGTAACTTATCCTAACGAGGGGGACAGGTCGGCTAAATAGAGAGTGATTCAAGTAGTACAGTTTGTAGAACACGAACAGATAATCCGCGCTGTGTTCCGTCCTCCTGAGAAGTGAGCGACTCGACGTCACAAGACCACAGCTCAATCTCTCAGCATGGAGTCTTCCCAAATCTCAATTATGGTAGCAGCCACTTATCATGTCGAATAACATTTAACATTATGTTCTTTAACATTTAACAAGAAGCATCTGCCCCAAAACATCTTTAATATTTAACAAGAAACATCTGCCCCAAAACATCTTTAATGCCTCCTAAACTTCCCACAGTCCCTGATAACACTGCATAAACGAAACAATGTGTACTTATATAGTTATTAATAATAAATACATATTTAATATGGAATTATATTGACATGCAAATTAGGCAAATCAAATTTTACTGACAATAAACATATAAAAACAACTATTAATCAGGAATATAACCTCTGCAGTAACGCCGATTCTGTTCACCAAATTAAGTGAATATTAAATGGCTGCTACAACGTGGCCATTTTGTGCATTCGCAATGAACCGCACAATGTAACACAATAACACCAATTCTAGATTTGAAGCTTTCGTGACTGCAAGGATCCATACTCTTTGGTTCTATTCGGTAAAGTCACGTAAAAGTATAAAACAACAAAAAATAATTAAAACAATAAAAAATTCACGACGTTTCGGCCACAACACAAGTGGCCTTCATCAGGTGAAGGGACCAGCGCTGTCCTCGAGACAGTCTGGTCCCTTCACCTGATGAAGGCCACTTGTGTTGTGGCCAAAACGTCGTTATTTTTTTATTTTTTGTTGTTTTATACTTTTACGTGACTTTACCGAATAGAACCAACGAGTACAATAACACCAAAATGTTATCAACTTTCACAAAAAAGCTACTTCTATTTTCATCACCAAAACGCTCTAATCATCTTTCAACTCCGTTATATCTTCATTGGTTCTTTCGGTAAAGTCACGTAGAATGAGAATAAAATAATAAATTGATAAAATAAAATAACACAATAAAATTCTCACGACGTTTCGGCCACAACACAAGCGGCCTTCATCAGGTGAAGGGACGAGACTGTCTGGAGGACAGCGCTGGAGCGAACACAGCCAAGCTCAGACCGCGACCTTTAAGCTGTGTGAGAAGAAACAGAGCGCCTTGACAAAGGAATTAGCATAGAATTTAGCATTGCAATAGCTGAGTGATTAGCTTGTGACTGGTCACAGAAATGGCTATGTTAAAGTCAAAGCCTACACATCCACAGAGGTACCTAGTACAAATCAAACAGGAGAATTTAGCATTGAAATAACTGAGGGATTAGCTTGTGACTGGTCATAGAAGGCACTCTGTTTCTTCTCACACAGCTTAAAGGTCGCGGTCTGAGCTTGGCTGTGTTCGCTCCAGCGCTGTCCTCCAGACAGTCTCGTCCCTTCACCTGATGAAGGCCGCTTGTGTTGTGGCTGAAACGTCGTGATAATTTTATTGTGTTATTTTATTTTATCAATTTATTATTTTATTCTCATTCTACGTGACTTTACCGAAAGAACCCAAAAAAGATAAATGCTTGCAGTCACGAAAGCTTTAAATTCGTTATATCTATTGATTCGAGTTGGATTGATCAAAATAAACAAGTTAATAAAATGACTAACCACGAGGCCGTCGCCATCTTATTATTAGATTTCCCGCGCAAAAACTGAAAATTAACAAAAACAACTGGAAAAAATAATTGAACATCTTCACACCTGCAATAGTGACGAGGCACACCCTCCACCTCACAACACCGCAGCTAAATATCTCTGTTAATAGGGATTGAGCACCAGTGTTATTAATTTTCTAGACCCAAGTATTTTGAATATAGAAATCAACTTTGATATCATAATCTTAATTGTGAATATCTTCATTACCACCAATAAGTCAGTCAAACGTCAATTAACATTACCGAGTTCCTGTCATTCGATTAACATTAAAGTAATATGATTGTAACAGTTACATATTATATTCTTAGTTTTTTCGGTAAAGTCACGTTGAAGAGAAACAACAAAATAATAAAATATATGAAAATATATTTTATATATATTATTATTTTGTTGTTTCTCTTCAACGTATAAAATTATATTTTATATATATTTTATTATTTTGTTGTTTCTCTTCAACGTGACTTTACCGAAAAAACTAAGAATATGAATTACTGCAGTCACGAAAGCTTTAAATAAAAAAAAAGTTACATATTATTGGAGCTAATGTAAACTCTACAGTGCACGTGGGGCTCGGGGTCTTATCCCTAGTCATCATTGCCTTCTCATATAATAACGAAAATGTACCCGTCTCTCCGTAGCAATTAGCAGAGTGCACAATTATACGTGTTGATTAATCAGAGGTGAGTTCACGCCGGCCATCCATGCCATGAGCACTTTTGAACCTTAACCACTTTTATCCCCTGTTATTTTTCCTAGGAAAACATCATGGTCAAAGACCACGCAACCGGCAACATCAGGATCATTGATTTTGGCGCGAGCATCAAAATGACGAAACCAAGTGAGTAGTTTTGCTTGTGTTTTTTCGTGTGAGGGTGTGTGTGTCTGTGCGTCTTTGTGAATCTTTGTGAATATACGAGTGGGGAGCGCTAGTGCAGCGGTTAGCGCGGTGCAGCGGTTAGCGCTACGCACCCGGCCGCCCCGAGTTCGATTCCCGCTCACGGCCGACACCAGTGACGATTATCTGAACCGGTCCTGGGACTCCCCGAGGTCGACTCAGCCCCAAATGAGCGCCTCGTGCGGTGTGTAAACATCGCCACTAGGGAGACAAAAACAGCCTGGCGTGCTGCTGGCCCCCCACCACCTCGTGTGCCGTGCCGGCCTTCATAGGTGCTCGCTAACAGCACTTGCCCCAACAGTCTGTTAAGGCTATACGGGGGATCTTTGTCTTATATGTGTGTTGGCACAGAGGGGGCATAGTTGGTGCATATGCCAGTCATCTCAGTTCGTCAACCCATGACACCTAGATATCTTTCGTGATATGTCAGTGAGGCTTCGACATTTCACGTGGCCTCAAAGTGCACCTGGCCTGGCACAGGTCCCGTGGTGACGTCACTGCTGCTTAGTGGCGAATGGCGCCTGTTATTCGTATGTGTGTGCGTTTGGAAACGTGGCATGGTGAGCAGCTTTACAATGCACTACAATCTTAGTGACTCAGTTATTATTCTCAGCCATAGAGACCCTATCAGGTCATACAGGCCTTAATAGGTGTTTGCAAACAACGTTTTTACCAAATGTCAAAGCGTCTCTTGGAGTGCCGCTCACACTTTTCCATTTCTGAGCCAGTTTTAGAAAGGTCCACATTCATCTGCTGGATAGAATGACCAATTTTACCATCCTACAAAATGTAAATATTTTAATCTGTGTGCACTCAAAAATCTAAGTGGACAAATAACGTGCATGACCTTCTCGCTCAATCGGTGCTGTCCATGTGTGTGTGGTGCGCAGTTTTCGGATGTTTCGGAACGTGGAAATACATGGCTCCAGAGATGTTCCTGGGCCTCCAACTCACCTGCGCAGTGGACATGTGGTCCCTGGGCTGCGTAATTGCTGAGCTCTCTTCTGGCTACCCTCTCTTACAGACCACAGGAGATTATATTGCCCAAATGATCACGGTACCTGAAATATGCCAAAATATAATCTCATTATTTATGAATTTGAATTGCAACCAACAGCAGAGCCCATGGCTTAGTTTTAGCTGAGCCGGCTCACAATGCTAACGCCGAGTGATGGTCCATTAGTCGCTAACAACCATATAGGAGACTGCCGTGGATTGCAATCTGTGGAGCAATTATACTTTTGGCCTCATTCCATGGGAACAAATGTTGCTCTGCTGCCAGTATGTACATAGAGAATAGACATATCTTTAATGTGACCAGACACTAGTTGGACACGTATGATGTGATTTGGCCTTGTTGATAATCATCACTCAGAGCGACAGACTATTACCCTTTCCATTCTTCGGGTTCATTGTTCATCCCTGAGGTTCATGAAGTAACTTTAATGGGCAATATTTGTTCATTAAGTACCCAATAATTAAAATATATGGTAATGTTGTAAAAGCATGTGCAGTCCTTGTGAATAAACGTTTCAGTTTTAGAGACATTTACATTTGAGGAAGTCTACTGTATGCATGTTTACGATACACAAAGTCCAATGACCTAACCCATGTATATTAATTTCACTGTGACCTGTGCACAGATTTTTGGTCTCCCACCAAGGTCCATGATTGATGCTGCGACCGACATGGACATTTACACCGGTGAGTGGAGGGGAGGTTGCTACTTCTGTTGTCACAATTATCCAGGCAAGCATTGCCGTAATGTACTTTGTTCGTAATCCTCGGAAACCCGTTTCACTCATTTTCTCTCCAACACAGACAAGACAGGGTGCCACAGGGTGAACGGCAGGAAGGTCGTTCCAAGCACCACCTCTCTTAAGGAAAAGCTTCGGACTACGAACAGAGAGTTAATCGATTTTGTTCAAGGATGCCTTGAGTAAGATATACCTGTACTGTCTACATATGATCTTAATTCATCATTATTTTCGTGTTCACCATCAGCACTCTCGTAAACAGAGTGCACATTACTAGGAGTGATGTTTTACTGACAGGGAGTGGCTTTGTGTCATAACAGGGCAATATTTCATGTCTTGTGCCTTCTTGTATTCGTTTGCATAATCAAGGTAAATAATTGCATGTGCCACACCTCCACCCCATTATTAGAAGAAATGTAGACGGTAAATGAACCCTGACGATTCACCGTTCATATCTTGGCAGGTGGGATCCCGCTCGCCGGCTCACGCCTGAGGAAGCTTTGAACCACAGGTGGCTTCAGGACGACACCAAGGACGAAAGCCATGCTAGTCACAATGAACAGGATGCTGTGGACGCATCGATTAAAATGGACGAGATCGTGGAGGTGGATCGTGTGAGCCAATGCGAGCAGAGATGGACGAATGATTCTGGGTCAGATCTCGATGAAGATTTTGTGTCAGCCAAGAGCCAATCGTGAGTCTCCACGTGCACGTTGCATCTTGAAGAATATTTGTGTTGGTTAGGTTCTTATGAAGTGACTTTGATGTTTCTCCCTGCTCAATGCTTTCTCTCTGCATGCAGCTCTCTTTGAGACGTTGCTCTTTCTCCTCTGCAGTCTGGAACTGTCCTTCCCCAGCCATCTTCATTGTCGACTTCATGCTCTTGTTCAACTCTAGGCTCCAGATCTTCCTCTTCTCCTCTGCCTATAACTCTAGAAAAGAATCAGAATATTTATTTATACTGGAGGAATTTGATGAGCTATGAAGCTCTTTTTCACGGATGTCCAGTATGATGTCCAGCAGTACTGGACATCATTCTAACATTGGTTTTCATTTATAGATTGGCCCCTGCCATGGGAATGTGGAATTCCCACCACTCTGCTTGCTCGTTTGAGTGTGAAAATGCTTTGGCTTTTCTTATCTTCAGAAGGGTTTGGGGTAGTGATAGGTGTAGGGGCAGTGATCTACTTGACATCTGTAAAAAAAAAGAGCTTTATAGGTCATAATATTCCTATAGTCTAAATAAATATTCTGATTCTGAACATATTCTGATAGGGGTAGACCTGGTTGTGGCTGGGGGCAGGGCCAGGGAGTAGCAGTAGGATAAATAATGGAATTGTATTGCAGTAGGAAAGTTTCTGCACAAATAAAGAAAGGCAGACAGAGGCATAACAGTGGCCCGTGCAACTCTCTTTCAGCTCGAACGCCAGTTTCTACACTGCCCTGGAATACCAACGCAGCCATCAAGCGACCAGTGAAGCTGTCGCCAACACCGGAGCGAAGGCATCGAGGGGGCCTGGGCGGAGATTTGCCCGTGTGCGGCAGCGACTCCGGACATTTCTTAGATTTGTCCGGAAGCATTGCTGCTGCAATGCGGAAGAATAAAGGCCCCATCGTTGGCGCACCCCACCACTCCAGTACAGTGGAGGTAAGGGTTTGGTGGGTCGCTCCCTTTCCGTGGGCACCCGTATCCTGGCTTGCCAGGAGAAGGCAGCACAACAAAAATGTGGACTCCACCTGTTCCGTCTGGATGGAATTGAGTGGTTTTCGCCTCGCATGCATGGGGGGTTTTTTTCCGGATCCCCAGTTTCCTCCGACATTTAAAGCCACTCATTATTTGTCCTGATAACACCTTGACGTATAGAGGACCTCAGAGCTTGGATAATTGTGGTTCTGTGGTTTCTCGCGTTGTGAGAGTGAGCGAGCACTGTGCACGTTAAAAGGTAAAAAAAGTATTATATCTCGGCTTTCACGACCAATGTTAGTTTCATTATTCGTTACTTTTGGGTCAGATCGTCGAGGTATCTGACAATGTTCAGCTTTTCCCTCTACTGACAGCCAATCAAACGATGTTGTCACGTGGCAAAAATGCCAATTTATTTGTTTTCCAGGAAACCGGAATGTTGAAAAGCAAGCATTAAATAATGTTATGTAAGAGATTACATTCAAAAATAAGTGTTAACAATAACTCAGCTCTTAATTTGAGATCTTTAACAGAAGCTCAGCTCTCGCGTAATGCATGCAAATCTTTCAGCTAAAGTACAATCAACAAGATAAATGTTCAATTTCAGAAAAGACCAAAGATCTGTATTGGAAAAGAAAAGGATTATTTTGTCTAAGAGTTCTGTTTTGGTGTAAGCTATTTATTTCATAATAATCAGAATCTTTCATTAACATAGCTTAAAAATACATGATCATCCCGAGGAAATGTATGTGAACATTACATCACCGCAAAATATCTTTCCCACCAATTTTACATGGAGAAGATAAATCCAAATTTGTATTGCACTGCATCCAGCTGGCTGCTTCTCTCGTTGGTGTTCCACTCCCTTGTCGCACGATGTCATGCAGCATCTTGAGACACGACTGGAGACCTGCTGCTGTGTGTCTTGAGTGCTCTGTCCCTTGATGACCCCAATGCTTCCCCTGGGTTTGTGCCCGGAACAGGTAACGTCACCGGGGGATGTCGACACCTGGAATGGAAGAGGCAGAGACACCAGACCCCAAGACATCCTGCAACCCCCCACCACCCCACCTGCACACACCCCACACACACACCCCACCCACCCACACACACCCCATCCACAACACACACCTCACACAGACATACCCCACACACCCACACACAGACCACCCACCCACTACCCACCCACAACACACACCACACACACATACACCCCACGCATAAACACACCCAACGCATGAACACACCCCATCCACACAACCCACCCACCCACCACCCACCCACAACACACACCACACACACCTCACACACATACACCGCACACATACACACACCCAACGCATGAACACACCCCACCCACACACCATCCACCTACACACATCACGCACCCACCACCTATGCACACACACACCACCCAGCCATCACCCACCAAGAACACACCACACACACAAACACCCCCCCCCCTCCTTTCTCTTGACTCACTGTTAATGAAATAGCTAAGGATGTTTTTTAACTCGTATATAATAATAACTGTAAATATATTAGTTTAGTTTTACTGTGTATTGAATTTAGAGGAAGGCCGTCTCACCGTGAAAGTATTAATGCAGAAGATTTAAATGTGCAATACGTTTTACTTTCATGCAAGTTTGTTTTTAACTCGTATATAATAATAACTGTAAATATATTAGTTTAGTTTCATCGTGTATTGAATTTAGAGGAAGGCCGTCTCACCGTGAAAGTATTAATGCAGAAGATTTAAATGTGCAATACGTTGTACTTTCATGCAAGTTTGTTTTTAACTCGTATATAATAATAACTGTAAATATATATTAGTTTAGTTTCATCGTGTATTGAATTTAGAGGAAGGCCGTCTCACCGTGAACGTATTAATGCAGAAGATTTAAATGTCCAATACGTTTTACTTTCATGCAAGTTTGCAAACAAGCCTCGTGTTCAGTATTTTGTAAATACAAATTGTTCATTTGTAGCAATGTTTCTTGGCATTTATGGTTTTGTTGGAACGTTTATTAATATTGTTTTACTTGCTTGCACCACACACACATACACCCCACGCATACACACACTATTCACACACCGTGCACACCCCACGCACACACACAAACCATGCTTGCACCCCACGCACACATGCACCCCACACATATACACACACCACACACACCCCCACACACACACCACGCACACATACACCCCACACACACACCCCATGCATACACCACACACACACACCCCACGCACACATACACCCCACACATACACACACCATGCTCACACACCATGCTCACACCCCACACACACACACCATGCACAAACTACACACACACCCCACGCACACCTACACCCCACACACACACCATATGCACACACCACACATACAGCCCACACATACACACTCCATGCACACACACCATGCATTCACCCCATGCACGCACCCCGACTAGCGCTTAGGTCAACTAGAACACACAAACCGAACCTCTCCACCTGGGTTTTCATCCCGGCAAACCGAGCGAGTGACCTGGCCATGGGTTTCCCATGTGAGAGAGAATTGGCAAAGTTCGGTGTGAGATGTTGACTCCCGGACCCTGTGGTAAAACATGGGTGAGTTAGACGCGAGACCACCTCCGGGAGAATCCGGATAGAATATGATGGTGCACCCAGATACACGAGCACTCAAGGGGGGTAAGTTGGAAAGGGCAGGGAGTGTTGGAATGCAATAATACTGTTTTCCTGAGACAGATAGTGCGAGTGGAAGAATGACGAGTGTGGCCTTGGGTGCATCATCAACACATCGCGCATCTAAAATTATCCCTGATTATGACAATAAAAACAGCTGTAAGTTGAGATGGAGAACACCAATGCAAAGGTGATGAACGGGCAGGCAACCCGGAGCTGTGCGAGGGGACAGCCCCATCCAGCCCTTACCCGCCCCCAACTCCCTCCGCACTAAATCCTGAGCGCTGCACTGCCGCACCGGCGTCATCCATGACTCCACCACGCGACGACCAACACCATCCACTCCTTCACCACCACCACCACCGAAGCCTAGTTGGTCACTGACACGCTTCGCACCCCACAAAAACGGTTTACACCTTAAATTTTGATTTAAAGCTTTCGTGACTGCAGTGATTCATATTCTTGGTTCTTTCGGTAAAGTCACGTTGAAGGGAAACAATAAAATTATAAAATATATATAAAACAATAAAATTCTCACGACGTTTCGACTGCAACACAAGCAGTCATCATCAGGTGTGAAAAACAACGGCAAGAACATTTGAAAGAAGTGGCGGTTTGTATTTATTTATTTTTAAACGTTAGCACCACGGATAGCGATTTGACAGTTTGTTTAGATGGACGAGTCCATCTATGTTCGGAAAAGAGGAGGGGGGAGACGAAAAATTAACGTAGGCTGCGAGTGTGGAGTGTGTGTGTAAGTGGAGCGGTGGTGTAGCGGTGAGCGCGCTGCGCTATGAACTCGGCGTCCCGAGTTCGATTCCCACGTACGGCCAGCACCAGTGACGATTATATCTGAACCGGGTCCTGGGCCTCCCCTAGGCCGGCTCGGCCTCTCCCCTAGGCCGGCTCGGCCTAGGGGAGAGCCGACCTTTATAGGTGCTAACAGCACTCGCCCCAACAGTCTGTTAAGGCTACACAGGGGATCTTTGTTGTTCGAGGTAGTTGAATACATATTCTGCTTTCGATGGCTCGTTGTGCGAGTTGCCATTGTTGGTCATTGTAGCTTGTTTGATGTCACTCGCAATCGCACATGTTGCCATGTAGTAACTGTCCTTAAATCGCTTGGTTATACAGATCGGGCCACCCTATATCTATAGTAAATTAATTTAATGTTTCGGTTTTGGGTCCCGGCACCGGATGGAATCCTCTGCACGTCCGATTAGCACGGTTGGCTCCGTATGATGCAAAAGAAGTTAAACGTACATACAATTGCGATGAATTGGAGAGTGTTGGTGACCAACCATGAAAACAAGGTTGAACATCGAGTACTAAAACACTGCTTTATGTACGTCCATGAAACCCTACGTGTTTATGTTTCCCCCTGCTCTTGTGTGCATATTATACTGTGTATATATTTATTAATTATTGCATACTCTATTGCGTATGTATACATTTGTTTTTTTATATTGATTTGCGTTTGTATAGGTATGTGTATGCATGTACTGTACACAGTAAAACCTTGGATTGCGAGCATAATTCGTTCTGGAAACGTGTTTTGTAATCCAAAGCACTCGTACATCAAAGCACTCGTACATCAGTTGTGATCACGTGACGCTCGGCAGTACAAAGCGTGTACGTACTGCTCGTATTGCAAGACCTCGCTCGTTTATCAAATTAATATTTATTTAAAAAATGTGCTCGTCTTGCAAAACACTCATAGACCAAGTTACTCGCAATCCAAGGTTTTACTGTATTTATTTAATTACTCGCGTGACGTTTGCGCGCGTGCATTTATTGTGTACTACATTATATTTACTAATTTGTGCGTTGTATGTGTTTTGTGTGTGTGTGTCTTCAGCCCTGATCTGTCCACTGCTGCAACGAAGGCCTTCCCAAGTTGCTGTAATCTTTCGGTAAAGTCACGTAGGTATAAAACGAATTAAATCACGTTTCGGGAGCAACGCAAGCGGTCCGTCATCGTGTTGGGACAACCACAGCAAGAAACAAATTGCTGAAGCGGAACTCTCTGCAACTCCGATTCGCCCACTTCAGCAGTTTGTTTCTTCCTGTTGGTTGTCCCACCTGATGACGGACCGCTTGTGCTGCGCTCTAAACGTCGTGATTTAATCTATTTTATTTTCAACCCACGTGACTTTACCCAAAGAACCAAAGACTATGGATCCCCTGCAGTCACGAAAACTTCAAATCTAGATTGCTGTAATCTCTCCCGGTTCAGCAAATGCAGTGACCGATCGACTGAGCGCCTGCGAACGGGGCTGATTTCATCGCCCTGTCTCCGTTCCGTACAGACTCTCCCCGGTGCTTTCTCTGCCCTCACTGCCATCCTCTCATTATTCTTGCCTATGTACGCCCGAATATCGAGCAAAGTGTCTCCTCTCCAAGGGAAATTGCCTGGTCAAAAAGCCCGCTGACCTGAACAGTTTATGTGATGTTTCCTTAACCCTGCTCGTGCTTTGTGTGAGAAAAACTAAAATTTTCTCGAGACAAACGCTTTTGGGAAAGTGTGAGAGAGTCCACGTATGTGCATGGTTTTTCGTCCTTGTTTTTGCAGCATTTAATACTTTCAATTCTTCTCTCGTCAAATTTTGTTCTAAGTTTAAGAATAGTTTCTCTATTTAACCTGTCTTTTCCATTTAGGATGTGTGAATGTGAGGAATTCTGACTTCTACATTCAAAGATTTTCATTACTTTGGCACCATTATTTCTCCCAAAGTGGTATTTTTTACATGCCTTAAATGTTGATTTTGTAGCTGAATTTCTGAATGACGGGTTGCATTAATTTAGTGGTGCAAGGAGACTCAGATTATTCATTTACAACTTGCACATTGTTATATCTGAAGGGAAAACAATGTCCATCCCATCTTTATCTCGGCGATGGAAAAGGGCCATTCCTCCCAAAAGTGTCAACCATGATGATCACAGCATCGTTCTCATCTTAAACTGATTTTGGATTCAACGTTTCTCACTTCCATCGATCAACTTCCAGGTTCTGCCGAGCCGGTTTCCAAATTCTCGACCAGTGAATTCGCCAAGTTGTTTTAAACCAAAAGAACACATTTAAGCATCATTCTGCATTTACCAGCATAAAAAAAATCACGTATATATGTAAAAGCATCATCTTGTTATTTATGCCGAAGGTGTTCAAAACCACCCCTAATTGGGTCTGCGAGAAAACCTGACGTTGTTTCCTGGGAAATGCAACTTCTGCATTTCCCCCCATAGGCTCAGGCACGTGACACTACATAGTCCGTTGGGAATTCCAGCGGTGGCAAGCATTGTACATAGTTTGTGATCGTTGTCCGTTTGTGTGTTGTCAGCATCCCCCCCCCCCCCTCCTAACAGTGGTCTCATGTCACTAGCATCTAATCTTCTGCTGCTGCAACAGCAAAACTTTACATGTGTTTAAAAAAATATTGTTCAATAGGACTGACTTTTGTCATCTGTGGCAGCAGTATGTATTGTTTTTGGTCTGAAGTACATTTGATGAATGAATGTTTTTTTCGAATAATAATTTTGAGCTAAGTAAATGCACTGCAAAGTTGTCATAAGTAACCAGAACTTTTCTTGGTGGGTTACAGGCAGTGGCACACAATGGAGACCCATATTTTTGTTTAACTGGCGTGAATTAATCGCACTGGTTGTGCTGAAAATTCATAATTTGCAGCTTCCCTAATGCGCATCCTCTTTTGAGGTTTCACTTTCCAAACCGTTCAAGGTTTTGCAAAACGGCTCTATTCGGCTGGTGGTCCCAATGGTGGGATGTGCTTAGAAAATTCTATGGACACCTCTGTTACAATGGACAGAATTCATTACTGTTTTTTTCTGCTAGAATTAGTTGGTACAACGATTTACCCGTGGTGCTTCCACCCGCACCCATGCTCGTTTGCCCTTTCCCCCCACCCCTCGCCGAATTAAACGTTCTCTTGTTGTCTTCTTTCATAGAAGCCAACTTTCAGTTACCAACTAGTGGTATTTTTCCTTCCTTGGACAACTAATGCTGACCCTTCATGAACCCCTCTTTCTTTCACATCAGGGCCAATAAAATGTTTGTCTGGTGTGTCATGGAGCTCGGTTTTAAGGCCTTTTTAAAATATAAAATAAAGAATATTTTAACGTGGAAACAATGAAGTTATGTTTTGATTTAAAGTTTTAGTGACTGCAGGGATTCATATTCTTGGTTCTTTCGGTAAAGTCACGTAGAAGGGAAACAATAAAATAATAAAAATATAAAACAATAAAATTGTCACGACGTTTCAACTGCAACACAAGCAATCATCATCAGGTGTGAAAACCACAAAAAGAAATTTTGAAAAAAAATGGCGGTTTTTTAACGTTAGCACCACGGAGAGCGAGTTGACAGTTTATTCTGATGGATGAGTCCATCTATGTTCGGAAACTAGGAGGGGGGAGACGAAAATAATGGATGCGGTCTGAAAGCCAGCGTAAGCGTGATCAATCAATTAAGTCCCAAAATGGTTTATCAAATCCTTCCAATGATTGCTAAGCCAGAATCCATCTTCTCGGTTGAAATTGTCTTTGTTTGTATATGTGGATAGCCTCATGAACGAATCTCTCATGGTAGCCAGATGATTGCAAAGAACCTCTGTCTAGGAGAAGTCAATGTCATGTGAACCTACTGAATTATAAATGATCTGCCACGGCCGAGGTGTTGGTCCTACCGTGTTTCAGGTCTGCTTTGTGTTCACGAATGCGGTCCGAGACATGCCGTTTGGTTTCTCCAATGTAACTACTACCACAGAGGCAACTTAGTTTGTAGACGCCAGGGTACTGTATGTCCGGAATCACATCTTTTACAGACGCAACCAGATCACGGATTTTATGTAATGTGTTGAATCGGACCTGGATCTTGTGTTTATTCAAGATTTTGGAGAACTTTTTTGTGATCCCTACAATGTAGGGTAAAGTGATCGTTTTGAAAGGCTCCTAAAGAGGGTCCTTCTTCATGGTTGGAGTGATAGCTTTGCGGATTGTGTCATCGGAATAACCATTAGCCTTAAGAGCTTGGTGTACGTGCTTGAGTTGATTATTTTACTGTTTCCCTTCTACGCGACTTTACCGAAAGAACCAAGAAAAATGGAGTTATGATTATATATGCTGTTACCCAAAAATTATCCACAGCAACGCATGAGTTTGTGTATCGCTTTGATTTTGTGCATTAAACGGGGTCCCATTTTTATTTGGAATGCTCTTAGCTAATAACATCCGGTAATTCAGCAGCATTTGTTTAAACCAGCCTAACTGCTGATGAGACCCACAATATTTAAACTGGTCCAGTTTGCTTGCTTTAACAAATGCTGCTTGATAATATTTTTCTGGATAACTAATAGGCTGATCGACTAAAACGCGTTTTACTTGTGAACACAATTGAGTTAATCCTGCTTTATCCACAATGCTCCATGGAAATGCATAAAAAATATAGAAAATACTATTAAAACTTCCACCTTTACCTGTGTCTAATGGTCATACTTGTTGCTCATCTATAATATGCGTTAAACGTGTTGGCTCAACGGTGGCCAAACTGATTTGCGAGCCCTGTGCAGCTCGATAGAGGCTCTGTCCAATGTTTTACTTTTCAACACGATGCACCTTTTATTTGAAGCGGGGAAAACAACATCTGAAGCAAGTGGAAGCGACCTGAAGGTCTGGCCACACACGTTGCAGCTATACGGCTTCTCGTCCGTGTGCTTGCGCAGGTGTGTGTGTGTCTTGAGGTCACACGGCTGCAAGAGCCCGCGACCAAACAGCTGGTAACGCTGAAGGCCGTATTTGGAAGTGCCTGACTTAAGACTGGAAACGGGAAGACTTATTCACAATTTGGGCAAATCGCCCGATGAAGCCGGTTGTAATCGCCATTGAAACATCGTACTAAAGTTGTAAATGTCCGTTTACTCTTCGACATCGGTGTGCTGAAGTAAAATTCATTGGTACGTTTTGTGTATGTAACGTCTTAATTGGCTGTGGTGGTGGTGGTGGGTTAACAGCACTGATATTTGCGTGATCTAACCCAAAAAAACTTTTGAGAATAATATTGATCGCGAAAACCTACGTATTAAACAGATTATATAGGGGTTTTTTTATCGCTCAATGTTGGTATCAGGTTGTGGCCAGAATGAATGAGTAAGTGTAATGCTACAGCCCTTTGTAAATTTTACATGTGGAGCTGTTTCCTGCCGGTGTACAACCGAAAATAATTCGGGTCGTCTTGGAGAATATAAAATATCAAAATAAATAAGCACACCATATACTTTCGTGACTGCAGTCATTCCTGCAGTCACGAAAGCTTCGAATCAAGTCTGAACCACCTCTACGGGGAGGTATGAGGTCTGTGTCTTTGTGTTGTCTCTGCTTGTGTGTCTGCCTTTCTGTTTTGGCTTGGATTTGTGTCTCTGTGCTGTCTCTGCCTGTGTGTGGGCCTTGGTGTTTCCGAGTGTGTGCTGCCGCGTCCCCTTTGCTCCATGCATACCTCTTGCTAATTTGTCCCATTGTCTCTCAGCCTTACCTTCTCTGCCTATTTAAGGCGACTTCACTCTGTGCTTGTCTCTGTGCTGGTTCGCTCTACTTGGATGTCTATGTGTGTGTGTGTGCAGTCTGTATTTTAAATTTCATACTTAACTTGCAATTTAGCAATCTTTGAAATAGCGTAATCAACCAGACTATGCGTTAATTGTTTTGACCGACCGTCTGTGTTGCTTTATATGGTTTCCAAATTTTGCTAAACCCTGTTTGTTTTGGTGTGCTTCTCTCTCTGTGTCCCCTTTTGTATCTGTGTTAGTTCCCCCCTACTTGGGTGTCTGTATATACATCTGGGGTAATGTTTCCCCTCTCTCGTAAATTTAGCTCTTCTGTATCTGATGATGGCTGCTTATGTTGCAACCGAAACGTCGTACGCTATTATGTTATTTTATTATTTCTTATTTATAGGTGACTTTACCAAAGAAAAAAAACAAAGAGTAACACCATATACCCCCATTCGCATTTCCGTCTCCGTATCATATATATTAAAAAAAAACATTTCTTACACATCATCTTCACGGCCTTAAATCGGTAAAGTGCATCATTTCAGCAGCATTGTTATAGCCCGCCAGTGCAGCACAGCAACATCAACTGTTGAACTGAACTTCCATGCTTCTCCGCCTTCACCCACCCACCCACATCGACGAGCGTGGCGATGATGCGTGGCCCAAGATACACCCGCAATCTGCGGCTGCGTGGCGAACCCCCTCATCCAGCAGTGGAATAACAAGACGGCACGCGATTTTTGACCCCCACCCCCATAGTCACACGGCGTCACAAAAAGTCAGACCCCCCCTCTCTCAAATATGACGTCACAAAGCTCTGCCCCCCCCCCAAAAAAAAAACATGCTTCAAATCGCTTTAAACTATTGTCATTGTAGTGCGTATTTAATGTGGCGCTGCACTCTGATGTTGTAGGAGAAAACATTTATTAAAAAGTCTATTTAATAAAGTAGAACGTGTTGTCTTTATTTATTTGAAGTTGCGCATTTTGACGTGACGTCACATTTCTCTTGGTTCTTTCGGTAAAGTAACCACGTAGAAGGGAAACAATAAAATAGTAAAAATATAAAACAATAAAATTCTCACGACGTTTCGACTGCAACACAAGCAGCAATCATCATCAGGTGTGAAAACCACAACAAGAAAATTTGAAAAAAGTGGCGGTTATTAAAATTTTATTGTGGTTTTCACATCTGATGATGATTGCTTGTGTTGCAGTCGAAACGCCGTGATAATTTAATTGTTTTATATTTTTATTATTTTATTGTTTCCCTTCAACGTGACTTTACCGAAATAACCAATAATATGAATCCCTGCAGTCACGAAAGCTTTAAATCAAAATTTAAGAGGCGTTACAACTTTGTGGCCATCGCTCACGGGCGTCACGCGATGCCAAACATCCATTGGGTACGGGGGGGGGCAAAGTGGGTGAAGTTAATGAAATAACTATTCCTGCTCTTTATACTACTGTACTGTAATGAGAACTACATCGTGGCTGATGGTAACAGCTGTACTATACTGTACTGCAGCTCGAATCGGCACCTCCGATTAGCACAGCTGTCTACGTGCGGTGCGAAAGAAGTCCAACATACTGTACACAACACGTGTTGTGTAATACACGTGTATTACACAACACGTGTTGTGTAATACACGTGTTGTGTAATACACAACACGTGTATTACACACCACGTGTGTAATACACAACACGTGTATTACACAACACGCGACCCCCCACGAACGCCCACGTGACACTCCGCGCACCGGATGCCGTGACGTCGCTACTGACGTCACTATCCGGATGCGATTAACATAGCGCTAAACTTCGAGGCGGCACGCGGCTCGAGCTACGGCTCTTGCCACGAGGACTCTGTTTTGAATGTTCAATAGTGCGAGTGCGAGTTTGCCGACGAGAGATTTATCCACGGTAAGTGATGGTAATGGTGTTGAGGACGGTACATTGATCTTTGTCGTGGTCGTGTTGATTGCAGTTGGTTGCTGGTGGCAGTGGGGAGAGCTGCTCTTTGCTCGTGTTGAGTGTTGCAAGTGATAGTTACGTGAAGATTGTAATTGTAGTGATAGGGGTGATGGTTTAGTTGCTTTCTGGTGGTGATTATGGTGATGTCAGAGACAATTTCCGTGGTGGTGCTAGTGATGCTAATGGCGATTGTGGTTTAGGTAGATGTTGTTGGTGATGGTTGCGAAAGGGCTCAATAAGCTATTAAGCTTCATGTCATGGGTAGTGATTTCCAGGTGGTGTAAATTCCACATTCCTATGGCGAGGCCCATATTTAAATATACGGACAACTAATTGATTAACACAAAGTGGCACTTAATTTTTTCACGAACTCTTCAAGGATGAAGGGTTCTCAATCTTTAAACGGGGATTTGAACTCCCTATTGAAGACAGTTCTGGGAGAGTGCCACACCTGCTGGAGAGATCTCCCTTGCTGCTCTAAGCTTGGTCGAATGAAGGGTGCTAAAGGAGGTTATTTAGGTTTTAATGCTATCTTTGTGCTGTGTTCCAGAACGATCTTTTGGAGATGGATCAACTCGATGTTCAGTCTGCAATTGTGCAGCAGGTCAGTAACTCACTTGACAGCAAACTCTTATAAGCAGACTGCACAATACAGAGACAAGCTCACTTCTTTTTTATCGTAGAGTATTCGTGGACTACGTGTTTCACTGCTATTCTAGAATAGAACGATTACCATTGACCAATAAGCTCAACACACAGTGCTGGCTTTCAGGTCACTTCACCACCAAATGGGTTTATTACTAGTTCAACTGACAGCAAAGAATCAAAGTTCCACCCCCCCCGCCACCCCACATCGTGTAAGCTCTATAGACTTTTGGGGCAAGTGCTGTTAGTAAACGCCTATTATAACTAGTACCACAACGGGCCGCTTTGACCTAACGGTACAGACACACTTACACACGGCAAACTCACGACACAGTCAAGGCAATTTCTTGTCAGCTCAGTTCGCAGTAAGGGACTCTAGTACTCGTGAACCAACCAGGAGACACACGAGCGTATTACACAGCACACGTATTGGCAGGTGCTCTACTTGGACTTCATGAATGCGGTCAGGTTCGTGACCTGTAACCAGTTTCATAAAATACCTTCAACAATTGACCCTTTTGCCATATTTGTGTAAATTAGAAATCAATGGATAATGCAGTTGAAGATGTTTAATGGAATTGGGCACAAACCTGGGAATATGGGCACCGTTTAATATTCCCAAAGTGTCAGATTATTTGACATCATCGAGGTGCAATATACTATTATTCGTGAATCTCTATGTCTTGGATGCTGCTTGGTGTAGTGGTTTCCACACCAGAGGTCGCTGCTTCAATCTCCGAGCATGGCAGTTCAATGGGGCAAGTTTCTTAAATACCACCCAACAGTATACAGTAAATGGGTTCACCGCAGCTCGTCGATCATGCATAGTGAGGTAAAGCATTGACCTTTTCCAATATATGAGGCCATCACGGAGGTGCAGGCCAAAAAATACTCTCTAGGGTAATCCTCTGAGAGCTTTGTGCGATTTAGGCCCTTCCACAAGCACTCTCTCAGTGGGTGTTTGTGTGTGTACCACTGTGTCTCTGTATATATGTCCATGTCTGTGTACTTGCCCCCATGTTCACGCGTGCCTCTCTGTGCGCATCTCTGTGACAAAAACAGGCAACTCCATCGGATGAAGTCGTCTTCCCAGTGGCAGGGATGAGCTGCACACCACAAGGTTTTACTTCACTTTATTCAGCATCATTCACCACATGAATTACTGCCACACTCCTCTATAGCAAACACACATCCAGAGTCAATCCCTAAATGGTTTTACAACTCCATTAAGAGCACACATACAGGAGGCCCAAATCGATTCTCTTTAAGTTTAGCACTATATGCGTGGTTACTTTGTGGTTGTAATTGTCCATAATAGAGGGTTTTTTTTGGGTTGGATCGCGTAAATATATAAATGTGTCGTTAAACCCACCACCACCCGACACAGCCAACTAGTAAGGGTTGTCACGTAAACCAAACATGCCAAAAAAGTCACTAGTACAGCACACCGTTGTGTTGTAATTGTGTTTGTTACACACGTGTATGTTCATCAATGACTATGTATGTGTCTGTCTTTGGGCATGTGTGCGCGTGTAGAAATCTTGGACAAATTCCAACACAGGATGACAGCACAGGAATGTCAAGAAATCATGAAATTCAATGAAGTTTTCTATTTCAAGATTCGATCGGAACATAATGGCACTCGCAATGATGGCTACGATGACGTGAACGACCACTACATTCCGGTAAGACCAGGGGCAGCCCGTCCATATAGGCGACTAGGCGGTCACCTCGGGTGCCAAGTTAAGTGGGGTGCGAGATTCGAGGAAAAAAAATACAATAAAAATATACAAATTAGATCACGAAGATGTCATTATTTCAATTCCCGTGCGTGTAGAGGGACTATTAATTATAATTCCTTTCTCAACATTTATAATCGTTCCTCTGTTTAAAAAAACACGCTTAAAAACACATGAAGTGGGAAAATATGGGCAACATTTTTCCCCAGTTTACATAAACCTCAGCCTACATCTGCCCTTGGGGGTCGGGGGTTGCCAATTGCATTGGTTCGCCTAGGGCGCCAGATGCTGGCAGCTCATCCTTGGACCGTCCCTGGGTAAGACTTTTCAATTTGGGCAACGTTTATTCCATCTAATCATGCATCCCACTACAGACCCCAAAATGAATTGTTAATCTAGATTATTTAAAAAGGGTATAGCTCCATTGGCTTCCTAATATTGGAAGGAAGACCGTTACACACGGCCGCAGATGCGCATCTGAGGATACCATTTCACAAATACAGATGAAGGGCATTCTATAAGACATGCTTTGCATCGAATGATTTCGTGGTTTTTGGCAATGACAGCAGAGAAAGCTTAGACATTTTCAGGAGTGCGGGAATGTCAAGAGCGGTGAGCAATAAATGAGCACTTGAATGAGCCGTGTGTTTCGACTGAGTAATGATTGAGCACTGAGAGAGGGCCCTGGTTGAGTGCTCAACACTTCTGTAATCTTGTTCCAGATAACGGATGAACACGTGGTGTACCGCTTCCAAGTACTGAATGTAGTTGGTACGGGGTCCTTTGGGCAGGTGCTCCGATGCCTGGACCACAAGACGAAAAGAGAGGTGGCCATCAAGGTGCTAGAGCTCACTTCTAGGTAAGTTTGAACAAGGACATGAACCACATCTTGAAATCTGGTTTTGTAACTTGTAATAAGTTGTGCTAATTTACATATTGCAGAGGAAGTCTAAATAGTGATACAATTTAAAGTTGATTTTCTTTAACCTCGTGAGAACTCAAGAGACCAGAACGAGTCTCATTTGTAAGAGTAACCTGGAGCATTCGTCTGCCAGTAGGGGACGATGATCGCTATGTTGCACAATACAAATTGAGGAATTTGTCTAGTAAGTTTCGATATTGGAAAAAATTGTACCCAGATGCAAGCACACAGTGGCATACTCTTGCAAATGACATCAGGTGATCTTTAGCATCCATCGAAGCAGACAGCATGCATTATTATGGTTATACACCCGCAGTATTAATCATTAATGTCATCAAGCACCGTCAAAATAATGTTTTATTTTTGATCAAGTGGCAGTCTGTAATGTTTATGGTTCCTGCCATGTGAATGTCGAAATGACACCACTGCCCAACAACGGGGATGAGTGCTGCCCTTTTGCTCATTCTAATCTTGCATATGGTAACATGTTCAGGCGCTAAATACCAATGCCAAGGTCTGCTAGCCACGAGGGGGCTTCAGGAGAGATTTTAAATTTAGCAATTCCGCATTAAAGGAGCACGGACCATAGTGGTTTACAATATCGTCCACAGTTTGGGTTGGTGCAGTAGAACACTTTGTACCTTACTCGCCGAACATAGCTGAAAACCAAGGTGATTCCAATCCAGTGGTGAAAATGTTTTTCCTCACTGAGATGCGATGCAGCAACTCCTTCGATAACAACCATGGACAATAT
This sequence comes from Petromyzon marinus, assembly GCF_048934315.1. Taxonomy (NCBI): domain Eukaryota; kingdom Metazoa; phylum Chordata; class Hyperoartia; order Petromyzontiformes; family Petromyzontidae; genus Petromyzon; species Petromyzon marinus. Next base: position 13,195,604 of record NC_133667.1, on the reverse strand, counting down.
AATAAATGTTTTTACCCTTTCTGGCAATAAAACAGGCGTTAAGATTTTTGATTTAAAGCTTTCGTAACTGCAGGGATTGATATTCTTGGTTCTTTCGGTAAAGTCACCACGTAGAAGGGAAACAATAAAATAATAAAAATATAAAACAATAAAATTCTCATGACGTTTCGACTGCAACACAAGCAATCATCATCCGGTGTGAAAACCACAGCAAGAAAATTTGATGATTGCTTGTGTTGCAGTCGAAACGTCGTGAGAATTATTTATTTATTTATTGTTTTCCTTCTACGTGACTTTACCGAAAGAACCAAGAATATGTGTTAAGATGTTCAAACCTCAAACAGAATGCTTTTGCAAGGAATCAAGTCTGCATTAACCACACGTATTTGTGGTGAACATGCACAAAACAAACATCCTCTGATAATATATGGCATTGTCTTTGAAACTGATTGAGCCACACCAGAGACAGCTTTTCTTTAGAGCCTAGTCTCAAACAGTGTTAGACCAGAGAATGCCACAAGGCGAACAGCACAAAGACAATGCCACTATCAGGGTATTTATAGCTCGGGGTGAGCAGCTACAATATGGGACCTTTATTGCCAGTATTAAAAAAGAAGAATAGGTTTTACCCCTTGCAAAAGGATTCTGTTTGGTGTTTTAAGCCCTTAACACCTGTTTTTTTTCTTTGCCAGAAAGGGTAAAAAAACCTATTCTTATCTTATGATACTGGCAAGAAAGGTCCCATATTGTAACCAACGACAACTTCCCAACCAATTGGTCCAGCCTCCCCAGTTGGCCGCTGATCACGTCGACCGGGCAGGGACGATGTTGACGTTGACCGGGATTAAGCGCTCACAGCCATGATTCTGGAGCTCTGTTGACCGCGCCATTCCACGTGTGGCAATGCCTACAAATGTGCAAGACCTAAGAGTGGGGTGAGACTTATCGATGCATTCCTTCCACAGCGAGACCATTGAGGAATGTGAAATGGAGGTGCAGATCTTAAACGCCTTGCAGTCCGAAGATGAGGAAAATAACTACATCATTCGATTGTTCGAATTCCTTATGTTCAGAAACCATCCCGCAATCGTCATGGAGCTAGTCGCGTGAGTAAAAAAAAGAAAAATCACACCCTGTGCGCCACCATCGTGTTTATCCACGCAAGTTTTTTTGTTTTGTTACACGCGGAGGTTTAACATTTGATGAATTTCAGATTATTTTTTTGTTTAACCGGGAGAGAACTCAAGTGACCAGGATGAGTCTCATTTGCAAAAGTGACCTGGGGAATTCGTCTGCCAGAAGGGGCGGGGGTGACTAATTCCTATGTTGTACAACGGCAATTAAGGACTTAATGGGTTGTCTAAATAGCTTAATGCCTGTTTCAATGCCAAAAGGGTGAAAGCTATTCTTATATTGGCAATTAAGTTATTTTGCAGGTATTTTTTTATTTAACATCTGCTGTGAGACAAACAGTGTGTGAGTGTTAGTACAGCTGCATTAATCGGGGCGGCTGCTAGATTCGAACCATGAACCTCGACGAAAGGTGGGGAATCATGCTGCCATTAGGCCATGTCACCACCCATCAGACTGTACCAGCCGTTTCCATTTCAAGGCTTTATTGGTACTTGGTAAAATATAAAAGGGACACGGGTGGCTCCTTAACGTGGCACGTGACGATGCTCTCCCACACCTTACTGAATACATACGAGCTGAGTGGCACCACCGTTTAACATCGTACAGCACATTAAAACATAGCGCTTGCAAAATTAATCACATAAACAGGAAACAATGGCTCTCGTTATCTGTAAACGACATTGCTAGATAACGCAATGTCCTGTCTCATCCATTATCTTCATAATGAAACCAGATGCAACAGCAAATTCTCATAACGAGCCCTATGAGCCAGGTAGGGTGGTGCCCGCCTGTAATCCAGCACTGTTGAGGCGAGGGTTTGGTGGGTCACACACATTTTGATAAACTTCCTACCGTGGACGTCGAGGTGCCCATACCCTGGCTTGTCAGGAGAGGGCATTCCAGCAGAAAATGTAGACTCTACCTGTTCCACCTGAACGGTGATCGAGTGTTGTCCCCTTGTGTGGGTTTTTGTCTGGGTGCTTTGGTTTGCTCCCACATATAAACATGATTCTAGTGTGCTTCTACTAGTATTGTTACTCCTGCTATTATGGATTGACCTTCATGCAGCTAGCGAGGGATGCTAGGTTTAGTAATAATATGTTATGTATGTCGCTATTGTTAACTTTCAATCACATTTCTTATTATCACCGTTACATTGTTTTTATAGCATTATTTTATTAATTTCTAGAAGGGTTTAGTTTAGCCCGATTTTTTTTATATAGTATAGAGTTAGACTAAACATTTTAATCTAAATTGTATTATGATTGTTATTGTGATCAAACATCAAAATGGGATTCTTTTTTTCGTACGCAGCATAAACTAATGGTGCTTTTTCTCGAAGATTTCATTGTTTTTGTAGGGGATGTTTAAATTTGCGTGCAGTACAATTTTAAATGTATCTTGTTATTTTATTGTTTGTTGCGGTTGCCACCCGAATCAAGAGCCGAATGGCTTCACAGGGTTATTCCCAATAAAATGAAACTGAAACTCAATTCATTTTCCGTTAGTACCTTGACATAGAGAGAACCGCAGAACTTGGGGCTTTCTGTTGGCGTCTGCTCATCGCTTGGTTGACCACCTGCTTGTCTATGGTTCATCGTTCCTCTGCATACTATAAGTTGATGTATTATTGTTATTATTATTACTTCTCGAAGACAATGAGCAGGTCATGTTTCATCTTCATTACCCTGGGAAAATGTATAATGTGGTTTTTACATAATGAAAAGCCTAATCTATTGTAAATCATGATTCCTCCAGTTCATGAAGCGACCCTAAGCATTGACCAAGATAGTCGAAGGTGGACTAACCATTGACGACATCTTGTCTTGCAGCATCGACCTCTTTGATCAATTCCATGCCAACTCCACGATCTTTGACCCGTCAACAATCAGGCTCTATACAAGATCCATGTTGAGGGCCCTTGCAAAACTTAAGAAGGAGGCCATCATTTATGGCGACCTGAAGATGGTAAGTAAATACAATAGCATACTGCCGTCATTCATGGATCTGTGTTGCCTTGAGGCAACTGTGGCAAAAAAAAGTGAGACCTCTCTCGTAATTCAAAAAAATTGAAAACCAAACACCGAATGTTATTGTTTCCATAAATGTATAAAACAGTAATCGACATTTGTTTCAATCCAGGACATTGTCTATTCTCTTCTTGCTCGAGAGTACACTCTGCAGTTTATTTGAAAAGATTCTCATTTACATTCGTCACAATGACAACAGCTACAGTTGGCCCAAAGTTAGACACATTTCTTACACGAGTAAAGGTGAGAACCACCTTTTTCACTGATATGTAAAATGCAGTCTTAACTGGATGTCTAAACGGGTAGGAGCTGCATGCCATGAACACTTTTGAACGTTAACCACTATTGCCCTTTGTTATTGTTTTCCTAGGAAAACATCATGGTCAAGGACCACGCAACCGGCAACATCAGGATCATTGATTTCGGCCTGAGCGTCATGATGACGAAGCCAAGTGAGTAGTTTTACTTGTGTTTTCGTGTGAGGGTGTGTGTGTCTGTGCGTCTTTGTGAATCTTTGTGAATATGCTGTGGTGTTAATGACGACACGAAGGCAGAGCGTTGTCGGGGCTGACGCCAAACGGTTCATTAAGGGCTTTCGCCTAGCTTTCGGTCAAGGGCAAACACAAGTCACTAGATAAGCTAAATCTCCCCAGGGGAAAAGGGTACTGGGAATCCCTACGCCTCCCAGGCTAACGGGCTCTTCCCACAGCACTGACCGACGGTTCATCCAACTCGGCCAGCCGGGTAAAGTAGCCCCCCCTAGCCTGGTGCTATTTCTCCCCTACCCTGGGTCCCAACTTCCCTACCGCTCACGATCCCGGCTCCCGGCGAAGACCCCGTCCACGTCACCGGTCCCCCCTCAAATACCCTGAGGGGACATGACATCGCTCCTCCCGAGGCGAGTGGGACATCCCGTCACCACTCTACTCCTCAACAAATATACGAGTGGGGAGCGCAAGTGCAGCGGTTAGCGCGGTGCGCTACGCACCCGGCCGCCCCGAGTTCGATGCCCGCTCATGGCCGATACAAGTGACGATTATCTGAACCGGTCCTGGGTCTCCCCTAGGTCGACTCAGCCCCAAATGAGCACCTAGTGCGGTGTGGTGTAAACATCACAAGGGAGATAAAAGCAGCCGGGTGTGGTGCTGGCCATCCACCCACTCGTGCGCCACGTGCCGGCCTTCATAGGTGCTCGCTAACAGCACTTGCTCCAACAGTCTGTTAAGGCTATACGGGGGATCTTTGTCTTATATGTGTTGGCACAGCAGGGGGCATAGTTGGTGCATCTGCCACTCATTTCGGTCCCGTGACCTGTCGATGAACCTTCGACACTTCACGTGGCCTCAAAGTGCACATGGCCTGGCACAGGCGCCGTGGTGACGTCACCGCCACTTAGTGGCCAACGGCGACTGTTATTCTAATGTGTGTGCGTGTGGCAACGTGGCATGGTGAGCAGTACTGCAGTGCACTGCAATCTCAGTGACTCAGTTTAATCCTCCGCCACAGAGGCCTTAATAGGTCATGTAGGTCTTAATAGGTGCTTGCAAACAACTTTTACCCAAAATTCAAACCATCTCTTGGAGTGCCACTCACGCTTTTCCAGTTTTGAGCCAATTGTAGAAAGATGCACATTCAATTGCTGTATAAAATGACAATGTTTAACATCCTACAACATGTTTTTTTTTAATCCGTGTGCACTAAAAAAAAAATATCTAAGAAAATAACGAGCATGGCCTTCTCGCTCAATCAGTGCTATTCCTCTGTGTGTGGTGTGCAGTTTTCGGATATTTCGGAACGTTGGAGTACATGGCTCCAGAGATATTGCTGGGCCTCCAACTCACCTGCGCAGTGGACATGTGGTCCCTGGGCTGCGTAATTGCTGAGCTAGCTTCAGGGCAGTCACTCTTCATGGCCACAGGACGTCAGATTGCCCAAATGATCACGGTACCTGAAATATGCCAAAATATAATCTCGTTATTTATGAATTTGAAGCCTATGGCTTAGTTTTAGCTGAGCCGGCTCACAATGCTAACGCCGAGTGATGGTCCATTAGTCGCTAACAACCATATAGGAGACTGCCGTGGATTGCAATCTTTGGAGCAATTATACTTTTGGCCTCATTCCATGGGAACAAATGTTGCTCTGCTGCCAGTATGTACATAGAGAATAGACATATCTTTAATGTGACCAGACACTAGTTGGACACGTATGATGTGATTTGGCCTTGTTGATAATCATCACTCAGAGCGACAGACTATTACCCTTTCCATTCTTTCGGTTAATTGTTCATCGCGAAGGTTCCTGAAGTCACTTTAAAGGGCAATATTTGTTAAGTACCCAATAAAAAATGTAATCTATTTGGCAGTGGTGTAAAAGCATGTGCAGTCCTTGTGAATAAACGTTTCCGTTTTAGTGACATTTACATTTGAGGAAGTCTACTGTATGTATGTTTACAATACACACAGTCCAATGACCTAACCCATGTATATTAATTTCACTTGACCTGTGCACAGATTCTTGGTCTCCCACCAAGGTCCATGATTGATGCTGCGACCGACATAGACATTTACACCGGTGAGTGGAGGGGAGGTTGCTACTTCTGTTGTCACAATTATCCAGGCAAGCATTGCCGTAATGTACTTTGTTCGTAATCCTCGGAAACCCGTTTCACTCATTTTCTCTCCAACACAGACACGACAGGGTGCCACAGGGTGAACGGCAGGAAAGTCGTTCCAAGCACCACCTCTCTTAAGGAAAAGCTTCGGACTACGAACAGAGAGTTAATCGATTTTGTTCAAGGATGCCTTGAGTAAGATATACCTGTACTGTCTACATATGATCTTAATTCATCATTATTTTCGTGTTCACCATCAGCACTCTCGTAGAAAGAGTGCACACTACTAGGAGTGGTGTTTTACTGACAGGGAGTGGCTTTCTGTCATAACAGGGCAATATTTCATGCCTTGTGCCTTCTTGTATTCGTTTGCATAATGAAGGTAAATAATTGCATGTGCCACACCTCCACCCCATTATTAGAAGAAATTTAGACAGTAAATGAACCCTGACGATTCACCGTTCATATCTTGGCAGGTGGGATCCCGCTCGCCGGCTCACGCCTGAGGAAGCTTTGAATCACAGGTGGCTTCAGGACGACACCAAGGACGAAAGCCATGCTAGTCACAATGAACCGGATGCTGTGGACGCATCAATTAAAATGGACGAGATCGTGGAGGTGGATCGTGTGAGCCAATGCGAGCAGAGATGGACGAATGATTCTGGGTCAGGTCTCGAGGAAGATTTTGTGTCAGCCAAGAGCCAATCGTGAGTCTCCACGTGCACGTTGCATCTTGAAGAATATTTGTGTTGGTTAGGTTCTTATGAAGTGACTTTGATGTTTCTCCCTGCTAAATACTTTCTCTCTGCATGCAGCTCTCTTTGAGACGTTGCTCTTTCTCCTCTGCAGTCTGGAACTGTCCTTCCCCAGCCATCTTCATTGTCGACTTCATGCTCTTGTTCAACTCTAGGCTCCAGATATTCCTCTTCTCCTCTGCCTATAACTCTAGAAAAGAATCAGAATATTTATTTATACTGGAGGAATTTGATGAGCTATGAAGCTCTTTTTCACAGATGTCCAGTTTGATGTCCAGCAGTACTGGACATAATTCTAACATTGGTTTTCATTTATAGATTGGCCCCTGCCATGGGAATGTGGAATTCCCACCACTCTGCTTGCTCGTTTGAGTGTTAAAATGCTTTGGCTTTTCTTATCTTCAGAAGGGTTTGGAGTAGTGATAGGTATAGGGGCAGTGATCTACTTGACATCTGTAAAAAAAAGAGCTTTGTAGGTCATAATATTCCTACAGTCTAAATAAATATTCTGATTATGAACATATTCTGATAGGGGTAGACCTGGTTGTGGCTGGGGGGCAGGGCCAGGGAGTAGCAGTAGGATAGATAATGGAATTGTATTGCAGTAGGAAAGTTTCAGCACAAATAAAGAAAGGCAGACAGAGGCATAACAGTGGCCCTTGCAACTCTCTTTCAGCTCGAACGCCAGTTTCTACACTGCCCTGGAATACCAACGCAGCCATCAAGCGACCAGTGAAGCTGTCGCCAACACCGGAGCGAAGGCATCGAGGGGGCCTGGGCGGAGATTTGCCCGTGTGCGGCAGCGACTCCGGACATTTCTTAGATTTGTCCGGAAGCATTGCTGCTGCAATGCGGAAGAATAAAGGCCCCATCGTTGGCGCACCCCACCACTCCAGTACAGTGGAGGTAAGGGTTTGGTGGGTCGCTCCCTTTCTGTGGGCACCCGTATCCTGGCTTGCCAGGAGAAGGCAGCACAACAAAAATGTGGACTCCACCTGTTCCGTCTGGATGGGATTGAGTGGTTGTCGCCTCGCATGCGTGGGGTTTTTTTTCCGGATCCCCAGTTTCCTCCGACATTTAAAGCCACTCATTATTTGGCCGATAACACCTTGACGTATAGAGGACCTCAGAGCTTGGACAATTGTGGTTCTGTGGTTTCTCGCGTTGTGAGAGTGAGCGAGCACTGTGCACGTTAAAAGGTAAAAAAGTATTATATATCAGCTTTCACGACCAATCTTAGATTCATTATTCGTTACTTTGGGTCAGATCGTCGAGGTATCTGACAATTTTCAGCTTTTCCCTCTACTGACAGCCAATCAAACGATGTTGTCACGTGGGCAAAAATTCCAATTTATTTGGATTTCAGGAAACCGGAATGTTGAAAAACAAGCATTAAATAATGTTACGTAAGAGATTACATTCAAAAATAAGTGTTAACAATAACTCAGCTCTTATTTTGAGATCTTTAACAGAAGCTCAGCTCTCGCGTAATGCATGCAAATCATTCAGCTAAAGTACAATCAACAAGATAAATGTTCAATTTCAGAAAAGACCAAAGATCTGTATTGGAAAAGAAAAGGATTATTTTGTCTAAGAGTTCTGTTTGGGTGTAAGCTATTTATTTCATAATAATCAGAATCCTTCATTAACATAGCTTAAAAATACATGATCATCCCGAGGAAATGTATGTGAACATTACGTCACCGCAAAATATCTTTCCCACCAATTTTACATGGAGAAGATAAATCCAAATTTGTATTGCACTGCATCCAGCTGGCTGCTTCTCTCGTTGGTGTTCCACTCCCTTGTCACACGATGTCATGCAGCATCTTGAGACACGACTGGAGACCTGCTGTTGTGTGTCTTGAGTGCTCTGTCCCTTGATGACCCCAATGCTTCCCCTGGGTTTGTGCCCGGAACAGGTGACGTCACCGGGGGATGTCGACACCTGGAATGGAAGAGGCAGAGACCCCAGACCCCAAGACATCCTGCAACCCCCCACCACCCCACCTGCACACACCTCACACACACACCCCACACACCCACACACACCCCATCCACAACACACACCTCACACAGACATACCCCACACACACACACCCCACACACACAACCCACCCACCCACACACCCCATCCACCCACCACCCACTCACAACACACACCACACACACACACCGCACCCACCCACACACACCCCATCCATCCACCCACCACCCACAACACACACCACACACACCTCACACAGACATACCCCACACACACACACACACCCCACCCACCGCCCACCCACAACACACACCACACACACACCTCACACAGACATACCCCACCCACCCACACACACCCCATTCACCCACACACACACCACCCACACACACCACCCACCTACACACATCACGCATCCACCAGCCATGCACACGCCACCCACCCAGACACACGCCACCCGCCCACACAAACCACCCCATCTACACACCACCCACCCACCCACCACCCACCCACAACACACACCACACACACACCTCACACATACACCCCACGAATACACACACCCCACCCACACACCACCCACCTACACACATCATGCACCCCACCACCCATGGACACGCCACCTACCCAGACACACGCCACTCACCCAGACACACGCCACCCACCCACACAAACCACACCATCCACACACCACCCACCCACTACCCACCCACAACACACACCACACACACATACACCCCACGCATAAACACCCCCAACGCATGCACACACCCCATCCACACAACGCACCCACCCACCACCCACCCACAACACACCACACACACCTCACACACATACACACACCCAACGCATGAACACACCCCACCCACACACCACCCACCTACACACATCACGCACCCACCACCTATGCACACACACACCACCCAACCATCACCCACCAATAACACACCACACACACAAACACCCCCCCCCCCTCCTTTCTCTTGACTCACTGTTAATGAAATAGCTAAGGATGTTTTTAACTCGTATATAATAATAACTGTAAATATATTAGTTTAGTTTTACCGTGTATTGAATTTAGAGGAAGGCCGTCTCACCGTGAAAGTATTAATGCAGAAGATTTAAATGTGCAATACGTTTTACTTTCATGCAAGTTTGTTTTTAACTCGTATATAATAATAACTGTAAATATATATTAGTTTAGTTTAATCGTGTATTGAATTTAGAGGAAGGCCGTCTCACTGTGAAAGTATTAATGCAGAAGATTTAAATGTGCAATACGTTTTACTTTCATGCAAGTTTGTTTTTAACTCGTATATAATAATAATAACTGTAAATATATTAGTTTAGTTTAATCGTGTATTGAATTTAGAGGAAGGTCGTCTCACCGTGAAAGTATTAATGCAGACGATTTAAATGTGCAATACGTTTTACGTTCATGCAAGTTTGTTTTTAACTCGTATATATTAATAACTGTAAATATATATTAGTTTAGTTTAATCGTGTATTGAATTTAGAGGAAGGCCGTCTCACCGTGAAAGTATTAATGCAGAAGATTTAAATGTGCAATACGTTTTACTTTCATGCAAGTTTGTTTTTAACTCGTATATAATAATAACTGTAAATATATATTAGTTTAGTTTAATCGTGTATTGAATTTAGAGGAAGGCCGTCTCACCGTGAAAGTATTAATGCAGACGATTTAAATGTGCAATACGTTTTACTTTCATGCAAGTTTGCAAACAAGCCTCGTGTTCAGTATTTTGTAAATACAAATTTTTCATTTGTAGCAATGTTTCTTGGCATTTATGGTTTTGTTGGAACGTTTATTAATATTGTTTTACTTGCTTGCACGACACACACATACATCGCGCGCATACACACGCTATTCACACACCGTGCACACCCCACGCACACACACAAACCATGCTTGCACCCCACGCACACATGCACCCCACACATATACACACACCACACACACCCCCCACACACACCACGCACACACACACCCCACACACACACCCCATGCCTACACCACACACACCCCACGCACACATACACCCCACACATACACACACCATGCTCACACACCATGCTCACACCCCACACACACACCCCATGCACAAACTACACACACACCCCACGCACACATACACCCCACACACACTCCACACACACACCATGCACACACCACACACACACACCACGCACACATATACCCCACACACACACCATATGCACACACCACACATACAGCCCACACATACACACACCATGCACACACACCATGAATTCACCCCATGCACGCACCCCGACTAGCGCTTAGGTCAACTAGAACCCACAAACCGAACCTCTCCACCTGGGTTTTCATCCCGGCAAACCGAGCGAGTGACCTGGCCATGGGTTTCCCATGTGAGAGAGAATTGGCAAAGTTCGGTGTGAGATGTTGACTCCCGGACCCTGTGGTAAAACATGGGTGAGTTTGACGCAAGACCACCTCCGGGAGAATCCGCGTAGAATATGATGGTGCACCCAGATACACGAGCACTCAAGGGGGGTAAGTTGGAAAGGGCAGGGAGTGTTGGAATGCAATAATACTGTTTTCCTGAGACAGATAGTGCGAGTGGAAGAATGGCGAGTGTGGCCTGGGTGCATCATCAACACATCGTGCATCTAAAATTATCCCCGATTATGACAATAAAAACAGCTGTAAGTATACAGTGAGGGAAACAAGTATTTGATCCCCTGCTGATTTTGTACATTTGCCCACTAACGAAGAAATGATCAGTCTATAATTTTAATGGTAGGTTTGTTTAAACAGTGAGAGACTGAAAAAAATCCAGAAAAACGCATGTCAAAAATGTTATAAATTGATTTTCATTTTAATGAGGGAAATAATTATTTGACTCGGCTGCAAAACATGACTTAGTACTTGGTGGCAAAACCCTTGTTGGCAATCACAGAGATCAGACGTTTCTTGTAGTTGGCCACCAGGTTTGCACACATCTCAGGAGGGCTTTTGTCCCACTCCTCTTTGCAGGTCTTCTCCAAATCATTAAGGTTTCGAGGCTGGCGTTTGGCAACTCGAACCTTCAGCTCCCTCCACAGATTTTCTATGGGAATAAGGTCTGGGGACTGGCTAGGCCACTCCACGACCTTAATGTGCTTCTTCTTGAGCCACTCCTTTGTTGCCTTGGCCGTGTGTTTTGGGTCACTGTCATGCTGGAATAGCCATCCACGACCCATTTTCAATGCCCTGGCTGAGGGAAGGAGGTTCTCACCCAAGAGTTGATGGTACGTGGCCCCGTCCATCGTCCCTTTGATGCGATGAAGTTGTCCTGTCCCCTTAGCAGAAAAACATCCCCAAAGCATGTTTCCACCTCCATGTTTGACGGTGGGGATGGTGTTCTTGGGGTCATAGGCAGCATTCCTCCTCCTCCAAACACGGCGAGTTGAGTTGATGCCAAAGAGCTCCATTTTGGTCTCATCTGACCACAACACTTTCACCCAGGTCTCCTCCAAATCATTCAGATGTTCATTGGCAAACTTCAGACGGGCATGTATATGTGGTTTCTTGAGCAGGGGGACCTTGCAGGCGCTGCAGGATTTCAGTCCTTCACGGCGTAGTGTGTTACCAATTGTTTTATTGGTGACTATGGTCCCAGCTGCCTTGAGATCATTGACAAGATCCTCCCGTGTAGTTCTGGGCTGATTCCTCACCGTTCTCATGATCATTGCAACTCCACGAGGTGAGACCTTGCATGGAGCCCCAGGCCGTGGAAGATTGACAGTTCTTTTGTGTTTCTTCCATTTGCGAATAAACGCACCAACTGTTACCTTATTCTCACGACGTTTCGACCATAACACAAACGGTCGTCATCAGGTGTGTCGGTTTGCATACATTTATTGATTTGTAAAGGTTTATTTATTTATAAAAACCGTCAGCGCCACGTGCAGCGATTTGGCAGTTTATTTAGAAGGACGAGTCCATCTATGTTCTGAAAAGAGGAGGGGGAAGATGAAAAATTAAAGTATGCTGTCTGAAAGCCACTGTAAGCGCGAACAATCAATTAAGACCTGAATGGTTTATCAAATCTTTCCAATGATTGCTAAGCCAGAATCCATCTTCTCGGTTGAAATTGTCTCTGTGTTTGTATATGTGGATAGCCTCATGAACGAATCTCTCATGGTAGCCAGATGGCTTACAAAGAACCTTTGTCCGGGAAAAGTCAATGTCATGTGAGCCTACTGAATTATAACAATGATCTGCCACGGCCGAGGTGTTGGTCCTACCGTGTTTAAGGTCTGCTTTGTGTTCACGAATGCGGTCCGAGACATGGCGTTTGGTTTCTCCAATGTAACTACTACCACAGAGGCAACTTAGTTTGTAGACACCAGGGTACTGTGTGTCCGGAATCACATCTTTTACAGACGGAACCAGATAACGGATTTTATGTAATGTGTTGAAACGGACCTGGATCTTGTGTTTATTCAAGATTTTGGAGATCTTTTTTTGTGATCCCCGCAATGTAGGGTAAAGTGATGGTTTTGAAAGGCTCCTCAAGAGGGTCCTTCTTCATGGTTTGAGTGATAGCTTTGCGGATTGTATAGTCAGAGTAACCATTAGCCTTAAGAGCTTGGTGTACGTGCTTGAGTTCACTGCCTATGTGTTCCAGGTCGGATATGCATTGGGCTCTATGATGCAGAGTCTTGATGAGATAATTCTTCTGTGATGGATGGTGGTGGGAATCCGGTTTCAGATAAGCATCCGTATGGGTAGCTTTTCTGTAGACAGAGTGGCTCATTGAACCATCAGGTCTCTTTTTAATTATAACATCCAAAAAAGGTAGCTTGCCATCTTTTTCGACTTCCATGGTAAATCTGATCGCTGGGTGTATGGAATTGATGTGGTCGAAGAATTGGTCTAGAGCAGGCCGGCCATGTGGCCAGATGACAAAAGTGTCATCCACGTACCTCTTCCATAAGGTTGGGCGCAGAGTGGCAGTCTGGATGGCGTCAGTCTCAAATTTCTCCATGAAAATGTTAGCTATAACCGGAGATAGGGGGGAGCCCATTGGGGTGCCCTCAGTTTGTTTGTAGAAAGTTCCATTCCAAGTGAAGTATGTATTGGTTAAACAGTGTCTCACCAGGGTGGGTACCTCAGTGTTTAGTCCTTGATGAACCAAGTCTTCAATGATTGCGATGGTGTCAGGTACAGGAACCTTGGTGAATAAGGAAACTACATCAAAACTGACAAGCAGGTCGTCTGGGGACAGGGAAATACCCTTGATTGTCGATACCAGGTGAGTAGAATTTTGTTTTATATATATTTTATTATTTTATTGTTTCCCTTCAACGTGACTTTACCGAAAGAGCTAAGAATATGAATTACTGCAGTCACGAAAGCTTTAAATAAAAATTAGTTGTTACCTTCTCACCAAGCTGCTTGGCAATGGTCTTGTAGCCCATTCCAGCCGTGTATAGGTCTACAATCTTATCCCTGACATCCTTGGAGAGCTCTTTGGTCTTGGCCATGGTGGAGAGTTTGGAATTTGATTGATTGCTTCTGTGGACAGGTGTCTTTTATACAGGTAACAAGCTGAGATTAGGAGCACTCCTTTTAAGAGAAATCTTTCTGATTGAGAGGCGGTCAAATTCTTATTTCCCTCATTAAAATGCAAATCAAATAATAACATTTTTGACATGCGATTTTCTGGATTTTTTTTGCTATTCTGTCTCTCACTGTTCAAATAAACCTACCATTAAAATTATTGACTGATCATTTCTTTGTCAGTGGGCAAACGTACAAAATCAGTAGGGGATCAAATACTTTTTTCCCTCACTGTATCAAAGTGTGGCATTGGCATTGTGTGCATGTTGAGTAGCGTGGAGAGGGTAGGCTCGAGAATAAGCGCGGCAGGCAGAGGCCATGCGCAAGATTAATTTCCCTGGCATTCAAGTGTCCAGCACGGCCAGTGGGGAAACTCTTCAACCTCGCTCCCGCTGATCCCCATCACGGATCGCGTGGCAAACAGAGGTAGAGGGGAGTCGGGGAGCACGTGTATGTGGCCTTACAGCAAGTCGTGTGGTGGACCGTAACGGGTGGAGGCCGTTCTCCAATTCGCCTTTAACGCAGCGAATACGTTCATCATCTGCACATGCTCAGAGTTCATCACTCCATCTTCTCGGCGGACAATATCTCAGCCGCATTCCATTCAGTAGATAAAACTCATTTGTGCTCCTTAAAGTGATTAGCCAGATTTTAATTATCTGATGGACACTTACAAGTATCCGTCCTGAAATAGTTGTCATATCAGCACCTGTCAAATCAGCAGCACACTCTGAACGTGACCTTCTCTGGCAACACTGTGAAACAACAACCCCACTCCAACCTACCTCGGTGTGAAACTGGTAGCTGCCAAGACCAAAACAAGGGTCAACCTGGTCCGCAAACTGGCTAGCACAAGCTGGGGAGCATCAGCACCCAGTGCTATGGACAGCAATGATGGCACTTGCGTACTTTGTAGCCGAGTACCGTGAACCAGTATGGACCAGAAGTAGTTGTTGGATACATGAGCCTTGTCCAAAATTTCTATTACCAATAATATCTGCCGATATATTTATTTTTAATAATAAAGAAAAAATAATGAATAAAAACACACAAACCCAAAAACACGCAATCACAGATGGAAATCGTAAAAATGCCATAAATGTATAGAATAAGAAACCCCAAGAGAGGGCAGAGAGGTTATCTGCGAAATCTCCAGACTGCCACGGAAGGACGGTGAAAAAGGGGTATCTGTTTTCTCTCACTCAAGGGTTGGAGAGAGAGACCCCGGCCGTCTTTGTCTCTCCCCGCAGCACGGGAAAATAATTTAGGAGGAGCCATCTGGATTCGCTGGGTGAAGGGATACCTTGTGAGGAGGGTCCGGTGATCGATGTATAACGCAGGATGGCTTGTTGACGGACACACACGGACACAACAACAACCGCCATTCGCCACTAAGTGGCGGTGACGTCACCACGACGCTTGTGCCAGGCTATGTGCACCCTGAGGCCACGTGAAGTGTCGAACGCCCGCTGGCAGGAGGTCACGGGGCAGACCCAGGTGCCACGGGTCGACTGACTGAGATGACTGGCTGATGCACCACCACACGGACACACACACACACGAACACACACACGAACGCACACACACACAAGCCACGCCCCCCCTCCACTGCGAAGAGCCGAGGTTCTTTTTGAATATAATGGCCCACCATCATCTCGACAAACCAGTCCAGCCCGTTCCAGTTAAGTTCGACACACCGAGTTCAACAGCCGGGAGCGGCAGAAGAGATGGCGAGAGCGAGAGGCTGGCTCTGAAGGGCCCCTCGATCAACCGAGCATGGCGAGACTCACAGAATTAGCGAGGTGCCACCGAGTGTGAGTTCAGAGCTGAGGGACGAAGTATCGCTCAAAACGTATTCCTACATCAAGTGCCAGCCATCCAGTAGCGGAAAAAGCTTGGCCAGCCGCCAACAAACAAAGAGTCAACGAGTCAGCGCCGCCAAGCAAGAGCGTGCAGCAGTCATCCAGCAGTGAAGAAGCCGGCTGTCAGCGAATCAGCGCTGAGAGCGCTCGGGGCGTCTCAACAGAGAGAGAGCGTGCGACTTGGCTCATCCAGCAGCGGAAAGAGCCTGAGCAGCCGCCCGCGAGCAAGAGTGTGTCAGCGCCAGCGAGCGCCCCGTGGGTTCGACCCACACTCGCACCGACCAGCTGAGCGCGATCGCGCATCTTCAAGGAGAGGGAGCTGCCCACAGCAGTGACAGAAGCCACGGCCGCTGCGGGCCAGCGCTGAGAGCGTTCGAGCAGCACCAGGACGAACGCAGCGTGCCGGCGATGCTTCGCACCCCGAGCGAGAATTCAACTCAGCCATCGGTCGTGTGCCCCTCCCCCACCTTCACAAACCCGCTTTCGCTGACGTCGCCCGATCACACGAGAATGTACCAAAGAGACAATCCACCTCAGCCGTAGCACATCAAGACTAATGATAAAGTACATTGAAATGTCAAATGATAATGAAGAACATGGCTAACCCATTGAATTACGTGGATACGGTCACTTAGAAGTATTTCAGTCGGTCGTCTTTAATTGCATCATCTTGTTATGGATCTAGGAATGAACGCCGTACTGTGTGTGCAAATTCCAGTATAATCATTCATAATAGAGAGTTAAGGTTTTGCTTAGATTAGCATTTGCATATTTTTATTATTACGTCTCTCTCTCTCAACAACCGAGGTCGCGTTACGCGGTGATTAACCATATGGCCGAGGCCAAAGTGAAACAACGCAATCGTGATGGTTACCGTGTTAATGCTGTGTTGAAATTCCGAGATTGAGAGTTCTCATATTATCCAAAAATTAAAGTTTAGCTAGAAAGTAAAATTGATTAAAAGCAGAAGGGTTGTGTGTGATTCTTTCCGTGATTCTGCATAACTGAATTCTGCGATTGAGATCTGAACCTGGTGACCTAAGCACACTAATACATTCAGTACATGTTAAAGTGAGACTAATCGTACTATACCGATCGATAATACGAAGTTAAACAACGAAGCCGAGTTGACTCTGGTATGATCACGGCACCTGCATAACTGCATACGATTAATTGCATTATCCCGATTGATAACCGACCCTCGTCACCGAGGCAGGGCCTGATTCTCATTAGGCTGTCATTAACATAACCACACCCACTCGCATAAATACGATTCTCCTGAAGTAGCATAATTTATATGCATAATTACACAGCATAATTTCGGATAAATTATGCAAATTTCAAATTTTATTTAATTTTCATTATTTTCATCAAATCTTCATAACCCACATATACAACATAGTCACTCTCAACTTGTTAATGTCCAATGGAACATTGCAATGCAGTGGAACCCTCAAGTCGACCCAACACGATTCATCACAACGCTGCAACCCTCTGGGAAACTCCTGCGAATTGAGCAAAACAGCCGCCTTCCCATTCATCAGGACCTCAATAACGTCCCTCGCCGTTGCTTGACGTAACGCAAGCCATTTTTGTCCCATTCCCTTTACCTTTAACAATGCGAATTCAACCCCGATGAAGCTTGGAAAAAAATAAGGGAGTTCAACAGAACTCACAAAGCTCATGGTCCACCCTAAACCGCATCTGCACAAACCATGGCAGATGCGGATACCTGGAAAATGAAAACTTTCCAGTGTGCGACTGTGGTCATCCAGAACATACCATCCAGCATACGAAGCAATGCCCGATCCAGAAAAAACGAAGGAGACATCACAGTGACACACTCCACTGGCTCCTGACGTGGCTATCTGGCTTGAATGTGAAATTGTAGTTGTTGTGGCTCTGCATCCACATCTGCAGCCTTGCGTAAGATCAGCAGCAGCCATGTTGGATAAAAAGTCCTCTCCGAGCCATCATCATCTCTCTCACGATGCTGCGAGTTGGAGAATACTTAATTAATTTGGCGTTTGTCAAATGCAGGGCATTAGGTAGGCTGATGTATCTATGCAGAGTTTTGCATGTTGGCATGCATGCCATGGGTTTCTCCAGGCAGACTGATTTTAACTCAGTGTTGTCATAGCTCATAGCACTTACTCATGTGGTACATAACTTGAGTTTCATTACCACATTGGATAACGATGAACGCAAATTACATATGCATGAATCTGTCTTCAAAGCCAAACCCAGCATGCTTTAGTAATGACCGAGATAACAGACCGCTTACCTGACACAAGTGTACGGTCTGACAATCAGCACGTAAGCCAATGCCTCCCATTGGTGCAGAGGCCTCCACTGTGATTGGTCGGGAGGCAAGATTGAAAGGTTTTTGGAGGAACTATTTGAAAGGTAAAAAGGCGGGAAAAGCAAGGGGTGGACTGGAGGACAGTGGAGAACCGTTGGTGGGGGTCAGGATTGGCCGAAGGGAGTGGGGGCGAAAGAAGCTTCCACAGAGGGGGCTTGGGAGGTATAAAAGGAGACAAGCACCGGGATTGGGGAGATTCGAGAGATGAAGATCAAGGGTCAAGAACCAGTCCTGGGCATCGTTAGTGCCGTGTCTGAATAAAGGCTTTTAAAAGTCACGTGTCGGCGTCACAACACATGTAAATTACATCACAATTTTTGCACATGGCTTTGATGATGAATGCTAGTGATGCAGAGGATGATTTAGACGCTGCGTTTGACATTTTGCGGGTTGATAAAAAAAAAGAATTCAAAAATTTCACTTTTTCACCAACAGTGAATTCAGCATGAACTACATTGGCCTTCAAAAGCCAAACACATTTATGCACGAACTTAAAGAGCATTTGACAGCGCCAGTCGAACACATCTGAGCTGCACCAGCGCACGGCCCTCAGCATGTGTGTGTGTGTGGATCCCACTGGATATTTGCAGAGCTGAGCCAAAAGCAACTCTGGCCTCACAAGACAACTGAATGTCTTGGGGCCAAGCAGGACCATGAGTGGGGTAAAAAAAATTAAACCGGTGCCTACTGAGCCACGGACAGACTTATTTGTCACGGCTCAGTTGTATGGTGTAAAAGGGGTATAAGAAAGTTGCAAGTTTAATTATTGGTTGGAGATCAACCTGGCCCACCATTATCCCTCGGTGATAAATCGATCGAGTACCACCTTGTGGGTCAACGAGCTCCATGGAAAGAAAGCCCCCCCCGCCTCCCCCATCATAGAGATTTGGAATTTCCACCAATTAGTGCTACCTCATATTTGTCTGAGAAGGGAGACAATATGGGCTTTGTTGACTATGCCAGTGCAAGTTTCCATGCGCTCATATGAGGCTCCGAAAACCTCGGTGAGGCGGTGTGTGACTCGGGCACGCGTTGCCACTGGCGATTGATGGCTGTTGAGTCACAAAAGCCATCAATCTTGAGGCTATATCCGCGAGTAATAAGAACAAATAGTAATTTACAATCCTTTATCCATCCACTGCTGGATGGAAGGCCTCCCCAGCGCGCTGACTGTGGGGGATTGCTTGACCATCTTTCACCACTCTAGTCAGTGCCGGGCTGAAGTGGTTGGAACCCAGGAGCGGCACAAATACAAATTTGCAAGCGATATTAGCTGTGGCCAGAAAATAGAAACTCAGGTTTTGCCAGGTTCTCAGCACAGTTGCACTATCCACGGTGCTCTCGCTACACCAGGATGGTTTGTACTAGATGAGAATTCCACAAGCATTGACGACACATTTGTACAGCCACCCTTGCTTCAGCTGCTGCCTCCGATGCAGACAATTTCGTAGCAGTGTGTCTGCTACTAACAATTCGGCTTCCCATTTATCTGTGCATTTACCTTAAACCTCGACTTCGCTACATAACCTTACTCAAAACTCTTTATCTGGTTATTTAAACCCAGTACCAAGAACTGTGCCAAAAACATTGAACCTTAAACACGCACCAATATTCTCCGAAACAAGTTACCTGATTAGCTCACCTTAATAAGCATGGTTTTGAAATCTGCTCTTTGTCTTGTGGCATTGTCTCAAATCTTACGAGTTGTATTTTTATCTGGTCTCATAACATGACTGCTGCTTGCGATGATCTTTCTGACTATAACCAGATGAAAAGAGCATATTGACATAGCACACCTCTTTCACAAGTGAGACTGTGGGAGACACCAAGTATTCAAAGTCTCACTCACTCACATGCTATAAGGACTGCCCGCAAAAAATGACATCATAGAATGACTTCTGACAACTGTTTCAGCGACTGTATTTTATCCATATACTAGGCGGTGCACTTTCCCATTCGTCCCGATAAAGATAAATGTTCAGCCAAATACAGGTAGTCCTCTACTTACGATGGAGATGCGTTACGACCCCAACGTAAGTAAAACAAATATCGTAAGTCGAAGATGGCCTAGCCTACCCAGGAGTCTTAAAGAAAGGTGATAATTTAGCAAAACAGAGCAATTTACAGTACCGTACTGTATCAACTATATACTGTATGTATTTATTAATTACAATACTGTGTTGCACAGCAAAATGTAAAGTAAAAAAACAAGGTACAGTACACGCGCTAACACCGAGACAACTTAACTTCGTCGACCAGAGTGTTGAGAGTGAGGCATCACCACACAAGGAGGGAGATGCGAACATCCCGGCAGCGTCCCAACGCACAGTATCGTACCTCGTATGCTGCTGCGTTTGCCTGCCGCGCGAAATTTAAAATATTTTACAATTTTGTCGTATCGCTATCGCCATCGTAACATCGAAATATCGTAAGTCGGACCATCGTAACTCGGGGACTTATCTGTAAAGCGAAAGCCAAATTCAACGTGGTGGGGTTTTGTGCAGTCATTTGTGACCAGGCCAAGACCGTCGTCAAGTCACTCCACTTGAGACCAGAAACTGAAAGCTGGATTTGAACCGAGGTTTTCAGCGGCGCCAGAGAAGTGCTCTGGCCCCTGATCCACTCCGGCCACATTTTCTTTCGCACTCCCTCGTTTTTAACAGTGGCCGCACACGTCGCAGCAGAAGGGCTTCTCGCCCGAGTGCATCTGCAGGTGGCGCCGCAGGCCAAACGCCTGCGCGAACGCCTGACCGCACACCTTGCAGCGGTGCGGGTTGTCGGCGGAGGCTGCATTCGCCAGCGAGCACTTGCGCTCGTACGGCTCGGCATCTCCACCGGAGGGCTTCTGCCCCGTCGCTTTGCCGAGACCCTCCTGCCGATGGTTTGCCTGCGCGGGAATGAGCGTCGCCCCCTCGGCGGCTGGGCTGCAGCCTTCACGAGGGCGGTGGCGGCGATTTCTTCTTCTGCTTCGGTCATTTCGCCTTTCTCCGACTCTGACGAAGCGTACTGGCCAGCGCCTACCTCGTACGCATTGGGCAGCGAGGTCACGCCTTCAATGATGAGATCTGGATGGCTCTCCGGCAGACGTTTACCTGCAGCAGAAGATGCGCCAGTCGCATTGCTCTCACGCGTTTAAACTGAATAAAGTAGAAAGTAAAGTTAGTGTCGACCGGGCTAATTACTCGGTTGAAAGACACGTAACGTGGCCGGGCGATAGGGTATCCATGCAAAGCGTTAAAACGGCATATTACAGAAATGGTGTTCGCGTTGGTCACAATGGTATTTTTAAAAATCTCACGGAACTAGAAATTATTCAAATTTGAGCGAAGAACCAAATTTGACGACGGTTTTTTTTGCATGCATTCATTTGGTGCCACCAGCATTTGTTTTAAACATCCACCGTTTCGACTCACACTTACCAAAGCGTTTCTTGGTAGTGTACTCCACGGAGCCTTGCTCCGTCAATTGAGGAACCAGTATGGAATTCGAGAAATAAGCATCGTCATCTGGAAGTGGGGGAAAACAAGCGGCCAAGTGTTCAAAACGAAACTGCTGTCAGGCAAAGTTACTGCTGCACCTGTCACTTTTGCGCGAGTGACCCTGTGAACGGTAGTGCGGTGGTTCTTGCACTGCGGCATACTGAACCCGCGACATGACTTGGATTCCCGGTCACGGCAACCATCAGCGGCAAGTGATATCTAAATGGTTCCTTTACCAACCGACGGTGACCAAGCACGGGTGTGCGTGCGGTGGTAGGGCTGCATTACAATAACATTAACACAACAAAATATTATTTTCCGCAATATAACACTACGAATAAACGGGATATTTTAAATAACACATAAGCAGTTTAACACGTGGGCTTTCGCGACCAATGTTATCCATAACGGAAGTTTTTGGGTTAGATCGTGTAAATATAAATGTGTCGTTAAAGCTCTCCACCACCTGACACAGCTAATTAGTAAGGTTTGTTCCGTAAACAGAACCTGCCAATTCGTTACTAGTTCAGCACACCGGTGCGTTGAAGGGTAAAACCCACAACGTTTACAATTCGGGTACAGTTTTGTTTATGTGACAAACATTATTAATTGGGCGTGTCGTGTGGTGGTGGGTTTAACGACGCATTTTGATTTACACGATGTAGCTCAAAATAACCTCTATTATGGATAGCATATAAACAGTAACATCAAGTAACAGTAAAAGAGTTTACATAGCTTGCAATTAATGTGGTGATATTGTATACACAATGGTGTTCAAGCCGTACCTTCATAGGACTCAATTTTAACATGATCCGCTGCTACGTTGCCATAGGAGTCATCCATGACTGGAGTGGACCGCTCGTCTGGCTTATCTGCACATATGCAAAGCCAGTGCATCAACACGCATTTAAGCCGCTGACAACATACAAGCCATCAATACAGAGGATGTACCGGGTCATCGAATTTTGAGGCCCTCCACTAATTTCTAATGAGCAGGTGAATCCTCGAGAGAACGGAGAGATTCACTTGCAGGGAGTGTGGACCCCGAGTCATCAAAATTACAAAAGCGAATAACAAATAATCACGTGCAACTACGAAGTGAAGAGAAATCAGAGGAAACAAGCAATAGCGTGGTTAATTCTAGATTTGAAGTTTTCGTGACTGCACGGATCCATATTCTTTGGTTCTTTCGGTAAACTCACGTAGGTAAAAACTTAATAAAATTACCTACGTGACTTTACCGACAGAACCAAAGAGCAAGCAATAGCGTCGCAGATGGAATAAGAAAAAGAACGCACGGACATGAATCAATATTAAACTCGATTAAATTCCTTTAACAAAGGTTATCTTCTGACAAATGACATTTAAAACCGTTCACAGCAAAGTGTAGTGATGTAAACATTGACATGGAATTAGGGTAATTATTTCACTCGAATGTAAACTGACGTCATATGCAACTGCAAGCGAAGATATTGTACAGAATCGGCCGTTCTGCATCAAATTGTAAAATAGATGGAAGAGTGACCAAATACATTATTAAAGGGCTGTACATGTACATTGTAATGTTGTACACAGGTCGATCACTGTATTGATACACCTGTGATGTTTCAATAACAAGTCTTCTCGAAAGGGTGATTGAATATTGCGAAACCGATGGCTTGCATACATGACAAAGGAGAATGTCAAAGGGATCCATAAAGTGCATTGAGTGTGGCGAGAGCCACAAAAAAGCTTTGAAATAAAACGTTCTTTTCACCGTCATTTCTCCGTATTATTTTAGTGGGGTGCACATATGAACCTCATGGTGGGTACCCCGGGGTCCCGAATAAACGGAAGTCAAAATCGCAATGAACTAATTTACTTTTGGCGACTCCGTCCCACCGCGCACATAAAACGCCGCGACCCACCTGGCGCGGATCGTTCTGTTGCCGTGTCGTCCAAGCGCAGCGAGGACGAATGCGCAGAAGGAACAAAACTTTGAAACTTTGATAAGCGCATCGTGCAGAGCTCATCGAGAGGAATAGATTGCCGAATCGGTCGCCTTCAGACATTAAATGACGTCGCAATGCAGTTCATGCGAGAGCCGGGGGCTTATGGGACCCCGGGGTCCTGCCATCAGGTTCATATGTCAATGGATCAATGGAGGTTGTGGAACGAACACTAATAATAGCCACTTGCAAACCTGTGCCACGTGCTCATGTTGCATGTGCATGTGATGTCCTGCATGTGCCGTGTTCATTTAAAACACAGACAGCTAATGGTCCTCACTGGGTGTTCCTGAAGATGATCCAGGAATACCGTGCCAACCTCGACTACCATCCGCTCTCCATCTTTGACCAGGTTCTTGAAGGCCCCCCCTCCCCATGCCTTGTTAACTATCTCGCCTAGTATGCAGGAGGTCGGTGGGTTCAGTCCCGACCCCTGGTGCCTGTATATTTGGCGTTTCCATGTTCTCTCCGTGGTCACACGAAATTTTTTTCCCGGGTGCTCCGGTTTTTCTCTCCATTTCTAAACGTGCGTTTAGAGTATTATTTTGGCTGCTACACATTTCCACGTGATAAGCCGCTTCGTTCAGCTATCACTTGTGGCCAAGTCGCTTCTGGAAAGAGCTACATAGCTCAGTGGGCCTTACCTGGTACGATGCAAGTTCTGTTCTTTCAGTACTCTGACTTTATACCGTGCGAACCTTGGCTCTATTCAGGTGGAGGAGCGAAAGATCTGCGTCTGCGTCAGAAAGCGCCCACTCAACAAAAAAGGTACTCGTGGGTGGGAGGTGGGGCGTGAGTGGGAGGGGGGGTGTGAGGGTGGGAGGGGGGGGGCGTGGGTGGGAGGCTACGTAGTCAGTTTTGCAGTGTAACGGGAATTAAATTTTGATTTAAAGCTTTCGTGACTGCAAGGATTCATCTTCTTTGGTTCTTTCGGTAAAGTCACGTAGAATGAGAATAAAATAATAAATTGATAAAATAAAATAACGCAATAACATTCTCAATGTATTATTTTATTCTCATTCTACGTGACTTTACCGAAAGATCCAAAGAAGATAACGGGAATTACACAAGTAGTTCAGCGATTCGTCCTGTAGACAAACCTCAGCTGTCTGCACTCACGACTGATGATGCCCGTGTGTTATCGCAGGAATAATTGTATGCATGTTGAACTTCTTTTGCACCATTAGTAGCCAATCGTGCCATCAGAGGTGTGGGGAAAGGACAACGATTTAAACAAAGCAGTGCTAAAGAAACGAGTTTGCAATATAGTTGAATGTTTATTGTGTAGCATTTCAAGACTCATTTGCAGACACATACCGAACAATACGTAGTATCCACCCACCCCCCGCTACTCCCCCCCACGCTACCCCCCCACCCCCGCTAAGACCGCATGCAAGAGCTGTTGACAAATATTTCTATAATCGGTTTTACGATGATGATGGCTGAAATTTAATGGCTAGGCATTTTGCGACCAATATTATGGTTCATAATTTTTTTTCGGTCTGGTCATCTTAGGTAAATGTGTGCCGTACACCCTCCACCACCCAACACACCCAATTTATAAAGTCGTAACATGAGCAAACGTGTGCCAGTCTCTTACTGCTTCAGCATATCCGGTGTGCTGTCGAGCAATTCACAACAATCTTAACGGTTCATTAAATTCTGTGAATTGCTTACGACACCCATTTTTACCTGCGCGATGTGACCCGAAAATCAATTGCGAAATCGGACGACGATCCCGTTGGTGGTGTCTGCGCACGCGTGACCCAGAGCTGGCGCAGAAGGAGATTGATGTGGTGACGGTGCCCAGCCGCGATGTGCTTATGGCTCACGAGCCCAAACACAAGGTTGACCTCACCAAGTACCTGGAGAACCAGACGTTCCGCTTCGACTACGCCTTCGACGAGTCGACCTCCAACGAAATCCTCTACAAGTGAGACGGCGCGGCTGGGTCGCTGCCACCGCCGCTGCCCACCCACTGCCACTCCCCCCCCCCTACCCACCACCCCATTGAGCCATTGCCACGCATGAACACTCTTCCTTCAATCAGCAGTGCATTATACAGCGCCTAGGTCAGGGGTCGGCAACCAAAGTAACAAGAAGAGCCGTTTTTGTCAAATTCGGTAGAGAAAAAAAAATGTCAAGGGCCGCAATGCGCGTGAATAGGAGACTGCGGTCCCCAAGAAATAACGTCACGAAGCAGTCCTTAAAGAGCCGCATACGACTCCGGAGCCGTGGGTTGCCGACCCCATGGCCTTGGTCCTTGCTGTGACGTTGAACTTATTTCGTGTCGTACGTAGCCAACCTTGCTAATCAGAGACATCGAACCCCCCCCCCCCCCCCGGGCTTAAACCCTGGAGCTCAGGGCTACCATCTTTAGTTCTATAATAGGGGCCATGTGCCCTTTAAAACACTTTAGATAAATAGGGTTGTTAAAACAGCTGGTCTGATTTGAAGCTGTAAATGCCTGTTGAAATTAGATGTGGCAAGTGCACTGCATCAAGTGAGGGTGGGTGATGAATCTTTGTGTCCTTGCAATTGCTCACGTGCATGTGTCACGTGTGTCTGTGTGCCTGTGCGTGTGGTTACTTGCTGCCACCATGCCCCACCCGGGTGTGTGTGTGTGTGTTAGGTGCTCGCTAACCACTTGCCGCAACAAGTCCTTTGTGTTTGGGGAACAGTAGTGTTACAAACCCGGCGACCCGAGTTTGATTCCTACTCGTGGCCAACACCAGTGACATATCTGAATCCGTCCTGGGCCTCCCCTATGTTGACTTGGCCTCAAATGAGTACCTGGTGCGATGTGTATGCAGTACCACTGGGGAGTCGAAGGCGGCCGAGCGTGGTGCTGGCTACCTTACACCCCTTTGCGTGTGCCGGGTCGGCTTTTATAGGCGCTCGCGAACAGCACTTGCCCCAACAGTCTGTTCAGGCTACACGGGGGATCTGTTTCTTTGTTTAGATTCACCGCCTACCCATTGGTGCAGTCAATCTTCAACAAGGGCATGGCCACGTGCTTCGCTTATGGA
Source organism: Petromyzon marinus (assembly GCF_048934315.1). NCBI lineage: Eukaryota > Metazoa > Chordata > Hyperoartia > Petromyzontiformes > Petromyzontidae > Petromyzon > Petromyzon marinus. The sequence goes on along the minus strand of NC_133667.1, from coordinate 13,168,753 downwards.
CAGACGGGAAGCGGCAAAACCCACGTGAGTTCTAGGCCACCGCGCGGTCGCCCTTCGTCATTGGCGGTGGAGCAGTTTTTGCGACGGGGTCGCGGCCCGTTAACCTCTGGGGAACGGGAGTGCGCACTATTAAAACCGAAGATTCTCAACTCCACGAGAGGCTATCGTTTCGCGGTCTGCGTCTTAACAACCTCCTAAGGCCCCCCGCATGTGATTGTTATTTAATTATATTATTTGTAGCCCCCTCACCCCCCACGCTGTCCGCGTGCCCATCATTGGGGGGTGGGGCGGGGGGGGTGTTGGGGGGTGCGCAATTGTCTTTATCATTTTGAAGCTCTCTTCTGGCATAGTCAACATTAGTACTGGAGGAGGTGGCCGAGTGGTTTGATGGCAATGTCCACTTCATATCACCGAGCCAGCACCCCTGGGATCTTGAGCTGGTGTTGGGTGTCTCATGGAACTTATGCTCTAGTTAGAAAGCTGAGCAAGCGACTCTGAAATCTTCAAATAAAATGCTGGCGATAGTGACAATTATCAAAAGAGGCTGACGAGGGCCTCCTCGCGAGATGCCAGCCGCGAGCATTATCCTTCTTCCCCGCTGATAAGTGCGTGTTGTTGAAAGTGGGTTGCATAGACGTTAGAGCATAGAAATACAGTACAACACTTGGTTTGCTTGACTGCCGTCTGCTGCACAGCATTTAGCCCCCATAGCCGTATAATAACCCATGTGTGCATGGTGGTCACCCAAGTAAAGTAAGAGCACTTGGGCAGGACGATGTACGTCTAGGAGGGATGATTACCGATGGTCAAGAATAGTTAAAACTTTAAATTAAATCATTCAATATTTTGATACTGGCATAATGGTCCCATAGAAATAATGATGATAGGTGGAATTTATAATTTTTCTTTGACTTTCCCACCCTCCCTCCCCCATCCTGCCTAGCACGGGATGTGTTTGACCTGCAGGGAGACAAGCACTACAGACATCTGAATCTGCACGTGTACGCCACCTTCTTTGAGATCTACAGCGGGAAGGTGAGGACGTGCGCATGTAATGAGTGTGAGCGTGTGAATGAATGGAATGCCCGTGGGAATGCAGCATGTGTGCAGATGTGCGTGTGAATGGAATGCGATGTAATTTTTATAGTCTTTTCTCAACCTCTGAATGAAGGGCCCCTCCCCATGTCACGTCCGTCATGGGTAACTTCAGCATGCTGGTCAGTGCGGGTTGTTGGTGAATGGGCTTCCCAGGACCGGTTCGGACATCAACTCGCCACTGATGTCAGCCATGGCTGGGAATGGGAATTCAGGTCGCCAGGTTCAAAGCGCGGTGCGCAAACTGCCGGTTGTATGAAATAAATGTGAACCAGGTACAGCCCATGGGCCCCCTGGGTTCCTTACCCGAATGCTATTTGGGGTGTGTGGGGAGCAGTGGTGTCGCGGTTAGCGTGCCGCGCTACGAACCCGGCAACTCGAGTTCGATCCCCGTCCACGGCCATCGCCAGTGACGATTATCCGAACCCGTCCTGGGTCCTCCCATAGGTCGACAGCCTCAAAGTGGAATACCTGGTGTGGCGTGTAAAATTTGCCGCCGAGGAGACACAGATGGTTGAGCATGATTGAGCATGTTAAACTTGAGACCTCCTTTGCCAGTAACAAGATATAGTAATAGGTTTTACCCTTTTAAAGGTGTCAGTTTTTGTGCCAGTTAAAAGGGTAAAACCTATTGCTGTATGTTAAACTTCTTTCGCACCATATGTGGCCAACCGTGCTAATCGGCGGTGTGGGGGAAGGACGACAAATTAAACGCAAAAAGCAGTTCCAAAGAAATTCGTTTTCAATCCAGGTTTAAAAATGTCTTCATAATACCCAAAGGAAGAGCACTGAAGATGGCCGCAGGAGCGCTTCTGAAAGCGCACGATGCGGTGACCACCTTTGTTCGGTGGCCAAGCCAAAAGCCGCTGCTGTGAGGATGACCGGTGTTTGCGCGATGATGGTTTATGTTTCTTGACGAGAATCGGCAAGGTATTGTGGTTCATTGGTGGCAGGCACTTTGTGTGTACTGAGTGCGACCTTATTATAATGCATTATAATGTCATAACCAACCACCACCTCGTGTACCGTGCCGGCAAAGGTAGGGTGCTCGCTTATAACAGCACTTGCCCCAAAAGTCTGTTAAGGCCATGAGGTGGGTGGGGGTTTTTGTCTCCGTGTGACTGGAATTGCAGGTGTTCGATTTGCTGAATAAGCGGGCGCCCCTGCGAATACTGGAAGATAGCAAGCAGCAGGTGCAGGTGTTGGGGCTCATCGAGTGCCCCGTCTCCTCCAGCGAAGAGGTGCTCGCCCTCATTGAGACTGGGAGCAAGTGCAGGTCAGCACGCACGCACATGTATAAAACAAATAATTCGGTGATAATAATACTTTCATTTAATTAATTAGTATCCAATTATGAGACCTCCTTTGCCAGTAACAAGATATAGGAATAGGTTTTTACCCTTCTAGCTGGCACGAAAACTGACACCTTAATACAAGGGATCATGTTTGCAATAACCACACCACAAGCAGTCAAAAATGCAAACAAAAAGAAACAACTCTGATGATATGCACTGTCCTTGAATTTGATTGGTCCACACCCAAGACGGCTTTTCTTAGAGCCTAGTCCCTTGTATAAAGGTGTCAGTTTTTGTGCCAGCTAAAGGAGGTCTCATAATGTAAAGGCTTACCCCGAGCTCTCAATACTCTGATAGTGCGCTGTTTTTGAGTTGCACGCCTTATGGTGTCATCTGGTCCAACACCAGTGGAGACTAGGCTCTAAGAAAATCCGTCTCGGGTGTGGACCAATCAAATTCAAGGACAGTGCCAATATCATTATCAGAGTTGTTTCTTTTTGTTTGCATTTTTGACTGCTTGTGTTGTGGTTATTGCAAACATGATCCCCTTGTATAAAGGTGTCAGTTTTTGTGCCAGCTAGAAGGGTAAACACCTATTACTGGTATCCAATTGTTTTAATATTTGTTTTGTATTGTGAAAAGTGATATAGGTATGCATTTTTAGGTTCGGAGTAGAGTTGGAATGACTCCGAAAGAAAAACATTCTGATTTACAACGTTTTGTTTTACGCCGTGTTTTTTGGATGGAACACATCGCTTTCGTGAATCGAGGAATGCCTGCACGTCCGTATATATATACGCGTGTACACAACTTAAGCCTATCCCGTTCCGCACGCGTACATCATCAGTTTTTCTTCTGATTGAGTTCTGGTGACGTACGTATACATGATGAAAACTAAAATAAAATAACTTGATCGTTACCGAGGCTGCCACAAGGCCCATGCGGGAGGGCGTGTGGCACAGTTTGGCACCAGAATATCGTAGAGTGCGGCGATCGTGTCGCTACGTTTCTCTCCGGCGAGTACAAGCCGCTTGTGCGTTTCGAGGTTCGGCACTTGCAGGCGTTTTGGAACGGGAAAGGCTTTCCGTGGCGCACAGACCTCTAGGTTTGCTAACGCGGGCGGAACCCGTGTGACGCGCGCACAGGACGTCGGGCCAGACATCGGCGAATGCGACGTCGTCGCGCTCGCACGCCATCTTCCAGCTGATACTGAGGCGCGGCGAGCTCCTGCACGGCAAGTTCTCGCTCGTGGATCTCGCCGGCAGCGAGCGCGGCGCCGACACGGGCAATTCCGACCTGCAAATGTGCCGCGAGGGCGCCGAGATCAACAAGAGCCTGCTGGCGCTGAAGGTTTGTTATTGGATTGTTTTTTTGCCCAGCAAACCCTCGCCGAGTCTCGTGACTTGCTTTCAGGACGGTACTGCCAAGTCTTTTTTTGCATTCCCCCCCCCCCCCGCATACTGATGATTGTTATTACCTGCGGCTCTGGAGTGGCATGCGGTTCTTTAAGGACTGCTTCGTGATATTGTTTATTCAGCAGTGTCTTGTATTCACATGCAATACAAGCTCTTGAATATTGAGTTTTTTTTTTACGAATTCGAAAAACAATGCCACTTGTTCTTTTAGTTGCCGGTCCCCGGTATAATTCCAGTCGAGTTATTTGCGGGTACGTTTGCAAATTTGGCAAATGTGGATCGTGACGCCGGCACACAAATGGGCCTGCTCATGCACATGACGTCGCCGGATCTTTAACGTCCGCTGCGAAGCAGACCGTGTATTTTTAGGGTTGATACACCTGCGGTATGCAGCAAGGGCAGCCGCTAGATTGTAACTGTCAGCAGCTCAACTCATTGCCCTACACGGGAAACCTTTCTCAGACGGTGACTTCATCAAACAGTGCCTCACTAAAGTCATGGGAATTTTGTGCCCGGAGAAAATGCAGGATTTCAACGTTGTTAGTATTTCCAGAAATACGGTTGTGCGGCAAATTGAAGACTTGTCGGCTAACTTAAAACTACAAGTGTCAGATAAAGCTTGTGCTTTCGATTTTTACTCGATTGAATGTGATGAGAGCACAGATGCCACGGACACTGCACAGCTGTTCATTTTTTTGCGGGGAGTTGATAATTTTTGCATTACGGAGGAACTGCTCGATCTTCGGAGTCTAAAGGGGACAACAACTGGGAAGGACATGTTTGAAGCTGTGTCAGATGCAATTGACCAGGCTGGAGTTAAATGGGACAAGTTGTGTGGAATTACAACGGATGGGGCTCCAGCAATGACAGGCGAGCGCAAAGGAATGGCCTCTATGGTGAGTGCCAAGGTGCGGGAGAGCGGAGGTGAGGCTGTCAAAATGCACTGTATCATCCACCAAGAAGCCCTCTGTGCCAAGATAATCCAGCTTGGCAATGTGATGAACACAGTTGTGAAAACTGTCAACATAATTCGGGCACGAGGGCTTTACCACAGATAATTTCAAGCGTTCCTCTCTGATGTCGACGCTGAATACGGGGACCTACTCTATCATTCTGAAGTGCGCTGGCTCAGTCGCGGCTCCGTGCTGCAGCGGTTTTATTCCCTGAGATCAAATATCGACAAGTTTTTGAAAGAAAAGGGCAGACCTCTCCATGAGATCAGTGGCCCTTTATGGTTGGCAGACCTGGCTTTTTTAGTTGATCTCACTGATCATCTCAACACCCTGAACAAGAGACTACAAGGCAAAGAGCAGCTGGTACCACAGCTGTATGCGCACATGAAAGCATTCCATGCGATGCTCCGTCTCTTCGAGTCACAACTGCGCAACTTCAATGTAGCGCACTTCCCCACGCTGACCAAAATCAAATGCACATTTCCAAATGCCAAGCTCTCTGCAACAATGGGAGAATATGTGTCTGTGATCACATCTCTCATGACAGAATTAAGTCAGCACTTCCAAGATATTTCTGTCATTGAGAAGGAAATCACACTGTTTGCGGCTCCGTTTTCAATGGATGCAAAAGAAGTGGAGGAGAGTCTGCAATTAGAACTGATCGAAATTCAGTGTGATGATTCTCTGAAGAATCAGCATTAGCTTCTCTCCCTACCTGACTTCTACCGGAGCTTGGAAAAGGCCAAGTTTCCTCTGATGAGACGCCACGCAAAACGAATGATGAGTCTGTTCGGCTCAACATACATCTGTCAGCGGACATTCTCTCTGTTAACGCTGAACAAAAGCAGACTGAGAACCAGAACGACCGACAGCGATCTCCGTGACGTCCTTCGGATCTCAACTACCAAACTTACTCCTGACCTGCCAGCTATCCTTCAGACCAAAGCGCAGCATCACTGCTCCCACTGAGCGCAACATTCTTCCCATTACAGGTAAGTAAAAAATTTAACACGCAGTTTTCATTTGTTAATAAGCCCAATTACTTAATAAATTCAGTCAATTAAAGTTGATGACAATTTTTTAGCAAACATTAGTTGATGTGTTAACAAGCCCAATAATTTATTTGTGTAATAAGCTTGAAATATCCACATCCCCTATTTCTCTTCTTGTCTCTCCCTTCATACAGGACAATGAAGGCGGATCAGCACCCTAAGAACCAATCTGAGGCTGTCACTGAGAGAATGACCTGCCAACTTTATTGTAAAAAATTTAATGATGGAGGCTTTTTTTCTTTAAACATGTTCAATTATCAAACGTAATTTACCTGCATTTGATTGATTTTGCCAATATTAGTGCATGAGAAGTGAGGCAGTATACCTCACGTCTAGTGAGTGGCCCAGTCCTTCGTATATTTTTCTGTATGTGGCCCTTGGGAAAAAAAGTTTGGACACCCCTGGGCTAGAAGCTTGACGTGGATCTCCTGCCTCTCCAACAGTAAGAACCCCGAGCCCCTCACGGGGGGGGGGGGTGGGGTCCTTATATCGGGCCGGGCTGGGGCTGGCTCCGCCTCTTGCCCCGCCCACCTTCTCGATCTCTCTCGCCCTTGCCCTCCTCCAGTATCATCCGGTCACATGTCCCCAGGTCAGCCAGAATATCATGCCCCCAACGTAACCCTAGCTGGCTGACTCTCTCGCTCTCTCAAAGGGAGCCCGCACCGCACGCTGTGCGTGGTGCCACCGCGCTTAACCAGCGCTCACCCAAGCCCGCACTAGGGCTGGTACTACACCCCGTGTCTGGGGTGTACACACAACAGTATACATCCCGCCGTGGTCTCGCAAGCCTGGCACCAAACAGTGACCTTCCCAGTCACTACACATACACACACCACACAAATCCTAGGGGTGGAATGAGTCATCAGTATTGGGAGGGCTGCGGTGTCAAGGCGGTCTGCCCTTTGTTCTCGTCTGTGATGTCCGCATGTAGGGTCAAGGAGCTGGGGGTGGAGCAGGGTGGGGAGGAGCGACAATCGGCACCGCTCGCGCCCACCACCGCCGTGGTAAAGCCTGAACCGGAGGACGACGTCAATATGGACGAGGCGGGGGAAAAGGAGGCCGCTCAGCCGCGTCATCGCCGGCTGCCCTCTCTCATCCTGGCGAGTGACATTGAGACGGAAATCAATCCGGTGGTTTATTTGAGCATTCCCCGGGCATAGGATGGCATGTGACAGTCGCGAAACATTGATGAATAAACATTAACATTGACAATCGCTCGCTGACGATTAGAAAATAACATTGACACTCATTGGCAAATACACATTAATAGTTCTTCATTCAGGAAGAGACAAAAACATTGACATTCCCCTCTGTATTATTCAGCAATTGAACGAAAAAACAAACGAAACCAAACAACTAACCAGCCACCTATCAATGAAACTACTACACAATTGAACATCTAAGCAACGGCACCTAACGAGGCATTTAAACATTGTGCATGTTTTGTAAATAGTCATCGGCAGAAAATAATAAAGTAAGTCCATGAGCCTGAACGCGAGCAGGGAGCTGACAGCATGGGTGGCCGGGGGCAAAGGGAGTCCCAGAATATGGGGGGCAACAGAGGAGAGTGAGCGACCTCCCCCTGAGCTAACAGTTGACTGGGAGCTTCGGGCGAATGCCAAGGCTACTGGGAACAGAAAGTGTGTGGAGGTGAAGTAGCGCGAGACGAGAGGTAGCAGAGTGTACGGAGGGGAGTAGAGCGAGGGGAGAGGTAGCAGAGTGTACGGAGGGGAGTGGAGCGAGGGGAGAGGTAGGAAAGTGTAAGGAGGGGAGAAGAGCGAGGGGAGAGGTAGCAGAGTGTACGGAGGGGATTAGAGCAGGGAGAGAGGGAGGAGAGTGTTCGGAGGGGAGTAGAGCGGGGAGAGAGGTAGCAGAGTGTACGGAGGGGAGAAGAGCGAGGGGAGAGGTAGCAGAGTGTACGGAGGGGAGAAGAGCGAGGGGAGAGGTAGCAGAGTGTACGGAGGGGAGAAGAGCGAGGGGAGAGGTAGCAGAGTATACGGAGGGGAGAAGAGCGAGGTAGCAGAGTGTGTGGAGTGAGAAGTAGAGCGAGGGGAGAGAGGTAGCAGAGTGCGTGGAGTGGGAAGTAGAGCGAGGGGAGAGAGGTAGCAGAGTGCGTGGAGTGGGAAGTAGAGCGAGGGGAGAGAGGTAGCAGAGTGCGTGGAGTGGGAAGTAGTGATGCGAGAGAGATACTTCAGTTCTCCCAAACATGCACGCTCCCCGACCTTCACGGTGTGGGGGAAGGTCTTCATCCAGCAGTGGATTGACAAAAGGGGCTGCCACACGAGCAATGTACAATCATTCTGTTTGCCATCAATTGTCCCCAGTCCTTATAACCCGATGGGCTTATTTACCAGCGTGTGTTGTTCCCCCTGTTGCTGCGTTGGCCATGCGTGCATGCGCAGGAGGAGGAGATGCCACTGTGGCAGCCCTCCGAAGAGTCTCTTCTCCAGCCGCTCAAGAATAAGATAATTGAGCAGCACCAGGTGGACTTGCAGGTGCGATGGCCTGCTTCAGTGGCCGGCTTGCACTCTCCCGTTGCCGTGACGGACGCGGGGGGTCCACGTCTTGCGTGCTTTTGACGCACTCGTGTCGTCCGATAAACGATTTAGCAGCACCTCAATGGGGGCTCCACCAATAGTTTAGTTTTTTGTATAAAGCATTTCTGACCCTACGTTATCTATTATTTGTTACGCTTGTTTTTCCAAAGTAGGCCTTATGTCTACGCACACACGCACGAAATCGAGAACTGTGGAGGCGAGGTAGACCACACAGATGTTTCAAAACTCTCTTCCTGTTGTCCGTCGAGTTGCTATATAACCTGGCTGGCCAGCACAAGATGGTACATAAAGTGTGGACTAATCTCTCATCCGTTCCATCTGCATGGGATAGTATTGCCTCCCCCGTCGCCCGTGCAGGTCTTCACCGGGCACTCGGTTTTCCTCTCGCTCGTATCAACACCTATTGACGGGAAACGTTTTAAAACATACATACCTGAGTGTTGTTAATCTACATTGAAATCTCATTTCTTTAGAACTGCTTTTTGTGGTTTGCTGTACCTTCCCCCGCACCTCCGATTAGCCACAGTTGGCTACGTACGGTGCGAAAGAAGTTCCACATACCCGCATACGTTGCCCGATCGTTGCGGCGTAGCGAGATGCAGCTTGCCCGAATGATGCGCCCTCAAAACCTCAACGCGCCTTACTGACGTTGCCGTTGCCGCGTGCGACAGAGGTTCTTGCTGCAGCTGTCGCTGGAGAACCAGCACCATGACCTTTGGAGCCAGGGGGAGTGCAGCACATTAGACTTTGCGGAGCAGGTCATCGGCATCATCGATGACCGCTCTGCAAGAGATGCCGCTTTACGGGGTACGTGCGCGCCACGGTGGTTTTTCTATTGGTTGATTGTGCCTCTTTTGGCTTACGCGAATGTTGGACAATTACATACATACGTGTGTTGAATTTCTTTCGCACCGTGCTTGGCCAACCGTGCTAACCGGAGGTGCGGAGAAATTATGATACGATTTAACTTTTCAAACGTGTGATGCATAGTTTCGTGGTAACAATGTGTTGCGCAAATATAAAATCGGTACAAATCAACGAGCATATGGCAACACGGTACTGTCAACAGTTGACATTTAGAGAAAATGTTTTTACGGCCGAACATATCAAGAAATACTTATTTTAAACTCTTAAACTTTTCATTTTACCAGATAAGGCCCCACTGAGCTACGTAGCTCCTTTTCAGAAGCGACCTGGCCACATTTGATAGCTCAACGAAGTGGCTTATTGTGTGGAAATGCATTGCAGCCAAATACTCTAAATGTGGACGGGAAAACTTGACAACGTGGAGAAAAATCCACGCAACCACAGGGAGAGACGTGCAAACTCCAAATATACAACAGGCATCCGGGTCGGGATTGAACCCACGACCTCCTGTATACCAGGCAGGGTAGTTAACATCTCGCCGCCGTGGCATATAAATTGCATGTAGTGTTCTTATTACTAAATAAACAATTTGTGGGTTCAGGACTCTATGCAAGGCACAGTTCCAAGCGCAGTCTAGCATCTGTCACAACAACGCACTGTGAAATAGCATCCATCGCACGTTTCAAACACAGTCTAGCATCTATGACATGGTCATGAAATGTATCAGGCCATTGCGCACAGCGTTGCACTCTGAATTAAATGCAGAACGCTGTCAACCATTGCCAGTGAGACTTAACACCGAATTTTAAAGCAAGGTAGATTTAATACCATTTTTTAAATTGACCATTTATTGTAACAGTAAACTTTTGCAGTGAGGTTCGTATGTTGAAATGTTCCAGTAAATAACAATCTAGAGTGCTCCTCCCCTTACTTGTGGGAACTATTCCCAAAGGTGGAATCGTGCTGTGTGTTTAAACCCTTGAGTTGGGACCGCAACAATCCTGCTTCCATAGTGCTGGCTTGCAGGCTGGCATCGGTGTAAGAATTTGCAAAGCCTTGCCAATAATAAAATAAAAAGCTATTTGCGTATTGCTGGGCCTGAAGCGTAGGATGCGAAGTCTGCCGTACGTACGCATGTGTGTATGTTGAACTTCTTTCGCACCGTACGTAGCCAGCCATGCTTACCGGAGGTGTGGGGAGAAGGCCAACAAACTAAACACCAAAAGCAGCTCTAAAGAAATTGGTTTTCAATATAGATTTAAAATACGATTGACTGTATGTTGGTACGTTTATTGCTACGTGTACCCATTACCGTTCCTGTGCGTTTCGCAGAGATGCTTCAAGAGCTCGTTGAGATGGAGAACACACACACCATGCATTCACCCCATGCACGCACCCCGACTAGCGCTTAGGTCAACTAGAACACACAAACCGAACCTCTCCACCTGGGTTTTCATCCCGGCAAACCGAGCGAGTGACCTGGCCATGGGTTTCCCATGTGAGAGAGAATTGGCAAAGTTCGGTGTGAGATGTTGACTCCCGGACCCTGTGGTAAAACATGGGTGAGTTAGACGCGAGACCACCTCCGGGAGAATCCGGGTAGAATATGATGGTGCACCCAGATACACGAGCACTCAAGGGGGGTAAGTTGGAAAAGGCAGGGAGTGTTGGAATGCAATAATACTGTTTTCCTGAGACAGATAGTGCGAGTGGAAGAATGGCGAGTGTGGCCTTGGGTGCATCTAAAATTATCCCTGATTATGACAATAAAAACAGCTGTAAGTTGAGATGGAGAACACCAACGCAAAGGTGATGAACGGGCAGGCAACCCGCGGCTGTGCGAGGGGACAGCCCCATCCAGCCCTTACCCCCCCCAACTCCCTCCGCACTAAATCCTGAGCGCTGCACTGCCGCACCGGCGTCATCCATGATTTCACCACGCGACGACCAACACCATCCACTCCTTCACCACCACCACCACCACCGAAACCTAGTTGGTCATTGACACGCTTCGCACCCCACAAAAACGGTTTCCACCTTAAATTTTGATTTAAAGCTTTCGTGACTGCAGTGATTCATATTCTTGGTTCTTTCGGTAAAGTCACGTTGAAGGGAAACAATAAAATAATTAAATATATAAAACAATACAATTCTCACGAGTCATCATCAGGTGTGAAAAACAACGGCAAGCACATTTGAAAGAAGTGGCGGTTTGTATTTATTTATTTTTAAACGTGAGCACCACGGATAACGATTTGACAGTTTGTTTAGATGGACGAGTCCATCTATGTTCGGAAAAGAGGAGGGGGGAGACAAAAAATTAACGTATGCTTCTCAGTTGTCTGGGCTGCGAGTGTGGAGTGTGTGTGTAAGTGGAGCGGTGGTGTAGCGGTGAGCGCGCTGCACTATGAACTCGACGTGCTGAGTTCGATTCCCACGTACGGCCAACACCAGTGACGAATATATCTGAACTGGGTCCTGGACCTCCCCTAGGCCGGCTCAGCCTAGGGGAAGGCCGACCTTTATAGGTGCTAACAGCACTCGCCCCAACAGTCTGTTAAGGCTACACAGGGGATCTTTGTTGTTCGAGGTAGTTGAATACATATTGTGCTTTCGATGGCTCGTTGTGCGAGTTTCCATTGTTGGTCATTGTACCTTGTTTGATGTCACTCGCAATCGCACATGTTGCCATGTAGTAACTGTCCTTAAATCGCTTGGTTATACAGATCGGGCCACCCTATATCTATAGTAAATTAATTTAATGTTTCGGTTTTGGGTCCCGGATGGAATCCTCTGCACGTCCGATTAGCACGGTTGGCTCCGTATGATGCAAAAGAAGTTGAACGTACATACAATTGCGATGAATTTGAGAGTGTTGGTGACCAACCATGAAAACAAGGTTGAACATCGAGTACTAAAACACTGCTTTATGTACGTCCATGAAACATTACGTGTTTATGTTCCCCCCTGCTCTTGTGTGCATATTATGCTGTGTATATATTTATTAATTATTGCATACTCTATTGCGTACGTATACATTTGTTTGTGTATATTGATTTGCGTTTGTATAGGTATGTGTATGCATGTACTGTACACAGTAAAACCTTGGATTGCGAGCACAATTCGTTCCGGAAACGTGTTTTGTAATCCAAAGCACTCGTACATCAAAGCACTCGTACATCAGTTGTGATCACGTGACGCTCGGCAGTACAAAGCGTATACGTAGTACTCGTATTGCAAGACCTCGCTCGTTTATCAAATTAATATTTATTTAAAAAATGTGCTCGTCTTGCAAAACACTCGCAGACCAAGTTACTCGCAATCCAAGGTTTTACTGTATTTTTTTAATTACTCGCGTGACGTTTGCGCGCGTGCATTTATTGTGTACTACATATTTACTAATTTGTGCGTTGTATGTGTTTTGTGTGTGTGTCTTCAGCCCTGATCTGTCCACTGCTGCAACGAAGGCCTTCCCAAGTTGCTGTAATCTTTCGGTAAAGTCACGTAGGTATAAAACGAATTAAATCACGACGTTTCGGGCGCAACGCAAGCGGTCCGTCATCGTGTTGGGACAACCACAGCAAGAAACAAATTGCTGAAGCGGAACTCTCTGCAACTCCGATTCGCCCACTTCAGCAGTTTGTTGCTTCCTGTTGGTTGTCCCACCTGATGACGGGCCGCTTGTGCTGCGCCCTAAACGTCGTGATTTAATCTATTTTATTTTCAACCCACGTGACTTTACCCAAAGAACCAAAGACTATGGATCCCCTGCATTCACGAAAACTTCAGATCTAAATTGCTGTAATCTCTCCCGGTTCTGCAAATGCAGCGACCGATCGACTGAGCGCCTGCGAACGGGGCTGATTTCATCGCCCTGTCTCCGTTCCGTACAGACTCTCCCCGGTGCTTTCTCTGCCCTCACTGCCATCCTCTCATTATTCTTGCCTATGTACGCCCGAATATCGAGCAAAGTGTCTCCTCTCCAAGGGAAATTGCCTGGTCAAAAAGCCCGCTGACCTGAACAGTTTATGTGATGTTTCCTTAACCCTGCCCGTGCTTTCTGGGAGAAAAACTAAATTTTTCTCGAGACAAACGCTTTTGGGAAAGTGTGAGAGAGTCCACGTATGTGCACGGTTTTTCGTCCTTGTTTTTGCAGCATTTAATAATTTCATTTCTTCTCTCGTCAATTTTTGTTTTAAGTTTAAGAATAGTTTCTCTATGTAACCTGTCTTTTCCATTTAGGATGTGTGAATGTGAGGAATTCTGACTTCTGCATTCAAAGATTTTCATTACTTTGGCACCATTATTTCTCCCGAAATGGTATTTTTTACATGCCTTAAATGTTGATTTTGTAGCTGAATTTCTGAATGACGGGTTGCATTAATTTAGTGGTGCAAGGAGACTCAGATTATTCATTTACAACTTGCACATTGTTATATCTGAAGGGAAAACAATGTCCATCCCATCTTTATCTCGGCGATGGAAAAGGGCCATTCCTCCCAAAAGTGTCAACCATGATGATCACAGCATCGTTCTCATCTTAAACTGATTTTGGATTCAACGTTTCTCACTTCCATCGATCAACTTCCAGGTTCTGCCGAGCCGGTTTCCAAATTCTCGACCAGTGAATTCGCCAAGTTGTTTTAAACCAAAAGAACACATTTAAGCATCATTCTGCATTTACCAGCATAAAAAAATCACGTATATATGTAAAAGCATCATCTTGTTATTTATGCCGAAGGTGTTCAAAATCACCCCTAATTGGGTCTGCGAGAAAACCTGACGTTGTTTCCTGGGAAATGCAACTTCTGCATTTCCCCCCATAGGCTCAGGCACGTGACACTACATAGTCCGTTGGGAATCCCAGCGGTGGTAAGCATTGTACATAGTTTGTGATCGTTGTCCGTTTGTGTGTTGTCAGCATGCCCCCCCCCCTCCTAACAGTGGTCTCATGTCACTAGCATCTAATCTTCTGCTGCTGCAACAGCAAAACTTTACATGTGTTTAAAAAAATATTGTTCAATAGGACTGACTTTTGTCATCTGTGGCAGCAGTATGTATTTTTTTTGGTCTGAAGTACATTTGATGAATGAATGTTTTTTTCGAATAATAATTTTGAGCTAAGGAAATGCACTGCAAAGTTGTCATAAGTAACCAGAACTTTTCTTGGTGGGTTACAGGCAGTGGCACACAATGGAGACCCATATTTTTGTTTAACACGCGTGAATTAATCGCACTGGTTGTGCTGAACATTCATAATTTGTAGGTTCCCTAATGCGCATCCTCTGTTGAGGTTTCACTTTCCAAACCGTTCAAGGATTTGCAAAACGGCTCTATTCGGCTGGTGGTCCCAATGGTGGGATGTGCTTAGAAAATTCTATGGACACCTCTGTTACAATGGAGAGAATTCATTACTGTTTTTTTTCTGCTAGAATTAGTTGGTACAACGATTTACCCGTGGTGCTTCCACCCGCACCCATGCTCGTTTGCCCTTTCCCCCCACCCCTCGCCGAATTAAACGTTCTCTTGTCTTCTTTCATAGAAGCCAACTTTCAGTTACCAACCAGTGGTGTTTTTCCTTCCTTGGACTAACTAATGCTGACCCTTCATGAACCCCTCTTTCTTTCACATCAGGGCCAATAAAATGTTTGTCTGGTGTGTCATGGAGCTCGGTTTTAAGGCCTTTTTAAAATATAAAATAAAGAATATTTTAACGTGGAAACAATGGAGTTATGTTTTGATTTAAAGCTTTCGTGACTGCAGGGATTCATATTCTTTGTTCTTTCGGTAAAGTCACGTAGAAGGGAAACAATAAAATAATAAAAATATAAAACAATAAAATTCTCACGACGTTTCGACTGCAACACAAGCAATCATCATCAGGTGTGAAAACCACAACAAGAAATTTTGAAAAAAGTGGCGGTTTGTTTACGTTAGCACCAAGGAGAGCGAGATGACAGTTTATTCAGATGGACGAGTCCATCTATGTTCGGAAAAGAGGAGGGGGGAGACGAAAATAATGGATGCGGTCTGAAAGCCAGCGTAAGCGTGATCAATTAAGTCCCAAAATGGTTTATCAAATCCTTCCAATGATTGCTAAGCCAGAATCCATCTCGGTTGAATTGTCTGTGTTTGTATATGTGGATAGCCTCATGAACGAATCTCTCATGGTAGCCAGATGGCTTGCAAATAACCTCTGTCTAGGAGAAGTCAATGTCATGTGAACCTACTGAATTATAAGTGATCTGCCACGGCCGAGGTGTTGGTCCTACCGTGTTTCAGGTCTGCTTTGTGTTCACGAATGCAGTCCGAGACATGCCGTTTGGTTTCTCCAATGTAACTACTACCACAGAGGCAACTTAGTTTGTAGACACCAGGGTACTGTGTGTCCGGAATCACATCTTTTACAGACGCAACCAGATCACGGATTTTATGTAATGTGTTGAATCGGATCTGGATCTTGTGTTTATTTAAGATTTTGGAGAACTTTTTTGTGATTCCTACAATGTAGGGTAAAGTGATGGTTTTGAAAGGCTCCTCAAGAGGGTCCTTCTTCATGGTTGGAGTGATAGCTTTGCGGATTGTGTCATCGGAATAACCATTAGCCTTAAGAGCTTGGTGTACGTGCTTGAGTTCATTATTTTATTGTTTCCCTTCTACGCGACTTTACCGAAAGAACCAAGAAAAATGGAGTTATGATTATATATGCTGTTACCCAAAAATTATCCACAGCAACGCATGAGTTTGTGTATCGCTTTGATTTTGTGCATTGAACGTGGTCCCATTTTTATTTGGAATGCTCTTAGCTAATAACATCCGGTAATTCAGCAGCATTTGTTTAAACCAGCCTAACTGCTAATGAGACCCACAATATTTAAACTGGTCCAGTTTGCTTGCTTTAACAAATGCTGCTTGATAATATTTTTCTGGATAACTAATAGGCTGATCGACTAAAACGCGTTTTACTTGGGAACACAATTGAGTTAATCCTGCTTTATCCACAATGCTCCATGGATATGCATAAAAAATTATAGACAACACTATTAAAACTTCCACCTTTACCTGTCTAATGGTCATACTTGTTGCTCATCTATAATATGCGTTAAACGTGTTGGCTCATCAGTGGCCAAACTGATTTGCGAGCCCTGTGCAACTCGATAGAGGCTCTGTCCAATGTTTTACTTTTCAACACGATGCACCTTTTATTTGAAGCGGGGAAAACAACATCTGAAGCAAGTGGAAGCGACCTGAAGGTCTGGCCACACACGTTGCAGCTATACGGCTTCTCGTCCGTGTGCTTGCGCAGGTGTGTGTGTGTCTTGAGGTCACACGGCTGCAAGAGCCCGCGACCAAACAGCTGGCAACGCTGAAGGCCGTATTTGGAAGTGCCTGACTTAAGACTGGAAACGGGAAGACTTATTCACAATTTGGGCAAATCGCCCGATGAAGCCGGTTGTAATCGCCATTGAAACTTCGTACTAAAGTTGTAAATGTCCATTTACTCTTCGACATCGGTGTGCTGAAGTAAAATTCATTGGTACGTTTTGTGTATGTAACGTCTTAATTGGCTGTGGTGGTGGTGGGTTAACAGCACTGATATTTGCGTGATCTAACCCAAAAAAAAACTTTTGAGAATAATATTGATCGCGAAAACCTACGTATTAAACAGATTATATAGGGGTTTTTTTATCGCTCAATGTTGGTATCAGGTTGTGGCCAGAATGAATGAGTAAGTGTAATGCAACAGCCCTTTGTAAATTGTACATGTGGAGCTGTTTCCTGCCCGTGTACAACCGAAAATCATTCGGGTCGTCTTGGAGAATATAAAATATCAAAATAAATAAGCACACCATATACTTTCGTGACTGCAGTAATTCCTGCAGTCACGAAAGCTTCGAATCAAGTATGAACCACCTCTACGGGGAGGTATGAGGTCTGTGTCTTTGTGTTGCCTCTGCTTGTGTGTCTGCCTTTGTGTCTTGGCTTGGATTTGTGTCTCTGTGCTGTCTCTGCCTGTGTGTGGGCCTTGGTGTTTCCGAGTGTGTGCTGCCGCGCCCCCTTTGCTCCATGCATACCTCCTGCTAATTTGTCCCATTGTCTCTCAGCCTTACCTTCTCTGCTTATTTAAGGCGACTTCACTCTGTGCTTGTCTCTGTGCTGGTTCGCTCTACTTGGATGTGTATGTGTGTGTGTGTGCGGTCTGTATTTTAAATTTCATACTTAACTTGCAATTTAGCATTCTTTGAAATAGCGTAATCAACCAGACTATGCGTTAATTGTTTTGACCGACCGTCTGTGTTGCTTTATATGGTTTCCAAATTTTGCTAAACCCTGTTTGTTTTGGTGTGCTTCTCTCTCTGTCCCCTGTTGTATCTGTTAGTTCCCACCTACTTGGGTGTCTGTATATACATCTGGGGTTATGTGTTTCCCCTCTCTCGTAAATTTAGCTCTTCTGTATCTGATGATGGCTGCTTATGTTGCAACCGAAACGTCGTACGCTATTATGTTATTTTATTATTTCTTATTTATAGGTGACTTTACCGAAAAAAAAACAAAGAGTAACACCATATACCCCCATTCGCATTTCCGTCTCCGTATCATATATATATAAAAACCATTTCTTACACATCATCTTCACGGCCTTAAATCGGTAAAGTGCATCATTTCAGCAGCATTGTTATAGCCCGCCAGTGCAGCACAGCAACAACAACTGTTGAACTGAACTTCCATGCTTCTCCGCCTTCACCCACCCACCCACATCGACGAGCTTGGCGATGATGCGTGGCCCAAGATACACCCGCAATCTGCGGCTGCGTGGCGAACCCCCTCATCCAGCAGTGGAATAACAAGACGGCACGCGATTTTTGACCCCCACCCCCATAGTCACACGGCGTCACAAAAAGTCAGACCCCCCCTCTCTCAAATATGACGTCACAAAGCTCTGCCCCCCCCCCAAAATAAAACATGCTTCAAATCGCTTTAAACTATTGTCATTGTAGTGCGTATTTAATGTGGCGCTGCACTCTGATGTTGTAGGAGAAAACATTTATTAAAAAGTCTATTTAATAAAGTAGAACGTGTTGTCTTTATTTATTTGAAGTTGCGCATTTTGACGTGACGTCACATTTCTCTTGGTTCTTTCGGTAAAGTAACCACGTAGAAGGGAAACAATAAAATAGTAAAAATATAAAACAATAAAATTCTCACGACGTTTCGACTGCAACACAAGCAGCAATCATCATCAGGTGTGAAACCACAACAAGAAAATTTGAAAAAAGTGGCGGTTATTAAAATTTTATTGTGGTTATCACATCTGATGATAATTGCTTGTGTTGCAATCGAAACGCCGTGATAATTTAATTGTTTTATATTTTTATTATTTTATTGTTTCCCTTCAACGTGACTTTACCGAAAGAACCAATAATATGAATCCCTGCAGTCACGAAAGCTTTAAATAAAAATTTAAGAGGCGTTACAACTTTGTGGGCATCGCTCACGGGCGTCACGCGATGCCAAACATCCATTGGGTACGGGGGGGGGCAAAGTGGAGTGAAGTTAATGAAATAACTATTCCTGCTCTTTATACTACTGTACTGTAATGAGAACTACATCGTGGCTGATGGTAACAGCTGTACTATACTGTACTGCAGCTCGAATCGGCACCTCCGATTAGCACAGCTGTCTACGTGCGGTGCGAAAGAAGTCCAACATACTGTACACAACACGTGTTGTGTAATACACGTGTATTACACAACACGTGTTGTGTAATACACGTGTTGTGTAATACACAACACGTGTATTACACACAACACGCGACCCCCCACGAACGCCCACGTGACACTCCGCGCACCGGATGCCGTGACGTCGCTACTGACGTCACTATCCGGATGCGATTAACATAGCGCTAAACTTCGAGGCGGCACGCGGCTCGAGCTACGGCTCTTGCCACGAGGACTCTGTTTTGAATGTTCAATAGTGCGAGTACGAGTTTGCCGACGAGAGATTTAGCCACGGTAAGTGATGGTAATGGTGTTGAGGACGGTACATTGATCTTTGTCGTGGTCGTGTTGATTGCAGTTGGTTGCTGGTGGCAGTGGGGAGATCTGCTCTTTGCTCGTGTTGAGTGTTGCAAGTGATAGTTACGTGAAGATTGTAATTGTAGTGATAGGGGTGATGGTTTAGTTGCTTTCTGGTGGTGATTGTGGTGATGTCAGAGACAATTTCCGTGGTGGTGCTAGTGATGCTAATGGCGATTGTCGTTTAGGTAGATGTTGTTGGTGATGGTTGCGAAAGGGCTCAATAAGCTATTAAGCTTCATGTCATGGGTAGTGATTTCCAGGTGGTGTAAATTCCACATTCCTATGGCGAGGCCCATATTTAAATATACGGACAACTAATTGATTAACACAAAGTGGCACTTAATTTTTTCACGAACTCTTCAAGGATGAAAGGTTCTCAATCTTTAAACGGGGATTTGAACTCCCTATTGAAGACAGTTCTGGGAGAGTGCCACACCTGCTGGAGAGATCTCCCTTGCTGCTCTAAGCTTGGTCGAATGAAGGGTGCTAAAGGAGGTTATTTAGGTTTTAATGCTATCTTTGTGCTGTGTTCCAGAACGATCTTTTGGAGATGGATCAACTCGATGTTCAGTCTGCAATTGTGCAGCAGGTCAGTAACACTCTTGACAGCAAACTCTTATAAGCAGACTGCACAATACAGAGACGAGCTCACTTCTTTTTTTATTGTAGAGTAGTCGTGGACTACGTGTTTCACTGCCATTCTAGAATAGAACGATTACCATTGACCAATAAGCTCAACACACAGTGCAGGCTTTCAGGTCACTTCACCACCAAATGGGTTTATTACTAGTTCAACTGACAGCAAAGAATCAAAGTTCCACCCCCACCCCACATCGTGTAAGCTCTATAGACTTTTGGGGCAAGTGCTGTTAGTAAACGCCAATTATAACTAGTACCACAACGAGCCGTTTTACCTAACGGTACAGACACGCTTACACACGGCAAACTCACGACACAGTCAAGGCAATTTCTTGTCAGCTCAGTTCGCAGTAAGGGACTCTAGTACTCGTGAACCAACCAGGAGACACACGAGCTTATTACACAGCACACGTATTGGCAGGTGCTCTACTTGGACTTTATGAATGCGTTCAGGTTCGTGACCTGTAACCAGTTTCATAAAATACCTTTAACAATTCACCCTTTTGCCATATTTGTGTAAATTAGAAATCAATGTATAATGCAGTTAAAGATGTTTAATGGAATTGGCCACAAACCTGGGAATATGGGCACCGTTTAATATTCCCAAAGTGTCAGATTATTTGACATCATCGAGGTGCAATATACTATTATTCGTGAATATGTATGTCTTGGATGCTGCTTGGTGTAGTGGTTTCCACACCAGAGGTCGCTGCTTTAATCTCCGAGCATGGCAGTTCAATGGGGCAAGTTTCTTAAATACCACCCAACAGTATACAGTAAATGGGTTCACCACAGCTCGTCGATCATGCATAGTGAGGTAAAGCGTTGACCTTTTCCAATATATGAGGCCATCACGGAGGTGCAGGCCAAAAAATACTCTCTAGGGT
Organism: Petromyzon marinus; assembly: GCF_048934315.1. Taxonomy (NCBI): domain Eukaryota; kingdom Metazoa; phylum Chordata; class Hyperoartia; order Petromyzontiformes; family Petromyzontidae; genus Petromyzon; species Petromyzon marinus. Next base: position 13,147,913 of record NC_133667.1, on the reverse strand, counting down.
AATCCTCTGAGAGCTTTGTGCGATTTAGGCCCTTCCACAAGCACTCTCTCAGTGGGTGTTTGTGTGTGTACCACTTTGTCTCTGTATATATGTCCATGTCTGTGTGCTTGCCCGCATGTTCACGCGTGCCGCTCTGTGCGCATCTCTGTGACAAAAACAGGCAACTCCATCGGATGAAGTCGTCTTCCCAGTGGCAGGGATGAGCTGCACACCACAAGGTTTTTACTCCACTTTATTCAGCATCATTCACCACATGAATTACTGCCACACTCCTCTATAACAAACACACATCATATCTATCTAGAAGACCGATCCCTAAATGGCTTTACAAATCCGATAAGAGCACACATACAAGAGGCCCAAATCGAGTCTCTTTGTTAAGTGTAACATGATGTGCTTGATTCATTTGTGATCTTAATTACGTGTGTTGCACACGTGAATATGTGCATGAATGACCATGTGTGTCTTTGGGCATGTGTGCGTGTGCAGAACTCTTGGACAAATTCAAAGACAGAATGACAGAGCAGGAACGTCAAGAAATATTGTGTTTCAATGAAGTTTTTTATTTCAAGATTCGTTCGGAACGAAATGGCCCTTCCAATGATGGCTACGATGACATCGACGGCCACTACATTCCGGTAAGCCTCTCCAATATGGGCCATGTTCATTGCAAATCATGCATTCCACTATAAACCACAACATCCCTTACACGCACGTGTATACCTAATAAGTTGCTAATGATTTTCTGTGTGAAGAACACTGAAACGTTAAGCTACTCAACGTCCTAGTTTTGGACATTTTCAGAAAGGCTCTCCTGGTGCCACAAAGCAACTACAAAAAAATGTGGATTTTATCTCGATTAAAATATTCTGGCCTATTGCTCAACTATTGATACGATCTAAAGGTGGGGCTACCTGAGTAGTGGGTGGGGTTGGCATAGCCTAGAATGGGCCTATGAGTATAGTATGCAGGGCATACAGAGTGAGGCCACTCACTGTGTGGGTGGAATGTGGGAATTGAATGAACATGGCTATGTAAAAGTGACACCTGTGATCTTGAGTTTTAAATCTAGATTTAACAGTGCATCGCTCCAGTGGCTTCCTAATATCGGAAGGAAGAGCATTCCAGACGGCCGCAGAAGTGCACTCAAAGCGCGCGATGTGGTGACTATGTTTGTCATCATAAATACAGATGAAGGACATTCTATAACCCACACTTTTCATAGAATGATTTAGTGGTTTCCAGTGTGAGGCAAAGATGTATTTGGCAGAGACATCAGGGAAAGCTCAGACATGTTCATGAGTTTCGATTTAAAGCTTTCGTGACTGCAAGGATTCATCTTCTTTGGTTCTTTCGGTAAAGTCAAGTAGAATGAGAATAAAATAATAAAATAATAAAATAAAATACCACAATAAAATTCTCACGACGTTTCGGCCACAGCACAAGTGGCCTTCTTCAGGTGAAAGGAACAAACCTGTCGGGACGACAGAGCTTCAATGAACGTTGTTAAGATTCGTAGCGTCTTTTAAGCTGAAGAAGGCCACTTGTGTTGTGGCTGAAACGTCGTGAGAATTTTATTGTGTTATTTTATTTTATTATTTTATTCTCATTCTACGTGACTTTACCGAAAGAACCAAAGAAGATGTTCATGAGTGTGGGAATGTCAGACCAGTGACTAAGAAATGAGAACTTGAATGAGCCGTGTGTTTAGACTGAGTATTGTTTGAGCACTCAGAGACGGCCCTGCTTGAGTACTGAACACTTGTGTAATCTTGTTCTAGATCACGGGTGAACACCTGGTGTACCGCTTCCAAGTACTGAATGTACTTGGGAAGGGGTCCTTTGGGCAGGTGCTCCGATGCCTGGACCACAAGACGAAAAGAGAAGTGGCCATCAAGTTGCTAGAGTACACTGCTAGGTAAGTTTGAACAAAGACATGAACCACATTAAAAAATACATCTGAATTTGTGAAGATAACCATAACTTAAAAAAATCAATTTAAAAGTGTATTTTGTTTAACCTCATGAGAACTGAAGAGACCAGGATAAGTCTCATTTGCAAGAGTGACCTGGAGCATTAGTCTGCCAGTAGGGGGACAATGATTGCACAATACAAATTGAGGAATTTGTGGTGTAGGTTTCCATATTGGCAAACATTGTACCCAGTTCAAAGCACACAGTGGCATACTCTTGCAAATAACGTCAGGTGTTCTTTAGCATCCATCGAAGCAGACAGCATGCATTATTATGGTTATACACCCGCAGTATTAATCAGGGCGGCTGCTTGATTCGAACCTTGAACCTCTTCAACGGTTGGCGAACGTGCGACTGCCAGGTCATGTATCCATCTCCATCAGAAGCTGTTTCTGTATGAGTTTATAATTTCATAAATGTCTTCAAACACCATCAAAATGATGTTTGATTTGTCATGAAGAGGCAATATGTAATTTTTTAAGGTTACTGCCACGTGAACGTGGAGTTCACACCACTGACCAACAACGGGGATGAGTGCTGCCCTTTTGCCCATTATATTATATTCTTCTATATTGCAACATGTTCAGGCACTAAATACCAATGCCAAGGAGGTCTGCTAGCCACGAGGGGTCTTCAGGAAAGATTTTTTTTTTCAACTTTTGCAATTCCGCATTAAAGGAGCACAGACCACAGTGCTTCACAACATCGTCCACAGTTTCGGTTGGAGGAGCAGGACACTTTATACCTTACTCGCTTAACATAGCTCAAAAACCACAGTGATCACAATCCAGTGGTGCAACATTTTCACCGCACTGAGATGGGATGTGGTAACCCCTTTCGGGTAACGACCATCGACAACTTCCCAACCGATTGGTGCAGCCTCCCCAGTTGGCCGCTGATCACGTCGACCGGGCAGGGACGACGTTGACATTGACCGGGATGAAGCGCTCACAGCCATGACTCTGGAGCTCTGTTGACCGCGCCATCCCATGTGCGTGATAATGCATAAAAATATGCAAGACTTAAGAGTGGGGTGAGACTCACCGATGCATTCCCTCCACAGAAACGACCTTCAGAAATGCAGAAGGGAGGCGCATATCATGAATGCGTTGCAGTCCAAGGACAATGAAAATAACTACATTATTAGATTTATCGGACATCTTATGTTCAGAAAGCATCCCGGCTTCGTTATGGAGCTCATGACGTAAGTAAAAAAATCACATCTGTGCGCCAACATCGTGTTTATCTCAAGCATTTTTTTAAAACGTGCAGGTAACATTTGATGAAATTCAGATTTAAAAAAATGTTGTTTGACCAGGTGAGAACTCAAGAGACCAGGATGAGTCTCATTTTCAACAGTGACCTGGGGCATTAGATTGCCAGTAGGGGGGCGATGATTCCTAAGTTGTACAACGGCAATAAATTAATTTTTCGGGTAATTTTCGAATTTTTAACATCGGCTGTGAGACAGACGCGGTGTGTGGTATTATTACAGCTGCATTAATCAGGGAGCCTGCTGGATTCGAACCATGAACCTCGACGAAAGGCGGGGATCATGCTGCCATTAGGCCATGTCACCACCCATCGGATTGTACCAGCCCTTTCATGTTAAGGCTTTATTGATAGTTTTTAAAATATGAAAGGGACACGGGTGTCTCCTTAACGTGGCACGTAACTGTTTATGATGCAACGATGCTCTCCCACCTTACTTAATACATATGAGCTGAGTGGTTACCACCATTTTACATTGTACAGCACATTAAAACATAGCACTTCATAATAATTACAAATACAGTAAACGATGTTTCTCGTTATCTGTAAACAACATTGTTACCTACCGCAACGTCCTGTCTCATCCATTACCTTTATCATGAAACCAGATGCAACAGCAAATTCTCATAACGAGCCCTATGAGCTAGGCGATGGTGGTGCCCGCCTGTAATCCAGCACTGCTGAGGCGAGGGTTTGGTGGGTCACACACATTTTGCGAAACTCCCTACCGTGGGCGTCGAGGTGCCCATACCCTGGCTTGTCGGTAGAGAGCAGTACAACAAAAGTGTAGACTACCTGTTACACCTGTACGGGATACAGTATTGCCCCCTCGCAAGTGTGGGTTTTTGTCTGGGTGCTCCGGTTTCTTCCAACATGTAAACGCTCAAAATTTTTTTTTATAAAATACCTTAATATGTACAAGACCGCAGAGCTTAGGCATCTGTTGGCGCCTGCTCATGACTTTGGTTGACTTGCTGTTTGTGGTTCCTCGTACGTCTGAGAATTGTTCTCTTCATATTACAGTGAAGTGATTACTGTGCATGTTATAAGTTGATGTTATTATATTTCTCAAACCCAATATGCAGGTCATGTTTCATCATCATTCCCCTGGGAGAAATTTGAATTTGGTTTTACATGATAAAACTCCTAATCTATTGTAAAGCATAATTCCTCCAGTTCATGAAGCGATCCTAAGCATTGACCAAGATAGTCGAAGGTGGACTAACCATTGACGATATCTTGTCTTGCAGCATCGACCTCTTTGATCAATTCCAGGACAACTTCACGATCTTTGCACCGTCAAGAATCAGGCTCTATGCAAGATCCATGTTGAGGGCCCTTGCAAAACTTAAGAAGGAGGCCATCATTTATGGCGACCTGAAGATGGTAAGTAAATACAAAAGCATACTGCCGTTATTCATGGATATGTGTTGCCTTGAGGCAACTGTGGAAAAATAAGACCTATACTCTTTGGTTCTAGTCGGTAAAGTCACGTGACTTTACCGAATAGAACCAAAGAGTATGGATCCTTGCAGTCACGAAAGCTTCAAATCTAAAATAAGACCTCTCTCGTAACTCAAAAAATTGAAAACCAAACAGCCTGCACCTCATACCGCATTGCACAACAATAATGCTATTGTTTTGCTAAATGTATAAAAAGTAATCGACACTTGTTTCAATCTAGGACATTGTCTAATCTCTTCTTGCTCGAGAATACACTCTGCAGTTCATTTGAAGAGATTCTAATTTACATTGGTCACAATCACAACACTCAAAAGCGATAATTACAATTGGCAATGTTAGACAAGTTTCTGACACGAGGAAAAGGAGATAAGCACCTGTAACTTATCCTAACGAGGGGGACAGGTCGGCTAAATAGAGAGTGATTCAAGTAGTACAGTTTGTAGAACACGAACAGATAATCCGCGCTGTGTTCCGTCCTCCTGAGAAGTGAGCGACTCGACGTCACAAGACCACAGCTCAATCTCTCAGCATGGAGTCTTCCCAAATCTCAATTATGGTAGCAGCCACTTATCATGTCGAATAACATTTAACATTATGTTCTTTAACATTTAACAAGAAGCATCTGCCCCAAAACATCTTTAATATTTAACAAGAAACATCTGCCCCAAAACATCTTTAATGCCTCCTAAACTTCCCACAGTCCCTGATAACACTGCATAAACGAAACAATGTGTACTTATATAGTTATTAATAATAAATACATATTTAATATGGAATTATATTGACATGCAAATTAGGCAAATCAAATTTTACTGACAATAAACATATAAAAACAACTATTAATCAGGAATATAACCTCTGCAGTAACGCCGATTCTGTTCACCAAATTAAGTGAATATTAAATGGCTGCTACAACGTGGCCATTTTGTGCATTCGCAATGAACCGCACAATGTAACACAATAACACCAATTCTAGATTTGAAGCTTTCGTGACTGCAAGGATCCATACTCTTTGGTTCTATTCGGTAAAGTCACGTAAAAGTATAAAACAACAAAAAATAATTAAAACAATAAAAAATTCACGACGTTTCGGCCACAACACAAGTGGCCTTCATCAGGTGAAGGGACCAGCGCTGTCCTCGAGACAGTCTGGTCCCTTCACCTGATGAAGGCCACTTGTGTTGTGGCCAAAACGTCGTGATTTTTTTATTTTTTGTTGTTTTATACTTTTACGTGACTTTACCGAATAGAACCAACGAGTACAATAACACCAAAATGTTATCAACTTTCACAAAAAAGCTACTTCTATTTTCATCACCAAAACGCTCTAATCATCTTTCAACTCCGTTATATCTTCATTGGTTCTTTCGGTAAAGTCACGTAGAATGAGAATGAAATAATAAATTGATAAAATAAAATAACACAATAAAATTCTCACGACGTTTCGGCCACAACACAAGCGGCCTTCATCAGGTGAAGGGACGAGACTGTCTGGAGGACAGCGCTGGAGCGAACACAGCCAAGCTCAGACCGCGACCTTTAAGCTGTGTGAGAAGAAACAGAGCGCCTTGACAAAGGAATTAGCATAGAATTTAGCATTGCAATAGCTGAGTGATTAGCTTGTGACTGGTCACAGAAATGGCTATGTTAAAGTCAAAGCCTACACATCCACAGAGGTACCTAGTACAAATCAAACAGGAGAATTTAGCATTGAAATAACTGAGGGATTAGCTTGTGACTGGTCATAGAAGGCACTCTGTTTCTTCTCACACAGCTTAAAGGTCGCGGTCTGAGCTTGGCTGTGTTCGCTCCAGCGCTGTCCTCCAGACAGTCTCGTCCCTTCACCTGATGAAGGCCGCTTGTGTTGTGGCTGAAACGTCGTGATAATTTTATTGTGTTATTTTATTTTATCAATTTATTATTTTATTCTCATTCTACGTGACTTTACCGAAAGAACCCAAAAAAGATAAATGCTTGCAGTCACGAAAGCTTTAAATTCGTTATATCTATTGATTCGAGTTGGATTGATCAAAATAAACAAGTTAATAAAATGACTAACCACGAGGCCGTCGCCATCTTATTATTAGATTTCCCGCGCAAAAACTGAAAATTAACAAAAACAACTGGAAAAAATAATTGAACATCTTCACACCTGCAATAGTGACGAGGCACACCCTCCACCTCACAACACCGCAGCTAAATATCTCTGTTAATAGGGATTGAGCACCAGTGTTATTAATTTTCTAGACCCAAGTATTTTGAATATAGAAATCAACTTTGATATCATAATCTTAATTGTGAATATCTTCATTACCACCAATAAGTCAGTCAAACGTCAATTAACATTACCGAGTTCCTGTCATTTGATTAACATTAAAGTAATATGATTGTAACAGTTACATATTATATTCTTAGTTTTTTCGGTAAAGTCACGTTGAAGAGAAACAACAAAATAATAAAATATATGAAAATATATTATATATATTTTATTATTTTGTTGTTTCTCTTCAACGTATAAAATTATATTTTATATATATTTTATTATTTTGTTGTTTCTCTTCAACGTGACTTTACCGAAAAAACTAAGAATATGAATTACTGCAGTCACGAAAGCTTTAAATAAAAAAAAAGTTACATATTATTGGAGCTAATGTAAACTCTACAGTGCACGTGGGGCTCGGGGTCTTATCCCTAGTCATCATTGCCTTCTCATATAATGACGAAAATGTACCCGTCTCTCCGTAGCAATTAGCAGAGTGCACAATTATACGTGTTGATTAATCAGAGGTGAGTTCACGCCGGCCATCCATGCCATGAGCACTTTTGAACCTTAACCACTTTTATCCCCTGTTATTTTTCCTAGGAAAACATCATGGTCAAAGACCACGCAACCGGCAACATCAGGATCATTGATTTTGGCGCGAGCATCAAAATGACGAAACCAAGTGAGTAGTTTTGCTTGTGTTTTTTCGTGTGAGGGTGTGTGTGTCTGTGCGTCTTTGTGAATCTTTGTGAATATACGAGTGGGGAGCGCTAGTGCAGCGGTTAGCGCGGTGCAGCGGTTAGCGCTACGCACCCGGCCGCCCCGAGTTCGATTCCCGCTCACGGCCGACACCAGTGACGATTATCTGAACCGGTCCTGGGACTCCCCGAGGTCGACTCAGCCCCAAATGAGCGCCTCGTGCGGTGTGTAAACATCGCCACTAGGGAGACAAAAACAGCCTGGCGTGCTGCTGGCCCCCCACCACCTCGTGTGCCGTGCCGGCCTTCATAGGTGCTCGCTAACAGCACTTGCCCCAACAGTCTGTTAAGGCTATACGGGGGATCTTTGTCTTATATGTGTGTTGGCACAGAGGGGGCATAGTTGGTGCATATGCCAGTCATCTCAGTTCGTCAACCCATGGCACCTAGATATCTTTCGTGATATGTCAGTGAGACTTCGACATTTCACGTGGCCTCAAAGTGCACCTGGCCTGGCACAGGTCCCGTGGTGACGTCACTGCTGCTTAGTGGCGAATGGCGCCTGTTATTCGTATGTGTGTGCGTTTGGAAACGTGGCATGGTGAGCAGCTTTACAATGCACTACAATCTTAGTGACTCAGTTATTATTCTCAGCCATAGAGACCCTATCAGGTCATACAGGCCTTAATAGGTGTTTGCAAACAACGTTTTTACCAAATGTCAAAGCGTCTCTTGGAGTGCCGCTCACACTTTTCCATTTCTGAGCCAGTTTTAGAAAGGTCCAAATTCATCTGCTGGATAGAATGACCAATTTTACCATCCTACAAAATGTAAATATTTTAATCTGTGTGCACTCAAAAATCTAAGTGGACAAATAACGTGCATGACCTTCTCGCTCAATCGGTGCTGTCCATGTGTGTGTGGTGCGCAGTTTTCGGATGTTTCGGAACGTGGAAATACATGGCTCCAGAGATGTTCCTGGGCCTCCAACTCACCTGCGCAGTGGACATGTGGTCCCTGGGCTGCGTAATTGCTGAGCTCTCTTCTGGCTACCCTCTCTTACAGACCACAGGAGATTATATTGCCCAAATGATCACGGTACCTGAAATATGCCAAAATATAATCTCATTATTTATGAATTTGAATTGCAACCAACAGCAGAGCCCATGGCTTAGTTTTAGCTGAGCCGGCTCACAATGCTAACGCCGAGTGATGGTCCATTAGTCGCTAACAACCATATAGGAGACTGCCGTGGATTGCAATCTGTGGAGCAATTATACTTTTGGCCTCATTCCATGGGAACAAATGTTGCTCTGCTGCCAGTATGTACACAGAGAATAGACATATCTTTAATGTGACCAGACACTAGTTGGACACGTATGATGTGATTTGGCCTTGTTGATAATCATCACTCAGAGCGACAGACTATTACCCTTTCCATTCTTCGGGTTCATTGTTCATCCCTGAGGTTCATGAAGTAACTTTAATGGGCAATATTTGTTCATTAAGTACCCAATAATTAAAATATATGGTAATGTTGTAAAAGCATGTGCAGTCCTTGTGAATAAACGTTTCAGTTTTAGAGACATTTACATTTGAGGAAGTCTACTGTATGCATGTTTACGATACACACAGTCCAATGACCTAACCCATGTATATTAATTTCACTGTGACCTGTGCACAGATTTTTGGTCTCCCACCAAGGTCCATGATTGATGCTGCGACCGACATGGACATTTACACCGGTGAGTGGAGGGGAGGTTGCTACTTCTGTTGTCACAATTATCCAGGCAAGCATTGCCGTAATGTACTTTGTTCGTAATCCTCAGAAACCCGTTTCACTCATTTTCTCTCCAACACAGACAAGACAGGGTGCCACAGGGTGAACGGCAGGAAGGTCGTTCCAAGCACCACCTCTCTTAAGGAAAAGCTTCGGACTACGAACAGAGAGTTAATCGATTTTGTTCAAGGATGCCTTGAGTAAGATATACCTGTACTGTCTACATATGATCTTAATTCATCATTATTTTCGTGTTCACCATCAGCACTCTCGTAAACAGAGTGCACATTACTAGGAGTGATGTTTACTGACAGGGAGTGGCTTTGTGTCATAACAGGGCAATATTTCATGCCTTGTGCCTTCTTGTATTCGTTTGCATAATGAAGGTAAATAATTGCATGTGCCACACCTCCACCCCATTATTCGAAGAAATTTAGACAGTAAATGAACCCTGACGATTCACCGTTCATATCTTGGCAGGTGGGATCCCGCTCGCCGGCTCACGCCTGAGGAAGCTTTGAACCACAGGTGGCTTCAGGACGACACCAAGGGCGAAAGCCATGCTAGTCACAATGAACAGGATGCTGTGGACGCATCGATTAAAATGGACGAGATCGTGGAGGTGGATCGTGTGAGCCAATGCGAGCAGAGATGGACGAATGATTCTGGGTCAGATCTCGATGAAGATTTTGTGTCAGCCAAGAGCCAATCGTGAGTCTCCACGTGCACGTTGCATCTTGAAGAATATTTGTGTTGGTTAGGTTCTTATGAAGTGACTTTGATGTTTCTCCCTGCTCAATGCTTTCTCTCTGCATGCAGCTCTCTTTGAGACGTTGCTCTTTCTCCTCTGCAGTCTGGAACTGTCCTTCCCCAGCCATCTTCATTGTCGACTTCATGCTCTTGTTCAACTCTAGGCTCCAGATCTTCCTCTTCTCCTCTGCCTATAACTCTAGAAAAGAATCAGAATATTTATTTATACTGGAGGAATTTGATGAGCTATGAAGCTCTTTTTCACGGATGTCCAGTATGATGTCCAGCAGTACTGGACATCATTCTAACATTGGTTTTCATTTATAGATTGGCCCCTGCCATGGGAATGTGGAATTCCCACCACTCTGCTTGCTCGTTTGAGTGTGAAAATGCTTTGGCTTTTCTTATCTTCAGAAGGGTTTGGGGTAGTGATAGGTGTAGGGGCAGTGATCTACTTGACATCTGTAAAAAAAAAGAGCTTTATAGGTCATAATATTCCTATAGTCTAAATAAATATTCTGATTCTGAACATATTCTGATAGGGGTAGACCTGGTTGTGGCTGGGGGCAGGGCCAGGGAGTAGCAGTAGGATAAATAATGGAATTGTATTGCAGTAGGAAAGTTTCTGCACAAATAAAGAAAGGCAGACAGAGGCATAACAGTGGCCCGTGCAACTCTCTTTCAGCTCGAACGCCAGTTTCTACACTGCCCTGGAATACCAACGCAGCCATCAAGCGACCAGTGAAGCTGTCGCCAACACCGGAGCGAAGGCATCGAGGGGGCCTGGGCGGAGATTTGCCCGTGTGCGGCAGCGACTCCGGACATTTCTTAGATTTGTCCGGAAGCATTGCTGCTGCAATGCGGAAGAATAAAGGCCCCATCGTTGGCGCACCCCACCACTCCAGTACAGTGGAGGTAAGGGTTTGGTGGGTCGCTCCCTTTCCGTGGGCACCCGTATCCTGGCTTGCCAGGAGAAGGCAGCACAACAAAAATGTGGACTCCACCTGTTCCGTCTGGATGGGATTGAGTGGTTTTCGCCTCGCATGCATGGGGTTTTTTTTTCCGGATCCCCAGTTTCCTCCGACATTTAAAGCCACTCATTATTTGTCCTGATAACACCTTGACGTATAGAGGACCTCAGAGCTTGGATAATTGTGGTTCTGTGGTTTCTCGCGTTGTGAGAGTGAGCGAGCACTGTGCACGTTAAAAGGTAAAAAAAGTATTATATCTCGGCTTTCACGACCAATGTTAGATTCATTATTCGTTACTTTTGGGTCAGATCGTCGAGGTATCTGACAATTTTCAGCTTTTCCCTCTACTGACAGCCAATCAAACGATGTTGTCACGTGGCAAAAATGCCAATTTATTTGTTTTCCAGGAAACCGGAATGTTGAAAAGCAAGCATTAAATAATGTTATGTAAGAGATTACATTCAAAAATAAGTGTTAACAATAACTCAGCTCTTATTTTGAGATCTTTAACAGAAGCTCAGCTCTCGCGTAATGCATGCAAATCTTTCAGCTAAAGTACAATCAACAAGATAAATGTTCAATTTCAGAAAAGACCAAAGATCTGTATTGGAAAAGAAAAGGATTATTTTGTCTAAGAGTTCTGTTTTGGTGTAAGCTATTTATTTCATAATAATCAGAATCTTTCATTAACATAGCTTAAAAATACATGATCATCCCGAGGAAATGTATGTGAACATTACGTCACCGCAAAATATCTTTCCCACCAATTTTACATGGAGAAGATAAATCCAAATTTGTATTGCACTGCATCCAGCTGGCTGCTTCTCTCGTTGGTGTTCCACTCCCTTGTCGCACGATGTCATGCAGCATCTTGAGACACGACTGGAGACCTGCTGCTGTGTGTCTTGAGTGCTCTGTCCCTTGATGACCCCAATGCTTCCCCTGGGTTTGTGCCTGGAACAGGTAACGTCACCGGGGGATGTCGACACCTGTAATGGAAGAGGCAGAGACACCAGACCCCAAGACATCCTGCAACCCCCCACCACCCCACCTGCACACACCCCACACACACACCCCACCCACCCACACACACCCCATCCACAACACACACCTCACACAGACATACCCCACACACCCACACACACACCACCCACCCACTACCCACCCACAACACACACCACACACACATACACCCCACGCATAAACACACCCAACGCATGAACACACCCCATCCACACAACCCACTCACCCACCACCCACCCACAACACACACCACACACACCTCATACACATACACCGCACGCATACACACCCAACGCATGAACACACCCCACCCACACACCACCCACCTACACACATCACGCACCCACCACCTATGCACACACACACCACCCAGCCATTACCCACCAAGAACACACCACACACACAAACACCCCCCCCCTCCTTTCTCTTGACTCACTGTTAATGAAATAGCTAAGGATGTTTTTTTAACTCGTATATAATAATAACTGTAAATATATTAGTTTAGTTTTACTGTGTATTGAATTTAGAGGAAGGCCGTCTCACCGTGAAAGTATTAATGCAGAAGATTTAAATGTGCAATACGTTTTACTTTCATGCAAGTTTGTTTTTAACTCGTATATAATAATAACTGTAAATATATTAGTTTAGTTTCATCGTGTATTGAATTTAGAGGAAGGCCGTCTCACCGTGAAAGTATTAATGCAGAAGATTTAAATGTGCAATACGTTGTACTTTCGTGCAAGTTTGTTTTTAACTCGTATATAATAATAACTAAATATATATTAGTTTAGTTTCATCGTGTATTGAATTTAGAGGAAGGCCGTCTCACCGTGAACGTATTAATGCAGAAGATTTAAATGTCCAATACGTTTTACTTTCATGCAAGTTTGCAAACAAGCCTCGTGTTCAGTATTTTGTAAATACAAATTTTTCATTTGTAGCAATGTTTCTTGGCATTTATGGTTTTGTTGGAACGTTTATTAATATTGTTTTACTTGCTTGCACCACACACACATACACCCCACGCATACACACACTATTCACACACCGTGCACACCCCACGCACACACACAAACCATGCTTGCACCCCACGCACACATGCACCCCACACATATACACACCACACACACCCCCCACACACACACCACGCACACATACACCCCACACACACACCCCATGCATACACCACACACACACACCCCACGCACACATACACCCCACACATACACACCATGCTCACACACCATGCTCACACCCCACACACACATCCCATGCACAAACTACACACACACCCCACGCACACCTACACCCCACACACACACCATATGCACACACCACACATACAGCCCACACATACACACACCATGCACACACACCATGCATTCACCCCATGCACGCACCCCGACTAGCGCTTAGGTCAACTAGAACACACAAACCGAACCTCTCCACCTGGGTTTTCATCCCGGCAAACCGAGCGAGTGACCTGGCCATGGGTTTCCCATGTGAGAGAGAATTGGCAAAGTTCGGTGTGAGATGGTGACTCCCGGACCCTGTGGTAAAACATGGGTGAGTTTGACGCGAGACCACCTCCGGGAGAATCCGGGTAGAATATGATGGTGCACCCAGATACACGAGCACTCAAGGGGGGTAAGTTGGAAAGGGCAGGGAGTGTTGGAATGCAATAATACTGTTTTCCTGAGACAGATAGTGCGAGTGGAAGAATGACGAGTGTGGCCTTGGGTGCATCATCAACACATCGCGCATCTAAAATTATCCCTGATTATGACAATAAAACAGCTGTAAGTTGAGATGGAGAACACCAACGCAAAGGTGATGAACGGGCAGGCAACCCGGGGCTGTGCGAGGGGACAGCCCCATCCAGCCCTTACCCCCCCCAACTCCCTCCGCACTAAATCCTGAGCGCTGCACTGCCGGACCGGCGTCATCCATGACTCCACCACGCGACGACCAACACCATCCACTCCTTCACCACCACCGAAGCCTAGTTGGTCACTGACACGCTTCGCACCCCACAAAAACGGTTTACACCTTAAATTTTGATTTAAAGCTTTCGTGACTGCAGTGATTCATATTCTTGGTTCTTTCGGTAAAGTCACGTTGAAGGGAAACAATAAAATAATAAAATATGTATAAAACAATAAAATTCTCACGACGTTTCGACTGCAACACAAGCAGTCATCATCAGGTGTGAAAAACAACGGCAAGAACATTTGAAAGAAGTGGCGGTTTGTATTTATTTATTTTTAAACGTTAGCACCACGGATAGCGATTTGACAGTTTGTTTAGATGGACGAGTCCATCTATGTTCGGAAAAGAGGAGGGGGGAGACGAAAATTTTACGTAGGCTGCGAGTGTGGAGTGTGTGTGTAAGTGGAGCGGTGGTGTAGCGGTGAGCGCGCTGCGCTATGAACTCGGCGTCCCGAGTTCGATTCCCACGTCCGGCCAGCACCAGTGACGATTATATCTGAACCGGGTCCTGGGCCTCCCCTAGGCCGGCCCTCCCCTAGGCCGGCCCTCCCCTAGGCCGGCTCGGCCTAGGGGAGGGCCGACCTTTATAGGTGCTAACAGCACTCGCCCCAACAGTCTGTTAAGGCTACACAGGGGATCTTTGTTGTTCGAGGTAGTTGAATACATATTGTGCTTTCGATGGCTCGTTGTGCGAGTTGCCATTGTTGGTCATTGTAGCTTGTTTGATGTCACTCGCAATCGCACATGTTGCCATGTAGTAACTGTCCATAAATCGCATGGTTATACAGATCGGGCCACCCTATATCTATAGTAAATTAATTTAATGTTTCGGTTTTGGGCCCCGGCACCGGATGGAATCCTCTGCACGTCCGATTAGCACGGTTGGCTCCGTATGATGCAAAAGAAGTTAAACGTACATACAATTGCGATGAATTGGAGAGTGTTGGTGACCAACCATGAAAACAAGGTTGAACATCGAGTACTAAAACACTGCTTTATGTACGTCCATGAAACCCTACGTGTTTATGTTCCCCCCTGCTCTTGTGTGCATATTATACTGTGTATATATTTATTCATTATTGCATATATTGATTTGCGTTTGTATAGGTATGTGTATGCATGTACTGTACACAGTAAAACCTTGGATTGCGAGCATAATTCGTTTCGGAAACGTGTTTTGTAATCCAAAGCACTCGTATATCAAAGCACTCGTACATCAGTTGTGATCACGTGACGCTCGGCAGTACAAAGCGTGTACGTACTGCTCGTATTGCAAGACCTCGCTCGTTTATCAAATTAATATTTATTTAAAAAAATGTGCTCGTCTTGCAAAACACTCGCAGACCAAGTTACTCGCAATCCAAGGTTTTACTGTATTTATTTAATTACTCGCGTGACGTTTGCGCGCGTGCATTTATTGTGTACTACATTATATTTACTAATTTGTGCGTTGTATGTGTTTTGTGTGTGTGTGTCTTCAGCCCTGATCTGTCCACTGCTGCAACGAAGGCCTTCCCAAGTTGCTGTAATCTTTCGGTAAAGTCACGTAGGTATAAAACGAATTAAATCACGACGTTTCGGGCGCAACGCAAGCGGTCCGTCATCGTGTTGGGACAACCACAGCAAGAAACAAATTGCTGAAGCGGAACTCTCTGCAACTCCGATTCGCCCACTTCAGCAGTTTGTTGCTTCCTGTTGGTTGTCCCACCTGATGACGGGCCGCTTGTGCTGCGCCCTAAACGTCGTGATTTAATCTATTTTATTTTCAACCCACGTGACTTTACCCAAAGAACCAAGCCCGCTGACCTGAACAGTTTATGTGATGTTTCCTTAACCCTGCCCGTGCTTTCTGGGAGAAAAACTAAATTTTTCTCGAGACAAACGCTTTTGGGAAAGTGTGAGAGAGTCCACGTATGTGCACGGTTTTTCGTCCTTGTTTTTGCAGCATTTAATAATTTCATTTCTTCTCTCGTCAATTTTTGTTCTAAGTTTAAGAATAGTTTATCTATGTAACCTGTCTTTTCCATTTAGGATGTGTGAATGTGAGGAATTCTGACTTCTGCATTCAAAGATTTTCATTACTTTGGCACCATTATTTCTCCCGAAATGGTATTTTTTACATGCCTTAAATGTTGATTTTGTAGCTGAATTTCTGAATCACGGGTTGCATTAATTATGTGGTGCAAGGAGACTCAGATTATTCATTTACAACTTGCACATTGTTATATCTGAAGGGAAAACAGGGACGGCATTTTTATTTCAATTAAAAAAAAATATATACTTACATTTTCTGCATCTTAATTTCTATCTTTTATGTTTACTATTGCATTGGCAGTGATGTACAAATAACAAAAGCTCAACACGAATCGTCATTAACACTGCCCTAAAAAAAATGTCTGTTTTGGGCAATGTCCATCCCATCTTTATCTCGGCGATGTAAAAGGGCCATTCCTCCCAAAAGTGTCAACCATGATGATCACAGCATAGTTCTCATCTTAAGCTGATTTTGGATTCAACGTTTCTCACTTCCATCGATCAACTTCCAGGTTCTGCCGAGCTGGTTTCCAAATTCTCGACCAGTGAATTCGCCAAGTTGTTTTAAACCAAAGGAACACATTTCAGCATCATTCTGCATTTACCACCATAAAAAAATCACGTATATATGTAAAAGCATCATCTTGTTATTTATGCCGAAGGTGTTCAAAACCACCCATAATTGGGTCTGCGAGAAAACCTGACGTTGTTTCCTGGGAAATGCAACTTCTGCATTTCCCCCCATAGGCTCAGGCACGTGACACTACATATTCCGTTGGGAATCCCAGCGGTGGTAAGCATTGTACATAGTTTGTGATCGTTGTCCGTTTGTGTGTTGTCAGCATGCCCCCCCCACCTCCTAACAGTGGTCTCATGTCACTAGCATTTAATCTTCTGCTGCTGCAACAGCAAAACTGTACATGTTTTAAAAAATATATTGTTCAATAGGACTGACTTTTGTCATCTGTGGCAGCAGTATGTATTTTTTTTGGTATGAAGTACATTTGATGAATGAATGTTTTTTTCAAATAATAATTTTGAGCTAAGTAAATGCACTGCAAAGTTGTCATAAGTATCTTCTTTGGTTCTTTCGGTTAAGTCACGTAGAATGAGAATAAAATAATAAATTGATAAAATAAAATAACACAATAATATTCTCACGACGTTTCGGCCACAACACAAGCTGCCTTCATCAGGTGAAGGGGGCGAGACTGTCTGGTAGGACAGCGCTGGAGTGAGAGAGCCACGTTCAGATCACGGCTTTTAAGCTGTGTGAGAGGAACAAAGAGCCTTGAAGGAATTAGCATAAAATTTAGCATTGAAATGGCTGAATGATTAGCTTGTGACTGGTCACAGAAATAGCTATGTTAAAAGTTAAAGCATACACATCCGCAGAGGCACCCATTGTTAAAAGGAATTAGCATAGAATTTAGCATTGAAATAGCTAAGTTAAGGCATACACATCCGCAGAGGCACCCCTTGACAATGGGATTAGCATAGAATTTAGCATTGAAATGGCTGAGTGATTCGCTTGTAACTGCTACAGAAATAGTTACGTTGAAGTCGGAGCATACACATTCACCGAGGCACTTAGTACAAATCAAACAGGAGAATTTAGCATTGAAATAACTAGGCGAATTTAGCATTGAAATAACTGGGTGATTTGCTAGTGACTGGTCACAGAAATGACTACACATCTGAGCTATTCACAGTACTATATAGTGAACCAATAAAAACTAAAATATAAATTACCTTCATGTTATCAATAAACTCTATATTCTCCAATCAGCTAAGCTACCAACCATAAGTCGTTATGTATCACAATGCTATATGGCGAAAAAATGGGTGGATTCTTACCCTCAAATTTCCGTACCACGGATAGCTACGGGCCCCGTTCAGACGGACGAGTTCGTCCATGGTCGGAACAGAGGAGGGGGAGAGAGACAGCTGCGAAGCCCTAGTATACTCCATGTTGTAAACCATACCATTAACCGTGGTGTGAGAGGTATTAAGAGGCAATGCTGGCGAAAGAGCTGCGGTCTGAAGGTCATCGTAAAATTACAATTAATTAAGAACAGAAATGATTTAACACATCTTTCCAGTGGTTACTAAGCCTGAATCCATCTTCTCGGTTGAAATTGTCTCTGTGCTTGTATATGTGAATGGCCTCATGAACGAATCTCTCATGGTAGCCAGTTGGTTTGCAAAGAACCTCCGTCTTGGAGAAGTCAATGTCATGTGAGCCCACTGAATTGTAACAGTGATCTGCCACGGCAGAGGAGTTCGTCTTACCGTGTTTCAAGTCTGCTTTATGTTCGCGGATGCGGTCCGAGATATGTCTTTTGGTTTCTCCAATGTAGCTACTACCACAGAGGCACTTTAGTTTGTAAACGCCCGGGTACTGTATGTCTGGAAGAGCATCTTTTACAGATGGAACTAAATCACGGATTTTGTGTACTGTGTTGAATCGGACCTGGATCTTGTGTTTATTCAGGATTTTGGAGATCTTTTTAGTGACCTCTGCAATGTAGGGTAAGGTGATGGTTTTGAGTGGCTCCACAAGAGGATCCTTCTTCATGACTGGAGTGATGGCTTTGCGGATTGTGTAGTCGGAGTAGCCATTAGCCCTGAGAGCCTGGTGTACGTGCTTGAGTTCACTGGTAATGTGTTCCTGGTCGGAAATGCATTGGGCTCTATGGTATAGAGTCTTGATGAGGCAGTTCTTCTGGGATGGATGGTGGTGGGAATCCGGTTTCAAGTAAGCATCTGTATGGGTAGCTTTCCTGTAGACAGAGTGGCTCATTGAACCATCATGTCTCCTTTTAATTAAGACATCCAGAAAGGGTAGTTTGCCATCTTTTTCGACCTCCATGGTAAATCTGATGGCTGGGTGTATGGAATTGATGTGGTCGCGGAATTGGTCTAGAGCAGGCTGGCCATGTGGCCAGATGACAAAGGTGTCATCAACGTACCTCTTCCATAAGGTCGGGCGTAGAGTGGCAGTCTGGATGGCGTCAGTTTCAAATTTTTCCATGAATACGTTGGCTACAACCGGAGATAGGGGGGGAGCCCATTGGGGTGCCCTCAGTTTGTTTGTAGAAAGTTCCATTCCAGGTGAAGTATGTGTTGGTTAAGCAATGTCTCACCAGGGGGGGTACATCAGTATGCAGTCCTTGATGAACCAGGTCTTCAATGATAGCGATGGTGTCAGGTACCGGGACTTTGGTGAACAAGGACACCACATCAAAACTGACAAGCAGGTCGTTTGGGGACAGGGAAATGTCTTTGATTGTCGATACCAGGTGAGTAGAATTTAGTACCGCAGAGGTGGTTTTTCCAGTGAAAGGTCGCAGTATATCAGCCAGAAAACGTGCCAGTTTGTAGGTGGGGGAGCTGATAGTAGAGACGATGGGACGAAGGGGTGTATCTTCTTTGTGTATCTTTGGAAGGCCATATAATCTTGGTGGTCTGGCAGCAGAGGGTTTCAACGAGAACTGTTTGTTCTCATCAATTAATGCTGTTGAATCAGAGATAATTTTGTTCGTTTTGGTGACCAGGCTGTTGGTGGGATCTCTTTTTATTTTTGTATAGCTGCCATCGTTGAGTAGTTCTTGAATTTTGTTGTTATATTCTGTTTTGTCCATGATGACAGTGGCATTGCCTTTGTCGGCTGAGAGAACGACAATATCATCCCTCTTTTTTAATTGAGATAATTCAAAACGTTCGTCTTTGCTGATGTTGCTAGGTGGCAACTTAGCGTTTTTGAGGGTTGCAGCGATTTCAGATCTTGCTACGTCTGCAGAGATGTGACTCAAGCCCTTGAGTGCAACGTCGACAATGTCTACATCGGATTGGTAACATGTAGACAATATGACTACCTCTTCGGCTGCCACTATGTCGAACAAATGTAGGGACAATTTGATTTCCAAATTCAATCACCTCTCCAGCAACAAATCGGATCCACACACCGAAAAGATAGACGTCAACAAAGTCGTAATTAATCGCAGTAACAGTTCCATTTCTGATGGTCTGAAATCCGTTTTAGCTAAAGGTCTAAACTTTGCTGTCACACC
This sequence comes from Petromyzon marinus, assembly GCF_048934315.1. NCBI lineage: Eukaryota > Metazoa > Chordata > Hyperoartia > Petromyzontiformes > Petromyzontidae > Petromyzon > Petromyzon marinus. The sequence goes on along the minus strand of NC_133667.1, from coordinate 13,127,623 downwards.
GAGAAACTTACCGGTTAATGATATCATTGCCCATGTCGACGTTGCACTCAAGGGCTTGAGTCACATCTCTGCAGACGTAGCAAGATCTGAAATCGCTGCAACCCTCAAAAACGCTAAGTTGCCACCTAGCAACATCAGCAAAGACGAACGTTTTGAATTATCTCAATTAAAAAAGAGGAATGATATTGTCGTTCTCTCAGCCGACAAAGGCAATGCCACTGTCATCATGGACAAAACAGAATATAACAACAAAATTCAAGAACTACTCAACGATGGCAGCTATACAAAAATAAAAAGAGATCCCACCAACAGCCTGGTCATCAAAACGAACAAAATTATCTCTGATTCAACAGCATTAATTGATGAGAACAAACAGTTCTCGTTGAAACCCTCTGCTGCCAGACCACCAAGATTATATGGCCTTCCAAAGATACACAAAGAAGATACACCCCTTCGTCCCATCGTCTCTACTATCAGCTCCCCCACCTACAAACTGGCACGTTTTCTGGCTGATATACTGCGACCTTTCACTGGAAAAACCACCTCTGCGGTACTAAATTCTACTCACCTGGTATCGACAATCAAAGACATTTCCCTGTCCCCAAACGACCTGCTTGTCAGTTTTGATGTGGTGTCCTTGTTCACCAAAGTCCCGGTACCTGACACCATCGCTATCATTGAAGACCTGGTTCATCAAGGACTGCATACTGATGTACCCCCCCTGGTGAGACATTGCTTAACCAACACATACTTCACCTGGAATGGAACTTTCTACAAACAAACTGAGGGCACCCCAATGGGCTCCCCCCTATCTCCGGTTGTAGCCAACGTATTCATGGAAAAATTTGAAACTGACGCCATCCAGACTGCCACTCTACGCCCGACCTTATGGAAGAGGTACGTTGATGACACCTTTGTCATCTGGCCACATGGCCAGCCTGCTCTAGACCAATTCCGCGACCACATCAATTCCATACACCCAGCCATCAGATTTACCATGGAGGTCGAAAAAGATGGCAAACTACCCTTTCTGGATGTCTTAATTAAAAGGAGACATGATGGTTCAATGAGCCACTCTGTCTACAGGAAAGCTACCCATACAGATGCTTACTTGAAACCGGATTCCCACCACCATCCATCCCAGAAGAACTGCCTCATCAAGACTCTATACCATAGAGCCCAATGCATTTCCGACCAGGAACACATTACCAGTGAACTCAAGCACGTACACCAGGCTCTCAGGGCTAATGGCTACTCCGACTACACAATCTGCAAAGCCATCACTCCAGTCATGAAGAAGGATCCTCTTGTGGAGCCACTCAAAACCATCACCTTACCCTACATTGCAGAGGTCACTAAAAAGATCTCCAAAATCCTGAATAAACACAAGATCCAGGTTCGATTCAACACAGTACACAAAATCCGTGATTTAGTTCCATCTGTAAAAGATGCTCTTCCAGACATACAGTACCCGGGCGTTTACAAACTAAAGTGCCTCTGTGGTAGTAGCTACATTGGATAAACCAAAAGACATATCTCGGGCCGCATCCGCGAACATAAAGCAGACTTGAAACACGGTAAGACGAACTCCTCTGCCGTGGCAGATCACTGTTACAATTCAGTGGGCTCACATGACATTGACTTCTCCAAGACGGAGGTTCTTTGCAAACCAACTGGCTACAATGAGAGATTCGTTCATGAGGCCATTCACATATACAAGCACAGAGACAATTTCAACCGAGAAGATGGATTCAGGCTTAGTAACCACTGGAAAGATGTGTTAAATCATTTCTGTTCTTAATTAATTGTAATTTTACGATGACCTTCAGACCGCAGCTCTTTCGCCAGCATTGCCTCTTAATACCTCTCACACCACGGTTAATGGTATGGTTTACAACATGGAGTATACTAGGGCTTCGCAGCTGTCTCTCTCCCCCTCCTCTGTTTCGACCATGGACGAACTCGTCCGTCTGAACGGGGCCCGTAGCTATCCGTGGTACGGAAATTTGAGGGTAAGAATCCACCCATTTTTTCGCCATATAGCATTGTGATACATAACGACTTATGGTTGGTAGCTTAGCTGATTGGAGAATATAGAGTTTATTGATAACATGAAGGTAATTTATATTTTAGTTTTTATTGGTTCACTATATAGTACTGTGAATAGCTCAGATGTGTAGTCATTTCTGTGACCAGTCACTAGCAAATCACCCAGTTATTTCAATGCTAAATTCGCCTAGTTATTTCAATGCTAAATTCTCCTGTTTGATTTGTACTAAGTGCCTCGGTGAATGTGTATGCTCTGACTTCAACGTAACTATTTCTGTAGCAGTTACAAGCGAATCACTCAGCCATTTCAATGCTAAATTCTATGCTAATCCCATTGTCAAGGGGTGCCTCTGCGGATGTGTATGCCTTAACTTAGCTATTTCAATGCTAAATTCTATGCTAATTCCTTTTAACAATGGGTGCCTCTGCGGATGTGTATGCTTTAACTTTTAACATAGCTATTTCTGTGACCAGTCACAAGCTAATCATTCAGCCATTTCAATGCTAAATTTTATGCTAATTCCTTCAAGGCTCTTTGTTCCTCTCACACAGCTTAAAAGCCGTGATCTGAACGTGGCTCTCTCACTCCAGCGCTGTCCTACCAGACAGTCTCGCCCCCTTCACCTGATGAAGGCAGCTTGTGTTGTGGCCGAAACGTCGTGAGAATATTATTGTGTTATTTTATTTTATCAATTTATTATTTTATTCTCATTCTACGTGACTTTACCGAAAGAACCAAAGAAGATGAATCATTGCAGTCACGAAAGCTTTAAATCGAAATTGTCATAAGTAACCAGAACTTTTCTTGGTGGGTTACAGGCAGTGGCACACAATGGAGACCCATATTTTTGTTTAACAGGCGTGAATTAATCGCACTGGTTGTGCTGAACATTCATAATTTGCAGGTTCCCTAATGCGCATCCTCTGTTGAGGTTTCACTTTCCAAACCGTTCAAGGATTTGCAAAACGGCTCTATTCGGATGGTGGTCCCAATGGTGGGATGTGCTTAGAAAATTCTATGGACACCTCTGTTACAATGGACAGAATTAATTACTTTTTTTCTGCTAGAATTAGTTGGTACAACGATTTACCTGTGGTGCTTCCACCCGCATCCATGCTCGTTTGCCCTTTCCCCCCACCCCTCGCCGAATTAAACGTTCTCTTGTTGTCTTCTTTCATAGAAGCTAACTTTCAGTTACCAACCAGTGGTGTTTTTCCTTCCTTGGACTAACTAATGCTGACCCTTCATGAACCCCTCTTTCTTTCACATCAGGGCCAATAAAATGTTTGTCTGGTGTGTCATGGAGCTCGGTTTTAAGGCTTTTTTAAAATATAAAATGAAGAATATTTTAACGTGGAAACAATGGAGTTATGTTTTGATTTAAAGCTTTCGTGACTGCAGGGATTCATATTCTTGGTTCTTTCGGTAAAGTCACGTAGAAGGGAAACAATAAAATAATATAAATATAAAACAATAAAATTCTCACGACGTTTCGACTGCAACACAAGCAATCATCATCAGGTGTGAAAACCACAACAAGAAATTTTGAAAAAAAGTGGCGGTTTTTTAACGTTTGCACCACGGAGAGCGAGTTGACAGTTTATTCTGATGGATGAGTCCATCTATGTTCGGAAACTAGGAGGGGGGAGACGAAAATAATGGATGCGGTCTGAAAGCCAGCGTAAGCGTGATCAATCAATTAAGTCCCAAAATGGTTTATCAAATCCTTCCAATGATTGCTAAGCCAGAATCCATCTTCTCGGTTGAAATTGTCTGTGTTTGTATATGTGGATAGCCTCATGAACGAATCTCTCATGGTAGCCAGATGGCTTGCAAAGAACCTCTGTCTAGGAGAAGTCAATGTCATGTGAACCTACTGAATTATAAGTGATCTGCCACGGCCGAGGTGTTGGTCCTACCGTGTTTCAGGTCTGCTTTGTGTTCACGAATGCGGTCCGAGACATGCCGTTTGGTTTCTCTAATGTAACTACTACCACAGAGGCAACTTAGTTTGTAGACACCAGGGTACTGTATGTCTGGAATCACATCTTTTACAGACGCAACCAGATCACGGATTTTATGTAATGTGTTGAATCGGACCTGGATCTTGTGTTTATTCAAGATTTTGGAGAACTTTTTTGTGATCCCTACAATGTAGGGTAACGTGATGGTTTTGAAAGGCTTCTCAAGAGGGTCCTTCTTCATGGTTGGAGTGATAGCTTTGCGGATTGTGTCATCGGAATAACCATTAGCCTTAAGAGCTTGGTGTACGTGCTTGAGTTCATTATTTTATTGTTTCCCTTCTACGCGACTTTACCGAAAGAACCAAGAAAAATGGAGTTATGATTATATATGCTGTTACCCAAAAATTATCCACAGCAACGCATGAGTTTGTGTATCGCTTTGATTTTGTGCATTAAACGGGGTCCCATTTTTATTTGGAATGCTCTTAGCTAATAACATCCGGTAATTCAGCAGCATTTGTTTAAACCAGCCTAACTGCTGATGAGACCCACAATATTTAAACTGGTCCAGTTTGCTTGCTTTAACAAATGCTGCTTGATAATATTTTTCTGGATAACTAATAGGCTGATCGACTGAAACACGTTTTACTTGTGAACACAATTGAGTTAATCCTGCTTTATCCATAATGCTCCATGGAAATGCATAATGAGTTTATAGAAAATACTATTAAAACTTCCACCTTTACCTGTGTCCAATGGTCATACTTGTTGCTCATCTATAATATGCGTTAAACGTGTTGGCTCATCGGTGGCCAAACTGATTTGCGAGCCCTGTGCAGCTCGATAGAGGCTCTGTCCAATGTTTTACTTTTCAACACGATGCACCTTTTATTTGAAGCGGGGAAAACAACATCTGAAGCAAGTGGAAGCGACCTGAAGGTCTGGCCACACACGTTGCAGCTATACGGCTTCTCGTCCGTGTGCTTGCGCAGGTGTGTGTGTGTCTTGAGGTCACACGGCTGCAAGAGCCCGCGACCAAACAGCTGGCAACGCTGAAGGCCGTATTTGGAAGTGCCTGACTTAAGACTGGAAACGGGAAGACTTATTCACAATTTGGGAAAATCGCCCGATAAAGCCGGTTGTAATCGCCATTGAAACATCGTACTAAAGTTGTAAATGTCCGTTTCCTCTTCGACATCGGTGTGCTGAAGTAAAATTCATTGGTACGTTTTGTGTATGTAACGTCTTAATTGGCTGTGGTGGTGGTGGTGGGTTAACAGCACTGATATTTGCGTGATCTAACCCAAAAAAACTTTTGAGAATAATATTGATCGCGAAAACCTACGTATTAAACAGATTATATAGGGTTTTTTTAATCGGTCAATGTTGGTATCAGGTTGTGGCCAGAATGAATGAGTAAGTGTAATGCTACAGCCCTTTGTAAATTTTACATATGGAGCTGTTTCCTGCCAGTGTACAACCGAAAATAATTCGGGTCGTCTTGGAGAATATAAAATATCAAAATAAATAAGCACACCATATACTTTCGTGACTGCAGTAATTCCTGCAGTCACGAAAGCTTCGAATCAAGTCTGAACCACCTTTACGGGGAGGTATGAGGTCTGTGTCTTTGTGTTGTCTCTGCTTGTGTGTCTGCCTTTCTGTTTTGGCTTGGATTTGTGTCTCTGTGCTGTCTCTGCCTGTGTGTGGGCCTTGGTGTTTCCGAGTGTGTGCTGCCGCGTCCCCTTTGCTCCATGCATACCTCTTGCTAATTTGTCCCATTGTCTCTCAGCCTTACCTTCTCTGCCTATTTAAGGCGACTTCACTCTGTGCTTGTCTCTGTGCTGGTTCGCTCTACTTGGATGTCTATGTGTGTGTGTGTGCAGTCTGTATTTTAAATTTCATACTTAACTTGCAATTTAGCAATCTTTGAAATAGCGTAATCAACCAGACTATGCGTCAATTGTTTTGACTGACCGTCTGTGTTGCTTTATATGGTTTCCAAATTTTGCTAAACCCTGTTTGTTTTGGTGTGCTTCTCTCTCTGTGTCCCCTGTTGTATCTGTGTTAGTTCCCCCCTACTTGGGTGTCTGTATATACATCTGGGGTAATGTTTCCCCTCTGTCGTAAATTTAGCTCTTCTGTATCTGATGATGGCTGCTTATGTTGCAACCGAAACGTCGTACGCTATTATGTTATTTTATTATTTCTCATTTATAGGTGACTTTACCAAAGAAAAAAACAAAGAGTAACACCATATACCCCCATTCGCATTTCCGTCTCCGTATCATATATAAAAAAAAAACATTTCTTACACATCATCTTCACGGCCTTAAATCGGTAAAGTGCATCATTTCAGCAGCATTGTTATAGCCCGCCAGTGCAGCACAGCAACAACAACTGTTGAACTGAACTTCCATGCTTCTCCGCCTTCACCCACCCACCCACATCGACGAGCGTGGCGATGATGCGTGGCCCAAGATACACCCGCAATCTGCGGCTGCGTGGCGAACCCCCTCATCCAGCAGTGGAATAACAAGACGGCACGCGATTTTTGACCCCCACCCCCATAGTCACACGGCGTCACAAAAAGTCAGACCCCCCCCCCCTCTCAAATATGACGTCACAAAGCTCTGCCCCCCCCCAAAAAAAAAAACATGCTTCAAATCGCTTTAAACTATTGTCATTGTAGTGCGTATTTAATGTGGCGCTGCACTCTGATGTTGTAGGAGAAAACATTTATTAAAAAGTCTATTTAATAAAGTAGAACGTGTTGTATATATTTATTTGAAGTTGCGCATTTTGACGTGACGTCACATTTCTCTTGGTTCTTTCGGTAAAGTCACCACGTAGAAGGGAAACAATAAAATAGTAAAAATATAAAACAATAAAATTCTCACGACGTTTCGACTGCAACACAAGCAGCAATCATCATCAGGTGTGAAACCACAACAAGAAAATTAGGAAAAAGTGGCGGTTATTAAAATTTTATTGTGGTTTTCACATCTGATGATTGCTTGTGTTGCAGTCGAAACGCCGTGAGAATTTAATTGTTTTATATTTTTATTATTTTATTGTTTCCCTTCAACGTGACTTTACCGAAATAACCAAGAATATGAATCCCTGCAGTCACGAAAGCTTTAAATCAAAATTTAAGAGGCGTTACAACTTTGTGGGTATCGCTCACGGGCGTCACGCGATGCCAAACATCCATTGGATACGGGGGGGGGCAAAGTGGGGTGAAGTTAATGAAATAACTATTCCTGCTCTTTATACTACTGTACTGTAATGAGAACTACATCGTGGCTGATGGTAACAGCTGTACTATACTGTACTGCAGCTCGAATCGGCACCTCCGATTAGCACAGCTGTCTACGTGCGGTGCGAAAGAAGTCCAACATACTGTACACAACACGTGTTGTGTAATACACGTGTATTACACAACACGTGTTGTGTAATACACGTGTTGTGTAATACACAGCAAGTGTAATACACAACACGTGTAATACACAACACGCGACCCCCCACGAACGCCCACGTGACACTCCGCGCACCGGATGCCGTGACGTCGCTACTGACGTCACTATCCGGATGCGATTAACATAGCGCTAAACTTCGAGACGGCACGCGGCTCGAGCTACGGCTTTTGCCACGAGGACTCTGTTTTGAATGTTCAATAGTGCGAGTGCGAGTTTGCCGACGAGAGATTTATCCACGGTAAGTGATGGTAATGGTGTTGAGGACGGTACATTGATCTTTGTCGTGGTCGTGTTGATTGCAGTTGGTTGCTGGTGGCAGTGGGGAGAGCTGCTCTTTGCTCGTGTTGAGTGTTGCAAGTGATAGTTACGTGAAGATTGTAATTGTAGTGATAGGGGTGATGGTTTAGTTGCTTTCTGGTGGTGATTATGGTGATGTCAGAGACAATTTCCGTGGTGGTGCTAGTGATGCTAATGGCGATTGTGGTTTAGGTAGATGTTGTTGGTGATGGTTGCGAAAGGGCTCAATAAGCTATTAAGCTTCATGTCATGGGTAGTGATTTCCAGGTGGTGTAAATTCCACATTCCTATGGCGAGGCCCATATTTAAATATACGGACAACTAATTGATTAACACAAAGTGGCACTTAATTTTTTCACGAACTCTTCAAGGATGAAGGGTTCTCAATCTTTAAACGGGGATTTGAACTCCCTATTGAAGACAGATTCTGGGAGAGTGCCACACCTGCTGGAGAGATCTCCCTTGCTGCTCTAAGCTTGGTCGAATGAAGGGTGCTAAAGGAGGTTATTTAGGTTTTAATGCTATCTTTGTGCTGTGTTCCAGAACGATCTTTTGGAGATGGATCAACTCGATGTTCAGTCTGCAATTGTGCAGCAGGTCAGTAACTCACTTGATAGCAAACTCTTATAAGCAGACTGCACAATACAGAGACAAGCTCACTTCTTTTTTATCGTAGAGTATTCGTGGACTACGTGTTTCACTGCTATTCTAGAATAGAACGATTACCATTGACCAATAAGCTCAACACACAGTGCTGGCTTTCAGGTCACTTCACCACCAAATGGGTTTATTACTAGTTCAACTGACAGCAAAGAATCAAAGTTCCACCCCCCTGCCACCCCACATCGTGTAAGCTCTATAGACTTTTGGGGCAAGTGCTGTTAGTAAACGCCTATTATAACTAGTACCACAACGGGCCGCTTTGACCTAACGGTACAGACACACTTACACACGGCAAACTCACGACACAGTCAAGGCAATTTCTTGTCAGCTCAGTTCGCAGTAAGGGACTCTAGTACTCGTAAACCAACCAGGAGACACACGAGCGTATTACACAGCACACGTATTGGCAGGTGCTCTACTTGGACTTCATGAATGCGGTCAGGTTCGTGACCTGTAACCAGTTTCATAAAATACCTTCAACAATTGACCCTTTTGCCATATTTGTGTAAATTAGAAATCAATGGATAATGCAGTTGAAGATGTTTAATGGAATTGGGCACAAACCTGGGAATATGGGCACCGTTTAATATTCCCAAAGTGTCAGATTATTTGACATCATCGAGGTGCAATATACTATTATTCGTGAATCTCTATGTCTTGGATGCTGCTTGGTGTAGTGGTTTCCACACCAGAGGTCGCTGCTTCAATCTCCGAGCATGGCAGTTCAATGGGGCAAGTTTCTTAAATACCACCCAACAGTATACAGTAAATGGGTTCACCGCAGCTCGTCGATCATGCATAGTGAGGTAAAGCATTGACCTTTTCCAATATATGAGGCCATCACGGAGGTGCAGGCCAAAAAATACTCTCTAGGGTAATCCTCTGAGAGCTTTGTGCGATTTAGGCCCTTCCACAAGCACTCTCTCAGTGGGTGTTTGTGTGTGTACCACTGTGTCTCTGTATATATGTCCATGTCTGTGTACTTGCCCCCATGTTCACGCGTGCCTCTCTGTGCGCATCTCTGTGACAAAAACAGGCAACTCCATCGGATGAAGTCGTCTTCCCAGTGGCAGGGATGAGCTGCACACCACAAGGTTTTACTTCACTTTATTCAGCATCATTCACCACATGAATTACTGCCACACTCCTCTATAGCAAACACACATCCAGAGTCAATCCCTAAATGGTTTTACAACTCCATTAAGAGCACACATACAGGAGGCCCAAATCGATTCTCTTTAAGTTTAGCACTATATGCGTGGTTACTTTGTGGTTGTAATTGTCCATAATAGAGGGTTTTTTTTGGGTTGGATCGCGTAAATATATAAATGTGTCGTTAAACCCACCACCACCCGACACAGCCAACTAGTAAGGGTTGTCACGTAAACCAAACATGCCAAAAAAAGTCACTAGTACAGCACACCGTTGTGTTGTAATTGTGTTTGTTACACACGTGTATGTTCATCAATGACTATGTATGTGTCTGTCTTTGGGCATGTGTGCGCGTGTAGAAATCTTGGACAAATTCCAACACAGGATGACAGCACAGGAATGTCAAGAAATCATGAAATTCAATGAAGTTTTCTATTTCAAGATTCGATCGGAACATAATGGCACTCGCAATGATGGCTACGATGACGTGAACGACCACTACATTCCGGTAAGACCAGGGGCAGCCCGTCCATATAGGCGACTAGGCGGTCACCTCGGGTGCCAAGTTAAGTGGGGTGCGAGATTCGAGGAAAAAAAATACAATAAAAATATACAAATTAGATCACGAAGATGTCATTATTTCAATTCCCGTGCGTGTAGAGGGACTATTAATTATAATTCCTTTCTCAACATTTATAATCGTTCCTCTGTTTAAAAAAAACACGCTTAAAAACACATGAAGTGGGAAAATATGGGCAACATTTTTCCCCAGTTTACGTAAACCTCAGCCTACATCTGCCCTTGGGGGTCGGGGGTTGCCAATTGCATTGGTTCGCCTAGGGCGCCAGATGCTGGCAGCTCATCCTTGGACCGTCCCTGGGTAAGACTTTTCAATTTGGGCAACGTTTATTCCAGCTAATCATGCATCCCACTACAGACCCCAAAATGAATTGTTAATCTAGATTATTTAAAAAGGGTATAGCTCCAGTGGCTTCCTAATATTGGAAGGAAGACCGTTACACACGGCCGCAGATGCGCATCTGAGGATACCATTTCACAAATACAGATGAAGGGCATTCTATAAGACATGCTTTGCATCGAATGATTTCGTGGTTTTTGGCAATGACAGCAGAGAAAGCTTAGACATTTTCAGGAGTGCGGGAATGTCAAGAGCGGTGAGCAATAAATGAGCACTTGAATGAGCCGTGTGTTTCGACTGAGTAATGATTGAGCACTGAGAGAGGGCCCTGGTTGAGTGCTCAACACTTCTGTAATCTTGTTCCAGATAACGGATGAACACGTGGTGTACCGCTTCCAAGTACTGAATGTAGTTGGTACGGGGTCCTTTGGGCAGGTGCTCCGATGCCTGGACCACAAGACGAAAAGAGAGGTGGCCATCAAGGTGCTAGAGCTCACTTCTAGGTAAGTTTGAACAAGGACATGAACCACATCTTGAAATCTGGTTTTGTAACTTGTAATAAGTTGTGCTAATTTACATATTGCAGAGGAAGTCTAAATAGTGATACAATTTAAAGTTGATTTTCTTTAACCTCGTGAGAACTCAAGAGACCAGAACGAGTCTCATTTGTAAGAGTAACCTGGAGCATTCGTCTGCCAGTAGGGGACGATGATCGCTATGTTGCACAATACAAATTGAGGAATTTGTCTAGTAAGTTTCGATATTGGCAAAAATTGTACCCAGATGCAAGCACACAGTGGCATACTCTTGCAAATGACATCAGGTGATCTTTAGCATCCATCGAAGCAGACAGCATGCATTATTATGGTTATACACCCGCAGTATTAATCATTAATGTCATCAAGCACCGTCAAAATAATGTTTTATTTTTGATCAAGTGGCAGTCTGTAATGTTTATGGTTCCTGCCATGTGAATGTCGAAATGACACCACTGCCCAACAACGGGGATGAGTGCTGCCCTTTTGCTCATTCTAATCTTGCATATGGTAACATGTTCAGGCGCTAAATACCAATGCCAAGGTCTGCTAGCCACGAGGGGGCTTCAGGAGAGATTTTAAATTTAGCAATTCCGCATTAAAGGAGCACGGACCATAGTGGTTTACAATATCGTCCACAGTTTGGGTTGGTGCAGTAGAACACTTTGTACCTTACTCGCCGAACATAGCTGAAAACCAAGGTGATTCCAATCCAGTGGTGAAAATGTTTTTCCTCACTGAGATGCGATGCAGCAACTCCTTCGAGTAACAACCATGGACAATATAATAAATGTTTTTACCCTTTCTGGCAATAAAACAGGCGTTAAGATTTTTGATTTAAAGCTTTCGTAACTGCAGGGATTCATATTCTTGGTTCTTTCGGTAAAGTCACCACGTAGAAGGGAAACAATAAAATAATAAAAATATAAAACAATAAAATTCTCATGACGTTTCGACTGCAACACAAGCAATCATCATCCGGTGTGAAAACCACAGCAATAAAATTTGATGATTGCTTGTGTTGCAGTCGAAACGTCGTGAGAATTTTTTATTTATTTATTGTTTTCCTTCTACGTGACTTTACCGAAAGAACCAAGAATATGTGTTAAGATGTTCAAACCTCAAACAGAATGCTTTTGCAAGGAATCAAGTCTGCATTAACCACACGTATTTGTGGTGAACATGCACAAAACAAACATCCTCTGATAATATATAGCATTGTCTTTGAAACTGATTGAGCCACACCAGAGACAGCTTTTCTTTAGAGCCTAGTCTCAAACAGTGTTAGACCAGAGAATGCCACAAGGCGAACAGCACAAAGACAATGCCACTATCAGGGTATTTATAGCTCGGGGTGAGCAGCTACAATATGGGACCTTTATTGCCAGTATTAAAAAAGAAGAATAGGTTTTACCCCTTGCAAAAGGATTCTGTTTGGTGTTTTAAGCCCTTAACACCTGTTTTTTTCTTTGCCAGAAAGGGTAAAAAAACCTATTCTTATCTTATGATACTGGCAAGAAAGGTCCCATATTGTAACCAACGACAACTTCCCAACCAATTGGTCCAGCCTCCCCAGTTGGCCGCTGATCACGTCGACCGGGCAGGGACGATGTTGACGTTGACCGGGATTAAGCGCTCACAGCCATGATTCTGGAGCTCTGTTGACCGCGCCATTCCACGTGTGGCAATGCCTACAAATGTGCAAGACCTAAGAGTGGGGTGAGACTTATCGATGCATTCCTTCCACAGCGAGACCATTGAGGAATGTGAAATGGAGGTGCAGATCTTAAACGCCTTGCAGTCCGAAGATGAGGAAAATAACTACATCATTCGATTGTTCGAATTCCTTATGTTCAGAAACCATCCCGCAATCGTCATGGAGCTAGTCGCGTGAGTAAAAAAAAGAAAAATCACACCCTGTGCGCCACCATCGTGTTTATCCACGCAAGTTTTTTTGTTTTGTTACACGCGGAGGTTTAACATTTGATGAATTTCAGATTATTTTTTTGTTTAACCGGGAGAGAACTCAAGTGACCAGGATGAGTCTCATTTGCAAAAGTGACCTGGGGAATTCGTCTGCCAGAAGGGGCGGGGGTGACTAATTCCTATGTTGTACAACGGCAATTAAGGACTTAATGGGTTGTCTAAATAGCTTAATGCCTGTTTCAATGCCAAAAGGGTGAAAGCTATTCTTATATTGGCAATTAAGTAATTTTGCAGGTATTTTTTTATTTAACATCTGCTGTGAGACAAACAGTGTGTGAGTGTTAGTACAGCTGCATTAATCGGGGCGGCTGCTAGATTCGAACCATGAACCTCGACGAAAGGTGGGGAATCATGCTGCCATTAGGCCATGTCACCACCCATCAGACTGTACCAGCCGTTTCCATTTCAAGGCTTTATTGGTACTTGGTAAAATATAAAAGGGACACGGGTGGCTCCTTAACGTGGCACGTGACGATGCTCTCCCACACCTTACTGAATACATACGAGCTGAGTGGCACCACCGTTTAACATCGTACAGCACATTAAAACATAGCGCTTGCAAAATTAATCACATAAACAGGAAACAATGGCTCTCGTTATCTGTAAACGACATTGCTAGATAACGCAATGTCCTGTCTCATCCATTATCTTCATAATGAAACCAGATGCAACAGCAAATTCTCATAACGAGCCCTATGAGCCAGGTAGGGTGGTGCCCGCCTGTAATCCAGCACTGTTGAGGCGAGGGTTTGGTGGGTCACACACATTTTGATAAACTTCCTACCGTGGACGTCGAGGTGCCCATACCCTGGCTTGTCAGGAGAGGGCATTCCAGCAGAAAATGTAGACTCTACCTGTTCCACCTGAACGGTGATCGAGTGTTGTCCCCTTGTGTGGGTTTTTGTCTGGGTGCTTTGGTTTGCTCCCACATATAAACATGATTCTAGTGTGCTTCTACTAGTATTGTTACTCCTGCTATTATGGATTGACCTTCATGCAGCTAGCGAGGGATGCTAGGTTTAGTAATAATATGTTATGTATGTCGCTATTGTTAACTTTCAATCACATTTCTTATTATCACCGTTACATTGTTTTTATAGCATTATTTTATTAATTTCTAGAAGGGTTTAGTTTAGCCCGATTTTTTTTATATAGTATAGAGTTAGACTAAACATTTTAATCTAAATTGTATTATGATTGTTATTGTGATCAAACATCAAAATGGGATTCTTTTTTTCGTACGCAGCATAAACTAATGGTGCTTTTTCTCGAAGATTTCATTGTTTTTGTAGGGGATGTTTAAATTTGCGTGCAGTACAATTTTAAATGTATCTTGTTATTTTATTGTTTGTTGCGGTTGCCACCCGAATCAAGAGCCGAATGGCTTCACAGGGTTATTCCCAATAAAATGAAACTGAAACTCAATTCATTTTCCGTTAGTACCTTGACATAGAGAGAACCGCAGAACTTGGGGCTTTCTGTTGGCGTCTGCTCATCGCTTGGTTGACCACCTGCTTGTCTATGGTTCATCGTTCCTCTGCATACTATAAGTTGATGTATTATTGTTATTATTATTACTTCTCGAAGACAATGAGCAGGTCATGTTTCATCTTCATTACCCTGGGAAAATGTATAATGTGGTTTTTACATAATGAAAAGCCTAATCTATTGTAAATCATGATTCCTCCAGTTCATGAAGCGACCCTAAGCATTGACCAAGATAGTCGAAGGTGGACTAACCATTGACGACATCTTGTCTTGCAGCATCGACCTCTTTGATCAATTCCATGCCAACTCCACGATCTTTGACCCGTCAACAATCAGGCTCTATACAAGATCCATGTTGAGGGCCCTTGCAAAACTTAAGAAGGAGGCCATCATTTATGGCGACCTGAAGATGGTAAGTAAATACAATAGCATACTGCCGTCATTCATGGATCTGTGTTGCCTTGAGGCAACTGTGGCAAAAAAAAGTGAGACCTCTCTCGTAATTCAAAAAAATTGAAAACCAAACACCGAATGTTATTGTTTCCATAAATGTATAAAACAGTAATCGACATTTGTTTCAATCCAGGACATTGTCTATTCTCTTCTTGCTCGAGAGTACACTCTGCAGTTTATTTGAAAAGATTCTCATTTACATTCGTCACAATGACAACAGCTACAGTTGGCCCAAAGTTAGACACATTTCTTACACGAGTAAAGGTGAGAACCACCTTTTTCACTGATATGTAAAATGCAGTCTTAACTGGATGTCTAAACGGGTAGGAGCTGCATGCCATGAACACTTTTGAACGTTAACCACTATTGCCCTTTGTTATTGTTTTCCTAGGAAAACATCATGGTCAAGGACCACGCAACCGGCAACATCAGGATCATTGATTTCGGCCTGAGCGTCATGATGACGAAGCCAAGTGAGTAGTTTTACTTGTGTTTTCGTGTGAGGGTGTGTGTGTCTGTGCGTCTTTGTGAATCTTTGTGAATATGCTGTGGTGTTAATGACGACACGAAGGCAGAGCGTTGTCGGGGCTGACGCCAAACGGTTCATTAAGGGCTTTCGCCTAGCTTTCGGTCAAGGGCAAACACAAGTCACTAGATAAGCTAAATCTCCCCAGGGGAAAAGGGTACTGGGAATCCCTACGCCTCCCAGGCTAACGGGCTCTTCCCACAGCACTGACCGACGGTTCATCCAACTCGGCCAGCCGGGTAAAGTAGCCCCCCCTAGCCTGGTGCTATTTCTCCCCTACCCTGGGTCCCAACTTCCCTACCGCTCACGATCCCGGCTCCCGGCGAAGACCCCGTCCACGTCACCGGTCCCCCCTCAAATACCCTGAGGGGACATGACATCGCTCCTCCCGAGGCGAGTGGGACATCCCGTCACCACTCTACTCCTCAACAAATATACGAGTGGGGAGCGCAAGTGCAGCGGTTAGCGCGGTGCGCTACGCACCCGGCCGCCCCGAGTTCGATGCCCGCTCATGGCCGATACAAGTGACGATTATCTGAACCGGTCCTGGGTCTCCCCTAGGTCGACTCAGCCCCAAATGAGCACCTAGTGCGGTGTGGTGTAAACATCACAAGGGAGATAAAAGCAGCCGGGTGTGGTGCTGGCCATCCACCCCCTCGTGCGCCACGTGCCGGCCTTCATAGGTGCTCGCTAACAGCACTTGCTCCAACAGTCTGTTAAGGCTATACGGGGGATCTTTGTCTTATATGTGTGTTGGCACAGCAGGGGGCATAGTTGGTGCATCTGCCACTCATTTCGGTCCCGTGACCTGTCGATGAACCTTCGACACTTCACGTGGCCTCAAAGTGCACATGGCCTGGCACAGGCGCCGTGGTGACGTCACCGCCACTTAGTGGCCAACGGCGACTGTTATTCTAATGTGTGTGCGTGTGGCAACGTGGCATGGTGAGCAGTACTGCAGTGCACTGCAATCTCAGTGACTCAGTTTAATCCTCCGCCACAGAGGCCTTAATAGGTCATGTAGGCCTTAATAGGTGCTTGCAAACAACTTTTACCCAAAATTCAAACCATCTCTTGGAGTGCCACTCACGCTTTTCCAGTTTTGAGCCAATTGTAGAAAGATGCACATTCAATTGCTGTATAAAATGACAACGTTTAACATCCTACAACATGTTTTTTTTAATCCGTGTGCACTAAAAAAAAAATATCTAAGAAAATAACGAGCATGGCCTTCTCGCTCAATCAGTGCTATTCCTCTGTGTGTGGTGTGCAGTTTTCGGATATTTCGGAACGTTGGAGTACATGGCTCCAGAGATATTGCTGGGCCTCCAACTCACCTGCGCAGTGGACATGTGGTCCCTGGGCTGCGTAATTGCTGAGCTAGCTTCAGGGCAGTCACTCTTCATGGCCACAGGACGTCAGATTGCCCAAATGATCACGGTACCTGAAATATGCCAAAATATAATCTCGTTATTTATGAATTTGAAGCCTATGGCTTAGTTTTAGCTGAGCCGGCTCACAATGCTAACGCCGAGTGATGGTCCATTAGTCGCTAACAACCATATAGGAGACTGCCGTGGATTGCAATCTTTGGAGCAATTATACTTTTGGCCTCATTCCATGGGAACAAATGTTGCTCTGCTGCCAGTATGTACATAGAGAATAGACATATCTTTAATGTGACCAGACACTAGTTGGACACGTATGATGTGATTTGGCCTTGTTGATAATCATCACTCAGAGCGACAGACTATTACCCTTTCCATTCTTTCGGTTAATTGTTCATCGCGAAGGTTCCTGAAGTCACTTTAAAGGGCAATATTTGTTAATTAAGTACCCAAAAAAAATGTAATCTATTTGGCAGTGGTGTAAAAGCATGTGCAGTCCTTGTGAATACACGTTTCCGTTTTAGTGACATTTACATTTGAGGAAGTCTACTGTATGTATGTTTACAATACACACAGTCCAATGACCTAACCCATGTATATTAATTTCACTTGACCTGTGCACAGATTCTTGGTCTCCCACCAAGGTCCATGATTGATGCTGCGACCGACATAGACATTTACACCGGTGAGTGGAGGGGAGGTTGCTACTTCTGTTGTCACAATTATCCAGGCAAGCATTGCCGTAATGTACTTTGTTCGTAATCCTCGGAAACCCGTTTCACTCATTTTCTCTCCAACACAGACACGACAGGGTGCCACAGGGTGAACGGCAGGAAAGTCGTTCCAAGCACCACCTCTCTTAAGGAAAAGCTTCGGACTACGAACAGAGAGTTAATCGATTTTGTTCAAGGATGCCTTGAGTAAGATATACCTGTACTGTCTACATATGATCTTAATTCATCATTATTTTCGTGTTCACCATCAGCACTCTCGTAGAAAGAGTGCACACTACTAGGAGTGGTGTTTTACTGACAGGGAGTGGCTTTCTGTCATAACAGGGCAATATTTCATGCCTTGTGCCTTCTTGTATTCGTTTGCATAATGAAGGTAAATAATTGCATGTGCCACACCTCCACCCCATTATTAGAAGAAATTTAGACAGTAAATGAACCCTGACGATTCACCGTTCATATCTTGGCAGGTGGGATCCTGCTCGCCGGCTCACGCCTGAGGAAGCTTTGAACCACAGGTGGCTTCAGGACGACACCAAGGACGAAAGCCATGCTAGTCACAATGAACCGGATGCTGTGGACGCATCAATTAAAATGGACGAGATCGTGGAGGTGGATCGTGTGAGCCAATGCGAGCAGAGATGGACGAATGATTCTGGGTCAGGTCTCGAGGAAGATTTTGTGTCAGCCAAGAGCCAATCGTGAGTCTCCACGTGCACGTTGCATCTTGAAGAATATTTGTGTTGGTTAGGTTCTTATGAAGTGACTTTGATGTTTCTCCCTGCTAAATACTTTCTCTCTGCATGCAGCTCTCTTTGAGACGTTGCTCTTTCTCCTCTGCAGTCTGGAACTGTCCTTCCCCAGCCATCTTCATTGTCGACTTCATGCTCTTGTTCAACTCTAGGCTCCAGATATTCCTCTTCTCCTCTGCCTATAACTCTAGAAAAGAATCAGAATATTTATTTATACTGGAGGAATTTGATGAGCTATGAAGCTCTTTTTCACGGATGTCCAGTTTGATGTCCAGCAGTACTGGACATAATTCTAACATTGGTTTTCATTTATAGATTGGCCCCTGCCATGGGAATGTGGAATTCCCACCACTCTGCTTGCTCGTTTGAGTGTTAAAATGCTTTGGCTTTTCTTATCTTCAGAAGGGTTTGGAGTAGTGATAGGTATAGGGGCAGTGATCTACTTGACATCTGTAAAAAAAAGAGCTTTGTAGGTCATAATATTCCTACAGTCTAAATAAATATTCTGATTATGAACATATTCTGATAGGGGTAGACCTGGTTGTGGCTGGGGGGCAGGGCCAGGGAGTAGCAGTAGGATAGATAATGGAATTGTATTGCAGTAGGAAAGTTTCAGCACAAATAAAGAAAGGCAGACAGAGGCATAACAGTGGCCCTTGCAACTCTCTTTCAGCTCGAACGCCAGTTTCTACACTGCCCTGGAATACCAACGCAGCCATCAAGCGACCAGTGAAGCTGTCGCCAACACCGGAGCGAAGGCATCGAGGGGGCCTGGGCGGAGATTTGCCCGTGTGCGGCAGCGACTCCGGACATTTCTTAGATTTGTCCAGAAGCATTGCTGCTGCAATGCGGAAGAATAAAGGCCCCATCGTTGGCGCACCCCACCACTCCAGTACAGTGGAGGTAAGGGTTTGGTGGGTCGCTCCCTTTCTGTGGGCACCCGTATCCTGGCTTGCCAGGAGAAGGCAGCACAACAAAAATGTGGACTCCACCTGTTCCGTCTGGATGGGATTGAGTGGTTGTCGCCTCGCATGCGTGGGGTTTTTTTTCCGGATCCCCAGTTTCCTCCGACATTTAAAGCCACTCATTATTTGGCCGATAACACCTTGACGTATAGAGGACCTCAGAGCTTGGACAATTGTGGTTCTGTGGTTTCTCGCGTTGTGAGAGTGAGCGAGCACTGTGCACGTTAAAAGGTAAAAAAGTATTATATATCAGCTTTCACGACCAATCTTAGATTCATTATTCGTTACTTTGGGTCAGATCGTCGAGGTATCTGACAATTTTCAGCTTTTCCCTCTACTGACAGCCAAACAAACGATGTTGTCACGTGGGCAAAAATTCCAATTTATTTGGATTTCAGGAAACCGGAATGTTGAAAAACAAGCATTAAATAATGTTACGTAAGAGATTACATTCAAAAATAAGTGTTAACAATAACTCAGCTCTTATTTTGAGATCTTTAACAGAAGCTCAGCTCTCGCGTAATGCATGCAAATCATTCAGCTAAAGTACAATCAACAAGATAAATGTTCAATTTCAGAAAAGACCAAAGATCTGTATTGGAAAAGAAAAGGATTATTTTGTCTAAGAGTTCTGTTTGGGTGTAAGCTATTTATTTCATAATAATCAGAATCCTTCATTAACATAGCTTAAAAATACATGATCATCCCGAGGAAATGTATGTGAACATTACGTCACCGCAAAATATCTTTCCCACCAATTTTACATGGAGAAGATAAATCCAAATTTGTATTGCACTGCATCCAGCTGGCTGCTTCTCTCGTTGGTGTTCCACTCCCTTGTCACACGATGTCATGCAGCATCTTGAGACACGACTGGAGACCTGCTGTTGTGTGTCTTGAGTGCTCTGTCCCTTGATGACCCCAATGCTTCCCCTGGGTTTGTGCCCGGAACAGGTGACGTCACCGGGGGATGTCGACACCTGGAATGGAAGAGGCAGAGACCCCAGACCCCAAGACATCCTGCAACCCCCCACCACCCCACCTGCACACACCTCACACACACACCCCACACACCCACACACACCCCATCCACAACACACACCTCACACAGACATACCCCACACACACACACCCCACACACACAACCCACCCACCCACACACCCCATCCACCCACCACCCACTCACAACACACACCACACACACACACCGCACCCACCCACACACACCCCATCCATCCACCCACCACCCACAACACACACCACACACACCTCACACAGACATACCCCACACACACACACACACCCCACCCACCGCCCACCCACAACACACACCACACACACACCTCACACAGACATACCCCACCCACCCACACACACCCCATTCACCCACACACACACCACCCACACACACCACCCACCTACACACATCACGCATCCACCAGCCATGCACACGCCACCCACCCAGACACACGCCACCCGCCCACACAAACCACCCCATCTACACACCACCCACCCACCCACCCACCACCCACCCACAACACACACCACACACACACCTCACACATACACCCCACGAATACACACACCCCACCCACACACCACCCACCTACACACATCATGCACCCCACCACCCATGGACACGCCACCTACCCAGACACACGCCACTCACCCAGACACACGCCACCCACCCACACAAACCACACCATCCACACACCACCCACCCACTACCCACCCACAACACACACCACACACACATACACCCCACGCATAAACACCCCCAACGCATGCACACACCCCATCCACACAACGCACCCACCCACCACCCACCCACAACACACACCACACACACCTCACACACATACACACACCCAACGCATGAACACACCCCACCCACACACCACCCACCTACACACATCACGCACCCACCACCTATGCACACACACACCACCCAACCATCACCCACCAATAACACACCACACACACAAACACCCCCCCCCCCTCCTTTCTCTTGACTCACTGTTAATGAAATAGCTAAGGATGTTTTTAACTCGTATATAATAATAACTGTAAATATATATTAGTTTAGTTTTACCGTGTATTGAATTTAGAGGAAGGCCGTCTCACCGTGAAAGTATTAATGCAGAAGATTTAAATGTGCAATACGTTTTACTTTCATGCAAGTTTGTTTTTAACTCGTATATAATAATAACTGTAAATATATATTAGTTTAGTTTAATCGTGTATTGAATTTAGAGGAAGGCCGTCTCACCGTGAAAGTATTAATGCAGAAGATTTAAATGTGCAATACGTTTTACTTTCATGCAAGTTTGTTTTTAACTCGTATATAATAATAACTGTATATATATTAGTTTAGTTTAATTGTGTATTGAATTTAGAGGAAGGCCGTCTCACCGTGAAAGTATTAATGCAGACGATTTAAATGTGCAATACGTTTTACTTTCATGCAAGTTTGTTTTTAACTCGTATATATTAATAACTGTAAATATATATTAGTTTAGTTTAATCGTGTATTGAATTTAGAGGAAGGCCGTCTCACCGTGAAAGTATTAATGCAGACGATTTAAATGTGCAATACGTTTTACTTTCATGCAAGTTTGTTTTTAACTCGTATATATTAATAACTGTAAATATATATTAGTTTAGTTTAATCGTGTATTGAATTTAGAGGAAGGCCGTCTCACCGTGAAAGTATTAATGCAGAAGATTTAAATGTGCAATACGTTTTACTTTCATGCAAGTTTGTTTTTAACTCGTATATAATAATAACTGTAAATATATATTAGTTTAGTTTAATCGTGTATTGAATTTAGAGGAAGGCCGTCTCACCGTGAAAGTATTAATGCAGACGATTTAAATGTGCAATACGTTTTACTTTCATGCAAGTTTGCAAACAAGCCTCGTGTTCAGTATTTTGTAAATACAAATTTTTCATTTGTAGCAATGTTTCTTGGCATTTATGGTTTTGTTGGAACGTTTATTAATATTGTTTTACTTGCTTGCACGACACACACATACATCGCGCGCATACACACGCTATTCACACACCGTGCACACCCCACGCACACACACACAAACCATGCTTGCACCCCACGCACACATGCACCCCACACATATACACACACCACACACACCCCCCACACACACCACGCACACACACACCCCACACACACACCCCATGCCTACACCACACACACCCCACGCACACATACACCCCACACATACACACACCATGCTCACACACCATGCTCACACCCCACACACACACCCCATGCACAAACTACACACACACCCCACGCACACATACACCCCACACACACTCCACACACACACCATGCACACACCACACACACACACCACGCACACATATACCCCACACACACACCATATGCACACACCACACATACACACACCATGCACACACACCATGCATTCACCCCATGCACGCACCCCGACTAGCGCTTAGGTCAACTAGAACACACAAAACGAACCTCTCCACCTGGGTTTTCATCCCGGCAAACCGAGCGAGTGACCTGGCCATGGGTTTCCCATGTGAGAGAGAATTGGCAAAGTTCGGTGTGAGATGTTGACTCCCGGACCCTGTGGTAAAACATGGGTGAGTTTGACGCAAGACCACCTCCGGGAGAATCCGCGTAGAATATGATGGTGCACCCAGATACACGAGCACTCAAGGGGGGTAAGTTGGAAAGGGCAGGGAGTGTTGGAATGCAATAATACTGTTTTCCTGAGACAGATAGTGCGAGTGGAAGAATGGCGAGTGTGGCCTGGGTGCATCATCAACACATCGTGCATCTAAAATTATCCCCGATTATGACAATAAAAACAGCTGTAAGTATACAGTGAGGGAAAAAAGTATTTGATCCCCTGCTGATTTTGTACATTTGCCCACTAACGAAGAAATGATCAGTCTATAATTTTAATGGTAGGTTTGTTTAAACAGTGAGAGACTGAAAAAAATCCAGAAAAACGCATGTCAAAAATGTTATAAATTGATTTTCATTTTAATGAGGGAAATAATTATTTGACTCGGCTGCAAAACATGACTTAGTACTTGGTGGCAAAACCCTTGTTGGCAATCACAGAGATCAGACGTTTCTTGTAGTTGGCCACCAGGTTTGCACACATCTCAGGAGGGCTTTTGTCCCACTCCTCTTTGCAGGTCTTCTCCAAATCATTAAGGTTTCGAGGCTGGCGTTTGGCAACTCGAACCTTCAGCTCCCTCCACAGATTTTCTATGGGAATAAGGTCTGGGGACTGGCTAGGCCACTCCACGACCTTAATGTGCTTCTTCTTGAGCCACTCCTTTGTTGCCTTGGCCGTGTGTTTTGGGTCACTGTCATGCTGGAATAGCCATCCACGACCCATTTTCAATGCCCTGGCTGAGGGAAGGAGGTTCTCACCCAAGAGTTGATGGTACATGGCCCCGTCCATCGTCCCTTTGATGCGATGAAGTTGTCCTGTCCCCTTAGCAGAAAAACATCCCCAAAGCATGTTTCCACCTCCATGTTTGACGGTGGGGATGGTGTTCTTGGGGTCATAGGCAGCATTCCTCCTCCTCCAAACACGGCGAGTTGAGTTGATGCCAAAGAGCTCCATTTTGGTCTCATCTGACCACAACACTTTCACCCAGGTCTCCTCCAAATCATTCAGATGTTCATTGGCAAACATCATACGGGAATGTATATGTGGTTTCTTGAGCAGGGGGACCTTGCAGGCGCTGCAGGATTTCAGTCCTTCACGGCGTAGTGTGTTACCAATTGTTTTATTGGTGACTATGGTCCCAGCTGCCTTGAGATCATTGACAAGATCCTCCCGTGTAGTTCTGGGCTGATTCCTCAACGTTCTCATGATCATTGCAACTCCACGAGGTGAGACCTTGCATGGAGCCCCAGGCCGTGGAAGATTGACAGTTCTTTTGTGTTTCTTCCATTTGCGAATAAACGCACCAACTGTTACCTTATTCTCACGACGTTTCGACCATAACACAAACGGTCGTCATCAGGTGTGTCGGTTTGCATACATTTATTGATTTGTAAAGGTTTATTTATTTATAAAAACCGTCAGCGCCACGTGCAGCGATTTGGTAGTTTATTTAGAAGGACGAGTCCATCTATGTTCTGAAAAGAGGAGGGGGAAGACGAAAAATTAAAGTATGCTGTCTGAAAGCCACTGTAAGCGCGAACAATCAATTAAGACCTGAATGGTTTATCAAATCTTTCCAATGATTGCTAAGCCAGAATCCATCTTCTCGGTTGAAATTGTCTCTGTGTTTGTATATGTGGATAGCCTCATGAACGAATCTCTCATGGTAGCCAGATGGCTTACAAAGAACCTTTGTCCGGGAAAAGTCAATGTCATGTGAGCCTACTGAATTATAACAATGATCTGCCACGGCCGAGGTGTTGGTCCTACCGTGTTTAAGGTCTGCTTTGTGTTCACGAATGCGGTCCGAGACATGGCGTTTGGTTTCTCCAATGTAACTACTACCACAGAGGCAACTTAGTTTGTAGACACAAGGGTACTGTGTGTCCGGAATCACATCTTTTACAGACGGAACCAGATAACGGATTTTATGTAATGTGTTGAAACGGACCTGGATCTTGTGTTTATTCAAGATTTTGGAGATCTTTTTTTGTGATCCCCGCAATGTAGGGTAAAGTGATGGTTTTGAAAGGCTCCTCAAGAGGGTCCTTCTTCATGGTTTGAGTGATAGCTTTGCGGATTGTATAGTCAGAGTAACCATTAGCCTTAAGAGCTTGGTGTACGTGCTTGAGTTCACTGCCTATGTGTTCCAGGTCGGATATGCATTGGGCTCTATGATGCAGAGTCTTGATGAGATAATTCTTCTGTGATGGATGGTGGTGGGAATCCGGTTTCAGATAAGCATCCGTATGGGTAGCTTTTCTGTAGACAGAGTGGCTCATTGAACCATCAGGTCTCTTTTTAATTATAACATCCAAAAAAGGTAGCTTGCCATCTTTTTCGACTTCCATGGTAAATCTGATCGCTGGGTGTATGGAATTGATGTGGTCGAAGAATTGGTCTAGAGCAGGCCGGCCATGTGGCCAGATGACAAAAGTGTCATCCACGTACCTCTTCCATAAGGTTGGGCGCAGAGTGGCAGTCTGGATGGCGTCAGTCTCAAATTTCTCCATGAAAATGTTAGCTATAACCGGAGATAGGGGGGAGCCCATTGGGGTGCCCTCAGTTTGTTTGTAGAAAGTTCCATTCCAAGTGAAGTATGTATTGGTTAAACAGTGTCTCACCAGGGTGGGTACCTCAGTGTTTAGTCCTTGATGAACCAAGTCTTCAATGATTGCGATGGTGTCAGGTACAGGAACCTTGGTGAATAAGGAAACTACATCAAAACTGACAAGCAGGTCGTCTGGGGACAGGGAAATACCCTTGATTGTCGATACCAGGTGAGTAGAATTTTGTTTTATATATTTTTTATTATTTTATTGTTTCCCTTCAACGTGACTTTACCGAAAGAGCTAAGAATATGAATTACTGCAGTCACGAAAGCTTTAAATAAAAATTAGTTGTTACCTTCTCACCAAGCTGCTTGGCAATGGTCTTGTAGCCCATTCCAGCCGTGTATAGGTCTACAATCTTATCCCTGACATCCTTGGAGAGCTCTTTGGTCTTGGCCATGGTGGAGAGTTTGGAATTTGATTGATTGCTTCTGTGGACAGGTGTCTTTTATACAGGTAACAAGCTGAGATTAGGAGCACTCCTTTTAAGAGAAATCTTTCTGATTGAGAGGCGGTCAAATTCTTATTTCCCTCATTAAAATGCAAATCAAATAATAACATTTTTGACATGCGTTTTTCTGGATTTTTTTTGTTATTCTGTCTCTCACTGTTCAAATAAACCTACCATTAAAATTATTGACTGATCATTTCTTTGTCAGTGGGCAAACGTACAAAATCAGTAGGGGATCAAATACTTTTTTCCCTCACTGTATCAAAGTGTGGCATTGGCATTGTGTGCATGTTGAGTAGCGTGGAGAGGGTAGGCTCGAGAATAAGCGCGGCAGGCAGAGGCCATGCGCAAGATTAATTTCCCTGGCATTCAAGTGTCCAGCACGGCCAGTGGGGAAACTCTTCAACCTCGCTCCCGCTGATCCCCATCACGGATCGCGTGGCAAACAGAGGTAGAGGGGAGTCGGGGAGCACGTGTGTGTGGCCTTACAGCAAGTCGTGTGGTGGACAGTAACGGGTGGAGGCCGTTCTCCAATTCGCCTTTAACGCAGCGAATACGTTCATCATCTGCACATGCTCAGAGTTCATCACTCCATCTTCTCGGCGGACAATATCTCAGCCGCATTCCATTCAGTAGATAAAACTCATTTGTGCTCCTTAAAGTGATTAGCCAGATTTTAATTATCTGATGGACACTTACAAGTATCCGTCCTGAAATAGTTGTCATATCAGCACCTGTCAAATCAGCAGCACACTATGAACGTGACCTTCTCTGGCAACACTGTGAAACAACAACCCCACTCCAACCTACCTCGGTGTGAAACCGGTAGCTGCCAAGACCAAAACAAGGGTCAACCTGGTCCGCAAACTGGCTAGCACAAGCTGGGGAGCATCAGCACCCAGTGCTATGGACAGCAATGATGGCACTTGCGTACTTTGTAGCCGAGTACCGTGAACCAGTATGGACCAGAAGTAGTTGTTGGATACATGAGCCTTGTCCAAAATTTCTATTAACAATAATATCTGCCGATATATTTATTTTTAATAATAAAGAAAAAATAATGAATAAAAACACACAAACCCAAAAACACGCAATCACAGATGGAAATCGTAAAAATGCCATAAATGTATAGAATAAGAAACCCCAAGAGAGGGCAGAGAGGTTATCTGCGAAATCTCCAGACTGCCACGGAAGGACGGTGAAAAAGGGGTATCTGTTTTCTCTCACTCAAGGGTTGGAGAGAGAGAGACCCCGGCCGTCTTTGTCTCTCCCCGCAGCACGGGAAAATAATTTAGGAGGAGCCATCTGGATTCGCTGGGTGAAGGGATACCTTGTGAGGAGGGTCTGGTGATCGATGTATAACGCAGGATGGCTTGTTGACGGACACACACGGACACAACAACAACCGCCATTCGCCACTAAGTGGCGGTGACGTCACCACGACGCTTGTGCCAGGCTATGTGCACCCTGAGGCCACGTGAAGTGTCGAACGCCCGCTGGCAGGAGGTCACGGGGCAGACCCAGGTGCCACGGGTCGACTGACTGAGATGACTGGCTGATGCACCACCACACGGACACACACACACACGAACACACACACGAACGCACACACACACAAGCCACGCCCCCCCTCCACTGCGAAGAGCCGAGGTTCTTTTTGAATATAACGGCCCACCATCATCTCGACAAACCAGTCCAGCCCGTTCCAGTTAAGTTCGACACACCGAGTTCAACAGCCGGGAGCGGCAGAAGAGATGGCGAGAGCGAGAGGCTGGCTCTGAAGGGCCCCTCGATCAACCGAGCATGGCGAGACTCACAGAATTAGCGAGGTGCCACCGAGTGTGAGTTCAGAGCTGAGGGACGAAGTATCGCTCAAAACGTATTCCTACATCAAGTGCCAGCCATCCAGCAGCGGAAAAAGCTTGGCCAGCCGCCAACAAACAAAGAGTCAACGAGTCAGCGCCGCCAAGCAAGAGCGTGCAGCAGTCATCCAGCAGTGAAGAAGCCGGCTGTCAGCGAATCAGCGCTGAGAGCGCTCGGGGCGTCTCAACAGAGAGAGAGCGTGCGACTTGGCTCATCCAGCAGCGGAAAGAGCCTGAGCAGCCGCCCGCGAGCAAGAGTGTGTCAGCGCCAGCGAGCGCCCCGTGGGTTCGACCCACACTCGCACCCACCAGCTGAGCGCGATCGCGCATCTTCAAGGAGAGGGAGCTGCCCGCAGCAGTGACAGAAGCCACGGCCGCTGCGGGCCAGCGCTGAGAGCGTTCGAGCAGCACCAGGACCAACGCAGCGTGCCGGCGATGCTTCGCACCCCGAGCGAGAATTCAACTCAGCCATCGGTCGTGTGCCCCTCCCCCACCTTCACAAACCCGCTTTCGCTGACGTCGCCCGATCACACGAGAATGTACCAAAGAGACAATCCACCTCAGCCGTAGCACATCAAGACTAATGATAAAGTACATTGAAATGTCAAATGATAATGAAGAGCATGGCTAACCCATTGAATTACGTGGATACGGTCACTTAGAAGTATTTCAGTCGGTCGTCTTTAATTGCATCATCTTGTTATGGATCTAGGAATGAACGCGGTACTGTGTGTGCAAATTCCAGTATAATCATTCATAATAGACAGTTAAGGTTTTGCTAAGAGTAGCATTTGCATGTTTTTTTATTACGTCTCTCTCTCAACAACCGAGGTCGCGTTACGCGGTAATTAACCATATGGCCGAGGCCAAAGTGAAACAACGCAATCGTGATGGTTACCGTGTTAATGCTGTGTTGAAATTCCGAGATTGAGAGTTCTCATTATCCAAAAATTTAAGTTTAGCTAGAAAATAAAATTGATTAAAGCAGAAGGGTTGTGTGTGATTCTTTCCGTGATTCTGCATAATAACTGAATTCTGCGATTGAGATCTGAACCTGGTGACCTAAGCACACTATACATTCAGTACATGTTAAAGTGAGAATAATCGTATTATACCGATCGATAATACGAAGTTAAACAACGAAGCCGAGTTGACTCTGGTATGATCACGGCACCTGCATAACTGCATACGATTAATTGCATTATCCCGATTGATAACCGACCCTCGTCACCGAGGCAGGGCCTGATTCTCATAAGGCTGTCATTAACATAACCACACCCACTCGCATAAATACGAATCTCCCAAATTAGCATAATGTATATGCATAATTCCATAGCATACATTCGGATAAATTATGCAAATTTCAAATTTTATTTAATTTTCATTATTTTCATCAAATCTTCATAACCCACATATACAACATAGTCACTCTCAACTTGTTAATGTCCAATGGAACATTGCAATGCAGTGGAACCCTCAAGTCGACCCCAACACCATTCATCACAACGCTGCAACCCTCCGGGAAACTCCTGCGAATTGAGCAAAACAGCCGCCTTCCCATTCATCAGGACCTCAATAACGTCCCTCGCCGTTGCTTGACGTCACGCAAGCCATTTTTGTCCCATTCCCTTAACCTTTAACAATGCGAATTCAACCCCGATGAAGCTTGGAAAAAAATAAGGGAGTTCAACAGAACTCACAAAGCTCATGGACCACCCTAAACCGCATCTGCACAAACCATGGCAGATGCGGATACCTGGAAAATGAAAACTCTCCAGTGTGCGACTGTGGTCATCCAGAACAGACCATCTAGCATATGAAGCAATGCCCGATCCAGAAAAAAACGAAGGAGACATCACATTGACACACTCCGCTGGCTCCTGACGTGGCTATCTGGCTTGAATGTGAAATTGTAGTTGTTGTGGCTCTGCATCCACATCTGCAGCCTTGCGAAAGATCAGCAGCAGCCATGTTGGATAAAAAGTCCTCTCCGAGCCATCATCATCTCTCTCACGATGCTGCGAGTTGGAGAATACTTAATTAATTTGGCGTTTGTCAAATGCAGGGCATTAGGTAGGCTGATGTATCTATGCAGAGTTTTGCATGTTGGCCCTTTGCAGGCATGCCATGGGTTTCTCCAGGCACACTGATTTTAACTCAGTGCTGTCATAGCTCATAGCACTTACTCATGTGGTACATAACTTGAGTTTCATTACCACATTGGATAACGATGGACGCAAATTACATATGCATAAATCTGTCTTCAAAGCCAAACCCAGCATGCTTTAGTAATGACCGAGATAACAGACCGCTTACCTGACACAAGTGTACGGTCTGACAATCAGCACGTAAGCCAATGCCTCCCATTGGTGCAGAGGCCTCCACTGTGATTGGTCGGGAGGCAAGATTGAAATGTTTTGGAGGAACTATTTGAAAGGTAAAAAGGCGGGAAAAGCAAGGGGTGGACTGGAGGACAGTGGAGAACCGTTGGTGGGGGTCAGGATTGGCCGAAGGGAGTCGGGGCGAAAGAAGCTTCCAGAGAGGGGGCTTGGGAGGTATAAAAGGAGACAAGCACAGGGATCGGGGAGATTCGAGAGATGAAGGTCAAGAACCAGTCCTGGGCATCGTTAGTGCCGTGTCTGAATAAAGGCTTTTAAAAGTCACGTGTCGGCGTCACAACACATGTAAATTACATCACAATTTTTGCACATGGCTTTGATGATGAATGCTAGTGATGCAGAGGATGATTTAGATGCTGCGTTTGACACTTTCCGGATTGATAAAAAAAGTATTCCAAAATTTCACTTTTTCACCAACAGTGAATTCAGCATGAACTACATTGGCCTTCAAAAGCCAAACACATTTATACACGAACTTAAACAGCATTTGACAGCGCCAGTCGAACACATCTGAGCTGCACCAGCGCACGGCCCTCAGCATATGTGTGTGTGTGTGGATCCCACTGGATATTTGCAGAGCTGAGCCAAAAGCAACTCTGGCCTCACAAGACAACTGAATATGTCTTGGGGCCAAGCAGGACCATGAGTGGGGTAAAAAAAATTAAACCGGTGCCTACTGAGCCACGGACAGACTTATTTGGCACGGCTCAGTTGTATGGTGTAAAAGGGGTATAAGAAAGTTTCAAGTTTAATTATTGGTTGGAGATCAACCTGGCCCACCATTATCCCTCTGTGATAAATCGATCGAGTACCACCTTGTGGGTCAACGAGCTCCATGGAAAGAAAGCCCCCCCCTCCCCCATCATAGAAATTTGGAATTTCCACCAATTAGTGCTATTCCATATTTGTCTGAGAAGGGAGACAATATGGGCTTTGTTGACTATGCCAGTGAAAGTTTCCATGCGCTCATATGAGGCTCCGAAAACCTCGGTGAGGCGGTGTAAGTGTGACCCGGGCACGTGTTGCCACTGGCGATGGATGGCTGTTGAGTCACAAAAGCCATCAATCTTGAGGCTATATCCGCGAGTAATAAGAACAAATAGTAATTTACAATCCTTTATCCATCCACTGCTGGATGGAAGGCTTCCCCAGCGCGCTGGCTGTGGGGGATCGCTTGACCATCTTTCACCAGGCTAGTCAGTGCCGGGCTGAAGTGGTTGGAACCCAGGAGCGGCACAAATACAAATTTGCAAGCGATATTAGCTGTGGCCAGAAAATAGAAACTCAGGTTTTGCCAGGTTCTCAGCACAGTAGCACTATCCACGGTGCTCTCGCTACACCAGGATGGTTTGTACTAGATGAGAATTCCACAAGCATTGACGACACATTTGTACAGCCACCCTTGCTTCAGCTGCTGCCTCCGATGCAGACAATTTCGTAGCAGTGTGTCTGCTACTAACAATTCGGCTTCCCATTTATCTGTGCATTTACCTTAAACCTCGACTTCGCTACATAACCTTATTCAAAACTCTTTATCTGGTTATTTAAATCCAGTACCAAGAACTTTGCCAAAAAAATTTAACCTTAAACACGCACCCATATTCTCTGAAACAAGTTACCTGATTAGCTCACCTTAATAAGCATGTTTTTTAAACCTGCTCTTTGTCTTGTGGCATTGTCTCAAATCTTACGAGTTGTATTTTTATCTGGTCTCATAACATGACTGCTGCTTGCGATGATCTTTCTGACTATAACCAGATGAAAAGAGCATAATGACATAGCACACCTCTTTCACAAGTGAGACTGTGGGAGACACCAAGTCTCCAAAGTCTCACTCACTCACATGCTATAAGGACTGCCCGCAAAAAAATACATCATAGAATGACTTCTGACAACTGTTTCAGCGACTGTATTTTATCCATATACTAGGCGGTGCACTTTCCCATTCGTCCCGATAAAGATAAATGTTCAGCCAAACACAGGTAGTCCTCTACTTACGATGGAGATGCATTACGACGACCCCAACTTAAGTAAAAAAATATCGTAAGTCGAAGATGGCCTAGCCTACCCAGGAGTCTTAAAGAATTGTGATAATTTAGCAAAACAGAGCAATTTACAGTACCGTACTGTATCAACTATATACTGTATGTCTTTATTAATTACAATACTGTGTTTCACAGCAAAATGTAAAGTAAAAAAACAAGGTACAGTACACGCGCTAACACCGAGACAACTCCGTCGACCAGAGTGTTGAGAGTTGAGGCATCACCACACAAGGCGGGAGATGCGAACATCCCGGCAGCGTCCCAACGCACAGTATCGTACCTCATATGCTGCTGCGTTTGCCTGCCGCGCGAAATTTAAAATATTTTACAATTTTGTCGTATCGCTATCGCCATCGTAACATCGAAATATCGTAAGTCGGACCATCGTAACTCGGGGACTTATCTGTAAAGCGAAAGCCAAATTCAACGTGGTGGGGTTTTGTGCAGTCATTTGTGACCAGGCCAAGACCGTCAAGTCACTCCACTTGAGAACAGAAACTGAAAGCTGGATTTGAACCGAGGTTTTCAGCGGCACCAGAGAAGTGCTCTGGCCCCTGATCCACTCCGGCCACATTTTCTTTCGCACTCCCTCGTTTTTAACAGTACACCATTTTGACATGGTTTTGGGTTGTGCCACTACGCGTTGTTCAACACGATGCCCGACGTTTCGCTCCGCGTGCCGGGAGCTTCCGACTAACACGCGCTGAGACTAACAACACGCGGCACGATCCAAAATTGCCCGAACTGAAAAACCTTACCAGCACGTGGCGTGAGACGTTGTGGGGGTGGACATCGTGCCAAACAGTACGGTACAAATGCGAAAAACCTACGACCTCAGCTGAAAGGTTTCCACCCCCCACAGCACCACTACACGTTTTCCTCCACGTGCGCACGCTGGTGGAAGCGCAGGCCGGTGGAGCGCGTGAAGGTCTGGCCGCACACGTCGCAGCCGTACGGCTTCTCGCCCGTGTGCGTCCGCTCGTGCGCCCTCAGGTCGCCGGGCTGCGAGAAACCGCGCCCGCACTCCCCGCAGCGGTGCGGCCTATCGCCGGTGTGCATCTGCTGGTGCCGCTTGAGGCTGAAACTCTGCGAGAAGCACTGGCCGCACACCTTGCAGCGGTAGGGCTTCTCGCCCGTGTGCTTGCGCAGGTGGATCTTGAGGTGGCAGCGCTGGGAGAACCCGTGGCCGCACACCTTGCAGCAGAAGGGCTTCTCGCCCGTGTGCTTGCGCAGGTGGATCTTGAGGTCGCACGGCTGCGAGAACCCGCTGCCGCACAGCTGGCAGCGGTGAGGCCGCTCGCCCGTGTGGATCTGTTGGTGCCGTTTGAGGCCGAACGCTTGCGAGAAGCCGTGGCCGCACACGTCGCAGCAGAAGGGCTTCTCGCCCGAGTGCATCTGCAGGTGGCGCCGCAGGCCAAACGCCTGCGCGAACGCCTGACCGCACACCTTGCAGCGGTAGGACTTCTCGCCCACGTGCGTGCGCGCGTGGGCCTTCAGCTGGCCGCTCTGCGCGAAGACCTGCCCGCACAACTTGCAGCGGTGTGGGTTGTCGGCGGAGGCTGCATTCGCCAGCGAGCACTTGCGCTCGTACGGCTCGGCATCTCCACCGGAGGGCTTCTGCCGTCGCTTTGCCGAGACCCTCCTGCCGATGGTTTGCCTGCGCGGGAATGAACGTCGCCCCCTCGGCGGCTGGGCTGCAGCCTTCACGACGGCGGTGGCGGCGATTTCTTCTTCTGCTTCGGTCATTTCGCCTTTCTCCGACTCTGACGAAGCGTACTGGCCAGCGCCTACCTCATACGCATTGGGCAGCGAGGTCACGCCTTCAATGATGAGATCTGGATGGCTCTCCAGCAGACGTTTACCTGCAGCAGAAGATGCGCCAGTCGCATTGCTCTCACGCGTTTAAACTGAATAAAGTAGAAATGAAAGTTAGTGTCGACCGGGCTAATTACTCGGTTGAAAGAGACGTAACGTGGCCGGGCGATAGGGTATCCATGCAAAGCGTTAAAACGGCACATTACAGAAATGGTGTTCGCGTTGGTCACATTGGTATTTTTAAAAATCTCACGGAACTAGAAATTATTCAAATTTGAGCGAAGAACCAAATTTGACGACGGGTTTTTTTTTTGCATGCATTCATTTGGTGCCACCAGCATTTGTTTTAAACATCCACCGTTTCGACTCACACTTACCAAAGCGTTTCTTGGTAGTGTACTCCACGCAGCCTTGCTCCGTCAATTGAGGATCCAGTATGGAATTCGAGAAATAAGCATCGTCATCTGGAAGTGGGGAAATACAAGCGGTCAAGTGTTCAAAACGAAACTGCTGTCAGGCAAAGTTACTGTTGCATCTGTCGCTTTTGCGCGAGTGACCCTGTGAACGGTAGTGCGGTGGTTCTTGCACTGCGGCATATTGAACCCGCGACATGACTTGGATTCCCGGTCATGGCAACCATCAGCGGCAAGTGATATCTAAATGGTTCCTTTACCAACCGACGGTGACCAAGCACGGGTGCGCGTGCGGTGGTAGGGCTGCATTACAATAACATTAACACAACAAAATATTATTTTCCGCAATATAACACTACGAATAAATGGTAAATTTTAAATAACACATAAGCAGTTTAACACGTGGGCTTTCGCGACCAATGTTATCCATAACGGAAGTTTTGGGGTTAGATCGTGTAAATATAAATGTGTCGTTAAAGCTCTACCACCTGACACAGCTAATTAGTAAGGTTTGTTCCGTAAACAGAACCTGCCAATTCGTAACTAGTTCAGCACACGGGTGCGTTGAAGGGTAAAACCCACAACGTTTACAATTCGAGTACAGTTTTGTTTACGTGACAAACCTTATTAATTGGCCGTGTCGTGTGGTTGTGGGTTTAACGACGCATTTTGATTTACACGATCTAGCTCAAAATAACCTCTATTATGGATAGCATATAAACAGTAACATCAAGTAACAGTAAAATAGTTAACACAGCTTGCAAATAATGTGGTGATATTGTATACACAATGGTGTTCAAGCCGTACCTTCATAGGACTCAATTTTAACATGATCCGCTGCTACGTTGCCATAGGAGTCATCCATGATTGGAGTGGACCGCTCGTCTGGCTTATCTGCACATATGCAAAGCCAGTGCATCAACACGCATTTAAGCCACTGACAACATACAAGCCATCAATGCAGAGGATGTACAGGGTCATCGAATTTTGAGGCCCTCCACGAATTTTTAATGAGCAGGTGAATCCTCGAGAGAACGGAGAGATTCATTTGCAGGGAGTAGGACCCCGAGTCATCAAAATTACAAAAGCAAATAACAAATAATCACGTGCAACTACAAAGTGAAGAGAAATCAGAGGAAACAAGCAATAGCGTGGTTAATTCTAGATTTGAAGTTTTCGTGACTGCAAGGATCCATACTCTTTGGTTCTTTCGGTAAAATCACGTAGGTAAAAATTTAATAAAATTACCTACGTGACTTCACCGAAAGAACCAAAGAGTAAGCAATAGCGTCGCAGATGGAATAAGAAAAAAGAACGCACGGACATGAATCAATATTAAACTCGATTAATTTCCTTTAACAAAGGTTGGCTTCTGACAAGTGACATTTAAAACCGTTCACAGCAAAGTGTAGTGATGTAAACATGGACATGGAATTAGGGTAATTATTTCACTCGAATGTAAACTGACGTTGTCAAATGCAACTGCAAGCGAAGATATTGTAGAGAATCGGCCGTTCTGCATCAAATTGTAAAATAGATGGAAGAGTAACCAAATACATTATTGAAGGGCTGTACATGTACATTGTAATGTTGTACACAGGTCGATCACTGTATTGATACACCTGTGATGTTTCAATAACAAGTCTTCTCGAAAGGGTGATTAAATATTGCGAAACCGATGGCTTGCATACATGACAAAGGAGAATGTCAAAGGGATTCATAAAGTGCATTGAGTGTGGCAAGAGCCACAAAAAAAGCTTTGAAATAAAACGTTCTTTTCACCGTCATTTCTCCGTATTATTTTAGTGGGGTGCACATATGAACCTCATGGTGGGTACCCCGGGGTCCCGAATAAACGGAAGTGAAAATCGCAATGAACTAATTTACTTTTGGCGACTCCGTCCCACCGCGCACATAAAACGCCGCGACCCACCTGGCGCGGATCGTTCTGTTGCCGTGTCGTCCAAGCGCAGCGAGGACGAATGCGCAGAAGGAACAAAACTTTGATAAGCGCATCGTGCAGAGCTCGTCGAGAGGAATAGATTGTCGAATCGGTCGCCTTCAGACATTAAATGACGTCGCAATGCAGTTTATGCGAGAGCCGGGGGCTTATGGGACCTCGGGGTCCTGCCATCAGGTTCATATGTCAATGGATCACCCAGTATGTGATCTGATGATAAGGCAATTCGACAAATCAGGCAAATCTTAACTTTCAAAATGTCGCAATTGTCATCATACACACAGTGACCAGTGTGGTCGTGTACGGTAAAATAATGCCCAGAATCCACACAGGCATGGAGAGGCCCTCATCCAGGAGTTGATTGACACATCAGGGCTGTACTCGCACACAATATGTACGGGGTGTCATTTGGGGGGAAATTGTCCAGTTTGGTGAACATGGCTTATTTACAGAATACGTCAGCGGTAAGGCACAAACTTGAAAGCGAATGCAGCATCGCTATCCCAGCGTGGGTGAAAAAGTCAGCTCAGTCTTTGTACATCCGACACCGCAGCATGGAAATTTCTCCCTTATCCAGCAAGGTGGACGTGATGTCCATCTGAAATGTAGTTCCAAATAGTCAACACACTACGCCCAAGTAAG
Source organism: Petromyzon marinus (assembly GCF_048934315.1). Taxonomy (NCBI): domain Eukaryota; kingdom Metazoa; phylum Chordata; class Hyperoartia; order Petromyzontiformes; family Petromyzontidae; genus Petromyzon; species Petromyzon marinus. The sequence continues at coordinate 13,090,394 of NC_133667.1, read as the reverse complement.
ATCCACTTTGTGATTACACCAAGGATAACCCACACCTTTAAAAATTTACAAATACGAACTCATGGAACCGCTTCCATAGTCAAACGGCCAAGTGGCAGAGCTTCAGGGGAGCATCTACATCATGGGGCCTCCTTTGCCAGTACCAAAATATGATAATAGGGTTTTTCCCCTTTTGTCTGGCAATAAAACGGTTGTTAAGAAAAAAGGGGAAAAAACCTATTATCTTAAGGGAGTGGTCGACTTGCAAGTGGGAAGGCTCAAGTTCAAACTCATTCGGGGGGGTTGACTCATCCCTCCGGGGTCAATGAAATAGGCACCGCTGTTGTAAAGTTAACAATGGCACCTCAGGAAGGATGCGGTCCCCATCATCAAAGGAAAGTGGAGTTTCCATCAATGGCCCAAGACCACGAATGAGGTATGTGTGTATGTTAAACTTCTTTCGCACGGTAAGCAGCTAACAGTGCTTAATCAGAGGTGTGACAGCTCAATGCTGGAAAGGCGACAGTTAAATTTCGATTTAAAGCTTTCGTGACTGCAAGAAGAGGCAACAGTTATTAAAGGACTTTGTCCTTGCCATTCCACTGCTGGATGAGGGACTATCCAGGCCGTGCGGACCATGTGGGTTATTTTACCACACTTCACCACATTCGTTCATTGTGGGCTGATGATGGCAGGGAGCATGCGGCAGCACACAAACTGCATCATGAATTCGAATGAATCGTGTTATCTCAAAGCGTTATACAGGAACAAAACGGAAGCGCGGCATTGTTCGCCCTATTTCCAGCTGGTATCACAATACTTTATTCCTCAAACTCAAGGCTTAAATTTCCACTGTGTGAACTATTCTACTGTAATGATGAGACGTTTAAGAGTTTCTTACCATTTTCGACATGACGATCCATTTCAGTGGTCTCATCTTCAAAACTGCCAGAAACTGTCCCCAACTTTAATCCATCCCACTCGCCCAGTTTCTGCACGGACAAGAGCAGCTCCCGGCTCAAGCCGCTGAACAGCGCGAGCAGCACCTCCACCAGGCCTCCCAGGGTCACGTCACCAGGGGAGGAAGCGGCGTCGTCCCAGCGTGGCGTCCCGGCGTCGTGGGGCTCGGCACCCCGCAGGGCCTTCACCACCTGCCGCAGCACGGCGTAGAAGCCGAAGGGCAGGCGGTCGCGCGCCGTGGCCAGCAGCTCGGCCCGCACGAGGCCGTCCCCGACGCAGGCGCGCAGGACCCCGTAGTCCCGGATGCCCAGCTCGGAGTCCATGGCCCGGGCCACCTCCGCGTTCACGCCCTGCGTCTCCAGCCACGCAGGGAAGTCCCCGCTCGGCTCCAGCACCGGGGTGGCCACCGCGCACGCCATTCTCTGTTCAGAAACGATTAGGCATGTCACTGCGATCAAAGTTAACTTTGATTAACAAATGTTACATTGGGGTCAAGCGTGTCGTTGTCACTCTAGTGACATAAGTGAGGTAATTCTCCTTCGTTTTAATCCACCAATGCAAGTGACTGTATTAGGAAGGTGCCCGATAGTGATTTTACAGTATTTTTATTGTTCAATGATGGTCTCAGGGCTGTGGTCAGAATGGGAAAAAATACTGCTAAAGTGGCTCAGCCCAGACACAATGTCATATTTTTATACAGTGCCCTACCTTATTACAGAGCAATTCAGACCTTATTAGTCACCCCGGTGCCCTTTATAAATCTCAACGTTCATCCTATAAAATACACTATACACTACATTATACACTACACGCTACATTATACACTACACTATACCAAACCTGTCAACCCCTTATCAGTGCCCTACCTTATTACAGAGCAATTCAGACCTTATTAGTCGCCCCGGTGCCCTTTATAACTCTCAACGTTCATCCTACGAAGTCACCATCGCAAGGGGAGAAACACATAGCAAAACAAAACAGAGACGAAAGAAATATTGCCCGTAATTGAAACGGCTGTACGCCGTGATGGAACCTGCAACAACAAAAACCCCACTCAATTTGCCTGCGCAAGCACACGGGGTTATAACCAAACCGTGTATGGGGCTGACAGATAACTAGGAGCTACGCTACCTGTTTGAAAGCGTCTCCGTTACACGTGTGCCGAACTTCTTTCGCACCGTACGTAAACCAACCTGGCGCTTCATGTCTCTATACGCACGCAAAGAGGCCCTCCTCGATGCGGGCTCAAAAAAAACACACAAAATCTGCCGAGCTGTGCACATCGACGACAACCACCACCGCTGACCTTACACACACACACAAAGTGGTTCCCATTTAACCGACCATCCGAGAGAGGAGGGGTGGGGGGTGTTGTGTAATTGTGTTAATGTAAACAAATCAGCATCACCATCGGCGATGTAACGAGCAACTTTGTGACAAAGACACCACCCCCCCCACTCCCGTGTAGCCTGTTGAAGATCAATTGATTTGTTAGCGAGCACCGCCTATGAAGGTCGGCACCGTGGCACACGAGGGGGTGGTGGTGGTGGGTGGCCACCACCAACACCCACCACCACCACGGCCGCCTTTGTCTCCCCCAGTGGCGATGTTTACTGCACACCGCACCAGCCAGCGCTCGTTTGAGGCCGAGTCGACCTACGGGGTAAGAGGTAATCGTCACCGGTTTTTGTTTTTGGCCGCGAGCGAGAAATCGAACCCGGGTCCTGCTCCTCCTCCTCGTGGGTTCCGCGCGCTAACCGCTGCCCCACCACTCCCCCCCCCCCCGAGCTGACGGGGAGTTCGGAGCGGCGAATCGACGGAAGCCTCTCCCGCCAAGCGTCTCCCCGTGTACAGGAAAAACAACAAAGGTTGGTGGACGAGGACGAGGCGGGCGAGGAAGACGAAGAGAGGACGGAGGACTCCCAACGCACGCGAAGCCGCTAACCCTCGTGCGCGGAGCCAACTCCGCTTCTTCCCAACGGCAGATTTGCAGGGGTTAGGGACCGCGGTGAACATTTTGTACACGACCGCACGGGGGTTTGGTCTTCTCGATGTCTTGTGGGCCCCCCACCCAGGCACCCCCCCCCCACCCAGGCACCCCCCCACCCAGGCACCCCCCCCCACCCAGGCACCCCCCCCCACCCAGGCACCCCCCCCCACCCAGGCACCCCCCCCCCACCCAGGCACCCCCCCCACCACCACCAACCGTAACCCACCACGCCACACACCCCAGGCAAATTCATGACCCCGTTTTTTGGCAGTCACAAAAATTAGAGTAGGTTTTAACCCTTTTCCGGCAACGAAACAGGCGTTCAGATGTTCAGACACCAAGGAATCATCTGCTTTGGTTCTTTCGGTAAAGTCACGTAGAATGAGAATAAAATAATAAAATAACACAATGAAATTGTGAGAATTTTATTGTGTTATTTTATAATAAAATAACTGTTGTCTTGGTTTTAAATAAAGGGTTGTCAAAGCGACCAAACTCTTTTCGACTAATTCTAGATTTGAAGCTTTCATGACTGCAAGGATTCATACTCTTTGGTTTTATTCGGTAAAGTCACGTAGGTAAAATAAAATGAAAATCAAAGTAAACAATTAAATCACGACGTTTCGGAGGGCAACACAAGCTTCCTTCTTCAGGTGGAACGGTCACAGCAGAAAATCTTACTCGCCCGCCATCGCCTTCCCCCCCCCAACCCCCCGTCAGCACACCAAAAAGGGGTTTTACCCGCATTTGTTGGCACCCACAGCCTCTTCCCGACCCCCCTGCAGCTTAACAAAAGGCGGCTTGACTCAGCCCTCCCACCCACCCACGCCCCCTTTCTGACTCCTCCCCCCGCCCCACGAACCTATATATATAAACCCGATCTTCTCAGAGCTGTGTACTTAACACAGATCTTCTGCTGTGACTATTCCACCTGAAGACGGAAGCTTGTGTTGCCTCCGAAACGTCGTGATTTAATTGTTTTCTTTGATTTTGATTTTACCCACGTGACCTTACCGAATAAAACCAAAGAGTATGTTTTCGACTAAATTAATCACGTGACTAAATCGATCTCATTGCACCCAAATTGCATCCGAACTGAAAGCGAAGCAAATTTTGAGGTTAATGTTTGGGCGAGGTGACCACATGGATTTTCGATTCTCTTCCTATCGCTTTTTTTTTCATTTCAACGAAACTTTACCAAAACTACACTCATTTGAGAGTGGAGCGGTGATGCAAGCGGTTAGTGCAATTTGGTGTGAAGACGGCGATCCCAGTTCGATTCCAAGCTACGGTTAACATCAGTGGTGACCGATATCTGCACTGGTACTTCCACTCTCCCCCCCACCCCCCACCACAAACTTGCACTAAGTGCTGTCAAGTATGGTTAAACTATGATGACCAACGTAGCAGTGGATTGACAAGAGACCGTGCATTTTTATTTTATACAATTTACAAACAACCTTTCACGCGATTACAAATGCATATGACAACCATCAATGACCTCGTATGAATAATTACGAATGGAAGGATCAAACCAAGCAAGTCTAGGGTCCCAAAAGAAGCTTAAGGGCCACAGCTTCATGAAATCATATGGATACATGAAATTTAAGCTCAAATTTAACACAAAATAAACCTGACAAGCTATTTAACATATTCTTGGTTCTTTCGGTAAAGTCACGTAGAAGAGAAACAATAAAATAAAAATATAAAACTAACATTCTCACGTTTCGACTGCAACACAAGCAATCACTCACTTTTGAACAGAGAGAATTGATGATGATTGCTTGTGTTGTGAAAACCACACCTGATGATGATTGCTTGTGTTACAGTCGAAACGTCGTAAGAATTTTATTGTTTTATATTTTTATTATTTTATTGTTCCCCTTCTAACGTGACTTCACCGAAAGAACCAAGAATATGAATCACTGCAGTCACGAAAGCTTTAAATCAAAAGCTATTTAACATTAAAAGGCCAATTAATCTCTCATCCGTAATCGTCTCCATCTCTCATTTAACACCTCTAGTTTTGTTGACATTTCTCCCATCTCACTACATGTCCATTTGTGTCTACATTACTTATCTCATTCAACATTTAAAACACTTGAAAGGAGGACCCACCCTAATGGAACTTCTGCTACAGGACCCCAATGGGCTAGCACCACGACTGGATGACGTTCATATAATGATTTATAATATCAACTTGTAACGTGCCACACAGTATTCGCTCACTTTTGAACAGAGAGAATGCCTCGGAGGTGCGAAAAGGAACCACGGACAAGAAGGGAAGGCGGCGAGGCGGTGAGCCGCCAACTAATTCCAACGCTTTGTGGTTGTCTATATATATTAAGGTGTTATCGGCCAATTAAGCATTTACATTTGGGAGGAAATGAGCAACCTTCAGAAAACGCACACATGCAAATGGGGCAATGCTCTATCCCATACACAGAGTCCACATTTTGGGGTATAGCCTTCTTCTGGCATGCCAGGGTATGGCACCTTGAAGCGCACGAGAAGAGTTTCAAAACCATTGTATGATCCACCAACCCTTGACTCCACAACGCTGACCTACATGCATATGCACCACTACCACCTGTTTAAAAGTCAGTTCATTTTCTTGGATGGTCTAGGGTCCATTGCGTTGGTCTGTGACAACCTCGCACATGGCAAGCAAGTCATTTATGCAATTTTATATATCCAGGATAAATAAGGGTGACTGCAAGGTCTCCCCACCAGGTTGGCAAGGGACAACTGCCTGATCTCACATTAATGGTACAATTTGGAGCTTTATGTCAATGGCTAGCTTTTAGGGCTTCATGAGCAGGGATGGATTCATCCAAGCATGTCACATGCGTGAAGAGTGTGGGTGGTTCCAGAGCGTTGTGCTTTACATCTGCGTTGCGTTGTCCATATGAACATACATTTTAAAATAAGCATAAACAGGATGCTGCGATGGCGTATCACCACACTCGGTTTCTAACCTCGAACTCACCGGTTCGATCCATTACCACAGTGCAGCCGTTGGTGCAAGTTTATTAACCCCCCCCCCACCCTGTATAAATGGGTACACCAGTTAGTCGATCGGCAGGTCGCACAAGTGTAGCGGTAAAGTGTAAGTACTCCGACATCTTCCAAAGCATCAGGCTAGCAGGAAATAATCGGCCAAAACACCATCCATTGGGCATGTCTAGAGCTCTGTCCATGAAGAGGTGCTCCCACCAGCAGTGTCATGGGCAAGTAATTGCACCTTTGCCTATTTTAAAATAAACAAACTAAGGAGTGCTCAAAAGCTCTTAAAATACACCAAAAGTCATTTTTTTGTGACAATATGCCTCATTCATAGCGGGTCGCTGGCCTGGAGCGTGTGAAAACGTCTGTGGCACCATCAACAAAACTCCCCATCTGAGGCGGCGGCGGTGGTGGTGGCAGCGGCGCTGCGCCCGACCCTCCGTGCGTACGCTGGTGGAAGCGCAGGCTGAACGCGCGCGTGAAGGCTTGTCCACACACGTCGCAGCGGTAGGGCTTCTCGCCCGTGTGCGTGCGCATGTGAATCTTCATGCTAGAGGACCGCGAGAATGCCTGGCCGCACACCTGGCAGCCGTACGGCTTCTCGCCCGTGTGCGTCCGCTCGTGCGCCCGCAGGTCGTTGGGCTGAGAGAACCCGCGGCCGCACTCCCCGCAGCGGTGCGGCCGCTCGCCCGTGTGCTTGCGGTGGTGCCGCTTGAGGCTGCACTGCTGCGAGAAGGTCTGGCCGCACACCTTGCAGCGGTAGGGCTTCTCTCCCGTGTGCGTGCGCAGGTGGATCTTCAGGTGACCGCCCTGCGAGAAGCAGTGCCCGCAAACCTCGCAGCGGTAAGGTTTCTGGACTACGCGTCCCGGCGTCGGATTTTTATTCTTCCTCGAGGGCTCGGCGGTGGCGAACCACACGCCCGGCTCGTAGGAGCCACTCCCTCCGATGGTCAGGCTTCGTGCAACGGCTGCAGGGAGGAACCCATTTCGGCTCACCACTGACGGCTCGAAGGAGCACCCCTCCGTTGACGGCAGTGACACATACTCGCGTGCGCAGGTGGAGGCTGCTTCTTCGTTTTGAATGGCGTCCTCTGCCCACGGAGCGGGGGCCGTCTCGACAGCAAGCGTACAGCCCTCGTCCTCTGTCTGCTGCGAGTTCACAACTTTGAACGCGAGAGCAGCGTGAGACTCCAATGAAACTTTATCTAAGGGAGAGCATGATTTTAAACAAGTGTTTTTTTTTGTAAAGTTGTGGGCATTCTGATTGAACGTTTGTGCTTTTTTTTGTTTATCAGGTAAAATAAGCACTAGCATTTGAGTAGGTACCTGAAGGCTTAACAACTAAAGATGAGACAAAATGAAATGAAGGTGGTGATGATGATGATGATGAGATTGTCAGAATAGAACGTGGAGGTTGGGTGTCATACCGAACAAAAATGAGATGTCCACATGTAGTGGCAGCAATTTGATTGGCCGTGATGACCTTTTGACCTATTTTTTTGGTTATAGTAAATATATTTTAAATTAAGACAATTCTAGACAGACTTCAAATATAAAACTGTGCCTTGAAAAAATATGTTTTATATTATGTTGATTGAACACTTACACTACCCATGAAAATAATGCAAACATAAATGTGCAAGCATTAAACACAAATAATTTAAGAACAATATGAAATTGTAGGTCTGGATTTATACCTTTACAATATCTACTGGTAAAAACAGGGCCACTTACCAAAGATCGGATTAGAAATGCACATCATGGAACCACTCTCCGACGTCCGAGGAAGCATTGCATTGTCAGTAAATTCAGCAGCATCTACAGGCACAGAGGGCTTATATTAGTGAAATCATTTTCAACAAAGTGTTCATTTGAACTGAGTAGTGATGAACGATTCACGATAGAAGCAATAAGATGTACAGTGAGGGAAAAAAAGGATTTGATCCCCTGCTGATTTTGTACGTTTGCCCACTGACAAAGAAATGATCAGTCTATAATTTTAATGGTAGGTTTATTTGAACAGTGAGAGGCAGAATAACAAAAAAATCCAGAAAGACGCATGTCAAAAATGTTATAAATTGATTTGCATTTTAAAGAGGGAAATAAGTATTTGACCCCCTCTCAATCAGAAAGATTTCTGGCTCCCAGGTGTCTTTTATACAGGTAACGAGCTGAGATTAGGAGCACACTCTTAAAGGGAGTGCTCCTAATCTCAGCTTGTTACCTATATAAAAGACACCTGTCCACAGAAGCAATCAATCAATCAGATTCCAAACTCTCCATCATGGCCAAGACCAAAGAGCTCTCCGAGGATGTTAGGGACAAGATTGTAGATCTACACAAGGCTGGAATGGGCTACAAGACCATTGCCAAGCAGCTTGGTGAGAAGGTGACAAAAGTTGGTGCGATTATTCGCAAATGGAAGAAACACAAAAGAACTGTCAATCTTCCTCGGCCTGAGGCTCCATGCAAGATCTCACCTCGTGGAGTTGCAATAATCATGAGAACGGTGAGGAATCAGCCCAGAACTACACGGGAGGATCTTGTCAATGATGTAAAGGCAGCTGGGACCATAGTCACCAAGAAAACAATTGGTAACACACTACACCGTGAAGGATTAAAATCCTGCAGCGCCCGCAAGGTCCCCCTGCTCAAGAAAGCACATATACAGTGAGGGAATGGTATTGTAGCCATTCCAGCCTTGTGTAGGTCTACAAACTTGTCCCTGACATCCTTGGAGAGCTCTTTGCTCTTGGCCATGGTGGAGAGTTTGGAATCTGATTGATTGCTTCTGTGGACAGGTGTCTTTTATACAGGTAACAAGCTGAGATTAGGAGCACTCCCTTTAAAAGTGTGCTCCTAATCTCAGCTCGTTACCTGTATAAAAGACACCTGGGAGCCAGAAATATTTCTGATTGAAAGGGGGTCAAATACTTATTTCCCTCATTAAAATGCAAATCAATTTATAACATTTTTGACATGCGTTTTTCTGGATTTTTTTTGTTATTCTGTCTCTCACTGTTCAAATAAACCTACCATTAAAATTATAGACTGATCATTTCTTTGTCAGTGGACAAACGTACAAAATCATCAGGGGATCACTGTACATGCCCGTCTGAAGTTTGCCAATGAACATCCGAATGATTCAGAGGACTACTGGGTGAAAGTGTTGTTGTCAGATGAGACCAAAATGGAGCTCTTTGGTATCAACTCAACTCGCAATGTTTGGAGGAGGAGGAATGCTGCCTATGACCCCAAGAACACCATCCCAACCGTCAAACATGGAGGTGGAAACATTATGCTTTGGGGGTGTTTTTCTGCTAAGAGGACAGGACAACTTCACCGCATCAAAGGGACGATGGACGGGGCCATGTACCGTCAAATCTTGGGTGAGAACCTCCTTCCCTCAGCCAGGGCATTGAAAATGGGTCGTGGATGGGTATTCCAGCATGACAATGACCCAAAACACACGGCCAAGGCAACAAAGGAGTGGCTCAAGAAGAAGCACAATAAGGTCCTGGAGTGGCCTAGCCAGTCTCCAGACCTTAATCCCATAGGAAATCTTTGGAGGGAGCAGAAGGTTCGAGTTGCCAAACGTCAGCCTCGAAACCTTAATGACTTGGAGAAGATCTGCAAAGAGGAGTAGGACAAAATCCCTCCTGAGATGTGTGCAAACCTGGTGGCCAACTACAAGAAATGTCTGACCTCTGTGATTGCCAACAAGGGTTTTGCCACCAAGTACTAAGTCATGTTTTGCAGAGGGGTCAAATACTTATTTCCCTCATTAAAATGCAAATCAATTTATAACATTTTTGACATGCGTTTTTATGGATTTTGTTGTTCTTATTCTGTCTCTCACTGTTCAAATAAACCTACCATTAAAATTATAGACTGATCATTTCTTTGTCAGTGGGCAAATGTACAAAATCAGCAGGAGATCAAATACTTTTTTCCCTCACTGTATCTGAGCTCATCAAGAACACTCAACTTGGAATCTAGAGGTCGCCCATTCGAGATATTCAAATATGCTGAGTTATCCCCCTTACTGAACTGGACCACTCAACATTGACAAGATGTTACCTCCGAACGGCTCCATTTTAATCCGATCCACTGGCAGGTTGGGTTGAGTGTCATCCACATCTGGAGGTGGCGTTTCTTCGATCTCACCTGAAATTAAGGGACATGGTCACTTTTTATTCACAAGTAGAAAAGATACGATTCATGCATTGACAGATATTTTCATTCTGTCTGATATTTCGTTAAATCAAGCTGCGGGCTCCACCACCAACAATGGGGCGAACCACCGGGGCAATGCGTTTCAGTCATGTGGGCAGGAAGTGAATCTGACTTAAGCGTCTCCCTGCTTGTGTGTGATGATGGAATCTTCTCCATCAGTGCTCCTGTGTCAGTGGTGCAAATTCCACATTCAGGTTAAGCAAAGACTAATCTTGTGAATTTAGTGCGCTATAAATGGTGTCAATCAGCTAGATACATTATGTCAATTACCATTCTCCATTGAACGATCCATTTCAGCCGTCATAATTTCATGACCGACTGCATCACCGGCTGAAGGAGAAGGCACTTCATACTTAAGACCGTCCATTGCTCCGAGTCTTTGCACCGACATCAGCAGCTCGCGGCTCAAGCCGCTGAACAGCGCGAGCAGCACGTCCATCAGGCCTCCCAGCGTCACGTCGCCAGGGGAGGCCTTCACGGCGGTGGCAGCATCGTCCCAGCGCGGCATCCCATCGTTATGGAGCTCGGCCCCCCGCAGGGCCTTCACCACCTGCCGCAACACGGCGTAGAAACCGAAGGGCAGGCGGTCGCGCGCCGCGGCCAGCAGCTCGGCCCGCACGAGGCCATCCCCGACGCAGGCGCGCAGGACCCCGTAGTCCCGGATGCCCAGCTCGGAGTCCATGGCCCGGGCCACCTCCGCGTTCACGCCCTGCGTCTCCAGCCACGCCGGGAAGTCCCCGCTCGGCTCCAGCACCGGGGTGGCCACCGCGCACGCCATTTTGTGGCTGTATAAATAATTGTAAATTCAGGGAATTGGAATCTATAGTGTCGAAGATGGTGCTTCGTTTCCACATAGAACATTTGTCCACTACCATGGACATACAATTTGTCCTTTACACAGTGCAAGAGCAGTTAAGTACAAACTCAATTCCAGTTCAGGTGTCGACTCACCTTCCCTCTCCAGGGTTTATGAAATTATCACCACTTTACGGCAAGTTAAAACAGTGATTGCCCCAATGGATAAACTGACCCCGGCCATTTGAATGCAGAGTCTTTACCACTGGCTCAGGGCTGCTGTTTTAGAAAAAAAAAATTCAAGCCAACACTTATTTCAGCAGGAAGACTTTTACAGGCATACACACAAAACACCGTGAGTACGTGTAAAAATAACAAGCATCAATAATATCAATCGAGTGCGATGTACCGCAGATTATTACCAATAACACGTGGAGTCATTAAAGTAACGTAACTATTATACGTAGCTTGAACACAGCTGGTGGCCAATCGCGAGACTAGTAATGCGCACAGGCGAGCGTCAAATGCACGAGCCATTTGAAACCAATGACCCATTACCTCTCTCGTTATTCTGGCCTCTTACATACGAACACGGTTGCATGCGGTCCAGAAGTTTCGTGACCCCCCCCCCCCCCCCAATTAACTGACCGCTAACATAATTTAGTTAATATTCACACACGTTTTAAAATAAACTTTACTTTCAAAACAATATTTAGTTTTAGATATTGTAATTGGGGGGGGGGGGGGGGGGGGTAGGTCACACGACCGACATGTGGACCAACCGAACGTGGTGAAGTATGGTTCAAACGATCAGCGGCGGCGGCGTGTGTGGGTGGAGGGAGATTCATCCAGCAGTGGAGTGACGATCGGTGGGACTGCGGCAGCCGACTAAGGGGGAGGGGGGGGGGTTGGGGGGTTTATTCACCACTTCACTCCTCACCTTTCACGATCCCTCGGCTCGTCGAATTCACACAATCGCTGGCGATGAACTTGCGACGATGATAATTATACACTAGAAATATTTGTGCTTATATTATTATTAATATAAAGAACACACGAACTATCGCTGTCGCCGCAGAGGTAGTGAATACGGTAGAGGTGGTAGTGAATACGGTAGCGCTAGAGCGAGTGAATACGGTAGAGGTGGTAGTGAATACGGTAGCGCTAGAGCGAGTGAATACGGTAGAGGTGGTAGTGAATACGGTAGAGGTGGTAGTGAATACGGTAGCGCTAGAGTAAGTGACTACGGTAGAGGTGGTAGTGAATACGGTAGAGCTAGTGAATACGGTAGAGGTGGTAGTGAATACGGTACATGTGAATACGGTAGAGCTAGATGTAGTGAATACGGTAGATGTAGTGAATACGGTAGAGCTAGAGCGAGTGAATACGGTAGAGGTGGTAGTGAATACGGTAGAGGTGTTAGTGAATACCGTACATGTGAATACGGTAGAGCTAGATGTAGTGAATACGGTAGCGCTAGAGTGACTACGGTAAAGGTGGTAGTGAATACGGTAGAGCTAGAGTTAGTGAATACGGTAGAGGTGTTAGTGAATACGGTACATGTGAATACGGTAGAGGTGGTAGTGAATACGGTAGAGGTGTTAGTGAATACGGTAGCGCTAGAGTAAGTGAATACGGTAGAGGTGTTAGTGAATACGGTAGAGCTAGAGCGAGTGAATACGGTAGAGGTGTTAGTGAATACGGTAGAGCTAGAGTTAGTGAATACGGTAGAGGTGTTAGTGAATACGGTACATGTGAATACGGTAGAGGTGGTAGTGAATACGGTAGAGCTAGAGTTAGTGAATACGGTAGAGGTGGTAGTGAATACGGTAGCGCTAGAGCGAGTGAATCAGCAGCACCGTGAGCAGCGACGAGGCCTCGCTGCCTCTGCCGCCGCCGCCGCCGCTTTCGGGTTGCAGATTCAGCGAGTTAGGCACCACCGCCAATTTGCACGTTGGTGATGGTCACAACAACAATAATAATAATCACTGTGTAACACGGTTTATTGTTCCTGGGTAGTAAGCGTTAGTTTCTAATTGCCGATGCTTCAAAGAGTATAGAAAGCGGCTATTATTATTCCTCAACAAACTGCTTTTGTGACCAGGACATTACGTGAAGCAATGACGCAAATGCACACCACGTGTTCTCGTTGGAAATAGGTTTACATTTAAAACGTATCAATGTCCTGGTCACAAAAGCAAAGTTTGTGGGGAATAATAGCCCATTTTCTGTACTTTTGAGGCATAAGCAATGAGAAAATAACACTACCCAGGAACAAAAAAAACAATAAATGTGTTACACAGCGTTATTTAATGGAGTGGATTATAATTTTTGTGTCCTGGTCACAAAAGTAAAGTTTGTGGGGAGTAATAGCCCATTTTCTATACTTTTGAGGCATAAGCAATTATAAAATAACACTTACTACCCAGGAACAAAAATGTTTTTGTTACACGGTGTTATTAATGGAGTGGAATATTAACTTGATGAAGGTTTGAGATTTGTAAGGGGCACGGGGTGACCAAATAAGGCCTGAATTGGTCTCTAATAAGGTAGTGCACTGATAATGTGTCGACATGTTTAAAGACACTGGTCTACAATTCTTTTAGACGTGTTATTTATTACGGATTTTGATGTGCTGAATTCAAATATGACAAAACAACTGACTGGTTTACTGTTCCCAAGATATTTTAGTTTTTTTTTACATTTTAAGTCTCATAAACCTAGGTCTTTCATGTGTTTATGGTTGCTTTACATGATAACACGTCACCTGTCCTGCTCATGTAACACTTTAAAAATCAGCAAAAGAGTTGTATATACGTAACATTTATTATGAAACAAAAGGCAAAAAACGATTATGTATATATTTACCTACTATAATCATCCAGGAATGTCCTTAACGCTCGTGACGTAACTCCACATCGACCAGCCCCCCTTATTAATATTCATGAGCAGGTGACGTCAATCCACATGGAGCACCCTCCCCCCTCATTAATATTCATGAGCAGGTGACGTCAATCCACATGGAGCACCCTCTCCCCTCACTAATAATCATGAGCAGGTGACATCACTCCACATGGAGCACCCCTCCTCACTAATAATCATGAGCAGGTGACGTCAATTTACATGGGGCACCCTCCCCCCTCATTAATAATCATAAGCAGGTGACGCCCTCCAAATGGACACACCCCCATTATTAGTAGCTACTATAATGAGCTAAGAATGTCTGTGTGCATCGCTCGTGACGTCACTCCACGTCCACCAGCCCCCTTAATCATTATAAGCAGGTGACATCACTCCACATGGAGCACCCCCCCCCATTAATAATCATGAGCAGGTGACATCACTCCACATGGAGCACCCCCCCCCCTCATGAGCAGGTGACGTAACTCCACATCGAACAGTCCCCCTCATTAATAATCACAGTAAGGTGACATCCTCAAAATGGACACACCCCCCTACATTAATAATAACTAGCGGATGACGTCACTCCACATGGGGAGCCTGGGCGCCTCCTCCCCCCCTCCTGGGCGTCTACTCAAAACCCTCACTACAAAAGCAAAACCCTCACGTCACGCGATCTCCGTAACGCTGTTGAGACATCAAAGTGTTGTGTACGAACTCTTGACACCCAGGAGATTTAAATTTCGATTTAAATCTTTCGTGACTGCAAGGATTCATCTTCTTGGTCCTTTCAGTAAAGTCACGTAGAATGAGAGTAAAACAATAAAACAAAATAAGACAATAAAATTCTCACGACGTTTCGGCCACAACACAAGTAGCTAATGAAGCGCTGTCGTCCCGACAGTTCTGTTCCTTCACCTGAAGAAGGCTACTTGTGTTGTGGCCGAAACATCGTGAGAATTTTACTGTCTTATTTTGTTTTATTGCTTTATGATCATTCTACGTGACTTTACCGAAAGAACCAAAAAGATGAACCCAGGAGACTTGTAGAAGAAGACGGAGATGAGGATTCTTACATAGGGCTGCTTGCCGTTTATGCACACTCTTACAGACTCTTATACACTCTGTTTACACTCTTGACACTCGACGCTTACACCCGTCATGATGCACGTCAGAACTCTGTCCTTTACGCGGACATCCCTCAGCTATCTACGCCCCGGTATGGCTTCACCTCGACTGCCCCGGGCGGGGGGCACACCCATCACCGCCCGGCGACGAGGTGAGACGTCTACATCTCTAGCCCTTCTTCGGCGGCGGCTGGGAACTCTTCCACACAGGCTCTCGTTCCAATCTTCTCTCTCCCCACGGCGACCTCGCCCTCATCCCGGGGTCCCCCTTAAGTACCCCGCCGCCTCGATGACATGATGTCATCACATCACGTCATCCCACTCCTCTACAGATGACATGACGTCATCCCACTACTCCTCTATAAAAGTAAAAAGGACGTCATGATGAACAAGGGATTAGAACCTTAAAATGAAATAGGTCTGTGTCACAGCGCGCTTACAAATTGCACACGAATTGATGCAGTGAATATCACGTCGCGGTCTGCTTTTCGCTTGCAAGTTTCAGATTTACTGCAATACACTCATGCTTGGACGGGCAAAAGGCTAGTAAGTACATAATTTAGTCCTTATTCAGTCCTTGTCTCCTGTGTCATGACATGATGACACCTGTTGGCTAGAAAAGGGAAGCACGGGTACGGGCACCGCTAAAACAACATCCAACCTGAAAGGGGCAAAGGTAATGGGCGGGGTTGGCCGAGATGCTCCGGGAACCTGCTGGAAGGTTCCACGATAGGGCGTGGCCAGAGACTCAG
The DNA here is from genome assembly GCF_048934315.1 of Petromyzon marinus. Taxonomy (NCBI): domain Eukaryota; kingdom Metazoa; phylum Chordata; class Hyperoartia; order Petromyzontiformes; family Petromyzontidae; genus Petromyzon; species Petromyzon marinus. Next base: position 13,074,648 of record NC_133667.1, on the reverse strand, counting down.
CCTAGCCTCGCCTGGGGTGATATAAGCGGGGGCGGAGGAAGACTCGGGGTTCGTGTGTGGAGTCTTGGCTCTGGAATGCATCGCTGCTTGCAGTCATCTCTCTCCGTCGTCTGGCCACGTGGAAGATCTCCTGCAAGCTTCCATCACCCTCCTCGGCACGCCGCCAGCCGGCGGCGTAGCCGAGTGTGGACGGTGGAACCACACCAAGTGATCGGCCGTGAGTGTGTAGCCAGTAGAGACGCTAACATCTAAGTGTTGTACCCAGATTGAGAGGATAAGGTTGGTCTGTGTCACGAAAGTCGCTCATTACATTTGCGTCAGAAGTGGTTTAAAAAAAATAAGATTGAACAGAACATGTCCAAACATCAGAAGAAATGTAACCCACCTGTGGCATCTTCCGACGACAACGAAAATGGAACCCAAAGACCTCCTGCTGACCCTGGGAACCGTGATCCCAGTTATTGAAACCACGGCGGGAGAATTTGCTGCGCTGGAGGCGGTCGATGCAAGTGCAACATCTCCACACCAGCAACCCGAAGATGGCTGGAGGAAGGCGTCAGAAAAGCTGGACTTGTTGCGGGCGGTGGTCGTACAACTGGTGTTGCTCATCACGGCGACTACGGTGGCGGGGCGCTCAGCGTTGACGTCCTGGTGAGAGCGTCTACAGGTGCGACAGCCACCATTGCACATGGTGACGAGAACGCGCAGCCGGACACCGCCATTTCGGGCGGCGCGGGAAAGGCGCAGATGGAGTTCGCCATTTTATTAAGTAAGCGTGGTACACAAGACGCGGCACCCGCCGCTGAGAAAGTGGTGAGTGGAACCGATCGCGCTCGCAGACTTCCTCAAATTAAATAATTCGTCGCGGCAGAAGGCGATTGGAGCGCCTTCACTTGGCGATTTGAAGCGGCTTTCCGATCAGTGCATTGGACGGAAGAAGAGGCGCTGATCGCTCTGCCGACTGTTTTGGACAACGATGCTCTTGCTGTCTTCAAAGCTATTCCTGCTGCTAAAAAGGCTACACTTCAAGGTGCTTAAGCTGAGATGGTGGACGTGTACGAGCCGCCTTACTACACGCGCCGGAAATTTTTTCAGCGTAGGCGAGGGGAATCCGAGACGCCTCTCGCCTACCGCAGCACGCTGTTGGCATTAGCGGGAGCAGCTTACCCGGTAGTGAATCCGGAGGCCCTCGACTCGCTCGTCATGGAAAGGATGTTGGGACTGGCTGGAGAAATTGTTGTGGCCTTACCCATGTGTGACGAAGACATACAGACATCTCGGTGGGCTGCCAGGTGCCCTCAGGCCCACGAGAATCTACAGCGTTGGGCTCAAATGGCGGCTTGGACAGGGGATCCCAGCCGAGACGGGGAACCGAAGAGATGGTCGCCAAGAAAAGTTGTCGTGATTCCGCCTGATGATACGACTTTAGAGGGAGACGGCACTGCTGCGCTCCCGTTGTGGAACCGGAGAAGGGGGGACGCTGCGCACCTTCAGTGGAACTGGGGACCACGTCAGCAGGAGGATTGGGTGGCGCAGAGTCCATCTCTTGCCTGCTTTCGCTGCGGTCAGCTGGGGCACTTTGCGTGAGGATGCCAAAATCGCCCTCGGACATCGACTGCGCCGGCTGCTCCTCCGATGGCTCCACCTCAACCCCAGCAGGCGAGTCGAGACACATCAGACACCTGGCCGATTTTGAAATCTCAGACATCTAATGACTCAGGGTTCATCCGCGCTCAGCATAACACACACATCGACACCGGGCAATGTAATTCGGTTGCACATGGGTGGCCTAGCTCGGGGACACAGTGGAGGAAATTGGCGCGTCGCTTGATCGCGGCGGCTGCGGGTTCCTCGGCAGTATCCGATTCTATTCACGGTATTGAGGTACGTGTCTTAGTAAACACGGGAGCCTCGGCTGCCATTATTTCTGATGTTATTTTTTCATTGTTGTCGATCTCTGCTCGTCAAGTACGACCTGTCGTTAATGCTTATGGCGCGGCAAATGGTAGGAGCATGGGCATCATTGGTCAGGTGGATTCCCGTATCGAAATTGGCGAGGTCGCTGTGGTTGGACCTGTATTGTTCTCAAAGACGCTGGCTGTTCCCTGCCTTTTGGGTACCGATTTTCTAAAGAGAATGCTTATTAAAATCCTGGTTGATCAAGGTTGTGTGGAAATTCCGTGTCGGGTCCAAAGTTGTTGTTTTTTGCCGTCTTCACTTGTACGTACGGCTGCAAGCATCACGATCCAAGCTATTACTAAGGATTCGGTGGAGAACCCGCCGGGTTCTCAGATGCTTGTACCGTTACGCTATCGCAAGGAATTGGGGAATGTTGATCCGACAGCTAGAGTCCTTCTGACCCCGTCAAATACGGCGACTCGCGGATTGATGCTAGTTGGCGCACAAACAGTCCTTCGCTCTGACCAAGCCCCCTTCTTACAAGTGCTTAATGTGGGTCCGGGTATGGTTGTTGTTCAGGCAGGTATGGTGTTGGCTCATGCTACAATCACGTTTTGTGAGAATGATACCATTGCGCCGCAAGGTGTTGTCGGTGCAATAGAGCAAATAGGGGTCGTGAACGGGATGTGGGCAGAAGCGCTGTCGGGAGAATTCGCAGTTGTCTTTGGAGCAATAAAATTACTTGCGTTCGCTCTTGTGCGAGTTCTCCGACGTCTTCAGCAAAAGTGAATTTGATATCAGTCGTATCTCCCTGTTGCAGTATCATATCGACACAGGGGAGGCCGGGCCTATCTGTCAGAACTTGTACCGATTGAGCCCAGTATAAAAGGAACGTGTGCAATGGGCGGTCAATGACATGGTGGCCGCCAATATTATTTCTCCATCTCATAGCCCTTGGGGAGCACCCGTCGTGCTTGTTAAGAAAAAGGATGTCAGTCTTAGGTTTTGTATTGACTTCCGTACATTGAACAAAGTTTCTATGGCCGCGCATGGACGACTCTCTGGATGCCTTGTCCAGTGCGCGTTTTTTTCTCCACTCTCGACTTGTCATCAGGGTTTTGGCAGCTTCCCCTTGACGAATCATCGAAACTGAAAACCGCGTTCCGCACACCCCATGGACTCTTCCAGTTTAATTGCCTTCCAATGGGCTTGAATTCGGCTCCGGACACCTTTCAGCAACTCATGGAACTCGTCTTGACTCGCCTGCAGTGGGACTCTTGTCTCATGTATTTGGACAATGTCATTGTGTTCAGCCGCACTTTTGCTGAACACCTCTGACGGCTGCCATCTGTTTTAACTATGATGCGCTCAGCCAATTTGAAATTTAAACCGGCAAAATGTCATTTGTTACAGAATTCTGTACGCTATTTGGGTCACATTGTTAGCGCTGAGGGCATAGCCACAGATCCAGAGAAAACGGCTTGCGTTCGAGATTGGCCGACCCCCAAATCCATGGGTGATGTGCGCAGTTTCGTCAGGTTTGCGTCATACTACCGCAGGTTTGTACTGCAATTTGCCATGGTCGCCAAACCCTTGCATGCCTTGACTGCTAAGAACCAGAGGTTCCAATGGGGGATGGAGGAAGTGGCTGCATTCCTAGCTCTTCGCGAACGATTGTCCGGCGCGCCCACCCTCGAGTATCCTGATTTCTCCCTACTATTTATTCTTGACACTGACGCTAGTAACACGGGCATAGGCGCTGTTTTGTCTCACATTCAGAACGGGATTGAGAAAGTGGTTGGATTTTGAAAGTGGTTGGATTTTGAAAGTGGTGGCGTACGGCAGCCGTGTCCTTTACCCTGCAGAACGTCGTTATTATGTCACTCGTAGAGAATTATTGGCCATTGTCTATTTCATCCAACAATACAAGCCTTACCTCTATGGCAGGGAGTTCGTTGTTCGCATGGATCACGCGGCCCTCCAGTATTCCTTGAAGGTTGAGCAACCTTCTGGCCAACTTTCGCGTTGGCTCGAAATTCTACAGGAATTATCGTTCCTCGTGATATATCGGAAAGGTGTTCGACATTGCAATGCGGATGCCTTGTCCCGGTTGCCTCAATAGCCTTGTTGTCCATGTTCATCGGGTGCGGGCCGTTGTAGACCCTCGACGTTGAAATCGGCTACCGTCATGTCTGCGTTCAATGACACGGAGCCCGCTGGGGCGGTTGTACCTGCCGATAGCGTTTTGCACCTTACACGCTCTGCATGAGTGCACGAGCAGTCGAATGATGATTCTCTACGGGTCTTGCGGCGTCATGCAGAAATTGAACAGAAACTCCCGCGTTGGTTAATGGGCCGCGATTGGTTCTTCATGATGATCTATTGATGTGGAGAGAACACATGTTGGACCATTGCCGCGTTGTCGTCCACACTGCTCTTCCAGGTGACCTAATTCATGTGGTGCACGAGGATAAGTTGGTACATCTTGGTGTTCGGAAGACCTTGCTGACACTACAGCATGATTATTATTATTGGCCGGGATGACCGCTGATGTTTACAAGGTGGTTCAAGGGTGTACAGAATGTGCGTGCAGGAAACCGCCAAAGCGGAAGTCCCATCCTTTGCTGCAATTCATTTCGGTTTCACGGATCAACGAATTGGTAGCGCTCGATATCCTTGGCCCTTTTCCTGCCACTCCAAAAGGGACTAAATGTATCTTAGTGTGGGTTGAGTATCTCTCCCAATGGCCTATGGCTTGGCCGCTGCCTGACCAGTCGGCAACTTCCATTGCGGAGGCATTTATGTACGGTTATGTAATGGTCAAGGGAGCCCCTGAGCAGTTGTTCACTTACCAGGGGCGCAATTTCTCATCAAAACTGCTGCGCGAGGTTTGCAACGCTTTGGGTACTAATAAAATTAGAACGTCGCTGTACCACGCCCAGGCAGATGGGATGGTGGAGCACCTGAATAGAACTCTGACCTCCATGCTTTGTCAGGCGGTTGACGCGGCGCAAACGGATTGGAATTTACATGTTCCGAGTGTACTAGCCGCATATAGGATGACCCTCATACTTCCACGGGATATTCACCGTTTTTTCTCATGGAGAATGTACCCCCAATGGAGGCCCAATTGGGTTCTTCATTGGATAAGGGGAAATCCAAGTTGCCTGATCATGTGAAAATTACCCTGCAACACATTTCCACGCCTCGAGAGGCGGCCAGAGTTAAGTTAACGCCGCTAAAGCACAGGCGAACAATTAACATAATGCAGGGAAATGGGATCACGTGCTACCATGGTCCATTGGTGACAAAGCATGGTTACATTGCCCGCAGGTGCTGGTTGGTACGTTCCCTAAGCTGCATAAGCCCTGGCAAGGGCCCATGGAAGTGGTCGAGGTCAAACGACCGCAGTATATCCTGGGGGGTCGTCGCCGTTGGTTTGTCCATCCGTCTCGGTTGAAGCCGCTTGTTCCTCCGCGGATTGCCTCTCCATCTCCAACAATTGATCTGTCGGTGTCTGGTGTGTCCGACGAGCCAAGGATAGTGCGTTCAGAGGGCGTGCGTCAGGAGTATTGTGTCGTGCCGCCCACAGCATCCGAGCCTGTGACCATGGACGGATTTCGAAGCCTCGCCAGGAGCGGGTGATGCCTGTTGCCGCCGGGCCTACTGCACCTGTGTCTCCTGTGTTGCAACCCACATCTCCGGCTGTTCCAGTGGTGTGCACACCGTCCGAGCAGGAACGGAAGACCATTCCCGTCGATGGACCGGCGTCGCAAACTCAGTCCAAATGCTTGTGATTCCGTTGATTCATTATTCTAGGTATTGCTCGGGAATGGCGGAGAGGTTGTGATTGGTTGTTGAGTTCTGTTCTTTTCCCTCCGTCTTGTTCCCTTTGCATAGTTCTCCTTTTCCCCCTTGTTCCCTCATAATTAGGCATTAATTGTTCCTGTGGATTGTTCCGCCTTGTAAGAAAAATAACTGGCGTCCTGCTTTTATAGCTCTTTATTGTCGTACTTATCCTGTGCATGGGTGCACTTACTTGTTATCTTGGTATAATGGCTATATTTGTTTATTACGGGGGGGGGGGGTGATGTAATGACATGATGACACCTGTTGGCTAGAAAAGGAAAGCACGGATACAGGCACCGCTAAAATAACATCCAATCTGAAAGGGAGAGATATCTGGGATGGGGTTGGCCGAGATGCTCCGGGAACCTGCTCGAAGGTTTCATGATAGGGCGTGGCCAGAGGCGGAGCCTAGCTGTGCCTGGATTGATATAAGCAGGGGCGGAGGAGGACTCGGGGTTAGTGTGTGGAGTCTTGGGTCCGGACTGCGTCGCTACTTGCCGCCATCTCTCTTTGTCGTCTGGCCACGTGGAAGATCTCCCGCGGGCTTCTTTCACCCTCCTCAGCACGCCGCCAGCCGGCGGCATAGCCGAGTGTGGACGGTGGAACCTGCCGAGTGATTGGCTGTGTGTGTAGCCAGTAGAGACGCTAACATCTAAGTCTTGTACCAAGATTGAGAGGATAAGGTTTGTCCTGTAAAGTGCCCGTATAAGAATAAAGAAGTACCCTCTTCACGACGTGTCGCTCATTACACTTGTATTCATTAAATGGAGCGTCTCTTGTCACTGTCCAGCAACAGTCTGCAAGCATTGATGGCCTCCATTTGCCCTGATAGCGTTTCTCCATCATTGCAATGTCCTGGTGAAATCGCTCGCCATGCTCGTCGCTCACTGTTCCGCAGTTCGGTGGGAAAAATCTAGATGAGAGTGCTAAAAATGTATCTCTAGTGACATGTTGCAACCAAGGCTTTTGTATGCTATTGACCGACCGCCCTCCGTCGATGCTTCCGCCCGTGTCGGAGAGGCCACGCTCACCCACCAGCACTGACATTTCCCCCGGACCTTCCAGGGGGCTTCGGCCCACCTCGCCTGGGGGTCCAACCACACGGACCCGTTCAAAAACAGCGCGATTTAAATTACACTTTCACATGTGTATTTTGTCACCCGGTTGTTTATTGTTAGGTGTGCATGATTTTACAGGGGCGCACCGGGGATGGAGGGGGTCCTGTGAGCTGACTGCTTCGTGCATGCTTGTTTCTTCTCTCTCTATTGTGTACATATGCTATTCGTGTAATTTATTATCGTTTGCTGGGTATTTAAATACGTTCTGCTTTGTTGTGAGGCGCACGTTTTGTTCTTTCTATGGTCACAGCCGGGACGGCTGTATGTTACACGGGGGGGGGGGATGATGTGGTGACATATGACATCACTACTATGTCGGGTCTGTATACACATGACGTCACTGTCGGGTCTGTATACACATGACGTCACTACCATGTTGGATCTGTATGCGTGACGTCACTGCCTGTTGATGGGTGCCACGGGGGTTGTGTCAGGCCATGGCACTCCAAGTGACCCCGGCTGGACATGTGACCAGATCCAAGAGGGGGCCAGGGGCCCTGGGGGATCGTGGGGGTCACATGATCAGGGAGTGGAGCCTTCTCGAGGGCTCGAGAAGGGGGGCGTGGTCAGGGTGTGGCTGGACACGCCGGAGAGGCTTAATAAGCGGGCTCAGCGCGGAGGGCTGGGCTGTTGGTGCCCGGGATGAAGCGGTCTCATGAAGACTCTGAAGGGACAAGCCTCCAGTCATCGTGCCCAAGCAGAAGCCCTTCTGGCTTGGCCACGCCAAGTAGCACCTGAGTGTTAGTGAGAGTAGGACGGTGGTCACCACCTTAAGTGTCGGGTTTGTTGCAGTTGTGTTAAATAAAGTGTTGCCTCCACACGAGTGTGTGCCTCTGTCGAACCATTACAAATGTGTTGGGTGTACGACGCACTTTACTTCCACGGCGATCTGATCCAAAAAATAAGTGATTAATCACAACCGTCGTTGTGGAGAATTATAAGTAGCAAAGAAAATGTGCCATTACGCCACCTTACCATAGTTCTATCTCCACGTAAAAAAAATATTTGTACACATCCCACCGGCCACCCACAGCCTTCTCGGAGTGTGCATTTTTTTTAAACATCGGCATAATTACAAGCAAACTCTGGACCGGTTATGACACAGTATCTCATCAGCAGTCAGGCTTGCTTAAACAAATGCTGAACTGCCAGATGGGTACAGGTAAGAACTCTCTCTGCATGAGATGTGGTGCTAGTAATGAGGTGCTGTTCAGTTCCCATTTACAGCCCATGAGAGAACATGGTGGGTACTGCACATTCCTATGGCAGGGAGCAAGTCTTTGCATAGGACGGTTACTGTTGATTTCCCAACAGTGGCACTTATTTTATCGACCCTTGAAGGATGATGTGCAAGGTCAGGATTTTACCTAACCTTTCGTTTGCGAGCTCATTCTGCAGCTGAGCCAACTGTTAATGGCTACAAATTTTCCCAAGGTGATTTTTATTCGAACGGCCAAGGTGTTGGTGAAAAACCCCCAATAATAATTAACGGAATTACAATACAATAACTGTGGTTGTACCCCTCCCCTACATATTGAGAGACAAAAGTGCTTCATATAATAATTATACAGCCATTTCCAAGACTTCACAAACTTCAAATTCACGATTTTAGTAACCACCATGACTTCAGTGACGAATTCGTAGTATTGGTTATGTCCAATGGATATTGACGGCACCGTTTAAAAGACAAAAAAATATCCATCCCCCATTGCGGAACACGACCGGTTTCAGATGAGCTACGGCCATCGAGAACGCTCTTCATTCTGATATTTGGGAGCCACTGGCTATCCAATTTTAAATGATCTAGATTGAAAACGCATTTATTTAGAACTATTTTTACTGTTTGGTTTGTCCTTTCCCCGCACCTCAGATTAGCATGGTTTGCTACGTAGGGTGTGAAAGAAGTTCTACATATATGTGGTAATGTGCTGAAGCTTTAAGGGTTTTAATATTACACCGTACTGTACAAGGCATATTCTGCAACACCGTGCAATACAACAGGCCACTAGTTAGCCCTGTTAACATTCAACATATAACCGTAAATGTGAGAAAAATATATACATGGGCTCATCGACGTAAGCTCAAATTTAATATTTTAAGAAATGTTATCTTGGTTTTAGATAAAACGTTTATCAAACCGAACAAATTATATGGAAAACTAATCACGTTACAAAATCAATACTTTTGCACCCAATTGCATCAGAACTGAAAGTGAAGCACATTTTTTGATTGGTTAATGTTTGGTAAGTTGACCACATGGATTTTTGAATATCTCCCAAAAATGTTTTCAATTAAATTTTACCAAAACTACACTCATTTCAGAGTGGAGCAGTGGTGCAGCGGTTAGTGCAATTTGTGAAGACAGCGACCCGAGTTCGATTCCTGGCTACAGCTAACATCAGTGGTGATCGATATCTGCTCTGGTACTTCTACCAGCACTCACCCCTACCCCACCACCAACTTCCAATGAGAAGTGTGGCCAAGTATGGTTAAACTATGATCAACATAGCAGTGGATTGACAAAGAGACGGTAATTAAAATTGTTTTTATTTCATACAATTTACAACTCGATTACAAATACATAAAACCACCATTGCCCTCGGAGGAACAATAACCAATGGAAGGCACGAGCAAACCAATCAAAGGCTTCGGGTACCAAGCAGCTCAATGGACCATGGATTCATTAAACCATAAAGATAGATACAATTTCAGCTAAAATTCAAATCAAGAAAAACCTAACCAGCCATTATACGTAAAAATGCCATTTAATCTCTCATTTCTATATTTCTGCAACTCCCCACCCCCTAATAAGACTTCTGCATCTGGCCCCCCAATAGGTTAGCACCACCACCGAATGACATTAATATAATTTATAATTTCAACTTGTAACGTGCTGCACAGGATCCGCTCACTTTCGGAGAGCATGACTCGCAGGTGCGAAAAGGACCCAAGTACAAGCGGCGAAGGCAGCTAGGTGGTGAGTTGCCACCAGTAAATTCCCAAGCTTTGCGATTGTCTTCATGTGTTAAGGTGTTATCAGTCAATTAAGTCTTTACACGTGGGAGGAAACTATTTCCCAGAAAAAAACCCACATGCAAAAAGGCAACGCTCTATCGCAGTGAGCTTCAATGCAAGGCCCGCAACCACTAGCGGCCTTTAGTGCGGCCCCCGACAATGTGAAAACACCCCATGCTGGCGGTGTGGAAGTGGCCCCCCTCTGAAAATTAGTGAAGAACACTGCTCTACCCCATAAACAGGTGGAGCACACATTTTGCTCTATCGCCTTCTCCTGGCAAGCCTCGACGCCCACAGGGAGTTTCACAAACTTCGTACGGTCTACCAATCATCGACGCTACAGTGCTGGACTACAATCCCATCCCAGCTAAAAGTCGGTTACATATTTTGGACGAGGGTCCATTGTGCTGGTCTGTGATAACCTTGCATATGGCAAGCGAGTCATTGGCAATTTGATGGACCAAATAATAAGGGTGACTGCAAGGTCTCCCAAACAGGTTCAGAAGGGACATCTACCTGATCTGACATTAATGGTGGCACACATGTGGATGTAAAGTGTGGGTACTCCCACCTCTTCCAAGACGACTGCACATGTCTAGAGCTGTCCATTAAGATTCCCTACCACCAACAATGGCATTGGCAAGGAATTGCAGGGCTGCACCAATGACCATACAAAGCAGTGCTCAAATGCTCTCATACACCAAACCTTTTTTGATTACAATAGGGGTCATTCATAACGGGGCTCTGGCCTGGAGCATGTGAACATGTCTGCGGCACCATAAACAAAACTCTTCATTCTCAGGCGGTGGTGGCGCCCGACCCTCTGCGGGTACGCTGGTGGAAGCGCAGTCTGAACCCGTGCGTGAAGGCTTGTCCACACACGTCGCACTGTTAGGGATTCTCACCCGTGTGCGTGCGCATGTGCATCTTCATATTGATGGACCGCGAGAATTCCCGGCCACACACCTCGCAGCCGTACGGCCGCTCGCCCGTGTGCGTGCGGTGGTGCAGCTTGAGGTTGCCCTGCTGCGAGAAGGTCTGGCCGCACACCATGCAGCGGTAAGGCTTCTCTCCCGCGTGCGTGCGCAGGTGGTTCTTCAGGTGCTCGCGCTTCAAGCAGTGCCCGCAAACATCGCAGTGGTAAGGTCTCTGGACTACGCGTCCCGGCAACAGATTTTTATTCTTCCACGAGGGCTCGGCGATGGCGAACCACACACCCGGATTGTTGGAGCCACTACGTCCGATGGTCAGGCTTCGTGCAACGGCTGCCAGGGGTGACCCGTTTCGGCTCGCCACTGACGACTCGAAGGAGAACCCCTCCGTTGGTGGTAGTGACACGTACTCGCGTGTGCAGGTGAAGGCTGCTTCTCCGTTTTGAATGGCGTCCTGTGCCCACAGAGCGGGGGCCGTCTCGACAGCAAGCGTACAGCTCTCGTCCTCGATCTGCTGTGAGGTCATGGCTTTGAACATGAGAGCGGTGTGAGACTCCAATGAAACTTTAAGGGAGAGCATAATTTCAAACAAGTTTTTTTTGAATAAGTAAAAAATAAGCACTGGCATTCGAGTAGATAATACGTAAAACGAAATGAAGGTGGAGATGAGACTAATAGCAGTGCTTGAAGTATGTGTCAACTGTTAAACAAGGCAATACCTAAAACGAGAGAGATGGCGATGATGAGACTGTCAGAAAAAACCATGGAAGTCGGATGTAATTACGCAACAGCTGAACGACCGGATAAAAATGAGGATGAGATGTTCACATGTAGTGGCATACATTTTATTGGCCGTGATGACCTTTTGACCTATTTTTAGTTGTATTAAATACATTAAAAATGAACACATTCAAGACAGACTCCAGATATAAAACTCTGCCTTGAAAAATGTGTTTTATATTCTTTTGATTGGACGTTTACATACTCAAATAATAATGAAAAATATAAATATGCAATCATGAAAAACAAATCATTTGAAAAGCTATTGTGTTGTGTGGTCGGCCGTGATGACCTCTAGGTCTGGATTTATATCCTCACAATATCTACTGGTAAAAAATGGCCACTTACCAAAGATTGTATTAGAAGCTAATTTTGTGTAATCATGCCCCCATGTCCGAGGAAGCATTGCATTTTCAGAAAATTCAGCGGCATCTACAGTGAGGGAAACAAGTATTTGATCCCCTGCTGATTTTGTACGTTTGCCCACTGACAAAGAAATGATCAGTCTATAATTTTAATGGTAGGTTTATTTGAACAGTGAGAGACAAAATAACAACAAAAAAATCCAGAAAATCGCATGTCAAAAATGTTATAAATTGATTTTAATGAGGGAAATAAGTAGTTGACCCCCTCTAAATCAGAAAGATTTCTAGCTCCGAAGATTTCAGGCTCCCAGCTGAGATTAGGAGCACACTCTTAAAGGGAGTGCTCCTAATCTCAGCTTGTTACCTGTATAAAAGACACCTCTTCTTTGGTTCTTTCGGTAAAGTCACGTAGAATGAGAACAAATAATAAATTGACGTTATTTTATTTTATCAATTTATTATTTGTTCTCATTCTACGTGACTTTACCGAAAGAACCAAAGAAGATGAATCATTGCAGTCACGAAAGCTTTAAATCGAAATTTAAAAGACACCTGTTCACAGAAGCAATCAATCAATCAGATTCCAAACTCTCCACCATGGCCAAGACCAAAGAGCTCTCCAAGGATGTCAGGGACAAGATTGTCGACCTACACAAGGCTGGAATGGGCTACAAGACCATTGCCAAGCAGCTTGGTGAGGTGACAACAGTTGGTGCGATTATTCGCAAATGGAAGAAACACAAAAGAACTGTCAATCTCCCTCTGCCTGGGGCTCCATGCAAGATCTCACCTCGTGGAGTTGCAATTATCATGAGAACGGTGAGGAATCAGCCCAGAACTACACGGGAGGATCTTGTCAATGATCTCAAGGCAGCTGGGACCATAGTCACCAAGAAAACAATTGGTAACACACTACGCCGTGAAGGACTGAAATCCTGCAGCGTTCACAAGGTCCCCTGCTAAAGAAAGCACATATACATGCCCGTCTGAAGTTTGCCAATGAACATCTGAATGATTCAGAGGACAACTGGGTGAAAGTGTTGTGGTCAGATGAGACCAAAATGGAGCTCTTTGGCATCAACTCAATTCGCCGTGTTTGGAGAAGGAATGCTGCCTATGACCCCAAGAACACCATCCCCACCGTCAAACATGGAGGTGGAAACATTATGCTTTGGGGGTGTTTTTCTGCTAAGGGGACAGGACAACTTCACCGCATCAAAGGGACGATGGACAGGGCCATGTACCGTCAAATCTTGGGTGAGAACCTCCTTCCCTCAGCCAGGGCATTGAAAATGGGTCGTGGATGGGTATGCCAGCATGACAATGACCCAAAACACACGGCCAAGGCAACAAAGGAGTGGCTCAAGAAGAAGCACATTAAGGTCCTGGAGTGGCCTAGCCAGTCTCCAGACATTAATCCCATAGAAAATCTGTGGAGGGAGCTAAAGGTTTGAGTTGCCAAACATCAGCCTCTAAACCTTAATGACTTGGAGAAGATCTGCGAAGAGGAGTGGGACAAAATCCCTCCTGAGATGAGTGCAAACCTGGTGGCCAACTACAAGAAACGTCTGACCTCTGTGATTGCCAACAAGGGTTTTGCCACCAAGTACTAAGTCATGTTTTGCAGAAGGGTTGTTGTTATTCTGTCTCTCACTGTTCAAATAAACCAACCATTAAAATTATAGACTGATCATTTCTTTGTCAGTGGGCAAACATACAAAATCAGCAGGGGATCAAATACTTTTTTCCCTCACTGTACAAGCAAAGAGGGCTCATATCAGTGAAATAATTTTAAATAAAGTGTCACTTTGAAACTGATGTGAACTGAGAAGTAACAATATGATTAACGACCGAAGCAATAAGATGTATCTGAGCTCATCAAGAGCTAGAGGTCGACTTGTAATCTAGAGGTTGCTCATTCGAGATATTTGAATAAGCCGAGTTATCCCAATGACTGAATTGGGCCACTGAACACTTCACACTTATAGACGTTACCTCCGAAAGGTTCCACTGGCAGGTTGGATTGAGAGTCATCCACATCTGGAGTTGGCGTTTCTTCTGTGTCACCTGAAATCAAAGCACAGGGTTATTTTGATTCACAAATAGACACGACATGATTCATGCATTGACGGAAATATCTACTGGCAAAAAAGGCCAATTACCCAATATTTTATTAGACAACATTTCATGGAACCATCCTCCGATGTCCGAGGAAGCATTGCATTGTCAGTGAAGTCAGCGGCATCTACAAGAATAGAGGGCTCATAAAAGTGAAATTATTTTCAATAAAGTGTCAGTTTGAAACTGATGTGAACTGAAAAGTGACGAATAATTAACAGCAATGAGATGTATATTAGCTCATCAAGAACAATATACTTGGAATTGAGAGGTCGTCCATTCGGGATATCCGAATAAGCCGATTGATCCCCCTGACTAAACTGGACAACTCAACACTCCACACTTATAAATGATACCTCCGAAAGATTCAATTTTTATCAGATCCACTGGCAGGTTGGGTTGAGAGTCATCCGCATCTGGAGGTGGCGTTCCTGCCGTCTCACCTGAAATCAAAGGACATAGTGTTTTTGTAATTCACAGATAGAAATGACACGATTCATGCGTTGATGGAAAATTTCATTCCATCTGATATTTGGTGAAATCAAGCTGCGGTCTCCATCGCAAGCAATGGGACGACCCACCAGGGCAATATGTTTTAGTCGCGTAGGCAGGAAGTGAATCTGACTCAAGCGTCTCCCTGCCTGTGTGTAATGGTGGTATCATCTCCATCTGTGGTCCTGTGTCAGTGGTGCAAATTCCACATTCAGGTTAAGCAAAGACTAATATTGTGAATTTAGGGCACTAACCATGGTGTCAATCAGCCAGATGTTATTTAATGCTATTAAATATCAATTACCATTCTCCATTGGGCGATCCATTTCAGCCATCATCATTTCATTACCGACTGCATCACCAGATGAAGGCATTTCATACTTAAGTCCATCCATGGCTCCGAGTCTTTTCACGGACATCAGCAGCTCACTGCTCAAGCCGCTGAACAGCGCAAGCAGCACGTCCACCAGGCCTTCCAGCGTCACGTCGCCAGGAGAGGCGGAGGAGGCGGCGACATCATCTGAGTGCGGCATCCCAGCGTTATGGAGCTCAGCGCCCTGCAGGGCCTTCACCACCTGCCGCAGCACGGCGTAGAAGCCAAAGGGCAGGCGGTCGCGCGCCGTGGCCAGCAGCTCGGCCCGCACGAGGCCGTCCCCGACGCAGGCGCGCAGGACCCCGTAGTCCCGGATGCCCAGCTCCGAGTCCATGGCCCGGGCCACCTCCGCGTTTACACCCTGCGCCTCAAGCCACGCAAGGAAGTCCTCATTCGGCTCCAGCACCAGAGTGGCCACCGTAAAAGCCATATTTTGTGCCTGCAGAGATAATTGTGCATTAAGGGAAGTGGAATATACAGTGTTTCCACATTTTGAAACTTTCGTGACTGCAGGAATTACTCTTTGGTTCTTTCGGTAAAGTCACGTAGAAATAAAATAAATTCAATAATAGAGTACGACGTTTCGATTGCAACACAAGCAACCGTCATCAGGTAGAACTAAATTTGAAAGACAAAGCACAGACACGGAGACACAGACAGACACACAAGCAGAGAGAGACAACACAGAGACACAGAGAGACACAACATAGACACACAGAGACCCAATGCCTCTGTGTCGAGGCCTTAAATAGAGAGAAGGGGGGGATGGGCAGAGAGAGAGAGGTGGGTCTGCTGGGGCAGCTGCTGGAGCAGAGAAATTAGCATGTCAATGAATCCACCCCGAAGCGACCGAGGGAAAGAAGATCGAATGGCCCTATGATAGCCTGGTAAGTTTTAGAGAAAGTTTGATAAAAATGTAATGTAATGCAACACAGAGTCGGCTAACACACAGTTAATACATAGCCTGGTTGATTACGATCTCCAAAGATTGCTAAATTTGAAGTTAAGTGTGAAATTTGACAGAGACACAGAGAGAGAAAACAACTTACATCCTAAATTTTGATTTAAAGCTTTCGTGACTGCAGTAATTCATATTCTTAGTTTTTTCGGTAAAGTCACGTTGAAGAGAAACAACAAAATAACAAAATATATATAAAACAATAAAAAATTCTCACGACGTTTCGACCATAACTCAAACGGTCATCATCAGGTGTGTCGGTTTGCATAAATTTATTTAGCAAACGGCATATTTATTTATTTATATATAAAAAATAATAACGTTTGCGTCACGCGCAGCGATTGGCAGTTTGCCCAGGACTAGTCCATCTATTTTTTGAAAAGAGGAGGGGGGAGACGAAATTTGTTTTTATGTATGCTGTCTGAAAGCCACTGTAAGCGTGAACAATCAATCAAGAACTGAAATGATTTATCAAATCTTTCCAATGATTGCTAAGATAGAATCCATCTTCTCGGTTGAAATTGTCTCTGTGTTTGTATATGTGGATAGCCTCATGAACGAATCTCTCATGGAAGCCAGATGGCTTACAAAGAACCTCCGTCTTGGAAAAGTCAATGGCATGTGAGCCTACTGAATTAGAACAATGATCTGCTACGGCCGAGGTGTTGGTCCTACCGTGTTTAAGGTCTGCTTTATGTTCACGAATGCGGTCCGAGATATGGCGTTTGGTTTCTCCAATGTAACTACTACCACAGAGGCAACTTAGTTTGTAGACACCAGGGTATTGTATGTCCGGAATCACATCTTTTACAGACGGAACCAGATCACGGATTTTATGTAATGTGTTGAAACGGACCTGGATCTTGTGTTTATTCAAGATTTTGGAGATCTTTTTTGTGATTCCAGCAATGTAGGGTAAAGTGATGGTTTTGAAAGGCTCCTCAAGAGGGTTCTTCTTCATGGTTTGAGTGATAGCTTTGCGGATTGTATAGTCGGAGTAACCATTAGCCCTAAGAGCTTGGTGTACGTGCTTGAGTTCACTGCTTATGTGTTCCTGGTCAGATATGCATTGGGCTCTATGATACAGAGTCTTGATGAGAGAATTCTTCTGTGATGGATGGTGGTGGGAATCCGGTTTCAGATAAGCATCCGTATGGGTAGCTTTCCTGTAGACAGAGTGGCTCATTGAACCATCAGGTCTTTTTTTAATTAGGACATCCAAAAAAGGTATCTTGCCATCTATTTCGACTTCCATGGTAAATCTGATGGCTGGGTGTATGGAATTGATGTGGTCGAAGAATTGGTCTAGAGCAGGCCGGCCATGTGGCCAGATGACAAAAGTGTCATCCACGTACCTCTTCCATAAGGTTGGGCGCAGAGTGGCAGTCTGGATGGCGTCAGTCTCAAATTTCTCCATGAAAATGTTAGCTATAACTGGAGAAAGGGGGGAGCCCATTGGGGTGCCCTCAGTTTGTTTGTAGAAAGTTCCATTCCAAGTGAAGTATGTATTGGTTAAACAGTGTCTCACCAGGGGGGGTACCTCAGTGTTTAGTCCTTGATGAACCAAGTCTTCAATGATTGCAATGGTGTCAGGTACAGGAACCTTGGTGAATAAGGAAACTACATCAAAACTGACAAGCAGGTCGTCTGGGGACAGGGAAATACCCTTGATTGTTGATACCTCTTCAGCTGCTACTATGTCGACCAAATGTAAGGAAAACCTGATTTCCAAATTTAACCTCCTCTTCAACAAAAGACCGGACCCACACACCAAAAAGTTAGACGTTAATAAAGTCGTAATTAATCGCAGTAACAGTTCTATTTCCGATGGTCTGAAATCCGTTTTAGCTAAAGGTCTAAACTTTGCAGTCACACCTAAACACATACCAGTTAATGATATAATTGCCCAAGTAGACGTTGCTCTCAGGGGCCTGGGTCACATCGCTGCAGACGTAGCAAGATCTGAAATCGCTGCAACCCTCAAAAACGCTAAGATGCCAGCTAGCAACCTCAGCAAAGATGAGCGTTTTGAATTATATAAATTAAAAAAGAGGAATGATATTGTAGTTCTCTCAGCTGACAAAGGCAATGCTACTGTCATCATGGATAAAATAGAATACAACAACAAAATTAAAGAATTACTCGACGATGGTAGTTATACAAAAATAAAAAGAGATCCCACCAACAGCCTCGTCACACAAACCAACAAAATAATTTCTGATTCAACCGCATTAATTGATCAATCTAAACAGTTTTCGTTGAAACCTTCTGCTGCCAGGCCACCAAGATTATACGGCTTACCAAAAATACATAAAGTTGATACACCTCTTCGTCCCATAGTCTCTACTATCAGCTCCCCCACCTACAAACTAGCTCGTTTTTTGTCTGAAATCCTGCGTCCTTTCACTGGAAAGACCACCTCTGCGGTACAAAATTCTACTCACCTGGTATCAACAATCAAGGGTATTTCCCTGTCCCCAGACGACCTGCTTGTCAGTTTTGATGTAGTTTCCTTATTCACCAAGGTTCCTGTACCTGACACCATTGCAATCATTGAAGACTTGGTTCATCAAGGACTAAACACCGAGGTACCCCCCCTGGTGAGACACTGTTTAACCAATACATACTTCACTTGGAATGGAAATTTCTACAAACAAACTGAGGGCACCCCAATGGGCTCCCCCCTTTCTCCAGTTATAGCTAACATTTTCATGGAGAAATTTGAGACTGACGCCATCCAGACTGCCACTCTGCGCCCAACCTTATGGAAGAGGTACGTGGATGACACTTTTGTCATCTGGCCACATGGCCGGCCTGCTCTAGGCCAATTCTTCGACCACATCAATTCCATACACCCAGCCATCAGATTTACCATGGAAGTCGAAATAGATGGCAAGATACCTTTTTTGGATGTCCTAATTAAAAAAAGACCTGATGGTTCAATGAGCCACTCTGTCTACAGGAAAGCTACCCATACGGATGCTTATCTGAAACCGGATTCCCACCACCATCCATCACAGAAGAATTCTCTCATCAAGACTCTGTATCATAGAGCCCAATGCATATCCGACCAGGAACACATAAGCAGTGAACTCAAGCACGTACACCAAGCTCTTAGGGCTAATGGTTACTCCGACTATACAATCCGCAAAGCTATCACTCAAACCATGAAGAAGAACCCTCTTGAGGAGCCTTTCAAAACCATAACTTTACCCTACATTGCTGGGATCACAAAAAAGATCTCCAAAATCTTGAATAAACACAAGATCCAGGTCCGTTTCAACACATTACATAAAATCCGTGATCTGGTTCCGTCTGTAAAAGATGTGATTCCGGACATACAATACCCTGGTGTCTACAAACTAAGTTGCCTCTGTGGTAGTAGTTACATTGGAGAAACCAAACGCCATATCTCGGACCGCATTCGTGAACATAAAGCAGACCTTAAACACGGTAGGACCAACACCTCGGCCGTAGCAGATCATTGTTCTAATTCAGTAGGCTCACATGCCATTGACTTTTCCAAGACGGAGGTTCTTTGTAAGCCATCTGGCTTCCATGAGAGATTCGTTCATGAGGCTATCCACATATACAAACACAGAGACAATTTCAACCGAGAAGATGGATTCTATCTTAGCAATCATTGGAAAGATTTGATAAATCATTTCAGTTCTTGATTGATTGTTCACGCTTACAGTGGCTTTCAGACAGCATACATAAAAACAAATTTCGTCTCCCCCCTCCTCTTTTAAAAAAATAGATGGACTAGTCCTGGGCAAACTGCCAATCGCTGCGCGTGACGCAAACGTTATTATTTTTTATATATAAATAAATAAATATGCCGTTTGCAAAATAAATTTATGCAAACCGACACACCTGATGATGACCGTTTGAGTTATGGTCGAAACGTCGTTAGAATTTTTTATTGTTTTATATATATTTTGTTATTTTGTTGTTTCTCTTCAACGTGACTTTACCGAAAAAACTAAGAATATGAACTTACATCCTCCCCGTAGAGGTGCGTTAACTGTGTTAGCCGACTCTCTGTGTTGCATTACATTACATTTCCAAAATATTTGCTAAAAAATGTTCTCAAACTGCCTATATCTCTCTCTATAATTTACCAGGCTATCATCATAGGGCCATTCGATCTCCTTTCCCTCGGTCGCTTCGGGATGGATTCATTGACATGCTAATTTCTTTGCTCCAGCAGACCCACCTCTCTCTCTCTGCCCAACCCCCCACCCCCATTTCTCTCTATTCAAGGCCTCGACACAGAGGGATTGGGTCTCTGTGTGTCTCTGTTGTGTCTCTCTCTGCTTGTATGTCTGTCTGTGTGTGTGTCTCCGTGTCTGTGTTTTGTCTCTCTCTCAAATTTAGTTCTACCTGATGACGGTCGCTTGTGTTGCAATCGAAACGTTGTGATATATTTTTTCTTTTCCTACCTACGTGACTTTACCGAAAGAACCAAAGAGTGTAGCTCATATCATCACAAGTGAGAATTTATAGTCGACAAATAATCTAAAAGCATGTTTCTAAATATGGAGGGCAAAACTGGAGGAGCCCGAACAAAAATCCACGGGGAGAGATATCACGCAAACTCCGAATATACTATAGACAACCGATAAACTAAACTAACACAGGCATCGTCAGGGTCCGGATCGAACCCACGACCTTCTGCATACGAGACAAGGGAGACAACATCTTGCCACCGAGAGACATTAGTCCACCCAGCGACAATGGTGAAAAACAGTCAATATGATTGATTTATTTCCTTTCTACGTGACTTACCGAAATAACCAAAGAGTGTTTCCACATTTAAGATGTTTCCACTGTCATGCACACACTCGTAATTTGCCCCCAAATACACATGTTGCCTTTACACTGTGCAAGAACGGTCAACTACATGCTGTATATCAATTCCTTGGTCAGGGGTCGACTCACCTTCCCTCCAAGGTTGATACAATTAGCACCACTTTACGGCAAGTTAACAGTTATTCTCACGTGGATAAATTGACCCTGGCCATTTGAATGTAGAGTCTTTACCACCAGCTCAAGGCTATTATTTTGGAGCATTTTAACCCAACACTCATTTCTGTGCAAAGACTCTTACAGTCATACACTCAAAACATCGTGAGTAGATGTAAAGCAACAAGCATTAATAATCTTAGTGCGCGCAAATTGTTATCACGAACAGGTAGATGAAGTGGTAAGTAAAGTGGCATAATTACAGTGGTGGCAAGTGCTGTTCATGTGGTTGTGAACAGTGTGAGCTGTGGTCAATCACTAGCATAATAATGCACAAGTGAGAGGGAATGCATGAGTCAATTCATGAGCCATTTGAAACCATTACCAATTTCCTCAAGTTATTCCGGCCTCTTATGCGTAATATAACGAATTAAAACTTCAAGTTTGGGACGTCGTAATTCAGGGCTACTATTCAAGAATTATTTCGTTGCTTGACCCCTGAAAGGAAGTGCTTCTAAGTGCCTGCAGGGGTGACGTAAGTAACAAAAACACGTGTTTATCCACTGCTGCCAGCATCCTAAGCAACACTAATCAGGTAATAGATGAGAATTTTTTTGACCTGAAAATAATATATAACTGTATCGTGAGAGTTTAGGCGGTCCGCCCTGTCCCCTCTCCTCCCATCTTACGAGGTGGATAGGTCGTCTAAGGAGATAACAACAATTTTAAAAAAATTAAGTTCGGAGATGCGTTGTCTTCTGTCCTCCGGGGAAGTGGGCGACTCCACAACAGCTGAGCACCAGGGGTTTGTGAAACAACCAACATTTTACTTCAAAGTCATATTCGCAAAGGTAATTCCGCATCAGCACGAAATCCGCCCAAATCTCTGCTGTGCCTCCTCAATTTCATACCGTCCCTGATAACACTGCCTAAACAAAACAATATTATTTAATTCTAGATTTGAAGTTTTCGTGACTCACACCCTTTGTTTTTTTCGGTAAAGTTACGTAGGTAAAAAATATAAAATAAATAAAACTAAATTAAATCACGACGTTTCGGGCGCAACACAAGCGAAAGCACAAACGCGTTTGTGCTTTCGCTTGTTGTTTTTTCATATTTTTCTTTTATATTTTTTATTTACGTGACTTAACCGAAAAAAAACAAAGAGTATAAAAACATTATAATAGCTGTCAACCCGTACGGTTTACCCCGTATTCTCGTACAGGGAAATTGAGTTTTCAGGGCCATACGGCGTACAGTCGTCTATTTGTTTGTGTTTCCCTGCTTGCGATGGGACTTCGTAGGATGAACATTGATAGATTTATAAGTGGCACGGGGGTAACCAATAACGTCTGAATTGGTCAGTAATAGGCACTGATAAGGGGTTGACAGATATTCAGTAGTGTAGTGTATAGTAGTGTAGTGTATATTAGTGTAGTGTATAGTAGTGTAGTGTATAGTGTAGAGTATAGGATGAACA
Source organism: Petromyzon marinus (assembly GCF_048934315.1). Lineage (NCBI taxonomy): Eukaryota > Metazoa > Chordata > Hyperoartia > Petromyzontiformes > Petromyzontidae > Petromyzon > Petromyzon marinus. The sequence goes on along the minus strand of NC_133667.1, from coordinate 13,052,301 downwards.
TTGATAGATTTATAAGTGGCACGGGGGTAACCAATAACGTCTGAATTGGTCAGTAATAGGCACTGATAAGGGGTTTACAGGTATTCAGTAGTGTAGTGTATAGTAGTGTAGTGTATATTAGTGTAGTGTATAGTGTAGAGTATAGGATGAACATTGATAGATTTATACGTGGCACGGGGGTAACCAATAACGTCTGAATTGGTCAGTAATAGGCACTGATAAGGGGTTGACAGATATTCAGTAGTGTAGTGTATAGTAGTGTAGTGTATATTAGTGTAGTGTATAGTAGTGTAGTGTATAGTGTAGAGTATAGGATGAACATTGATATATTTATAAGTGGCACGGGGGTAACCAATAACGTCTGAATTGGTCAGTAATAGGCACTGATAAGGGGTTTACAGGTATTCAGTCAAGTCACGTAGAATGAGAATAAAACAATAAATTGATAAAATAAAATAACACAGGACAGTCTCGTCCCCTTCACCTGAAGGCCGCTTTTGTTGTGGCCGAAACGTCGTGAGAATATTATTGTGTTATTTCATTTTATCAATTTATTATTTTATTCTCATTCTACGTGACTTTACCGAAAGAACCAAAGAAGATGAATCCTTGCAGTCACGAAAGCTTTAAATCGAAAGGTATTCAGTAGTGTAGTGTATAGTGTAGTAGTGTATAGTAGTGTAGTGTATAGTAGTGTAGTGTAGAGTATAGGATGAACGTTGATAGATTTATATCTGACTTGGTCTGTAATAAGATTGGCACCGATAAGGTGTTGCCAGGTACGCAATACGTACTTATAAAATTTATAATAAAGCAAAATGTCACGTCAAATTGTGTATATATTAGGGAAATCATATTTTACTGACAATAAACGTATAAAACGAGAGTATTCTTTGTTATATAATGTAACCTCTGCACCCCACGAGTTCAATGTTAAAGCAACAAGCCCGAAGGCAGCCATTTTGTGCCTCGCCAATCAATGCACAGCGCAAACGACACCGAACATTTATCAAAACTATTCCAGCAAATAAACTCCGATTTTCCACACAAAAAATTACTCTAATAATCTTCCGACTCAAATTTATATCGATCGCTTGGAATTGGATCGATCTGACTTGGTCTGTAATAAGATTAGCACCGATAAGGTGTTGCCAGGTACGCAATACGTACTTATTAAATTTATAATAAAGCAAAATGTCACGTCAAATTGTGTATATATATTAGGGAAATCATATTTTACTGACAATAAACGTATAAAACGAGAGTATTCTTTGTTATATAATGTAACCTCTGCACCCCACGAGTTCAATGTTAAAGCAACAAGCCCGAAGGCAGCCATTTTGTGCCTCGCCAATCAATGCACAGCGCAAACGACACCGAACATTTATCAAAACTATTCCAACAAGTAAACTCCGATTTTCCACACAAAAAATTACTCTAATAATCTTCCGACTCAAATTTATATCGATCGCTTGGAATTGGATCGATAAAAAAAACGAGTCGTTGGGGCTCGAGATTGAATGATTAAATATCTCGGGACACGAGGCCGATTATCCCGCGCAAAGCAAAAAAAAATAAATTTAAGTAAACAACCTCGTACCTTGAATAACGGAGAAAAACAAACCACCCTACACATCATCAACAACACGGCAGCTGAATTCGTTAACGGCAATCGAGCGCCGGTGTTAATACGCAAGCACCAATTGTCGTCAGTATATAGATTTTTTTTTGTTAGAAAAGTGAAATGGAACTTTTAACGTGAAAGTTGTGAATCGCGCATATCTGCGTGACAGTCAATTAACATTGCCGAGCCCCTGTAAGTCGATTGATATCACTGTGATAACTGTTACACTATATTTTATCGGAGCTCAAGTGTTAAATGCAGCTTACCGGCGAGAAAATCCGCCCAAATGTGTGAATGGGGGCGGCTTGCCCCGTACTCTGCTGTGCACGTGGGGACTCGGGGTCCAATCCCTGACCACCATCGCATTCACTTAAATCTTTGTTGCTAAACAAACATTAATTACTGCTGGGACCCTCCTGGTTACTACCACACCAGCAGCAGCAGCAGCACACACAGGGGATTATTGTGTCCGTCCGTCCGTCGTGCAATCCTAAAATGGGAGGGGTGGGGCTGGGTGGAGAGGGGCTGGGTGGGGAGGTGCTGGGTGGGGAGGGGAGGGTGGGGAGGGGCTGGGTGGGGAGGGGAGGGTGGGGAGGGGCTGGGTGGGGAGGGGAGGGTGGGGAGGGGCTGGGTGGGGAGGGTGGGGAGGGGCTGGGTGGGGAGGGGCTGGGTGGGGAGGGTGGGGAGGGGCTGGGTGGGGAGGGGAGGGTGGGGTGGGGAGGGTGGGGAGGGGAGGGTGGGGAGGGGAGGGTGGGGTGGGGAGGGTGGGGAGGGGAGGGTGGGGAGGGGATGGTGGGGAGGGGCTGGGTGGGGAGGGTGGGGAGGGGTGGGAGGTGGGAGGGGTGGGGCTGGGTGGGGAGGGGCTGGTCACCCCGTGGTGCCCTTATATGGACTGGAAGCCCAACCGGGATTAATTCTCACAGGAGGCAGGGAATTAATTGTGTATGTCTGTGGATGTCTGTCCACGTGTATCCGGACATTCGAATATAAAAAATGGGAGGGGTGGGGCTGGGTGGAGAGGCGAGGGTAGGGAGGGGCTGGGTGGGTAGGGGCTGGGTGGGGAGGGGAGGGTAGGGAGGGGCAAGGTGGGAAGGGTGGGGCTGGGTGTGGGGTGGGGCTGGGTGGGGTGGGGCTGGGTGGGGTGGGGCTGAGTGGGGAGGAGCTGGTCACCCCGTGGTGCCCTTATAAAACTCAACGTTTAACCTACTCACGCCGGCTTGTACCCGCCCTCACAGTCGGGCATATTTGCGGAATACACCACGTGGTGCCGCCGTTGACCCTGGCCACTGACCGAGCAACCCAACGTTCCTACCAGCTCCCTCCGCAAGAATGTGTTTACCTTTTTCATAGACAATGGATCGTAAATATGTCTTAGAGCATGTTTCTTTGCATGTTCGCCACAAAGCACTCACCCCTGTCACCCCCTTATCAGGGCCTACCTTATTACAGACAAATTCAGATTTTATTGATCACCCCGTGGCCTTAAACATCTCAAAATTCACCCTACACAGTTCCATCACAAGGTAGAAACACATATAGACAAAAATTACGTTACTAAACGAAAACGTTTATATTCTTAGTTCTTTCGGTAAAGTCATGTAAAAGGGAAACAATAAAATAATAAAAACATCAAACAATAAAATTCTCACGATGTTTCGATTGCAACACAAGCAATCATCATCCAGTGTGAAAACCACAGCAAGAAAATTTTCTTGCTGAAATTTCTTGCAAGAAAATGTTCTTGCTGAAATTTCTGTGTTATATCTCTCTGTGTCTCTGTGTTATATCTCTCTGTGTGTCTATGTGTTATATCTCTCTGTGTGTCTCTCTCTGTGTTATCTCTTTCTGTGTGTCTCTGTGTTATCTCTCTCTCTGTGTCTCTGTGTGTTTCTCTCTGTCTGTCTCTGTGTGTCTCTGTGTTATCTCTCTATGTGTGTCTCTGTGTTATATCTCTGTGTCTCTGCGTTATCTCTCTGTGTGCCTATGTGTGTGTGTCTCTCTCTCTCTGTGTCTCTATGTTATATCTCTCGGTGTGTCTCTGTGTTATCTCTCTGTGTGTGTCTCTGTGTTATATCTCTGCGTGTCTCTGTGTTATATCTCTCGGTGTGCCTGTGTGTTATCTCTCTCTGTGTCTCTGTGTTCTCTCTCTCTTTCTCTGTGCCTATGTGTGTGTCTCTCTCTCTCTCTGTGTCTCTCTCTGTGTGTCTCTCTCTGTTATCTCTCTCTGTGTGTCTCTGTGTTATATATCTGTGTCTCTGCGTTATCTCTGTGTGTCTCTCTCTGTGTTATCTCTCTCTGTGTGCCTATGTGTGTGTCTCTCTCTCTGTGTGTCTCTCTCTGTGTGTCTCTGTGTTATCTCTCTGTGTGTCTCTGTGTTATATCTCTCTGTGTCTCTGTGTTATTTCTCTCTGTGTGCCTATGTGTGTGTTTCTCTCTGTGTCTCTCTCTGTGTGTCTCTGTGTTATCTCTCTGTGTGTGTCTGTGTTATCTCTCTCTGTGTGTCTCTGTGTTATCTCTCTCTCTGTGTCTCTGTGTTATATCTCTGTGTCTCTGCGTTATCTCTCTCTGTGTGTCTCTCTCTGTGTTATCTCTCTCTGTGTGTCTCTGTGTTATCTCTCTGTGTGTCTCTGTGTTATATCTCTCTGTGTGTCTCTGTGTTATTTCTCTCTGTGTGCCTATGTGTGTGTTTCTCTCTGTGTGTCTCTCTCTGTGTGTCTCTGTGTTATCTCTCTCTGTGTCTATGTTGTGTGTCTCTCTCTCTGTGTCTCTGTGTTATCTCTCTCTGTGTGTCTCTGTGTTATATCTCTCTGTGTGTCTCTGTGTTTTCTCTCTCTGTGTGCCTATGTGTGTGTTTCTCTCTGTGTGTCTCTGTGTGTGTCTCTCTCTACTTGTGTGTCTGTCTCTGTGTCTCTGGTTCTGTGTTTTATCTCTCTCTTAAATTTAGCCATCTTTGGAATAACGTAATCAACCAGGTCGGGTGTTGTCTGTTATGTAAGCCGACTCTCTGTGTTGTATTGCATTGTATTTATAAGTTTACTAGGTTTGTTTTCTCTTTCATTTGTACCTGATGATGATTGTTTGTGTTGCAATCGGAACGTCGTATGCTATTATTTAATTTATTATTTTCTCTTTCTACGTGACTTTACCGAAAGAGCCAAAGAGTAGGTCAATGCTGCTTCACACCTCCTTCATAAAATATAAAAAACAAGGCCGAGCCACGGGAGTGTGATTGTGGCCATGCAACCCAAACTATTGACCATATAGCAGACCAATAGAGGCACGTCGAGATACATAGACTCGTAAAGATAGAGACCCAATGAGATACATACATAGAGATACATACAAAGATACATACGAAGAGATAGATTAAAGACAAGCCATAGGAGCATGACTGTGGCCATGCAACACAAGCTATGGACCATATCGTGAGCCCAATATCGTCTGCGCTCCTTCAACGAAGGAGGAAAAGCACAACGACAAGAACTTTATCCTGAATCCCCCTCGTCGTGGCCAGCAGATCTCAACGTTGGCATTTAAGGGGCCGTCCATAAATGACGTCACGCGATTTTGTACGATTTTTGACTCCCCCCCCCCCCCCTCGTCACGCGGCGTCACAAAAAGTCAGGGAGCACAAATGAGTTTTATCTACTGAATGGAATGCGGCTGAGATATTGTCCTCCGAGAAGATGGAGTGATGAACTCTAAGCATGTGCAGATGATGAACGTATTCGCTGCGTTAAAGGCGAATTGGAGAACGGCCTCCACCCGTTACGGTCCACCACACGACTTGCTGTAAGGCCACACACACGTGCTCCCCGACTCCCCTCTACCTCTGTTTGCCACGCGATCCGTGATGGGGATCAGCGGGAGCGAGGTTGAAGAGTTTCCCCACTGGCCGTGCTGGACACTTGAATGCCAGGGAAATTAATCTTGCGCATGGCCTCTGCCTGCCGCGCTTATTCTCGAGCCTACCCTCTCCACGCTACTCAACATGCACACAATGCCAATGCCACACTTTGATACACTTACAGCTGTTTTTATTATCATAATCAGGGATAATTTTAGATGCGCGATGTGTTGATGATGCACCCAAGACCACACTCGTCATTCTTCCACTCGCACTATCTGTCTCAGGAAAACAGTATTATTGCATTCCAACACTCCCTGCCTTTTCCAACTTACCCCCCTTGAGTGCTCGTGTATCTGGGTGCACCATCATATTCTACCCGGATTCTCCCGGAGGTGGTCTCGCGTCAAACTCACCCATGTTTTACCACAGGGTCCGGGAGTCAACATCTCACACCGAACTTTGCCAATTCTCTCTCACATGGGAAACCCATGGCCAGGTCACTCGCTCGGTTTGCCGGGATGAAAACCCAGGTGGAGAGGTTCGGTTTGTGTGTTCTAGTTGACCTAAGCGCTAGTCGGGGTGCGTGCATGGGGTGAATGCATGGTGTGTGTGCATGGTGTGTGTATGTGTGGGCTGTATGTGTGGTGTGTGCATATGGTGTGTGTGTGGGGTGTAGGTGTGCGTGGGGTGTGTGTGTAGTTTGTGCATGGGATGTGTGTGTGGGGTGTGAGCATGGTGTGTGAGCATGGTGTGTATGTGTGGGGTGTATGTGTGCGTGGGGTGTGTGTGTGTGGTGTATGCATGGGGTGTGTGTGTGGGGTGTATGTGTGCGTGGTGTGTGTGTGGTGTGTATATGTGTGGGGTGCATGTGTGCGTGGGGTGCAAGCATGGTTTGTGTGTGTGCGTGGGGTGTGCACGGTGTGTGAATAGTGTGTGTATGCGTGGGGTGTATGTGTGTGTGGTGCAAGCAAGTAAAACAATATTAATAAACGTTCCAACAAAACCATAAATGCCAAGAAACATTGCTACAAATGAAAAATTTGTATTTACAAAATACTGAACACGAGGCTTGTTTGCAAACTTGCATGAAAGTAAAACGTATTGGACATTTAAATCTTCTGCATTAATACGTTCACGGTGAGACGGCCTTCCTCTAAATTCAATACACGATGAAACTAAACTAATATATATTTACAGTTATTATATACGAGTTAAAAACAAACTTGCATGAAAGTACAACGTATTGCACATTTAAATCTTCTGCATTAATACTTTCATGGTGAGACGGCCTTCCTCTAAATTCAATACACGATGAAACTAAACTAATATATTTACAGTTATTATTATATACGAGTTAAAAACAAACTTGCATGAAAGTAAAACGTATTGCACATTTAAATCTTCTGCATTAATACTTTCACGGTGAGACGGCCTTCCTCTAAATTCAATACACAGTAAAACTAAACTAATATATTTACAGTTATTATTATATACGAGTTAAAAAAACATCCTTAGCTATTTCATTAACAGTGAGTCAAGAGAAAGGAGGGGGGGGGGGGGTGTTTGTGTGTGTGGTGTGTTCTTAGTGGGTGATGGCTGGGTGGTGTGTGTGTGCATAGGTGGTGGGTGCGTGATGTGTGTAGGTGGATGGTGTGTGGGTGGGGTGTGTTCATGCGTTGGGTGTGTGTATGTGTGCGGTGTATGTGTGTGAGGTGTGTGTGGTGTGTGTTGTGGGTGGGTGGTGGGTGGGTGGGTTGTGTGGATGGGGTGTGTTCATGCGTTGGGTGTGTTTATGCGTGGGGTGTATGTGTGTGTGGTGTGTGTTGTGGGTGGGTAGTGGGTGGGTGGTCTGTGTGTGGGTGTGTGGGGTATGTCTGTGTGAGGTGTGTGTTGTGGATGGGGTGTGTGTGGGTGGGTGGGGTGTGTGTGTGGGGTGTGTGCAGGTGGGGTGGTGGGGGGTTGCAGGATGTCTTGGGGTCTGGTGTCTCTGCCTCTTCCATTCCAGGTGTCGACATCCCCCGGTGACGTTACCTGTTCCGGGCACAAACCCAGGGGAAGCATTGGGGTCATCAAGGGACAGAGCACTCAAGACACACAGCAGCAGGTCTCCAGTCGTGTCTCAAGATGCTGCATGACATCGTGCGACAAGGGAGTGGAACACCAACGAGAGAAGCAGCCAGCTGGATGCAGTGCAATACAAATTTGGATTTATCTTCTCCATGTAAAATTGGTGGGAAAGATATTTTGCGGTGACGTAATGTTCACATACATTTCCTCGGGATGATCATGTATGTTTAAGCTATGTTAATGAAAGATTCTGATTATTATGAAATAAATAGCTTACACCAAAACAGAACTCTTAGACAAAATAATCCTTTTCTTTTCCAATACAGATCTTTGGTATTTTCTGAAATTGAACATTTATCTTGTTGATTGTACTTTAGCTGAAAGATTTGCATGCATTACGCGAGAGCTGAGCTTCTGTTAAAGATCTCAAAATAAGAGCTGAGTTATTGTTAACACTTATTTTTGAATGTAATCTCTTACATAACATTATTTAATGCTTGCTTTTCAACATTCCGGTTTCCTGGAAAACAAATAAATTGCCATTTTTGCCACGTGACAACATCGTTTGATTGGCTGTCAGTAGAGGGAAAAGCTGAAAATTGTCAGATACCTCGACGATCTGACCCAAAAGTAACGAATAATGAATCTAACATTGGTCGTGAAAGCCGAGATATAATACTTTTTTTACCTTTTAACGTGCACAGTGCTCGCTCACTCTCACAACGCGAGAAACCACAGAACCACAATTATCCAAGCTCTGAGGTCCTCTATACGTCAAGGTGTTATCAGGACAAATAATGAGTGGCTTTAAATGTCGGAGGAAACTGGGGATCCGGAAAAAAAACCCCCATGCATGCGAGGCGAAAACCACTCAATCCCATCCAGACGGAACAGGTGGAGTCCACATTTTTGTTGTGCTGCCTTCTCCTGGCAAGCCAGGATACGGGTGCCCACGGAAAGGGAGCGACCCACCAAACCCTTACCTCCACTGTACTGGAGTGGTGGGGTGCGCCAACGATGGGGCCTTTATTCTTCCGCATTGCAGCAGCAATGCTTCCGGACAAATCTAAGAAATGTCCGGAGTCGCTGCCGCACACGGGCAAATCTCCGCCCAGGCCCCCTCGATGCCTTCGCTCCGGTGTTGGCGACAGCTTCACTGGTCGCTTGATGGCTGCGTTGGTATTCCAGGGCAGTGTAGAAACTGGCGTTCGAGCTGAAAGAGAGTTGCACGGGCCACTGTTATGCCTCTGTCTGCCTTTCTTTATTTGTGCAGAAACTTTCCTACTGCAATACAATTCCATTATTTATCCTACTGCTACTCCCTGGCCCTGCCCCCAGCCACAACCAGGTCTACCCCTATCAGAATATGTTCAGAATCAGAATATTTATTTAGACTATAGGAATATTATGACCTATAAAGCTCTTTTTTTTTACAGATGTCAAGTAGATCACTGCCCCTACACCTATCACTACCCCAAACCCTTCTGAAGATAAGAAAAGCCAAAGCATTTTCACACTCAAACGAGCAAGCAGAGTGGTGGGAATTCCACATTCCCATGGCAGGGGCCAATCTATAAATGAAAACCAATGTTAGAATGATGTCCAGTACTGCTGGACATCATACTGGACATCCGTGAAAAAGAGCTTCATAGCTCATCAAATTCCTCCAGTATAAATAAATATTCTGATTCTTTTCTAGAGTTATAGGCAGAGGAGAAGAGGAAGATCTGGAGCCTAGAGTTGAACAAGAGCATGAAGTCGACAATGAATATGGCTGGGGAAGGACAGTTCCAGACTGCAGAGGAGAAAGAGCAACGTCTCAAAGAGAGCTGCATGCAGAGAGAAAGCATTGAGCAGGGAGAAACATCAAAGTCACTTCATAAGAACCTAACCAACACAAATATTCTTCAAGATGCAACGTGCACGTGGAGACTCACGATTGGCTCTTGGCTGACACAAAATCTTCATCGAGATCTGACCCAGAATCATTCGTCCATCTCTGCTCGCATTGGCTCACACGATCCACCTCCATGATCTCGTCCATTTTAATCGATGCGTCCACAGCATCCTGTTCATTGTGACTAGCATGGCTTTCGCCCTTGGTGTCGTCCTGAAGCCACCTGTGGTTCAAAGCTTCCTCAGGCGTGAGCCGGCGAGCGGGATCCCACCTGCCAAGATATAAACGGTGAATCGTCAGGGTTCATTTACTGTCTAAATTTCTTCGAATAATGGGGTGGAGGTGTGGCACATGCAATTATTTACCTTCATTATGCAAACGAATACAAGAAGGCACAAGGCATGAAATATTGCCCTGTTATGACACAAAGCCACTCCCTGTCAGTAAACATCACTCCTAGTAATGTGCACTCTGTTTACGAGAGTGCTGATGGTGAACACGAAAATAATGATGAATTAAGATCATATGTAGACAGTACAGGTATATCTTACTCAAGGCATCCTTGAACAAAATCGATTAACTCTCTGTTCGTAGTCCGAAGCTTTTCCTTAAGAGAGGTGGTGCTTGGAACGACCTTCCTGCCGTTCACCCTGTGGCACCCTGTCTTGTCTGTGTTGGAGAGAAAATGAGTGAAACGGGTTTCCGAGGATTACGAACAAAGTACATTACGGCAATGCTTGCCTGGATAATTGTGACAACAGAAGTAGCAACCTCCCCTCCACTCACCGGTGTAAATGTCCATGTCGGTCGCAGCATCAATCATGGACCTTGGTGGGAGACCAAAAATCTGTGCACAGGTCACAGTGAAATTAATATACATGGGTTAGGTCATTGGAATGTGTGTATCGTAAACATGCATACAGTAGACTTCCTCAAATGTAAATGTCTCTAAAACTGAAACGTTTATTCACAAGGACTGCACATGCTTTTACAACATTACCATATATTTTAATTATTGGGTACTTAATGAACAAATATTGCCCATTAAAGTTACTTCATGAACCTCAGGGATGAACAATGAACCCGAAGAATGGAAAGGGTAATAGTCTGTCGCTCTGAGTGATGATTATCAACAAGGCCAAATCACATCATACGTGTCCAACTAGTGTCTGGTCACATTAAAGATATGTCTATTCTCTATGTACATACTGGCAGCAGAGCAACATTTGTTCCCATGGAATGAGGCCAAAAGTATAATTGCTCCACAGATTGCAATCCACGGCAGTCTCCTATATGGTTGTTAGCGACTAATGGACCATCACTCGGCGTTAGCATTGTGAGCCGGCTCAGCTAAAACTAAGCCATGGGCTCTGCTGTTGGTTGCAATTCAAATTCATAAATAATGAGATTATATTTTGGCATATTTCAGGTACCGTGATCATTTGGGCAATATAATCTCCTGTGGTCTGTAAGAGAGGGTAGCCAGAAGAGAGCTCAGCAATTACGCAGCCCAGGGACCACATGTCCACTGCGCAGGTGAGTTGGAGGCCCAGGAACATCTCTGGAGCCATGTATTTCCACGTTCCGAAACATCCGAAAACTGCGCACCACACACACATGGACAGCACCGATTGAGCGAGAAGGTCATGCACGTTATTTGTCCACTTAGATTTTTGAGTGCACACAGATTAAAATATTTACATTTTGTAGGATGGTAAAATTGGTCATTCTATCCAGCAGATGAATGTGGACCTTTCTAAAACTGGCTCAGAAATGGAAAAGTGTGAGCGGCACTCCAAGAGACGCTTTGACATTTGGTAAAAACGTTGTTTGCAAACACCTATTAAGGCCTGTATGACCTGATAGGGTCTCTATGGCTGAGAATAATAACTGAGTCACTAAGATTGTAGTGCATTGTAAAGCTGCTCACCATGCCACGTTTCCAAACGCACACACATACGAATAACAGGCGCCATTCGCCACTAAGCAGCAGTGACGTCACCACGGGACCTGTGCCAGGCCAGGTGCACTTTGAGGCCACGTGAAATGTCGAAGTCTCACTGACATATCACGAAAGATATCTAGGTGCCATGGGTTGACGAACTGAGATGACTGGCATATGCACCAACTATGCCCCCTCTGTGCCAACACACATATAAGACAAAGATCCCCCGTATAGCCTTGACAGACTGTTGGGGCAAGTGCTGTTAGCGAGCACCTATGAAGGCCGGCACGGCACACGAGGTGGTGGGGGGCCAGCAGCACGCCAGGCTGTTTTTGTCTCCCTAGTGGCGATGTTTACACACCGCACGAGGCGCTCATTTGGGGCTGAGTCGACCTCGGGGAGTCCCAGGACCGGTTCAGATAATCGTCACTGGTGTCGGCCGTGAGCGGGAATCGAACTCGGGGCGGCCGGGTGCGTAGCGCTAACCGCTGCACCGCGCTAACCGCTGCACTAGCGCTCCCCACTCGTATATTCACAAAGATTCACAAAGACGCACAGACACACACACCCTCACACGAAAAAACACAAGCAAAACTACTCACTTGGTTTCGTCATTTTGATGCTCGCGCCAAAATCAATGATCCTGATGTTGCCGGTTGCGTGGTCTTTGACCATGATGTTTTCCTAGGAAAAATAACAGGGGATAAAAGTGGTTAAGGTTCAAAAGTGCTCATGGCATGGATGGCCGGCGTGAACTCACCTCTGATTAATCAACACGTATAATTGTGCACTCTGCTAATTGCTACGGAGAGACGGGTACATTTTCGTCATTATATGAGAAGGCAATGATGACTAGGGATAAGACCCCGAGCCCCACGTGCACTGTAGAGTTTACATTAGCTCCAATAATATGTAACTTTTTTTTTATTTAAAGCTTTCGTGACTGCAGTAATTCATATTCTTAGTTTTTTCGGTAAAGTCACGTTGAAGAGAAACAACAAAATAATAAAATATATATAAAATATAATTTTATACGTTGAAGAGAAACAACAAAATAATAAAATATATAATATATTTTCATATATTTTATTATTTTGTTGTTTCTCTTCAACGTGACTTTACCGAAAAAACTAAGAATATAATATGTAACTGTTACAATCATATTACTTTAATGTTAATCGAATGACAGGAACTCGGTAATGTTAATTGACGTTTGACTGACTTATTGGTGGTAATGAAGATATTCACAATTAAGATTATGATATCAAAGTTGATTTCTATATTCAAAATACTTGGGTCTAGAAAATTAATAACACTGGTGCTCAATCCCTATTAACAGAGATATTTAGCTGCGGTGTTGTGAGGTGGAGGGTGTGCCTCGTCACTATTGCAGGTGTGAAGATGTTCAATTATTTTTTCCAGTTGTTTTTGTTAATTTTCAGTTTTTGCGCGGGAAATCTAATAATAAGATGGCGACGGCCTCGTGGTTAGTCATTTTATTAACTTGTTTATTTTGATCAATCCAACTCGAATCAATAGATATAACGAATTTAAAGCTTTCGTGACTGCAAGCATTTATCTTTTTTGGGTTCTTTCGGTAAAGTCACGTAGAATGAGAATAAAATAATAAATTGATAAAATAAAATAACACAATAAAATTATCACGACGTTTCAGCCACAACACAAGCGGCCTTCATCAGGTGAAGGGACGAGACTGTCTGGAGGACAGCGCTGGAGCGAACACAGCCAAGCTCAGACCGCGACCTTTAAGCTGTGTGAGAAGAAACAGAGTGCCTTCTATGACCAGTCACAAGCTAATCCCTCAGTTATTTCAATGCTAAATTCTCCTGTTTGATTTGTACTAGGTACCTCTGTGGATGTGTAGGCTTTGACTTTAACATAGCCATTTCTGTGACCAGTCACAAGCTAATCACTCAGCTATTGCAATGCTAAATTCTATGCTAATTCCTTTGTCAAGGCGCTCTGTTTCTTCTCACACAGCTTAAAGGTCGCGGTCTGAGCTTGGCTGTGTTCGCTCCAGCGCTGTCCTCCAGACAGTCTCGTCCCTTCACCTGATGAAGGCCGCTTGTGTTGTGGCCGAAACGTCGTGAGAATTTTATTGTGTTATTTTATTTTATCAATTTATTATTTCATTCTCATTCTACGTGACTTTACCGAAAGAACCAATGAAGATATAACGGAGTTGAAAGATGATTAAAGCGTTTTGGTGATGAAAATAGAAGTAGCTTTTTTGTGAAAGTTGATAACATTTTGGTGTTATTGTACTCGTTGGTTCTATTCGGTAAAGTCACGTAAAAGTATAAAACAACAAAAAATAAAAAAATCACGACGTTTTGGCCACAACACAAGTGGCCTTCATCAGGTGAAGGGACCAGACTGTCTCGAGGACAGCGCTGGTCCCTTCACCTGATGAAGGCCACTTGTGTTGTGGCCGAAACGTCGTGAATTTTTTATTGTTTTAATTATTTTTTGTTGTTTTATACTTTTACGTGACTTTACCGAATAGAACCAAAGAGTATGGATCCTTGCAGTCACGAAAGCTTCAAATCTAGAATTGGTGTTATTGTGTTACATTGTGCGGTTCATTGCGAATGCACAAAATGGCCACGTTGTAGCAGCCATTTAATATTCACTTAATTTGGTGAACAGAATCGGCGTTACTGCAGAGGTTATATTCCTGATTAATAGTTGTTTTCATATGTTTATTGTCAGTAAAATTTGATTTGCCTAATTTGCATGTCAATATAATTCCATATTAAATATGTATTTATTATTAATAACTATATAAGTACACATTGTTTCGTTTATGCAGTGTTATCAGGGACTGTGGGAAGTTTAGGAGGCATTAAAGATGTTTTGGGGCAGATGTTTCTTGTTAAATATTAAAGATGTTTTGGGGCAGATGCTTCTTGTTAAATGTTAAAGAACATAATGTTAAATGTTATTCGACATGATAAGTGGCTGCTACCATAATTGAGATTTGGGAAGACTCCATGCTGAGAGATTGAGCTGTGGTCTTGTGACGTCGAGTCGCTCACTTCTCAGGAGGACGGAACACAGCGCGGATTATCTGTTCGTGTTCTACAAACTGTACTACTTGAATCACTCTCTATTTAGCCGACCTGTCCCCCTCGTTAGGATAAGTTACAGGTGCTTATCTCCTTTTCCTCGTGTCAGAAACTTGTCTAACATTGCCAATTGTAATTATCGCTTTTGAGTGTTGTGATTGTGACCAATGTAAATTAGAATCTCTTCAAATGAACTGCAGAGTGTATTCTCGAGCAAGAAGAGATTAGACAATGTCCTAGATTGAAACAAGTGTCGATTACTTTTTATACATTTAGCAAAACAATAGCATTATTGTTGTGCAATGCGGTATGAGGTGCAGGCTGTTTGGTTTTCAATTTTTTGAGTTACGAGAGAGGTCTTATTTTAGATTTGAAGCTTTCGTGACTGCAAGGATCCATACTCTTTGGTTCTATTCGGTAAAGTCACGTGACTTTACCGACTAGAACCAAAGAGTATAGGTCTTATTTTTCCACAGTTGCCTCAAGGCAACACATATCCATGAATAACGGCAGTATGCTTTTGTATTTACTTACCATCTTCAGGTCGCCATAAATGATGGCCTCCTTCTTAAGTTTTGCAAGGGCCCTCAACATGGATCTTGCATAGAGCCTGATTCTTGACGGTGCAAAGATCGTGAAGTTGTCCTGGAATTGATCAAAGAGGTCGATGCTGCAAGACAAGATATCGTCAATGGTTAGTCCACCTTCGACTATCTTGGTCAATGCTTAGGATCGCTTCATGAACTGGAGGAATTATGCTTTACAATAGATTAGGAGTTTTATCATGTAAAACCAAATTCAAATTTCTCCCAGGGGAATGATGATGAAACATGACCTGCATATTGGGTTTGAGAAATATAATAACATCAACTTATAACATGCACAGTAATCACTTCACTGTAATATGAAGAGAACAATTCTCAGACGTACGAGGAACCACAAACAGCAAGTCAACCAAAGTCATGAGCAGGCGCCAACAGATGCCTAAGCTCTGCGGTCTTGTACATATTAAGGTATTTTATAAAAAAAAATTTTGAGCGTTTACATGTTGGAAGAAACCGGAGCACCCAGACAAAAACCCACACTTGCGAGGGGGCAATACTGTATCCCGTACAGGTGTAACAGGTAGTCTACACTTTTGTTGTACTGCTCTCTACCGACAAGCCAGGGTATGGGCACCTCGACGCCCACGGTAGGGAGTTTCGCAAAATGTGTGTGACCCACCAAACCCTCGCCTCAGCAGTGCTGGATTACAGGCGGGCACCACCATCGCCTAGCTCATAGGGCTCGTTATGAGAATTTGCTGTTGCATCTGGTTTCATGATAAAGGTAATGGATGAGACAGGACGTTGCGGTAGGTAACAATGTTGTTTACAGATAACGAGAAACATCGTTTACTGTATTTGTAATTATTATGAAGTGCTATGTTTTAATGTGCTGTACAATGTAAAATGGTGGTAACCACTCAGCTCATATGTATTAAGTAAGGTGGGAGAGCATCGTTGCATCATAAACAGTTACGTGCCACGTTAAGGAGACACCCGTGTCCCTTTCATATTTTAAAAACTATCAATAAAGCCTTAACATGAAAGGGCTGGTACAATCCGATGGGTGGTGACATGGCCTAATGGCAGCATGATCCCCGCCTTTCGTCGAGGTTCATGGTTCGAATCCAGCAGGCTCCCTGATTAATGCAGCTGTAATAATACCACACACCGCGTCTGTCTCACAGCCGATGTTAAAAATTCGAAAATTACCCGAAAAATTAATTTATTGCCGTTGTACAACTTAGGAATCATCGCCCCCCTACTGGCAATCTAATGCCCCAGGTCACTGTTGAAAATGAGACTCATCCTGGTCTCTTGAGTTCTCACCTGGTCAAACAACATTTTTTTTAATCTGAATTTCATCAAATGTTACCTGCACGTTTTAAAAAAATGCTTGAGATAAACACGATGTTGGCGCACAGATGTGATTTTTTTACTTACGTCATGAGCTCCATAACGAAGCCGGGATGCTTTCTGAACATAAGATGTCCGATAAATCTAATAATGTAGTTATTTTCATTGTCCTTGGACTGCAACGCATTCATGATATGCGCCTCCCTTCTGCATTTCTGAAGGTCGTTTCTGTGGAGGGAATGCATCGGTGAGTCTCACCCCACTCTTAAGTCTTGCATATTTTTATGCATTATCACGCACATGGGATGGCGCGGTCAACAGAGCTCCAGAGTCATGGCTGTGAGCGCTTCATCCCGGTCAACGTCAACGTCGTCCCTGCCCGGTCGACGTGATCAGCGGCCAACTGGGGAGGCTGCACCAATCGGTTGGGAAGTTGTCGATGGTCGTTACCCGAAAGGGGTTACCACATCCCATCTCAGTGCGGTGAAAATGTTGCACCACTGGATTGTGATCACTGTGGTTTTTGAGCTATGTTAAGCGAGTAAGGTATAAAGTGTCCTGCTCCTCCAACCGAAACTGTGGACGATGTTGTGAAGCACTGTGGTCTGTGCTCCTTTAATGCGGAATTGCAAAAGTTGAAAAAAAAAATCTTTCCTGAAGACCCCTCGTGGCTAGCAGACCTCCTTGGCATTGGTATTTAGTGCCTGAACATGTTGCAATATAGAAGAATATAATATAATGGGCAAAAGGGCAGCACTCATCCCCGTTGTTGGTCAGTGGTGTGAACTCCACGTTCACGTGGCAGTAACCTTAAAAAATTACATATTGCCTCTTCATGACAAATCAAACATCATTTTGATGGTGTTTGAAGACATTTATGAAATTATAAACTCATACAGAAACAGCTTCTGATGGAGATGGATACATGACCTGGCAGTCGCACGTTCGCCACTCGTTGAAGAGGTTCAAGGTTCGAATCAAGCAGCCGCCCTGATTAATACTGCGGGTGTATAACTATAATAATGCATGCTGTCTGCTTCGATGGATGCTAAAGAACACCTGACGTTATTTGCAAGAGTATGCCACTGTGTGCTTTGAACTGGGTACAATGTTTGCCAATATGGAAACCTACACCACAAATTCCTCAATTTGTATTGTGCAATCATTGTCCCCCTACTGGCAGACTAATGCTCCAGGTCACTCTTGCAAATGAGACTTATCCTGGTCTCTTCAGTTCTCATGAGGTTAAACAAAA
The DNA here is from genome assembly GCF_048934315.1 of Petromyzon marinus. Taxonomy (NCBI): domain Eukaryota; kingdom Metazoa; phylum Chordata; class Hyperoartia; order Petromyzontiformes; family Petromyzontidae; genus Petromyzon; species Petromyzon marinus. The sequence goes on along the minus strand of NC_133667.1, from coordinate 13,034,673 downwards.
TAAACTTTTAAATTGATTTTTTTAAGTTATGGTTATCTTCACAAATTCAGATATATTTTTTTAATGTGGTTCATGTCTTTGTTCAAACTTACCTAGCAGTGTACTCTAGCAACTTGATGGCCACTTCTCTTTTCGTCTTGTGGTCCAGGCATCGGAGCACCTGCCCAAAGGACCCCTTCCCAAGTACATTCAGTACTTGGAAGCGGTACACCAGGTGTTCACCCGTGATCTAGAACAAGATTACACAAGTGTTCAGTACTCAAGCAGGGCCGTCTCTGAGTGCTCAAACATTACTCAGTCTAAACACACGGCTCATTCAAGTTCTCATTTCTTAGTCACTGGTCTGACATTCCCACACTCATGAACATCTTCTTTGGTTCTTTCGGTAAAGTCACGTAGAATGAGAATAAAATAATAAAATAAAATAACACAATAAAATTCTCACGACGTTTCGGCCACAACACAAGTGGCCTTCTTCAGCTTAAAAGACGCTACGAATCTTAACAACGTTCATTGAAGCTCTGTCGTCCCGACAGGTTTGTTCCTTTCACCTGAAGAAGGCCACTTGTGCTGTGGCCGAAACGTCGTGAGAATTTTATTGTGGTATTTTATTTTATTATTTTATTATTTTATTCTCATTCTACTTGACTTTACCGAAAGAACCAAAGAAGATGAATCCTTGCAGTCACGAAAGCTTTAAATCGAAACTCATGAATATGTCTGAGCTTTCCCTGATGTCTCTGCCAAATACATCTTTGCCTCACACTGGAAACCACTAAATCATTCTATGAAAAGTGTGGGTTATAGAATGTCCTTCATCTGTATTTATGATGATAAAGATAGTCACCACATTGCGCGCTTTGAGTGCACTTCTGCGGCCGTCTGGAATGCTCTTCCTTCCGATATTAGGAAGCCACTGGAGCGATGCACTGTTAAATCTAGATTTAAAACTCAAGATCACAGGTGTCACTTTTACATAGCCATGTTCATTCAATTCCCACATTCCACCCACACAGTGAGTGGCCTCACTCTGTATGCCCTGCATACTATACTCATAGGCCCATTCTAGGCTATGCCAACCCCACCCACTACTCAGGTAGCCCCACCTTTAGATCGTATCAATAGTTGAGCAATAGGCCAGAATATTTTAATCGAGATAAAATCCACATTTTTTTGTAGTTGCTTTGTGGCACCAGGAGAGCCTTTCTGAAAATGTCCAAAACTAGGACGTTGAGTAGCTTAACGTTTCAGTGTTCTTCACACAGAAAATCATTAGCAACTTATTAGGTATACACGTGCGTGTAAGGGATGTTGTGGTTTATAGTGGAATGCATGATTTAGTTGCAATGAACATGGCCCATATTGGAGAGTCTTACCGGAATGTAGTGGCCGTCGATGTCATCGTAGCCATCATTGGAAGGGCCATTTCGTTCCGAACGAATCTTGAAATAAAAAACTTCATTGAAACACAATATTTCTTGACGTTCCTGCTCTGTCATTCTGTCTTTGAATTTGTCCAAGACTTCTGCACACGCACACATGCCCAAAGACACACATGGTCATTCATGCACATATACACGTGTGCAACACACGTAATTACGATCACAAATGAATCAAGCACATCATGTTACACTTAACAAAGAGACTCGATTTGGGCCTCTTGTATGTGTGCTCTTAACGGATTTGTAAAGCCATTTAGGGATCGGTCTTCTAGATAGATATGATGTGTGTTTGTTATAGAGGAGTGTGGCAGTAATTCATGTGGTGAATGATGCTGAATAAAGTGGAGTAAAAACCTTGTGGTGTGCAGCTCATCCCTGCCACTGGGAAGACGACTTCATCCGATGGAGTTGCCTGTTTTTGTCACAGAGATGCGCACAGAGAGGCACGCGTGAACATGCGGGCAAGCACACAGACATGGACATATATACAGAGACAAAGTGGTACACACACAAACACCCACTGAGAGAGTGCTTGTGGAAGGGCCTAAATCGCACAAAGCTCTCAGAGGATTACCCTAGAGAGTATTTTTTGGCCTGCACCTCCGTGATGGCCTCATATATTGGAAAAGGTCAACGCTTTACCTCACTATGCATGATCGACGAGCTGCGGTGAACCCATTTACTGTATAGTGTTGGGTGGTATTTAAGAAACTTGCCCCATTGAACTGCCATGCTCGGAGATTAAAGCAGCGACCTCTGGTGTGGAAACCACTACACCAAGCAGCATCCAAGACATAGAGATTCACGAATAATAGTATATTGCACCTCGATGATGTCAAATAATCTGACACTTTGTGAATATTAAACGGTGCCCATATTCCCAGGTTTGTGGCCAATTCCATTAAACATCTTCAACTGCATTATACATTGATTTCTAATTTACACAAATATGGCAAAAGGGTGAATTGTTAAAGGTATTTTATGAAACTGGTTACAGGTCACGAACCTGAACGCATTCATAAAGTCCAAGTAGAGCACCTGCCAATACGTGTGCTGTGTAATAAGCTCGTGTGTCTCCTGGTTGGTTCACGAGTACTAGAGTCCCTTACTGCGAACTGAGCTGACAAGAAATTGCCTTGACTGTGTCGTGAGTTTGCCGTGTGTAAGCGTGTCTGTACCGTTAGGTAAAACGGCTCGTTGTGGTACTAGTTATAATAGGCGTTTACTAACAGCACTTGCCCCAAAAGTCTATAGAGCTTACACGATGTGGGGTGGGGGTGGAACTTTGATTCTTTGCTGTCAGTTGAACTAGTAATAAACCCATTTGGTGGTGAAGTGACCTGAAAGCCTGCACTGTGTGTTGAGCTTATTGGTCAATGGTAATCGTTCTATTCTAGAATGGCAGTGAAACACGTAGTCCACGACTACTCTACGATAAAAAAAGAAGTGAGCTCGTCTCTGTATTGTGCAGTCTGCTTATAAGAGTTTGCTGTCAAGAGTGTTACTGACCTGCTGCACAATTGCAGACTGAACATCGAGTTGATCCATCTCCAAAAGATCGTTCTGGAACACAGCACAAAGATAGCATTAAAACCTAAATAACCTCCTTTAGCACCCTTCATTCGACCAAGCTTAGAGCAGCAAGGGAGATCTCTCCAGCAGGTGTGGCACTCTCCCAGAACTGTCTTCAATAGGGAGTTCAAATCCCCGTTTAAAGATTGAGAACCTTTCATCCTTGAAGAGTTCGTGAAAAAATTAAGTGCCACTTTGTGTTAATCAATTAGTTGTCCGTATATTTAAATATGGGCCTCGCCATAGGAATGTGGAATTTACACCACCTGGAAATCACTACCCATGACATGAAGCTTAATAGCTTATTGAGCCCTTTCGCAACCATCACCAACAACATCTACCTAAACGACAATCGCCATTAGTATCACTAGCACCACCACGGAAATTGTCTCTGACATCACCACAATCACCACCAGAAAGCAACTAAACCATCACCCCTATCACTACAATTACAATCTTCACGTAACTATCACTTGCAACACTCAACACGAGCAAAGAGCAGATCTCCCCACTGCCACCAGCAACCAACTGCAATCAACACGACCACGACAAAGATCAATGTACCGTCCTCAACACCATTACCATCACTTACCGTGGATAAATCTCTCGTCGGCAAACTCGTACTCGCACTATTGAACATTCAAAACAGAGTCCTCGTGGCAAGAGCCGTAGCTCGAGCCGCGTGCCGCCTCGAAGTTTAGCGCTATGTTAATCGCATCCGGATAGTGACGTCAGTAGCGACGTCACGGCATCCGGTGCGCGGAGTGTCACGTGGGCGTTCGTGGGGGGTCAATACACGTGTTGTGTATTACACACAACACGTGGTGTGTAATACACGTGTTGTGTATTACACAACACGTGTATTACACAACACGTGTTGTGTAATACACGTGTATTACACAACACGTGTTGTGTACAGTATGTTGGACTTCTTTCGCACCGCACGTAGACAGCTGTGCTAATCGGAGGTGCCGATTCGAGCTGCAGTACAGTATAGTACAGCTGTTACCATCAGCCACGATGTAGTTCTCATTACAGTACAGTAGTATAAAGAGCAGGAATAGTTATTTCATTAACTTCACCCCACTTTGCCCCCCCCCGTACCCAATGGATGTTTGGCATCGCGTGACGCCCGTGAGCGATGCCCACAAAGTTGTAACGCCTCTTAAATTTTTATTTAAAGCTTTCGTGACTGCAGGGATTCATATTATTGGTTCTTTCGGTAAAGTCACGTTGAAGGGAAACAATAAAATAATAAAAATATAAAACAATTAAATTATCACGGCGTTTCGACTGCAACACAAGCAATTATCATCAGATGTGATAACCACAATAAAATTGTAATAACCGCCACTTTTTTCAAATTTTCTTGTTGTGGTTTCACACCTGATGATGATTGCTGCTTGTGTTGCAGTCGAAACGTCGTGAGAATTTTATTGTTTTATATTTTTACTATTTTATTGTTTCCCTTCTACGTGGTGACTTTACCGAAAGAACCAAGAGAAATGTGACGTCACGTCAAAATGCGCAACTTCAAATAAATATAGACAACACGTTCTACTTTATTAAATAGACTTTTTAATAAATGTTTTCTCCTACAACATCAGAGTGCAGCGCCACATTAAATACGCACTACAATGACAATAGTTTAAAGCGATTTGAAGCATGTTTTATTTATTTTTTGGGGGGGGGGGGCAGAGCTTTGTGACGTCATATTTGAGAGAGGGGGGGTCTGACTTTTTGTGACGCCGTGTGACTATGGGGGTGGGGGTCAAAAATCGCATGCCGTCTTGTTATTCCACTGCTGGATGAGGGGGTTCGCCACGCAGCCGCAGATTGCGGGTGTATATACAGACACCCAAGTAGGGGGGAACTAACACAGATACAACAGGGGACAGAGAGAGAAGCACACCAAAACAAACAGGGTTTAGCAAAATTTGGAAACCATATAAAGCAACACAGACGGTCGGTCAAAACAATTAACGCATAGTCTGGTTGATTACGCTATTTCAAAGAATGCTAAATTGCAAGTTAAGTATGAAATTTAAAATACAGACCGCACACACACACACATACACATCCAAGTAGAGCGAACCAGCGCAGAGACAAGCACAGAGTGAAGTCGCCTTAAATAAGCAGAGAAGGTAAGGCTGAGAGACAATGGGACAAATTAGCAGGAGGTATGCATGGAGCAAAGGCAGCACACACTCGGAAACACCAAGGCCCACACACAGGCAGAGACAGCACAGAGACACAAATCCAAGCCAAGACACAAAGGCAGACGCACAAGCAGAGGCAACACAAAGACACAGACCTCATACCTCCCCGTAGAGGTGGTTCATACTTGATTCGAAGCTTTCGTGACTGCAGCAATTACTGCAGTCACGAAAGTATATGGTGTGCTTATTTATTTTGATATTTTATATTCTCCAAGACGACCCGAATTATTTTCGGTTGTACACGGGCAGGAAACAGCTCCACATGTACAATTTACAAAGGGCTGTTGCATTACACTTACTCATTCATTCTGGCCACAACCTGATACCAACATTGAGCGATAAAAAACCCCCTATATAATCTGTTTAATATGTAGGTTTTCGCGATCAATATTATTCTCAAAAGTTTTTTTTGGGTTAGATCACGCAAATATCAGTGCTGTTAACCCACCACCACCACCACAGCCAATTAAGACGTTACATACACAAAACGTACCAATGAATTTTACTTCAGCACACCGATGTCGAAGAGTAAACGGACATTTACAACTTTAGTACGATGTTTCAATGGCGATTACAACCGGCTTCATCGGGCGATTTGCCCAAATTGTGAATAAGTCTTCCCGTTTCCAGTCTTAAGTCAGGCACTTCCAAATACGGCCTTCAGCGTTGCCAGCTGTTTGGTCGCGGGCTCTTGCAGCCGTGTGACCTCAAGACACACACACACCTGCGCAAGCACACGGACGAGAAGCCGTATAGCTGCAACGTGTGTGGCCAGACCTTCAGGTCGCTTCCACTTGCTTCAGATGTTGTTTTCCCCGCTTCAAATAAAAGGTGCATCGTGTTGAAAAGTAAAACATTGGACAGAGCCTCTATCGAGTTGCACAGGGCTCGCAAATCAGTTTGGCCACCGATGAGCCAACACGTTTAACGCATATTATAGATGAGCAACAAGTATGACCATTAGACACAGGTAAAGGTGGAAGTTTTAATAGTGTTGTCTATAATTTTTTTATGCATTTCCATGGAGCATTGTGGATAAAGCAGGATTAACTCAATTGTGTTCCCAAGTAAAACGCGTTTTAGTCGATCAGCCTATTAGTTATCCAGAAAAATATTATCAAGCAGCATTTGTTAAAGCAAGCAAACTGGACCAGTTTAAATATTGTGGGTCTCATTAGCAGTTAGGCTGGTTTAAACAAATGCTGCTGAATTACCGGATGTTATTAGCTAAGAGCATTCCAAATAAAAATGGGACCCCGTTCAATGCACAAAATCAAAGCGATACACAAACTCATGCGTTGCTGTGGATAATTTTTGTGTAACAGCATATATAATCATAACTCCATTTTTCTTGGTTCTTTCGGTAAAGTCGCGTAGAAGGGAAACAATAAAATAATGAACTCAAGCACGTACACCAAGCTCTTAAGGCTAATGGTTATTCCGATGACACAATCTGCAAAGCTATCACTCCAACCATGAAGAAGGACCCTCTTGAGGAGCCTTTCAAAACCATCACTTTACCCTACATTGTAGGATTCACAAAAAAGTTCTCCAAAATCTTAAATAAACACAAGATCCAGATCCGATTCAACACATTACATAAAATCCGTGATCTGGTTGCGTCTGTAAAAGATGTGATTCCGGACACACAGTACCCTGGTGTCTACAAACTAAGTTGCCTCTGTGGTAGTAGTTACATTGGAGAAACCAAACGGCATGTCTCGGACCGCATTCGTGAACACAAAGCAGACCTGAAACACGGTAGGACCAACACCTCGGCCGTGGCAGATCACTTATAATTCAGTAGGTTCACATGACATTGACTTCTCCTAGACAGAGGTTCTTTGCAAGCCATCTGGCTACCATGAGAGATTCGTTCATGAGGCTATCCACATATACAAACACAGACAATTCAACCGAGAAGATGGATTCTGGCTTAGCAATCATTGGAAGGATTTGATAAACCATTTTGGGACTTAATTGATCACGCTTACGCTGGCTTTCAGACCGCATCCATTATTTTCGTCTCCCCCCTCCTCTTTTCCGAACATAGATGGACTCGTCCATCTGAATAAACTGTCATCTCGCTCTCCTTGGTGCTAACGTTAAAAAACCGCCACTTTTTAAAAAATTTCTTGTTGTGGTTTTCACACCTGATGATGATTGCTTGTGTTGCAGTCGAAACGTCGTGATAATTTTATTGTTTTATATTTTTATTATTTTATTGTTTCCCTTCTACGTGACTTTACCGAAAGAACCAAGAATATGAATCCCTGCAGTCACGAAAGCTTTAAATCAAAACATAACTCCATTGTTTCCACGTTAAAATATTCTTTATTTTATATTTTAAAAAGGCCTTAAAACCGAGCTCCATGACACACCAGACAAACATTTTATTGGCCCTGATGTAAAAGAAAGAGGGGTTCATGAAGGGTCAGCATTAGTTATTCCAAGGAAGGAAAAACACCACTGGTTGGTAACTGAAAGTTGGCTTCTATGAAAGAAGACAACAAGAGAACGTTTAATTCGGCGAGGGGTGGGGGGAAAGGGCAAACGAGCATGGGTGCAGGTGGAAGCACCACGGATAAATCGTTGTACCAACTAATTCTAGCAGAAAAAAACAGTAATGAATTCTGTCCATTGTAACAGAGGTGTCCATAGAATTTTCTAAGCACATCCCACCATTGGGACCACCAGCCGAATAGAGCCGTTTTGCAAAACCTTGAACGGTTTGGAAAGTGAAACCTCAACAGAGGATGCGCATTAGGGAAGCTGCAAATTATGAATTTTCAGCACAACCAGTGCGATTAATTCACGCCAGTTAAACAAAAATATGGGTCTCCATTGTGTGCCACTGCCTGTAACCCACCAAGAAAAGTTCTGGTTACTTATGACAAATTTGCAGTGCATTTACTTAGCTCAAAATTATTATTCGAAAAAACATTAATTCATCAAATGTACTTCAGACCAAAAAAAATACATACTGCTGCCACAGATGACAAAAGTCAGTCCTATTGAACAATATTTTTTTAAACACATGTACAGTTTTGCTGTTGCAGCAGCAGAAGATTAGATGCTAGTGACATGAGACCACTGTTAGGAGGGGGGGGGGGCATGCTGACAACACACAAACGGACAACGATCACAAACTATGTACAATGCTTACCACCGCTGGGATTCCCAACGGACTATGTAGTGTCACGGGCCTGAGCCTATGGGGGGAAATGCAGAAGTTGCATTTCCCAGGAAACAACGTCAGGTTTTCTCGCAGACCCAATTAGGGGTGGGTTTGAACACCTTCGGCATAAATAACAAGATGATGCTTTTACATATATACGTGATTTTTTTTATGCTGGTAAATGCAGAATGATGCTTAAATGTGTTCCTTTGGTTTAAAACAACTTGGCGAATTCACTGGTCGAGAATTTGGAAACCGGCTCGGCAGAACCTGGAAATTGATCGATGGAAGTGAGAAACGTTGAATCCAAAATCAGCTCAAGATGAGAACGATGCTGTGATCATCATGGTTGACACTTTTGGGGGGAATGGCCCTTTTACATCGCCGAGATAAAGATGGGATGGACATTGCCCAAAACAGACATTTTTTTTAGGGCAGTGTTAATGACGATTCGTGTTGAGCTTTTGTTATTTGCACATCACTGCCAATGCAATAGTAAACATAAAAGATAGAAATTAAGATGCAGAAAATGTAAGTATATTTTTTTAATTGAAATAAAAATGCCGTCCCTGTTTTCCCTTCAGATATAACAATGTGCAAGTTGTAAATGAATAATCTGAGTCTCCTTGCACCACATAATTAATGCAACCCGTGATTCAGAAATTCAGCTACAAAATCAACATTTAAGGCATTTAAAAAATACCATTTCGGGAGAAATAATGGTGCCAAAGTAATGAAAATCTTTGAATGCAGAAGTCAGAATTCCTCACATTCACACATCCTAAATGGAAAAGACAGGTTACATAGAGAAACTATTCTTAAACTTAGAACAAAAATTGACGAGAGAAGAAATGAAATTATTAAATGCTGCAAAAACAAGGACGAAAAACCGTGCACATACGTGGACTCTCTCACACTTTCCCAAAAGCGTTTGTCTCGAGAAAAATTTAGTTTTTCTCCCAGAAAGCACGGGCAGGGTTAAGGAAACATCACATAAACTGTTCAGGTCAGCGGGCTTTTTGACCAGGCAATTTCCCTTGGAGAGGAGACACTTTGCTCGATATTCGGGCATACATAGGCAAGAATAATGAGAGGATGGCAGTGAGGGCAGAGAAAGCACCGGGGAGAGTCTGTACGGAACGGAGACAGGGCGATGAAATCAGCCCCGTTCGCAGGCGCTCAGTCGATCGGTCGCTGCATTTGCAGAACCCGGAGAGATTACAGCAATCTAGATTTGAAGTTTTCGTGACTGCAGGGGATCCATAGTCTTTGGTTCTTTGGGTAAAGTCACGTGGGTTGAAAATAAAATAGATTAAATCACGACGTTTAGGGCGCAGCACAAGCGGCCCGTCATCAGGTGGGACAACCAACAGGAAGAAACAAACTGCTGAAGTGGGCGAATCGGAGTTGCAGAGAGTTCCGCTTCAGCAATTTGTTTCTTGCTGTGGTTGTCCCAACACGATGACGGACCGCTTGCGTTGCGCCCGAAACGTCGTGATTTAATTCGTTTTATACCTATGTGACTTTACCGAAAGATTACAGCAACTTGGGAAGGCCTTCGTTGCAGCAGTGGACAGCTCAGGGCTGAAGACACACACACAAAACACATACAACGCACAAATTAGTAAATATAATGTAGTACACAATAAATGCACGCGCGCAAACGTCACGCGAGTAATTACAAAAATACAGTAAAACCTTGGATTGCGAGTAACTTGGTCTGTGAGTGTTTTGCAAGACGAGCACATTTTTAAAATAAATATTAATTTGATAAACGAGCGAGGTCTTGCAATACGAGTAGTACGTATACGCTTTGTACTGCCGAGCGTCACGTGATCACAACTGATGTACGAGTGCTTTGATATACGAGTGCTTTGGATTACAAAACACGTTTCCGGAACGAATTATGCTCGCAATCCAAGGTTTTACTGTGTACAGTACATGCATACACATACCTATACAAACGCAAATCAATATGCAAAAACAAATGTATACGTACGCAATAGAGTATGCAAGAATTAATAAATATATACACAGTATAATATGCACACAAGAGCAGGGGGGGACATAAACACGTAGGGTTTCATGGACGTACATAAAGCAGTGTTTTAGTACTCGATGTTCAACCTTGTTTTCATGGTTGGTCACCAACACTCTCAAATTCATCGCAATTGTATGTACGTTTAACTTCTTTTGCATCATACGGAGCCAACCGTGCTAATCGGACGTGCAGAGGATTCCATCCGGTGCCGGGACCCAAAACCGAAACATGAAATTAATTTACTATAGATATAGGGTGGCCCGATCTGTATAACCAAGCGATTTATGGACAGTTACTACATGGCAACATGTGCGATTGCGAGTGACATCAAACAAGCTACAATGACCAACAATGGCAACTCGCACAACGAGCCATCGAAAGCACAATATGTATTCAACTACCTCGAACAACAAAGATCCCCTGTGTAGCCTTAACAGACTGTTGGGGCGAGTGCTGTTAGCACCTATAAAGGTCGGCTCTCCCCTAGGCCGAGCCGGCCTAGGGGAGAGGCCGAGCCGGCCTAGGGGAGGCCCAGGACCCGGTTCAGATATAATCGTCACTGGTGTTGGCCGTACGTGGGAATCGAACTCGGGACGCCGAGTTCATAGCGCAGCGCGCTCACCGCTACACCACCGCTCCACTTACACACACACTCCACACTCGCAGCCTACGTTAATTTTTCGTCTCCCCCCTCCTCTTTTCCGAACATAGATGGACTCGTCCATCTAAACAAACTGTCAAATCGCTATCCGTGGTGCTAACGTTTAAAAATAAATAAATACAAACCGCCACTTCTTTCAAATGTTCTTGCCGTTGTTTTTCACACCTGATGATGACTGCTTGTGTTGCAGTCGAAACGTCGTGAGAATTTTATTGTTTTATACATATTTTATTATTTTATTGTTTCCCTTCAACGTGACTTTACCGAAAGAACCAAGAATATGAATCACTGCAGTCACGAAAGCTTTAAATCAAAATTTAAGGTGTAAACCGTTTTTGTGGGGTGCGAAGCGTGTCAGTGACCAACTAGGCTTCGGTGGTGGTGGTGGTGAAGGAGTGGATGGTGTTGGTCGTCGCGTGGTGGAGTCATGGATGACGCCGGTGCGGCAGTGCCGCGCTCAGGATTTAGTGCGGAGGGAGTTGGGGGGGGTAAGGGCTGGATGGGGCTGTCCCCTCGCACAGCCCCGGGTTGCCTGCCCGTTCATCACCTTTGCGTTGGTGTTCTCCATCTCAACTTACAGCTGTTTTTATTGTCATAATCAGGGATAATTTTAGATGCGCGATGTGTTGATGATGCACCCAAGGCCACACTCGTCATTCTTCCACTCGCACTATCTGTCTCAGGAAAACAGTATTATTGCATTCCAACACTCCCTGCCCTTTCCAACTTACCCCCCTTGAGTGCTCGTGTATCTGGGTGCACCATCATATTCTATCCGGATTCTCCCGGAGGTGGTCTCGCGTCTAACTCACCCATGTTTTACCACAGGGTCCGGGAGTCAACATCTCACACCGAACTTTGCCAATTCTCTCTCACATGGGAAACCCATGGCCAGATCACTCGCTCGGTTTGCCGGGATGAAAACCCAGGTGGAGAGGTTCGGTTTGTGTGTTCTAGTTGACCTAAGCGCTAGTCGGGGTGCGTGCATGGGGTGAATGCATGGTGTGTGTGCATGGAGTGTGTATGTGTGGGCTGTATGTGTGGTGTGTGCATATGGTGTGTGTGTGGGGTGTAGGTGTGCGTGGGGTGTGTGTGTAGTTTGTGCATGGTGTGTGTGTGTGGGGTGTGAGCATGGTGTGTGAGCATGGTGTGTGTATGTGTGGGGTGTATGTGTGCGTGGGGTGTGTGTGTGTGGTGTATGCATGGGGTGTGTGTGTGGGGTGTATGTGTGCGTGGTGTGTGTGTGGGGGTGTGTGTGGTGTGTGTATATGTGTGGGGCGCATGTGTGCGTGGGGTGCAAGCATGGTTTGTGTGTGTGCGTGGGGTGTGCACGGTGTGTGAATAGTGTGTGTATGCGTGGGGTGTATGTGTGTGTGGTGCAAGCAAGTAAAACAATATTAATAAACGTTCCAACAAAACCATAAATGCCAAGAAACATTGCTACAAATGAACAATTTGTATTTACAAAATACTGAACACGAGGCTTGTTTGCAAACTTGCATGAAAGTAAAACGTATTGGACATTTAAATCTTCTGCATTAATACGTTCACGGTGAGACGGCCTTCCTCTAAATTCAATACACGATGAAACTAAACTAATATATATTTACAGTTATTATTATATACGAGTTAAAAACAAACTTGCATGAAAGTACAACGTATTGCACATTTAAATCTTCTGCATTAATACTTTCACGGTGAGACGGCCTTCCTCTAAATTCAATACACGATGAAACTAATCTAATATATTTACAGTTATTATTATATACGAGTTAAAAACAAACTTGCATGAAAGTAAAACGTATTGCACATTTAAATCTTCTGCATTAATACTTTCACGGTGAGACGGCCTTCCTCTAAATTCAATACACAGTAAAACTAAACTAATATATTTACAGTTATTATTATATACGAGTTAAAAAAACATCCTTAGCTATTTCATTAACAGTGAGTCAAGAGAAAGGAGGGGGGGGGGGGTGTTTGTGTGTGTGGTGTGTTCTTGGTGGGTGATGGCTGGGTGGTGTGTGTGTGCATAGGTGGTGGGTGCGTGATGTGTGTAGGTGGATGGTGTGTGGGTGGGGTGTGTTCATGCGTTGGGTGTGTGTATGTGTGCGGTGTATGTGTGTGAGGTGTGTGTGGTGTGTGTTGTGGGTGGGTGGTGGGTGGGTGGGTTGTGTGGATGGGGTGTGTTCATGCGTTGGGTGTGTTTATGCGTGGGGTGTATGTGTGTGTGGTGTGTGTTGTGGGTGGGTAGTGGGTGGGTGGTCTGTGTGTGGGTGTGTGGGGTATGTCTGTGTGAGGTGTGTGTTGTGGATGGGGTGTGTGTGGGTGGGTGGGGTGTGTGTGTGGGGTGTGTGCAGGTGGGGTGGTGGGGGGTTGCAGGATGTCTTGGGGTCTGGTGTCTCTGCCTCTTCCATTCCAGGTGTCGACATCCCCCGGTGACGTTACCTGTTCCGGGCACAAACCCAGGGGAAGCATTGGGGTCATCAAGGGACAGAGCACTCAAGACACACAGCAGCAGGTCTCCAGTCGTGTCTCAAGATGCTGCATGACATCGTGCGACAAGGGAGTGGAACACCAACGAGAGAAGCAGCCAGCTGGATGCAGTGCAATACAAATTTGGATTTATCTTCTCCATGTAAAATTGGTGGGAAAGATATTTTGCGGTGACGTAATGTTCACATACATTTCCTCGGGATGATCATGTATTTTTAAGCTATGTTAATGAAAGATTCTGATTATTATGAAATAAATAGCTTACACCAAAACAGAACTCTTAGACAAAATAATCCTTTTCTTTTCCAATACAGATCTTTGGTCTTTTCTGAAATTGAACATTTATCTTGTTGATTGTACTTTAGCTGAAAGATTTGCATGCATTACGCGAGAGCTGAGCTTCTGTTAAAGATCTCAAAATAAGAGCTGAGTTATTGTTAACACTTATTTTTGAATGTAATCTCTTACATAACATTATTTAATGCTTGCTTTTCAACATTCCGGTTTCCTGGAAAACAAATAAATTGGCATTTTTGCCACGTGACAACATCGTTTGATTGGCTGTCAGTAGAGGGAAAAGCTGAAAATTGTCAGATACCTCGACGATCTGACCCAAAAGTAACAAATAATGAATCTAACATTGGTCGTGAAAGCCGAGATATAATACTTTTTTTACCTTTTAACGTGCACAGTGCTCGCTCACTCTCACAACGCGAGAAACCACAGAACCACAATTATCCAAGCTCTGAGGTCCTCTATACGTCAAGGTGTTATCAGGACAAATAATGAGTGGCTTTAAATGTCGGAGGAAACTGGGGATCCGGAAAAAAACCCCCATGCATGCGAGGCGAAAACCACTCAATCCCATCCAGACGGAACAGGTGGAGTCCACATTTTTGTTGTGCTGCCTTCTCCTGGCAAGCCAGGATACGGGTGCCCACGGAAAGGGAGCGACCCACCAAACCCTTACCTCCACTGTACTGGAGTGGTGGGGTGCGCCAACGATGGGGCCTTTATTCTTCCGCATTGCAGCAGCAATGCTTCCGGACAAATCTAAGAAATGTCCGGAGTCGCTGCCGCACACGGGCAAATCTCCGCCCAGGCCCCCTCGATGCCTTCGCTCCGGTGTTGGCGACAGCTTCACTGGTCGCTTGATGGCTGCGTTGGTATTCCAGGGCAGTGTAGAAACTGGCGTTCGAGCTGAAAGAGAGTTGCACGGGCCACTGTTATGCCTCTGTCTGCCTTTCTTTATTTGTGCAGAAACTTTCCTACTGCAATACAATTCCATTATTTATCCTACTGCTACTCCCTGGCCCTGCCCCCAGCCACAACCAGGTCTACCCCTATCAGAATATGTTCAGAATCAGAATATTTATTTAGACTATAGGAATATTATGACCTATAAAGCTCTTTTTTTTACAGATGTCAAGTAGATCACTGCCCCTACACCTATCACTACCCCAAACCCTTCTGAAGATAAGAAAAGCCAAAGCATTTTCACACTCAAACGAGCAAGCAGAGTGGTGGGAATTCCACATTCCCATGGCAGGGGCCAATCTATAAATGAAAACCAATGTTAGAATGATGTCCAGTACTGCTGGACATCATACTGGACATCCGTGAAAAAGAGCTTCATAGCTCATCAAATTCCTCCAGTATAAATAAATATTCTGATTCTTTTCTAGAGTTATAGGCAGAGGAGAAGAGGAAGATCTGGAGCCTAGAGTTGAACAAGAGCATGAAGTCGACAATGAAGATGGCTGGGGAAGGACAGTTCCAGACTGCAGAGGAGAAAGAGCAACGTCTCAAAGAGAGCTGCATGCAGAGAGAAAGCATTGAGCAGGGAGAAACATCAAAGTCACTTCATAAGAACCTAACCAACACAAATATTCTTCAAGATGCAACGTGCACGTGGATACTCACGATTGGCTCTTGGCTGACACAAAATCTTCATCGAGATCTGACCCAGAATCATTCGTCCATCTCTGCTCGCATTGGCTCACACGATCCACCTCCACGATCTCGTCCATTTTAATCGATGCGTCCACAGCATCCTGTTCATTGTGACTAGCATGGCTTTCGTCCTTGGTGTCGTCCTGAAGCCACCTGTGGTTCAAAGCTTCCTCAGGCGTGAGCCGGCGAGCGGGATCCCACCTGCCAAGATATAAACGGTGAATCGTCAGGGTTCATTTACCGTCTACATTTCTTCTAATAATGGGGTGGAGGTGTGGCACATGCAATTATTTACCTTCATTATGCAAACGAATACAAGAAGGCACAAGACATGAAATATTGCCCTGTTATGACACAAAGCCACTCCCTGTCAGTAAAACATCACTCCTAGTAATGTGCACTCTGTTTACGAGAGTGCTGATGGTGAACACGAAAATAATGATGAATTAAGATCATATGTAGACAGTACAGGTATATCTTACTCAAGGCATCCTTGAACAAAATCGATTAACTCTCTGTTCGTAGTCCGAAGCTTTTCCTTAAGAGAGGTGGTGCTTGGAACGACCTTCCTGCCGTTCACCCTGTGGCACCCTGTCTTGTCTGTGTTGGAGAGAAAATGAGTGAAACGGGTTTCCGAGGATTACGAACAAAGTACATTACGGCAATGCTTGCCTGGATAATTGTGACAACAGAAGTAGCAACCTCCCCTCCACTCACCGGTGTAAATGTCCATGTCGGTCGCAGCATCAATCATGGACCTTGGTGGGAGACCAAAAATCTGTGCACAGGTCACAGTGAAATTAATATACATGGGTTAGGTCATTGGACTTTGTGTATCGTAAACATGCATACAGTAGACTTCCTCAAATGTAAATGTCTCTAAAACTGAAACGTTTATTCACAAGGACTGCACATGCTTTTACAACATTACCATATATTTTAATTATTGGGTACTTAATGAACAAATATTGCCCATTAAAGTTACTTCATGAACCTCAGGGATGAACAATGAACCCGAAGAATGGAAAGGGTAATAGTCTGTCGCTCTGAGTGATGATTATCAACAAGGCCAAATCACATCATACGTGTCCAACTAGTGTCTGGTCACATTAAAGATATGTCTATTCTCTATGTACATACTGGCAGCAGAGCAACATTTGTTCCCATGGAATGAGGCCAAAAGTATAATTGCTCCACAGATTGCAATCCACGGCAGTCTCCTATATGGTTGTTAGCGACTAATGGACCATCACTCGGCGTTAGCATTGTGAGCCGGCTCAGCTAAAACTAAGCCATGGGCTCTGCTGTTGGTTGCAATTCAAATTCATAAATAATGAGATTATATTTTGGCATATTTCAGGTACCGTGATCATTTGGGCAATATAATCTCCTGTGGTCTGTAAGAGAGGGTAGCCAGAAGAGAGCTCAGCAATTACGCAGCCCAGGGACCACATGTCCACTGCGCAGGTGAGTTGGAGGCCCAGGAACATCTCTGGAGCCATGTATTTCCACGTTCCGAAACATCCGAAAACTGCGCACCACACACACATGGACAGCACCGATTGAGCGAGAAGGTCATGCACGTTATTTGTCCACTTAGATTTTTGAGTGCACACAGATTAAAATATTTACATTTTGTAGGATGGTAAAATTGGTCATTCTATCCAGCAGATGAATGTGGACCTTTCTAAAACTGGCTCAGAAATGGAAAAGTGTGAGCGGCACTCCAAGAGACGCTTTGACATTTGGTAAAAACGTTGTTTGCAAACACCTATTAAGGCCTGTATGACCTGATAGGGTCTCTATGGCTGAGAATAATAACTGAGTCACTAAGATTGTAGTGCATTGTAAAGCTGCTCACCATGCCACGTTTCCAAACGCACACACATACGAATAACAGGCGCCATTCGCCACTAAGCAGCAGTGACGTCACCACGGGACCTGTGCCAGGCCAGGTGCACTTTGAGGCCACGTGAAATGTCGAAGCCTCACTGACATATCACGAAAGATATCTAGGTGTCATGGGTTGACGAACTGAGATGACTGGCATATGCACCAACTATGCCCCCTCTGTGCCAACACACATATAAGACAAAGATCCCCCGTATAGCCTTAACAGACTGTTGGGGCAAGTGCTGTTAGCGAGCACCTATGAAGGCCGGCACGGCACACGAGGTGGTGGGGGGCCAGCAGCACGCCAGGCTGTTTTTGTCTCCCTAGTGGCGATGTTTACACACCGCACGAGGCGCTCATTTGGGGCTGAGTCGACCTCGGGGAGTCCCAGGACCGGTTCAGATAATCGTCACTGGTGTCGGCCGTGAGCGGGAATCGAACTCGGGGCGGCCGGGTGCGTAGCGCTAACCGCTGCACCGCGCTAACCGCTGCACTAGCGCTCCCCACTCGTATATTCACAAAGATTCACAAAGACGCACAGACACACACACCCTCACACGAAAAAACACAAGCAAAACTACTCACTTGGTTTCGTCATTTTGATGCTCGCGCCAAAATCAATGATCCTGATGTTGCCGGTTGCGTGGTCTTTGACCATGATGTTTTCCTAGGAAAAATAACAGGGGATAAAAGTAGTTAAGGTTCAAAAGTGCTCATGGCATGGATGGCCGGCGTGAACTCACCTCTGATTAATCAACACGTATAATTGTGCACTCTGCTAATTGCTACGGAGAGACGGGTACATTTTCGTCATTATATGAGAAGGCAATGATGACTAGGGATAAGACCCCGAGCCCCACGTGCACTGTAGAGTTTACATTAGCTCCAATAATATGTAACTTTTTTTTTATTTAAAGCTTTCGTGACTGCAGTAATTCATATTCTTAGTTTTTTCGGTAAAGTCACGTTGAAGAGAAACAACAAAATAATAAAATATATATAAAATATAATTTTATACGTTGAAGAGAAACAACAAAATAATAATATATATAAAATATATTTTTCATATATTTTATTATTTTGTTGTTTCTCTTCAACGTGACTTTACCGAAAAAACTAAGAATATAATATGTAACTGTTACAATCATATTACTTTAATGTTAATCGAATGACAGGAACTCGGTAATGTTAATTGACGTTTGACTGACTTATTGGTGGTAATGAAGATATTCACAATTAAGATTATGATATCAAAGTTGATTTCTATATTCAAAATACTTGGGTCTAGAAAATTAATAACACTGGTGCTCAATCCCTATTAACAGAGATATTTAGCTGCGGTGTTGTGAGGTGGAGGGTGTGCCTCGTCACTATTGCAGGTGTGAAGATGTTCAATTATTTTTTCCAGTTGTTTTTGTTAATTTTCAGTTTTTGCGCGGGAAATCTAATAATAAGATGGCGACGGCCTCGTGGTTAGTCATTTTATTAACTTGTTTATTTTGATCAATCCAACTCGAATCAATAGATATAACGAATTTAAAGCTTTCGTGACTGCAAGCATTTATCTTTTTTGGGTTCTTTCGGTAAAGTCACGTAGAATGAGAATAAAATAATAAATTGATAAAATAAAATAACACAATAAAATTATCACGACGTTTCAGCCACAACACAAGCGGCCTTCATCAGGTGAAGGGACGAGACTGTCTGGAGGACAGCGCTGGAGCGAACACAGCCAAGCTCAGACCGCGACCTTTAAGCTGTGTGAGAAGAAACAGAGTGCCTTCTATGACCAGTCACAAGCTAATCCCTCAGTTATTTCAATGCTAAATTCTCCTGTTTGATTTGTACTAGGTACCTCTGTGGATGTGTAGGCTTTGACTTTAACATAGCCATTTCTGTGACCAGTCACAAGCTAATCACTCAGCTATTGCAATGCTAAATTCTATGCTAATTCCTTTGTCAAGGCGCTCTGTTTCTTCTCACACAGCTTAAAGGTCGCGGTCTGAGCTTGGCTGTGTTCGCTCCAGCGCTGTCCTCCAGACAGTCTCGTCCCTTCACCTGATGAAGGCCGCTTGTGTTGTGGCCGAAACGTCGTGAGAATTTTATTGTGTTATTTTATTTTATCAATTTATTATTTTATTCTCATTCTACGTGACTTTACCGAAAGAACCAATGAAGATATAACGGAGTTGAAAGATGATTAGAGCGTTTTGGTGATGAAAATAGAAGTAGCTTTTTTGTGAAAGTTGATAACATTTTGGTGTTATTGTACTCGTTGGTTCTATTCAGTAAAGTCACGTAAAAGTATAAAACAACAAAAAATAAAAAAATAACGACGTTTTGGCCACAACACAAGTGGCCTTCATCAGGTGAAGGGACCAGACTGTCTCGAGGACAGCGCTGGTCCCTTCACCTGATGAAGGCCACTTGTGTTGTGGCCGAAACGTCGTGATTTTTTTATTGTTTTAATTATTTTTTGTTGTTTTATACTTTTACGTGACTTTACCGAATAGAACCAAAGAGTATGGATCCTTGCAGTCACGAAAGCTTCAAATCTAGAATTGGTGTTATTGTGTTACATTGTGCG
This sequence comes from Petromyzon marinus, assembly GCF_048934315.1. Taxonomy (NCBI): domain Eukaryota; kingdom Metazoa; phylum Chordata; class Hyperoartia; order Petromyzontiformes; family Petromyzontidae; genus Petromyzon; species Petromyzon marinus. The sequence continues at coordinate 13,014,631 of NC_133667.1, read as the reverse complement.
GTTCATTGCGAATGCACAAAATGGCCACGTTGTAGCAGACATTTAATATTCACTTAATTTGGTGAACAGAATCGGCGTTACTGCAGAGGTTATATTCCTGATTAATAGTTGTTTTTATATGTTTATTGTCAGTAAAATTTGATTTGCCTAATTTGCATGTCAATATAATTCCATATTAAATATGTATTTATTATTAATAACTATATAAGTACACATTGTTTCGTTTATGCAGTGTTATCAGGGACTGTGGGAAGTTTAGGAGGCATTAAAGATGTTTTGGGGCAGATGTTTCTTGTTAAATATTAAAGATGTTTTGGGGCAGATGCTTCTTGTTAAATGTTAAAGAACATAATGTTAAATGTTATTCGACATGATAAGTGGCTGCTACCATAATTGAGATTTGGGAAGACTCCATGCTGAGAGATTGAGCTGTGGTCTTGTGACGTGGAGTCGCTCACTTCTCAGGAGGACGGAACACAGCGCGGATTATCTGATCGTGTTCTACAAACTGTACTACTTGAATCACTCTCTATTTAGCCGACCTGTCCCCCTCGTTAGGATAAGTTACAGGTGCTTATCTCCTTTTCCTCGTGTCAGAAACTTGTCTAACATTGCCAATTGTAATTATCGCTTTTGAGTGTTGTGATTGTGACCAATGTAAATTAGAATCTCTTCAAATGAACTGCAGAGTGTATTCTCGAGCAAGAAGAGATTAGACAATGTCCTAGATTGAAACAAGTGTCGATTACTTTTTATACATTTAGCAAAACAATAGCATTATTGTTGTGCAATGCGGTATGAGGTGCAGGCTGTTTGGTTTTCAATTTTTTGAGTTACGAGAGAGGTCTTATTTTAGATTTGAAGCTTTCGTGACTGCAAGGATCCATACTCTTTGGTTCTATTCGGTAAAGTCACGTGACTTTACCGACTAGAACCAAAGAGTATAGGCCTTATTTTTCCACAGTTGCCTCAAGGCAACACATATCCATGAATGACGGCAGTATGCTTTTGTATTTACTTACCATCTTCAGGTCGCCATAAATGATGGCCTCCTTCTTAAGTTTTGCAAGGGCCCTCAACATGGATCTTGCATAGAGCCTGATTCTTGACGGTGCAAAGATCGTGAAGTTGTCCTGGAATTGATCAAAGAGGTCGATGCTGCAAGACAAGATATCGTCAATGGTTAGTCCACCTTCGACTATCTTGGTCAATGCTTAGGATCGCTTCATGAACTGGAGGAATTATGCTTTACAATAGATTAGTTTTATCATGTAAAACCAAATTCAAATTTCTCCCAGGGGAATGATGATGAAACATGACCTGCATATTGGGTTTGAGAAATATAATAACATCAACTTATAACATGCACAGTAATCACTTCACTGTAATATGAAGAGAACAATTCTCAGACGTACGAGGAACCACAAACAGCAAGTCAACCAAAGTCATGAGCAGGCGCCAACAGATGCCTAAGCTCTGCGGTCTTGTACATATTAAGGTATTTTATTAAAAAAAAATTTGAGCGTTTACATGTTGGAAGAAACCGGAGCACTCAGACAAAAACCCACACTTGCGAGGGGGCAATACTGTATCCCGTACAGGTGTAACAGGTAGTCTACACTTTTGTTGTACTGCTCTCTACCGACAAGCCAGGGTATGGGCACCTCGACGCCCACGGTAGGGAGTTTCGCAAAATGTGTGTGACCCACCAAACCCTCGCCTCAGCAGTGCTGGATTACAGGCGGGCACCACCATCGCCTAGCTCATAGGGCTCGTTATGAGAATTTGCTGTTGCATCTGGTTTCATGATAAAGGTAATGGATGAGACAGGACGTTGCGGTAGGTAACAATGTTGTTTACAGATAACGAGAAACATCGTTTACTGTATTTGTAATTATTATGAAGTGCTATGTTTTAATGTGCTGTATAATGTAAAATGGTGGTAACCACTCAGCTCATATGTATTAAGTAAGGTGGGAGAGCATCGTTGCATCATAAACAGTTACGTGCCACGTTAAGGAGACACCCGTGTCCCTTTCATATTTTAAAAACTATCAATAAAGCCTTAACATGAAAGGGCTGGTACAATCCGATGGGTGGTGACATGGCCTAATGGCAGCATGATCCCCGCCTTTCGTCGAGGTTCATGGTTCGAATCCAGCAGGCTCCCTGATTAATGCAGCTGTAATAATACCACACACCGCGTCTGTCTCACAGCCGATGTTAAAAATTCGAAAATTACCCGAAAAATTAATTTATTGCCGTTGTACAACTTAGGAATCATCGCCCCCCTACTGGCAATCTAATGCCCCAGGTCACTGTTGAAAATGAGACTCATCCTGGTCTCTTGAGTTCTCACCTGGTCAAACAACATTTTTTTCAATCTGAATTTCATCAAATGTTACCTGCACGTTTTAAAAAATTGCTTCAGATAAACACGATGTTGGCGCACAGATGTGATTTTTTTACTTACGTCATGAGCTCCATAACGAAGCCGGGATGCTTTCTGAACATAAGATGTCCGATAAATCTAATAATGTAGTTATTTTCATTGTCCTTGGACTGCAACGCATTCATGATATGCGCCTCCCTTCTGCATTTCTGAAGGTCGTTTCTGTGGAGGGAATGCATCGGTGAGTCTCACCCCACTCTTAAGTCTTGCATATTTTTATGCATTATCACGCACATGGGATGGCGCGGTCAACAGAGCTCCAGAGTCATGGCTGTGAGCGCTTCATCCCGGTCAACGTCAACGTCGTCCCTGCCCGGTCGACGTGATCAGCGGCCAACTGGGGAGGCTGCACCAATCGGTTGGGAAGTTGTCGATGGTCGTTACCCGAAAGGGGTTACCACATCCCATCTCAGTGCGGTGAAAATGTTGCACCACTGGATTGTGATCACTGTGGTTTTTGAGCTATGTTAAGCGAGTAAGGTATAAAGTGTCCTGCTCCTCCAACCGAAACTGTGGACGATGTTGTGAAGCACTGTGGTCTGTGCTCCTTTAATGCGGAATTGCAAAAGTTGAAAAAAAAAATATTTCCTGAAGACCCCTCGTGGCTAGCAGACCTCCTTGGCATTGGTATTTAGTGCCTGAACATGTTGCAATAGAGAAGAATATAATATAATGGGCAAAAGGGCAGCACTCATCCCCGTTGTTGGTCAGTGGTGTGAACTCCACGTTCACGTGGCAGTAACCTTAAAAAATTACATATTGCCTCTTCATGACAAATCAAACATCATTTTGATGGTGTTTGAAGACATTTATGAAATTATAAACTCATACAGAAACAGCTTCTGATGGAGATGGATACATGACCTGGCAGTCGCACGTTCGCCAACCGTTGAAGAGGTTCAAGGTTCGAATCAAGCAGCCGCCCTGATTAATACTGCGGGTGTATAACCATAATAATGCATGCTGTCTGCTTCGATGGATGCTAAAGAACACCTGACGTTATTTGCAAGAGTATGCCACTGTGTGCTTTGAACTGGGTACAATGTTTGCCAATATGGAAACCTACACCACAAATTCCTCAATTTGTATTGTGCAATCATTGTCCCCCTACTGGCAGACTAATGCTCCAGGTCACTCTTGCAAATGAGACTTATCCTGGTCTCTTCAGTTCTCATGAGGTTAAACAAAATACACTTTTAAATTGATTTTTTTAAGTTATGGTTATCTTCACAAATTCAGATGTATTTTTTAATGTGGTTCATGTCTTTGTTCAAACTTACCTAGCAGTGTACTCTAGCAACTTGATGGCCACTTCTCTTTTCGTCTTGTGGTCCAGGCATCGGAGCACCTGCCCAAAGGACCCCTTCCCAAGTACATTCAGTACTTGGAAGCGGTACACCAGGTGTTCACCCGTGATCTAGAACAAGATTACACAAGTGTTCAGTACTCAAGCAGGGCCGTCTCTGAGTGCTCAAACAATACTCAGTCTAAACACACGGCTCATTCAAGTTCTCATTTCTTAGTCACTGGTCTGACATTCCCACACTCATGAACATCTTCTTTGGTTCTTTCGGTAAAGTCACGTAGAATGAGAATAAAATAATAAAATAAAATAACACAATAAAATTCTCACGACGTTTCGGCCACAACACAAGTGGCCTTCTTCAGCTTAAAAGACGCTACGAATCTTAACAACGTTCATTGAAGCTCTGTCGTCCCGACAGGTTTGTTCCTTTCACCTGAAGAAGGCCACTTGTGCTGTGGCCGAAACGTCGTGAGAATTTTATTGTGGTATTTTATTTTATTATTTTATTATTTTATTCTCATTCTACTTGACTTTACCGAAAGAACCAAAGAAGATGAATCCTTGCAGTCACGAAAGCTTTAAATCGAAACTCATGAACATGTCTGAGCTTTCCCTGATGTCTCTGCCAAATACATCTTTGCCTCACACTGGAAACCACTAAATCATTCTATGAAAAGTGTGGGTTATAGAATGTCCTTCATCTGTATTTATGATGACAAAGATAGTCACCACATCGCGCGCTTTGAGTGCACTTCTGCGGCCGTCTGGAATGCTCTTCCTTCCGATATTAGGAAGCCACTGGAGCGATGCACTGTTAAATCTAGATTTAAAACTCAAGATCACAGGTGTCACTTTTACATAGCCATGTTCATTCAATTCCCACATTCCACCCACACAGTGAGTGGCCTCACTCTGTATGCCCTGCATACTATACTCATAGGCCCATTCTAGGCTATGCCAACCCCACCCACTACTCAGGTAGCCCCACCTTTAGATCGTATCAATAGTTGAGCAATAGGCCAGAATATTTTAATCGAGATAAAATCCACATTTTTTTGTAGTTGCTTTGTGGCACCAGGAGAGCCTTTCTGAAAATGTCCAAAACTAGGACGTTGAGTAGCTTAACGTTTCAGTGTTCTTCACACAGAAAATCATTAGCAACTTATTAGGTATACACGTGCGTGTAAGGGATGTTGTGGTTTATAGTGGAATGCATGATTTAGTTGCAATGAACATGGCCCATATTGGAGAGGCTTACCGGAATGTAGTGGCCGTCGATGTCATCGTAGCCATCATTGGAAGGGCCATTTCGTTCCGAACGAATCTTGAAATAAAAAACTTCATTGAAACACAATATTTCTTGACGTTCCTGCTCTGTCATTCTGTCTTTGAATTTGTCCAAGAGTTCTGCACACGCACACATGCCCAAAGACACACATGGTCATTCATGCACATATTCACGTGTGCAACACACGTAATTAAGATCACAAATGAATCAAGCACATCATGTTACACTTAACAAAGAGACTCGATTTGGGCCTCTTGTATGTGTGCTCTTATCGGATTTGTAAAGCCATTTAGGGATCGGTCTTCTAGATAGATATGATGTGTGTTTGTTATAGAGGAGTGTGGCAGTAATTCATGTGGTGAATGATGCTGAATAAAGTGGAGTAAAAACCTTGTGGTGTGCAGCTCATCCCTGCCACTGGGAAGACGACTTCATCCGATGGAGTTGCCTGTTTTTGTCACAGAGATGCGCACAGAGCGGCACGCGTGAACATGCGGGCAAGCACACAGACATGGACATATATACAGAGACAAAGTGGTACACACACAAACACCCACTGAGAGAGTGCTTGTGGAAGGGCCTAAATCGCACAAAGCTCTCAGAGGATTACCCTAGAGAGTTTTTTTTGGCCTGCACCTCCGTGATGGCCTCATATATTGGAAAAGGTCAACGCTTTACCTCACTATGCATGATCGACGAGCTGTGGTGAACCCATTTACTGTATACTGTTGGGTGGTATTTAAGAAACTTGCCCCATTGAACTGCCATGCTCGGAGATTAAAGCAGCGACCTCTGGTGTGGAAACCACTACACCAAGCAGCATCCAAGACATACATATTCACGAATAATAGTATATTGCACCTCGATGATGTCAAATAATCTGACACTTTGGGAATATTAAACGGTGCCCATATTCCCAGGTTTGTGGCCAATTCCATTAAACATCTTTAACTGCATTATACATTGATTTCTAATTTACACAAATATGGCAAAAGGGTGAATTGTTAAAGGTATTTTATGAAACTGGTTACAGGTCACGAACCTGAACGCATTCATAAAGTCCAAGTAGAGCACCTGCCAATACGTGTGCTGTGTAATAAGCTCGTGTGTCTCCTGGTTGGTTCACGAGTACTAGAGTCCCTTACTGCGAACTGAGCTGACAAGAAATTGCCTTGACTGTGTCGTGAGTTTGCCGTGTGTAAGCGTGTCTGTACCGTTAGGTAAAACGGCTCGTTGTGGTACTAGTTATAATAGGCGTTTACTAACAGCACTTGCCCCAAAAGTCTATAGAGCTTACACGATGTGGGGTGGGGGTGGAACTTTGATTCTTTGCTGTCAGTTGAACTAGTAATAAACCCATTTGGTGGTGAAGTGACCTGAAAGCCTGCACTGTGTGTTGAGCTTATTGGTCAATGGTAATCGTTCTATTCTAGAATGGCAGTGAAACACGTAGTCCACGACTACTCTACAATAAAAAAAGAAGTGAGCTCGTCTCTGTATTGTGCAGTCTGCTTATAAGAGTTTGCTGTCAAGAGTGTTACTGACCTGCTGCACAATTGCAGACTGAACATCGAGTTGATCCATCTCCAAAAGATCGTTCTGGAACACAGCACAAAGATAGCATTAAAACCTAAATAACCTCCTTTAGCACCCTTCATTCGACCAAGCTTAGAGCAGCAAGGGAGATCTCTCCAGCAGGTGTGGCACTCTCCCAGAACTGTCTTCAATAGGGAGTTCAAATCCCCGTTTAAAGATTGAGAACCTTTCATCCTTGAAGAGTTCGTGAAAAAATTAAGTGCCACTTTGTGTTAATCAATTAGTTCTCCGTATATTTAAATATGGGCCTCGCCATAGGAATGTGGAATTTACACCACCTGGAAATCACTACCCATGACATGAAGCTTAATAGCTTATTGAGCCCTTTCGCAACCATCACCAACAACATCTACCTAAACGACAATCGCCATTAGCATCACTAGCACCACCACGGAAATTGTCTCTGACATCACCACAATCACCACCAGAAAGCAACTAAACCATCACCCCTATCACTACAATTACAATCTTCACGTAACTATCACTTGCAACACTCAACACGAGCAAAGAGCAGATCTCCCCACTGCCACCAGCAACCAACTGCAATCAACACGACCACGACAAAGATCAATGTACCGTCCTCAACACCATTACCATCACTTACCGTGGATAAATCTCTCGTCGGCAAACTCGTACTCGCACTATTGAACATTCAAAACAGAGTCCTCGTGGCAAGAGCCGTAGCTCGAGCCGCGTGCCGCCTCGAAGTTTAGCGCTATGTTAATCGCATCCGGATAGTGACGTCAGTAGCGACGTCACGGCATCCGGTGCGCGGAGTGTCACGTGGGCGTTCGTGGGGGGTCGCGTGTTGTGTGTAATACACGTGTTGTGTATTACACACAACACGTGGTGTGTAATACACGTGTTGTGTATTACACAACACGTGTTGTGTAATACACGTGTATTACACAACACGTGTTGTGTACAGTATGTTGGACTTCTTTCGCACCGCACGTAGACAGCTGTGCTAATCGGAGGTGCCGATTCGAGCTGCAGTACAGTATAGTACAGCTGTTACCATCAGCCACGATGTAGTTCTCATTACAGTACAGTAGTATAAAGAGCAGGAATAGTTATTTCATTAACTTCACCCCACTTTGCCCCCCCCCGTACCCAATGGATGTTTGGCATCGCGTGACGCCCGTGAGCGATGCCCACAAAGTTGTAACGCCTCTTAAATTTTTATTTAAAGCTTTCGTGACTGCAGGGATTCATATTATTGGTTCTTTCGGTAAAGTCACGTTGAAGGGAAACAATAAAATAATAAAAATATAAAACAATTAAATTATCACGGCGTTTCGACTGCAACACAAGCAATTATCATCAGATGTGATAACCACAATAAAATTTTAATAACCGCCACTTTTTTCAAATTTTCTTGTTGTGGTTTCACACCTGATGATGATTGCTGCTTGTGTTGCAGTCGAAACGTCGTGAGAATTTTATTGTTTTATATTTTTACTATTTTATTGTTTCCCTTCTACGTGGTGACTTTACCGAAAGAACCAAGAGAAATGTGACGTCACGTCAAAATGCGCAACTTCAAATAAATATAGACAACACGTTCTACTTTATTAAATAGACTTTTTAATAAATGTTTTCTCCTACAACATCAGAGTGCAGCGCCACATTAAATACGCACTACAATGACAATAGTTTAAAGCGATTTGAAGCATGTTTTATTTATTTATTTGGGGGGGGGCAGAGCTTTGTGACGTCATATTTGAGAGGGGGGGGTCTGACTTTTTGTGACGCCGTGTGACTATGGGGGTGGGGGTCAAAAATCGCGTGCCGTCTTGTTATTCCACTGCTGGATGAGGGGGTTCGCCACGCAGCCGCAGATTGCGGGTGTATCTTGGGCCACGCATCATCGCCACGCTCGTCGATGTGGGTGGGTGGGTGAAGGCGGAGAAGCATGGAAGTTCAGTTCAACAGTTGATGTTGCTGTGCTGCACTGGCGGGCTATAACAATGCTGCTGAAATGATGCACTTTACCGATTTAAGGCCGTGAAGATGATGTGTAAGAAATGTTTTTTTTAATATATATGATACGGAGACGGAAATGCGAATGGGGGTATATGGTGTTACTCTTTGTTTTTTTCTTTGGTAAAGTCACCTATAAATAAGAAATAATAAAATAACATAATAGCGTACGACGTTTCGGTTGCAACATAAGCAGCCATCATCAGATACAGAAGAGCTAAATTTACGACAGAGGGGAAACATTACCCCAGATGTATATACAGACACCCAAGTAGGGGGGAACTAACACAGATACAACAGGGGACACAGAGAGAGAAGCACACCAAAACAAACAGGGTTTAGCAAAATTTGGAAACCATATAAAGCAACACAGACGGTCAGTCAAAACAATTGACGCATAGTCTGGTTGATTACGCTATTTCAAAGATTGCTAAATTGCAAGTTAAGTATGAAATTTAAAATACAGACTGCACACACACACACATAGACATCCAAGTAGAGCGAACCAGCACAGAGACAAGCACAGAGTGAAGTCGCCTTAAATAGGCAGAGAAGGTAAGGCTGAGAGACAATGGGACAAATTAGCAAGAGGTATGCATGGAGCAAAGGGGACGCGGCAGCACACACTCGGAAACACCAAGGCCCACACACAGGCAGAGACAGCACAGAGACACAAATCCAAGCCAAAACAGAAAGGTAGACACACAAGCAGAGACAACACAAAGACACAGACCTCATACCTCCCCGTAGAGGTGGTTCAGACTTGATTTGAAGCTTTCGTGACTGCAGGAATTACTGCAGTCACGAAAGTATATGGTGTGCTTATTTATTTTGATATTTTATATTCTCCAAGACGACCCGAATTATTTTCGGTTGTACACTGGCAGGAAACAGCTCCATATGTAAAATTTACAAAGGGCTGTAGCATTACACTTACTCATTCATTCTGGCCACAACCTGATACCAACATTGACCGATTAAAAAAACCCTATATAATCTGTTTAATACGTAGGTTTTCGCGATCAATATTATTCTCAAAAGTTTTTTTGGGTTAGATCACGCAAATATCAGTGCTGTTAACCCACCACCACCACCACAGCCAATTAAGACGTTACATACACAAAACGTACCAATGAATTTTACTTCAGCACACCGATGTCGAAGAGGAAACGGACATTTACAACTTTAGTACGATGTTTCAATGGCGATTACAACCGGCTTTATCGGGCGATTTTCCCAAATTGTGAATAAGTCTTCCCGTTTCCAGTCTTAAGTCAGGCACTTCCAAATACGGCCTTCAGCGTTGCCAGCTGTTTGGTCGCGGGCTCTTGCAGCCGTGTGACCTCAAGACACACACACACCTGCGCAAGCACACGGACGAGAAGCCGTATAGCTGCAACGTGTGTGGCCAGACCTTCAGGTCGCTTCCACTTGCTTCAGATGTTGTTTTCCCCGCTTCAAATAAAAGGTGCATCGTGTTGAAAAGTAAAACATTGGACAGAGCCTCTATCGAGCTGCACAGGGCTCGCAAATCAGTTTGGCCACCGATGAGCCAACACGTTTAACGCATATTATAGATGAGCAACAAGTATGACCATTGGACACAGGTAAAGGTGGAAGTTTTAATAGTATTTTCTATAAACTCATTATGCATTTCCATGGAGCATTATGGATAAAGCAGGATTAACTCAATTGTGTTCACAAGTAAAACGTGTTTCAGTCGATCAGCCTATTAGTTATCCAGAAAAATATTATCAAGCAGCATTTGTTAAAGCAAGCAAACTGGACCAGTTTAAATATTGTGGGTCTCATCAGCAGTTAGGCTGGTTTAAACAAATGCTGCTGAATTACCGGATGTTATTAGCTAAGAGCATTCCAAATAAAAATGGGACCCCGTTTAATGCACAAAATCAAAGCGATACACAAACTCATGCGTTGCTGTGGATAATTTTTGGGTAACAGCATATATAATCATAACTCCATTTTTCTTGGTTCTTTCGGTAAAGTCGCGTAGAAGGGAAACAATAAAATAATGAACTCAAGCACGTACACCAAGCTCTTAAGGCTAATGGTTATTCCGATGACACAATCCGCAAAGCTATCACTCCAACCATGAAGAAGGACCCTCTTGAGAAGCCTTTCAAAACCATCACGTTACCCTACATTGTAGGGATCACAAAAAAGTTCTCCAAAATCTTGAATAAACACAAGATCCAGGTCCGATTCAACACATTACATAAAATCCGTGATCTGGTTGCGTCTGTAAAAGATGTGATTGCAGACATACAGTACCCTGGTGTCTACAAACTAAGTTGCCTCTGTGGTAGTAGTTACATTAGAGAAACCAAACGGCATGTCTCGGACCGCATTCGTGAACACAAAGCAGACCTGAAACACGGTAGGACCAACACCTCGGCCGTGGCAGATCACTTATAATTCAGTAGGTTCACATGACATTGACTTCTCCTAGACAGAGGTTCTTTGCAAGCCATCTGGCTACCATGAGAGATTCGTTCATGAGGCTATCCACATATACAAACACAGACAATTTCAACCGAGAAGATGGATTCTGGCTTAGCAATCATTGGAAGGATTTGATAAACCATTTTGGGACTTAATTGATTGATCACGCTTACGCTGGCTTTCAGACCGCATCCATTATTTTCGTCTCCCCCCTCCTAGTTTCCGAACATAGATGGACTCATCCATCAGAATAAACTGTCAACTCGCTCTCCGTGGTGCAAACGTTAAAAAACCGCCACTTTTTTTCAAAATTTCTTGTTGTGGTTTTCACACCTGATGATGATTGCTTGTGTTGCAGTCGAAACGTCGTGAGAATTTTATTGTTTTATATTTTTATTATTTTATTGTTTCCCTTCTACGTGACTTTACCGAAAGAACCAAGAATATGAATCCCTGCAGTCACGAAAGCTTTAAATCAAAACATAACTCCATTGTTTCCACGTTAAAATATTCTTCATTTTATATTTTAAAAAAGCCTTAAAACCGAGCTCCATGACACACCAGACAAACATTTTATTGGCCCTGATGTGAAAGAAAGAGGGGTTCATGAAGGGTCAGCATTAGTTAGTCCAAGGAAGGAAAAACACCACTGGTTGGTAACTGAAAGTTAGCTTCTATGAAAGAAGACAACAAGAGAACGTTTAATTCGGCGAGGGGTGGGGGGAAAGGGCAAACGAGCATGGATGCGGGTGGAAGCACCACAGGTAAATCGTTGTACCAACTAATTCTATCAGAAAAAAAGTAATTAATTCTGTCCATTGTAACAGAGGTGTCCATAGAATTTTCTAAGCACATCCCACCATTGGGACCACCATCCGAATAGAGCCGTTTTGCAAATCCTTGAACGGTTTGGAAAGTGAAACCTCAACAGAGGATGCGCATTAGGGAACCTGCAAATTCTGAATGTTCAGCACAACCAGTGCGATTAATTCACGCCTGTTAAACAAAAATATGGGTCTCCATTGTGTGCCACTGCCTGTAACCCACCAAGAAAAGTTCTGGTTACTTATGACAATTTCGATTTAAAGCTTTCGTGACTGCAATGATTCATCTTCTTTGGTTCTTTCAGTAAAGTCACGTAGAATGAGAATAAAATAATAAATTGATAAAATAAAATAACACAATAATATTCTCACGACGTTTCGGCCACAACACAAGCTGCCTTCATCAGGTGAAGGGGGCGAGACTGTCTGGTAGGACAGCGCTGGAGTGAGAGAGCCACGTTCAGATCACAGCTTTTAAGCTGTGTGAGAGGAACAAAGAGCCTTGAAGGAATTAGCATAAAATTTAGCATTGAAATGGCTGAATGATTAGCTTGTGACTGGTCACAGAAATAGCTATGTTAAAAGTTAAAGCATACACATCCGCAGAGGCACCCATTGTTAAAAGGAATTAGCATAGAATTTAGCATTGAAATAGCTAAGTTAAGGCATACACATCCGCAGAGGCACCCCTTGACAATGAGATTAGCATAGAATTTAGCATTGAAATGGCTGAGTGATTCGCTTGTAACTGCTACAGAAATAGTTACGTTGAAGTCAGAGCATACACATTCACCGAGGCACTTAGTACAAATCAAACAGGAGAATTTAGCATTGAAATAACTAGGCGAATTTAGCATTGAAATAACTGGGTGATTTGCTAGTGACTGGTCACAGAAATGACTACACATCTGAGCTATTCACAGTACTATATAGTGAACCAATAAAAACTAAAATATAAATTACCTTCATGTTATCAATAAACTCTATATTCTCCAATCAGCTAAGCTACCAACCATAAGTCGTTATGTATCACAATGCTATATGGCGAAAAAATGGGTGGATTCTTACCCTCAAATTTCCGTACCACGGATAGCTACGGGCCCCGTTCAGACGGACGAGTTCGTCCATGGTCGAAACAGAGGAGGGGGAGAGAGACAGCTGCGAAGCCCTAGTATACTCCATGTTGTAAACCATACCATTAACCGTGGTGTGAGAGGTATTAAGAGGCAATGCTGGCGAAAGAGCTGCGGTCTGAAGGTCATCGTAAAATTACAATTAATTAAGAACAGAAATGATTTAACACATCTTTCCAGTGGTTACTAAGCCTGAATCCATCTTCTCGGTTGAAATTGTCTCTGTGCTTGTATATGTGAATGGCCTCATGAACGAATCTCTCATGGTAGCCAGTTGGTTTGCAAAGAACCTCCGTCTTGGAGAAGTCAATGTCATGTGAGCCCACTGAATTGTAACAGTGATCTGCCACGGCAGAGGAGTTCGTCTTACCGTGTTTCAAGTCTGCTTTATGTTCGCGGATGCGGTCCGAGATATGTCTTTTGGTTTCTCCAATGTAGCTACTACCACAGAGGCACTTTAGTTTGTAAACGCCCGGGTACTGTATGTCTGGAAGAGCATCTTTTACAGATGGAACTAAATCACGGATTTTGTGTACTGTGTTGAATCGGACCTGGATCTTGTGTTTATTCAGGATTTTGGAGATCTTTTTAGTGACCTCTGCAATGTAGGGTAAGGTGATGGTTTTGAGTGGCTCCACAAGAGGATCCTTCTTCATGACTGGAGTGATGGCTTTGCGGATTGTGTAGTCGGAGTAGCCATTAGCCCTGAGAGCCTGGTGTACGTGCTTGAGTTCACTGGTAATGTGTTCCTGGTCGGAAATGCATTGGGCTCTATGGTATAGAGTCTTGATGAGGCAGTTCTTCTGGGATGGATGGTGGTGGGAATCCGGTTTCAAGTAAGCATCTGTATGGGTAGCTTTCCTGTAGACAGAGTGGCTCATTGAACCATCATGTCTCCTTTTAATTAAGACATCCAGAAAGGGTAGTTTGCCATCTTTTTCGACCTCCATGGTAAATCTGATGGCTGGGTGTATGGAATTGATGTGGTCGCGGAATTGGTCTAGAGCAGGCTGGCCATGTGGCCAGATGACAAAGGTGTCATCAACGTACCTCTTCCATAAGGTCGGGCGTAGAGTGGCAGTCTGGATGGCGTCAGTTTCAAATTTTTCCATGAATACGTTGGCTACAACCGGAGATAGGGGGGAGCCCATTGGGGTGCCCTCAGTTTGTTTGTAGAAAGTTCCATTCCAGGTGAAGTATGTGTTGGTTAAGCAATGTCTCACCAGGGGGGGTACATCAGTATGCAGTCCTTGATGAACCAGGTCTCCAATGATAGCGATGGTGTCAGGTACCGGGACTTTGGTGAACAAGGACACCACATCAAAACTGACAAGCAGGTCGTTTGGGGACAGGGAAATGTCTTTGATTGTCGATACCAGGTGAGTAGAATTTAGTACCGCAGAGGTGGTTTTTCCAGTGAAAGGTCGCAGTATATCAGCCAGAAAACGTGCCAGTTTGTAGGTGGGGGAGCTGATAGTAGAGACGATGGGACGAAGGGGTGTATCTTCTTTGTGTATCTTTGGAAGGCCATATAATCTTGGTGGTCTGGCAGCAGAGGGTTTCAACGAGAACTGTTTGTTCTCATCAATTAATGCTGTTGAATCAGAGATAATTTTGTTCGTTTTGGTGACCAGGCTGTTGGTGGGATCTCTTTTTATTTTTGTATAGCTGCCATCGTTGAGTAGTTCTTGAATTTTGTTGTTATATTCTGTTTTGTCCATGATGACAGTGGCATTGCCTTTGTCGGCTGAGAGAACGACAATATCATCCCTCTTTTTTAATTGAGATAATTCAAAACGTTCGTCTTTGCTGATGTTGCTAGGTGGCAACTTAGCGTTTTTGAGGGTTGCAGCGATTTCAGATCTTGCTACGTCTGCAGAGATGTGACTCAAGCCCTTGAGTGCAACGTCGACATGGGCAATGATATCATTAACCGGTAAGTTTCTCGGTGTGACAGCAAAGTTTAGACCTTTAGCTAAAACGGATTTCAGACCATCAGAAATGGAACTGTTACTGCGATTAATTACGACTTTGTTGACGTCTATCTTTTCGGTGTGTGGATCCGATTTTTTGCTGGAGAGGTGATTGAATTTGGAAATCAAATTGTCCCTACATTTGTTCGACATAGTGGCAGCCGAAGAGGTAGTCATATTGTCTACATGTTACCAATCCGATGTAGACATTGTCGACGTTGCACTCAAGGGCTTGAGTCACATCTCTGCAGACGTAGCAAGATCTGAAATCGCTGCAACCCTCAAAAACGCTAAGTTGCCACCTAGCAACATCAGCAAAGACGAACGTTTTGAATTATCTCAATTAAAAAAGAGGGATGATATTGTCGTTCTCTCAGCCGACAAAGGCAATGCCACTGTCATCATGGACAAAACAGAATATAACAACAAAATTCAAGAACTACTCAACGATGGCAGCTATACAAAAATAAAAAGAGATCCCACCAACAGCCTGGTCACCAAAACGAACAAAATTATCTCTGATTCAACAGCATTAATTGATGAGAACAAACAGTTCTCGTTGAAACCCTCTGCTGCCAGACCACCAAGATTATATGGCCTTCCAAAGATACACAAAGAAGATACACCCCTTCGTCCCATCGTCTCTACTATCAGCTCCCCCACCTACAAACTGGCACGTTTTCTGGCTGATATACTGCGACCTTTCACTGGAAAAACCACCTCTGCGGCACTAAATTCTACTCACCTGGTATCGACAATCAAAGACATTTCCCTGTCCCCAAACGACCTGCTTGTCAGTTTTGATGTGGTGTCCTTGTTCACCAAAGTCTGACACCATCGCTATCATTGAAGACCTGGTTCATCAAGGACTGCATACTGATGTACCCCCCCCTGGTGAGACATTGCTTAACCAACACATACTTCACCTGGAATGGAACTTTCTACAAACAAACTGAGGGCACCCCAATGGGCTCCCCCCTATCTCCGGTTGTAGCCAACGTATTCATGGAAAAATTTGAAACTGACGCCATCCAGACTGCCACTCTACGCCCGACCTTATGGAAGAGGTACGTTGATGACACCTTTGTCATCTGGCCACATGGCCAGCCTGCTCTAGACCAATTCCGCGACCACATCAATTCCATACACCCAGCCATCAGATTTACCATGGAGGTCGAAAAAGATGGCAAACTACCCTTTCTGGATGTCTTAATTAAAAGGAGACATGATGGTTCAATGAGCCACTCTGTCTACAGGAAAGCTACCCATACAGATGCTTACTTGAAACCGGATTCCCACCACCATCCATCCCAGAAGAACTGCCTCATCAAGACTCTATACCATAGAGCCCAATGCATTTCCGACCAGGAACACATTACCAGTGAACTCAAGCACGTACACCAGGCTCTCAGGGCTAATGGCTACTCCGACTACACAATCCGCAAAGCCATCACTCCAGTCATGAAGAAGGATCCTCTTGTGGAGCCACTCAAAACCATCACCTTACCCTACATTGCAGAGGTCACTAAAAAGATCTCCAAAATCCTGAATAAACACAAGATCCAGGTCCGATTCAACACAGTACACAAAATCCGTGATTTAGTTCCATCTGTAAAAGATGCTCTTCCAGACATACAGTACCCGGGCGTTTACAAACTAAAGTGCCTCTGTGGTAGTAGCTACATTGGAGAAACCAAAAGACATATCTCGGACCGCATCCGCGAACATAAAGCAGACTTGAAACACGGTAAGACGAACTCCTCTGCCATGGCAGATCACTGTTACAATTCAGTGGGCTCACATGACATTGACTTCTCCAAGACGGAGGTTCTTTGCAAACCAACTGGCTACCATGAGAGATTCGTTCATGAGGCCATTCACATATACAAGCACAGAGACAATTTCAACCGAGAAGATGGATTCAGGCTTAGTAACCACTGGAAAGATGTGTTAAATCATTTCTGTTCTTAATTAATTGTAATTTTACGATGACCTTCAGACCGCAGCTCTTTCGCCAGCATTGCCTCTTAATACCTCTCACACCAAGGTTAATGGTATGGTTTAAAACATGGAGTATACTAGGGCTTCGCAGCTGTCTCTCTCCCCCTCCTCTGTTCCGACCATGGACGAACTCGTCCGTCTGAACGGGGCCCGTAGCTATCCGTGGTACGGAAATTTGAGGGTAAGAATCCACCCATTTTTTCGCCATATAGCATTGTGATATATAACGACTTATGGTTGGTAGCTTAGCTGATTGGAGAATATAGAGTTTATTGATAACATGAAGGTAATTTATATTTTAGTTTTTATTGGTTCACTATATAGTACTGTGAATAGCTCAGATGTGTAGTCATTTCTGTGACCAGTCACTAGCAAATCACCCAGTTATTTTAATGCTAAATTCGCCTAGTTATTTCAATGCTAAATTCTCCTGTTTGATTTGTACTAAGTGCCTCGGTGAATGTGTATGCTCTGACTTCAACGTAACTATTTCTGTAGCAGTTACAAGCGAATCACTCAGCCATTTCAATGCTAAATTCTATGCTAATCCCATTGTCAAGGGGTGCCTCTGCGGATGTGTATGCCTTAACTTAGCTATTTCAATGCTAAATTCTATGCTAATTCCTTTTAACAATGGGTGCCTCTGCGGATGTGTATGCTTTAACTTTTAACATAGCTATTTCTGTGACCAGTCACAAGCTAATCATTCAGCCATTTCAATGCTAAATTTTATGCTAATTCCTTCGTCAAGGCTCTTTGTTCCTCTCACACAGCTTAAAAGCCGTGATCTGAACGTGGCTCTCTCACTCCAGCGCTGTCCTGCCAGACAGTCTCGCCCCCTTCACCTGATGAAGGCAGCTTGTGTTGTGGCCGAAACGTCGTGAGAATATTATTGTGTTATTTTATTTTATCAATTTATTATTTTATTCTCATTCTACGTGACTTTACCGAAAGAACCAAAGAAGATACTTATGACAACTTTGCAGTGCATTTACTTAGCTCAAAATTATTATTCGAAAAAAACATTCATTCATCAAATGTACTTCATACCAAAAAAAATACATACTGCTGCCACAGATGACAAAAGTCAGTCCTATTGAACAATATTTTTTTTAAAACATGTACAGTTTTGCTGTTGCAGCAGCAGAAGATTAAATGCTAGTGACATGAGACCACTGTTAGGAGGTGGGGGGGGCATGCTGACAACACACAAACGGACAACGATCACAAACTATGTACAATGCTTACCACCGCTGGGATTCCCAACGGACTATGTAGTGTCACGTGCCTGAGCCTATGGGGGGAAATGCAGAAGTTGCATTTCCCAGGAAACAACGTCAGGTTTTCTCGCAGACCCAATTATGGGTGGTTTTGAACACCTTCGGCATAAATAACAAGATGATGCTTTTACATATATACGTGATTTTTTTATGGTGGTAAATGCAGAATGATGCTGAAATGTGTTCCTTTGGTTTAAAACAACTTGGCGAATTCACTGGTCGAGAATTTGGAAACCAGCTCGGCAGAACCTGGAAGTTGATCGATGGAAGTGAGAAACGTTGAATCCAAAATCAGCTTAAGATGAGAACGATGCTGTGATCATCATGGTTGACACTTTTGGGAGGAATGGCCCTTTTACATCGCCGAGATAAAGATGGGATGGACATTGCCCAAAACAGACATTTTTTTTAGGGCAGTGTTAATGACGATTCGTGTTGAGCTTTTGTTATTTGTACATCACTGCCAATGCAATAGTAAACATAAAAGATAGAAATTAAGATGCAGAAAATGTAAGTATATATTTTTTTAATTGAAATAAAAATGCCGTCCCTGTTTTCCCTTCAGATATAACAATGTGCAAGTTGTAAATGAATAATCTGAGTCTCCTTGCACCACATAATTAATGCAACCCGTGATTCAGAAATTCAGCTACAAAATCAACATTTAAGGCATGTAAAAAATACCATTTCGGGAGAAATAATGGTGCCAAAGTAATGAAAATCTTTGAATGCAGAAGTCAGAATTCCTCACATTCACACATCCTAAATGGAAAAGACAGGTTACATAGAGAAACTATTCTTAAACTTAGAACAAAAATTGACGAGAGAAGAAATGAAATTATTAAATGCTGCAAAAACAAGGACGAAAAACCGTGCACATACGTGGACTCTCTCACACTTTCCCAAAAGCGTTTGTCTCGAGAAAAATTTAGTTTTTCTCCCAGAAAGCACGGGCAGGGTTAAGGAAACATCACATAAACTGTTCAGGTCAGCGGGCTTGGTTCTTTGGGTAAAGTCACGTGGGTTGAAAATAAAATAGATTAAATCACGACGTTTAGGGCGCAGCACAAGCGGCCCGTCATCAGGTGGGACAACCAACAGGAAGCAACAAACTGCTGAAGTGGGCGAATCGGAGTTGCAGAGAGTTCCGCTTCAGCAATTTGTTTCTTGCTGTGGTTGTCCCAACACGATGACGGACCGCTTGCGTTGCGCCCGAAACGTCGTGATTTAATTCGTTTTATACCTACGTGACTTTACCGAAAGATTACAGCAACTTGGGAAGGCCTTCGTTGCAGCAGTGGACAGATCAGGGCTGAAGACACACACACAAAACACATACAACGCACAAATTAGTAAATATAATGTAGTACACAATAAATGCACGCGCGCAAACGTCACGCGAGTAATTAAATAAATACAGTAAAACCTTGGATTGCGAGTAACTTGGTCTGCGAGTGTTTTGCAAGACGAGCACATTTTTTAAAATAAATATTAATTTGATAAACGAGCGAGGTCTTGCAATACGAGCAGTACGTACACGCTTTGTACTGCCGAGCGTCACGTGATCACAACTGATGTACGAGTGCTTTGATATACGAGTGCTTTGGATTACAAAACACGTTTCCGAAACGAATTATGCTCGCAATCCAAGGTTTTACTGTGTACAGTACATGCATACACATACCTATACAAACGCAAATCAATATATGCAATAATGAATAAATATATACACAGTATAATATGCACACAAGAGCAGGGGGGAACATAAACACGTAGGGTTTCATGGACGTACATAAAGCAGTGTTTTAGTACTCGATGTTCAACCTTGTTTTCATGGTTGGTCACCAACACTCTCCAATTCATCGCAATTGTATGTACGTTTAACTTCTTTTGCATCATACGGAGCCAACCGTGCTAATCGGACGTGCAGAGGATTCCATCCGGTGCCGGGACCCAAAACCGAAACATTAAATTAATTTACTATAGATATAGGGTGGCCCGATCTGTATAACCAAGCGATTTATGGACAGTTACTACATGGCAACATGTGCGATTGCGAGTGACATCAAACAAGCTACAATGGCAACTCGCACAACGAGCCATCGAAAGCACAATATGTATTCAACTACCTCGAACAACAAAGATCCCCTGTGTAGCCTTAACAGACTGTTGGGGCGAGTGCTGTTAGCACCTATAAAGGTCGGCCCTCCCCTAGGCCGAGCCGGCCTAGGGGAGGGCCGGCCTAGGGGAGGCCCAGGACCCGGTTCAGATATAATCGTCACTGGTGCTGGCCGGACGTGGGAATCGAACTCGGGACGCCGAGTTCATAGCGCAGCGCGCTCACCGCTACACCACCGCTCCACTTACACACACACTCCACACTCGCAGCCTACGTTAATTTTTCGTCTCCCCCCTCCTCTTTTCCGAACATAGATGGACTCGTCCATCTAAACAAACTGTCAAATCGCTATCCGTGGTGCTAACGTTTAAAAATAAATAAATACAAACCGCCACTTCTTTCAAATGTTCTTGCCGTTGTTTTTCACACCTGATGATGACTGCTTGTGTTGCAGTCGAAACGTCGTGAGAATTTTATTGTTTTATACATATTTTATTATTTTATTGTTTCCCTTCAACGTGACTTTACCGAAAGAACCAAGAATATGAATCACTGCAGTCACGAAAGCTTTAAATCAAAATTTAAGGTGTAAACCGTTTTTGTGGGGTGCGAAGCGTGTCAGTGACCAACTAGGCTTCGGTGGTGGTGAAGGAGTGGATGGTGTTGGTCGTCGCGTGGTGGAGTCATGGATGACGCCGGTCCGGCAGTGCAGCGCTCAGGATTTAGTGCGGAGGGAGTTGGGGGGGGGTAAGGGCTGGATGGGGCTGTCCCCTCGCACAGCCCCGGGTTGCCTGCCCGTTCATCACCTTTGCGTTGGTGTTCTCCATCTCAACTTACAGCTGTTTTATTGTCATAATCAGGGATAATTTTAGATGCGCGATGTGTTGATGATGCACCCAAGGCCACACTCGTCATTCTTCCACTCGCACTATCTGTCTCAGGAAAACAGTATTATTGCATTCCAACACTCCCTGCCCTTTCCAACTTACCCCCCTTGAGTGCTCGTGTATCTGGGTGCACCATCATATTCTACCCGGATTCTCCCGGAGGTGGTCTCGCGTCAAACTCACCCATGTTTTACCACAGGGTCCGGGAGTCACCATCTCACACCGAACTTTGCCAATTCTCTCTCACATGGGAAACCCATGGCCAGGTCACTCGCTCGGTTTGCCGGGATGAAAACCCAGGTGGAGAGGTTCGGTTTGTGTGTTCTAGTTGACCTAAGCGCTAGTCGGGGTGCGTGCATGGGGTGAATGCATGGTGTGTGTGTATGTGTGGGCTGTATGTGTGGTGTGTGCATATGGTGTGTGTGTGGGGTGTAGGTGTGCGTGGGGTGTGTGTGTAGTTTGTGCATGGGGTGTGTGTGTGGGGTGTGAGCATGGGGTGTGTGTGTGGGGTGTATGTGTGCGTGGTGTGTGTGTGGGGGGTGTGGGGGGTGTGTGTATATGTGTGGGGTGCATGTGTGCGTGGGGTGCAAGCATGGTTTGTGTGTGTGCGTGGGGTGTGCACGGTGTGTGAATAGTGTGTGTATGCGTGGGGTGTGTGTGTGTGTGTGGTGCAAACAAGTAAAACAATATTAATAAACGTTCCAACAAAACCATAAATGCCAAGAAACATTGCTACAAATGAAAAATTTGTATTTACAAAATACTGAACACGAGGCTTGTTTGCAAACTTGCATGAAAGTAAAACGTATTGCACATTTAAATCTTCTGCATTAATACGTTCACGGTGAGACGGCCTTCCTCTAAATCCAATACACGATTAAACTAAACTAATATATTTACAGTTATTATATACGAGTTAAAAACAAACTTGCATGAAAGCAAAACGTATTGCACATTTAAATCTTCTGCATTAATACTTTCACGGTGAGACGGCCTTCCTCTAAATTCAATACACGGTAAAACTAAACTAATATATATTTACAGTTATTATTATATACGAGTTAAATACAAACTTGCATGAAAGTAAAACGTATTGCACATTTAAATCTTCTGCATTAACACGTTCACGGTGAGACGGCCTTCCTCTAAATTCAATACACGATTAAACTAAACTAATATATATTTACAGTTATTATATACGAGTTAAAAACAAACTTGCATGAAAGTAAAACGTATTGCACATTTAAATCTTCTGCATGAATACTTTCACGGTGAGACGGCCTTCCTCTAAATTCAATACACGGTAAAACTAAACTAATATATATTTACAGTTATTATTATATACGAGTTAAAAACATCCTTAGCTATTTCATTAACAGTAAGTCAAGAGAAAGGAGGGGGGGGGGTGTTTGTGTGTGTGGTGTGTTATTGGTGGGTGATGGTTGGGTGGTGTGTGTGTGCATAGGTGGTGGGTGCGTGATGTGTGTAGGTGGGTGGTGTGTGTGGGTGGTGTGTGTGTGGGTGAATGGGGTGTGTGTGGGTGGGTGGGGTATGTCTGTGTGTGGTGTGTGTTGTGGGTGGGTGGTGGGTGGGGTGTGTGTGTGTGTGGGGTATGTCTGTGTGAGGTGTGTGTGGGTGGATGGGGTGTGTGGGTGGGTGGGGTGTGTGTGTGGGGTGTGTGCAGGTGGGGTGGTGGGGGGTTGCAGGATGTCTTGGGGTCTGGGGTCTCTGCCTCTTCCATTCCAGGTGTCGACATCCCCCGGTGACGTCACCTGTTCCGGGCACAAACCCAGGGGAAGCATTGGGGTCATCAAGGGACAGAGCACTCAAGACACACAGCAGCAGGTCTCCAGTCGTGTCTCAAGATGCTGCATGACATCGTGCGACAAGGGAGTGGAACACCAACGAGAGAAGCAGCCAGCTGGATGCAGTGCAATACAAATTTGGATTTATCTTCTCCATGTAAAATTGGTGGGAAAGATATTTTGCGGTGACGTAATGTTCACATACATTTCCTCGGGATGATCATGTATTATTAAGCTATGTTAATGAAAGATTCTGATTATTATGAAATAAATAGCTTACACCAAAACAGAACTCTTAGACAAAATAATCCTTTTCTTTTCCAATACAGATCTTTGGTCTTTTCTTAAATTGAACATTTATCTTGTTGATTGTACTTTAGCTGAAAGATTTGCATGCATTACGCGAGAGCTGAGCTTCTGTTAAAGATCTCAAAATAAGAGCTGAGTTATTGTTAACACTTATTTTTGAATGTAATCTCTTACGTAACATTATTTAATGCTTGTTTTTCAACATTCCGGTTTCCTGAAATCCAAATAAATTGGAATTTTTGCCCACGTGACAACATCGTTTGATTGGCTGTCAGTAGAGGGAAAAGCTGAAAATTGTCAGATACCTCGACGATCTGACCCAAAGTAACGAATAATGAATCTAAGATTGATCGTGAAAGCCGAGATATAATACTTTTTTACCTTTTAACGTGCACAGTGCTCACTCACTCTCACAACGCGAGAAACCACAGAACCACAATTGTCCAAGCTCTGAGGTCCTCTATACGTCAAGGTGTTATCGGCCAAATAATGAGTGGCTTTAAAATGTCGAAGGAAACTGGGGATCCGGAAAAAAAAAACCCCACGCATGCGAGGCGAAAACCACTCAATCCCATCCAGACGGAACAGGTGGAGTCCACATTTTTGTTGTGCTGCCTTCTCCTGGCAAGCCAGGATACGGGTGCCCACGGAAAGGGAGCGACCCACCAAACCCTTACCTCCACTGTACTGGAGTGGTGGGGTGCGCCAACGATGGGGCCTTTATTCTTCCGCATTGCAGCAGCAATGCTTCCGGACAAATCTAAGAAATGTCCGGAGTCGCTGCCGCACACGGGCAAATCTCCGCCCAGGCCCCCTCGATGCCTTCGCTCCGGTGTTGGCGACAGCTTCACTGGTCGCTTGATGGCTGCGTTGGTATTCCAGGGCAGTGTAGAAACTGGCGTTCGAGCTGAAAGAGAGTTGCAAGGGTCACTGTTATGCCTCTGTCTGCCTTTCTTTATTTGTGCTGAAACTTTCCTACTGCAATACAATTCCATTATCTATCCTACTGCTACTCCCTGGCCCTGCCCCCAGCCACAACCAGGTCTACCCCTATCAGAATATGTTCAGAATCAGAATATTTATTTAGACTATAGGAATATTATGACCTATAAAGCTCTTTTTTTTTACAGATGTCAAGTAGATCACTGCCCCTACACCTATCACTACCCCAAACCCTTCTGAAGATAAGAAAAGCCAAAGCATTTTCACACTCAAACGAGCAAGCAGAGTGGTGGGAATTCCACATTCCCATGGCAGGGGCCAATCTATAAATGAAAACCAATGTTAGAATGATGTCCAGTACTGCTGGACATCATACTGGACATCCGTGAAAAAGAGCTTCATAGCTCATCAAATTCCTCCAGTATAAATAAATATTCTGATTCTTTTCTAGAGTTATAGGCAGAGGAGAAGAGGAAGATCTGGAGCCTAGAGTTGAACAAGAGCATGAAGTCGACAATGAAGATGGCTGGGGAAGGACAGTTCCAGACTGCAGAGGAGAAAGAGCAACGTCTCAAAGAGAGCTGCATGCAGAGAGAAAGCATTGAGCAGGGAGAAACATCAAAGTCACTTCATAAGAACCTAACCAACACAAATATTCTTCAAGATGCAACGTGCACGTGGAGACTCACGATTGGCTCTTGGCTGACACAAAATCTTCATCGAGATCTGACCCAGAATCATTCGTCCATCTCTGCTCGCATTGGCTCACACGATCCACCTCCACGATCTCGTCCATTTTAATCGATGCGTCCACAGCATCCTGTTCATTGTGACTAGCATGGCTTTCGCCCTTGGTGTCGTCCTGAAGCCACCTGTGGTTCAAAGCTTCCTCAGGCGTGAGCCGGCGAGCGGGATCCCACCTGCCAAGATATGAACGGTGAATCGTCAGGGTTCATTTACTGTCTAAATTTCTTCGAATAATGGGGTGGAGGTGTGGCACATGCAATTATTTACCTTCATTATGCAAACGAATACAAGAAGGCACAAGGCATGAAATATTGCCCTGTTATGACACAAAGCCACTCCCTGTCAGTAAACATCACTCCTAGTAATGTGCACTCTGTTTACGAGAGTGCTGATGGTGAACACGAAAATAATGATGAATTAAGATCATATGTAGACAGTACAGGTATATCTTACTCAAGGCATCCTTGAACAAAATCGATTAACTCTCTGTTCGTAGTCCGAAGCTTTTCCTTAAGAGAGGTGGTGCTTGGAACGACCTTCCTGCCGTTCACCCTGTGGCACCCTGTCTTGTCTGTGTTGGAGAGAAAATGAGTGAAACGGGTTTCCGAGGATTACGAACAAAGTACATTACGGCAATGCTTGCCTGGATAATTGTGACAACAGAAGTAGCAACCTCCTCTCCACTCACCGGTGTAAATGTCCATGTCGGTCGCAGCATCAATCATGGACCTTGGTGGGAGACCAAAAATCTGTGCACAGGTCACAGTGAAATTAATATACATGGGTTAGGTCATTGGACTGTGTGTATCGTAAACATGCATACAGTAGACTTCCTCAAATGTAAATGTCTCTAAAACTGAAACGTTTATTCACAAGGACTGCACATGCTTTTACAACATTACCATATATTTTAATTATTGGGTACTTAATGAACAAATATTGCCCATTAAAGTTACTTCATGAACCTCAGGGATGAACAATGAACCCGAAGAATGGAAAGGGTAATAGTCTGTCGCTCTGAGTGATGATTATCAACAAGGCCAAATCACATCATACGTGTCCAACTAGTGTCTGGTCACATTAAAGATATGTCTATTCTCTATGTACATACTGGCAGCAGAGCAACATTTGTTCCCATGGAATGAGGCCAAAAGTATAATTGCTCCACAGATTGCAATCCACGGCAGTCTCCTATATGGTTGTTAGCGACTAATGGACCATCACTCGGCGTTAGCATTGTGAGCCGGCTCAGCTAAAACTAAGCCATGGGCTCTGCTGTTGGTTGCAATTCAAATTCATAAATAATGAGATTATATTTTGGCATATTTCAGGTACCGTGATCATTTGGGCAATATAATCTCCTGTGGTCTGTAAGAGAGGGTAGCCAGAAGAGAGCTCAGCAATTACGCAGCCCAGGGACCACATGTCCACTGCGCAGGTGAGTTGGAGGCCCAGGAACATCTCTGGAGCCATGTATTTCCACGTTCCGAAACATCCGAAAACTGCGCACCACACACACATGGACAGCACCGATTGAGCGAGAAGGTCATGCACGTTATTTGTCCACTTAGATTTTTGAGTGCACACAGATTAAAATATTTACATTTTGTAGGATGGTAAAATTGGTCATTCTATCCAGCAGATGAATGTGGACCTTTCTAAAACTGGCTCAGAAATGGAAAAGTGTGAGCGGCACTCCAAGAGACGCTTTGACATTTGGTAAAAACGTTGTTTGCAAACACCTATTAAGGCCTGTATGACCTGATAGGGTCTCTATGGCTGAGAATAATAACTGAGTCACTAAGATTGTAGTGCATTGTAAAGCTGCTCACCATGCCACGTTTCCAAACGCACACACATACGAATAACAGGCGCCATTCGCCACTAAGCAGCAGTGACGTCACCACGGGACCTGTGCCAGGCCAGGTGCACTTTGAGGCCACGTGAAATGTCGAAGTCTCACTGACATATCACGAAAGATATCTAGGTGCCATGGGTTGACGAACTGAGATGACTGGCATATGCACCAACTATGCCCCCTCTGTGCCAACACACATATAAGACAAAGATCCCCCGTATAGCCTTAACAGACTGTTGGGGCAAGTGCTGTTAGCGAGCACCTATGAAGGCCGGCACGGCACACGAGGTGGTGGGGGGCCAGCAGCACGCCAGGCTGTTTTTGTCTCCCTAGTGGCGATGTTTACACACCGCACGAGGCGCTCATTTGGGGCTGAGTCGACCTCGGGGAGTCCCAGGACCGGTTCAGATAATCGTCACTGGT
Organism: Petromyzon marinus; assembly: GCF_048934315.1. Lineage (NCBI taxonomy): Eukaryota > Metazoa > Chordata > Hyperoartia > Petromyzontiformes > Petromyzontidae > Petromyzon > Petromyzon marinus. The sequence continues at coordinate 12,987,242 of NC_133667.1, read as the reverse complement.
GTCGGCCGTGAGCGGGAATCGAACTCGGGGCGGCCGGGTGCGTAGCGCTAACCGCTGCACCGCGCTAACCGCTGCACTAGCGCTCCCCACTCGTATATTCACAAAGATTCACAAAGACGCACAGACACACACACCCTCACACGAAAAAACACAAGCAAAACTACTCACTTGGTTTCGTCATTTTGATGCTCGCGCCAAAATCAATGATCCTGATGTTGCCGGTTGCGTGGTCTTTGACCATGATGTTTTCCTAGGAAAAATAACAGGGGATAAAAGTGGTTAAGGTTCAAAAGTGCTCATGGCATGGATGGCCGGCGTGAACTCACCTCTGATTAATCAACACGTATAATTGTGCACTCTGCTAATTGCTACGGAGAGACGGGTACATTTTCGTCATTATATGAGAAGGCAATGATGACTAGGGATAAGACCCCGAGCCCCACGTGCACTGTAGAGTTTACATTAGCTCCAATAATATGTAACTTTTTTTTTATTTAAAGCTTTCGTGACTGCAGTAATTCATATTCTTAGTTTTTTCGGTAAAGTCACGTTGAAGAGAAACATCAAAATAATAAAATATATATAAAATATAATTTTATACGTTGAAGAGAAACAACAAAATAATAAAATATATAATATATTTTCATATATTTTATTATTTTGTTGTTTCTCTTCAACGTGACTTTACCGAAAAAACTAAGAATATAATATGTAACTGTTACAATCATATTACTTTAATGTTAATCGAATGACAGGAACTCGGTAATGTTAATTGACGTTTGACTGACTTATTGGTGGTAATGAAGATATTCACAATTAAGATTATGATATCAAAGTTGATTTCTATATTCAAAATACTTGGGTCTAGAAAATTAATAACACTGGTGCTCAATCCCTATTAACAGAGATATTTAGCTGCGGTGTTGTGAGGTGGAGGGTGTGCCTCGTCACTATTGCAGGTGTGAAGATGTTCAATTATTTTTTCCAGTTGTTTTTGTTAATTTTCAGTTTTTGCGCGGGACATCTAATAATAAGATGGCGACGGCCTCGTGGTTAGTCATTTTATTAACTTGTTTATTTTGATCAATCCAACTCGAATCAATAGATATAACGAATTTAAAGCTTTCGTGACTGCAAGCATTTATCTTTTTTGGGTTCTTTCGGTAAAGTCACGTAGAATGAGAATAAAATAATAAATTGATAAAATAAAATAACACAATAAAATTATCACGACGTTTCAGCCACAACACAAGCGGCCTTCATCAGGTGAAGGGACGAGACTGTCTGGAGGACAGCGCTGGAGCGAACACAGCCAAGCTCAGACCGCGACCTTTAAGCTGTGTGAGAAGAAACAGAGTGCCTTCTATGACCAGTCACAAGCTAATCCCTCAGTTATTTCAATGCTAAATTCTCCTGTTTGATTTGTACTAGGTACCTCTGTGGATGTGTAGGCTTTGACTTTAACATAGCCATTTCTGTGACCAGTCACAAGCTAATCACTCAGCTATTGCAATGCTAAATTCTATGCTAATTCCTTTGTCAAGGCGCTCTGTTTCTTCTCACACAGCTTAAAGGTCGCGGTCTGAGCTTGGCTGTGTTCGCTCCAGCGCTGTCCTCCAGACAGTCTCGTCCCTTCACCTGATGAAGGCCGCTTGTGTTGTGGCCGAAACGTCGTGAGAATTTTATTGTGTTATTTTATTTTATCAATTTATTATTTCATTCTCATTCTACGTGACTTTACCGAAAGAACCAATGAAGATATAACGGAGTTGAAAGATGATTAGAGCGTTTTGGTGATGAAAATAGAAGTAGCTTTTTTGTGAAAGTTGATAACATTTTGGTGTTATTGTACTCGTTGGTTCTATTCGGTAAAGTCACGTAAAAGTATAAAACAACAAAAAATAAAAAAATCACGACGTTTTGGCCACAACACAAGTGGCCTTCATCAGGTGAAGGGACCAGACTGTCTCGAGGACAGCGCTGGTCCCTGTCTCGAGGACAGCGCTGGTCCCTTCACCTGATGAAGGCCACTTGTGTTGTGGCCGAAACGTCGTGAATTTTTTATTGTTTTAATTATTTTTTGTTGTTTTATACTTTTACGTGACTTTACCGAATAGAACCAAAGAGTATGGATCCTTGCAGTCACGAAAGCTTCAAATCTAGAATTGGTGTTATTGTGTTACATTGTGCGGTTCATTGCGAATGCACAAAATGGCCACGTTGTAGCAGCCATTTAATATTCACTTAATTTGGTGAACAGAATCGGCGTTACTGCAGAGGTTATATTCCTGATTAATAGTTGTTTTTATATGTTTATTGTCAGTAAAATTTGATTTGCCTAATTTGCATGTCAATATAATTCCATATTAAATATGTATTTATTATTAATAACTATATAAGTACACATTGTTTCGTTTATGCAGTGTTATGTGGGACTGTGGGAAGTTTAGGAGGCATTAAAGATGTTTTGGGGCAGATGTTTCTTGTTAAATATTAAAGATGTTTTGGGGCAGATGCTTCTTGTTAAATGTTAAAGAACATAATGTTAAATGTTATTCGACATGATAAGTGGCTGCTACCATAATTGAGATTTGGGAAGACTCCATGCTGAGAGATTGAGCTGTGGTCTTGTGACGTCGAGTCGCTCACTTCTCAGGAGGACGGAACACAGCGCGGATTATCTGTTCGTGTTCTACAAACTGTACTACTTGAATCACTCTCTATTTAGCCGACCTGTCCCCCTCGTTAGGATAAGTTACAGGTGCTTATCTCCTTTTCCTCGTGTCAGAAACTTGTCTAACATTGCCAATTGTAATTATCGCTTTTGAGTGTTGTGATTGTGACCAATGTAAATTAGAATCTCTTCAAATGAACTGCAGAGTGTATTCTCGAGCAAGAAGAGATTAGACAATGTCCTAGATTGAAACAAGTGTCGATTACTTTTTATACATTTAGCAAAACAATAGCATTATTGTTGTGCAATGCGGTATGAGGTGCAGGCTGTTTGGTTTTCAATTTTTTGAGTTACGAGAGAGGTCTTATTTTAGATTTGAAGCTTTCGTGACTGCAAGGATCCATACTCTTTGGTTCTATTCGGTAAAGTCACGTGACTTTACCGACTAGAACCAAAGAGTATAGGTCTTATTTTTCCACAGTTGCCTCAAGGCAACACATATCCATGAATAACGGCAGTATGCTTTTGTATTTACTTACCATCTTCAGGTCGCCATAAATGATGGCCTCCTTCTTAAGTTTTGCAAGGGCCCTCAACATGGATCTTGCATAGAGCCTGATTCTTGACGGTGCAAAGATCGTGAAGTTGTCCTGGAATTGATCAAAGAGGTCGATGCTGCAAGACAAGATATCGTCAATGGTTAGTCCACCTTCGACTATCTTGGTCAATGCTTAGGATCGCTTCATGAACTGGAGGAATTATGCTTTACAATAGATTAGGAGTTTTATCATGTAAAACCAAATTCAAATTTCTCCCAGGGGAATGATGATGAAACATGACCTGCATATTGGGTTTGAGAAATATAATAACATCAACTTATAACATGCACAGTAATCACTTCACTGTAATATGAAGAGAACAATTCTCAGACGTACGAGGAACCACAAACAGCAAGTCAACCAAAGTCATGAGCAGGCGCCAACAGATGCCTAAGCTCTGCGGTCTTGTACATATTAAGGTATTTTATAAAAAAAATTTTTGAGCGTTTACATGTTGGAAGAAACCGGAGCACCCAGACAAAAATCCACACTTCCGAGGGGGCAATACTGTATCCCGTACAGGTGTAACAGGTAGTCTACACTTTTGTTGTACTGCTCTCTACCGACAAGCCAGGGTATGGGCACCTCGACGCCCACGGTAGGGAGTTTCGCAAAATGTGTGTGACCCACCAAACCCTCGCCTCAGCAGTGCTGGATTACAGGCGGGCACCACCATCGCCTAGCTCATAGGGCTCGTTATGAGAATTTGCTGTTGCATCTGGTTTCATGATAAAGGTAATGGATGAGACAGGACGTTGCGGTAGGTAACAATGTTGTTTACAGATAACGAGAAACATCGTTTACTGTATTTGTAATTATTATGAAGTGCTATGTTTTAATGTGCTGTACAATGTAAAATGGTGGTAACCACTCAGCTCATATGTATTAAGTAAGGTGGGAGAGCATCGTTGCATCATAAACAGTTACGTGCCACGTTAAGGAGACACCCGTGTCCCTTTCATATTTTAAAAACTATCAATAAAGCCTTAACATGAAAGGGCTGGTACAATCCGATGGGTGGTGACATGGCCTAATGGCAGCATGATCCCCGCCTTTCGTCGAGGTTCATGGTTCGAATCCAGCAGGCTCCCTGATTAATGCAGCTGTAATAATACCACACACCGCGTCTGTCTCACAGCCGATGTTAAAAATTCGAAAATTACCCGAAAAATTAATTTATTGCCGTTGTACAACTTAGGAATCATCGCCCCCCTACTGGCAATCTAATGCCCCAGGTCACTGTTGAAAATGAGACTCATCCTGGTCTCTTGAGTTCTCACCTGGTCAAACAACATTTTTTTAAATCTGAATTTCATCAAATGTTACCTGCACGTTTTAAAAAAATGCTTGAGATAAACACGATGTTGGCGCACAGATGTGATTTTTTTACTTACGTCATGAGCTCCATAACGAAGCCGGGATGCTTTCTGAACATAAGATGTCCGATAAATCTAATAATGTAGTTATTTTCATTGTCCTTGGACTGCAACGCATTCATGATATGCGCCTCCCTTCTGCATTTCTGAAGGTCGTTTCTGTGGAGGGAATGCATCGGTGAGTCTCACCCCACTCTTAAGTCTTGCATATTTTTATGCATTATCACGCACATGGGATGGCGCGGTCAACAGAGCTCCAGAGTCATGGCTGTGAGCGCTTCATCCCGGTCAACGTCAACGTCGTCCCTGCCCGGTCGACGTGATCAGCGGCCAACTGGGGAGGCTGCACCAATCGGTTGGGAAGTTGTCGATGGTCGTTACCCGGAAGGGGTTACCACATCCCATCTCAGTGCGGTGAAAATGTTGCACCACTGGATTGTGATCACTGTGGTTTTTGAGCTATGTTAAGCGAGTAAGGTATAAAGTGTCCTGCTCCTCCAACCGAAACTGTGGACGATGTTGTGAAGCACTGTGGTCTGTGCTCCTTTAATGCGGAATTGCAAAAGTTGAAAAAAAAAATCTTTCCTGAAGACCCCTCGTGGCTAGCAGACCTCCTTGGCATTGGTATTTAGTGCCTGAACATGTTGCAATATAGAAGAATATAATATAATGGGCAAAAGGGCAGCACTCATCCCCGTTGTTGGTCAGTGGTGTGAACTCCACGTTCACGTGGCAGTAACCTTAAAAAATTACATATTGCCTCTTCATGACAAATCAAACATCATTTTGATGGTGTTTGAAGACATTTATGAAATTATAAACTCATACAGAAACAGCTTCTGATGGAGATGGATACATGACCTGGCAGTCGCACGTTCGCCAACCGTTGAAGAGGTTCAAGGTTCGAATCAAGCAGCCGCCCTGATTAATACTGCGGGTGTATAACCATAATAATGCATGCTGTCTGCTTCGATGGATGCTAAAGAACACCTGACGTTATTTGCAAGAGTATGCCACTGTGTGCTTTGAACTGGGTACAATGTTTGCCAATATGGAAACCTACACCACAAATTCCTCAATTTGTATTGTGCAATCATTGTCCCCCTACTGGCAGACTAATGCTCCAGGTCACTCTTGCAAATGAGACTTATCCTGGTCTCTTCAGTTCTCATGAGGTTAAACAAAATACACTTTTAAATTGATTTTTTTAAGTTATGGTTATCTTCACAAATTCAGATGTATTTTTTAATGTGGTTCATGTCTTTGTTCAAACTTACCTAGCAGTGTACTCTAGCAACTTGATGGCCACTTCTCTTTTCGTCTTGTGGTCCAGGCATCGGAGCACCTGCCCAAAGGACCCCTTCCCAAGTACATTCAGTACTTGGAAGCGGTACACCAGGTGTTCACCCGTGATCTAGAACAAGATTACACAAGTGTTCAGTACTCAAGCAGGGCCGTCTCTGAGTGCTCAAACAATACTCAGTCTAAACACACGGCTCATTCAAGTTCTCATTTCTTAGTCACTGGTCTGACATTCCCACACTCATGAACATCTTCTTTGGTTCTTTCGGTAAAGTCACGTAGAATGAGAATAAAATAATAAAATAAAATAACACAATAAAATTCTCACGACGTTTCGGCCACAACACAAGTGGCCTTCTTCAGCTTAAAAGACGCTACGAATCTTAACAACGTTCATTGAAGCTCTGTCGTCCCGACAGGTTTGTTCCTTTCACCTGAAGAAGGCCACTTGTGCTGTGGCCGAAACGTCGTGAGAATTTTATTGTGGTATTTTATTTTATTATTTTATTCTCATTCTACTTGACTTTACCGAAAGAACCAAAGAAGATGAATCCTTGCAGTCACGAAAGCTTTAAATCGAAACTCATGAACATGTCTGAGCTTTCCCTGATGTCTCTGCCAAATACATCTTTGCCTCACACTGGAAACCACTAAATCATTCTATGAAAAGTGTGGGTTATAGAATGTCCTTCATCTGTATTTATGATGACAAAGATAGTCACCACATCGCGCGCTTTGAGTGCACTTCTGCGGCCGTCTGGAATGCTCTTCCTTCCGATATTAGGAAGCCACTGGAGCGATGCACTGTTAAATCTAGATTTAAAACTCAAGATCACAGGTGTCACTTTTACATAGCCATGTTCATTCAATTCCCACATTCCACCCACACAGTGAGTGGCCTCACTCTGTATGCCCTGCATACTATACTCATAGGCCCATTCTAGGCTATGCCAACCCCACCCACTACTCAGGTAGCCCCACCTTTAGATCGTATCAATAGTTGAGCAATAGGCCAGAATATTTTAATCGAGATAAAATCCACATTTTTGTGTAGTTGCTTTGTGGCACCAGGAGAGCCTTTCTGAAAATGTCCAAAACTAGGACGTTGAGTAGCTTAACGTTTCAGTGTTCTTCACACAGAAAATCATTAGCAACTTATTAGGTATACACGTGCGTGTAAGGGATGTTGTGGTTTATAGTGGAATGCATGATTTAGTTGCAATGAACATGGCCCATATTGGAGAGGCTTACCGGAATGTAGTGGCCGTCGATGTCATCGTAGCCATCATTGGAAGGGCCATTTCGTTCCGAACGAATCTTGAAATAAAAAACTTCATTGAAACACAATATTTCTTGACGTTCCTGCTCTGTCATTCTGTCTTTGAATTTGTCCAAGAGTTCTGCACACGCACACATGCCCAAAGACACACATGGTCATTCATGCACATATTCACGTGTGCAACACACGTAATTAAGATCACAAATGAATCAAGCACATCATGTTACACTTAACAAAGAGACTCGATTTGGGCCTCTTGTATGTGTGCTCTTATCGGATTTGTAAAGCCATTTAGGGATCGGTCTTCTAGATAGATATGATGTGTGTTTGTTATAGAGGAGTGTGGCAGTAATTCATGTGGTGAATGATGCTGAATAAAGTGGAGTAAAAACCTTGTGGTGTGCAGCTCATCCCTGCCACTGGGAAGACGACTTCATCCGATGGAGTTGCCTGTTTTTGTCACGGAGATGCGCACAGAGCGGCACGCGTGAACATGCGGGCAAGCACACAGACATGGACATATATACAGAGACAAAGTGGTACACACACAAACACCCACTGAGAGAGTGCTTGTGGAAGGGCCTAAATCGCACAAAGCTCTCAGAGGATTACCCTAGAGAGTATTTTTTGGCCTGCACCTCCGTGATGGCCTCATATATTGGAAAAGGTCAACGCTTTACCTCACTATGCATGATCGACGAGCTGCGGTGAACCCATTTACTGTATACTGTTGGGTGGTATTTAAGAAACTTGCCCCATTGAACTGCCATGCTCGGAGATTAAAGCAGCGACCTCTGGTGTGGAAACCACTACACCAAGCAGCATCCAAGACATACATATTCACGAATAATAGTATATTGCACCTCGATGATGTCAAATAATCTGACACTTTGGGAATATTAAACGGTGCCCATATTCCCAGGTTTGTGGCCAATTCCATTAAACATCTTTAACTGCATTATACATTGATTTCTAATTTACACAAATATGGCAAAAGGGTGAATTGTTAAAGGTATTTTATGAAACTGGTTACAGGTCACGAACCTGAACGCATTCATAAAGTCCAAGTAGAGCACCTGCCAATACGTGTGCTGTGTAATAAGCTCGTGTGTCTCCTGGTTGGTTCACGAGTACTAGAGTCCCTTACTGCGAACTGAGCTGACAAGAAATTGCCTTGACTGTGTCGTGAGTTTGCCGTGTGTAAGCGTGTCTGTACCGTTAGGTAAAACGGCTCGTTGTGGTACTAGTTATAATAGGCGTTTACTAACAGCACTTGCCCCAAAAGTCTATAGAGCTTACACGATGTGGGGTGGGGGTGGAACTTTGATTCTTTGCTGTCAGTTGAACTAGTAATAAACCCATTTGGTGGTGAAGTGACCTGAAAGCCTGCACTGTGTGTTGAGCTTATTGGTCAATGGTAATCGTTCTATTCTAGAATGGCAGTGAAACACGTAGTCCACGACTACTCTACAATAAAAAAAGAAGTGAGCTCGTCTCTGTATTGTGCAGTCTGCTTATAAGAGTTTGCTGTCAAGAGTGTTACTGACCTGCTGCACAATTGCAGACTGAACATCGAGTTGATCCATCTCCAAAAGATCGTTCTGGAACACAGCACAAAGATAGCATTAAAACCTAAATAACCTCCTTTAGCACCCTTCATTCGACCAAGCTTAGAGCAGCAAGGGAGATCTCTCCAGCAGGTGTGGCACTCTCCCAGAACTGTCTTCAATAGGGAGTTCAAATCCCCGTTTAAAGATTGAGAACCTTTCATCCTTGAAGAGTTCGTGAAAAAATTAAGTGCCACTTTGTGTTAATCAATTAGTTGTCCGTATATTTAAATATGGGCCTCGCCATAGGAATGTGGAATTTACACCACCTGGAAATCACTACCCATGACATGAAGCTTAATAGCTTATTGAGCCCTTTCGCAACCATCACCAACAACATCTACCTAAACGACAATCGCCATTAGCATCACTAGCACCACCACGGAAATTGTCTCTGACATCACCACAATCACCACCAGAAAGCAACTAAACCATCACCCCTATCACTACAATTACAATCTTCACGTAACTATCACTTGCAACACTCAACACGAGCAAAGAGCAGATCTCCCCACTGCCACCAGCAACCAACTGCAATCAACACGACCACGACAAAGATCAATGTACCGTCCTCAACACCATTACCATCACTTACCGTGGCTAAATCTCTCGTCGGCAAACTCGTACTCGCACTATTGAACATTCAAAACAGAGTCCTCGTGGCAAGAGCCGTAGCTCGTGCCGCGTGCCGCCTCGAAGTTTAGCGCTATGTTAATCGCATCCGGATAGTGACGTCAGTAGCGACGTCACGGCATCCGGTGCGCGGAGTGTCACGTGGGCGTTCGTGGGGGGTCGCGTGTTGTGTGTAATACACGTGTTGTGTATTACACACAACACGTGTATTACACACAACACGTGTTGTGTGTAATACACGTGTTGTGTATTACACGTGTATTACACAACACGTGTTGTGTACAGTATGTTGGACTTCTTTCGCACCGCACGTAGACAGCTGTGCTAATCGGAGGTGCCGATTCGAGCTGCAGTACAGTATAGTACAGCTGTTACCATCAGCCACGATGTAGTTCTCATTACAGTACAGTAGTATAAAGAGCAGGAATAGTTATTTCATTAACTTCACCCCACTTTGCCCCCCCCCGTACCCAATGGATGTTTGGCATCGCGTGACGCCCGTGAGCGATGCCCACAAAGTTGTAACGCCTCTTAAATTTTTATTTAAAGCTTTCGTGACTGCAGGGATTCATATTATTGGTTCTTTCGGTAAAGTCACGTTGAAGGGAAACAATAAAATAATAAAAATATAAAACAATTAAATTATCACGGCGTTTCGACTGCAACACAAGCAATTATCATCAGATGTGATAACCACAATAAAATTTTAATAACCGCCACTTTTTTCAAATTTTCTTGTTGTGGTTTCACACCTGATGATGATTGCTGCTTGTGTTGCAGTCGAAACGTCGTGAGAATTTTATTGTTTTATATTTTTACTATTTTATTGTTTCCCTTCTACGTGGTGACTTTACCGAAAGAACCAAGAGAAATGTGACGTCACGTCAAAATGCGCAACTTCAAATAAATATAGACAACACGTTCTACTTTATTAAATAGACTTTTTAATAAATGTTTTCTCCTACAACATCAGAGTGCAGCGCCACATTAAATACGCACTACAATGACAATAGTTTAAAGCGATTTGAAGCATGGTTTTTTTTGGGGGGGGGGGCAGAGCTTTGTGACGTCATATTTGAGAGGGGGGGGGGGTCTGACTTTATGTGACGCCGTGTGACTATGGGGGTGGGGGTCAAAAATCGCGTGCCGTCTTGTTATTCCACTGCTGGATGAGGGGGTTCGCCACGCAGCCGCAGATTGCGGGTGTATCTTGGGCCACGCATCATCGCCACGCTCGTCCATGTGGGTGGGTGGGTGAAGGCGGAGAAGCATGGAAGTTCAGTTCAACAGTTGATGTTGCTGTGCTGCACTGGCGGGCTATAACAATGCTGCTGAAATGATGCACTTTACCGATTTAAGGCCGTGAAGATGATGTGTAAGAAATGTTTTTTTATATATATGATACGGAGACGGAAATGCGAATGGGGGTATATGGTGTTACTCTTTGTTTTTTTTTTCGGTAAAGTCACCTATAAATAAGAAATAATAAAATAACATAATAGCGTACGACGTTTCGGTTGCAACATAAGCAGCCATCATCAGATACAGAAGAGCTAAATTTACGAGAGAGGGGAAACACATAACCCCAGATGTATATACAGACACCCAAGTAGGGGGGAACTAACACAGATACAACAGGGGACACAGAGAGAGAAGCACACCAAAACAAACAGGGTTTAGCAAAATTTGGAAACCATATAAAGCAACACAGACGGTCGGTCAAAACAATTAACGCATAGTCTGGTTGATTACGCTATTTCAAAGAATGCTAAATTGCAAGTTAAGTATGAAATTTAAAATACAGACCGCACACACATACACATCCAAGTAGAGCGAACCAGCGCAGAGACAAGCACAGAGTGAAGTCGCCTTAAATAAGCAGAGAAGGTAAGGCTGAGAGACAATGGGACAAATTAGCAGGAGGTATGCATGGAGCAAAGGCAGCACACACTCGGAAACACCAAGGCCCACACACAGGCAGAGACAGCACAGAGACACAAATCCAAGCCAAGACACAAAGGCAGACGCACAAGCAGAGGCAACACAAAGACACAGACCTCATACCTCCCCGTAGAGGTGGTTCATACTTGATTCAAAGCTTTCGTGACTGCAGCAATTACTGCAGTCACGAAAGTATATGGTGTGCTTATTTATTTTGATATTTTATATTCTCCAAGACGACCCGAATTATTTTCGGTTGTACACGGGCAGGAAACAGCTCCACATGTACAATTTACAAAGGGCTGTTGCATTACACTTACTCATTCATTCTGGCCACAACCTGATACCAACATTGAGTGATAAAAAACCCCCTATATAATCTGTTTAATATGTAGGTTTTCGCGATCAATATTATTCTCAAAAGTTTTTTTTGGGTTAGATCACGCAAATATCAGTGCTGTTAACCCACCACCACCACAGCCAATTAAGACGTTACATACACACAACGTACCAATGAATTTTACTTCAGCACACCGATGTCGAAGAGTAAACGGACATTTACAACTTTAGTACGATGTTTCAATGGCGATTACAACCGGCTTCATCGGGCGATTTGCCCAAATTGTGAATAAGTCTTCCCGTTTCCAGTCTTAAGTCAGGCACTTCCAAATACGGCCTTCAGCGTTACCAGCTGTTTGGTCGCGGGCTCTTGCAGCCGTGTGACCTCAAGACACACACACACCTGCGCAAGCACACGGACGAGAAGCCGTATAGCTGCAACGTGTGTGGCCAGACCTTCAGGTCGCTTCCACTTGCTTCAGATGTTGTTTTCCCCGCTTCAAATAAAAGGTGCATCGTGTTGAAAAGTAAAACATTGGACAGAGCCTCTATCGAGCTGCACAGGGCTCGCAAATCAGTTTGGCCACCGATGAGCCAACACGTTTAACGCATATTATAGATGAGCAACAAGTATGACCATTAGACACAGGTAAAGGTGGAAGTTTTAATAGTGTTGTCTATAATTTTTTTATGCATTTCCATGGAGCATTGTGGATAAAGCAGGATTAACTCAATTGTGTTCCCAAGTAAAACGCGTTTTAGTCGATCAGCCTATTAGTTATCCAGAAAAATATTATCAAGCAGCATTTGTTAAAGCAAGCAAACTGGACCAGTTTAAATATTGTGGGTCTCATTAGCAGTTAGGCTGGTTTAAACAAATGCTGCTGAATTACCGGATGTTATTAGCTAAGAGCATTCCAAATAAAAATGGGACCCCGTTCAATGCACAAAATCAAAGTGCTACACAAACTCATGCATTGCTGTGGATAATTTTTGGGTAACAGCATATATAATCATAACTCCATTTTTCTTGGTTCTTTCGGTAAAGTCGCGTAGAAGGGAAACAATAAAATAATGAACTCAAGCACGTACACCAAGCTCTTAAGGCTAATGGTTATTCCGATGACACAATCCGCAAAGCTATCACTCCAACCATGAAGAAGGACCCTCTTGAGGAGCCTTTCAAAACCATCACTTTACCCTACATTGTAGGATTCACAAAAAAGTTCTCCAAAATCTTAAATAAACACAAGATCCAGATCCGATTCAACACATTACATAAAATCCGTGATCTGGTTGCGTCTGTAAAAGATGTGATTCCGGACACACAGTACCCTGGTGTCTACAAACTAAGTTGCCTCTGTGGTAGTAGTTACATTGGAGAAACCAAACGCCATGTCTCGGACCGCATTCGTGAACACAAAGCAGACCTGAAACACGGTAGGACCAACACCTCGGCCGTGGCAGATCACTTATAATTCAGTAGGTTCAGATGACATTGACTTCTCCTAGACAGAGGTTCTTTGCAAGCCATCTGGCTACCATGAGAGATTCGTTCATGAGACTATCCACATATACAAACACAGACAATTCAACCGAGAAGATGGATTCTGGCTTAGCAATCATTGGAAGGATTTGATAAACCATTTTGGGACTTAATTGATCACGCTTACGCTGGCTTTCAGACCGCATCCATTATTTTCGTCTCCCCCCTCCTCTTTTCCGAACATAGATGGACTCGTCCATCTCAATAAACTGTCATCTCGCTCTCCTTGGTGCTAACGTTAAAAAACCGCCACTTTTTTCAAATTTTCTTGTTGTGGTTTTCACACCTGATGATGATTGCTTGTGTTGCAGTCGAAACGTCGTGAGAATTTTATAGTTTTATATTTTTATTATTGTATTGTTTCTCTTCTACGTGACTTTACCGAAAGAACCAAGAATATGAATCCCGGCAGTCACAAAAGCTTTAAATCAAAACATAACTCCATTGTTTCCACGTTAAAATATTCTCTATTTTATATTTTAAAAAGGCCTTAAAACCGAGCTCCATGACACACCAGACAAACATTTTATTGGCCCTGATGTGAAAGAAAGAGGGGTTCATGAAGGGTCAGCATTAGTTAGTCCAAGGAAGGAAAAACACCACTGGTTGGTAACTGAAAGTTGGCTTCTATGAAAGAAGCTTCTATGAAAGAAGACAACAAGAGAACGTTTAATTCGGCGAGGGGTGGGGGGAAAGGGCAAACGAGCATGGGTGCGGGTGGAAGCACCACGGGTAAATCGTTGTACCACCTAATTCTAGCAGAAAAAAAACAGTAATGAATTCTGTCCATTTTAACAGAGGTGTCCATAGAATTTTCTAAGCACATCCCACCATTGGGACCACCAGCCGAAGAGCCGTTTTGCAAATCCTTGAACGGTTTGGAAAGTGAAACCTCAACAGAGGATGCGCATTCAGGAACCTGCAAATTATTAATGTTCAGCACGACAAGTGCGATTAATTCACGCCTGTTAAACAAAAATATGGGTCTCCATTGTGTGCCACTGCCTGTAACCCACCAATAAAAGTTCTGGTCACTTATGACAACTTTGCAGTGCATTTACTTAGCTCAAAATTATTATTCGAAAAAATAATTCATCAAATGTACTTCAGACCAAAAAAAATACATACTGCTGCCACAGATGACAAAAGTCAGTCCTATTGAACAATATATTTTTAAACACATGTACAGTTTTGCTGTTGCAGCAGCAGAAGATTAGATGCTAGTGACATGAGACCACTGTTAGGAGGGGGGGAGGGGGGCATGCTGACAACACACAAACGGACAACGATCACAAACTATGTACAATGCTTACCACCGCTGGGATTCCCAACGGACTATGTAGTGTCACGGGCCTGAGCCTATGGGGGGAAATGCAGAAGTTGCATTGCAGAAGTTGCATGCAGAAGTTGCATTTCCCAACAAACAATGTTAGGTTTTCTCGCAGACCCAATTAGGGGTGGTTTTGAACACCTTCGGCATAAATAACAAGATGATGCTTTTACATATTTGTGATTTTTTTTTAATGCTGGTAAATACAGAATGATGCTTAAATGTGTTCCTTTGGTTTAAAACAACTTAGCGAATTCACTGGTCGAGAATTTGGAAACCGGCTCGGAAGAACCTGGAAGTTGATCGATGGAAGTGAGAAACGTTGAATCCAAAATCAGCTTAAGATTAGAACGATGCTGTGATCATCATGGTTGACACTTTTGGGGGGAATGGCCCTTTTCCATCGCCGAGATAAAGATGGGATGGACATTGCCCAAAACAGACTTTTTTTTTTAGGGCAGTGTTAATGACGATT
This sequence comes from Petromyzon marinus, assembly GCF_048934315.1. Classification (NCBI taxonomy): domain Eukaryota; kingdom Metazoa; phylum Chordata; class Hyperoartia; order Petromyzontiformes; family Petromyzontidae; genus Petromyzon; species Petromyzon marinus. The sequence continues at coordinate 12,972,141 of NC_133667.1, read as the reverse complement.
TGTGTTGAGCTTTTGTTATTTGCACATCACTGCCAATGCAATAGTAAACATAAAAGATAGAAATTAAGATGCAGAAAATGTAAGTGAATTTTTTTTTCAATTGAAATAAAAATGCCGTCCCTGTTTTCCCTTCAGATAAAACAATGTGCAAGTTGTAAGTGAATAATCTGAGTCTCCTTGCACCACGTAATTAATGCAACCCGTCATTCAGAAATTCAGCTACAAAATCAACATTTAAGGCATGTAAAAAATACCACTTCGGGAGAAATAATGGTGCCAAAGTAATGAAAATCTTTGAATGCAGAAGTCAGAATTCCTCACATTCACACATCCTAAATGGAAAAGACAGGTTACATAGAGAAACTATTCTTAAACTTAGAACAAAAATTGACGAGAGAAGAAATGAAATTATTAAATGCTGCAAAAACAAGGACGAAAACCATGCACAAACGTGGACTCTCTCACACTTTCCCAAAAGCGTTTGTCTCCAAAAATTTTTAGTTTTCTCACCGAAAGCACCGGCAGGGTTAAGGAAACATCACATAAACTGTTCAGGTCAGCGGGCTTGTTGACCAGGCAATTTCCCTTGGAGAGGAGACACTTTGCTCGATATTCGGGCGTACATAGGCAATAATAATGAGAGGATGGCAGTGAGGGCAGAGAAAGCACCGGGGAGAGTCTGTACGGAACGGAGACAGGGCGATGAAATCAGCCCCGTTCGCAGGCGCTCAGTCGATCGGTCGCTGCATTTGCAGAACCCGGAGAGATTACAGCAATCTAGATTTGAAGTTTTCGTGACTGCAGGGGATCCATAGTCTTTGGTTCTTTGGGTAAAGTCACGTGGGTTGAAAATAAAATAGATTAAATCACGACGTTTAGGGCGCAGCACAAGCGGTCCATCATCAGGTGGGACAACCAACAGGAAGAAACAAACTGCTGAAGTGGGCGAATCGGAGTTGCAGAGAGTTCCGCTTCAGCAATTTGTTTCTTGCTGTGGTTGTCCCAACACGATGACGGACCGCTTGCGTTGCGCCCGAAACGTCGTGATTTAATTCGTTTTATACCTACGTGGCTTTACCGAAAGATTACAGCAACTTGGGAAGGCCTTCGTTGCAGCAGTGGACAGCTCAGGGCTGAAGACACACACACACACAAAACACATACAACGCACAAATTAGTAAATATAATGTAGTACACAATAAATGCACGCGTGCAAACGTCACGCGAGTAATTAAATAAATACAGTAAAACCTTGGATTGCGAGTAACTTGGTCTGCGAGTGTTTTGCAAGACGAGCACATTTTTAAAATAAATATTAATTTGATAAACGAGCGAGGTCTTGCAATACGAGTAGTACGTATACGCTTTGTACTGCCGAGCGTCACGTGATCACAACTGATGTACGAGTGCTTTGATATACGAGTGCTTTGGATTACAAAACACGTTTCCGGAACGAATTATGCTCGCAATCCAAGGTTTTACTGTGTACAGTACATGCATACACATACCTATACAAACGCAAATCAATATACAAAAACAAATGTATACATACGCAATAGAGTATGCAAGAATTAATAAATATATACACAGTATAATCTGCACACAAGAGCAGGGGGGGACATAAACACGTAGGGTTTCATGGACGTACATAAAGCAGTGTTTTAGTACTCGATGTTCAACCTTGTTTTCATGGTTGGTCACCAACACTCTCAAATTCATCGCAATTGTATGTACGTTTAACTTCTTTTGCATCATACAGAGCCAACCGTGCTAATCGGACGTGCAGAGGATTCCATCCGGTGCCGGGACCCAAAACCGAAACATTAAATTAATTTACTATAGATATAGGGTGGCCCGATCTGTATAACCAAGCGATTTATGGACAGTTACTACATGGCAACATGTGCGATTGCGAGTGACATCAAACAAGCTACAATGACCAACAATGGCAACTCGCACAACGAGCCATCGAAAGCACAATATGTATTCAACTACCTCGAACAACAAAGATGCCCTGTGTAGCCTTAACAGACTGTTGGGGCGAGTGCTGTTAGCACCTATAAAGGTCGGCCCTTCCCTAGGCCTCCCCTAGGCCGAGCCGGCCTAGGGGAGGTCCAGGACCCGGTTCAGATATAATCGTCACTGGTGTTTGCCGTACGTGGGAATCGAACTCGGGAAGCCGAGTTCATAGCGCAGCGCGCTCACCGCTACACCACCGCTCCACTTACACACACACTCCAGACTCGCAGCCCAGACAACTGAGTATGCATACATTAATTTTTCGTCTCCCCCCTCCTCTTTTCCGAACATAGATGGACTCGTCCATCTAAACAAACTGTCAAATCGCTATCCGTGGTGCTAACGTTTTAAAATAAATAAATACAAACCGCCACTTCTTTCAAATGTTCTTGCCGTTGTTTTTCACACCTGATGATGACTGCTTGTGTTGCAGTCGAAACGTCGTGAGAATTTTATTGTTTTATATAGATTTAATTATTTTATTGTTTCCCTTCAACGTGACTTTACCGAAAGAACCAAGAATATGAATCACTGCAGTCACGAAAGCTTTAAATCAAAATTTAAGGTGGAAACCGTTTTTGTGGGGTGCGAAGCGTGTCAGTGACCAACTAGGCTTCGGTGGTGGTGGTGAAGGAGTGGATGGTGTTGGTCGTCGCGTGGTGGAGTCATGGATGACGCCGGTGCGGCAGTGCAGCGCTCAGGATTTAGTGCGGAGGGAGTTGGGGGGGGGGGAAGGGCTGGATGGGGCTGTCCCCTCGCACAGCCGCGGGTTGCCTGCCCGCTCATCACCTTTGCGTTGGTGTTCTCCATCTCAACGAGCTCTTGAAGCATCTCTGCGAAACGCACAGGAACGGTAATGGGTACATGTAGCAATAAACGTACCAACATACAGTCGATCGTATTTTAAATCTATATTGAAAACCAATTTCTTTAGAGCTGCTTTTTGTGTTTAGTTTGTTGGCCTTCTCCCCACACCTCCGGTAAGCATTGCTGGCTACGTACGGTGCGAAAGAAGTTCAACATACACACATGCGTACGTACGGCAGACTTCGCATCCTGCGCTTCAGGCCCAGCAATACGCAAATAGCTTTTGATTTTATTATTGGTAAGGGTTTGCAAATTCTTACACCGATGCCAGCCTGCAAGCCAGCACTATGGAAGCAGGATTGTTGCGGTCCCAACTCAAGGGTTTAAACACACAGCACGATTCCACCTTCGGGAATAGTTCCCGCAAGTAAGGGGACAGCACTCTCGATTGTTATTTACTGGAACATTTCAACATACGAACCTCACTGCAAAAGTTTACTGTTACAATAAATGGCCAATTAAAGAAATGGTATTAAATCTACCTTGCTTTAAAATTCGGTGTTAAGTCTCACTGGCAATGGTTGACAGCATTCTGCATTTAATTCACAGCGCAACGCTGTGCGCGATGGCTGATATTTCACGACCATGTCATAGATGCTAGACTGTGTTTGAAACGTGCGATGGATGCTATTTCACAGTGCGTTGTTGTGACAGATGCTAGACTGCGCTTGGAACTGTGCTGTGCAAAGAGTCCTGAACCCACAAATTGTTTATGTTTAATAAGAACACTAGATGCAATTTACATGCCACGGCGGCGAGATGTTAACTACCCTGCCTGGTATACAGGAGGTCGTGGGTTCAATCCCGACCCGGATGCCTGTTGTATATTTGGAGTTTGCACGTCTCTCCCTGTGGTTGCGTGGATTTTTCTCCACGTTGTCAAGTTTTCCCATCCACATTTAGAGTATTTGGCTGCAATGCATTTCCACACGATAAGCCACTTCGTTGAGCTATCATATGTGGCCAGGTCGCTTCTGAAAAGGAGCTACGTAGCTCAGTGGGGCCTTATCTGGTAAAATGAAACGTTTAAGAGTTTAAAAAATGTTCCCATATGCTCGTTGATTTGTACCGATTTTATATTTGCGCGACACATTGTTACCACGAAACCATGCATCACACGTTTGAAAAGTTAGATCGTATCATGATTTCTCTGCACCTCCGGTTAGCACGGTTGTCCAAGCACGGTGCGAAAGAAATTCAACACACGTACGTATGTAATTGTCCAACATTCGCGTAAGCCAAAAGAGGCACAATCAACCAACAGAAAAACCACCGTGGCGCGCACGTACCCCGTAAAGCGGCATCTCTTGCAGAGCGGTCATCGATGATGCCGATGACCTGCTCCGCAAAGTCTAATGTGCTGCACTCCCCCTGGCTCCAAAGGTCATGGAGCTGGTTCTCCAGCGATAGCTGCAGCAGGAACCTCTGTCGCACGCGGCAACGGCAACGTAAGTAAGGCGCGCTGAGGTTTTGAGGGCGCATCATTCGGGCAAGCTGCATCTCGCTACGCCGCAACGATCGGGCAACGTATGCGGGTATGTGGAACTTCTTTCGCACCGTACGTAACCAACTGTGGCTAATCGGAGGTGCGGGGGAAGGTACAGCAAACCACAAAATGCAGTTCTAAAGAAATGAGATTTCAATCTAGGTTAACAACGCTCAGGCATGTATGTTTTGAAACGTTTCCAGTCAATAGGTGTTGATACGAGTGAGAGGAAAACCGAGTGCCCGGTGAAGACCTGCACGGGCGAGGGGGGAGGCAATACTATCCCATGCAGATGGAACGGATGAGAGATTAGTCCACACTTTATGTACCATCTTGTGCTGGCCAGCCAGGTTATATAGCAACTCGACGGACAACAGGAAGGGAGTTTTGAAACATCTGTGTGGTTTACCTCGCCTCCACAGTTCTCGATTTCGTGCGTGTGTGCGTAGACATAAGGCCTACTTTGGAAAAACAAGCGTAACAAATAATAGATAACGTAGGGTCAGAAATGCTTTATACAAAAAACTAAACTATTGGTGGAGCCCCCATTGAGGTGCTGCTAAATCGTTTATCGGACGACACGAGTGCGTCAAAAGCACGCAAGACGTGGACTCCCCGCGTCCGTCACGGCAACGGGAGAGTGCAAGCCGGCCGCTGAAGCAGGCCATCGCACCTGCAAGTCCACCTGGTGCTGCTCAATGATCTAATTCTTGAGCGGCTGGAGAAGAGACTCTTCGGAGGGCAGCCACAGTGGCATCTCCTCCTCCTGCGCATGCACGCATGGCCAACGCAGCACAAGGGGGAACAACACACGCTGGTAAATAAGCCCATCGGGTTATAAGGACTGGGGACAATTGATGGCAAACAGAATGATTGTACATTGCTCGTGTGGCAGCCCCTTTTGTCAATCCACTGCTGGATGAAGACCTTCCCCCACACCGTGAAGGTCGGGGAGCGTGCATGTTTGGGAGAACTGAAGTATCTCTCTCGCATCACTACTTCCCACTCCACGCACTCTGCTACCTCTCTCCCCTCGCTCTACTTCCCACTCCACGCACTCTGCTACCTCTCTCCCCTCGCTCTACTTCCCACTCCACGCACTCTGCTACCTCTCTCCCCTCGCTCTACTTCTCACTCCACACACTCTGCTACCTCTCCCCTCGCTCTTCTCCCCTCCGTATACTCTGCTACCTCTCCCCTCGCTCTTCTCCCCTCCGTACACTCTGCTACCTCTCCCCTCACTCTTCTCCCCTCCGTACACTCTGCTACCTCTCCCCTCGCTCTTCTCCCCTCCGTACACTCTGCTACCTCTCTCCCCGCTCTACTCCCCTCCGAACACTCTCCTCCCTCTCTCCCTGCTCTACTCCCCTCCGTACACTCTGCTACCTCTCCCCTCGCTCTTCTCCCCTCCTTACACTTTCCTACCTCTCCCCTCGCTCTACTCCCCTCCGTACACTCTGCTACCTCTCCTACCTCTCGTCTCGCGCTACTTCACCTCCACACACTTTCTGTTCCCAGTAGCCTTGGCATTCGCCCGAAGCTCCCAGTCAACTGTTCGCTCAGGGGGAGGTCGCTCACTCTCCTCTGTTGCCCCCCATATTCTGGGACTCCCTTTGCCCCCGGCCACCCATGCTGTCAGCTCCCTGCTCGCGTTCAGGCTCATGGACTTACTTTTATTATTTTCTGTCGATGACTATTTACAAAACATGCACAATGTTTAAATGCCTCGTTAGGTGCCGTTGCTTAGATGTTCAATTGTGTAGTAGTTTCATTGATAGGTGGCTGGTTAGTTGTTTGGTTTCGTTTCTTTTTGTTTTTTTTCGTTCAATTGCTGAATAATACAGAGGGGAATGTCAATGTTTTTGTCTCTTCCTGAATGAAGAACTATTAATGTGTATTTGCCAATGAGTGTCAATGTTATTTTCTAATCGTCAGCGAGCGATTGTCAATGTTAATGTTTATTCGTCAATGTTTCGCGACTGTCACATGCCATCCTATGCCCGGGGGATGCTCAAATAAACCACCGGATTGATTTCCGTCTCAATGTCACTCGCCAGGATGAGAGAGGGCAGCCGGCGATGACGCGGCTGAGCGGCCTCCTTTTCCCCCGCCTCGTCCATATTGACGTCGTCCTCCGGTTCAGGCTTTACCACGGCGGTGGTGGGCGCGAGCGGTGCCGATTGTCGCTCCTCCCCACCCTGCTCCACCCCCAGCTCCTTGACCCTACATGCGGACATCACAGACGAGAACAAAGGGCAGACCGCCTTGACACCGCAGCCCTCCCAATACTGATGACTCATTCCACCCCTAGGATTTGTGTGGTGTGTGTATGTGTAGTGACTGGAAAGGTCACTGTTTGGTGCCAGGCTTGCGAGACCACGGCGGGATGTATACTGTTGTGTGTACACCCCAGACACAGGGTGTAGTACCAGCCCTAGTGCGGGCTTGGGTGAGCGCTGGTTAAGCGCGGTGGCACCACGCACAGCGTGCGGTGCGGGCTCCCTTTGAGAGAGCGAGAGAGTCAGACAGCTAGGGTTACGTTGGGGGCATGATATTCTGGCTGACCTGGGGACATGTGACAGGATGATACTGGAGGAGGGCAAGGGCGAGAGAGATCGAGAAGGTGGGCGGGGCAAGAGGCGGAGCCAGCCCCAGCCCAGCCCGATATAAGGCCCCCCCCCCCCCCCCCCCGTGAGTGGCTCGGGGTTCTTACTGTTGGAGAGGCAGGAGATCCACGTCAAGCATCTAGCCCAGGGGTGTCCAAACTTTTTTTCCCAAGGGCCACATACAGAAAAATATACGAAGGACTGGGCCACTCACTAGACGTGAGGTATACTGCCTCACTTCTCATGCACTAATATTGGCAAAATCAATCAAATGCAGGTAAATTACGTTTGATAATTGAACATGTTTAAAGAAAAAAAGCCTCCATCATTAAATTTTTTACAATAGAGTTGGCAGGTCATTCTCTCAGTGACAGCCTCAGATTGGTTCTTAGGGTGCTGATCCGCCTTCATTGTCCTGTATGAAGGGAGAGACAAGAAGAGAAATAGGGGATGTGGATATTTCAAGCTTATTACACAAATAAATTATTGGGCCTGTTAACACATCAACTAATGTTTGCTAAAAAATTGTCATCAACTTTAATTGACTGAATTTATTAAGTAATTGGGCTTATTAACAAATGAAAACTGCGTGTTAAATTTTTTACTTACCTGTAATGGGAAGAATGTTGTGCTCAGTGGGAGCAGTGATGCTGCGCTTTGGTCTGAAGGATAGCTGGCAGGTCAGGAGTAAGTTTGGTAGTTGAGATCCGAAGGACGTCACGGAGATCGCTGTCGGTCGTTCTGGTTCTCAGTCTGCTTTTGTTCAGCGTTAACAGAGAGAATGTCCGCTGACAGATGTATGTTGAGCCGAACAGACTCATCATTCGTTTTGCGTGGCGTCTCATCAGAGGAAACTTGGCCTTTTCCAAGCTCCGGTAGAAGTCAGGTAGGGAGAGAAGCTAATGCTGATTCTTCAGAGAATCATCACACTGAATTTCGATCAGTTCTAATTGCAGACTCTCCTCCACTTCTTTTGCATCCATTGAAAACGGAGCCGCAAACAGTGTGATTTCCTTCTCAATGACAGAAATATCTTGGAAGTGCTGACTTAATTCTGTCATGAGAGATGTGATCACAGACACATATTCTCCCATTGTTGCAGAGAGCTTGGCATTTGGAAATGTGCATTTGATTTTGGTCAGCGTGGGGAAGTGCGCTACATTGAAGTTGCGCAGTTGTGACTCGAAGAGACGGAGCATCGCATGGAATGCTTTCATGTGCGCATACAGCTGTGGTACCAGCTGCTCTTTGCCTTGTAGTCTCTTGTTCAGGGTGTTGAGATGATCAGTGAGATCAACTAAAAAAGCCAGGTCTGCCAACCATAAAGGGTCACTGATCTCATGGAGAGGTCTGCCCTTTTCTTTCAAAAACTTGTCGATATTTGATCTCAGGGAATAAAACCGCTGCAGCACGGAGCCGCGACTGAGCCAGCGCACTTCAGAATGATAGAGTAGGTCCCCGTATTCAGCGTCGACATCAGAGAGGAACGCTTGAAATTATCTGTGGTAAAGCCCTCGTGCCCGAATTATGTTGACAGTTTTCACAACTGTGTTCATCACATCGCCAAGCTGGATTATCTTGGCACAGAGGGCTTCTTGGTGGAAGATACAGTGCATTTTGACAGCCTCACCTCCGCTCTCCCGCACCTTGGCACTCACCATAGAGGCCATTCCTTTGCGCTCGCCTGTCATTGCTGGAGCCCCATCCGTTGTAATTCCACACAACTTGTCCCATTTAACTCCAGCCTGGTCAATTGCATCTGACACAGCTTCAAACATGTCCTTCCCAGTTGTTGTCCCCTTTAGACTCCGAAGATCGAGCAGTTCCTCCGTAATGCAAAAATTATCAACTCCCCGCAAAAAAATGAACAGCTGTGCAGTGTCCGTGGCATCTGTGCTCTCATCACATTCAATCGAGTAAAAATCGAAAGCACAAGCTTTATATGACACTTGTAGTTTTAAGTTAGCCGACAAATCTTCAATTTGCCGCACAACCGTATTTCTGGAAATACTAACAACGTTGAAATCCTGCATTTTCTCCGGGCACAAAATTCCCATGACTTTAGTGAGGCACTGTTTGATGAAGTCACCGTCTGAGAAAGGTTTCCCGTGTAGGGCAATGAGTTGAGCTACTTCATAACTGGCTATTGTTGCTTTTTCTTGAGCTTTGTTAGCACGAAAAAAAACCTGCTGCTGCATTAGCAGGCTAGTTGCCATTTGCTTTACCTTCTTCTGCTCGGTGCCAGTGTAGGACGTGAAGGTCTGATGTTTCGTTTCATAATGCCGTCGTACATTGTACTCTTTTATCACGGCAAGACTCTCACTACAAATCAAACAAACACACTTCCCCTTGGTTTCTATGAAAAAATATTCCTTTTTCCACTGAGTCTGAAATTTTCTGCACTCGCCTGCAATCTTGCGTCTCTTCGGTTCCGGCATTTCTGGTGACCCTGAGCAAATTTTTTCTTCGATTGCTTGCTTTGTGGAGACGCTGCCTTGTTCAAGACAATAGCGCCACCTAGGTTTTAAACTAAAAAGTTCAATACAGTGGGCCATAGTCCATTATATTTTTAGACTTTGATATGGGCCAATTAAAAATGGATGGCGGGCCGCAGTTGGCCCACGGGCCGTAGTTTAGACACCCCTGTTCTAGCCTCTAGCCACACGGTCCGGGACCCAGCTTGTGGTCCGGACCGGGATAGTGGAACCGTGTCTAGTTCCGCCGTAACGTGGTTAGTTGGGTGGTAACCACCCGTGGGTATGTTGTGTCAATAGCCCTGGAGTATGTTGTGTTAATAGCCCTGGAGTATGTTGTGGAAATAGTTAATAAACGTGTTGCTCCCAAGACAACGTCTGCGACTCAGTTGGACTCACTACGTATGTACACACGTGCTTGTGTGTATGTGCATAACCTTATGGCAAGAGGTAGTGTGGTGTTTAGCGCACTGCGCTATGAACTTGGAGACCCGAGTTGGATTCCCGCTCACGGCCAACAAAACCGGTGACGATGATCTCAAGCGGTCCTGGTCTTCCCCTAGGTCGACTCAGCCGCAAATGAGTACCTGGTGCAATGCGTAGATATCGCCACGAGGGAGACAAATGCAGCCGGGTACAGTGCTGGCCACCCTGCCCCCTCATGTGCCATGCCAATTTTCATAGGTGCTTGCTAACAGCACCTGTCCCTACCGTCTGACAGGGCTATATGGGGGATCTTTGTCTACGTAACCTTATGGGAGGAGTGGCAGTGCAGTGCTACAAACTCGGCGACCCGAGTTCGATTCCCTCTCACGACCAATAATGGTGGCCAATATTTTAACCAATTATGGGCCTCCCCCTCGGTCGACTCGTGCTTAAAATGAGTACCCGGTGCGGCGTGTAAACGTTGCCACTCGGGACAGAAAGGCGGCTAGGTGTGGTGCTGGCCACCCCACCCCCTTCATGTGCCGGTGACAGCCTTTAATAGGTGGTCGCAAACAACACTTGCCCCTGCGTACCCCACATTCGGCACTACAATTCACACCCCCCTTCCCCCGGTGATTTGCCTCACCTGTCTGCGTATCGCAGCGTGTTGTTCGTGTGGTCACAGGAGCTCATCGCAGGAGAAATCATGGCGATCTGCAGCATCCACACGCGAGCACAGCGAGAGAAGCGGGCAGCGAGTGTGTATTCTATGTGCACAAAGCGGTAGTGGTGTCCCGGTTAGCGCTACGCTGCGCTGTGAACCCAGCCACTCGAGTTCCATTCTCGCTCACGGCCAACACCAGTGACAATTATCTAAACTGGTTCTGGGCCTCCCTAGGTCGACTCAGCCTCAAATTCGTACCTGGAGCAGTGCGGAAACATTGCCACTAGGGAGACAAAGGCAGCCAGGAGCGGTGCTGGCAACCCCTTTCCCTCGTGTGCCGTGCCGGCCTTCATAGGTGCTCGTTAACAGCACTTGCCCCTACAGCAGGTACTCATTTACTAATGCTTTATTATTTATTTACCAGGTAAGCCCGTCTGAGCTATATACAGTAAAACCTTGGATTGCGAGTAACTTTGTCTGCGAGTGTTTTGCAAGACGAGCAAATTTTTTAAATAAATATTAATTTGATAAACGAGCGAAGGTCTTGCAATACGAGTAGCACGTATACGCTTTGTACTGCCGAGCGTCACGTGATCACAACTGATATACGAGTGCTTTGGATTACAAACACGTTTCCGGAACGAATTATGCTCGCAATCCAAGGTTTTATTGTAGCTGTTTTACAGAAGCAACCTGCCCACAAACTCAACGAAATGGCTCATCATGTGGAACCTTATAGCAGCCAAATACTCTAAACACGCATTTCTAAACGTGGACGGAAAAACTTGACAACCCAAAGAAAATTCCACGCAACCACAGGGAGAGACGTGCAAACTCTAAATACACAGGCGTCAGGGTCGGGATCAAACTCACGACCTCCTGCATACCAGGCGAGAGAGATAACATCTCGCCACCGCGGGGCCCCGAGTCAACCTAGGGCAGAGGCCCAGGACCAGTTTAGATAATCGTCAATGATGGTGTTGGCCGTGAGCAGGAATCGTACCCGGGTCGCTGGGTTAGTTACGTAGCGCGCCAACTATTGCACTACCGCTCCCCACAAACGCTAATGCACATGCACGCGCACACACACGTACCATGCAGGTGCGGGAGTTCTCCCCGATGAACGAGTCCCTCAGCACCTGGGTGAGTTTGCTGCCGCGGAATGGCGTGTATGCCTTGTTCTGGCCCAGCGCTCGGATGCACTCCTACACATGCGCACGTCGACACGTGAACGCACGCAGAACACGCATGTACAACAACCGCCGCCGCCATACGCCACCAAGTGGCAGCGACGTCACCACGGCACTTGTGCCAGGCTGTGCGCACTTTTAGGGTCACGTGGAGTGTCGAACGCCTGCTGGCAGGAGGTCACGGGACAAACCAAGGTGCCATGGTTTGACCAACTGAGATGGCCGATGCACCACCTGTGCCTCCGACTGTGCCAACTTGCTGCATTTTACCCGTCCGGCGCCATGCTCATTGTTGTGAGCGTCGCTCCTCTGCCTTCCGTTGTTGCTGGAGCACGTCTGCCCCCAACTGCCCAGTAGTGTCCTTCACGAGCCTCTTCCACAGAAGCCAATCTTGACACCGCTGCTACCAATCATTGGCAAGTCCACTCAGCTCCACACTCTCATTCCACATCATTCCATCTCTTGTCGAGCCCGTGCCATACCCGTTTAGCACCCCCACGCAGACACGTGCGCGTCCTCATGGAAACGAGGCACAGCCAACAAGCCCGTAGTGTCAGACAGGGGGGCATTCTGAGCCCCCCACAATTCTCAATATTTTGGTACAATAAAGCAATGGGCATTACAGTCTTTGTTCACATGCATAGCAAGTTTGAGGAGCTTGAGCAGATTGTATAATTACTCATTCTGTTTAGCGTTTACTGTTTGTCAAAAAGTATGTTTAACATTATCAATGTCGCACCCCTCTTACATTGTGTATTCCCGCCCCCTCCACCCCCCCTTTAAACAAGGTCATGCAGTAACAGGGTTAACAGCCATGGGCAAGGACCCCCTTGACAATCTGTGCAGGGTAGTGTCCCGTTTATACGATAGGAGATAACTTACGTTGAAATGAAACATGGATTTAAAGCAATAAAGAGGTAATAATGTACCTGTCAATCAACGGGTTGGATAGCCTAGAAATCATTTACAGGATCCCCATTTATTTCCATGGAGATTTTTAGATGCAGTTAGCAGCCCTGCACAATGTAGGGCTTCCTTACGACAATACCACAATTTGACCATAATGCACCACGCTGGCGAATTAAGGTAGGTGAATGTGCGGAGCATAGATGCGAGAGCCTAGGAGGTACAGCGCAACAATGGACTTTGCTGCTATGTCTCCCCGATACCCATGACGTGCCCACTCAAAAGCCCAAGGACACATTTTATACATTTTGATCACCCCTCCCAGCATTGTCCAGGATCAAACCCGATTGGCTTCCAACATCTGATATCAAGTGCATTCTGGGTGATTAAGCCATAGACAGTGTGACATTGGAGCGAAAATCGTACTGGAGCCAACGGCACTGCTGCATTTGTAGTTACGTTTGGGGAGGGCCCGTCCATAGTGGGGTGCGGGGTCCCAGGGTAGATATCACACCGCGTGGGGCCGCCCGAGGCCTTCAAACTAAATTATTACATCTGACACCGTGATGTCGAAGTGCGTGGCCCCCCACCCCCAAAACGCTGGGCACGGGACGGTCATCCCGATTCGCCGTACCCCTAAGGGATGGCTCTGCATTTGGTCCCCAGGTCTCTGCATAGCACAGGTGGAGAGATGGCCAGCGGTATGGCGTTTGCTGCAGCTGTTGACAGTTAGAATCTAGCGGCCGCCCTTCCTTAATACCGCAGGTGTATAACCGTAAAAATACACGGTCTGCTTCGCAGCGGACGTTAAAGATCCGGTGACGTCATGTGCACGAGGAGGCCCATTTGTGTGCCGGCGTCACGATCCACATTTGCCAAATTTGCAAATGTACCCACAAATAACTCAACTGGGATTATACCGGGGACAGGCAACTAAAATGACACGCGCCAATGTTTTTCGAATTCGTACAACAACAAAAAAACTACATATTTCAAGAGCTTGTATTGCATGTGAATACAAGACACTGCTGAATAAACAATATCACGAAGCAGTCCTTAAAGAACCGCATGCCACTCCAGAGCCGCAGGTAATAACAATCATCAGTATGTGGGGGGGGGGACGGACTGCAAAAAAAGACTTGGCAGTACCGTCCTGAACGCAAGTCACGAGACTCTGCGAGGGTTTGCTGGGCAAAAAAACAATCCAATAACAAACCTTCAGCGCCAGCAGGCTCTTGTTGATCTCGGCGCCCTCGCGGCACATTTGCAGGTCGGAATTGCCCGTGTCGGCGCCGCGCTCGCTGCCGGCGAGATCCACGAGCGAGAACTTGCCGTGCAGGAGCTCGCCGCGCCTCAGTATCAGCTGGAAGATGGCGTGCGAGTGTGACGACGTCGCATTCGCCGATGTCTGGCCCGACGTCCTGTGCGCGCGTCACACGGGTTCCGCCCGCGTTAGCAAACCTAGAGGTCTGTGCGCCACGGAAAGCCTTTCCCGTTCCAAAACGCCTGCAAGTGCCGAACCTCGAAACGCACAAGCGGCTCGTACTCGCCGGAGAGAAACGTAGCGACACGATCGCCGCACTCTACGATATTCTGGTGCCAAACTGTGCCACACGCCCTCCCGCATGGGCCTTGTGGCAGCCTCGGTAACGATCAAGTTATTTTATTTTAGTTTTCATCATGTACACGTACGTCACCAGAACTCAATCAGAAGAAAAACTGATGATGTACACGTGCGGAACGGGAAAGGGTTAAGTTGTGTACACGCGTATATATATACGGACGTGCAGGCATTCCTCGATTCACGAAAGCGATGCGTTCCATCCAAAAAACACAGCGTAAAACAAAACGTTGTAAATCAGAATGTTTTTCTTTCGGAGTCAATCCAACTCTACTCCGAACCTAAAAATGCATACCTATATCACTTTTCACAATACAAAACAAATATTAAAACAATTGGATACTAGTAATAGGTGTTTACCCTTCTAGCTGGCACAAAAACTGACACCTTTATACAAGGGGATCATGTTTGCAATAACCACAACACAAGCAGTCAAAAATGCAACAAAAAAAACAACTCTGATAATGATATTGGCACTGTCCTTGAATTTGATTGGTCCACACCCGAGACGGCTTTTCTTAGAGCCTAGTCTCCACTGGTGTTGGACCAGATGACACCATAAGGCATACAACTCAAAAACAGCGCACTATCAGAGTATTGAGAGCTCGGGGTAAGCCTTTACATTATGAGACCTCCTTTGCCAGTAACAAGATATAGTAATAGGTTTTACCCTTTTAGCTGGCACAAAAACTGACACCTTTATACAAGGGACTAGGCTCTAAGAAAAGCCGTCTTGGGTGTAGACCAATCAAATTCAAGGACAGTGCATATCATTATCAGAGTTGTTTCTTTTTGTTTTCATTTTTGACTGCTTGTGGTGTGGTTATTGCAAACATGATCCCTTGTATAAGTGTCAGTTTTTGTGCCAGCTTGAAGGGTAAAAACCTATTCCTATATCTTGTTACTGGCAAAGGAGGTCTCATAATTGGATACTAATTAATTAAATGAAAGTATTATCACCGAATTATTTGTTTTATACATGTGCGTGCGTGCTGACCTGCACTTGCTCCCAGTCTCAATGAGGGCGAGCACCTCTTCGCTGGAGGAGACGGGGCACTCGATGAGCCCCACCACCTGCACCTGCTGCTTGCTATCTTCCAGTATTCGCAGGGGCGCCCGCTTATTCAGCAAATCGAACACCTGCAATTCCAGTCACACGGAGACAAAAACCCCCACCCACCTCATGGCCTTAACAGACTTTTGGGGCAAGTGCTGTTATAAGCGAGCACCCTACCTTTGCCGGCACGGTACACGAGGTTGTGGTGGGTTACGACATTATAATGCATTATAATAAGGTCGCACTCAGTACACACAAAGTGCCTGCCACCAATGAACCACAATACCTTGCCGATTCTCGTCAAGAAACATAAACCATCATCGCGCGAACACCGGTCATCCTCACAGCAGCGGCTTTTGGCTTGGCCACCGAACAAAGGCGGTCACCGCATCGTGCGCTTTCAGAAGCGCTCCTGCGGCCATCTTCAGTGCTCTTCCTTTGGGTATTATGAAGCCATTTTAAAACCTGGATTGAAAACTAATTTCTTTGGAACTGCTTTTTGCGTTTAATTTGTCGTCCTTCCCCCGCACCGCCGATTAGCACGGTTGGCCACATATGGTGCGAAAGAAGTTTAACATACAGTAATAGGTTTGACCCTTTTAACTGGCACAAAAACTGACACCTTTAAAAGGGTAAAACCTATTTCTATATCTTGTTACTGGCAAAGGAGGTCTCATAAAAGTTTAACATGCTTAATCATGCTCGACCATCTTTGTCTCCCCGGCGGCAAATTTTACACGCCACACCAGGTATTCCACTTTGAGGCTGTCGACCTATGGGAGGACCCAGGACAGGTTCGGATAATCGTCACTGGCGATGGCCGTGGACGGGGATCGAACTCGAGTTGCCGGGTTCGTAGCGCGGCACGCTAACCGCGACACCACTGCTCCCCGCACACCCCAAATAGCATTCGGGTAAGGAACCCAGGGGGCCCATGGGCTGTACCTGGTTCATACAACCAGCGGTTTGCGCACCGCGCTTTGAACCTGGCGACCTGAATTCCCATTCCCAGCCATAGCTGACATCAGTGGCGAGTTGATGTCCGAACCGGTCCTGGGAAGCCCATTCACCGACAACCCGCATTGACCAGCATGCTGAAGTTACCCATGACGGACGTGACATGGGGAGGGGCCCTTCATTCAGAGGTTGAGAAAAGACTAAAAATTACATCGCATTCCATTTACACACACATCTGCACACATGCTGCATTCCCACGGGCATTCCATTCATTCACACGCTCACACTCATTACATGCGCACGTCCTCACCTTCCCGCTGTAGATCTCAAAGAAGGTGGCGTACACGTGCAGATTCAGATGTCTGTAGTGCTTGTCTCCCTGCAGGTCAAACACATCCCGTGCTAGGCGTGATGGGGGAGGGAGGGTTGGAAAGTTAAAGAAAAATTATAAATTCCACCTATCATTATTTCTATGGGACCCTTATGCCAGTATCAAGATATTGAATGATTTAATTTATAGTTTTAACTATTCTTGACCATGGTAATCATCCCTCCTAGACGTACATCGTCCTGCCAAGCGCTCTTACTTTACTTAGGTGACCACCATGCACACATGGGTTATTATACGGCTATGGGGGCTAAATGCTGTGCAGCAGACGGCAGTCAAGCAAACCAAGTGTTGTACTGTATTTCTATGCTCTCACGTCTATGCAACCCACCTTCAACAACACGCACTTATCAGCGGGGAAGAAGGATAATGCTGGCGGCTGGCATCTCGCGAGGAGGCCCTCGTCAGCCTCTTTTTATAATTGTCACTATCGCCAGCATTTTATTTGAAGATTCCAGAGTCGCTTGCTCAGCTTTCTAACTAGAGCATAAGTTCCATGAGACACCCAACACCAGCTCAAGATCCCAGGGGTGCTGGCTCGGTGATATGAAGTGGACATTGCCATCAAACCACTGGGCCACCTCCTCCAGTACTAATGTTGACTATGCCAGAAGAGAGCTTTAAAATGATAAAGACAATTGCACACCCCCCAACACCCCCACCCCCCGCCCCACCCCCCAAACTCAAGAGATGGCACGGAATGTCTCGGCACATTTCCCCCCTACCCCACAGTTACTGGGTACAGTCCAGTGTGCAGTGACATCACCTACTTGCCATGGCGTAGATACCCTTGGTGCAATCCTGCGAGCGACCGATGAAATTTCCACCCATGGTCTGCAAATAGAAAACAAATAAAACTATACCCCCCCCCCACCATCAGCCATTCTCAAAAGATCCCTCCGCCTCCGGGAAGTTTTCCCGGTCGCCCCCTTTAAATGCCGCCAAAACTACGTTTGCACACAAGTAAAAACTCGGCAGCGCTAGGCGAACTAGGGAAAATAAAACAACTTTAAACGCCGACTTCGGACACGCACAAGCACACCGAACGCACGAGGTGAAGCAACCTTTCTGTGCGCTCTGCTCACCGCGCCGGTCACGTGACGCCAGGCACCCAATGATGGGCACGTGGACAGCATGGGGGGTGAGGCTACAAATAATATAATTAAATAACAATCACATGCGGGGGGGGGGGGGCATAGGAGGGTGTTAAGAGGCAGACCGTGAAACGATAGCCTCTCGTGGAGTTGAGAATCTTCGGTTTTAATAGTGCGCACTCCCGTTCCCCAGAGGTTAACGGGCCGTGACCCCGTCGCAAGAACTGCTCCACCGCCAATGACGAAGGGCGACCGCGTGGTGGCCTAGAACTCACGTGGGTTTTGCCGCTTCCCGTCTGTCCATAAGCGAAGCACGTGGCCATGCCCTTGTTGAAGATTGACTGCACCAATGGGTAGGCGGTGAATCTAAACAAAGAAACAGATCCCCCGTGAAGCCTGAACAGACTGTTGGGGCAAGTGCTGTTCGCGAGCGCCTATAAAAGCCGACACTGTGGCACACGCAAGGGGTGTAAGGTGGCCAGCACCACGCTCGGCCGCTTTCAACTCCCCAGTGGTACTGCTTACACATCGCACCAGGTACTCATTTGAGGCCAAGTCAACATAGGGGAGGCCCAGGACGGGTTCAGATATGTCGCTGGTGTTGGCCACGAATGGGAATCAAACTCGGGTCGCCGGGTTTGGAGACCGGACGGTAGTCGAGGTTGGCACGGTATTCCTGGATCATCTTCAGGAACTCCCAGTGAGAACCATTTGCTGTCTGTGTTTTAAATGAACACGGCACATGCAGGACATCACATGCACATGCAACATGAGCACGTGGCACAGGTTTGCAAGTGGCTATTATTAGTGTTCGTTCCACAACCTCCATTGATCCATTGACATATGAACCTGATGGCAGGACCCCGGGGTCCCATTAGCCCCCGGATCTCGCATAAACTGCATTGCGACGTCATTTAATGTCTGAAGGCGACCGATTCGGCAATCTATTCCTCTCGACGAGCTCTGCACGATGCGCTTATCAAAGTTTCAAAGTTTTGTTCCTTCTGCGCATTCGTCCTCGCTGCGCTTGGACGACACGGCAACAGAACGATCCGCGCCAGGTGGGTCGCGGCGTTTTATGTGCGCGGTGGGACGGAGTCGCCAAAAGTAAATTACTTCATTGCGATTTTGACTTCCGTTTATTCGGGACCCCGGGGTACTCGCCATGAGGTTCATATGTGCACCCCACTAAAATAATACGGAGACATGACGGTGAAAAGAACGTTGTATTACAAAGCTTTTTGTGGCTCTTGCCACACTCAATGCACTTTTTGAATGCCTTTGACATTCTCCTTTGTCATGTATGCAAGCCATCGGTTTCGCAATATTCAATCACCCTTTCGAGAAGACTTGTTATTGAAACATCACAGGTGTATCAATACAGTGATCGACCTGTGTACAACATTACAATGTACATGTACAGCCCTTCAATAATGTATTTGGTTACTCTTCCATCTATTTTACAATTTGATGCAGAACGGCCGATTCTGTACAATATCTTCGCTTGCAGTTGCATTTGACAACGTCAGTTTACATTCGAGTGAAATAATTACCCTAATTCCATGTCAATGCTTACACCACTACACTTTGCTGTGAACGGTTTTAAATGTCATTTGTCAGAAGCCAACCTTTGTTAAAGGAAATTAATCGAGTTTAATATTGATTCATGTCCGTGTGTTCTTTTTCTTATTCCATCTGCGACGCTATTGCTTACTCTTTGGTTCTGTCGGTAAAGTCACGTAGGCAATTTTATTACATTTTTACCGACGTGACTTTACCGAAAGAACCAAAGAGTATGGATCCTTGCAGTCACGAAAACTTCAAATCTAGAATTAACCACGCTATTGTTTGTTTCCTCTGATTTCTCTTAACTTCGTAGTTGCACGTGATTATTTGTTATTCGCTTTTGTAATTTTGATGACTCGGGGTCCCCACTCCCTGCAAGTGAATCTCTCCGTTCTCTCGAGGATTCACCTGTTCATTAGAAATTAGTGGAGGGCCTCAAAATTCGATGACCCGGTACATCCTCTGTATTGATGGCTTGTATGTTGTCAGTGGCTTAAATGCGTGTTGATGCACTGGCTTTGCATATGTGCAGATAAGCCAGACGAGCGGTCCACTCCAGTCACGGATGACTCCTATGGCAACGTAGCAGCGGATCATGTTAAAATTGAGTCCTATGAAGGTACGGCATGAACACCATTGTGTATACAATATCATCACATTAACTGCAAGCTATGTAAACTATTTTACTGTTACTTGATGTTACTGTTTATATGCTATCCATAATAGAGGTTATTTTGAGCTAGATCGTGTAAATCAAAATGCGTCGTTAAACCCACCATCACACGACACGGCCAATTAATAATGTTTGTCACATAAACAAAACTGTACTCGAATTGTAAACGTTGTGGGTTTTACCCTTCAACGCACCGGTGTGCTGAACTAGTAACGAATTGGCAGGTTCTGTTTACGGAACAAACCTTACTAATTAGCTGTGTCAGGTGGTGGAGAGCTTTAACGACACATTTATATTTACACGATCTAACCCAAAAACTTCCGTTATGGATAACATTGGTCGCGAAAGCCCACGTGTTAAACTGCTTATGTGTTATTTAAAATATCCCGTTCATTCGTAGTGTTACATTGCGGAAAATAATATTTAGTTGCGTTAATGTTATTGTAATGCAGCCCTACCACCGCACGCACACCCGTGCTTGGTCACCGTCGGTTGGTAAAGGAACCATTTAGATATCACTTGCCGCTGATGGTTGCCGTGACCGGGAATCCAAGTCATGTCGCGGGTTCAGTATGCCGCAGTGCAAGAACCACCGCACTACCGTTCACAGGGTCACTCGCGCAAAAGTGACAGGTGCAGCAGTAACTTTGCCTGACAGCAGTTTCGTTTTGAACACTTGGCCGCTTGTTTTCCCCCACTTCCAGATGACGATGCTTATTTCTCCAATTCCATACTGGTTCCTCAATTGACGGAGCAAGGCTCCGTGGAGTACACTACCAAGAAACGCTTTGGTAAGTGTGAGTCGAAACGGTGGATGTTTAAAACAAATGCTGGTAGCACCAACTGAATGCATGCGAAAAAAACCCCATCGTCAAATTTGGTTCTTCGCTCAAATTTGAATAATTTCTAGTTCCGTGAGATTTTTTAAAATACCAATGTGACCAACGCGAACACCATTTCTGTAATATGCCGTTTTAACGCTTTGCATGGATACCCTATCGCCCGGCCACGTTACTTGTCTTTCAACCGAGTAATTAGCCCGGTCGACACTAACTTTAATTTCTACTTTATTCAGTTTAAACGCGTGAGAGCAATGCGACTGGCGCATCTTCTGCTGCAGGTAAACGTCTGCCGGAGAGCCATCCAGATATCATCATTGAAGGCGTGACCTCGCTGCCCAATGCGTACGAGGTAGGCGCTGGCCAGTACGCTTCGTCAGAGTCGGAGAAAGGCGAAATGACCGAAGCAGAAGAAGAAATCGCCGCCACCGCCCTCGTGAAGGCTGCAGCCCAGCCGCCGAGGGGGCGTCGTTCATTCCCGCGCAGGCAAACCATCGGCAGGAGGGTCTCGGCAAAGCGACGGGGCAGAAGCCCTCCGGTGGAGATGCCGAGCCGTACGAGCGCAAGTGCTCGCTGGCGAATGCAGCCTCCGCCGACAACCCGCACCGCTGCAAGGTGTGCGGTCAGGCGTTCGCGCAGGCGTTTGGCCTGCGGCGCCACCTGCAGATGCACTCGGGCGAGAAGCCCTTCTGCTGCGACGTGTGCGGCCACTGTTAAAAACGAGGGAGTGCGAAAGAAAATGTGGCCGGATCAGGGGCCAGAGCACTTCTCTGGCGCCGCTGAAAACCTCGGTTCAAATCCAGCTTTCAGTTTCTGTTCTCAAGTGGAGTGACTTGACGACGGTCTTGGCCTGGTCACAAACGAATGCACAAAACCCCACCACGTTGAATTTGGCTTTCGCTTTACAGATAAGTCCCCGAGTTACGATGGTCCGACTTACGATATTTCGATGTTTACGATGGCGATAGCGATACGACAAAATTGTAAAATATTTTACATTTCGCGCGGCAGGCAAACGCAGCAGCATACGAGGTACGATACTGTGCGTTGGGACGCTGCCGGGATGTTCGCATCTCCCTCCTTGTGTGGTGATGCCTCACTCTCAACACTCTGGTCGACGGAGTTAAGTTGTCTCGGTGTTACTTTACATTTTGCTGTGCAACACAGTATTGTAATTAATAAATACATACAGTATATAGTTGATACAGTACGGTACTGTAAATTGCTCTGTTTTGCTAAATTATCACCTTTCTTTAAGACTCCTGGGTAGGCTAGGCCATCTTCGGCTTACGATATTTTTTTACTTACGTTGGGGTCGTAACGCATCTCCATCGTAAGTAGAGGACTACCTGTATTTGGCTGAACATTTATCTTTATCGGGACGAATGGGAAAGTGCACCGCCTAGTATATGGATAAAATACAGTCGCTGAAACAGTTGTCAGAAGTCATTCTATGATGTATTTTTTTGCGGGCAGTCCTTATAGCATGTGAGTGAGTGAGTGAGACTTTGGAGACTTGGTGTCTCCCAAGTCTCACTTGTGAAAGATGTGTGCTATTTCAATATGCTCTTTTCTTCTGGTTATAGTCAGAAAGATCATCACAAGCAGCAGTCATGTTATGAGACCAGATAAAAATGCAACTCGTAAGATTCGAGACAATGCCACAAGACAAATAGCAGATTTCAAAACCATGCTTATTAAGGTGAGCTAATCAGGTAACTTGTTTCAGAGGATATGGGTGCGTGTTTAAGGTTCAATGTTTTTGGCACAGTTCTTGGTACTGGGTTTAAATAACCAGATAAAGAGTTTTGAGTAAGGTTATGTAGCGAAGTCGAGGTTTAAGGTAAATGCACAGATAAATGGGAAGCCGAATTGTTAGTAGCAGACACACTGCTACGAAATTGTCCGCATCGGAGGCAGCAGCTGAAGCAAGGGTGGCTGTACAAATGTGTTGTCAATGCTTGTGGAATTCTCATCTAGTACAAACCATCCTGGTGTAGCGAGAGCACCGTGGATAGTGAAACTGTGCTGAGAACCTGGCAAAACCTGAGTTTCTATTTTCTGGCCACAGCTAATATCGCTTGCAAATTTGTATTTGTGCCGCTCCTGGGTTCCAACCACTTCAGCCCGGCACTGACTAGCCTGGTGAAAGATGGTCAAGCGATCCCCCACAGTCAGCGCGCTTGGGAGGCCTTCCATCCAGCAGTGGATGGATAAAGGATTGTAAATTACTATTTGTTCTTATTACTCGCGGATATAGCCTCAAGATTGATGGCTTTTGTGACTCAACAGCCATCCATCGCCAGTGGCAACACGTGCCCGAGTCACACTTACACCGCCTCACGGAGGTTTTCGGAGCCTCATATGAGCGCATGGAAACTTGCACTGGCATAGTCAACAAAGCCCATATTGTCTCCCTTCTCAGACAAATATGAGGTAGCACTAATTGGTGGAAATTCCAAATCTCTATGATGGGGGAGGCGGGGGGGGCTTTCTTTCCATGGAGCTCGTTGACCCACAAGGTGGTACTCGATCGATTTATCACCGAGGGATAATGGTGGGCCAGGTTGATCTCCAACCAGTAATTAAACTTGCAACTTTCTTATACCCCTTTTACACCATACAACTGAGCCGTGCCAAATAAGTCTGTCCGTGGCTCAGTAGGCACCGGTTTAATTTTTTTTTACCCCACTCATGGTCCTGCTTGGCCCCAAGACATATTCAGTTGTCTTGTGAGGCCAGAGTTGCTTTTGGCTCAGCTCTGCAAATATCCAGTGGGATCCACACACACACATACCGAGGGCCGTGCGCTGGTGCAGCTCAGATGTGTTCGACTGGCGCTGTCAAATGCTGTTTAAGTTCGTGCATAAATGTGTTTGACTTTTAAAGGCCAATGTAGTTCATGCTGAATTCACTGTTGGTGAAAAAGTTAAATTTTTTAATACTTTTTTTATCAACCCGGAAAATGTCAAACGCAGCATCTAAATCATCCTCTGCATCACTAGCATTCATCACCAAGGCCATCTGCAAAAATTGTGATGAAATTTAAATGTGTTGTGACGCCGACACGTGACTTTTAAAAGCCTTTATTCAGACACGGCACTAACGATGCCCAGGACTGGTTCTTGACCCTTGATCTTCATCTCTCGAATCTCCCCAATCCCTGTGCTTGTCTTCTTTTATACCTCCCAAGCCCCCTCTCTGAAAGCTTCTTTCGCCCCCACTCCCTTCGGCCAATCCTGACCCCCACCAACGGTTTTCGACTGTCCTCCAGTCCACCCCTTGCTTTTCCCGCCTTTTTACCTTTCAAATAGTTCCTCCAAAACCTTTCAATCTTGCCTCCCGACCAATCACAGTGGAGGCCTCTGCACCAATGGGAGGCATTGGCTTACGTGCTGATTGTCAGACCGTACACTTGTGTCAGGTAAGCGGTCTGTTATCTCGGTCATTACTAAAGCATGCTGGGTTTGGCTTTGAAGACAGATTCATGCATATGTAATTTGCGTTCATCGTTATCCAATGTGGTAATGAAACTCAAGTTATGTACCACATGAGTAAGTGCTATGAGCTATGACAACACTGAGTTAAAATCAGTCTGCCTGGAGAAACCCATGGCATGCATGCCAACATGCAAAACTCTGCATAGATACATCAGCCTACCTAATGCCCTGCATTTGACAAACGCCAAATTAATTAAGTATTCTCCAACTCGCAGCATCGTGAGAGAGATGATGATGGCTCGGAGAGGACTTTTTATCCAACATGGCTGCTGCTGATCTTACGCAAGGCTGCAGATGTGGATGCAGAGCCACAACAACTACAATTTCACATTCAAGCCAGATAGCCACGTCAGGAGCCAGTGGAGTGTGTCACTGTGATGTCTCCTTCGTTTTTTCTGGATCGGGCATTGCTTCATATGCTGGATGGTCTGTTCTGGATGACCACAGTCGCACACTGGAAAGTTTTCATTTTCCAGGTATCCGCATCTGCCATGGTTTGTGCAGATGCGGTTTAGGGTGGACCATGAGCTTTGTGAGTTCTGTTGAACTCCATTATTTTTTTCCAAGCTTCATCGGGGTTGAATTCGCATTGTTAAAGGTAAAGGGAATGGGACAAAAATGGCTTGCGTTACGTCAAGCAACGGCGAGGGACGTTATTGAGGTCCTGATGAATGGGAAGGCGGCTGTTTTGCTCAATTCGCAGGAGTTTCCCAGAGGGTTGCAGCGTTGTGATGAATCGTGTTGGGTCGACTTGAGGGTTCCACTGCATTGCAATGTTCCATTGGACATTAACAAGTTGAGAGTGACTATGTTGTATATGTGGGTTATGAAGATTTGATGAAAATAATGAAAATTAAATAAAATTTGAAATTTGCATAATTTATCCGAAATAATGCTGTGTAATTATGCATATAAATTATGCTACTTCGGGAGAATCGGATTTATGCGAGTGGGTGTGGTTATGTTAATGACAGCCTTATGAGAATCAGGCCCTGCCTCGGTGACGAGGGTCGGTTATCAATCGGGATAATGCAATTAATCGTATGCAGTTATGCAGGTGCCGTGATCATACCAGAGTCAACTCGGCTTCGTTGTTTAACTTCGTATTATCGATCGGTATAGTACGATTAGTCTCACTTTAACATGTACTGAATGTATTAGTGTGCTTAGGTCACCAGGTTCAGATCTCAATCGCAGAATTCAGTTATGCAGAATCACGGAAAGAATCACACACAACCCTTCTGCTTTAATCAATTTTACTTTCTAGCTAAACTTTAATTTTTGGATAATATGAGAACTCTCAATCTCGGAATTTCAACACAGCATTAACACGGTAACCATCACGATTGCGTTGTTTCACTTTGGCCTCGGCCATATGGTTAATCACCGCGTAACGCGACCTCGGTTGTTGAGAGAGAGAGACGTAATAATAAAAATATGCAAATGCTAATCTAAGCAAAACCTTAACTCTCTATTATGAATGATTATACTGGAATTTGCACACACAGTACGGCGTTCATTCCTAGATCCATAACAAGATGATGCAATTAAAGACGACCGACTGAAATACTTCTAAGTGACCGTATCCACGTAATTCAATGGGTTAGCCATGCTCTTCATTATCATTTGACATTTCAATGTACTTTATCATTAGTCTTGATGTGCTACGGCTGAGGTGGATTGTCTCTTTGGTACATTCTCGTGTGATCGGGCGACGTCAGCGAAAGCGGGTTTGTGAAGGTGGGGGAGGGGCACACGACCGATGGCTGAGTTGAATTCTCGCTCGGGGTGCGAAGCATCGCCGGCACGCTGCGTTGGTCCTGGTGCTGCTCGAACGCTCTCAGCGCTGGCCCGCAGCGGCCGTGGCTTCTGTCACTGCTGCGGGCAGCTCCCTCTCCTTGAAGATGCGCGATCGCGCTCAGCTGGTCGGTGCGAGTGTGGGTCGAACCCACGGGGCGCTCGCTGGCGCTGACACACTCTGGTTCGCGGGCGGCTGCTCAGGCTCTTTCCGCTGCTGGATGAGCCAAGTCGCACGCTCTCTCTCTCTGTTGAGACGCCCCGAGCGCTCTCAGCGCTGATTCGCTGACAGCCGGCTTCTTCACTGCTGGATGACTGCTGCACGCTCTTGCTTGGCGGCGCTGACTCGTTGACTCTTTGTTTGTTGGCGGCTGGCCAAGCTTTTTCCGCTACTCGGCTACTGGATGGCTGGCACTTGATGTAGGAATACGTTTTGAGCGATACTTCGTCCCTCAGCTCTGAACTCACACTCGGTGGCACCTCGCTAATTCTGTGAGTCTCGCCATGCTCGGTTGATCGAGGGGCCCTTCAGAGCCAGCCTCTCGCTCTCGCCATCTCTTCTGCCGCTCCTGGCTGTTGAACTCGGTGTGTCGAACTTAACTGGAACGGGCTGGACTGGTTTGTCGAGATGATGGTGGGCCGTTATATTCAAAAAGAACCTCGGCTCTTCGCAGTGGAGAGGTGGCGTGGCTTGTGTGTGTGTGTGCGTTCGTGTGTGTGTTCGTGTGTGTGTATGTCCGTGTGTGTCCGTCAACAAGCCATCCTGCGTTATACATCGATCACCGGACCCTCCTCACAAAGTATCCCTTCACCCGGGGAATCCAGATGGCTCCCCCTAAATTCTTTTCCCGTGCTGCGGGGAGAAACAAAGACGGCCGAGGTGTCTCTCTCCAACCCATGAGTGAGAGGAAACAGATACCCCTTTTTCACCATCCTTCCGTGGCAGTCTGGAGATTTCGCAGAAAACTTCTCTGCCCTCTCTTCGAGTTTCTTATTCTATACATTTATGGCCTTTTTACGATTTCCATCTGTGTTTGCGTGTTTTTGGGTTTGTGTGTTTTTATTCACTATTTTTTTTCTTTATTATTAAAAATATATATCGGCAGATATTGTTAATATCAATTTTGGAAAAGGCTCATATATCCAACAACTACTTCTGGTCCATACTGGTTCACGGTACTCGGCTACAAAGTACGCAAGGGCCATCATTGCTGTCCATAGCACTGGGTGCTGATGCTCCCCAGTTTGTGCTAGCCAGTTTGCGGACCAGGTTGACCCTTGTTTTGGTCTTGGCGGCTACCAGTTTCACACCGAGATAGGTTGGAGTGGGGTTGTTGTTTCACAGTGTTGCCAGAGAAGGTCACGTTCAGAGTGTGCTGCTGATTTGACAGGTGCTGATATGACAACTATTTCAGGACGGATACTTGTAAGTGTCCATCAGATAATTAAAATCTGGCCAATCACTTTAAGGAGCACAAATGAGTTTTATCTACTGATTGGAATGCGGCTGAGATATTGTCCGCCGAGAAGATGGAGTGATGAACTCTAAGCATGTGCAGATGATGAACGTATTCGCTGCGTTAAAGGCGAATTGGAGAACGGCCTCCACCCGTTACGGTCCACCACACGACTTGCTGTAAGGCCACACACACGTGCTCCCCGACTCCCCTCTACCTCTGTTTGCCACGCGATCCGTGATGGGGATCAGCGGGAGCGAGGTTGAAGAGTTTCCCCTCTGGCCGTGCTGGACACTTGAATGCCAGGGAAATTAATCTTGCGCATGGCCTCTGCCTGCCGCGCTTATTCTCGAGCCAACCCTCTCCACGCTACTCAACATGCACACAATGCCAATGCCACACTTTGATACAGTGAGGGAAAAAAAGTATTTGATCCCCTACTGAGTTTGTACGTTTGCCCACTGACAAAGAAATGATCAGTCAATAATTTTAATGGTAGGTTTATTTGAACAGTGAGAGACAGAATAACAAAAAAATCCAGAAAAACGCATGTCAAAAATTTTATTAATTGATTTGCATTTTAATGAAGGAAATAAGAATTTGACCCCTCTCAATGAGAAAGATTTCTCTTAAAGGGAGTGCTCCTAATCTCAGCTTGTTACCTGTATAAAAGACACCTGTCCACAGAAGCAATCAATCAAATTCCAAACTCTCCACCATGGCCAAGACCAAAGAGCTCTCCAAGGATGTCAGGGACAAGATTGTAGACCTATACAAGGCTGGAATGGGATACAAGACCATTGCCAAGCAGCTTGGTGAGAAGGTAACAACAGTTGGTGCGTTTATTCGCAAATAGAAGAAACACAAAAGAACTGTCAATCTTCCACGGCTTGGGGCTCCATGCAAGGTCTCACCTCGTGGAGTTGCAATGATCATGAAAACGGTGAGGAATCAGCCCAGAACTACACGGGAGGATCTTGTCAATGATCTCAAGGCAGCTGGGACCATAGTCACCAAGAAAACAATTTTGTAACACACTACGCCGTGAAGGACTGAAATCCTGCAGCGCCTGCAAGGTCCCCCTGCTCAAGAAAGCACATATACATGCCCGTCTGAAGTTTACCAATGAACATCTGAATGATTCGGAGGACAACTGGGTGAAAGTGTTGTGGTCAGATGAGACCAAAATTGAGCTCTTTGGCATCAACTCATTTCGCCATGTTTGGAGGAGGAGGAATGCTGCCTTTGACCCCAAGAACACCATCCCCACCGTCAAACATGGAGGTGGAAACATGCTTTGGGGGTGTTTTTCTGCTAAGGGGACAGGACAACTTCATCGCATCAAAGGGACGATGGACGGGGCCATGTACCATCAAATCTTGGGTGAGAACCTCCTTCCCTCAGCCAGGGCATTGAAAATGGGTCGTGGATGGGTATTCCAGCATGACAGTGACCCAAAACACACGGCCAAGGCAACAAAGGAGTGGCTGAAGAAGAAGCACATTAAGGTCGTGGAGTGGCCTAGCCAGTCCCCAGACCTTAATCCCATAGAAAATCTGTGGAGGGAGCTGAAGGTTCGAGTTGCCAAACGTCAGCCTCGAAACCTTAATGACTTGGAGAAGACCTGCAAAGAGGAGTGGGACAAAAGCCCTCCTGAGATGTGTGCAAACCTGGTGGCCAACTACAAGAAACGTCTGATCTCTGTGATTGCCAACAAGGGGTTTGCCACCAAGTACTAAGTCATGTTTTGCAGCCGAGTCAAATACTTATTTCCCTCATTAAAATGAAAATCAATTTATAACATTTTTGACGTTTTTCTGGATTTTTTTTATTCTGTCTCTCACTGTTTAAATAAACCTACCATTAAAATTATAGACTGATCATTTCTTCGTTAGTGGGCAAATGTACAAAATCAGCAGGGGATCAAATACTTATTTCCCTCACTGTATACTTACAGCTGTTTTTATTGTCATAATCGGGGATAATTTTAGATGCACGATGTGTTGATGATGCACCCCGGCCACACTCGCCATTCTTCCACTCGCACTATCTGTCTCAGGATAACAGTATCATTGCATTCCAACACTCCCTGGCCTTTCCAACTTACCCCCCTTGAGTGCTCGTGTATCTAGGTGCACCATCATATTCTATCCGGATTCTCCCGGAGGTGGTCTCGCGTCTAACTCACCCATGTTTTACCACAGGGTCCGGGAGTCAACATCTCACACCGAACTTTGCCAATTCTCTCTCACATGGGAAACCCATGGCCAGGTCACTCGCTCGGTTTGCCGGGATGAAAACCCAGGTGGAGAGGTTCGGTTTGTGTGTTCTAGTTGACCTAAGCGCTAGTCGGGGTGCGTGCATGGGGTGAATGCATGGTGTGTGTGCATGGTGTGTGTATGTGTGGGCTGTATGTGTGGTGTGTGCATATGGTGTGTGCGTGGGGTGTGTGTGTGGTGTGTGCATGGTGTGTGTGGTGTGAGCATGGTGTGTGAGCATGGTGTGTGTATGTGTGGGGTGTATGTGTGCGTGGGGTGTGTGTGTGTGGTGTGTGCATGGTGTGTGTGTGGAGTGTATGTGTGCGTGGGGTGTGTGGTGTGTGTAGGGTGTCTGTATGGTGTGTGAATGGAGTGTTTGTGTGGGATGTATGCATGGTGTGTGCGGTGTGCGTATGCGTGGGGTGTATGTGTGCGTGGTGTGTGTGTAGGGTGTCTGTATGGTGTGTGTGAATGGAGTGTTTGTGTGGGATGTGTGCATGGTGTGTGCGGTGTGCGTATGCGTGGGGTGTATGTGTGCGTGGTGTGTGTGTGGGGGGGTGTGTGTGGTGTGTATATGTGTGGGGTGCATGTGTGCGTGGGGTGCAAGCATGGTTTGTGTGTGTGCGTGGGGTGTGCATGGTGTGTGAATAGTGTGTGTATGCGTGGGGTGTATGTGTGTGTGGTGCAAGCAAGTAAAACAATATTAATAAACGTTCCAACAAAACCATAAATGCCAAGAAACATTGCTACAAATGAAAAATTTGTATTTACAAAATACTGAACACGAGGCTTGTTTGCAAACTTGCATGAAAGTAAAACGTATTGCACATTTAAATCTTCTGCATTAATACTTTCACGGTGAGACGGCCTTCCTCTAAATTCAATACACGATTAAACTAAACTAATATATATTTACAGTTATTATTATATACGAGTTAAAAACAAACTTGCATGAAAGTAAAACGTATTGCACATTTAAATCTTCTGCATTAATACTTTCACGGTGAGACGGCCTTCCTCTAAATTCAATACACGATTAAACTAAACTAATATATATTTACAGTTATTATTATATACGAGTTAAAAACAAACTTGCATGAAAGTAAAACGTATTGCACATTTAAATCTTCTGCATTAATACTTTCACGGTGAGACGGCCTTCCTCTAAATTCAATACACGATTAAACTAAACTAATATATTTACAGTTATTATTATATACGAGTTAAAAACAAACTTGCATGAAAGTAAAACGTATTGCACATTTAAATCTTCCGCATTAATACTTTCACGGTGAGACGGCCTTCCTCTAAATTCAATACACGGTAAAACTAAACTAATATATATTTACAGTTATTATATACGAGTTAAAAACATCCTTAGCTATTTCATTAACAGTGAGTCAAGAGAAAGGAGGGGGGGTGTTTGTGTGTGTGGTGTGTTCTTGGTGGGTGATGGCTGGGTGGTGTGTGTGTGCATAGGTGGTGGGTGCGTGATGTGTGTAGGTGGGTGGTGTGTGGGTGGGGTGTGTTCATGCGTTGGGGTGTGTATGCGTTGGGTGTGTGTATGTGTGTGAGGTGTGTGTGGTGTGTGTTGTGGGTGGGTGGTGGGTGGGTGGGTTGTGTAGATGGGGTGTGTGCATGCGTTGGGTGTGTTTATGCGTGGGGTGTATGTGTGTGTGGTGTGTGTGGTGTGTGTTGTGGGTGGGTAGTGGGTGGGTAGTGGGTGGGTGGGTGGTGTGTGGATGGGGTGGTTTGTGTGGGTGGGTGGCGTGTGAATGGGTGAGTGGTTTGTGTGGGTGGGTGGTGGGGTGCGTGATGTGTGTAGGTGGGTGGTGTGTGAGTGGGGTGTGTGTATGCGTGGGGTGTATGTGTGAGGTGTGTGTGTGGTGTGTATTGGGGGTGGGTGGTGTGTGGGTGGGTGGTGTGTAGATGGGGTGTTTTTTGTGGGCGGGTGGCGTGTGTCTGGGTAGGTGGCGTGTGCATGGCTGGTGGATGCGTGATGTGCGTAGGTGGGTGGTGTGTGTGGGTGGTGTGTGTGTGGGTGGGTGGGGTGTGTGTGGGTGGGTGGGGTATATCTGTGTGAGGTGTGTGTGTGGTGTGTGTTGTGGGTGGGTGGCTGGGTGGATGGGATGTGTGTGGGTGGGTGGGGTGTGTGTGTGGGTGTGTGGGATGTGTGTGTGGTGTGTGTTGTGGGAGGGTGGTGGGTGGGTGGGGTATGTCTGTGTGAGGTGTGTGTTGTGGGTGTGTGTTGTGGGTGGGTGGTGGGTGGGTGGATGGGGTGTGTGTGTGTGTTTGTGTGTGTGGGGTATGTCTGTGTGAGGTGTGTGTTGTGGATGGGGTGTGTGTGGGTGGGTTGTGTGTGTGGGTGGGTGGGTGAGGTGTGTGTTGTGGATGGGGTGTGTGTGGGTGGGTGGGTGGGGTGTGTGGGTGGGTGGGTGGGGTGTGTGTGTGGGGTGTGTGCAGGTGGGGTGGTGGGGGGTTGCAGGATGTCTTGGGGTCTGGGGTCTCTGCCTCTTCCATTCCAGGTGTCGACATCTCCCGGTGACGTCACCTGTTCCGGGCACAAACCCAGGGGAAGCATTGGGGTCATCAAGGGACAGAGCACTCAAGACACACAGCAGCAGGTCTCCAGTCGTGTCTCAAGATGCTGCATGACATCGTGCGACAAGGGAGTGGAACACCAACGAGAGAAGCAGCCAGCTGGATGCAGTGCAATACAAATTTTGATTTATCTTCTCCATGTAAAATTGGTGGGAAAGATATTTTGGGCTGACGTAATGTTCACATACATTTCCTCAGGATGATCATGTATTTTTAAGCTATGTTAATGAAAGATTCTGATTATTATGAAATAAATAGCTTACACCAAAACAGAACTCTTAGACAAAATAATCCTTTTCTTTTCCAATACAGATTTTTGGTCATTTCTGAAATTGAACATTTATCTTGTTGATTGTACTTTAGCTGAATGATTTGCATGCATTACGCGAGAGCTGAGCTGTTAAAGATCTCAAAATAAGAGCTGAGTTATTGTTAACGCTTATTTTTTAATGTAATCTCTTACGTAACATTATTTAATGCTTACTTTTCAACATTCCGGTTTCCTGAAATCCAAATAAATTGGCATTTTTGCCACGTGACAACATCGTTTGATTGGATGTCAGAAGAGGGAAAAGCTGAAAATTGTCAGATACCTCGACGATCTGACCCAAAAGTAACGAAAAATGAATCTAAGATTGGTCGTGAAAGCCGAGATATAATACTTTTTTACCTTTTAACGTGCACAGTGCTTGCTCACTCTCACAACGCGAGAAACCACAGAACCACAATTGTCCAAGCTCTGAGGTCCTCTATACATCAAGGTGTTATGGGACAAATAATGAGTGGCTTTAAAATGTTGGAGGAAACTGGGGATCCGGAAAAAAAAACTCCCCTCGCATGCGAGGCGAAAACCACTCAATCCCATCCAGACGGAACAGGTGGAGTCCACATTTTTGTTGTGCTGCCTTCTCCTGGCAAGCCAGGATACGGGTGCCCACGGAAAGGGAGCGACCCACCAAACCCTTACCTCCACTGTACTGGAGTGGTGGGGTGCGCCAACGATGGGGCCTTTATTCTTCCGCATTGCAGCAG
Source organism: Petromyzon marinus (assembly GCF_048934315.1). Classification (NCBI taxonomy): domain Eukaryota; kingdom Metazoa; phylum Chordata; class Hyperoartia; order Petromyzontiformes; family Petromyzontidae; genus Petromyzon; species Petromyzon marinus. The sequence goes on along the minus strand of NC_133667.1, from coordinate 12,938,663 downwards.
CAATGCTTCCGGACAAATCTAAGAAATGTCCGGAGTCGCTGCCGCACACGGGCAAATCTCCGCCCAGGCCCCCTCGATGCCTTCGCTCCGGTGTTGGCGACAGCTTCACTGGTTGCTTGATGGCTGCGTTGGTATTCCAGGGCAGTGTAGAAACTGGCGTTCGAGCTGAAAGAGAGTTGCACGGGCCACTGTTATGCCTCTGTCTGCCTTTATTTATGCTGAAACTTTCCTACTGCAATACAATTCCATTATCTATCGTATTGCTACTCCGTGGCCCTGCCCCCCAGCCACAACCAGGTCTACCCCTATCAGAATATGTTCAGAATCAGAATATTTATTTAGACTGCAGGAATATTATGACCTATAAAGCTCTTTTTTTTACATATGTCAAGTAGATCACTGCCCCTACACCTATCACTACCCCAAACTCTTCTGAAGATAAGAAAAGCCAAAGCATTTTCACACTCAAACGAGCAAGTAGAGTGGTGGGAATTCCACATTCCCATGGCAGGGGCCAATCTATAAATGAAATCCAATGTTAGAATGATGTCCAGTACTGCTGGACATCATACTGGACATCCGTGAAAAAGAGCTTCATAGCTCATCAAATTCCTCCAGTATAAATAAATATTCTGATTATTTTCTAGAGTTATAGGCAGAGGAGAAGAGGAAGATCTGGAGCCTAGATTTGAACAAGAGCATGAAGTCGACAATGAAGATGGCTGGGGAAGGACAGTTCCAGACTGCAGAGGAGAAAGAGCAACGTCTCAAAGAGAGCTGCATGCAGAGAGAAAGCATTGAGCAGGGAGAAACATCAAAGTCACTTCATAAGAACCTAACCAACACAAATATTCTTCAAGATGCAACGTGCACGTGGAGACTCACGATTGGCTCTTGGCTGACACAAAATCTTCCTCGAGATCTGACCCAGAATCATTCGTCCATCTCTGCTCGCATTGGCTCACACGATCCACCTCCACGATCTCGTCCATTTTAATCGATGCGTCCACAGCATCCGGTTCATTGTGACTAGCATGGCTTTCGTCCTTGGTGTCGTCCTGAAGCCACCTGTGGTTCAAAGCTTCCTCAGGCGTGAGCCGGCGAGCGGGATCCCACCTGCCAAGATATAAACGGTGAATCGTCAGGGTCCATTTACCGTCTACATTTCTTCTAATAATGGGGTGGAGGTGTGGCACATGCAATTATTTACCTTCATTGTGCTAACGAATGTTAGCACAATGAAGGTAAATAATTGCATGTGAGTCTCCACGTGAAATATTGCCCTGTTATGACACAAAGCCACTCCCTGTCAGTAAAACACCACTCCTAGTAGTGTGCACTCTTTCTACGAGAGTGCTGATGGTGAACACGAAAATAATGATGAATTAAGATCATATGTAGACAGTACAGGTATATCTTACTCAAGGCATCCTTGAACAAAATCGATTAACTCTCTGTTCGTAGTCCGAAGCTTTTCCTTAAGAGAGGTGGTGCTTGGAACGACCTTCCTGCCGTTCACCCTGTGGCACCCTGTCGTGTCTGTGTTGGAGAGAAAATGAGTGAAACGGGTTTCCGAGGATTACGAACAAAGTACATTACGGCAATGCTTGCCTGGATAATTGTGACAACAGAAGTAGCAACCTCCCCTCCACTCACCGGTGTAAATGTCAATTTCGTTCGCAGCATCAATCATGGACCTTGGTGGGAGACCAAGAATCTGTGCACAGGTCAAGTGAAATTAATATACATGGGTTAGGTCATTGGACTGTGTGTATTGTAAACATACATACAGTAGACTTCCTCAAATGTAAATGTCTCTAAAACGGAAACGTTTATTCACAAGGACTGCACATGCTTTTACACCACTGCCAAATAGATTACATTTTTTATTGGGTACTTAATTAACAAATATTGCCCTTTAAAGTGACTTCAGGAACCTTCGCGATGAACAATTTACCGAAAGAATGGAAAGGGTAATAGTCTGTCGCTCTGAGTGATGATTATCAACAAGGCCAAATCACATCATGCGTGTCCAACTAGTGTCTGGTCACATTAAAGATATGTCTATTCTCTATGTACATACTGGCAGCAGAGCAACATTTGTTCCCATGGAATGAGGCCAAAAGTATGATTGCTCCACGGAGTACTTGAACCGTGTCTTGCAATCCACGGCAGTCTCCTATATCGTTGTTAGCGACTAATGGACCTTCACTCGGCGTTAGCATTGTGAGCCGGCTCAGCTAAAACTAAGCCATAGGCTTCAAATTCATAAATAACGAGATTATATTTTGGCATATTTCAGGTACCGTGATCATTTGGGCAATCTGACGTCCTGTGGCCATGAAGAGTGACTGCCCTGAAGCTAGCTCAGCAATTACGCAGCCCAGGGACCACATGTCCACTGCGCAGGTGAGTTGGAGGCCCAGCAATATCTCTGGAGCCATGTACTCCAACGTTCCGAAATATCCGAAAACTGCACACCACACACAGAGGAATAGCACTGATTGAGCAAGAAGGCCATGCTCGTTATTTTCTTAGATATTTTTTTTTTAGTGCACACGGATTAAAAAAAAACGTTGTAGGATGTTAAACGTTGTCATTTTATACAGCAATTGAATGTGCATCTTTCTACAATTGGCTCAAAACTGGAAAAGCGTGAGTGGCACTCCAAGAGATGGTTTGAATTTTGGGTAAAAGTTGTTTGCAAGCACCTATTAAGGCCTACATGACCTATTAAGGCCTCTGTGGCGGAGGATTAAACTGAGTCACTGAGATTGCAGTGCACTGCAGTACTGCTCACCATGCCACGTTGCCACACGCACACACATTAGAATAACAGTCGCCGTTGGCCACTAAGTGGCGGTGACGTCACCACGGCGCCTGTGCCAGGCCATGTGCACTTTGAGGCCACGTGAAGTGTCGAAGGTTCACCGACAGGTCACGGGACCGAAATGAGTGGCAGATGCACCAACTATGCCCCCTGCTGTGCCAACACACATATAAGACAAAGATCCCCCGTATAGCCCTAACAGACTGTTGGAGCAAGTGCTGTTAGCGAGCACCTATGAAGGCCGGCACGTGGCGCACGAGGGGGTGGGTGGCCAGCACCACACCCGGCTGCTTTTATCTCCCTTGTGATGTTTACACCACACCGCACTAGGTGCTCATTTGGGGCTGAGTCGACCTAGGGGAGACCCAGGACCGGTTCAGATAATCGTCACTTGTATCGGCCATGAGCGGGCATCGAACTCGGGGCGGCCGGGTGCGTAGCGCACCGCGCTAACCGCTGCACTTGCACTCCTCACTCGTATATTTGTTGAGGAGTAGAGTGGTGACGGGATGTCCCACTCGCCTCGGGAGGAGCGACGTCATGTCCCCTCAGGGTATTTGAGGGGGGACCGGTGACGTGGACGGGGTCTTCGCCGGGAGCCGGGATCGTGAGCGGTAGGGAAGTTGGGACCCAGGGTAGGGGAGAAATAGCACCAGGCTAGGGGGGGCTACTTTACCCGGCTGGCCGAGTTGGATGAACCGTCGGTCAGTGCTGTGGGAAGAGCCCGTTAGCCTGGGAGGCGTAGGGATTCCCAGTACCCTTTTCCCCTGGGGAGATTTAGCTTATCCAGTGACTTGTGTTTGCCCTTCACCGAAAGCTAGGCGAAAGCCCTTAATGAACCGTTTGGCGTCAGCCCCGACAACGTTCTGCCTTCGTGTCGTCATTAACACCACAGCATATTTACAAAGATTCACAAAGACGCACAGACACACACACCCTCACACGAAAACACAAGTAAAACTACTCACTTGGCTTCGTCATCATGACGCTCAGGCCGAAATCAATGATCCTGATGTTGCCGGTTGCGTGGTCCTTGACCATGATGTTTTCCTAGGAAAACAATAACAAAGGGCAATAGTGGTTAACGTTCAAAAGTGTTCATGGCATGCAGCTCCTACCCGTTTAGACATCCAGTTAAGACTGCATTTTACATATCAGTGAAAAAGGTGGTCCTCACCTTTACTCGTGTAAGAAATGTGTCTAACTTTGGGCCAACTGTAGCTGTTGTCATTGTGACGAATGTAAATGAGAATCTTTTCAAATAAACTGCAGAGTGTACTCTCGAGCAAGAAGAGAATAGACAATGTCCTGGATTGAAACAAGTGTCGATTACTGTTTTATACATTTATGGAAACAATAACATTTGGTGTTTGGTTTTCAATTTTTTTGAATTACGAGAGAGGTCTCACTTTTTTTTGCCACAGTTGCCTCAAGGCAACACAGATCCATGAATGACAGCAGTATGCTATTGTATTTACTTACCATCTTCAGGTCGCCATAAATGATGGCCTCCTTCTTAAGTTTTGCAAGGGCCCTCAACATGGATCTTGTATAGAGCCTGATTGTTGACGGGTCAAAGATCGTGGAGTTGGCATGGAATTGATCAAAGAGGTCGATGCTGCAAGACAAGATGTCGTCAATGGTTAGTCCACCTTCGACTATCTTGGTCAATGCTTAGGGTCGCTTCATGAACTGGAGGAATCATGATTTACAATAGATTAGGCTTTTCATCATGTAAAAACCACATTATACATTTTCCCAGGGTAATGAAGATGAAACATGACCTGCTCATTGTCTTCGAGAAGTAATAATAACAATAATACATCAACTTATAGTATGCAGAGGAACGATGAACCATAGACAAGCAGGTGGTCAACCAAGCGATGAGCAGACGCCAACAGAAAGCCCCAAGTTCTGCGGTTCTCTCTATGTCAAGGTACTAACGGAAAATGAATTGAGTTTCAGTTTCATTTTATTGGGAATAACCCTGTGAAGCCATTCGGCTCTTGATTCGGGTGGCAACCGCAACAAACAATAAAATAACAAGATACATTTAAAATTGTACTGTACGCAAATTTAAACATCCCCTACAAAAACAATGAAATCTTCGAGAAAAAGCACCATTAGTTTATGCTGCGTACAAAAAAAAGAATCCCATTTTGATGTTTGATGACAATAACAATCATAATACAATTTAGATTAAAATGTTTAGTCTAACTCTATACTATATAAAAAAAATCGGGCTAAACTAAACCCTTCTAGAAATTAATAAAATAATGCTATAAAAACAATGTAACGGTGATAATAAGAAATGTGATTGAAAGTTAACAATAGCGACATACATAACATATTATTACTAAACCTAGCATCCCTCGCGAGCTGCATGAAGGTCAATCCATAATAGCAGGAGTAACAATACTAGTAGAAGCACACTAGAATCATGTTTACATGTGGGAGCAAACCAAAGCACCCAGACAAAAACCCACACAAGGGGACAACACTCGATCACCGTTCAGGTGGAACAGGTAGAGTCTACATTTTCTGCTGGAATGCCCTCTCCTGACAAGCCAGGGTATGGGCACCTCGACGTCCACGGTAGGAAGTTTATCAAAATGTGTGTGACCCACCAAACCCTCGCCTCAACAGTGCTGGATTACAGGCGGGCACCACCACCACCTGACTCATAGGGCTCTTTATGAGAATTTGCTGTTGCATCTGGTTTCATTATGAAGATAATGGATGAGACAGGACATTGCGTTATCTAGCAATGTCGTTTACAGATAACGAGAGCCATTGTTTCCTGTTTATGTGATTAATTTTGCAAGCGCAATGTTTTAATGTGCTGTACGATGTTAAACGGTGGTGCCACTCAGCTCGTATGTATTCAGTAAGGTGTGGGAGAGCATCGTCACGTGCCACGTTAAGGAGCCACCCGTGTCCCTTTTATATTTTACCAAGTACCAATAAAGCCTTGAAATGGAAACGGCTGGTACAGTCTGATGGGTGGTGACATGGCCTAATTGCAGCATGATTCCCCACCTTTCGTCGAGGTTCATGGTTCGAATCTAGCAGCCGCCCCGATTAATGCAGCTGTACTAACACTCACACACTGTTTGTCTCACAGCAGATGTTAAATAAAAAAATACCTGCAAAATTACTTAATTGCCAATATAAGAATAGCTTTCACCCTTTTGGCATTGAAACAGGCATTAAGCTATTTAGACAACCCATTAAGTCCTTAATTGCCGTTGTACAACATAGGAATTAGTCACCCCCGCCCCTTCTGGCAGACGAATGCCCCAGGTCACTTTTGCAAATGAGACTCATCCTGGTCACTTGAGTTCTCTCCCGGTTAAACAAAAAAATAATCTGAAATTCATCAAATGTTAATCCTCCGCGTGTAACAAAACAATAAACTTTTGTGGATAAACACGATGGTGGTGCACAGGGTGTGATTTTTCTTTTTTTTACTCACGCGACTAGCTCCATGACGATTGCGGGATGGTTTCTGAACATAAGGAATTCGAAGAATCGAATGATGTAGTTATTTTCCTCATCTTCGGACTGCAAGGCGTTTAAGATCTGCACCTCCATTTCACATTCCTCAATTGTCTCGCTGTGGAAGGAATGCATCGATAAGTCTCACCCCACTCTTAGGTCTTGCACATTTGTAGGCATTGCCACACGTGGAATGACGCGGTCAACAGAGCTCCAGAATCATGGCTGTGAGCGCTTAATCCCGGTCAACGTCAACATCGTCCCTGCCCGGTCGACGTGATCAGCGGCCAACTGGGGAGGCTGGACCAATTGGTTGGGAAGTTGTCGTTGGTTACAATATGGGACCTTTCTTGCCAGTATCATAAGATAAGAATAGGTTTTTTTACCCTTTCTGGCAAAGAAAAAAACAGGTGTTAAGGGCTTAAAACACCAAACAGAATCCTTTTGCAAGGGGTAACACCTATTCTTCTATTTTAATACTGGCAATAAAGGTCCCATATTGTAGCTGCTCACCCCGAGCTATAAATACCCTGATAGTGGCATTGTCTTTGTGCTGTTCGCCTTGTGGCATTCTCTGGTCTAACACTGTTTGAGACTAGGCTCTAAAGAAAAGCTGTCTCTGGTGTGGCTCAATCAGTTTCAAAGACAATGCCATATATTATCAGAGGATGTTTGTTTTGTGCATGTTCACCACAAATACGTGTGGTTAATGCAGACTTGATTCCTTGCAAAAGCATTCTGTTTGAGGTTTGAACATCTTAACACATATTCTTGGTTCTTTCGGTAAAGTCACGTAGAAGGAAAACAATGAATAAATAAAAAATTCTCACGACGTTTCGACTGCAACACAAGCAATCATCAAATTTTCTTGCTGTGGTTTTCACACCGGATGATGATTGCTTGTGTTGCAGTCGAAACGTCGTGAGAATTTTATTGTTTTATATTTTTATTATTTTATTGTTTCCCTTCTACGTGGTGACTTTACCGAAAGAACCAAGAATATGAATCCCTGCAGTTACGAAAGCTTTAAATCAATAATCTTAACGCCTGTTTTATTGCCAGAAAGGGTAAAAACATTTATTATATTGTCGATGGTTGTTACTCGAAGGAGTTGCTGCATCGCATCTCAGTGAGGAAAAACATTTTCACCACTGGATTGGAATCACCTTGGTTTTCAGCTATGTTCGGCGAGTAAGGTACAAAGTGTTCTACTGCACCAACCCAAACTGTGGACGATATTGTAAACCACTATGGTCCGTGCTCCTTTAATGCGGAATTGCTAAATTTAAAATCTCTCCTGAAGCCCCCTCGTGGCTAGCAGACCTTGGCATTGGTATTTAGCGCCTGAACATGTTACCATATGCAAGATTAGAATGAGCAAAAGGGCAGCACTCATCCCCATTGTTGGGCAGTGGTGTCATTTCGACATTCACATGGCAGGAACCATAAACATTACAGACTGCCACTTGATCAAAAATAAAACATTATTTTGACGGTGCTTGATGACATTAATGATTAATACTGCGGGTGTATAACCATAATAATGCATGCTGTCTGCTTCGATGGATGCTAAAGATCACCTGACGTCATTTGCAAGAGTATGCCACTGTGTGCTTGCATCTGGGTACAATTTTTGCCAATATCGAAACTTACTCGACAAATTCCTCAATTTGTATTGTGCAACATAGCGATCATTGTCCTCTACTGGCAGACGAATGCTCCAGGTTACTCTTACAAATGAGACTCGTTCTGGTCTCTTGAGTTCTCACGAGGTTAAAGAAAATCAACTTTAAATTGTATCACTATTTAGACTTCCTCTGCAATATGTAAATTAGCACAACTTATTACAAGTTACAAAACCAGATTTCAAGATGTGGTTCATGTCTTTGTTCAAACTTACCTAGAAGTGTGCTCTAGCACCTTGATGGCCACTTCTCTTTTCGTTTTGTGGTCCAGGCATCGGAGCACCTGCCCAAAGGACCCCGTCCCAACTACATTCAGTACTTGGAAGCGGTACACCACGTGTTCATCCGTTATCTGGAACAAGATTACAGAAGTGTTGAGCACTCAACCAGGGCCCTCTCTCAGTGCTCAATCATTACTCAGTCGAAACACACGGCTCATTCAAGTGCTCATTTATTGCTCACCGCTCTTGACATTCCCGCACTCCTGAAAATGTCTAAGCTTTATCTGCTGTCATTGCCAAAAAACACGAAATCATTCGATGCAAAGCATGTCTTATAGAATGCCCTTCATCTGTATTTGTGAAATGGTATCCTCAGATGCGCATCTGCGGCCTTGTGTAACGGTCTTCCTTCCAATATTAGGAAGCCACTGGAGCTATACCCTTTTTAAATAATCTAGATTAACAATTCATTTTGGGGTCTGTAGTGGGATGCATGATTAGCTGGAATAAACGTTGCCCAAATTGAAAAGTCTTACCCAGGGACGGTCCAAGGATGAGCTGCCAGCATCTGGCGCCCTAGGCGAACCAATGCAATTGGCAACCCCCGACCCCCAAGGGCAGATGTAGGCTGAGGTTTACGTAAACTGGGGAAAAATGTTGCCCATATTTTCCCACTTCATCTGTTTTTAAGCGTGTTTTTTTTAAACAGAGGAACGATTATAAATGTTGAGAAAGGAATTATAATTAATAGTCCCTCTACACGCACGGGAATTGAAATAATGACATCTTCGTGATCTAATTTGTATATTTTTATTGTATTTTTTTTCCTCGAATCTCACACCCCACTTAACTTGGCACCCGAGGTGACCGCCTAGTCGCCTATATGGACGGGCTGCCCCTGGTCTTACTGGAATGTAGTGGTCGTTCACGTCATCGTAGCCATCATTGCGAGTGCCATTATGTTCCGATCGAATCTTGAAATAGAAAACTTCATTGAATTTCATGATTTCTTGACATTCCTGTGCTGTCATCCTGTGTTGGAATTTGTCCAAGATTTCTACACGCGCACACATGCCCAAAGACAGACACATACATAGTCATTGATGAACATACACGTGTGTAACAAACACAATTACAACACAACGGTGTGCTGTACTAGTGACTTTTTTTGGCATGTTTGGTTTACGTGACAACCCTTACTAGTTGGCTGTGTCGGGTGGTGGTGGGTTTAACGACACATTTATATATTTACGCGATCCAACCCAAAAAAAACCCTCTATTATGGACAATTACAATCACAAAGTAACCACGCATATAGTGCTAAACTTAAAGAGAATCGATTTGGGCCTCCTGTATGTGTGCTCTTAATGGAGTTGTAAAACCATTTAGGGATTGACTCTGGATGTGTGTTTGCTATAGAGGAGTGTGGCAGTAATTCATGTGGTGAATGATGCTGAATAAAGTGAAGTAAAACCTTGTGGTGTGCAGCTCATCCCTGCCACTGGGAAGACGACTTCATCCGATGGAGTTGCCTGTTTTTGTCACAGAGATGCGCACAGAGAGGCACGCGTGAACATGGGGGCAAGCACACAGACATGGACATATATACAGAGACACAGTGGTACACACACAAACACCCACTGAGAGAGTGCTTGTGGAAGGGCCTAAATCGCACAAAGCTCTCAGAGGATTACCCTAGAGAGTATTTTTTGGCCTGCACCTCCGTGATGGCCTCATATATTGGAAAAGGTCAACGCTTTACCTCACTATGCATGATCGACGAGCTGCGGTGAACCCATTTACTGTATACTGTTGGGTGGTATTTAAGAAACTTGCCCCATTGAACTGCCATGCTCGGAGATTAAAGCAGCGACCTCTGGTGTGGAAACCACTACACCAAGCAGCATCCAAGACATAGAGATTCACGAATAATAGTATATTGCACCTCGATGATGTCAAATAATCTGACACTTTGGGAATATTAAACGGTGCCCATATTCCCAGGTTTGTGCCCAATTCCATTAAACATCTTCAACTGCATTATCCATTGATTTCTAATTTACACAAATATAGCAAAAGGGTCAATTGTTGAAGGTATTTTATGAAACTGGTTACAGGTCACGAACCTGACCGCATTCATGAAGTCCAAGTAGAGCACCTGCCAATACGTGTGCTGTGTAATAAGCTCGTGTGTCTCCTGGTTGGTTCACGAGTACTAGAGTCCCTTACTGCGAACTGAGCTGACAAGAAATTGCCTTGACTGTGTCGTGAGTTTGCCGTGTGTAAGTGTGTCTGTACCGTTAGGTCAAAGCGGCCCGTTGTGGTACTAGTTATAATAGGCGTTTACTAACAACACTTGCCCCAAAAGTCTATAGAGCTTACACGATGTGGGGTGGCCGGGGGGGGGGTGGAACTTTGATTCTTTGCTGTCAGTTGAACTAGTAATACACCCATTTGGTGGTGAAGTGACCTGAAAGCCTGCACTGTGTGTTGAGCTTATTGGTCAATGGTAATCGTTCTATTCTAGAATAGCAGTGAAACACGTAGTCCACGACTACTCTACGATAAAAAAAAATAAGTGAGCTTGTCTCTGTATTGTGCAGTCTGCTTATAAGAGTTTGCTGTCAAGTGAGTTACTGACCTGCTGCACAATTGCAGACTGAACATCGAGTTGATCCATCTCCAAAAGATCGTTCTGGAACACAGCACAAAGATAGCATTAAAACCTAAATAACCTCCTTTAGCACCCTTCATTCGACCAAGCTTAGAGCAGCAAGGGAGATCTCTCCAGCAGGTGTGGCACTCTCCCAGAACTGTCTTCAATAGGGAGTTCAAATCCCCGTTTAAAGATTGAGAACCCTTCATCCTTGAAGAGTTCGTGAAAAAATTAAGTGCCACTTTGTGTTAATCAATTAGTTGTCCGTATATTTAAATATGGGCCTCGCTATAGGAATGTGGAATTTACACCACCTGGAAATCACTACCCATGAAGCTTAATAGCTTATTGAGCCCTTTCGCAACCATCACCAACAACATCTACCTAAACCACAATCGCCATTAGCATCACTAGCACCACCACGGAAATTGTCTCTGACATCACCATAATCACCACCAGAAAGCAACTAAACCATCACCCCTATCACTACAATTACAATCTTCACGTAACTATCACTTGCAACACTCAACACGAGCAAAGAGTAGCTCTCCCCACTGCCACCAGCAACCAACTGCAATCAACACGACAAAGATCAATGTACCGTCCTCAACACCATTACCATCACTTACCGTGGATAAATCTGTCGTCGGCAAACTCGTACTCGCACTATTGAACATTCAAAAAACAGAGTCCTCGTGGCAAAAGCCGTAGCTCGAGCCGCGTGCCGCCTCGAAGTTTAGCGCTATGTTAATCGCATCCGGATAGTGACGTCAGTAGCGACGTCACGGCATCCGGTGCGCGGAGTGTCACGTGGGCGTTCGTGGGGGGTCGCGTGTTGTGTAATACACAACACGTGTTGTGTAATGTTGTGTTACACGTGTTGTGTAATACACAACACGTGTTGTGTAATACACAACACGTGTTGTGTAATACACAACACATTACACAGCACGTGTTGTGTACAGTATGTTGGACTTCTTTCGCACCGCACGTAGACAGCTGTGCTAATCGGAGGTGCCGATTCGAGCTGCAGTACAGTATAGTACAGCTGTTACCATCAGCCACGATGTAGTTCTCATTACAGTACAGTAGTATAAAGAGCAGGAATAGTTATTTCATTAACTTCACCCCACTTTGCCCCCCCCGTACCCAATGGATGTTTGGCATCGCGTGACGCCCGTGAGCGATGCCCACAAAGTTGTAACGCCTCTTAAATTTTTATTTAAAGCTTTCGTGACTGCAGGGATTCATATTATTGGTTCTTTCGGTAAAGTCACGTTGAAGGGAAACAATAAAATAATAAAAATATAAAACAATTAAATTATCACGGCGTTTCGACTGCAACACAAGCAATCATCATCAGATGTGATAACCACCAAAAATTTTTAATAACCGCCACTTTTTTCAAATTTTCTTGTTGTGGTTTCACACCTGATGATGATTGCTGCTTGTGTTGCAGTCGAAACGTCGTGAGAATTTTATTGTTTTATATTTTTACTATTTTATTGTTTCCCTTCTACGTGGTGACTTTACCGAAAGAACCAAGAGAAATGTGACGTCACGTCAAAATGCGCAACTTCAAATAAATATATACACGTTCTACTTTATTAAATAGACTTTTTAATAAATGTTTTCTCCTACAACATCAGAGTGCAGCGCCACATTAAATACGCACTACAATGACAATAGTTTAAAGCGATTTGAAGCATGTTTTATTTTTTTGGGGGGGGGGGCAGAGCTTTGTGACGTCATATTTGAGAGGGGGGGGGGGTCTGACTTTTTGTGACGCCGTGTGACTATGGTGGTGGGGGTCAAAAATCGCGTGCCGTCTTGTTATTCCACTGCTGGATGAGGGGGTTCGCCACGCAGCCGCAGATTGCGGGTGTATCTTGGGCCACGCATCATCGCCACGCTCGTCCATGTGGGTGGGTGGGTGAAGGCGGAGAAGCATGGAAGTTCAGTTCAACAGTTGTTGTTGCTGTGCTGCACTGGCGGGCTATAACAATGCTGCTGAAATGATGCACTTTACCGATTTAAGGCCGTGAAGATGATGTGTAAGAAATGTTTTTTAAATATATATGATACGGAGACGGATATGCGAATGGGGGTATATGTTGTTACTCTTTGTTTTTTTTCCGGTAAAGTCACCTATAAATAAGAAATAATAAAATAACATAATAGCGTACGACGTTTCGGTTGCAACATAAGCAGCCATCATCAGATACAGAAGAGCTAAATTTACGACAGAGGGGAAACACATAACCCCAGATGTATATACAGACACCCAAGTAGGGGGGAACTAACACAGATACAACAGGGGACACAGAGAGAGAAGCACACCAAAACAAACAGGGTTTAGCAAAATTTGGAAACCATATAAAGCAACACAGACGGTCGGTCAAAACAATTAACGCATAGTCTGGTTGATAACGCTATTTCAAAGATTGCTAAATTGCAAGTTAAGTATGAAATTTAAAATACAGACCGCACACACACACACACATAGACATCAAAGTAGAGCGAACCAGCACAGAGACAAGCACAGAGTGAAGTCGCCTTAAATAGGCAGAGAAGGTAAGTCTGAGAGATAATGGGACAAATTAGCAAGAGGTATGCATGGAGCAAAAGGGGGCGTGGCAGCACACACTCGGAAACACCAAGGCCCACACACAGGCAGAGACAGCACAGAGACACAAATCCAAGCCAAGACACAAAGGCAGAGACACACAAGCAGAGGCAACACAAAGACACAGACCTCATATCTCCCCGTAGAGGTGGTTCAGACTTGATTCGAAGCTTTTGTGACTGCAGGAATTACTGCAGTCACGAAAGTGTATGGTTTGCTTATTCATTTTGATATTTTATATTCTCCAAGACGACCCGAATGATTTTCAGTTGTACACGGGCAGGAAACAGCTCCACATGTAAAATTTACAGACAAAGGGCTGTAGCATTACACTTACTCATTCATTCTGGCTACAACCTGATACCAACATTGACCGATTTAAAAAAAAACCCTATATAATCTGTTTAATACGTAGGTGTTCACGATCAATATTATTCTCAAAAGTTTTTTTTGGGTTAGATCACGCAAATATCAGTGCTGTTAACCCACCACCACAGCCAATTAAGACGTTACATACACAAAACGTACCAATGAATTTTACTTCAGCACACCGATGTCGAAGAGTAAACGGACATTTACAACTTGAGTACGATGTTTCAATGGCGATTACAACCGGCTTCATCAGGCGATTTGCCCAAATTGTGAATAAGTCTTCCCGTTTCCAGTCTTAAGTCAGGCACTTCCAAATACGGCCTTCAGCGTTGCCAGCTGTTTGGTCGCGGGCTCTTGCAGCCGTGTGACCTCAAGACACACACACACCTGCACAAGCACACGGACGAGAAGCCGTATAGCTGCAACGTGTGTGGCCAGACCTTCAGGTCGCTTCCACTTGCTTCAGATGTTGTTTTCCCCGCTTCAAATAAAAGGTGCATCGTGTTGAAAAGTAAAACATTGGACAGAGCCTCTATCGAGCTGCACAGGGCTCGCAAATCAGTTTGGCCACCGATGAGCCAACACGTTTAACGCATATTATAGATGAGCAACAAGTATGACCATTGGACACAGGTAAAGGTGGAAGTTTTAATAGTATTTTCTATAAACTCATTATGCATTTTCATGGAGCATTGTGGATAAAGCAGGATTAACTCAATTGTGTTCACAAGTAAAACGCGTTTTAGTCGATCAGCCTATTAGTTATCCAGAAAAATATTATCAAGCAGCATTTGCTAAAGCAAGCAAACTGGACCAGTTTAAATATTTTGGATCTCATCAGCAGTCAGGCTGGTTTAAACAAATGCTGCTGAATTACCGGATGTTATTGGCTAAGAGCATTCCAAATAAAATATGGGACCCCGTTCAATGCACAAAATCAAAACGATACGCAAACTCATGCGTTGCTGTGGATATTTTTTGGGTAACAGCATATTATAATCATAACTCCATTTTTCTTGGTTCTTTCGGTAAAGTCACGTAGAATGGAAACAATAAAATAATGAACTCAAGCACGTACACCAAGCTCTTAAGGCTAATGGTTATTCCGACTACACAATCCGCAAAACTAGCACTCCAACCATGAAGGACCCTCTTGAGGAGCCTTTTAAAACCATCACTTTACCCTATATTTCAGGGATCACAAAAAGATCTCCAAAATCTTGAATAAACACAAGATCCAGGTCCGATTCAACACATTACATAGAATCCGTGATCTGGTTGCATCTGTAAAAGATGTGATTCCGGACATACATTACCCTGGCGTCTACAAGCTAAGTTGCCTCTGTGGTAGTAGTTACATTGGAGAAACCAAACGGCATGTCTCGGACCGCATTCGTGAACACAAAGCAGACCTGAAACACGGTAGGACCAATACCTCGGCCGTGGCAGATCACTGGTATAATTCAGTAGGTTCACATGACATTGACTTCTCCAAGACAGAGGTTCTTTGCAAGCCATCTGGCTACCATGAGAGATTCGTTCATGAGGCTATTCACATATACAAACACATACACTTTCAACTGAGAAGATGGATTCTGGCTTAGCAATCATTGGAAGGATTTGATAAACCATTTCAGGTCTTAATTGATTGATCACGCTTAAGGTGGCTTTCAGACCGCATCCATTATTTTCGTCTCCCCCCCTCCTCTTTTCCGAACATAGATGGACTCGTCCATCTGAATAACTGCCAAATCGCTATCCGTGGTGCTAACGTTAAAAAAACGCCACTTTTTCACATTTGCTTGTTGTGGTTTTCACACCTGATGATGATTGCTTGTGTTGCAGTCGAAACGTCGTGGGAATGTAATTGTTTTATATTTTTTATTATTTTATTGTTTCCCTTCTACGTGAATTTACCGAAAGAACCAAGCATATGAATCCCTGCAGTGACGAAAGCTTTAAATCAAAACATAACTCCATTGTTTCCACATTAAAATATTCTTTATTTTATATTTTAAAAAGGCCTTAAAACCGAGCTCCATGACACACCAGACAAACATTTTATTGGCCCTGATGTGAAAGAAAGAGGGGTTCATGAAGGGTCAGCATTAGTTAGTCTAAGGAAGGAAAAACACCACTGGTTGGTAACTGAAAGTTGGCTTCTATGAAAGAAGACAACAAGAGAACGTTTAATTCGGCGAGGGGTGGGGGGAAAGGGCAAACGAGCATGGATGCGGGTGGAAGCACCACAGGTAAATCGTTGTACCAACTAATTCTAGCAGAAAAAAAGTAATTAATTCCGTCCATTGTAACAGAGGTGTCCATAGAATTTTCTAAGCACATCCCACCATTGGGACCACCATCCGAATAGAGCCGTTTTGCAAATCCTTGAACGGTTTGGAAAGTGAAACCTCAACAGAGGATGCGCATTAGGGAACCTGCAAATTATGAATGTTCAGCACAACCAGTGCGATCAATTCATGCCTGTTAAACAAAAATATGGGTCTCCATTGTGTGCCACTGCCTGTAACCCACCAATAAAAGTTCTGGTTACTTATGACAACTTTGCAGTGCATTTACTTAGCTCAAAATTATTATTCGAAAAAACATTCATTCATCAAATGTACTTCAGACCAAAAAAAATACATACTGCTGCCACAGATGACAAAAGTCAGTCCTATTGAACAATATTTTTTTAAACACATGTACAGTTTTGCTGTTGCAGCAGCAGAAGATTAGATGCTAGTGACATGAGACCACTGTTAGGAGGGGGGGGGGCATGCTGACAACACACAAACGGACGATCACAAACTATGTACAATGCTTGCCACCGCTGGGATTCCCAACGGACTATGTAGTGTCACGGGCCTGAGCCTATGGGGGGGAAATGCAGAAGTTGCATTTCCCAGGAAACAACGTCAGGTTTTCTCGCAGACCCAATTAGGGGTGGTTTTGAACACCTTCGGCATAAATAACAAGATGATGCTTTTACAGATATACGTGATTTTTTTCATGCTGGTAAATGCAGAATGATGCTTGAATGTGTTCCTTTGGTTTAAAACAACTTGGCGAATTCACTGGTCGAGAATTTGGAAACCGGCTCGGCAGAACCTGGAAGTTGATCGATGGAAGTGAAAAACGTTGAATCCAAAATCAGCTTAAGATGAGACCGATGCTGTGATCATCATGGTTGACACTTTTGGGAAGAATGGCCCTTTTCCATCGCCGAGATAAAGATGGGATGGACATTGCACAAAACAGACATTTTTTTTAGGGCAGTGTTAATGACGATTCGTGTTGAGCTTTTGTTATTTGCACATCACTGCCAATGCAATAGTAAACATAAAAGATAGAAATTAAGATGCAGAAAATGTAAGTGATTTTTTTTTTAAATTGAAATAAAAATGCCATCCCTGTTTTCTCTTCAGATATAACAATGTGCAAGTTGTAAATGAATAATCTGAGTCTCCTTGCACCACGTAATTAATGCAACCCGTCATTCAGAAATTCAGCTACAAAATCAACATTTAAGGCATGTAAAAAATACCATTTCGGGAGAAATAATGGTGCCAAAGTAATGAAAATCTTTGAATGCAGAAGTCAGAATTCCTCACATTCACACATCCTAAATGGAAAAGACAGGTTACATAGAGAAACTATTCTAAAACTTAGAACAAAAATTGACGAGAGAAGAAATGAAATTATTAAATGCTACAAAAACAAGGACGAAAAACCTTGCACATACGTGGACCCTCTCACACTTTCCCAAAAGCGTTTGTCTCGAGAAAAATTTAATTTTTCTCACAGAAAGCACGGGCAGGGTTAAGGAAACATCACAAACTGTTCAGGTCAGCGGGCTTTTTGACCAGGCAATTTCCCTTGGAGAGGAGACACTTTGCTCGATATTCGGGCGTACATAGGCAAGAATAATGAGAGGATGGCAGTGAGGGCAGAGAAAGCACCGGGGAGAGTCTGTACGGAACGGAGACAGGGCGATGAAATCAGCCCCGTTCGCAGGCGCTCAGTCGATCGGTCGCTGCATTTGCAGAACCGGGAGAGATTACAGCAATCTAGATTTGAAGTTTTCGTGACTGCAGGGGATCCATAGTCTTTGGTTCTTTGGGTAAAGTCACGTGGGTTGAAAATAAAATAGATTAAATCACGACGTTTAGGGCGCAGCACAAGCGGTCCGTCATCAGGTGGGACAACCAACAGGAAGAAACAAACTGCTGAAGTGGGCGAATCGGAGTTGCAGAGAGTTCCGCTTCAGCAATTTGTTTCTTGCTGTGGTTGTCCCAACACGATGACGGACCGCTTGCGTTGCGCCCGAAACGTCGTGATTTAATTTATTTTATACCTACGTGACTTTACCGAAAGATTACAGCAACTTGGGAAGGCCTTCGTTGCAGCAGTGGACAAATCAGGGCTGAAGACACACACACACAAAACACATACAACGCACAAATTAGTAAATATAATGTAGTACACAATAAATGCACGCGCGCAAACGTCACGCGAGTAATTAAATAAATACAGTAAAACCTTGGATTGCGAGTAACTTGGTCTGCGAGTGTTTTGCAAGACGAGCAATTTTTTTAAATAAAGATTAATTTGATAAACGAGCGAGGTCTTGCAATACGAGTAGTACGTATACGCTTTGTACTGCCAAGCGTCACGTGATCACAACTGATGTACGAGTGCTTTGATATACGAGTGCTTTGGATTTCAAAACACGTTTCCGGAACGAATTATGCTCGCAATCCAAGGTTTTACTGTGTACAGTACATGCATACACATACCTATACAAACACAAATAAATATACACGAACAAATGTATACGTACGCAATAGAGTATGCAATAATTAATAAACATATCCACAGTATAATATGCACACAAGAGCAGGGTGGGACAAAAACACGTAGGGTTTCATGGACGTACATAAAGCAGTGTTTTAGTACTCCATGTTCAACCTTGTTTTCATGGTTGGTCACCAACACTCTCCGATTCATCGCAATTGTATATACGTTTAACTTCTTTTGCATCATACGGAGCCAACCGTGCTAATCGGACGTGCAGAGGATTACATCCGGTGCCGGGACCCAAAACCGAAACATTAAATTAATTTACTATAGATATAGGGTGGCCCGATCTGTATAACCAAGCGATTTATGGACAGTTACTACATGGCAACATGTGCGATTGCGAGTGACATCAAACAAGCTACAATGACCAACAATGGCAACTCGCACAACGAGCCATCGAAAGCACAATATGTATTCAACTACCTCGAACAACAAAGATCCCCTGTGTAGCCTTAACAGACTGTTGGGGCGAGTGCTGTTAGCACCTATAAAGGTCCAGGACCCGGTTCAGATATAATCGTCACTGGTGTTAGCCGTACGTGGGAATCGAACTCGGGACGCCGAGTTCATAACGCAGCGCGCTCACCGCTACACCACCGCTCCACTTACACACACACTCCACACTCGCAGCCTACGTAAATTTTTCGTCTCCCCCCTCCTCTTTTCCGAACATAGATGGACTCGTCCGTCTAAACAAACTGTCAAATCGCTATCCGTGGTGCTAACGTTTAAAAATAAATAAATACAAACCGCCACTTCTTTCAAATGTTCTTGCCGTTGTTTTTCACACCTGATGATGACTGCTTGTGTTGCAGTCGAAACGTCGTGAGAATTTTATTGTTTTATACATATTTTATTATTTTATTGTTTCCCTTCAACGTGACTTTACCGAAAGAACCAAGAATATGAATCACTGCAGTCACGAAAGCTTTATATGAAAATTTAAGGTGTAAACCGTTTTTGTGGGGTGCGAAGCGTGTCAGTGACCAACTAAGCTTCGGTGGTGGTGGTGGTGAAGGAGTGGATGGTGTTAGTCGTCGCGTGGTGGAGTCATGGATGACGCCGGTGCGGCAGTGCAGCGCTCAGGATTTAGTGCGGAGGGAGTTGGGGGGGGGGTAAGGGCTGGATGGGGCTGTCCCCTCGCACAGCCCCGGGTTGCCTGCCCGTTCATCACCTTTGCGTTGGTGTTCTCCATCTCAACTTACAGCTGTTTTATTGTCATAATCAGGGATAATTTTAGATGCGCGATGTGTTGATGATGCACCCAAGGCCACACTCGTCATTCTTCCACTCGCACTATCTGTCTCAGGAAAACAGTATTATTGCATTCCAACACTCCCTGCCCTTTCCAACTTACCCCCCTTGAGTGCTCGTGTATCTGGGTGCACCATCATATTCTACCCGGATTCTCCCGGAGGTGGTCTCGCGTCAAACTCACCCATGTTTTACCACAGGGTCCGGGAGTCACCATCTCACACCGAACTTTGCCAATTCTCTCTCACATGGGAAACCCATGGCCAGGTCACTCGCTCGGTTTGCCGGGATGAAAACCCAGGTGGAGAGGTTCGGTTTGTGTGTTCTAGTTGACCTAAGCGCTAGTCGGGGTGCGTGCATGGGGTGAATGCATGGTGTGTGTGTATGTGTGGGCTGTATGAGTGGTGTGTGCATATGGTGTGTGTGTGGGGTGTAGGTGTGCGTGGGGTGTGTGTGTAGTTTGTGCATGGGGTGTGTGTGTGGGGTGTGAGCATGGGGTGTGTGTGTGGGGTGTATGTGTGCGTGGTGTGTGTGTGGGGGGTGTGGGGGGTGTGTGTATATGTGTGGGTGCATGTGTGCGTGGGGTGCAAGCATGGTTTGTGTGTGTGCGTGGGGTGTGCACGGTGTGTGAATAGTGTGTGTATGCGTGGGGTGTGTGTGTGTGTGTGGTGCAAACAAGTAAAACAATATTAATAAACGTTCCAACAAAACCATAAATGCCAAGAAACATTGCTACAAATGAAAAATTTGTATTTACAAAATACTGAACACGAGGCTTGTTTGCAAACTTGCATGAAAGTAAAACGTATTGCACATTTAAATCTTCTGCATTAATACGTTCACGGTGAGACGGCCTTCCTCTAAATTCAATACACGAATAAACTAAACTAATATATTTACAGTTATTATATACGAGTTAAAAACAAACTTGCATGAAAGCAAAACGTATTGCACATTTAAATCTTCTGCATTAATACTTTCACGGTGAGACGGCCTTCCTCTAAATTCAATACACGGTAAAACTAAACTAATATATATTTACAGTTATTATTATATACGAGTTAAATACAAACTTGCATGAAAGTAAAACGTATTGCACATTTAAATCTTCTGCATTAACACGTTCACGGTGAGACGGCCTTCCTCTAAATTCAATACACGATTAAACTAAACTAATATATATTTACAGTTATTATTATATACGAGTTAAATACAAACTTGCATGAAAGTAAAACGTATTGCACATTTAAATCTTCTGCATTAACACGTTCACGGTGAGACGGCCTTCCTCTAAATTCAATACACGATTAAACTAAACTAATATATATTTACAGTTATTATTATATACGAGTTAAAAACAAACTTGCATGAAAGTAAAACGTATTGCACATTTAAATCTTCTGCATTAATACTTTCACGGTGAGACGGCCTTCCTCTAAATTCAATACACGGTAAAACTAAACTAATATATATTTACAGTTATTATTATATACGAGTTAAAAACATCCTTAGCTATTTCATTAACAGTAAGTCAAGAGAAAGGAGGGGGGGGTGTTTGTGTGTGTGGTGTGTTATTGGTGGGTGATGGTTGGGTGGTGTGTGTGTGCATAGGTGGTGGGTGCGTGATGTGTGTAGGTGGGTGGTGTGTGTGGGTGGTGTGTGTGTGGGTGGGTGGTGGGTGGGGTGTGTGTGTGTGGGGTATGTCTGTGTGAGGTGTGTGTGGGTGGATGGGGTGTGTGGGTGGGGTGTGTGTGTGGGGTGTGTGCAGGTGGGGTGGTGGGGGGTTGCAGGATGTCTTGGGGTCTGGGGTCTCTGCCTCTTCCATTCCAGGTGTCGACATCCCCCGGTGACGTCACCTGTTCCGGGCACAAACCCAGGGGAAGCATTGGGGTCATCAAGGGACAGAGCACTCAAGACACACAGCAGCAGGTCTCCAGTCGTGTCTCAAGATGCTGCATGACATCGTGCGACAAGGGAGTGGAACACCAACGAGAGAAGCAGCCAGCTGGATGCAGTGCAATACAAATTTGGATTTATCTTCTCCATGTAAAATTGGTGGGAAAGATATTTTGCGGTGACGTAATGTTCACATACATTTCCTCGGGATGATCATGTATTTTTAAGCTATGTTAATGAAAGATTCTGATTATTATGAAATAAATAGCTTACACCAAAACAGAACTCTTAGACAAAATAATCCTTTTCTTTTCCAATACAGATCTTTGGTCTTTTCTTAAATTGAACATTTATCTTGTTGATTGTACTTTAGCTGAAAGATTTGCATGCATTACGCGAGAGCTGAGCTTCTGTTAAAGATCTCAAAATAAGAGCTGAGTTATTGTTAACACTTATTTTTGAATGTAATCTCTTACGTAACATTATTTAATGCTTGTTTTTCAACATTCCGGTTTCCTGAAATCCAAATAAATTGGAATTTTTGCCCACGTGACAACATCGTTTGATTGGCTGTCAGTAGAGGGAAAAGCTGAAAATTGTCAGATACCTCGACGATCTGACCCAAAGTAACGAATAATGAATCTAAGATTGGTCGTGAAAGCCGAGATATAATACTTTTTTACCTTTTAACGTGCACAGTGCTCACTCACTCTTACAACGCGAGAAACCACAGAACCACAATTGTCCAAGCTCTGAGGTCCTCTATACGTCAAGGTGTTATCGGCCAAATAATGAGTGGCTTTAAAATGTCGAAGGAAACTGGGGATCCGGAAAAAAAAAACCCCACGCATGCGAGGCGAAAACCACTCAATCCCATCCAGACGGAACAGGTGGAGTCCACATTTTTGTTGTGCTGCCTTCTCCTGGCAAGCCAGGATACGGGTGCCCACGGAAAGGGAGCGACCCACCAAACCCTTACCTCCACTGTACTGGAGTGGTGGGGTGCGCCAACGATGGGGCCTTTATTCTTCCGCATTGCAGCAGCAATGCTTCCGGACAAATCTAAGAAATGTCCGGAGTCGCTGCCGCACACGGGCAAATCTCCGCCCAGGCCCCCTCGATGCCTTCGCTCCGGTGTTGGCGACAGCTTCACTTATCGCTTGATGGCTGCGTTGGTATTCCAGGGCAGTGTAGAAACTGGCGTTCGAGCTGAAAGAGAGTTGCAAGGGCCACTGTTATGCCTCTGTCTGCCTTTCTTTATTTGTGCTGAAACTTTCCTACTGCAATACAATTCCATTATCTATCCTACTGCTACTCCCTGGCCCTGCCCCCCAGCCACAACCAGGTCTACCCCTATCAGAATATGTTCAGAATCAGAATATTTATTTAGACTGTAGGAATATTATGACCTTTAAAGCTCTTTTTTTTACAGATGTCAAGTAGATCACTGCCCCTACACCTATCACTACCCAAACCCTTCTGAAGATAAGAAAAGCCAAAGCATTTTCACACTCAAACGAGCAAGCAGAGTGGTGGGAATTCCACATTCCCATGGCAGGGGCCAATCTATAAATGAAAACCAATGTTAGAATGATGTCCAGTACTGCTGGACATCATACTGGACATCCGTGAAAAAGAGCTTCATAGCTCATCAAATTCCTCCAGTATAAATAAATATTCTGATTCTTTTCTAGAGTTATAGGCAGAGGAGAAGAGGAAGATCTGGAGCCTAGAGTTGAACAAGAGCATGAAGTCGACAATGAAGATGGCTGGGGAAGGACAGTTCCAGACTGCAGAGGAGAAAGAGCAACGTCTCAAAGAGAGCTGCATGCAGAGAGAAAGCATTGAGCAGGGAGAAACATCAAAGTCACTTCATAAGAACCTAACCAACACAAATATTCTTCAAGATGCAACGTGCACGTGGAGACTCACGATTGGCTCTTGGCTGACACAAAATCTTCCTCGAGATCTGACCCAGAATCATTCGTCCAGCTCTGCTCGCATTGGCTCACACGATCCACCTCCACGATCTCGTCCATTTTAATCGATGCGTCCACAGCATCCGGTTCATTGTGACTAGCATGGCTTTTGTCCTTGGTGTCGTCCTGAAGCCACCTGTGGTTCAAAGCTTCCTCAGGCGTGAGCCGGCGAGCGGGATCCCACCTGCCAAGATATGAACGGTGAATCGTCAGGGTCCACTTACCGTCTACATTTCTTCTAATAATGGGGTGGAGGTGTGGCACATGCAATTATTTACCTTCATTATGCAAACGAATACAAGAAGGCACAAGGCATGAAATATTGCCCTGTTATGACACAAAGCCACTCCCTGTCAGTAAAACATCACTCCTAGTAATGTGCACTCTGTTTACGAGAGTGCTGATGGTGAACACGAAAATAATGATGAATTAAGATCATATGTAGACAGTACAGGTATATCTTACTCAAGGCATCCTTGAACAAAATCGATTAACTCTCTGTTCGTAGTCCGAAGCTTTTCCTTAAGAGAGGTGGTGCTTGGAACGACCTTCCTGCCGTTCACCCTGTGGCACCCTGTCTTGTCTGTGTTGGAGAGAAAATGAGTGAAACGGGTTTCCGAGGATTACGAACAAAGTACATTACGGCAATGCTTGCCTGGATAATTGTGACAACAGAAGTAGCAACCTCCCCTCCACTTACCGGTGTCAATGTACATTTCGGTCGCAGCATCAATCATGGACCTTGGTGGGAGACCAAAAATCTGTGCACAGGTCACAGTGAAATTAATATACATGGGTTAGGTCATTGGACTGTGTGTATCGTAAACATACATACAGTAGACTTCCTCAAATGTAAATGTCTCTAAAACTGAAACGTTTATTCACAAGGACTGCACATGCTTTTACAACATTACCATATATTTTAATTATTGGGTACTTAATGAACAAATATTGCCCATTAAAGTTACTTCATGAACCTCAGGGATGAACAATGAACCCGAAGAATGGAAAGGGTAATAGTCTGTCGCTCTGAGCGATGATTATCAACAAGGCCAAATCACATCATACGTGCCCAACTATTGTCTGATCACATTAAAGATATGACTATTCTCTATGTACATACTGGCAGCAGAGCAACATTTGTTCCCATGGAATAAGGCCAAAAGTATAATTGCTCCACAGATTGCAATCCACGGCAGTCTCCTCTATGGTTGTTAGCGACTAATGGACCATCACTCGGCATTAGCATTGTGAGCCGGCTCAGCTAAAACTAAGCCATGGGCTCTGCTGTTGGTTGCAATTCAAATTCATAAATAATGAGATTATATTTTAGCATATTTCAGGTACCGTGATCATTTGGGCAAGATAATCTCCAGTGGTCCGTAAGAGAGGGTAGCCAGAAGAGAGCTCAGCAATTACGCAGCCCAGGGACCACATGTCCACTGCGCAGGTGAGTTGGAGGCCCAGGAACATCTCTGGAGCCATGTATTTCCACGTTCCGAAAGATCCGAAAACTGCGCACCACACACACATGGACAGCACCGATTGAGCGAGAAGGTCATGCACGTTATTTGTCCACTTAGATTTTTGAGTGCACACAGATTAAAACATTTACATTTTGTAGGATGGTAAAATTGGTCATTCTATCCAGCAGATGAATGTGGATCTTTCTAAAACTGGCTCAGAACTGGAAAAGTGTGAGCGGCACTCCAAGAGACGTTTTGACATTGGTAAAAACGTTGTTTGCAAACACCTATTAATGCCTGTATGACCTGATAGGGTCTCTATGGCTGAGAATAATAACTGAGTCACTGAGAATGTAGTGCATTGTAAAGCTGCTCACCATGCCACGTTTCCAAACGCACACACATAAGAATAACAGGCGCCATTCGCCACTAGGTAGCAGTGACGTCACCACGGGACCTGTGCCAGGCCAGGTGCACTTTGAGGCCACGTGAAATGTCGAAGTCTCACTGACATATCACGAAAGATATCTAGGTGCCATGGGTTGACGAACTGAGATGACTGGCATATGTACCAACTATGCCCCCTCTGTGTCAACACACATATAAGACAAAGATCCCCCGTATAGCCTTAACAGACTGTTGGGGCAAGTGCTGTTAGCGAGCACCTATGAAGGCCGGCACGGCACACGAGGTGGTGGGGGGCCAGCAGCACGCCCAGCTGCTTTTGTCTCCCTAGTGGCGATGTTTACACACCGCACGAGGCGCTCATTTGGGGCTGAGTCGACCTCGGGGAGTCCCAGGACCGGTTCAGATAATCGTCACTGGTGTCGGCCGTGAGCGGGAATCGAACTTGGGGCGGCCGGGGAGCGTAGCGCAGCGTAGCGCTAACCGCTGCACCGCGCTAACCGCTGCACTAGCGCTCCCCACTCGTATATTCACAAAGATTCACAAAGACGCACAGACACACACACCCTCACACGAAAAAACACAAGCAAAACTACTCACTTGGTTTCGTCATTTTGATGCTCGCGCCAAAATCAATGATCCTGATGTTGCCGGTTGCGTGGTCTTTGACCATGGTGTTTTCCTAGGAAAAATAACAGGGGATAAAAGTGGTTAAGGTTCAAAAGTGCTCATGGCATGGATGGCCGGCGTGAACTCACCTCTGATTAATCAACACGTATAATTGTGCACTCTGCTAATTGCTACGGAGAGACGGGTACATTTTCGTCATTATATAAGAAGGCAATGATGACTAGGGATAAGACCCCGAGCCCCACGTGCACTGTAGAGTTTACATTAGCTCCAATAATATGTAACTTTTACAATCATATTACTTTACTGTTAATCGAATGACAGGAACTCGGTAATGTTAATTGACGTTTGACTGATTTATTGGTGGTAATGAAGATATTCACAATTAAGATTATGATATCAAAGTTGATTTCTATATTTAAAATACTTGGGTCTAGAATATTAATAACACTGGTGCTCAATCCCTATTAACAGAGATATTTAGCTGCGGTGTTGTGAGGTGGAGGGTGTGCCTCGTCACTATTGCAGGTGTGAAGATGTTCAATTATTTTTTCCAGTTGTTTTTGTTAATTTTCAGTTTTTGCGCGGGAAATCTAATAATAAGATGGCGACGGCCTCGTGGTTAGTCATTTTATTAACTTGTTTATTTTGATCAATCCAACTCGAATCAATAGATATAACGAATTTAAAGTTTTCGTGACTGCAAGGATTCATCTTCTTTGGTTCTTTCGGTAAAGTCACGTAGAATGAGAATAAAATAATACATTGATAAAATAAAATAACACAATAAAATTCTCACGACGTTTCGGCCACAACACAAGCGGCCTTCATCAGGTGAAGGGACGAGACTGTCTGGAGGACAGTGCTGGAGCGAACACAGCCAAGCTCAGACCGCGACGTTTAAGCTGTGTGAGAAGAAACAGAGCGCCTTCTATGACCAGTCACAAGCTAATCCCTCAGTTATTTCAATGCTAAATTCTCCTGTTTCATTTGTACTAGGTACCTCTGTGGATGTGTAGGCTTTGACTTTAACATAGCCATTTCTGTGACCAGTCACAAGCTAATCACTCAGCTATTGCAATGCTAAATTCTATGCTAATTCCTTTGTCAAGGCGCTCTGTTTCTTCTCACACAGCTTTAAGGTCGCGGTCTGAGCTTGGCTGTGTTCGCTCCAGCGCTGTCCTCCAGACAGTCTCATCCCTTCACCTGATGAAGGCCACTTGTGTTGTGGCCGAAACGTCGTGAGAATTTTATTGTGTTATTTTATTTTATCAATTTATTATTTTATTCTCATTCTACGTGACTTTACCGAAAGAACCAAAGAAGGTATAACGGAGTTGAAAGATGATTAGAGCATTTTGGTGATGAAAATAGAAGTAGCTTTTTTGTGAAAGTTGATCACATTTTGGTGTTATTGTACTCGTTGGTTCTATTCGGTAAAGGCACGTAAAAGTATAAAACAAAAAATAAAAATAAAAAAATCACGACGTTTCGGCCACAACACAAGTGGCCTTCATCAGGTGAAGGGACCAGACTGTCTCGAGGACAGCGCTGGTCCCTTCACCTGATGAAGGCCACTTGTGTTGTGGCCGAAACGTCGTGAATTTTTTTTTGTTGTTTTATACTTTTATGTGATTTTACCGAATAGAACCAAAGAGTATGGATCCTTGCAGTCACGAAAGCTTCAAATCTAGAATTGGTGTTATTGTTTTGCATTGTGCGGTTCATTGCGAATGCACAAAATGGCCACGTTGTAGCAGCCATTTAATATTGACTTAATTTGGTGAACAGAATCGGCGTTACTGCAGAGGTTATATTCCTGATTAATAGTTGTTTTTATATATTTATTGTCAGTAAAATTTGATTTGCCTAATTTGCATGTCAATATAATTCCATATTAAATATGTATTTATTATTAATAACTATATAAGTACACATTGTTTCGTTTATGCAGTGTTATCAGGGACTGTGGGAAGTTTAGGAGGCATTAAAGATGTTTTGGGGCAGATGCTTCTTTTTAAAAATTAAAGATGTTTTGGGGCAGATGCTTCTTGTTAAATGTTAAAGAATATAATGTTAAATGTTATTCGACATGATAAGTGGCTGCTACCATAATTGAGATTTGGGAAGACTCCATGCTGAGAGATTGAGCTGTGGTCTTGTGACGTGGAGTCGCTCACTTCTCAGGAGGACGGAACACAGCGCGGATTATCTGCTCGTGTTCTACAAACTGTACCACTTGAATCACTGTCTATTTAGCCGACCTGTCCCCCTCGTTAGGATAAGTTACAGGTGCTTCTCTCCTTTTCCTCGTGTCAGAAACTTGTCTAACATTGCCAATTGTAATTATCGCTTTTGAGTGTTGTGATTGTGGCCAATGTAAATTAGAATCTCTTCAAATAAACTGCAGAGTGTACTCTAGAGCAAGAAGAGATTAGACAATGTCCTGGATTGAAACAAGTGTCGATTACTTTTTATACATTTATCGAAACAATAGCATTATTGTTGTGCAATTCGGTATGAGGTGCAGGGTGTTTGGTTTTCAAATTTTTGAGTTACGAGAGAGGTCTTATTTTAGATTTGAAGCTTTCGTGACTGCAAGGATCCATACTCTTTGGTTCTATTCGGTAAAGTCACGTGACTTTACCGAATAGAACCAAAGAGTATAGGTCTGATTTTGCCACAGTTGCCTCAAGGCAAAACATATCCATGAATGACGGCAGTATGTTATTGTATTTACTTACCATCTTCAGGTCGCCATAAATGATGGCCTCCTTCTTAAGTTTTGCAAGGGCCCTCAACATGGATCTTGCATAGAGCCTGATTGTTGACGGTGCAAAGATCGTGGAGTTGCCATGGAATTGATCAAAGAGGTCGATGCTGCAAGACAATATATCGTCAATGGTTAGTCCACCTTCGACTATCTTGGTCAATGCTTAGGATCGCTTCATGAACTGGAGGAATCATGCTTTACAATAGATTAGGAGTTTTATCATGTAAAACCAAATTCAAATTTCTCCCAGGGGAATGATGATGAAACATGACCTGCATATTGGGTTTGAGAAATATAATAACATCAACTTATAACATGCACAGTAATCACTTCAATGTAATATAAAGAGAACATTACTCAGACGTACGAGGAACCACAAACAGCAAGTCAACCAAAGTCATGAGCAGGCGCTAAAAGATGCCTAAGCTCTGCGGTCTTGTACATATAAAGGTATTTTCTAAAAAAAAATAATTGAGCGTTTACATGTTGGAAGAAAGCGGAGCACCCAGACAAAAACCCACACTTGCGAGGGGGCAATACTGTATCCCGTACAGGTGTAACAGGTAGAGTCTACACTTTTGTTGTACTGCTCTCTACCGACAAGCCAGGGCATAGGCACCTCGACGCCCACGGTAGGGAGTTTCGCAAAATGTGTGTGACCCACCAAAACCTCGCCTCAGCAGTGCTGGATTACAGGCGGGCACCAAAATCGCCTGGCTCATAGGGCTCGTTATGAGAATTTGCTGTTGTATCTGGTTTCATGATAAAGGTAATGGATGAGACAGGACGTTGCGGTAGGTAACAATGTTGTTTACAGATAACGAGAAACATCGTTTACTGTATTTGTAATTATTATGAAGTGCTATGTTTTAATGTGCTGTACAATGTAAAATGGTGGTAACCACTCAGCTCATATGTATTAAGTAAGGTGGGAGAGCATCGTTGCATCATAAACAGTTACGTGCCACGTTAAGGAGACACCCGTGTCCCTTTCATATTTTAAAAACTACCAATAAAGCCTTAACATGAAAGGGCTGGTACAATCCGATGGGTGGTGACATGGCCTAATGGCAGCATGATCCCCGCCTTTCGTCGAGGTTCATGGTTCGAATCCAGCAGCCTCCCTGATTAATGCAGCTGTAATAATACCACACACCGCGTCTGTCTCACAGCCGATGTTAAAAATTCGAAAATTACCCGAAAAATTAATTTATTGCCGTTGTACAACTTAGGAATCATCGCCCCCCTACTGGCAATCTAATGCCCCAGGTCACTGTTGCAAATGAGACTCATCCTGGTCTCTTGAGTTCTCACCTGGTCAAACAACATTTTTTAAAATCTGAATTTCATCAAATGTTACCTGCACGTTTTAAAAAAATGCTTGAGATAAACACGATGTTGGCGCACAGATGTGATTTTTTTACTTACGTCATGAGCTCCATAACGAAGCCGGGATGATTTCTGAACATAAGACGTCCGATAAATCTAATAATGTAGTTATTTTCATTGTCCTTGGACTGCAACGCTTTCATGATATGCGCCTCCCTTCTGCATTTCTGAAGGTCGTTTCTGTGGAGGGAATGCATCGGTGAGTCTCACCCCACTCTTAAGTCTTGCATATTTTTATGCATTATCACGCACATGGGATGGCGCGGTCAACAGAGCTCCAGAGTCATGGCTGTGAGCGCTTCATCCCGGTCAACGTCAACGTCGTCCCTGCCCGGTCGACGTGATCAGCGGCCAACTGGGGAGGCTGCACCAATCGGTTGGGAAGTTGTCGATGGTCGTTACCCGAAAGGGGTTACCACATCCCATCTCAGTGCGGTGAAAATGTTGCACCACTGGATTGTGATCACTGTGGTTTTTGAGCTATGTTAAGCGAGTAAGGTATAAAGTGTCCTGCTCCTCCAACCGAAACTGTGGACGATGTTGTGAAGCACTGTGGTCTGTGCTCCTTTAATGCGGAATTGCAAAAGTTGAAAAAAAAAATCTCTCCTGAAGACCCCTCGTGGCTAGCAGACCTCCTTGGCATTGGTATTTAGTGCCTGAACATGTTGCAATATAGAAGAATATAATATAATGGGCAAAAGGGCAGCACTCATCTCCGTTGTTGGTCAGTGGTGTGAACTCCACGTTCACGTGGCAGTAACCTTAAAAAAATTACATATTGCCTCTTCATGACAAATCAAATATCATTTTGATGGTGTTTGAAGACTTTTATGAAATTATAAACTCATACAGAAACAGCTTCTGATGGAGATGGATACATGACCTGGCAGTCGCACGTTCGCCACTCGTTGAAGAGGTTCAAGGTTCGAATCAAGCAGCCGCCCTGATTAATACTGCGGGTGTATAACCATAATAATGCATGCTGTCTGCTTCGATGGATGCTAAAGAACACCTGACGTTATTTGCAAGAGTATGCCACTGTGTGCTTTGAACTGGGTACAATGTTTGCCAATATGGAAACCTACACCACAAATTCCTCAATTTGTATTGTGCAATCATTGTCCCCCTACTGGCAGACTAATGCTCCAGGTCACTCTTGCAAATGAGACTTATCCTGGTCTCTTCAGTTCTCACGAGGTTAAACAAAATAAACTTTTAAATTGATTTTTTTAAGTTATGGTTATCTTCACAAATTCAGATATATTTTTTTAATGTGGTTCATGTCTTTGTTCAAACTTACCTAGCAGTGTACTCTAGCAACTTGATGGCCACTTCTCTTTTCGTCTTGTGGTCCAGGCATCGGAGCACCTGCCCAAAGGACCCCTTCCCAAGTACATTCAGTACTTGGAAGCGGTACACCAGGTGTTCACCCGTGATCTAGAACAAGATTACACAAGTGTTCAGTACTCAAGCAGGGCCGTCTCTGAGTGCTCAAACATTACTCAGTCTAAACACACGGCTCATTCAAGTTCTCATTTCTTAGTCACTGGTCTGACATTCCCACACCCATGAACATCTTCTTTGGTTCTTTCGGTAAAGTCACGTAGAATGAGAATAAAATAATAAAATAAAATAACACAATAAAATTCTCACGACGTTTCGGCCACAACACAAGTGGCCTTCTTCAGCTTAAAAGACGCTACGAATCTTAACAACGTTCATTGAAGCTCTGTCGTCCCGACAGGTTTGTTCCTTTCACCTGAAGAAGGCCACTTGTGCTGTGGCCGAAACGTCGTGAGAATTTTATTGTGGTATTTTATTTTATTATTTTATTATTTTATTCTCATTCTACTTGACTTTACCGAAAGAACCAAAGAAGATGAATCCTTGCAGTCACGAAAGCTTTAAATCGAAACTCATGAACATGTCTGAGCTTTCCCTGATGTCTCTGCCAAATACATCTTTGCCTCACACTGGAAACCACTAAATCATTCTATGAAAAGTGTGGGTTATAGAATGTCCTTTATCTGTATTTATGATGACAAAGATAGTCACCACATCACGCGCTTTGAGTGCACTTCTGCGGCCGTCTGGAATGCTCTTCCTTCCGATATTAGGAAGCCACTGGAGCGATGCACTGTTAAATCTAGATTTAAAACTCAAGATCACAGGTGTCACTTTTACATAGCCATGTTCATTCAATTCCCACATTCCACCCACACAGTGAGTGGCCTCACTCTGTATGCCCTGCATACTATACTCATAGACCCATTCTAGGCTATGCCAACCCCACCCACTACTCAGGTAGCCCCACCTTTAGATCTTATCAATAGTTGAGCAATAGGCCAGAATATTTTAATCGAGATAAAATCCACATTTTTTTGTAGTTGCTTTGTGGCACCAGGAGAGCCTTTCTGAAAATGTCCAAAACTAGGACGTTGAGTAGCTTAACGTTTCAGTGTTCTTCACACAGAAAATCATTAGCAACTTATTAGGTATACACGTGCGTGTAAGGGATGTTGTGGTTTATAGTGGAATGCATGATTTAGTTGCAATGAACATGGCCCATATTGGAGAGTCTTACCGGAATGTAGTGGCCGTCGATGTCATCGTAGCCATCATTGGAAGGGCCATTTCGTTCCGAACGAATCTTGAAATAAAAAACTTCATTGAAACACAATATTTCTTGACGTTCCTGCTCTGTCATTCTGTCTTTGAATTTGTCCAAGACTTCTGCACACGCACACATGCCCAAAGACACACATGGTCATTCATGCACATATACACGTGTGCAACACACGTAATTACGATCACAAATGAATCAAGCACATCATGTTACACTTAACAAAGAGACTCGATTTGGGCCTCTTGTATGTGTGCTCTTAACGGATTTGTAAAGCCATTTAGGGATCGGTCTTCTAAATAGATATGATGTGTGTTTGTTATAGAGGAGTGTGGCAGTAATTCATGTGGTGAATGATGCTGAATAAAGTGGAGTAAAAACCTTGTGGTGTGCAGCTCATCCCTGCCACTGGGAAGACGACTTCATCCGATGGAGTTGCCTGCTTTTGTCACAGAGATGTGCACAGAGAGGCACGCGTGAACATGCGGGCAAGCACACAGACATGGACATATATACAGAGACAAAGTGGTACACACACAAACACCCACTGAGAGAGTGCTTGTGGAAGGGCCTAAATCGCACAAAGCTCTCAGAGGATTACCCTAGAGAGTATTTTTTGGCCTGCACCTCCGTGATGGCCTCATATATTGGAAAAGGTCAACGCTTTACCTCACTATGCATGATCGACGAGCTGCGGTGAACCCATTTACTGTATACTGTTGGGTGGTATTTAAGAAACTTGCCCCATTGAACTGCCATGCTCGGAGATTAAAGCAGCGACCTCTGGTGTGGAAACCACTACACCAAGCAGCATCCAAACATACATATTCACGAATAATAGTATATTGCACCTCGATGATGTCAAATAATCTGACACTTTGGGAATATTAAACGGTGCCCATATTCCCAGGTTTGTGGCCAATTCCATTAAACATCTTCAACTGCATTATATATTGATTTCTAATTTACACAAATATGGCAAAAGGGTGAATTGTTAAAGGTATTTTATGAAACTGGTTACAGGTCACGAACCTGAACACATTCATAAAGTCCAAGTAGAGCACCTGCCAATACGTGTGCTGTGTAATAAGCTCGTGTGTCTCCTGGTTGGTTCACGAGTACTAGAGTCCCTTACTGCGAACTGAGCTGACAAGAAATTGCCTTGACTGTGTCGTGAGTTTGCCGTGTGTAAGCGTGTCTGTACCGTTAGGTAAAACGGCTCGTTGTGGTACTAGTTATAATAGGCGTTTACTAACAGCACTTGCCCCAAAAGTCTATAGAGCTTACACGATGTGGGGTGGGGGTGGAACTTTGATTCTTTGCTGTCAGTTGAACTAGTAATAAACCCATTTGGTGGTGAAGTGACCTGAAAGCCTGCACTGTGTGTTGAGCTTATTGGTCAATGGTAATCGTTCTATTCTAGAATGGCAGTGAAACACGTAGTCCACGACTACTCTACGATAAAAAAGAAATGAGCTTGTCTCTGTATTGTGCAGTCTGCTTATAAGAGTTTGCTGTCAAGAGTAGTTACTGACCTGCTGCACAATTGCAGACTGAACATCGAGTTGATCCATCTCCAAAAGATCGTTCTGGAACACAGCACAATGATAGCATTAAAACCTAAATAACCTCCTTTAGCACCCTTCATTCGACCAAGCTTAGAGCAGCAAGGGAGATCTCTCCAGCAGGTGTGGCACTCTCCCAGAACTGTCTTCAATAGGGAGTTCAAATCCCCGTTTAAAGATTGAGAACCCTTCATCCTTGAAGAGTTCGTGAAAAAATTAAGTGCCACTTTGTGTTAATCAATTAGTTGTCCGTATATTTAAATATGGGCCTCGCCATAGGAATGTGGAATTTACACCACCTGGAAATCACTACCCATGACATGAAGCTTAATAGCTTATTGAGCCCTTTCGCAACCATCACCAACAACATCTACCTAAACCACAATCGCCATTAGCATCACTAGCACCACCACGGAAATTGTCTCTGACATCACCACAATCACCACCAGAAAGCAACTAAACCATCACCCCTATCACTACAATTACAATCTTCACGTAACTATCACTTGCAACACTCAACACGAGCAAAGAGCAGCTCTCCCCACTGCCACCAGCAACCAACTGCAATCAACACGACCACGACAAAGATCAATGTACCGTCCTCAACACCATTACCATCACTTACCGTGGATAAATCTCTCGTCGGCAAACTCGCACTCGCACTATTGAACATTCAAAACAGAATCCTCGTGGCAAAAGCCGTAGCTCGAGCCGCGTGCCGCTTCGAAGTTTAGCGCTATGTTAATCGCATCCGGATAGTGACGTCAGTAGCGACGTCACGGCATCCGGTGCGCGGAGTGTCACGTGGGCGTTCGTGGGGGGTCGCGTGTTGTGTAATACACGTGTTGTGTATTACACACGTGGTGTGTGTATTACACAACACGTGTATTACACAACACGTGTTGTGTAATACACGTGTATTACACAACACGTGTTGTGTACAGTATGTTGGACTTCTTTCGCACCGCACGTAGACAGCTGTGCTAATCGGAGGTGCCGATTCGAGCTGCAGTACAGTATAGTACAGCTGTTACCATCAGCCACGATGTAGTTCTCATTACAGTACAGTAGTATAAAGAGCAGGAATAGTTATTTCATTAACTTCACTCCACTTTGCCCCCCCCGTACCCAATGGATGTTTGGCATCGCGTGACGCCCGTGAGCGATACCCACAAAGTTGTAACGCCTCTTAAATTTTGATTTAAAGCTTTCGTGACTGCAGGGATTCATATTCTTGGTTATTTCGGTAAAGTCACGTTGAAGGGAAACAATAAAATAATAAAAATATAAAACAATTAAATTCTCACGGCGTTTCGACTGCAACACAAGCAATCATCAGATGTGAAAACCACAATAAAAATTTAATATCACTTACCGTGGATAAATCTCTCGTCGGCAAACTCGCACTATTGAACATTCAAAACAGAGTCCTCGTGGCAAAAGCCGTAGCTCGAGCCGCGTGCCGCCTCGAAGTTTAGCGCTGTTAATCGCATCCGGATAGTGACGTCAGTAGCGACGTCACGGCATCCGGTGCGCGGAGTGTCACGTGGGCGTTCGTGGGGGGTCGCGTGTTGTGTAATACACGTGGTGTGTAATACACGTGTTGTGTATTACACAACACGTGTTGTGTACAGTATGTTGGACTTCTTTCGCACCGCACGTAGACAGCTGTGCTAATCGGAGGTGCCGATTCGAGCTGCAGTACAGTATAGTACAGCTGTTACCATCAGCCACGATGTAGTTCTCATTACAGTACAGTAGTATAAAGAGCAGGAATAGTTATTTCATTAACTTCACTCCACTTTGCCCCCCCCCGTACCCAATGGATGTTTGGCATCGCGTGACGCCCGTGAGCGATGCCCACAAAGTTGTAACGCCTCTTAAATTTTGATTTAAAGCTTTCGTGACTGCAGGGATTCATATTCTTGGTTCTTTCGGTAAAGTCACGTTGAAGGGAAACAATAAAATAATAAAAAAATAAAACAATTAAATTCTCACGGCGTTTCGACTGCAACACAAACAATCATCATCAGATGTCAAAACCACAATAAAATTTTAATAACTGCCACTTTTTTCAAATTTTCTTGTGGTTTTCACACCTGATGATGATTGCTGCTTGTGTTGCAGTCGAAACGTCCTGAGAATTTTATTGTTTTATATTTTTACTATTTTATTGTTTCCCTTCTACGTGGTGACTTTACCGAAAGAACCAAGAGAAATGTGACGTCACGTCAAAATGCGCAACTTCAAATAAATATAGACAACACGTTCTACTTTATTAAATAGACTTTTTAATAAATGTTTTCTCCTACAACATCAGAGTGCAGCGCCACATTAAATACGCACTACAATGACAATAGTTTAAAGCGATTTGAAGCATGTTTTATTTATTTATTTTGGGGGGGGGGCAGAGCTTTGTGACGTCATATTTGAGAGAGGGGGGGTCTGACTTTTTGTGACGCCGTGTGACTATGGTGGTGGGGGTCAAAAATCGCGTGCCGTCTTGTTATTCCACTGCTGGATGAGGGGGTTCGCCACGCAGCCGCAGATTGCGGGTGTATCTTGGGCCACGCATCATCGCCACGCTCGTCGATGTGGGTGGGTGGGTGAAGGCGGAGAAGCATGGAAGTTCAGTTCAACAGTTGATGTTGCTGTGCTGCACTGGCGGGCTATAACAATGCTGCTGAAATGATGCACTTTACCGATTTAAGGCCGTGAAGATGATGTGTAAGAAATGTTTTTATATATATATGATACGGAGACGGAAATGCGAATGGGGGTATATGG
Source organism: Petromyzon marinus (assembly GCF_048934315.1). Classification (NCBI taxonomy): domain Eukaryota; kingdom Metazoa; phylum Chordata; class Hyperoartia; order Petromyzontiformes; family Petromyzontidae; genus Petromyzon; species Petromyzon marinus. The sequence goes on along the minus strand of NC_133667.1, from coordinate 12,901,145 downwards.
TGTTACTCTTTGTTTTTTTCTTTGGTAAAGTCACCTATAAATAAGAAATAATAAAATAACATAATAGCGTACGACGTTTCGGTTGCAACATAAGCAGCCATCATCAGATACAGAAGAGCTAAATTTACGACAGAGGGGAAACATTACCCCAGATGTATATACAGACACCCAAGTAGGGGGGAACTAACACAGATACAACAGGGGACACAGAGAGAGAAGCACACCAAAACAAACAGGGTTTAGCAAAATTTGGAAACCATATAAAGCAACACAGACGGTCAGTCAAAACAATTGACGCATAGTCTGGTTGATTACGCTATTTCAAAGATTGCTAAATTGCAAGTTAAGTATGAAATTTAAAATACAGACTGCACACACACACACATAGACATCCAAGTAGAGCGAACCAGCACAGAGACAAGCACAGAGTGAAGTCGCCTTAAATAGGCAGAGAAGGTAAGGCTGAGAGACAATGGGACAAATTAGCAAGAGGTATGCATGGAGCAAAGGGGACGCGGCAGCACACACTCGGAAACACCAAGGCCCACACACAGGCAGAGACAGCACAGAGACACAAATCCAAGCCAAAACAGAAAGGCAGACACACAAGCAGAGACAACACAAAGACACAGACCTCATACCTCCCCGTAGAGGTGGTTCAGACTTGATTCGAAGCTTTCGTGACTGCAGGAATTACTGCAGTCACGAAAGTATATGGTGTGCTTATTTATTTTGATATTTTATATTCTCCAAGACGACCCGAATTATTTTCGGTTGTACACTGGCAGGAAACAGCTCCATATGTAAAATTTACAAAGGGCTGTAGCATTACACTTACTCATTCATTCTGGCCACAACCTGATACCAACATTGACCGATTAAAAAAACCCTATATAATCTGTTTAATACGTAGGTTTTCGCGATCAATATTATTCTCAAAAGTTTTTTTGGGTTAGATCACGCAAATATCAGTGCTGTTAACCCACCACCACCACCACAGCCAATTAAGACGTTACATACACAAAACGTACCAATGAATTTTACTTCAGCACACCGATGTCGAAGAGGAAACGGACATTTACAACTTTAGTACGATGTTTCAATGGCGATTACAACCGGCTTTATCGGGCGATTTTCCCAAATTGTGAATAAGTCTTCCCGTTTCCAGTCTTAAGTCAGGCACTTCCAAATACGGCCTTCAGCGTTGCCAGCTGTTTGGTCGCGGGCTCTTGCAGCCGTGTGACCTCAAGACACACACACACCTGCGCAAGCACACGGACGAGAAGCCGTATAGCTGCAACGTGTGTGGCCAGACCTTCAGGTCGCTTCCACTTGCTTCAGATGTTGTTTTCCCCGCTTCAAATAAAAGGTGCATCGTGTTGAAAAGTAAAACATTGGACAGAGCCTCTATCGAGCTGCACAGGGCTCGCAAATCAGTTTGGCCACCGATGAGCCAACACGTTTAACGCATATTATAGATGAGCAACAAGTATGACCATTGGACACAGGTAAAGGTGGAAGTTTTAATAGTATTTTCTATAAACTCATTATGCATTTCCATGGAGCATTATGGATAAAGCAGGATTAACTCAATTGTGTTCACAAGTAAAACGTGTTTCAGTCGATCAGCCTATTAGTTATCCAGAAAAATATTATCAAGCAGCATTTGTTAAAGCAAGCAAACTAGGCCAGTTTAAATATTGTGGGTCTCATCAGCAGTTAGGCTGGTTTAAACAAATGCTGCTGAATTACCGGATGTTATTAGCTAAGAGCATTCCAAATAAAAATGGGACCCCGTTTAATGCACAAAATCAAAGCGATACACAAACTCATGCGTTGCTGTGGATAATTTTTGGGTAACAGCATATATAATCATAACTCCATTTTTCTTGGTTCTTTCGGTAAAGTCGCGTAGAAGGGAAACAATAAAATAATGAACTCAAGCACGTACACCAAGCTCTTAAGGCTAATGGTTATTCCGATGACACAATCCGCAAAGCTATCACTCCAACCATGAAGAAGGACCCTCTTGAGAAGCCTTTCAAAACCATCACGTTACCCTACATTGTAGGGATCACAAAAAAGTTCTCCAAAATCTTGAATGAACACAAGATCCAGGTCCGATTCAACACATTACATAAAATCCGTGATCTGGTTGCGTCTGTAAAAGATGTGATTCCAGACATACAGTACCCTGGTGTCTACAAACTAAGTTGCCTCTGTGGTAGTAGTTACATTAGAGAAACCAAACGGCATGTCTCGGACCGCATTCGTGAACACAAAGCAGACCTGAAACACGGTAGGACCAACACCTCGGCCGTGGCAGATCACTTATAATTCAGTAGGTTCACATGACATTGACTTCTCCTAGACAGAGGTTCTTTGCAAGCCATCTGGCTACCATGAGAGATTCGTTCATGAGGCTTTCCACATATACAAACACAGACAATTTCAACCGAGAAGATGGATTCTGGCTTAGCAATCATTGGAAGGATTTGATAAACCATTTTGGGACTTAATTGATTGATCACGCTTACGCTGGCTTTCAGACCGCATCCATTATTTTCGTCTCCCCCCTCCTAGTTTCCGAACATAGATGGACTCATCCATCAGAATAAACTGTCAACTCGCTCTCCGTGGTGCAAACGTTAAAAAACCGCCACTTTTTTTCAAAATTTCTTGTTGTGGTTTTCACACCTGATGATGATTGCTTGTGTTGCAGTCGAAACGTCGTGAGAATTTTATTGTTTTATATTTTTATTATTTTATTGTTTCCCTTCTACGTGACTTTACCGAAAGAACCAAGAATATGAATCCCTGCAGTCACGAAAGCTTTAAATCAAAACATAACTCCATTGTTTCCACGTTAAAATATTCTTCATTTTATATTTTAAAAAAGCCTTAAAACCGAGCTCCATGACACACCAGACAAACATTTTATTGACCCTGATGTGAAAGAAAGAGGGGTTCATGAAGGGTCAGCATTAGTTAGTCCAAGGAAGGAAAAACACCACTGGTTGGTAACTGAAAGTTAGCTTCTATGAAAGAAGACAACAAGAGAACGTTTAATTCGGCGAGGGGTGGGGGGAAAGGGCAAACGAGCATGGATGCGGGTGGAAGCACCACAGGTAAATCGTTGTACCAACTAATTCTAGCAGAAAAAAAGAAATTAATTCTGTCCATTGTAACAGAGGTGTCCATAGAATTTTCTAAGCACATCCCACCATTGGGACCACCATCCGAATAGAGCCGTTTTGCAAATCCTTGAACGGTTTGGAAAGTGAAACCTCAACAGAGGATGCGCATTAGGGAACCTGCAAATTATGAATGTTCAGCACAACCAGTGCGATTAATTCACGCCTGTTAAACAAAAATATGGGTCTCCATTGTGTGCCACTGCCTGTAACCCACCAAGAAAAGTTCTGGTTACTTATGACAATTTCGATTTAAAGCTTTCGTGACTGCAATGATTCATCTTCTTTGGTTCTTTCGGTAAAGTCACGTAGAATGAGAATAAAATAATAAATTGATAAAATAAAATAACACAATAATATTCTCACGACGTTTCGGCCACAACACAAGCTGCCTTCATCAGGTGAAGGGGGCGAGACTGTCTGGTAGGACAGCGCTGGAGTGAGAGAGCCACGTTCAGATCACGGCTTTTAAGCTGTGTGAGAGGAACAAAGAGCCTTGAAGGAATTAGCATAAAATTTAGCATTGAAATGGCTGAATGATTAGCTTGTGACTGGTCACAGAAATAGCTATGTTAAAAGTTAAAGCATACACATCCGCAGAGGCACCCATTGTTAAAAGGAATTAGCATAGAATTTAGCATTGAAATAGCTAAGTTAAGGCATACACATCCGCAGAGGCACCCCTTGACAATGGGATTAGCATAGAATTTAGCATTGAAATGGCTGAGTGATTCGCTTGTAACTGCTACAGAAATAGTTACGTTGAAGTCAGAGCATACACATTCACCGAGGCACTTAGTACAAATCAAACAGGAGAATTTAGCATTGAAATAACTAGGCGAATTTAGCATTGAAATAACTGGGTGATTTGCTAGTGACTGGTCACAGAAATGACTACACATCTGAGCTATTCACAGTACTATATAGTGAACCAATAAAAACTAAAATATAAATTACCTTCATGTTATCAATAAACTCTATATTCTCCAATCAGCTAAGCTACCAACCATAAGTCGTTATGTATCACAATGCTATATGGCGAAAAAATGGGTGGATTCTTACCCTCAAATTTCCGTACCACGGATAGCTACGGGCCCCGTTCAGACGGACGAGTTCGTCCATGGTCGAAACAGAGGAGGGGGAGAGCGACAGCTGCGAAGCCCTAGTATACTCCATGTTGTAAACCATACCATTAACCGTGGTGTGAGAGGTATTAAGAGGCAATGCTGGCGAAAGAGCTGCGGTCTGAAGGTCATCGTAAAATTACAATTAATTAAGAACAGAAATGATTTAACACATCTTTCCAGTGGTTACTAAGCCTGAATCCATCTTCTCGGTTGAAATTGTCTCTGTGCTTGTATATGTGAATGGCCTCATGAACGAATCTCTCATGGTAGCCAGTTGGTTTGCAAAGAACCTCCGTCTTGGAGAAGTCAATGTCATGTGAGCCCACTGAATTGTAACAGTGATCTGCCACGGCAGAGGAGTTCGTCTTACCGTGTTTCAAGTCTGCTTTATGTTCGCGGATGCGGTCCGAGATATGTCTTTTGGTTTCTCCAATGTAGCTACTACCACAGAGGCACTTTAGTTTGTAAACGCCCGGGTACTGTATGTCTGGAAGAGCATCTTTTACAGATGGAACTAAATCACGGATTTTGTGTACTGTGTTGAATCGGACCTGGATCTTGTGTTTATTCAGGATTTTGGAGATCTTTTTAGTGACCTCTGCAATGTAGGGTAAGGTGATGGTTTTGAGTGGCTCCACAAGAGGATCCTTCTTCATGACTGGAGTGATGGCTTTGCGGATTGTGTAGTCGGAGTAGCCATTAGCCCTGAGAGCCTGGTGTACGTGCTTGAGTTCACTGGTAATGTGTTCCTGGTCGGAAATGCATTGGGCTCTATGGTATAGAGTCTTGATGAGGCAGTTCTTCTGGGATGGATGGTGGTGGGAATCCGGTTTCAAGTAAGCATCTGTATGGGTAGCTTTCCTGTAGACAGAGTGGCTCATTGAACCATCATGTCTCCTTTTAATTAAGACATCCAGAAAGGGTAGTTTGCCATCTTTTTCGACCTCCATGGTAAATCTGATGGCTGGGTGTATGGAATTGATGTGGTCGCGGAATTGGTCTAGAGCAGGCTGGCCATGTGGCCAGATGACAAAGGTGTCATCAACGTACCTCTTCCATAAGGTCGGGCGTAGAGTGGCAGTCTGGATGGCGTCAGTTTCAAATTTTTCCATGAATACGTTGGCTACAACCGGAGATAGGGGGGAGCCCATTGGGGTGCCCTCAGTTTGTTTGTAGAAAGTTCCATTCCAGGTGAAGTATGTGTTGGTTAAGCAATGTCTCACCAGGGGGGGTACATCAGTATGCAGTCCTTGATGAACCAGGTCTTCAATGATAGCGATGGTGTCAGGTACCGGGACTTTGGTGAACAAGGACACCACATCAAAACTGACAAGCAGGTCGTTTGGGGACAGGGAAATGTCTTTGATTGTCGATACCAGGTGAGTAGAATTTAGTACCGCAGAGGTGGTTTTTCCAGTGAAAGGTCGCAGTATATCAGCCAGAAAACGTGCCAGTTTGTAGGTGGGGGAGCTGATAGTAGAGACGATGGGACGAAGGGGTGTATCTTCTTTGTGTATCTTTGGAAGGCCATATAATCTTGGTGGTCTGGCAGCAGAGGGTTTCAACGAGAACTGTTTGTTCTCATCAATTAATGCTGTTGAATCAGAGATAATTTTGTTCGTTTTGGTGACCAGGCTGTTGGTGGGATCTCTTTTTATTTTTGTATAGCTGCCATCGTTGAGTAGTTCTTGAATTTTGTTGTTATATTCTGTTTTGTCCATGATGACAGTGGCATTGCCTTTGTCGGCTGAGAGAACGACAATATCATCCCTCTTTTTTAATTGAGATAATTCAAAACGTTCGTCTTTGCTGATGTTGCTAGGTGGCAACTTAGCGTTTTTGAGGGTTGCAGCGATTTCAGATCTTGCTACGTCTGCAGAGATGTGACTCAAGCCCTTGAGTGCAACGTCGACATGGGCAATGATATCATTAACCGGTAAGTTTCTCGGTGTGACAGCAAAGTTTAGACCTTTAGCTAAAACGGATTTCAGACCATCAAAAATGGAACTGTTACTGCGATTAATTACGACTTTGTTGACGTCTATCTTTTCGGTGTGTGGATCCGATTTTTTGCTGGAGAGGTGATTGAATTTGGAAATCAAATTGTCCCTACATTTGTTCGACATAGTGGCAGCCGAAGAGGTAGTCATATTGTCTACATGTTACCAATCCGATGTAGACATTGTCGACGTTGCACTCAAGGGCTTGAGTCACATCTCTGCAGACGTAGCAAGATCTGAAATCGCTGCAACCCTCAAAAACGCTAAGTTGCCACCTAGCAACATCAGCAAAGACGAACGTTTTGAATTATCTCAATTAAAAAAGAGGGATGATATTGTCGTTCTCTCAGCCGACAAAGGCAATGCCACTGTCATCATGGACAAAACAGAATATAACAACAAAATTCAAGAACTACTCAACGATGGCAGCTATACAAAAATAAAAAGAGATCCCACCAACAGCCTGGTCACCAAAACGAACAAAATTATCTCTGATTCAACAGCATTAATTGATGAGAACAAACAGTTCTCGTTGAAACCCTCTGCTGCCAGACCACCAAGATTATATGGCCTTCCAAAGATACACAAAGAAGATACACTCCTTCGTCCCATCGTCTCTACTATCAGCTCCCCCACCTACAAACTGGCACGTTTTCTGGCTGATATACTGCGACCTTTCACTGGAAAAACCACCTCTGCGGTACTAAATTCTACTCACCTGGTATCGACAATCAAAGACATTTCCCTGTCCCCAAACGACCTGCTTGTCAGTTTTGATGTGGTATCCTTGTTCACCAAAGTCCCGGTACCTGACACCATCGCTATCATTGAAGACCTGGTTCATCAAGGACTGCATACTGATGTACCCCCCCTGGTGAGACATTGCTTAACCAACACATACTTCACCTGGAATGGAACTTTCTACAAACAAACTGAGGGCACCCCAATGGGCTCCCCCCTATCTCCGGTTGTAGCCAACGTATTCATGGAAAAATTTGAAACTGACGCCATCCAGACTGCCACTCTACGCCCGACCTTATGGAAGAGGTACGTTGATGACACCTTTGTCATCTGGCCACATGGCCAGCCTGCTCTAGACCAATTCCGCGACCACATCAATTCCATACACCCAGCCATCAGATTTACCATGGAGGTCGAAAAAGATGGCAAACTACCCTTTCTGGATGTCTTAATTAAAAGGAGACATGATGGTTCAATGAGCCACTCTGTCTACAGGAAAGCTACCCATACAGATGCTTACTTGAAACCGGATTCCCACCACCATCCATCCCAGAAGAACTGCCTCATCAAGACTCTATACCATAGAGCCCAATGCATTTCCGACCAGGAACACATTACCAGTGAACTCAAGCACGTACACCAGGCTCTCAGGGCTAATGGCTACTCCGACTACACAATCCGCAAAGCCATCACTCCAGTCATGAAGAAGGATCCTCTTGTGGAGCCACTCAAAACCATCACCTTACCCTACATTGCAGAGGTCACTAAAAAGATCTCCAAAATCCTGAATAAACACAAGATCCAGGTCCGATTCAACACAGTACACAAAATCCGTGATTTAGTTCCATCTGTAAAAGATGCTCTTCCAGACATACAGTACCCGGGCGTTTACAAACTAAAGTGCCTCTGTGGTAGTAGCTACATTGGAGAAACCAAAAGACATATCTCGGACCGCATCCGCGAACATAAAGCAGACTTGAAACACGGTAAGACGAACTCCTCTGCCGTGGCAGATCACTGTTACAATTCAGTGGGCTCACATGACATTGACTTCTCCAAGACGGAGGTTCTTTGCAAACCAACTGGCTACCATGAGAGATTCGTTCATGAGGCCATTCACATATACAAGCACAGAGACAATTTCAACCGAGAAGATGGATTCAGGCTTAGTAACCACTGGAAAGATGTGTTAAATCATTTCTGTTCTTAATTAATTGTAATTTTACGATGACCTTCAGACCGCAGCTCTTTCGCCAGCATTGCCTCTTAATACCTCTCACACCACGGTTAATGGTATGGTTTACAACATGGAGTATACTAGGGCTTCGCAGCTGTCTCTCTCCCCCTCCTCTGTTCCGACCATGGACGAACTCGTCCGTCTGAACGGGGCCCGTAGCTATCCGTGGTACGGAAATTTGAGGGTAAGAATCCACCCATTTTTTCGCCATATAGCATTGTGATATATAACGACTTATGGTTGGTAGCTTAGCTGATTGGAGAATATAGAGTTTATTGATAACATGAAGGTAATTTATATTTTAGTTTTTATTGGTTCACTATATAGTACTGTGAATAGCTCAGATGTGTAGTCATTTCTGTGACCAGTCACTAGCAAATCACCCAGTTATTTCAATGCTAAATTCGCCTAGTTATTTCAATGCTAAATTCTCCTGTTTGATTTGTACTAAGTGCCTCGGCGAATGTGTATGCTCTGACTTCAACGTAACTATTTCTGTAGCAGTTACAAGCGAATCACTCAGCCATTTCAATGCTAAATTCTATGCTAATCCCATTGTCAAGGGGTGCCTCTGCGGATGTGTATGCCTTAACTTAGCTATTTCAATGCTAAATTCTATGCTAATTCCTTTTAACAATGGGTGCCTCTGCGGATGTGTATGCTTTAACTTTTAACATAGCTATTTCTGTGACCAGTCACAAGCTAATCATTCAGCCATTTCAATGCTAAATTTTATGCTAATTCCTTCGTCAAGGCTCTTTGTTCCTCTCACACAGCTTAAAAGCCGTGATCTGAACGTGGCTCTCTCACTCCAGCGCTGTCCTACCAGACAGTCTCGCCCCCTTCACCTGATGAAGGCAGCTTGTGTTGTGGCCGAAACGTCGTGAGAATATTATTGTGTTATTTTATTTTATCAATTTATTATTTTATTCTCATTCTACGTGACTTTACCGAAAGAACCAAAGAAGATACTTATGACAACTTTGCAGTGCATTTACTTAGCTCAAAATTATTATTCGAAAAAAACATTCATTCATCAAATGTACTTCATACCAAAAAAAATACATACTGCTGCCACAGATGACAAAAGTCAGTCCTATTGAACAATATTTTTTTTAAAACATGTACAGTTTTGCTGTTGCAGCAGCAGAAGATTAAATGCTAGTGACATGAGACCACTGTTAGGAGGTGGGGGGGGCATGCTGACAACACACAAACGGACAACGATCACAAACTATGTACAATGCTTACCACCGCTGGGATTCCCAACGGACTATGTAGTGTCACGTGCCTGAGCCTATGGGGGGAAATGCAGAAGTTGCATTTCCCAGGAAACAACGTCAGGTTTTCTCGCAGACCCAATTATGGGTGGTTTTGAACACCTTCGGCATAAATAACAAGATGATGCTTTTACATATATACGTGATTTTTTTATGGTGGTAAATGCAGAATGATGCTGAAATGTGTTCCTTTGGTTTAAAACAACTTGGCGAATTCACTGGTCGAGAATTTGGAAACCAGCTCGGCAGAACCTGGAAGTTGATCGATGGAAGTGAGAAACGTTGAATCCAAAATCAGCTTAAGATGAGAACGATGCTGTGATCATCATGGTTGACACTTTTGGGAGGAATGGCCCTTTTACATCGCCGAGATAAAGATGGGATGGACATTGCCCAAAACAGACATTTTTTTTAGGGCAGTGTTAATGACGATTCGTGTTGAGCTTTTGTTATTTGTACATCACTGCCAATGCAATAGTAAACATAAAAGATAGAAATTAAGATTCAGAAAATGTAAGTATATATATTTTTTTAATTGAAATAAAAATGCCGTCCCTGTTTTCCCTTCAGATATAACAATGTGCAAGTTGTAAATGAATAATCTGAGTCTCCTTGCACCACATAATTAATGCAACCCGTGATTCAGAAATTCAGCTACAAAATCAACATTTAAGGCATGTAAAAAATACCATTTCGGGAGAAATAATGGTGCCAAAGTAATGAAAATCTTTGAATGCAGAAGTCAGAATTCCTCACATTCACACATCCTAAATGGAAAAGACAGGTTACATAGAGAAACTATTCTTAAACTTAGAACAAAAATTGACGAGAGAAGAAATGAAATTATTAAATGCTGCAAAAACAAGGACGAAAAACCGTGCACATACGTGGACTCTCTCACACTTTCCCAAAAGCGTTTGTCTCGAGAAAAATTTAGTTTTTCTCCCAGAAAGCACGGGCAGGGTTAAGGAAACATCACATAAACTGTTCAGGTCAGCGGGCTTGGTTCTTTGGGTAAAGTCACGTGGGTTGAAAATAAAATAGATTAAATCACGACGTTTAGGGCGCAGCACAAGCGGCCCGTCATCAGGTGGGACAACCAACAGGAAGCAACAAACTGCTGAAGTGGGCGAATCGGAGTTGCAGAGAGTTCCGCTTCAGCAATTTGTTTCTTGCTGTGGTTGTCCCAACACGATGACGGACCGCTTGCGTTGCGCCCGAAACGTCGTGATTTAATTCGTTTTATACCTACGTGACTTTACCGAAAGATTACAGCAACTTGGGAAGGCCTTCGTTGCAGCAGTGGACAGATCAGGGCTGAAGACACACACACACAAAACACATACAACGCACAAATTAGTAAATATAATGTAGTACACAATAAATGCACGCGCGCAAACGTCACGCGAGTAATTAAATAAATACAGTAAAACCTTGGATTGCGAGTAACTTGGTCTGCGAGTGTTTTGCAAGACGAGCACATTTTTTTAAATAAATATTAATTTGATAAACGAGCGGGGTCTTGCAATACGAGCAGTACGTACACGCTTTGTACTGCCGAGCGTCACGTGATCACAACTGATGTACGAGTGCTTTGATATACGAGTGCTTTGGATTACAAAACACGTTTCCGAAACGAATTATGCTCGCAATCCAAGGTTTTACTGTGTACAGTACATGCATACACATACCTATACAAACGCAAATCAATATATGCAATAATGAATAAATATATACACAGTATAATATGCACACAAGAGCAGGGGGGAACATAAACACGTAGGGTTTCATGGACGTACATAAAGCAGTGTTTTAGTACTCGATGTTCAACCTTGTTTTCATGGTTGGTCACCAACACTCTCCAATTCATCGCAATTGTATGTACGTTTAACTTCTTTTGCATCATACGGAGCCAACCGTGCTAATCGGACGTGCAGAGGATTCCATCCGGTGCCGGGACCCAAAACCGCAACATTAAATTAATTTACTATAGATATAGGGTGGCCCGATCTGTATAACCAAGCGATTTATGGACAGTTACTACATGGCAACATGTGCGATTGCGAGTGACATCAAACAAGCTACAATGACCAACAATGGCAACTCGCACAACGAGCCATCGAAAGCACAATATGTATTCAACTACCTCGAACAACAAAGATCCCCTGTGTAGCCTTAACAGACTGTTGGGGCGAGTGCTGTTAGCACCTATAAAGGTCGGCCCTCCCCTAGGCCGAGCCTGCCTAGGGGAGGGCCGGCCTAGGGGAGGCCCAGGACCCGGTTCAGATATAATCGTCACTGGTGCTGGCCGGACGTGGGAATCGAACTCGGGACGCCGAGTTCATAGCGCAGCGCGCTCACCGCTACACCACCGCTCCACTTACACACACACTCCACACTCGCAGCCTACGTTAATTTTTCGTCTCCCCCCTCCTCTTTTCCGAACATAGATGGACTCGTCCATCTAAACAAACTGTCAAATCGCTATCCGTGGTGCTAACGTTTAAAAATAAATAAATACAAACCGCCACTTCTTTCAAATGTTCTTGCCGTTGTTTTTCACACCTGATGATGACTGCTTGTGTTGCAGTCGAAACGTCGTGAGAATTTTATTGTTTTATACATATTTTATTATTTTATTGTTTCCCTTCAACGTGACTTTACCGAAAGAACCAAGAATATGAATCACTGCAGTCACGAAAGCTTTAAATCAAAATTTAAGGTGTAAACCGTTTTTGTGGGGTGCGAAGCGTGTCAGTGACCAACTAGGCTTCGGTGGTGGTGGTGAAGGAGTGGATGGTGTTGGTCGTCGCGTGGTGGAGTCATGGATGACGCCGGTCCGGCAGTGCAGCGCTCAGGATTTAGTGCGGAGGGAGTTGGGGGGGGGTAAGGGCTGGATGGGGCTGTCCCCTCGCACAGCCCCGGGTTGCCTGCCCGTTCATCACCTTTGCGTTGGTGTTCTCCATCTCAACTTACAGCTGTTTTATTGTCATAATCAGGGATAATTTTAGATGCGCGATGTGTTGATGATGCACCCAAGGCCACACTCGTCATTCTTCCACTCGCACTATCTGTCTCAGGAAAACAGTATTATTGCATTCCAACACTCCCTGCCCTTTCCAACTTACCCCCCTTGAGTGCTCGTGTATCTGGGTGCACCATCATATTCTACCCGGATTCTCCCGGAGGTGGTCTCGCGTCAAACTCACCCATGTTTTACCACAGGGTCCGGGAGTCACCATCTCACACCGAACTTTGCCAATTCTCTCTCACATGGGAAACCCATGGCCAGGTCACTCGCTCGGTTTGCCGGGATGAAAACCCAGGTGGAGAGGTTCGGTTTGTGTGTTCTAGTTGACCTAAGCGCTAGTCGGGGTGCGTGCATGGGGTGAATGCATGGTGTGTGTGTATGTGTGGGCTGTATGTGTGGTGTGTGCATATGGTGTGTGTGTGGGGTGTAGGTGTGCGTGGGGTGTGTGTGTAGTTTGTGCATGGGGTGTGTGTGTGGGGTGTTAGCATGGGGTGTGTGTGTGGGGTGTATGTGTGCGTGGTGTGTGTGTGGGGGGTGTGTGTGGTGTGTGTATATGTGTGGGGTGCATGTGTGCGTGGGGTGCAAGCATGGTTTGTGTGTGTGCGTGGGGTGTGCACGGTGTGTGAATAGTGTGTGTATGCGTGGGGTGTGTGTGTGTGTGTGGTGCAAACAAGTAAAACAATATTAATAAACGTTCCAACAAAACCATAAATGCCAAGAAACATTGCTACAAATGAAAAATTTGTATTTACAAAATACTGAACACGAGGCTTGTTTGCAAACTTGCATGAAAGTAAAACGTATTGCACATTTAAATCTTCTGCATTAATACGTTCACGGTGAGACGGCCTTCCTCTAAATTCAATACACGATTAAACTAAACTAATATATTTACAGTTATTATATACGAGTTAAAAACAAACTTGCATGAAAGCAAAACGTATTGCACATTTAAATCTTCTGCATTAATACTTTCACGGTGAGACGGCCTTCCTCTAAATTCAATACACGGTAAAACTAAACTAATATATATTTACAGTTATTATTATATACGAGTTAAATACAAACTTGCATGAAAGTAAAACGTATTGCACATTTAAATCTTCTGCATTAACACGTTCACGGTGAGACGGCCTTCCTCTAAATTCAATACACGATTAAACTAAACTAATATATATTTACAGTTATTATTATATACGAGTTAAAAACAAACTTGCATGAAAGTAAAACGTATTGCACATTTAAATCTTCTGCATTAATACTTTCACGGTGAGACGGCCTTCCTCTAAATTCAATACACGGTAAAACTAAACTAATATATATTTACAGTTATTATTATATACGAGTTAAAAACATCCTTAGCTATTTCATTAACAGTAAGTCAAGAGAAAGGAGGGGGGGGTGTTTGTGTGTGTGGTGTGTTATTGGTGGGTGATGGTTGGGTGGTGTGTGTGTGCATAGGTGGTGGGTGCGTGATGTGTGTAGGTGGGTGGTGTGTGTGGGTGGTGTGTGTGTGGGTGAATGGGGTGTGTGTGGGTGGGTGGGGTATGTCTGTGTGAGGTGTGTGTGTGGTGTGTGTTGTGGGTGGGTGGTGGGTGGGGTGTGTGTGTGTGGGGTATGTCTGTGTGAGGTGTGTGTGGGTGGATGGGGTGTGTGGGTGGGTGGGGTGTGTGTGTGGGGTGTGTGCAGGTGGGGTGGTGGGGGGTTGCAGGATGTCTTGGGGTCTGGGGTCTCTGCCTCTTCCATTCCAGGTGTCGACATCCCCCGGTGACGTCACCTGTTCCGGGCACAAACCCAGGGGAAGCATTGGGGTCATCAAGGGACAGAGCACTCAAGACACACAGCAGCAGGTCTCCAGTCGTGTCTCAAGATGCTGTATGACATCGTGCGACAAGGGAGTGGAACACCAACGAGAGAAGCAGCCAGCTGGATGCAGTGCAATACAAATTTGGATTTATCTTCTCCATGTAAAATTGGTGGGAAAGATATTTTGCGGTGACGTAATGTTCACATACATTTCCTCGAGATGATCATGTATTTTTAAGCTATGTTAATGAAAGATTCTGATTATTATGAAATAAATAGCTTACACCAAAACAGAACTCTTAGACAAAATAATCCTTTTCTTTTCCAATACAGATCTTTGGTCTTTTCTTAAATTGAACATTTATCTTGTTGATTGTACTTTAGCTAAAAGATTTGCATGCATTACGCGAGAGCTGAGCTTCTGTTAAAGATCTCAAAATAAGAGCTGAGTTATTGTTAACACTTATTTTTGAATGTAATCTCTTACGTAACATTATTTAATGCTTGTTTTTCAACATTCCGGTTTCCTGAAATCCAAATAAATTGGAATTTTTGCCCACGTGACAACATCGTTTGATTGGCTGTCAGTAGAGGGAAAAGCTGAAAATTGTCAGATACCTCGACGATCTGACCCAAAGTAACGAATAATGAATCTAAGATTGGTCGTGAAAGCCGAGATATAATACTTTTTTACCTTTTAACGTGCACAGTGCTCACTCACTCTTACAACGCGAGAAACCACAGAACCACAATTGTCCAAGCTCTGAGGTCCTCTATACGTCAAGGTGTTATCGGCCAAATAATGAGTGGCTTTAAAATGTCGAAGGAAACTGGGGATCCGGAAAAAAAAAACCCCACGCATGCGAGGCGAAAACCACTCAATCCCATCCAGACGGAACAGGTGGAGTCCACATTTTTGTTGTGCTGCCTTCTCCTGGCAAGCCAGGATACGGGTGCCCACGGAAAGGGAGCGACCCACCAAACCCTTACCTCCACTGTACTGGAGTGGTGGGGTGCGCCAACGATGGGGCCTTTATTCTTCCGCATTGCAGCAGCAATGCTTCCGGACAAATCTAAGAAATGTCCGGAGTCGCTGCCGCACACGGGCAAATCTCCGCCCAGGCCCCCTCGATGCCTTCGCTCCGGTGTTGGCGACAGCTTCACTTATCGCTTGATGGCTGCGTTGGTATTCCAGGGCAGTGTAGAAACTGGCGTTCGAGCTGAAAGAGAGTTGCAAGGGCCACTGTTATGCCTCTGTCTGCCTTTCTTTATTTGTGCTGAAACTTTCCTACTGCAATACAATTCCATTATCTATCCTACTGCTACTCCCTGGCCCTGCCCCCCAGCCACAACCAGGTCTACCCCTATCAGAATATGTTCAGAATCAGAATATTTATTTAGACTGTAGGAATATTATGACCTTTAAAGCTCTTTTTTTTACAGATGTCAAGTAGATCACTGCCCCTACACCTATCACTACCCAAACCCTTCTGAAGATAAGAAAAGCCAAAGCATTTTCACACTCAAACGAGCAAGCAGAGTGGTGGGAATTCCACATTCCCATGGCAGGGGCCAATCTATAAATGAAAACCAATGTTAGAATGATGTCCAGTACTGCTGGACATCATACTGGACATCCGTGAAAAAGAGCTTCATAGCTCATCAAATTCCTCCAGTATAAATAAATATTCTGATTCTTTTCTAGAGTTATAGGCAGAGGAGAAGAGGAAGATCTGGAGCCTAGAGTTGAACAAGAGCATGAAGTCGACAATGAAGATGGCTGGGGAAGGACAGTTCCAGACTGCAGAGGAGAAAGAGCAACGTCTCAAAGAGAGCTGCATGCAGAGAGAAAGCATTGAGCAGGGAGAAACATCAAAGTCACTTCATAAGAACCTAACCAACACAAATATTCTTCAAGATGCAACGTGCACGTGGAGACTCACGATTGGCTCTTGGCTGACACAAAATCTTCCTCGAGATCTGACCCAGAATCATTCGTCCAGCTCTGCTCGCATTGGCTCACACGATCCACCTCCACGATCTCGTCCATTTTAATCGATGCGTCCACAGCATCCGGTTCATTGTGACTAGCATGGCTTTTGTCCTTGGTGTCGTCCTGAAGCCACCTGTGGTTCAAAGCTTCCTCAGGCGTGAGCCGGCGAGCGGGATCCCACCTGCCAAGATATGAACGGTGAATCGTCAGGGTCCACTTACCGTCTACATTTCTTCTAATAATGGGGTGGAGGTGTGGCACATGCAATTATTTACCTTCATTATGCAAACGAATACAAGAAGGCACAAGGCATGAAATATTGCCCTGTTATGACACAAAGCCACTCCCTGTCAGTAAAACATCACTCCTAGTAATGTGCACTCTGTTTACGAGAGTGCTGATGGTGAACACGAAAATAATGATGAATTAAGATCATATGTAGACAGTACAGGTATATCTTACTCAAGGCATCCTTGAATAAAATCGATTAACTCTCTGTTCGTAGTCCGAAGCTTTTCCTTAAGAGAGGTGGTGCTTGGAACGACCTTCCTGCCGTTCACCCTGTGGCACCCTGTCTTGTCTGTGTTGGAGAGAAAATGAGTGAAACGGGTTTCCAAGGATTACGAACAAAGTACATTACGGCAATGCTTGCCTGGATAATTGTGACAACAGAAGTAGCAACCTCCCCTCCACTTACCGGTGTCAATGTACATTTCGGTCGCAGCATCAATCATGGACCTTGGTGGGAGACCAAAAATCTGTGCACAGGTCACAGTGAAATTAATATACATGGGTTAGGTCATTGGACTGTGTGTATCGTAAACATACATACAGTAGACTTCCTCAAATGTAAATGTCTCTAAAACTGAAACGTTTATTCACAAGGACTGCACATGCTTTTACAACATTACCATATATTTTAATTATTGGGTACTTAATGAACAAATATTGCCCATTAAAGTTACTTCATGAACCTCAGGGATGAACAATGAACCCGAAGAATGGAAAGGGTAATAGTCTGTCGCTCTGAGTGATGATTATCAACAAGGCCAAATCACATCATACGTGCCCAACTATTGTCTGATCACATTAAAGATATGACTATTCTCTATGTACATACTGGCAGCAGAGCAACATTTGTTCCCATGGAATGAGGCCAAAAGTATAATTGCTCCACAGATTGCAATCCACGGCAGTCTCCTCTATGGTTGTTAGCGACTAATGGACCATCACTCGGCATTAGCATTGTGAGCCGGCTCAGCTAAAACTAAGCCATGGGCTCTGCTGTTGGTTGCAATTCAAATTCATAAATAATGAGATTATATTTTAGCATATTTCAGGTACCGTGATCATTTGGGCAAGATAATCTCCAGTGGTCTGTAAGAGAGGGTAGCCAGAAGAGAGCTCAGCAATTACGCAGCCCAGGGACCACATGTCCACTGCGCAGGTGAGTTGGAGGCCCAGGAACATCTCTGGAGCCATGTATTTCCACGTTCCGAAAGATCCGAAAACTGCGCACCACACACACATGGACAGCACCGATTGAGCGAGAAGGTCATGCACGTTATTTGTCCACTTAGATTTTTGAGTGCACACAGATTAAAACATTTACATTTTGTAGGATGGTAAAATTGGTCATTCTATCCAGCAGATGAATGTGGATCTTTCTAAAACTGGCTCAGAACTGGAAAAGTGTGAGCGGCACTCCAAGAGACGTTTTGACATTGGTAAAAACGTTGTTTGCAAACACCTATTAATGCCTGTATGACCTGATAGGGTCTCTATGGCTGAGAATAATAACTGAGTCACTGAGAATGTAGTGCATTGTAAAGCTGCTCACCATGCCACGTTTCCAAACGCACACACATAAGAATAACAGGCGCCATTCGCCACTAGGTAGCAGTGACGTCACCACGGGACCTGTGCCAGGCCAGGTGCACTTTGAGGCCACGTGAAATGTCAAAGTCTCACTGACATATCACGAAAGATATCTAGGTGCCATGGGTTGACGAACTGAGATGACTGGCATATGCACCAACTATGCCCCCTCTGTGTCAACACACATATAAGATCACTGTTACAATTCAGTGGGCTCACATGACATTGACTTCTCCAAGACGGAGGTTCTTTGCAAACCAACTGGCTACCATGAGAGATTCGTTCATGAGGCCATTCACATATACAAGCACAGAGACAATTTCAACCGAGAAGATGGATTCAGGCTCAGTAACCACTGGAAATATGTGTTAAATCATTTCTGTTCTTAATTAATTGTAATTTTACGATGACCTTCAGACCGCAGCTCTTTCGCCAGCATTGCCTCTTAATACCTCTCACACCACGGTTAATGGTATGGTTTACAACATGGAGTATACTAGGGCTTCGCAGCTGTCTCTCTCCCCCTCCTCTTTTCCGACCATGGACGAACTCGTCCGTCTGAACGGGGCCCGTAGCTATCCGTGGTACGGAAATTTGAGGGTAAGAATCCACCCATTTTTTCGCCATATAGCATTGTGATATATAACGACTTATGGTTGGTAGCTTAGCTGATTGGAGAATATAGAGTTTATTGATAACATGAAGGTAATTTATATTTTAGTTTTTATTGGTTCACTATATAGTACTGTGAATAGCTCAGATTTGTAGTCATTTCTGTGACCAGTCACTAGCAAATCACCCAGTTATTTCAATGCTAAATTTGCCTAGTTATTTCAATGCTAAATTCTCCTGTTTTGATTTGTACTAAGTGCCTCGGTGAATGTGTATGCTCTGACTTCAACGTAACTATTTCTGTAGCAGTTACAAGCGAATGCCTTAATTTAGCTATTTCAATGCTAAATTCTATGCTAATTCCTTTTAACAATGGGTGCCTCTGCGGATGTGTAGGCTTTAACTTTTAACATAGCTATTTCTGTGACCAGTCACAAGCTAATCATTCAGCCTTTTCAATGCTAAATTTTATGCTAATTCCTTCGTCAAGGCTCTTTGTTCCTCTCACACAGCTTAAAAGCCGTGATCTGAACGTGGCTCTCTCACTCCAGCGCTGTCCTACCAGACAGTCTCGCTCCCTTCACCTGATGAAGGCCGCTTGTGTTGTGGCCGAAACGTCGTGAGAATATTATTGTGTTATTTTATTTTATCAATTTATTATTTTATTCTCATTCTACGTGACTTTACCGAAAGAATCAAAGAAGATGAATCATTGCAGTCACGAAAGCTTTAAATCGATATATAAGTACACATTGTTTCGTTTATGCAGTGTTATCAGGGACTGTGGGAAGTTTAGGAGGCATTAAAGATGTTTTGGGGCAGATGCTTCTTTTTAAATATTAAAGATGTTTTGGGGCAGATGCTTCTTGTTAAATGTTAAAGAATATAATGTTAAATGTTATTCGACATGATAAGTGGCTGCTACCATAATTGAGATTTGGGAAGACTCCATGCTGAGAGATTGAGCTGTGGTCTTGTGACGTGGAGTCGCTCACTTCTCAGGAGGACGGAACACAGCGCGGATTATCTGCTCGTGTTCTACAAACTGTACCACTTGAATCACTGTCTATTTAGCCGACCTGTCCCCCTCGTTAGGATAAGTTACAGGTGCTTCTCTCCTTTTCCTCGTGTCAGAAACTTGTCTAACATTGCCAATTGTAATTATCGCTTTTGAGTGTTGTGATTGTGGCCAATGTAAATTAGAATCTCTTCAAATAAACTGCAGAGTGTACTCTAGAGCAAGAAGAGATTAGACGATGTCCTGGATTGAAACAAGTGTCGATTACTTTTTATACATTTATCGAAACAATAGCATTATTGTTGTGCAATTCGGTATGAGGTGCAGGGTGTTTGGTTTTCAATTTTTTGAGTTACGAGAGAGGTCTTATTTTAGATTTGAAGCTTTCGTGACTGCAAGGATCCATACTCTTTGGTTCTATTCGGTAAAGTCACGTGACTTTACCGAATAGAACCAAAGAGTATAGGTCTGATTTTGCCACAGTTGCCTCAAGGCAAAACATATCCATGAATGACGGCAGTATGCTATTGTATTTACTTACCATCTTCAGGTCGCCATAAATGATGGCCTCCTTCTTAAGTTTTGCAAGGGCCCTCAACATGGATCTTGCATAGAGCCTGATTGTTGACGGTGCAAAGATCGTGGAGTTGCCATGGAATTGATCAAAGAGGTCGATGCTGCAAGACAAGATATCGTCAATGGTTAGTCCACCTTCGACTATCTTGGTCAATGCTTAGGATCGCTTCATGAACTGGAGGAATCATGCTTTACAATAGATTAGGAGTTTTATCATGTAAAACCAAATTCAAATTTCTCCCAGGTGAATGATGATGAAACATGACCTGCATATTGGGTTTGAGAAATATAATAACATCAACTTATAACATGCACAGTAATCACTTCACTGCAATATAAAGAGAACATTACTCAGACGTACGAGGAACCACAAACAGCAAGTCAACCAAAGTCATGAGCAGGCGCCAAAAGATGCCTAAGCTCTGCGGTCTTGTACATATAAAGGTATTTTCTAAAAAAAAAAAAATGAGCGTTTACATGTTGGAAGAAAGCGGAGCACCCAGACAAAAACCCACACTTGCGAGGGGGCAATACTGTATCCCGTACAGATGTAACAGGTAGTCTACACTTTTGTTGTACTGCTCTCTACCGACAAGCCAGGGTATGGGCACCTCGACGCCCACGGTAGGGAGTTTCGCAAAATGTGTGTGACCCACCAAACCCTCGCCTCAGCAGTGCTGGATTACAGGCGGACACCAAAATCGCCTGGCTCATAGGGCTCGTTATGATAATTTGCTGTTGCATCTGGTTTCATGATAAAGGTAATGGATGAGACAGGACGTTGCGGTAGGTAACAATGTTATTTACAGATAACGAGAAACATTGTTTACTGTATTTGTAATTATTATGAAGTGCTATGTTTTAATGTGCTGTACAAT
This sequence comes from Petromyzon marinus, assembly GCF_048934315.1. NCBI lineage: Eukaryota > Metazoa > Chordata > Hyperoartia > Petromyzontiformes > Petromyzontidae > Petromyzon > Petromyzon marinus. Next base: position 12,879,774 of record NC_133667.1, on the reverse strand, counting down.
GTAAAATGGTGGTAACCACTCAGCTCATATGTATTAAGTAAGGTGGGAGAGCATCGTTGCATCATAAACAGTTACGTGCCACGTTAAGGAGACACCCGTGTCCCTTTCATATTTTAAAAACTACCAATAAAGCATTAACATGAAAGGGCTGGTACAAGCCGATGGGTGGTGACATGGCCTAATGGCAGCATGATCCCCGCCTTTCGTCGAGGTTCATGGTTCGAATCCAGCAGCCTCCCTGATTAATGCAGCTGTAATAATACCACACACCGCGTCTGTCTCACAGCCGATGTTAAAAATTCGAAAATTACCCGAAAAATTAATTTATTGCCGTTGTACAACTTAGGAATCATCGCCCCCCTACTGGCAATCTAATGCCCCAGGTCACTGTTGCAAATGAGACTCATCCTGGTCTCTTGAGTTCTCACCTGGTCAAACAACATTTTTTTAAATCTGAATTTCATCAAATGTTACCTGCACGTTTTAAAAAATTGCTTCAGATAAACACGATGTTGGCGCACAGATGTGATTTTTTTACTTACGTCATGAGCTCCATAACGAAGCCGGGATGCTTTCTGAACATAAGATGCCCGATAAATCTAATAATGTAGTTATTTTCATTGTCCTTGGACTGCAACGCTTTCATGATATGCGCCTCCCTTCTGCATTTCTGAAGGTCGTTTCTGTGGAGGGAATGCATCGGTGAGTCTCACCCCACTCTTAAGTCTTGCATATTTTTAAGCATTATCACGCACATGGGATGGCGCGGTCAACAGAGCTCCAGAGTCATGGCTGTGAGCGCTTCATCCCGGTCAACGTCAACGTCGTCCCTGCCCGGTCGACGTGATCAGCGGCCAACTGGGGAGGCTGCACCAATCGGTTGGGAAGTTGTCGATGGTCGTTACCCGAAAGGGGTTACCACATCCCATCTCAGTGCGGTGAAAATGTTGCACCACTGGATTGTGATCACTGTGGTTTTTGAGCTATGTTAAGCGAGTAAGGTATAAAGTGTCCTGCTCCTCCAACCGAAACTGTGGACGATGTTGTGAAGCACTGTGGTCTGTGCTCCTTTAATGCGGAATTGCAAAAGTTGAAAAAAAAAATCTTTCCTGAAGACCCCTCGTGGCTAGCAGACCTCCTTGGCATTGGTATTTAGTGCCTGAACATGTTGCAATATAGAAGAATATAATATAATGGGCAAAAGGGCAGCACTCATCCCCGTTGTTGGTCAGTGGTGTGAACTCCACGTTCACGTGGCAGTAACCTTAAAAAATTACATATTGCCTCTTCATGACAAATCAAACATCATTTTGATGGTGTTTGAAGACATTTATGAAATTATAAACTCATACAGAAACAGCTTCTGATGGAGATGGATACATGACCTGGCAGTCGCACGTTCGCCTTCTCTTCTCTTCAGTTCTCACGAGGTTAAACAAAATAAACTTTTAAATTGATTTTTTTAAGTTATGGTTATCTTCACAAATTCAGATATATTTTTTTAATGTGGTTCATGTCTTTGTTCAAACTTACCTAGCAGTGTACTCTAGCAACTTGATGGCCACTTCTCTTTTCGTCTTGTGGTCCAGGCATCGGAGCACCTGCCCAAAGGACCCCTTCCCAAGTACATTCAGTACTTGGAAGCGGTACACCAGGTGTTCACCCATGATCTAGAACAAGATTACACAAGTGTTCAGTACTCAAGCAGGGCCGTCTCTGAGTGCTCAAACATTACTCAGTCTAAACACACGGCTCATTCAAGTTCTCATTTCTTAGTCACTGGTCTGACATTCCCACACTCATGAACATCTTCTTTGGTTCTTTCGGTAAAGTCACGTAGAATGAGAATAAAATAATAAAATAAAATAACACAATAAAATTCTCACGACGTTTCGGCCACAACACAAGTGGCCTTCTTCAGCTTAAAAGACGCTACGAATCTTAACAACGTTCATTGAAGCTCTGTCGTCCCGACAGGTTTGTTCCTTTCACCTGAAGAAGGCCACTTGTGCTGTGGCCGAAACGTCGTGAGAATTTTATTGTGGTATTTTATTTTATTATTTTATTATTTTATTCTCATTCTACTTGACTTTACCGAAAGAACCAAAGAAGATGAATCCTTGCAGTCACGAAAGCTTTAAATCGAAACTCATGAACATGTCTGAGCTTTCCCTGATGTCTCTGCCAAATACATCTTTGCCTCACACTGGAAACCACTAAATCATTCTATGAAAAGTGTGGGTTATAGAATGTCCTTTATCTGTATTTATGATGACAAAGATAGTCACCACATCACGCGCTTTGAGTGCACTTCTGCGGCCGTCTGGAATGCTCTTCCTTCCGATATTAGGAAGCCACTGGAGCGATGCACTGTTAAATCTAGATTTAAAACTCAAGATCACAGGTGTCACTTTTACATAGCCATGTTCATTCAATTCCCACATTCCACCCACACAGTGAGTGGCCTCACTCTGTATGCCCTGCATACTATACTCATAGGCCCATTCTAGGCTATGCCAACCCCACCCACTACTCAGGTAGCCCCACCTTTAGATCTTATCAATAGTTGAGCAATAGGCCAGAATATTTTAATCGAGATAAAATCCACATTTTTTTGTAGTTGCTTTGTGGCACCAGGAGAGCCTTTCTGAAAATGTCCAAAACTAGGACGTTGAGTAGCTTAACGTTTCAGTGTTCTTCACACAGAAAATCATTAGCAACTTATTAGGTATACACGTGCGTGTAAGGGATGTTGTGGTTTATAGTGGAATGCATGATTTAGTTGCAATGAACATGGCCCATATTGGAGAGTCTTACCGGAATGTAGTGGCCGTCGATGTCATCGTAGCCATCATTGGAAGGGCCATTTCGTTCCGAACGAATCTTGAAATAAAAAACTTCATTGAAACACAATATTTCTTGACGTTCCTGCTCTGTCATTCTGTCTTTGAATTTGTCCAAGACTTCTGCACACGCACACATGCCCAAAGACACACATGGTCATTCATGCACATATACACATGTGCAACACACGTAATTACGATCACAAATGAATCAAGCACATCATGTTACACTTAACAAAGAGACTCGATTTGGGCCTCTTGTATGTGTGCTCTTAACGGATTTGTAAAGCCATTTAGGGATCGGTCTTCTAAATAGATATGATGTGTGTTTGTTATAGAGGAGTGTGGCAGTAATTCATGTGGTGAATGATGCTGAATAAAGTGGAGTAAAAACCTTGTGGTGTGCAGCTCATCCCTGCCACTGGGAAGACGACTTCATCCGATGGAGTTGCCTGCTTTTGTCACAGAGATGTGCACAGAGAGGCACGCGTGAACATGCGGGCAAGCACACAGACATGGACATATATACAGAGACAAAGTGGTACACACACAAACACCCACTGAGAGAGTGCTTGTGGAAGGGCCTAAATCGCACAAAGCTCTCAGAGGATTACCCTAGAGAGTATTTTTTGGCCTGCACCTCCGTGATGGCCTCATATATTGGAAAAGGTCAACGCTTTACCTCACTATGCATGATCGACGAGCTGCGGTGAACCCATTTACTGTATACTGTTGGGTGGTATTTAAGAAACTTGCCCCATTGAACTGCCATGCTCGGAGATTAAAGCAGCGACCTCTGGTGTGGAAACCACTACACCAAGCAGCATCCAAGACATAGAGATTCACGAATAATAGTATATTGCACCTCGATGATGTCAAATAATCTGACACTTTGGGAATATTAAACGGTGCCCATATTCCCAGGTTTGTGGCCAATTCCATTAAACATCTTCAACTGCATTATACATTGATTTCTAATTTACACAAATATGGCAAAAGGGTGAATTGTTAAAGGTATTTTATGAAACTGGTTACAGGTCACGAACCTGAACGCATTCATAAAGTCCAAGTAGAGCACCTGCCAATATACGTGTGCTGTGTAATAAGCTCGTGTGTCTCCTGGTTGGTTCACGAGTACTAGAGTCCCTTACTGCGAACTGAGCTGACAAGAAATTGCCTTGACTGTGTCGTGAGTTTGCCGTGTGTAAGCGTGTCTGTACCGTTAGGTAAAACGGCTCGTTGTGGTACTAGTTATAATAGGCGTTTACTAACAGCACTTGCCCCAAAAGTCTATAGAGCTTACACGATGTGGGGTGGGGGTGGAACTTTGATTCTTTGCTGTCAGTTGAACTAGTAATAAACCCATTTGGTGGTGAAGTGACCTGAAAGCCTGCACTGTGTGTTGAGCTTATTGGTCAATGGTAATCGTTCTATTCTAGAATGGCAGTGAAACACGTAGTCCACGACTACTCTACGATAAAAAAGAAATGAGCTTGTCTCTGTATTGTGCAGTCTGCATATAAGAGTTTGCTGTCAAGAGTAGTTACTGACCTGCTGCACAATTGCAGACTGAACATCGAGTTGATCCATGTCCAAAAGATCGTTCTGGAACACAGCACAAAGATAGCATTAAAACCTAAATAACCTCCTTTAGCACCCTTCATTCGACCAAGCTTAGAGCAGCAAGGGAGATCTCTCCAGCAGGTGTGGCACTCTCCCAGAACTGTCTTCAATAGGGAGTTCAAATCCCCGTTTAAAGATTGAGAACCCTTCATCCTTGAAGAGTTCGTGAAAAAATTAAGTGCCACTTTGTGTTAATCAATTAGTTGTCCGTATATTTAAATATGGGCCTCGCCATAGGAATGTGGAATTTACACCACCTGGAAATCACTACCCATGACATGAAGCTTAATAGCTTATTGAGCCCTTTCGCAACCATCACCAACAACATCTACCTAAATCACAATCGCCATTAGCATCACTAGCACCACCACGGAAATTGTCTCTGACATCACCACAATCACCACCAGAAAGCAACTAAACCATCACCCCTATCACTACAATTACAATCTTCACGTAACTATCACTTGCAACACTCAACACGAGCAAAGAGCAGCTCTCCCCACTGCCACCAGCAACCAACTGCAATCAACACGACCACGACAAAGATCAATGTACCGTCCTCAACACCATTACCATCACTTACCGTGGATAAATCTCTCGTCGGCAAACTCGTACTCGCACTATTGAACATTCAAAACAGAGTCCTCGTGGCAAGAGCCGTAGCTCGAGCCGCGTGCCGCCTCGAAGTTTAGCGCTATGTTAATCGCATCCGGATAGTGACGTCAGTAGCGACGTCACGGCATCCGGTGCGCGGAGTGTCACGTGGGCGTTCGTGGGGGGTCGCGTGTTGTGTAATACACGTGTTGTGTATTACACACGTGGTGTGTAATACACGTGTTGTGTATTACACAACACGTGTATTACACAACACGTGTTGTGTAATACACGTGTATTACACAACACGTGTTGTGTACAGTATGTTGGACTTCTTTCGCACCGCACGTAGACAGCTGTGCTAATCGGAGGTGCCGATTCGAGCTGCAGTACAGTATAGTACAGCTGTTACCATCAGCCACGATGTAGTTCTCATTACAGTACAGTAGTATAAAGAGCAGGAATAGTTATTTCATTAACTTCACTCCACTTTGCCCCCCCCCCCGTACCCAATGGATGTTTGGCATCGCGTGACGCCCGTGAGCGATGCCCACAAAGTTGTAACGCCTCTTAAATTTTGATTTAAAGCTTTCGTGACTGCAGGGATTTATATTCTTGGTTCTTTCGGTAAAGTCACGTTGAAGGGAAACAATAAAATAATAAAATAATAAAACAATTAAATTCTCACGGCGTTTCGACTGCAACACAAACAATCATCATCAGATGTCAAAACCACAATAAAATTTTAATAACTGCCACTTTTTTCAAATTTTCTTGTGGTTTTCACACCTGATGATGATTGCTGCTTGTGTTGCAGTCGAAACGTCCTGAGAATTTTATTGTTTTATATTTTTACTATTTTATTGTTTCCCTTCTACGTGGTGACTTTACCGAAAGAACCAAGAGAAATGTGACGTCACGTCAAAATGCGCAACTTCAAATAAATATATACAACACGTTCTACTTTATTAAATAGACTTTTTAATAAATGTTTTCTCCTACAACATCAGAGTGCAGCGCCACATTAAATACGCACTACAATGACAATAGTTTAAAGCGATTTGAAGCATGTTTTATTTATTTTTTTGGGGGGGGGGGGCAGAGCTTTGTGACGTCATATTTGAGAGAGGGGGGGTCTGACTTTTTGTGACGCCGTGTGACTATGGGGGTGGGGGTCAAAAATCGCGTGCCGTCTTGTTATTCCACTGCTGGATGAGGGGGTTCGCCACGCAGCCGCAGATTGCGGGTGTATCTTGGGCCACGCATCATCGCCACGCTCGTCCATGTGGGTGGGTGGGTGAAGGCGGAGAAGCATGGAAGTTCAGTTCAACAGTTGATGTTGCTGTGCTGCACTGGCGGGCTATAACAATGCTGCTGAAATGATGCACTTTACCGATTTAAGGCCGTGAAGATGATGTGTAAGAAATGTTTTTTTTAATATATATGATACGGAGACGGAAATGCGAATGGGGGTATATGGTGTTACTCTTTGTTTTTTTCTTTGGTAAAGTCACCTATAAATAAGAAATAATAAAATAACATAATAGCGTACGACGTTTCGGTTGCAACATAAGCAGCCATCATCAGATACAGAAGAGCTAAATTTACGACAGAGGGGAAACATTACCCCAGATGTATATACAGACACCCAAGTAGGGGGGAACTAACACAGATACAACAGGGGACACAGAGAGAGAAGCACACCAAAACAAACAGGGTTTAGCAAAATTTGGAAACCATATAAAGCAACACAGACGGTCAGTCAAAACAATTGACGCATAGTCTGGTTGATTACGCTATTTCAAAGATTGCTAAATTGCAAGTTAAGTATGAAATTTAAAATACAGACTGCACACACACACACATAGACATCCAAGTAGAGCGAACCAGCACAGAGACAAGCACAGAGTGAAGTCGCCTTAAATAGGCAGAGAAGGTAAGGCTGAGAGACAATGGGACAAATTAGCAAGAGGTATGCATGGAGCAAAGGGGACGCGGCAGCACACACTCGGAAACACCAAGGCCCACACACAGGCAGAGACAGCACAGAGACCCAAATCCAAGCCAAAACAGAAAGGCAGACACACAAGCAGAGACAACACAAAGACACAGACCTCATACCTCCCCGTAGAGGTGGTTCAGACTTGATTCGAAGCTTTCGTGACTGCAGGAATTACTGCAGTCACGAAAGTATATGGTGTGCTTATTTATTTTGATATTTTATATTCTCCAAGACGACCCGAATTATTTTCGGTTGTACACTGGCAGGAAACAGCTCCATATGTAAAATTTACAAAGGGCTGTAGCATTACACTTACTCATTCATTCTGGCCACAACCTGATACCAACATTGACCGATTAAAAAAACCCTATATAATCTGTTTAATACGTAGGTTTTCGCGATCAATATTATTCTCAAAAGTTTTTTTGGGTTAGATCACGCAAATATCAGTGCTGTTAACCCACCACCACCACCACAGCCAATTAAGACGTTACATACACAAAACGTACCAATGAATTTTACTTCAGCACACCGATGTCGAAGAGGAAACGGACATTTACAACTTTAGTACGATGTTTCAATGGCGATTACAACCGGCTTTATCGGGCGATTTTCCCAAATTGTGAATAAGTCTTCCCGTTTCCAGTCTTAAGTCAGGCACTTCCAAATACGGCCTTCAGCGTTGCCAGCTGTTTGGTCGCGGGCTCTTGCAGCCGTGTGACCTCAAGACACACACACACCTGCGCAAGCACACGGACGAGAAGCCGTATAGCTGCAACGTGTGTGGCCAGACCTTCAGGTCGCTTCCACTTGCTTCAGATGTTGTTTTCCCCGCTTCAAATAAAAGGTGCATCGTGTTGAAAAGTAAAACATTGGACAGAGCCTCTATCGAGCTGCACAGGGCTCGCAAATCAGTTTGGCCACCGATGAGCCAACACGTTTAACGCATATTATAGATGAGCAACAAGTATGACCATTGGACACAGGTAAAGGTGGAAGTTTTAATAGTATTTTCTATAAACTCATTATGCATTTCCATGGAGCATTATGGATAAAGCAGGATTAACTCAATTGTGTTCACAAGTAAAACGTGTTTCAGTCGATCAGCCTATTAGTTATCCAGAAAAATATTATCAAGCAGCATTTGTTAAAGCAAGCAAACTGGACCAGTTTAAATATTGTGGGTCTCATCAGCAGTTAGGCTGGTTTAAACAAATGCTGCTGAATTACCGGATGTTATTAGCTAAGAGCATTCCAAATAAAAATGGGACCCCGTTTAATGCACAAAATCAAAGCGATACACAAACTCATGCGTTGCTGTGGATAATTTTTGGGTAACAGCATATATAATCATAACTCCATTTTTCTTGGTTCTTTCGGTAAAGTCGCGTAGAAGGGAAACAATAAAATAATGAACTCAAGCACGTACACCAAGCTCTTAAGGCTAATGGTTATTCCGATGACACAATCCGCAAAGCTATCACTCCAACCATGAAGAAGGACCCTCTTGAGAAGCCTTTCAAAACCATCACGTTACCCTACATTGTAGGGATCACAAAAAAGTTCTCCAAAATCTTGAATAAACACAAGATCCAGGTCCGATTCAACACATTACATAAAATCCGTGATCTGGTTGCGTCTGTAAAAGATGTGATTCCAGACATACAGTACCCTGGTGTCTACAAACTAAGTTGCCTCTGTGGTAGTAGTTACATTAGAGAAACCAAACGGCATGTCTCGGACCGCATTCGTGAACACAAAGCAGACCTGAAACACGGTAGGACCAACACCTCGGCCGTGGCAGATCACTTATAATTCAGTAGGTTCACATGACATTGACTTCTCCTAGACAGAGGTTCTTTGCAAGCCATCTGGCTACCATGAGAGATTCGTTCATGAGGCTATCCACATATACAAACACAGACAATTTCAACCGAGAAGATGGATTCTGGCTTAGCAATCATTGGAAGGATTTGATAAACCATTTTGGGACTTAATTGATTGATCACGCTTACGCTGGCTTTCAGACCGCATCCATTATTTTCGTCTCCCCCCTCCTAGTTTCCGAACATAGATGGACTCATCCATCAGAATAAACTGTCAACTCGCTCTCCGTGGTGCAAACGTTAAAAAACCGCCACTTTTTTTCAAAATTTCTTGTTGTGGTTTTCACACCTGATGATGATTGCTTGTGTTGCAGTCGAAACGTCGTGAGAATTTTATTGTTTTATATTTTTATTATTTTATTGTTTCCCTTCTACGTGACTTTACCGAAAGAACCAAGAATATGAATCCCTGCAGTCACGAAAGCTTTAAATCAAAACATAACTCCATTGTTTCCACGTTAAAATATTCTTCATTTTATATTTTAAAAAAGCCTTAAAACCGAGCTCCATGACACACCAGACAAACATTTTATTGGCCCTGATGTGAAAGAAAGAGGGGTTCATGAAGGGTCAGCATTAGTTAGTCCAAGGAAGGAAAAACACCACTGGTTGGTAACTGAAAGTTAGCTTCTATGAAAGAAGACAACAAGAGAACGTTTAATTCGGCGAGGGGTGGGGGGAAAGGGCAAACGAGCATGGATGCGGGTGGAAGCACCACAGGTAAATCGTTGTACCAACTAATTCTAGCAGAAAAAAAGAAATTAATTCTGTCCATTGTAACAGAGGTGTCCATAGAATTTTCTAAGCACATCCCACCATTGGGACCACCATCCGAATAGAGCCGTTTTGCAAATCCTTGAACGGTTTGGAAAGTGAAACCTCAACAGAGGATGCGCATTAGGGAACCTGCAAATTATGAATGTTCAGCACAACCAGTGCGATTAATTCACGCCTGTTAAACAAAAATATGGGTCTCCATTGTGCGCCACTGCCTGTAACCCACCAAGAAAAGTTCTGGTTACTTATGACAATTTCGATTTAAAGCTTTCGTGACTGCAATGATTCATCTTCTTTGGTTTTTCGGTAAAGTCACGTAGAATGAGAATAAAATAATAAATTGATAAAATAAAATAACACAATAATATTCTCACGACGTTTCGGCCACAACACAAGCTGCCTTCATCAGGTGAAGGGGGCGAGACTGTCTGGTAGGACAGCGCTGGAGTGAGAGAGCCACGTTCAGATCACGGCTTTTAAGCTGTGTGAGAGTAACAAAGAGCCTTGAAGGAATTAGCATAAAATTTAGCATTGAAATGGCTGAATGATTAGCTTACAAAGAGCCTTGAAGGAATTAGCATAAAATTTAGCATTGAAATGGCTGAATGATTAGCTTGTGACTGGTCACAGAAATAGCTATGTTAAAAGTTAAAGCATACACATCCGCAGAGGCACCCATTGTTAAAAGGAATTAGCATAGAATTTAGCATTGAAATAGCTAAGTTAAGGCATACACATCCGCAGAGGCACCCCTTGACAATGGGATTAGCATAGAATTTAGCATTGAAATGGCTGAGTGATTCGCTTGTAACTGCTACAGAAATAGTTACGTTGAAGTCAGAGCATACACATTCACCGAGGCACTTAGTACAAATCAAACAGGAGAATTTAGCATTGAAATAACTAGGCGAATTTAGCATTGAAATAACTGGGTGATTTGCTAGTGACTGGTCACAGAAATGACTACACATCTGAGCTATTCACAGTACTATATAGTGAACCAATAAAAACTAAAATATAAATTACCTTCATGTTATCAATAAACTCTATATTCTCCAATCAGCTAAGCTACCAACCATAAGTCGTTATGTATCACAATGCTATATGGCGAAAAAATGGGTGGATTCTTACCCTCAAATTTCCGTACCACGGATAGCTACGGGCCCCGTTCAGACGGACGAGTTCGTCCATGGTCGAAACAGAGGAGGGGGAGAGAGACAGCTGCGAAGCCCTAGTATACTCCATGTTGTAAACCATACCATTAACCGTGGTGTGAGAGGTATTAAGAGGCAATGCTGGCGAAAGAGCTGCGGTCTGAAGGTCATCGTAAAATTACAATTAATTAAGAACAGAAATGATTTAACACATCTTTCCAGTGGTTACTAAGCCTGAATCCATCTTCTCGGTTGAAATTGTCTCTGTGCTTGTATATGTGAATGGCCTCATGAACGAATCTCTCATGGTAGCCAGTTGGTTTGCAAAGAACCTCCGTCTTGGAGAAGTCAATGTCATGTGAGCCCACTGAATTGTAACAGTGATCTGCCACGGCAGAGGAGTTCGTCTTACCGTGTTTCAAGTCTGCTTTATGTTCGCGGATGCGGTCCGAGATATGTCTTTTGGTTTCTCCAATGTAGCTACTACCACAGAGGCACTTTAGTTTGTAAACGCCCGGGTACTGTATGTCTGGAAGAGCATCTTTTACAGATGGAACTAAATCACGGATTTTGTGTACTGTGTTGAATCGGACCTGGATCTTGTGTTTATTCAGGATTTTGGAGATCTTTTTAGTGACCTCTGCAATGTAGGGTAAGGTGATGGTTTTGAGTGGCTCCACAAGAGGATCCTTCTTCATGACTGGAGTGATGGCTTTGCGGATTGTGTAGTCGGAGTAGCCATTAGCCCTGAGAGCCTGGTGTACGTGCTTGAGTTCACTGGTAATGTGTTCCTGGTCGGAAATGCATTGGGCTCTATGGTATAGAGTCTTGATGAGGCAGTTCTTCTGGGATGGATGGTGGTGGGAATCCGGTTTCAAGTAAGCATCTGTATGGGTAGCTTTCCTGTAGACAGAGTGGCTCATTGAACCATCATGTCTCCTTTTAATTAAGACATCCAGAAAGGGTAGTTTGCCATCTTTTTCGACCTCCATGGTAAATCTGATGGCTGGGTGTATGGAATTGATGTGGTCGCGGAATTGGTCTAGAGCAGGCTGGCCATGTGGCCAGATGACAAAGGTGTCATCAACGTACCTCTTCCATAAGGTCGGGCGTAGAGTGGCAGTCTGGATGGCGTCAGTTTCAAATTTTTCCATGAATACGTTGGCTACAACCGGAGATAGGGGGGAGCCCATTGGGGTGCCCTCAGTTTGTCTGTAGAAAGTTCCATTCCAGGTGAAGTATGTGTTGGTTAAGCAATGTCTCACCAGGGGGGGTACATCAGTATGCAGTCCTTGATGAACCAGGTCTTCAATGATAGCGATGGTGTCAGGTACCGGGACTTTGGTGAACAAGGACACCACATCAAAACTGACAAGCAGGTCGTTTGGGGACAGGGAAATGTCTTTGATTGTCGATACCAGGTGAGTAGAATTTAGTACCGCAGAGGTGGTTTTTCCAGTGAAAGGTCGCAGTATATCAGCCAGAAAACGTGCCAGTTTGTAGGTGGGGGAGCTGATAGTAGAGACGATGGGACGAAGGGGTGTATCTTCTTTGTGTATCTTTGGAAGGCCATATAATCTTGGTGGTCTGGCAGCAGAGGGTTTCAACGAGAACTGTTTGTTCTCATCAATTAATGCTGTTGAATCAGAGATAATTTTGTTCGTTTTGGTGACCAGGCTGTTGGTGGGATCTCTTTTTATTTTTGTATAGCTGCCATCGTTGAGTAGTTCTTGAATTTTGTTGTTATATTCTGTTTTGTCCATGATGACAGTGGCATTGCCTTTGTCGGCTGAGAGAACGACAATATCATCCCTCTTTTTTAATTGAGATAATTCAAAACGTTCGTCTTTGCTGATGTTGCTAGGTGGCAACTTAGCGTTTTTGAGGGTTGCAGCGATTTCAGATCTTGCTACGTCTGCAGAGATGTGACTCAAGCCCTTGAGTGCAACGTCGACAATGTCTACATCGGATTGGTAACATGTAGACAATATGACTACCTCTTCGGCTGCCACTATGTCGAACAAATGTAGGGACAATTTGATTTCCAAATTCAATCACCTCTCCAGCAACAAATCGGATCCACACACCGAAAAGATAGACGTCAACAAAGTCGTAATTAATCGCAGTAACAGTTCCATTTCTGATGGTCTGAAATCCGTTTTAGCTAAAGGTCTAAACTTTGCTGTCACACCGAGAAACTTACCGGTTAATGATATCATTGCCCATGTCGACGTTGCACTCAAGGGCTTGAGTCACATCTCTGCAGACGTAGCAAGATCTGAAATCGCTGCAACCCTCAAAAACGCTAAGTTGCCACCTAGCAACATCAGCAAAGACGAACGTTTTGAATTATCTCAATTAAAAAAGAGGGATGATATTGTCGTTCTCTCAGCCGACAAAGGCAATGCCACTGTCATCATGGACAAAACAGAATATAACAACAAAATTCAAGAACTACTCAACGATGGCAGCTATACAAAAATAAAAAGAGATCCCACCAACAGCCTGGTCACCAAAACGAACAAAATTATCTCTGATTCAACAGCATTAATTGATGAGAACAAACAGTTCTCGTTGAAACCCTCTGCTGCCAGACCACCAAGATTATATGGCCTTCCAAAGATACACAAAGAAGATACACCCCTTCGTCACATCGTCTCTACTATCAGCTCCCCCACCTACAAACTGGTACGTTTTCTGGCTGATATACTGCGACCTTTCACTGGAAAAACCACCTCTGCGGTACTAAATTCTACTCACCTGGTATCGACAATCAAAGACATTTCCCTGTCCCCAAACGACCTGCTTGTCAGTTTTGATGTGGTGTCCTTGTTCACCAAAGTCCCGGTACCTGACACCATCGCTATCATTGAAGACCTGGTTCATCAAGGACTGCATACTGATGTACCCCCCCTGGTGAGACATTGCTTAACCAACACATACTTCACCTGGAATGGAACTTTCTACAAACAAACTGAGGGCACCCCAATGGGCTCCCCCCTATCTCCGGTTGTAGCCAACGTATTCATGGAAAAATTTGAAACTGACGCCATCCAGACTGCCACTCTACGCCCGACCTTATGGAAGAGGTACGTTGATGACACCTTTGTCATCTGGCCACATGGCCAGCCTGCTCTAGACCAATTCCGCGACCACATCAATTCCATACACCCAGCCATCAGATTTACCATGGAGGTCGAAAAAGATGGCAAACTACCCTTTCTGGATGTCTTAATTAAAAGGAGACATGATGGTTCAATGAGCCACTCTGTCTACAGGAAAGCTACCCATACAGATGCTTACTTGAAACCGGATTCCCACCACCATCCATCCCAGAAGAACTGCCTCATCAAGACTCTATACCATAGAGCCCAATGCATTTCCGACCAGGAACACATTACCAGTGAACTCAAGCACGTACACCAGGCTCTCAGGGCTAATGGCTACTCCGACTACACAATCCGCAAAGCCATCACTCCAGTCATGAAGAAGGATCCTCTTGTGGAGCCACTCAAAACCATCACCTTACCCTACATTGCAGAGGTCACTAAAAAGATCTCCAAAATCCTGAATAAACACAAGATCCAGGTCCGATTCAACACAGTACACAAAATCCGTGATTTAGTTCCATCTGTAAAAGATGCTCTTCCAGACATACAGTACCCGGGCGTTTACAAACTAAAGTGCCTCTGTGTTAGTAGCTACATTGGAGAAACCAAAAGACATATCTCGGACCGCATCCGCGAACATAAAGCAGACTTGAAACACGGTAAGACGAACTCCTCTGCCGTGGCAGATCACTGTTACAATTCAGTGGGCTCACATGACATTGACTTCTCCAAGACGGAGGTTCTTTGCAAACCAACTGGCTACCATGAGAGATTCGTTCATGAGGCCATTCACATATACAAGCACAGAGACAATTTCAACCGAGAAGATGGATTCAGGCTTAGTAACCACTGGAAAGATGTGTTAAATCATTTCTGTTCTTAATTAATTGTAATTTTACGATGACCTTCAGACCGCAGCTCTTTCGCCAGCATTGCCTCTTAATACCTCTCACACCACGGTTAATGGTATGGTTTACAACATGGAGTATACTAGGGCTTCGCAGCTGTCTCTCTCCCCCTCCTCTGTTCCGACCATGGACGAACTCGTCCGTCTGAGCGGGGCCCGTAGCTATCCGTGGTACGGAAATTTGAGGGTAAGAATCCACCCATTTTTTCGCCATATAGCATTGTGATATATAACGACTTATGGTTGGTAGCTTAGCTGATTGGAGAATATAGAGTTTATTGATAACATGAAGGTAATTTATATTTTAGTTTTTATTGGTTCACTATATAGTACTGTGAATAGCTCAGATGTGTAGTCATTTCTGTGACCAGTCACTAGCAAATCACCCAGTTATTTCAATGCTAAATTCGCCTAGTTATTTCAATGCTAAATTCTCCTGTTTGATTTGTACTAAGTGCCTCGGTGAATGTGTATGCTCTGACTTCAACGTAACTATTTCTGTAGCAGTTACAAGCGAATCACTCAGCCATTTCAATGCTAAATTCTATGCTAATCCCATTGTCAAGGGGTGCCTCTGCGGATGTGTATGCCTTAACTTAGCTATTTCAATGCTAAATTCTATGCTAATTCCTTTTAACAATGGGTGCCTCTGCGGATGTGTATGCTTTAACTTTTAACATAGCTATTTCTGTGACCAGTCACAAGCTAATCATTCAGCCATTTCAATGCTAAATTTTATGCTAATTCCTTCGTCAAGGCCCTTTGTTCCTCTCACACAGCTTAAAAGCCGTGATCTGAACGTGGCTCTCTCACTCCAGCGCTGTCCTACCAGACAGTCTCGCCCCCTTCACCTGATGAAGGCAGCTTGTGTTGTGGCCGAAACGTCGTGAGAATATTATTGTGTTATTTTATTTTATCAATTTATTATTTTATTCTCATTCTACGTGACTTTACCGAAAGAACCAAAGAAGATACTTATGACAACTTTGCAGTGCATTTACTTAGCTCAAAATTATTATTCGAAAAAAACATTCATTCATCAAATGTACTTCATACCAAAAAAAATACATACTGCTGCCACAGATGACAAAAGTCAGTCCTATTGAACAATATTTTTTTTAAAACATGTACAGTTTTGCTGTTGCAGCAGCAGAAGATTAAATGCTAGTGACATGAGACCACTGTTAGGAGGTGGGGGGGGCATGCTGACAACACACAAACGGACAACGATCACAAACTATGTACAATGCTTACCACCGCTGGGATTCCCAACGGACTATGTAGTGTCACGTGCCTGAGCCTATGGGGGGAAATGCAGAAGTTGCATTTCCCAGGAAACAACGTCAGGTTTTCTCGCAGACCCAATTATGGGTGGTTTTGAACACCTTCGGCATAAATAACAAGATGATGCTTTTACATATATACGTGATTTTTTTATGGTGGTAAATGCAGAATGATGCTGAAATGTGTTCCTTTGGTTTAAAACAACTTGGCGAATTCACTGGTCGAGAATTTGGAAACCAGCTCGGCAGAACCTGGAAGTTGATCGATGGAAGTGAGAAACGTTGAATCCAAAATCAGCTTAAGATGAGAACGATGCTGTGATCATCATGGTTGACACTTTTGGGAGGAATGGCCCTTTTACATCGCCGAGATAAAGATGGGATGGACATTGCCCAAAACAGACATTTTTTTTAGGGCAGTGTTAATGACGATTCGTGTTGAGCTTTTGTTATTTGTACATCACTGCCAATGCAATAGTAAACATAAAAGATAGAAATTAAGATGCAGAAAATGTAAGTATATATTTTTTTTTAATTGAAATAAAAATGCCGTCCCTGTTTTCCCTTCAGATATAACAATGTGCAAGTTGTAAATGAATAATCTGAGTTTCCTTGCACCACATAATTAATGCAACCCGTGATTCAGAAATTCAGCTACAAAATCAACATTTAAGGCATGTAAAAAATACCATTTCGGGAGAAATAATGGTGCCAAAGTAATGAAAATCTTTGAATGCAGAAGTCAGAATTCCTCACATTCACACATCCTAAATGGAAAAGACAGGTTACATAGAGAAACTATTCTTAAACTTAGAACAAAAATTGACGAGAGAAGAAATGAAATTATTAAATGCTGCAAAAACAAGGACGAAAAACCGTGCACATACGTGGACTCTCTCACACTTTCCCAAAAGCGTTTGTCTCGAGAAAAATTTAGTTTTTCTCCCAGAAAGCACGGGCAGGGTTAAGGAAACATCACATAAACTGTTCAGGTCAGCGGGCTTGGTTCTTTGGGTAAAGTCACGTGGGTTGAAAATAAAATAGATTAAATCACGACGTTTAGGGCGCAGCACAAGCGGCCCGTCATCAGGTGGGACAACCAACAGGAAGCAACAAACTGCTGAAGTGGGCGAATCGGAGTTGCAGAGAGTTCCGCTTCAGCAATATGTTTCTTGCTGTGGTTGTCCCAACACGATGACGGACCGCTTGCGTTGCGCCCGAAACGTCGTGATTTAATTCGTTTTATACCTACGTGACTTTACCGAAAGATTACAGCAACTTGGGAAGGCCTTCGATGCAGCAGTGGACAGATCAGGGCTGAAGACACACACACACAAAACACATACAACGCACAAATTAGTAAATATAATGTAGTACACAATAAATGCACGCGCGCAAACGTCACGCGAGTAATTAAATAAATACAGTAAAACCTTGGATTGCGAGTAACTTGGTCTGCGAGTGTTTTGCAAGACGAGCACATTTTTTTAAATAAATATTAATTTGATAAACGAGCGGGGTCTTGCAATACGAGCAGTACGTACACGCTTTGTACTGCCGAGCGTCACGTGATCACAACTGATGTACGAGTGCGTTGATATACGAGTGCTTTGGATTACAAAACACGTTTCCGAAACGAATTATGCTCGCAATCCAAGGTTTTACTGTGTACAGTACATGCATACACATACCTATACAAACGCAAATCAATATATGCAATAATGAATAAATATATACACAGTATAATATGCACACAAGAGCAGGGGGGAACATAAACACGTAGGGTTTCATGGACGTACATAAAGCAGTGTTTTAGTACTCGATGTTCAACCTTGTTTTCATGGTTGGTCACCAACACTCTCCAATTCATCGCAATTGTATGTACGTTTAACTTCTTTTGCATCATACGGAGCCAACCGTGCTAATCGGACGTGCAGAGGATTCCATCCGGTGCCGGGACCCAAAACCGAAACATTAAATTAATTTACTATAGATATAGGGTGGCCCGATCTGTATAACCAAGCGATTTATGGACAGTTACTACATGGCAACATGTGCGATTGCGAGTGACATCAAACAAGCTACAATGACCAACAATGGCAACTCGCACAACGAGCCATCGAAAGCACAATATGTATTCAACTACCTCGAACAACAAAGATCCCCTGTGTAGCCTTAACAGACTGTTGGGGCGAGTGCTGTTAGCACCTATAAAGGTCGGCCCTCCCCTAGGCCGAGCCGGCCTAGGGGAGGGCCGGCCTAGGGGAGGCCCAGGACCCGGTTCAGATATAATCGTCACTGGTGCTGGCCGGACGTGGGAATCGAACTCGGGACGCCGAGTTCATAGCGCAGCGCGCTCACCGCTACACCACCGCTCCACTTACACACACACTCCACACTCGCAGCCTACGTTAATTTTTCGTCTCCCCCCTCCTCTTTTCCGAACATAGATGGACTCGTCCATCTAAACAAACTGTCAAATCGCTATCCGTGGTGCTAACGTTTAAAAATAAATAAATACAAACCGCCACTTCTTTCAAATGTTCTTGCCGTTGTTTTTCACACCTGATGATGACTGCTTGTGTTGCAGTCGAAACGTCGTGAGAATTTTATTGTTTTATACATATTTTATTATTTTATTGTTTCCCTTCAACGTGACTTTACCGAAAGAACCAAGAATATGAATCACTGCAGTCACGAAAGCTTTATATGAAAATTTAAGGTGTAAACCGTTTTTGTGGGGTGCGAAGCGTGTCAGTGACCAACTAGGCTTCGGTGGTGGTGGTGGTGAAGGAGTGGATGGTGTTGGTCGTCGCGTGGTGGAGTCATGGATGACGCCGGTGCGGCAGTGCAGCGCTCAGGATTTAGTGCGGAGGGAGTTGGGGGGGGGGTAAGGGCTGGATGGGGCTGTCCCCTCGCACAGCCCCGGGTTGCCTGCCCGTTCATCACCTTTGCGTTGGTGTTCTCCATCTCAACTTACAGCTGTTTTATTGTCATAATCAGGGATAATTTTAGATGCGCGATGTGTTGATGATGCACCCAAGGCCACACTCGTCATTCTTCCACTCGCACTATCTGTCTCAGGAAAACAGTATTATTGCATTCCAACACTCCCTGCCTTTTCCAACTTACCCCCCTTGAGTGCTCGTGTATCTGGGTGCACCATCATATTCTACCCGGATTCTCCCGGAGGTGGTCTCGCGTCAAACTCACCCATGTTTTACCACAGGGTCCGGGAGTCACCATCTCACACCGAACTTTGCCAATTCTCTCTCACATGGGAAACCCATGGCCAGGTCACTCGCTCGGTTTGCCGGGATGAAAACCCAGGTGGAGAGGTTCGGTTTGTGTGTTCTAGTTGACCTAAGCGCTAGTCGGGGTGCGTGCATGGGGTGAATGCATGCTGTGTGTGTATGTGTGGGCTGTATGTGTGGTGTGTGCATATGGTGTGTGTGTGTGGGGTGTAGGTGTGCGTGGGGTGTGTGTGTAGTTTGTGCATGGGGTGTGTGTGTGGGGTGTGAGCATGGGGTGTGTGTGTGGGGTGTATGTGTGCGTGGTGTGTGTGTGGGGGGTGTGTGTGGTGTGTGTATATGTGTGGGGTGCATGTGTGCGTGGGGTGCAAGCATGGTTTGTGTGTGTGCGTGGGGTGTGCACGGTGTGTGAATAGTGTGTGTATGCGTGGGGTGTGTGTGTGTGTGGTGCAAACAAGTAAAACAATATTAATAAACGTTCCAACAAAACCATAAATGCCAAGAAACATTGCTACAAATGAAAAATTTGTATTTACAAAATACTGAACACGAGGCTTGTTTGCAAACTTGCATGAAAGTAAAACGTATTGCACATTTAAATCTTCTGCATTAATACGTTCACGGTGAGACGGCCTTCCTCTAAATTCAATACACGATTAAACTAAACTAATATATTTACAGTTATTATATACGAGTTAAAAACAAACTTGCATGAAAGCAAAACGTATTGCACATTTAAATCTTCTGCATTAATACTTTCACGGTGAGACGGCCTTCCTCTAAATTCAATACACGGTAAAACTAAACTAATATATATTTACAGTTATTATTATATACGAGTTAAATACAAACTTGCATGAAAGTAAAACGTATTGCACATTTAAATCTTCTGCATTAACACGTTCACGGTGAGACGGCCTTCCTCTAAATTCAATACACGATTAAACTAAACTAATATATATTTACAGTTATTATTATATACGAGTTAAAAACAAACTTGCATGAAAGTAAAACGTATTGCACATTTAAATCTTCTGCATTAATACTTTCACGGTGAGACGGCCTTCCTCTAAATTCAATACACGGTAAAACTAAACTAATATATATTTACAGTTATTATATACGAGTTAAAAACATCCTTAGCTATTTCATTAACAGTAAGTCAAGAGAAAGGAGGGGGGGGTGTTTGTGTGTGTGGTGTGTTATTGGTGGGTGATGGTTGGGTGGTGTGTGTGTGCATAGGTGGTGGGTGCGTGATGTGTGTAGGTGGGTGGTGTGTGTGGGTGGTGTGTGTGTGGGTGAATGGGGTGTGTGTGGGTGGGTGGGGTATGTCTGTGTGAGGTGTGTGTGTGGTGTGTGTTGTGGGTGGGTGGTGGGTGGGGTGTGTGTGTGTGTGTGGGGTATGTCTGTGTGAGGTGTGTGTGGGTGGATGGGGTGTGTGGGTGGGTGGGGTGTGTGTGTGGGGTGTGTGCAGGTGGGGTGGTGGGGGGTTGCAGGATGTCTTGGGGTCTGGGGTCTCTGCCTCTTCCATTCCAGGTGTCGACATCCCCCGGTGACGTCACCTGTTCCGGGCACAAACCCAGGGGAAGCATTGGGGTCATCAAGGGACAGAGCACTCAAGACACACAGCAGCAGGTCTCCAGTCGTGTCTCAAGATGCTGCATGACATCGTGCGACAAGGGAGTGGAACACCAACGAGAGAAGCAGCCAGCTGGATGCAGTGCAATACAAATTTGGATTTATCTTCTCCATGTAAAATTGGTGGGAAAGATATTTTGCGGTGACGTAATGTTCACATACATTTCCTCGGGATGATCATGTATTTTTAAGCTATGTTAATGAAAGATTCTGATTATTATGAAATAAATAGCTTACACCAAAACAGAACTCTTAGACAAAATAATCCTTTTCTTTTCCAATACAGATCTTTGGTCTTTTCTTAAATTGAACATTTATCTTGTTGATTGTACTTTAGCTGAAAGATTTGCATGCATTACGCGAGAGCTGAGCTTCTGTTAAAGATCTCAAAATAAGAGCTGAGTTATTGTTAACACTTATTTTTGAATGTAATCTCTTACGTAACATTATTTAACGCTTGTTTTTCAACATTCCGGTTTCCTGAAATCCAAATAAATTGGAATTTTTGCCCACGTGACAACATCGTTTGATTGGCTGTCAGTAGAGGGAAAAGCTGAAAATTGTCAGATACCTCGACGATCTGACCCAAAGTAACGAATAATGAATCTAAGATTGGTCGTGAAAGCCGAGATATAATACTTTTTTACCTTTTAACGTGCACAGTGCTCACTCACTCTTACAACGCGAGAAACCACAGAACCACAATTGTCCAAGCTCTGAGGTCCTCTATACGTCAAGGTGTTATCGGCCAAATAATGAGTGGCTTTAAAATGTCGAAGGAAACTGGGGATCCGGAAAAAAAAAACCCCACGCATGCGAGGCGAAAACCACTCAATCCCATCCAGACGGAACAGGTGGAGTCCACATTTTTGTTGTGCTGCCTTCTCCTGGCAAGCCAGGATACGGGTGCCCACGGAAAGGGAGCGACCCACCAAACCCTTACCTCCACTGTACTGGAGTGGTGGGGTGCGCCAACGATGGGGCCTTTATTCTTCCGCATTGCAGCAGCAATGCTTCCGGACAAATCTAAGAAATGTCCGGAGTCGCTGCCGCACACGGGCAAATCTCCGCCCAGGCCCCCTCGATGCCTTCGCTCCGGTGTTGGCGACAGCTTCACTTATCGCTTGATGGCTGCGTTGGTATTCCAGGGCAGTGTAGAAACTGGCGTTCGAGCTGAAAGAGAGTTGCAAGGGCCACTGTTATGCCTCTGTCTGCCTTTCTTTATTTGTGCTGAAACTTTCCTACTGCAATACAATTCCATTATCTATCCTACTGCTACTCCCTGGCCCTGCCCCCCAGCCACAACCAGGTCTACCCCTATCAGAATATGTTCAGAATCAGAATATTTATTTAGACTGTAGGAATATTATGACCTTTAAAGCTCTTTTTTTTACAGATGTCAAGTAGATCACTGCCCCTACACCTATCACTACCCCAAACCCTTCTGAAGATAAGAAAAGCCAAAGCATTTTCACACTCAAACGAGCAAGCAGAGTGGTGGGAATTCCACATTCCCATGGCAGGGGCCAATCTATAAATGAAAACCAATGTTAGAATGATGTCCAGTACTGCTGGACATCATACTGGACATCCGTGAAAAAGAGCTTCATAGCTCATCAAATTCCTCCAGTATAAATAAATATTCTGATTCTTTTCTAGAGTTATAGGCAGAGGAGAAGAGGAAGATCTGGAGCCTAGAGTTGAACAAGAGCATGAAGTCGACAATGAAGATGGCTGGGGAAGGACAGTTCCAGACTGCAGAGGAGAAAGAGCAACGTCTCAAAGAGAGCTGCATGCAGAGAGAAAGCATTGAGCAGGGAGAAACATCAAAGTCACTTCATAAGAACCTAACCAACACAAATATTCTTCAAGATGCAACGTGCACGTGGAGACTCACGATTGGCTCTTGGCTGACACAAAATCTTCCTCGAGATCTGACCCAGAATCATTCGTCCAGCTCTGCTCGCATTGGCTCACACGATCCACCTCCACGATCTCGTCCATTTTAATCGATGCGTCCACAGCATCCGGTTCATTGTGACTAGCATGGCTTTTGTCCTTGGTGTCGTCCTGAAGCCACCTGTGGTTCAAAGCTTCCTCAGGCGTGAGCCGGCGAGCGGGATCCCACCTGCCAAGATATGAACGGTGAATCGTCAGGGTCCACTTACCGTCTACATTTCTTCTAATAATGGGGTGGAGGTGTGGCACATGCAATTATTTACCTTCATTATGCAAACGAATACAAGAAGGCACAAGGCATGAAATATTGCCCTGTTATGACACAAAGCCACTCCCTGTCAGTAAAACATCACTCCTAGTAATGTGCACTCTGTTTACGAGAGTGCTGATGGTGAACACGAAAATAATGATGAATTAAGATCATATGTAGACAGTACAGGTATATCTTACTCAAGGCATCCTTGAACAAAATCGATTAACTCTCTGTTCGTAGTCCGAAGCTTTTCCTTAAGAGAGGTGGTGCTTGGAACGACCTTCCTGCCGTTCACCCTGTGGCACCCTGTCTTGTCTGTGTTGGAGAGAAAATGAGTGAAACGGGTTTCCGAGGATTACGAACAAAGTACATTACGGCAATGCTTGCCTGGATAATTGTGACAACAGAAGTAGCAACCTCCCCTCCACTTACCGGTGTCAATGTGCATTTCGGTCGCAGCATCAATCATGGACCTTGGTGGGAGACCAAAAATCTGTGCACAGGTCACAGTGAAATTAATATACATGGGTTAGGTCATTGGACTGTGTGTATCGTAAACATACATACAGTAGACTTCCTCAAATGTAAATGTCTCTAAAACTGAAACGTTTATTCACAAGGACTGCACATGCTTTTACAACATTACCATATATTTTAATTATTGGGTACTTAATGAACAAATATTGCCCATTAAAGTTACTTCATGAACCTCAGGGATGAACAATGAACCCGAAGAATGGAAAGGGTAATAGTCTGTCGCTCTGAGTGATGATTATCAACAAGGCCAAATCACATCATACGTGCCCAACTATTGTCTGATCACATTAAAGATATGTCTATTCTCTATGTACATACTGGCAGCAGAGCAACATTTGTTCCCATGGAATGAGGCCAAAAGTATAATTGCTCCACAGATTGCAATCCACGGCAGTCTCCTCTATGGTTGTTAGCGACTAATGGACCATCACTCGGCATTAGCATTGTGAGCCGGCTCAGCTAAAACTAAGCCATGGGCTCTGCTGTTGGTTGCAATTCAAATTCATAAATAATGAGATTATATTTTAGCATATTTCAGGTACCGTGATCATTTGGGCAAGATAATCTCCAGTGGTCCGTAAGAGAGGGTAGCCAGAAGAGAGCTCAGCAATTACGCAGCCCAGGGACCACATGTCCACTGCGCAGGTGAGTTGGAGGCCCAGGAACATCTCTGGAGCCATGTATTTCCACGTTCCGAAAGATCCGAAAACTGCGCACCACACACACATGGACAGCACCGATTGAGCGAGAAGGTCATGCACGTTATTTGTCCACTTAGATTTTTGAGTGCACACAGATTAAAACATTTACATTTTGTAGGATGGTAAAATTGGTCATTCTATCCAGCAGATGAATGTGGATCTTTCTAAAACTGGCTCAGAACTGGAAAAGTGTGAGCGGCACTCCAAGAGACGTTTTGACATTGGTAAAAACGTTGTTTGCAAACACCTATTAATGCCTGTATGACCTGATAGGGTCTCTATGGCTGAGAATAATAACTGAGTCACTGAGAATGTAGTGCATTGTAAAGCTGCTCACCATGCCACGTTTCCAAACGCACACACATAAGAATAACAGGCGCCATTCGCCACTAGGTAGCAGTGACGTCACCACGGGACCTGTGCCAGGCCAGGTGCACTTTGAGGCCACGTGAAATGTCAAAGTCTCACTGACATATCACGAAAGATATCTAGGTGCCATGGGTTGACGAACTGAGATGACTGGCATATGCACCAACTATGCCCCCTCTGTGTCAACACACATATAAGACAAAGATCCCCCGTATAGCCTTAACAGACTGTTGGGGCAAGTGCTGTTAGCGAGCACCTATGAAGGCCGGCACGGCACACGAGGTGGTGGGGGGCCAGCAGCACGCCCGGCTGCTTTTGTCTCCCTAGTGGCGATGTTTACACACCGCACGAGGCGCTCATTTGGGGCTGAGTCGACCTCGGGGAGTCCCAGGACCGGTTCAGATAATCGTCACTGGTGTCGGCCGTGAGCGGGAATCGAACTCGGGGCGGCCGGGTGCGTAGCGCAGCGTAGCGCTAACCGCTGCACCGCGCTAACTGCTGCACTAGCGCTCCCCACTCGTATATTCACAAAGATTCACAAAGACGCACAGACACACACACCCTCACACGAAAAAACACAAGCAAAACTACTCACTTGGTTTCGTCATTTTGATGCTCGCGCCAAAATCAATGATCCTGATGTTGCCGGTTGCGTGGTCTTTGACCATGGTGTTTTCCTAGGAAAAATAACAGGGGATAAAAGTGGTTAATGTTCAAAAGTGCTCATGGCATGGATGGCCGGCGTGAACTCACCTCTGATTAATCAACACGTATAATTGTGCACTCTGCTAATTGCTACGGAGAGACGGGTACATTTTCGTCATTATATGAGAAGGCAATGATGACTAGGGATAAGACCCCGAGCCCCACGTGCACTGTAGAGTGTACATTAGCTCCAATAATATGTAACTGTTACAATCATATTACTTTACTGTTAATCGAATGACAGGAACTCGGTAATGTTAATTGACGTTTGATTTATTGGTGGTAATGAAGATATTCACAATTAAGATTATGATATCAAAGTTGATTTCTATATTTAAAATACTTGGGTCTAGAAAATTAATAACACTGGTGCTCAATCCCTATTAACAGAGATATTTAGCTGCGGTGTTGTGAGGTGGAGGGTGTGCCTCGTCACTATTGCAGGTGTGAAGATGTTCAATTATTTTTTCCAGTTGTTTTTGTTAATTTTCAGTTTTTGCGCGGGAAATCTAATAATAATAAGATGGCGACGGCCTCGTGGTTAGTCATTTTATTAACTTGTTTATTTTGATCAATTCAACTCGAATCAATAGATATAACGGATTTAAAGTTTTCGTGACTGCAAGGATTCATCTTCTTTGGTTATTTCGGTAAAGTCACGTAGAATGAGAATAAAATAATAAATTGATAAAATAAAATAACACAATAAAATTCTCACGACGTTTCGGCCACAACACAAGCGGCCTTCATCAGGTGAAGGGACGAGACTGTCTGGAGGACAGCGCTAGAGCGAACACAGCCAAGCTCAGACCGCGACCTTTAAGCTGTGTGAGAAGAAACAGAGCGCCTTCTATGACCAGTCACAAGCTAATCCCTCAGTTATTTCAATGCTAAATTCTCCTGTTTCATTTGTACTAGGTACCTCTGTGGATGTGTAGGCTTTGACTTTAACATAGCCATTTCTGTGACCAGTCACAAGCTAATCACTCAGCTATTGCAATGCTAAATTCTATGCTAATTCCTTTGTCAAGGCGCTCTGTTTCTTCTCACACAGCTTTAAGGTCGCGGTCTGAGCTTGGCTGTGTTCGCTCCAGCGCTGTCCTCCAGACAGTCTCATCCCTTCACCTGATGAAGGTCACTTGTGTTGTGGCCGAAACGTCGTGAGAATTTTATTGTGTTATTTTATTTTATCAATTTATTATTTTATTCTCATTCTACGTGACTTTACCGAAAGAACCAAAGAAGGTATAACGGAGTTGAAAGATGATTAGAGCATTTTGGTGATGAAAATAGAAGTAGCTTTTTTGTGAAAGTTGATCACATTTTGGTGTTATTGTACTCGTTGGTTCTATTCGGTAAAGTCACGTAAAAGTATAAAACAACAAAAAATAAAAAAATCACGACGTTTCGGCCACAACACAAGTGGCCTTCATCAGGTGAAGGGACCAGACTGTGTCGAGGACAACGTTAGTCCCTTCACCTGATGAAGGCCACTTGTGTTGTGGCCGAAACGTCGTTAATTTTTTATTTTTTAATTATTTTTTGTTGTTTTATACTTTTACGTGACTTTACCGAATAGAACCAAAGAGTATGGATCCTTGCAGTCACGAAAGCTTCAAATCTAGAATTGGTGTTATTGTGTTACATTGTGCGGTTCATTGCGAATGCACAAAATGGCCACGTTGTAGCAGCCATTTAATATTGACTTAATTTGGTAAACAGAATCGGCGTTACTGCAGAGGTTATATTCCTGATTAATAGTTGTTTTTATATATTTATTGTCAGTAAAATTTGATTTGCCTAATTTGCATGTCAATATAATTCCATATTAAATATGTATTTATTATTAATAACTATATAAGTACACCTTCTTTGGTTCTTTCGGTAAAGTCACGTAGAATGAGAATAAAATAATAAATTGATAAAATAAAATAACACAATAATATTCTCACGACGTTTCGGCCACAACACAAGCGGCCTTCATCAGGTGAAGGGAGCGAGACTGTCTGGTAGGACAGCGCTGGAGTGAGAGAGCCACGTTCAGATCACGGCTTTTAAGCTGTGTGAGAGGAACAAAGAGCCTTGACGAAGGAATTAGCATAAAATTTAGCATTGAAAAGGCTGAATGATTAGCTTGTGACTGGTCACAGAAATAGCTATGTTAAAAGTTAAAGCCTACACATCCGCAGAGGCACCCATTGTTAAAAGGAATTAGCATAGAATTTAGCATTGAAATAGCTAAATTAAGGCATTCGCTTGTAACTGCTACAGAAATAGTTACGTTGAAGTCAGAGCATACACATTCACCGAGGCACTTAGTACAAATCAAAACAGGAGAATTTAGCATTGAAATAACTAGGCGAATTTAGCATTGAAATAACTGGGTGATTTGCTAGTGACTGGTCACAGAAATGACTACAAATCTGAGCTATTCACAATACTATATAGTGAACCAATAAAAACTAAAATATAAATTACCTTCATGTTATCAATAAACTCTATATTCTCCAATCAGCTAAGCTACCAACCATAAGTCGTTATATATCACAATGCTATATGGCGAAAAAATGGGTGGATTCTTACCCTCAAATTTCCGTACCACGGATAGCTACGGGCCCCGTTCAGACGGACGAGTTCGTCCATGGTCGGAACAGAGGAGGGGGAGAGAGACAGCTGCGAAGCCCTAGTATACTCCATGTTGTAAACCATACCATTAACCGTGGTGTGAGAGGTATTAAGAGGCAATGCTGGCGAAAGAGCTGCGGTCTGAAGGTCATCGTAAAATTACAATTAATTAAGAACAGAAATGATTTAACACATCTTTCCAGTGGTTACTGAGCCTGAATCCATCTTCTCGGTTGAAATTGTCTCTGTGCTTGTATATGTGAATGGCCTCATGAACGAATCTCTCATGGTAGCCAGTTGGTTTGCAAAGAACCTCCGTCTTGGAGAAGTCAATGTCATGTGAGCCCACTGAATTGTAACAGTGATCTGCCACGGCAGAGGAGTTAACAGTGATCTGCCACGGCAGAGGAGTTAAGACGAACTCCTCTGCCGTGGCAGATCACTGTTACAATTCAGTGGGCTCACATGACATTGACTTCTCCAAGACGGAGGTTCTTTGCAAACCAACTGGCTACCATGAGAGATTCGTTCATGAGGCCATTCACATATACAAGCACAGAGACAATTTCAACCGAGAAGATGGATTCAGGCTCAGTAACCACTGGAAAGATGTGTTAAATCATTTCTGTTCTTAATTAATTGTAATTTTACGATGACCTTCAGACCGCAGCTCTTTCGCCAGCATTGCCTCTTAATACCTCTCACACCACGGTTAATGGTATGGTTTACAACATGGAGTATACTAGGGCTTCGCAGCTGTCTCTCTCCCCCTCCTCTGTTCCGACCATGGACGAACTCGTCCGTCTGAACGGGGCCCGTAGCTATCCGTGGTACGGAAATTTGAGGGTAAGAATCCACCCATTTTTTCGCCATATAGCATTGTGATATATAACGACTTATGGTTGGTAGCTTAGCTGATTGGAGAATATAGAGTTTATTGATAACATGAAGGTAATTTATATTTTAGTTTTTATTGGTTCACTATATAGTACTGTGAATAGCTCAGATTTGTAGTCATTTCTGTGACCAGTCACTAGCAAATCACCCAGTTATTTCAATGCTAAATTTGCCTAGTTATTTCAATGCTAAATTCTCCTGTTTTGATTTGTACTAAGTGCCTCGGTGAATGTGTATGCTCTGACTTCAACGTAACTATTTCTGTAGCAGTTACAAGCGAATGCCTTAATTTAGCTATTTCAATGCTAAATTCTATGCTAATTCCTTTTAACAATGGGTGCCTCTGCGGATGTGTAGGCTTTAACTTTTAACATAGCTATTTCTGTGACCAGTCACAAGCTAATCATTCAGCCTTTTCAATGCTAAATTTTATGCTAATTCCTTCGTCAAGGCTCTTTGTTCCTCTCACACAGCTTAAAAGCCGTGATCTGAACGTGGCTCTCTCACTCCAGCGCTGTCCTACCAGACAGTCTCGCTCCCTTCACCTGATGAAGGCCGCTTGTGTTGTGGCCGAAACGTCGTGAGAATATTATTGTGTTATTTTATTTTATCAATTTATTATTTTATTCTCATTCTACGTGACTTTACCGAAAGAATCAAAGAAGATGAATCATTGCAGTCACGAAAGCTTTAAATCGATATATAAGTACACATTGTTTCGTTTATGCAGTGTTATCAGGGACTGTGGGAAGTTTAGGAGGCATTAAAGATGTTTTGGGGCAGATGCTTCTTTTTAAATATTAAAGATGTTTTGGGGCAGATGCGTCTTGTTAAATGTTAAAGAATATAATGTTAAATGTTATTCGACATGATAAGTGGCTGCTACCATAATTGAGATTTGGGAAGACTCCATGCTGAGAGATTGAGCTGTGGTCTTGTGACGTGGAGTCGCTCACTTCTCAGGAGGACGGAACACAGCGCGGATTATCTGCTCGTGTTCTACAAACAGTACCACTTGAATCACTGTCTATTTAGCCGACCTGTCCCCCTCGTTAGGATAAGTTACAGGTGCTTCTCTCCTTTTCCTCGTGTCAGAAACTTGTCTAACATTGCCAATTGTAATTATCGCTTTTGAGTGTTGTGATTGTGGCCAATGTAAATTAGAATCTCTTCAAATAAACTGCAGAGTGTACTCTAGAGCAAGAAGAGATTAGACGATGTCCTGGATTGAAACAAGTGTCGATTACTTTTTATACATTTATCGAAACAATAGCATTATTGTTGTGCAATTCGGTATGAGGTGCAGGGTGTTTGGTTTTCAATTTTTTGAGTTACGAGAGAGGTCTTATTTTAGATTTGAAGCTTTCGTGACTGCAAGGATCCATACTCTTTGGTTCTATTCGGTAAAGTCACGTGACTTTACCGAATAGAACCAAAGAGTATAGGTCTGATTTTGCCACAGTTGCCTCAAGGCAA
Source organism: Petromyzon marinus (assembly GCF_048934315.1). NCBI lineage: Eukaryota > Metazoa > Chordata > Hyperoartia > Petromyzontiformes > Petromyzontidae > Petromyzon > Petromyzon marinus. The sequence goes on along the minus strand of NC_133667.1, from coordinate 12,849,184 downwards.
AACATATCCATGAATGACGGCAGTATGCTATTGTATTTACTTACCATCTTCAGGTCGCCATAAATGATGGCCTCCTTCTTAAGTTTTGCAAGGGCCCTCAACATGGATCTTGCATAGAGCCTGATTGTTGACGGTGCAAAGATCGTGGAGTTGCCATGGAATTGATCAAAGAGGTCGATGCTGCAAGACAAGATATCGTCAATGGTTAGTCCACCTTCGACTATCTTGGTCAATGCTTAGGATCGCTTCATGAACTGGAGGAATCATGCTTTACAATAGATTAGGAGTTTTATCATGTAAAACCAAATTCAAATTTCTCCCAGGTGAATGATGATGAAACATGACCTGCATATTGGGTTTGAGAAATATAATAACATCAACTTATAACATGCACAGTAATCACTTCACTGCAATATAAAGAGAACATTACTCAGACGTACGAGGAACCACAAACAGCAAGTCAACCAAAGTCATGAGCAGGCGCCAAAAGATGCCTAAGCTCTGCGGTCTTGTACATATAAAGGTATTTTCTAAAAAAAAAAATGAGCGTTTACATGTTGGAAGAAAGCGGAGCACCCAGACAAAAACCCACACTTGCGAGGGGGCAATACTGTATCCCGTACAGATGTAACAGGTAGTCTACACTTTTGTTGTACTGCTCTCTACCGACAAGCCAGGGTATGGGCACCTCGACGCCCACGGTAGGGAGTTTCGCAAAATGTGTGTGACCCACCAAACCCTCGCCTCAGCAGTGCTGGATTACAGGCGGGCACCAAAATCGCCTGGCTCATAGGGCTCGTTATGATAATTTGCTGTTGCATCTGGTTTCATGATAAAGGTAATGGATGAGACAGGACGTTGCGGTAGGTAACAATGTTATTTACAGATAACGAGAAACATTGTTTACTGTATTTGTAATTATTATGAAGTGCTATGTTTTAATGTGCTGTACAATGTAAAATGGTGGTAACCACTCAGCTCATATGTATTAAGTAAGGTGGGAGAGCATCGTTGCATCATAAACAGTTACGTGCCACGTTAAGGAGACACCCGTGTCCCTTTCATATTTTAAAAACTACCAATAAAGCCTTAACATGAAAGGGCTGGTACAAGCCGATGGGTGGTGACATGGCCTAATGGCAGCATGATCCCCGTCTTTCGTCGAGGTTCATGGTTCGAATCCAGCAGCCTCCCTGATTAATGCAGCTGTAATAATACCACACACCGCGTCTGTCTCACAGCCGATGTTAAAAATTCGAAAATTACCCGAAAAATTAATTTATTGCCGTTGTACAACTTAGGAATCATCGCCCCCCTACTGGCAATCTAATGCCCCAGGTCACTGTTGCAAATGAGACTCATCCTGGTCTCTTGAGTTCTCACCTGGTCAAACAACATTTTTTTAAATCTGAATTTCATCAAATGTTACCTGCACGTTTTAAAAAAATGCTTCAGATAAACACGATGTTGGCGCACAGATGTGATTTTTTTACTTACGTCATGAGCTCCATAACGAAGCCGGGATGCTTTCTGAACATAAGATGCCCGATAAATCTAATAATGTAGTTATTTTCATTGTCCTTGGACTGCAACGCTTTCATGATATGCGCCTCCCTTCTGCATTTCTGAAGGTCGTTTCTGTGGAGGGAATGCATCGGTGAGTCTCACCCCACTCTTAAGTCTTGCATATTTTTATGCATTATCACGCACATGGGATGGCGCGGTCAACAGAGCTCCAGAGTCATGGCTGTGAGCGCTTCATCCCGGTCAACGTCAACGTCGTCCCTGCCCGGTCGACGTGATCAGCGGCCAACTGGGGAGGCTGCACCAATCGGTTGGGAAGTTGTCGATGGTCGTTACCCGAAAGGGGTTACCACATCCCATCTCAGTGCGGTGAAAATGTTCCACCACTGGATTGTGATCACTGTGGTTTTTGAGCTATGTTAAGCGAGTAAGGTATAAAGTGTCCTGCTCCTCCAACCGAAACTGTGGACGATGTTGTGAAGCACTGTGGTCTGTGCTCCTTTAATGCGCAATTGCAAAAGTTGAAAAAAAATCTCTCCTGAAGACCCCTCGTGGCTAGCAGACCTCCTTGGCATTGGTATTTAGTGCCTGAACATGTTGCAATATAGAAGAATATAATATAATGGGCAAAAGGGCAGCACTCATCCCCGTTGTTGGTCAGTGGTGTGAACTCCACGTTCACGTGGCAGTAACCTTAAAAAATACATATTGCCTCTTCATGACAAATCAAACATCATTTTGATGGTGTTTGAAGACATTTATGAAATTATAAACTCATACAGAAACAGCTTCTGATGGAGATGGATACATGACCTGGCAGTCGCACGTTCGCCACTCGTTGCAGAGGTTCAAGGTTCGAATCAAGCAGCCGCCCTGATTAATACTGCGGGTGTATAACCATAATAATGCATGCTGTCTGCTTCGATGGATGCTAAAGATCACCTGACGTAATTTGCAAGAGTATGCCACTATGTGCTTGGAACTGGGTACAATGTTTGCCAATATGGAAACCTACACCACAAATTCCTCAATTTGTATTGTGCAATCATTGTCCCCCTACTGGCAGACTAATGCTCCAGGTCACTCTTGCAAATGAGACTTATCCTGGTCTCTTCAGATCTCACGAGGTTAAACAAAATACACTTTTAAATTGATTTTTTAAAAGTTATGGCTCTCTTCACAAATTCAGATATATATTTTTAATGTGGTTCATGTCTTTGTTCAAACTTACCTAGAAGTGTGCTCTAGCAGCTTGATGGCCACTTCTCTTTTCGTCTTGTGGTCCAGGCATCGGAGCACCTGACCAAAGGACCCCTTCCCAAGTACATTCAGTACTTGGAAGCGGTACACCAGGTGTTCACCCGTGATCTAGAACAAGATTACACAAGAGTTCAGTACTCAACCAGGGCCGTCTCTAAGTGCTCAAACATTACTCAGTCTAAATACACGGCTCATTCAAGTTCTCATTTCTTAGTCACTGGTTTAGAGAAGTGAAGCACCTTGACACCTCACTTCTCTAAACCAGCTTAAAAGACGCTACGAATCTTAACAACGTTCATTGAAGCTCTGTCGTCCCGACAGGTTTGTTCCTTTCACCTGAAGAAGGCCACTTGTGTTGTGGCCGAAACGTCGTGAGAATTTTATCGTGTTATTTTATTATTTTATTACTTCATTCTCATTCTACTTGACTTTACCGAAAGAACCAAAGAAGATGAATCCTTGCAGTCACGAAAGCTTTAAATCGAAACTCATGAACATGTCTGAGCTTTCCCTGATGTCTCTGCCAAATACATCTTTGCCTCACACTGGAAACCACTAAATCATTCTATGAAAAGTGTGGGTTATAGAATGTCCTTTAACTGTATTTATGATGACAAAGATAGTCACCACATCGCACGCTTTGAGTGCACTTCTGCGGCCGTCTGGAATGCTCTTCCTTCCGATATTAGGCAGCCACTGGAGCGATGCACTGTTAAATCTAGATTTAAAACTCAAGATCACAGGTGTCACTTTTACATAGCCATGTTCATTCAATTCCCACATTCCACCCACACAGTGAGTGGCTTCACTCTGTATGCCCTGCATACTATACTCATAGGCCCATTCTAGGCTATGCCAACCCCACCCACTACTCAGGTAGCCCCACCTTTTGATCGTATCAATGGTTGAGCATTAGGCCAGAAGATTTTAATCGAGATAAATCCACATTTTTTTTGTAGTTGCTTTGTGGCACCAGGAGAGCCTTTCTGAAAATGTCCAAAACTAGGACGTTGAGTAGCTTAACGTTTCAGTGTTCTTCACACAGAAAATCATTAGCAACTTATTAGGTATACACGTGCGTGTAAGGGATGTTGTGGTTTATAGTGGAATGCATGATTTAGTTGCAATGAACATGGCCCATATTGGAGAGTCTTACCGGAATGTAGTGGCCGTCGATGTCATCGTAGCCATCATTGGAAGGGCCATTTCGTTCCGAACGAATCTTGAAATAAAAAACTTCATTGAAACACAATATTTCTTGACGTTCCTGCTCTGTCATTCTGTCTTTGAATTTGTCCAAGACTTCTGCACACGCACACATGCCCAAAGACACACATGGTCATTCATGCACATATACACGTGTGCAACAAACGTAATTACGATCACAAATGAATGAAGCACATCATGTTACACTTAACAAAGAGACTCGATTTGGGCCTCTTGTATGTGTGCTCTTAACGGATTTGTAAAGCCATTTATGGATCGGTCTTCTAGATAGATATGATGTGTGTTTGTTATAGAGGAGTGTGGCAGTAATTCATGTGGTGAATGATGCTGAATTAAGTGGAGTAAAAACCTTGTGGTGTGCAGCTCATGCCTGCCACTGGGAAGACGACTTCATCCGATGGAGTTGCCTGTTTTTGTCACAGAGATGCGCACAGAGAGGCACGCGTGAACATGCGGGCAAGCACACAGACATAGACATGTATACAGACACAGTGGTACACACACAAACACCCACTGAGAGAGTGCTTGTGGAAGGGCCTAAATCGCACAAAGCTCTCAGAGGATTACCCTAGAGAGTATTTTTTAGCCTGCACCGCCGTGATGGCCTCATATATTGGAAAAGGTCAACGCTTTACCTCACTATGCATGATCGACGAGCTGCGGTGAACCCATTTACTGTATACTGTTGGGTGGTATTTAAGAAACTTGCCCCATTGAACTGCCATGCTTGGAGATTAAAGCAGCGACCTCTGGTGTGGAAACCACTACACCAAGCAGCATCCAAGACATAGAGATTCACGAATAATAGTATATTGTACCTCGATGATGTCAAATAATCTGACACTTTGGGAATATTAAACGGTGCCCATATTCCCAGGTTTGTGCCCAATTCCATTAAACATCTTCAACTGCATTATCCATTGATTTCTAATTTACACAAATATGGCAAAAGGGTCAATTGTTGAAGGTATTTTATGAAACTGGTTACAGGTCACGAACCTGACCGCATTCATGAAGTCCAAGTAGAGCACCTGCCAATACGTGTGCTGTGTAATACGCTCGTGTGTCTCCTGGTTGGTTCACGAGTACTAGAGTCCCTTACTGCGAACTGAGCTGACAAGAAATTGCCTTGACTGTGTCGTGAGTTTGCCGTGTGTAAGCGTGTCAGTACCGTTAGGTCAAAGCGGCCCGTTGTGGTACTAGTTATAATAGGCGTTTACTAACAGCACTTACCCCAGAGTCTATAGAGCTTACACGATGTGGGGTGGGGGGGGAACTTTGATTCTTTGCTGTCAGTTGAACTAGTAATAAACCCATTTGGTGGTGAAGTGACCTGAAAGCCTGCACTGTGTGTTGAGCTCATTGGTCAATGGTAATCGTTCTATTCTAGAATGGCAGTGAAACACGTAGTCCACGAATACTCTACGATAAAAAAAGAAGTGAGCTTGTCTCTGTATTGTGCAGTCTGCTTATAAGAGCTTGCTGTCAAGTGAGTTACTGACCTGCTGCACAATTGCAGACTGAACATCGAGTTGATCCATCTCCAAAAGATCGTTCTGGAACACAGCACAAATATAGCATTAAAACCTAAATAACCTCCTTTAGCACCCTTCATTCGACCAAGCTAAAAGCAGCAAGGGAGATCTCTCCAGCAGGTGTGGCACTCTCCCAGAACTGTCTTCAATAGGGAGTTCAAATCCCCGTTTAAAGATTGGGAACCCTTCATCCTTGAAGAGTTCGTGACAAAATTAAGTGCCACTTTGTGTTAATCAATTAGTTGTCCGTATATTTAAATATGGGCCTCGCCATAGGAATGTGGAATTTACACCACCTGAAAATCACTACCCATGACATGAAGCTTAATAGCTTATTGAGCCCTTTCGCAACCAAAACCAACAACATCTACCTAAACCACAATCGCCATTAGCATCACTAGCACCACCACGGAAATTGTCTCTGACATCACCACAATCACCACCAGAAAGCAACTAAACCATCACCCCTATCACTACAATTAGAATCTTCACGTAACTATCACTTGCAACACTCAACACGAGCAAAGAGCAGCTCTCCCCACTGCCACCAGCAACCAACTGCAATCAACACGACAAAGATCAATGTACCGTCCTCAACACCATTACCATCACTTACGGTGGATAAATCTCTCGTCGGCAAACTCGTACTCGCACTATTGAACATTCAAAACAGAGTCCTCGTGGCAAGAGCCGTAGGTCGTGCCGCGTGCCGTCTCGAAGTTTAGCGCTATGTTAATCGCATCCGGATAGTGACGTCAGTAGCGACGTCACGGCATCCGGTGCGCGGAGTGTCACGTGGGCGTTCGTGGGGGGTCGCGTGTTGTGTAATACACGTGTTGTGTATTACCACGTGTGTAATACACGTGTTGTGTATTACACAACACGTGTATTACACAACACGTGTTGTGTACAGTATGTTGGACTTCTTTCGCACCGCACGTAGACAGCTGTGCTAATCGGAGGTGCCGATTCGAGCTGCAGTACAGTATAGTACAGCTGTTACCATCAGCCACGATGTAGTTCTCATTACAGTACAGTAGTATAAAGAGCAGGAATAGTTATTTCATTAACTTCACTCCACTTTGCCCCCCCCCCGTACCCAATGGATGTTTGGCATCGCGTGACGCCCGTGAGCGATGCCCACAAAGTTGTAACGCCTCTTAAATTTTTATTTAAAGCTTTCGTGACTGCAGGGATTCATATTCTTGGTTCTTTCGGTAAAGTCACGTTGAAGGGAAACAATAAAATAATAAAAATATAAAACAATTAAATTCTCACGGCGTTTTGACTGCAACACAAGCAATCATCATCAGATGTGAAAACCACAATAAAATTTTAATAACCGCCACTTTTTTCAAATTTTCCTGTTGTGGTTTTACACCTGATGATGATTGCTGCTTGTGTTGCAGTCGAAACGTCGTGAGAATTTTATTGTTTTATATTTTTACTATTTTATTGTTTCCCTTCTACGTGGTTACTTTACCGAAAGAACCAAGAGAAATGTGACGTCACGTCAAAATGCGCAACTTCAAATAAATAAAGACAACACGTTCTACTTTATTAAATAGACGTTTTAATAAATGTTTTCTCCTACATCAGAGTGCAGCGCCACATTAAATACGCACTACAATGACAATAGTTTAAAGCGATTTGAAGCATGTTTTATTTTTTTGGGGGGGGCAGAGCTTTGTGACGTCATATTTGAGAGAGGGGGGGTCTGACTTTTTGTGACGCCGTGTGACTATGGTGGTGGGGGTCAAAAATCGCGTGCCGTCTTGTTATTCCACTGCTGGATGAGGGGGTTCGCCACGCAGCCGCAGATTGCGGGTGTATCTTGGGCCACGCATCATCGCCACGCTCGTCCATGTGGGTGGGTGGGTGAAGGCGGAGAAGCATGGAAGTTCAGTTCAACAGTTGATGTTGCTGTGCTGCACTGGCGGGCTATAACAATGCTGCTGAAATGATGCACTTTACCGATTTAAGGCCGTGAAGATGATGTGTAAGAAATGTTTTTTTTAATATATATGATACGGAGACGGAAATGCGAATGGGGGTATATGGTGTTACTCTTTGTTTTTTTCTTTGGTAAAGTCACCTATAAATAAGAAATAATAAAATAACATAATAGCGTACGACGTTTCGGTTGCAACATAAGCAGCCATCATCAGATACAGAAGAGCTAAATTTACGACAGAGGGGAAACATTACCCCAGATGTATATACAGACACCCAAGTAGGGGGGAACTAACACAGATACAACAGGGGACAGAGAGAGAGAAGCACACCAAAACAAACAGGGTTTAGCAAAATTTGGAAACCATATAAAGCAACACAGACGGTCAGTCAAAACAATTGACGCATAGTCTGGTTGATTACGCTATTTCAAAGATTGCTAAATTGCAAGTTAAGTATGAAATTTAAAATACAGACTGCACACACACACACATAGACATCCAAGTAGAGCGAACCAGCACAGAGACAAGCACAGAGTGAAGTCGCCTTAAATAGGCAGAGAAGGTAAGGCTGAGAGACAATGGGACAAATTAGCAAGAGGTATGCATGGAGCAAAGGGGACGCGGCAGCACACACTCGGAAACACCAAGGCCCACACACAGGCAGAGACAGCACAGAGACACAAATCCAAGCCAAAACAGAAAGGCAGACACACAAGCAGAGACAACACAAAGACACAGACCTCATACCTCCCCGTAGAGGTGGTTCAGACTTGATTCGAAGCTTTCGTGACTGCAGGAATTACTGCAGTCACGAAAGTATATGGTGTGCTTATTTATTTTGATATTTTATATTCTCCAAGACGACCCGAATTATTTTCGGTTGTACACTGGCAGGAAACAGCTCCATATGTAAAATTTACAAAGGGCTGTAGCATTACACTTACTCATTCATTCTGGCCACAACCTGATACCAACATTGACCGATTAAAAAAACCCTATATAATCTGTTTAATACGTAGGTTTTCGCGATCAATATTATTCTCAAAAGTTTTTTTGGGTTAGATCACGCAAATATCAGTGCTGTTAACCCACCACCACCACAGCCAATTAAGACGTTACATACACAAAACGTACCAATGAATTTTACTTCAGCACACCGATGTCGAAGAGGAAACGGACATTTACAACTTTAGTACGATGTTTCAATGGCGATTACAACCGGCTTTATCGGGCGATTTTCCCAAATTGTGAATAAGTCTTCCCGTTTCCAGTCTTAAGTCAGGCACTTCCAAATACGGCCTTCAGCGTTGCCAGCTGTTTGGTCGCGGGCTCTTGCAGCCGTGTGACCTCAAGACACACACACACCTGCGCAAGCACACGGACGAGAAGCCGTATAGCTGCAACGTGTGTGGCCAGACCTTTAGGTCGCTTCCACTTGCTTCAGATGTTGTTTTCCCCGCTTCAAATAAAAGGTGCATCGTGTTGAAAAGTAAAACATTGGACAGAGCCTCTATCGAGCTGCACAGGGCTCGCAAATCAGTTTGGCCACCGATGAGCCAACACGTTTAACGCATATTATAGATGAGCAACAAGTATGACCATTGGACACAGGTAAAGGTGGAAGTTTTAATAGTATTTTCTATAAACTCATTATGCATTTCCATGGAGCATTATGGATAAAGCAGGATTAACTCAATTGTGTTCACAAGTAAAACGTGTTTCAGTCGATCAGCCTATTAGTTATCCAGAAAAATATTATCAAGCAGCATTTGTTAAAGCAAGCAAACTGGACCAGTTTAAATATTGTGGGTCTCATCAGCAGTTAGGCTGGTTTAAACAAATGCTGCTGAATTACCGGATGTTATTAGCTAAGAGCATTCCAAATAAAAATGGGACCCCGTTTAATGCACAAAATCAAAGCGATACACAAACTCATGCGTTGCTGTGGATAATTTTTGGGTAACAGCATATATAATCATAACTCCATTTTTCTTGGTTCTTTCGGTAAAGTCGCGTAGAAGGGAAACAATAAAATAATGAACTCAAGCACGTACACCAAGCTCTTAAGGCTAATGGTTATTCCGATGACACAATCCGCAAAGCTATCACTCCAACCATGAAGAAGGACCCTCTTGAGAAGCCTTTAAAAACCATCACGTTACCCTACATTGTAGGGATCACAAAAAAGTTCTCCAAAATCTTGAATAAACACAAGATCCAGGTCCGATTCAACACATTACATAAAATCCGTGATCTGGTTGCGTCTGTAAAAGATGTGATTCCAGACATACAGTACCCTGGTGTCTACAAACTAAGTTGCCTCTGTGGTAGTAGTTACATTAGAGAAACCAAACGGCATGTCTCGGACCGCATTCGTGAACACAAAGCAGACCTGAAACACGGTAGGACCAACACCTCGGCCGTGGCAGATCACTTATAATTCAGTAGGTTCACATGACATTGACTTCTCCTAGACAGAGGTTCTTTGCAAGCCATCTGGCTACCATGAGAGATTCGTTCATGAGGCTATCCACATATACAAACACAGACAATTTCAACCGAGAAGATGGATTCTGGCTTAGCAATCATTGGAAGGATTTGATAAACCATTTTGGGACTTAATTGATTGATCACGCTTACGCTGGCTTTCAGACCGCACCCATTATTTTCGTCTCCCCCCTCCTAGTTTCCGAACATAGATGGACTCATCCATCAGAATAAACTGTCAACTCGCTCTCCGTGGTGCAAACGTTAAAAAACCGCCACTTTTTTTCAAAATTTCTTGTTGTGGTTTTCACACCTGATGATGATTGCTTGTGTTGCAGTCGAAACGTCGTGAGAATTTTATTGTTTTATATTTTTATTATTTTATTGTTTCCCTTCTACGTGACTTTACCGAAAGAACCCAGAATATGAATCCCTGCAGTCACGAAAGCTTTAAATCAAAACATAACTCCATTGTTTCCACGTTAAAATATTCTTCATTTTATATTTTAAAAAAGCCTTAAAACCGAGCTCCATGACACACCAGACAAACATTTTATTGGCCCTGATGTGAAAGAAAGAGGGGTTCATGAAGGGTCAGCATTAGTTAGTCCAAGGAAGGAAAAACACCACTGGTTGGTAACTGAAAGTTAGCTTCTATGAAAGAAGACAACAAGAGAACGTTTAATTCGGCGAGGGGTGGGGGGAAAGGGCAAACGAGCATGGATGCGGGTGGAAGCACCACAGGTAAATCGTTGTACCAACTAATTCTAGCAGAAAAAAAGTAATTAATTCTGTCCATTGTAACAGAGGTGTCCATAGAATTTTCTAAGCACATCCCACCATTGGGACCACCATCCGAATAGAGCCGTTTTGCAAATCCTTGAACGGTTTGGAAAGTGAAACCTCAACAGAGGATGCGCATTAGGGAACCTGCAAATTATGAATGTTCAGCACAACCAGTGCGATTAATTCACGCCTGTTAAACAAAAATATGGGTCTCCATTGTGTGCCACTGCCTGTAACCCACCAAGAAAAGTTCTGGTTACTTATGACAATTTCGATTTAAAGCTTTCGTGACTGCAATGATTCATCTTCTTTGGTTCTTTCGGTAAAGTCACGTAGAATGAGAATAAAATAATAAATTGATAAAATAAAATAACACAATAATATTCTCACGACGTTTCGGCCACAACACAAGCTGCCTTCATCAGGTGAAGGGGGCGAGACTGTCTGGTAGGACAGCGCTGGAGTGAGAGAGCCACGTTCAGATCACGGCTTTTAAGCTGTGTGAGAGGAACAAAGAGCCTTGAAGGAATTAGCATAAAATTTAGCATTGAAATGGCTGAATGATTAGCTTGTGACTGGTCACAGAAATAGCTATGTTAAAAGTTAAAGCATACACATCCGCAGAGGCACCCATTGTTAAAAGGAATTAGCATAGAATTTAGCATTGAAATAGCTAAGTTAAGGCATACACATCCGCAGAGGCACCCCTTGACAATGGGATTAGCATAGAATTTAGCATTGAAATGGCTGAGTGATTCGCTTGTAACTGCTACAGAAATAGTTACGTTGAAGTCAGAGCATACACATTCACCGAGGCACTTAGTACAAATCAAACAGGAGAATTTAGCATTGAAATAACTAGGCGAATTTAGCATTGAAATAACTGGGTGATTTGCTAGTGACTGGTCACAGAAATGACTACACATCTGAGCTATTCACAGTACTATATAGTGAACCAATAAAAACTAAAATATAAATTACCTTCATGTTATCAATAAACTCTATATTCTCCAATCAGCTAAGCTACCAACCATAAGTCGTTATGTATCACAATGCTATATGGCGAAAAAATGGGTGGATTCTTACCCTCAAATTTCCGTACCACGGATAGCTACGGGCCCCGTTCAGACGGACGAGTTCGTCCATGGTCGAAACAGAGGAGGGGGAGAGAGACAGCTGCGAAGCCCTAGTATACTCCATGTTGTAAACCATACCATTAACCGTGGTGTGAGAGGTATTAAGAGGCAATGCTGGCGAAAGAGCTGCGGTCTGAAGGTCATCGTAAAATTACAATTAATTAAGAACAGAAATGATTTAACACATCTATCCAGTGGTTACTAAGCCTGAATCCATCTTCTCGGTTGAAATTGTCTCTGTGCTTGTATATGTGAATAGCCTCATGAACGAATCTCTCATGGTAGCCAGTTGGTTTGCAAAGAACCTCCGTCTTGGAGAAGTCAATGTCATGTGAGCCCACTGAATTGTAACAGTGATCTGCCACGGCAGAGGAGTTCGTCTTACCGTGTTTCAAGTCTGCTTTATGTTCGCGGATGCGGTCCGAGATGTGTCTTTTGGTTTCTCCAATGTAGCTACTACCACAGAGGCACTTTAGTTTGTAAACGCCCGGGTACTGTATGTCTGGAAGAGCATCTTTTACAGATGGAACAAAATCACGGATTTTGTGTACTGTGTTGAATCGGACCTGGATCTTGTGTTTATTCAGGATTTTGGAGATCTTTTTAGTGACCTCTGCAATGTAGGGTAAGGTGATGGTTTTGAGTGGCTCCACAAGAGGATCCTTCTTCATGACTGGAGTGATGGCTTTGCGGATTGTGTAGTCGGAGTAGCCATTAGCCCTGAGAGCCTGGTGTACGTGCTTGAGTTCACTGGTAATGTGTTCCTGGTCGGAAATGCATTGGGCTCTATGGTATAGAGTCTTGATGAGGCAGTTCTTCTGGGATGGATGGTGGTGGGAATCCGGTTTCAAGTAAGCATCTGTATGGGTAGCTTTCCTGTAGACAGAGTGGCTCATTGAACCATCATGTCTCCTTTTAATTAAGACATCCAGAAAGGGTAGTTTGCCATCTTTTTCGACCTCCATGGTAAATCTGATGGCTGGGTGTATGGAATTGATGTGGTCGCGGAATTGGTCTAGAGCAGGCTGGCCATGTGGCCAGATGACAAAGGTGTCATCAACGTACCTCTTCCATAAGGTCGGGCGTAGAGTGGCAGTCTGGATGGCGTCAGTTTCAAATTTTTCCATGAATACGTTGGCTACAACCGGAGATAGGGGGGAGCCCATTGGGGTGCCCTCAGTTTGTTTGTAGAAAGTTCCATTTCAGGTGAAGTATGTGTTGGTTAAGCAATGTCTCACCAGGGGGGGTACATCAGTATGCAGTCCTTGATGAACCAGGTCTTCAATGATAGCGATGGTGTCAGGTACCGGGACTTTGGTGAACAAGGACACCACATCAAAACTGACAAGCAGGTCGTTTGGGGACAGGGAAATGTCTTTGATTGTCGATACCAGGTGAGTAGAATTTAGTACCGCAGAGGTGGTTTTTCCAGTGAAAGGTCGCAGTATATCAGCCAGAAAACGTGCCAGTTTGTAGGTGGGGGAGCTGATAGTAGAGACGATGGGACGAAGGGGTGTATCTTCTTTGTGTATCTTTGGAAGGCCATATAATCTTGGTGGTCTGGCAGCAGAGGGTTTCAACGAGAACTGTTTGTTCTCATCAATTAATGCTGTTGAATCAGAGATAATTTTGTTCGTTTTGGTGACCAGGCTGTTGGTGGGATCTCTTTTTATTTTTGTATAGCTGCCATCGTTGAGTAGTTCTTGAATTTTGTTGTTATATTCTGTTTTGTCCATGATGACAGTGGCATTGCCTTTGTCGGCTGAGAGAACGACAATATCATCCCTCTTTTTTAATTGAGATAATTCAAAACGTTCGTCTTTGCTGATGTTGCTAGGTGGCAACTTAGCGTTTTTGAGGGTTGCAGCGATTTCAGATCTTGCTACGTCTGCAGAGATGTGACTCAAGCCCTTGAGTGCAACGTCGACATGGGCAATGATATCATTAACCGGTAAGTTTCTCGGTGTGACAGCAAAGTTTAGACCTTTAGCTAAAACGGATTTCAGACCATCAGAAATGGAACTGTTACTGCGATTAATTACGACTTTGTTGACGTCTATCTTTTCGGTGTGTGGATCCGATTTGTTGCTGGAGAGGTGATTGAATTTGGAAATCAAATTGTCCCTACATTTGTTCGACATAGTGGCAGCCGAAGAGGTAGTCATATTGTCTACATGTTACCAATCCGATGTAGACATTGTCGACGTTGCACTCAAGGGCTTGAGTCACATCTCTGCAGACGTAGCAAGATCTGAAATCGCTGCAACCCTCAAAAACGCTAAGTTGCCACCTAGCAACATCAGCAAAGACGAACGTTTTGAATTATCTCAATTAAAAAAGAGGGATGATATTGTCGTTCTCTCAGCCGACAAAGGCAATGCCACTGTCATCATGGACAAAACAGAATATAACAACAAAATTCAAGAACTACTCAACGATGGCAGCTATACAAAAATAAAAAGAGATCCCACCAACAGCCTGGTCACCAAAACGAACAAAATTATCTCTGATTCAACAGCATTAATTGATGAGAACAAACAGTTCTCGTTGAAACCCTCTGCTGCCAGACCACCAAGATTATATGGCCTTCCAAAGATACACAAAGAAGATACACCCCTTCGTCCCATCGTCTCTACTATCAGCTCCCCCACCTACAAACTGGCACGTTTTCTGGCTGATATACTGCGACCTTTCACTGGAAAAACCACCTCTGCGGTACTAAATTCTACTCACCTGGTATCGACAATCAAAGACATTTCCCTGTCCCCAAACGACCTGCTTGTCAGTTTTGATGTGGTGTCCTTGTTCACCAAAGTCCCGGTACCTGACACCATCGCTATCATTGAAGACCTGGTTCATCAAGGACTGCATACTGATGTACCCCCCCTGGTGAGACATTGCTTAACCAACACATACTTCACCTGGAATGGAACTTTCTACAAACAAACTGAGGGCACCCCAATGGGCTCCCCCCTATCTCCGGTTGTAGCCAACGTATTCATGGAAAAATTTGAAACTGACGCCATCCAGACTGCCACTCTACGCCCGACCTTATGGAAGAGGTACGTTGATGACACCTTTGTCATCTGGCCACATGGCCAGCCTGCTCTAGACCAATTCCGCGACCACATCAATTCCATACACCCAGCCATCAGATTTACCATGGAGGTCGAAAAAGATGGCAAACTACCCTTTCTGGATGTCTTAATTAAAAGGAGACATGATGGTTCAATGAGCCACTCTGTCTACAGGAAAGCTACCCATACAGATGCTTACTTGAAACCGGATTCCCACCACCATCCATCCCAGAAGAACTGCCTCATCAAGACTCTATACCATAGAGCCCAATGCATTTCCGACCAGGAACACATTACCAGTGAACTCAAGCACGTACACCAGGCTCTCAGGGCTAATGGCTACTCCGACTACACAATCTGCAAAGCCATCACTCCAGTCATGAAGAAGGATCCTCTTGTGGAGCCACTCAAAACCATCACCTTACCCTACATTGCAGAGGTCACTAAAAAGATCTCCAAAATCCTGAATAAACACAAGATCCAGGTCCGATTCAACACAGTACACAAAATCCGTGATTTAGTTCCATCTGTAAAAGATGCTCTTCCAGACATACAGTACCCGGGCGTTTACAAACTAAAGTGCCTCTGTGTTAGTAGCTACATTGGAGAAACCAAAAGACATATCTCGGACCGCATCCGCGAACATAAAGCAGACTTGAAACACGGTAAGACGAACTCCTCTGCCGTGGCAGATCACTGTTACAATTCAGTGGGCTCACATGACATTGACTTCTCCAAGACGGAGGTTCTTTGCAAACCAACTGGCTACCATGAGAGATTCGTTCATGAGGCCATTCACATATACAAGCACAGAGACAATTTCAACCGAGAAGATGGATTCAGGCTTAGTAACCACTGGAAAGATGTGTTAAATCATTTCTGTTCTTAATTAATTGTAATTTTACGATGACCTTCAGACCGCAGCTCTTTCGCCAGCATTGCCTCTTAATACCTCTCACACCACGGTTAATGGTATGGTTTACAACATGGAGTATACTAGGGCTTCGCAGCTGTCTCTCTCCCCCTCCTCTGTTCCGACCATGGACGAACTCGTCCGTCTGAACGGGGCCCGTAGCTATCCGTGGTACGGAAATTTGAGGGTAAGAATCCACCCATTTTTTCGCCATATAGCATTGTGATATATAACGACTTATGGTTGGTAGCTTAGCTGATTGGAGAATATAGAGTTTATTGATAACATGAAGGTAATTTATATTTTAGTTTTTATTGGTTCACTATATAGTACTGTGAATAGCTCAGATGTGTAGTCATTTCTGTGACCAGTCACTAGCAAATCACCCAGTTATTTCAATGCTAAATTCGCCTAGTTATTTCAATGCTAAATTCTCCTGTTTGATTTGTACTAAGTGCCTCGGTGAATGTGTATGCTCTGACTTCAACGTAACTATTTCTGTAGCAGTTACAAGCGAATCACTCAGCCATTTCAATGCTAAATTCTATGCTAATCCCATTGTCAAGGGGTGCCTCTGCGGATGTGTATGCCTTCACTTAGCTATTTCAATGCTAAATTCTATGCTAATTCCTTTTAACAATGGGTGCCTCTGCGGATGTGTATGCTTTAACTTTTAACATAGCTATTTCTGTGACCAGTCACAAGCTAATCATTCAGCCATTTCAATGCTAAATTTTATGCTAATTCCTTCGTCAAGGCTCTTTGTTCCTCTCACACAGCTTAAAAGCCGTGATCTGAACGTGGCTCTCTCACTCCAGCGCTGTCCTACCAGACAGTCTCGCCCCCTTCACCTGATGAAGGCAGCTTGTGTTGTGGCCGAAACGTCGTGAGAATATTATTGTGTTATTTTATTTTATCAATTTATTATTTTATTCTCATTCTACGTGACTTTACCGAAAGAACCAAAGAAGATACTTATGACAACTTTGCAGTGCATTTACTTAGCTCAAAATTATTATTCGAAAAAAACATTCATTCATCAAATGTACTTCATACCAAAAAAAATACATACTGCTGCCACAGATGACAAAAGTCAGTCCTATTGAACAATATATTTTTTTAAACATGTACAGTTTTGCTGTTGCAGCAGCAGAAGATTAAATGCTAGTGACATGAGACCACTGTTAGGAGGTGGGGGGGGGCATGCTGACAACACACAAACGGACAACGATCACAAACTATGTACAATGCTTACCACCGCTGGGATTCCCAACGGACTATGTAGTGTCACGTGCCTGAGCCTATGGGGGGAAATGCAGAAGTTGCATTTCCCAGGAAACAACGTCAGGTTTTCTCGCAGACCCAATTATGGGTGGTTTTGAACACCTTCGGCATAAATAACAAGATGATGCTTTTACATATATACGTGATTTTTTTATGGTGGTAAATGCAGAATGATGCTGAAATGTGTTCCTTTGGTTTAAAACAACTTGGCGAATTCACTGGTCGAGAATTTGGAAACCAGCTCGGCAGAACCTGGAAGTTGATCGATGGAAGTGAGAAACGTTGAATCCAAAATCAGCTTAAGATGAGAACGATGCTGTGATCATCATGGTTGACACTTTTGGGAGGAATGGCCCTTTTACATCGCCGAGATAAAGATGGGATGGACATTGCCCAAAACAGACATTTTTTTTAGGGCAGTGTTAATGACGATTCGTGTTGAGCTTTTGTTATTTGTACATCACTGCCAATGCAATAGTAAACATAAAAGATAGAAATTAAGATGCAGAAAATGTAAGTATATATTTTTTTTTAATTGAAATAAAAATGCCGTCCCTGTTTTCCCTTCAGATATAACAATGTGCAAGTTGTAAATGAATAATCTGAGTCTCCTTGCACCACATAATTAATGCAACCCGTGATTCAGAAATTCAGCTACAAAATCAACATTTAAGGCATGTAAAAAATACCATTTCGGGAGAAATAATGGTGCCAAAGTAATGAAAATCTTTGAATGCAGAAGTCAGAATTCCTCACATTCACACATCCTAAATGGAAAAGACAGGTTACATAGATAAACTATTCTTAAACTTAGAACAAAAATTGACGAGAGAAGAAATGAAATTATTAAATGCTGCAAAAACAAGGACGAAAAACCGTGCACATACGTGGACTCTCTCACACTTTCCCAAAAGCGTTTGTCTCGAGAAAAATTTAGTTTTTCTCCCAGAAAGCACGGGCAGGGTTAAGGAAACATCACATAAACTGTTCAGGTCAGCGGGCTTGGTTCTTTGGGTAAAGTCACGTGGGTTGAAAATAAAATAGATTAAATCACGACGTTTAGGGCGCAGCACAAGCGGCCCGTCATCAGGTGGGACAACCAACAGGAAGCAACAAACTGCTGAAGTGGGCGAATCGGAGTTGCAGAGAGTTCCGCTTCAGCAATTTGTTTCTTGCTGTGGTTGTCCCAACACGATGACGGACCGCTTGCGTTGCGCCCGAAACGTCGTGATTTAATTCGTTTTATACCTACGTGACTTTACCGAAAGATTACAGCAACTTGGGAAGGCCTTCGTTGCAGCAGTGGACAGATCAGGGCTGAAGACACACACACACAAAACACATACAACGCACAAATTAGTAAATATAATGTAGTACACAATAAATGCACGCGCGCAAACGTCACGCGAGTAATTAAATAAATACAGTAAAACCTTGGATTGCGAGTAACTTGGTCTGCGAGTGTTTTGCAAGACGAGCACATTTTTTAAAATAAATATTAATTTGATAAACGAGCGAGGTCTTGCAATACGAGCAGTACGTACACGCTTTGTACTGCCGAGCGTCACGTGATCACAACTGATGTACGAGTGCTTTGATATACGAGTGCTTTGGATTACAAAACACGTTTCCGAAACGAATTATGCTCGCAATCCAAGGTTTTACTGTGTACAGTACATGCATACACATACCTATACAAACGCAAATCAATATATGCAATAATGAATAAATATATACACAGTATGATATGCACACAAGAGCAGGGGGGAACATAAACACGTAGGGTTTCATGGACGTACATAAAGCAGTGTTTTAGTACTCGATGTTCAACCTTGTTTTCATGGTTGGTCACCAACACTCTCCAATTCATCGCAATTGTATGTACGTTTAACTTCTTTTGCATCATACGGAGCCAACCGTGCTAATCGGACGTGCAGAGGATTCCATCCGGTGCCGGGACCCAAAACCGAAACATTAAATTAATTTACTATAGATATAGGGTGGCCCGATCTGTATAACCATGCGATTTATGGACAGTTACTACATGGCAACATGTGCGATTGCGAGTGACATCAAACAAGCTACAATGACCAACAATGGCAACTCGCACAACGAGCCATCGAAAGCACAATATGTATTCAACTACCTCGAACAACAAAGATCCCCTGTGTAGCCTTAACAAACTGTTGGGGCGAGTGCTGTTAGCACCTATAAAGGTCGGCCCTCCCCTAGGCCGAGCCGGCCTAGGGGAGGGCCGGCCTAGGGGAGGCCCAGGACCCGGTTCAGATATAATCGTCACTGGTGCTGGCCGGACGTGGGAATCGAACTCGGGACGCCGAGTTCATAGCGCAGCGCGCTCACCGCTACACCACCGCTCCACTTACACACACACTCCACACTCGCAGCCCAGACAACTGAGAAGCATACGTTAATTTTTCGTCTCCCCCCTCCTCTTTTCCGAACATAGATGGACTCGTCCATCTAAACAAACTGTCAAATCGCTATCCGTGGTGCTAACGTTTAAAAATAAATAAATACAAACCGCCACTTCTTTCAAATGTTCTTGCCGTTGTTTTTCACACCTGATGATGACTGCTTGTGTTGCAGTCGAAACGTCGTGAGAATTTTATTGTTTTATACATATTTTATTATTTTATTGTTTCCCTTCAACGTGACTTTACCGAAAGAACCAAGAATATGAATCACTGCAGTCACGAAAGCTTTATATGAAAATTTAAGGTGTAAACCGTTTTTGTGGGGTGCGAAGCGTGTCAGTGACCAACTAGGCTTCGGTGGTGGTGGTGGTGAAGGAGTGGATGGTGTTGGTCGTCGCGTGGTGGAGTCATGGATGACGCCGGTCCGGCAGTGCAGCGCTCAGGATTTAGTGCGGAGGGAGTTGGGGGGGGTAAGGGCTGGATGGGGCTGTCCCCTCGCACAGCCCCGGGTTGCCTGCCCGTTCATCACCTTTGCGTTGGTGTTCTCCATCTCAACTTACAGCTGTTTTATTGTCATAATCAGGGATAATTTTAGATGCGCGATGTGTTGATGATGCACCCAAGGCCACACTCGTCATTCTTCCACTCGCACTATCTGTCTCAGGAAAACAGTATTATTGCATTCCAACACTCCCTGCCCTTTCCAACTTACCCCCCTTGAGTGCTCGTGTATCTGGGTGCACCATCATATTCTACCCGGATTCTCCCGGAGGTGGTCTCGCGTCAAACTCACCCATGTTTTACCACAGGGTCCGGGAGTCACCATCTCACACCGAACTTTGCCAATTCTCTCTCACATGGGAAACCCATGGCCAGGTCACTCGCTCGGTTTGCCGGGATGAAAACCCAGGTGGAGAGGTTCGGTTTGTGTGTTCTAGTTGACCTAAGCGCTAGTCGGGGTGCGTGCATGGGGTGAATGCATGGTGTGTGTGTATGTGTGGGCTGTATGTGTGGTGTGTGCATATGGTGTGTGTGTGGGGTGTAGGTGTGCGTGGGGTGTGTGTGTAGTTTGTGCATGGGGTGTGTGTGTGGGGTGTGAGCATGGGGTGTGTGTGTGGGGGGTGTGTGTGGTGTGTGTATATGTGTGGGGTGCATGTGTGCGTGGGGTGCAAGCATGGTTTGTGTGTGTGCGTGGGGTGTGCACGGTGTGTGAATAGTGTGTGTATGCGTGGGGTGTGTGTGTGTGTGTGTGGTGCAAACAAGTAAAACAATATTAATAAACGTTCCAACAAAACCATAAATGCCAAGAAACATTGCTACAAATGAAAAATTTGTATTTACAAAATACTGAACACGAGGCTTGTTTGCAAACTTGCATGAAAGTAAAACGTATTGCACATTTAAATCTTCTGCATTAATACGTTCACGGTGAGACGGCCTTCCTCTAAATTCAATACACGATTAAACTAAACTAATATATTTACAGTTATTATATACGAGTTAAAAACAAACTTGCATGAAAGCAAAACGTATTGCACATTTAAATCTTCTGCTTTAATACTTTCACGGTGAGACGGCCTTCCTCTAAATTCAATACACGGTAAAACTAAACTAATATATATTTACAGTTATTATTATATACGAGTTAAATACAAACTTGCATGAAAGTAAAACGTATTGCACATTTAAATCTTCTGCATTAACACGTTCACGGTGAGACGGCCTTCCTCTAAATTCAATACACGATTAAACTAAACTAATATATATTTACAGTTATTATTATATACGAGTTAAAAACAAACTTGCATGAAAGTAAAACGTATTGCACATTTAAATCTTCTGCATTAATACTTTCACGGTGAGACGGCCTTCCTCTAAATTCAATACACGGTAAAACTAAACTAATATATATTTACAGTTATTATTATATACGAGTTAAAAACATCCTTAGCTATTTCATTAACAGTAAGTCAAGAGAAAGGAGGGGGGGGGGGTGTTTGTGTGTGTGGTGTGTTATTGGTGGGTGATGGTTGGGTGGTGTGTGTGTGCATAGGTGGTGGGTGCGTGATGTGTGTAGGTGGGTGGTGTGTGTGGGTGGTGTGTGTGTGGGTGAATGGGGTGTGTGTGGGTGGGTGGGGTATGTCTGTGTGAGGTGTGTGTGTGGTGTGTGTTGTGGGTGGGTGGTGGGTGGGGTGTGTGTGGGGTATGTCTGTGTGAGGTGTGTGTGGGTGGATGGGGTGTGTGGGTGGGTGGGGTGTGTGTGTGGGGTGTGTGCAGGTGGGGTGGTGGGGGGTTGCAGGATGTCTTGGGGTCTGGGGTCTCTGCCTCTTCCATTCCAGGTGTCGACATCCCCCGGTGACGTCACCTGTTCCGGGCACAAACCCAGGGGAAGCATTGGGGTCATCAAGGGACAGAGCACTCAAGACACACAGCAGCAGGTCTCCAGTCGTGTCTCAAGATGCTGCATGACATCGTGCGACAAGGGAGTGGAACACCAACGAGAGAAGCAGCCAGCTGGATGCAGTGCAATACAAATTTGGATTTATCTTCTCCATGTAAAATTGGTGGGAAAGATATTTTGCGGTGACGTAATGTTCACATACATTTCCTCGGGATGATCATGTATTTTTAAGCTATGTTAATGAAAGATTCTGATTATTATGAAATAAATAGCTTACACCAAAACAGAACTCTTAGACAAAATAATCCTTTTCTTTTCCAATACAGATCTTTGGTCTTTTCTTAAATTGAACATTTATCTTGTTGATTGTACTTTAGCTGAAAGATTTGCATGCATTACGCGAGAGCTGAGCTTCTGTTAAAGATCTCAAAATAAGAGCTGAGTTATTGTTAACACTTATTTTTGAATGTAATCTCTTACGTAACATTATTTAATGCTTGTTTTTCAACATTCCGGTTTCCTGAAATCCAAATAAATTGGAATTTTTGCCCACGTGACAACATCGTTTGATTGGCTGTCAGTAGAGGGAAAAGCTGAAAATTGTCAGATACCTCGACGATCTGACCCAAAGTAACGAATAATGAATCTAAGATTGGTCGTGAAAGCCGAGATATAATACTTTTTTACCTTTTAACGTGCACAGTGCTCACTCACTCTTACAACGCGAGAAACCACAGAACCACAATTGTCCAAGCTCTGAGGTCCTCTATACGTCAAGGTGTTATCGGCCAAATAATGAGTGGCTTTAAAATGTCGAAGGAAACTGGGGATCCGGAAAAAAAAACCCCACGCATGCGAGGCGAAAACCACTCAATCCCATCCAGACGGAACAGGTGGAGTCCACATTTTTGTTGTGCTGCCTTCTCCTGGCAAGCCAGGATACGGGTGCCCACGGAAAGGGAGCGACCCACCAAACCCTTACCTCCACTGTACTGGAGTGGTGGGGTGCGCCAACGATGGGGCCTTTATTCTTCCGCATTGCAGCAGCAATGCTTCCGGACAAATCTAAGAAATGTCCGGAGTCGCTGCCGCACACGGGCAAATCTCCGCCCAGGCCCCCTCGATGCCTTCGCTCCGGTGTTGGCGACAGCTTCACTTATCGCTTGATGGCTGCGTTGGTATTCCAGGGCAGTGTAGAAACTGGCGTTCGAGCTGAAAGAGAGTTGCAAGGGCCACTGTTATGCCTCTGTCTGCCTTTCTTTATTTGTGCTGAAACTTTCCTACTGCAATACAATTCCATTATCTATCCTACTGCTACTCCCTGGCCCTGCCCCCCAGCCACAACCAGGTCTACCCCTATCAGAATATGTTCAGAATCAGAATATTTATTTAGACTGTAGGAATATTATGACCTTTAAAGCTCTTTTTTTTACAGATGTCAAGTAGATCACTGCCCCTACACCTATCACTACCCAAACCCTTCTGAAGATAAGAAAAGCCAAAGCATTTTCACACTCAAACGAGCAAGCAGAGTGGTGGGAATTCCACATTCCCATGGCAGGGGCCAATCTATAAATGAAAACCAATGTTAGAATGATGTCCAGTACTGCTGGACATCATACTGGACATCCGTGAAAAAGAGCTTCATAGCTCATCAAATTCCTCCAGTATAAATAAATATTCTGATTCTTTTCTAGAGTTATAGGCAGAGGAGAAGAGGAAGATCTGGAGCCTAGAGTTGAACAAGAGCATGAAGTCGACAATGAAGATGGCTGGGGAAGGACAGTTCCAGACTGCAGAGGAGAAAGAGCAACGTCTCAAAGAGAGCTGCATGCAGAGAGAAAGCATTGAGCAGGGAGAAACATCAAAGTCACTTCATAAGAACCTAACCAACACAAATATTCTTCAAGATGCAACGTGCACGTGGAGACTCACGATTGGCTCTTGGCTGACACAAAATCTTCCTCGAGATCTGACCCAGAATCATTCGTCCAGCTCTGCTCGCATTGGCTCACACGATCCACCTCCACGATCTCGTCCATTTTAATCGATGCGTCCACAGCATCCGGTTCATTGTGACTAGCATGGCTTTTGTCCTTGGTGTCGTCCTGAAGCCACCTGTGGTTCAAAGCTTCCTCAGGCGTGAGCCGGCGAGCGGGATCCCACCTGCCAAGATATGAACGGTGAATCGTCAGGGTCCACTTACCGTCTACATTTCTTCTAATAATGGGGTGGAGGTGTGGCACATGCAATTATTTACCTTCATTATGCAAACGAATACAAGAAGGCACAAGGCATGAAATATTGCCCTGTTATGACACAAAGCCACTCCCTGTCAGTAAAACATCACTCCTAGTAATGTGCACTCTGTTTACGAGAGTGCTGATGGTGAACACGAAAATAATGATGAATTAAGATCATATGTAGACAGTACAGGTATATCTTACTCAAGGCATCCTTGAACAAAATCGATTAACTCTCTGTTCGTAGTCCGAAGCTTTTCCTTAAGAGAGGTGGTGCTTGGAACGACCTTCCTGCCGTTCACCCTGTGGCACCCTGTCTTGTCTGTGTTGGAGAGAAAATGAGTGAAACGGGTTTCCGAGGATTACGAACAAGGTACATTACGGCAATGCTTGCCTGGATAATTGTGACAACAGAAGTAGCAACCTCCCCTCCACTTACCGGTGTCAATGTACATTTCGGTCGCAGCATCAATCATGGACCTTGGTGGGAGACCAAAAATCTGTGCACAGGTCACAGTGAAATTAATATACATGGGTTAGGTCATTGGACTGTGTGTATCGTAAACATACATACAGTAGACTTCCTCAAATGTAAATGTCTCTAAAACTGAAACGTTTATTCACAAGGACTGCACATGCTTTTACAACATTACCATATATTTTAATTATTGGGTACTTAATGAACAAATATTGCCCATTAAAGTTACTTCATGAACCTCAGGGATGAACAATGAACCCGAAGAATGGAAAGGGTAATAGTCTGTCGCTCTGAGTGATGATTATCAACAAGGCCAAATCACATCATACGTGCCCAACTATTGTCTGATCACATTAAAGATATGACTATTCTCTATGTACATACTGGCAGCAGAGCAACATTTGTTCCCATGGAATGAGGCCAAAAGTATAATTGCTCCACAGATTGCAATCCACGGCAGTCTCCTCTATGGTTGTTAGCGACTAATGGACCATCACTCGGCATTAGCATTGTGAGCCGGCTCAGCTAAAACTAAGCCATGGGCTCTGCTGTTGGTTGCAATTCAAATTCATAAATAATGAGATTATATTTTAGCATATTTCAGGTACCGTGATCATTTGGGCAAGATAATCTCCAGTGGTCCGTAAGAGAGGGTAGCCAGAAGAGAGCTCAGCAATTACGCAGCCCAGGGACCACATGTCCACTGCGCAGGTGAGTTGGAGGCCCAGGAACATCTCTGGAGCCATGTATTTCCACGTTCCGAAAGATCCGAAAACTGCGCACCACACACACATGGACAGCACCGATTGAGCGAGAAGGTCATGCACGTTATTTGTCCACTTAGATTTTTGAGTGCACACAGATTAAAACATTTACATTTTGTAGGATGGTAAAATTGGTCATTCTATCCAGCAGATGAATGTGGATCTTTCTAAAACTGGCTCAGAACTGGAAAAGTGTGAGCGGCACTCCAAGAGACGTTTTGACATTGGTAAAAACGTTGTTTGCAAACACCTATTAATGCCTGTATGACCTGATAGGGTCTCTATGGCTGAGAATAATAACTGAGTCACTGAGAATGTAGTGCATTGTAAAGCTGCTCACCATGCCACGTTTCCAAACGCACACACATAAGAATAACAGGCGCCATTCGCCACTAGGTAGCAGTGACGTCACCACGGGACCTGTGCCAGGCCAGGTGCACTTTGAGGCCACGTGAAATGTCAAAGTCTCACTGACATATCACGAAAGATATCTAGGTGCCATGGGTTGTCGAACTGAGATGACTGGCATATGCACCAACTATGCCCCCTCTGTGTCAACACACATATAAGACAAAGATCCCCCGTATAGCCTTAACAGACTGTTGGGGCAAGTGCTGTTAGCGAGCACCTATGAAGGCCGGCACGGCACACGAGGTGGTGGGGGGCCAGCAGCACGCCCGGCTGCTTTTGTCTCCCTAGTGGCGATGTTTACACACCGCACGAGGCGCTCATTTGGGGCTGAGTCGACCTCGGGGAGTCCCAGGACCGGTTCAGATAATCGTCACTGGTGTCGGCCGTGAGCGGGAATCGAACTCGGGGCGGCCGGGTAGGTAGCGCAGCGTAGCGCTAACCGCTGCACCGCGCTAACTGCTGCACTAGCGCTCCCCACTCGTATATTCACAAAGATTCACAAAGACGCACAGACACACACACCCTCACACGAAAAAACACAAGCAAAACTACTCACTTGGTTTCGTCATTTTGATGCTCGCGCCAAAATCAATGATCCTGATGTTGCCGGTTGCGTGGTCTTTGACCATGGTGTTTTCCTAGGAAAAATAACAGGGGATAAAAGTGGTTAATGTTCAAAAGTGCTCATGGCATGGATGGCCGGCGTGAACTCACCTCTGATTAATCAACACGTATAATTGTGCACTCTGCTAATTGCTACGGAGAGACGGGTACATTTTCGTCATTATATGAGAAGGCAATGATGACTAGGGATAAGACCCCGAGCCCCACGTGCACTGTAGAGTGTACATTAGCTCCAATAATATGTAACTGTTACAATCATATTACTTTACTGTTAATCGAATGACAGGAACTCGGTAATGTTAATTGACGTTTGATTTATTGGTGGTAATGAAGATATTCACAATTAAGATTATGATATCAAAGTTGATTTCTATATTTAAAATACTTGGGTCTAGAAAATTAATAACACTGGTGCTCAATCCCTATTAACAGAGATATTTAGCAGCGGTGTTGTGAGGTGGAGGGTGTGCCTCGTCACTATTGCAGGTGTGAAGATGTTCAATTATTTTTTCCAGTTGTTTTTGTTAATTTTCAGTTTTTGCGCGGGAAATCTAATAATAATAAGATGGCGACGGCCTCGTGGTTAGTCATTTTATTAACTTGTTTATTTTGATCAATTCAACTCGAATCAATAGATATAACGGATTTAAAGTTTTCGTGACTGCAAGGATTCATCTTCTTTGGTTCTTTCGGTAAAGTCACGTAGAATGAGAATAAAATAATAAATTGATAAAATAAAATAACACAATAAAATTCTCACGACGTTTCGGCCACAACACAAGCGGCCTTCATCAGGTGAAGGGACGAGACTGTCTGGAGGACAGCGCTGGAGCGAACACAGCCAAGCTCAGACCGCGACCTTTAAGCTGTGTGAGAAGAAACAGAGCGCCTTCTATGACCAGTCACAAGCTAATCCCTCAGTTATTTCAATGCTAAATTCTCCTGTTTCATTTGTACTAGGTACCTCTGTGGATGTGTAGGCTTTGACTTTAACATAGCCATTTCTGTGACCAGTCACAAGCTAATCACTCAGCTATTGCAATGCTAAATTCTATGCTAATTCCTTTGTCAAGGCGCTCTGTTTCTTCTCACACAGCTTTAAGGTCGCGGTCTGAGCTTGGCTGTGTTCGCTCCAGCGCTGTCCTCCAGACAGTCTCATCCCTTCACCTGATGAAGGTCACTTGTGTTGTGGCCGAAACGTCGTGAGAATTTTATTGTGTTATTTTATTTTATCAATTTATTATTTTATTCTCATTCTACGTGACTTTACCGAAAGAACCAAAGAAGGTATAACGGAGTTGAAAGATGATTAGAGCATTTTGGTGATGAAAATAGAAGTAGCTTTTTTGTGAAAGTTGATCACATTTTGGTGTTATTGTACTCGTTGGTTCTATTCGGTAAAGTCACGTAAAAGTATAAAACAACAAAAAATAAAAAAATCACGACGTTTCGGCCACAACACAAGTGGCCTTCATCAGGTGAAGGGACCAGACTGTGTCGAGGACAACGTTAGTCCCTTCACCTGATGAAGGCCACTTGTGTTGTGGCCGAAACGTCGTTAATTTTTTATTTTTTAATTATTTTTTGTTGTTTTATACTTTTACGTGACTTTACCGAATAGAACCAAAGAGTATGGATCCTTGCAGTCACGAAAGCTTCAAATCTAGAATTGGTGTTATTGTGTTACATTGTGCGGTTCATTGCGAATGCACAAAATGGCCACGTTGTAGCAGCCATTTAATATTGACTTAATTTGGTAAACAGAATCGGCGTTACTGCAGAGGTTATATTCCTGATTAATAGTTGTTTTTATATATTTATTGTCAGTAAAATTTGATTTGCCTAATTTGCATGTCAATATAATTCCATATTAAATATGTATTTATTATTAATAACTATATAAGTACACCTTCTTTGGTTCTTTCGGTAAAGTCACGTAGAATGAGAATAAAATAATAAATTGATAAAATAAAATAACACAATAATATTCTCACGACGTTTCGGCCACAACACAAGCGGCCTTCATCAGGTGAAGGGAGCGAGACTGTCTGGTAGGACAGCGCTGGAGTGAGAGAGCCACGTTCAGATCACGGCTTTTAAGCTGTGTGAGAGGAACAAAGAGCCTTGACGAAGGAATTAGCATAAAATTTAGCATTGAAAAGGCTGAATGATTAGCTTGTGACTGGTCACAGAAATAGCTATGTTAAAAGTTAAAGCCTACACATCCGCAGAGGCACCCATTGTTAAAAGGAATTAGCATAGAATTTAGCATTGAAATAGCTAAATTAAGGCATTCGCTTGTAACTGCTACAGAAATAGTTACGTTGAAGTCAGAGCATACACATTCACCGAGGCACTTAGTACAAATCAAAACAGGAGAATTTAGCATTGAAATAACTAGGCAAATTTAGCATTGAAATAACTGGGTGATTTGCTAGTGACTGGTCACAGAAATGACTACAAATCTGAGCTATTCACAGTACTATATAGTGAACCAATAAAAACTAAAATATAAATTACCTTCATGTTATCAATAAACTCTATATTCTCCAATCAGCTAAGCTACCAACCATAAGTCGTTATATATCACAATGCTATATGGCGAAAAAATGGGTGGATTCTTACCCTCAAATTTCCGTACCACGGATAGCTACGGGCCCCGTTCAGACGGACGAGTTCGTCCATGGTCGGAACAGAGGAGGGGGAGAGAGACAGCTGCGAAGCCCTAGTATACTCCATGTTGTAAACCATACCATTAACCGTGGTGTGAGAGGTATTAAGAGGCAATGCTGGCGAAAGAGCTGCGGTCTGAAGGTCATCGTAAAATTACAATTAATTAAGAACAGAAATGATTTAACACATCTTTCCAGTGGTTACTGAGCCTGAATCCATCTTCTCGGTTGAAATTGTCTCTGTGCTTGTATATGTGAATGGCCTCATGAACGAATCTCTCATGGTAGCCAGTTGGTTTGCAAAGAACCTCCGTCTTGGAGAAGTCAATGTCATGTGAACCCACTGAATTGTAACAGTGATCTGCCACGGCAGAGGAGTTAACAGTGATCTGCCACGGCAGAGGAGTTAAGACGAACTCCTCTGCCGTGGCAGATCACTGTTACAATTCAGTGGGCTCACATGACATTGACTTCTCCAAGACGGAGGTTCTTTGCAAACCAACTGGCTACCATGAGAGATTCGTTCATGAGGCCATTCACATATACAAGCACAGAGACAATTTCAACCGAGAAGATGGATTCAGGCTCAGTAACCACTGGAAAGATGTGTTAAATCATTTCTGTTCCTAATTAATTGTAATTTTACGATGACCTTCAGACCGCAGCTCTTTCGCCAGCATTGCCTCTTAATACCTCTCACACCACGGTTAATGGTATGGTTTACAACATGGAGTATACTAGGGCTTCGCAGCTGTCTCTCTCCCCCTCCTCTGTTCCGACCATGGACGAACTCGTCCGTCTGAACGGGGCCCGTAGCTATCCGTGGTACGGAAATTTGAGGGTAAGAATCCACCCATTTTTTCGCCATATAGCATTGTGATATATAACGACTTATGGTTGGTAGCTTAGCTGATTGGAGAATATAGAGTTTATTGATAACATGAAGGTAATTTATATTTTAGTTTTTATTGGTTCACTATATAGTACTGTGAATAGCTCAGATTTGTAGTCATTTCTGTGACCAGTCACTAGCAAATCACCCAGTTATTTCAATGCTAAATTTGCCTAGTTATTTCAATGCTAAATTCTCCTGTTTTGATTTGTACTAAGTGCCTCGGTGAATGTGTATGCTCTGACTTCAACGTAACTATTTCTGTAGCAGTTACAAGCGAATGCCTTAATTTAGCTATTTCAATGCTAAATTCTATGCTAATTCCTTTTAACAATGGGTGCCTCTGCGGATGTGTAGGCTTTAACTTTTAACATAGCTATTTCTGTGACCAGTCACAAGCTAATCATTCAGCCTTTTCAATGCTAAATTTTATGCTAATTCCTTCGTCAAGGCTCTTTGTTCCTCTCACACAGCTTAAAAGCCGTGATCTGAACGTGGCTCTCTCACTCCAGCGCTGTCCTACCAGACAGTCTCGCTCCCTTCACCTGATGAAGGCCGCTTGTGTTGTGGCCGAAACGTCGTGAGAATATTATTGTGTTATTTTATTTTATCAATTTATTATTTTATTCTCATTCTACGTGACTTTACCGAAAGAATCAAAGAAGATGAATCATTGCAGTCACGAAAGCTTTAAATCGATATATAAGTACACATTGTTTCGTTTATGCAGTGTTATCAGGGACTGTGGGAAGTTTAGGAGGCATTAAAGATGTTTTGGGGCAGATGCTTCTTTTTAAATATTAAAGATGTTTTGGGGCAGATGCTTCTTGTTAAATGTTAAAGAATATAATGTTAAATGTTATTCGACATGATAAGTGGCTGCTACCATAATTGAGATTTGGGAAGACTCCATGCTGAGAGATTGAGCTGTGGTCTTGTGACGTGGAGTCGCTCACTTCTCAGGAGGACGGAACACAGCGTGGATTATCTGCTCGTGTTCTACAAACTGTACCACTTGAATCACTGTCTATTTAGCCGACCTGTCCCCCTCGTTAGGATAAGTTACAGGTGCTTCTCTCCTTTTCCTCGTGTCAGAAACTTGTCTAACATTGCCAATTGTAATTATCGCTTTTGAGTGTTGTGATTGTGGCCAATGTAAATTAGAATCTCTTCAAATAAACTGCAGAGTGTACTCTAGAGCAAGAAGAGATTAGACGATGTCCTGGATTGAAACAAGTGTCGATTACTTTTTATACATTTATCGAAACAATAGCATTATTGTTGTGCAATTCGGTATGAGGTGCAGGGTGTTTGGTTTTCAATTTTTTGAGTTACGAGAGAGGTCTTATTTTAGATTTGAAGCTTTCGTGACTGCAAGGATCCATACTCTTTGGTTCTATTCGGTAAAGTCACGTGACTTTACCGAATAGAACCAAAGAGTATAGGTCTGATTTTGCCACAGTTGCCTCAAGGCAAAACATATCCATGAATGACGGCAGTATGCTATTGTATTTACTTACCATCTTCAGGTCGCCATAAATGATGGCCTCCTTCTTAAGTTTTGCAAGGGCCCTCAACATGGATCTTGCATAGAGCCTGATTGTTGACGGTGCAAAGATCGTGGAGTTGCCATGGAATTGATCAAAGAGGTCGATGCTGCAAGACAAGATATCGTCAATGGTTAGTCCACCTTCGACTATCTTGGTCAATGCTTAGGATCGCTTCATGAACTGGAGGAATCATGCTTTACAATAGATTAGGAGTTTTATCATGTAAAACCAAATTCAAATTTCTCCCAGGTGAATGATGATGAAACATGACCTGCATATTGGGTTTGAGAAATATAATAACATCAACTTATAACATGCACAGTAATCACTTCACTGCAATATAAAGAGAACATTACTCAGACGTACGAGGAACCACAAACAGCAAGTCAACCAAAGTCATGAGCAGGCGCCAAAAGATGCCTAAGCTCTGCGGTCTTGTACATATAAAGGTATTTTCTAAAAAAAAAAAATGAGCGTTTACATGTTGGAAGAAAGCGGAGCACCCAGACAAAAACCCACACTTGCGAGGGGGCAATACTGTATCCCGTACAGATGTAACAGGTAGTCTACACTTTTGTTGTACTGCTCTCTACCGACAAGCCAGGGTATGGGCACCTCGACGCCCACGGTAGGGAGTTTCGCAAAATGTGTGACCCACCAAACCCTCGCCTCAGCAGTGCTGGATTACAGGCGGGCACCAAAATCGCCTGGCTCATAGGGCTCGTTATGATAATTTGCTGTTGCATCTGGTTTCATGATAAAGGTAATGGATGAGACAGGACGTTGCGGTAGGTAACAATGTTATTTACAGATAACGAGAAACATTGTTTACTGTATTTGTAATTATTATGAAGTGCTATGTTTTAATGTGCTGTACAATGTAAAATGGTGGTAACCACTCAGCTCATATGTATTAAGTAAGGTGGGAGAGCATCGTTGCATCATAAACAGTTACGTGCCACGTTAAGGAGACACCCGTGTCCCTTTCATATTTTAAAAACTACCAATAAAGCCTTAACATGAAAGGGCTGGTACAAGCCGATGGGTGGTGACATGGCCTAATGGCAGCATGATCCCCGCCTTTCGTCGAGGTTCATGGTTCGAATCCAGCAGCCTCCCTGATTAATGCAGCTGTAATAATACCACACACCGCGTCTGTCTCACAGCCGATGTTAAAAATTCGAAAATTACCCGAAAAATTAATTTATTGCCGTTGTACAACTTAGGAATCATCGCCCCCCTACTGGCAATCTAATGCCCCAGGTCACTGTTGCAAATGAGACTCATCCTGGTCTCTTGAGTTCTCACCTGGTCAAACAACATTTTTTTAAATCTGAATTTCATCAAATGTTACCTGCACGTTTTAAAAAAATGCTTGAGATAAACACGATGTTGGCGCACAGATGTGATTTTTTTACTTACGTCATGAGCTCCATAACGAAGCCGGGATGCTTTCTGAACATAAGATGCCCGATAAATCTAATAATGTAGTTATTTTCATTGTCCTTGGACTGCAACGCTTTCATGATATGCGCCTCCCTTCTGCATTTCTGAAGGTCGTTTCTGTGGAGGGAATGCATCGGTGAGTCTCACCCCACTCTTAAGCCTTGCATATTTTTATGCATTATCACGCACATGGGATGGCGCGGTCAACAGAGCTCCAGAGTCATGACTGTGAGCGCTTCATCCCGGTCAACGTCAACGTCGTCCCTGCCCGGTCGACGTGATCAGCGGCCAACTGGGGAGGCTGCACCAATCGGTTGGGAAGTTGTCGATGGTCGTTACCCGAAAGAGGTTACCACATCCCATCTCAGTGCGGTGAAAATGTTCCACCACTGGATTGTGATCACTGTGGTTTTTGAGCTATGTTAAGCGAGTAAGGTATAAAGTGTCCTGCTCCTCCAACCGAAACTGTGGACGATGTTGTGACGCACTGTGGTCTGTGCTCCTTTAATGCGCAATTGCAAAAGTTGAAAAAAAATCTCTCCTGAAGACCCCTCGTGGCTAGCAGACCTCCTTGGCATTGGTATTTAGTGCCTGAACATGTTGCAATATAGAAGAATATAATATAATGGGCAAAAGGGCAGCACTCATCCCCGTTGTTGGTCAGTGGTGTGAACTCCACGTTCACGTGGCAGTAACCTTAAAAAATACATATTGCCTCTTCATGACAAATCAAACATCATTTTGATGGTGTTTGAAGACATTTATGAAATTATAAACTCATACAGAAACAGCTTCTGATGGAGATGGATACATGACCTGGCAGTCGCACGTTCGCCACTCGTTGCAGAGGATCAAGGTTCGAATCAAGCAGCCGCCCTGATTAATACTGCGGGTGTATAACCATAATAATGCATGCTGTCTGCTTCGATGGATGCTAAAGATCACCTGACGTAATTTGCAAGAGTATGCCACTATGTGCTTGGAACTGGGTACAATGTTTGCCAATATGGAAACCTACACCACAAATTCCTCAATTTGTATTGTGCAATCATTGTCCCCCTACTGGCAGACTAATGCTCCAGGTCACTCTTGCAAATGAGACTTATCCTGGTCTCTTCAGATCTCACGAGGTTAAACAAAATACACTTTTAAATTGATTTTTTAAAAGTTATGGCTCTCTTCACAAATTCAGATATATATTTTTAATGTGGTTCATGTCTTTGTTCAAACTTACCTAGAAGTGTGCTCTAGCAGCTTGATGGCCACTTCTCTTTTCGTCTTGTGGTCCAGGCATCGGAGCACCTGACCAAAGGACCCCTTCCCAAGTACATTCAGTACTTGGAAGCGGTACACCAGGTGTTCACCCGTGATCTAGAACAAGATTACACAAGTGTTCAGTACTCAACCAGGGCCGTCTCTAAGTGCTCAAACATTACTCAGCCTAAATACACGGCTCATTCAAGTTCTCATTTCTTAGTCACTGGTTTAGAGAAGTGAAGCACCTTGACACCTCACTTCTCTAAACCAGCTTAAAAGACGCTACGAATCTTAACAACGTTCATTGAAGCTCTGTCGTCCCGACAGGTTTGTTCCTTTCACCTGAAGAAGGCCACTTGTGTTGTGGCCGAAACGTCGTGAGAATTTTATCGTGTTATTTTATTATTTTATTACTTTATTCTCATTCTACTTGACTTTACCGAAAGAACCAAAGAAGATGAATCCTTGCAGTCACGAAAGCTTTAAATCGAAACTCATGAACATGTCTGAGCTTTCCCTGATGTCTCTGCCAAATACATCTTTGCCTCACACTGGAAACCACTAAATCATTCTATGAAAAGTGTGGGTTATAGAATGTCCTTTAACTGTATTTATGATGACAAAGATAGTCACCACATCGCACGCTTTGAGTGCACTTCTGCGGCCGTCTGGAATGCTCTTCCTTCCGATATTAGGCAGCCACTGGAGCGATGCACTGTTAAATCTAGATTTAAAACTCAAGATCACAGGTGTCACTTTTACATAGCCATGTTCATTCAATTCCCACATTCCACCCACACAGTGAGTGGCTTCACTCTGTATGCCCTGCATACTATACTCATAGGCCCATTCTAGGCTATGCCAACCCCACCCACTACTCAGGTAGCCCCACCTTTTGATCGTATCAATGGTTGAGCATTAGGCCAGAAGATTTTAATCGAGATAAATCCACATTTTTTTTGTAGTTGCTTTGTGGCACCAGGAGAGCCTTTCTGAAAATGTCCAAAACTAGGACGTTGAGTAGCTTAACGTTTCAGTGTTCTTCACACAGAAAATCATTAGCAACTTATTAGGTATACACGTGCGTGTAAGGGATGTTGTGGTTTATAGTGGAATGCATGATTTAGTTGCAATGAACATGGCCCATATTGGAGAGTCTTACCGGAATGTAGTGGCCGTCGATGTCATCGTAGCCATCATTGGAAGGGCCATTTCGTTCCGAACGAATCTTGAAATAAAAAACTTCATTGAAACACAATATTTCTTGACGTTCCTGCTCTGTCATTCTGTCTTTGAATTTGTCCAAGACTTCTGCACACGCACACATGCCCAAAGACACACATGGTCATTCATGCACATATACACGTGTGCAACAAACGTAATTACGATCACAAATGAATGAAGCACATCATGTTACACTTAACAAAGAGACTCGATTTGGGCCTCTTGTATGTGTGCTCTTAACGGATTTGTAAAGCCATTTATGGATCGGTCTTCTAGATAGATATGATGTGTGTTTGTTATAGAGGAGTGTGGCAGTAATTCATGTGGTGAATGATGCTGAATTAAGTGGAGTAAAAACCTTGTGGTGTGCAGCTCATGCCTGCCACTGGGAAGACGACTTCATCCGATGGAGTTGCCTGTTTTTGTCACAGAGATGCGCACAGAGAGGCACGCGTGAACATGCGGGCAAGCACACAGACATAGACATGTATACAGACACAGTGGTACACACACAAACACCCACTGAGAGAGTGCTTGTGGAAGGGCCTAAATCGCACAAAGCTCTCAGAGGATTACCCTAGAGAGTATTTTTTAGCCTGCACCGCCGTGATGGCCTCATATATTGGAAAAGGTCAACGCTTTACCTCACTATGCATGATCGACGAGCTGCGGTGAACCCATTTACTGTATACTGTTGGGTGGTATTTAAGAAACTTGCCCCATTGAACTGCCATGCTTGGAGATTAAAGCAGCGACCTCTGGTGTGGAAACCACTACACCAAGCAGCATCCAAGACATAGAGATTCACGAATAATAGTATATTGCACCTCGATGATGTCAAATAATCTGACACTTTGGGAATATTAAACGGTGCCCATATTCCCAGGTTTGTGCCCAATTCCATTAAACATCTTCAACTGCATTATCCATTGATTTCTAATTTACACAAATATGGCAAAAGGGTCAATTGTTGAAGGTATTTTATGAAACTGGTTACAGGTCACGAACCTGACCGCATTCATGAAGTCCAAGTAGAGCACCTGCCAATACGTGTGCTGTGTAATACGCTCGTGTGTCTCCTGGTTGGTTCACGAGTACTAGAGTCCCTTACTGCGAACTGAGCTGACAAGAAATTGCCTTGACTGTGTCGTGAGTTTGCCGTGTGTAAGCGTGTCAGTACCGTTAGGTCAAAGCGGCCCGTTGTGGTACTAGTTATAATAGGCGTTTACTAACAGCACTTACCCTAGAGTCTATAGAGCTTACACGATGTGGGGTGGGGGGGGAACTTTGATTCTTTGCTGTCAGTTGAACTAGTAATAAACCCATTTGGTGGTGAAGTGACCTGAAAGCCTGCACTGTGTGTTGAGCTCATTGGTCAATGGTAATCGTTCTATTTTAGAATGGCAGTGAAACACGTAGTCCACGAATACTCTACGATAAAAAAAGAAATGAGCTTGTCTCTGTATTGTGCAGTCTGCTTATAAGAGTTTGCTGTCAAGAGTAGTTACTGACCTGCTGCACAATTGCAGACTGAACATCGAGTTGATCCATGTCCAAAAGATCGTTCTGGAACACAGCACAAAGATAGCATTAAAACCTAAATAACCTCCTTTAGCACCCTTCATTCGACCAAGCTTAGAGCAGCAAGGGAGATCTCTCCAGCAGGTGTGGCACTCTCCCAGAACTGTCTTCAATAGGGAGTTCAAATCCCCGTTTAAAGATTGAGAACCTTTCATCCTTGAAGAGTTCGTGAAAAAATTAAGTGCCACTTTGTGTTAATCAATTAGTTGTCCGTATATTTAAATATGGGCCTCGCCATAGGAATGTGGAATTTACACCACCTGGAAATCACTACCCATTGCCTGAAGCTTAATAGCTTATTGAGCCCTTTCGCAACCATCACCAACAACATCTACCTAAATCACAATCGCCATTAGCATCACTAGCACCACCACGGAAATTGTCTCTGACATCACCACAATCACCACCAGAAAGCAACTAAACCATCACCCCTATCACTACAATTACAATCTTCACGTAACTATCACTTGCAACACTCAACACGAGCAAAGAGCAGCTCTCCCCACTGCCACCAG
The DNA here is from genome assembly GCF_048934315.1 of Petromyzon marinus. Taxonomy (NCBI): domain Eukaryota; kingdom Metazoa; phylum Chordata; class Hyperoartia; order Petromyzontiformes; family Petromyzontidae; genus Petromyzon; species Petromyzon marinus. Next base: position 12,811,507 of record NC_133667.1, on the reverse strand, counting down.
CAACCAACTGCAATCAACACGACAAAGATCAATGTACCGTCCTCAACACCATTACCATCACTTACCGTGGATAAATCTCTCGTCGGCAAACTCGTACTCGCACTATTGAACATTCAAAACAGAGTCCTCGTGGCAAGAGCCGTAGCTCGTGCCGCGTGCCGCCTCGAAGTTTAGCGCTATGTTAATCGCATCCGGATAGTGACGTCAGTAGCGACGTCACGGCATCCGGTGCGCGGAGTGTCACGTGGGCGTTCGTGGGGGGTCGCGTGTTGTGTAATACACGTGTTGTGTATTACCACGTGTGTAATACACGTGTTGTGTATTACACAACACGTGTATTACACAACACGTGTTGTGTACAGTATGTTGGACTTCTTTCGCACCGCACGTAGACAGCTGTGCTAATCGGAGGTGCCGATTCGAGCTGCAGTACAGTATAGTACAGCTGTTACCATCAGCCACGATGTAGTTCTCATTACAGTACAGTAGTATAAAGAGCAGGAATAGTTATTTCATTAACTTCACCCCACTTTGCCCCCCCCCGTACCCAATGGATGTTTGGCATCGCGTGACGCCCGTGAGCGATGCCCACAAAGTTGTAACGCCTCTTAAATTTTTATTTAAAGCTTTCGTGACTGCAGGGATTCATATTATTGGTTCTTTCGGTAAAGTCACGTTGAAGGGAAACAATAAAATAATAAAAATATAAAACAATTAAATTCTCACGGCGTTTCGACTGCAACACAAGCAATCATCAGATGTGATAACCACAATACAATTTTAATAACCGCCACTTTTTTCAAATTTTCTTGTTGTGGTTTCACACCTGATGATGATTGCTGCTTGTGTTGCAGTCGAAACGTCGTGAGAATTTTATTGTTTTATATTTTTACTATTTTATTGTTTCCCTTCTACGTGGTGACTTTACCGAAAGAACCAAGAGAAATGTGACGTCACGTCAAAATGCGCAACTTCAAATAAATAAAGACAACACGTTCTACTTTATTAAATAGACTTTTTAATAAATGTTTTCTCCTACAACATCAGAGTGCAGCGCCACATTAAATACGCACTACAATGACAATAGTTTAAAGCGATTTGAAGCATGTTTTATTTATTTATTTTGGGGGGGGCAGAGCTTTGTGACGTCATATTTGAGAGAGGGGGGGTCTGACTTTTTGTGACGCCGTGTGACTATGGGGGTGGGGGTCAAAAATCGCGTGCCGTCTTGTTATTCCACTGCTGGATGAGGGGGTTCGCCACGCAGCCGCAGATTGCGGGTGTATCTTGGGCCACGCATCATCGCCACGCTCGTCGATGTGGGTGGGTGGGTGAAGGCGGAGAAGCATGGAAGTTCAGTTCAACAGTTGTTGTTGCTGTGCTGCACTGGCGGGCTATAACAATGCTGCTGAAATGATGCACTTTACCGATTTAAGGCCGTGAAGATGATGTGTAAGAAATGTCTTTTTAAAATATATGATACGGAGACGGAAATGCGAATGGGGGTATATGGTGTTACTCTTTGTTTTTTTTCTTTGGTAAAGTCACCTATAAATAAGAAATAATAAAATAACATAATAGCGTACGACGTTTCGGTTGCAACATAAGCAGCCATCATCAGATACAGAAGAGCTAAATTTACGAGAGAGGGGAAACATTACCCCAGATGTATATACAGACACCCAAGTAGGGGGGGAACTAACACAGATACAACAGGGGACAGAGAGAGAAGCACACCAAAACAAACAGGGTTTAGCAAAATTTGGAAACCATATAAAGCAACACAGACGGTCGGTCAAAACAATTGACGCATAGTCTGGTTGATTACGCTATTTCAAAGATTGCTAAATTGCAAGTTAAGTATGAAATTTAAAATACAGACTGCACACACACACACATAGACATCCAAGTAGAGCGAACCAGCACAGAGACAAGCACAGAGTGAAGTCGCCTTAAATAGGCAGAGAAGGTAAGGCTGAGAGACAATGGGACAAATTAGCAAGAGGTATGCATGGAGCAAAGGGGACGCGGCAGCACACACTCGGAAACACCAAGGCCCACACACAGGCAGAGACAGCACAGAGACACAAATCCAAGCCAAAACAGAAAGGCAGACACACAAGCAGAGACAACACAAAGACACAGACCTCATACCTCCCCGTAGAGGTGGTTCAGACTTGATTCGAAGCTTTCGTGACTGCAGGAATTACTGCAGTCACGAAAGTATATGGTGTGCTTATTTATTTTGATATTTTATATTCTCCAAGACGACCCGAATTATTTTCGGTTGTACACCGGCAGGAAACAGCTCCACATGTAAAATTTACAAAGGGCTGTAGCATTACACTTACTCATTCATTCTGGCCACAACCTGATACCAACATTGACCGATTAAAAAAACCCCTATATAATCTGTTTAATACGTAGGTTTTCGCGATCAATATTATTCTCAAAAGTTTTTTTGGGTTAGATCACGCAAAAATCAGTGCTGTTAACCCACCAGCACCACCACAGCCAATTAAGACGTTACATACACAAAACGTACCAATGAATTTTACTTCAGCACACCGATGTCGAAGAGTAAACGGACATTTACAACTTTAGTACGATGTTTCAATGGCGATTACAACCGGCTTTATCAGGCGATTTGCCCAAATTGTGAATAAGTCTTCCCGTTTCCAGTCTTAAGTCAGGCACTTCCAAATACGGCCTTCAGCGTTGCCAGCTGTTTGGTCGCGGGCTCTTGCAGCCGTGTGACCTCAAGACACACACACACCTGCGCAAGCACACGGACGAGAAGCCGTATAGCTGCAACGTGTGTGGCCAGACCTTCAGGTCGCTTCCACTTGCTTCAGATGTTGTTTTCCCCGCTTCAAATAAAAGGTGCATCGTGTTGAAAAGTAAAACATTGGACAGAGCCTCTATCGAGCTGCACAGGGCTCGCAAATCAGTTTGGCCACCGATGAGCCAACACGTTTAACGCATATTATAGATGAGCAACAAGTATGACCATTGGACACAGGTAAAGGTGGAAGTTTTAATAGTATTTTCTATAAACTCATTATGCATTTCCATGGAGCATTGTGGATAAAGCAGGATTAACTCAATTGTGTTCACAAGTAAAACGTGTTTCAGTCGATCAGCCTATTAGTTATCCAGAAAAATATTATCAAGCATTTGTTAAAGCAAGCAAACTGGACCAGTTTAAATATTGTGGGTCTCATCAGCAGTTAGGCTGGTTTAAACAAATGCTGCTGAATTACCGGATGTTATTAGCTAAGAGCATTCCAAATAAAAATGGGACCCCGTTTAATGCACAAAATCAAAGCGATACACAAACTCATGCATTGCTGTGGATCATTTTTGGGTAACAGCATATATAATCATAACTCCATTTTTCTTGGTTCTTTCGGTAAAGTCGCGTAGAAGGGAAACAATAAAATAATGAACTCAAGCACGTACACCAAGCTCTTAAGGCTAATGGTTATTCCGATGACACAATCCGCAAAGCTATCACTCCAAACATGAAGAAGGACCCTCTTGAGGAGCCTTTCAAAACCATCACGTTACCCTACATTGTAGGGATCACAAAAAAGTTCTCCAAAATCTTGAATAAACACAAGATCCAGGTCCGATTCAACACATTACATAAAATCCGTGATCTGGTTGCGTCTGTAAAAGATGTGATTCCGGACATACAGTACCCTGGCGTCTACAAACTAAGTTGCCTCTGTGGTAGTACATTGGAGAAACCAAACGGCATGTCTCGGACCGCATTCGTGAACACAAAGCAGACCTGAAACACGGTAGGACCAACACCTCGGCCGTGGCAGATTACTTATAATTCAGTAGGTTCACATGACATTGACTTCTCCTAGACAGAGGTTCTTTGCAAGCCATCTGGCTACCATGAGAGATTCGTTCATGAGGCTATCCACATATACAAACACAGACAATTTCAACCGAGAAGATGGATTCTGGCTTAGCAATCATTGGAAGGATTTGATAAACCATTTTGGGACTTAATTGATTGATCACGCTTACGCTGGCTTTCAGACCGCATCCATTATTTTCGTCTCCCCCCTCCTAGTTTCCGAACATAGATGGACTCATCCATCAGAATAAACTGTCAACTCGCTCTCCGTGGTGCTAACGTTAAAAAACCGCCACTTTTTTTCAAAATTTCTTGTTGTGGTTTTCACACCTGATGATGATTGCTTGTGTTGCAGTCGAAACGTCGTGAGAATTTTATTGTTTTATATTTTTATTATTTTATTGTTTCCCTTCTACGTGACTTTACCGAAAGAACCAAGAATATGAATCCCTGCAGTCACGAAAGCTTTAAATCAAAACATAACTCCATTGTTTCCATGTTAAAATATTCTTCATTTTATATTTTAAAAAGGCCTTAAAACCGAGCTCCATGACACACCAGACAAACATTTTATTGGCCCTGATGTGAAAGAAAGAGGGGTTCATGAAGGGTCAGCATTAGTTAGTCCAAGGAAGGAAAAACACCACTGGTTGGTAACTGAAAGTTAGCTTCTATGAAAGAAGACAACAAGAGAACGTTTAATTCGGCGAGGGGTGGGGGGAAAGGGCAAACGAGCATGGGTGCGGGTGGAAGCACCACGGGTAAATCGTTGTACCAACTAATTCTAGCAGAAAAAAAACAGTAATTAATTCTGTCCATTGTAACAGAGGTGTCCATAGAATTTTCTAAGCACATCCCACCATTGGGACCACCAGCCGAATAGAGCCGTTTTGCAAATCCTTGAACGGTTTGGAAAGTGAAACCTCAACAGAGGATGCGCATTAGGGAACCTGCAAATTATGAATGTTCAGCACAACCAGTGCGATTAATTCACGCCTGTTAAACAAAAATATGGGTCTCCATTGTGTGCCACTGCCTGTAACCCACCAAGAAAAGTTCTGGTTACTTATGACAACTTTGCAGTGCATTTACTTAGCTCAAAATTATTATTCGAAAAAAACATTCATTCATCAAATGTACTTCATACCAAAAAAAATACATACTGCTGCCACAGATGACAAAAGTCAGTCCTATTGAACAATATTTTTTTAAAAACATGTACAGTTTTGCTGTTGCAGCAGCAGAAGATTAGATGCTAGTGACATGAGACCACTGTTAGGAGGGGGGGGGGGGGCATGCTGACAACACACAAACGGACAACGATCACAAACTATGTACAATGCTTACCACCGCTGGGATTCCCAACGGACTATGTAGTGTCACGTGCCTGAGCCTATGGGGGGAAATGCAGAAGTTGCATTTCCCAGGAAACAACGTCAGGTTTTCTCGCAGACCCAATTAGGGGTGGTTTTGAACACCTTCGGCATAAATAACAAGATGATGCTTTTACATATATACGTGATTTTTTTTATGCTGGTAAATGCAGAATGATGCTGAAATGTGTTCCTTTGGTTTAAAACAACTTGGCGAATTCACTGGTCGAGAATTTGGAAACCAGCTCGGCAGAACCTGGAAGTTGATCGATGGAAGTGAGAAACGTTGAATCCAAAATCAGCTTAAGATGAGAACGATGCTGTGATCATCATGGTTGACACTTTTGGGAGGAATGGCCCTTTTACATCGCCGAGATAAAGATGGGATGGACATTGCCCAAAACAGACATTTTTTATAGGGCAGTGTTAATGACGATTCGTGTTGAGCTTTTGTTATTTGCACATCACTGCCAATGCAATAGTAAACATAAAAGATAGAAATTAAGATGCAGAAAATGTAAGTATATATATTTTTTTAATTGAAATAAAAATGCCGTCCCTGTTTTCCCTTCAGATATAACAATGTGCAAGTTGTAAATGAATAATCTGAGTCTCCTTGCACCACATAATTAATGCAACCCGTGATTCAGAAATTCAGCTACAAAATCAACATTTAAGGCATGTAAAAAATACCATTTCGGGAGAAATAATGGTGCCAAAGTAATGAAAATCTTTGAATGCAGAAGTCAGAATTCCTCACATTCACACATCCTAAATGGAAAAGACAGGTTACATAGAGAAACTATTCTTAAACTTAGAACAAAAATTGACGAGAGAAGAAATGAAATTATTAAATGCTGCAAAAACAAGGACGAAAAACCGTGCACATACGTGGACTCTCTCACACTTTCCCAAAAGCGTTTGTCTCGAGAAAAATTTAGTTTTTCTCCCAGAAAGCACGGGCAGGGTTAAGGAAACATCACATAAACTGTTCAGGTCAGCGGGCTTGGTTCTTTGGGTAAAGTCACGTGGGTTGAAAATAAAATAGATTAAATCACGACGTTTAGGGCGCAGCACAAGCGGTCCGTCATCAGGTGGGACAACCAACAGGAAGAAACAAACTGCTGAAGTGGGCGAATCGGAGTTGCAGAGAGTTCCGCTTCAGCAATTTGTTTCTTGCTGTGGTTGTCCCAACACGATGACGGACCGCTTGCGTTGCGCCCGAAACGTCGTGATTTAATCTATTTTAATTTTTTGTCTCCCCCCTCCTCTTTTCCGAACATAGATGGACTCGTCCATCTAAACAAACTGTCAAATCGCTATCCGTGGTGCTAACGTTTAAAAATAAATAAATACAAACCGCCACTTCTTTCAAATGTTCTTGCCGTTGTTTTTCACACCTGATGATGACTCGCGAGAATTGTATTGTTTTATATATTTAATTATTTTATTGTTTCCCTTCAACGTGACTTTACCGAAAGAACCAAGAATATGAATCACTGCAGTCACGAAAGCTTTAAATCAAAATTTAAGGTGGAAACCCTTTTTGTGGGGTGCGAAGCGTGTCAATGACCAACTAGGTTTCGGTGGTGGTGGTGGTGAAGGAGTGGATGGTGTTGGTCGTCGCGTGGTGAAATCATGGATGACGCCGGTGCGGCAGTGCAGCGCTCAGGATTTAGTGCGGAGGGAGTTGGGGGGGGTAAGGGCTGGATGGGGCTGTCCCCTCGCACAGCCCCGGGTTGCCTGCCCGTTCATCACCTTTGCGTTGGTGTTCTCCATCTCAACTTACAGCTGTTTTTATTGTCATAATCAGGGATAATTTTAGATGCGCGATGTGTTGATGATGCACCCAAGGCCACACTCGTCATTCTCGCACTATCTGTCTCAGGAAAACAGTATTATTGCATTCCAACACTCCCTGCCCTTTCCAACTTACCCCCCTTGAGTGCTCGTGTATCTGGGTGCACCATCATATTCTACCCGGATTCTCCTGGAGGTGGTCTCGCGTCAAACTCACCCATGTTTTACCACAGGGTCCGGGAGTCAACATCTCACACCGATCTTTGCCAATTCTCTCTCACATGGGAAACCCATAGCCAGGTCACTCGCTACGTTGCCGGGATGAAAACCCAGGTGGAGAGGTTCGGTTTGTGTGTTCTAGTTGACCTAAGCGCTAGTCGGGGTGCGTGCATGGGGTGAATGCATGGTGTGTGTGTTCTCCATCTCAACGAGCTCTTCAAGCATCTCTGCGAAACGCACAGGAACGGTAATGGGTACACGTAGCAATAAACGTACCAACATACAGTCAATCGTATTTTAAATCTATATTGAAAACCAATTTCTTTAGAGCTGCTTTTGGTGTTTAGTTTGTTGGCCTTCTCCCCACACCTCCGGTAAGCATGGCTGGCTACGTACGGTGCGAAAGAAGTTCAACATACACACATGCGTACGTACGGCAGACTTCGCATCCTACGCTTCAGGCCCAGCAATACGCAAATAGCTTTTTTTATTACTGGCAAGGCTTTGCAAATTCTTACACCGATGCCAGCCTGCAAGCCAGCACTATGGAAGCAGGATTGTTGCGGTCCCAACTCAAGGGTTTAAACACACAGCACGATTCCACCTTTGGGAATAGTTCCCGCAAGTAAGGGGAGGAGCACTCTAGATTGTTATTTACTGGAACATTTCAACATACGAACCTCACTGCAAAAGTTTACTGTTACAATAAATGGTCAATTTAAAAAATGGTATTAAATCTACCTTGCTTTAAAATTCGGTGTTAAGTCTCACTGGCAATGGTTGACAGCGTTCTGCATTTAATTCAGAGCGCAACGCTGTGCGTAATGGCCTGATACATTTCATGACCATGTCATAGATGCTAGACTGTGTTTGAAACGTGCGATGGATGCTATTTCACAGTGCGTTGTTGTGACAGATGCTAGACTGCGCTTGGAACTGTGCCTTGCATAGAGTCCTGAACCCACAAATTGTTTATTTAGTAATAAGAACACTACATGCAATTTATATGCCACGGCAGCGAGATGTTAACTACCCTGCCTGGTATACAGGAGGTCGTGGGTTCAATCCCGACCCGGATGCCTGTTGTATATTTGGAGTTTGCACGTCTCTCCCTGTGGTTGTGTGGATTTTTCTCCACGTTGTCAAGTTTTCCCGTCCACATTTAGAGTATTTGGCTGCAATGCATTTCCACACAATAAGCCACTTCGTTGAGCTATCAAATGTGGCCAGGTCGCTTCTGAAAAGGAGCTACGTAGCTCAGTGGGGCCTTATATGGTAAAATGAAAAGTTTAAGAGTTTAAAAATAAGTATTTTTTTATATGTTCGGCCGTAAAAACATTTTCTCTAAATGTCAACTGTTGACAGTACCGTGTTGCCATATGCTCGTTGATTTGTACCGATTTTATATTTGCGCAACACATTGTTACCACGAAACTATGCATCACACGTTTGAAAAGTTAAATCGTATCATAATTTCTCCGCACCTCCGGTTAGCACGGTTGGCCAAGCACGGTGCGAAAGAAATTCAACACACGTACGTATGTAATTGTCCAACATTCGCGTAAGCCAAAAGAGGCACAATCAACCAACAGAAAAACCACCGTGGCACGCACGTACCCCGTAAAGCGGCATCTCTTGCAGAGCGGTCATCGATGATGCCGATGACCTGCTCCGCAAAGTCTAATGTGCTGCACTCCCCCTGGCTCCAAAGGTCATGGAGCTGGTTCTCCAGCGACAGCTGCAGCAAGAACCTCTGTCGCACGCGGCAACGGCAACGTCAGTAAGGCGCGTTGAGGTTTTCAGGGCGCATCATTCGGGCAAGCTGCATCTCGCTACGCCGCAACGATCAGGCAACGTATGCGGGTATGTGGAACTTCTTTCGCACCGTACGTAGCCAACTGTGGCTAATCGGAGGTGTGGGGGAAGGTACAGCAAACCACAAAAAGCAGTTCTAAAGAAATGAGATTTCAATCTAGATTAACAACACTCAGGTATGTATGTTTTAAAACGTTTCCAGTCAATCGGTGTTGATACGAGCGAGAGGAAAACCCGAGTGCCCGGTGAAGACCTGCACGGGCGAGGGGGGAGGCAATACTATCCCATGCAGATGGAACGGATGAGAGATTAGTCCACACTTTATGTACCATCTTGTGCTGGCCAGCCAGGTTATATAGCAACTCGACGGACAACAGGAAGGGAGTTTTGAAACATCTGTGTGGTCTACCTCGCCTCCACAGTTCTCGATTTCGTGTGTGTGTGCGTAGACATAAGGCCTACTTTGGAAAAACAAGCGTAACAAATAATAGATAACGTAGGGTCAGAAATGCTTTATACAAAAAACTAAACTATTGGTGGAGCCCCCATTGAGGTGCTGCTAAATCGTTTATCGGACGACACGAGTGCGTCAAAAGCACGCAAGACGTGGACCCCCCGCGTCCGTCACGGCAACGGGAGAGTGCAAGCCGGCCGCTGAAGCAGGCCATCGCACCTGCAAGTCCACCTGGTGCTGCTCAATGATCTTATTCTTGAGCGGCTGGAGAAGAGACTCTTCGGAGGGCTGCCACAGTGGCATCTCCTCCTCCTGCGCATGCACGCATGGCCAACGCAGCACAAGGGGGAACAACACACGCTGGTAAATAAGCCCATCGGGTTATAAGGACTGGGGACAATTGATGGCAAACAGAATGATTGTACATTGCTCGTGTGGCAGCCCCTTTTGTCAATCCACTGCTGGATGAAGACCTTCCCCCGCACCGTGAAGGTCGGGGAGCGTGCATGTTTGGGAGAACGGAAGTATCTCTCTCGCATCACTACTTCCCACTCCACGCACTCTGCTACCTCTCTCCCCTCGCTCTACTTCCCACTCCACGCACTCTGCTACCTCTCTCCCCTCGCTCTACTTCTCACTCCACACACTCTGCTACCTCTCCCCTCGCTCTTCTCCCCTCCGTACACTCTGCTACCTCTCCCCTCGCTCTTCTCCCCTCCGTACACTCTGCTACCTCTCTCCCCGCTCTACTCCCCTCCGAACACTCTCCTCCCTCTCTCCCTGCTCTACTCCCCTCCGTACACTCTGCTACCTCTCCCCTCGCTCTTCTCCCCTCCTTACACTTTCCTACCTCTCCCCTCGCTCCACTCCCCTCCGTACACTCTGCTACCTCTCCTACCTCTCGTCTCGCGCTACTTCACCTCCACACACTTTCTGTTCCCAGTAGCCTTGGCATTCGCCCGAAGCTCCCAGTCAACTGTTCGCTCAGGGGGAGGTCGCTCACTCTCCTCTGTTGCCCCCCATATTCTGGGACTCCCTTTGCCCCCGGCCACCCATGCTGTCAGCTCCCTGCTCGCATTCAGGCTCATGGACTTACTTTTATTATTTTCTGCCGATGACTATTTACAAAACATGCACAATGTTTAAATGCCTCGTTAGGTGCCGTTGCTTAGATGTTCAATTGTGTAGTAGTTTCATTGATAGGTGGCTGGTTAGTTGTTTGGTTTCGTTTGTTTTTGTTTTTTCGTTCAATTGCTGAATAATACAGAGGGGAATGTCAATGTTTTTGTCTCTTCCTGAATGAAGAACTATTAATGCGTATTTGCAAATGAGTGTCAATGTTATTTTCTAATCGTCAGCGAGCGATTGTCAATGTTAATGTTTATTCGTCAATGTTTCGCGACTGTCACATGCCATCCTATGCCCGGGGGATGCTCAAATAAACCACCGGATTGATTTCCGTCTCAATGTCACTCGCCAGGATGAGAGAGGGCAGCCGGCGATGACGCGGCTGAGCGGCCTCCTTTTCCCCCGCCTCGTCCATATTGACGTCGTCCTCCGGTTCAGGCTTTACCACGGCGGTGGTGGGCGCGAGCGGTGCCGATTGTCGCTCCTCCCCACCCTGCTCCACCCCCAGCTCCTTGACCCTACATGCGGACATCACAGACGAGAACAAAGGGCAGACCGCCTTGACACCGCAGCCCTCCCAATACTGATGACTCATTCCACCCCTAGGATTTGTGTGGTGTGTGTATGTGTAGTGACTGGGAAGGTCACTGTTTGGTGCCAGGCTTGCGAGACCACGGCGGGATGTATACTGTTGTGTGTGCACCCCAGACACGGGGTGTAGTACCAGCCCTAGTGCGGGCTTGGGTGAGCGCTGGTTAAGCGCGGTGGCACCACGCACAGCGTGCGGTGCGGGCTCCCTTTGAGAGAGCGAGAGAGTCAGCCAGCTAGGGTTACGTTGGGGGCATGATATTCTGGCTGACCTGGGGACATGTGACAGGATGATACTGGAGGAGGGCAAGGGCGAGAGAGATCGAGAAGGTGGGCGGGGCAAGAGGCGGAGCCAGCCCCAGCCCGGCCCGATATAAGGCCCCCCCCCCCCCGTGAGGGGCTCGGGGTTCTTACTGTTGGAGAGGCAGGAGATCCACGTCAAGCTTCTAGCCCAGGGGTGTCCAAACTTTTTTTCCCAAGGGCCACATACAGAAAAATATACGAAGGACTGGGCCACTCACTAGACGTGAGGTATACTGCCTCACTTCTCATGCACTAATATTGGCAAAATCAATCAAATGCAGGTAAATTACATTTGATAATTGAACATGTTTAAAGAAAAAAAGCCTCCATCATTAAATTTTTTACAATAAAGTTGGCAGGTCATTCTCTCAGTGACAGCCTCAGATTGGTTCTTAGGGTGCTGATCCACCTTCATTGTCCTGTATGAAGGGAGAGACAAGAAGAGAAATAGGGGATGTGGATATTTCAAGCTTATTACACAAATAAATTATTGGGCTTGTTAACACATCAACTAATGTTTGCTAAAAAATTGTCATCAACTTTAATTGACTGAATTTATTAAGTAATTGGGCTTATTAACAAATGAAAACTGCGTGTTAAATTTTTTACTTACCTGTAATGGGAAGAATGTTGCGCTCAGTGGGAGCAGTGATGCTGCGCTTTGGTCTGAAGGATAGCTGGCAGGTCAGGAGTAAGTTAGGTAGTTGAGATCCGAAGGACGTCACGGAGATCGCTGTCGGTCGTTCTGGTTCTCAGTCTGCTTTTGTTCAGCGTTAACAGAGAGAATGTCCGCTGACAGATGTATGTTGAGCCGAACAGACTCATTATTCGTTTTGCGTGGCGTCTCATCAGAGGAAACTTGGCCTTTTCCAAGCTCCGGTAGAAGTCAGGTAGGGAGAGAAGCTAATGCTGATTCTTCAGAGAATCATCACACTGAATTTCGATCAGTTCTAATTGCAGACTCTCCTCCACTTCTTTTGCATCCATTGAAAACGGAGCCGCATATAGTGTGATTTCCTTCTCAATGACAGAAATATCTTGGAAGTGCTGACTTAATTCTGTCATGAGAGATGTGATCACAGACACATATTCTCCCATTGTTGCAGAGAGCTTGGCATTTGGAAATGTGCATTTGATTTTGGTCAGCGTGGGGAAGTGCGCTACATTGAAGTTGCGCAGTTGTGACTCGAAGAGACGGAGCATCGCATGGAATGCTTTCATGTGCGCATACAGCTGTGGTACCAGCTGCTCTTTGCCTTGTAGTCTCTTGTTCAGGGTGTTGAGATGATCAGTGAGATCAACTAAAAAAGCCAGGTCTGCCAACCATAAAGGGTCACTGATCTCATGGAGAGGTCTGCCCTTTTCTTTCAAAAACTTGTCGATATTTGATCTCAGGGAATAAAACCGCTGCAGCACGGAGCCGCGACTGAGCCAGCGCACTTCAGAATGATAGAGTAGGTCCCCGTATTCAGCGTCGACATCAGAGAGGAACGCTTGAAATTATCTGTGGTAAAGCCCTCGTGCCCGAATTATGTTGACAGTTTTCACAACTGTGTTCATCACATCGCCAAGCTGGATTATCTTGGCACAGAGGGCTTCTTGGTGGATGATACAGTGCATTTTGACAGCCTCACCTCCGCTCTCCCGCACCTTGGCACTCACCATAGAGGCCATTCCTTTGCGCTCGCCTGTCATTGCTGGAGCCCCATCCGTTGTAATTCCACACAACTTGTCCCATTTAACTCCAGCCTGGTCAATTGCATCTGACACAGCTTCAAACATGTCCTTCCCAGTTGTTGTCCCCTTTAGACTCCAAAGATCGAGCAGTTCCTCCGTAATGCAAAAATTATCAACTCCCCGCAAAAAAATGAACAGCTGTGCAGTGTCCATGGCATCTGTGCTCTCATCACATTCAATCGAGTAAAAATCGAAAGCACAAGCTTTATCTGACACTTGTAGTTTTAAGTTAGCCGACAAGTCTTCAATTTGCCGCACAACCGTATTTCTGGAAATACTAACAACGTTGAAATCCTGCATTTTCTCCAGGCACAAAATTCCCATGACTTTAGTGAGGCACTGTTTGATGAAGTCACCGTCTGAGAAAGGTTTCCCGTGTAGGGCAATGAGTTGAGCTACTTCATAACTGGCTATTGTTGCATTTTCTTGAGCTTTGTTAGCACGAAAAAAAACCTGCTGCTGCATTAGCAGGCTAGTTGCCATTTGCTTTACCTTCTTCTGCTCGGTGCCAGTGTAGGACGTGAAGGTCTGATGTTTAGTTTCATAATGCCGTCGTACATTGTACTCTTTTATCACGGCAAGACTCTCACTACAAATCAAACAAACACACTTCCCCTTGGTTTCTATGAAAAAATATTCATTTTTCCACTGAGTCTGAAATTTTCTGCACTCGCCTGCAATCTTGCGTCTCTTCGGTTCCGGCATTTCTGGTGACCCTGAGCAAATTTTTTCTTCGATTGCTTGCTTTGTGGAGACGCTGCCTTGTTCAAGACAATAGCGCCACCTAGGTTTTAAACGAAAAAGTTCAATACAGTGGGCCATAGTCCATTATATTTTTAGACTTTGATATGGGCCAATTAAAAATGGATGGCGGGCCGCAGTTGGCCCACGGGCCGTAGTTTAGACACCCCTGTTCTAGCCTATAGCCACACGGTCCGGGACCCAGCTTGTGGTCCGGACCGGGATAGTGGAACCGTGTCTAGTTCCGCCGTAACGTGGTTAGTTGGGTGGTAACCACCCGTGGGTATGTTGTGTCAATAGCCCTGGAGTATGTTGTGTTAATAGCCCTGGAGCATGTTGTGCAAATAGTTAATAAACGTGTTGCTCCCAAGACAACGTCTGCGACTCAGTTGGACTCACTACGTATGTACACACGTGCTTGTGTGTATGTGCATAACCTTATGGCAAGAGGTAGTGTGGTGTTTAGCGCACTGCGCTACGAACTTGGAGACCCGAGTTGGATTCCCGCTCACGGCCAACAAAACCGGTGACGATGATCTCAAGCGGTCCTGGTCTTCCCCTAGGTCGACTCAGCCGCAAATGAGTACCTGGTGCAATGCGGAGATATCGCCACGAGGGAGACAAATGCAGCCGGGTACAGTGCTGGCCACCCTGCCCCCTCATGTGCCATGCCAATTTTCATAGGTGCTTGCTAACAGCACCTGTCCCTACCGTCTGACAGGGCTATATGGGGGATCTTTGTCTTTGTCTACGTAACCTTATGGGAGGAGTGGCAGTGCAGTGCTACAAACTCGGCGACCCGAGTTCGATTCCCTCTCACGACCAATAATGGTGGCCAATATTTTAACCAATTATGGGCCTCCCCCTCGGTCGACTCGTGCTTAAAATGAGTACCCGGTGCGGCGTGTAAACGTTGCCACTCGGGACAGAAAGGCGGCTAGGTGTGGTGCTGGCCACCCCACCCCCTTCATGTGCCGGTGACAGCCTTCAATAGGTGGTCACAAACAATACTTGCCCCTGCGTACCCCACATTCGGCACTACAATTCACACACCCCTTCCCCCGGTGATTTGCCTCACCTGTCTGCGTATCGCAGCGTGTTGTTCGTGTGGTCACAGGAGCTCATCGCAGGAGAAATCATGGCGATCTGCAGCATCCACACGCGAGCACAGCGAGAGAAGCGGGCAGCGAGTGTGTATTCTATGTGCACAAAGCGGTAGTGGTGTCCCGGTTAGCGCTACGCTGCGCTGTGAACCCAGCCACTCGAGTTCCATTCTCGCTCACGGCCAACACCAGTGACAATAATCTAAACTGGTTCTGGGCCTCCCTAGGTCGACTCAGCCTCAAATTCGTACCTGGAGCAGTGCGGAAACATTGCCACTAGGGAGACAAAGGCAGCCAGGAGCGGTGCTGGCAACCCCTTTCCCTCGTGTGCCGTGCCGGCCTTCATAGGTGCTCGCTAACAGCACTTGCCCCTACAGCAGGTACTCATTTACTAATGCTTTATTATTTATTTACCAGGTAAGCCCGTCTGAGCTATATACAGTAAAACCTTGGATTGCGAGTAACTTTGTCTGCGAGTGTTTTGCAAGACGAGCAAATTTTTTAAATAAATATTAATTTGATAAACGAGCGAAGGTCTTGCAATACGAGTAGCACGTATACGCTTTGTACTGCCGAGCGTCACGTGATCACAACTGATATACGAGTGCTTTGGATTACAAACGCGTTTCCGGAACGAATTATGCTCGCAATCCAAGGTTTTATTGTAGCTATTTTACAGAAGCAACCTGCCCACAAACTCAACGAAATGGCTCATCATGTGGAACCTTATAGCAGCCAAATACTCTAAACACGCATTTCTAAACGTGGACGGAAAAACTTGACAACCCAAAGAAAATTCCACGCAACCACAGGGAGAGACGTGCAAACTCTAAATACACAGGCGTCAGGGTCGGGATCAAACTCACGACCTCCTGCATACCAGGCGAGAGAGATAACATCTCGCCACCGCGGGGCCCCGAGTCAACCTAGGGCAGAGGCCCAGGACCAGTTTAGATAATCGTCAACGATGGTGTTGGCCGTGAGCAGGAATCGTACTCGGGTCGCTGGGTTAGTTACGTAGCGCGCCAACTATTGCACTACCGCTCCCCACAAACGCTAATGCACATGCACGCGCACACACACGTACCATGCAGGTGCGGGAGTTCTCCCCGATGAACGAGTCCCTCAGCACCTGGGTGAGTTTGCTGCCGCGGAATGGCGTGTATGCCTTGTTCTGGCCCAGCGCTCGGATGCACTCCTACACAAGCGCACGTCGACACGTGAACGCACGCAGCACACGCATGTACAACAACAACAACCGCCGCCGCCATACGCCACCAGGTGGCAGCGACGTCACCACGGCACTTGTGCCAGGCTGTGCGCACTTCTAGGGTCACGTGAAGTGTCGAACGCCTGCTGGCAGGAGGTCACGGGACAAACCAAGGTGCCATGGTTTGACCAACTGAGATGGCCGATGCACCACCTGTGCCTCCGACTGTGCCAACTTGCTGCATTTTACCCGTCCGGCGCCATGCTCATTGTTGTGAGCGTCGCTCCTCTGCCTTCCGTTGTTGCTGGAGCGCGTCTGCCCCCAACTGCCCAGTAGTGTCCTTCACGAGCCTCTTCCACAGAAGCCAATCTTGACACCGCTGCTACCAATCATTGGCAAGTCCACTCAGCTCCACACTCTCATTCCACATCATTCCATCTCTTGTCGAGCCCGTGCCATACCCGTTTAGCACCCCCACGCAGACACGTGCGCGTCCTCATGGAAACGAGGCACAGCCAACAAACCCGTAGTGTCAGACAGGGGGGCATTCTGAGCCCCCCACAATTCTCAATATTTTGGTACAATAAAGCAATGGGCATTACAGTCTTTGTTCACATGCATAGCAAGTTTGAGGAGCTTGAGCAGATCGTATAATTACTCATTCTGTTTAGCGTTTACTGTTTGTCAAAAAGTATGTTTAACATTATCCGTGTCGCACCCCTCTTACATTGTGTATTCCCGCCCCTCCACTCCCCCTTTAAACAAAGTCATGCAGTAACAGGGTTAACAGCCATGGGCAAGGACCCCCTTGACAATCTGTGCAGGGTAGTGTCCCGTTTATACGATAGGAGATAACTTACGTTGAAATGAAACATGGATTTAAAGCAATAAAGAGGTAATAATGTACCTGTCAATCAACGGGTCGGATAGCCTAGAAATCATTTACAGGATCCCCATTTATTTCCATGGAGATTTTTAGATGCAGTTAGCAGCCCTGCACAATGTAGGGCTTCCTTACGACAATACCACAATTTGACCATACTGCACCACGCTGGCGAATTAAGGTAGGTGAATGTGCGGAGCATAGATGCGAGAGCCTCGGAGGTACAGCGCAACAATGGACTTTGCTGCTATGTCCCCCCGATACCCATGGCGTGGTCTCTCAAAAGCCCAAGGACACATATTTTATACATTTTGGTCACCCCTCCCAGCATTGTCCAGGCTCAAACCCGATTGGCGTCCAACATCTGATATCAAGTGCATTCTGGGTGATTAAGCCTTAGACAGAGTGTGATATTAGAGCGAAAATTGTACTGGAGCCAACGGCGCTGCTGCAGTTGTAGTTACGTTTGGGGAGGGCCCGTCCATAGTGGGGTGCGGGGCCCCAGGGTAAATATCACACCGCGTGGGGCCGCCCGAGGCCTTCAAACTAAATTATTACATCTGACACCGTGATGTCGAAGTGCGTGGCCCCCCACCCCCAAAACGCTGGGCACGGGACGGTCGTCCCGATTAGCCGTATCCCTAAGGGATGGCTCTGCATTTGGTCCCCAGGTCTCTGCACCGCCCTGGTGGAGAGATGGCCAAGCGGTATGGCGTTTGCTGCAGCTGTTGACAGTTCGAATCTAGCGGCCGCCCTTGCTGCATACCGCAGGTGTATCAACCCTAAAAATACACGGTCGGCTTCGCAGCGGACGTTAAAGATCCGGCGACGTCGTGTGCACGAGCAGGCCCATTGTGTGCCGGCGTCACGGTCCACGTTTGCCAAATTTGCAAACGTACCCTCAAATAACTCAACTGGGATTATACCGGGGACCGGCAACTAAAATAACACGCGCCATTGTTTTTCGAATTCGTACAACAAAAAAAAACTAAATATTTCAAGAGCTTGTATTGCATGTGAATACAAGACACTGCTGAATAAACAATATCACGAAGCAGTCCTTAAAGAACCGCATGCCACTCCAGAGCCGCAGGTAATAACAATCATCAGTATGGGGGGGGGGGGACTGCAAAAAAAGACTTGGCAGTACCGTCCTGAAAGCAAGTCACGAGACTCGGCGAGGGTTTGCTGGGCAAAAAAACAATCCAATAACAAACCTTCAGCGCCAGCAGGCTCTTGTTGATCTCGGCGCCCTCGCGGCACATTTGCAGGTCGGAATTGCCCGTGTCGGCGCCGCGCTCGCTGCCGGCGAGATCCACGAGCGAGAACTTGCCGTGCAGGAGCTCGCCGCGCCTCAGTATCAGCTGGAAGATGGCGTGCGAGCGCGACGACGTCGCATTCGCCGATGTCTGGCCCGACGTCCTGTGCGCGCGTCACACGGGTTCCGCCCGCGTTAGCAAACCTAGAGGTCTGTGCGCCAAGGAAAGCCTTTCCCGTTCCAAAACGCCTGCAAGTGCCGAACCTCGAAACGCACAAGCGGCTCGTACTCGCCGGAGAGAAACGTAGCGACACGATCGCCGCACTCTACGATATTCTGGTGCCAAACTGTGCCACACGCCCTCCCGCATGGGCCTTGTGGCAGCCTCGGTAACGATCAAGTTATTTTATTTTAGTTTTCATCATGTACACGTACGTCACCAGAACTCAATCAGAAGAAAAACTGATGATGTACGCGTGCGGAACGGGATAGGCTTAAGTTGTGTACACGCGTATATATATACGGACGTGCAGGCATTCCTCGATTCACGAAAGCGATGTGTTCCATCCAAAAAACACGGCGTAAAACAAAACGTTGTAAATCAGAATGTTTTTCTTTCGGAGTCATTCCAACTCTACTCCGAACCTAAAAATGCATACCTATATCACTTTTCACAATACAAAACAAATATTAAAACAATTGGATACCAGTAATAGGTGTTTACCCTTCTAGCTGGCACAAAAACTGACACCTTTATACAAGGGGATCATGTTTGCAATAACCACAACACAAGCAGTCAAAAATGCAAACAAAAAGAAACAACTCTGATAATGATATTGGCACTGTCCTTGAATTTGATTGGTCCACACCCGAGACGGATTTTCTTAGAGCCTAGTCTCCACTGGTGTTGGACCAGATGACACCATAAGGCGTGCAACTCAAAAACAGCGCACTATCAGAGTATTGAGAGCTCGGGGTAAGCCTTTACATTATGAGACCTCCTTTGCCAGTAACAAGATATAGTAATAGGTTTTACCCTTTTAGCTGGCACAAAAACTGACACCTTTATACAAGGGACTAGGCTCTAAGAAAAGCCGTCTTGGGTGTGGACCAATCAAATTCAAGGACAGTGCATATCATCAGAGTTGTTTCTTTTTGTTTGCATTTTTGACTGCTTGTGGTGTGGTTATTGCAAACATGATCCCTTGTATTAAGGTGTCAGTTTTCGTGCCAGCTAGAAGGGTAAAAACCTATTCCTATATCTTGTTACTGGCAAAGGAGGTCTCATAATTGGATACTAATTAATTAAATGAAAGTATTATTATCACCAAATTATTTGTTTTATACATGTGCGTGCATGCTGACCTGCACTTGCTCCCAGTCTCAATGAGGGCGAGCACCTCTTCGCTGGAGGAGACGGGGCACTCGATGAGCCCCAACACCTGCACCTGCTGCTTGCTATCTTCCAGTATTCGCAGGGGCGCCCGCTTATTCAGCAAATCGAACACCTGCAATTCCAGTCACACGGAGACAAAAACCCCCACCCACCTCATGGCCTTAACAGACTTTTGGGGCAAGTGCTGTTATAAGCGAGCACCCTACCTTTGCCGGCACGGTACACGAGGTGGTGGTTGGTTATGACATTATAATGCATTATAATAAGGTCGCACTCAGTACACACAAAGTGCCTGCCACCAATGAACCACAATACCTTGCCGATTCTCGTCAAGAAACATAAACTATCATCGCACGAACACCGGTCATCCTCACAGCAGCGGCTTTTGGCTTGGCCACCGAACAAAGGTGGTCACCACATCGTGCGCTTTCAGAAGCGCTCCTGCGGCCATCTTCAGTGCTCTTCCTTTGGGTATTATGAAGACATTTTTAAACCTGGATTGAAAACGAATTTCTTTGGAACTGCTTTTTGCGTTTAATTTGTCGTCCTTCCCCCGCACCGCCGATTAGCACGGTTGGCCACATATGGTGCGAAAGAAGTTTAACATACAGCAATAGGTTTTACCCTTTTAACTGGCACAAAAACTGACACCTTTAAAAGGGTAAAACCTATTACTATATCTTGTTACTGGCAAAGGAGGTCTCATAAAAGTTTAACATGCTCAATCATGCTCAACCATCTGTGTCTCCTCGGCGGCAAATTTTACACGCCACACCAGGTATTCCACTTTGAGGCTGTCGACCTATGGGAGGACCCAGGACGGGTTCGGATAATCGTCACTGGCGATGGCCGTGGACGGGGATCGAACTCGAGTTGCCGGGTTCGTAGCGCGGCACGCTAACCGCGACACCACTGCTCCCCACACACCCCAAATAGCATTCGGGTAAGGAACCCAGGGGGCCCATGGGCTGTACCTGGTTCACATTTATTTCATACAACCGGCAGTTTGCGCACCGCGCTTTGAACCTGGCGACCTGAATTCCCATTCCCAGCCATGGCTGACATCAGTGGCGAGTTGATGTCCGAACCGGTCCTGGGAAGCCCATTCACCAACAACCCGCACTGACCAGCATGCTGAAGTTACCCATGACGGACGTGACATGGGGAGGGGCCCTTCATTCAGAGGTTGAGAAAAGACTATAAAAATTACATCGCATTCCATTCACACGCACATCTGCACACATGCTGCATTCCCACGGGCATTCCATTCATTCACACGCTCACACTCATTACATGCGCACGTCCTCACCTTCCCGCTGTAGATCTCAAAGAAGGTGGCGTACACGTGCAGATTCAGATGTCTGTAGTGCTTGTCTCCCTGCAGGTCAAACACATCACGTGCTAGGCAGGATGGGGGAGGGAGGGTGGGAAAGTCAAAGAAAAATTATAAATTCCACCTATCATCATTATTTCTATGGGACCATTATGCCAGTATCAAAATATTGAATGATTTAATTTAAAGTTTTAACTATTCTTGACCATCGGTAATCATCCCTCCTAGACGTACATCATCCTGCCCAAGCGCTCTTACTTTACTTGGGTGACCACCATGCACACATGGGTTATTATACGGCTATGGGGGCTAAATGCTGTGCAGCAGACGGCAGTCAAGCAAACCAAGTGTTGTACTGTATTTCTATGCTCTAACGTCTATGCAACCCACTTTCAACAACACGCACTTATCAGCGGGGAAGAAGGATAATGCTCGCGGCTGGCATCTCGCGAGGAGGCCCTCGTCAGCCTCTTTTGATAATTGTCACTATCGCCAGCATTTTATTTGAAGATTTCAGAGTCGCTTGCTCAGCTTTCTAACTAGAGCATAAGTTCCATGAGACACCCAACACCAGCTCAAGATCCCAGGGGTGCTGGCTCGGTGATATGAAGTGGACATTGCCATCAAACCACTCGGCCACCTCCTCCAGTACTAATGTTGACTATGCCAGAAGAGAGCTTCAAAATGATAAAGACAATTGCGCACCCCCCAACACCCCCCCCGCCCCACCCCCCAATGATGGGCACGCGGACAGCGTGGGGGGTGAGGGGGGAGGGGGCTACAAATAATATAATTAAATAACAATCACATGCGGGGGGCCTTAGGAGGTTGTTAAGACGCAGACCGCGAAACGATAGCCTCTCGTGGAGTTGAGAATCTTCGGTTTTAATAGTGCGCACTCCCGTTCCCCAGAGGTTAACGGGCCGCGACCCCGTCGCAAAAACTGCTCCACCGCCAATGACGAAGGGCGACCGCGCGGTGGCCTAGAACTCACGTGGGTTTTGCCGCTTCCCGTCTGTCCATAAGCGAAGCACGTGGCCATGCCCTTGTTGAAGATTGACTGCACCAATGGGTAGGCGGTGAATCTAAACAAAGAAACAGATCCCCCGTGTAGCCTGAACAGACTGTTGGGGCAAGTGCTGTTCGCGAGCGCCTATAAAAGCCGACCCGGCACATGCAAAGGGGTGTAAGGTAGCCAGCACCACGCTCGGCCGCCTTCGACTCCCCAGTGGTACTGCATACACATCGCACCAGGTACTCATTTGAGGCCAAGTCAACATAGGGGAGGCCCAGGACGGATTCAGATATGTCACTGGTGTTGGCCACGAGTAGGAATCAAACTCGGGTCGCCGGGTTTGTAACACTACTGTTCCCCAAACACAAACGACTTGTTGCGGCAAGTGGTTAGCGAGCACCTAACACACACACACACACACCCGGGTGGGGCATGGTGGCAGCAAGTAACCACACGCACAGGCACACAGACACACGTGACACATGCACGTGAGCAATTGCAAGGACACAAAGATTCATCACCCACCCTCACTTGATGCAGTGCACTTGCCACATCTAATTTCAACAGCCATTTACAGCGTCAAATCAGACCAGCTGTTTTAACAACCCTATTTATCTAAAGTGTTTTAAAGGGCACATGGCCCCTATTATAGAAGTAAAGCTGGTAGCCCTGAGCTCCAGGGTTTAAGCCCGGTGGGGGGGGGGGGGGTGGTGGGTGGGGTTCGATGTCTCTGATTAGCAAGGTTGGCTACGTACGACGCGAAAGAAGTTCAACGTCACAGCAAGGACCAAGGCCATGGGGTCGGCAACCCGCGGCTCCGGAGTCGTATGCGGCTCTTTAAGGACTGCTTCGTGACGTTATTTCTTGGGGACCGCAGTCTCCTATTCACGCGCATTGCGGCCCTTGACATTTTTTTTTCTCTACCGAATTTGACAAAAACAGCTCCTCTTGTTACTTTGGTTGCCGACCCCTGACCTAGGCGCTATATAATGCACTGCTGATTGAAGGAAGAGTGTTCATGCATGGCAATGGCTCAATGGGGTGGTGGGTATGGGGGGGGGAGTGGCAGTGGGTGGGCAGCGGCGGTGGCAGCGACCCAGCCGCGCCGTCTCACTTGTAGACGATTTCGTTGGAGGTCGACTCGTCGAAGGCATAGTCGAAGCGGAACGTCTGGTTCTCCAGGTACTTGGTGAGGTCAACCTTGTGTTTGGGCTCGTGGATCATGAGCACATCGCGGCTGGGCACCGTCACCACATCAATCTCCTTCTGCGCCAGCTCTGGGTCACGCGTGCGCAGACACCACCAACGGGATCGTCGTCCGATTTCGCAATTAATTTTCGGGTCACATCGCGCAGGTAAAAATGGGTGTCGTAAGCAATTCACAGAATTTAACGAACCGTTAAGATTGTTGTGAATTGCTCGACAGCACACCGGATATACTGAAGCAGTAAGAGACTGGCACACGTTTGCTCACGTTACAACTTTTATAAATTGGGTGTGTTGGGTGGTGGAGGGTGTACGACACACATGTACTTAAGATGACCGGACCGATACAAAATTATGAACCATAATATTGGTCGCAAAATGCCTAGGCATTAAATTTCAGCCATCATCATCGTAAAACCGATTATAGAAATATTTGTCAACAGCTCTTGCATGCGGTCTTAGCGGGGGTGGGGGGGTAGCGTGGGGGGGAGTAGCGGGGGGGTGGGTACTACGTATTGTTCGGTATGTGACTGCAAATGAGTCTTGAAATGCTACACAATAAACATTCAACTAGATTGCAAACTCGTTTCTTTAGCACTGCTTTGTTTAAATCGTTGTCCTTTCCCCACACCTCTGATGGCACGATTGGCTACTAATGGTGCAAAAGAAGTTCAACATGCATACAATTATTCCTGCGATAACACACGGGCATCATCAGTCGTGAGTGCAGACAGCTGAGGTTTGTCTACAGGACCAATCGCTGAACTACTTGTGTAATCCCCGTTATCTTCTTTGGTTCTTTCGGTAAAGTCACGTAGAATGAGAATAAAATAATACATTGAGAATGTTATTGTGTTATTTTATTTTATCAATTTATTATTTTATTCTCATTCTACGTGACTTTACCGAAAGAACCAAAGAAGATGAATCCTTGCAGTCACGAAAGCTTTAAATCAAAATTTAATTCCCGTTACACTGCAAAACTGACTACGTAGCCTCCCACCCACGCCCCCCTCCCACCCTCACACCCCCCCTCCCACTCACGCCCCACCTCCCACCCACGAGTACCTTTTTTGTTGAGTGGGCGCTTTCTGACGCAGACGCAGATCTTTCGCTCCTCCACCTGAATAGAGCCAAGGTTCACACGGTATAAAGTCAGAGTACTGAAAGAACGGAACTTGTATCGTACCAGGTAAGGCCCACTGAGCTATGTAGCTCTTTCCAGAAGCGACTTGGCCACAAGTGATAGCTGAACGAAGCGGCTTATCACGTGGAAATGTGTAGCAGCCAAAATAATACTCTAAACGCACGTTTAGAAATGGAGAGAAAAACCGGAGCACCCGGGAAAAAAAATTCGTGTGACCACGGAGAGAACATGGAAACGCCAAATATACAGGCACCAGGGGTCGGGACTGAACCCACCGACCTCCTGCATACTAGGCGAGATAGTTAACAAGGCATGGGGAGGGGGGGCCTTCAAGAACCTGGTCAAAGATGGAGAGCGGATGGTAGTCGAGGTTGGCACGGTATTCCTGGATCATCTTCAGGAACACCCAGTGAGGACCATTAGCTGTCTGTGTTTTAAATGAACACGGCACATGCAGGACATCACATGCACATGCAACATGAGCACGTGGCACAGGTTTGCAAGTGGCTATTATTAGTGTTCGTTCCACAACCTCCATTGATCCATTGACATATGAACCTGATGGCAGGACCCCGGGGTCCCATAAGCCCCCGGCTCTCGCATGAACTGCATTGCGACGTCATTTAATGTCTGAAGGCGACCGATTCGGCAATCTATTCCTCTCGATGAGCTCTGCACGATGCGCTTATCAAAGGTTCAAAGTTTTGTTCCTTCTGCGCATTCGTCCTCGCTGCGCTTGGACGACACGGCAACAGAACGATCCGCGCCAGGTGGGTCGCGGCGTTTTATGTGCGCGGTGGGACGGAGTCGCCAAAAGTAAATTAGTTCATTGCGATTTTCACTTCCGTTTATTCGGGACCCCGGGGTACCCACCATGAGGTTCATATGTGCACCCCACTAAAATAATACGGAGAAATGACGGTGAAAAGAACGTTTTATTTCAAAGCTTTTTTGTGGCTCTCGCCACACTCAATGCACTTTATGAATCCCTTTGACATTCTCCTTTGTCATGTATGCAAGCCATCGGTTTCGCAATATTCAATCACCCTTTCGAGAAGACTTGTTATTGAAACATCACAGGTGTATCAATACAGTGATCGACCTGTGTACAACATTACAATGTACATGTACAGCCCTTTAATAATGTATTTGGTCACTCTTCCATCTATTTTACAATTTGATGCAGAACGGCCGATTCTGTACAATATCTTCGCTTGCAGTTGCATATGACGTCAGTTTACATTCGAGTGAAATAATTACCCTAATTCCATGTCAATGTTTACATCACTACACTTTGCTGTGAACGGTTTTAAATGTCATTTGTCAGAAGATAACCTTTGTTAAAGGAATTTAATCGAGTTTAATATTGATTCATGTCCGTGCGTTCTTTTTCTTATTCCATCTGCGACGCTATTGCTTGCTCTTTGGTTCTGTCGGTAAAGTCACGTAGGTAATTTTATTAAGTTTTTACCTACGTAAGTTTACCGAAAGAACCAAAGAATATGGATCCGTGCAGTCACGAAAACTTCAAATCTAGAATTAACCACGCTATTGCTTGTTTCCTCTGATTTCTCTTCACTTCGTAGTTGCACGTGATTATTTGTTATTCGCTTTTGTAATTTTGATGACTCGGGGTCCACACTCCCTGCAAGTGAATCTCTCCGTTCTCTCGAGGATTCACCTGCTCATTAGAAATTAGTGGAGGGCCTCAAAATTCGATGACCCGGTACATCCTCTGTATTGATGGCTTGTATGTTGTCAGTGGCTTAAATGCGTGTTGATGCACTGGCTTTGCATATGTGCAGATAAGCCAGACGAGCGGTCCACTCCAGTCATGGATGACTCCTATGGCAACGTAGCAGCGGATCATGTTAAAATTGAGTCCTATGAAGGTACGGCTTGAACACCATTGTGTATACAATATCACCACATTAATTGCAAGCTATGTAAACTCTTTTACTGTTACTTGATGTTACTGTTTATATGCTATCCATAATAGAGGTTATTTTGAGCTACA
Organism: Petromyzon marinus; assembly: GCF_048934315.1. Lineage (NCBI taxonomy): Eukaryota > Metazoa > Chordata > Hyperoartia > Petromyzontiformes > Petromyzontidae > Petromyzon > Petromyzon marinus. The sequence goes on along the minus strand of NC_133667.1, from coordinate 12,784,907 downwards.
TCGTGTAAATCAAAATGCGTCGTTAAACCCACCACCACACGACACGGCCAATTAATAATGTTTGTCACATAAACAAAACTGTACTCGAATTGTAAACGTTGTGGGTTTTACCCTTCAACGCACCGGTGTGCTGAACTAGTAACGAATTGGCAGGTTCTGTTTACGGAACAAACCTTACTAATTAGTTGTCTGGTGGTAGAGAGCTTTAACGACACATTTATATTTACACGATCTAACCCAAAAACTTCCGTTATGGATATTGGTCGCGAAAGCCCACGTGTTAAACTGCTTATGTGTCATTTAAAATATCCCGTTTATTCGTAGTGTTATATTGCGGAAAATAATATTTTGTTGCGTTAATGTTATTGTAATGCAGCCCTACCACCGCACGCACACCCGTGCTTGGTCACCGTCGGTTGGTAAAGGAACCATTTAGATATCACTTGCCGCTGATGGTTGCCGTGACCGGGAATCCAAGTCATGTCGCGGGTTCAGTATTCCGCAGTGCAAGAACCACCGCACTACCGTTCACAGGGTCACTCGCGCAAAAGTGACAGGTGCAGCAGTAACTTTGCCTGACAGCAGTTTCGTTTTGAACACTTGGCCGCTTGTTTTCCCCCACTTCCAGATGACGACGCTTATTTCTCCAATTCCATACTGGTTCCTCAATTGACGGAGCAAGGCTCCGTGGAGTACACTACCAAGAAACGCTTTGGTAAGTGTGAGTCGAAACGGTGGATGTTTAAAACAAATGCTGGTGGCACCAAATGAATGCATGCAAAAAAAACCCGTCGTCAAATTTGCTTCTTCGCTCAAATTTGAATAATTTCTAGTTCCGTGAGATTTTTAAAAATACCATTGTGACCAACGCGAACACCATTTCTGTAATATGCCGTTTTAACGCTTTGCATGGATACCCTATCGCCCGGCCACGTTACGTGTCTTTCAACCGAGTAATTTGCCCGGTCGACACTAACTTTAATTTCTACTTTATTCAGTTTAAACGCGTGAGAGCAATGCGACTGGCGCATCTTCTGCTGCAGGTAAACGTCTGCCGGAGAGCCATCCAGATATCATCATTGAAGGCGTGACCTCGCTGCCCAATGCGTACGAGGTAGGCGCTGGCCAGTACGCTTCGTCAGAGTCGGAGAAAGGCCAAATGACCGAAGCAGAAGAAGAAATCGCCGCCACCGCCCTCGTGAAGGCTGCAGCCCAGCCGCCGAGGGGGCGTCGTTCATTCCCGCGCAGGCAAACCATCGGCAGGAGGGTCTCGGCAAAGCGACGGGGCAGAAGCCCTCCGGTGGAGATGCCGAGCCGTACGAGCGCAAGTGCTCGCTGGCGAATGCAGCCTCCGCCGACAACCCGCACCGCTGCAAGGTGTGCGGTCAGGCGTTCGCGCAGGCGTTTGGCCTGCGGCGCCACCTGCAGATGCACTCGGGCGAGAAGCCCTTCTGCTGCGACGTGTGCGGCCACTGTTAAAAACGAGGGAGTGCGAAAGAAAATGTGGCCGGAGTGGATCAGGGGCCAGAGCACTTCTCTGGCGCCGCTGAAAACCTCGGTTCAAATCCAGCTTTCAGTTTCTGTTCTCAAGTGGAGTGACTTGACGACGGTCTTGGCCTGGTCACAAATGACTGCACAAAACCCCACCACGTTGAATTTGGCTTTCGCTTTACAGATAAGTCCCCGAGTTACGATGGTCCGACTTACGATATTTCGATGTTACGATGGCGATAGCGATACGACAAAATTGTAAAATATTTAAAATTTCGCGCGGCAGGCAAACGCAGCAGCATACGAGGTACGATACTGTGCGTTGGGACGCTGCCGGGATGTTCGCATCTCCCTCCTTGTGTGGTGATGCCTCACTCTCAACACTCTGGTCGACGGAGTGAAGTTGTCACGGTGTTAGCGCGTGTACTGTACCTGTTTTTTTTACTTTACATTTTGCTGTGCAACACAGTATTGTAATTAATAAATACATACAGTATATAGTTGATACAGTACGGTACTGTAAATTGCTCTGTTTTGCTAAATTATCACCTTTCTTTAAGACTCCTGGGTAGGCTAGGCCATCTTCGACTTACGATATTTTTTTACTTACGTTGGGGTCGTCGTAACGCATCTCCATCGTAAGTAGAGGACTACCTGTATTTGGCTGAACATTTATCTTTATCGGGACGAATGGGAAAGTGCACCGCCTAGTATATGGATAAAATACAGTCGCTGAAACAGTTGTCAGAAGTCATTCTATGATGTAATTTTTTGCGGGCAGTCCTTATAGCATGTGAGTGAGTGAGACTTTGGAGACTTGGTGTCTCCCACAGTCTCACTTGTGAAAGAGGTGTGCTATTTCAATATGCTCTTTTCATCTGGTTATAGTCAGAAAGATCATCGCAAGCAGCAGTCATGTTATGAGACCAGATAAAAATACAACTCGTAAGATTTGAGACAATGCCACAAGACAAAGAGCAGATTTCAAAACCATGCTTATTAAGGTGAGCTAATCAGGTAACTTGTTTCGGAGAATATGGGTGCGTGTTTAAGGTTCAATGTTTTTGGCACAGTTCTTGGTACTGGTTTTAAATAACCAGATAAAGAGTTTTGAGTGAGGTTATGTAGCGAAGTCGAGGTTTAAGGTAAATGCACAGATAAATGGGAAGCCGAATTGTTAGCAGCAGACACTGCTACGAAATTGTCCGCATCGGAGGCAGCAGCTGAAGCAAGGGTGGCTGTACAAATGTGTTGTCAATGCTTGTGGAATTCTCATCTAGTACAAACCATCCTGGTGTAGCGAGAGCACCGTGGATAGTGCAACTGTGCTGAGAACCTGGCAAAACCTGAGTTTCTATTTTCTGGCCACAGCTAATATCGCTTGCAAATTTGTATTTGTGCCGCTCCTGGGTTCCAACCACTTCAGCCCGGCACTGACTAGCGTGGTGAAAGATGGTCAAGCAATCCCCCACAGTCAGCGCGCTGGGGAGGCCTTCCATCCAGCAGTGGATGGATAAAGGATTGTAAATTACTATTTGTTCTTATTACTCGCGGATATAGCCTCAAGATTGATGGCTTTTGTGACTCAACAGCCATCAATCGCCAGTGGCAACGCGTGCCCGGGTAACACTTACACCGCCTCACCGAGGTTTTCGGAGCCTCATATGAGCGCATGGAAACTTGCACTGGCATAGTCAACAAAGCCCATATTGTCTCCCTTCTCAGACAAATATGAAGTAGCACTAATTGGTGGAAATTCCAAATTTCTATGATGGGAGAGGGGGGGGGGGCTTTCTTTCCATGGAGCTCGTTGACCCACAAGGTGGTACTCGATCGATTTATCACAGAGGGATAATGGTGGGCCAGGTTGATCTCCAACCAATAATTTAACTTGTAACTTTCTTATACCCCTTTTACACCATACAACTGAGCCGTGCCAAATAAGTCTGTCCGTGGCTCAGTAGGCACCGGTTTAATTTTTTTTACCCCACTCATGGTCCTGCTTGGCCCCAAGACATATTCAGTTGTCTTGTGAGGCCAGAGTTGCTTTTGGCTCAGCTTTGCAAATATCCAGTGGGATCCACACACACACACATACCGAGGGCCGTGCGCTGGTGCAGCTCAGATGTGTTCGACTGGTGCTGTCAAATGCTCTTTAAGTTCATGCATAAATGTGTTTGACTTTTAAAGGCCAATATAGTTCATGCTGAATTCACTGTTGGTGAAAAAGTGAAATTTTTGAATACTTTTTTTTTATCAACCCGGAAAATGTCAAACGCAGCATCTAAATCATCCTCTGCATCACTAGCATTCATCATCAAAGCCATGTGCAAAAATTGTGATGTAATTTACATGTGTTGTGACGCCGACACGTGACTTTTAAAAGCCTTTATTCAGACACGGCACTAACGATGCCCAGGACTGGTTCTTGACCCTTGATCTTCATCTCTCGAATCTCCCCAATCCCTGTGCTTGTCTCCTTTTATACCTCCCAAGCCCCCTCTCTGGAAGCTTCTTTCGCCCCCACTCCCTTCGGCCAATCCTGACCCCCACCAACGGTTCTCCACTGTCCTCCAGTCCACCCCTTGCTTTTCCCACCTTTTTACCTTCAAAATATTTCCTCCAAAAACCTTCAATCTTGCCTCCCGACCAATCACAGTGGAGGCCTCTGCACCAATGGGAGGCATTGGCTTACATGCTGATTGTCAGACCGTACAATTGTGTCAGGTAAGCGGTCTGTTTTCTCGGTCATTACTAAAGCATGCTGGGTTTGGCTTTGAAGACAGATTCATGCATATGTAATTTGCGTTCATCGTTATCCAATGTGGTAATGAAACTCAAGTTGTGTACCACATGAGTAAGTGCTATGAGCTATGACAGCACTGAGTTAAAATCAGTGTGCCTGGAGAAACCCATGGCATGCATGCCAACACGCAAAACTCTGAATAGATACATCAGCCTACCTAATGCCCTGCATTTGACAAACGCCAAATTAATTAAGTATTCTCCAACTCGCAGCATCGTGAGAGAGATGATGATGGCTCGGAGAAGGCTTTTTATCCAACATGGCTGCTGCTGATCTTTCGCAAGGTTGCAGATGTGGATGCAGAGCCACAACAACTACAATTTCACATTCAAGTGAGATAGCCACGTCAGGAGCCAGCGGAGTGTGTCGCTGTGATGTCTCCTTCGTTTTTTCTGGATCGGGCATTGCTTCATATGCTGGATGGTCTGTTCTGGATGACCACAGTCGCACACTGGAGAGTTTTCATTTTCCAGGTATCCGCATCTGCCATGGTTTGTACAGATGCGGTTTAGGGTGGACCATGAGCTTTGTGAGTTCTGTTGAACTCCCTTATTTTTTTCCAAGCTTCATCGGGGTTGAATTCGCATTGTTAAAGGTTAAGGGAATGGGACCAAAATGGTTTGCGTGACGTCAAGCAACGGCGAGGGACGTTATTGAGGCCCTGATGAATGGGAAGGCGGCTGTTTCGCTCAATTCGCAGGAGTTTCCCGGAGGGTTGCAGCGTTGTGATGAATAGTGTTGGGGTCGACTTGAGGGTTCCACTGCATTGCAATGTTCCATTGGACATTAACAAGTTGAGAGTGACTATGAGGTATATGTGGGTTATGGAAATTTGATGATATTCATGTAAATTCAATGAAATTTGAAAATTGCATAATTTATCCGAAATTATGTTAATTTGGGTAATTATGCGTATAAATTATGCGAGTGAATGTGGTTATGTTAATGAGAGCATTATGAGAATCAGGCCCCGCCTCGGTGACGAGGGTCAGTTATCAATCGGGATAATGCAATTAATCGTATGCAATTATGCAGGTGCCGTGATCATACCAGAGTCAACTCGGCTTCGTTGTTTAACTTTGCATCATCGATCGGTATAATCACTTTAACATGTACTGAAAGTATTAGTGTGCTTAGGTCACCAGGTTCAGATCTCAATCGCAGAATTCAGTTATTATGCAGAATCACGGAAAGAATCACACACAACCCTTCTGCTTTAATAAATTTTATTTTCTAGCTAAACTTTAATTTTTGGATAATGAGAACTCTCAATCTCGGAATTTCAACACAGCATTAACACGGTAACCATCACGATTACGTTTTCACTTTGGCCTCGGCCATATGGTTAATTACCGCGTAACGCGACCTCAGTTGTTGAGAGAGAGAGAGACGTAATAAAAAAAAACATGCAAATGCTACTCTAAGCAAAACCTTAATTCTCTATTATGAATGATTATACTGGAATTTGCACACACAGTACCGCGTTCATTCCTAGATCCATAACAAGATGATGCAATTAAAGACGACCGACTGAAATACTTCTAAGTGACCGTATCCACGTAATTCAATGGGTTAGCCATGTTCTTCATTATCATTTGATATTTCAATGTACTTTATCATTAGTCTTGATGTGGTATGGCTGAGGTGGATTGTCGCTTTGGTAAATTCTCGTGTGATCGGGCAACGTCAGCGAAAGCGGGTTTGTGAAGGCGGGGGAGGGGCACACGACCGATGGCTGAGTTGAATTCTCGCTCGGGGTGCGAAGCATCGCCGGCACGCTGCGTTCGTCCTGGTGCTGCCCGAACGCTCTCAGCGCTGGCCCGCAGCGGCCGTGGCTTCTGTCACTGCTGCGGGCAGCTCCCTCTCCTTGAAGATGCGCGATCGCGCTCAGCTGGTCGGTGCGAGTGTGGGTCGAACACACGGGGCGCTCGCTGGCGCTGACACACTCTTGTTCACGGGCGGCTGCTCAGGCTCTTTCCGCTGCTGGATGAGCCAAGTCGCACGCTCTCTCTCTGTTGAGACGCCCCGAGCGCTCTCAGCGCTGATTCGCTGACAGCCGGCTTCTTCACTGCTGGATGACTGCTGCACGCTCTTGCTTGGCGGCGCTGACTCGTTGACTCTTTGTTTGTTGGCGGCTGGCCAAGCTTTTTCCGCTACTGGATGGCTGGCACTTGATGTAGGAATACGTTTTGAGCGATACTTCGTCCCTCAGCTCTGAACTCACACTCGGTGGCACCTCGCTAATTCTGTGAGTCTCGCCATGCTCGGTTGATCGAGGGGCCCTTCAGAGCCAGCCTCTCGCTCTCGCCATCTCTTCTGCCGCTCCCGGCTGTTGAACTCGGTGTGTCGAACTTAACTGGAACGGGCTGGACTGGTTTGTCGAGATGATGGTGGGCCATTATATTCAAAAAGAACCTCGGCTCTTCGCAGTGGAGGGGGGGCGTGGCTTGTGTGTGTGTGCGTTCGTGTGTGTGTTCGTGTGTGTGTGTGTGTCCGTGTGGTGGTGCATCAGCCAGTCATCTCAGTCAGTCGACCCGTGGCACCTGGGTCTGCCCCGTGACCTCCTGCCAGCGGGCGTTCGACACTTCACGTGGCCTCAGGGTGCACATAGCCTGGCACAAGCGTCGTGGTGACGTCACCGCCACTTAGTGGCGAATGGCGGTTGTTGTTGTGTCCGTGTGTGTCCGTCAACAAGCCATCCTGCGTTATACATCGATCACCGGACCCTCCTCACAAGGTATCCCTTCACCCAGCGAATCCAGATGGCTCCTCCTAAATTATTTTCCCGTGCTGCGGGGAGAGACAAAGACGGCCGGGGTCTCTCTCTCCAACCCTTGAGTGAGAGAAAACAGATACCCCTTTTTCACCGTCCTTCCGTGGCAGTCTGGAGATTTCGCAGATAACCTCTCTGCCCTCTCTTGGGGTTTCTTATTCTATACATTTATGGCATTTTTACGATTTCCATCTGTGATTGCGTGTTTTTGGGTTTGTGTGTTTTTATTCATTATTTTTTCTTTATTATTAAAAATAAATATATCGGCAGATATTATTGGTAATAGAAATTTTGGACAAGGCTCATGTATCCAACAACTACTTCTGGTCCATACTGGTTCACGGTACTCGGCTACAAAGTACGCAAGTGCCATCATTGCTGTCCATAGCACTGGGTGCTGATGCTCCCCAGCTTGTGCTAGCCAGTTTGCGGACCAGGTTGACCCTTGTTTTGGTCTTGGCAGCTACCAGTTTCACACCGAGGTAGGTTGGAGTGGGGTTGTTGTTTCACAGTGTTGCCAGAGAAGGTCACGTTCAGAGTGTGCTGCTGATTTGACAGGTGCTGATATGACAACTATTTCAGGACGGATACTTGTAAGTGTCCATCAGATAATTAAAATCTGGCTAATCACTTTAAGGAGCACAAATGAGTTTTATCTACTGAATGGAATGCGGCTGAGATATTGTCCGCCGAGAAGATGGAGTGATGAACTCTGAGCATGTGCAGATGATGAACGTATTCGCTGCGTTAAAGGCGAATTGGAGAACGGCCTCCACCCGTTACGGTCCACCACACGACTTGCTGTAAGGCCACATACACGTGCTCCCCGACTCCCCTCTACCTCTGTTTGCCACGCGATCCGTGATGGGGATCAGCGGGAGCGAGGTTGAAGAGTTTCCCCACTGGCCGTGCTGGACACTTGAATGCCAGGGAAATTAATCTTGCGCATGGCCTCTGCCTGCCGCGCTTATTCTCGAGCCTACCCTCTCCACGCTACTCAACATGCACACAATGCCAATGCCACACTTTGATACAGTGAGGGAAAAAAGTATTTGATCCCCTACTGATTTTGTACGTTTGCCCACTGACAAAGAAATGATCAGTCAATAATTTTAATGGTAGGTTTATTTGAACAGTGAGAGACAGAATAACAAAAAAAATCCAGAAAAACGCATGTCAAAAATGTTATTATTTGATTTGCATTTTAATGAGGGAAATAAGAATTTGACCGCCTCTCAATCAGAAAGATTTCTCTTAAAAGGAGTGCTCCTAATCTCAGCTTGTTACCTGTATAAAAGACACCTGTCCACAGAAGCAATCAATCAAATTCCAAACTCTCCACCATGGCCAAGACCAAAGAGCTCTCCAAGGATGTCAGGGATAAGATTGTAGACCTATACACGGCTGGAATGGGCTACAAGACCATTGCCAAGCAGCTTGGTGAGAAGGTAACAACTAATTTTTATTTAAAGCTTTCGTGACTGCAGTAATTCATATTCTTAGCTCTTTCGGTAAAGTCACGTTGAAGGGAAACAATAAAATAATAAAATATATATAAAACAAAATTCTACTCACCTGGTATCGACAATCAAGGGTATTTCCCTGTCCCCAGACGACCTGCTTGTCAGTTTTGATGTAGTTTCCTTATTCACCAAGGTTCCTGTACCTGACACCATCGCAATCATTGAAGACTTGGTTCATCAAGGACTAAACACTGAGGTACCCACCCTGGTGAGACACTGTTTAACCAATACATACTTCACTTGGAATGGAACTTTCTACAAACAAACTGAGGGCACCCCAATGGGCTCCCCCCTATCTCCGGTTATAGCTAACATTTTCATGGAGAAATTTGAGACTGACGCCATCCAGACTGCCACTCTGCGCCCAACCTTATGGAAGAGGTACGTGGATGACACTTTTGTCATCTGGCCACATGGCCGGCCTGCTCTAGACCAATTCTTCGACCACATCAATTCCATACACCCAGCGATCAGATTTACCATGGAAGTCGAAAAAGATGGCAAGCTACCTTTTTTGGATGTTATAATTAAAAAGAGACCTGATGGTTCAATGAGCCACTCTGTCTACAGAAAAGCTACCCATACGGATGCTTATCTGAAACCGGATTCCCACCACCATCCATCACAGAAGAATTATCTCATCAAGACTCTGCATCATAGAGCCCAATGCATATCCGACCTGGAACACATAGGCAGTGAACTCAAGCACGTACACCAAGCTCTTAAGGCTAATGGTTACTCTGACTATACAATCCGCAAAGCTATCACTCAAACCATGAAGAAGGACCCTCTTGAGGAGCCTTTCAAAACCATCACTTTACCCTACATTGCGGGGATCACAAAAAAAGATCTCCAAAATCTTGAATAAACACAAGATCCAGGTCCGTTTCAACACATTACATAAAATCCGTTATCTGGTTCCGTCTGTAAAAGATGTGATTCCGGACACACAGTACCCTGGTGTCTACAAACTAAGTTGCCTCTGTGGTAGTAGTTACATTGGAGAAACCAAACGCCATGTCTCGGACCGCATTCGTGAACACAAAGCAGACCTTAAACACGGTAGGACCAACACCTCGGCCGTGGCAGATCATTGTTATAATTCAGTAGGCTCACATGACATTGACTTTTCCCGGACAAAGGTTCTTTGTAAGCCATCTGGCTACCATGAGAGATTCGTTCATGAGGCTATCCACATATACAAACACAGAGACAATTTCAACCGAGAAGATGGATTCTGGCTTAGCAATCATTGGAAAGATTTGATAAACCATTCAGGTCTTAATTGATTGTTCGCGCTTACAGTGGCTTTCAGACAGCATACTTTAATTTTTCGTCTTCCCCCTCCTCTTTTCAGAACATAGATGGACTCGTCCTTCTAAATAAACTACCAAATCGCTGCACGTGGCGCTGACGGTTTTTATAAATAAATAAACCTTTACAAATCAATAAATGTATGCAAACCGACACACCTGATGACGACCGTTTGTGTTATGGTCGAAACGTCGTGAGAATAAGGTAACAGTTGGTGCGTTTATTCGCAAATGGAAGAAACACAAAAGAACTGTCAATCTTCCACGGCCTGGGGCTCCATGCAAGGTCTCACCTCGTGGAGTTGCAATGATCATGAGAACGGTGAGGAATCAGCCCAGAACTACACGGGAGGATCTTGTCAATGATCTCAAGGCAGCTGGGACCATAGTCACCAATAAAACAATTGGTAACACACTACGCCGTGAAGGACTGAAATCCTGCAGCGCCTGCAAGGTCCCCCTGCTCAAGAAACCACATATACATGCCCGTCTGAAGTTTGCCAATGAACATCTGAATGATTTGGAGGAGACCTGGGTGAAAGTGTTGTGGTCAGATGAGACCAAAATGGAGCTCTTTGGTATCAACTCAACTCGCCGTGTTTGGAGGAGGAGGAATGCTGCCTATGACCCCAAGAACACCATCCCCACCGTCAAACATGGAGGTGGAAACATGCTTTGGGGATGTTTTTCTGCTAAGGGGACAGGACAACTTCATCGCATCAAAGGGACGATGGACGGGGCCACGTACCATCAACTCTTGGGTGAGAACCTCCTTCCCTCAGCCAGGGCATTGAAAATGGGTCGTGGATGGCTATTCCAGCATGACAGTGACCCAAAACACACGGCCAAGGCAACAAAGGAGTGGCTCAAGAAGAAGCACATTAAGGTCGTGGAGTGGCCTAGCCAGTCCCCAGACCTTATTCCCATAGAAAATCTGTGGAGGGAGCTGAAGGTTCGAGTTGCCAAACGCCAGCCTCGAAACCTTAATGATTTGGAGAAGACCTGCAAAGAGGAGTGGGACAAAAGCCCTCCTGAGATGTGTGCAAACCTGGTGGCCAACTACAAGAAACGTATGATCTCTGTGATTGCCAACAAGGGTTTTGCCACCAAGTACTAAGTCATGTTTTGCAGCCGAGTCAAATAATTATTTCCCTCATTAAAATGAAAATCAATTTATAACATTTTTGACATGCGTTTTTCTGGATTTTTTTCAGTCTCTCACTGTTTAAACAAACCTACCATTAAAATTATAGACTGATCATTTCTTCGTTAGTGGGCAAATGTACAAAATCAGCAGGGGATCAAATACTTGTTTCCCTCACTGTATACTTACAGCTGTTTTTATTGTCATAATCGGGGATAATTTTAGATGCACGATGTGTTGATGATGCACCCAGGCCACACTCGCCATTCTTCCACTCGCACTATCTGTCTCAGGAAAACAGTATTATTGCATTCCAACACTCCCTGCCCTTTCCAACTTACCCCCCTTGAGTGCTCGTGCATCTGGGTGCACCATCATATTCTACGCGGATTCTCCCGGAGGTGGTCTTGCGTCAAACTCACCCATGTTTTACCACAGGGTCCGGGAGTCAACATCTCACACCGAACTTTGCCAATTCTCTCTCACATGGGAAACCCATGGCCAGGTCACTCGCTCGGTTTGCCGGGATGAAAACCCAGGTGGAGAGGTTCGGTTTGTGTGTTCTAGTTGACCTAAGCGCTAGTCGGGGTGCGTGCATGGGGTGAATGCATGGTGTGTGTGCATGGTGTGTGTATGTGTGGGCTGTATGTGTGGTGTGTGCATATGGTGTGTGTGTGGGGTATATGTGTGCGTGGTGTGTGTGTGTGGTGTGTGCATGGTGTGTGTGTGGAGTGTGTGTGGGGTGTATGTGTGCGTGGGGTGTGTGTGTAGTTTGTGCATGGGGTGTGTGTGTGGGGTGTGAGCATGGTGTGTGAGCATGGTGTGTGTATGTGTGGGGTGTATGTGTGCGTGGGGTGTGTGTGGTGTAGGCATGGGGTGTGTGTGTGGGGTGTGTGTGTGCGTGGTGTGTGTGGGGGGTGTGTGTGGTGTGTGTATATGTGTGGGGTGCATGTGTGCGTGGGGTGCAAGCATGGTTTGTGTGTGTGCGTGGGGTGTGCACGGTGTGTGAATAGCGTGTGTATGCGCGCGATGTATGTGTGTGTCGTGCAAGCAAGTAAAACAATATTAATAAACGTTCCAACAAAACCATAAATGCCAAGAAACATTGCTACAAATGAAAAATTTGTATTTACAAAATACTGAACACGAGGCTTGTTTGCAAACTTGCATGAAAGTAAAACGTATTGCACATTTAAATCTTCTGCATTAATACTTTCACGGTGAGACGGCCTTCCTCTAAATTCAATACACGATTAAACTAAACTAATATATATTTACAGTTATTAATATATACGAGTTAAAAACAAACTTGCATGAAAGTAAAACGTATTGCACATTTAAATCGTCTGCATTAATACTTTCACGGTGAGACGACCTTCCTCTAAATTCAATACACGATTAAACTAAACTAATATATATTTACAGTTATTATTATATACGAGTTAAAAACAAACTTGCATGAAAGTAAAACGTATTGCACATTTAAATCTTCTGCATTAATACTTTCACGGTGAGACGGCCTTCCTCTAAATTCAATACACGATTAAACTAAACTAATATATATTTACAGTTATTATTATATACGAGTTAAAAACAAACTTGCATGAAAGTAAAACGTATTGCACATTTAAATCTTCTGCATTAATACTTTCACGGTGAGACGGCCTTCCTCTAAATTCAATACACGGTAAAACTAAACTAATATATATTTACAGTTATTATTATATACGAGTTAAAAACATCCTTAGCTATTTCATTAACAGTGAGTCAAGGAGGGGGGGGGGTGTTTGTGTGTGTGGTGTGTTATTGGTGGGTGATGGTTGGGTGGTGTGTGTGTGCATAGGTGGTGGGTGCGTGATGTGTGTAGGTGGGTGGTGTGTGGGTGGGGTGTGTTCATGCGTTGGGTGTGTGTATGTGTGTGAGGTGTGTGTTGTGGGTGGGTGGTGGGTGGGTGCGTTGTGTGGATGGGGTGTGTGCATGCGTTGGGGGTGTTTATGCGTGGGGTGTATTTGTGTGTGGTGTGTGTTGTGGGTGGGTAGTGGGTGGGTGGTGTGTGGATGGTGTGGTTTGTGTGGGTGGGTGGCGTGTGTCTGGGTGAGTGGCGTGTGTCTGGGTAGGTGGCGTGTCCATGGGTGGTGGGGTGCATGATGTGTGTAGGTGGGTGGTGTGTGGGTGGGGTGTGTGTATTCGTGGGGTGTATGTGTGAGGTGTGTGTGTGGTGTGTGTTGTGGGTGGGTGGTGGGTGGGTGGGTGGTGTGTAGATGGGGTGGTTTGTGTGGGCGGGTGGCGTGTGTCTGGGTGGGTGGCGTGTGCATGGCTGGTGGATGCGTGATGTGTGTAGGTGGGTGGTGTGTGTGGGTGGTGTGTGTGTGGGTGAATGGGGTGTGTGTGGGTGGGTGGGGTATGTCTGTGTGAGGTGTGTGTGTGGTGTGTGTTGTGGGTGGGCGGTGGGTGGGGTGTGTGTGTGTGTGGGGTATGTCTGTGAGGTGTGTGTGGTGTGTGTTGTGGGTGGTGGGTGGATGGATGGGGTGTGTGTGGGTGGGTGCGGTGTGTGTGTGTGGTGTGTGTTGTGAGTGGGTGGTGGGTGGATGGGGTGTGTGGGTGGGTGGGTTGTGTGTGTGGGGTGTGTGTGTGTGGGGTATGTCTGTGTGAGGTGTGTGTTGTGGATGGTGTGTGTGTGGGTGTGTGGGGTGTGTGTGTGAGGTGTGTGCAGGTGGGGTGGTGGGGGGTTGCAGGATGTCTTGGGGTCTGGGGTCTCTGCCTCTTCCATTCCAGGTGTCGACATCCCCCGGTGACGTCACCTGTTCCGGGCACAAACCCAGGGGAAGCATTGGGGTCATCAAGGGACAGAGCACTCAAGACACACAACAGCAGGTCTCCAGTCGTGTCTCAAGATGCTGCATGACATCGTGTGACAAGGGAGTGGAACACCAACGAGAGAAGCAGCCAGCTGGATGCAGTGCAATACAAATTTGGATTTATCTTCTCCATGTAAAATTGGTGGGAAAGATATTTTGCGGTGACGTAATGTTCACATACATTTCCTCGGGATGATCATGTATTTTTAAGCTATGTTAATGAAGGATTCTGATTATTATGAAATAAATAGCTTACACCCAAACAGAACTCTTAGACAAAATAATCCTTTTCTTTTCCAATACAGATCTTTGGTCTTTTCTGAAATTGAACATTTATCTTGTTGATTGTACTTTAGCTGAATGATTTGCATGCATTACGCGAGAGCTGAGCTTCTGTTAAAGATCTCAAAATAAGAGCTGAGTTATTGTTAACACTTATTTTTGAATGTAATCTCTTACGTAACATTATTTAATGCTTGTTTTTCAACATTCCGGTTTCCTGAAATCCAAATAAATTGGAATTTTTGCCCACGTGACAACATCGTTTGATTGGCTGTCAGTAGAGGGAAAAGCTGAAAATTGTCAGATACCTCGACGATCTGACCCAAAGTAACGAATAATGAATCTAAGATTGGTCGTGAAAGCTGATATATAATACTTTTTTACCTTTTAACGTGCACAGTGCTCGCTCACTCTCACAACGCGAGAAACCACAGAACCACAATTGTCCAAGCTCTGAGGTCCTCTATACGTCAAGGTGTTATCGGCCAAATAATGAGTGGCTTTAAATGTCGGAGGAAACTGGGGATCCGGAAAAAAAACCCCACGCATGCGAGGCGACAACCACTCAATCCCATCCAGACGGAACAGGTGGAGTCCACATTTTTGTTGTGCTGCCTTCTCCTGGCAAGCCAGGATACGGGTGCCCACAGAAAGGGAGCGACCCACCAAACCCTTACCTCCACTGTACTGGAGTGGTGGGGTGCGCCAACGATGGGGCCTTTATTCTTCCGCATTGCAGCAGCAATGCTTCCGGACAAATCTAAGAAATGTCCGGAGTCGCTGCCGCACACGGGCAAATCTCCGCCCAGGCCCCCTCGATGCCTTCGCTCCGGTGTTGGCGACAGCTTCACTGGTCGCTTGATGGCTGCGTTGGTATTCCAGGGCAGTGTAGAAACTGGCGTTCGAGCTGAAAGAGAGTTGCAAGGGCCACTGTTATGCCTCTGTCTGCCTTTCTTTATTTGTGCTGAAACTTTCCTACTGCAATACAATTCCATTATCTATCCTACTGCTACTCCCTGGCCCTGCCCCCCAGCCACAACCAGGTCTACCCCTATCAGAATATGTTCATAATCAGAATATTTATTTAGACTGTAGGAATATTATGACCTACAAAGCTCTTTTTTTTACAGATGTCAAGTAGATCACTGCCCCTACACCTATCACTACTCCAAACCCTTCTGAAGATAAGAAAAGCCAAAGCATTTTAACACTCAAACGAGCAAGCAGAGTGGTGGGAATTCCACATTCCCATGGCAGGGGCCAATCTATAAATGAAAACCAATGTTAGAATGATGTCCAGTACTGCTGGACATCAAACTGGACATCCGTGAAAAAGAGCTTCATAGCTCATCAAATTCCTCCAGTATAAATAAATATTCTGATTCTTTTCTAGAGTTATAGGCAGAGGAGAAGAGGAATATCTGGAGCCTAGAGTTGAACAAGAGCATGAAGTCGACAATGAAGATGGCTGGGGAAGGACAGTTCCAGACTGCAGAGGAGAAAGAGCAACGTCTCAAAGAGAGCTGCATGCAGAGAGAAAGTATTTAGCAGGGAGAAACATCAAAGTCACTTCATAAGAACCTAACCAACACAAATATTCTTCAAGATGCAACGTGCACGTGGAGACTCACGATTGGCTCTTGGCTGACACAAAATCTTCCTCGAGACCTGACCCAGAATCATTCGTCCATCTCTGCTCGCATTGGCTCACACGATCCACCTCCACGATCTCGTCCATTTTAATTGATGCGTCCACAGCATCCGGTTCATTGTGACTAGCATGGCTTTCGTCCTTGGTGTCGTCCTGAAGCCACCTGTGGTTCAAAGCTTCCTCAGGCGTGAGCCGGCGAGCGGGATCCCACCTGCCAAGATATGAACGGTGAATCGTCAGGGTTCATTTACTGTCTAAATTTCTTCTAATAATGGGGTGGAGGTGTGGCACATGCAATTATTTACCTTCATTATGCAAACGAATACAAGAAGGCACAAGGCATGAAATATTGCCCTGTTATGACAGAAAGCCACTCCCTGTCAGTAAAACACCACTCCTAGTAGTGTGCACTCTTTCTACGAGAGTGCTGATGGTGAACACGAAAATAATGATGAATTAAGATCATATGTAGACAGTACAGGTATATCTTACTCAAGGCATCCTTGAACAAAATCGATTAACTCTCTGTTCGTAGTCCGAAGCTTTTCCTTAAGAGAGGTGGTGCTTGGAACGACTTTCCTGCCGTTCACCCTGTGGCACCCTGTCGTGTCTGTGTTGGAGAGAAAATGAGTGAAACGGGTTTCCGAGGATTACGAACAAAGTACATTACGGCAATGCTTGCCTGGATAATTGTGACAACAGAAGTAGCAACCTCCCCTCCACTCACCGGTGTAAATGTCTATGTCGGTCGCAGCATCAATCATGGACCTTGGTGGGAGACCAAGAATCTGTGCACAGGTCAAGTGAAATTAATATACATGGGTTAGGTCATTGGACTGTGTGTATTGTAAACATACATACAGTAGACTTCCTCAAATGTAAATGTCACTAAAACGGAAACGTTTATTCACAAGGACTGCACATGCTTTTACACCACTGCCAAATAGATTACATTTTTTATTGGGTACTTAATTAACAAATATTGCCCTTTAAAGTGACTTCAGGAACCTTCGCGATGAACAATTAACCGAAAGAATGGAAAGGGTAATAGTCTGTCGCTCTGAGTGATGATTATCAACAAGGCCAAATCACATCATACGTGTCCAACTAGTGTCTGGTCACATTAAAGATATGTCTATTCTCTATGTACATACTGACAGCAGAGCAACATTTGTTCCCATGGAATGAGGCCAAAAGTATAATTGCTCCACAGATTGCAATCCACGGCAGTCTCCTATATGGTTGTTAGCGACTAATGGACCATCACTCGGCGTTAGCATTGTGAGCCGGCTCAGCTAAAACTAAGCCATAGGCTTCAAATTCATAAATAACGAGATTATATTTTGGCATATTTCAGGTACCGTGATCATTTGGGCAATCTGACGTCCTGTGGCCATGAAGAGTGACTGCCCTGAAGCTAGCTCAGCAATTACGCAGCCCAGGGACCACATGTCCACTGCGCAGGTGAGTTGGAGGCCCAGCAATATCTCTGGAGCCATGTACTCCAACGTTCCGAAATATCCGAAAACTGCACACCACACACAGAGGAATAGCACTGATTGAGCGAGAAGGCCATGCTCGTTATTTTCTTAGATATTTTTTTTTTAGTGCACACGGATTAAAAAAAAACATGTTGTAGGATGTTAAACGTTGTCATTTTATACAGCAATTGAATGTGCATCTTTCTACAATTGGCTCAAAACTGGAAAAGCGTGAGTGGCACTCCAAGAGATGGTTTGAATTTTGGGTAAAAGTTGTTTGCAAGCACCTATTAAGGCCTACATGACCTATTAAGGCCTCTGTGGCGGAGGATTAAACTGAGTCACTGAGATTGCAGTGCACTGCAGTACTGCTCACCATGCCACGTTGCCACACGCACACACATTAGAATAACAGTCGCCGTTGGCCACTAAGTGGCGGTGACGTCACCACGGCGCCTGTGCCAGGCCATGTGCACTTTGAGGCCACGTGAAGTGTCGAAGGTTCATCGACAGGTCACGGGACCGAAATGAGTGGCAGATGCACCAACTATGCCCCCTGCTGTGCCAACACACATATAAGACAAAGATCCCCCGTATAGCCTTAACAGACTGTTGGAGCAAGTGCTGTTAGCGAGCACCTATGAAGGCCGGCACGTGGCGCACGAGGGGGTGGATGGCCAGCACCACACCCGGCTGCTTTTATCTCCCTTGTGATGTTTACACCACACCGCACTAGGTGCTCATTTGGGGCTGAGTCGACCTAGGGGAGACCCAGGACCGGTTCAGATAATCGTCACTTGTATCGGCCATGAGCGGGCATCGAACTCGGGGCGGCCGGGTGCGTAGCGCACCGCGCTAACCGCTGCACTTGCGCTCCCCACTCGTATATTTGTTGAGGAGTAGAGTGGTGACGGGATGTCCCACTCGCCTCGGGAGGAGCGATGTCATGTCCCCTCAGGGTATTTGAGGGGGGACCGGTGACGTGGACGGGGTCTTCGCCGGGAGCCGGGATCGTGAGCGGTAGGGAAGTTGGGACCCAGGGTAGGGGAGAAATAGCACCAGGCTAGGGGGGGCTACTTTACCCGGCTGGCCGAGTTGGATGAACCGTCGGTCAGTGCTGTGGGAAGAGCCCGTTAGCCTGGGAGGCGTAGGGATTCCCAGTACCCTTTTCCCCTGGGGAGATTTAGCTTATCTAGTGACTTGTGTTTGCCCTTGACCGAAAGCTAGGCGAAAGCCCTTAATGAACCGTTTGGCGTCAGCCCCGACAACGCTCTGCCTTCGTGTCGTCATTAACACCACAGCATATTCACAAAGATTCACAAAGACGCACAGACACACACACCCTCACACGAAAACACAAGTAAAACTACTCACTTGGCTTCGTCATCATGACGCTCAGGCCGAAATCAATGATCCTGATGTTGCCGGTTGCGTGGTCCTTGACCATGATGTTTTCCTAGGAAAACAATAACAAAGGGCAATAGTGGTTAACGTTCAAAAGTGTTCATGGCATGCAGCTCCTACCCGTTTAGACATCCAGTTAAGACTGCATTTTACATATCAGTGAAAAAGGTGGTTCTCACCTTTACTCGTGTAAGAAATGTGTCTAACTTTGGGCCAACTGTAGCTGTTGTCATTGTGACGAATGTAAATGAGAATCTTTTCAAATAAACTGCAGAGTGTACTCTCGAGCAAGAAGAGAATAGACAATGTCCTGGATTGAAACAAATGTCGATTACTGTTTTATACATTTATGGAAACAATAACATTCGGTGTTTGGTTTTCAATTTTTTTGAATTACGAGAGAGGTCTCACTTTTTTTTGCCACAGTTGCCTCAAGGCAACACAGATCCATGAATGACGGCAGTATGCTATTGTATTTACTTACCATCTTCAGGTCGCCATAAATGATGGCCTCCTTCTTAAGTTTTGCAAGGGCCCTCAACATGGATCTTGTATAGAGCCTGATTGTTGACGGGTCAAAGATCGTGGAGTTGGCATGGAATTGATCAAAGAGGTCGATGCTGCAAGATAAGATGTCGTCAATGGTTAGTCCACCTTCGACTATCTTGGTCAATGCTTAGGGTCGCTTCATGAACTGGAGGAATCATGATTTACAATAGATTAGGCTTTTCATTATGTAAAAACCACATTATACATTTTCCCAGGGTAATGAAGATGAAACATGACCTGCTCATTGTCTTCGAGAAGTAATAATAATAACAATAATACATCAACTTATAGTATGCAGAGGAACGATGAACCATAGACAAGCAGGTGGTCAACCAAGCGATGAGCAGACGCCAACAGAAAGCCCCAAGTTCTGCGGTTCTCTCTATGTCAAGGTACTAACGGAAAATGAATTGAGTTTCAGTTTCATTTTATTGGGAATAACCCTGTGAAGCCATTCGGCTCTTGATTCGGGTGGCAACCGCAACAAACAATAAAATAACAAGATACATTTAAAATTGTACTGCACGCAAATTTAAACATTCCCTACAAAAACAATGAAATCTTCGAGAAAAAGCACCATTAGTT
This sequence comes from Petromyzon marinus, assembly GCF_048934315.1. Taxonomy (NCBI): domain Eukaryota; kingdom Metazoa; phylum Chordata; class Hyperoartia; order Petromyzontiformes; family Petromyzontidae; genus Petromyzon; species Petromyzon marinus. The sequence goes on along the minus strand of NC_133667.1, from coordinate 12,765,047 downwards.
TATGCTGCGTACGAAAAAAAGAATCCCATTTTGATGTTTGATCACAATAACAATCATAATACAATTTAGATTAAAATGTTTAGTCTAACTCTATACTATATAAAAAAAATCGGGCTAAACTAAACCCTTCTAGAAATTAATAAAATAATGCTATAAAAACAATGTAACGGTGATAATAAGAAATGTGATTGAAAGTTAACAATAGCGACATACATAACATATTATTACTAAACCTAGCATCCCTCGCTAGCTGCATGAAGGTCAATCCATAATAGCAGGAGTAACAATACTAGTAGAAGCACACTAGAATCATGTTTATATGTGGGAGCAAACCAAAGCACCCAGACAAAAACCCACACAAGGGGACAACACTCGATCACCGTTCAGGTGGAACAGGTAGAGTCTACATTTTCTGCTGGAATGCCCTCTCCTGACAAGCCAGGGTATGGGCACCTCGACGTCCACGGTAGGAAGTTTATCAAAATGTGTGTGACCCACCAAACCCTCGCCTCAAAAGTGCTGGATTACAGGCGGGCACCACCCTACCTGGCTCATAGGGCTCGTTATGAGAATTTGCTGTTGCATCTGGTTTCATTATGAAGATAATGGATGAGACAGGACATTGCGTTATCTAGCAATGTCGTTTACAGATAACGAGAGCCATTGTTTCCTGTTTATGTGATTAATTTTGCAAGCGCTATGTTTTAATGTGCTGTACGATGTTAAACGGTGGTGCCACTCAGCTCGTATGTATTCAGTAAGGTGTGGGAGAGCATCGTCACGTGCCACGTTAAGGAGCCACCCGTGTCCCTTTTATATTTTACCAAGTACCAATAAAGCCTTGAAATGGAAACGGCTGGTACAGTCTGATGGGTGGTGACATGGCCTAATGGCAGCATGATTCCCCACCTTTCGTCGAGGTTCATGGTTCGAATCTAGCAGCCGCCCCGATTAATGCAGCTGTACTAACACTCACACACTGTTTGTCTCACAGCAGATGTTAAATAAAAAAATACCTGCAAAATAACTTAATTGCCAATATAAGAATAGCTTTCACCCTTTTGGCATTGAAACAGGCATTAAGCTATTTAGACAACCCATTAAGTCCTTAATTGCCGTTGTACAACATAGGAATTAGTCACCCCCGCCCCTTCTGGCAGACGAATTCCCCAGGTCACTTTTGCAAATGAGACTCATCCTGGTCACTTGAGTTCTCTCCCGGTTAAACAAAAAAATAATCTGAAATTCATCAAATGTTAAACCTCCGCGTGTAACAAAACAAAAAAACTTGCGTGGATAAACACGATGGTGGCGCACAGGGTGTGATTTTTCTTTTTTTTACTCACGCGACTAGCTCCATGACGATTGCGGGATGGTTTCTGAACATAAGGAATTCGAACAATCGAATGATGTAGTTATTTTCCTCATCTTCGGACTGCAAGGCGTTTAAGATCTGCACCTCCATTTCACATTCCTCAATGGTCTCGCTGTGGAAGGAATGCATCGATAAGTCTCACCCCACTCTTAGGTCTTGCACATTTGTAGGCATTGCCACACGTGGAATGGCGCGGTCAACAGAGCTCCAGAATCATGGCTGTGAGCGCTTAATCCCGGTCAACGTCAACATCGTCCCTGCCCGGTCGACGTGATCAGCGTCCAACTGGGGAGGCTGGACCAATTGGTTGGGAAGTTGTCGTTGGTTACAATATGGGACCTTTCTTGCCAGTATCATAAGATAAGAATAGGTTTTTTTACCCTTTCTGGCAAAGAAAAAAACAGGTGTTAAGGGCTTAAAACACCAAACAGAATCCTTTTGCAAGGGGTAAAACCTATTCTTTTTTAATACTGGCAATAAAGGTCCCATATTGTAGCTGCTCACCCCGAGCTATAAATACCCTGATAGTGGCATTGTCTTTGTGCTGTTCGCCTTGTGGCATTCTCTGGTCTAACACTGTTTGAGACTAGGCTCTAAAGAAAAGCTGTCTCTGGTGTGGCTCAATCAGTTTCAAAGACAATGCCATATATTATCAGAGGATGTTTGTTTTGTGCATGTTCACCACAAATACGTGTGGTTAATGCAGACTTGATTCCTTGCAAAAGCATTCTGTTTGAGGTTTGAACATCTTAACACATATTCTTGGTTCTTTCGGTAAAGTCACGTAGAAGGAAAACAATAAATAAATAAAAAATTCTCACGACGTTTCGACTGCAACACAAGCAATCATCAAATTTTCTTGCTGTGGTTTTCACACCGGATGATGATTGCTTGTGTTGCAGTCGAAACGTCATGAGAATTTAATTGTTTTATATTTTTATTATTTTATTGTTTCCCTTCTACGTGGTGACTTTACCGAAAGAACCAAGAATATGAATCCCTGCAGTTACGAAAGCTTTAAATCAAAAATCTTAACGCCTGTTTTATTGCCAGAAAGGGTAAAAACATTTATTATATTGTCCATGGTTGTTACTCGAAGGAGTTGCTGCATCGCATCTCAGTGAGGAAAAACATTTTCACCACTGGATTGGAATCACCTTGGTTTTCAGCTATGTTCGGCGAGTAAGGTACAAAGTGTTCTACTGCACCAACCCAAACTGTGGACGATATTGTAAACCACTATGGTCCGTGCTCCTTTAATGCGGAATTGCTAAATTTAAAATCTCTCCTGAAGCCCCCTCGTGGCTAGCAGACCTTGGCATTGGTATTTAGCGCCTGAACATGTTACCATATGCAAGATTAGAATGAGCAAAAGGGCAGCACTCATCCCCGTTGTTGGGCAGTGGTGTCATTTCGACATTCACATGGCAGGAACCATAAACATTACAGACTGCCACTTGATCAAAAATAAAACATTATTTTGACGGTGCTTGATGACATTAATGATTAATACTGCGGGTGTATAACCATAATAATGCATGCTGTCTGCTTCGATGGATGCTAAAGATCACCTGATGTCATTTGCAAGAGTATGCCACTGTGTGCTTGCATCTGGGTACAATTTTTGCCAATATCGAAACTTACTAGACAAATTCCTCAATTTGTATTGTGCAACATAGCGATCATCGTCCCCTACTGGCAGACGAATGCTCCAGGTTACTCTTACAAATGAGACTCGTTCTGGTCTCTTGAGTTCTCACGAGGTTAAAGAAAATCAACTTTAAATTGTATCACTATTTAGACTTCCTCTGCAATATGTAAATTAGCACAACTTATTACAAGTTACAAAACCAGATTTCAAGATGTGGTTCATGTCCTTGTTCAAACTTACCTAGAAGTGAGCTCTAGCACCTTGATGGCCACCTCTCTTTTCGTCTTGTGGTCCAGGCATCGGAGCACCTGCCCAAAGGACCCCGTACCAACTACATTCAGTACTTGGAAGCGGTACACCATGTGTTCATCCGTTATCTGGAACAAGATTACAGAAGTGTTGAGCACTCAACCAGGGCCCTCTCTCAGTGCTCAATCATTACTCAGTCGAAACACACGGCTCATTCAAGTGCTCATTTATTGCTCACCGCTCTTGACATTCCCGCACTCCTGAAAATGTCTAAGCTTTCTCTGCTGTCATTGCCAAAAACCACGAAATCATTCGATGCAAAGCATGTCTTATAGAATGCCCTTCATCTGTATTTGTGAAATGGTATCCTCAGATGCGCATCTGCGGCCGTGTGTAACGGTCTTCCTTCCAATATTAGGAAGCCAATGGAGCTATACCCTTTTTAAATAATCTAGATTAACAATTCATTTTGGGGTCTGTAGTGGGATGCATGATTAGCTGGAATAAACGTTGCCCAAATTGAAAAGTCTTACCCAGGGACGGTCCAAGGATGAGCTGCCAGCATCTGGCGCCCTAGGCGAACCAATGCAATTGGCAACCCCCGACCCCCAAGGGCAGATGTAGGCTGAGGTTTACGTAAACTGGGGAAAAATGTTGCCCATATTTTCCCACTTCATGTGTTTTTAAGCGTGTTTTTTTAAACAGAGGAACGATTATAAATGTTGAGAAAGGAATTATAATTAATAGTCCCTCTACACGCACGGGAATTGAAATAATGACATCTTCGTGATCTAATTTGTATATTTTTATTGTATTTTTTTTCCTCGAATCTCGCACCCCACTTAACTTGGCACCCGAGGTGACCGCCTAGTCGCCTATATGGACGGGCTGCCCCTGGTCTTACCGGAATGTAGTGGTCGTTCACGTCATCGTAGCCATCATTGCGAGTGCCATTATGTTCCGATCGAATCTTGAAATAGAAAACTTCATTGAATTTCATGATTTCTTGACATTCCTGTGCTGTCATCCTGTGTTGGAATTTGTCCAAGATTTCTACACGCGCACACATGCCCAAAGACAGACACATACATAGTCATTGATGAACATACACGTGTGTAACAAACACAATTACAACACAACGGTGTGCTGTACTAGTGACTTTTTTTGGCATGTTTGGTTTACGTGACAACCCTTACTAGTTGGCTGTGTCGGGTGGTGGTGGGTTTAACGACACATTTATATATTTACGCGATCCAACCCAAAAAAACCCCTCTATTATGGACAATTACAACCACAAAGTAACCACGCATATAGTGCTAAACTTAAAGAGAATCGATTTGGGCCTCCTGTATGTGTGCTCTTAATGGAGTTGTAAAACCATTTAGGGATTGACTCTGGATGTGTGTTTGCTATAGAGGAGTGTGGCAGTAATTCATGTGGTGAATGATGCTGAATAAAGTGAAGTAAAACCTTGTGGTGTGCAGCTCATCCCTGCCACTGGGAAGACGACTTCATCCGATGGAGTTGCCTGTTTTTGTCACAGAGATGCGCACAGAGAGGCACGCGTGAACATGGGGGCAAGTACACAGACATGGACATATATACAGAGACACAGTGGTACACACACAAACACCCACTGAGAGAGTGCTTGTGGAAGGGCCTAAATCGCACAAAGCTCTCAGAGGATTACCCTAGAGAGTATTTTTTGGCCTGCACCTCCGTGATGGCCTCATATATTGGAAAAGGTCAATGCTTTACCTCACTATGCATGATCGACGAGCTGCGGTGAACCCATTTACTGTATACTGTTGGGTGGTATTTAAGAAACTTGCCCCATTGAACTGCCATGCTCGGAGATTGAAGCAGCGACCTCTGGTGTGGAAACCACTACACCAAGCAGCATCCAAGACATAGAGATTCACGAATAATAGTATATTGCACCTCGATGATGTCAAATAATCTGACACTTTGGGAATATTAAACGGTGCCCATATTCCCAGGTTTGTGCCCAATTCCATTAAACATCTTCAACTGCATTATCCATTGATTTCTAATTTACACAAATATGGCAAAAGGGTCAATTGTTGAAGGTATTTTATGAAACTGGTTACAGGTCACGAACCTGACCGCATTCATGAAGTCCAAGTAGAGCACCTGCCAATACGTGTGCTGTGTAATACGCTCGTGTGTCTCCTGGTTGGTTCACGAGTACTAGAGTCCCTTACTGCGAACTGAGCTGACAAGAAATTGCCTTGACTGTGTCGTGAGTTTGCCGTGTGTAAGTGTGTCTGTACCGTTAGGTCAAAGCGGCCCGTTGTGGTACTAGTTATAATAGGCGTTTACTAACAGCACTTGCCCCAAAAGTCTATAGAGCTTACACGATGTGGGGTGGCGGGGGGGGTGGAACTTTGATTCTTTGCTGTCAGTTGAACTAGTAATAAACCCATTTGGTGGTGAAGTGACCTGAAAGCCAGCACTGTGTGTTGAGCTTATTGGTCAATGGTAATCGTTCTATTCTAGAATAGCAGTGAAACACGTAGTCCACGAATACTCTACGATAAAAAAGAAGTGAGCTTGTCTCTGTATTGTGCAGTCTGCTTATAAGAGTTTGCTGTCAAGTGAGTTACTGACCTGCTGCACAATTGCAGACTGAACATCGAGTTGATCCATCTCCAAAAGATCGTTCTGGAACACAGCACAAAGATAGCATTAAAACCTAAATAACCTCCTTTAGCACCCTTCATTCGACCAAGCTTAGAGCAGCAAGGGAGATCTCTCCAGCAGGTGTGGCACTCTCCCAGAACTGTCTTCAATAGGGAGTTCAAATCCCCGTTTAAAGATTGAGAACCCTTCATCCTTGAAGAGTTCGTGAAAAAATTAAGTGCCACTTTGTGTTAATCAATTAGTTGTCCGTATATTTAAATATGGGCCTCGCCATAGGAATGTGGAATTTACACCACCTGGAAATCACTACCCATGACATGAAGCTTAATAGCTTATTGAGCCCTTTCGCAACCATCACCAACAACATCTACCTAAACCACAATCGCCATTAGCATCACTAGCACCACCACGGAAATTGTCTCTGACATCACCACAATCACCACCAGAAAGCAACTAAACCATCACCCCTATCACTACAATTACAATCTTCACGTAACTATCACTTGCAACACTCAACACGAGCAAAGAGCAGCTCTCCCCACTGCCACCAGCAACCAACTGCAATCAACACGACCACGACAAAGATCAATGTACCGTCCTCAACACCATTACCATCACTTACCGTGGATAAATCTCTCGTCGGCAAACTCGCACTCGCACTATTGAACATTCAAAACAGAGTCCTCGTGGCAAGAGCCGTAGCTCGAGCCGCGTGCCGCCTCGAAGTTTAGCGCTATGTTAATCGCATCCGGATAGTGACGTCAGTAGCGACGTCACGGCATCCGGTGCGCGGAGTGTCACGTGGGCGTTCGTGGGGGGTCGCGTGTTGTGTAATACACGTGTTGTGTAATACACGTGTTGTGTACTACACAACACGTGTTGTGTAATACACGTGTATTACACAACTCGTGTTGTGTACAGTATGTTGGACTTCTTTCGCACCGCACGTAGACAGCTGTGCTAATCGGAGGTGCCGATTCGAGCTGCAGTACAGTATAGTACAGCTGTTACCATCAGCCACGATGTAGTTCTCATTACAGTACAGTAGTATAAAGAGCAGGAATAGTTATTTCATTAACTTCACCCCACTTTGCCCCCCCCCGTACCCAATGGATGTTTGGCATCGCGTGACGCCCGTGAGCGATGCCCACAAAGTTGTAACGCCTCTTAAATTTTTATTTAAAGCTTTCGTGACTGCAGGGATTCATATTATTGGTTCTTTCGGTAAAGTCACGTTGAAGGGAAACAATAAAATAATAAAAATATAAAACAATTAAATTATCACGGCGTTTCGACTGCAACACAAGCAATTATCATCAGATGTGATAACCACAATAAAATTTTAATAACCGCCACTTTTTTCAAATTTTCTTGTTGTGGTTTCACACCTGATGATGATTGCTGCTTGTGTTGCAGTCGAAACGTCGTGAGAATTTTATTGTTTTATATTTTTACTATTTTATTGTTTCCCTTCTACGTGGTGACTTTACCGAAAGAACCAAGAGAAATGTGACGTCACGTCAAAATGCGCAACTTCAAATAAATATAGACAACACGTTCTACTTTATTAAATAGACTTTTTAATAAATGTTTTCTCCTACAACATCAGAGTGCAGCGCCACATTAAATACGCACTACAATGACAATAGTTTAAAGCGATTTGAAGCATGTTTTTTTTGGGGGGGGGGGCAGAGCTTTGTGACGTCATATTTGAGAGGGGGGGGGGTCTGACTTTTTGTGACGCCGTGTGACTATGGTGGTGGGGGTCAAAAATCGCGTGCCGTCTTGTTATTCCACTGCTGGATGAGGGGGTTCGCCACGCAGCCGCAGATTGCGGGTGTATCTTGGGCCACGCATCATCGCCACGCTCGTCCATGTGGGTGGGTGGGTGAAGGCGGAGAAGCATGGAAGTTCAGTTCAACAGTTGATGTTGCTGTGCTGCACTGGCGGGCTATAACAATGCTGCTGAAATGATGCACTTTACCGATTTAAGGCCGTGAAGATGATGTGTAAGAAATGTTTTTTTTAATATATATGATACGGAGACGGATATGCGAATGGGGGTATATGGTGTTACTCTTTGTTTTTTTCGGTAAAGTCACCTATAAATAAGAAATAAGAAAATAACATAATAGCGTACGACGTTTCGGTTGCAACATAAGCAGCCATCATCAGATACAGAAGAGCTAAATTTACGAGAGAGGAAACACATAACCCCAGATGTATATACAGACACCCAAGTAGGGGGGAACTAACACAGATACAACAGGGGACACAGAGAGAGAAGCACACCAAAACAAACAGGGTTTAGCAAAATTTGGAAACCATATAAAGCAACACAGACGGTCAGTCAAAACAATTGACGCATAGTCTGGTTGATTACGCTATTTCAAAGATTGCTAAATTGCAAGTTAAGTATGAAATTTAAAATACAGACTGCACACACACACACATAGACATCCAAGTAGAGCGAACCAGCACAGAGACAAGCACAGAGTGAAGTCGCCTTAAATAGGCAGAGAAGGTAAGGCTGAGAGACAATGGGACAAATTAGCAAGAGGTATGCATGGAGCAAAGGGGACGCGGCAGCACACACTCGGAAACACCAAGGCCCACACACAGGCAGAGACAGCACAGAGACACAAATCCAAGCCAAAACAGAAAGTCAGACACACAAGCAGAGACAACACAAAGACACAGACCTCATACCTCCCCGTAGAGGTGGTTCAGACTTGATTCGAAGCTTTCGTGACTGCAGGAATTACTGCAGTCACGAAAGTATATGGTGTGCTTATTTATTTTGATATTTTATATTCTCCAAGACGACCCGAATTATTTTCGGTTGTACACCGGCAGGAAACAGCTCCACATGTAAAATTTACAAAGGGCTGTAGCATTACACTTACTCATTCATTCTGGCCACAACCTGATACCAACATTGACCGATTAAAAAAACCCCTATATAATCTGTTTAATACGTAGGTTTTCGCGATCAATATTATTCTCAAAAGTTTTTTTGGGTTAGATCACGCAAATATCAGTGCTGTTAACCCACCAGCACCACCACAGCCAATTAAGACGTTACATACACAAAACGTACCAATGAATTTTACTTCAGCACACCGATGTCGAAGAGTAAACGGACATTTACAACTTTAGTACGATGTTTCAATGGCGATTACAACCGGCTTTATCAGGCGATTTGCCCAAATTGTGAATAAGTCTTCCCGTTTCCAGTCTTAAGTCAGGCACTTCCAAATACGGCCTTCAGCGTTGCCAGCTGTTTGGTCGCGGGCTCTTGCAGCCGTGTGACCTCAAGACACACACACACCTGCGCAAGCACACGGACGAGAAGCCGTATAGCTGCAACGTGTGTGGCCAGACCTTCAGGTCGCTTCCACTTGCTTCAGATGTTGTTTTCCCCGCTTCAAATAAAAGGTGCATCGTGTTGAAAAGTAAAACATTGGACAGAGCCTCTATCGAGCTGCACAGGGCTCGCAAATCAGTTTGGCCACCGATGAGCCAACACGTTTAACGCATATTATAGATGAGCAACAAGTATGACCATTGGACACAGGTAAAGGTGGAAGTTTTAATAGTATTTTCTATAAACTCATTATGCATTTCCATGGAGCATTGTGGATAAAGCAGGATTAACTCAATTGTGTTCACAAGTAAAACGTGTTTCAGTCGATCAGCCTATTAGTTATCCAGAAAAATATTATCAAGCAGCATTTGTTAAAGCAAGCAAACTGGACCAGTTTAAATATTGTGGGTCTCATCAGCAGTTAGGCTGGTTTAAACAAATGCTGCTGAATTACCGGATGTTATTAGCTAAGAGCATTCCAAATAAAAATGGGACCCCGTTTAATGCACAAAATCAAAGCGATACACAAACTCATGCGTTGCTGTGGATAATTTTTGGGTAACAGCATATATAATCATAATTCCATTTTTCTTGGTTCTTTCGGTAAAGTCGCGTAGAAGGGAAACAATAAAATAATGAACTCAAGCACGTACACCAAGCTCTTAAGGCTAATGGTTATTCCGATGACACAATCCGCAAAGCTATCACTCCAACCATGAAGAAGGACCCTCTTGAGGAGCCTTTCAAAACCATCACGTTACCCTACATTGTAGGGATCACAAAAAAGTTCTCCAAAATCTTGAATAAACACAAGATCCAGGTCCGATTCAACACATTACATAAAATCCGTGATCTGGTTGCGTCTGTAAAAGATGTGATTCCGGACATACAGTACCCTGGCGTCTACAAACTAAGTTGCCTCTGTGGTAGTAGTTACATTGGAGAAACCAAACGGCATGTCTCGGACCGCATTCGTGAACACAAAGCAGACCTGAAACACGGTAGGACCAACACCTCGGCCGTGGCAGATCACTTATAATTCAGTAGGTTCACATGACATTGACTTCTCCTAGACAGAGGTTCTTTGCAAGCCATCTGGCTACCATGAGAGATTCGTTCATGAGGCTATCCACATATACAAACACAGACAATTTCAACCGAGAAGATGGATTCTGGCTTAGCAATCATTGGAAGGATTTGATAAACCATTTTGGGACTTAATTGATTGATCACGCTTACGCTGGCTTTCAGACCGCATCCATTATTTTCGTCTCCCCCTCCTAGTTTCCGAACATAGATGGACTCATCCATCAGAATAAACTGTCAACTCGCTCTCCGTGGTGCTAACGTTAAAAAACCGCCACTTTTTTTCAAAATTTCTTGTTGTGGTTTTCACACCTGATGATGATTGCTTGTGTTGCAGTCGAAACGTCGTGAGAATTTTATTGTTTTATATTTTTATTATTTTATTGTTTCCCTTCTACGTGACTTTACCGAAAGAACCAAGAATATGAATCCCTGCAGTCACGAAAGCTTTAAATCAAAACATAACTCCATTGTTTCCACGTTAAAATATTCTTCATTTTATATTTTAAAAAGGCCTTAAAACCGAGCTCCATGACACACCAGACAAACATTTTATTGGCCCTGATGTGAAAGAAAGAGGGGTTCATGAAGGGTCAGCATTAGTTAGTCCAAGGAAGGAAAAACACCACTGGTTGGTAACTGAAAGTTAGCTTCTATGAAAGAAGACAACAAGAGAACGTTTAATTCGGCGAGGGGTGGGGGGAAAGGGCAAACGAGCATGGGTGCGGGTGGAAGCACCACGGGTAAATCGTTGTACCAACTAATTCTAGCAGAAAAAAAACAGTAATTAATTCTGTCCATTGTAACAGAGGTGTCCATAGAATTTTCTAAGCACATCCCACCATTGGGACCACCAGCCGAATAGAGCCGTTTTGCAAATCCTTGAACGGTTTGGAAAGTTAAACCTCAACAGAGGATGCGCATTAGGGAACCTGCAAATTATGAATGCACAACCAGTGCGATTAATTCACGCCTGTTAAACAAAAATATGGGTCTCCATTGTGTGCCACTGCCTGTAACCCACCAAGAAAAGTTCTGGTTACTTATGACAACTTTGCAGTGCATTTACTTAGCTCAAAATTATTATTCGAAAAAAACATTCATTCATCAAATGTACTTCATACCAAAAAAAATACATACTGCTGCCACAGATGACAAAAGTCAGTCCTATTGAACAATATTTTTTTAAAAACATGTACAGTTTTGCTGTTGCAGCAGCAGAAGATTAGATGCTAGTGACATGAGACCACTGTTAGGAGGGGGGGGGGGCATGCTGACAACACACAAACGGACAACGATTACAAACTATGTACAATGCTTACCACCGCTGGGATTCCCAACGGACTATGTAGTGTCACGTGCCTGAGCCTATGGGGGGAAATGCAGAAGTTGCATTTCCCAGGAAACAACGTCAGGTTTTCTCGCAGACCCAATTAGGGGTGGTTTTGAACACCTTCGGCATAAATAACAAGATGATGCTTTTACATATATACGTGATTTTTTTTTATGCTGGTAAATGCAGAATGATGCTGACATGTGTTCCTTTGGTTTAAAACAACTTGGCGAATTCACTGGTCGAGAATTTGGAAACCAGCTCGGCAGAACCTGGAAGTTGATCGATGGAAGTGAGAAACGTTGAATCCAAAATCAGCTTAAGATGAGAACGATGCTGTGATCATCATGGTTGACACTTTTGGGAGGAATGGCCCTTTTACATCGCCGAGATAAAGATGGGATGGACATTGCCCAAAACAGACATTTTTTATAGGGCAGTGTTAATGACGATTCGTGTTGAGCTTTTGTTATTTGCACATCACTGCCAATGCAATAGTAAACATAAAAGATAGAAATTAAGATGCAGAAAATGTAAGTATATATATTTTTTTAATTGAAATAAAAATGCCGTCCCTGTTTTCCCTTCAGATATAACAATGTGCAAGTTGTAAATGAATAATCTGAGTCTCCTTGCACCACATAATTAATGCAACCCGTGATTCAGAAATTCAGCTACAAAATCAACATTTAAGGCATGTAAAAAATACCATTTCGGGAGAAATAATGGTGCCAAAGTAATGAAAATCTTTGAATGCAGAAGTCAGAATTCCTCACATTCACACATCCTAAATGGAAAAGACAGGTTACATAGAGAAACTATTCTTAAACTTAGAACAAAAATTGACGAGAGAAGAAATGAAATTATTAAATGCTGCAAAAACAAGGACGAAAAACCGTGCACATACGTGGACTCTCTCACACTTTCCCAAAAGCGTTTGTCTCGAGAAAAATTTAGTTTTTCTCCCAGAAAGCACGGGCAGGGTTAAGGAAACATCACATAAACTGTTCAGGTCAGCGGGCTTGGTTCTTTGGGTAAAGTCACGTGGGTTGAAAATAAAATAGATTAAATCACGACGTGTAGGGCGCAGCACAAGCGGTCCGTCATCAGGTGGGACAACCAACAGGAAGAAACAAACTGCTGAAGTGGGCGAATCGGAGTTGCAGAGAGTTCCGCTTCAGCAATTTGTTTCTTGCTGTGGTTGTCCCAACACGATGACGGACCGCTTGCGTTGCGCCCGAAACGTCGTGATTTAATTCGTTTTATACCTACGTGACTTTACCGAAAGATTACAGCAACTTGGGAAGGCCTTCGTTGCAGCAGTGGACAGATCAGGGCTGAAGACACACACACACACAAAACACATACAACGCACAAATTAGTAAATATAATGTAGTACACAATAAATGCACGCGCGCAAACGTCACGCGAGTAATTAAATAAATACAGTAAAACCTTGGATTGCGAGTAACTTGGTCTATGAGTGTTTTGCAAGACGAGCACATTTTTTAAATAAATATTAATTTGATAAACGAGCGAGGTCTTGCAATACGAGCAGTACGTACACGCTTTGTACTGCCGAGCGTCACGTGATCACAACTGATGTACGAGTGCTTTAATATATGAGTGCTTTGGATTATAAAACACGTTTCCGGAACGAATTATGCTCGCAATCCAAGGTTTTACTGTGTACAGTACATGCATACACATACCTATACAAACGTAAATCAATATACAAAAACAAATGTATACGTACGCAATAGAGTATGCAATAATTAATAAATATATACAGCATAATATGCACACAAGAGCAGGGGGGAACATAAACACGTAGGGTTTCATGGACGTACATAAAGCAGTGTTTTAGTACTCGATGTTCAACCTTGTTTTCATGGTTGGTCACCAACACTCTCCAATTCATCGCAATTGTATGTACGTTTAACTTCTTTTGCATCATACGGAGCCAACCGTGCTAATCGGACGTGCAGAGGATTCCATCCGGTGCCGGGACCCAAAACCGAAACATTAAATTAATTTACTATAGATATAGGGTGGCCCGATCTGTATAACCAAGCGATTTATGGACAGTTACTACATGGCAACATGTGCGATTGCGAGTGACATCAAACAAGCTACAATGACCAACAATGGCAACTCGCACAACGAGCCATCGAAAGCACAATATGCATTCAACTACCTCGAACAACAAAGATCCCCTGTGTAGCCTTAACAGACTGTTGGGGCGAGTGCTGTTAGCACCTATAAAGGTCGGCCCTCCCCTAGGCTGAGCCGGCCTAGGGGAGGTCCAGGACCCAGTTCAGATATATTCGTCACTGGTGTTGGCCGTACGTGGGAATCGAACTCAGCACGTCGAGTTCATAGTGCAGCGCGCTGACCGCTACACCACCGCTCCACTTACACACACACTCCACACTCGCAGCCCAGACAACTGAGAAGCATACGTTAATTTTTTGTCTCCCCCCTCCTCTTTTCCGAACATAGATGGACTCGTCCATCTAAACAAACTGTCAAATCGCTATCCGTGGTGCTAACGTTTAAAAATAAATAAATACAAACCGCCACTTCTTTCAAATGTTCTTGCCGTTGTTTTTCACACCTGATGATGACTCGCGAGAATTGTATTGTTTTATATATTTAATTATTTTATTGTTTCCCTTCAACGTGACTTTACCGAAAGAACCAAGAATATGAATCACTGCAGTCACGAAAGCTTTAAATCAAAATTTAAGGTGGAAACCGTTTTTGTGGGGTGCGAAGCGTGTCAATGACCAACTAGGTTTCGGTGGTGGTGGTGGTGGTGAAGGAGTGGATGGTGTTGGTCGTCGCGTGGTGAAATCATGGATGACGCCGGTGCGGCAGTGCAGCGCTCAGGATTTAGTGCGGAGGGAGTTGGGGGGGTAAGGGCTGGATGGGGCTGTCCCCTCGCACAGCCCCGGGTTGCCTGCCCGTTCATCACCTTTGCGTTGGTGTTCTCCATCTCAACTTACAGCTGTTTTTATTGTCATAATCAGGGATAATTTTAGATGCACGATGTGTTGATGATGCACCCAAGGCCACACTCGTCATTCTTCCACTCGCACTATCTGTCTCAGGAAAACAGTATTATTGCATTCCAACACTCCCTGCCCTTTCCAACTTACCCCCCTTGAGTGCTCGTGTATCTGGGTGCACCATCATATTCTACCCGGATTCTCCTGGAGGTGGTCTCGCGTCAAACTCACCCATGTTTTACCACAGGGTCCGGGAGTCAACATCTCACACCGATCTTTGCCAATTCTCTCTCACATGGGAAACCCATAGCCAGGTCACTCGCTACGTTGCCGGGATGAAAACCCAGGTGGAGAGGTTCGGTTTGTGTGTTCTAGTTGACCTAAGCGCTAGTCGGGGTGCGTGCATGGGGTGAATGCATGGTGTGTGTGTTCTCCATCTCAACGAGCTCTTGAAGCATCTCTGCGAAACGCACAGGAACGGTAATGGGTACACGTAGCAATAAACGTACCAACATACAGTCAATCGTATTTTAAATCTATATTGAAAACCAATTTCTTTAGAGCTGCTTTTGGTGTTTAGTTTGTTGGCCTTCTCCCCACACCTCCGGTAAGCATGGCTGGCTACGTACGGTGCGAAAGAAGTTCAACATACACACATGCGTACGTACGGCAGACTTCGCATCCTACGCTTCAGGCCCAGCAATACGCAAATAGCTTTTTTTTATTACTGGCAAGGCTTTGCAAATTCTTACACCGATGCCAGCCTGCAAGCCAGCACTATGGAAGCAGGATTGTTGCGGTCCCAACTCAAGGGTTTAAACACACAGCACGATTCCACCTTTGGGAATAGTTCCCGCAAGTAAGGGGAGGAGCACTCTAGATTGTTATTTACTGGAACATTTCAACATACGAACCTCACTGCAAAAGTTTACTGTTACAATAAATGGTCAATTTAAAAAATGGTATTAAATCTACCTTGCTTTAAAATTCGGTGTTAAGTCTCACTGGCAATGGTTGACAGCGTTCTGCATTTAATTCAGAGCGCAACGCTGTGCGCAATGGCCTGATACATTTCATGACCATGTCATAGATGCTAGACTGTGTTTGAAACGTGCGATGGATGCTATTTCACAGTGCGTTGTTGTGACAGATGCTAGACTGCGCTTGGAACTGTGCCTTGCATAGAGTCCTGAACCCACAAATTGTTTATTTAGTAATAAGAACACTACATGCAATTTATATGCCACGGCAGCGAGATGTTAACTACCCTGCCTGGTATACAGGAGGTCGTGGGTTCAATCCCGACCCGGATGCCTGTTGTATATTTGGAGTTTGCACGTCTCTCCCTGTGGTTGCGTGGATTTTTCTCCACGTTGTCAAGTTTTCCCGTCCACATTTAGAGTATTTGGCTGCAATGCATTTCCACACAATAAGCCACTTCGTTGAGCTATCAAATGTGGCCAGGTCGCTTCTGAAAAGGAGCTACGTAGCTCAGTGGGGCCTTATATGGTAAAATGAAAAGTTTAAGAGTTTAAAAATAAGTATTTTTTTATATGTTCGGCCGTAAAAACATTTTCTCTAAATGTCAACTGTTGACAGTGCCGTGTTGCCATATGCTCGTTGATTTGTACCGATTTTATATTTGCGCAACACATTGTTACCACGAAACTATGCATCACACGTTTGAAAAGTTAAATCGTATCATAATTTCTCCGCACCTCCGGTTAGCACGGTTGGCCAAGCACGGTGCGAAAGAAATTCAACACACGTACGTATGTAATTGTCCAACATTCGCGTAAGCCAAAAGAGGCACAATCAACCAACAGAAAAACCACCGTGGCACGCACGTACCCCGTAAAGCGGCATCTCTTGCAGAGCGGTCATCGATGATGCCGATGACCTGCTCCGCAAAGTCTAATGTGCTGCACTCCCCCTGGCTCCAAAGGTCATGGAGCTGGTTCTCCAGCGACAGCTGCAGCAAGAACCTCTGTCGCACGCGGCAACGGCAACGTCAGTAAGGCGCGTTGAGGTTTTCAGGGCGCATCATTCGGGCAAGCTGCATCTCGCTACGCCGCAACGATCGGGCAACGTATGCGGGTATGTGGAACTTCTTTCGCACCGTACGTAGCCAACTGTGGCTAATCGGAGGTGCGGGGGAAGGTACAGCAAACCACAAAAAGCAGTTCTAAAGAAATGAGATTTCAATCTAGATTAACAACACTCAGGTATGTATGTTTTAAAACGTTTCCAGTCAATCGGTGTTGATACGAGCGAGAGGAAAACCCGAGTGCCCGGTGAAGACCTGCACGGGCGAGGGGGGAGGCAATACTATCCCATGCAGATGGAACGGATGAGAGATTAGTCCACACTTTATGTACCATCTTGTGCTGGTCAGCCAGGTTATATAGAAACTCGACGGACAACAGGAAGAGAGTTTTGAAACATCTGTGTGGTCTACCTCGCCTCCACAGTTCTCGATTTCGTGCGTGTGTGCGTAGACATAAGGCCTACTTTGGAAAAACAAGCGTAACAAATAATAGATAACGTAGGGTCAGAAATGCTTTATACAAAAAACTAAACTATTGGTGGAGCCCCCATTGAGGTGCTGCTAAATCGTTTATCGGACGACACGAGTGCGTCAAAAGCACGCAAGACGTGGACCCCCCGCGTCCGTCACGGCAACGGGAGAGTGCAAGCCGGCCGCTGAAGCAGGCCATCGCACCTGCAAGTCCACCTGGTGCTGCTCAATGATCTTATTCTTGAGCGGCTGGAGAAGAGACTCTTCGGAGGGCAGCCACAGTGGCATCTCCTCCTCCTGCGCATGCACGCATGGCCAACGCAGCACAAGGGGGAACAACACACGCTGGTAAATAAGCCCATCGGGTTATAAGGACTGGGGACAATTGATGGCAAACAGAATGATTGTACATTGCTCGTGTGGCAGCCCCTTTTGTCAATCCACTGCTGGATGAAGACCTTCCCCCACACCGTGAAGGTCGGGGAGCGTGCATGTTTGGGAGAACTGAAGTATCTCTCTCGCATCACTACTTCCCACTCCACGCACTCTGCTACCTCTCTCCCCTCGCTCTACTTCCCACTCCACGCACTCTGCTACCTCTCTCCCCTCGCTCTACTTCCCACTCCACGCACTCTGCTACCTCTCTCCCCTCGCTCTACTTCTCACTCCACACACTCTGCTACCTCTCCCCTCGCTCTTCTCCCCTCCGTATACTCTGCTACCTCTCCCCTCGCTCTTCTCCCCTCCGTACACTCTGCTACCTCTCCCCTCGCTCTTCTCCCCTCCGTACACTCTGCTACCTCTCCCCTCGCTCTTCTCCCCTCCGTACACTCTGCTACCTCTCTCCCCGCTCTACTCCCCTCCGAACACTCTCCTCCCTCTCTCCCTGCTCTACTCCCCTCCGTACACTCTGCTACCTCTCCCCTCGCTCTTCTCCCCTCCTTACACTTTCCTACCTCTCCCCTCGCTCCACTCCCCTCCGTACACTCTGCTACCTCTCCCCTCGCTCTACTCCACTCCGTACACTCTGCTACCTCTCGTCTCGCGCTACTTCACCTCCACACACTTTCTGTTCCCATTAGCCTTGGCATTCGCCCGAAGCTCCCAGTCAACTGTTCGCTCAGGGGGAGGTCGCTCACTCTCCTCTGTTGCCCCCCATATTCTGGGACTCCCTTTGCCCCCGGCCACCCATGCTGTCAGCTCCCTGCTCGCGTTCAGGCTCATGGACTTACTTTATTATTTTCTGCCGATGACTATTTACAAAACATGCACAATGTTTAAATGCCTCGTTAGGTGCCGTTGCTTAGATGTTCAATTGTGTAGTAGTTTCATTGATAGGTGGCTGGTTAGTTGTTTGGTTTCGTTTGTTTTTTCGTTCAATTGCTGAATAATACAGAGGGGAATGTCAATGTTTTTGTCTCTTCCTGAATGAAGAACTATTAATGTGTATTTGCCAATGAGTGTCAATGTTATTTTCTAATCGTCAGCGAGCGATTGTCAATGTTAATGTTTATTCGTCAATGTTTCGCGACTGTCACATGCCATCCTATGCCCGGGGAATGCTCAAATAAACCACCGGATTGATTTCCGTCTCAATGTCACTCGCCAGGATGAGAGAGGGCAGCCGGCGATGACGCGGCTGAGCGGCCTCCTTTTCCCCCGCCTCGTCCATATTGACGTCGTCCTCCGGTTCAGGCTTTACCACGGCGGTGGTGGGCGCGAGCGGTGCCGATTGTCGCTCCTCCCCACCCTGCTCCACCCCCAGCTCCTTGACCCTACATGCGGACATCACAGACGAGAACAAAGGGCAGACCGCCTTGACACCGCAGCCCTCCCAATACTGATGACTCATTCCACCCCTAGGATTTGTGTGGTGTGTGTATGTGTAGTGACTGGGAAGGTCACTGTTTGGTGCCAGGCTTGCGAGACCACGGCGGGATGTATACTGTTGTGTGTACACCCCAGACACGGGGTGTAGTACCAGCCCTAGTGCGGGCTTGGGTGAGCGCTGGTTAAGCGCGGTGGCACCACGCACAGCGTGCGGTGCGGGCTCCCTTTGAGAGAGCGAGAGAGTCAGCCAGCTAGGGTTACGTTGGGGGCATGATATTCTGGCTGACCTGGGGACATGTGACCGGATGATACTGGAGGAGGGCAAGGGCGAGAGAGATCGAGAAGGTGGGTGGGGCAAGAGGCGGAGCCAGCCCCAGCCCGGCCCGATATAAGGACCCCACCCCCCCCCCCCGTGAGGGGCTCGGGGTTCTTACTGTTGGAGAGGCAGTAGATCCACGTCAAGCTTCTAGCCCAGGGGTGTCCAAACTTTTTTTCCCAAGGGCCACATACAGAAAAATATACGAAGGACTGGGCCACTCACTAGACGTGAGGTATACTGCCTCACTTCTCATGCACTAATATTGGCAAAATCAATCAAATGCAGGTAAATTACGTTTGATAATTGAACATGTTTAAAGAAAAAAAGCCTCCATCATTAAATTTTTTACAATAAAGTTGGCAGGTCATTCTCTCAGTGACAGCCTCAGATTGGTTCTTAGGGTGCTGATCCGCCTTCATTGTCCTGTATGAAGGGAGAGACAAGAAGAGAAATAGGGGATGTGGATATTTCAAGCTTATTACACAAATAAATTATTGGGCTTGTTAACACATCAACTAATGTTTGCTAAAAAATTGTCATCAACTTTAATTGACTGAATTTATTAAGTAATTGGGCTTATTAACAAATGAAAACTGCGTGTAAAATTTTTTACTTACCTGTAATGGGAAGAATGTTGCGCTCAGTGGGAGCAGTGATGCTGCGCTTTGGTCTGAAGGATAGCTGGCAGGTCAGGAGTAAGTTTGGTAGTTGAGATCCGAAGGACGTCACGGAGATCGCTGTCGGTCGTTCTGGTTCTCAGTCTGCTTTTGTTCAGCGTTAACAGAGAGAATGTCCGCTGACAGATGTATGTTGAGCCGAACAGACTCATCATTCGTTTTGCGTGGCGTCTCATCAGAGGAAACTTGGCCTTTTCCAAGCTCCGGTAGAAGTCAGGTAGGGAGAGAAGCTAATGCTGATTCTTCAGAGAATCATCACACTGAATTTCGATCAGTTCTAATTGCAGACTCTCCTCCACTTCTTTTGCATCCATTGAAAACGGAGCCGCAAACAGTGTGATTTCCTTCTCAATGACAGAAATATCTTGGAAGTGCTGACTTAATTCTGTCATGAGAGATGTGATCACAGACACATATTCTCCCATTGTTGCAGAGAGCTTGGCATTTGGAAATGTGCATTTAATTTTGGTCAGCGTGGGGAAGTGCGCTACATTGAAGTTGCGCAGTTGTGACTCGAAGAGACGGAGCATCGCATGGAATGCTTTCATGTGCGCATACAGCTGTGGTACCAGCTGCTCTTTGCCTTGTAGTCTCTTGTTCAGGGTGTTGAGATGATCAGTGAGATCAACTAAAAAAGCCAGGTCTGCCAACCATAAAGGGCCACTGATCTCATGGAGAGGTCTGCCCTTTTCTTTCAAAAACTTGTCGATATTTGATCTCAGGGAATAAAACCGCTGCAGCACGGAGCCGCGACTGAGCCAGCGCACTTCAGAATGATAGAGTAGGTCCCCATATTCAGCGTCGACATCAGAGAGGAACGCTTGAAATTATCTGTGGTAAAGCCCTCGTGCCCGAATTATGTTGACAGTTTTCACAACTGTGTTCATCACATCGCCAAGCTGGATTATCTTGGCACAGAGGGCTTCTTGGTGGATGATACAGTGCATTTTGACAGCCTCACCTCCGCTCTCCCGCACCTTGGCACTCACCATAGAGGCCATTCCTTTGCGCTCGCCTGTCATTGCTGGAGCCCCATCCGTTGTAATTCCACACAACTTGTCCCATTTAACTCCAGCCTGGTCAATTGCATCTGACACAGCTTCAAACATGTCCTTCCCAGTTGTTGTCCCCTTTAGACTCCGAAGATCGAGCAGTTCCTCCGTAATGCAAAAATTATCAACTCCCCGCAAAAAAATGAACAGCTGTGCAGTGTCCGTGGCATCTGTGCTCTCATCACATTCAATCGAGTAAAAATCGAAAGCACAAGCTTTATCTGACACTTGTAGTTTTAAGTTAGCCGACAAGTCTTCAATTTGCCGCACAACCGTATTTCTGGAAATACTAACAACGTTGAAATCCTGCATTTTCTCCGGGCACAAAATTCCCATGACTTTAGTGAGGCACTGTTTGATGAAGTCACCGTCTGAGAAAGATTTCCCGTGTAGGGCAATGAGTTGAGCTGCTGACAGTTAGAATCTAGCGGCTGCCCTTGCTGCATACCGCAGGTGTATCAACCCTAAAAATACACGGTCTGCTTCGCAGCGGACGTTAAAGATCCGGCGACGTCATGTGCACGAGCAGGCCCATTTGTGTGCCGGCGTCACGATCCACATTTGCCAAATTTGCAAACGTACCCGCAAATAACTCGACTGGAATTATACCGGGGACCGGCAACTAAAAGAACAAGTGGCATTGTTTTTCGAATTCGTAAAAAAAAAACTCAATATTCAAGAGCTTGTATTGCATGTGAATACAAGACACTGCTGAATAAACAATATCACGAAGCAGTCCTTAAAGAACCGCATGCCACTCCAGAGCCGCAGGTAATAACAATCATCAGTATGCAGGGGGGGGGGGGAATGCAAAAAAAGACTTGGCAGTACCGTCCTGAAAGCAAGTCACGAGACTCGGCGAGGGTTTGCTGGGCAAAAAAACAATCCAATAACAAACCTTCAGCGCCAGCAGGCTCTTGTTGATCTCGGCGCCCTCGCGGCACATTTGCAGGTCGGAATTGCCCGTGTCGGCGCCGCGCTCGCTGCCGGCGAGATCCACGAGCGAGAACTTGCCGTGCAGGAGCTCGCCGCGCCTCAGTATCAGCTGGAAGATGGCGTGCGAGCGCGACGACGTCGCATTCGCCGATGTCTGGCCCGACGTCCTGTGCGCGCGTCACACGGGTTCCGCCTAGAGGTCTGTGCGCCAAGGAAAGCCTTTCCCGTTCCAAAACGCCTGCAAGTGCCGAACCTCGAAACGCACAAGCGGCTCGTACTCGCCGGAGAGAAACGTAGCGACACGATCGCCGCACTCTACGATATTCTGGTGCCAAACTGTGCCACACGCCCTCCCGCATGGGCCTTGTGGCAGCCTCGGTAACGATCAAGTTATTTTATTTTAGTTTTCATCATGTACACGTACGTCACCAGAACTCAATCAGAAGAAAAGCTGATGATGTACGCGTGCCGAACGGGATAGGCTTAAGTTGTGTACACGCGTATATATATATACGGACGTGCAGGCATTCCTCGATTCACGAAAGCGATGTGTTCCATCCAAAAAACACGGCGTAAAACAAAACGTTGTAAATCAGAATGTTTTTCTTTCGGAGTCATTCCAACTCTACTCCGAACCTAAAAATGCATACCTATATCACTTTTCACAATACAAAACAAATATTAAAACAATTGGATACCAGTAATAGGTGTTTACCCTTCTAGCTGGCACAAAAACTGACACCTTTATACAAGGGGATCATGTTTGTAATAACCACAACACAAGCAGTCAAAAATGCAAACAAAAAGAAACAACTCTGATAATGATATTGGCACTGTCCTTGAATTTGATTGGTCCACACCAGAGACGGATTTTCTTAGAGCCTAGTCTCCACTGGTGTTGGACCAGATGACACCATAAGGCGTGCAACTCAAAAACAGCGCACTATCAGAGTATTGAGAGCTCGGGGTAAGCCTTTACATTATGAGACCTCCTTTGCCAGTAACAAGATATAGTAATAGGTTTTACCCTTTTAGCTGGCACAAAAACTGACACCTTTATACAAGGGACTAGGCTCTAAGAAAAGCCGTCTTGGGTGTGGACCAATCAAATTCAAGGACAGTGCATATCATCAGAGTTGTTTCTTTTTGTTTGCATTTTTGACTGCTTGCGGTGTGGTTATTGCAAACATGATCCCTTGTATTCTTAGTTTTTTCGGTAAAGTCACGTTGAAGAGAAACAACAAAATAACAAAATATATATAAAACAATAAAAATTCTCACGACGTTTCGACCATAACTCAAACGGTCATCATCAGGTGTGTCGGTTTGCATAAATTTATTTTGGAAACGGCATATTTATTTATTTATATAAAAAATAACGTTTGCGTCACGCGCAACGATTGGCTGTTTGCCAGGACTAGTCCATCTATTTTTTGAAAAGAGGAGGGGGGAGACGAAATTTGTTTTTATGTATGCTGTCTGAAAGCCACTGTAAGCGTGAACAATCAATCAAGAACTGAAATGATTTATCAAATCTTTCCAATGATTGCTAAGATAGAATCCATCTTCTCGGTTGAAATTGTCTCTGTGTTTGTATATGTGGATAGCCTCATGAACGAATCTCTCATGGAAGCCAGATGGCTTACAAAGAACCTCCGTCTTGGAAAAGTCAATGGCATGTGAGCCTACTGAATTAGAACAATGATCTGCTACGGCCGAGGTGTTGGTCCTACCGTGTTTAAGGTCTGCTTTATGTTCACGAATGCGGTCCGAGATATGGCGTTTGGTTTCTCCAATGTAACTACTACCACAGAGGCAACTTAGTTTGTAGACACCAGGGTATTGTATGTCCGGAATCACATCTTTTACAGATGGAACCAGATCACGGATTTTATGTAATGTGTTGAAACGGACCTGGATCTTGTGTTTATTCAAGATTTTGGAGATTTTTTTTGTGATCCCAGCAATGTAGGGTAAAGTGATGGTATTGAAAGGCTCCTCAAGAGGGTTCTTCTTCATGGTTTGAGTGATAGCTTTGCGGATTGTATAGTCGGAGTAACCATTAGCCCTAAGAGCTTGGTGTACGTGCTTGAGTTCACTGCTTATGTGTTCCTGGTCGGATATGCATTGGGCTCTATGATACAGAGTCTTGATGAGAGAATTCTTCTGTGATGGATGGTGGTGGGAATCCGGTTTCAGATAAGCATCCGTATGGGTAGCTTTCCTGTAGACAGAGTGGCTCATTGAACCATCAGGTCTCTTTTTAATTAGGACATCCAAAAAAGGTATCTTGCCATCTATTTCGACTTCCATGGTAAATCTGATGGCTGGGTGTATGGAATTGATGTGGTCGAAGAATTGGTCTAGAGCAGGCCGGCCATGTGGCCAGATGACAAAAGTGTCATCCACGTACCTCTTCCATAAGGTTGGGCGCAGAGTGGCAGTCTGGATGGCGTCAGTCTCAAATTTATCCATGAAAATGTTAGCTATAACTGGAGAAAGGGGGGAGCCCATTGGGGTGCCCTCAGTTTGTTTGTAGAAAGTTCCATTCCAAGTGAAGTATGTATTGGTTAAACAGTGTCTCACCAGGGGGGGTACCTCAGTGTTTAGTCCTTGATGAACCAAGTCTTCAATGATTGCAATGGTGTCAGGTACAGGAACCTTGGTGAATAAGGAAACTACATCAAAACTGACAAGCAGGTCGTCTGGGGACAGGGAAATACCCTTGATTGTTGATACCAGGTGAGTAGAATTTTGTACCGCAGAGGTGGTCTTTCCAGTGAAAGGACGCAGGATTTCAGACAAAAAACGAGCTAGTTTGTAGGTGGGGGAGCTGATAGTAGAGACTATGGGACGAAGAGGTGTATCAACTTTATGTATTTTTGGTAAGCCGTATAATCTTGGTGGCCTGGCAGCAGAAGGTTTCAATGAAAACTGTTTAGATTGATCAATTAATGCGGTTGAATCAGAAATTATTTTGTTGGTTTGTGTGACGAGGCTGTTGGTGGGATCTCTTTTTATTTTTGTATAACTACCATCGTCGAGTAATTCTTTAATTTTGTTGTTGTATTCTATTTTATCCATGATAACAGTAGCATTGCCTTTGTCAGCTGAGAGAACTACAATATCATTCCTCTTTTTTAATTTATATAATTCAAAACGCTCATTTTTGCTGAGGTTGCTAGCTGGCATCTTAGCGTTTTTGAGGGTTGCAGCGATTTCAGATCTTGCTACGTCTGCAGCGATGTGACCCAGGCCCCTGAGAGCAACGTCTACTTGGGCAATTATATCATTAACTGGTATGTGTTTAGGTGTGACTGCAAAGTTTAGACCTTTAGCTAAAACGGATTTCAGACCATCGGAAATAGAACTGTTACTGCGATTAATTACGACTTTATTAACGTCTAACTTTTTGGTGTGTGGGTCCGGTCTTTTGTTGAATAGGAGGTTAAATTTGGAAATCAGGTTTTCCTTACATTTGGTCGACATAGTAGCAGCTGAAGAGGCAGTCATATTGTCTACATGTTCCCAATCCGATGTGGACATTATTGCCGTCAATGATAAGTGTGATTTGTAGAGTGTCTTGTCTAACTGATCTAGTTCTGTGCGTATAAGTCTGATTTTTTCTGAGATAAGAGCTAAGCTAGTTTTGAAAAGAATTCGTTTCGCATTAGAAGAAGTTACAGTAGCAGAGGTGAGTGTAAATGCGATTGGTATTACCCCAGAGTCGCGGCATCTCTTCAGGAAGGTGAGAGACTCGATCAGCTGAGCTTTCTTATCCCGGAGTTTGTTGAAAGATCTTAAAGTTATGTGAAAACCCTCCCCGTAGAGGCGATTAAATTTTGATTTAAAGCTTTCGTGACTGCAGTAATTCATATTCTTAGTTTTTTCGGTAAAGTCACGTTGAAGAGAAACAACAAAATAACAAAATATATATAAAACAATAAAAATTCTCACGACGTTTCGACCATAACTCAAACGGTCATCATCAGGTGTGTCGGTTTGCATAAATTTATTTTGGAAACGGCATATTTATTTATTTATATAAAAAATAACGTTTGCGTCACGCGCAACGATTGGCTGTTTGCCAGGACTAGTCCATCTATTTTTTGAAAAGAGGAGGGGGGAGACGAAATTTGTTTTTATGTATGCTGTCTGAAAGCCACTGTAAGCGTGAACAATCAATCAAGAACTGAAATGATTTATCAAATCTTTCCAATGATTGCTAAGATAGAATCCATCTTCTCGGTTGAAATTGTCTCTGTGTTTGTATATGTGGATAGCCTCATGAACGAATCTCTCATGGAAGCCAGATGGCTTACAAAGAACCTCCGTCTTGGAAAAGTCAATGGCATGTGAGCCTACTGAATTAGAACAATGATCTGCTACGGCCGAGGTGTTGGTCCTACCGTGTTTAAGGTCTGCTTTATGTTCACGAATGCGGTCCGAGATATGGCGTTTGGTTTCTCCAATGTAACTACTACCACAGA
Source organism: Petromyzon marinus (assembly GCF_048934315.1). NCBI lineage: Eukaryota > Metazoa > Chordata > Hyperoartia > Petromyzontiformes > Petromyzontidae > Petromyzon > Petromyzon marinus. The sequence continues at coordinate 12,738,489 of NC_133667.1, read as the reverse complement.
GGCAACTTAGTTTGTAGACACCAGGGTATTGTATGTCCGGAATCACATCTTTTACAGATGGAACCAGATCACGGATTTTATGTAATGTGTTGAAACGGACCTGGATCTTGTGTTTATTCAAGATTTTGGAGATCTTTTTTGTGATCCCAGCAATGTAGGGTAAAGTGATGGTATTGAAAGGCTCCTCAAGAGGGTTCTTCTTCATGGTTTGAGTGATAGCTTTGCGGATTGTATAGTCGGAGTAACCATTAGCCCTAAGAGCTTGGTGTACGTGCTTGAGTTCACTGCTTATGTGTTCCTGGTCGGATATGCATTGGGCTCTATGATACAGAGTCTTGATGAGAGAATTCTTCTGTGATGGATGGTGGTGGGAATCCGGTTTCAGATAAGCATCCGTATGGGTAGCTTTCCTGTAGACAGAGTGGCTCATTGAACCATCAGGTCTCTTTTTAATTAGGACATCCAAAAAAGGTATCTTGCCATCTATTTCGACTTCCATGGTAAATCTGATGGCTGGGTGTATGGAATTGATGTGGTCGAAGAATTGGTCTAGAGCAGGCCGGCCATGTGGCCAGATGACAAAAGTGTCATCCACGTACCTCTTCCATAAGGTTGGGCGCAGAGTGGCAGTCTGGATGGCGTCAGTCTCAAATTTCTCCATGAAAATGTTAGCTATAACTGGAGAAAGGGGGGAGCCCATTGGGGTGCCCTCAGTTTGTTTGTAGAAAGTTCCATTCCAAGTGAAGTATGTATTGGTTACCAAAAATACATAAAGTTGATACACCTCTTCGTCCCATAGTCTCTACTATCAGCTCCCCCACCTACAAACTAGCTCGTTTTTTGTCTGAAATCCTGCGTCCTTTCACTGGAAAGACCACCTCTGCGGTACAAAATTCTACTCACCTGGTATCAACAATCAAGGGTATTTCCCTGTCCCCAGACGACCTGCTTGTCAGTTTTGATGTAGTTTCCTTATTCACCAAGGTTCCTGTACCTGACACCATTGCAATCATTGAAGACTTGGTTCATCAAGGACTAAACACTGAGGTACCCCCCCTGGTGAGACACTGTTTAACCAATACATACTTCACTTGGAATGGAACTTTCTACAAACAAACTGAGGGCACCCCAATGGGCTCCCCCCTTTCTCCAGTTATAGCTAACATTTTCATGGAGAAATTTGAGACTGACGCCATCCAGACTGCCACTCTGCGCCCAACCTTATGGAAGAGGTACGTGGATGACACTTTTGTCATCTGGCCACATGGCCGGCCTGCTCTAGACCAATTCTTCGACCACATCAATTCCATACACCCAGCCATCAGATTTACCATGGAAGTCGAAATAGATGGCAAGATACCTTTTTTGGATGTCCTAATTAAAAAGAGACCTGATGGTTCAATGAGCCACTCTGTCTACAGGAAAGCTACCCATACGGATGCTTATCTGAAACCGGATTCCCACCACCATCCATCACAGAAGAATTCTCTCATCAAGACTCTGTATCATAGAGCCCAATGCATATCCGACCAGGAACACATAAGCAGTGAACTCAAGCACGTACACCAAGCTCTTAGGGCTAATGGTTACTCCGACTATACAATCCGCAAAGCTATCACTCAAACCATGAAGAAGAACCCTCTTGAGGAGCCTTTCAATACCATCACTTTACCCTACATTGCTGGGATCACAAAAAAGATCTCCAAAATCTTGAATAAACACAAGATCCAGGTCCGTTTCAACACATTACATAAAATCCGTGATCTGGTTCCATCTGTAAAAGATGTGATTCCGGACATACAATACCCTGGTGTCTACAAACTAAGTTGCCTCTGTGGTAGTAGTTACATTGGAGAAACCAAACGCCATATCTCGGACCGCATTCGTGAACATAAAGCAGACCTTAAACACGGTAGGACCAACACCTCGGCCGTAGCAGATCATTGTTCTAATTCAGTAGGCTCACATGCCATTGACTTTTCCAAGACGGAGGTTCTTTGTAAGCCATCTGGCTTCCATGAGAGATTCGTTCATGAGGCTATCCACATATACAAACACAGAGACAATTTCAACCGAGAAGATGGATTCTATCTTAGCAATCATTGGAAAGATTTGATAAATCATTTCAGTTCTTGATTGATTGTTCACGCTTACAGTGGCTTTCAGACAGCATACATAAAAACAAATTTCGTCTCCCCCCTCCTCTTTTCAAAAAATAGATGGACTAGTCCTGGCAAACAGCCAATCGTTGCGCGTGACGCAAACGTTATTTTTTATATAAATAAATAAATATGCCGTTTCCAAAATAAATTTATGCAAACCGACACACCTGATGATGACCGTTTGAGTTATGGTCGAAACGTCGTGAGAATTTTTATTGTTTTATATATATTTTGTTATTTTGTTGTTTCTCTTCAACGTGACTTTACCGAAAAAACTAAGAATATGAATTACTGCAGTCACGAAAGCTTTAAATCAAAATTTAATCGCCTCTACGGGGAGGGTTTTCACATAACTTTAAGATCTTTCAACAAACTCCGGGATAAGAAAGCTCAGCTGATCGAGTCTCTCACCTTCCTGAAGAGATGCCGCGACTCTGGGGTAATACCAATCGCATTTACACTCACCTCTGCTACTGTAACTTCTTCTAATGCGAAACGAATTCTTTTCAAAACTAGCTTAGCTCTTATCTCAGAAAAAATCAGACTTATACGCACAGAACTAGATCAGTTAGACAAGACACTCTACAAATCACACTTATCATTGACGGCAATAATGTCCACATCGGATTGGGAACATGTAGACAATATGACTGCCTCTTCAGCTGCTACTATGTCGACCAAATGTAAGGAAAACCTGATTTCCAAATTTAACCTCCTATTCAACAAAAGACCGGACCCACACACCAAAAAGTTAGACGTTAATAAAGTCGTAATTAATCGCAGTAACAGTTCTATTTCCGATGGTCTGAAATCCGTTTTAGCTAAAGGTCTAAACTTTGCAGTCACACCTAAACACATACCAGTTAATGATATAATTGCCCAAGTAGACGTTGCTCTCAGGGGCCTGGGTCACATCGCTGCAGACGTAGCAAGATCTGAAATCGCTGCAACCCTCAAAAACGCTAAGATGCCAGCTAGCAACCTCAGCAAAAATGAGCGTTTTGAATTATATAAATTAAAAAAGAGGAATGATATTGTAGTTCTCTCAGCTGACAAAGGCAATGCTACTGTTATCATGGATAAAATAGAATACAACAACAAAATTAAAGAATTACTCGACGATGGTAGTTATACAAAAATAAAAAGAGATCCCACCAACAGCCTCGTCACACAAACCAACAAAATAATTTCTGATTCAACCGCATTAATTGATCAATCTAAACAGTTTTCATTGAAACCTTCTGCTGCCAGGCCACCAAGATTATACGGCTTACCAAAAATACATAAAGTTGATACACCTCTTCGTCCCATAGTCTCTACTATCAGCTCCCCCACCTACAAACTAGCTCGTTTTTTGTCTGAAATCCTGCGTCCTTTCACTGGAAAGACCACCTCTGCGGTACAAAATTCTACTCACCTGGTATCAACAATCAAGGGTATTTCCCTGTCCCCAGACGACCTGCTTGTCAGTTTTGATGTAGTTTCCTTATTCACCAAGGTTCCTGTACCTGACACCATTGCAATCATTGAAGACTTGGTTCATCAAGGACTAAACACTGAGGTACCCCCCCTGGTGAGACACTGTTTAACCAATACATACTTCACTTGGAATGGAACTTTCTACAAACAAACTGAGGGCACCCCAATGGGCTCCCCCTTTCTCCAGTTATAGCTAACATTTTCATGGAGAAATTTGAGACTGACGCCATCCAGACTGCCACTCTGCGCCCAACCTTATGGAAGAGGTACGTGGATGACACTTTTGTCATCTGGCCACATGGCCGGCCTGCTCTAGACCAATTCTTCGACCACATCAATTCCATACACCCAGCCATCAGATTTACCATGGAAGTCGAAATAGATGGCAAGATACCTTTTTTGGATGTCCTAATTAAAAAGAGACCTGATGGTTCAATGAGCCACTCTGTCTACAGGAAAGCTACCCATACGGATGCTTATCTGAAACCGGATTCCCACCACCATCCATCACAGAAGAATTCTCTCATCAAGACTCTGTATCATAGAGCCCAATGCATATCCGACCAGGAACACATAAGCAGTGAACTCAAGCACGTACACCAAGCTCTTAGGGCTAATGGTTACTCCGACTATACAATCCGCAAAGCTATCACTCAAACCATGAAGAAGAACCCTCTTGAGGAGCCTTTCAATACCATCACTTTACCCTACATTGCTGGGATCACAAAAAAGATCTCCAAAATCTTGAATAAACACAAGATCCAGGTCCGTTTCAACACATTACATAAAATCCGTGATCTGGTTCCATCTGTAAAAGATGTGATTCCGGACATACAATACCCTGGTGTCTACAAACTAAGTTGCCTCTGTGGTAGTAGTTACATTGGAGAAACCAAACGCCATATCTCGGACCGCATTCGTGAACATAAAGCAGACCTTAAACACGGTAGGACCAACACCTCGGCCGTAGCAGATCATTGTTCTAATTCAGTAGGCTCACATGCCATTGACTTTTCCAAGACGGAGGTTCTTTGTAAGCCATCTGGCTTCCATGAGAGATTCGTTCATGAGGCTATCCACATATACAAACACAGAGACAATTTCAACCGAGAAGATGGATTCTATCTTAGCAATCATTGGAAAGATTTGATAAATCATTTCAGTTCTTGATTGATTGTTCACGCTTACAGTGGCTTTCAGACAGCATACATAAAAACAAATTTCGTCTCCCCCCTCCTCTTTTCAAAAAATAGATGGACTAGTCCTGGCAAACAGCCAATCGTTGCGCGTGACGCAAACGTTATTTTTTATATAAATAAATAAATATGCCGTTTCCAAAATAAATTTATGCAAACCGACACACCTGATGATGACCGTTTGAGTTATGGTCGAAACGTCGTGAGAATTTTTATTGTTTTATATATATTTTGTTATTTTGTTGTTTCTCTTCAACGTGACTTTACCGAAAAAACTAAGAATATGATCCCTTGTATTAAGGTGTCAGTTTTCGTGCCAGCTAGAAGGGTAAAACCTATTCCTATATCTTGTTACTGGCAAAGGAGGTCTCATAATTGGATACTAATTAATTAAATGAAAGTATTATTATCACCGAATTATTTGTTTTATACATGTGCGTGCGTGCTGACCTGCACTTGCTCCCAGTCTCAATGAGGGCGAGCACCTCTTCGCTGGAGGAGACGGGGCACTCGATGAGCCCCAACACCTGCACCTGCTGCTTGCTATCTTCCAGTATTCGCAGGGGCGCCCGCTTATTCAGCAAATCGAACACCTGCAATTCCAGTCACACGGAGACAAAAACCCCCACCCACCTCATGGCCTTAACAGACTTTTGGGGCAAGTGCTGTTATAAGCGAGCACCCTACCTTTGCCGGCACGGTACACGAGGTGGTGGTTGGTTATGACATTATAATGCATTATAATAAGGTCGCACTCAGTACACACAAAGTGCCTGCCACCAATGAACCACAATACCTTGCCGATTCTCGTCAAGAAACATAAACCATCATCGCGCGAACACCGGTCATCCTCACAGCAGCGGCTTTTGGCTTGGCCACCGAACAAAGGTGGTCACCGCATCGTGCGCTTTCAGAAGCGCTCCTGCGGCCATCTTCAGTGCTCTTCCTTTGGGTATTATGAAGACATTTTTAAACCTGGATTGAAAACGAATTTCTTTGGAACTGCTTTTTGCGTTTAATTTGTCGTCCTTCCCCCGCACCGCCGATTAGCACGGTTGGCCACATATGGTGCGAAAGAAGTTCAACATACAGCAATAGGTTTTACCCTTTTAACTGGCACAAAAACTGACACCTTTAAAAGGGTAAAACCTATTACTATATCTTGTTACTGGCAAAGGAGGTCTCATAAAAGTTTAACATGCTCAATCATGCTCAACCATCTGTGTCTCCTCGGCGGCAAATTTTACACGCCACACCAGGTATTCCACTTTGAGGCTGTCGACCTATGGGAGGACCCAGGACGGGTTCGGATAATCGTCACTGGCGATGGCCGTGGACGGGGATCGAACTCGAGTTGCCGGGTTCGTAGCGCGGCACGCTAATCGCGACACCACTGCTCCCCACACACCCCAAATAGCATTCGGGTAAGGAACCCAGGGGGCCCATGGGCTGTACCTGGTTCACATTTATTTCATACAACCGGCAGTTTGCGCACCGCGCTTTGAACCTGGCGACCTGAATTCCCATTCCCAGCCATGGCTGACATCAGTGGCGAGTTGATGTCCGAACCGGTCCTGGGAAGCCCATTCACCAACAACCCGCACTGACCAGCATGCTGAAGTTACCCATGACGGACGTGACATGGGGAGGGGCCCTTCATTCAGAGGTTGAGAAAAGACTATAAAAATTACATCGCATTCCATTCACACGCACATCTGCACACATGCTGCATTCCCACGGGCATTCCATTCATTCACACGCTCACACTCATTACATGCGCACGTCCTCACCTTCCCGCTGTAGATCTCAAAGAAGGTGGCGTACACGTGCAGATTCAGATGTCTGTAGTGCTTGTCTCCCTGCAGGTCAAACACATCCCGTGCTAGGCAGGATGGGGGAGGGAGGGTGGGAAAGTCAAAGAAAAATTATAAATTCCACCTATCATCATTATTTCTATGGGACCATTATGCCAGTATCAAAATATTGAATGATTTAATTTAAAGTTTTAACTATTCTTGACCATCGGTAATCATCCCTCCTAGACGTACATCGTCCTGCCCAAGCGCTCTTACTTTACTTGGGTGACCACCATGCACACATGGGTTATTATACGGCTATGGGGGCTAAATGCTGTGCAGCAGACGGCAGTCAAGCAAACCAAGTGTTGTACTGTATTTCTATGCTCTAACGTCTATGCAACCCACTTTCAACAACACGCACTTATCAGCGGGGAAGAAGGATAATGCTCGCGGCTGGCATCTCGCGAGGAGGCCCTCGTCAGCCTCTTTTGATAATTGTCACTATCGCCAGCATTTTATTTGAAGATTTCAGAGTCGCTTGCTCAGCTTTCTAACTAGAGCATAAGTTCCATGAGACACCCAACACCAGCTCAAGATCCCAGGGGTGCTGGCTCGGTGATATGAAGTGGACATTGCCATCAAACCACTCGGCCACCTCCTCCAGTACTAATGTTGACTATGCCAGAAGAGAGCTTCAAAATGATAAGGACAATTGCGCACCCCCCAACACCCCCCCCCGCCCCACCCCCCAATGATGGGCACGCGGACAGCGTGGGGGGTGAGGGGGCTACAAATAATATAATTAAATAACAATCACATGCGGGGGGCCATAGGAAGTTGTTAAGACGCAGACCGCTGTTGTATATATAGGTGTTATGAAAATTGATGAAAATAATGAAAATTAAATGAAATTTGAGATTTGCATAATTTATCCAAAATTATGTTAATTAGTGTAATTATGTGCATAAATTATGCTGATTCGAGAGATAATCGTATTAATTTATGCGAGTGGGCGTGGTTATGATAATGCAGGTCGTTATGGATTATCAGGTCGAGCCTCGGTGACGAGGATTGTGTTATGAATTGGAATAACGCAATTAATCGTATGCAGTGACGCAGGCGTTGTGAGCGTGAATGAGAGAGAGACGATTCGACTCTGCTCTTCAATTCCGTATTATCGATAAGGATACGATTACTCTCGATTGAACATTACGGATTATGTGTGTTATGGATCATGTGGTGATAGTGTGCTTATGATAGGTCCCCAGGATTCAGATCTCATACGCAGAACAATATTATGCAGAATTTCAGGAAGAATCACACACAAACCTTCTGCTTTAATCAATTTTATTTCTAGCTAACTTTAATTTTTGGATAATATGAAAAACTCAATCTCGGGATTTTGGAATTTCAACACAGCGTTAACACGATACCATCACGATTGCGTTGTTTCACCTCGATAGCGGCACCTGTGGTTAATTCCCGACGCGTAACGCAATCGATCGGTTGTTGAGAGAGAGATTAAAAACATGCGAACTATTCTATCAAACCTTAACTTTATAATATGCAAACTCGTATGCTTGAATTGTTACACAACACGGCACTTGGTCTTTGATTCGTATCCAATCCTTAATACATTCTGATATGCGAAGTTATTATGCTTGAAATCGTCAGCACAGTACCACGTTGATGTTCGTTCATTGATTCATAACGATTATGAATTTAAAGCGTTCGACTGTAATACTTCTAATTGCCTTATCAACACCACTCGATGGCCACAAAGCTTCGTTACTTGAATCGTCACACAAAACAGCATTCGGTCACTGATCATGCGCGGCCCTTAATGCAATTATTGTCACGTTGTTAACAATAGGATGACTGATTATTATGCAACGCTACTCGTTGACAGGGCACTCCAACCGGTATTATTCTTGGAGGCACAAATATGCGTTTGAATTCGTTATTTCATTCGTGGATACCGGCAAGATTATGCAGAAAGACAAATATTAACGAACGACTCAAGTATTCCTAATCAACTTCTCAACGCGACTCAATGGGTGGCGATGTTTCCTTTTGAGATCCTTATCTCGGGCCAATCTTTTAATTGATTGTGGCCAGACCCCTGACAGGGAACCGGTTGAACAAGCTCTCTATCCCCGCGAGCGGCGCTCCGTGGTGAGGAGCCAAGAATTAATCCTTGTTAATGGGTCAGTTGGTAATTTATGCGGTTAGAAGTACAGCCCCAGCACAATATTACAGAGAAAAATCATGAACACTCTTAAAAACGATGGATTATTCACTCGGTCGTTGCGATGTTTCCACAATCACGGATGGTTCAATGGCTTGAGGTTTTTAGGCTTGTTAATGACCCGTGTGTGTGTGTTGAATGGTGTGAGTGGTGTAAGAGTAGGCCAATGTTCAGAATCGATTCTTTGCGTCAAGCAGACGTCTGGTTTGTGTGTAGTGGGGGGCAGTGTATCATACGTATCAGTTGATTCTTCTTTCAGTAGTTGGTTCGGACTCGACGGACGTTGGTGAACGAGTAGATGCGTTGTTGTAGCTGAGATGACCGTCTAGTAGACGGCGTTAGAAGCACGCCCGCAGCGGCGCGCTGGTGCTGATGGCTGGTGCTGATGGCACGCTGGTGGCGCGCGCTTCCTCTCCTTGAAGACGCGCGAACGCGCCCGTGCTGGTTCGCTGATAGCAGTTTCTCTCCACTGCTGGCTGAGCTGCTGCACGCTCTTGCTTGGCGTTGCTGGCCGCGCTCTTTCTCCTTGAAGATGCGCGAACGCGCCCGTGCTGATTCGCTGACAGCAGTTTCCTCCACTGCTGGATGAGCTACGCCGGCGCGCGCTCTTTCCGCTGCTGTAGTAGCTGACGCTGCGCTCGCGAGCGACAGGTCAAGTTTTTCTTCTGCTGAGTTGAGTTGAGATGAGTCTTCTTCTGTTGAGCTGAGTTGAGATGAGTCTTCTTCTGTTGAGCTGAGTTGATATGAGTCTTCTTCTGTTGAGCTGCCCCCGAGGGCTGATGAGTTGGCCCCGAGGGCTGACGAGCTGATTTCAATGCTGAAACGGCTCCTTTTTATGCCAAAAATCTCTCCCCTTCTCGGCTCCCCCTCACGAGGTGGAGCTATCTTTGATCTGATCGTATGTCGGTGGGGGGGGTTCGTGTGTCGGTGGTGGGGGGTTCGTGTGTCAGTGTGTATGTTTGTGTGTGTGTCATTTATGACATGGCTCTGTTGGGGTCTTTCCTCAAGCCATAAACATCAAGACAACAGACACCTCGATTCATCTTGGTGGCGTCTGGTTGTCTAATCCCTCCACCCAGAGAGAGGGGCGGGTTCCCCCCCCTTTTCCGTACGCGTTCCGACGCACAAAGAAATGGTTAAGATTTTTTTTAAGTTTAACATTTCACATCACAGTTGGTATCTTATCATACACAGTTATGATCCTGCTTGTGATTCATAGTATTTGATTTATTTCCAAGTGAAGATGCTCTTCCGAGCGTATGCATTTTATCACGTTCTGCAGGGAAAGACAAAGGTGGCCGGGAGCACCTCTTTATACTTTTGACTTATATTGCTCAAATACCATTTGGTCCCATGTTCGCCAAGACTCGTGTTTGTAACTGCGTCCTCCCGACACCTCTCGGTTTTACCGAGGTTCGAATTGTTATGATGGAATTATTAAAAAGAAAAATAATTATCATCCTGAGTTTAAGAGGTCCGTTTCTTGATTGTTGGAATCCATATCCCTTGGTTCTGTAAGGTTCTATAATGGAATGTCGTGTAAGGTTAACACGTTGTTATTATTAATATTATCTTGCAATTTTCTTTAAAACTTTCTTTGCCTGGTTGCCGTGTGTGGGGTGGGTGTGTCTCCTCATCAAGCCCGGCTGGCTTTTCCAGATGGCCCCTTGTGATAAGGTGTAATTCCTGCTTCTCCGCGCTGTGAGAGAGACAAATGTGGTCGGGGTTGCTTGGAATATTGTTTAAACTCTTTCGCAAGTTTGCTCGTTGTCTCATTCCTTCTCGATAACCTTTGATGTGACTCGGTATTCTTGCTCCAAGCTTTTGTTTTAACAGTAAAGGTATTAAAGGTGAAAATCATTTGATAGCGAATTAATCATTGTATAATAATTCACTGATGTGTCTGGTGGCCTGTTCTTAATTGGAGTGAGCGTTAGGCTCGCTACTTTTATCTTATTCTTGTTGTTGCCTTTTAATTTTTTTGTTGTTGTTTTACTGGAAAATAAGGAAAAGAATATGTATACGATTTACCCTGTTGGCGTCTGGTGTCTGCTCTCTTGGTGTTCTGACCTCGGAGGGACCTTTCCTAAGGGGCCCATCAAACTCTTGTTCATCTGGAGATTTTCGCCGATAGCTGTTACATCCTCGCCTTGAGAGTTTTATTATTTCTTTATTCTTTAATGGTCTGTTTATGACCGACATCTGGTTTTTCGTGTTTCTGGCTTACTGGTTTGATTCATTAAAAAAAATATATATATATTGTTTGTCACGAAAGAAAGGAAAAAGAAATCTAGGTGTATGCATCCGTAAATATTCTTATGGATATTAATTGTGGAAAAAGGGCCGTATACAACATTCCGCCCTTTTAAAAATGATCGGTGGTCTGCCACCGGTTATTTTTAATATTAAAGAAAAATGCCTTTTTCCACCATGAACTATCGATTGTCTTCAAGTTTGTGATTTTTCCTTACAACGCGCGCGTACGTGTCACAACTTAGCATGATTACATTTGAAATAAGAAAATAAAAGAACAGGAAAAAGAGAAAAATTAAGGCAACATGTTACATCGGGTCTTATCAATTATTGCTTTGATTTTTGTTTCAGTTCCTGGGAAACACTGGATAGCGGTTTCGAGCCCGGTGGTACACCGTTTCCCTCCTGGCATCTCTTTGTTTAATGTTTACCAAGTTATTGGCAACCTTACTGCCACGTTTGGTCAAAAGTACAGAATAATTTTTCTCATGACCAGGTATTTTCGAGTAACCTGTGACCTTTCCATGCAACATCATCACATCGTCGTTTTGGTTCATCGTCGGTATGGCTTTAGCCAAATTAGCACGGTTCCTTGGTTCGTATCGGTAATTTTTTTTATCCCTCGCCTTCCCTGTGGGTTTATGTGGCGTGAAGCCATGTCGAGCGCCACCAGGATTAGTACACAACACGAGTTTCCGTGCTCGACTGTTGGGGTCATTTGCCTTCTCCGCAGCCATGTGCAGATTTGCTGACTCCGTACCACGATTCGATTCCATGCCTCGATTCGATTCCATGTTTTTGCGTGTGCTGGATTTCCACACATTCCCCGATCCGTCATGGATTTTTGTCTCCGTAACGCGTTTCCCTGGCACTTTTACAGTATTCTCACGCAATTTTGCGACACAATTGATCGCGTTTCCATTTACCAAACAAGCATGTTTCTCCTCCCGATCCTGTTGGTTATCATTTCCTGTTAGATCACGCTTCATGGTTAATTTTCCTTGTTCAATAGGTGTGTTCACCACGGGAGCGACTCTCGCGTTCCCCACCACATCAAAGCGTGTGCATGGCGCATTTAGTTTTCCACAATCATGGTTCCCCTCTTGGTTCTGTTTGTAACCTCCAGCCTGCTTGATTTTTTCCAAGGGCTGTGAATTTTTTTTCAGATCAGCGGACACCTCTTTCCCTGTCATTTTCCTCTCAACCAGTGTGAGCGATTTGTCACGTGCCCATGTCACCCTCTTTGTTACAGCCAAGCCATGTGTGCCCCTTGTGTATCGTGGAATGGGGAATCGGCGTGATTCTGCTCTTGGCCTATACACGCCGTGATTCTCGCGATTATGTGTCTTTGTGTGTCGTGGCCGCCCATTCTCTATGTGCCACTGTCGACCGTAATTGTTATCTCGCCATCTGTGTGGGTAATTTTGGCCGGCTGTGTGCCGCTGCATTGGGTGAAGATATGGTCCTGCTCTTTGCTTCCACCCGTGGCGATTGTCGCAAATACGCGTCTCTGCACGCTGCGAACGCTCCTGGCCTGTGTGCCGTGGAATTGGGAACTGGTCTGACTTTGCTCGTGGTTTCCACGCGTTGCGATTCTCGCAAATACGCGTCCCTACATGCTGCGATCGCTCCTGCTCTGTGTGCCGTGGAATTGGGCACTGGTCCGACTTTGCTCGTGGTCTCCACACGTTGCGATTGTCGCAAATACGCGTCCCTGCACGCTGCGATCGCTCCCGGTCTGCGTGCCATTGTCTCGTGTAATTGTTATCTGACCACCCGTGTATGTAATTATGTTGGTAATCCGTGGGTGCTTTTTGTTTTCTGCACTGTGGGCCTGCGTGCATCAAATGCCTCACATGTTTTTTTTTTTCCTCTGATAGGCTGGTTGCCTTGTCCCGTTCACTGTGTGCTGTGAAATCATTGTTTTTAGCCCGGTACAGCCAAGCCATGTGTGCCCGATCCACTATGTGGTCTAAGGAGGCTGTCTCTGGATTCAAGACCATTCCCACAATTTCTGTAATCTCTGGACTCAAAGATCCAAAAAACATAATTTTGAACCTTTTGTCACCTTCGTGATACTGATCCACATCGCCCGCATAGTACGCTCTTTTAAATCGCATGAGGTAATCCCGAGGATCCTCGTCTGCACACTGGGTCATAGATTTTGCAGCGTTAAATCCCTCAGACAGTGTTAAATATTCTCCAAACTTCCGAATCACTGCCAGGCTCAGCTTTTTAAAATCGTTCCGAACCTCGTATGGTAGCGACTTTACCCATGATATGGACTGTCCATGCAAGCTGCGTTTCAGCAAACTCGCTTTTTCATCCGTTTTCCTCAGACCCCTGATCATTGCTTCTGCTTCTACCGTTGCGATGTGAGTGTGAATGTCCCTGTTCTTATTGTGTGGATCAAAATAGGGAATTCTGACGAGAGCTTTGTCCATCAAGTTCAGAGTGTTACTACTGAACGAGTATTCGGAAAGTTGATCATCGTCATCCGAGTCAGATTCGGATGAGTCATTAACATCACGGTGGCGTTGCTTAACATGATTTTTGTAGTGTATTTTGCGCCTGTAACGTGGGTCAACTTTGCTCGGTGACTCCTGTTTTCCCCATGGCTCATACTTAGGTGGTTTTTGTGGGGTGTTTGATTTATATTTGTCTGGTGCGTCGTGCCTGTCGCGATGTTTGTGTCGGCCGTCTGTGCGTGGTGTGCGTTTTCCTGGAGAGTTGCCTCGGAGCTTCGGCTCCGCCCTTTCTCGCGTTATTAGTACATAATCTCCTGGTGATTTAGTTTTGATATTCTGTCTCACTCTGACTTCGGGGTTATCAGTCCCACCTGTTTCTTTTCCGAAATTTTCCTCATCCCATAATCTCTGTTTGTCTGTCTGTGCGAGAGGGTCTGAGTTCAGCGTAGCTATTCCTGATGTTTTTACATCGTGTTCGCTTTTCTCCCATTTTATCCAGTTCTTAAGCAGTGTCCCAATGTCATCAATACAGCTCCCCTTCCATGTGTCTCCCTGATTTGTTTGCTCTGTAGCAGATCGGCCTGACCTTTTTGGTACAAGTTCCCAATATCCCGCAATCCACTCAAAAATTACTCTTAATACGAGCATCTCTGGAATTTCACTTCAGAGTGCATATCAAAACAGTTGTATCCAGAATGCATCAGTTCGACTCCTGTGACTCTGGTATTCCCTTCAGAGTACGTATAAACAATTGTATCACAGGATATGGTCAGTTTGACTCGAGCAAATAATCTTACTTCAATTGTCTTTGTTATACCCTGCTACTCTGGAATTTCCCTTCAGAGTGCGTTTTTTGTTTGCTTTACACCCGTTACAGTCACAGGGCAACGTTAGATCATAAAACCTTGGTTAATACAACAGTGATTTGTTCCTTAATTCAAGCATAAACTGTCTGCGAGAGATCCCGGACGAGCCCCCAATATGTTGTATATATAGGTGTTATGAAAATTGATGAAAATAATGAAAATTAAATGAAATTTGAGATTTGCATAATTTATCCGAAATTATGTTAATTAGTGTAATTATGTGCATAAATTATGCTGATTCGAGAGATAATCGTATTAATTTATGCGAGTGGGCGTGGTTATGATAATGCAGGTCGTTATGGATTATCAGGTCGAGCCTCGGTGACGAGGATTGTGTTATGAATTGGAATAACGCAATTAATCGTATGCAGTGACGCAGGCGTTGTGAGCGTGAATGAGAGAGAGACGATTCGACTCTGCTCTTCAATTCCGTATTATCGATAAGGATACGATTACTCTCGATTGAACATTACGGATTATGTGTGTTATGGATCATGTGGTGATAGTGTGCTTATGATAGGTCCCCAGGATTCAGATCTCATACGCAGAACAATATTATGCAGAATTTCAGGAAGAATCACACACAAACCTTCTGCTTTAATCAATTTTATTTCTAGCTAACTTTAATTTTTGGATAATATGAAAAACTCAATCTCGGGATTTTGGAATTTCAACACAGCGTTAACACGATACCATCACGATTGCGTTGTTTCACCTCGATAGCGGCACCTGTGGTTAATTCCCGACGCGTAACGCAATCGATCGGTTGTTGAGAGAGAGATTAAAAACATGCGAACTATTCTATCAAACCTTAACTTTATAATATGCAAACTCGTATGCTTGAATTGTTACACAACACGGCACTTGGTCTTTGATTCGTATCCAATCCTTAATACATTCTGATATGCGAAGTTATTATGCTTGAAATCGTCAGCACAGTACCACGTTGATGTTCGTTCATTGATTCATAACGATTATGAATTTAAAGCGTTCGACTGTAATACTTCTAATTGCCTTATCAACACCACTCGATGGCCACAAAGCTTCGTTACTTGAATCGTCACACAAAACAGCATTCGGTCACTGATCATGCGCGGCCCTTAATGCAATTATTGTCACGTTGTTAACAATAGGATGACTGATTATTATGCAACGCTACTCGTTGACAGGGCACTCCAACCGGTATTATTCTTGGAGGCACAAATATGCGTTTGAATTCGTTATTTCATTCGTGGATACCGGCAAGATTATGCAGAAAGACAAATATTAACGAACGACTCAAGTATTCCTAATCAACTTCTCAACGCGACTCAATGGGTGGCGATGTTTCCTTTTGAGATCCTTATCTCGGGCCAATCTTTTAATTGATTGTGGCCAGACCCCTGACAGGGAACCGGTTGAACAAGCTCTCTATCCCCGCGAGCGGCGCTCCGTGGTGAGGAGCCAAGAATTAATCCTTGTTAATGGGTCAGTTGGTAATTTATGCGGTTAGAAGTACAGCCCCAGCACAATATTACAGAGAAAAATCATGAACACTCTTAAAAACGATGGATTATTCACTCGGTCGTTGCGATGTTTCCACAATCACGGATGGTTCAATGGCTTGAGGTTTTTAGGCTTGTTAATGACCCGTGTGTGTGTGTTGAATGGTGTGAGTGGTGTAAGAGTAGGCCAATGTTCAGAATCGATTCTTTGCGTCAAGCAGACGTCTGGTTTGTGTGTAGTGGGGGGCAGTGTATCATACGTATCAGTTGATTCTTCTTTCAGTAGTTGGTTCGGACTCGACGGACGTTGGTGAACGAGTAGATGCGTTGTTGTAGCTGAGATGACCGTCTAGTAGACGGCGTTAGAAGCACGCCCGCAGCGGCGCGCTGGTGCTGATGGCTGGTGCTGATGGCACGCTGGTGGCGCGCGCTTCCTCTCCTTGAAGACGCGCGAACGCGCCCGTGCTGGTTCGCTGATAGCAGTTTCTCTCCACTGCTGGCTGAGCTGCTGCACGCTCTTGCTTGGCGTTGCTGGCCGCGCTCTTTCTCCTTGAAGATGCGCGAACGCGCCCGTGCTGATTCGCTGACAGCAGTTTCCTCCACTGCTGGATGAGCTACGCCGGCGCGCGCTCTTTCCGCTGCTGTAGTAGCTGACGCTGCGCTCGCGAGCGACAGGTCAAGTTTTTCTTCTGCTGAGTTGAGTTGAGATGAGTCTTCTTCTGTTGAGCTGAGTTGAGATGAGTCTTCTTCTGTTGAGCTGAGTTGATATGAGTCTTCTTCTGTTGAGCTGCCCCCGAGGGCTGATGAGTTGGCCCCGAGGGCTGACGAGCTGATTTCAATGCTGAAACGGCTCCTTTTTATGCCAAAAATCTCTCCCCTTCTCGGCTCCCCCTCACGAGGTGGAGCTATCTTTGATCTGATCGTATGTCGGTGGGGGGGGTTCGTGTGTCGGTGGTGGGGGGTTCGTGTGTCAGTGTGTATGTTTGTGTGTGTGTCATTTATGACATGGCTCTGTTGGGGTCTTTCCTCAAGCCATAAACATCAAGACAACAGACACCTCGATTCATCTTGGTGGCGTCTGGTTGTCTAATCCCTCCACCCAGAGAGAGGGGCGGGTTCCCCCCCCCTTTTCCGTACGCGTTCCGACGCACAAAGAAATGGTTAAGATTTTTTTTAAGTTTAACATTTCACATCACAGTTGGTATCTTATCATACACAGTTATGATCCTGCTTGTGATTCATAGTATTTGATTTATTTCCAAGTGAAGATGCTCTTCCGAGCGTATGCATTTTATCACGTTCTGCAGGGAAAGACAAAGGTGGCCGGGAGCACCTCTTTATACTTTTGACTTATATTGCTCAAATACCATTTGGTCCCATGTTCGCCAAGACTCGTGTTTGTAACTGCGTCCTCCCGACACCTCTCGGTTTTACCGAGGTTCGAATTGTTATGATGGAATTATTAAAAAGAAAAATAATTATCATCCTGAGTTTAAGAGGTCCGTTTCTTGATTGTTGGAATCCATATCCCTTGGTTCTGTAAGGTTCTATAATGGAATGTCGTGTAAGGTTAACACGTTGTTATTATTAATATTATCTTGCAATTTTCTTTAAAACTTTCTTTGCCTGGTTGCCGTGTGTGGGGTGGGTGTGTCTCCTCATCAAGCCCGGCTGGCTTTTCCAGATGGCCCCTTGTGATAAGGTGTAATTCCTGCTTCTCCGCGCTGTGAGAGAGACAAATGTGGTCGGGGTTGCTTGGAATATTGTTTAAACTCTTTCGCAAGTTTGCTCGTTGTCTCATTCCTTCTCGATAACCTTTGATGTGACTCGGTATTCTTGCTCCAAGCTTTTGTTTTAACAGTAAAGGTATTAAAGGTGAAAATCATTTGATAGCGAATTAATCATTGTTTAATAATTCACTGATGTGTCTGGTGGCCTGTTCTTAATTGGAGTGAGCGTTAGGCTCGCTACTTTTATCTTATTCTTGTTGTTGCCTTTTAATTTTTGTTGTTGTTGTTTTACTGGAAAATAAGGAAAAGAATATGTATACGATTTACCCTGTTGGCGTCTGGTGTCTGCTCTCTTGGTGTTCTGACCTCGGAGGGACCTTTCCTAAGGGGCCCATCAAACTCTTGTTCATCTGGAGATTTTCGCCGATAGCTGTTACATCCTCGCCTTGAGAGTTTTATTATTTCTTTATTCTTTAATGGTCTGTTTATGCCCGACATCTGGTTTTTCGTGTTTCTGGCTTACTGGTTTGATTCATTAAAAAATATATATATATTGTTTGTCACGAAAGAAAGGAAAAAGAAATCTAGGTGTATGCATCCGTAAATATTCTTATGGATATTAATTGTGGAAAAAGGGCCGTATACAACACCGCGAAACGATAGCCTCTCGTGGAGTTGAGAATCTTCGGTTTTAATAGTGTGCACTCCCGTTCCCCAGAGGTTAACGGGCCGCGACCCCGTCGCAAGAACTGCTCCACCGCCAATGACGAAGGGCGACCGCGCGGTGGCCTAGAACTCACGTGGGTTTTGCCGCTTCCCGTCTGTCCATAAGCGAAGCACGTGGCCATGCCCTTGTTGAAGATTGACTGCACCAATGGGTAGGCGGTGAATCTAAACAAAGAAACAGATCCCCCGTGTAGCCTGAACAGACTGTTGGGGCAAGTGCTGTTCGCGAGCGCCTATAAAAGCCGACCCGGCACACGCAAAGGGGTGTAAGGTAGCCAGCACCACGCTCGGCCGCCTTCGACTCCCCAGTGGTACTGCATACACATCGCACCAGGTACTCATTTGAGGCCAAGTCAACATAGGGGAGGCCCAGGACGGATTCAGATATGTCACTGGTGTTGGCCACGAGTAGGAATCAAACTCGGGTCGCCGGGTTTGTAACACTACTGTTCCCCAAACACAAACGACTTGTTGCGGCAAGTGGTTAGCGAGCACCTAACACACACACACACACCCGGGTGGGGCATGGTGGCAGCAAGTAACCACACGCACAGGCACACAGACACACGTGACACATGCACGTGAGCAATTGCAAGGACACAAAGATTCATCACCCACCCTCACTTGATGCAGTGCACTTGCCACATCTAATTTCAACAGCCATTTACAGCGTCAAATCAGACCAGCTGTTTTAACAACCCTATTTATCTAAAGTGTTTTAAAGGGCACACGGCCCCTATTATAGAAGTAAAGCTGGTAGCCCTGAGCTCCAGGGTTTAAGCCCGGTGGGGGGGGGGGGGGTTCGATGTCTCTGATTAGCAAGGTTGGCTACGTACGACGCGAAAGAAGTTCAACGTCACAGCAAGGACCAAGGCCATGGGGTCGGCAACCCGCGGCTCCGGAGTCGTATGCGGCTCTTTAAGGACGGCTTCGTGACGTTATTTCTTGGGGACCGCAGTCTCCTATTCACGCGCATTGCGGCCCTTGACATTTTTTTTTCTCTACCGAATTTGACAAAAACGGCTCCTCTTGTTACTTTGGTTGCCGACCCCTGACCTAGGCGCTGTATAATGCACTGCTGATTGAAGGAAGAGTGTTCATGCGTGGCAATGGCTCAATGGGGTGGTGGGTATGGGGGGGGGAGTGGCAGTGGGTGGGCAGCGGCGGTGGCAGCGACCCAGCCGCGCCGTCTCACTTGTAGACGATTTCGTTGGAGGTCGACTCGTCGAAGGCGTAGTCGAAGCGGAACGTCTGGTTGTCCAGGTACTTGGTGAGGTCAACCTTGTGTTTGGGCTCGTGGACCATGAGCACATCGCGGCTGGGCACCGTCACCACATCAATCTCCTTCTGCGCCAGCTCTGGGTCACGCGTGCGCAGACACCACCAACGGGATCGTCGTCCGATTTCGCAATTAATTTTCGGGTCACATCGCGCAGGTAAAAATGGGTGTCGTAAGCAATTCACAGAATTTAATGAACCGTTAAGATTGTTGTGAATTGCTCGACAGCACACCGGATATGCTGAAGCAGTAAGAGACTGGCACACGTTTGCTCACGTTACAACTTTTATAAATTGGGTGTGTTGGGTGGTGGAGGGTGTACGACACACATGTACTTAAGATGACCGGACCGATACAAAATTATGAACCATAATATTGGTCGCAAAATGCCTAGGCATTAAATTTCAGCCATCATCATCGTAAAACCGATTATAGAAATATTTGTCAACAGCTCTTGCATGCGGTCTTAGCGGGGGTGGGGGGGTAGCGTGGGGGGGAGTAGCGGGGGGGTGGGTACTACGTATTGTTCGGTATGTGACTGCAAATGAGTCTTGAAATGCTACACAATAAACATTCAACTAGATTGCAAACTCGTTTCTTTAGCACTGCTTTGTTTAAATCGTTGTCCTTTCCCCACACCTCTGATGGCACGATTGGCTACTAATGGTGCAAAAGAAGTTCAACATGCATACAATTATTCCTGCGATAACACACGGGCATCATCAGTCGTGAGTGCAGACAGCTGAGGTTTGTCTACAGGACCAATCGCTGAACTACTTGTGTAATCCCCGTTATCTTCTTTGGTTCTTTCGGTAAAGTCACGTAGAATGAGAATAAAATAATACATTGAGAATGTTATTGTGTTATTTTATCAATTTATTATTTTATTCTCATTCTACGTGACTTTACCGAAAGAACCAAAGAAGATGAATCCTTGCAGTCACGAAAGCTTTAAATCAAAATTTAATTCCCGTTACACTGCAAAACTGACTACGTAGCCTCCCACCCACGCCCCCCCCCCTCCCACCCTCACACCCCCCCTCCCACTCACGCCCCACCTCCCACCCACGAGTACCTTTTTTGTTGAGTGGGCGCTTTCTGACGCAGACGCAGATCTTTCGCTCCTCCACCTGAATAGAGCCAAGGTTCGCACGGTATAAAGTCAGAGTACTGAAAGAACGGAACTTGTATCGTACCAGGTAAGGCCCACTGAGCTATGTAGCTCTTTCCAGAAGCGACTTGGCCACAAGTGATAGCTGAACGAAGCGGCTTATCACGTGGAAATGTGTAGCAGCCAAAATAATACTCTAAACGCACGTTTAGAAATGGAGAGAAAAACCGGAGCACCCGGGAAAAAAAATTCGTGTGACCACGGAGAGAACATGGAAACGCCAAATATACAGGCACCAGGGGTCGGGACTGAACCCACCGACCTCCTGCATACTAGGCGAGATAGTTAACAAGGCATGGGGAGGGGGGGCCTTCAAGAACCTGGTCAAAGATGGAGAGCGGATGGTAGTCGAGGTTGGCACGGTATTCCTGGATCATCTTCAGGAACACCCAGTGAGGACCATTAGCTGTCTGTGTTTTAAATGAACACGGCACATGCAGGACATCACATGCACATGCAACATGAGCACGTGGCACAGGTTTGCAAGTGGCTATTATTAGTGTTCGTTCCACAACCTCCATTGATCCATTGACATATGAACCTGATGGCAGGACCCCGGGGTCCCATAAGCCCCCGGCTCTCGCATGAACTGCATTGCGACGTCATTTAATGTCTGAAGGCGACCGATTCGGCAATCTATTCCTCTCGATGAGCTCTGCACGATGCGCTTATCAAAGTTTCAAAGTTTTGTTCCTTCTGCGCATTCGTCCTCGCTGCGCTTGGACGACACGGCAACAGAACGATCCGCGCCAGGTGGGTCGCGGCGTTTTATGTGCGCGGTGGGACGGAGTCGCCAAAAGTAAATTAGTTCATTGCGATTTTGACTTCCGTTTATTCGGGACCCCGGGGTACCCACCATGAGGTTCATATGTGCACCCCACTAAAATAATACGGAGAAATGACGGTGAAAAGAACGTTTTATTTCAAAGCTTTTTTGTGGCTCTCGCCACACTCAATGCACTTTATGGATCCCTTTGACATTCTCCTTTGTCATGTATGCAAGCCATCGGTTTCGCAATATTCAATCACCCTTTCGAGAAGACTTGTTATTGAAACATCACAGGTGTATCAATACAGTGATCGACCTGTGTACAACATTACAATGTACATGTACAGCCCTTTAATAATGTATTTGGTCACTCTTCCATCTATTTTACAATTTGATGCAGAACGGCCGATTCTGTACAATATCTTCGCTTGCAGTTGCATATGACGTCAGTTTACATTCGAGTGAAATAATTACCCTAATTCCATGTCAATGTTTACATCACTACACTTTGCTGTGAACGGTTTTAAATGTCATTTGTCAGAAGATAACCTTTGTTAAAGGAATTTAATCGAGTTTAATATTGATTCATGTCCGTGCGTTCTTTTTCTTATTCCATCTGCGACGCTATTGCTTGCTCTTTGGTTCTGTCGGTAAAGTCACGTAGGTAATTTTATTAAGTTTTTACCTACGTGAGTTTACCGAAAGAACCAAAGAATATGGATCCGTGCAGTCACAAAAACTTCAAATCTAGAATTAACCACGCTATTGCTTGTTTCCTCTGATTTCTCTTCACTTCGTAGTTGCACGTGATTATTTGTTATTCGCTTTTGTAATTTTGATGACTCGGGGTCCACACTCCCTGCAAGTGAATCTCTCCGTTCTCTCGAGGATTCACCTGCTCATTAGAAATTAGTGGAGGGCCTCAAAATTCGATGACCCGGTACATCCTCTGTATTGATGGCTTGTATGTTGTCAGTGGCTTAAATGCGTGTTGATGCACTGGCTTTGCATATGTGCAGATAAGCCAGACGAGCGGTCCACTCCAGTCATGGATGACTCCTATGGCAACGTAGCAGCGGATCATGTTAAAATTGAGTCATATGAAGGTACGGCTTGAACACCATTGTGTATACAATATCACCACATTAATTGCAAGCTATGTAAACTCTTTTACTGTTACTTGATGTTACTGTTTATATGCTATCCATAATAGAGGTTATTTTGAGCTACATCGTGTAAATCAAAATGCGTCGTTAAACCCACCACCACACGACACGCTCATTAATAATGTTTGTCACATAAACAAAACTGTACTCGAATTGTAAACGTTGTGGGTTTTACCCTTCAACGCACCGGTGTGCTGAACTAGTAACGAATTGGCAGGTTCTGTTTACGGAACAAACCTTACTAATTAGCTGTGTCAGGTGGTGGAGAGCTTTAACGACACATTTATATTTACACGATCTAACCCAAAAACTTCCGTTATGGATAATATTGGTCGCGAAAGCCCACATGTTAAACTGCTTATGTGTCATTTAAAATATCCCGTTTATTCGTAGTGTTATATTGCGGAAAATAATATTTTGTTGTGTTAATGTTATTGTAATGCAGCCCTACCACCGCACGCACACCCGTGCTTGGTCACCGTCGGTTGGTAAAGGAACCATTTAGATATCACTTGCCGCTGATGGTTGCCGTGACCGGGAATCCAAGTCATGTCGCGGGTTCAGTATGCCGCAGTGCAAGAACCACCGCACTACCGTTCACAGGGTCACTCGCGCAAAAGTGGCAGGTGCAGCAGTAACTTTGCCTGACAGCAGTTTCGTTTTGAACACTTGGCCGCTTGTTTTCCCCCACTTCCAGATGACGATGCTTATTTCTCGAATTCCATACTGGATCCTCAATTGACGGAGCAAGGCTCCGTGGAGTACACTACCAAGAAACGCTTTGGTAAGTGTGAGTCGAAACGGTGGATGTTTAAAACAAATGCTGGTGGCACCAAATGAATGCATGCAAAAAAAACCCGTCGTCAAATTTGGTTCTTCGCTCAAATTTGAATAATTTCTAGTTCCGTGAGATTTTTTAAAATACCATTGTGACCAACGCGAACACCATTTCTGTAATATGCCGTTTTAACGCTTTGCATGGATACCCTATCGCCCGGCCACGTTACGTGTCTTTCAACCGAGTAATTAGCCCGGTCGACACTAACTTTAATTTCTACTTTATTCAGTTTAAACGCGTGAGAGCAATGCGACTGGCGCATCTTCTGCTGCAGGTAAACGTCTGCCGGAGAGCCATCCAGATCTCATCATTGAAGGCGTGACCTCGCTGCCCAATGCGTACGAGGTAGGCGCTGGCCAGTACGCTTCGTCAGAGTCGGAGAAAGGCCGCCGAGGGGGCGACGCTCATTCCCGCGCAGGCAAACCATCGGCAGGAGGGTCTCGGCAAAGCGACGGGGCAGAAGCCCTCCGGTGGAGATGCCGAGCCGTACGAGCGCAAGTGCTCGCTGGCGAATGCAGCCTCCGCCGACAACCCGCACCGCTGCAAGGTGTGCGGTCAGGCGTTCGCGCAGGCGTTTGGCCTGCGGCGCCACCTGCAGATGCACTCGGGCGAGAAGCCCTTCTGCTGCGACGTGTGCGGCCACTGTTAAAAACGAGGGAGTGCGAAAGAAAATGTGGCCGGAGTGGATCAGGGGCCAGAGCACTTCTCTGGCGCCGCTGAAAACCTCGGTTCAAATCCAGCTTTCAGTTTCTGTTCTCAAGTGGAGTGACTTGACGACGGTCTTGGCCTGGTCACAAATGACTGCACAAAACCCAACCACGTTGAATTTGGCTTTCGCTTTACAGATAAGTCCCCGAGTTACGATGGTCCGACTTACGATATTTCGATGTTACGATGGCGATAGCGATACGACAAAATTGTAAAATATTTTTAATTTCGCGCGGCAGGCAAACGCAGCAGCATACGAGGTACGATACTGTGCGTTGGGACGCTGCCGGGATGTTCGCATCTCCCTCCTTGTGTGGTGATGCCTCACTCTCAACACTCTGGTCGACGGAGTTGTCTCGGTGTTAGCGTGTGTACTGTACCTTGTTTTTTTTACTTTACATTTTGCTGTGCAACACAGTATTGTAATTAATAAATACATACAGTATATAGTTGATACAGTACGGTACTGTAAATTGCTCTGTTTTGCTAAATTATCACCATTCTTTAAGACTCCTGGGTAGGCTAGGCCATCTTCGACTTACGATATTTTTTGACTTACGTTGGGGTCGTCGTAACGCATCTCCATCGTAAGTAGAGGACTACCTGTATTTGGCTGAACATTTATCTTTATCGTGACGAATGGCAAAGTGCACCGCCTAGTATATGGATAAAATACAGTCGCTGAAACAGTTGTCAGAAGTCATTCTATGATGTAATTTTTTGCGGGCAGTCCTTATAGCATGTGAGTGAGTGAGACTTTGGAGACTTGGTGTCTCCCACAGTCTCACTTGTGAAAGAGGTGTGCTATTTCAATATGCTCTTTTCATCTGGTTATAGTCAGAAAGATCATCGCAAGCAGCAGTCATGTTATGAGACCAGATAAAAATACAACTCGTAAGATTTGAGACAATGCCACAAGACAAAAAGCAGATTTCAAAACCATGCTTATTAAGGTGAGCTAATCAGGTAACTTGTTTCGGAGAATATGGGTGCGTGTTTAAGGTTCAATGTTTTTGGCACAGTTCTTGGTACTGGGTTTAAATAACCAGATAAAAAGTTTTGAGTAAGGTTAAGTAGCGAAGTCGAGGTTTAAGGTAAATGCACAGATAAATGGGAAGCCGAATTGTTAGTAGCAGACACACTGCTACGAAATTGTCTGCATCGGAGGCAGCAGCTGAAGCAAGGGTGGCTGTACAAATGTGTCGTCAATGCTTGTGGAATTCTCATCTAGTACAAACCATCCTGGCGTAGCGAGAGCACCGTGGATAGTGCAACTGTGCTGAGAACCTGGCAAAACCTGAGTTTCTATTTTCTGGCCACAGCTAATATCGCTTGCAAATTTGTATTTGTGCCGCTCCTGGGTTCCAACCACTTCAGCCCGGCACTGACTAGCCTGGTGAAAGATGGTCAAGCGATCCCCCACAGTCAGCGCGCTGGGGAAGCCTTCCATCCAGCAGTGGATGGATAAAGGATTGTAAATTACTATTTGTTCTTATTACTCGCGGATATAGCCTCAAGATTGATGGCTTTTGTGACTCAACAGCCATCCATCGCCAGCGGCAACACGTGCCCGACTCACCGCCTCACCGAGGTTTTCGGAGCCTCATATGAGCGCATGGAAACTTGCACTGGCATAGTCAACAAAGCCCATATTAAATTTTGATTTAAAGCTTTCGTGACTGCAGTCATTCATATTCTTAGTTATTTCGGTAAAGTCACGCTGAAGGGAAACAACAAAATAATAAAATATATAAAAACAATGTTTTATATATTTTAAAATATATATAAAACATTGTTTTATATATATTTTATATATTTTTTATTATTTTATTGTTTCCCTTCAACGTGACTTTACCGAAAGAACTAAGAATATGAAAGCCCATATTGTCTCCCTTCTCAGACAAATATGAAGTAGCACTAATTGGTGGAAATTCCAAATCTCTATGATGGGGGAGGGGGGGCTTTCTTTCCATGGAGCTCGTTGACCCACAAGGTGGTACTCGATCGATTTATCACAGAGGGATAATGGTGGGCCAGGTTGATCTCCAACCAATAATTAAACTTGAAACTTTCTTATACCCCTTTTACACCATACAACTGAGCCGTGACAAATAAGTCTGTCCGTGGCTCAGTAGGCACCGGTTTAATTTGTTTTACCCCACTCATGGTCCTGCTTGGCCCCAAGACATATTCAGTTGTCTTGTGAGGCCAGAGTTGCTTTTGGCTCAGCTCTGCAAATATCCAGTGGGATCCACACACACACATACCGAGGGCCGTGCGCTGGTGCAGCTCAGATGTGTTCGATTGGCGCTGTCAAATGCTCTTTAAGTTCGTGCATAAATGTGTTTGACTTTTAAAGGCCAATGTAGTTCATGCTGAATTCACTGTTGGTGAAAAAGTTAAATTTTTGAATACTTTTTTTATCAACCCGGAAAATGTCAAATGCAGCATCTAAATCATCCTCTGCATCACTAGCATGCATCACCAAGGCCATGTGCAAAAATTGTGATGAAATTTAAACGTGTTGTGATGCCGACACGTGACTTTTAAAAGCCTTTATTCAGACACGGCACTAATGATGCCCAGGACTGGTTCTTGACCCTCGATCTTCATCTCTCGAATCTCCCCAATCCCGGTGCTTGTCTCCTTTTATACCTCCCAAGCCCCCTCTGTGGAAGCTTCTTTCGCCCCCACTCCCTTCGGCCAATCCTGACCCCCACCAACGGTTCTCCACTGTCCTCCAGTCCACCCCTTGCTTTTCCCGCCTTTTTACCTTTCAAATAGTTCCTCCAAAACCTTTCAATCTTGCCTCCCGACCAATCACAGTGGAGGCCTCTGCACCAATGGGAGGCATTGGCTTACATGCTGATTGTCAGACCGTACACTTGTGTCAGGTAAGCGGTTTGTTATCTCGGTCATTACTAAAGCATGCTGGGTTTGGCTTTGAAGAAAGATTTTTGCATATGTAATTTGCGTTCATCGTTATCCAATGTGGTAATGAAACTCAAGTTATGTACCACATGAGTAAGTGCTATGAGCTATGACAGCACTGAGTTAAAATAAGTGTGCCTGGAGAAACCCATGGCATGCCTGCAAAGGGCCAACATGCAAAACTCTTCATAGATACATCAGCCTACCTAATGCCCTGCATTTGACAAACGCTAAATTATTTAAGTATCTCCAACTCGCAGCATCGTGAGAGAGATGATGATGGCTCGGAGAGGACTTTTTATCCAACATGGCTGCTGCTGATCTTTCGCAAGGCTGCAGATGTGGATGCAGAGCCACAACAACTACAAATTCACATGCAAGCCAGATAGCCACGTCAGGAGCCAGCGGAGTGTGTCGCTGTGATGTCTCCTTCGTTTTTTTCTGGATCGGGCATTGCTTCATATGCTGGATGGTCTGTTCTGGATGACCACAGTCGCACACTGGAGAGTTTTCATTTTCCAGGTATCCGCATCTGCCATGGTTTGTGCAGATGCGGTTTAGGGTGGACCATGAGCTTTGTGAGTTCTGTTGAACTCCCTTATTTTTTTCCAAGCTTCATCAGGGTTGATT
Source organism: Petromyzon marinus (assembly GCF_048934315.1). Taxonomy (NCBI): domain Eukaryota; kingdom Metazoa; phylum Chordata; class Hyperoartia; order Petromyzontiformes; family Petromyzontidae; genus Petromyzon; species Petromyzon marinus. The sequence continues at coordinate 12,710,586 of NC_133667.1, read as the reverse complement.
TCGCATTGTTAAAGGTTAAGGGAATGGGACCAAAATGGCTTGCGTGACGTCAAGCAACGGCGATGGACGTTATTGAGGTCCTGATGAATGGGAAGGCGGCTGTTTTGCTCAATTCGCAGGAGTTTCCCGGAGGGTTGCAGCGTTGTGATGAATGGTGTTGGGGTCGACTTGAGGGTTCCACTGCATTTCAATGTTCCATTGGACATTAACAAGTTGAGAGTGACTATGTTGTATATGTGGGTTATGAAGATTTGATGAAAATAATGAAAATTAAATAAAATTTGAAATTTGCATAATTTATCCAAAATTATGATATGTAATTATGCGTATACATTATGCTAATTCGGGAGACTCGTATTTATGCGAGTGGGTGTGGTTATGTTAATGACAGCCTTATGAGAATCAGGCCCTGCCTCGGTGACGAGGGTCGGTTATCAATCGGGATAATGCAATTAATAGTATGCAGTTATGCAGGTGCCGTGATCATACCAGAGTTAACTCGGCTTCGTTGTTTAACTTCATATTATCGATCGGTATAATACGATTAGTCTCACTTTAACATGTACTGAATGTATTAGTGTGCTTAGGTCACCAGGTTCAGATCTCAATCGCAGAATTCAGTTATTATGCAGAATCACGGAAAGAATCACTCAACCCTTCTGCTTTAATCAATTTTATTTTCTAGCTAAACTTTAATTTTTGGATAATATGAGAACTCTCAATCTCGGAATTTCAACACGGCATTAACACGGTAACCATCACGATTGCGTTGTTTCACTTTGGCCTCGGCCATATGGTTAATCACCGCGTAACGCGACCTCGGTTGTTGAGAGAGAGAGACGTAATAAAAAACATGCAAATGCTACTCTAAGGAAAACCTTAACTGTCTATTATGAATGATTATACTGGAATTTGCACACACAGTACCGCGTTCATTCCTAGATCCATAACAAGATGATGCAATTAAAGACGACCGACTGAAATACTTCTAAGTGACCGTATCCACGTAATTCAATGGGTTAGCCATGCTCTTCATTATCATTTGACATTTCAATGTACTTTATCATTAGTCTTGATGTGCTACGGCTGAGGTGGATTGTCTCTTTGGTACATTCTCGTGTGATCGGGCGACGTCAGCGAAAGCGGGTTTGTGAAGGCGGGGGAGGGGCACACGACCGATGGCTGAGTTGAATTCTCGCTCGGGGTGCGAAGCATCGCCGGCACGCTGCGTTCGTCCTGGTGCTGCTCGAACGCTCTCAGCGCTGGCCCGCAGCGGCCGTGGCTTCTGTCACTGCTGCGGGCAGCTCCCTCTCCTTGAAGATGCGCGATCGCGCTCAGCTGGTGGGTGCGAGTGTGGGTCGAACCCACGGGGCGCTCGCTGGCGCTGACACACTCTTGCTCGCGGACGGCTGCTCAGGCTCTTTCCGCTGCTGGATGAGCCAAGTCGCACGCTCTCTCTCTGTTGAGACGCCCCGAGCGCTCTCAGCGCTGATTCGCTGACAGCCGGCTTCTTCACTGCTGGATGACTGCTGCACGCTCTTGCTTGGCGGCGCTGACTCGTTGACTCTTTGTTTGTTGGCGGCTGGCCAAGCTTTTTCCGCTGCTGGATGGCTGGCACTTGATGTAGGAATACGTTTTGAGCGATACTTCGTCCCTCAGCTCTGAACTCACACTCGGTGGCACCGCGCTAATTCTGCGAGTCTCGCCATGCTCGGTTGATCGCGGGGCCCTTCAGAGCCAGCCTCTCGCTCTCGCCATCTCTTCTGCCGCTCCCGGCTGTTGAACTCGCTGTGTCGAACTTAACTGGAACGGGCTGGACTGGTTTGTCGAGATGATGGTGGGCCGTTATATTCAAAAAGAACCTCGGCTCTTCGCAGTGGAGAGGTGGCGTGGCTTGTGTGTGTGTGTGCGTTCGTGTGTGTGTTCGTGTGTGTGTATGTCCGTGTGTGTCCGTCAACAAGCCATCCTGCGTTATACATCGATCACCGGACCCTCCTCACAAAGTATCCCTTCACCCGGGGAATCCAGATGGCTCCCCCTAAATTCTTTTCCCGTGCTGCGGGGAGAAACAAAGACGGCCGAGGTGTCTCTCTCCAACCCATGAGTGAGAGGAAACAGATACCCCTTTTTCACCGTCCTTCCGTGGCAGTCTGGAGATTTCGCAGAAAACTTCTCTGCCCTCTCTTCGAGTTTCTTATTCTATACATTTATGGCCTTTTTACGATTTCCATCTGTGTTTGCGTGTTTTTGGGTTTGTGTGTTTTTATCCACTATTTTTTTTCTTTATTATTAAAAATATATATCGGCAGATATTGTTAATATCAATTTTGGAAAAGGCTCATATATCCAACAACTACTTCTGGTCCATACTGGTTCACGGTACTCGGCTACAAAGTACGCAAGGGCCATCATTGCTGTCCATAGCACTGGGTGCTGATGCTCCCCAGTTTGTGCTAGCCAGTTTGCGGACCAGGTTGACCCTTGTTTTGGTCTTGGCGGCTACCAGTTTCACACCGAGATAGGTTGGAGTGGGGTTGTTGTTTCACAGTGTTGCCAGAGAAGGTCACGTTCAGAGTGTGCTGCTGATTTGACAGGTGCTGATATGACAACTATTTCAGGACGGATACTTGTAAGTGTCCATCAGATAATTAAAATCTGGCCAATCACTTTAAGGAGCACAAATGAGTTTTATCTACTGATTGGAATGCGGCTGAGATATTGTCCGCCGAGAAGATGGAGTGATGAACTCTAAGCATGTGCAGATGATGAACGTATTCGCTGCGTTAAAGGCGAATTGGAGAACGGCCTCCACCCGTTACGGTCCACCACACGACTTGCTGTAAGGCCACACACACGTGCTCCCCGACTCCCCTCTACCTCTGTTTGCCACGCGATCCGTGATGGGGATCAGCGGGAGCGAGGTTGAAGAGTTTCCCCTCTGGCCGTGCTGGACACTTGAATGCCAGGGAAATTAATCTTGCGCATGGCCTCTGCCTGCCGCGCTTATTCTCGAGCCAACCCTCTCCACGCTACTCAACATGCACACAATGCCAATGCCACACTTTGATACAGTGAGGGAAAAAAAGTATTTGATCCCCTACTGAGTTTGTACGTTTGCCCACTGACAAAGAAATGATCAGTCAATAATTTTAATGGTAGGTTTATTTGAACAGTGAGAGACAGAATAACAAAAAAATCCAGAAAAACGCATGTCAAAAATTTTATTAATTGATTTGCATTTTAATGAAGGAAATAAGAATTTGACCCCTCTCAATGAGAAAGATTTCTCTTAAAGGGAGTGCTCCTAATCTCAGCTTGTTACCTGTATAAAAGACACCTGTCCACAGAAGCAATCAATCAAATTCCAAACTCTCCACCATGGCCAAGACCAAAGAGCTCTCCAAGGATGTCAGGGACAAGATTGTAGACCTATACAAGGCTGGAATGGGATACAAGACCATTGCCAAGCAGCTTGGTGAGAAGGTAACAACAGTTGGTGCGTTTATTCGCAAATGGAAGAAACACAAAAGAACTGTCAATCTTCCACGGCTTGGGGCTCCATGCAAGGTCTCACCTCGTGGAGTTGCAAAGATCATGAAAACGGTGAGGAATCAGCCCAGAACTACACGGGAGGATCTTGTCAATGATCTCAAGGCAGCTGGGACCATAGTCACCAAGAAAACAATTTTGTAACACACTACGCCGTGAAGGACTGAAATCCTGCAGCGCCTGCAAGGTCCCCCTGCTCAAGAAAGCACATATACATGCCCGTCTGAAGTTTACCAATGAACATCTGAATGATTCGGAGGACAACTGGGTGAAAGTGTTGTGGTCAGATGAGACCAAAATTGAGCTCTTTGGCATCAACTCATTTCGCCGTGTTTGGAGGAGGAGGAATGCTGCCTATGACCCCAAGAACACCATCCCCACCGTCAAACATGGAGGTGGAAACATGCTTTGGGGGTGTTTTTCTGCTAAGGGGACAGGACAACTTCATCGCATCAAAGGGACGATGGACGGGGCCATGTACCATCAAATCTTGGGTGAGAACCTCCTTCCCTCAGCCAGGGCATTGAAAATGGGTCGTGGATGGGTATTCCAGCATGACAGTGACCCAAAACACACGGCCAAGGCAACAAAGGAGTGGCTGAAGAAGAAGCACATTAAGGTCGTGGAGTGGCCTAGCCAGTCCCCAGACCTTAATCCCATAGAAAATCTGTGGAGGGAGCTGAAGGTTCGAGTTGCCAAACGTCAGCCTCGAAACCTTAATGACTTGGAGAAGACCTGCAAAGAGGAGTGGGACAAAAGCCCTCCTGAGATGTGTGCAAACCTGGTGGCCAACTACAAGAAACGTCTGATCTCTGTGATTGCCAACAAGGGGTTTGCCACCAAGTACTAAGTCATGTTTTGCAGCCGAGTCAAATACTTATTTCCCTCATTAAAATGAAAATCAATTTATAACATTTTTGACATGTTTTTCTGGATTTTTTATTCTGTCTCTCACTGTTTAAATAAACCTACCATTAAAATTATAGACTGATCATTTCTTCGTTAGTGGGCAAATGTACAAAATCAGCAGGGGATCAAATACTTATTTCCCTCACTGTATACTTACAGCTGTTTTTATTGTCATAATCGGGGATAATTTTAGATGCACGATGTGTTGATGATGCACCCCGGCCACACTCGCCATTCTTCCACTCGCACTATCTGTCTCAGGATAACAGTATCATTGCATTCCAACACTCCCTGGCCTTTCCAACTTACCCCCCTTGAGTGCTCGTGTATCTAGGTGCACCATCATATTCTATCCGGATTCTCCCGGAGGTGGTCTCGCGTCTAACTCACCCATGTTTTACCACAGGGTCCGGGAGTCAACATCTCACACCGAACTTTGCCAATTCTCTCTCACATGGGAAACCCATGGCCAGGTCACTCGCTCGGTTTGCCGGGATGAAAACCCAGGTGGAGAGGTTCGGTTTGTGTGTTCTAGTTGACCTAAGCGCTAGTCGGGGTGCGTGCATGGGGTGAATGCATGGTGTGTGTGCATGGTGTGTGTATGTGTGGGCTGTATGTGTGGTGTGTGCATATGGTGTGTGTGTGGGGTATATGTGTGCGTGGGGTGTGTGTGTGGTGTGTGCATGGTGTGTGTGGTGTGAGCATGGTGTGTGAGCATGGTGTGTGTATGTGTGGGGTGTATGTGTGCGTGGGGTGTGTGTGTGTGGGGTGTGCATGGTGTGTGTGTGGAGTGTATGTGTGCGTGGGGTGTGTGGTGTGTGTAGGGTGTCTGTATGGTGTGTGAATGGAGTGTTTGTGTGGGATGTGTGCATGGTGTGTGCGGTGTGCGTATGCGTGGGGTGTATGTGTGCGTGGTGTGTGTGTAGGGTGTCTGTATGGTGTGTGTGAATGGAGTGTTTGTGTGGGATGTGTGCATGGTGTGTGCGGTGTGCGTATGCGTGGGGTGTATGTGTGCGTGGTGTGTGTGTGGGGGGGTGTGTGTGGTGTGTATATGTGTGGGGTGCATGTGTGCGTGGGGTGCAAGCATGGTTTGTGTGTGTGCGTGGGGTGTGCATGGTGTGTGAATAGTGTGTGTATGCGTGGGGTGTATGTGTGTGTGGTGCAAGCAAGTAAAACAATATTAATAAACGTTCCAACAAAACCATAAATGCCAAGAAACATTGCTACAAATGAAAAATTTGTATTTACAAAATACTGAACACGAGGCTTGTTTGCAAACTTGCATGAAAGTAAAACGTATTGCACATTTAAATCTTCTGCATTAATACTTTCACGGTGAGACGGCCTTCCTCTAAATTCAATACACGATTAAACTAAACTAATATATATTTACAGTTATTATTATATACGAGTTAAAAACAAACTTGCATGAAAGTAAAACGTATTGCACATTTAAATCTTCTGCATTAATACTTTCACGGTGAGACGGCCTTCCTCTAAATTCAATACACGATTAAACTAAACTAATATATATTTACAGTTATTATTATATACGAGTTAAAAACAAACTTGCATGAAAGTAAAACGTATTGCACATTTAAATCTTCTGCATTAATACTTTCACGGTGAGACGGCCTTCCTCTAAATTCAATACACGATTAAACTAAACTAATATATTTACAGTTATTATTATATACGAGTTAAAAACAAACTTGCATGAAAGTAAAACGTATTGCACATTTAAATCTTCCGCATTAATACTTTCACGGTGAGACGGCCTTCCTCTAAATTCAATACACGGTAAAACTAAACTAATATATATTTACAGTTATTATATACGAGTTAAAAACATCCTTAGCTATTTCATTAACAGTGAGTCAAGAGAAAGGAGGGGGGGGTGTTTGTGTGTGTGGTGTGTTCTTGGTGGGTGATGGCTGGGTGGTGTGTGTGTGCATAGGTGGTGGGTGCGTGATGTGTGTAGGTGGGTGGTGTGTGGGTGGGGTGTGTTCATGCGTTGGGGTGTGTATGCGTTGGGTGTGTGTATGTGTGTGAGGTGTGTGTGGTGTGTGTTGTGGGTGGGTGGTGGGTGGGTGGGTTGTGTAGATGGGGTGTGTGCATGCGTTGGGTGTGTTTATGCGTGGGGTGTATGTGTGTGTGGTGTGTGTGGTGTGTGTTGTGGGTGGGTAGTGGGTGGGTAGTGGGTGGGTGGGTGGTGTGTGGATGGGGTGGTTTGTGTGGGTGGGTGGCGTGTGAATGGGTGAGTGGTTTGTGTGGGTGGGTGGTGGGGTGCGTGATGTGTGTAGGTGGGTGGTGTGTGAGTGGGGTGTGTGTATGCGTGGGGTGTATGTGTGAGGTGTGTGTGTGGTGTGTGTTGGGGGTGGGTGGTGTGTGGGTGGGTGGTGTGTAGATGGGGTGTTTTTTGTGGGCGGGTGGCGTGTGTCTGGGTAGGTGGCGTGTGCATGGCTGGTGGATGCGTGATGTGCGTAGGTGGGTGGTGTGTGTGGGTGGTGTGTGTGTGGGTGGGTGGGGTGTGTGTGGGTGGGTGGGGTATATCTGTGTGAGGTGTGTGTGTGGTGTGTGTTGTGGGTGGGTGGCTGGGTGGATGGGATGTGTGTGGGTGGGTGGGGTGTGTGTGTGGGTGTGTGGGATGTGTGTGTGGTGTGTGTTGTGGGAGGGTGGTGGGTGGGTGGGGTATGTCTGTGTGAGGTGTGTGTTGTGGGTGTGTGTTGTGGGTGGGTGGTGGGTGGGTGGATGGGGTGTGTGTGTGTGTTTGTGTGTGTGGGGTATGTCTGTGTGAGGTGTGTGTTGTGGATGGGGTGTGTGTGGGTGGGTTGTGTGTGTGGGTGGGTGGGTGAGGTGTGTGTTGTGGATGGGGTGTGTGTGGGTGGGTGGGTGGGGTGTGTGGGTGGGTGGGTGGGGTGTGTGTGTGGGGTGTGTGCAGGTGGGGTGGTGGGGGGTTGCAGGATGTCTTGGGGTCTGGGGTCTCTGCCTCTTCCATTCCAGGTGTCGACATCTCCCGGTGACGTCACCTGTTCCGGGCACAAACCCAGGGGAAGCATTGGGGTCATCAAGGGACAGAGCACTCAAGACACACAGCAGCAGGTCTCCAGTCGTGTCTCAAGATGCTGCATGACATCGTGCGACAAGGGAGTGGAACACCAACGAGAGAAGCAGCCAGCTGGATGCAGTGCAATACAAATTTTGATTTATCTTCTCCATGTAAAATTGGTGGGAAAGATATTTTGGGCTGACGTAATGTTCACATACATTTCCTCAGGATGATCATGTATTTTTAAGCTATGTTAATGAAAGATTCTGATTATTATGAAATAAATAGCTTACACCAAAACAGAACTCTTAGACAAAATAATCCTTTTCTTTTCCAATACAGATCTTTGGTCTTTTCTGAAATTGAACATTTATCTTGTTGATTGTACTTTAGCTGAATGATTTGCATGCATTACGCGAGAGCTGAGCTGTTAAAGATCTCAAAATAAGAGCTGAGTTATTGTTAACGCTTATTTTTTAATGTAATCTCTTACGTAACATTATTTAATGCTTACTTTTCAACATTCCGGTTTCCTGAAATCCAAATAAATTGGCATTTTTGCCACGTGACAACATCGTTTGATTGGATGTCAGAAGAGGGAAAAGCTGAAAATTGTCAGATACCTCGACGATCTGACCCAAAAGTAACGAAAAATGAATCTAAGATTGGTCGTGAAAGCCGAGATATAATACTTTTTTACCTTTTAACGTGCACAGTGCTTGCTCACTCTCACAACGCGAGAAACCACAGAACCACAATTGTCCAAGCTCTGAGGTCCTCTATACGTCAAGGTGTTATGGGACAAATAATGAGTGGCTTTAAAATGTTGGAGGAAACTGGGGATCCGGAAAAAAAAACTCCCCTCGCATGCGAGGCGAAAACCACTCAATCCCATCCAGACGGAACAGGTGGAGTCCACATTTTTGTTGTGCTGCCTTCTCCTGGCAAGCCAGGATACGGGTGCCCACGGAAAGGGAGCGACCCACCAAACCCTTACCTCCACTGTACTGGAGTGGTGGGGTGCGCCAACGATGGGGCCTTTATTCTTCCGCATTGCAGCAGCAATGCTTCCGGACAAATCTAAGAAATGTCCGGAGTCGCTGCCGCACACGGGCAAATCTCCGCCCAGGCCCCCTCGATGCCTTCGCTCCGGTGTTGGCGACAGCTTCACCGGTTGCTTGATGGCTGCGTTGGTATTCCAGGGCAGTGTAGAAACTGGCGTTCGAGCTGAAAGAGAGTTGCACGGGCCACTGTTATGCCTCTGTCTGCCTTTATTTATGCTGAAACTTTCCTACTGCAATACAATTCCATTATCTATCGTATTGCTACTCCGTGGCCCTGCCCCCCAGCCACAACCAGGTCTACCCCTATCAGAATATGTTCAGAATCAGAATATTTATTTAGACTGCAGGAATATTATGACCTATAAAGCTCTTTTTTTTACATATGTCAAGTAGATCACTGCCCCTACACCTATCACTACCCCAAACCCTTCTGAAGATAAGAAAAGCCAAAGCATTTTCACACTCAAACGAGCAAGTAGAGTGGTGGGAATTCCACATTCCCATGGCAGGGGCCAATCTATAAATGAAATCCAATGTTAGAATGATGTCCAGTACTGCTGGACATCATACTGGACATCCGTGAAAAAGAGCTTCATAGCTCATCAAATTCCTCCAGTATAAATAAATATTCTGATTATTTTCTAGAGTTATAGGCAGAGGAGAAGAGGAAGATCTGGAGCCTAGATTTGAACAAGAGCATGAAGTCGACAATGAAGATGGCTGGGGAAGGACAGTTCCAGACTGCAGAGGAGAAAGAGCAACGTCTCAAAGAGAGCTGCATGCAGAGAGAAAGCATTGAGCAGGGAGAAACATCAAAGTCACTTCATAAGAACCTAACCAACACAAATATTCTTCAAGATGCAACGTGCACGTGGAGACTCACGATTGGCTCTTGGCTGACACAAAATCTTCCTCGAGATCTGACCCAGAATCATTCGTCCATCTCTGCTCGCATTGGCTCACACGATCCACCTCCACGATCTCGTCCATTTTAATCGATGCGTCCACAGCATCCGGTTCATTGTGACTAGCATGGCTTTCGTCCTTGGTGTCGTCCTGAAGCCACCTGTGGTTCAAAGCTTCCTCAGGCGTGAGCCGGCGAGCGGGATCCCACCTGCCAAGATATAAACGGTGAATCGTCAGGGTCCATTTACCGTCTACATTTCTTCTAATAATGGGGTGGAGGTGTGGCACATGCAATTATTTACCTTCATTGTGCTAACGAATGTTAGCACAATGAAGGTAAATAATTGCATGTGAGTCTCCACGTGAAATATTGCCCTGTTATGACACAAAGCCACTCCCTGTCAGTAAAACACCACTCCTAGTAGTGTGCACTCTTTCTACGAGAGTGCTGATGGTGAACACGAAAATAATGATGAATTAAGATCATATGTAGACAGTACAGGTATATCTTACTCAAGGCATCCTTGAACAAAATCGATTAACTCTCTGTTCGTAGTCCGAAGCTTTTCCTTAAGAGAGGTGGTGCTTGGAACGACCTTCCTGCCGTTCACCCTGTGGCACCCTGTCGTGTCTGTGTTGGAGAGAAAATGAGTGAAACGGGTTTCCGAGGATTACGAACAAAGTACATTACGGCAATGCTTGCCTGGATAATTGTGACAACAGAAGTAGCAACCTCCCCTCCACTCACCGGTGTAAATGTCAATTTCGTTCGCAGCATCAATCATGGACCTTGGTGGGAGACCAAGAATCTGTGCACAGGTCAAGTGAAATTAATATACATGGGTTAGGTCATTGGACTGTGTGTATTGTAAACATACATACAGTAGACTTCCTCAAATGTAAATGTCTCTAAAACGGAAACGTTTATTCACAAGGACTGCACATGCTTTTACACCACTGCCAAATAGATTACATTTTTTATTGGGTACTTAATTAACAAATATTGCCCTTTAAAGTGACTTCAGGAACCTTCGCGATGAACAATTTACCGAAAGAATGGAAAGGGTAATAGTCTGTCGCTCTGAGTGATGATTATCAACAAGGCCAAATCACATCATGCGTGTCCAACTAGTGTCTGGTCACATTAAAGATATGTCTATTCTCTATGTACATACTGGCAGCAGAGCAACATTTGTTCCCATGGAATGAGGCCAAAAGTATGATTGCTCCACGGAGTACTTGAACCGTGTCTTGCAATCCACGGCAGTCTCCTATATCGTTGTTAGCGACTAATGGACCTTCACTCGGCGTTAGCATTGTGAGCCGGCTCAGCTAAAACTAAGCCATAGGCTTCAAATTCATAAATAACGAGATTATATTTTGGCATATTTCAGGTACCGTGATCATTTGGGCAATCTGACGTCCTGTGGCCATGAAGAGTGACTGCCCTGAAGCTAGCTCAGCAATTACGCAGCCCAGGGACCACATGTCCACTGCGCAGGTGAGTTGGAGGCCCAGCAATATCTCTGGAGCCATGTACTCCAACGTTCCGAAATATCCGAAAACTGCACACCACACACAGAGGAATAGCACTGATTGAGCGAGAAGGCCATGCTCGTTATTTTCTTAGATATTTTTTTTTTAGTGCACACGGATTAAAAAAAAACGTTGTAGGATGTTAAACGTTGTCATTTTATACAGCAATTGAATGTGCATCTTTCTACAATTGGCTCAAAACTGGAAAAGCGTGAGTGGCACTCCAAGAGATGGTTTGAATTTTGGGTAAAAGTTGTTTGCAAGCACCTATTAAGGCCTACATGACCTATTAAGGCCTCTGTGGCGGAGGATTAAACTGAGTCACTGAGATTGCAGTGCACTGCAGTACTGCTCACCATGCCACGTTGTCACACGCACACACATTAGAATAACAGTCGCCGTTGGCCACTAAGTGGCGGTGACGTCACCACGGCGCCTGTGCCAGGCCATGTGCACTTTGAGGCCACGTGAAGTGTTGAAGGTTCACCGACAGGTCACGGGACCGAAATGAGTGGCAGATGCACCAACTATGCCCCCTGCTGTGCCAACACATATAAGACAAAGATCCCCCGTATAGCCCTAACAGACTGTTGGAGCAAGTGCTGTTAGCGAGCACCTATGAAGGCCGGCACGTGGCGCACGAGGGGGTGGGTGGCCAGCACCACACCCGGCTGCTTTTATCTCCCTTGTGATGTTTACACCACACCGCACTAGGTGCTCATTTGGGGCTGAGTCGACCTAGGGGAGACCCAGGACCGGTTCAGATAATCGTCACTTGTATCGGCCATGAGCGGGCATCGAACTCGGGGCGGCCGGGTGCGTAGCGCACCGCGCTAACCGCTGCACTTGCACTCCTCACTCGTATATTTGTTGAGGAGTAGAGTGGTGACGGGATGTCCCACTCGCCTCGGGAGGAGCGACGTCATGTCCCCTCAGGGTATTTGAGGGGGGACCGGTGACGTGGACGGGGTCTTCGCCGGGAGCCGGGATCGTGAGCGGTAGGGAAGTTGGGACCCAGGGTAGGGGAGAAATAGCACCAGGCTAGGGGGGGCTACTTTACCCAGCTGGCCGAGTTGGATGAACCGTCGGTCAGTGCTGTGGGAAGAGCCCGTTAGCCTGGGAGGCGTAGGGATTCCCAGTACCCTTTTCCCCTGGGGAGATTTAGCTTATCCAGTGACTTGTGTTTGCCCTTCACCGAAAGCTAGGCGAAAGCCCTTAATGAACCGTTTGGCGTCAGCCCCGACAACGTTCTGCCTTCGTGTCGTCATTAACACCACAGCATATTTACAAAGATTCACAAAGACGCACAGACACACACACCCTCACACGAAAACACAAGTAAAACTACTCACTTGGCTTCGTCATCATGACGCTCAGGCCGAAATCAATGATCCTGATGTTGCCGGTTGCGTGGTCCTTGACCATGATGTTTTCCTAGGAAAACAATAACAAAGGGCAATAGTGGTTAACGTTCAAAAGTGTTCATGGCATGCAGCTCCTACCCGTTTAGACATCCAGTTAAGACTGCATTTTACATATCAGTGAAAAAGGTGGTCCTCACCTTTACTCGTGTAAGAAATGTGTCTAACTTTGGGCCAACTGTAGCTGTTGTCATTGTGACAAATGTAAATGAGAATCTTTTCAAATAAACTGCAGAGTGTACTCTCGAGCAAGAAGAGAATAGACAATGTCCTGGATTGAAACAAGTGTCGATTACTGTTTTATACATTTATGGAAACAATAACATTCGGTGTTTGGTTTTCAATTTTTTTGAATTACGAGAGAGGTCTCACTTTTTTTTGCCACAGTTGCCTCAAGGCAACACAGATCCATGAATGACAGCAGTATGCTATTGTATTTACTTACCATCTTCAGGTCGCCATAAATGATGGCCTCCTTCTTAAGTTTTGCAAGGGCCTTTAACATGGATCTTGTATAGAGCCTGATTGTTGACGGGTCAAAGATCGTGGAGTTGGCATGGAATTGATCAAAGAGGTCGATGCTGCAAGACAAGATGTCGTCAATGGTTAGTCCACCTTCGACTATCTTGGTCAATGCTTAGGGTCGCTTCATGAACTGGAGGAATCATGATTTACAATAGATTAGGCTTTTCATCATGTAAAAACCACATTATACATTTTCCCAGGGTAATGAAGATGAAACATGACCTGCTCATTGTCTTCGAGAAGTAATAATAACAATAATACATCAACTTATAGTATGCAGAGGAACGATGAACCATAGACAAGCAGGTGGTCAACCAAGCGATGAGCAGACGCCAACAGAAAGCCCCAAGTTCTGCGGTTCTCTCTATGTCAAGGTACTAACGGAAAATGAATTGAGTTTCAGTTTCATTTTATTGGGAATAACCCTGTGAAGCCATTCGGCTCTTGATTCGGGTGGCAACCGCAACAAACAATAAAATAACAAGATACATTTAAAATTGTACTGTACGCAAATTTAAACATCCCCTACAAAAACAATGAAATCTTCGAGAAAAAGCACCATTAGTTTATGCTGCGTACAAAAAAAAGAATCCCATTTTGATGTTTGATCACAATAACAATCATAATACAATTTAGATTAAAATGTTTAGTCTAACTCTATACTATATAAAAAAAATCGGGCTAAACTAAACCCTTCTAGAAATTAATAAAATAATGCTATAAAAACAATGTAACGGTGATAATAAGAAATGTGATTGAAAGTTAACAATAGCGACATACATAACATAATATTACTAAACCTAGCATCCCTCGCGAGCTGCATGAAGGTCAATCCATAATAGCAGGAGTAACAATACTAGTAGAAGCACACTAGAATCATGTTTACATGTGGGAGCAAACCAAAGCACCCAGACAAAAACCCACACAAGGGGACAACACTCGATCACCGTTCAGGTGGAACAGGTAGAGTCTACATTTTCTGCTGGAATGCCCTCTCCTGAAAAGCCAGGGTATGGGCACCTCGACGTCCACGGTAGGAAGTTTATCAAAATGTGTGTGACCCACCAAACCCTCGCCTCAAAAGTGCTGGATTACAGGCGGGCACCACCCTACCTGGCTCATAGGGCTCGTTATGAGAATTTGCTGTTGCATCTGGTTTCATTATGAAGATAATGGATGAGACAGGACATTGCGTTATCTAGCAATGTCGTTTACAGATAACGAGAGCCATTGTTTCCTGTTTATGTGATTAATTTTGCAAGCGCAATGTTTTAATGTGCTGTACGATGTTAAACGGTGGTGCCACTCAGCTCGTATGTATTCAGTAAGGTGTGGGAGAGCATCGTCACGTGCCACGTTAAGGAGCCACCCGTGTCCCTTTTATATTTTACCAAGTACCAATAAAGCCTTGAAATGGAAACGGCTGGTACAGTCTGATGGGTGGTGACATGGCCTAATTGCAGCATGATTCCCCACCTTTCGTCGAGGTTCATGGTTCGAATCTAGCAGCCGCCCCGATTAATGCAGCTGTACTAACACTCACACACTGTTTGTCTCACAGCAGATGTTAAATAAAAAAATACCTGCAAAATTACTTAATTGCCAATATAAGAATAGCTTTCACCCTTTTGGCATTGAAACAGGCATTAAGCTATTTAGACAACCCATTAAGTCCTTAATTGCCGTTGTACAACATAGGAATTAGTCACCCCCGCCCCTTCTGGCAGACGAATGCCCCAGGTCACTTTTGCAAATGAGACTCATCCTGGTCACTTGAGTTCTCTCCCGGTTAAACAAAAAAATTATCTGAAATTCATCAAATGTTAAACCTCCGCGTGTAACAAAACAAAAAACTTGCGTGGATAAACATGATGGTGGCGCACACGGTGTGATTTTTCTTTTTTTTACTCACGCGACTAGCTCCATGACGATTGCGGGATGGTTTCTGAACATAAGGAATTCGAAGAATCGAATGATGTAGTTATTTTCCTCATCTTCGGACTGCAAGGCGTTTAAGATCTGCACCTCCATTTCACATTCCTCAATGGTCTCGCTGTGGAAGGAATGCATCGATAAGTCTCACCCCACTCTTAGGTCTTGCACATTTGTAGGCATTGCCACACGTGGAATGACGCGGTCAACAGAACTCCAGAATCATGGCTGTGAGCGCTTAATCCCGGTCAACGTCAACATCGTCCCTGCCCGGTCGACGTGATCAGCGGCCAACTGGGGAGGCTGGACCAATTGGTTGGGAAGTTGTCGTTGGTTACAATATGGGACCTTTCTTTCCAGTATCATAAGATAAGAATAGGTTTTTTACCCTTTCTGGCAAAGAAAAAAACAGGTGTTAAGGGCTTAAAACACCAAACACAATCCTTTTGCAAGGGGTAAAACCTATTCTTCTATTTTAATACTGGCAATAAAGGTCCCATATTGTAGCTGCTCACCCCGAGCTATAAATACCCTGATAGTGGCATTGTCTTTGTGCTGTTCGCCTTGTGGCATTCTCTGGTCTAACACTGTTTGAGACTAGGCTCTAAAGAAAAGCTGTCTCTGGTGTGGCTCAATCAGTTTCAAAGACAATGCCATATATTATCAGAGGATGTTTGTTTTGTGCATGTTCACCACAAATACGTGTGGTTAATGCAGACTTGATTCCTTGCAAAAGCATTCTGTTTGAGGTTTGAACATCTTAACACATATTCTTGGTTCTTTCGGTAAAGTCACGTAGAAGGAAAACAATAAATAAATAAAAAATTCTCACGACGTTTCGACTGCAACACAAGCAATCATCAAATTTTCTTGCTGTGGTTTTCACACCGGATGATGATTGCTTGTGTTGCAGTCGAAACGTCGTGAGAATTTTATTGTTTTATATTTTTATTATTTTATTGTTTCCCTTCTACGTGGTGACTTTACCGAAAGAACCAAGAATATGAATCCCTGCAGTTACGAAAGCTTTAAATCAAAAATCTTAACGCCTGTTTTATTGCCAGAAAGGGTAAAAACATTTATTATATTGTCCATGGTTGTTACTCGAAGGAGTTGCTGCATCGCATCTCAGTGAGGAAAAACATTTTCACCACTGGATTGGAATCACCTTGGTTTTCAGCTATGTTCGGCGAGTAAGGTACAAAGTGTTCTACTGCACCAACCCAAACTGTGGACGATATTGTAAACCACTATGGTCCGTGCTCCTTTAATGCGGAATTGCTAAATTTAAAATCTCTCCTGAAGCCCCCTCGTGGCTAGCAGACCTTGGCATTGGTATTTAGCGCCTGAACATGTTACCATATGCAAGATTAGAATGAGCAAAAGGGCAGCACTCATCCCCGTTGTTGGGCAGTGGTGTCATTTCGACATTCACATGGCAGGAACCATAAACATTACAGACTGCCACTTGATCAAAAATAAAACATTATTTTGACGGTGCTTGATGACATTAACGATTAATACTGCGGGTGTATAACCATAATAATGCATGCTGTCTGCTTCGATGGATGCTAAAGATCACCTGACGTCATTTGCAAGAGTATGCCACTGTGTGCTTGCATCTGGGTACAATTTTTGCCAATATCGAAACTTACTCGACAAATTCCTCAATTTGTATTTTGCAACATAGCGATCATTGTCCCCTACTGGCAGACGAATGCTCCAGGTTACTCTTACAAATGAGACTCGTTCTGGTCTCTTGAGTTCTCACGAGGTTAAAGAAAATCAACTTTAAATTGTATCACTATTTAGACTTCCTCTGCAATATGTAAATTAGCACAACTTATTACAAGTTACAAAACCAGATTTCAAGATGTGGTTCATGTCTTTGTTCAAACTTACCTAGAAGTGTGCTCTAGCACCTTGATGGCCACTTCTCTTTTCGTCTTGTGGTCCAGGCATCGGAGCACCTGCCCAAAGGACCCCGTCCCAACTACATTCAGTACTTGGAAGCGGTACACCACGTGTTCATCCGTTATCTGGAACAAGATTACAGAAGTGTTGAGCACTCAACCAGGGCCCTCTCTCAGTGCTCAATCATTACTCAGTCGAAACACACGGCTCATTCAAGTGCTCATTTATTGCTCACCGCTCTTGACATTCCCGCACTCCTGAAAATGTCTAAGCTTTCTCTGCTGTCATTGCCAAAAACCACGAAATCATTCGATGCAAAGCATGTCTTATAGAATGCCCTTCATCTGTATTTGTGAAATGGTATCCTCAGATGCGCATCTGCGGCCGTGTGTAACGGTCTTCCTTCCAATATTAGGAAGCCACTGGAGCTATACCCTTTTTAAATAATCTAGATTAACAATTCATTTTGGGGTCTGTAGTGGGATGCATGATTAGCTGGAATAAACGTTGCCCAAATTGAAGAGTCTTGCCCAGGGACGGTCCTAGGATGAGCTGCCAGCATCTGGCGCCCTAGGCGAACCAATGCAATTGGCAACCCCCGACCCCCAAGGGCAGATGTAGGCTGAGGTTTACGTAAACTGGGGAAAAATGTTGCCCATATTTTCCCACTTCATGTGTTTTTAAGCGTGTTTTTTTTAAACAGAGGAACGATTATAAATGTTGAGAAAGGAATTATAATTAATAGTCCCTCTACACGCACGGGAATTGAAATAATGACATCTTCGTGATCTAATTTGTATATTTTTATTGTATTTTTTTTCCTCGAATCTGGCACCCCACTTAACTTGGCACCCGAGGTGACCGCCTAGTCGCCTATATGGACGGGCTGCCCCTGGTCTTACCGGAATGTAGTGGTCGTTCACGTCATCGTAGCCATCATTGCGAGTGCCATTATGTTCCGATCGAATCTTGAAATAGAAAACTTCCTTGAATTTCATGATTTCTTGACATTCCTGTGCTGTCATCCTGTGTTGGAATTTGTCCAAGATTTCTACACGCGCACACATGCCCAAAGACAGACACATACATAGTCATTGATGAACATACACGTGTGTAACAAACACAATTACAACACAACGGTGTGCTGTACTAGTGACTTTTTTTGGCATGTTTGGTTTACGTGACAACCCTTACTAGTTCGCTGTGTCGGGTGGTGGTGGGTTTAACGACACATTTATATATTTACGCGATCCAACCCAAAAAAAACCCTCTATTATGGACAATTACAATCACAAAGTAACCACGCATATAGTGCTAAACTTAAATAGACTCGATTTGGGCCTCCTGTATGTGTGCTCTTAATGGAGTTGTAAAACCATTTAGGGATTGACTCTGGATGTGTGTTTGCTATAGAGGAGTGTGGCAGTAATTCATGTGGTGAATGATGCTGAATAAAGTGAAGTAAAACCTTGTGGTGTGCAGCTCATCCCTGCCACTGGGAAGACGACTTCATCCGATGGAGTTGCCTGTTTTTGTCACAGAGATGCGCACAGAGAGGCAGGCGTGAACATGGGGGCAAGCACACAGACATGGACATATATACAGAGACACAGTGGTACACACACAAATACCCACTGAGAGAGTGCTTGTGGAAGGGCCTAAATCGCACAAAGCTCTCAGAGGATTACCCTAGAGAGTATTTTTTGGCCTGCACCTCCGTGATGGCCTCATATATTGGAAAAGGTCAACGCTTTACCTCACTATGCATGATCGACGAGCTGCGGTGAACCCATTTACTGTATACTGTTGGGTGGTATTTAAGAAACTTGCCCCATTGAACTGCCATGCTTGGAGATCGAAGCAGCGACCTCTGGTGTGGAAACCACTACACCAAGCAGCATCCAAGACATAGAGATTCACGAATAATAGTATATTGCACCTCGATGATGTCAAATAATCTGACACTTTGGGAATATTAAACGGTGCCCATATTCCCAGGTTTGTGCCCAATTCCATTAAACATCTTCAACTGCATTATCCATTGATTTCTAATTTACACAAATATGGCAAAAGGGTAAATTGTTGAAGGTATTTTATGAAACTGGTTACAGGTCACGAACCTGACCGCATTCATGAAGTCCAAGTAGAGCACCTGCCAATACGTGTGCTGTGTAATACGCTCGTGTGTCTCCTGGTTGGTTCATGAGTACTAGAGTCCCTTACTGCGAACTGAGCTGACAAGAAATTGCCTTGACTGTGTCGTGAGTTTGCCGTGTGTAAGCGTGTCAGTACCGTTAGGTCAAAGCGGCCCGTTGTGGTACTAGTTATAATAGGCGTTTACTAACAGCACTTACCCCAGAGTCTATAGAGCTTACACGATGTGGGGTGGGGGGGGGAACTTTGATTCTTTGCTGTCAGTTGAACTAGTAATAAACCCATTTGGTGGTGAAGTGACCTGAAAGCCTGCACTGTGTGTTGAGCTTATTGGTCAATGGTAATCGTTCTATTCTAGAATGGCAGTGAAACAAGTAGTCCACGACTACTCTACGATAAAAAAAGAAGTGAGCTTGTCTCTGTATTGTGCAGTCTGCTTATAAGAGTTTGCTGTCAAGTGAGTTACTGACCTGCTGCACAATTGCAGACTGAACATCGAGTTGATCCATCTCCAAAAGATCGTTCTGGAATACAGCACAAAGATAGCATTAAAACCTAAATAACCTCCTTTAGCACCCTTCATTCGACCAAGCTTAGAGCAGCAAGGGAGATCTCTCCAGCAGGTGTGGCACTCTCCCAGAACTGTCTTCAATAGGGAGTTCAAATCCCCGTTTAAAGATTGAGATCCCTTCATCCTTGAAGAGTTCGTGAAAAAATTAAGTGCCACTTTGTGTTAATCAATTAGTTGTCCGTATATTTAAATATGGGCCTCGCCATAGGAATATAGAATTTACACTACCTGGAAATCACTACCCATGACATGAAGCTTAATAGCTTATTGAGCCCTTTCGCAACCATCACCAACAACATCTACCTAAACCACAATCGCCATTAGCATCACTAGCACCACCACGGAAATTGTCTCTGACATCACCATAATCACCACCAGAAAGCAACTAAACCATCACCCCTATCACTACAATTACAATCTTCACGTAACTATCACTTGCAACACTCAACACGAGCAAAGAGCAGATCTCCCCACTGCCACCAGCAACCAACTGCAATCAACACGACCACGACAAAGATCAATGTACCGTCCTCAACACCATTACCATCACTTACCGTGGATAAATCTCTCGTCGGCAAACTCGCACTCGCACTATTGAACATTCAAAACAGAGTCCTCGTGGCAAAAGCCGTAGCTCGAGCCGCGTGCCGCCTCGAAGTTTAGCGCTATGTTAATTGCATCCGGATAGTGACGTCAGTAGCGACGTCACGGCATCCGGTGCGCGAGTGTCACGTGGGCGTTCGTGGGGGGTCGCGTGTTGTGTAATACACGTGTTGTGTATTACACACGTGGTGTGTAATACACGTGTTGTGTATTACACAACACGTGTATTACACAACACGTGTTGTGTAATACACGTGTATTACACAACACATGTTGTGTACAGTATGTTGGACTTCTTTCGCACCGCACGTAGACAGCTGTGCTAATCGGAGGTGCCGATTCGAGCTGCAGTACAGTATAGTACAGCTGTTACCATCAGCCACGATGTAGTTCTCATTACAGTACAGTAGTATAAAGAGCAGGAATAGTTATTTCATTAACTTCACTCCACTTTGCCCCCCCCGTACCCAATGGATGTTTGGCATCGCGTGACGCCCGTGAGCGATGCCCACAAAGTTGTAACGCCTCTTAAATTTTTATTTAAAGCTTTCGTGACTGCAGGGATTCATATTATTGGTTCTTTCGGTAAAGTCACGTTGAAGGGAAACAATAAAATAATAAAAATATAAAACAATTAAATTCTCACGGCGTTTCGACTGCAACACAAGCAATCATCATCAGATGTGATAACCACAATAAAATTTTAATAACCGCCACTTTTTTCAAATTCTCTTGTTGTGGTTTTACACCTGATGATGATTGCTGCTTGTGTTGCAGTCGAAACGTCGAAACGTCGACATGGGCAATGATATCATTAACCGGTAAGTTTCTCGGTGTGACAGCAAAGTTTAGACCTTTAGCTAAAACGGATTTCAGACCATCAGAAATGGAACTGTTACTGCGATTAATTACGACTTTGTTGACGTCTATCTTTTCGGTGTGTGGATCCGATTTTTTGCTGGAGAGGTGATTGAATTTGGAAATCAAATTGTCCCTACATTTGTTCGACATAGTGGCAGCCGAAGAGGTAGTCATATTGTCTACATGTTACCAATCCGATGTAGACATTGTCGACGTTGCACTCAAGGGCTTGAGTCACATCTCTGCAGACGTAGCAAGATCTGAAATCGCTGCAACCCTCAAAAACGCTAAGTTGCCACCTAGCAACATCAGCAAAGACGAACGTTTTGAATTATCTCAATTAAAAAAGAGGGATGATATTGTCGTTCTCTCAGCCGACAAAGGCAATGCCACTGTCATCATGGACAAAACAGAATATAACAACAAAATTCAAGAACTACTCAACGATGGCAGCTATACAAAAATAAAAAGAGATCCCACCAACAGCCTGGTCACCAAAACGAACAAAATTATCTCTGATTCAACAGCATTAATTGATGAGAACAAACAGTTCTCGTTGAAACCCTCTGCTGCCAGACCACCAAGATTATATGGCCTTCCAAAGATACACAAAGAAGATACACCCCTTCGTCCCATCGTCTCTACTATCAGCTCCCCCACCTACAAACTGGCACGTTTTCTGGCTGATATACTGCGACCTTTCACTGGAAAAACCACCTCTGCGGTACTAAATTCTACTCACCTGGTATCGACAATCAAAGACATTTCCCTGTCCCCAAACGACCTGCTTGTCAGTTTTGATGTGGTGTCCTTGTTCACCAAAGTCCCGGTACCTGACACCATCGCTATCATTGAAGACCTGGTTCATCAAGGACTGCATACTGATGTACCCCCCCTGGTGAGACATTGCTTAACCAACACATACTTCACCTGGAATGGAACTTTCTACAAACAAACTGAGGGCACCCCAATGGGCTCCCCCCTATCTCCGGTTGTAGCCAACGTATTCATGGAAAAATTTGAAACTGACGCCATCCAGACTGCCACTCTACGCCCGACCTTATGGAAGAGGTACGTTGATGACACCTTTGTCATCTGGCCACATGGCCAGCCTGCTCTAGACCAATTCCGCGACCACATCAATTCCATACACCCAGCCATCAGATTTACCATGGAGGTCGAAAAAGATGGCAAACTACCCTTTCTGGATGTCTTAATTAAAAGGAGACATGATGGTTCAATGAGCCACTCTGTCTACAGGAAAGCTACCCATACAGATGCTTACTTGAAACCGGATTCCCACCACCATCCATCCCAGAAGAACTGCCTCATCAAGACTCTATACCATAGAGCCCAATGCATTTCCGACCAGGAACACATTACCAGTGAACTCAAGCACGTACACCAGGCTCTCAGGGCTAATGGCTACTCCGACTACACAATCTGCAAAGCCATCACTCCAGTCATGAAGAAGGATCCTCTTGTGGAGCCACTCAAAACCATCACCTTACCCTACATTGCAGAGGTCACTAAAAAGATCTCCAAAATCCTGAATAAACACAAGATCCAGGTCCGATTCAACACAGTACACAAAATCCGTGATTTAGTTCCATCTGTAAAAGATGCTCTTCCAGACATACAGTACCCGGGCGTTTACAAACTAAAGTGCCTCTGTGTTAGTAGCTACATTGGAGAAACCAAAAGACATATCTCGGACCGCATCCGCGAACATAAAGCAGACTTGAAACACGGTAAGACGAACTCCTCTGCCGTGGCAGATCACTGTTACAATTCAGTGGGCTCACATGACATTGACTTCTCCAAGACGGAGGTTCTTTGCAAACCAACTGGCTACCATGAGAGATTCGTTCATGAGGCCATTCACATATACAAGCACAGAGACAATTTCAACCGAGAAGATGGATTCAGGCTTAGTAACCACTGGAAAGATGTGTTAAATCATTTCTGTTCTTAATTAATTGTAATTTTACGATGACCTTCAGACCGCAGCTCTTTCGCCAGCATTGCCTCTTAATACCTCTCACACCACGGTTAATGGTATGGTTTACAACATGGAGTATACTAGGGCTTCGCAGCTGTCTCTCTCCCCCTCCTCTGTTCCGACCATGGACGAACTCGTCCGTCTGAACGGGGCCCGTAGCTATCCGTGGTACGGAAATTTGAGGGTAAGAATCCACCCATTTTTTCGCCATATAGCATTGTGATATATAACGACTTATGGTTGGTAGCTTAGCTGATTGGAGAATATAGAGTTTATTGATAACATGAAGGTAATTTATATTTTAGTTTTTATTGGTTCACTATATAGTACTGTGAATAGCTCAGATGTGTAGTCATTTCTGTGACCAGTCACTAGCAAATCACCCAGTTATTTCAATGCTAAATTCGCCTAGTTATTTCAATGCTAAATTCTCCTGTTTGATTTGTACTAAGTGCCTCGGTGAATGTGTATGCTCTGACTTCAACGTAACTATTTCTGTAGCAGTTACAAGCGAATCACTCAGCCATTTCAATGCTAAATTCTATGCTAATCCCATTGTCAAGGGGTGCCTCTGCGGATGTGTATGCCTTCACTTAGCTATTTCAATGCTAAATTCTATGCTAATTCCTTTTAACAATGGGTGCCTCTGCGGATGTGTATGCTTTAACTTTTAACATAGCTATTTCTGTGACCAGTCACAAGCTAATCATTCAGCCATTTCAATGCTAAATTTTATGCTAATTCCTTCGTCAAGGCTCTTTGTTCCTCTCACACAGCTTAAAAGCCGTGATCTGAACGTGGCTCTCTCACTCCAGCGCTGTCCTACCAGACAGTCTCGCCCCCTTCACCTGATGAAGGCAGCTTGTGTTGTGGCCGAAACGTCGTGAGAATATTATTGTGTTATTTTATTTTATCAATTTATTATTTTATTCTCATTCTACGTGACTTTACCGAAAGAACCAAAGAAGATACTTATGACAACTTTGCAGTGCATTTACTTAGCTCAAAATTATTATTCGAAAAAAACATTCATTCATCAAATGTACTTCATACCAAAAAAAATACATACTGCTGCCACAGATGACAAAAGTCAGTCCTATTGAACAATATATTTTTTTAAACATGTACAGTTTTGCTGTTGCAGCAGCAGAAGATTAAATGCTAGTGACATGAGACCACTGTTAGGAGGTGGGGGGGGCATGCTGACAACACACAAACGGACAACGATCACAAACTATGTACAATGCTTACCACCGCTGGGATTCCCAACGGACTATGTAGTGTCACGTGCCTGAGCCTATGGGGGGAAATGCAGAAGTTGCATTTCCCAGGAAACAACGTCAGGTTTTCTCGCAGACCCAATTATGGGTGGTTTTGAACACCTTCGGCATAAATAACAAGATGATGCTTTTACATATATACGTGATTTTTTTATGGTGGTAAATGCAGAATGATGCTGAAATGTGTTCCTTTGGTTTAAAACAACTTGGCGAATTCACTGGTCGAGAATTTGGAAACCAGCTCGGCAGAACCTGGAAGTTGATCGATGGAAGTGAGAAACGTTGAATCCAAAATCAGCTTAAGATGAGAACGATGCTGTGATCATCATGGTTGACACTTTTGGGAGGAATGGCCCTTTTACATCGCCGAGATAAAGATGGGATGGACATTGCCCAAAACAGACATTTTTTTTAGGGCAGTGTTAATGACGATTCGTGTTGAGCTTTTGTTATTTGTACATCACTGCCAATGCAATAGTAAACATAAAAGATAGAAATTAAGATGCAGAAAATGTAAGTATATATTTTTTTTTAATTGAAATAAAAATGCCGTCCCTGTTTTCCCTTCAGATATAACAATGTGCAAGTTGTAAATGAATAATCTGAGTCTCCTTGCACCACATAATTAATGCAACCCGTGATTCAGAAATTCAGCTACAAAATCAACATTTAAGGCATGTAAAAAATACCATTTCGGGAGAAATAATGGTGCCAAAGTAATGAAAATCTTTGAATGCAGAAGTCAGAATTCCTCACATTCACACATCCTAAATGGAAAAGACAGGTTACATAGATAAACTATTCTTAAACTTAGAACAAAAATTGACGAGAGAAGAAATGAAATTATTAAATGCTGCAAAAACAAGGACGAAAAACCGTGCACATACGTGGACTCTCTCACACTTTCCCAAAAGCGTTTGTCTCGAGAAAAATTTAGTTTTTCTCCCAGAAAGCACGGGCAGGGTTAAGGAAACATCACATAAACTGTTCAGGTCAGCGGGCTTGGTTCTTTGGGTAAAGTCACGTGGGTTGAAAATAAAATAGATTAAATCACGACGTTTAGGGCGCAGCACAAGCGGCCCGTCATCAGGTGGGACAACCAACAGGAAGCAACAAACTGCTGAAGTGGGCGAATCGGAGTTGCAGAGAGTTCCGCTTCAGCAATTTGTTTCTTGCTGTGGTTGTCCCAACACGATGACGGACCGCTTGCGTTGCGCCCGAAACGTCGTGATTTAATTCGTTTTATACCTACGTGACTTTACCGAAAGATTACAGCAACTTGGGAAGGCCTTCGTTGCAGCAGTGGACAGATCAGGGCTGAAGACACACACACACAAAACACATACAACGCACAAATTAGTAAATATAATGTAGTACACAATAAATGCACGCGCGCAAACGTCACGCGAGTAATTAAATAAATACAGTAAAACCTTGGATTGCGAGTAACTTGGTCTGCGAGTGTTTTGCAAGACGAGCACATTTTTTAAAATAAATATTAATTTGATAAACGAGCGAGGTCTTGCAATACGAGCAGTACGTACACGCTTTGTACTGCCGAGCGTCACGTGATCACAACTGATGTACGAGTGCTTTGATATACGAGTGCTTTGGATTACAAAACACGTTTCCGGAACGAATTATGCTCGCAATCCAAGGTTTTACTGTGTACAGTACATGCATACACATACCTATACAAACGCAAATCAATATACAAAAACAAATGTATACGTACGCAATAGAGTATGCAAGAATTAATAAATATATACACAGTATAATATGCACACAAGAGCAGGGGGGAACATAAACACGTAGGGTTTCATGGACGTACATAAAGCAGTGTTTTAGTACTCGATGTTCAACCTTGTTTTCATGGTTGGTCACCAACACTCTCCAATTCATCGCAATTGTATGTACGTTTAACTTCTTTTGCATCATACGGAGCCAACCGTGCTAATCGGACGTGCAGAGGATTCCATCCGGTGCCGGGACCCAAAACCGAAACATTAAATTAATTTACTATAGATATAGGGTGGCCCGATCTCTATAACCATGCGATTTATGGACAGTTACTACATGGCAACATGTGCGATTGCGAGTGACATCAAACAAGCTACAATGACCAACAATGGCAACTCGCACAACGAGCCATCGAAAGCACAATATGTATTCAACTACCTCGAACAACAAAGATCCCCTGTGTAGCCTTAACAGACTGTTGGGGCGAGTGCTGTTAGCACCTATAAAGGTCGGCCCTCCCCTAGGCCGAGCCGGCCTAGGGGAGGGCCGGCCTAGGGGAGGCCCAGGACCCGGTTCAGATATAATCGTCACTGGTGTTTGCCGTACATGGGAATCGAACTCGGGACGCCGAGTTCATAGCGCAGCGCGCTCACCGCTACACCACCGCTCCACTTACACACACACTCCACACTCGCAGCCTACGTAAATTTTTCGTCTCCCCCCTCCTCTTTTCCGAACATAGATGGACTCGTCCATCTAAACAAACTGTCAAATCGCTATCCGTGGTGCTAACGTTTAAAAATAAATAAATACAAACCGCCACTTCTTTCAAATGTTCTTGCCGTTGTTTTTCACACCTGATGATGACTGCTTGTGTTGCAGTCGAAACGTCGTGAGAATTTTATTGTTTTATACATATTTTATTATTTTATTGTTTCCCTTCAACGTGACTTTACCGAAAGAACCAAGAATATGAATCACTGCAGTCACGAAAGCTTTAAATCAAAATTTAAGGTGTAAACCGTTTTTGTGGGGTGCGAAGCGTGTCAGTGACCAACTAGGCTTCGGTGGTGGTGAAGGAGTGGATGGTGTTGGTCGTCGCGTGGTGGAGTCATGGATGACGCCGGTCCGGCAGTGCAGCGCTCAGGATTTAGTGCGGAGGGAGTTGGGGGGGGTAAGGGCTGGATGGGGCTGTCCCCTCGCACAGCCCCGGGTTGCCTGCCCGTTCATCACCTTTGCGTTGGTGTTCTCCATCTCAACTTACAGCTGTTTTTATTGTCATAATCAGGGATAATTTTAGATGCGCGATGTGTTGATGATGCACCCAAGGCCACACTCGTCATTCTTCCACTCGCACTATCTGTCTCAGGAAAACAGTATTATGAAAACCCAGGTGGAGAGGTTCGGTTTGTGTGTTCTAGTTGACCTAAGCGCTAGTCGGGGTGCGTGCATGGGGTGAATGCATGGTGTGTGTGTATGTGTGGGCTGTATGTGTGGTGTGTGCATATGGTGTGTGTGTGGGGTGTAGGTGTGCGTGGGGTGTGTGTGTAGTTTGTGCATGGGGTGTGTGTGTGGGGTGTGAGCATGGGGTGTGTGTGTGGGGTGTATGTGTGCGTGGTGTGTGTGTGGGGGGTGTGGGGGGTGTGTGTATATGTGTGGGGTGCATGTGTGCGTGGGGTGCAAGCATGGTTTGTGTGTGTGCGTGGGGTGTGCACGGTGTGTGAATAGTGTGTGTATGCGTGGGGTGTGTGTGTGTGTGTGTGGTGCAAACAAGTAAAACAATATTAATAAACGTTCCAACAAAACCATAAATGCCAAGAAACATTGCTACAAATGAAAAATTTGTATTTACAAAATACTGAACACGAGGCTTGTTTGCAAACTTGCATGAAAGTAAAACGTATTGCACATTTAAATCTTCTGCATTAATACGTTCACGGTGAGACGGCCTTCCTCTAAATCCAATACACGATTAAACTAAACTAATATATTTACAGTTATTATATACGAGTTAAAAACAAACTTGCATGAAAGCAAAACGTATTGCACATTTAAATCTTCTGCATTAATACTTTCACGGTGAGACGGCCTTCCTCTAAATTCAATACACGGTAAAACTAAACTAATATATATTTACAGTTATTATTATATACGAGTTAAATACAAACTTGCATGAAAGTAAAACGTATTGCACATTTAAATCTTCTGCATTAACACGTTCACGGTGAGACGGCCTTCCTCTAAATTCAATACACGATTAAACTAAACTAATATATATTTACAGTTATTATATACGAGTTAAAAACAAACTTGCATGAAAGTAAAACGTATTGCACATTTAAATCTTCTGCATGAATACTTTCACGGTGAGACGGCCTTCCTCTAAATTCAATACACGGTAAAACTAAACTAATATATATTTACAGTTATTATTATATACGAGTTAAAAACATCCTTAGCTATTTCATTAACAGTAAGTCAAGAGAAAGGAGGGGGGGGGGTGTTTGTGTGTGTGGTGTGTTATTGGTGGGTGATGGTTGGGTGGTGTGTGTGTGCATAGGTGGTGGGTGCGTGATGTGTGTAGGTGGGTGGTGTGTGTGGGTGGTGTGTGTGTGGGTGAATGGGGTGTGTGTGGGTGGGTGGGGTATGTCTGTGTGTGGTGTGTGTTGTGGGTGGGTGGTGGGTGGGGTGTGTGTGTGTGTGTGGGGTATGTCTGTGTGAGGTGTGTGTGGGTGGATGGGGTGTGTGGGTGGGTGGGGTGTGTGTGTGGGGTGTGTGCAGGTGGGGTGGTGGGGGGTTGCAGGATGTCTTGGGGTCTGGGGTCTCTGCCTCTTCCATTCCAGGTGTCGACATCCCCCGGTGACGTCACCTGTTCCGGGCACAAACCCAGGGGAAGCATTGGGGTCATCAAGGGACAGAGCACTCAAGACACACAGCAGCAGGTCTCCAGTCGTGTCTCAAGATGCTGCATGACATCGTGCGACAAGGGAGTGGAACACCAACGAGAGAAGCAGCCAGCTGGATGCAGTGCAATACAAATTTGGATTTATCTTCTCCATGTAAAATTGGTGGGAAAGATATTTTGCGGTGACGTAATGTTCACATACATTTCCTCGGGATGATCATGTATTATTAAGCTATGTTAATGAAAGATTCTGATTATTATGAAATAAATAGCTTACACCAAAACAGAACTCTTAGACAAAATAATCCTTTTCTTTTCCAATACAGATCTTTGGTCTTTTCTGAAATTGAACATTTATCTTGTTGATTGTACTTTAGCTGAAAGATTTGCATGCATTACGCGAGAGCTGAGCTTCTGTTAAAGATCTCAAAATAAGAGCTGAGTTATTGTTAACACTTATTTTTGAATGTAATCTCTTACGTAACATTATTTAATGCTTGTTTTTCAACATTCCGGTTTCCTGAAATCCAAATAAATTGGAATTTTTGCCCACGTGACAACATCGTTTGATTGGCTGTCAGTAGAGGGAAAAGCTGAAAATTGTCAGATACCTCGACGATCTGACCCAAAGTAACGAATAATGAATCTAAGATTGATCGTGAAAGCCGAGATATAATACTTTTTTACCTTTTAACGTGCACAGTGCTCACTCACTCTCACAACGCGAGAAACCACAGAACCACAATTGTCCAAGCTCTGAGGTCCTCTATACGTCAAGGTGTTATCGGCCAAATAATGAGTGGCTTTAAAATGTCGAAGGAAACTGGGGATCCGGAAAAAAAAAACCCCACGCATGCGAGGCGAAAACCACTCAATCCCATCCAGACGGAACAGGTGGAGTCCACATTTTTGTTGTGCTGCCTTCTCCTGGCAAGCCAGGATACGGGTGCCCACGGAAAGGGAGCGACCCACCAAACCCTTACCTCCACTGTACTGGAGTGGTGGGGTGCGCCAACGATGGGGCCTTTATTCTTCCGCATTGCAGCAGCAATGCTTCCGGACAAATCTAAGAAATGTCCGGAGTCGCTGCCGCACACGGGCAAATCTCCGCCCAGGCCCCCTCGATGCCTTCGCTCCGGTGTTGGCGACAGCTTCACTTATCGCTTGATGGCTGCGTTGGTATTCCAGGGCAGTGTAGAAACTGGCGTTCGAGCTGAAAGAGAGTTGCAAGGGCCACTGTTATGCCTCTGTCTGCCTTTCTTTATTTGTGCTGAAACTTTCCTACTGCAATACAATTCCATTATCTATCCTACTGCTACTCCCTGGCCCTGCCCCCCAGCCACAACCAGGTCTACCCCTATCAGAATATGTTCAGAATCAGAATATTTATTTAGACTGTAGGAATATTATGACCTTTAAAGCTCTTTTTTTTACAGATGTCAAGTAGATCACTGCCCCTACACCTATCACTACCCCAAACCCTTCTGAAGATAAGAAAAGCCAAAGCATTTTCACACTCAAACGAGCAAGCAGAGTGGTGGGAATTCCACATTCCCATGGCAGGGGCCAATCTATAAATGAAAACCAATGTTAGAATGATGTCCAGTACTGCTGGACATCATACTGGACATCCGTGAAAAAGAGCTTCATAGCTCATCAAATTCCTCCAGTATAAATAAATATTCTGATTCTTTTCTAGAGTTATAGGCAGAGGAGAAGAGGAAGATCTGGAGCCTAGAGTTGAACAAGAGCATGAAGTCGACAATGAAGATGGCTGGGGAAGGACAGTTCCAGACTGCAGAGGAGAAAGAGCAACGTCTCAAAGAGAGCTGCATGCAGAGAGAAAGCATTGAGCAGGGAGAAACATCAAAGTCACTTCATAAGAACCTAACCAACACAAATATTCTTCAAGATGCAACGTGCACGTGGAGACTCACGATTGGCTCTTGGCTGACACAAAATCTTCCTCGAGATCTGACCCAGAATCATTCGTCCAGCTCTGCTCGCATTGGCTCACACGATCCACCTCCACGATCTCGTCCATTTTAATCGATGCGTCCACAGCATCCGGTTCATTGTGACTAGCATGGCTTTTGTCCTTGGTGTCGTCCTGAAGCCACCTGTGGTTCAAAGCTTCCTCAGGCGTGAGCCGGCGAGCGGGATCCCACCTGCCAAGATATGAACGGTGAATCGTCAGGGTCCACTTACCGTCTACATTTCTTCTAATAATGGGGTGGAGGTGTGGCACATGCAATTATTTACCTTCATTATGCAAACGAATACAAGAAGGCACAAGGCATGAAATATTGCCCTGTTATGACACAAAGCCACTCCCTGTCAGTAAAACATCACTCCTAGTAATGTGCACTCTGTTTACGAGAGTGCTGATGGTGAACACGAAAATAATGATGAATTAAGATCATATGTAGACAGTACAGGTATATCTTACTCAAGGCATCCTTGAACAAAATCGATTAACTCTCTGTTCGTAGTCCGAAGCTTTTCCTTAAGAGAGGTGGTGCTTGGAACGACCTTCTTGCCGTTCACCCTGTGGCACCCTGTCTTGTCTGTGTTGGAGAGAAAATGAGTGAAACGGGTTTCCGAGGATTACGAACAAAGTACATTACGGCAGTGCTTGCCTGGATAATTGTGACAACAGAAGTAGCAACCTCCCCTCCACTTACCGGTGTCAATGTACATTTCGGTCGCAGCATCAATCATGGACCTTGGTGGGAGACCAAAAATCTGTGCACAGGTCACAGTGAAATTAATATACATGGGTTAGGTCATTGGACTGTGTGTATCGTAAACATACATACAGTAGACTTCCTCAAATGTAAATGTCTCTAAAACTGAAACGTTTATTCACAAGGACTGCACATGCTTTTACAACATTACCATATATTTTAATTATTGGGTACTTAATGAACAAATATTGCCCATTAAAGTTACTTCATGAACCTCAGGGATGAACAATGAACCCGAAGAATGGAAAGGGTAATAGTCTGTCGCTCTGAGTGATGATTATCAACAAGGCCAAATCACATCATACGTGCCCAACTATTGTCTGATCACATTAAAGATATGACTATTCTCTATGTACATACTGGCAGCAGAGCAACATTTGTTCCCATGGAATGAGGCCAAAAGTATAATTGCTCCACAGATTGCAATCCACGGCAGTCTCCTCTATGGTTGTTAGCGACTAATGGACCATCACTCGGCATTAGCATTGTGAGCCGGCTCAGCTAAAACTAAGCCATGGGCTCTGCTGTTGGTTGCAATTCAAATTCATAAATAATGAGATTATATTTTAGCATATTTCAGGTACCGTGATCATTTGGGCAAGATAATCTCCAGTGGTCTGTAAGAGAGGGTAGCCAGAAGAGAGCTCAGCAATTACGCAGCCCAGGGACCACATGTCCACTGCGCAGGTGAGTTGGAGGCCCAGGAACATCTCTGGAGCCATGTATTTCCACGTTCCGAAAGATCCGAAAACTGCGCACCACACACACATGGACAGCACCGATTGAGCGAGAAGGTCATGCACGTTATTTGTCCACTTAGATTTTTGAGTGCACACAGATTAAAACATTTACATTTTGTAGGATGGTAAAATTGGTCATTCTATCCAGCAGATGAATGTGGATCTTTCTAAAACTGGCTCAGAACTGGAAAAGTGTGAGCGGCACTCCAAGAGACGTTTTGACATTGGTAAAAACGTTGTTTGCAAACACCTATTAATGCCTGTATGACCTGATAGGGTCTCTATGGCTGAGAATAATAACTGAGTCACTGAGAATGTAGTGCATTGTAAAGCTGCTCACCATGCCACGTTTCCAAACGCACACACATAAGAATAACAGGCGCCATTCGCCACTAGGTAGCAGTGACGTCACCACGGGACCTGTGCCAGGCCAGGTGCACTTTGAGGCCACGTGAAATGTCGAAGTCTCACTGACATATCACGAAAGATATCTAGGTGCCATGGGTTGACGAACTGAGATGACTGGCATATGTACCAACTATGCCCCCTCTGTGTCAACACACATATAAGACAAAGATCCCCCGTATAGCCTTAACAGACTGTTGGGGCAAGTGCTGTTAGCGAGCACCTATGAAGGCCGGCACGGCACACGAGGTGGTGGGGGGCCAGCAGCACGCCCAGCTGCTTTTGTCTCCCTAGTGGCGATGTTTACACACCGCACGAGGCGCTCATTTGGGGCTGAGTCGACCTCGGGGAGTCCCAGGACCGGTTCAGATAATCGTCACTGGTGTCGGCCGTGAGCGGGAATCGAACTTGGGGCGGCCGGGGAGCGTAGCGCAGCGTAGCGCTAACCGCTGCACCGCGCTAACCGCTGCACTAGCGCTCCCCACTCGTATATTCACAAAGATTCACAAAGACGCACAGACACACACACCCTCACACGAAAAAACACAAGCAAAACTACTCACTTGGTTTCGTCATTTTGATGCTCGCGCCAAAATCAATGATCCTGATGTTGCCGGTTGCGTGGTCTTTGACCATGGTGTTTTCCTAGGAAAAATAACAGGGGATAAAAGTGGTTAAGGTTCAAAAGTGCTCATGGCATGGATGGCCGGCGTGAACTCACCTCTGATTAATCAACACGTATAATTGTGCACTCTGCTAATTGCTACGGAGAGACGGGTACATTTTCGTCATTATATAAGAAGGCAATGATGACTAGGGATAAGACCCCGAGCCCCACGTGCACTGTAGAGTTTACATTAGCTCCAATAATATGTAACTTTTACAATCATATTACTTTACTGTTAATCGAATGACAGGAACTCGGTAATGTTAATTGACGTTTGACTGATTTATTGGTGGTAATGAAGATATTCACAATTAAGATTATGATATCAAAGTTGATTTCTATATTTAAAATACTTGGGTCTAGAATATTAATAACACTGGTGCTCAATCCCTATTAACAGAGATATTTAGCTGCGGTGTTGTGAGGTGGAGGGTGTGCCTCGTCACTATTGCAGGTGTGAAGATGTTCAATTATTTTTTCCAGTTGTTTTTGTTAATTTTCAGTTTTTGCGCGGGAAATCTAATAATAAGATGGCGACGGCCTCGTGGTTAGTCATTTTATTAACTTGTTTATTTTGATCAATCCAACTCGAATCAATAGATATAACGAATTTAAAGTTTTCGTGACTGCAAGGATTCATCTTCTTTGGTTCTTTCGGTAAAGTCACGTAGAATGAGAATAAAATAATACATTGATAAAATAAAATAACACAATAAAATTCTCACGACGTTTCGGCCACAACACAAGCGGCCTTCATCAGGTGAAGGGACGAGACTGTCTGGAGGACAGTGCTGGAGCGAACACAGCCAAGCTCAGACCGCGACGTTTAAGCTGTGTGAGAAGAAACAGAGCGCCTTCTATGACCAGTCACAAGCTAATCCCTCAGTTATTTCAATGCTAAATTCTCCTGTTTCATTTGTACTAGGTACCTCTGTGGATGTGTAGGCTTTGACTTTAACATAGCCATTTCTGTGACCAGTCACAAGCTAATCACTCAGCTATTGCAATGCTAAATTCTATGCTAATTCCTTTGTCAAGGCGCTCTGTTTCTTCTCACACAGCTTTAAGGTCGCGGTCTGAGCTTGGCTGTGTTCGCTCCAGCGCTGTCCTCCAGACAGTCTCATCCCTTCACCTGATGAAGGCCACTTGTGTTGTGGCCGAAACGTCGTGAGAATTTTATTGTGTTATTTTATTTTATCAATTTATTATTTTATTCTCATTCTACGTGACTTTACCGAAAGAACCAAAGAAGGTATAACGGAGTTGAAAGATGATTAGAGCATTTTGGTGATGAAAATAGAAGTAGCTTTTTTGTGAAAGTTGATCACATTTTGGTGTTATTGTACTCGTTGGTTCTATTCGGTAAAGGCACGTAAAAGTATAAAACAAAAAATAAAAATAAAAAAATCACGACGTTTCGGCCACAACACAAGTGGCCTTCATCAGGTGAAGGGACCAGACTGTCTCGAGGACAGCGCTGGTCCCTTCACCTGATGAAGGCCACTTGTGTTGTGGCCGAAACGTCGTGAATTTTTTTTTGTTGTTTTATACTTTTATGTGATTTTACCGAATAGAACCAAAGAGTATGGATCCTTGCAGTCACGAAAGCTTCAAATCTAGAATTGGTGTTATTGTTTTGCATTGTGCGGTTCATTGCGAATGCACAAAATGGCCACGTTGTAGCAGCCATTTAATATTGACTTAATTTGGTGAACAGAATCGGCGTTACTGCAGAGGTTATATTCCTGATTAATAGTTGTTTTTATATATTTATTGTCAGTAAAATTTGATTTGCCTAATTTGCATGTCAATATAATTCCATATTAAATATGTATTTATTATTAATAACTATATAAGTACACATTGTTTCGTTTATGCAGTGTTATCAGGGACTGTGGGAAGTTTAGGAGGCATTAAAGATGTTTTGGGGCAGATGCTTCTTTTTAAAAATTAAAGATGTTTTGGGGCAGATGCTTCTTGTTAAATGTTAAAGAATATAATGTTAAATGTTATTCGACATGATAAGTGGCTGCTACCATAATTGAGATTTGGGAAGACTCCATGCTGAGAGATTGAGCTGTGGTCTTGTGACGTGGAGTCGCTCACTTCTCAGGAGGACGGAACACAGCGCGGATTATCTGCTCGTGTTCTACAAACTGTACCACTTGAATCACTGTCTATTTAGCCGACCTGTCCCCCTCGTTAGGATAAGTTACAGGTGCTTCTCTCCTTTTCCTCGTGTCAGAAACTTGTCTAACATTGCCAATTGTAATTATCGCTTTTGAGTGTTGTGATTGTGGCCAATGTAAATTAGAATCTCTTCAAATAAACTGCAGAGTGTACTCTAGAGCAAGAAGAGATTAGACAATGTCCTGGATTGAAACAAGTGTCGATTACTTTTTATACATTTATCGAAACAATAGCATTATTGTTGTGCAATTCGGTATGAGGTGCAGGGTGTTTGGTTTTCAAATTTTTGAGTTACGAGAGAGGTCTTATTTTAGATTTGAAGCTTTCGTGACTGCAAGGATCCATACTCTTTGGTTCTATTCGGTAAAGTCACGTGACTTTACCGAATAGAACCAAAGAGTATAGGTCTGATTTTGCCACAGTTGCCTCAAGGCAAAACATATCCATGAATGACGGCAGTATGTTATTGTATTTACTTACCATCTTCAGGTCGCCATAAATGATGGCCTCCTTCTTAAGTTTTGCAAGGGCCCTCAACATGGATCTTGCATAGAGCCTGATTGTTGACGGTGCAAAGATCGTGGAGTTGCCATGGAATTGATCAAAGAGGTCGATGCTGCAAGACAATATATCGTCAATGGTTAGTCCACCTTCGACTATCTTGGTCAATGCTTAGGATCGCTTCATGAACTGGAGGAATCATGCTTTACAATAGATTAGGAGTTTTATCATGTAAAACCAAATTCAAATTTCTCCCAGGGGAATGATGATGAAACATGACCTGCATATTGGGTTTGAGAAATATAATAACATCAACTTATAACATGCACAGTAATCACTTCAATGTAATATAAAGAGAACATTACTCAGACGTACGAGGAACCACAAACAGCAAGTCAACCAAAGTCATGAGCAGGCGCTAAAAGATGCCTAAGCTCTGCGGTCTTGTACATATAAAGGTATTTTCTAAAAAAAAATAATTGAGCGTTTACATGTTGGAAGAAAGCGGAGCACCCAGACAAAAACCCACACTTGCGAGGGGGCAATACTGTATCCCGTACAGGTGTAACAGGTAGAGTCTACACTTTTGTTGTACTGCTCTCTACCGACAAGCCAGGGCATAGGCACCTCGACGCCCACGGTAGGGAGTTTCGCAAAATGTGTGTGACCCACCAAAACCTCGCCTCAGCAGTGCTGGATTACAGGCGGGCACCAAAATCGCCTGGCTCATAGGGCTCGTTATGAGAATTTGCTGTTGTATCTGGTTTCATGATAAAGGTAATGGATGAGACAGGACGTTGCGGTAGGTAACAATGTTGTTTACAGATAACGAGAAACATCGTTTACTGTATTTGTAATTATTATGAAGTGCTATGTTTTAATGTGCTGTACAATGTAAAATGGTGGTAACCACTCAGCTCATATGTATTAAGTAAGGTGGGAGAGCATCGTTGCATCATAAACAGTTACGTGCCACGTTAAGGAGACACCCGTGTCCCTTTCATATTTTAAAAACTACCAATAAAGCCTTAACATGAAAGGGCTGGTACAATCCGATGGGTGGTGACATGGCCTAATGGCAGCATGATCCCCGCCTTTCGTCGAGGTTCATGGTTCGAATCCAGCAGCCTCCCTGATTAATGCAGCTGTAATAATACCACACACCGCGTCTGTCTCACAGCCGATGTTAAAAATTCGAAAATTACCCGAAAAATTAATTTATTGCCGTTGTACAACTTAGGAATCATCGCCCCCCTACTGGCAATCTAATGCCCCAGGTCACTGTTGCAAATGAGACTCATCCTGGTCTCTTGAGTTCTCACCTGGTCAAACAACATTTTTTAAAATCTGAATTTCATCAAATGTTACCTGCACGTTTTAAAAAAATGCTTGAGATAAACACGATGTTGGCGCACAGATGTGATTTTTTTACTTACGTCATGAGCTCCATAACGAAGCCGGGATGATTTCTGAACATAAGACGTCCGATAAATCTAATAATGTAGTTATTTTCATTGTCCTTGGACTGCAACGCTTTCATGATATGCGCCTCCCTTCTGCATTTCTGAAGGTCG
This sequence comes from Petromyzon marinus, assembly GCF_048934315.1. Lineage (NCBI taxonomy): Eukaryota > Metazoa > Chordata > Hyperoartia > Petromyzontiformes > Petromyzontidae > Petromyzon > Petromyzon marinus. The sequence continues at coordinate 12,672,841 of NC_133667.1, read as the reverse complement.
TTTCTGTGGAGGGAATGCATCGGTGAGTCTCACCCCACTCTTAAGTCTTGCATATTTTTATGCATTATCACGCACATGGGATGGCGCGGTCAACAGAGCTCCAGAGTCATGGCTGTGAGCGCTTCATCCCGGTCAACGTCAACGTCGTCCCTGCCCGGTCGACGTGATCAGCGGCCAACTGGGGAGGCTGCACCAATCGGTTGGGAAGTTGTCGATGGTCGTTACCCGAAAGGGGTTACCACATCCCATCTCAGTGCGGTGAAAATGTTGCACCACTGGATTGTGATCACTGTGGTTTTTGAGCTATGTTAAGCGAGTAAGGTATAAAGTGTCCTGCTCCTCCAACCGAAACTGTGGACGATGTTGTGAAGCACTGTGGTCTGTGCTCCTTTAATGCGGAATTGCAAAAGTTGAAAAAAAAAATCTCTCCTGAAGACCCCTCGTGGCTAGCAGACCTCCTTGGCATTGGTATTTAGTGCCTGAACATGTTGCAATATAGAAGAATATAATATAATGGGCAAAAGGGCAGCACTCATCTCCGTTGTTGGTCAGTGGTGTGAACTCCACGTTCACGTGGCAGTAACCTTAAAAAAATTACATATTGCCTCTTCATGACAAATCAAATATCATTTTGATGGTGTTTGAAGACTTTTATGAAATTATAAACTCATACAGAAACAGCTTCTGATGGAGATGGATACATGACCTGGCAGTCGCACGTTCGCCACTCGTTGAAGAGGTTCAAGGTTCGAATCAAGCAGCCGCCCTGATTAATACTGCGGGTGTATAACCATAATAATGCATGCTGTCTGCTTCGATGGATGCTAAAGAACACCTGACGTTATTTGCAAGAGTATGCCACTGTGTGCTTTGAACTGGGTACAATGTTTGCCAATATGGAAACCTACACCACAAATTCCTCAATTTGTATTGTGCAATCATTGTCCCCCTACTGGCAGACTAATGCTCCAGGTCACTCTTGCAAATGAGACTTATCCTGGTCTCTTCAGTTCTCACGAGGTTAAACAAAATAAACTTTTAAATTGATTTTTTTAAGTTATGGTTATCTTCACAAATTCAGATATATTTTTTTAATGTGGTTCATGTCTTTGTTCAAACTTACCTAGCAGTGTACTCTAGCAACTTGATGGCCACTTCTCTTTTCGTCTTGTGGTCCAGGCATCGGAGCACCTGCCCAAAGGACCCCTTCCCAAGTACATTCAGTACTTGGAAGCGGTACACCAGGTGTTCACCCGTGATCTAGAACAAGATTACACAAGTGTTCAGTACTCAAGCAGGGCCGTCTCTGAGTGCTCAAACATTACTCAGTCTAAACACACGGCTCATTCAAGTTCTCATTTCTTAGTCACTGGTCTGACATTCCCACACCCATGAACATCTTCTTTGGTTCTTTCGGTAAAGTCACGTAGAATGAGAATAAAATAATAAAATAAAATAACACAATAAAATTCTCACGACGTTTCGGCCACAACACAAGTGGCCTTCTTCAGCTTAAAAGACGCTACGAATCTTAACAACGTTCATTGAAGCTCTGTCGTCCCGACAGGTTTGTTCCTTTCACCTGAAGAAGGCCACTTGTGCTGTGGCCGAAACGTCGTGAGAATTTTATTGTGGTATTTTATTTTATTATTTTATTATTTTATTCTCATTCTACTTGACTTTACCGAAAGAACCAAAGAAGATGAATCCTTGCAGTCACGAAAGCTTTAAATCGAAACTCATGAACATGTCTGAGCTTTCCCTGATGTCTCTGCCAAATACATCTTTGCCTCACACTGGAAACCACTAAATCATTCTATGAAAAGTGTGGGTTATAGAATGTCCTTTATCTGTATTTATGATGACAAAGATAGTCACCACATCACGCGCTTTGAGTGCACTTCTGCGGCCGTCTGGAATGCTCTTCCTTCCGATATTAGGAAGCCACTGGAGCGATGCACTGTTAAATCTAGATTTAAAACTCAAGATCACAGGTGTCACTTTTACATAGCCATGTTCATTCAATTCCCACATTCCACCCACACAGTGAGTGGCCTCACTCTGTATGCCCTGCATACTATACTCATAGACCCATTCTAGGCTATGCCAACCCCACCCACTACTCAGGTAGCCCCACCTTTAGATCTTATCAATAGTTGAGCAATAGGCCAGAATATTTTAATCGAGATAAAATTCACATTTTTTTGTAGTTGCTTTGTGGCACCAGGAGAGCCTTTCTGAAAATGTCCAAAACTAGGACGTTGAGTAGCTTAACGTTTCAGTGTTCTTCACACAGAAAATCATTAGCAACTTATTAGGTATACACGTGCGTGTAAGGGATGTTGTGGTTTATAGTGGAATGCATGATTTAGTTGCAATGAACATGGCCCATATTGGAGAGTCTTACCGGAATGTAGTGGCCGTCGATGTCATCGTAGCCATCATTGGAAGGGCCATTTCGTTCCGAACGAATCTTGAAATAAAAAACTTCATTGAAACACAATATTTCTTGACGTTCCTGCTCTGTCATTCTGTCTTTGAATTTGTCCAAGACTTCTGCACACGCACACATGCCCAAAGACACACATGGTCATTCATGCACATATACACGTGTGCAACACACGTAATTACGATCACAAATTAATCAAGCACATCATGTTACACTTAACAAAGAGACTCGATTTGGGCCTCTTGTATGTGTGCTCTTAACGGATTTGTAAAGCCATTTAGGGATCGGTCTTCTAAATAGATATGATGTGTGTTTGTTATAGAGGAGTGTGGCAGTAATTCATGTGGTGAATGATGCTGAATAAAGTGGAGTAAAAACCTTGTGGTGTGCAGCTCATCCCTGCCACTGGGAAGACGACTTCATCCGATGGAGTTGCCTGCTTTTGTCACAGAGATGTGCACAGAGAGGCACGCGTGAACATGCGGGCAAGCACACAGACATGGACATATATACAGAGACAAAGTGGTACACACACAAACACCCACTGAGAGAGTGCTTGTGGAAGGGCCTAAATCGCACAAAGCTCTCAGAGGATTACCCTAGAGAGTATTTTTTGGCCTGCACCTCCGTGATGGCCTCATATATTGGAAAAGGTCAACGCTTTACCTCACTATGCATGATCGACGAGCTGCGGTGAACCCATTTACTGTATACTGTTGGGTGGTATTTAAGAAACTTGCCCCATTGAACTGCCATGCTCGGAGATTAAAGCAGCGACCTCTGGTGTGGAAACCACTACACCAAGCAGCATCCAAACATACATATTCACGAATAATAGTATATTGCACCTCGATGATGTCAAATAATCTGACACTTTGGGAATATTAAACGGTGCCCATATTCCCAGGTTTGTGGCCAATTCCATTAAACATCTTCAACTGCATTATATATTGATTTCTAATTTACACAAATATGGCAAAAGGGTGAATTGTTAAAGGTATTTTATGAAACTGGTTACAGGTCACGAACCTGAACACATTCATAAAGTCCAAGTAGAGCACCTGCCAATATACGTGTGCTGTGTAATAAGCTCGTGTGTCTCCTGGTTGGTTCACGAGTACTAGAGTCCCTTACTGCGAACTGAGCTGACAAGAAATTGCCTTGACTGTGTCGTGAGTTTGCCGTGTGTAAGCGTGTCTGTACCGTTAGGTAAAACGGCTCGTTGTGGTACTAGTTATAATAGGCGTTTACTAACAGCACTTGCCCCAAAAGTCTATAGAGCTTACACGATGTGGGGTGGGGGTGGAACTTTGATTCTTTGCTGTCAGTTGAACTAGTAATAAACCCATTTGGTGGTGAAGTGACCTGAAAGCCTGCACTGTGTGTTGAGCTTATTGGTCAATGGTAATCGTTCTATTCTAGAATGGCAGTGAAACACGTAGTCCACGACTACTCTACGATAAAAAAGAAATGAGCTTGTCTCTGTATTGTGCAGTCTGCTTATAAGAGTTTGCTGTCAAGAGTAGTTACTGACCTGCTGCACAATTGCAGACTGAACATCGAGTTGATCCATCTCCAAAAGATCGTTCTGGAACACAGCACAATGATAGCATTAAAACCTAAATAACCTCCTTTAGCACCCTTCATTCGACCAAGCTTAGAGCAGCAAGGGAGATCTCTCCAGCAGGTGTGGCACTCTCCCAGAACTGTCTTCAATAGGGAGTTCAAATCCCCGTTTAAAGATTGAGAACCCTTCATCCTTGAAGAGTTCGTGAAAAAATTAAGTGCCACTTTGTGTTAATCAATTAGTTGTCCGTATATTTAAATATGGGCCTCGCCATAGGAATGTGGAATTTACACCACCTGGAAATCACTACCCATGACATGAAGCTTAATAGCTTATTGAGCCCTTTCGCAACCATCACCAACAACATCTACCTAAACCACAATCGCCATTAGCATCACTAGCACCACCACGGAAATTGTCTCTGACATCACCACAATCACCACCAGAAAGCAACTAAACCATCACCCCTATCACTACAATTACAATCTTCACGTAACTATCACTTGCAACACTCAACACGAGCAAAGAGCAGCTCTCCCCACTGCCACCAGCAACCAACTGCAATCAACACGACCACGACAAAGATCAATGTACCGTCCTCAACACCATTACCATCACTTACCGTGGATAAATCTCTCGTCGGCAAACTCGCACTCGCACTATTGAACATTCAAAACAGAATCCTCGTGGCAAAAGCCGTAGCTCGAGCCGCGTGCCGCTTCGAAGTTTAGCGCTATGTTAATCGCATCCGGATAGTGACGTCAGTAGCGACGTCACGGCATCCGGTGCGCGGAGTGTCACGTGGGCGTTCGTGGGGGGTCGCGTGTTGTGTAATACACGTGTTGTGTATTACACACGTGGTGTGTGTATTACACAACACGTGTATTACACAACACGTGTTGTGTAATACACGTGTATTACACAACACGTGTTGTGTACAGTATGTTGGACTTCTTTCGCACCGCACGTAGACAGCTGTGCTAATCGGAGGTGCCGATTCGAGCTGCAGTACAGTATAGTACAGCTGTTACCATCAGCCACGATGTAGTTCTCATTACAGTACAGTAGTATAAAGAGCAGGAATAGTTATTTCATTAACTTCACTCCACTTTGCCCCCCCCGTACCCAATGGATGTTTGGCATCGCGTGACGCCCGTGAGCGATACCCACAAAGTTGTAACGCCTCTTAAATTTTGATTTAAAGCTTTCGTGACTGCAGGGATTCATATTCTTGGTTATTTCGGTAAAGTCACGTTGAAGGGAAACAATAAAATAATAAAAATATAAAACAATTAAATTCTCACGGCGTTTCGACTGCAACACAAGCAATCATCAGATGTGAAAACCACAATAAAAATTTAATATCACTTACCGTGGATAAATCTCTCGTCGGCAAACTCGCACTATTGAACATTCAAAACAGAGTCCTCGTGGCAAAAGCCGTAGCTCGAGCCGCGTGCCGCCTCGAAGTTTAGCGCTGTTAATCGCATCCGGATAGTGACGTCAGTAGCGACGTCACGGCATCCGGTGCGCGGAGTGTCACGTGGGCGTTCGTGGGGGGTCGCGTGTTGTGTAATACACGTGGTGTGTAATACACGTGTTGTGTATTACACAACACGTGTTGTGTACAGTATGTTGGACTTCTTTCGCACCGCACGTAGACAGCTGTGCTAATCGGAGGTGCCGATTCGAGCTGCAGTACAGTATAGTACAGCTGTTACCATCAGCCACGATGTAGTTCTCATTACAGTACAGTAGTATAAAGAGCAGGAATAGTTATTTCATTAACTTCACTCCACTTTGCCCCCCCCCGTACCCAATGGATGTTTGGCATCGCGTGACGCCCGTGAGCGATGCCCACAAAGTTGTAACGCCTCTTAAATTTTGATTTAAAGCTTTCGTGACTGCAGGGATTCATATTCTTGGTTCTTTCGGTAAAGTCACGTTGAAGGGAAACAATAAAATAATAAAAAAATAAAACAATTAAATTCTCACGGCGTTTCGACTGCAACACAAACAATCATCATCAGATGTCAAAACCACAATAAAATTTTAATAACTGCCACTTTTTTCAAATTTTCTTGTGGTTTTCACACCTGATGATGATTGCTGCTTGTGTTGCAGTCGAAACGTCCTGAGAATTTTATTGTTTTATATTTTTACTATTTTATTGTTTCCCTTCTACGTGGTGACTTTACCGAAAGAACCAAGAGAAATGTGACGTCACGTCAAAATGCGCAACTTCAAATAAATATAGACAACACGTTCTACTTTATTAAATAGACTTTTTAATAAATGTTTTCTCCTACAACATCAGAGTGCAGCGCCACATTAAATACGCACTACAATGACAATAGTTTAAAGCGATTTGAAGCATGTTTTATTTATTTATTTTGGGGGGGGGGCAGAGCTTTGTGACGTCATATTTGAGAGAGGGGGGGTCTGACTTTTTGTGACGCCGTGTGACTATGGTGGTGGGGGTCAAAAATCGCGTGCCGTCTTGTTATTCCACTGCTGGATGAGGGGGTTCGCCACGCAGCCGCAGATTGCGGGTGTATCTTGGGCCACGCATCATCGCCACGCTCGTCGATGTGGGTGGGTGGGTGAAGGCGGAGAAGCATGGAAGTTCAGTTCAACAGTTGATGTTGCTGTGCTGCACTGGCGGGCTATAACAATGCTGCTGAAATGATGCACTTTACCGATTTAAGGCCGTGAAGATGATGTGTAAGAAATGTTTTTATATATATATGATACGGAGACGGAAATGCGAATGGGGGTATATGGTGTTACTCTTTGTTTTTTTCTTTGGTAAAGTCACCTATAAATAAGAAATAATAAAATAACATAATAGCGTACGACGTTTCGGTTGCAACATAAGCAGCCATCATCAGATACAGAAGAGCTAAATTTACGACAGAGGGGAAACATTACCCCAGATGTATATACAGACACCCAAGTAGGGGGGAACTAACACAGATACAACAGGGGACACAGAGAGAGAAGCACACCAAAACAAACAGGGTTTAGCAAAATTTGGAAACCATATAAAGCAACACAGACGGTCAGTCAAAACAATTGACGCATAGTCTGGTTGATTACGCTATTTCAAAGATTGCTAAATTGCAAGTTAAGTATGAAATTTAAAATACAGACTGCACACACACACACATAGACATCCAAGTAGAGCGAACCAGCACAGAGACAAGCACAGAGTGAAGTCGCCTTAAATAGGCAGAGAAGGTAAGGCTGAGAGACAATGGGACAAATTAGCAAGAGGTATGCATGGAGCAAAGGGGACGCGGCAGCACACACTCGGAAACACCAAGGCCCACACACAGGCAGAGACAGCACAGAGACACAAATCCAAGCCAAAACAGAAAGGCAGACACACAAGCAGAGACAACACAAAGACACAGACCTCATACCTCCCCGTAGAGGTGGTTCAGACTTGATTCGAAGCTTTCGTGACTGCAGGAATTACTGCAGTCACGAAAGTATATGGTGTGCTTATTTATTTTGATATTTTATATTCTCCAAGACGACCCGAATTATTTTCGGTTGTACACTGGCAGGAAACAGCTCCATATGTAAAATTTACAAAGGGCTGTAGCATTACACTTACTCATTCATTCTGGCCACAACCTGATACCAACATTGACCGATTAAAAAAACCCTATATAATCTGTTTAATACGTAGGTTTTCGCGATCAATATTATTCTCAAAAGTTTTTTTGGGTTAGATCACGCAAATATCAGTGCTGTTAACCCACCACCACCACCACAGCCAATTAAGACGTTACATACACAAAACGTACCAATGAATTTTACTTCAGCACACCGATGTCGAAGAGGAAACGGACATTTACAACTTTAGTACGATGTTTCAATGGCGATTACAACCGGCTTTATCGGGCGATTTTCCCAAATTGTGAATAAGTCTTCCCGTTTCCAGTCTTAAGTCAGGCACTTCCAAATACGGCCTTCAGCGTTGCCAGCTGTTTGGTCGCGGGCTCTTGCAGCCGTGTGACCTCAAGACACACACACACCTGCGCAAGCACACGGACGAGAAGCCGTATAGCTGCAACGTGTGTGGCCAGACCTTCAGGTCGCTTCCACTTGCTTCAGATGTTGTTTTCCCCGCTTCAAATAAAAGGTGCATCGTGTTGAAAAGTAAAACATTGGACAGAGCCTCTATCGAGCTGCACAGGGCTCGCAAATCAGTTTGGCCACCGATGAGCCAACACGTTTAACGCATATTATAGATGAGCAACAAGTATGACCATTGGACACAGGTAAAGGTGGAAGTTTTAATAGTATTTTCTATAAACTCATTATGCATTTCCATGGAGCATTATGGATAAAGCAGGATTAACTCAATTGTGTTCACAAGTAAAACGTGTTTCAGTCGATCAGCCTATTAGTTATCCAGAAAAATATTATCAAGCAGCATTTGTTAAAGCAAGCAAACTAGGCCAGTTTAAATATTGTGGGTCTCATCAGCAGTTAGGCTGGTTTAAACAAATGCTGCTGAATTACCGGATGTTATTAGCTAAGAGCATTCCAAATAAAAATGGGACCCCGTTTAATGCACAAAATCAAAGCGATACACAAACTCATGCGTTGCTGTGGATAATTTTTGGGTAACAGCATATATAATCATAACTCCATTTTTCTTGGTTCTTTCGGTAAAGTCGCGTAGAAGGGAAACAATAAAATAATGAACTCAAGCACGTACACCAAGCTCTTAAGGCTAATGGTTATTCCGATGACACAATCCGCAAAGCTATCACTCCAACCATGAAGAAGGACCCTCTTGAGAAGCCTTTCAAAACCATCACGTTACCCTACATTGTAGGGATCACAAAAAAGTTCTCCAAAATCTTGAATGAACACAAGATCCAGGTCCGATTCAACACATTACATAAAATCCGTGATCTGGTTGCGTCTGTAAAAGATGTGATTCCAGACATACAGTACCCTGGTGTCTACAAACTAAGTTGCCTCTGTGGTAGTAGTTACATTAGAGAAACCAAACGGCATGTCTCGGACCGCATTCGTGAACACAAAGCAGACCTGAAACACGGTAGGACCAACACCTCGGCCGTGGCAGATCACTTATAATTCAGTAGGTTCACATGACATTGACTTCTCCTAGACAGAGGTTCTTTGCAAGCCATCTGGCTACCATGAGAGATTCGTTCATGAGGCTTTCCACATATACAAACACAGACAATTTCAACCGAGAAGATGGATTCTGGCTTAGCAATCATTGGAAGGATTTGATAAACCATTTTGGGACTTAATTGATTGATCACGCTTACGCTGGCTTTCAGACCGCATCCATTATTTTCGTCTCCCCCCTCCTAGTTTCCGAACATAGATGGACTCATCCATCAGAATAAACTGTCAACTCGCTCTCCGTGGTGCAAACGTTAAAAAACCGCCACTTTTTTTCAAAATTTCTTGTTGTGGTTTTCACACCTGATGATGATTGCTTGTGTTGCAGTCGAAACGTCGTGAGAATTTTATTGTTTTATATTTTTATTATTTTATTGTTTCCCTTCTACGTGACTTTACCGAAAGAACCAAGAATATGAATCCCTGCAGTCACGAAAGCTTTAAATCAAAACATAACTCCATTGTTTCCACGTTAAAATATTCTTCATTTTATATTTTAAAAAAGCCTTAAAACCGAGCTCCATGACACACCAGACAAACATTTTATTGACCCTGATGTGAAAGAAAGAGGGGTTCATGAAGGGTCAGCATTAGTTAGTCCAAGGAAGGAAAAACACCACTGGTTGGTAACTGAAAGTTAGCTTCTATGAAAGAAGACAACAAGAGAACGTTTAATTCGGCGAGGGGTGGGGGGAAAGGGCAAACGAGCATGGATGCGGGTGGAAGCACCACAGGTAAATCGTTGTACCAACTAATTCTAGCAGAAAAAAAGAAATTAATTCTGTCCATTGTAACAGAGGTGTCCATAGAATTTTCTAAGCACATCCCACCATTGGGACCACCATCCGAATAGAGCCGTTTTGCAAATCCTTGAACGGTTTGGAAAGTGAAACCTCAACAGAGGATGCGCATTAGGGAACCTGCAAATTATGAATGTTCAGCACAACCAGTGCGATTAATTCACGCCTGTTAAACAAAAATATGGGTCTCCATTGTGTGCCACTGCCTGTAACCCACCAAGAAAAGTTCTGGTTACTTATGACAATTTCGATTTAAAGCTTTCGTGACTGCAATGATTCATCTTCTTTGGTTCTTTCGGTAAAGTCACGTAGAATGAGAATAAAATAATAAATTGATAAAATAAAATAACACAATAATATTCTCACGACGTTTCGGCCACAACACAAGCTGCCTTCATCAGGTGAAGGGGGCGAGACTGTCTGGTAGGACAGCGCTGGAGTGAGAGAGCCACGTTCAGATCACGGCTTTTAAGCTGTGTGAGAGGAACAAAGAGCCTTGACGAAGGAATTAGCATAAAATTTAGCATTGAAATGGCTGAATGATTAGCTTGTGACTGGTCACAGAAATAGCTATGTTAAAAGTTAAAGCATACACATCCGCAGAGGCACCCATTGTTAAAAGGAATTAGCATAGAATTTAGCATTGAAATAGCTAAGTTAAGGCATACACATCCGCAGAGGCACCCCTTGACAATGGGATTAGCATAGAATTTAGCATTGAAATGGCTGAGTGATTCGCTTGTAACTGCTACAGAAATAGTTACGTTGAAGTCAGAGCATACACATTCGCCGAGGCACTTAGTACAAATCAAACAGGAGAATTTAGCATTGAAATAACTAGGCGAATTTAGCATTGAAATAACTGGGTGATTTGCTAGTGACTGGTCACAGAAATGACTACACATCTGAGCTATTCACAGTACTATATAGTGAACCAATAAAAACTAAAATATAAATTACCTTCATGTTATCAATAAACTCTATATTCTCCAATCAGCTAAGCTACCAACCATAAGTCGTTATATATCACAATGCTATATGGCGAAAAAATGGGTGGATTCTTACCCTCAAATTTCCGTACCACGGATAGCTACGGGCCCCGTTCAGACGGACGAGTTCGTCCATGGTCGGAACAGAGGAGGGGGAGAGAGACAGCTGCGAAGCCCTAGTATACTCCATGTTGTAAACCATACCATTAACCGTGGTGTGAGAGGTATTAAGAGGCAATGCTGGCGAAAGAGCTGCGGTCTGAAGGTCATCGTAAAATTACAATTAATTAAGAACAGAAATGATTTAACACATCTTTCCAGTGGTTACTAAGCCTGAATCCATCTTCTCGGTTGAAATTGTCTCTGTGCTTGTATATGTGAATGGCCTCATGAACGAATCTCTCATGGTAGCCAGTTGGTTTGCAAAGAACCTCCGTCTTGGAGAAGTCAATGTCATGTGAGCCCACTGAATTGTAACAGTGATCTGCCACGGCAGAGGAGTTCGTCTTACCGTGTTTCAAGTCTGCTTTATGTTCGCGGATGCGGTCCGAGATATGTCTTTTGGTTTCTCCAATGTAGCTACTACCACAGAGGCACTTTAGTTTGTAAACGCCCGGGTACTGTATGTCTGGAAGAGCATCTTTTACAGATGGAACTAAATCACGGATTTTGTGTACTGTGTTGAATCGGACCTGGATCTTGTGTTTATTCAGGATTTTGGAGATCTTTTTAGTGACCTCTGCAATGTAGGGTAAGGTGATGGTTTTGAGTGGCTCCACAAGAGGATCCTTCTTCATGACTGGAGTGATGGCTTTGCGGATTGTGTAGTCGGAGTAGCCATTAGCCCTGAGAGCCTGGTGTACGTGCTTGAGTTCACTGGTAATGTGTTCCTGGTCGGAAATGCATTGGGCTCTATGGTATAGAGTCTTGATGAGGCAGTTCTTCTGGGATGGATGGTGGTGGGAATCCGGTTTCAAGTAAGCATCTGTATGGGTAGCTTTCCTGTAGACAGAGTGGCTCATTGAACCATCATGTCTCCTTTTAATTAAGACATCCAGAAAGGGTAGTTTGCCATCTTTTTCGACCTCCATGGTAAATCTGATGGCTGGGTGTATGGAATTGATGTGGTCGCGGAATTGGTCTAGAGCAGGCTGGCCATGTGGCCAGATGACAAAGGTGTCATCAACGTACCTCTTCCATAAGGTCGGGCGTAGAGTGGCAGTCTGGATGGCGTCAGTTTCAAATTTTTCCATGAATACGTTGGCTACAACCGGAGATAGGGGGGAGCCCATTGGGGTGCCCTCAGTTTGTTTGTAGAAAGTTCCATTCCAGGTGAAGTATGTGTTGGTTAAGCAATGTCTCACCAGGGGGGGTACATCAGTATGCAGTCCTTGATGAACCAGGTCTTCAATGATAGCGATGGTGTCAGGTACCGGGACTTTGGTGAACAAGGACACCACATCAAAACTGACAAGCAGGTCGTTTGGGGACAGGGAAATGTCTTTGATTGTCGATACCAGGTGAGTAGAATTTAGTACCGCAGAGGTGGTTTTTCCAGTGAAAGGTCGCAGTATATCAGCCAGAAAACGTGCCAGTTTGTAGGTGGGGGAGCTGATAGTAGAGACGATGGGACGAAGGGGTGTATCTTCTTTGTGTATCTTTGGAAGGCCATATAATCTTGGTGGTCTGGCAGCAGAGGGTTTCAACGAGAACTGTTTGTTCTCATCAATTAATGCTGTTGAATCAGAGATAATTTTGTTCGTTTTGGTGACCAGGCTGTTGGTGGGATCTCTTTTTATTTTTGTATAGCTGCCATCGTTGAGTAGTTCTTGAATTTTGTTGTTATATTCTGTTTTGTCCATGATGACAGTGGCATTGCCTTTGTCGGCTGAGAGAACGACAATATCATCCCTCTTTTTTAATTGAGATAATTCAAAACGTTCGTCTTTGCTGATGTTGCTAGGTGGCAACTTAGCGTTTTTGAGGGTTGCAGCGATTTCAGATCTTGCTACGTCTGCAGAGATGTGACTCAAGCCCTTGAGTGCAACGTCGACATGGGCAATGATATCATTAACCGGTAAGTTTCTCGGTGTGACAGCAAAGTTTAGACCTTTAGCTAAAACGGATTTCAGACCATCAGAAATGGAACTGTTACTGCGATTAATTACGACTTTGTTGACGTCTATCTTTTCGGTGTGTGGATCCGATTTTTTGCTGGAGAGGTGATTGAATTTGGAAATCAAATTGTCCCTACATTTGTTCGACATAGTGGCAGCCGAAGAGGTAGTCATATTGTCTACATGTTACCAATCCGATGTAGACATTGTCGACGTTGCACTCAAGGGCTTGAGTCACATCTCTGCAGACGTAGCAAGATCTGAAATCGCTGCAACCCTCAAAAACGCTAAGTTGCCACCTAGCAACATCAGCAAAGACGAACGTTTTGAATTATCTCAATTAAAAAAGAGGGATGATATTGTCGTTCTCTCAGCCGACAAAGGCAATGCCACTGTCATCATGGACAAAACAGAATATAACAACAAAATTCAAGAACTACTCAACGATGGCAGCTATACAAAAATAAAAAGAGATCCCACCAACAGCCTGGTCACCAAAACGAACAAAATTATCTCTGATTCAACAGCATTAATTGATGAGAACAAACAGTTCTCGTTGAAACCCTCTGCTGCCAGACCACCAAGATTATATGGCCTTCCAAAGATACACAAAGAAGATACACTCCTTCGTCCCATCGTCTCTACTATCAGCTCCCCCACCTACAAACTGGCACGTTTTCTGGCTGATATACTGCGACCTTTCACTGGAAAAACCACCTCTGCGGTACTAAATTCTACTCACCTGGTATCGACAATCAAAGACATTTCCCTGTCCCCAAACGACCTGCTTGTCAGTTTTGATGTGGTATCCTTGTTCACCAAAGTCCCGGTACCTGACACCATCGCTATCATTGAAGACCTGGTTCATCAAGGACTGCATACTGATGTACCCCCCCTGGTGAGACATTGCTTAACCAACACATACTTCACCTGGAATGGAACTTTCTACAAACAAACTGAGGGCACCCCAATGGGCTCCCCCCTATCTCCGGTTGTAGCCAACGTATTCATGGAAAAATTTGAAACTGACGCCATCCAGACTGCCACTCTACGCCCGACCTTATGGAAGAGGTACGTTGATGACACCTTTGTCATCTGGCCACATGGCCAGCCTGCTCTAGACCAATTCCGCGACCACATCAATTCCATACACCCAGCCATCAGATTTACCATGGAGGTCGAAAAAGATGGCAAACTACCCTTTCTGGATGTCTTAATTAAAAGGAGACATGATGGTTCAATGAGCCACTCTGTCTACAGGAAAGCTACCCATACAGATGCTTACTTGAAACCGGATTCCCACCACCATCCATCCCAGAAGAACTGCCTCATCAAGACTCTATACCATAGAGCCCAATGCATTTCCGACCAGGAACACATTACCAGTGAACTCAAGCACGTACACCAGGCTCTCAGGGCTAATGGCTACTCCGACTACACAATCCGCAAAGCCATCACTCCAGTCATGAAGAAGGATCCTCTTGTGGAGCCACTCAAAACCATCACCTTACCCTACATTGCAGAGGTCACTAAAAAGATCTCCAAAATCCTGAATAAACACAAGATCCAGGTCCGATTCAACACAGTACACAAAATCCGTGATTTAGTTCCATCTGTAAAAGATGCTCTTCCAGACATACAGTACCCGGGCGTTTACAAACTAAAGTGCCTCTGTGGTAGTAGCTACATTGGAGAAACCAAAAGACATATCTCGGACCGCATCCGCGAACATAAAGCAGACTTGAAACACGGTAAGACGAACTCCTCTGCCGTGGCAGATCACTGTTACAATTCAGTGGGCTCACATGACATTGACTTCTCCAAGACGGAGGTTCTTTGCAAACCAACTGGCTACCATGAGAGATTCGTTCATGAGGCCATTCACATATACAAGCACAGAGACAATTTCAACCGAGAAGATGGATTCAGGCTTAGTAACCACTGGAAAGATGTGTTAAATCATTTCTGTTCTTAATTAATTGTAATTTTACGATGACCTTCAGACCGCAGCTCTTTCGCCAGCATTGCCTCTTAATACCTCTCACACCACGGTTAATGGTATGGTTTACAACATGGAGTATACTAGGGCTTCGCAGCTGTCTCTCTCCCCCTCCTCTGTTCCGACCATGGACGAACTCGTCCGTCTGAACGGGGCCCGTAGCTATCCGTGGTACGGAAATTTGAGGGTAAGAATCCACCCATTTTTTCGCCATATAGCATTGTGATATATAACGACTTATGGTTGGTAGCTTAGCTGATTGGAGAATATAGAGTTTATTGATAACATGAAGGTAATTTATATTTTAGTTTTTATTGGTTCACTATATAGTACTGTGAATAGCTCAGATGTGTAGTCATTTCTGTGACCAGTCACTAGCAAATCACCCAGTTATTTCAATGCTAAATTCGCCTAGTTATTTCAATGCTAAATTCTCCTGTTTGATTTGTACTAAGTGCCTCGGCGAATGTGTATGCTCTGACTTCAACGTAACTATTTCTGTAGCAGTTACAAGCGAATCACTCAGCCATTTCAATGCTAAATTCTATGCTAATCCCATTGTCAAGGGGTGCCTCTGCGGATGTGTATGCCTTAACTTAGCTATTTCAATGCTAAATTCTATGCTAATTCCTTTTAACAATGGGTGCCTCTGCGGATGTGTATGCTTTAACTTTTAACATAGCTATTTCTGTGACCAGTCACAAGCTAATCATTCAGCCATTTCAATGCTAAATTTTATGCTAATTCCTTCGTCAAGGCTCTTTGTTCCTCTCACACAGCTTAAAAGCCGTGATCTGAACGTGGCTCTCTCACTCCAGCGCTGTCCTACCAGACAGTCTCGCCCCCTTCACCTGATGAAGGCAGCTTGTGTTGTGGCCGAAACGTCGTGAGAATATTATTGTGTTATTTTATTTTATCAATTTATTATTTTATTCTCATTCTACGTGACTTTACCGAAAGAACCAAAGAAGATACTTATGACAACTTTGCAGTGCATTTACTTAGCTCAAAATTATTATTCGAAAAAAACATTCATTCATCAAATGTACTTCATACCAAAAAAAATACATACTGCTGCCACAGATGACAAAAGTCAGTCCTATTGAACAATATTTTTTTTAAAACATGTACAGTTTTGCTGTTGCAGCAGCAGAAGATTAAATGCTAGTGACATGAGACCACTGTTAGGAGGTGGGGGGGGCATGCTGACAACACACAAACGGACAACGATCACAAACTATGTACAATGCTTACCACCGCTGGGATTCCCAACGGACTATGTAGTGTCACGTGCCTGAGCCTATGGGGGGAAATGCAGAAGTTGCATTTCCCAGGAAACAACGTCAGGTTTTCTCGCAGACCCAATTATGGGTGGTTTTGAACACCTTCGGCATAAATAACAAGATGATGCTTTTACATATATACGTGATTTTTTTATGGTGGTAAATGCAGAATGATGCTGAAATGTGTTCCTTTGGTTTAAAACAACTTGGCGAATTCACTGGTCGAGAATTTGGAAACCAGCTCGGCAGAACCTGGAAGTTGATCGATGGAAGTGAGAAACGTTGAATCCAAAATCAGCTTAAGATGAGAACGATGCTGTGATCATCATGGTTGACACTTTTGGGAGGAATGGCCCTTTTACATCGCCGAGATAAAGATGGGATGGACATTGCCCAAAACAGACATTTTTTTTAGGGCAGTGTTAATGACGATTCGTGTTGAGCTTTTGTTATTTGTACATCACTGCCAATGCAATAGTAAACATAAAAGATAGAAATTAAGATTCAGAAAATGTAAGTATATATATTTTTTTAATTGAAATAAAAATGCCGTCCCTGTTTTCCCTTCAGATATAACAATGTGCAAGTTGTAAATGAATAATCTGAGTCTCCTTGCACCACATAATTAATGCAACCCGTGATTCAGAAATTCAGCTACAAAATCAACATTTAAGGCATGTAAAAAATACCATTTCGGGAGAAATAATGGTGCCAAAGTAATGAAAATCTTTGAATGCAGAAGTCAGAATTCCTCACATTCACACATCCTAAATGGAAAAGACAGGTTACATAGAGAAACTATTCTTAAACTTAGAACAAAAATTGACGAGAGAAGAAATGAAATTATTAAATGCTGCAAAAACAAGGACGAAAAACCGTGCACATACGTGGACTCTCTCACACTTTCCCAAAAGCGTTTGTCTCGAGAAAAATTTAGTTTTTCTCCCAGAAAGCACGGGCAGGGTTAAGGAAACATCACATAAACTGTTCAGGTCAGCGGGCTTGGTTCTTTGGGTAAAGTCACGTGGGTTGAAAATAAAATAGATTAAATCACGACGTTTAGGGCGCAGCACAAGCGGCCCGTCATCAGGTGGGACAACCAACAGGAAGCAACAAACTGCTGAAGTGGGCGAATCGGAGTTGCAGAGAGTTCCGCTTCAGCAATTTGTTTCTTGCTGTGGTTGTCCCAACACGATGACGGACCGCTTGCGTTGCGCCCGAAACGTCGTGATTTAATTCGTTTTATACCTACGTGACTTTACCGAAAGATTACAGCAACTTGGGAAGGCCTTCGTTGCAGCAGTGGACAGATCAGGGCTGAAGACACACACACACAAAACACATACAACGCACAAATTAGTAAATATAATGTAGTACACAATAAATGCACGCGCGCAAACGTCACGCGAGTAATTAAATAAATACAGTAAAACCTTGGATTGCGAGTAACTTGGTCTGCGAGTGTTTTGCAAGACGAGCACATTTTTTTTAATAAATATTAATTTGATAAACGAGCGGGGTCTTGCAATACGAGCAGTACGTACACGCTTTGTACTGCCGAGCGTCACGTGATCACAACTGATGTACGAGTGCTTTGATATACGAGTGCTTTGGATTACAAAACACGTTTCCGAAACGAATTATGCTCGCAATCCAAGGTTTTACTGTGTACAGTACATGCATACACATACCTATACAAACGCAAATCAATATATGCAATAATGAATAAATATATACACAGTATAATATGCACACAAGAGCAGGGGGGAACATAAACACGTAGGGTTTCATGGACGTACATAAAGCAGTGTTTTAGTACTCGATGTTCAACCTTGTTTTCATGGTTGGTCACCAACACTCTCCAATTCATCGCAATTGTATGTACGTTTAACTTCTTTTGCATCATACGGAGCCAACCGTGCTAATCGGACGTGCAGAGGATTCCATCCGGTGCCGGGACCCAAAACCGAAACATTAAATTAATTTACTATAGATATAGGGTGGCCCGATCTGTATAACCAAGCGATTTATGGACAGTTACTACATGGCAACATGTGCGATTGCGAGTGACATCAAACAAGCTACAATGACCAACAATGGCAACTCGCACAACGAGCCATCGAAAGCACAATATGTATTCAACTACCTCGAACAACAAAGATCCCCTGTGTAGCCTTAACAGACTGTTGGGGCGAGTGCTGTTAGCACCTATAAAGGTCGGCCCTCCCCTAGGCCGAGCCTGCCTAGGGGAGGGCCGGCCTAGGGGAGGGCCGGCCTAGGGGAGGCCCAGGACCCGGTTCAGATATAATCGTCACTGGTGCTGGCCGGACGTGGGAATCGAACTCGGGACGCCGAGTTCATAGCGCAGCGCGCTCACCGCTACACCACCGCTCCACTTACACACACACTCCACACTCGCAGCCTACGTTAATTTTTCGTCTCCCCCCTCCTCTTTTCCGAACATAGATGGACTCGTCCATCTAAACAAACTGTCAAATCGCTATCCGTGGTGCTAACGTTTAAAAATAAATAAATACAAACCGCCACTTCTTTCAAATGTTCTTGCCGTTGTTTTTCACACCTGATGATGACTGCTTGTGTTGCAGTCGAAACGTCGTGAGAATTTTATTGTTTTATACATATTTTATTATTTTATTGTTTCCCTTCAACGTGACTTTACCGAAAGAACCAAGAATATGAATCACTGCAGTCACGAAAGCTTTAAATCAAAATTTAAGGTGTAAACCGTTTTTGTGGGGTGCGAAGCGTGTCAGTGACCAACTAGGCTTCGGTGGTGGTGGTGGTGAAGGAGTGGATGGTGTTGGTCGTCGCGTGGTGGAGTCATGGATGACGCCGGTCCGGCAGTGCAGCGCTCAGGATTTAGTGCGGAGGGAGTTGGGGGGGGGTAAGGGCTGGATGGGGCTGTCCCCTCGCACAGCCCCGGGTTGCCTGCCCGTTCATCACCTTTGCGTTGGTGTTCTCCATCTCAACTTACAGCTGTTTTATTGTCATAATCAGGGATAATTTTAGATGCGCGATGTGTTGATGATGCACCCAAGGCCACACTCGTCATTCTTCCACTCGCACTATCTGTCTCAGGAAAACAGTATTATTGCATTCCAACACTCCCTGCCCTTTCCAACTTACCCCCCTTGAGTGCTCGTGTATCTGGGTGCACCATCATATTCTATCCGGATTCTCCCGGAGGTGGTCTCGCGTCTAACTCACCCATGTTTTACCACAGGGTCCGGGAGTCAACATCTCACACCGAACTTTGCCAATTCTCTCTCACATGGGAAACCCATGGCCAGGTCACTCGCTCGGTTTGCCGGGATGAAAACCCAGGTGGAGAGGTTCGGTTTGTGTGTTCTAGTTGACCTAAGCGCTAGTCGGGGTGCGTGCATGGGGTGAATGCATGGTGTGTGTGTATGTGTGGGCTGTATGTGTGGTGTGTGCATATGGTGTGTGTGTGGGGTGTAGGTGTGCGTGGGGTGTGTGTGTAGTTTGTGCATGGGGTGTGTGTGTGGGGTGTGAGCATGGGGTGTGTGTGTGGGGTGTATGTGTGCGTGGTGTGTGTGTGGAGGGTGTGGGGGGTGTGTGTATATGTGTGGGGTGCATGTGTGCGTGGGGTGCAAGCATGGTTTGTGTGTGTGCGTGGGGTGTGCACGGTGTGTGAATAGTGTGTGTATGCGTGGGGTGTGTGTGTGTGTGTGTGGTGCAAACAAGTAAAACAATATTAATAAACGTTCCAACAAAACCATAAATGCCAAGAAACATTGCTACAAATGAAAAATTTGTATTTACAAAATACTGAACACGAGGCTTGTTTGCAAACTTGCATGAAAGTAAAACGTATTGCACATTTAAATCTTCTGCATTAATACGTTCACGGTGAGACGGCCTTCCTCTAAATCCAATACACGATTAAACTAAACTAATATATTTACAGTTATTATATACGAGTTAAAAACAAACTTGCATGAAAGCAAAACGTATTGCACATTTAAATCTTCTGCATTAATACTTTCACGGTGAGACGGCCTTCCTCTAAATTCAATACACGGTAAAACTAAACTAATATATATTTACAGTTATTATTATATACGAGTTAAATACAAACTTGCATGAAAGTAAAACGTATTGCACATTTAAATCTTCTGCATTAACACGTTCACGGTGAGACGGCCTTCCTCTAAATTCAATACACGATTAAACTAAACTAATATATATTTACAGTTATTATATACGAGTTAAAAACAAACTTGCATGAAAGTAAAACGTATTGCACATTTAAATCTTCTGCATGAATACTTTCACGGTGAGACGGCCTTCCTCTAAATTCAATACACGGTAAAACTAAACTAATATATATTTACAGTTATTATTATATACGAGTTAAAAACATCCTTAGCTATTTCATTAACAGTAAGTCAAGAGAAAGGAGGGGGGGGGGTGTTTGTGTGTGTGGTGTGTTATTGGTGGGTGATGGTTGGGTGGTGTGTGTGTGCATAGGTGGTGGGTGCGTGATGTGTGTAGGTGGGTGGTGTGTGTGGGTGGTGTGTGTGTGGGTGAATGGGGTGTGTGTGGGTGGGTGGGGTATGTCTGTGTGTGGTGTGTGTTGTGGGTGGGTGGTGGGTGGGGTGTGTGTGTGTGTGTGGGGTATGTCTGTGTGAGGTGTGTGTGGGTGGATGGGGTGTGTGGGTGGGTGGGGTGTGTGTGTGGGGTGTGTGCAGGTGGGGTGGTGGGGGGTTGCAGGATGTCTTGGGGTCTGGGGTCTCTGCCTCTTCCATTCCAGGTGTCGACATCCCCCGGTGACGTCACCTGTTCCGGGCACAAACCCAGGGGAAGCATTGGGGTCATCAAGGGACAGAGCACTCAAGACACACAGCAGCAGGTCTCCAGTCGTGTCTCAAGATGCTGCATGACATCGTGCGACAAGGGAGTGGAACACCAACGAGAGAAGCAGCCAGCTGGATGCAGTGCAATACAAATTTGGATTTATCTTCTCCATGTAAAATTGGTGGGAAAGATATTTTGCGGTGACGTAATGTTCACATACATTTCCTCGGGATGATCATGTATTATTAAGCTATGTTAATGAAAGATTCTGATTATTATGAAATAAATAGCTTACACCAAAACAGAACTCTTAGACAAAATAATCCTTTTCTTTTCCAATACAGATCTTTGGTCTTTTCTTAAATTGAACATTTATCTTGTTGATTGTACTTTAGCTGAAAGATTTGCATGCATTACGCGAGAGCTGAGCTTCTGTTAAAGATCTCAAAATAAGAGCTGAGTTATTGTTAACACTTATTTTTGAATGTAATCTCTTACGTAACATTATTTAATGCTTGTTTTTCAACATTCCGGTTTCCTGAAATCCAAATAAATTGGAATTTTTGCCCACGTGACAACATCGTTTGATTGGCTGTCAGTAGAGGGAAAAGCTGAAAATTGTCAGATACCTCGACGATCTGACCCAAAGTAACGAATAATGAATCTAAGATTGATCGTGAAAGCCGAGATATAATACTTTTTTACCTTTTAACGTGCACAGTGCTCACTCACTCTCACAACGCGAGAAACCACAGAACCACAATTGTCCAAGCTCTGAGGTCCTCTATACGTCAAGGTGTTATCGGCCAAATAATGAGTGGCTTTAAAATGTCGAAGGAAACTGGGGATCCGGAATAAAAAAACCCCACGCATGCGAGGCGAAAACCACTCAATCCCATCCAGACGGAACAGGTGGAGTCCACATTTTTGTTGTGCTGCCTTCTCCTGGCAAGCCAGGATACGGGTGCCCACGGAAAGGGAGCGACCCACCAAACCCTTACCTCCACTGTACTGGAGTGGTGGGGTGCGCCAACGATGGGGCCTTTATTCTTCCGCATTGCAGCAGCAATGCTTCCGGACAAATCTAAGAAATGTCCGGAGTCGCTGCCGCACACGGGCAAATCTCCGCCCAGGCCCCCTCGATGCCTTCGCTCCGGTGTTGGCGACAGCTTCACTGGTCGCTTGATGGCTGCGTTGGTATTCCAGGGCAGTGTAGAAACTGGCGTTCGAGCTGAAAGAGAGTTGCAAGGGCCACTGTTATGCCTCTGTCTGCCTTTCTTTATTTGTGCTGAAACTTTCCTACTGCAATACAATTCCATTATCTATCCTACTGCTACTCCCTGGCCCTGCCCCCAGCCACAACCAGGTCTACCCCTATCAGAATATGTTCAGAATCAGAATATTTATTTAGACTATAGGAATATTATGACCTATAAAGCTCTTTTTTTTTACAGATGTCAAGTAGATCACTGCCCCTACACCTATCACTACCCCAAACCCTTCTGAAGATAAGAAAAGCCAAAGCATTTTCACACTCAAACGAGCAAGCAGAGTGGTGGGAATTCCACATTCCCATGGCAGGGGCCAATCTATAAATGAAAACCAATGTTAGAATGATGTCCAGTACTGCTGGACATCATACTGGACATCCGTGAAAAAGAGCTTCATAGCTCATCAAATTCCTCCAGTATAAATAAATATTCTGATTCTTTTCTACAGTTATAGGCAGAGGAGAAGAGGAAGATCTGGAGCCTAGAGTTGAACAAGAGCATGAAGTCGACAATGAAGATGGCTGGGGAAGGACAGTTCCAGACTGCAGAGGAGAAAGAGCAACGTCTCAAAGAGAGCTGCATGCAGAGAGAAAGCATTGAGCAGGGAGAAACATCAAAGTCACTTCATAAGAACCTAACCAACACAAATATTCTTCAAGATGCAACGTGCACGTGGAGACTCACGATTGGCTCTTGGCTGACACAAAATCTTCATCGAGATCTGACCCAGAATCATTCGTCCATCTCTGCTCGCATTGGCTCACACGATCCACCTCCACGATCTCGTCCATTTTAATCGATGCGTCCACAGCATCCTGTTCATTGTGACTAGCATGGCTTTCGCCCTTGGTGTCGTCCTGAAGCCACCTGTGGTTCAAAGCTTCCTCAGGCGTGAGCCGGCGAGCGGGATCCCACCTGCCAAGATATGAACGGTGAATCGTCAGGGTTCATTTACTGTCTAAATTTCTTCTAATAATGGGGTGGAGGTGTGGCACATGCAATTATTTACCTTCATTATGCAAACGAATACAAGAAGGCACAAGGCATGAAATATTGCCCTGTTATGACACAAAGCCACTCCCTGTCAGTAAACATCACTCCTAGTAATGTGCACTCTGTTTACGAGAGTGCTGATGGTGAACACGAAAATAATGATGAATTAAGATCATATGTAGACAGTACAGGTATATCTTACTCAAGGCATCCTTGAACAAAATCGATTAACTCTCTGTTCGTAGTCCGAAGCTTTTCCTTAAGAGAGGTGGTGCTTGGAACGACCTTCCTGCCGTTCACCCTGTGGCACCCTGTCTTGTCTGTGTTGGAGAGAAAATGAGTGAAACGGGTTTCCGAGGATTACGAACAAAGTACATTACGGCAATGCTTGCCTGGATAATTGTGACAACAGAAGTAGCAACCTCCCCTCCACTCACCGGTGTAAATGTCCATGTCGGTCGCAGCATCAATCATGGACCTTGGTGGGAGACCAAAAATCTGTGCACAGGTCACAGTGAAATTAATATACATGGGTTAGGTCATTGGACTGTGTGTATCGTAAACATGCATACAGTAGACTTCCTCAATAGTAAATGTCTCTAAAACTGAAACGTTTATTCACAAGGACTGCACATGCTTTTACAACATTACCATATATTTTAATTATTGGGTACTTAATGAACAAATATTGCCCATTAAAGTTACTTCATGAACCTCAGGGATGAACAATGAACCCGAAGAATGGAAAGGGTAATAGTCTGTCGCTCTGAGTGATGATTATCAACAAGGCCAAATCACATCATACGTGTCCAACTAGTGTCTGGTCACATTAAAGATATGTCTATTCTCTATGTACATACTGGCAGCAGAGCAACATTTGTTCCCATGGAATGAGGCCAAAAGTATAATTGCTCCACAGATTGCAATCCACGGCAGTCTCCTATATGGTTGTTAGCGACTAATGGACCATCACTCGGCGTTAGCATTGTGAGCCGGCTCAGCTAAAACTAAGCCATGGGCTCTGCTGTTGGTTGCAATTCAAATTCATAAATAATGAGATTATATTTTGGCATATTTCAGGTACCGTGATCATTTGGGCAATATAATCTCCTGTGGTCTGTAAGAGAGGGTAGCCAGAAGAGAGCTCAGCAATTACGCAGCCCAGGGACCACATGTCCACTGCGCAGGTGAGTTGGAGGCCCAGGAACATCTCTGGAGCCATGTATTTCCACGTTCCGAAACATCCGAAAACTGCGCACCACACACACATGGACAGCACCGATTGAGCGAGAAGGTCATGCACGTTATTTGTCCACTTAGATTTTTGAGTGCACACAGATTAAAATATTTACATTTTGTAGGATGGTAAAATTGGTCATTCTATCCAGCAGATGAATGTGGACCTTTCTAAAACTGGCTCAGAAATGGAAAAGTGTGAGCGGCACTCCAAGAGACGCTTTGACATTTGGTAAAAACGTTGTTTGCAAACACCTATTAAGGCCTGTATGACCTGATAGGGTCTCTATGGCTGAGAATAATAACTGAGTCACTAAGATTGTAGTGCATTGTAAAGCTGCTCACCATGCCACGTTTCCAAACGCACACACATACGAATAACAGGCGCCATTCGCCACTAAGCAGCAGTGACGTCACCACGGGACCTGTGCCAGGCCAGGTGCACTTTGAGGCCACGTGAAATGTCGAAGTCTCACTGACATATCACGAAAGATATCTAGGTGCCATGGGTTGACGAACTGAGATGACTGGCATATGCACCAACTATGCCCCCTCTGTGCCAACACACATATAAGACAAAGATCCCCCGTATAGCCTTAACAGACTGTTGGGGCAAGTGCTGTTAGCGAGCACCTATGAAGGCCGGCACGGCACACGAGGTGGTGGGGGGCCAGCAGCACGCCAGGCTGTTTTTGTCTCCCTAGTGGCGATGTTTACACACCGCACGAGGCGCTCATTTGGGGCTGAGTCGACCTCGGGGAGTCCCAGGACCGGTTCAGATAATCGTCACTGGTGTCGGCCGTGAGCGGGAATCGAACTCGGGGCGGCCGGGTGCGTAGCGCTAACCGCTGCACCGCGCTAACCGCTGCACTAGCGCTCCCCACTCGTATATTCACAAAGATTCACAAAGACGCACAGACACACACACCCTCACACGAAAAAACACAAGCAAAACTACTCACTTGGTTTCGTCATTTTGATGCTCGCGCCAAAATCAATGATCCTGATGTTGCCGGTTGCGTGGTCTTTGACCATGATGTTTTCCTAGGAAAAATAACAGGGGATAAAAGTGGTTAAGGTTCAAAAGTGCTCATGGCATGGATGGCCGGCGTGAACTCACCTCTGATTAATCAACACGTATAATTGTGCACTCTGCTAATTGCTACGGAGAGACGGGTACATTTTCGTCATTATATGAGAAGGCAATGATGACTAGGGATAAGACCCCGAGCCCCACGTGCACTGTAGAGTTTACATTAGCTCCAATAATATGTAACTTTTTTTTTATTTAAAGCTTTCGTGACTGCAGTAATTCATATTCTTAGTTTTTTCGGTAAAGTCACGTTGAAGAGAAACAACAAAATAATAAAATATATATAAAATATAATTTTATACGTTGAAGAGAAACAACAAAATAATAAAATATATATAATATATTTTCATATATTTTATTATTTTGTTGTTTCTCTTCAACGTGACTTTACCGAAAAAACTAAGAATATAATATGTAACTGTTACAATCATATTACTTTAATGTTAATCGAATGACAGGAACTCGGTAATGTTAATTGACGTTTGACTGACTTATTGGTGGTAATGAAGATATTCACAATTAAGATTATGATATCAAAGTTGATTTCTATATTCAAAATACTTGGGTCTAGAAAATTAATAACACTGGTGCTCAATCCCTATTAACAGAGATATTTAGCTGCGGTGTTGTGAGGTGGAGGGTGTGCCTCGTCACTATTGCAGGTGTGAAGATGTTCAATTATTTTTTCCAGTTGTTTTTGTTAATTTTCAGTTTTTGCGCGGGAAATCTAATAATAAGATGGCGACGGCCTCGTGGTTAGTCATTTTATTAACTTGTTTATTTTGATCAATCCAACTCGAATCAATAGATATAACGAATTTAAAGCTTTCGTGACTGCAAGCATTTATCTTTTTTGGGTTCTTTCGGTAAAGTCACGTAGAATGAGAATAAAATAATAAATTGATAAAATAAAATAACACAATAAAATTATCACGACGTTTCAGCCACAACACAAGCGGCCTTCATCAGGTGAAGGGACGAGACTGTCTGGAGGACAGCGCTGGAGCGAACACAGCCAAGCTCAGACCGCGACCTTTAAGCTGTGTGAGAAGAAACAGAGTGCCTTCTATGACCAGTCACAAGCTAATCCCTCAGTTATTTCAATGCTAAATTCTCCTGTTTGATTTGTACTAGGTACCTCTGTGGATGTGTAGGCTTTGACTTTAACATAGCCATTTCTGTGACCAGTCACAAGCTAATCACTCAGCTATTGCAATGCTAAATTCTATGCTAATTCCTTTGTCAAGGCGCTCTGTTTCTTCTCACACAGCTTAAAGGTCGCGGTCTGAGCTTGGCTGTGTTCGCTCCAGCGCTGTCCTCCAGACAGTCTCGTCCCTTCACCTGATGAAGGCCGCTTGTGTTATGGCCGAAACGTCGTGAGAATTTTATTGTGTTATTTTATTTTATCAATTTATTATTTCATTCTCATTCTACGTGACTTTACCGAAAGAACCAATGAAGATATAACGGAGTTGAAAGATGATTAGAGCGTTTTGGTGATGAAAATAGAAGTAGCTTTTTTGTGAAAGTTGATAACATTTTGGTGTTATTGTACTCGTTGGTTCTATTCGGTAAAGTCACGTAAAAGTATAAAACAACAAAAAATAAAAAAATCACGACGTTTTGGCCACAACACAAGTGGCCTTCATCAGGTGAAGGGACCAGACTGTCTCGAGGACAGCGCTGGTCCCTGTCTCGAGGACAGCGCTGGTCCCTTCACCTGATGAAGGCCACTTGTGTTGTGGCCGAAACGTCGTGAATTTTTTATTGTTTTAATTATTTTTTGTTGTTTTATACTTTTACGTGACTTTACCGAATAGAACCAAAGAGTATGGATCCTTGCAGTCACGAAAGCTTCAAATCTAGAATTGGTGTTATTGTGTTACATTGTGCGGTTCATTGCGAATGCACAAAATGGCCACGTTGTAGCAGCCATTTAATATTCACTTAATTTGGTGAACAGAATCGGCGTTACTGCAGAGGTTATATTCCTGATTAATAGTTGTTTTTATATGTTTATTGTCAGTAAAATTTGATTTGCCTAATTTGCATGTCAATATAATTCCATATTAAATATGTATTTATTATTAATAACTATATAAGTACACATTGTTTCGTTTATGCAGTGTTATCAGGGACTGTGGGAAGTTTAGGAGGCATTAAAGATGTTTTGGGGCAGATGTTTCTTGTTAAATATTAAAGATGTTTTGGGGCAGATGCTTCTTGTTAAATGTTAAAGAACATAATGTTAAATGTTATTCGACATGATAAGTGGCTGCTACCATAATTGAGATTTGGGAAGACTCCATGCTGA
This sequence comes from Petromyzon marinus, assembly GCF_048934315.1. Classification (NCBI taxonomy): domain Eukaryota; kingdom Metazoa; phylum Chordata; class Hyperoartia; order Petromyzontiformes; family Petromyzontidae; genus Petromyzon; species Petromyzon marinus. The sequence goes on along the minus strand of NC_133667.1, from coordinate 12,644,713 downwards.
GAGATTGAGCTGTGGTCTTGTGACGTCGAGTCGCTCACTTCTCAGGAGGACGGAACACAGCGCGGATTATCTGTTCGTGTTCTACAAACTGTACTACTTGAATCACTCTCTATTTAGCCGACCTGTCCCCCTCGTTAGGATAAGTTACAGGTGCTTATCTCCTTTTCCTCGTGTCAGAAACTTGTCTAACATTGCCAATTGTAATTATCGCTTTTGAGTGTTGTGATTGTGACCAATGTAAATTAGAATCTCTTCAAATGAACTGCAGAGTGTATTCTCGAGCAAGAAGAGATTAGACAATGTCCTAGATTGAAACAAGTGTCGATTACTTTTTATACATTTAGCAAAACAATAGCATTATTGTTGTGCAATGCGGTATGAGGTGCAGGCTGTTTGGTTTTCAATTTTTTGAGTTACGAGAGAGGTCTTATTTTAGATTTGAAGCTTTCGTGACTGCAAGGATCCATACTCTTTGGTTCTATTCGGTAAAGTCACGTGACTTTACCGACTAGAACCAAAGAGTATAGGTCTTATTTTTCCACAGTTGCCTCAAGGCAACACATATCCATGAATAACGGCAGTATGCTTTTGTATTTACTTACCATCTTCAGGTCGCCATAAATGATGGCCTCCTTCTTAAGTTTTGCAAGGGCCCTCAACATGGATCTTGCATAGAGCCTGATTCTTGACGGTGCAAAGATCGTGAAGTTGTCCTGGAATTGATCAAAGAGGTCGATGCTGCAAGACAAGATATCGTCAATGGTTAGTCCACCTTCGACTATCTTGGTCAATGCTTAGGATCGCTTCATGAACTGGAGGAATTATGCTTTACAATAGATTAGGAGTTTTATCATGTAAAACCAAATTCAAATTTCTCCCAGGGGAATGATGATGAAACATGACCTGCATATTGGGTTTGAGAAATATAATAACATCAACTTATAACATGCACAGTAATCACTTCACTGTAATATGAAGAGAACAATTCTCAGACGTACGAGGAACCACAAACAGCAAGTCAACCAAAGTCATGAGCAGGCGCCAACAGATGCCTAAGCTCTGCGGTCTTGTACATATTAAGGTATTTTATAAAAAAAAATTTTGAGCGTTTACATGTTGGAAGAAACCGGAGCACCCAGACAAAAACCCACACTTCCGAGGGGGCAATACTGTATCCCGTACAGGTGTAACAGGTAGTCTACACTTTTGTTGTACTGCTCTCTACCGACAAGCCAGGGTATGGGCACCTCGACGCCCACGGTAGGGAGTTTCGCAAAATGTGTGTGACCCACCAAACCCTCGCCTCAGCAGTGCTGGATTACAGGCGGGCACCACCATCGCCTAGCTCATAGGGCTCGTTATGAGAATTTGCTGTTGCATCTGGTTTCATGATAAAGGTAATGGATGAGACAGGACGTTGCGGTAGGTAACAATGTTGTTTACAGATAACGAGAAACATCGTTTACTGTATTTGTAATTATTATGAAGTGCTATGTTTTAATGTGCTGTACAATGTAAAATGGTGGTAACCACTCAGCTCATATGTATTAAGTAAGGTGGGAGAGCATCGTTGCATCATAAACAGTTACGTGCCACGTTAAGGAGACACCCGTGTCCCTTTCATATTTTAAAAACTATCAATAAAGCCTTAACATGAAAGGGCTGGTACAATCCGATGGGTGGTGACATGGCCTAATGGCAGCATGATCCCCGCCTTTCGTCGAGGTTCATGGTTCGAATCCAGCAGGCTCCCTGATTAATGCAGCTGTAATAATACCACACACCGCGTCTGTCTCACAGCCGATGTTAAAAATTCGAAAATTACCCGAAAAATTAATTTATTGCCGTTGTACAACTTAGGAATCATCGCCCCCCTACTGGCAATCTAATGCCCCAGGTCACTGTTGAAAATGAGACTCATCCTGGTCTCTTGAGTTCTCACCTGGTCAAACAACATTTTTTTAAATCTGAATTTCATCAAATGTTACCTGCACGTTTTAAAAAAATGCTTGAGATAAACACGATGTTGGCACACAGATGTGATTTTTTTACTTACGTCATGAGCTCCATAACGAAGCCGGGATGCTTTCTGAACATAAGATGTCCGATAAATCTAATAATGTAGTTATTTTCATTGTCCTTGGACTGCAACGCATTCATGATATGCGCCTCCCTTCTGCATTTCTGAAGGTCGTTTCTGTGGAGGGAATGCATCGGTGAGTCTCACCCCACTCTTAAGTCTTGCATATTTTTATGCATTATCACGCACATGGGATGGCGCGGTCAACAGAGCTCCAGAGTCATGGCTGTGAGCGCTTCATCCCGGTCAACGTCAACGTCGTCCCTGCCCGGTCGACGTGATCAGCGGCCAACTGGGGAGGCTGCACCAATCGGTTGGGAAGTTGTCGATGGTCGTTACCCGAAAGGGGTTACCACATCCCATCTCAGTGCGGTGAAAATGTTGCACCACTGGATTGTGATCACTGTGGTTTTTGAGCTATGTTAAGCGAGTAAGGTATAAAGTGTCCTGCTCCTCCAACCGAAACTGTGGACGATGTTGTGAAGCACTGTGGTCTGTGCTCCTTTAATGCGGAATTGCAAAAGTTGAAAAAAAAAATCTTTCCTGAAGACCCCTCGTGGCTAGCAGACCTCCTTGGCATTGGTATTTAGTGCCTGAACATGTTGCAATATAGAAGAATATAATATAATGGGCAAAAGGGCAGCACTCATCCCCGTTGTTGGTCAGTGGTGTGAACTCCACGTTCACGTGGCAGTAACCTTAAAAAAATTACATATTGCCTCTTCATGACAAATCAAACATCATTTTGATGGTGTTTGAAGACTTTTATGAAATTATAAACTCATACAGAAAGAGCTTCTGATGGAGATGGATACATGACCTGGCAGTCGCACGTTCGCCAACCGTTGAAGAGGTTCAAGGTTCGAATCAAGCAGCCGCCCTGATTAATACTGCGGGTGTATAACCATAATAATGCATGCTGTCTGCTTCGATGGATGCTAAAGAACACCTGACGTTATTTGCAAGAGTATGCCACTGTGTGCTTTGAACTGGGTACAATGTTTGCCAATATGGAAACCTACACCACAAATTCCTCAATTTGTATTGTGCAATCATTGTCCCCCTACTGGCAGACTAATGCTCCAGGTCACTCTTGCAAATGAGACTTATCCTGGTCTCTTCAGTTCTCATGAGGTTAAACAAAATACACTTTTAAATTGATTTTTTTAAGTTATGGTTATCTTCACAAATTCAGATGTATTTTTTAATGTGGTTCATGTCTTTGTTCAAACTTACCTAGCAGTGTACTCTAGCAACTTGATGGCCACTTCTCTTTTCGTCTTGTGGTCCAGGCATCGGAGCACCTGCCCAAAGGACCCCTTCCCAAGTACATTCAGTACTTGGAAGCGGTACACCAGGTGTTCACCCGTGATCTAGAACAAGATTACACAAGTGTTCAGTACTCAAGCAGGGCCGTCTCTGAGTGCTCAAACAATACTCAGTCTAAACACACGGCTCATTCAAGTTCTCATTTCTTAGTCACTGGTCTGACATTCCCACACTCATGAACATCTTCTTTGGTTCTTTCGGTAAAGTCACGTAGAATGAGAATAAAATAATAAAATAAAATAACACAATAAAATTCTCACGACGTTTCGGCCACAACACAAGTGGCCTTCTTCAGCTTAAAAGACGCTACGAATCTTAACAACGTTCATTGAAGCTCTGTCGTCCCGACAGGTTTGTTCCTTTCACCTGAAGAAGGCCACTTGTGCTGTGGCCGAAACGTCGTGAGAATTTTATTGTGGTATTTTATTTTATTATTTTATTATTTTATTCTCATTCTACTTGACTTTACCGAAAGAACCAAAGAAGATGAATCCTTGCAGTCACGAAAGCTTTAAATCGAAACTCATGAACATGTCTGAGCTTTCCCTGATGTCTCTGCCAAATACATCTTTGCCTCACACTGGAAACCACTAAATCATTCTATGAAAAGTGTGGGTTATAGAATGTCCTTCATCTGTATTTATGATGACAAAGATAGTCACCACATCGCGCGCTTTGAGTGCACTTCTGCGGCCGTCTGGAATGCTCTTCCTTCCGATATTAGGAAGCCACTGGAGCGATGCACTGTTAAATCTAGATTTAAAACTCAAGATCACAGGTGTCACTTTTACATAGCCATGTTCATTCAATACCCACATTCCACCCACACAGTGAGTGGCCTCACTCTGTATGCCCTGCATACTATACTCATAGGCCCATTCTAGGCTATGCCAACCCCACCCACTACTCAGGTAGCCCCACCTTTAGATCGTATCAATAGTTGAGCAATAGGCCAGAATATTTTAATCGAGATAAAATCCACATTTTTTTGTAGTTGCTTTGTGGCACCAGGAGAGCCTTTCTGAAAATGTCCAAAACTAGGACGTTGAGTAGCTTAACGTTTCAGTGTTCTTCACACAGAAAATCATTAGCAACTTATTAGGTATACACGTGCGTGTAAGGGATGTTGTGGTTTATAGTGGAATGCATGATTTGCAATGAACATGGCCCATATTGGAGAGGCTTACCGGAATGTAGTGGCCGTCGATGTCATCGTAGCCATCATTGGAAGGGCCATTTCGTTCCGAACGAATCTTGAAATAAAAAACTTCATTGAAACACAATATTTCTTGACGTTCCTGCTCTGTCATTCTGTCTTTGAATTTGTCCAAGAGTTCTGCACACGCACACATGCCCAAAGACACACATGGTCATTCATGCACATATTCACGTGTGCAACACACGTAATTAAGATCACAAATGAATCAAGCACATCATGTTACACTTAACAAAGAGACTCGATTTGGGCCTCTTGTATGTGTGCTCTTATCGGATTTGTAAAGCCATTTAGGGATCGGTCTTCTAGATAGATATGATGTGTGTTTGTTATAGAGGAGTGTGGCAGTAATTCATGTGGTGAATGATGCTGAATAAAGTGGAGTAAAAACCTTGTGGTGTGCAGCTCATCCCTGCCACTGGGAAGACGACTTCATCCGATGGAGTTGCCTGTTTTTGTCACAGAGATGCGCACAGAGCGGCACGCGTGAACATGCGGGCAAGCACACAGACATGGACATATATACAGAGACAAAGTGGTACACACACAAACACCCACTGAGAGAGTGCTTGTGGAAGGGCCTAAATCGCACAAAGCTCTCAGAGGATTACCCTAGAGAGTATTTTTTGGCCTGCACCTCCGTGATGGCCTCATATATTGGAAAAGGTCAACGCTTTACCTCACTATGCATGATCGACGAGCTGTGGTGAACCCATTTACTGTATACTGTTGGGTGGTATTTAAGAAACTTGCCCCATTGAACTGCCATGCTCGGAGATTAAAGCAGCGACCTCTGGTGTGGAAACCACTACACCAAGCAGCATCCAAGACATACATATTCACGAATAATAGTATATTGCACCTCGATGATGTCAAATAATCTGACACTTTGGGAATATTAAACGGTGCCCATATTCCCAGGTTTGTGGCCAATTCCATTAAACATCTTTAACTGCATTATACATTGATTTCTAATTTACACAAATATGGCAAAAGGGTGAATTGTTAAAGGTATTTTATGAAACTGGTTACAGGTCACGAACCTGAACGCATTCATAAAGTCCAAGTAGAGCACCTGCCAATACGTGTGCTGTGTAATAAGCTCGTGTGTCTCCTGGTTGGTTCACGAGTACTAGAGTCCCTTACTGCGAACTGAGCTGACAAGAAATTGCCTTGACTGTGTCGTGAGTTTGCCGTGTGTAAGCGTGTCTGTACCGTTAGGTAAAACGGCTCGTTGTGGTACTAGTTATAATAGGCGTTTACTAACAGCACTTGCCCCAAAAGTCTATAGAGCTTACACGATGTGGGGTGGGGGTGGAACTTTGATTCTTTGCTGTCAGTTGAACTAGTAATAAACCCATTTGGTGGTGAAGTGACCTGAAAGCCTGCACTGTGTGTTGAGCTTATTGGTCAATGGTAATCGTTCTATTCTAGAATGGCAGTGAAACACGTAGTCCACGACTACTCTACAATAAAAAAAGAAGTGAGCTCGTCTCTGTATTGTGCAGTCTGCTTATAAGAGTTTGCTGTCAAGAGTGTTACTGACCTGCTGCACAATTGCAGACTGAACATCGAGTTGATCCATCTCCAAAAGATCGTTCTGGAACACAGCACAAAGATAGCATTAAAACCTAAATAACCTCCTTTAGCACCCTTCATTCGACCAAGCTTAGAGCAGCAAGGGAGATCTCTCCAGCAGGTGTGGCACTCTCCCAGAACTGTCTTCAATAGGGAGTTCAAATCCCCGTTTAAAGATTGAGAACCTTTCATCCTTGAAGAGTTCGTGAAAAAATTAAGTGCCACTTTGTGTTAATCAATTAGTTGTCCGTATATTTAAATATGGGCCTCGCCATAGGAATGTGGAATTTACACCACCTGGAAATCACTACCCATGACATGAAGCTTAATAGCTTATTGAGCCCTTTCGCAACCATCACCAACAACATCTACCTAAACGACAATCGCCATTAGCATCACTAGCACCACCACGGAAATTGTCTCTGACATCACCACAATCACCACCAGAAAGCAACTAAACCATCACCCCTATCACTACAATTACAATCTTCACGTAACTATCACTTGCAACACTCAACACGAGCAAAGAGCAGATCTCCCCACTGCCACCAGCAACCAACTGCAATCAACACGACCACGACAAAGATCAATGTACCGTCCTCAACACCATTACCATCACTTACCGTGGCTAAATCTCTCGTCGGCAAACTCGTACTCGCACTATTGAACATTCAAAACAGAGTCCTCGTGGCAAGAGCCGTAGCTCGAGCCGCGTGCCGCCTCGAAGTTTAGCGCTATGTTAATCGCATCCGGATAGTGACGTCAGTAGCGACGTCACGGCATCCGGTGCGCGGAGTGTCACGTGGGCGTTCGTGGGGGGTCGCGTGTTGTGTGTAATACACGTGTTGTGTATTACACACAACACGTGGTGTGTAATACACGTGTTGTGTATTACACAACACGTGTATTACACAACACGTGTTGTGTAATACACGTGTATTACACAACACGTGTTGTGTACAGTATGTTGGACTTCTTTCGCACCGCACGTAGACAGCTGTGCTAATCGGAGGTGCCGATTCGAGCTGCAGTACAGTATAGTACAGCTGTTACCATCAGCCACGATGTAGTTCTCATTACAGTACAGTAGTATAAAGAGCAGGAATAGTTATTTCATTAACTTCACCCCACTTTGCCCCCCCCGTACCCAATGGATGTTTGGCATCGCGTGACGCCCGTGAGCGATGCCCACAAAGTTGTAACGCCTCTTAAATTTTTATTTAAAGCTTTCGTGACTGCAGGGATTCATATTATTGGTTCTTTCGGTAAAGTCACGTTGAAGGGAAACAATAAAATAATAAAAATATAAAACAATTAAATTATCACGGCGTTTCGACTGCAACACAAGCAATTATCATCAGATGTGATAACCACAATAAAATTTTAATAACCGCCACTTTTTTCAAATTTTCTTGTTGTGGTTTCACACCTGATGATGATTGCTGCTTGTGTTGCAGTCGAAACGTCGTGAGAATTTTATTGTTTTATATTTTTACTATTTTATTGTTTCCCTTCTACGTGGTGACTTTACCGAAAGAACCAAGAGAAATGTGACGTCACGTCAAAATGCGCAACTTCAAATAAATATATACAACACGTTCTACTTTATTAAATAGACTTTTTAATAAATGTTTTCTCCTACAACATCAGAGTGCAGCGCCACATTAAATACGCACTACAATGACAATAGTTTAAAGCGATTTGAAGCATGTTTTTTTTTGGGGGGGGGGGCAGAGCTTTGTGACGTCATATTTGAGAGGGGGGGGGGTCTGACTTTATGTGACGCCGTGTGACTATGGGGGTGGGGGTCAAAAATCGCGTGCCGTCTTGTTATTCCACTGCTGGATGAGGGGGTTCGCCACGCAGCCGCAGATTGCGGGTGTATCTTGGGCCACGCATCATCGCCACGCTCGTCCATGTGGGTGGGTGGGTGAAGGCGGAGAAGCATGGAAGTTCAGTTCAACAGTTGATGTTGCTGTGCTGCACTGGCGGGCTATAACAATGCTGCTGAAATGATGCACTTTACCGATTTAAGGCCGTGAAGATGATGTGTAAGAAATGTTTTTTTATATATATGATACGGAGACGGAAATGCGAATGGGGGTATATGGTGTTACTCTTTGTTTTTTTTTTCGGTAAAGTCACCTATAAATAAGAAATAATAAAATAACATAATAGCGTACGACGTTTCGGTTGCAACATAAGCAGCCATCATCAGATACAGAAGAGCTAAATTTACGAGAGAGGAAACACATAACCCCAGATGTATATACAGACACCCAAGTAGGGGGGAACTAACACAGATACAACAGGGGACACAGAGAGAGAAGCACACCAAAACAAACAGGGTTTAGCAAAATTTGGAAACCATATAAAGCAACACAGACGGTCAGTCAAAACAATTGACGCATAGTCTGGTTGATTACGCTATTTCAAAGATTGCTAAATTGCAAGTTAAGTATGAAATTTAAAATACAGACTGCACACACACACACATAGACATCCAAGTAGAGCGAACCAGCACAGAGACAAGCACAGAGTGAAGTCGCCTTAAATAGGCAGAGAAGGTAAGGCTGAGAGACAATGGGACAAATTAGCAAGAGGTATGCATGGAGCAAAGGGACGCGGCAGCACACACTCGGAAACACCAAGGCCCACACACAGGCAGAGACAGCACAGAGACACAAATCCAAGCCAAAACAGAAAGTCAGACACACAAGCAGAGACAACACAAAGACACAGACCTCATACCTCCCCGTAGAGGTGGTTCAGACTTGATTCGAAGCTTTCGTGACTGCAGGAATTACTGCAGTCACGAAAGTATATGGTGTGCTTATTTATTTTGATATTTTATATTCTCCAAGACGACCCGAATTATTTTCGGTTGTACACCGGCAGGAAACAGCTCCACATGTAAAATTTACAAAGGGCTGTAGCATTACACTTACTCATTCATTCTGGCCACAACCTGATACCAACATTGACCGATTAAAAAAACCCCTATATAATCTGTTTAATACGTAGGTTTTCGCGATCAATATTATTCTCAAAAGTTTTTTTGGGTTAGATCACGCAAATATCAGTGCTGTTAACCCACCAGCACCACCACAGCCAATTAAGACGTTACATACACAAAACGTACCAATGAATTTTACTTCAGCACACCGATGTCGAAGAGTAAACGGACATTTACAACTTTAGTACGATGTTTCAATGGCGATTACAACCGGCTTTATCAGGCGATTTGCCCAAATTGTGAATAAGTCTTCCCGTTTCCAGTCTTAAGTCAGGCACTTCCAAATACGGCCTTCAGCGTTGCCAGCTGTTTGGTCGCGGGCTCTTGCAGCCGTGTGACCTCAAGACACACACACACCTGCGCAAGCACACGGACGAGAAGCCGTATAGCTGCAACGTGTGTGGCCAGACCTTCAGGTCGCTTCCACTTGCTTCAGATGTTGTTTTCCCCGCTTCAAATAAAAGGTGCATCGTGTTGAAAAGTAAAACATTGGACAGAGCCTCTATCGAGCTGCACAGGGCTCGCAAATCAGTTTGGCCACCGATGAGCCAACACGTTTAACGCATATTATAGATGAGCAACAAGTATGACCATTGGACACAGGTAAAGGTGGAAGTTTTAATAGTATTTTCTATAAACTCATTATGCATTTCCATGGAGCATTGTGGATAAAGCAGGATTAACTCAATTGTGTTCACAAGTAAAACGTGTTTCAGTCGATCAGCCTATTAGTTATCCAGAAAAATATTATCAAGCAGCATTTGTTAAAGCAAGCAAACTGGACCAGTTTAAATATTGTGGGTCTCATCAGCAGTTAGGCTGGTTTAAACAAATGCTGCTGAATTACCGGATGTTATTAGCTAGGAGCATTCCAAATAAAAATGGGACCCCGTTTAATGCACAGAATCAAAGCGATACACAAACTCATGCGTTGCTGTGGATAATTTTTGGGTAACAGCATATATAATCATAATTCCATTTTTCTTGGTTCTTTCGGTAAAGTCGCGTAGAAGGGAAACAATAAAATAATGAACTCAAGCACGTACACCAAGCTCTTAAGGCTAATGGTTATTCCGATGACACAATCCGCAAAGCTATCACTCCAACCATGAAGAAGGACCCTCTTGAGGAGCCTTTCAAAACCATCACGTTACCCTACATTGTAGGGATCACAAAAAAGTTCTCCAAAATCTTGAATAAACACAAGATCCAGGTCCGATTCAACACATTACATAAAATCCGTGATCTGGTTGCGTCTGTAAAAGATGTGATTCCGGACACACAGTACCCTGGTGTCTACAAACTAAGTTGCCTCTGTGGTAGTAGTTACATTGGAGAAACCAAACGGCATGTCTCGGACCGCATTCGTGAACACAAAGCAGACCTGAAACACGGTAGGACCAACACCTCGGCCGTGGCAGATCACTTATAATTCAGTAGGTTCACATGACATTGACTTCTCCTAGACAGAGGTTCTTTGCAAGCCATCTGGCTACCATGAGAGATTCGTTCATGAGGCTATCCACATATACAAACACAGACAATTTCAACCGAGAAGATGGATTCTGGCTTAGCAATCATTGGAAGGATTTGATAAACCATTTTGGGACTTAATTGATTGATCACGCTTACGCTGGCTTTCAGACCGCATCCATTATTTTCGTCTCCCCCTCCTAGTTTCCGAACATAGATGGACTCATCCATCAGAATAAACTGTCAACTCGCTCTCCGTGGTGCTAACGTTAAAAAACCGCCACTTTTTTTCAAAATTTCTTGTTGTGGTTTTCACACCTGATGATGATTGCTTGTGTTGCAGTCGAAACGTCGTGAGAATTTTATTGTTTTATATTTTTATTATTTTATTGTTTCCCTTCTACGTGACTTTACCGAAAGAACCAAGAATATGAATCCCTGCAGTCACGAAACCTTTAAATCAAAACATAACTCCATTGTTTCCATGTTAAAATATTCTTCATTTTATATTTTAAAAAGGCCTTAAAACCGAGCTCCATGACACACCAGACAAACATTTTATTGGCCCTGATGTGAAAGAAAGAGGGGTTCATGAAGGGTCAGCATTAGTTAGTCCAAGGAAGGAAAAACACCACTGGTTGGTAACTGAAAGTTAGCTTCTATGAAAGAAGACAACAAGAGAACGTTTAATTCGGCGAGGGGTGGGGGGAAAGGGCAAACGAGCATGGGTGCGGGTGGAAGCACCACGGGTAAATCGTTGTACCAACTAATTCTAGCAGAAAAAAAACAGTAATTAATTCTGTCCATTGTAACAGAGGTGTCCATAGAATTTTCTAAGCACATCCCACCATTGGGACCACCAGCCGAATAGAGCCGTTTTGCAAATCCTTGAACGGTTTGGAAAGTTAAACCTCAACAGAGGATGCGCATTAGGGAACCTGCAAATTATGAATGCACAACCAGTGCGATTAATTCACGCCTGTTAAACAAAAATATGGGTCTCCATTGTGTGCCACTGCCTGTAACCCACCAAGAAAAGTTCTGGTTACTTATGACAACTTTGCAGTGCATTTACTTAGCTCAAAATTATTATTCGAAAAAAACATTCATTCATCAAATGTACTTCATACCAAAAAAAATACATACTGCTGCCACAGATGACAAAAGTCAGTCCTATTGAACAATATTTTTTTAAAAACATGTACAGTTTTGCTGTTGCAGCAGCAGAAGATTAGATGCTAGTGACATGAGACCACTGTTAGGAGGGGGGGGGGGGCATGCTGACAACACACAAACGGACAACGATTACAAACTATGTACAATGCTTACCACCGCTGGGATTCCCAACGGACTATGTAGTGTCACGTGCCTGAGCCTATGGGGGGAAATGCAGAAGTTGCATTTCCCAGGAAACAACGTCAGGTTTTCTCGCAGACCCAATTAGGGGTGGTTTTGAACACCTTCGGCATAAATAACAAGATGATGCTTTTACATATATACGTGATTTTTTTTTATGCTGGTAAATGCAGAATGATGCTGAAATGTGTTCCTTTGGTTTAAAACAACTTGGCGAATTCACTGGTCGAGAATTTGGAAACCAGCTCGGCAGAACCTGGAAGTTGATCGATGGAAGTGAGAAACGTTGAATCCAAAATCAGCTTAAGATGAGAACGATGCTGTGATCATCATGGTTGACACTTTTGGGAGGAATGGCCCTTTTACATCGCCGAGATAAAGATGGGATGGACATTGCCCAAAACAGACATTTTTTATAGGGCAGTGTTAATGACGATTCGTGTTGAGCTTTTGTTATTTGCACATCACTGCCAATGCAATAGTAAACATAAAAGATAGAAATTAAGATGCAGAAAATGTAAGTATATATATTTTTTTAATTGAAATAAAAATGCCGTCCCTGTTTTCCCTTCAGATATAACAATGTGCAAGTTGTAAATGAATAATCTGAGTCTCCTTGCACCACATAATTAATGCAACCCGTGATTCAGAAATTCAGCTACAAAATCAACATTTAAGGCATGTAAAAAATACCATTTCGGGAGAAATAATGGTGCCAAAGTAATGAAAATCTTTGAATGCAGAAGTCAGAATTCCTCACATTCACACATCCTAAATGGAAAAGACAGGTTACATAGAGAAACTATTCTTAAACTTAGAACAAAAATTGACGAGAGAAGAAATGAAATTATTAAATGCTGCAAAAACAAGGACGAAAAACCGTGCACATACGTGGACTCTCTCACACTTTCCCAAAAGCGTTTGTCTCGAGAAAAATTTAGTTTTTCTCCCAGAAAGCACGGGCAGGGTTAAGGAAACATCACATAAACTGTTCAGGTAAGCGGGCTTGGTTCTTTGGGTAAAGTCACGTGGGTTGAAAATAAAATAGATTAAATCACGACGTGTAGGGCGCAGCACAAGCGGTCCGTCATCAGGTGGGACAACCAACAGGAAGAAACAAACTGCTGAAGTGGGCGAATCGGAGTTGCAGAGAGTTCCGCTTCAGCAATTTGTTTCTTGCTGTGGTTGTCCCAACACGATGACGGACCGCTTGCGTTGCGCCCGAAACGTCGTGATTTAATTCGTTTTATACCTACGTGACTTTACCGAAAGATTACAGCAACTTGGGAAGGCCTTCGTTGCAGCAGTGGACAGATCAGGGCTGAAGACACACACACACACAAAACACATACAACGCACAAATTAGTAAATATAATGTAGTACACAATAAATGCACGCGCGCAAACGTCACGCGAGTAATTAAATAAATACAGTAAAACCTTGGATTGCGAGTAACTTGGTCTATGAGTGTTTTGCAAGACGAGCACATTTTTTAAATAAATATTAATTTGATAAACGAGCGAGGTCTTGCAATACGAGCAGTACGTACACGCTTTGTACTGCCGAGCGTCACGTGATCACAACTGATGTACGAGTGCTTTAATATATGAGTGCTTTGGATTATAAAACACGTTTCCGGAACGAATTATGCTCGCAATCCAAGGTTTTACTGTGTACAGTACATGCATACACATACCTATACAAACGCAAATCAATATACAAAAACAAATGTATACGTACGCAATAGAGTATGCAATAATTAATAAATATATACAGCATAATATGCACACAAGAGCAGGGGGGAACATAAACACGTAGGGTTTCATGGACGTACATAAAGCAGTGTTTTAGTACTCGATGTTCAACCTTGTTTTCATGGTTGGTCACCAACACTCTCCAATTCATCGCAATTGTATGTACGTTTAACTTCTTTTGCATCATACGGAGCCAACCGTGCTAATCGGACGTGCAGAGGATTCCATCCGGTGCCGGGACCCAAAACCGAAACATTAAATTAATTTACTATAGATATAGGGTGGCCCGATCTGTATAACCAAGCGATTTATGGACAGTTACTACATGGCAACATGTGCGATTGCGAGTGACATCAAACAAGCTACAATGACCAACAATGGCAACTCGCACAACGAGCCATCGAAAGCACAATATGTATTCAACTACCTCGAACAACAAAGATCCCCTGTGTAGCCTTAACAGACTGTTGGGGCGAGTGCTGTTAGCACCTATAAAGGTCGGCCCTCCCCTAGGCTGAGCCGGCCTAGGGGAGGTCCAGGACCCAGTTCAGATATATTCGTCACTGGTGTTGGCCGTACGTGGGAATCGAACTCAGCACGTCGAGTTCATAGTGCAGCGCGCTGACCGCTACACCACCGCTCCACTTACACACACACTCCACACTCGCAGCCCAGACAACTGAGAAGCATACGTTAATTTTTTGTCTCCCCCCTCCTCTTTTCCGAACATAGATGGACTCGTCCATCTAAACAAACTGTCAAATCGCTATCCGTGGTGCTAACGTTTAAAAATAAATAAATACAAACCGCCACTTCTTTCAAATGTTCTTGCCGTTGTTTTTCACACCTGATGATGACTCGCGAGAATTGTATTGTTTTATATATTTAATTATTTTATTGTTTCCCTTCAACGTGACTTTACCGAAAGAACCAAGAATATGAATCACTGCAGTCACGAAAGCTTTAAATCAAAATTTAAGGTGGAAACCGTTTTTGTGGGGTGCGAAGCGTGTCAATGACCAACTAGGTTTCGGTGGTGGTGGTGGTGAAGGAGTGGATGGTGTTGGTCGTCGCGTGGTGAAATCATGGATGACGCCGGTGCGGCAGTGCAGCGCTCAGGATTTAGTGCGGAGGGAGTTGGGGGGGGTAAGGGCTGGATGGGGCTGTCCCCTCGCACAGCCCCGGGTTGCCTGCCCGTTCATCACCTTTGCGTTGGTGTTCTCCATCTCAACTTACAGCTGTTTTTATTGTCATAATCAGGGATAATTTTAGATGCACGATGTGTTGATGATGCACCCAAGGCCACACTCGTCATTCTTCCACTCGCACTATCTGTCTCAGGAAAACAGTATTATTGCATTCCAACACTCCCTGCCCTTTCCAACTTACCCCCCTTGAGTGCTCGTGTATCTGGGTGCACCATCATATTCTACCCGGATTCTCCTGGAGGTGGTCTCGCGTCAAACTCACCCATGTTTTACCACAGGGTCCGGGAGTCAACATCTCACACCGATCTTTGCCAATTCTCTCTCACATGGGAAACCCATAGCCAGGTCACTCGCTACGTTGCCGGGATGAAAACCCAGGTGGAGAGGTTCGGTTTGTGTGTTCTAGTTGACCTAAGCGCTAGTCGGGGTGCGTGCATGGGGTGAATGCATGGTGTGTGTGTTCTCCATCTCAACGAGCTCTTGAAGCATCTCTGCGAAACGCACAGGAACGGTAATGGGTACACGTAGCAATAAACGTACCAACATACAGTCAATCGTATTTTAAATCTATATTGAAAACCAATTTCTTTAGAGCTGCTTTTGGTGTTTAGTTTGTTGGCCTTCTCCCCACACCTCCGGTAAGCATGGCTGGCTACGTACGGTGCGAAAGAAGTTCAACATACACACATGCGTACGTACGGCAGACTTCGCATCCTACGCTTCAGGCCCAGCAATACGCAAATAGCTTTTTTTTATTACTGGCAAGGCTTTGCAAATTCTTACACCGATGCCAGCCTGCAAGCCAGCACTATGGAAGCAGGATTGTTGCGGTCCCAACTCAAGGGTTTAAACACACAGCACGATTCCACCTTTGGGAATAGTTCCCGCAAGTAAGGGGAGGAGCACTCTAGATTGTTATTTACTGGAACATTTCAACATACGAACCTCACTGCAAAAGTTTACTGTTACAATAAATGGCCAATTTAAAAAATGGTATTAAATCTACCTTGCTTTAAAATTCGGTGTTAAGTCTCACTGGCAATGGTTGACAGCGTTCTGCATTTAATTCAGAGCGCAACGCTGTGCGCAATGGCCTGATACATTTCATGACCATGTCATAGATGCTAGACTGTGTTTGAAACGTGCGATGGATGCTATTTCACAGTGCGTTGTTGTGACAGATGCTAGACTGCGCTTGGAACTGTGCCTTGCATAGAGTCCTGAACCCACAAATTGTTTATTTAGTAATAAGAACACTACATGCAATTTATATGCCACGGCAGCGAGATGTTAACTACCCTGCCTGGTATACAGGAGGTCGTGGGTTCAATCCCGACCCGGATGCCTGTTGTATATTTGGAGTTTGCACGTCTCTCCCTGTGGTTGCGTGGATTTTTCTCCACGTTGTCAAGTTTTCCCGTCCACATTTAGAGTATTTGGCTGCAATGCATTTCCACACAATAAGCCACTTCGTTGAGCTATCAAATGTGGCCAGGTCGCTTCTGAAAAGGAGCTACGTAGCTCAGTGGGGCCTTATATGGTAAAATGAAAAGTTTAAGAGTTTAAAAATAAGTATTTTTTATATGTTCGGCCGTAAAAACATTTTCTCTAAATGTCAACTGTTGACAGTGCCGTGTTGCCATATGCTCGTTGATTTGTACCGATTTTATATTTGCGCAACACATTGTTACCACGAAACTATGCATCACACGTTTGAAAAGTTAAATCGTATCATAATTTCTCCGCACCTCCGGTTAGCACGGTTGGCCAAGCACGGTGCGAAAGAAATTCAACACACGTACGTATGTAATTGTCCAACATTCGCGTAAGCCAAAAGAGGCACAATCAACCAACAGAAAAACCACCGTGGCACGCACGTACCCCGTAAAGCGGCATCTCTTGCAGAGCGGTCATCGATGATGCCGATGACCTGCTCCGCAAAGTCTAATGTGCTGCACTCCCCCTGGCTCCAAAGGTCATGGAGCTGGTTCTCCAGCGACAGCTGCAGCAAGAACCTCTGTCGCACGCGGCAACGGCAACGTCAGTAAGGCGCGTTGAGGTTTTCAGGGCGCATCATTCGGGCAAGCTGCATCTCGCTACGCCGCAACGATCGGGCAACGTATGCGGGTATGTGGAACTTCTTTCGCACCGTACGTAGCCAACTGTGGCTAATCGGAGGTGCGGGGGAAGGTACAGCAAACCACAAAAAGCAGTTCTAAAGAAATGAGATTTCAATCTAGATTAACAACACTCAGGTATGTATGTTTTAAAACGTTTCCAGTCAATCGGTGTTGATACGAGCGAGAGGAAAACCCGAGTGCCCGGTGAAGACCTGCACGGGCGAGGGGGGAGGCAATACTATCCCATGCAGATGGAACGGATGAGAGATTAGTCCACACTTTATGTACCATCTTGTGCTGGTCAGCCAGGTTATATAGAAACTCGACGGACAACAGGAAGAGAGTTTTGAAACATCTGTGTGGTCTACCTCGCCTCCACAGTTCTCGATTTCGTGCGTGTGTGCGTAGACATAAGGCCTACTTTGGAAAAACAAGCGTAACAAATAATAGATAACGTAGGGTCAGAAATGCTTTATACAAAAAACTAAACTATTGGTGGAGCCCCCATTGAGGTGCTGCTAAATCGTTTATCGGACGACACGAGTGCGTCAAAAGCACGCAAGACGTGGACCCCCCGCGTCCGTCACGGCAACGGGAGAGTGCAAGCCGGCCGCTGAAGCAGGCCATCGCACCTGCAAGTCCACCTGGTGCTGCTCAATGATCTTATTCTTGAGCGGCTGGAGAAGAGACTCTTCGGAGGGCAGCCACAGTGGCATCTCCTCCTCCTGCGCATGCACGCATGGCCAACGCAGCACAAGGGGGAACAACACACGCTTGTAAATAAGCCCATCGGGTTATAAGGACTGGGGACAATTGATGGCAAACAGAATGATTGTACATTGCTCGTGTGGCAGCCCCTTTTGTCAATCCACTGCTGGATGAAGACCTTCCCCCACACCGTGAAGGTCGGGGAGCGTGCATGTTTGGGAGAACGGAAGTATCTCTCTCGCATCACTACTTCCCACTCCACGCACTCTGCTACCTCTCTCCCCTCGCTCTACTTCCCACTCCACGCACTCTGCTACCTCTCTCCCCTCGCTCTACTTCTCACTCCACACACTCTGCTACCTCTCCCCTCGCTCTTCTCCCCTCCGTACACTCTGCTACCTCTCCCCTCGCTCTTCTCCCCTCCGTACACTCTGCTACCTCTCTCCCCGCTCTACTCCCCTCCGAACACTCTCCTCCCTCTCTCCCTGCTCTACTCCCCTCCGTACACTCTGCTACCTCTCCCCTCGCTCTTCTCCCCTCCTTACACTTTCCTACCTCTCCCCTCGCTCCACTCCCCTCCGTACACTCTGCTACCTCTCCCCTCGCTCTACTCCCCTCCGTACACTCTGCTACCTCTCCTACCTCTCGTCTCGCGCTACTTCACCTCCACACACTTTCTGTTCCCAGTAGCCTTGGCATTCGCCCGAAGCTCCCAGTCAACTGTTCGCTCAGGGGGAGGTCGCTCACTCTCCT
This sequence comes from Petromyzon marinus, assembly GCF_048934315.1. Taxonomy (NCBI): domain Eukaryota; kingdom Metazoa; phylum Chordata; class Hyperoartia; order Petromyzontiformes; family Petromyzontidae; genus Petromyzon; species Petromyzon marinus. Next base: position 12,626,122 of record NC_133667.1, on the reverse strand, counting down.
CTGTTGCCCCCCATATTCTGGGACTCCCTTTGCCCCCGGCCACCCATGCTGTCAGCTCCCTGCTCGCGTTCAGGCTCATGGACTTACTTTTATTATTTTCTGCCGATGACTATTTACAAAACATGCACAATGTTTAAATGCCTCGTTAGGTGCCGTTGCTTAGATGTTCAATTGTGTAGTAGTTTCATTGATAGGTGGCTGGTTAGTTGTTTGGTTTCGTTTGTTTTTGTTTTTTCGTTCAATTGCTGAATAATACAGAGGGGAATGTCAATGTTTTTGTCTCTTCCTGAATGAAGAACTATTAATGTGTATTTGCCAATGAGTGTCAATGTTATTTTCTAATCGTCAGCGAGCGATTGTCAATGTTAATGTTTATTCGTCAATGTTTCGCGACTGTCACATGCCATCCTATGCCCGGGGGATGCTCAAATAAACCACCGGATTGATTTCCGTCTCAATGTCACTCGCCAGGATGAGAGAGGGCAGCCGGCGGTGACGTGGCTGAGCGGCCTCCTTTTCCCCCGCCTCGTCCATATTGACGTCGTCCTCCGGTTCAGGCTTTACCACGGCGGTGGTGGGCGCGAGCGGTGCCGATTGTCGCTCCTCCCCACCCTGCTCCACCCCCAGCTCCTTGACCCTACATGCGGACATCACAGACGAGAACAAAGGGCAGACCGCCTTGACACCGCAGCCCTCCCAATACTGATGACTCATTCCACCCCTAGGATTTGTGTGGTGTGTGTATGTGTAGTGACTGGGAAGGTCACTGTTTGGTGCCAGGCTTGCGAGACCACGGCGGGATGTATACTGTTGTGTGTACACCCCAGACACGGGGTGTAGTACCAGCCCTAGTGCGGGCTTGGGTGAGCGCTGGTTAAGCGCGGTGGCACCACGCACAGCGTGCGGTGCGGGCTCCCTGTTGGAGAGGCAGGAGATCCACGTCAAGCTTCTAGCCCAGGGGTGTCCAAACTTTTTTTCCCAAGGGCCACATACAGAAAAATATACGAAGGACTGGGCCACTCACTAGACGTGAGGTATACTGCCTCACTTCTCATGCACTAATATTGGCAAAATCAATCAAATGCAGGTAAATTACGTTTGATAATTGAACATGTTTAAAGAAAAAAAGCCTCCATCATTAAATTTTTTACAATAAAGTTGGCAGGTCATTCTCTCAGTGACAGCCTCAGATTGGTTCTTAGGGTGCTGATCCGCCTTCATTGTCCTGTATGAAGGGAGAGACAAGAAGAGAAATAGGGGATGTGGATATTTCAAGCTTATTACACAAATAAATTATTGGGCTTGTTAACACATCAACTAATGTTTGCTAAAAAATTGTCATCAACTTTAATTGACTGAATTTATTAAGTAATTGGGCTTATTAACAAATGAAAACTGCGTGTTAATTTTTTTACTTACCTGTAATGGGAAGAATGTTGCGCTCAGTGGGAGCAGTGATGCTGCGCTTTGGTCTGAAGGATAGCTGGCAGGTCAGGAGTAAGTTTGGTAGTTGAGATCCGAAGGACGTCACGGAGATCGCTGTCGGTCGTTCTGGTTCTCAGTCTGCTTTTGTTCAGCGTTAACAGAGAGAATGTCCGCTGACAGATGTATGTTGAGCCGAACAGACTCATCATTCGTTTTGCGTGGCGTCTCATCAGAGGAAACTTGGCCTTTTCCAAGCTCCGGTAGAAGTCAGGTAGGGAGAGAAGCTAATGCTGATTCTTCAGAGAATCATCACACTGAATTTCGATCAGTTCTAATTGCAGACTCTCCTCCACTTCTTTTGCATCCATTGAAAACGGAGCCGCAAACAGTGTGATTTCCTTCTCAATGACAGAAATATCTTGGAAGTGCTGACTTAATTCTGTCATGAGAGATGTGATCACAGACACATATTCTCCCATTGTTGCAGAGAGCTTGGCATTTGGAAATGTGCATTTGATTTTGGTCAGCGTGGGGAAGTGCGCTACATTGAAGTTGCGCAGTTGTGACTCGAAGAGACGGAGCATCGCATGGAATGCTTTCATGTGCGCATACAGCTGTGGTACCAGCTGCTCTTTGCCTTGTAGTCTCTTGTTCAGGGTGTTGAGATGATCAGTGAGATCAACTAAAAAAGCCAGGTCTGCCAACCATAAAGGGCCACTGATCTCATGGAGAGGTCTGCCCTTTTCTTTCAAAAACTTGTCGATATTTGATCTCAGGGAATAAAACCGCTGCAGCACGGAGCCGCGACTGAGCCAGCGCACTTCAGAATGATAGAGTAGGTCCCCGTATTCAGCGTCGACATCAGAGAGGAACGCTTGAAATTATCTGTGGTAAAGCCCTCGTGCCCGAATTATGTTGACAGTTTTCACAACTGTGTTCATCACATCGCCAAGCTGGATTATCTTGGCACAGAGGGCTTCTTGGTGGATGATACAGTGCATTTTGACAGCCTCACCTCCGCTCTCCCGCACCTTGGCACTCACCATAGAGGCCATTCCTTTGCGCTCGCCTGTCATTGCTGGAGCCCCATCCGTTGTAATTCCACACAACTTGTCCCATTTAACTCCAGCCTGGTCAATTGCATCTGACACAGCTTCAAACATGTCCTTCCCAGTTGTTGTCCCCTTTAGACTCCGAAGATCGAGCAGTTCCTCCGTAATGCAAAAATTATCAACTCCCCGCAAAAAAATGAACAGCTGTGCAGTGTCCGTGGCATCTGTGCTCTCATCACATTCAATCGAGTAAAAATCGAAAGCACAAGCTTTATCTGACACTTGTAGTTTTAAGTTAGCCGACAAGTCTTCAATTTGCCGCACAACCGTATTTCTGGAAATACTAACAACGTTGAAATCCTGCATTTTCTCCGGGCACAAAATTCCCATGACTTTAGTGAGGCACTGTTTGATGAAGTCACCGTCTGAGAAAGGTTTCCCGTGTAGGGCAATGAGTTGAGCTGCTGACAGTTAGAATCTAGCGGCTGCCCTTGCTGCATACCGCAGGTGTATCAACCCTAAAAATACACGGTCTGCTTCGCAGCGGACGTTAAAGATCCGGCGACGTCATGTGCACGAGCAGGCCCATTTGTGTGCCGGCGTCACGATCCACATTTGCCAAATTTGCAAACGTACCCGCAAATAACTCGACTGGAATTATACCGGGGACCGGCAACTAAAAGAACAAGTGGCATTGTTTTTCGAATTCGTAAAAAAAAAACCTCAATATTCAAGAGCTTGTATTGCATGTGAATACAAGACACTGCTGAAAAAACAATATCACGAAGCAGTCCTTAAAGAACCGCATGCCACTCCAGAGCCGCAGGTAATAACAATCATCAGTATGCGGGGGGGGGGGGGGGAATGCAAAAAAAGACTTGGCAGTACCGTCCTGAAAGCAAGTCACGAGACTCGGCGAGGGTTTGCTGGGCAAAAAAACAATCCAATAACAAACCTTCAGCGCCAGCAGGCTCTTGTTGATCTCGGCGCCCTCGCGGCACATTTGCAGGTCGGAATTGCCCGTGTCGGCGCCGCGCTCGCTGCCGGCGAGATCCACGAGCGAGAACTTGCCGTGCAGGAGCTCGCCGCGCCTCAGTATCAGCTGGAAGATGGCGTGCGAGCGCGACGACGTCGCATTCGCCGATGTCTGGCCCGACGTCCTGTGCGCGCGTCACACGGGTTCCGCCTAGAGGTCTGTGCGCCAAGGAAAGCCTTTCCCGTTCCAAAACGCCTGCAAGTGCCGAACCTCGAAACGCACAAGCGGCTCGTACTCGCCGGAGAGAAACGTAGCGACACGATCGCCGCACTCTACGATATTCTGGTGCCAAACTGTGCCACACACCCTCCCGCATGGGCCTTGTGGCAGCCTCGGTAACGATCAAGTTATTTTATTTTAGTTTTCATCATGTACACGTACGTCACCAGAACTCAATCAGAAGAAAAACTGATGATGTACGCGTGCGGAACGGGATAGGCTTAAGTTGTGTACACGCGTATATATATACGGACGTGCAGGCATTCCTCGATTCACGAAAGCGATGTGTTCCATCCAAAAAACACGGCGTAAAACAAAACGTTGTAAATCAGAATGTTTTTCTTTCGGAGTCATTCCAACTCTACTCCGAACCTAAAAATGCATACCTATATCACTTTTCACAATACAAAACAAATATTAAAACAATTGGATACCAGTAATAGGTGTTTACCCTTCTAGCTGGCACAAAAACTGACACCTTTATACAAGGGGATCATGTTTGCAATAACCACAACACAAGCAGTCAAAAATGCAAACAAAAAGAAACAACTCTGATAATGATATTGGCACTGTCCTTGAATTTGATTGGTCCACACCCGAGACGGATTTTCTTAGAGCCTAGTCTCCACTGGTGTTGGACCAGATGACACCATAAGGCGTGCAACTCAAAAACAGCGCACTATCAGAGTATTGAGAGCTCGGGGTAACCTTTACATTATGAGACCTCCTTTGCCAGTAACAAGATATAGTAATAGGTTTTACCCTTTTAGCTGGCACAAAAACTGACACCTTTATACAAGGGACTAGGCTCTAAGAAAAGCCGTCTTGGGTGTGGACCAATCAAATTCAAGGACAGTGCATATCATCAGAGTTGTTTCTTTTTGTTTGCATTTTTGACTGCTTGCGGTGTGGTTATTGCAAACATGATCCCTTGTATTAAGGTGTCAGTTTTCGTGCCAGCTAGAAGGGTAAAAACCTATTCCTATATCTTGTTACTGGCAAAGGAGGTCTCATAATTGGATACTAATTAATTAAATGAAAGTATTATTATCACCGAATTATTTGTTTTATACATGTGCGTGCGTGCTGACCTGCACTTGCTCCCAGTCTCAATGAGGGCGAGCACCTCTTCGCTGGAGGAGACGGGGCACTCGATGAGCCCCAACACCTGCACCTGCTGCTTGCTATCTTCCAGTATTCGCAGGGGCGCCCGCTTATTCAGCAAATCGAACACCTGCAATTCCAGTCACACGGAGACAAAAACCCCCACCCACCTCATGGCCTTAACAGACTTTTGGGGCAAGTGCTGTTATAAGCGAGCACCCTACCTTTGCCGGCACGGTACACGAGGTGGTGGTTGGTTATGACATTATAATGCATTATAATAAGGTCGCACTCAGTACACACAAAGTGCCTGCCACCAATGAACCACAATACCTTGCCGATTCTCGTCAAGAAACATAAACCATCATCGCGCGAACACCGGTCATCCTCACAGCAGCGGCTTTTGGCTTGGCCACCGAACAAAGGTGGTCACCGCATCGTGCGCTTTCAGAAGCGCTCCTGCGGCCATCTTCAGTGCTCTTCCTTTGGGTATTATGAAGACATTTTTAAACCTGGATTGAAAACGAATTTCTTTGGAACTGCTTTTTGCGTTTAATTTGTCGTCCTTCCCCCGCACCGCCGATTAGCACGGTTGGCCACATATGGTGCGAAAGAAGTTTAACATACAGCAATAGGTTTTACCCTTTTAACTGCCACAAAAACTGACACCTTTAAAAGGGTAAAACCTATTACTATATCTTGTTACTGGCAAAGGAGGTCTCATAAAAGTTTAACATGCTCAATCATGCTCAACCATCTGTGTCTCCTCGGCGGCAAATTTTACACGCCACACCAGGTATTCCACTTTGAGGCTGTCGACCTATGGGAGGACCCAGGACGGGTTCGGATAATCGTCACTGGCGATGGCCGTGGACGGGGATCGAACTCGAGTTGCCGGGTTCGTAGCGCGGCACGCTAACCGCGACACCACTGCTCCCCACACACCCCAAATAGCATTCGGGTAAGGAACCCAGGGGGCCCATGGGCTGTACCTGGTTCACATTTATTTCATACAACCGGCAGTTTGCGCACCGCGCTTTGAACCTGGCGACCTGAATTCCCATTCCCAGCCATGGCTGACATCAGTGGCGAGTTGATGTCCGAACCGGTCCTGGGAAGCCCATTCACCAACAACCCGCACTGACCAGCATGCTGAAGTTACCCATGACGGACGTGACATGGGGAGGGGCCCTTCATTCAGAGGTTGAGAAAAGACTATAAAAATTACATCGCATTCCATTCACACGCACATCTGCACACATGCTGCATTCCCACGGGCATTCCATTCATTCACACGCTCACACTCATTACATGCGCACGTCCTCACCTTCCCGCTGTAGATCTCAAAGAAGGTGGCGTACACGTGCAGATTCAGATGACTGTAGTGCTTGTCTCCCTGCAGGTCAAACACATCCCGTGCTAGGCAGGATGGGGGAGGGAGGGTGGGAAAGTCAAAGAAAAATTATAAATTCCACCTATCATCATTATTTCTATGGGACCATTATGCCAGTATCAAAATATTGAATGATTTAATTTAAAGTTTTAACTATTCTTGACCATCGGTAATCATCCCTCCTAGACGTACATCGTCCTGCCCAAGCGCTCTTACTTTACTTGGGTGACCACCATGCACACATGGGTTATTATACGGCTATGGGGGCTAAATGCTGTGCTGCAGACGGCAGTCAAGCAAACCAAGTGTTGTACTGTATTTCTATGCTCTAACGTCTATGCAACCCACTTTCAACAACACGCACTTATCAGCGGGGAAGAAGGATAATGCTCGCGGTTGGCATCTCGCGAGGAGGCCCTCGTCAGCCTCTTTTGATAATTGTCACTATCGCCAGCATTTTATTTGAAGATTTCAGAGTCGCTTGCTCAGCTTTCTAACTAGAGCATAAGTTCCATGAGACACCCAACACCAGCTCAAGATCCCAGGGGTGCTGGCTCGGTGATATGAAGTGGACATTGCCATCAAACCACTCGGCCACCTCCTCCAGTACTAATGTTGACTATGCCAGAAGAGAGCTTCAAAATGATAAGGACAATTGCGCACCCCCCAACACCCCCCCCGCCCCACCCCCCAATGATGGGCACGCGGACAGCGTGGGGGGTGAGGGGGGAGGGGGCTACAAATAATATAATTAAATAACAATCACATGCGGGGGGCCATAGGAAGTTGTTAAGACGCAGACCGCGAAACGATAGCCTCTCGTGGAGTTGAGAATCTTCGGTTTTAATAGTGCGCACTCCCGTTCCCCAGAGGTTAACGGGCCGCGACCCCGTCGCAAGAACTGCTCCACCGCCAATGACGAAGGGCGACCGCGCGGTGGCCTAGAACTCACGTGGGTTTTGCCGCTTCCCGTCTGTCCATAAGCGAAGCACGTGGCCATGCCCTTGTTGAAGATTGACTGCACCAATGGGTAGGCGGTGAATCTAAACAAAGAAACAGATCCCCCGTGTAGCCTGAACAGACTGTTGGGGCAAGTGCTGTTCGCGAGCGCCTATAAAAGCCGACACTGTGGCACACGCAAAGGGGTGTAAGGTGGCCAGCACCACGCTCGGCCGCCTTCGACTCCCCAGTGGTACTGCTTACACATCGCACCAGGTACTCATTTGAGGCCAAGTCAACATAGGGGAGGCCCAGGACGGGTTCAGATATGTCACTGGTGTTGGCCACGAGTGGGAATCAAACTCGGGTCGCCGGGTTTGTAACACTACTGTTCCCCAAACACAAAGGACTTGTTGCGGCAAGTGGTTAGCGAGCACCTAACACACACACACACACCCGGGTGGGGCATGGTGGCAGCAAGTAACCACACGCACAGGCACACAGACACATGTGACACATGCACGTGAGCAATTGCAAGGACACAAAGATTCATCACCCACCCTCACTTGATGCAGTGCACTTGCCACATCTAATTTCAACAGCCATTTACAGCTTCAAATCAGACCAGCTGTTTTAACAACCCTATTTATCTAAAGTGTTTTAAAGGGCACACAGCCCCTAGTATAGAACTAAATCTGGTAGCCCTGAGCTCCAGGGTTTAAGCCCGGGGGGGGGGGGGGTGGATGGGTGGGGTTCGATGTCTCTGATTAGCAAGGTTGGCTACCTACGACGCGAAAGAAGTTCAACGTCACAGCAAGGACCAAGGCCATGGGGTCGGCAACCCGTGGCTCCGGAGTCGTATGCGGCTCTTTAAGGACTGCTTCGTGACGTTATTTCTTGGGGACCGCAGTCTCCTATTCACGCGCATTGCGGCCCTTGACATTTTTTTTTCTCTACCGAATTTGACAAAAACGGCTCCTCTTGTTACTTTGGTTGCCGACCCCTGACCTAGGCGCTGTATAATGCACTGCTGATTGAAGGAAGAGTGTTCATGTGTGGCAATGGCTCAATGGGGTGGTGGGTACGGGGGGGGGGAGTGGCAGTGGGTGGGCAGCGGCGGTGGCAGCGACCCAGCCGCGCCGTCTCACTTGTAGACGATTTCGTTGGAGGTCGACTCGTCGAAGGCGTAGTCGAAGCGGAACGTCTGGTTCTCCAGGTACTTGGTGAGGTCAACCTTGTGTTTGGGCTCGTGGACCATGAGCACATCGCGGCTGGGCACCGTCACCACATCAATCTCCTTCTGCGCCAGCTCTGGGTCACGCGTGCGCAGACACCACCAACGGGATCGTCGTCCGATTTCGCAATTGATTTTCGGGTCACATCGCGCAGGTAAAAATGGGTGTCGTAAGCAATTCACAGAATTTAATGAACCGTTAAGATTGTTGTGAATTGCTCGACAGCACACCGGATATGCTGAAGCAGTAAGAGACTGGCACACGTTTGCTCACGTTACAACTTTTATAAATTGGGTGTGTTGGGTGGTGGAGGGTGTACGACACACATGTACTTAAGATGACCGGACCGATACAAAATTATGAACCATAATATTGGTCGCAAAATGCCTAGGCATTACATTTCAGCCATCATCATCGTAAAACCGATTATAGAAATATTTGTCAACAGCTCTTGCATGCGGTCTTAGCGGGGGTGGGGGGGTAGCGTGGGGGGGAGTAGCGGGGGGGGGTACTACGTATTGTTCGGTATGTGACTGCAAATGAGTCTTGAAATGCTACACAATAAACATTCAACTAGATTGCAAACTCGTTTCTTTAGCACTGATTTGTTTAAATCGTTGTCCTTTCCCCACACCTCTGATGGCACGATTGGCTACTAATGGTGCAAAAGAAGTTCAACATGCATACAATTATTCCTGCGATAACACACGGGCATCATCAGTCGTGAGTGCAGACAGCTGAGGTTTGTCTACAGGACGAATCGCTGAACTACTTGTGTAATTCCCGTTATCTTCTTTGGTTCTTTCGGTAAAGTCACGTAGAATGAGAATAAAATAATAAATTGAGAATGTTATTGCGTTATTTTATTTTATCAATGTATTATTTTATTCTCATTCTACGTGACTTTACCGAAAGAACCAAAGAAGATGAATCCTTGCAGTCACGAAAGCTTTAAATCAAAATTTAATTCCCGTTGCACTGCAAAATTGACTACATAGCCTCCCTTCCACCCTCCCACCCCCTCTCCCACCCACGCCCCACCTCCCACCCACGAGTACCTTTTTTGTTGAGTGGGCGCTTTCTGACGCAGACGCAGATCTTTCGCTCCTCCACCTGAATAGAGCCAAGGTTCGCACGGTATAAAGTCAGAGTACTGAAAGAACGGAACTTGTATCGTACCAGGTAAGGCCCACTGAGCTATGTAGCTCTTTCCAGAAGCGACTTGGCCACAAGTGATAGCTGAACGAAGCGGCTTATCACGTGGAAATGTGTAGCAGCCAAAATAATACTCTAAACGCACGTTTAGAAATGGAGAGAAAAACCGGAGCACCCGGGAAAAAAAATTCGTGTGACCACGGAGAGAACATGGAAACGCCAAATATACAGGCACCAGGGGTCGGGACTGAACCCACCGACCTCCTGCATACTAGGCGAGATAGTTAACAAGGCATGGGGAGGGGGGGCCTTCAAGAACCTGGTCAAAGATGGAGAGCGGACGGTAGTCGAGGTTGGCACGGTATTCCTGGATCATCTTCCGGAACACCCAGTGAGGACCATTAGCTGTCTGTGTTTTAAATGAACACGGCACATGCAGGACATCACATGCACATGCAACATGAGCACGTGGCACAGGTTTGCAAGTGGCTATTATTAGTGTTCGTTCCACAACCTCCATTGATCCATTGACATATGAACCTGATGGCAGGACCCCGGGGTCCCATAAGCCCCCGGCTCTCGCATGAACTGCATTGCGACGTCATTTAATGTCTGAAGGCGACCGATTCGGCAATCTATTCCTCTCGATGAGCTCTGCACGATGCGCTTATCAAAGTTTCAAAGTTTTGTTCCTTCTGCGCATTCGTCCTCGCTGCGCTTGGACGACACGGCAACAGAACGATCCGCGCCAGGTGGGTCGCGGCGTTTTATGTGCGCGGTGGGACGGAGTCGCCAAAAGTAAATTAGTTCATTGCGATTTTCACTTCCGTTTATTCGGGACCCCGGGGTACCCACCATGAGGTTCATATGTGCACCCCACTAAAATAATACGGAGAAATGACGGTGAAAAGAACGTTTTATTTCAAAGCTTTTTTGTGGCTCTCGCCACACTCAATGCACTTTATAAATCCCTTTGACATTCTCCTTTGTCATGTATGCAAGCCATCGGTTTCGCAATATTCAATCACCCTTTCGAGAAGACTTGTTATTGAAACATCACAGGTGTATCAATACAGTGATCGACCTGTGTACAACATTACAATGTACATGTACAGCCCTTTAATAATGTATTTGGTCACTCTTCCATCTATTTTACAATTTGATGCAGAACGGCCGATTCTGTACAATATCTTCGCTTGCAGTTGCATATGACGTCAGTTTACATTCGAGTGAAATAATTACCCTAATTCCATGTCAATGTTTACATCATTACACTTTGCTGTGAACGGTTTTAAATGTCATTTGTCAGAAGCTAACCTTTGTTAAAGGAATTTAATCGAGTTTAATATTGATTCATGTCCGTGCGTTCTTTTTCTTATTCCATCTGCGACGCTATTGCTTGCTCTTTGGTTCTGTCGGTAAAGTCACGTAGGTAATTTTATTAAGTTTTTACCTACGTGAGTTTACCGAAAGAACCAAAGAATATGGATCCGTGCAGTCACGAAAACTTCAAATCTAGAATTAACCACGCTATTGCTTGTTTCCTCTGATTTCTCTTCACTTCATAGTTGCACGTGATTATTTGTTATTCGCTTTTGTAATTTTGATGACTCGGGGTCCACACTCCCTGCAAGTGAATCTCTCCGTTCTCTCGAGGATTCACCTGTTCATTAGAAATTAGTGGAGGGCCTCAAAATTCGATGACCCGGTACATCCTCTGAATTTATGGCTTGTATGTTGTCAGTGGCTTAAATGCGTGTTGGTGCACTGGCTTTACATATGTGCAGATAAGCCAGACGAGCGGTCCACTCCAGTCATGGATGACTCCTATGGCAACGTAGCAGCGGATCATGTTAAAATTGAGTCCTATGAAGGTACGGCTTGAACACCATTGTGTATACAATATCACCACATTATTTGCAAGCTATGTAAACTCTTTTACTGTTACTTGATATTACTGTTTATATGCTATCCATAATAGAGGTTATTTTGAGCTACATCGTGTAAATCAAAATGCGTCGTTAAACCCACCACCACACGGCCAATTAATAATGTTTGTCACATAAACAAAACTGTACTCGAATTGTAAACGTTGTGGGTTTTACCCTTCAACGCACCGGTGTGCTGAACTAGTAACGAATTGGCAGGTTTTGTTTACGGAACAAACCTTACTAATTAGCTGTGTCTGGTGGTAGAGAGCTTTAACGACACATTTATATTTACACGATCTAACCCAAAAACTTCCGTTATGGATAACATTGGTCGCGAAAGCCCACGTGTTAAACTGCTTATGTGTTATTTAAAATATCCCGTTTATTCGTAGTGTTATATTGCGGAAAATAATATTTTGTTGCGTTAATGTGATTGTAATGCAGCCCTACCACCGCACGCACACCCGTGCTTGGTCACCGTCGGTTGGTAAAGGAACCATTTAGATATCACTTGCCGCTGATGGTTGCCGTGACCGGGAATCCAAGTCATGTCGCGGGTTCAGTATGCCGCAGTGCAAGAACCACCGCACTACCGTTCACAGGGTCACTCGCGCAAAAGTGACAGGTGAAGCTGCAACTTTGCCTGACAGCAGTTTCGTTTTGAACACTTGGCCGCTTGTTTTCCCCCACTTCCAGATGACGATGCTTATTTCTCGAATTCCATACTGGTTCCTCAATTGACGGAGCAAGGCTCCGTGGAGTACACTACCAAGAAACGCTTTGGTAAGTGTGAGTCGAAACGGTGGATGTTTAAAACAAATGCTGGTGGCACCAAATGAATGCATGCAAAAAAAACCCGTCGTCAAATTTGGTTCTTCGCTCAAATTTGAATAATTTCTAGTTCCGTGAGATTTTTTAAAATACCATTGTGACGAACGCGAACACCATTTCTGTAATATGCCGTTGTAACGCTTTGCATGGATACCCTATCGCCCGGCCACGTTACTGCTCTTTCAACCGAGTAATTAGCCCGGTCGACACTAACTTTAATTTCTACTTTATTCAGTTTAAACGCGTGAGAGCAATGCGTCTGGCGGATCTTCTGCTGCAGGTAAACGTCTGCCGGAGAGCCATCCAGATCTCATCAATGAAGGCGTGACCTCGCTGCCCAATGCGTACGAGGTAGGCGCTGGCCAGTACGCTTCGTCAGAGTCGGAGAAAGGCGAAATGACCGAAGCAGAAGAAGAAATCGCCGCCACCGCCGTCGTGAAGGCTGCAGCCCAGCCGCCGAGGGGGCGACGCTCATTCCCGCGCAGGCAAACCATCGGCAGGAGGGTCTCGGCAAAGCGACGGGGCAGAAGCCCTCCGGTGGAGATGCCGAGCCGTACGAGCGCAAGTGCTCGCTGGCGAATGCAGCCTCCGCCGACAACCCGCACCGCTGCAAGGTGTGCGGTCAGGCGTTCGCGCAGGCGTTTGGCCTGCGGCGCCACCTGCAGATGCACTCGGGCGAGAAGCCCTTCTGCTGCGACGTGTGCGGCCACTGTTAAAAACGAGGGAGTGCGAAAGAAAATGTGGCCGGAGTGGATCAGGGGCCAGAGCACTTCTCTGGCGCCGCTGAAAACCTCGGTTCAAATCCAGCTTTCAGTTTCTGTTCTCAAGTGGAGTGACTTGACGACGGTCTTGGCCTGGTCACAAATGACTGCACAAAACCCCACCACGTTGAAGTTGGCTTTCGCTTTACAGATAAGTCCCCGAGTTACGATGGTCCGACTTACGATATTTCGATGTTACGATGGCGATAGCGATACGACAAAATTGTAAAATATTTTAAATTTCGCGCGGCAGGCAAACGCAGCAGCATACGAGGTACGATACTGTGCGTTGGGACGCTGCCGGGATGTTCGCACCTCCCGCCTTGTGTGGTGATGCCTCAACTCTCAACACTCTGGTCGACGGAGTTGTCTCGGTGTTAGCGCGTGTACTGTACCTTGTTTTTTTACTTTACATTTTGCTGTGAAACACAGTATTGTAATTAATAAAGACATACAGTATATAGTTGATACAGTACGGTACTGTAAATTGCTCTGTTTTGCTAAATTATCACCATTCTTTAAGACTCCTGGGTAGGCTAGGTCATCTTCGGCTTACGATATTTTTTTACTTACGTTGGGGTCGTCGTAACGCATCTCCATCGTAAGTAGAGGACTACCTGTATTTGGCTGAACATTTATCTTTATCGGGACGAATGGGAAAGTGCACCGCCTAGTATATGGATAAAATACAGTCGCTGAAACAGTTGTCAGAAGTCATTCTATGATGTATTTTTTTGCGGGCAGTCCTTATAGCATGTGAGTGAGTGAGTGAGACTTTGGAGACTTGGTGTCTCCCAAGTCTCACTTGTGAAAGATGTGTGCTATTTCAATATGCTCTTTTCTTCTGGTTATAGTCAGAAAGATCATCACAAGCAGCAGTCATGTTATGAGACCAGATAAAAATGCAACTCGTAAGATTCGAGACAATGCCACAAGACAAATAGCAGATTTCAAAACCATGCTTATTAAGGTGAGCTAATCAGGTAACTTGTTTCAGAGGATATGGGTGCGTGTTTAAGGTTCAATGTTTTTGGCACAGTTCTTGGTACTGGGTTTAAATAACCAGATAAAGAGTTTTGAGTAAGGTTATGTAGCGAAGTCGAGGTTTAAGGTAAATGCACAGATAAATGGGAAGCCGAATTGTTAGTAGCAGACACACTGCTACGAAATTGTCCGCATCGGAGGCAGCAGCTGAAGCAAGGGTGGCTGTACAAATGTGTTGTCAATGCTTGTGGAATTCTCATCTAGTACAAACCATCCTGGTGTAGCGAGAGCACCGTGGATAGTGAAACTGTGCTGAGAACCTGGCAAAACCTGAGTTTCTATTTTCTGGCCACAGCTAATATCGCTTGCAAATTTGTATTTGTGCCGATCCTGGGTTCCAACCACTTCAGCCCGGCACTGACTAGCCTGGTGAAAGATGGTCAAGCGATCCCCCACAGTCAGCGCGCTTGGGAGGCCTTCCATCCAGCAGTGGATGGATAAAGGATTGTAAATTACTATTTGTTCTTATTACTCGCGGATATAGCCTCAAGATTGATGGCTTTTGTGACTCAACAGCCATCCATCGCCAGTGGCAACACGTGCCCGAGTCACACTTACACCGCCTCACGGAGGTTTTCGGAGCCTCATATGAGCGCATGGAAACTTGCACTGGCATAGTCAACAAAGCCCATATTGTCTCCCTTCTCAGACAAATATGAGGTAGCACTAATTGGTGGAAATTCCAAATCTCTATGATGGGGGAGGCGGGGGGGGCTTTCTTTCCATGGAGCTCGTTGACCCACAAGGTGGTACTCGATCGATTTATCACCGAGGGATAATGGTGGGCCAGGTTGATCTCCAACCAATAATTAAACTTGCAACTTTCTTATACCCCTTTTACACCATACAACTGAGCCGTGCCAAATAAGTCTGTCCGTGGCTCAGTAGGCACCGGTTTAATTTTTTTTTACCCCACTCATGGTCCTGCTTGGCCCCAAGACATATTCAGTTGTCTTGTGAGGCCGGAGTTGCTTTTGGCTCAGCTCTGCAAATATCCAGTGGGATCCACACACACACATACCGAGGGCCGTGCGCTGGTGCAGCTCAGATGTGTTCGACTGGCGCTGTCAAATGCTGTTTAAGTTCGTGCATAAATGTGTTTGACTTTTAAAGGCCAATGTAGTTCATGCTGAATTCACTGTTGGTGAAAAAGTTACATTTTTTAATACTTTTTTTATCAACCCGGAAAATGTCAAACGCAGCATCTAAATCATCCTCTGCATCACTAGCATTCATCACCAAGGCCATGTGCAAAAATTGTGATGAAATTTAAATTTGTTGTGACGCCGACACGTGACTTTTAAAAGCCTTTATTCAGACACGGCACTAACGATGCCCAGGACTGGTTCTTGACCCTTGATCTTCATCTCTCGAATCTCCCCAATCCCTGTGCTTGTCTTCTTTTATACCTCCCAAGCCCCCTCTCTGAAAGCTTCTTTCGCCCCCACTCCCTTCGGCCAATCCTGACCCCCACCAACGGTTTTCCACTGTCCTCCAGTCCACCCCTTGCTTTTCCCGCCTTTTTACCTTTCAAATAGTTCCTCCAAAACCTTTCAATCTTGCCTCCCGACCAATCACAGTGGAGGCCTCTGCACCAATGGGAGGCATTGGCTTACGTGCTGATTGTCAGACCGTACACTTGTGTCAGGTAAGCGGTCTGTTATCTCGGTCATTACTAAAGCATGCTGGGTTTGGCTTTGAAGACAGATTCATGCATATGTAATTTGCGTTCATCGTTATCCAATGTGGTAATGAAACTCAAGTTATGTACCACATGAGTAAGTGCTATGAGCTATGACAACACTGAGTTAAAATCAGTCTGCCTGGAGAAACCCATGGCATGCATGCCAACATGCAAAACTCTGCATAGATACATCAGCCTACCTAATGCCCTGCATTTGACAAACGCCAAATTAATTAAGTATTCTCCAACTCGCAGCATCGTGAGAGAGATGATGATGGCTCGGAGAGGACTTTTTATCCAACATGGCTGCTGCTGATCTTACGCAAGGCTGCAGATGTGGATGCAGAGCCACAACAACTACAATTTCACATTCAAGCCAGATAGCCACGTCAGGAGCCAGTGGAGTGTGTCACTGTGATGTCTCCTTCGTTTTTTCTGGATCGGGCATTGCTTCATATGCTGAATGGTCTGTTCTGGATGACCACAGTCGCACACTGGAAAGTTTTCATTTTCCAGGTATCCGCATCTGCCATGGTTTGTGCAGATGCGGTTTAGGGTGGACCATGAGCTTTGTGAGTTCTGTTGAACTCCCTTATTTTTTTCCAAGCTTCATCGGGGTTGAATTCGCATTGTTAAAGGTAAAGGGAATGGGACAAAAATGGCTTGCGTTACGTCAAGCAACGGCGAGGGACGTTATTGAGGTCCTGATGAATGGGAAGGCGGCTGTTTTGCTCAATTCGCAGGAGTTTCCCAGAGGGTTGCAGCGTTGTGATGAATCGTGTTGGGTCGACTTGAGGGTTCCACTGCATTGCAATGTTCCATTGGACATTAACAAGTTGAGAGTGACTATGTTGTATATGTGGGTTATGAAGATTTGATGAAAATAATGAAAATTAAATAAAATTTGAAATTTGCATAATTTATCCGAAATTATGCTGTGTAATTATGCATATAAATTATGCTACTTCGGGAGAATCGTATTTATGCGAGTGGGTGTGGTTATGTTAATGACAGCCTTATGAGAATCAGGCCCTGCCTCGGTGACGAGGGTCGGTTATCAATCGGGATAATGCAATTAATCGTATGCAGTTATGCAGGTGCTGTGATCATACCAGAGTCAACTCGGCTTCGTTGTTTAACTTCGTATTATCGATCGGTATAGTACGATTAGTCTCACTTTAACATGTACTGAATGTATTAGTGTGCTTAGGTCACCAGGTTCAGATCTCAATCGCAGAATTCAGTTATGCAGAATCACGGAAAGAATCACACACAACCCTTCTGCTTTAATCAATTTTACTTTCTAGCTAAACTTTAATTTTTGGATAATATGAGAACTCTCAATCTCGGAATTTCAACACAGCATTAACACGGTAACCATCACGATTGCGTTGTTTCACTTTGGCCTCGGCCATATGGTTAATTACCGCGTAACGCGACCTCGGTTGTTGAGAGAGAGAGACGTAATAAAAAAAAAACATGCAAATGCTACTCTTAGCAAAACCTTAACTCTCTATTATGAATGATTACTGGAATTTGCACGCACAGTACCGCGTTCATTCCTAGATCCATAACAAGATGATGCAATTAAAGACGACCGACTGAAATACTTCTAAGTGACCGTATCCACGTAATTCAATGGGTTAGCCATGTTCTTCATTATCATTTGATATCTCAATGTACTTCATCATTAGTCTTGATGTGGTACGGCTGAGGTGGATTGTCTCTTGGTAAATTCTCGTGTGATCGGGCGACGTCAGCGAAAGCGGGTTTGTGAAGGCGGGGGAGGGGCACACGACCGATGGCTGAGTTGAATTCTCGCTCGGGGTGCGAAGCATCGCCGGCACGCTGCGTTCGTCCTGGTGCTGCTCGAACGCTCTCAGCGCTGGCCCGCAGCGGCCGTGGCTTCTGTCACTGCTGCGGGCAGCTCCCTCTCCTTGAAGATGCGCGATCGCGCTCAGCTGGTCGGTGCGAGTGTGGGTCGAACACACGGGGCGCTCGCTGGCGCTGACACACTCTTGCTCGCGGGCGGCTGCTCAGGCTCTTTCCGCTGCTGGATGAGCCAAGTCGCACGCTCTCTCTCTGTTGAGACGCCCCGAGCGCTCAGCGCTGATTCGCTGACAGCCGGCTTCTTCACTGCTGGATGACTGCTGCACGCTCTTGCTTGGCGGCGCTGACTCGTTGACTCTTTGTTTGTTGGCGGCTGGCCAAGCTTTTTCCGCTACTGGATGGCTGGCACTTGATGTAGGAATACGTTTTGAGCGATACTTCGTCCCTCAGCTCTGAACTCACACTCGGTGGCACCTCGCTAATTCTGTGAGTCTCGCCATGCTCGGTTGATCGAGGGGCCCTTCAGAGCCAGCCTCTCGCTCTCGCCATCTCTTCTGCCGCTCCCGGCTGTTGAACTCGGTGTGTCGAACTTAACTGGAACGGGCTGGACTGGTTTGTCGAGATGATGGTGGGCCATTATATTCAAAAAGAACCTCGGCTCTTCGCAGTGGAGGGGGGGCGTGGCTTGTGTGTGTGTGCGTTCGTGTGTGTGTTCGTGTGTGTGTGTGTCCGTGTGGTGGTGCATCAGCCAGTCATCTCAGTCAGTCGACCCGTGGCACCTGGGTCTGCCCCGTGACCTCCTGCCAGCGGGCGTTCGACACTTCACGTGGCCTCAGGGTGCACATAGCCTGGCACAAGCGTCGTGGTGACGTCACCGCCACTTAGTGGCGAATGGCGGTTGTTGTTGTGTCCGTGTGTGTCCGTCAACAAGCCATCCTGCGTTATACATCGATCACCGGACCCTCCTCACAAGGTATCCCTTCACCCAGCGAATCCAGATGGCTCCTCCTAAATTATTTTCCCGTGCTGCGGGGAGAGACAAAGACGGCCGGGGTCTCTCTCTCCAACCCTTGAGTGAGAGAAAACAGATACCCCTTTTTCACCGTCCTTCCGTGGCAGTCTGGAGATTTCGCAGATAACCTCTCTGCCCTCTCTTGGGGTTTCTTATTCTATACATTTATGGCATTTTTACGATTTCCATCTGTGATTGCGTGTTTTTGGGTTTGTGTGTTTTTATTCATTATTTTTTCTTTATTATTAAAAATAAATATATCGGCAGATATTATTGGTAATAGAAATTTTGGACAAGGCTCATGTATCCAACAACTACTTCTGGTCCATACTGGTTCACGGTACTCGGCTACAAAGTACGCAAGTGCCATCATTGCTGTCCATAGCACTGGGTGCTGATGCTCCCCAGCTTGTGCTAGCCAGTTTGCGGACCAGGTTGACCCTTGTTTTGGTCTTGGCAGCTACCAGTTTCACACCGAGGTAGGTTGGAGTGGGGTTGTTGTTTCACAGTGTTGCCAGAGAAGGTCACGTTCAGAGTGTGCTGCTGATTTGACAGGTGCTGATATGACAACTATTTCAGGACGGATACTTGTAAGTGTCCATCAGATAATTAAAATCTGGCTAATCACTTTAAGGAGCACAAATGAGTTTTATCTACTGAATGGAATGCGGCTGAGATATTGTCCGCCGAGAAGATGGAGTGATGAACTCTGAGCATGTGCAGATGATGAACGTATTCGCTGCGTTAAAGGCGAATTGGAGAACGGCCTCCACCCGTTACGGTCCACCACACGACTTGCTGTAAGGCCACATACACGTGCTCCCCGACTCCCCTCTACCTCTGTTTGCCACGCGATCCGTGATGGGGATCAGCGGGAGCGAGGTTGAAGAGTTTCCCCACTGGCCGTGCTGGACACTTGAATGCCAGGGAAATTAATCTTGCGCATGGCCTCTGCCTGCCGCGCTTATTCTCGAGCCTACCCTCTCCACGCTACTCAACATGCACACAATGCCAATGCCACACTTTGATACAGTGAGGGAAAAAAGTATTTGATCCCCTACTGATTTTGTACGTTTGCCCACTGACAAAGAAATGATCAGTCAATAATTTTAATGGTAGGTTTATTTGAACAGTGAGAGACAGAATAACAAAAAAAATCCAGAAAAACGCATGTCAAAAATGTTATTATTTGATTTGCATTTTAATGAGGGAAATAAGAATTTGACCGCCTCTCAATCAGAAAGATTTCTCTTAAAAGGAGTGCTCCTAATCTCAGCTTGTTACCTGTATAAAAGACACCTGTCCACAGAAGCAATCAATCAAATTCCAAACTCTCCACCATGGCCAAGACCAAAGAGTTCTCCAAGGATGTCAGGGATAAGATTGTAGACCTATACACGGCTGGAATGGGCTACAAGACCATTGCCAAGCAGCTTGGTGAGAAGGTAACAACTAATTTTTATCTAAAGCTTTCGTGACTGCAGTAATTCATATTCTTAGCTCTTTCGGTAAAGTCACGTTGAAGGGAAACAATAAAATAATAAAATATATATAAAACAAAATTCTACTCACCTGGTATCGACAATCAAGGGTATTTCCCTGTCCCCAGACGACCTGCTTGTCAGTTTTGATGTAGTTTCCTTATTCACCAAGGTTCCTGTACCTGACACCATCGCAATCATTGAAGACTTGGTTCATCAAGGACTAAACACTGAGGTACCCACCCTGGTGAGACACTGTTTAACCAATACATACTTCACTTGGAATGGAACTTTCTACAAACAAACTGAGGGCACCCCAATGGGCTCCCCCCTATCTCCGGTTATAGCTAACATTTTCATGGAGAAATTTGAGACTGACGCCATCCAGACTGCCACTCTGCGCCCAACCTTATGGAAGAGGTACGTGGATGACACTTTTGTCATCTGGCCACATGGCCGGCCTGCTCTAGACCAATTCTTCGACCACATCAATTCCATACACCCAGCGATCAGATTTACCATGGAAGTCGAAAAAGATGGCAAGCTACCTTTTTTGGATGTTATAATTAAAAAGAGACCTGATGGTTCAATGAGCCACTCTGTCTACAGAAAAGCTACCCATACGGATGCTTATCTGAAACCGGATTCCCACCACCATCCATCACAGAAGAATTATCTCATCAAGACTCTGCATCATAGAGCCCAATGCATATCCGACCTGGAACACATAGGCAGTGAACTCAAGCACGTACACCAAGCTCTTAAGGCTAATGGTTACTCTGACTATACAATCCGCAAAGCTATCACTAAAACCATGAAGAAGGACCCTCTTGAGGAGCCTTTCAAAACCATCACTTTACCCTACATTGCGGGGATCACAAAAAAAGATCTCCAAAATCTTGAATAAACACAAGATCCAGGTCCGTTTCAACACATTACATAAAATCCGTTATCTGGTTCCGTCTGTAAAAGATGTGATTCCGGACACACAGTACCCTGGTGTCTACAAACTATGTTGCCTCTGTGGTAGTAGTTACATTGGAGAAACCAAACGCCATGTCTCGGACCGCATTCGTGAACACAAAGCAGACCTTAAACACGGTAGGACCAACACCTCGGCCGTGGCAGATCATTGTTATAATTCAGTAGGCTCACATGACATTGACTTTTCCCGTACAAAGGTTCTTTGTAAGCCATCTGGCTACCATGAGAGATTCGTTCATGAGGCTATCAACATATACAAACACAGAGACAATTTCAACCGAGAAGATGGATTCTGGCTTAGCAATCATTGGAAAGATTTGATAAACCATTCAGGTCTTAATTGATTGTTCGCGCTTACAGTGGCTTTCAGACAGCATACTTTAATTTTTCATCTTCCCCCTCCTCTTTTCAGAACATAGATGGACTCGTCCTTCTAAATAAACTGCCAAATCGCTGCACGTGGCGCTGACGGTTTTTATAAATAAATAAACCTTTACAAATCAATAAATGTATGCAAACCGACACACCTGATGACGACCGTTTGTGTTATGGTCGAAACGTTGTGAGAATAAGGTAACAGTTGGTGCGTTTATTCGCAAATGGAAGAAACACAAAAGAACTGTCAATCTTCCACGGCCTGGGGCTCCATGCAAGGTCTCACCTCGTGGAGTTGCAATGATCATGAGAACGGTGAGGAATCAGCCCAGAACTACACGGGAGGATCTTGTCAATGATCTCAAGGCAGCTGGGACCATAGTCACCAATAAAACAATTGGTAACACACTACGCCGTGAAGGACTGAAATCCTGCAGCGCCTGCAAGGTCCCCCTGCTCAAGAAACCACATATACATGCCCGTCTGAAGTTTGCCAATGAACATCTGAATGATTTGGAGGAGACCTGGGTGAAAGTGTTGTGGTCAGATGAGACCAAAATGGAGCTCTTTGGCATCAACTCAACTCGCCGTGTTTGGAGGAGGAGGAATGCTGCCTATGACCCCAAGAACACCATCCCCACCGTCAAACATGGAGGTGGAAACATGCTTTGGGGATGTTTTTCTGCTAAGGGGACAGGACAACTTCATCGCATCAAAGGGACGATGGACGGGGCCACGTACCATCAACTCTTGGGTGAGAACCTCCTTCCCTCAGCCAGGGCATTGAAAATGGGTCGTGGATGGCTATTCCAGCATGACAGTGACCCAAAACACACGGCCAAGGCAACAAAGGAGTGGCTCAAGAAGAAGCACATTAAGGTCGTGGAGTGGCCTAGCCAGTCCCCAGACCTTATTCCCATAGAAAATCTGTGGAGGGAGCTGAAGGTTCGAGTTGCCAAACGCCAGCCTCGAAACCTTAATGATTTGGAGAAGACCTGCAAAGAGGAGTGGGACAAAAGCCCTCCTGAGATGTGTGCAAACCTGGTGGCCAACTACAAGAAACGTCTGATCTCTGTGATTGCCAACAAGGGTTTTGCCATCAAGTACTAAGTCATGTTTTGCAGCCGAGTCAAATAATTATTTCCCTCATTAAAATGAAAATCAATTTATAACATTTTTGACATGCGTTTTTCTGGATTTTTTTCAGTCTCTCACTGTTTAAACAAACCTACCATTAAAATTATAGACTGATCATTTCTTCGTTAGTGGGCAAATGTACAAAATCAGCAGGGGATCAAATACTTGTTTCCCTCACTGTATACTTACAGCTGTTTTTATTGTCATAATCGGGGATAATTTTAGATGCACGATGTGTTGATGATGCACCCAGGCCACACTCGCCATTCTTCCACTCGCACTATCTGTCTCAGGAAAACAGTATTATTGCATTCCAACACTCCCTGCCCTTTCCAACTTACCCCCCTTGAGTGCTCGTGTATCTGGGTGCACCATCATATTCTACGCGGATTCTCCCGGAGGTGGTCTTGCGTCAAACTCACCCATGTTTTACCACAGGGTCCGGGAGTCAACATCTCACACCGAACTTTGCCAATTCTCTCTCACATGGGAAACCCATGGCCAGGTCACTCGCTCGGTTTGCCGGGATGAAAACCCAGGTGGAGAGGTTCGGTTTGTGTGTTCTAGTTGACCTAAGCGCTAGTCGGGGTGCGTGCATGGGGTGAATGCATGGTGTGTGTGCATGGTGTGTGTATGTGTGGGCTGTATGTGTGGTGTGTGCATATGGTGTGTGTGTGGGGTATATGTGTGCGTGGTGTGTGTGTGTGGTGTGTGCATGGTGTGTGTGTGGAGTGTGTGTGGGGTGTATGTGTGCGTGGGGTGTGTGTGTAGTTTGTGCATGGGGTGTGTGTGTGGGGTGTGAGCATGGTGTGTGAGCATGGTGTGTGTATGTGTGGGGTGTATGTGTGCGTGGGGTGTGTGTGGTGTAGGCATGGGGTGTGTGTGTGGGGTGTGTGTGTGCGTGGTGTGTGTGGGGGGTGTGTGTGGTGTGTGTATATGTGTGGGGTGCATGTGTGCGTGGGGTGCAAGCATGGTTTGTGTGTGTGCGTGGGGTGTGCACGGTGTGTGAATAGCGTGTGTATGCGCGCGATGTATGTGTGTGTCGTGCAAGCAAGTAAAACAATATTAATAAACGTTCCAACAAAACCATAAATGCCAAGAAACATTGCTACAAATGAAAAATTTGTATTTACAAAATACTGAACACGAGGCTTGTTTGCAAACTTGCATGAAAGTAAAACGTATTGCACATTTAAATCGTCTGCATTAATACTTTCACGGTGAGACGGCCTTCCTCTAAATTCAATACACGATTAAACTAAACTAATATATGTTTACAGTTATTATTATATACGAGTTAAAAACAAACTTGCATGAAAGTAAAACGTATTGCACATTTAAATCTTCTGCATTAATACTTTCACGGTGAGACGGCCTTCCTCTAAATTCAATACACGATTAAACTAAACTAATATATATTTACAGTTATTAATATATACGAGTTAAAAACAAACTTGCATGAAAGTAAAACGTATTGCACATTTAAATCGTCTGCATTAATACTTTCACGGTGAGACGACCTTCCTCTAAATTCAATACACGATTAAACTAAACTAATATATATTTACAGTTATTATTATATACGAGTTAAAAACAAACTTGCATGAAAGTAAAACGTATTGCACATTTAAATCTTCTGCATTAATACTTTCACGGTGAGACGGCCTTCCTCTAAATTCAATACACGATTAAACTAAACTAATATATATTTACAGTTATTATTATATACGAGTTAAAAACAAACTTGCATGAAAGTAAAACGTATTGCACATTTAAATCTTCTGCATTAATACTTTCACGGTGAGACGGCCTTCCTCTAAATTCAATACACGGTAAAACTAAACTAATATATATTTACAGTTATTATTATATACGAGTTAAAAACATCCTTAGCTATTTCATTAACAGTGAGTCAAGAGAAAGGAGGGGGGGGGTGTTTGTGTGTGTGGTGTGTTATTGGTGGGTGATGGTTGGGTGGTGTGTGTGTGCATAGGTGGTGGGTGCGTGATGTGTGTAGGTGGGTGGTGTGTGGGTGGGGTGTGTTCATGCGTTGGGTGTGTGTATGTGTGTGAGGTGTGTGTGGTGTGTTGTGGGTGGGTGGTGGGTGGGTGCGTTGTGTGGATGGGGTGTGTGCATGCGTTGGGGGTGTTTATGCGTGGGGTGTATGTGTGTGTGGTGTGTGTTGTGGGTGGGTAGTGGGTGGGTGGTGTGTGGATGGTGTGGTTTGTGTGGGTGGGTGGCGTGTGTCTGGGTGAGTGGCGTGTGTCTGGGTAGGTGGCGTGTCCATGGGTGGTGGGGTGCATGATGTGTGTAGGTGGGTGGTGTGTGGGTGGGGTGTGTGTATTCGTGGGGTGTATGTGTGAGGTGTGTGTGTGGTGTGTGTTGTGGGTGGGTGGTGGGTGGGTGGGTGGTGTGTAGATGGGGTGGTTTGTGTGGGCGGGTGGCGTGTGTCTGGGTGGGTGGCGTGTGCATGGCTGGTGGATGCGTGATGTGTGTAGGTGGGTGGTGTGTGTGGGTGGTGTGTGTGTGGGTGAATGGGGTGTGTGTGGGTGGGTGGGGTATGTCTGTGTGAGGTGTGTGTGTGGTGTGTGTTGTGGGTGGGCGGTGGGTGGGGTGTGTGTGTGTGGGTGGGCGGTGGGTGGGGTGTGTGTGTGTGTGTGGGGTATGTCTGTGTGAGGTGTGTGTGGTGTGTGTTGTGGGTGGTGGGTGGATGGATGGGGTGTGTGTGGGTGGGTGCGGTGTGTGTGTGTGGTGTGTGTTGTGAGTGGGTGGTGGGTGGATGGGGTGTGTGGGTGGGTGGGTTGTGTGTGTGGGGTGTGTGTGTGTGGGGTATGTCTGTGTGAGGTGTGTGTTGTGGATGGGGTGTGTGTGGGTGTGTGGGGTGTGTGTGTGAGGTGTGTGCAGGTGGGGTGGTGGGGGGTTGCAGGATGTCTTGGGGTCTGGGGTCTCTGCCTCTTCCATTCCAGGTGTCGACATCCCCCGGTGACGTCACCTGTTCCGGGCACAAACCCAGGGGAAGCATTGGGGTCATCAAGGGACAGAGCACTCAAGACACACAACAGCAGGTTTCCAGTCGTGTCTCAAGATGCTGCATGACATCGTGTGACAAGGGAGTGGAACACCAACGAGAGAAGCAGCCAGCTGGATGCAGTGCAATACAAATTTGGATTTATCTTCTCCATGTAAAATTGGTGGGAAAGATATTTTGCGGTGACGTAATGTTCACATACATTTCCTCGGGATGATCATGTATTTTTAAGCTATGTTAATGAAGGATTCTGATTATTATGAAATAAATAGCTTACACCCAAACAGAACTCTTAGACAAAATAATCCTTTTCTTTTCCAATACAGATCTTTGGTCTTTTCTGAAATTGAACATTTATCTTGTTGATTGTACTTTAGCTGAATGATTTGCATGCATTACGCGAGAGCTGAGCTTCTATTAAAGATCTCAAAATAAGAGCTGAGTTATTGTTAACACTTATTTTTGAATGTAATCTCTTACGTAACATTATTTAATGCTTGTTTTTCAACATTCCGGTTTCCTGAAATCCAAATAAATTGGAATTTTTGCCCACGTGACAACATCGTTTGATTGGCTGTCAGTAGAGGGAAAAGCTGAAAATTGTCAGATACCTCGACGATCTGACCCAAAGTAACGAATAATGAATCTAAGATTGGTCGTGAAAGCTGATATATAATACTTTTTTACCTTTTAACGTGCACAGTGCTCGCTCACTCTCACAACGCGAGAAACCACAGAACCACAATTGTCCAAGCTCTGAGGTCCTCTATACGTCAAGGTGTTATCGGCCAAATAATGAGTGGCTTTAAATGTCGGAGGAAACTGGGGATCCGGAAAAAAAACCCCACGCATGCGAGGCGACAACCACTCAATCCCATCCAGACGGAACAGGTGGAGTCCACATTTTTGTTGTGCTGCCTTCTCCTGGCAAGCCAGGATACGGGTGCCCACAGAAAGGGAGCGACCCACCAAACCCTTACCTCCACTGTACTGGAGTGGTGGGGTGCGCCAACGATGGGGCCTTTATTCTTCCGCATTGCAGCAGCAATGCTTCCGGACAAATCTAAGAAATGTCCGGAGTCGCTGCCGCACACGGGCAAATCTCCGCCCAGGCCCCCTCGATGCCTTCGCTCCGGTGTTGGCGACAGCTTCACTGGTCGCTTGATGGCTGCGTTGGTATTCCAGGGCAGTGTAGAAACTGGCGTTCGAGCTGAAAGAGAGTTGCAAGGGCCACTGTTATGCCTCTGTCTGCCTTTCTTTATTTGTGCTGAAACTTTCCTACTGCAATACAATTCCATTATCTATCCTACTGCTACTCCCTGGCCCTGCCCCCCAGCCACAACCAGGTCTACCCCTATCAGAATATGTTCATAATCAGAATATTTATTTAGACTGTAGGAATATTATGACCTACAAAGCTCTTTTTTTTACAGATGTCAAGTAGATCACTGCCCCTATACCTATCACTACTCCAAACCCTTCTGAAGATAAGAAAAGCCAAAGCATTTTAACACTCAAACGAGCAAGCAGAGTGGTGGGAATTCCACATTCCCATGGCAGGGGCCAATCTATAAATGAAAACCAATGTTAGAATGATGTCCAGTACTGCTGGACATCAAACTGGACATCCGTGAAAAAGAGCTTCATAGCTCATCAAATTCCTCCAGTATAAATAAATATTCTGATTCTTTTCTAGAGTTATAGGCAGAGGAGAAGAGGAATATCTGGAGCCTAGAGTTGAACAAGAGCATGAAGTCGACAATGAAGATGGCTGGGGAAGGACAGTTCCAGACTGCAGAGGAGAAAGAGCAACGTCTCAAGGAGAGCTGCATGCAGAGAGAAAGTATTTAGCAGGGAGAAACATCAAAGTCACTTCATAAGAACCTAACCAACACAAATATTCTTCAAGATGCAACGTGCACGTGGAGACTCACGATTGGCTCTTGGCTGACACAAAATCTTCCTCGAGACCTGACCCAGAATCATTCGTCCATCTCTGCTCGCATTGGCTCACACGATCCACCTCCACGATCTCGTCCATTTTAATTGATGCGTCCACAGCATCCGGTTCATTGTGACTAGCATGGCTTTCGTCCTTGGTGTCGTCCTGAAGCCACCTGTGGTTCAAAGCTTCCTCAGGCGTGAGCCGGCGAGCGGGATCCCACCTGCCAAGATATGAACGGTGAATCGTCAGGGTTTATTTACTGTCTACATTTCTTCTAATAATGGGGTGGAGGTGTGGCACATGCAATTATTTACCTTCATTATGCAAACGAATACAAGAAGGCACAAGGCATGAAATATTGCCCTGTTATGACAGAAAGCCACTCCCTGTCAGTAAAACACCACTCCTAGTAGTGTGCACTCTTTCTACGAGAGTGCTGATGGTGAACACGAAAATAATGATGAATTAAGATCATATGTAGACAGTACAGGTATATCTTACTCAAGGCATCCTTGAACAAAATCGATTAACTCTCTGTTCGTAGTCCGAAGCTTTTCCTTAAGAGAGGTGGTGCTTGGAACGACTTTCCTGCCGTTCACCCTGTGGCACCCTGTCGTGTCTGTGTTGGAGAGAAAATGAGTGAAACGGGTTTCCGAGGATTACGAACAAAGTACATTACGGCAATGCTTGCCTGGATAATTGTGACAACAGAAGTAGCAACCTCCCCTCCACTCACCGGTGTAAATGTCTATGTCGGTCGCAGCATCAATCATGGACCTTGGTGGGAGACCAAGAATCTGTGCACAGGTCAAGTGAAATTAATATACATGGGTTAGGTCATTGGACTGTGTGTATTGTAAACATACATACAGTAGACTTCCTCAAATGTAAATGTCACTAAAACGGAAACGTTTATTCACAAGGACTGCACATGCTTTTACACCACTGCCAAATAGATTACATTTTTTATTGGGTACTTAATTAACAAATATTGCCCTTTAAAGTGACTTCAGGAACCTTCGCGATGAACAATTAACCGAAAGAATGGAAAGGGTAATAGTCTGTCGCTCTGAGTGATGATTATCAACAAGGCCAAATCACATCATACGTGTCCAACTAGTGTCTGGTCACATTAAAGATATGTCTATTCTCTATGTACATACTGGCAGCAGAGCAACATTTGTTCCCATGGAATGAGGCCAAAAGTATAATTGCTCCAAAGATTGCAATCCACGGCAGTCTCCTATATGGTTGTTAGCGACTAATGGACCATCACTCGGCGTTAGCATTGTGAGCCGGCTCAGCTAAAACTAAGCCATAGGCTTCAAATTCATAAATAACGAGATTATATTTTGGCATATTTCAGGTACCGTGATCATTTGGGCAATCTGACGTCCTGTGGCCATGAAGAGTGACTGCCCTGAAGCTAGCTCAGCAATTACGCAGCCCAGGGACCACATGTCCACTGCGCAGGTGAGTTGGAGGCCCAGCAATATCTCTGGAGCCATGTACTCCAACGTTCCGAAATATCCGAAAACTGCACACCACACACAGAGGAATAGCACTGATTGAGCGAGAAGGCCATGCTCGTTATTTTCTTAGATATTTTTTTTTTAGTGCACACGGATTAAAAAAAAACATGTTGTAGGATGTTAAACGTTGTCATTTTATACAGCAATTGAATGTGCATCTTTCTACAATTGGCTCAAAACTGGAAAAGCGTGAGTGGCACTCCAAGAGATGGTTTGAATTTTGGGTAAAAGTTGTTTGCAAGCACCTATTAAGGCCTACATGACCTATTAAGGCCTCTGTGGCGGAGGATTAAACTGAGTCACTGAGATTGCAGTGCACTGCAGTACTGCTCACCATGCCACGTTGCCACACGCACACACATTAGAATAACAGTCGCCGTTGGCCACTAAGTGGCGGTGACGTCACCACGGCGCCTGTGCCAGGCCATGTGCACTTTGAGGCCACGTGAAGTGTCGAAGGTTCATCGACAGGTCACGGGACCGAAATGAGTGGCAGATGCACCAACTATGCCCCCTGCTGTGCCAACACACATATAGCCTTAACAGACTGTTGGAGCAAGTGCTGTTAGCGAGCACCTATGAAGGCCGGCACGTGGCGCACGAGGGGGTGGATGGCCAGCACCACACCCGGCTGCTTTTATCTCCCTTGTGATGTTTACACCACACCGCACTAGGTGCTCATTTGGGGCTGAGTCGACCTAGGGGAGACCCAGGACCGGTTCAGATAATCGTCACTTGTATCGGCCATGAGCGGGCATCGAACTCGGGGCGGCCGGGTGCGTAGCGCACCGCGCTAACCGCTGCACTTGCGCTCCCCACTCGTATATTTGTTGAGGAGTAGAGTGGTGACGGGATGTCCCACTCGCCTCGGGAGGAGCGATGTCATGTCCCCTCAGGGTATTTGAGGGGGGACCGGTGACGTGGACGGGGTCTTCGCCGGGAGCCGGGATCGTGAGCGGTAGGGAAGTTGGGACCCAGGGTAGGGGAGAAATAGCACCAGGCTAGGGGGGGCTACTTTACCCGGCTGGCCGAGTTGGATGAACCGTCGGTCAGTGCTGTGGGAAGAGCCCGTTAGCCTGGGAGGCGTAGGGATTCCCAGTACCCTTTTCCCCTGGGGAGATTTAGCTTATCTAGTGACTTGTGTTTGCCCTTGACCGAAAGCTAGGCGAAAGCCCTTAATGAACCGTTTGGCGTCAGCCCCGACAACGCTCTGCCTTCGTGTCGTCATTAACACCACAGCATATTCACAAAGATTCACAAAGACGCACAGACACACACACCCTCACACGAAAACACAAGTAAAACTACTCACTTGGCTTCGTCATCATGACGCTCAGGCCGAAATCAATGATCCTGATGTTGCCGGTTGCGTGGTCCTTGACCATGATGTTTTCCTAGGAAAACAATAACAAAGGGCAATAGTGGTTAACGTTCAAAAGTATTCATGGTATGCAGCTCCTACCCGTTTAGACATCCAGTTAAGACTGCATTTTACATATCAGTGAAAAAGGTGGTTCTCACCTTTACTCGTGTAAGAAATGTGTCTAACTTTGGGCCAACTGTAGCTGTTGTCATTGTGACGAATGTAAATGAGAATCTTTTCAAATAAACTGCAGAGTGTACTCTCGAGCAAGAAGAGAATAGACAATGTCCTGGATTGAAACAAATGTCGATTACTGTTTTATACATTTATGGAAACAATAACATTCGGTGTTTGGTTTTCAATTTTTTTGAATTACGAGAGAGGTCTCACTTTTTTTTGCCACAGTTGCCTCAAGGCAACACAGATCCATGAATGACGGCAGTATGCTATTGTATTTACTTACCATCTTCAGGTCGCCATAAATGATGGCCTCCTTCTTAAGTTTTGCAAGGGCCCTCAACATGGATCTTGTATAGAGCCTGATTGTTGACGGGTCAAAGATCGTGGAGTTGGCATGGAATTGATCAAAGAGGTCGATGCTGCAAGACAAGATGTCGTCAATGGTTAGTCCACCTTCGACTATCTTGGTCAATGCTTAGGGTCGCTTCATGAACTGGAGGAATCATGATTTACAATAGATTAGGCTTTTCATTATGTAAAAACCACATTATACATTTTCCCAGGGTAATGAAGATGAAACATGACCTGCTCATTGTCTTCGAGAAGTAATAATAATAACAATAATACATCAACTTATAGTATGCAGAGGAACGATGAACCATAGACAAGCAGGTGGTCAACCAAGCGATGAGCAGACGCCAACAGAAAGCCCCAAGTTCTGCGGTTCTCTCTATGTCAAGGTAGTAACGGAAAATGAATTGAGTTTCAGTTTCATTTTATTGGGAATAACCCTGTGAAGCCATTCGGCTCTTGATTCGGGTGGCAACCGCAACAAACAATAAAATAACAAGATACATTTAAAATTGTACTGCACGCAAATTTAAACATCCCCTACAAAAACAATGAAATCTTCGAGAAAAAGCACCATTAGTTTATGCTGCGTACGAAAAAAAGAATCCCATTTTGATGTTTGATCACAATAACAATCATAATACAATTTAGATTAAAATGTTTAGTCTAACTCTATACTATATAAAAAAAATCGGGCTAAACTAAACCCTTCTAGAAATTAATAAAATAATGATATAAAAACAATGTAACGGTGATAATAAGAAATGTGATTGAAAGTTAACAATAGCGACATACATAACATATTATTACTAAACCTAGCATCCCTCGCTAGCTGCATGAAGGTCAATCCATAATAGCAGGAGTAACAATACTAGTAGAAGCACACTAGAATCATGTTTATATGTGGGAGCAAACCAAAGCACCCAGACAAAAACCCACACAAGGGGACAACACTCGATCACCGTTCAGGTGGAACAGGTAGAGTCTACATTTTCTGCTGGAATGCCCTCTCCTGACAAGCCAGGGTATGGGCACCTCGACGTCCACGGTAGGAAGTTTATCAAAATGTGTGTGACCCACCAAACCCTCGCCTCAACAGTGCTGGATTACAGGCGGGCACCACCCTACCTGGCTCATAGGGCTCGTTATGAGAATTTGCTGTTGCATCTGGTTTCATTATGAAGATAATGGATGAGACAGGACATTGCGTTATCTAGCAATGTCGTTTACAGATAACGAGAGCCATTGTTTCCTGTTTATGTGATTAATTTTGCAAGCGCTATGTTTTAATGTGCTGTACGATGTTAAACGGTGGTGCCACTCAGCTCGTATGTATTCAGTAAGGTGTGGGAGAGCATCGTCACGTGCCACGTTAAGGAGCCACCCGTGTCCCTTTTATATTTTACCAAGTACCAATAAAGCCTTGAAATGGAAACGGCTGGTACAGTCTGATGGGTGGTGACATGGCCTAATGGCAGCATGATTCCCCACCTTTCGTCGAGGTTCATGGTTCGAATCTAGCAGCCGCCCCGATTAATGCAGCTGTACTAACACTCACACACTGTTTGTCTCACAGCAGATGTTAAATAAAAAAATACCTGCAAAATTACTTAATTGCCAATAAAAGAATAGCTTTCACCCTTTTGGCATTGAAACAGGCATTAAGCTATTTAGACAACCCATTAAGTCCTTATTTGCCGTTGTACAACATAGGAATTAGTCACCCCCGCCCCTTCTGGCAGACGAATGCCCCAGGTCACTTTTGCAAATGAGACTCATCCTGGTCACTTGAGTTCTCTCCCGGTTAAACAAAAAAATAATCTGAAATTCATCAAATGTTAATCCTCCGCGTGTAACAAAACAATAAACTTTTGTGGATAAACACGATGGTGGTGCACAGGGTGTGATTTTTCTTTTTTTTACTCACGCGACTAGCTCCATGACGATTGCGGGATGGTTTCTGAACATAAGGAATTCGAAGAATCGAATGATGTAGTTATTTTCCTCATCTTCGGACTGCAAGGCGTTTAAGATCTGCACCTCCATTTCACATTCCTCAATTGTCTCGCTGTGGAAGGAATGCATCGATAAGTCTCACCCCACTCTTAGGTCTTGCACATTTGTAGGCATTGCCACACGTGGAATGACGCGGTCAACAGAGCTCCAGAATCATGGCTGTGAGCGCTTAATCCCGGTCAACGTCAACATCGTCCCTGCCCGGTCGACGTGATCAGCGGCCAACTGGGGAGGCTGGACCAATTGGTTGGGAAGTTGTCGTTGGTTACAATATGGGACCTTTCTTGCCAGTATCATAAGATAAGAATAGGTTTTTTTACCCTTTCTGGCAAAGAAAAAAACAGGTGTTAAGGGCTTAAAACACCAAACAGAATCCTTTTGCAAGGGGTAACACCTATTCTTCTATTTTAATACTGGCAATAAAGGTCCCATATTGTAGCTGCTCACCCCGAGCTATAAATACCCTGATAGTGGCATTGTCTTTGTGCTGTTCGCCTTGTGGCATTCTCTGGTCTAACACTGTTTGAGACTAGGCTCTAAAGAAAAGCTGTCTCTGGTGTGGCTCAATCAGTTTCAAAGACAATGCCATATATTATCAGAGGATGTTTGTTTTGTGCATGTTCACCACAAATACGTGTGGTTAATGCAGACTTGATTCCTTGCAAAAGCATTCTGTTTGAGGTTTGAACATCTTAACACATATTCTTGGTTCTTTCGGTAAAGTCACGTAGAAGGAAAACAATGAATAAATAAAAAATTCTCACGACGTTTCGACTGCAACACAAGCAATCATCAAATTTTCTTGCTGTGGTTTTCACACCGGATGATGATTGCTTGTGTTGCAGTCGAAACGTCGTGAGAATTTTATTGTTTTATATTTTTATTATTTTATTGTTTCCCTTCTACGTGGTGACTTTACCGAAAGAACCAAGAATATGAATCCCTGCAGTTACGAAAGCTTTAAATCAATAATCTTAACGCCTGTTTTATTGCCAGAAAGGGTAAAAACATTTATTATATTGTCGATGGTTGTTACTCGAAGGAGTTGCTGCATCGCATCTCAGTGAGGAAAAACATTTTCACCACTGGATTGGAATCACCTTGGTTTTCAGCTATGTTCGGCGAGTAAGGTACAAAGTGTTCTACTGCACCAACCCAAACTGTGGACGATATTGTAAACCACTATGGTCCGTGCTCCTTTAATGCGGAATTGCTAAATTTAAAATCTCTCCTGAAGCCCCCTCGTGGCTAGCAGACCTTGGCATTGGTATTTAGCGCCTGAACATGTTACCATATGCAAGATTAGAATGAGCAAAAGGGCAGCACTCATCCCCATTGTTGGGCAGTGGTGTCATTTCGACATTCACATGGCAGGAACCATAAACATTACAGACTGCCACTTGATCAAAAATAAAACATTATTTTGACGGTGCTTGATGACATTAATGATTAATACTGCGGGTGTATAACCATAATAATGCATGCTGTCTGCTTCGATGGATGCTAAAGATCACCTGACGTCATTTGCAAGAGTATGCCACTGTGTGCTTGCATCTGGGTACAATTTTTGCCAATATCGAAACTTACTCGACAAATTCCTCAATTTGTATTGTGCAACATAGCGATCATTGTCCTCTACTGGCAGACGAATGCTCCAGGTTACTCTTACAAATGAGACTCGTTCTGGTCTCTTGAGTTCTCACGAGGTTAAAGAAAATCAACTTTAAATTGTATCACTATTTAGACTTCCTCTGCAATATGTAAATTAGCACAACTTATTACAAGTTACAAAACCAGATTTCAAGATGTGGTTCATGTCTTTGTTCAAACTTACCTAGAAGTGTGCTCTAGCACCTTGATGGCCACTTCTCTTTTCGTTTTGTGGTCCAGGCATCGGAGCACCTGCCCAAAGGACCCCGTCCCAACTACATTCAGTACTTGGAAGCGGTACACCACGTGTTCATCCGTTATCTGGAACAAGATTACAGAAGTGTTGAGCACTCAACCAGGGCCCTCTCTCAGTGCTCAATCATTACTCAGTCGAAACACACGGCTCATTCAAGTGCTCATTTATTGCTCACCGCTCTTGACATTCCCGCACTCCTGAAAATGTCTAAGCTTTATCTGCTGTCATTGCCAAAAACCACGAAATCATTCGATGCAAAGCATGTCTTATAGAATGCCCTTCATCTGTATTTGTGAAATGGTATCCTCAGATGCGCATCTGCGGCCTTGTGTAACGGTCTTCCTTCCAATATTAGGAAGCCACTGGAGCTATACCCTTTTTAAATAATCTAGATTAACAATTCATTTTGGGGTCTGTAGTGGGATGCATGATTAGCTGGAATAAACGTTGCCCAAATTGAAAAGTCTTACCCAGGGACGGTCCAAGGATGAGCTGCCAGCATCTGGCGCCCTAGGCGAACCAATGCAATTGGCAACCCCCGACCCCCAAGGGCAGATGTAGGCTGAGGTTTACGTAAACTGGGGAAAAATGTTGCCCATATTTTCCCACTTCATCTGTTTTTAAGCGTGTTTTTTTTAAACAGAGGAACGATTATAAATGTTGAGAAAGGAATTATAATTAATAGTCCCTCTACACGCACGGGAATTGAAATAATGACATCTTCGTGATCTAATTTGTATATTTTTATTGTATTTTTTTTCCTCGAATCTCACACCCCACTTAACTTGGCACCCGAGGTGACCGCCTAGTCGCCTATATGGACGGGCTGCCCCTGGTCTTACTGGAATGTAGTGGTCGTTCACGTCATCGTAGCCATCATTGCGAGTGCCATTATGTTCCGATCGAATCTTGAAATAGAAAACTTCATTGAATTTCATGATTTCTTGACATTCCTGTGCTGTCATCCTGTGTTGGAATTTGTCCAAGATTTCTACACGCGCACACATGCCCAAAGACAGACACATACATAGTCATTGATGAACATACACGTGTGTAACAAACACAATTACAACACAACGGTGTGCTGTACTAGTGACTTTTTTTGGCATGTTTGGTTTACGTGACAACCCTTACTAGTTGGCTGTGTCGGGTGGTGGTGGGTTTAACGACACATTTATATATTTACGCGATCCAACCCAAAAAAAACCCTCTATTATGGACAATTACAATCACAAAGTAACCACGCATATAGTGCTAAACTTAAAGAGAATCGATTTGGGCCTCCTGTATGTGTGCTCTTAATGGAGTTGTAAAACCATTTAGGGATTGACTCTGGATGTGTGTTTGCTATAGAGGAGTGTGGCAGTAATTCATGTGGTGAATGATGCTGAATAAAGTGAAGTAAAACCTTGTGGTGTGCAGCTCATCCCTGCCACTGGGAAGACGACTTCATCCGATGGAGTTGCCTGTTTTTGTCACAGAGATGCGCACAGAGAGGCACGCGTGAACATGGGGGCAAGCACACAGACATGGACATATATACAGAGACACAGTGGTACACACACAAACACCCACTGAGAGAGTGCTTGTGGAAGGGCCTAAATCGCACAAAGCTCTCAGAGGATTACCCTAGAGAGTATTTTTTGGCCTGCACCTCCGTGATGGCCTCATATATTGGAAAAGGTCAACGCTTTACCTCACTATGCATGATCGACGAGCTGCGGTGAACCCATTTACTGTATACTGTTGGGTGGTATTTAAGAAACTTGCCCCATTGAACTGCCATGCTCGGAGATTAAAGCAGCGACCTCTGGTGTGGAAACCACTACACCAAGCAGCATCCAAGACATAGAGATTCACGAATAATAGTATATTGCACCTCGATGATGTCAAATAATCTGACACTTTGGGAATATTAAACGGTGCCCATATTCCCAGGTTTGTGCCCAATTCCATTAAACATCTTCAACTGCATTATCCATTGATTTCTAATTTACACAAATATAGCAAAAGGGTCAATTGTTGAAGGTATTTTATGAAACTGGTTACAGGTCACGAACCTGACCGCATTCATGAAGTCCAAGTAGAGCACCTGCCAATACGTGTGCTGTGTAATAAGCTCGTGTGTCTCCTGGTTGGTTCACGAGTACTAGAGTCCCTTACTGCGAACTGAGCTGACAAGAAATTGCCTTGACTGTGTCGTGAGTTTGCCGTGTGTAAGTGTGTCTGTACCGTTAGGTCAAAGCGGCCCGTTGTGGTACTAGTTATAATAGGCGTTTACTAACAACACTTGCCCCAAAAGTCTATAGAGCTTACACGATGTGGGGTGGCCGGGGGGGGGGGTGGAACTTTGATTCTTTGCTGTCAGTTGAACTAGTAATACACCCATTTGGTGGTGAAGTGACCTGAAAGCCTGCACTGTGTGTTGAGCTTATTGGTCAATGGTAATCGTTCTATTCTAGAATAGCAGTGAAACACGTAGTCCACGACTACTCTACGATAAAAAAAAATAAGTGAGCTTGTCTCTGTATTGTGCAGTCTGCTTATAAGAGTTTGCTGTCAAGTGAGTTACTGACCTGCTGCACAATTGCAGACTGAACATCGAGTTGATCCATCTCCAAAAGATCGTTCTGGAACACAGCACAAAGATAGCATTAAAACCTAAATAACCTCCTTTAGCACCCTTCATTCGACCAAGCTTAGAGCAGCAAGGGAGATCTCTCCAGCAGGTGTGGCACTCTCCCAGAACTGTCTTCAATAGGGAGTTCAAATCCCCGTTTAAAGATTGAGAACCCTTCATCCTTGAAGAGTTCGTGAAAAAATTAAGTGCCACTTTGTGTTAATCAATTAGTTGTCCGTATATTTAAATATGGGCCTCGCTATAGGAATGTGGAATTTACACCACCTGGAAATCACTACCCATGAAGCTTAATAGCTTATTGAGCCCTTTCGCAACCATCACCAACAACATCTACCTAAACCACAATCGCCATTAGCATCACTAGCACCACCACGGAAATTGTCTCTGACATCACCATAATCACCACCAGAAAGCAACTAAACCATCACCCCTATCACTACAATTACAATCTTCACGTAACTATCACTTGCAACACTCAACACGAGCAAAGAGTAGCTCTCCCCACTGCCACCAGCAACCAACTGCAATCAACACGACAAAGATCAATGTACCGTCCTCAACACCATTACCATCACTTACCGTGGATAAATCTGTCGTCGGCAAACTCGTACTCGCACTATTGAACATTCAAAAAACAGAGTCCTCGTGGCAAAAGCCGTAGCTCGAGCCGCGTGCCGCCTCGAAGTTTAGCGCTATGTTAATCGCATCCGGATAGTGACGTCAGTAGCGACGTCACGGCATCCGGTGCGCGGAGTGTCACGTGGGCGTTCGTGGGGGGTCGCGTGTTGTGTAATACACGTGTTGTGTATTACACAACACGTGTTGTGTAATACACGTGTTGTGTATTACACACGTGGTGTGTATAATACACGTGTTGTGTATTACACAGCACGTGTTGTGTACAGTATGTTGGACTTCTTTCGCACCGCACGTAGACAGCTGTGCTAATCGGAGGTGCCGATTCGAGCTGCAGTACAGTATAGTACAGCTGTTACCATCAGCCACGATGTAGTTCTCATTACAGTACAGTAGTATAAAGAGCAGGAATAGTTATTTCATTAACTTCACTCCACTTTGCCCCCCCCCGTACCCAATGGATGTTTGGCATCGCGTGACGCCCGTGAGCGATGCCCACAAAGTTGTAACGCCTCTTAAATTTTG
This sequence comes from Petromyzon marinus, assembly GCF_048934315.1. Lineage (NCBI taxonomy): Eukaryota > Metazoa > Chordata > Hyperoartia > Petromyzontiformes > Petromyzontidae > Petromyzon > Petromyzon marinus. Next base: position 12,587,371 of record NC_133667.1, on the reverse strand, counting down.
ATTTAAAGCTTTCGTGACTGCAGGGATTCATATTCTTGGTTCTTTCGGTAAAGTCACGTTGAAGGGAAACAATAAAATAATAAAAAAATAAAACAATTAAATTCTCACGGCGTTTCGACTGCAACACAAACAATCATCATCAGATGTCAAAACCACAATAAAATTTTAATAACTGCCACTTTTTTCAAATTTTCTTGTGGTTTTCACACCTGATGATGATTGCTGCTTGTGTTGCAGTCGAAACGTCCTGAGAATTTTATTGTTTTATATTTTTACTATTTTATTGTTTCCCTTCTACGTGGTGACTTTACCGAAAGAACCAAGAGAAATGTGACGTCACGTCAAAATGCGCAACTTCAAATAAATATAGACAACACGTTCTACTTTATTAAATAGACTTTTTAATAAATGTTTTCTCCTACAACATCAGAGTGCAGCGCCACATTAAATACGCACTACAATGACAATAGTTTAAAGCGATTTGAAGCATGTTTTATTTATTTATTTTGGGGGGGGGGCAGAGCTTTGTGACGTCATATTTGAGAGAGGGGGGGTCTGACTTTTTGTGACGCCGTGTGACTATGGTGGTGGGGGTCAAAAATCGCGTGCCGTCTTGTTATTCCACTGCTGGATGAGGGGGTTCGCCACGCAGCCGCAGATTGCGGGTGTATCTTGGGCCACGCATCATCGCCACGCTCGTCGATGTGGGTGGGTGGGTGAAGGCGGAGAAGCATGGAAGTTCAGTTCAACAGTTGATGTTGCTGTGCTGCACTGGCGGGCTATAACAATGCTGCTGAAATGATGCACTTTACCGATTTAAGGCCGTGAAGATGATGTGTAAGAAATGTTTTTATATATATATGATACGGAGACGGAAATGCGAATGGGGGTATATGGTGTTACTCTTTGTTTTTTTCTTTGGTAAAGTCACCTATAAATAAGAAATAATAAAATAACATAATAGCGTACGACGTTTCGGTTGCAACATAAGCAGCCATCATCAGATACAGAAGAGCTAAATTTACGACAGAGGGGAAACATTACCCCAGATGTATATACAGACACCCAAGTAGGGGGGAACTAACACAGATACAACAGGGGACACAGAGAGAGAAGCACACCAAAACAAACAGGGTTTAGCAAAATTTGGAAACCATATAAAGCAACACAGACGGTCAGTCAAAACAATTGACGCATAGTCTGGTTGATTACGCTATTTCAAAGATTGCTAAATTGCAAGTTAAGTATGAAATTTAAAATACAGACTGCACACACACACACATAGACATCCAAGTAGAGCGAACCAGCACAGAGACAAGCACAGAGTGAAGTCGCCTTAAATAGGCAGAGAAGGTAAGGCTGAAAGACAATGGGACAAATTAGCAAGAGGTATGCATGGAGCAAAGGGGACGCGGCAGCACACACTCGGAAACACCAAGGCCCACACACAGGCAGAGACAGCACAGAGACACAAATCCAAGCCAAAACAGAAAGGCAGACACACAAGCAGAGACAACACAAAGACACAGACCTCATACCTCCCCGTAGAGGTGGTTCAGACTTGATTCGAAGCTTTCGTGACTGCAGGAATTACTGCAGTCACGAAAGTATATGGTGTGCTTATTTATTTTGATATTTTATATTCTCCAAGACGACCCGAATTATTTTCGGTTGTACACTGGCAGGAAACAGCTCCATATGTAAAATTTACAAAGGGCTGTAGCATTACACTTACTCATTCATTCTGGCCACAACCTGATACCAACATTGACCGATTAAAAAAACCCTATATAATCTGTTTAATACGTAGGTTTTCGCGATCAATATTATTCTCAAAAGTTTTTTTGGGTTAAATCACGCAAATATCAGTGCTGTTAACCCACCACCACCACCACAGCCAATTAAGACGTTACATACACAAAACGTACCAATGAATTTTACTTCAGCACACCGATGTCGAAGAGGAAACGGACATTTACAACTTTAGTACGATGTTTCAATGGCGATTACAACCGGCTTTATCGGGCGATTTTCCCAAATTGTGAATAAGTCTTCCCGTTTCCAGTCTTAAGTCAGGCACTTCCAAATACGGCCTTCAGCGTTGCCAGCTGTTTGGTCGCGGGCTCTTGCAGCCGTGTGACCTCAAGACACACACACACCTGCGCAAGCACACGGACGAGAAGCCGTATAGCTGCAACGTGTGTGGCCAGACCTTCAGGTCGCTTCCACTTGCTTCAGATGTTGTTTTCCCCGCTTCAAATAAAAGGTGCATCGTGTTGAAAAGTAAAACATTGGACAGAGCCTCTATCGAGCTGCACAGGGCTCGCAAATCAGTTTGGCCACCGATGAGCCAACACGTTTAACGCATATTATAGATGAGCAACAAGTATGACCATTGGACACAGGTAAAGGTGGAAGTTTTAATAGTATTTTCTATAAACTCATTATGCATTTCCATGGAGCATTATGGATAAAGCAGGATTAACTCAATTGTGTTCACAAGTAAAACGTGTTTCAGTCGATCAGCCTATTAGTTATCCAGAAAAATATTATCAAGCAGCATTTGTTAAAGCAAGCAAACTGGACCAGTTTAAATATTGTGGGTCTCATCAGCAGTTAGGCTGGTTTAAACAAATGCTGCTGAATTACCGGATGTTATTAGCTAAGAGCATTCCAAATAAAAATGGGACCCCGTTTAATGCACAAAATCAAAGCGATACACAAACTCATGCGTTGCTGTGGATAATTTTTGGGTAACAGCATATATAATCATAACTCCATTTTTCTTGGTTCTTTCGGTAAAGTCGCGTAGAAGGGAAACAATACAATAATGAACTCAAGCACGTACACCAAGCTCTTAAGGCTAATGGTTATTCCGATGACACAATCCGCAAAGCTATCACTCCAACCATGAAGAAGGACCCTCTTGAGAAGCCTTTCAAAACCATCACGTTACCCTACATTGTAGGGATCACAAAAAAGTTCTCCAAAATCTTGAATAAACACAAGATCCAGGTCCGATTCAACACATTACATAAAATCCGTGATCTGGTTGCGTCTGTAAAAGATGTGATTCCAGACATACAGTACCCTGGTGTCTACAAACTAAGTTGCCTCTGTGGTAGTAGTTACATTAGAGAAACCAAACGGCATGTCTCGGACCGCATTCGTGAACACAAAGCAGACCTGAAACATGGTAGGACCAACACCTCGGCCGTGGCAGATCACTTATAATTCAGTAGGTTCACATGACATTGACTTCTCCTAGACAGAGGTTCTTTGCAAGCCATCTGGCTACCATGAGAGATTCGTTCATGAGGCTATCCACATATACAAACACAGACAATTTCAACCGAGAAGATGGATTCTGGCTTAGCAATCATTGGAAGGATTTGATAAACCATTTTGGGACTTAATTGATTGATCACGCTTACGCTGGCTTTCAGACCGCATCCATTATTTTCGTCTCCCCCCTCCTAGTTTCCGAACATAGATGGACTCATCCATCAGAATAAACTGTCAACTCGCTCTCCGTGGTGCAAACGTTAAAAAACCGCCACTTTTTTTCAAAATTTCTTGTTGTGGTTTTCACACCTGATGATGATTGCTTGTGTTGCAGTCGAAACGTCGTGAGAATTTTATTGTTTTATATTTTTATTATTTTATTGTTTCCCTTCTACGTGACTTTACCGAAAGAACCAAGAATATGAATCCCTGCAGTCACGAAAGCTTTAAATCAAAACATAACTCCATTGTTTCCACGTTAAAATATTCTTCATTTTATATTTTAAAAAAGCCTTAAAACCGAGCTCCATGACACACCAGACAAACATTTTATTGACCCTGATGTGAAAGAAAGAGGGGTTCATGAAGGGTCAGCATTAGTTAGTCCAAGGAAGGAAAAACACCACTGGTTGGTAACTGAAAGTTAGCTTCTATGAAAGAAGACAACAAGAGAACGTTTAATTCGGCGAGGGGTGGGGGGAAAGGGCAAACGAGCATGGATGTGGGTGGAAGCACCACAGGTAAATCGTTGTACCAACTAATTCTAGCAGAAAAAAAGTAATTAATTCTGTCCATTGTAACAGAGGTGTCCATAGAATTTTCTAAGCACATCCCACCATTGGGACCACCATCCGAATAGAGCCGTTTTGCAAATCCTTGAACGGTTTGGAAAGTGAAACCTCAACAGAGGATGCGCATTAGGGAACCTGCAAATTATGAATGTTCAGCACAACCAGTGCGATTAATTCACGCCTGTTAAACAAAAATATGGGTCTCCATTGTGTGCCACTGCCTGTAACCCACCAAGAAAAGTTCTGGTTACTTATGACAATTTCGATTTAAAGCTTTCGTGACTGCAATGATTCATCTTCTTTGGTTCTTTCGGTAAAGTCACGTAGAATGAGAATAAAATAATAAATTGATAAAATAAAATAACACAATAATATTCTCACGACGTTTCGGCCACAACACAAGCTGCCTTCATCAGGTGAAGGGGGCGAGACTGTCTGGTAGGACAGCGCTGGAGTGAGAGAGCCACGTTCAGATCACGGCTTTTAAGCTGTGTGAGAGGAACAAAGAGCCTTGAAGGAATTAGCATAAAATTTAGCATTGAAATGGCTGAATGATTAGCTTGTGACTGGTCACAGAAATAGCTATGTTAAAAGTTAAAGCATACACATCCGCAGAGGCACCCATTGTTAAAAGGAATTAGCATAGAATTTAGCATTGAAATAGCTAAGTTAAGGCATACACATCCGCAGAGGCACCCCTTGACAATGGGATTAGCATAGAATTTAGCATTGAAATGGCTGAGTGATTCGCTTGTAACTGCTACAGAAATAGTTACGTTGAAGTCAGAGCATACACATTCACCGAGGCACTTAGTACAAATCAAACAGGAGAATTTAGCATTGAAATAACTAGGCGAATTTAGCATTGAAATAACTGGGTGATTTGCTAGTGACTGGTCACAGAAATGACTACACATCTGAGCTATTCACAGTACTATATAGTGAACCAATAAAAACTAAAATATAAATTACCTTCATGTTATCAATAAACTCTATATTCTCCAATCAGCTAAGCTACCAACCATAAGTCGTTATGTATCACAATGCTATATGGCGAAAAAATGGGTGGATTCTTACCCTCAAATTTCCGTACCACGGATAGCTACGGGCCCCGTTCAGACGGACGAGTTCGTCCATGGTCGAAACAGAGGAGGGGGAGAGAGACAGCTGCGAAGCCCTAGTATACTCCATGTTGTAAACCATACCATTAACCGTGGTGTGAGAGGTATTAAGAGGCAATGCTGGCGAAAGAGCTGCGGTCTGAAGGTCATCGTAAAATTACAATTAATTAAGAACAGAAATGATTTAACACATCTTTCCAGTGGTTACTAAGCCTGAATCCATCTTCTCGGTTGAAATTGTCTCTGTGCTTGTATATGTGAATGGCCTCATGAACGAATCTCTCATGGTAGCCAGTTGGTTTGCAAAGAACCTCCGTCTTGGAGAAGTCAATGTCATGTGAGCCCACTGAATTGTAACAGTGATCTGCCACGGCAGAGGAGTTCGTCTTACCGTGTTTCAAGTCTGCTTTATGTTCGCGGATGCGGTCCGAGATATGTCTTTTGGTTTCTCCAATGTAGCTACTACCACAGAGGCACTTTAGTTTGTAAACGCCCGGGTACTGTATGTCTGGAAGAGCATCTTTTACAGATGGAACTAAATCACGGATTTTGTGTACTGTGTTGAATCGGACCTGGATCTTGTGTTTATTCAGGATTTTGGAGATCTTTTTAGTGACCTCTGCAATGTAGGGTAAGGTGATGGTTTTGAGTGGCTCCACAAGAGGATCCTTCTTCATGACTGGAGTGATGGCTTTGCGGATTGTGTAGTCGGAGTAGCCATTAGCCCTGAGAGCCTGGTGTACGTGCTTGAGTTCACTGGTAATGTGTTCCTGGTCGGAAATGCATTGGGCTCTATGGTATAGAGTCTTGATGAGGCAGTTCTTCTGGGATGGATGGTGGTGGGAATCCGGTTTCAAGTAAGCATCTGTATGGGTAGCTTTCCTGTAGACAGAGTGGCTCATTGAACCATCATGTCTCCTTTTAATTAAGACATCCAGAAAGGGTAGTTTGCCATCTTTTTCGACCTCCATGGTAAATCTGATGGCTGGGTGTATGGAATTGATGTGGTCGCGGAATTGGTCTAGAGCAGGCTGGCCATGTGGCCAGATGACAAAGGTGTCATCAACGTACCTCTTCCATAAGGTCGGGCGTAGAGTGGCAGTCTGGATGGCGTCAGTTTCAAATTTTTCCATGAATACGTTGGCTACAACCGGAGATAGGGGGGAGCCCATTGGGGTGCCCTCAGTTTGTTTGTAGAAAGTTCCATTCCAGGTGAAGTATGTGTTGGTTAAGCAATGTCTCACCAGGGGGGGTACATCAGTATGCAGTCCTTGATGAACCAGGTCTTCAATGATAGCGATGGTGTCAGGTACCGGGACTTTGGTGAACAAGGACACCACATCAAAACTGACAAGCAGGTCGTTTGGGGACAGGGAAATGTCTTTGATTGTCGATACCAGGTGAGTAGAATTTAGTACCGCAGAGGTGGTTTTTCCAGTGAAAAGTCGCAGTATATCAGCCAGAAAACGTGCCAGTTTGTAGGTGGGGGAGCTGATAGTAGAGACGATGGGACGAAGGGGTGTATCTTCTTTGTGTATCTTTGGAAGGCCATATAATCTTGGTGGTCTGGCAGCAGAGGGTTTCAACGAGAACTGTTTGTTCTCATCAATTAATGCTGTTGAATCAGAGATAATTTTGTTCGTTTTGGTGACCAGGCTGTTGGTGGGATCTCTTTTTATTTTTGTATAGCTGCCATCGTTGAGTAGTTCTTGAATTTTGTTGTTATATTCTGTTTTGTCCATGATGACAGTGGCATTGCCTTTGTCGGCTGAGAGAACGACAATATCATCCCTCTTTTTTAATTGAGATAATTCAAAACGTTCGTCTTTGCTGATGTTGCTAGGTGGCAACTTAGCGTTTTTGAGGGTTGCAGCGATTTCAGATCTTGCTACGTCTGCAGAGATGTGACTCAAGCCCTTGAGTGCAACGTCGACATGGGCAATGATATCATTAACCGGTAAGTTTCTCGGTGTGACAGCAAAGTTTAGACCTTTAGCTAAAACGGATTTCAGACCATCAGAAATGGAACTGTTACTGCGATTAATTACGACTTTGTTGACGTCTATCTTTTCGGTGTGTGGATCCGATTTTTTGCTGGAGAGGTGATTGAATTTGGAAATCAAATTGTCCCTACATTTGTTCGACATAGTGGCAGCCGAAGAGGTAGTCATATTGTCTACATGTTACCAATCCGATGTAGACATTGTCGACGTTGCACTCAAGGGCTTGAGTCACATCTCTGCAGACGTAGCAAGATCTGAAATCGCTGCAACCCTCAAAAACGCTAAGTTGCCACCTAGCAACATCAGCAAAGACGAACGTTTTGAATTATCTCAATTAAAAAAGAGGGATGATATTGTCGTTCTCTCAGCCGACAAAGGCAATGCCACTGTCATCATGGACAAAACAGAATATAACAACAAAATTCAAGAACTACTCAACGATGGCAGCTATACAAAAATAAAAAGAGATCCCACCAACAGCCTGGTCACCAAAACGAACAAAATTATCTCTGATTCAACAGCATTAATTGATGAGAACAAACAGTTCTCGTTGAAACCCTCTGCTGCCAGACCACCAAGATTATATGGCCTTCCAAAGATACACAAAGAAGATACACCCCTTCGTCCCATCGTCTCTACTATCAGCTCCCCCACCTACAAACTGGCACGTTTTCTGGCTGATATACTGCGACCTTTCACTGGAAAAACCACCTCTGCGGTACTAAATTCTACTCACCTGGTATCGACAATCAAAGACATTTCCCTGTCCCCAAACGACCTGCTTGTCAGTTTTGATGTGGTGTCCTTGTTCACCAAAGTCCCGGTACCTGACACCATCGCTATCATTGAAGACCTGGTTCATCAAGGACTGCATACTGATGTACCCCCCCTGGTGAGACATTGCTTAACCAACACATACTTCACCTGGAATGGAACTTTCTACAAACAAACTGAGGGCACCCCAATGGGCTCCCCCCTATCTCCGGTTGTAGCCAACGTATTCATGGAAAAATTTGAAACTGACGCCATCCAGACTGCCACTCTACGCCCGACCTTATGGAAGAGGTACGTTGATGACACCTTTGTCATCTGGCCACATGGCCAGCCTGCTCTAGACCAATTCCGCGACCACATCAATTCCATACACCCAGCCATCAGATTTACCATGGAGGTCGAAAAAGATGGCAAACTACCCTTTCTGGATGTCTTAATTAAAAGGAGACATGATGGTTCAATGAGCCACTCTGTCTACAGGAAAGCTACCCATACAGATGCTTACTTGAAACCGGATTCCCACCACCATCCATCCCAGAAGAACTGCCTCATCAAGACTCTATACCATAGAGCCCAATGCATTTCCGACCAGGAACACATTACCAGTGAACTCAAGCACGTACACCAGGCTCTCAGGGCTAATGGCTACTCCGACTACACAATCCGCAAAGCCATCACTCCAGTCATGAAGAAGGATCCTCTTGTGGAGCCACTCAAAACCATCACCTTACCCTACATTGCAGAGGTCACTAAAAAGATCTCCAAAATCCTGAATAAACACAAGATCCAGGTCCGATTCAACACAGTACACAAAATCCGTGATTTAGTTCCATCTGTAAAAGATGCTCTTCCAGACATACAGTACCCGGGCGTTTACAAACTAAAGTGCCTCTGTGGTAGTAGCTACATTGGAGAAACCAAAAGACATATCTCGGACCGCATCCGCGAACATAAAGCAGACTTGAAACACGGTAAGACGAACTCCTCTGCCGTGGCAGATCACTGTTACAATTCAGTGGGCTCACATGACATTGACTTCTCCAAGACGGAGGTTCTTTGCAAACCAACTGGCTACCATGAGAGATTCGTTCATGAGGCCATTCACATATACAAGCACAGAGACAATTTCAACCGAGAAGATGGATTCAGGCTTAGTAACCACTGGAAAGATGTGTTAAATCATTTCTGTTCTTAATTAATTGTAATTTTACGATGACCTTCAGACCGCAGCTCTTTCGCCAGCATTGCCTCTTAATACCTCTCACACCACGGTTAATGGTATGGTTTACAACATGGAGTATACTAGGGCTTCGCAGCTGTCTCTCTCCCCCTCCTCTGTTCCGACCATGGACGAACTCGTCCGTCTGAACGGGGCCCGTAGCTATCCGTGGTACGGAAATTTGAGGGTAAGAATCCACCCATTTTTTCGCCATATAGCATTGTGATATATAACGACTTATGGTTGGTAGCTTAGCTGATTGGAGAATATAGAGTTTATTGATAACATGAAGGTAATTTATATTTTAGTTTTTATTGGTTCACTATATAGTACTGTGAATAGCTCAGATGTGTAGTCATTTCTGTGACCAGTCACTAGCAAATCACCCAGTTATTTCAATGCTAAATTCGCCTAGTTATTTCAATGCTAAATTCTCCTGTTTGATTTGTACTAAGTGCCTCGGTGAATGTGTATGCTCTGACTTCAACGTAACTATTTCTGTAGCAGTTACAAGCGAATCACTCAGCCATTTCAATGCTAAATTCTATGCTAATCCCATTGTCAAGGGGTGCCTCTGCGGATGTGTATGCCTTAACTTAGCTATTTCAATGCTAAATTCTATGCTAATTCCTTTTAACAATGGGTGCCTCTGCGGATGTGTATGCTTTAACTTTTAACATAGCTATTTCTGTGACCAGTCACAAGCTAATCATTCAGCCATTTCAATGCTAAATTTTATGCTAATTCCTTCGTCAAGGCTCTTTGTTCCTCTCACACAGCTTAAAAGCCGTGATCTGAACGTGGCTCTCTCACTCCAGCGCTGTCCTACCAGACAGTCTCGCCCCCTTCACCTGATGAAGGCAGCTTGTGTTGTGGCCAAAACGTCGTGAGAATATTATTGTTATTTTATTTTATCAATTTATTATTTTATTCTCATTCTACGTGACTTTACCGAAAGAACCAAAGAAGATACTTATGACAACTTTGCAGTGCATTTACTTAGCTCAAAATTATTATTCGAAAAAAACATTCATTCATCAAATGTACTTCATACCAAAAAAAATACATACTGCTGCCACAGATGACAAAAGTCAGTCCTATTGAACAATATTTTTTTTAAAACATGTACAGTTTTGCTGTTGCAGCAGCAGAAGATTAAATGCTAGTGACATGAGACCACTGTTAGGAGGTGGGGGGGGCATGCTGACAACACACAAACGGACAACGATCACAAACTATGTACAATGCTTACCACCGCTGGGATTCCCAACGGACTATGTAGTGTCACGTGCCTGAGCCTATGGGGGGAAATGCAGAAGTTGCATTTCCCAGGAAACAACGTCAGGTTTTCTCGCAGACCCAATTATGGGTGGTTTTGAACACCTTCGGCATAAATAACAAGATGATGCTTTTACATATATACGTGATTTTTTTATGGTGGTAAATGCAGAATGATGCTGAAATGTGTTCCTTTGGTTTAAAACAACTTGGCGAATTCACTGGTCGAGAATTTGGAAACCAGCTCGGCAGAACCTGGAAGTTGATCGATGGAAGTGAGAAACGTTGAATCCAAAATCAGCTTAAGATGAGAACGATGCTGTGATCATCATGGTTGACACTTTTGGGAGGAATGGCCCTTTTACATCGCCGAGATAAAGATGGGATGGACATTGCCCAAAACAGACATTTTTTTTAGGGCAGTGTTAATGACGATTCGTGTTGAGCTTTTGTTATTTGTACATCACTGCCAATGCAATAGTAAACATAAAAGATAGAAATTAAGATGCAGAAAATGTAAGTATATATTTTTTTTAATTGAAATAAAAATGCCGTCCCTGTTTTCCCTTCAGATATAACAATGTGCAAGTTGTAAATGAATAATCTGAGTCTCCTTGCACCACATAATTAATGCAACCCGTGATTCAGAAATTCAGCTACAAAAATCAACATTTAAGGCATGTAAAAAATACCATTTCGGGAGAAATAATGGTGCCAAAGTAATGAAAATCTTTGAATGCAGAAGTCAGAATTCCTCACATTCACACATCCTAAATGGAAAAGACAGGTTACATAGAGAAACTATTCTTAAACTTAGAACAAAAATTGACGAGAGAAGAAATGAAATTATTAAATGCTGCAAAAACAAGGACGAAAAACCGTGCACATAAGTGGACTCTCTCACACTTTCCCAAAAGCGTTTGTCTCGAGAAAAATTTAGTTTTTCTCCCAGAAAGCACGGGCAGGGTTAAGGAAACATCACATAAACTGTTCAGGTCAGCGGGCTTGGTTCTTTGGGTAAAGTCACGTGGGTTGAAAATAAAATAGATTAAATCACGACGTTTAGGGCGCAGCACAAGCGGCCCGTCATCAGGTGGGACAACCAACAGGAAGCAACAAACTGCTGAAGTGGGCGAATCGGAGTTGCAGAGAGTTCCGCTTCAGCAATTTGTTTCTTGCTGTGGTTGTCCCAACACGATGACGGACCGCTTGCGTTGCGCCCGAAACGTCGTGATTTAATTCGTTTTATACCTACGTGACTTTACCGAAAGATTACAGCAACTTGGGAAGGCCTTCGTTGCAGCAGTGGACAGATCAGGGCTGAAGACACACACACACAAAACACATACAACGCACAAATTAGTAAATATAATGTAGTACACAATAAATGCACGCGCGCAAACGTCACGCGAGTAATTAAATAAATACAGTAAAACCTTGGATTGCGAGTAACTTGGTCTGCGAGTGTTTTGCAAGACGAGCACATTTTTTTAAATAAATATTAATTTGATAAACGAGCGAGGTCTTGCAATACGAGCAGTACGTACACGCTTTGTACTGCCGAGCGTCACGTGATCACAACTGATGTACGAGTGCTTTGATATACGAGTGCTTTGGATTACAAAACACGTTTCCGAAACGAATTATGCTCGCAATCCAAGGTTTTACTGTGTACAGTACATGCATACACATACCTATACAAACGCAAATCAATATATGCAATAATGAATAAATATATACACAGTATAATATGCACACAAGAGCAGGGGGGAACATAAACACGTAGGGTTTCATGGACGTACATAAAGCAGTGTTTTAGTACTCGATGTTCAACCTTGTTTTCATGGTTGGTCACCAACACTCTCCAATTCATCGCAATTGTATGTACGTTTAACTTCTTTTGCATCATACGGAGCCAACCGTGCTAATCGGACGTGCAGAGGATTCCATCCGGTGCCGGGACCCAAAACCGAAACATTAAATTAATTTACTATAGATATAGGGTGGCCCGATCTGTATAACCAAGCGATTTATGGACAGTTACTACATGGCAACATGTGCGATTGCGAGTGACATCAAACAAGCTACAATGACCAACAATGGCAACTCGCACAACGAGTGCTGGCCGGACGTGGGAATCGAACTCGGGACGCCGAGTTCATAGCGCAGCGCGCTCACCGCTACACCACCGCTCCACTTACACACACACTCCACACTCGCAGCCTACGTTAATTTTTCGTCTCCCCCCTCCTCTTTTCCGAACATAGATGGACTCGTCCATCTAAACAAACTGTCAAATCGCTATCCGTGGTGCTAACGTTTAAAAATAAATAAATACAAACCGCCACTTCTTTCAAATGTTCTTGCCGTTGTTTTTCACACCTGATGATGACTGCTTGTGTTGCAGTCGAAACGTCGTGAGAATTTTATTGTTTTATACATATTTTATTATTTTATTGTTTCCCTTCAACGTGACTTTACCGAAAGAACCAAGAATATGAATCACTGCAGTCACGAAAGCTTTATATGAAAATTTAAGGTGTAAACCGTTTTTGTGGGGTGCGAAGCGTGTCAGTGACCAACTAGGCTTCGGTGGTGGTGGTGGTGAAGGAGTGGATGGTGTTGGTCGTCGCGTGGTGGAGTCATGGATGACGCCGGTGCGGCAGTGCAGCGCTCAGGATTTAGTGCGGAGGGAGTTGGGGGCGGGTAAGGGCTGGATGGGGCTGTCCCCTCGCACAGCCCCGGGTTGCCTGCCCGTTCATCACCTTTGCGTTGGTGTTCTCCATCTCAACTTACAGCTGTTTTTATTGTCATAATCAGGGATAATTTTAGATGCGCGATGTGTTGATGATGCACCCAAGGCCACACTCGTCATTCTTCCACTCGCACTATCTGTCTCAGGAAAACAGTATTATGAAAACCCAGGTGGAGAGGTTCGGTTTGTGTGTTCTAGTTGACCTAAGCGCTAGTCGGGGTGCGTGCATGGGGTGAATGCATGGTGTGTGTGCATGGAGTGTGTATGTGTGGGCTGTATGTGTGGTGTGTGCATATGGTGTGTGTGTGGGGTGTAGGTGTGCGTGGGGTGTGTGTGTAGTTTGTGCATGGGGTGTGTGTGTGGGGTGTGAGCATGGGGTGTGTGTGTGGGGTGTATGTGTGCGTGGTGTGTGTGTGGGGGGTGTGTGTGGTGTGTGTATATGTGTGGGGTGCATGTGTGCGTGGGGTGCAAGCATGGTTTGTGTGTGTGCGTGGGGTGTGCACGGTGTGTGAATAGTGTGTGTATGCGTGGGGTGTGTGTGTGTGTGGTGCAAACAAGTAAAACAATATTAATAAACGTTCCAACAAAACCATAAATGCCAAGAAACATTGCTACAAATGAAAAATTTGTATTTACAAAATACTGAACACGAGGCTTGTTTGCAAACTTGCATGAAAGTAAAACGTATTGCACATTTAAATCTTCTGCATTAATACGTTCACGGTGAGACGGCCTTCCTCTAAATCCAATACACGATTAAACTAAACTAATATATTTACAGTTATTATATACGAGTTAAAAACAAACTTGCATGAAAGCAAAACGTATTGCACATTTAAATCTTCTGCATTAATACTTTCACGGTGAGACGGCCTTCCTCTAAATTCAATACACGGTAAAACTAAACTAATATATATTTACAGTTATTATTATATACGAGTTAAATACAAACTTGCATGAAAGTAAAACGTATTGCACATTTAAATCTTCTGCATTAACACGTTCACGGTGAGACGGCCTTCCTCTAAATTCAATACACGATTAAACTAAACTAATATATATTTACAGTTATTATATACGAGTTAAAAACAAACTTGCATGAAAGTAAAACGTATTGCACATTTAAATCTTCTGCATGAATACTTTCACGGTGAGACGGCCTTCCTCTAAATTCAATACACGGTAAAACTAAACTAATATATATTTACAGTTATTATTATATACGAGTTAAAAACATCCTTAGCTATTTCATTAACAGTAAGTCAAGAGAAAGGAGGGGGGGGGGTGTTTGTGTGTGTGGTGTGTTATTGGTGGGTGATGGTTGGGTGGTGTGTGTGTGCATAGGTGGTGGGTGCGTGATGTGTGTAGGTGGGTGGTGTGTGTGGGTGGTGTGTGTGTGGGTGAATGGGGTGTGTGTGGGTGGGTGGGGTATGTCTGTGTGTGGTGTGTGTTGTGGGTGGGTGGTGGGTGGGGTGTGTGTGTGTGTGTGGGGTATGTCTGTGTGAGGTGTGTGTGGGTGGATGGGGTGTGTGGGTGGGTGGGGTGTGTGTGTGGGGTGTGTGCAGGTGGGGTGGTGGGGGGTTGCAGGATGTCTTGGGGTCTGGGGTCTCTGCCTCTTCCATTCCAGGTGTCGACATCCCCCGGTGACGTCACCTGTTCCGGGCACAAACCCAGGGGAAGCATTGGGGTCATCAAGGGACAGAGCACTCAAGACACAGCAGCAGGTCTCCAGTCGTGTCTCAAGATGCTGCATGACATCGTGCGACAAGGGAGTGGAACACCAACGAGAGAAGCAGCCAGCTGGATGCAGTGCAATACAAATTTGGATTTATCTTCTCCATGTAAAATTGGTGGGAAAGATATTTTGCGGTGACGTAATGTTCACATACATTTCCTCGGGATGATCATCTATTTTTAAGCTATGTTAATGAAAGATTCTGATTATTATGAAATAAATAGCTTACACCAAAACAGAACTCTTAGACAAAATAATCCTTTTCTTTTCCAATACAGATCTTTGGTCTTTTCTGAAATTGAACATTTATCTTGTTGATTGTACTTTAGCTGAAAGATTTGCATGCATTACGCGAGAGCTGAGCTTCTGTTAAAGATCTCAAAATAAGAGCTGAGTTATTGTTAACACTTATTTTTGAATGTAATCTCTTACGTAACATTATTTAATGCTTGTTTTTCAACATTCCGGTTTCCTGAAATCCAAATAAATTGGAATTTTTGCCCACGTGACAACATCGTTTGATTGGCTGTCAGTAGAGGGAAAAGCTGAAAATTGTCAGATACCTCGACGATCTGACCCAAAGTAACGAATAATGAATCTAAGATTGATCGTGAAAGCCGAGATATAATACTTTTTTACCTTTTAACGTGCACAGTGCTCACTCACTCTCACAACGCGAGAAACCACAGAACCACAATTGTCCAAGCTCTGAGGTCCTCTATACGTCAAGGTGTTATCGGCCAAATAATGAGTGGCTTTAAAATGTCGAAGGAAACTGGGGATCCGGAAAAAAAAAACCCCACGCATGCGAGGCGAAAACCACTCAATCCCATCCAGACGGAACAGGTGGAGTCCACATTTTTGTTGTGCTGCCTTCTCCTGGCAAGCCAGGATACGGGTGCCCACGGAAAGGGAGCGACCCACCAAACCCTTACCTCCACTGTACTGGAGTGGTGGGGTGCGCCAACGATGGGGCCTTTATTCTTCCGCATTGCAGCAGCAATGCTTCCGGACAAATCTAAGAAATGTCCGGAGTCGCTGCCGCACACGGGCAAATCTCCGCCCAGGCCCCCTCGATGCCTTCGCTCCGGTGTTGGCGACAGCTTCACTTATCGCTTGATGGCTGCGTTGGTATTCCAGGGCAGTGTAGAAACTGGCGTTCGAGCTGAAAGAGAGTTGCAAGGGCCACTGTTATGCCTCTGTCTGCCTTTCTTTATTTGTGCTGAAACTTTCCTACTGCAATACAATTCCATTATCTATCCTACTGCTACTCCCTGGCCCTGCCCCCCAGCCACAACCAGGTCTACCCCTATCAGAATATGTTCAGAATCAGAATATTTATTTAGACTGTAGGAATATTATGACCTTTAAAGCTCTTTTTTTTACAGATGTCAAGTAGATCACTGCCCCTACACCTATCACTACCCCAAACCCTTCTGAAGATAAGAAAAGCCAAAGCATTTTCACACTCAAACGAGCAAGCAGAGTGGTGGGAATTCCACATTCCCATGGCAGGGGCCAATCTATAAATGAAAACCAATGTTAGAATGATGTCCAGTACTGCTGGACATCATACTGGACATCCGTGAAAAAGAGCTTCATAGCTCATCAAATTCCTCCAGTATAAATAAATATTCTGATTCTTTTCTAGAGTTATAGGCAGAGGAGAAGAGGAAGATCTGGAGCCTAGAGTTGAACAAGAGCATGAAGTCGACAATGAAGATGGCTGGGGAAGGACAGTTCCAGACTGCAGAGGAGAAAGAGCAACGTCTCAAAGAGAGCTGCATGCAGAGAGAAAGCATTGAGCAGGGAGAAACATCAAAGTCACTTCATAAGAACCTAACCAACACAAATATTCTTCAAGATGCAACGTGCACGTGGAGACTCACGATTGGCTCTTGGCTGACACAAAATCTTCCTCGAGATCTGACCCAGAATCATTCGTCCAGCTCTGCTCGCATTGGCTCACACGATCCACCTCCACGATCTCGTCCATTTTAATCGATGCGTCCACAGCATCCGGTTCATTGTGACTAGCATGGCTTTTGTCCTTGGTGTCGTCCTGAAGCCACCTGTGGTTCAAAGCTTCCTCAGGCGTGAGCCGGCGAGCGGGATCCCACCTGCCAAGATATGAACGGTGAATCGTCAGGGTCCACTTACCGTCTACATTTCTTCTAATAATGGGGTGGAGGTGTGGCACATGCAATTATTTACCTTCATTATGCAAACGAATACAAGAAGGCACAAGGCATGAAATATTGCCCTGTTATGACACAAAGCCACTCCCTGTCAGTAAAACATCACTCCTAGTAATGTGCACTCTGTTTACGAGAGTGCTGATGGTGAACACGAAAATAATGATGAATTAAGATCATATGTAGACAGTACAGGTATATCTTACTCAAGGCATCCTTGAACAAAATCGATTAACTCTCTGTTCGTAGTCCGAAGCTTTTCCTTAAGAGAGGTGGTGCTTGGAACGACCTTCCTGCCGTTCACCCTGTGGCACCCTGTCTTGTCTGTGTTGGAGAGAAAATGAGTGAAACGGGTTTCCGAGGATTACGAACAAAGTACATTACGGCAATGCTTGCCTGGATAATTGTGACAACAGAAGTAGCAACCTCCCCTCCACTTACCGGTGTCAATGTACATTTCGGTCGCAGCATCAATCATGGACCTTGGTGGGAGACCAAAAATCTGTGCACAGGTCACAGTGAAATTAATATACATGGGTTAGGTCATTGGACTGTGTGTATCGTAAACATACATACAGTAGACTTCCTCAAATGTAAATGTCTCTAAAACTGAAACGTTTATTCACAAGGACTGCACATGCTTTTACAACATTACCATATATTTTAATTATTGGGTACTTAATGAACAAATATTGCCCATTAAAGTTACTTCATGAACCTCAGGGATGAACAATGAACCCGAAGAATGGAAAGGGTAATAGTCTGTCGCTCTGAGTGATGATTATCAACAAGGCCAAATCACATCATACGTGCCCAACTATTGTCTGATCACATTAAAGATATGACTATTCTCTATGTACATACTGGCAGCAGAGCAACATTTGTTCCCATGGAATGAGGCCAAAAGTATAATTGCTCCACAGATTGCAATCCACGGCAGTCTCCTCTATGGTTGTTAGCGACTAATGGACCATCACTCGGCATTAGCATTGTGAGCCGGCTCAGCTAAAACTAAGCCATGGGCTCTGCTGTTGGTTGCAATTCAAATTCATAAATAATGAGATTATATTTTAGCATATTTCAGGTACCGTGATCATTTGGGCAAGATAATCTCCAGTGGTCCGTAAGAGAGGGTAGCCAGAAGAGAGCTCAGCAATTACGCAGCCCAGGGACCACATGTCCACTGCGCAGGTGAGTTGGAGGCCCAGGAACATCTCTGGAGCCATGTATTTCCACGTTCCGAAAGATCCGAAAACTGCGCACCACACACACATGGACAGCACCGATTGAGCGAGAAGGTCATGCACGTTATTTGTCCACTTAGATTTTTGAGTGCACACAGATTAAAACATTTACATTTTGTAGGATGGTAAAATTGGTCATTCTATCCAGCAGATGAATGTGGATCTTTCTAAAACTGGCTCAGAACTGGAAAAGTGTGAGCGGCACTCCAAGAGACGTTTTGACATTGGTAAAAACGTTGTTTGCAAACACCTATTAATGCCTGTATGACCTGATAGGGTCTCTATGGCTGAGAATAATAACTGAGTCACTGAGAATGTAGTGCATTGTAAAGCTGCTCACCATGCCACGTTTCCAAACGCACACACATAAGAATAACAGGCGCCATTCGCCACTAGGTAGCAGTGACGTCACCACGGGACCTGTGCCAGGCCAGGTGCACTTTGAGGCCACGTGAAATGTCGAAGTCTCACTGACATATCACGAAAGATATCTAGGTGCCATGGGTTGACGAACTGAGATGACTGGCATATGTACCAACTATGCCCCCTCTGTGTCAACACACATATAAGACAAAGATCCCCCGTATAGCCTTAACAGACTGTTGGGGCAAGTGCTGTTAGCGAGCACCTATGAAGGCCGGCACGGCACACGAGGTGGTGGGGGGCCAGCAGCACGCCCGGCTGCTTTTGTCTCCCTAGTGGCGATGTTTACACACCGCACGAGGCGCTCATTTGGGGCTGAGTCGACCTCGGGGAGTCCCAGGACCGGTTCAGATAATCGTCACTGGTGTCGGCCGTGAGCGGGAATCGAACTCGGGGCGGCCGGGGAGCGTAGCGCAGCGTAGCGCTAACCGCTGCACCGCGCTAACCGCTGCACTAGCGCTCCCCACTCGTATATTCACAAAGATTCACAAAGACGCACAGACACACACACCCTCACACGAAAAAACACAAGCAAAACTACTCACTTGGTTTCGTCATTTTGATGCTCGCGCCAAAATCAATGATCCTGATGTTGCCGGTTGCGTGGTCTTTGACCATGGTGTTTTCCTAGGAAAAATAACAGGGGATAAAAGTGGTTAAGGTTCAAAAGTGCTCATGGCATGGATGGCCGGCGTGAACTCACCTCTGATTAATCAACACGTATAATTGTGCACTCTGCTAATTGCTACGGAGAGACGGGTACATTTTCGTCATTATATAAGAAGGCAATGATGACTAGGGATAAGACCCCGAGCCCCACGTGCACTGTAGAGTTTACATTAGCTCCAATAATATGTAACTTTTACAATCATATTACTTTACTGTTAATCGAATGACAGGAACTCGGTAATGTTAATTGACGTTTGACTGATTTATTGGTGGTAATGAAGATATTCACAATTAAGATTATGATATCAAAGTTGATTTCTATATTTAAAATACTTGGGTCTAGAATATTAATAACACTGGTGCTCAATCCCTATTAACAGAGATATTTAGCTGCGGTGTTGTGAGGTGGAGGGTGTGCCTCGTCACTATTGCAGGTGTGAAGATGTTCAATTATTTTTTCCAGTTGTTTTTGTTAATTTTCAGTTTTTGCGCGGGAAATCTAATAATAAGATGGCGACGGCCTCGTGGTTAGTCATTTTATTAACTTGTTTATTTTGATCAATCCAACTCGAATCAATAGATATAACGAATTTAAAGTTTTCGTGACTGCAAGGATTCATCTTCTTTGGTTCTTTCGGTAAAGTCACGTAGAATGAGAATAAAATAATACATTGATAAAATAAAATAACACAATAAAATTCTCACGACGTTTCGGCCACAACACAAGCGGCCTTCATCAGGTGAAGGGACGAGACTGTCTGGAGGACAGTGCTGGAGCGAACACAGCCAAGCTCAGACCGCGACGTTTAAGCTGTGTGAGAAGAAACAGAGCGCCTTCTATGACCAGTCACAAGCTAATCCCTCAGTTATTTCAATGCTAAATTCTCCTGTTTCATTTGTACTAGGTACCTCTGTGGATGTGTAGGCTTTGACTTTAACATAGCCATTTCTGTGACCAGTCACAAGCTAATCACTCAGCTATTGCAATGCTAAATTCTATGCTAATTCCTTTGTCAAGGCGCTCTGTTTCTTCTCACACAGCTTTAAGGTCGCGGTCTGAGCTTGGCTGTGTTCGCTCCAGCGCTGTCCTCCAGACAGTCTCATCCCTTCACCTGATGAAGGCCACTTGTGTTGTGGCCGAAACGTCGTGAGAATTTTATTGTGTTATTTTATTTTATCAATTTATTATTTTATTCTCATTCTACGTGACTTTACCGAAAGAACCAAAGAAGGTATAACGGAGTTGAAAGATGATTAGAGCATTTTGGTGATGAAAATAGAAGTAGCTTTTTTGTGAAAGTTGATCACATTTTGGTGTTATTGTACTCGTTGGTTCTATTCGGTAAAGGCACGTAAAAGTATAAAACAAAAAATAAAAATAAAAAAATCACGACGTTTCGGCCACAACACAAGTGGCCTTCATCAGGTGAAGGGACCAGACTGTCTCGAGGACAGCGCTGGTCCCTTCACCTGATGAAGGCCACTTGTGTTGTGGCCGAAACGTCGTGAATTTTTTTTTGTTGTTTTATACTTTTATGTGATTTTACCGAATAGAACCAAAGAGTATGGATCCTTGCAGTCACGAAAGCTTCAAATCTAGAATTGGTGTTATTGTTTTGCATTGTGCGGTTCATTGCGAATGCACAAAATGGCCACGTTGTAGCAGCCATTTAATATTGACTTAATTTGGTGAACAGAATCGGCGTTACTGCAGAGGTTATATTCCTGATTAATAGTTGTTTTTATATATTTATTGTCAGTAAAATTTGATTTGCCTAATTTGCATGTCAATATAATTCCATATTAAATATGTATTTATTATTAATAACTATATAAGTACACATTGTTTCGTTTATGCAGTGTTATCAGGGACTGTGGGAAGTTTAGGAGGCATTAAAGATGTTTTGGGGCAGATGCTTCTTTTTAAAAATTAAAGATGTTTTGGGGCAGATGCTTCTTGTTAAATGTTAAAGAATATAATGTTAAATGTTATTCGACATGATAAGTGGCTGCTACCATAATTGAGATTTGGGAAGACTCCATGCTGAGAGATTGAGCTGTGGTCTTGTGACGTGGAGTCGCTCACTTCTCAGGAGGACGGAACACAGCGCGGATTATCTGCTCGTGTTCTACAAACTGTACCACTTGAATCACTGTCTATTTAGCCGACCTGTCCCCCTCGTTAGGATAAGTTACAGGTGCTTCTCTCCTTTTCCTCGTGTCAGAAACTTGTCTAACATTGCCAATTGTAATTATCGCTTTTGAGTGTTGTGATTGTGGCCAATGTAAATTAGAATCTCTTCAAATAAACTGCAGAGTGTACTCTAGAGCAAGAAGAGATTAGACAATGTCCTGGATTGAAACAAGTGTCGATTACTTTTTATACATTTATCGAAACAATAGCATTATTGTTGTGCAATTCGGTATGAGGTGCAGGGTGTTTGGTTTTCAAATTTTTGAGTTACGAGAGAGGTCTTATTTTAGATTTGAAGCTTTCGTGACTGCAAGGATCCATACTCTTTGGTTCTATTCGGTAAAGTCACGTGACTTTACCGAATAGAACCAAAGAGTATAGGTCTGATTTTGCCACAGTTGCCTCAAGGCAAAACATATCCATGAATGACGGCAGTATGTTATTGTATTTACTTACCATCTTCAGGTCGCCATAAATGATGGCCTCCTTCTTAAGTTTTGCAAGGGCCCTCAACATGGATCTTGCATAGAGCCTGATTGTTGACGGTGCAAAGATCGTGGAGTTGCCATGGAATTGATCAAAGAGGTCGATGCTGCAAGACAATATATCGTCAATGGTTAGTCCACCTTCGACTATCTTGGTCAATGCTTAGGATCGCTTCATGAACTGGAGGAATCATGCTTTACAATAGATTAGGAGTTTTATCATGTAAAACCAAATTCAAATTTCTCCCAGGGGAATGATGATGAAACATGACCTGCATATTGGGTTTGAGAAATATAATAACATCAACTTATAACATGCACAGTAATCACTTCAATGTAATATAAAGAGAACATTACTCAGACGTACGAGGAACCACAAACAGCAAGTCAACCAAAGTCATGAGCAGGCGCTAAAAGATGCCTAAGCTCTGCGGTCTTGTACATATAAAGGTATTTTCTAAAAAAAAATAATTGAGCGTTTACATGTTGGAAGAAAGCGGAGCACCCAGACAAAAACCCACACTTGCGAGGGGGCAATACTGTATCCCGTACAGGTGTAACAGGTAGAGTCTACACTTTTGTTGTACTGCTCTCTACCGACAAGCCAGGGCATAGGCACCTCGACGCCCACGGTAGGGAGTTTCGCAAAATGTGTGTGACCCACCAAAACCTCGCCTCAGCAGTGCTGGATTACAGGCGGGCACCAAAATCGCCTGGCTCATAGGGCTCGTTATGAGAATTTGCTGTTGTATCTGGTTTCATGATAAAGGTAATGGATGAGACAGGACGTTGCGGTAGGTAACAATGTTGTTTACAGATAACGAGAAACATCGTTTACTGTATTTGTAATTATTATGAAGTGCTATGTTTTAATGTGCTGTACAATGTAAAATGGTGGTAACCACTCAGCTCATATGTATTAAGTAAGGTGGGAGAGCATCGTTGCATCATAAACAGTTATGTGCCACGTTAAGGAGACACCCGTGTCCCTTTCATATTTTAAAAACTACCAATAAAGCCTTAACATGAAAGGGCTGGTACAATCCGATGGGTGGTGACATGGCCTAATGGCAGCATGATCCCCGCCTTTCGTCGAGGTTCATGGTTCGAATCCAGCAGCCTCCCTGATTAATGCAGCTGTAATAATACCACACACCGCGTCTGTCTCACAGCCGATGTTAAAAATTCGAAAATTACCCGAAAAATTAATTTATTGCCGTTGTACAACTTAGGAATCATCGCCCCCCTACTGGCAATCTAATGCCCCAGGTCACTGTTGCAAATGAGACTCATCCTGGTCTCTTGAGTTCTCACCTGGTCAAACAACATTTTTTAAAATCTGAATTTCATCAAATGTTACCTGCACGTTTTAAAAAAATGCTTGAGATAAACACGATGTTGGCGCACAGATGTGATTTTTTTACTTACGTCATGAGCTCCATAACGAAGCCGGGATGATTTCTGAACATAAGATGTCCGATAAATCTAATAATGTAGTTATTTTCATTGTCCTTGGACTGCAACGCTTTCATGATATGCGCCTCCCTTCTGCATTTCTGAAGGTCGTTTCTGTGGAGGGAATGCATCGGTGAGTCTCACCCCACTCTTAAGTCTTGCATATTTTTATGCATTATCACGCACATGGGATGGCGCGGTCAACAGAGCTCCAGAGTCATGGCTGTGAGCGCTTCATCCCGGTCAACGTCAACGTCGTCCCTGCCCGGTCGACGTGATCAGCGGCCAACTGGGGAGGCTGCACCAATCGGTTGGGAAGTTGTCGATGGTCGTTACCCGAAAGAGGTTACCACATCCCATCTCAGTGCGGTGAAAATGTTGCACCACTGGATTGTGATCACTGTGGTTTTTGAGCTATGTTAAGCGAGTAAGGTATAAAGTGTCCTGCTCCTCCAACCGAAACTGTGGACGATGTTGTGAAGCACTGTGGTCTGTGCTCCTTTAATGCGGAATTGCAAAAGTTGAAAAAAAAAAATCTCTCCTGAAGACCCCTCGTGGCTAGCAGACCTCCTTGGCATTGGTATTTAGTGCCTGAACATGTTGCAATATAGAAGAATATAATATAATGGGCAAAAGGGCAGCACTCATCCCCGTTGTTGGTCAGTGGTGTGAACTCCACGTTCACGTGGCAGTAACCTTAAAAAAATTACATATTGCCTCTTCATGACAAATCAAACATCATTTTGATGGTGTTTGAAGACTTTTATGAAATTATAAACTCATACAGAAACAGCTTCTGATGGAGATGGATACATGACCTGGCAGTCGCACGTTCGCCACTCGTTGAAGAGGTTCAAGGTTCGAATCAAGCAGCCGCCCTGATTAATACTGCGGGTGTATAACCATAATAATGCATGCTGTCTGCTTCGATGGATGCTAAAGAACACCTGACGTTATTTGCAAGAGTATGCCACTGTGTGCTTTGAACTGGGTACAATGTTTGCCAATATGGAAACCTACACCACAAATTCCTCAATTTGTATTGTGCAATCATTGTCCCCCTACTGGCAGACTAATGCTCCAGGTCACTCTTGCAAATGAGACTTATCCTGGTCTCTTCAGTTCTCACGAGGTTAAACAAAATAAACTTTTAAATTGATTTTTTTAAGTTATGGTTATCTTCACAAATTCAGATATATTTTTTTAATGTGGTTCATGTCTTTGTTCAAACTTACCTAGCAGTGTACTCTAGCAACTTGATGGCCACTTCTCTTTTCGTCTTGTGGTCCAGGCATCGGAGCACCTGCCCAAAGGACCCCTTCCCAAGTACATTCAGTACTTGGAAGCGGTACACCAGGTGTTCACCCGTGATCTAGAACAAGATTACACAAGTGTTCAGTACTCAAGCAGGGCCGTCTCTGAGTGCTCAAACATTACTCAGTCTAAACACACGGCTCATTCAAGTTCTCATTTCTTAGTCACTGGTCTGACATTCCCACACTCATGAACATCTTCTTTGGTTCTTTCGGTAAAGTCACGTAGAATGAGAATAAAATAATAAAATAAAATAACACAATAAAATTCTCACGACGTTTCGGCCACAACACAAGTGGCCTTCTTCAGCTTAAAAGACGCTACGAATCTTAACAACGTTCATTGAAGCTCTGTCGTCCCGACAGGTTTGTTCCTTTCACCTGAAGAAGGCCACTTGTGCTGTGGCCGAAACGTCGTGAGAATTTTATTGTGGTATTTTATTTTATTATTTTATTATTTTATTCTCATTCTACTTGACTTTACCGAAAGAACCAAAGAAGATGAATCCTTGCAGTCACGAAAGCTTTAAATCGAAACTCATGAACATGTCTGAGCTTTCCCTGATGTCTCTGCCAAATACATCTTTGCCTCACACTGGAAACCACTAAATCATTCTATGAAAAGTGTGGGTTATAGAATGTCCTTTATCTGTATTTATGATGACAAAGATAGTCACCACATCACGCGCTTTGAGTGCACTTCTGCGGCCGTCTGGAATGCTCTTCCTTCCGATATTAGGAAGCCACTGGAGCGATGCACTGTTAAATCTAGATTTAAAACTCAAGATCACAGGTGTCACTTTTACATAGCCATGTTCATTCAATTCCCACATTCCACCCACACAGTGAGTGGCCTCACTCTGTATGCCCTGCATACTATACTCATAGACCCATTCTAGGCTATGCCAACCCCACCCACTACTCAGGTAGCCGCACCTTTAGATCTTATCAATAGTTGAGCAATAGGCCAGAATATTTTAATCGAGATAAAATCCACATTTTTTTGTAGTTGCTTTGTGGCACCAGGAGAGCCTTTCTGAAAATGTCCAAAACTAGGACGTTGAGTAGCTTAACGTTTCAGTGTTCTTCACACAGAAAATCATTAGCAACTTATTAGGTATACACGTGCGTGTAAGGGATGTTGTGGTTTATAGTGGAATGCATGATTTAGTTGCAATGAACATGGCCCATATTGGAGAGTCTTACCGGAATGTAGTGGCCGTCGATGTCATCGTAGCCATCATTGGAAGGGCCATTTCGTTCCGAACGAATCTTGAAATAAAAAACTTCATTGAAACACAATATTTCTTGACGTTCCTGCTCTGTCATTCTGTCTTTGAATTTGTCCAAGACTTCTGCACACGCACACATGCCCAAAGACACACATGGTCATTCATGCACATATACACGTGTGCAACACACGTAATTACGATCACAAATGAATCAAGCACATCATGTTACACTTAACAAAGAGACTCGATTTGGGCCTCTTGTATGTGTGCTCTTAACGGATTTGTAAAGCCATTTAGGGATCGGTCTTCTAAATAGATATGATGTGTGTTTGTTATAGAGGAGTGTGGCAGTAATTCATGTGGTGAATGATGCTGAATAAAGTGGAGTAAAAACCTTGTGGTGTGCAGCTCATCCCTGCCACTGGGAAGACGACTTCATCCGATGGAGTTGCCTGCTTTTGTCACAGAGATGTGCACAGAGAGGCACGCGTGAACATGCGGGCAAGCACACAGACATGGACATATATACAGAGACAAAGTGGTACACACACAAACACCCACTGAGAGAGTGCTTGTGGAAGGGCCTAAATCGCACAAAGCTCTCAGAGGATTACCCTAGAGAGTATTTTTTGGCCTGCACCTCCGTGATGGCCTCATATATTGGAAAAGGTCAACGCTTTACCTCACTATGCATGATCGACGAGCTGCGGTGAACCCATTTACTGTATACTGTTGGGTGGTATTTAAGAAACTTGCCCCATTGAACTGCCATGCTCGGAGATTAAAGCAGCAACCTCTGGTGTGGAAACCACTACACCAAGCAGCATCCAAACATACATATTCACGAATAATAGTATATTGCACCTCGATGATGTCAAATAATCTGACACTTTGGGAATATTAAACGGTGCCCATATTCCCAGGTTTGTGGCCAATTCCATTAAACATCTTCAACTGCATTATATATTGATTTCTAATTTACACAAATATGGCAAAAGGGTGAATTGTTAAAGGTATTTTATGAAACTGGTTACAGGTCACGAACCTGAACACATTCATAAAGTCCAAGTAGAGCACCTGCCAATATGTGTGCTGTGTAATAAGCTCGTGTGTCTCCTGGTTGGTTCACGAGTACTAGAGTCCCTTACTGCGAACTGAGCTGACAAGAAATTGCCTTGACTGTGTCGTGAGTTTGCCGTGTGTAAGCATGTCTGTACCGTTAGGTAAAACGGCTCGTTGTGGTACTAGTTATAATAGGCGTTTACTAACAGCACTTGCCCCAAAAGTCTATAGAGCTTACACGATGTGGGGTGGGGGTGGAACTTTGATTCTTTGCTGTCAGTTGAACTAGTAATAAACCCATTTGGTGGTGAAGTGACCTGAAAGCCTGCACTGTGTGTTGAGCTTATTGGTCAATGGTAATCGTTCTATTCTAGAATGGCAGTGAAACACGTAGTCCACGACTACTCTACGATAAAAAAGAAATGAGCTTGTCTCTGTATTGTGCAGTCTGCTTATAAGAGTTTGCTGTCAAGAGTAGTTACTGACCTGCTGCACAATTGCAGACTGAACATCGAGTTGATCCATCTCCAAAAGATCGTTCTGGAACACAGCACAAAGATAGCATTAAAACCTAAATAACCTCCTTTAGCACCCTTCATTCGACCAAGCTTAGGGCAGCAAGGGAGATCTCTCCAGCAGGTGTGGCACTCTCCCAGAACTGTCTTCAATAGGGAGTTCAAATCCCCGTTTAAAGATTGAGAACCCTTCATCCTTGAAGAGTTCGTGAAAAAATTAAGTGCCACTTTGTGTTAATCAATTAGTTGTCCGTATATTTAAATATGGGCCTCGCCATAGGAATGTGGAATTTACACCACCTGGAAATCACTACCCATGACATGAAGCTTAATAGCTTATTGAGCCCTTTCGCAACCATCACCAACAACATCTACCTAAACCACAATCGCCATTAGCATCACTAGCACCACCACGGAAATTGTCTCTGACATCACCACAATCACCACCAGAAAGCAACTAAACCATCACCCCTATCACTACAATTACAATCTTCACGTAACTATCACTTGCAACACTCAACACGAGCAAAGAGCAGCTCTCCCCACTGCCACCAGCAACCAACTGCAATCAACACGACCACGACAAAGATCAATGTACCGTCCTCAACACCATTACCATCACTTACCGTGGATAAATCTCTCGTCGGCAAACTCGTACTCGCACTATTGAACATTCAAAACAGAGTCCTCGTGGCAAAAGCCGTAGCTCGAGCCGCGTGCCGCTTCGAAGTTTAGCGCTATGTTAATTGCATCCGGATAGTGACGTCAGTAGCGACGTCACGGCATCCGGTGCGCGGAGTGTCACGTGGGCGTTCGTGGGGGGTCGCGTGTTGTGTAATACACGTGTTGTGTATTACACACGTGGTGTGTGTATTACACAACACGTGTATTACACAACACGTGTTGTGTAATACACGTGTATTACACAACACGTGTTGTGTACAGTATGTTGGACTTCTTTCGCACCGCACGTAGACAGCTGTGCTAATCGGAGGTGCCGATTCGAGCTGCAGTACAGTATAGTACAGCTGTTACCATCAGCCACGATGTAGTTCTCATTACAGTACAGTAGCATAAAGAGCAGGAATAGTTATTTCATTAACTTCACTCCACTTTGCCCCCCCCGTACCCAATGGATGTTTGGCATCGCGTGACGCCCGTGAGCGATACCCACAAAGTTGTAACGCCTCTTAAATTTTGATTTAAAGCTTTCGTGACTGCAGGGATTCATATTCTTGGTTATTTCGGTAAAGTCACGTTGAAGGGAAACAATAAAATAATACAAATATAAAACAATTAAATTCTCACGGCGTTTCGACTGCAACACAATCATCATCAGATGTCAAAACCACAATAAAATTTTAATAACTGCCACTTTTTTCAAATTTTCTTGTGGTTTTCACACCTGATGATGATTGCTGCTTGTGTTGCAGTCGAAACGTCCTGAGAATTTTATTGTTTTATATTTTTACTATTTTATTGTTTCCCTTCTACGTGGTGACTTTACCGAAAGAACCAAGAGAAATGTGACGTCACGTCAAAATGCGCAACTTCAAATAAATATATACAACACGTTCTACTTTATTAAATAGACTTTTTAATAAATGTTTTCTCCTACAACATCAGAGTGCAGCGCCACATTAAATACGCACTACAATGACAATAGTTTAAAGCGATTTGAAGCATGTTTTATTTATTTTTTTTTGGGGGGGGGGGGGCAGAGCTTTGTGACGTCATATTTGAGAGAGGGGGGGTCTGACTTTTTGTGACGCCGTGTGACTATGGGGGTGGGGGTCAAAAATCGCGTGCCGTCTTGTTATTCCACTGCTGGATGAGGGGGTTCGCCACGCAGCCGCAGATTGCGGGTGTATCTTGGGCCACGCATCATCGCCACGCTCGTCGATGTGGGTGGGTGGGTGAAGGCGGAGAAGCATGGAAGTTCAGTTCAACAGTTGTTGTTGCTGTGCTGCACTGGCGGGCTATAACAATGCTGCTGAAATGATGCACTTTACCGATTTAAGGCCGTGAAGATGATGTGTAAGAAATGTTTTTTTTAAAATATATATGATACGGAGACGGAAATGCGAATGGGGGTATATGGTGTTACTCTTTGTTTTTTTTCTTTGGTAAAGTCACCTATAAATAAGAAATAATAAAATAACATAATAGCGTACGACGTTTCGGTTGCAACATAAGCAGCCATCATCAGATACAGAAGAGCTAAATTTACGAGAGAGGGGAAACATTACCCCAGATGTATATACAGACACCCAAGTAGGGGGGAACTAACACAGATACAACAGGGGACACAGAGAGAGAAGCACACCAAAACAAACAGGGTTTAGCAAAATTTGGAAACCATATAAAGCAACACAGACGGTCGGTCAAAACAATTAACGCATAGTCTGGTTGATTACGCTATTTCAAAGATTGCTAAATTGCAAGTTAAGTATGAAATTTAAAATACAGACTGCACACACACACACATAGACATCCAAGTAGAGCGAACCAGCACAGAGACAAGCACAGAGTGAAGTCGCCTTAAATAGGCAGAGAAGGTAAGGCTGAGAGACAATGGGACAAATTAGCAAGAGGTATGCATGGAGCAAAGGGGACGCGGCAGCACACACTCGGAAACACCAAGGCCCACACACAGGCAGAGACAGCACAGAGACACAAATCCAAGCCAAAACAGAAAGGCAGACACACAAGCAGAGACAACACAAAGACACAGACCTCATACCTCCCCGTAGAGGTGGTTCAGACTTGATTCGAAGCTTTCGTGACTGCAGGAATGACTGCAGTCACGAAAGTATATGGTGTGCTTATTTATTTTGATATTTTATATTCTCCAAGACGACCCGAATTATTTTCGGTTGTACACCGGCAGGAAACAGCTCCACATGTAAAATTTACAAAGGGCTGTAGCATTACACTTACTCATTCATTCTGGCCACAACCTGATACCAACATTGAGCGATAAAAAACCCCTATATAATCTGTTTAATACGTAGGTTTTCGCGATCAATATTATTCTCAAAAGTTTTTTTGGGTTAGATCACGCAAATATCAGTGCTGTTAACCCACCACCACCACAGCCAATTAAGACGTTACATACACAAAACGTACTAATGAATTTTACTTCAGCACACCGATGTCGAAGAGTAAACGGACATTTACAACTTTAGTACGATGTTTCAATGGCGATTACAACCGGCTTTATCAGGCGATTTGCCCAAATTGTGAATAAGTCTTCCCGTTTCCAGTCTTAAGTCAGGCACTTCCAAATACGGCCTTCAGCATTGCCAGCTGTTTGGTCGCGGGCTCTTGCAGCCGTGTGACCTCAAGACACACACACACCTGCGCAAGCACACGGACGAGAAGCCGTATAGCTGCAACGTGTGTGGCCAGACCTTCAGGTCGCTTCCACTTGCTTCAGATGTTGTTTTCCCCGCTTCAAATAAAAGGTGCATCGTGTTGAAAAGTAAAACATTGGACAGAGCCTCTATCGAGCTGCACATGGCTCGCAAATCAGTTTGGCCACCGATGAGCCAACACGTTTAACGCATATTATAGATGAGCAACAAGTATGACCATTAGACACAGGTAAAGGTGGAAGTTTTAATAGTATTTTCTATATTTTTTTATGCATTTCCATGGAGCATTGTGGATAAAGCAGGATTAACTCAATTGTGTTCACAAGTAAAACGCGTTTTAGTCGATCAGCCTATTAGTTATCCAGAAAAATATTATCAAGCAGCATTTGTTAAAGCAAGCAAACTGGACCAGTTTAAATATTGTGGGTCTCATCAGCAGTTAGGCTGGTTTAAACAAATGCTGCTGAATTACCGGATGTTATTAGCTAAGAGCATTCCAAATAAAAATGGGACCCCGTTTAATGCACAAAATCAAAGCGATACACAAACTCATGCGTTGCTGTGGATAATTTTTGGGTAACAGCATATATAATCATAACTCCATTTTTCTTGGTTCTTTCGGTAAAGTCACGTAGAAGGGAAACAGTAAAATAATGAACTCAAGCACGTACACCAAGCTCTTAAGGCTAATGGTTATTCCGATGACACAATCCGCAAAGCTATCACTCCAACCATGAAGAAGGACCCTCTTTAGGAGCCTTTCAAAACGATCACTTTACCCTACATTGTAGGGATCACAAAAAAGTTCTCCAAAATCTTGAATAAACACAAGATCCAGGTCCGATTCAACACATTACATAAAATCCGTGATCTGGTTGCGTCTGTAAAAGATGTGATTCCGGACATACAGTACCCTGGCGTCTACAAACTAAGTTGCCTCTGTGGTAGTAGTTACATTGGAGAAACCAAACGGCATGTCTCGGACCGCATTCGTGAACACAAAGCAGACCTGAAACACGGTAGGACCAACACCTCGGCCGTGGCAGATCATTTATAATTCAGTAGGTTCACATGACATTGACTTCTCCTAGACAGAGGTTCTTTGCAAGCCATCTGGCTACCATGAGAGATTCGTTCATGAGGCTATCCACATATACAAACAAAGACAATTTCAACCGAGAAGATGGATTCTGGCTTAGCAATCATTGGAAGGATTTGATAAACCATTTTGGGACTTAATTGATTGATCACGCTTACGCTGGCTTTCAGACCGCATCCATTATTTTCGTCTCCCCCCTCCTAGTTTCCGAACATAGATGGACTCATCCATCAGAATAAACTGTCAACTCGCTCTCCGTGGTGCTAACGTTAAAAAACCGCCATTTTTTTCCAAAATTTCTTTTTGTGGTTTTCACACCTGATGATGATTGCTTGTGTTGCAGTTGAAACGTCGTGACAATTTTATTGTTTTATATTTTTATTATTTTATTGTTTCCCTTCTACGTGACTTTACCGAAAGAACCAAGAATATGAATCCCTGCAGTCACGAAAACTTTAAATCAAAACATAACTTCATTGTTTCCACGTTAAAATATTCTTTATTTTATATTTTAAAAAGGCCTTAAAACCGAGCTCCATGACACACCAGACAAACATTTTATTGGCCCTGATGTGAAAGAAAGAGGGGTTCATGAAGGGTCAGCATTAGTTGTCCAAGGAAGGAAAAATACCACTAGTTGGTAACTGAAAGTTGGCTTCTATGAAAGAAGACAACAAGAGAACGTTTAATTCGGCGAGGGGTGGGGGGAAAGGGCAAACGAGCATGGGTGCGGGTGGAAGCACCACGGGTAAATCGTTGTACCAACTAATTCTAGCAGAAAAAAACAGTAATGAATTCTGTCCATTGTAACAGAGGTGTCCATAGAATTTTCTAAGCACATCCCACCATTGGGACCACCAGCCGAATAGAGCAGTTTTGCAAAACCTTGAACGGTTTGGAAAGTGAAACCTCAAAAGAGGATGCGCATTAGGGAAGCTGCAAATTATGAATTTTCAGCACAACCAGTGCGATTAATTCACGCCAGTTAAACAAAAATATGGGTCTCCATTGTGTGCCACTGCCTGTAACCCACCAAGAAAAGTTCTGGTTACTTATGACAACTTTGCAGTGCATTTACTTAGCTCAAAATTATTATTCGAAAAAAACATTCATTCATCAAATGTACTTCAGACCAAAAACAATACATACTGCTGCCACAGATGACAAAAGTCAGTCCTATTGAACAATATTTTTTTAAACACATGTAAAGTTTTGCTGTTGCAGCAGCAGAAGATTAGATGCTAGTGACATGAGACCACTGTTAGGAGGGGGGGGGGGATGCTGACAACACACAAACGGACAACGATCACAAACTATGTACAATGCTTGCCACCGCTGGAATTCCCAACGGACTATGTAGTGTCACGTGCCTGAGCCTATGGGGGGAAATGCAGAAGTTGCATTTCCCAGGAAACAACGTCAGGTTTTCTCGCAGACCCAATTAGGGGTGGTTTTGAACACCTTCGGCATAAATAACAAGACGATGCTTTTACATATATACGTGATTTTTTTTATGCTGGTAAATGCAGAATGATGCTTAAATGTGTTCTTTTGGTTTAAAACAACTTGGCGAATTCACTGGTCGAGAATTTGGAAACCGGCTCGGCAGAACCTGGAAGTTGATCGATGGAAGTGAGAAACGTTGAATCCAAAATCAGTTTAAGATGAGAACGATGCTGTGATCATCATGGTTGACACTTTTGGGAGGAATGGCCCTTTTCCATCGCCGAGATAAAGATGGGATGGACATTGTTTTCCCTTCAGATATAACAACGTGCAAGTTGTAAATGAATAATCTGAGTCTCCTTGCACCACTAAATTAATGCAACCCGTCATTCAGAAATTCAGCTACAAAATCAACATTTAAGGCATGTAAAAAATACCACTTTGGGAGAAATAATGGTGCCAAAGTAATGAAAATCTTTGAATGTAGAAGTCAGAATTCCTCACATTCACACATCCTAAATGGAAAAGACAGGTTAAATAGAAAAACTATTCTTAAACTTAGAACAAAATTTGACGAGAGAAGAATTGAAAGTATTAAATGCTGCAAAAACAAGGACGAAAAACCATGCACATACGTGGACTCTCTCACACTTTCCCAAAAGCGTTTGTCTCGAGAAAATTTTAGTTTTTCTCACACAAAGCACGAGCAGGGTTAAGGAAACATCACATAAACTGTTCAGGTCAGCGGGCTTTTTGACCAGGCAATTTCCCTTGGAGAGGAGACACTTTTGCTCGATATTCGGGCGTACATAGGCAAGAATAATGAGAGGATGGCAGTGAGGGCAGAGAAAGCACCGGGGAGAGTCTGTACGGAACGGAGACAGGGCGATGAAATCAGCCCCATTCGCAGGCGCTCAGTCGATCGGTCACTGCATTTGCTGAACCGGGAGAGATTACAGCAATCTAGATTTGAAGTTTTCGTGACTGCAGGGGATCCATAGTCTTTGGTTCTTTGGGTAAAGTCACGTGGGTTGAAAATAAAATAGATTAAATCACGACGTTTAGAGCGCAGCACAAGCGGTCCGTCATCAGGTGGGACAACCAACAGGAAGAAACAAACTGCTGAAGTGGGCGAATCGGAGTTGCAGAGAGTTCCGCTTCAGCAATTTGTTTCTTGCTGTGGTTGTCCCAACACGATGACGGACCGCTTGCGTTGCTCCCGAAACGTCGTGATTTAATTCGTTTTATACCTACGTGACTTTACCGAAAGATTACAGCAACTTGGGAAGGCCTTCGTTGCAGCAGTGGACAGATCAGGGCTGAAGACACACACACACAAAACACATACAACGCACAAATTAGTAAATATAATGTAGTACACAATAAATGCACGCGCGCAAACGTCACGCGAGTAATTAAATAAATACAGTAAAACCTTGGATTGCGAGTAACTTGGTCTATGAGTGTTTTGCAAGACGAGCACATTTTTAAAATAAATATTAATTTGATAAACGAGCGAGGTCTTGCAATACGAGCAGTACGTACACGCTTTGTACTGCCGAGCGTCACGTGATCACAACTGATGTACGAGTGCTTTAATATATGAGTGCTTTGGATTACAAAACACGTTTCCAGAACGAATTATGCTCGCAATCCAAGGTTTTACTGTGTACAGTACATGCATACACATACCTATACAAACGCAAATCAATATAAAAAAACAAATGTATACGTACGCAATAGAGTATGCAATAATTAATAAATATATACACAGTATAATATGCACACAAGAGCAGGGGGGAACATAAACACGTAGGGTTTCATGGACGTACATAAAGCAGTGTTTTAGTACTCGATGTTCAACCTTGTTTTCATGGTTGGTCACCAACACTCTCCAATTCATCGCAATTGTATGTACGTTTAACTTCTTTTGCATCATACGGAGCCAACCGTGCTAATCGGACGTGCAGAGGATTCCATCCGGTGCCGGGATCCAAAACCGAAACATTAAATTAATATAGATATAGATATAGGGTGGCCCGATCTGTATAACCAAGCGATTTATGGACAGTTACTACATGGCAACATGTGCGATTGCGAGTGACATCAAACAAGCTACAATGACCAACAATGGCAACTCGCACAACGAGCCATCGAAAGCACAATATGTATTCAACTACCTCGAACAACAAAGATCCCCTGTGTAGCCTTAACAGACTGTTGGGGCGAGTGCTGTTAGCACCTATAAAGGTCGGCCCTCCCCTAGGCCGAGCCGGCCTAGGGGAGGGCCGGCCTAGGGGAGGCCCAGGACCCGGTTCAGATATAATCGTCACTGGTGCTGGCCGGACGTGGGAATCGAACTCGGGACGCCGAGTTCATAGCGCAGCGCGCTCACCGCTACACCACCGCTCCACTTACACACACACTCCACACTCGCAGCCTACGTTAATTTTTCGTCTCCCCCCTCCTCTTTTCCGAACATAGATGGACTCGTCCATCTAAACAAACTGTCAAATCGCTATCCG
Organism: Petromyzon marinus; assembly: GCF_048934315.1. Classification (NCBI taxonomy): domain Eukaryota; kingdom Metazoa; phylum Chordata; class Hyperoartia; order Petromyzontiformes; family Petromyzontidae; genus Petromyzon; species Petromyzon marinus. The sequence continues at coordinate 12,551,176 of NC_133667.1, read as the reverse complement.
TGGTGCTAACGTTTAAAAATAAATAAATACAAACCGCCACTTCTTTCAAATGTTCTTGCCGTTGTTTTTCACACCTGATGATGACTGCTTGTGTTGCAGTCGAAACGTCGTGAGAATTTTATTGTTTTATACATATTTTATTATTTTATTGTTTCCCTTCAACGTGACTTTACCGAAAGAACCAAGAATATGAATCACTGCAGTCACGAAAGCTTTAAATCAAAATTTAAGGTGTAAACCGTTTTTGTGGGGTGCGAAGCGTGTCAGTGACCAACTAAGCTTCGGTGGTGGTGAAGGAGTGGATGGTGTTGGTCGTCGCGTGGTGGAGTCATGGATGACGCCGGTCCGGCAGTGCAGCGCTCAGGATTTAGTGCGGAGGGAGTTGGGGGGGGGTAAGGGCTGGATGGGGCTGTCCCCTCGCACAGCCCCGGGTTGCCTGCCCGTTCATCACCTTTGCGTTGGTGTTCTCCATCTCAACTTACAGCTGTTTTATTGTCATAATCAGGGATAATTTTAGATGCGCGATGTGTTGATGATGCACCCAAGGCCACACTCGTCATTCTTCCACTCGCACTATCTGTCTCAGGAAAACAGTATTATTGCATTCCAACACTCCCTGCCCTTTCCAACTTACCCCCCTTGAGTGCTCGTGTATCTGGGTGCACCATCATATTCTACCCGGATTCTCCCGGAGGTGGTCTCGCGTCAAACTCACCCATGTTTTACCACAGGGTCCGGGAGTCACCATCTCACACCGAACTTTGCCAATTCTCTCTCACATAGGAAACCCATGGCCAGGTCACTCGCTCGGTTTGCCGGGATGAAAACCCAGGTGGAGAGGTTCGGTTTGTGTGTTCTAGTTGACCTAAGCGCTAGTCGGGGTGCGTGCATGGGGTGAATGCATGGTGTGTGTGTATGTGTGGGCTGTATGAGTGGTGTGTGCATATGGTGTGTGTGTGGGGTGTAGGTGTGCGTGGGGTGTGTGTGTAGTTTGTGCATGGGGTGTGTGTGTGGGGTGTGAGCATGGGGTGTGTGTGTGGGGTGTATGTGTGCGTGGTGTGTGTGTGGGGGGTGTGTGTGGTGTGTGTATATGTGTGGGTGCATGTGTGCGTGGGGTGCAAGCATGGTTTGTGTGTGTGCGTGGGGTGTGCACGGTGTGTGAATAGTGTGTGTATGCGTGGGGTGTGTGTGTGTGTGTGGTGCAAACAAGTAAAACAATATTAATAAACGTTCCAACAAAACCATAAATGCCAAGAAACATTGCTACAAATGAAAAATTTGTATTTACAAAATACTGAACACGAGGCTTGTTTGCAAACTTGCATGAAAGTAAAACGTATTGCACATTTAAATCTTCTGCATTAATACGTTCACGGTGAGACGGCCTTCCTCTAAATTCAATACACGAATAAACTAAACTAATATATTTACAGTTATTATATACGAGTTAAAAACAAACTTGCATGAAAGCAAAACGTATTGCACATTTAAATCTTCTGCATTAATACTTTCACGGTGAGACGGCCTTCCTCTAAATTCAATACACGGTAAAACTAAACTAATATATATTTACAGTTATTATTATATACGAGTTAAATACAAACTTGCATGAAAGTAAAACGTATTGCACATTTAAATCTTCTGCATTAACACGTTCACGGTGAGACGGCCTTCCTCTAAATTCAATACACGATTAAACTAAACTAATATATATTTACAGTTATTATTATATACGAGTTAAATACAAACTTGCATGAAAGTAAAACGTATTGCACATTTAAATCTTCTGCATTAACACGTTCACGGTGAGACGGCCTTCCTCTAAATTCAATACACGATTAAACTAAACTAATATATATTTACAGTTATTATTATATACGAGTTAAAAACAAACTTGCATGAAAGTAAAACGTATTGCACATTTAAATCTTCTGCATTAATACTTTCACGGTGAGACGGCCTTCCTCTAAATTCAATACACGGTAAAACTAAACTAATATATATTTACAGTTATTATTATATACGAGTTAAAAACATCCTTAGCTATTTCATTAACAGTAAGTCAAGAGAAAGGAGGGGGGGGTGTTTGTGTGTGTGGTGTGTTATTGGTGGGTGATGGTTGGGTGGTGTGTGTGTGCATAGGTGGTGGGTGCGTGATGTGTGTAGGTGGGTGGTGTGTGTGGGTGGTGTGTGTGTGGGTGGGTGGTGGGTGGGGTGTGTGTGTGTGGGGTATGTCTGTGTGAGGTGTGTGTGGGTGGATGGGGTGTGTGGGTGGGGTGTGTGTGTGGGGTGTGTGCAGGTGGGGTGGTGGGGGGTTGCAGGATGTCTTGGGGTCTGGGGTCTCTGCCTCTTCCATTCCAGGTGTCGACATCCCCCGGTGACGTCACCTGTTCCGGGCACAAACCCAGGGGAAGCATTGGGGTCATCAAGGGACAGAGCACTCAAGACACACAGCAGCAGGTCTCCAGTCGTGTCTCAAGATGCTGCATGACATCGTGCAACAAGGGAGTGGAACACCAACGAGAGAAGCAGCCAGCTGGATGCAGTGCAATACAAATTTGGATTTATCTTCTCCATGTAAAATTGGTGGGAAAGATATTTTGCGGTGACGTAATGTTCACATACATTTCCTCGGGATGATCATGTATTTTTAAGCTATGTTAATGAAAGATTCTGATTATTATGAAATAAATAGCTTACACCAAAACAGAACTCTTAGACAAAATAATCCTTTTCTTTTCCAATACAGATCTTTGGTCTTTTCTTAAATTGAACATTTATCTTGTTGATTGTACTTTAGCTGAAAGATTTGCATGCATTACGCGAGAGCTGAGCTTCTGTTAAAGATCTCAAAATAAGAGCTGAGTTATTGTTAACACTTATTTTTGAATGTAATCTCTTACGTAACATTATTTAATGCTTGTTTTTCAACATTCCGGTTTCCTGAAATCCAAATAAATTGGAATTTTTGCCCACGTGACAACATCGTTTGATTGGCTGTCAGTAGAGGGAAAAGCTGAAAATTGTCAGATACCTCGACGATCTGACCCAAAGTAACGAATAATGAATCTAAGATTGGTCGTGAAAGCCGAGATATAATACTTTTTTACCTTTTAACGTGCACAGTGCTCACTCACTCTTACAACGCGAGAAACCACAGAACCACAATTGTCCAAGCTCTGAGGTCCTCTATACGTCAAGGTGTTATCGGCCAAATAATGAGTGGCTTTAAAATGTCGAAGGAAACTGGGGATCCGGAAAAAAAAAACCCCACGCATGCGAGGCGAAAACCACTCAATCCCATCCAGACGGAACAGGTGGAGTCCACATTTTTGTTGTGCTGCCTTCTCCTGGCAAGCCAGGATACGGGTGCCCACGGAAAGGGAGCGACCCACCAAACCCTTACCTCCACTGTACTGGAGTGGTGGGGTGCGCCAACGATGGGGCCTTTATTCTTCCGCATTGCAGCAGCAATGCTTCCGGACAAATCTAAGAAATGTCCGGAGTCGCTGCCGCACACGGGCAAATCTCCGCCCAGGCCCCCTCGATGCCTTCGCTCCGGTGTTGGCGACAGCTTCACTTATCGCTTGATGGCTGCGTTGGTATTCCAGGGCAGTGTAGAAACTGGCGTTCGAGCTGAAAGAGAGTTGCAAGGGCCACTGTTATGCCTCTGTCTGCCTTTCTTTATTTGTGCTGAAACTTTCCTACTGCAATACAATTCCATTATCTATCCTACTGCTACTCCCTGGCCCTGCCCCCCAGCCACAACCAGGTCTACCCCTATCAGAATATGTTCAGAATCAGAATATTTATTTAGACTGTAGGAATATTATGACCTTTAAAGCTCTTTTTTTTACAGATGTCAAGTAGATCACTGCCCCTACACCTATCACTACCCAAACCCTTCTGAAGATAAGAAAAGCCAAAGCATTTTCACACTCAAACGAGCAAGCAGAGTGGTGGGAATTCCACATTCCCATGGCAGGGGCCAATCTATAAATGAAAACCAATGTTAGAATGATGTCCAGTACTGCTGGACATCATACTGGACATCCGTGAAAAAGAGCTTCATAGCTCATCAAATTCCTCCAGTATAAATAAATATTCTGATTCTTTTCTAGAGTTATAGGCAGAGGAGAAGAGGAAGATCTGGAGCCTAGAGTTGAACAAGAGCATGAAGTCGACAATGAAGATGGCTGGGGAAGGACAGTTCCAGACTGCAGAGGAGAAAGAGCAACGTCTCAAAGAGAGCTGCATGCAGAGAGAAAGCATTGAGCAGGGAGAAACATCAAAGTCACTTCATAAGAACCTAACCAACACAAATATTCTTCAAGATGCAACGTGCACGTGGAGACTCACGATTGGCTCTTGGCTGACACAAAATCTTCCTCGAGATCTGACCCAGAATCATTCGTCCAGCTCTGCTCGCATTGGCTCACACGATCCACCTCCACGATCTCGTCCATTTTAATCGATGCGTCCACAGCATCCGGTTCATTGTGACTAGCATGGCTTTTGTCCTTGGTGTCGTCCTGAAGCCACCTGTGGTTCAAAGCTTCCTCAGGCGTGAGCCGGCGAGCGGGATCCCACCTGCCAAGATATGAACGGTGAATCGTCAGGGTCCACTTACCGTCTACATTTCTTCTAATAATGGGGTGGAGGTGTGGCACATGCAATTATTTACCTTCATTATGCAAACGAATACAAGAAGGCACAAGGCATGAAATATTGCCCTGTTATGACACAAAGCCACTCCCTGTCAGTAAAACATCACTCCTAGTAATGTGCACTCTGTTTACGAGAGTGCTGATGGTGAACACGAAAATAATGATGAATTAAGATCATATGTAGACAGTACAGGTATATCTTACTCAAGGCATCCTTGAACAAAATCGATTAACTCTCTGTTCGTAGTCCGAAGCTTTTCCTTAAGAGAGGTGGTGCTTGGAACGACCTTCCTGCCGTTCACCCTGTGGCACCCTGTCTTGTCTGTGTTGGAGAGAAAATGAGTGAAACGGGTTTCCGAGGATTACGAACAAAGTACATTACGGCAATGCTTGCCTGGATAATTGTGACAACAGAAGTAGCAACCTCCCCTCCACTTACCGGTGTCAATGTACATTTCGGTCGCAGCATCAATCATGGACCTTGGTGGGAGACCAAAAATCTGTGCACAGGTCACAGTGAAATTAATATACATGGGTTAGGTCATTGGACTGTGTGTATCGTAAACATACATACAGTAGACTTCCTCAAATGTAAATGTCTCTAAAACTGAAACGTTTATTCACAAGGACTGCACATGCTTTTACAACATTACCATATATTTTAATTATTGGGTACTTAATGAACAAATATTGCCCATTAAAGTTACTTCATGAACCTCAGGGATGAACAATGAACCCGAAGAATGGAAAGGGTAATAGTCTGTCGCTCTGAGCGATGATTATCAACAAGGCCAAATCACATCATACGTGCCCAACTATTGTCTGATCACATTAAAGATATGACTATTCTCTATGTACATACTGGCAGCAGAGCAACATTTGTTCCCATGGAATAAGGCCAAAAGTATAATTGCTCCACAGATTGCAATCCACGGCAGTCTCCTCTATGGTTGTTAGCGACTAATGGACCATCACTCGGCATTAGCATTGTGAGCCGGCTCAGCTAAAACTAAACCATGGGCTCTGCTGTTGGTTGCAATTCAAATTCATAAATAATGAGATTATATTTTAGCATATTTCAGGTACCGTGATCATTTGGGCAAGATAATCTCCAGTGGTCCGTAAGAGAGGGTAGCCAGAAGAGAGCTCAGCAATTACGCAGCCCAGGGACCACATGTCCACTGCGCAGGTGAGTTGGAGGCCCAGGAACATCTCTGGAGCCATGTATTTCCACGTTCCGAAAGATCCGAAAACTGCGCACCACACACACATGGACAGCACCGATTGAGCGAGAAGGTCATGCACGTTATTTGTCCACTTAGATTTTTGAGTGCACACAGATTAAAACATTTACATTTTGTAGGATGGTAAAATTGGTCATTCTATCCAGCAGATGAATGTGGATCTTTCTAAAACTGGCTCAGAACTGGAAAAGTGTGAGCGGCACTCCAAGAGACGTTTTGACATTGGTAAAAACGTTGTTTGCAAACACCTATTAATGCCTGTATGACCTGATAGGGTCTCTATGGCTGAGAATAATAACTGAGTCACTGAGAATGTAGTGCATTGTAAAGCTGCTCACCATGCCACGTTTCCAAACGCACACACATAAGAATAACAGGCGCCATTCGCCACTAGGTAGCAGTGACGTCACCACGGGACCTGTGCCAGGCCAGGTGCACTTTGAGGCCACGTGAAATGTCGAAGTCTCACTGACATATCACGAAAGATATCTAGGTGCCATGGGTTGACGAACTGAGATGACTGGCATATGTACCAACTATGCCCCCTCTGTGTCAACACACATATAAGACAAAGATCCCCCGTATAGCCTTAACAGACTGTTGGGGCAAGTGCTGTTAGCGAGCACCTATGAAGGCCGGCACGGCACACGAGGTGGTGGGGGGCCAGCAGCACGCCCGGCTGCTTTTGTCTCCCTAGTGGCGATGTTTACACACCGCACGAGGCGCTCATTTGGGGCTGAGTCGACCTCGGGGAGTCCCAGGACCGGTTCAGATAATCGTCACTGGTGTCGGCCGTGAGCGGGAATCGAACTTGGGGCGGCCGGGGAGCGTAGCGCAGCGTAGCGCTAACCGCTGCACCGCGCTAACCGCTGCACTAGCGCTCCCCACTCGTATATTCACAAAGATTCACAAAGACGCACAGACACACACACCCTCACACGAAAAAACACAAGCAAAACTACTCACTTGGTTTCGTCATTTTGATGCTCGCGCCAAAATCAATGATCCTGATGTTGCCGGTTGCGTGGTCTTTGACCATGGTGTTTTCCTAGGAAAAATAACAGGGGATAAAAGTGGTTAAGGTTCAAAAGTGCTCATGGCATGGATGGCCGGCGTGAACTCACCTCTGATTAATCAACACGTATAATTGTGCACTCTGCTAATTGCTACGGAGAGACGGGTACATTTTCGTCATTATATAAGAAGGCAATGATGACTAGGGATAAGACCCCGAGCCCCACGTGCACTGTAGAGTTTACATTAGCTCCAATAATATGTAACTTTTACAATCATATTACTTTACTGTTAATCGAATGACAGGAACTCGGTAATGTTAATTGACGTTTGACTGATTTATTGGTGGTAATGAAGATATTCACAATTAAGATTATGATATCAAAGTTGATTTCTATATTTAAAATACTTGGGTCTAGAATATTAATAACACTGGTGCTCAATCCCTATTAACAGAGATATTTAGCTGCGGTGTTGTGAGGTGGAGGGTGTGCCTCGTCACTATTGCAGGTGTGAAGATGTTCAATTATTTTTTCCAGTTGTTTTTGTTAATTTTCAGTTTTTGCGCGGGAAATCTAATAATAAGATGGCGACGGCCTCGTGGTTAGTCATTTTATTAACTTGTTTATTTTGATCAATCCAACTCGAATCAATAGATATAACGAATTTAAAGTTTTCGTGACTGCAAGGATTCATCTTCTTTGGTTCTTTCGGTAAAGTCACGTAGAATGAGAATAAAATAATACATTGATAAAATAAAATAACACAATAAAATTCTCACGACGTTTCGGCCACAACACAAGCGGCCTTCATCAGGTGAAGGGACGAGACTGTCTGGAGGACAGTGCTGGAGCGAACACAGCCAAGCTCAGACCGCGACGTTTAAGCTGTGTGAGAAGAAACAGAGCGCCTTCTATGACCAGTCACAAGCTAATCCCTCAGTTATTTCAATGCTAAATTCTCCTGTTTCATTTGTACTAGGTACCTCTGTGGATGTGTAGGCTTTGACTTTAACATAGCCATTTCTGTGACCAGTCACAAGCTAATCACTCAGCTATTGCAATGCTAAATTCTATGCTAATTCCTTTGTCAAGGCGCTCTGTTTCTTCTCACACAGCTTTAAGGTCGCGGTCTGAGCTTGGCTGTGTTCGCTCCAGCGCTGTCCTCCAGACAGTCTCATCCCTTCACCTGATGAAGGCCACTTGTGTTGTGGCCGAAACGTCGTGAGAATTTTATTGTGTTATTTTATTTTATCAATTTATTATTTTATTCTCATTCTACGTGACTTTACCGAAAGAACCAAAGAAGGTATAACGGAGTTGAAAGATGATTAGAGCATTTTGGTGATGAAAATAGAAGTAGCTTTTTTGTGAAAGTTGATCACATTTTGGTGTTATTGTACTCGTTGGTTCTATTCGGTAAAGGCACGTAAAAGTATAAAACAAAAAATAAAAAAATCACGACGTTTCGGCCACAACACAAGTGGCCTTCATCAGGTGAAGGGACCAGACTGTCTCGAGGACAGCGCTGGTCCCTTCACCTGATGAAGGCCACTTGTGTTGTGGCCGAAACGTCGTGAATTTTTTTTTGTTGTTTTATACTTTTATGTGATTTTACCGAATAGAACCAAAGAGTATGGATCCTTGCAGTCACGAAAGCTTCAAATCTAGAATTGGTGTTATTGTTTTGCATTGTGCGGTTCATTGCGAATGCACAAAATGGCCACGTTGTAGCAGCCATTTAATATTGACTTAATTTGGTGAACAGAATCGGCGTTACTGCAGAGGTTATATTCCTGATTAATAGTTGTTTTTATATATTTATTGTCAGTAAAATTTGATTTGCCTAATTTGCATGTCAATATAATTCCATATTAAATATGTATTTATTATTAATAACTATATAAGTACACATTGTTTCGTTTATGCAGTGTTATCAGGGACTGTGGGAAGTTTAGGAGGCATTAAAGATGTTTTGGGGCAGATGCTTCTTTTTAAAAATTAAAGATGTTTTGGGGCAGATGCTTCTTGTTAAATGTTAAAGAATATAATGTTAAATGTTATTCGACATGATAAGTGGCTGCTACCATAATTGAGATTTGGGAAGACTCCATGCTGAGAGATTGAGCTGTGGTCTTGTGACGTGGAGTCGCTCACTTCTCAGGAGGACGGAACACAGCGCGGATTATCTGCTCGTGTTCTACAAACTGTACCACTTGAATCACTGTCTATTTAGCCGACCTGTCCCCCTCGTTAGGATAAGTTACAGGTGCTTCTCTCCTTTTCCTCGTGTCAGAAACTTGTCTAACATTGCCAATTGTAATTATCGCTTTTGAGTGTTGTGATTGTGGCCAATGTAAATTAGAATCTCTTCAAATAAACTGCAGAGTGTACTCTAGAGCAAGAAGAGATTAGACAATGTCCTGGATTGAAACAAGTGTCGATTACTTTTTATACATTTATCGAAACAATAGCATTATTGTTGTGCAATTCGGTATGAGGTGCAGGGTGTTTGGTTTTCAAATTTTTGAGTTACGAGAGAGGTCTTATTTTAGATTTGAAGCTTTCGTGACTGCAAGGATCCATACTCTTTGGTTCTATTCGGTAAAGTCACGTGACTTTACCGAATAGAACCAAAGAGTATAGGTCTGATTTTGCCACAGTTGCCTCAAGGCAAAACATATCCATGAATGACGGCAGTATGTTATTGTATTTACTTACCATCTTCAGGTCGCCATAAATGATGGCCTCCTTCTTAAGTTTTGCAAGGGCCCTCAACATGGATCTTGCATAGAGCCTGATTGTTGACGGTGCAAAGATCGTGGAGTTGCCATGGAATTGATCAAAGAGGTCGATGCTGCAAGACAATATATCGTCAATGGTTAGTCCACCTTCGACTATCTTGGTCAATGCTTAGGATCGCTTCATGAACTGGAGGAATCATGCTTTACAATAGATTAGGAGTTTTATCATGTAAAACCAAATTTCTCCCAGGGGAATGATGATGAAACATGACCTGCATATTGGGTTTGAGAAATATAATAACATCAACTTATAACATGCACAGTAATCACTTCAATGTAATATAAAGAGAACATTACTCAGACGTACGAGGAACCACAAACAGCAAGTCAACCAAAGTCATGAGCAGGCGCTAAAAGATGCCTAAGCTCTGCGGTCTTGTACATATAAAGGTATTTTCTAAAAAAAAATAATTGAGCGTTTACATGTTGGAAGAAAGCGGAGCACCCAGACAAAAACCCACACTTGCGAGGGGGCAATACTGTATCCCGTACAGGTGTAACAGGTAGAGTCTACACTTTTGTTGTACTGCTCTCTACCGACAAGCCAGGGCATAGGCACCTCGACGCCCACGGTAGGGAGTTTCGCAAAATGTGTGTGACCCACCAAAACCTCGCCTCAGCAGTGCTGGATTACAGGCGGGCACCAAAATCGCCTGGCTCATAGGGCTCGTTATGAGAATTTGCTGTTGTATCTGGTTTCATGATAAAGGTAATGGATGAGACAGGACGTTGCGGTAGGTAACAATGTTGTTTACAGATAACGAGAAACATCGTTTACTGTATTTGTAATTATTATGAAGTGCTATGTTTTAATGTGCTGTACAATGTAAAATGGTGGTAACCACTCAGCTCATATGTATTAAGTAAGGTGGGAGAGCATCGTTGCATCATAAACAGTTACGTGCCACGTTAAGGAGACACCCGTGTCCCTTTCATATTTTAAAAACTACCAATAAAGCCTTAACATGAAAGGGCTGGTACAATCCGATGGGTGGTGACATGGCCTAATGGCAGCATGATCCCCGCCTTTCGTCGAGGTTCATGGTTCGAATCCAGCAGCCTCCCTGATTAATGCAGCTGTAATAATACCACACACCGCGTCTGTCTCACAGCCGATGTTAAAAATTCGAAAATTACCCGAAAAATTAATTTATTGCCGTTGTACAACTTAGGAATCATCGCCCCCCTACTGGCAATCTAATGCCCCAGGTCACTGTTGCAAATGAGACTCATCCTGGTCTCTTGAGTTCTCACCTGGTCAAACAACATTTTTTAAAATCTGAATTTCATCAAATGTTACCTGCACGTTTTAAAAAAATGCTTGAGATAAACACGATGTTGGCGCACAGATGTGATTTTTTTACTTACGTCATGAGCTCCATAACGAAGCCGGGATGATTTCTGAACATAAGACGTCCGATAAATCTAATAATGTAGTTATTTTCATTGTCCTTGGACTGCAACGCTTTCATGATATGCGCCTCCCTTCTGCATTTCTGAAGGTCGTTTCTGTGGAGGGAATGCATCGGTGAGTCTCACCCCACTCTTAAGTCTTGCATATTTTTATGCATTATCACGCACATGGGATGGCGCGGTCAACAGAGCTCCAGAGTCATGGCTGTGAGCGCTTCATCCCGGTCAACGTCAACGTCGTCCCTGCCCGGTCGACGTGATCAGCGGCCAACTGGGGAGGCTGCACCAATCGGTTGGGAAGTTGTCGATGGTCGTTACCCGAAAGGGGTTACCACATCCCATCTCAGTGCGGTGAAAATGTTGCACCACTGGATTGTGATCACTGTGGTTTTTGAGCTATGTTAAGCGAGTAAGGTATAAAGTGTCCTGCTCCTCCAACCGAAACTGTGGACGATGTTGTGAAGCACTGTGGTCTGTGCTCCTTTAATGCGGAATTGCAAAAGTTGAAAAAAAAAATCTCTCCTGAAGACCCCTCGTGGCTAGCAGACCTCCTTGGCATTGGTATTTAGTGCCTGAACATGTTGCAATATAGAAGAATATAATATAATGGGCAAAAGGGCAGCACTCATCTCCGTTGTTGGTCAGTGGTGTGAACTCCACGTTCACGTGGCAGTAACCTTAAAAAAATTACATATTGCCTCTTCATGACAAATCAAATATCATTTTGATGGTGTTTGAAGACTTTTATGAAATTATAAACTCATACAGAAACAGCTTCTGATGGAGATGGATACATGACCTGGCAGTCGCACGTTCGCCACTCGTTGAAGAGGTTCAAGGTTCGAATCAAGCAGCCGCCCTGATTAATACTGCGGGTGTATAACCATAATAATGCATGCTGTCTGCTTCGATGGATGCTAAAGAACACCTGACGTTATTTGCAAGAGTATGCCACTGTGTGCTTTGAACTGGGTACAATGTTTGCCAATATGGAAACCTACACCACAAATTCCTCAATTTGTATTGTGCAATCATTGTCCCCCTACTGGCAGACTAATGCTCCAGGTCACTCTTGCAAATGAGACTTATCCTGGTCTCTTCAGTTCTCACGAGGTTAAACAAAATAAACTTTTAAATTGATTTTTTTAAGTTATGGTTATCTTCACAAATTCAGATATATTTTTTTAATGTGGTTCATGTCTTTGTTCAAACTTACCTAGCAGTGTACTCTAGCAACTTGATGGCCACTTCTCTTTTCGTCTTGTGGTCCAGGCATCGGAGCACCTGCCCAAAGGACCCCTTCCCAAGTACATTCAGTACTTGGAAGCGGTACACCAGGTGTTCACCCGTGATCTAGAACAAGATTACACAAGTGTTCAGTACTCAAGCAGGGCCGTCTCTGAGTGCTCAAACATTACTCAGTCTAAACACACGGCTCATTCAAGTTCTCATTTCTTAGTCACTGGTCTGACATTCCCACACCCATGAACATCTTCTTTGGTTCTTTCGGTAAAGTCACGTAGAATGAGAATAAAATAATAAAATAAAATAACACAATAAAATTCTCACGACGTTTCGGCCACAACACAAGTGGCCTTCTTCAGCTTAAAAGACGCTACGAATCTTAACAACGTTCATTGAAGCTCTGTCGTCCCGACAGGTTTGTTCCTTTCACCTGAAGAAGGCCACTTGTGCTGTGGCCGAAACGTCGTGAGAATTTTATTGTGGTATTTTATTTTATTATTTTATTATTTTATTCTCATTCTACTTGACTTTACCGAAAGAACCAAAGAAGATGAATCCTTGCAGTCACGAAAGCTTTAAATCGAAACTCATGAACATGTCTGAGCTTTCCCTGATGTCTCTGCCAAATACATCTTTGCCTCACACTGGAAACCACTAAATCATTCTATGAAAAGTGTGGGTTATAGAATGTCCTTTATCTGTATTTATGATGACAAAGATAGTCACCACATCACGCGCTTTGAGTGCACTTCTGCGGCCGTCTGGAATGCTCTTCCTTCCGATATTAGGAAGCCACTGGAGCGATGCACTGTTAAATCTAGATTTAAAACTCAAGATCACAGGTGTCACTTTTACATAGCCATGTTCATTCAATTCCCACATTCCACCCACACAGTGAGTGGCCTCACTCTGTATGCCCTGCATACTATACTCATAGACCCATTCTAGGCTATGCCAACCCCACCCACTACTCAGGTAGCCCCACCTTTAGATCTTATCAATAGTTGAGCAATAGGCCAGAATATTTTAATCGAGATAAAATCCACATTTTTTTGTAGTTGCTTTGTGGCACCAGGAGAGCCTTTCTGAAAATGTCCAAAACTAGGACGTTGAGTAGCTTAACGTTTCAGTGTTCTTCACACAGAAAATCATTAGCAACTTATTAGGTATACACGTGCGTGTAAGGGATGTTGTGGTTTATAGTGGAATGCATGATTTAGTTGCAATGAACATGGCCCATATTGGAGAGTCTTACCGGAATGTAGTGGCCGTCGATGTCATCGTAGCCATCATTGGAAGGGCCATTTCGTTCCGAACGAATCTTGAAATAAAAAACTTCATTGAAACACAATATTTCTTGACGTTCCTGCTCTGTCATTCTGTCTTTGAATTTGTCCAAGACTTCTGCACACGCACACATGCCCAAAGACACACATGGTCATTCATGCACATATACACGTGTGCAACACACGTAATTACGATCACAAATGAATCAAGCACATCATGTTACACTTAACAAAGAGACTCGATTTGGGCCTCTTGTATGTGTGCTCTTAACGGATTTGTAAAGCCATTTAGGGATCGGTCTTCTAAATAGATATGATGTGTGTTTGTTATAGAGGAGTGTGGCAGTAATTCATGTGGTGAATGATGCTGAATAAAGTGGAGTAAAAACCTTGTGGTGTGCAGCTCATCCCTGCCACTGGGAAGACGACTTCATCCGATGGAGTTGCCTGCTTTTGTCACAGAGATGTGCACAGAGAGGCACGCGTGAACATGCGGGCAAGCACACAGACATGGACATATATACAGAGACAAAGTGGTACACACACAAACACCCACTGAGAGAGTGCTTGTGGAAGGGCCTAAATCGCACAAAGCTCTCAGAGGATTACCCTAGAGAGTATTTTTTGGCCTGCACCTCCGTGATGGCCTCATATATTGGAAAAGGTCAACGCTTTACCTCACTATGCATGATCGACGAGCTGCGGTGAACCCATTTACTGTATACTGTTGGGTGGTATTTAAGAAACTTGCCCCATTGAACTGCCATGCTCGGAGATTAAAGCAGCGACCTCTGGTGTGGAAACCACTACACCAAGCAGCATCCAAACATACATATTCACGAATAATAGTATATTGCACCTCGATGATGTCAAATAATCTGACACTTTGGGAATATTAAACGGTGCCCATATTCCCAGGTTTGTGGCCAATTCCATTAAACATCTTCAACTGCATTATATATTGATTTCTAATTTACACAAATATGGCAAAAGGGTGAATTGTTAAAGGTATTTTATGAAACTGGTTACAGGTCACGAACCTGAACACATTCATAAAGTCCAAGTAGAGCACCTGCCAATACGTGTGCTGTGTAATAAGCTCGTGTGTCTCCTGGTTGGTTCACGAGTACTAGAGTCCCTTACTGCGAACTGAGCTGACAAGAAATTGCCTTGACTGTGTCGTGAGTTTGCCGTGTGTAAGCGTGTCTGTACCGTTAGGTAAAACGGCTCGTTGTGGTACTAGTTATAATAGGCGTTTACTAACAGCACTTGCCCCAAAAGTCTATAGAGCTTACACGATGTGGGGTGGGGGTGGAACTTTGATTCTTTGCTGTCAGTTGAACTAGTAATAAACCCATTTGGTGGTGAAGTGACCTGAAAGCCTGCACTGTGTGTTGAGCTTATTGGTCAATGGTAATCGTTCTATTCTAGAATGGCAGTGAAACACGTAGTCCACGACTACTCTACGATAAAAAAGAAATGAGCTTGTCTCTGTATTGTGCAGTCTGCTTATAAGAGTTTGCTGTCAAGAGTAGTTACTGACCTGCTGCACAATTGCAGACTGAACATCGAGTTGATCCATCTCCAAAAGATCGTTCTGGAACACAGCACAATGATAGCATTAAAACCTAAATAACCTCCTTTAGCACCCTTCATTCGACCAAGCTTAGAGCAGCAAGGGAGATCTCTCCAGCAGGTGTGGCACTCTCCCAGAACTGTCTTCAATAGGGAGTTCAAATCCCCGTTTAAAGATTGAGAACCCTTCATCCTTGAAGAGTTCGTGAAAAAATTAAGTGCCACTTTGTGTTAATCAATTAGTTGTCCGTATATTTAAATATGGGCCTCGCCATAGGAATGTGGAATTTACACCACCTGGAAATCACTACCCATGACATGAAGCTTAATAGCTTATTGAGCCCTTTCGCAACCATCACCAACAACATCTACCTAAACCACAATCGCCATTAGCATCACTAGCACCACCACGGAAATTGTCTCTGACATCACCACAATCACCACCAGAAAGCAACTAAACCATCACCCCTATCACTACAATTACAATCTTCACGTAACTATCACTTGCAACACTCAACACGAGCAAAGAGCAGCTCTCCCCACTGCCACCAGCAACCAACTGCAATCAACACGACCACGACAAAGATCAATGTACCGTCCTCAACACCATTACCATCACTTACCGTGGATAAATCTCTCGTCGGCAAACTCGTACTCGCACTATTGAACATTCAAAACAGAATCCTCGTGGCAAAAGCCGTAGCTCGAGCCGCGTGCCGCTTCGAAGTTTAGCGCTATGTTAATCGCATCCGGATAGTGACGTCAGTAGCGACGTCACGGCATCCGGTGCGCGGAGTGTCACGTGGGCGTTCGTGGGGGGTCGCGTGTTGTGTAATACACGTGTTGTGTATTACACACGTGGTGTGTGTATTACACAACACGTGTATTACACAACACGTGTTGTGTAATACACGTGTATTACACAACACGTGTTGTGTACAGTATGTTGGACTTCTTTCGCACCGCACGTAGACAGCTGTGCTAATCGGAGGTGCCGATTCGAGCTGCAGTACAGTATAGTACAGCTGTTACCATCAGCCACGATGTAGTTCTCATTACAGTACAGTAGTATAAAGAGCAGGAATAGTTATTTCATTAACTTCACTCCACTTTGCCCCCCCCGTACCCAATGGATGTTTGGCATCGCGTGACGCCCGTGAGCGATACCCACAAAGTTGTAACGCCTCTTAAATTTTGATTTAAAGCTTTCGTGACTGCAGGGATTCATATTCTTGGTTATTTCGGTAAAGTCACGTTGAAGGGAAACAATAAAATAATAAAAATATAAAACAATTAAATTCTCACGGCGTTTCGACTGCAACACAAGCAATCATCAGATGTGAAAACCACAATAAAAATTTAATATCACTTACCGTGGATAAATCTCTCGTCGGCAAACTCGCACTATTGAACATTCAAAACAGAGTCCTCGTGGCAAAAGCCGTAGCTCGAGCCGCGTGCCGCCTCGAAGTTTAGCGCTGTTAATCGCATCCGGATAGTGACGTCAGTAGCGACGTCACGGCATCCGGTGCGCGGAGTGTCACGTGGGCGTTCGTGGGGGGTCGCGTGTTGTGTAATACACGTGGTGTGTAATACACGTGTTGTGTATTACACAACACGTGTTGTGTACAGTATGTTGGACTTCTTTCGCACCGCACGTAGACAGCTGTGCTAATCGGAGGTGCCGATTCGAGCTGCAGTACAGTATAGTACAGCTGTTACCATCAGCCACGATGTAGTTCTCATTACAGTACAGTAGTATAAAGAGCAGGAATAGTTATTTCATTAACTTCACTCCACTTTGCCCCCCCCCGTACCCAATGGATGTTTGGCATCGCGTGACGCCCGTGAGCGATGCCCACAAAGTTGTAACGCCTCTTAAATTTTGATTTAAAGCTTTCGTGACTGCAGGGATTCATATTCTTGGTTCTTTCGGTAAAGTCACGTTGAAGGGAAACAATAAAATAATAAAAAAATAAAACAATTAAATTCTCACGGCGTTTCGACTGCAACACAAACAATCATCATCAGATGTCAAAACCACAATAAAATTTTAATAACTGCCACTTTTTTCAAATTTTCTTGTGGTTTTCACACCTGATGATGATTGCTGCTTGTGTTGCAGTCGAAACGTCCTGAGAATTTTATTGTTTTATATTTTTACTATTTTATTGTTTCCCTTCTACGTGGTGACTTTACCGAAAGAACCAAGAGAAATGTGACGTCACGTCAAAATGCGCAACTTCAAATAAATATAGACAACACGTTCTACTTTATTAAATAGACTTTTTAATAAATGTTTTCTCCTACAACATCAGAGTGCAGCGCCACATTAAATACGCACTACAATGACAATAGTTTAAAGCGATTTGAAGCATGTTTTATTTATTTATTTTGGGGGGGGGGCAGAGCTTTGTGACGTCATATTTGAGAGAGGGGGGGTCTGACTTTTTGTGACGCCGTGTGACTATGGTGGTGGGGGTCAAAAATCGCGTGCCGTCTTGTTATTCCACTGCTGGATGAGGGGGTTCGCCACGCAGCCGCAGATTGCGGGTGTATCTTGGGCCACGCATCATCGCCACGCTCGTCGATGTGGGTGGGTGGGTGAAGGCGGAGAAGCATGGAAGTTCAGTTCAACAGTTGATGTTGCTGTGCTGCACTGGCGGGCTATAACAATGCTGCTGAAATGATGCACTTTACCGATTTAAGGCCGTGAAGATGATGTGTAAGAAATGTTTTTATATATATATGATACGGAGACGGAAATGCGAATGGGGGTATATGGTGTTACTCTTTGTTTTTTTCTTTGGTAAAGTCACCTATAAATAAGAAATAATAAAATAACATAATAGCGTACGACGTTTCGGTTGCAACATAAGCAGCCATCATCAGATACAGAAGAGCTAAATTTACGACAGAGGGGAAACATTACCCCAGATGTATATACAGACACCCAAGTAGGGGGGAACTAACACAGATACAACAGGGGACACAGAGAGAGAAGCACACCAAAACAAACAGGGTTTAGCAAAATTTGGAAACCATATAAAGCAACACAGACGGTCGGTCAAAACAATTGACGCATAGTCTGGTTGATTACGCTATTTCAAAGATTGCTAAATTGCAAGTTAAGTATGAAATTTAAAATACAGACTGCACACACACACACATAGACATCCAAGTAGAGCGAACCAGCACAGAGACAAGCACAGAGTGAAGTCGCCTTAAATAGGCAGAGAAGGTAAGGCTGAGAGACAATGGGACAAATTAGCAAGAGGTATGCATGGAGCAAAGGGGACGCGGCAGCACACACTCGGAAACACCAAGGCCCACACACAGGCAGAGACAGCACAGAGACACAAATCCAAGCCAAAACAGAAAGGCAGACACACAAGCAGAGACAACACAAAGACACAGACCTCATACCTCCCCGTAGAGGTGGTTCAGACTTGATTCGAAGCTTTCGTGACTGCAGGAATTACTGCAGTCACGAAAGTATATGGTGTGCTTATTTATTTTGATATTTTATATTCTCCAAGACGACCCGAATTATTTTCGGTTGTACACTGGCAGGAAACAGCTCCATATGTAAAATTTACAAAGGGCTGTAGCATTACACTTACTCATTCATTCTGGCCACAACCTGATACCAACATTGACCGATTAAAAAAACCCTATATAATCTGTTTAATACATAGGTTTTCGCGATCAATATTATTCTCAAAAGTTTTTTTGGGTTAAATCACGCAAATATCAGTGCTGTTAACCCACCACCACCACCACAGCCAATTAAGACGTTACATACACAAAACGTACCAATGAATTTTACTTCAGCACACCGATGTCGAAGAGGAAACGGACATTTACAACTTTAGTACGATGTTTCAATGGCGATTACAACCGGCTTTATCGGGCGATTTTCCCAAATTGTGAATAAGTCTTCCCGTTTCCAGTCTTAAGTCAGGCACTTCCAAATACGGCCTTCAGCGTTGCCAGCTGTTTGGTCGCGGGCTCTTGCAGCCGTGTGACCTCAAGACACACACACACCTGCGCAAGCACACGGACGAGAAGCCGTATAGCTGCAACGTGTGTGGCCAGACCTTCAGGTCGCTTCCACTTGCTTCAGATGTTGTTTTCCCCGCTTCAAATAAAAGGTGCATCGTGTTGAAAAGTAAAACATTGGACAGAGCCTCTATCGAGCTGCACAGGGCTCGCAAATCAGTTTGGCCACCGATGAGCCAACACGTTTAACGCATATTATAGATGAGCAACAAGTATGACCATTGGACACAGGTAAAGGTGGAAGTTTTAATAGTATTTTCTATAAACTCATTATGCATTTCCATGGAGCATTATGGATAAAGCAGGATTAACTCAATTGTGTTCACAAGTAAAACGTGTTTCAGTCGATCAGCCTATTAGTTATCCAGAAAAATATTATCAAGCAGCATTTGTTAAAGCAAGCAAACTAGGCCAGTTTAAATATTGTGGGTCTCATCAGCAGTTAGGCTGGTTTAAACAAATGCTGCTGAATTACCGGATGTTATTAGCTAAGAGCATTCCAAATAAAAATGGGACCCCGTTTAATGCACAAAATCAAAGCGATACACAAACTCATGCGTTGCTGTGGATAATTTTTGGGTAACAGCATATATAATCATAACTCCATTTTTCTTGGTTCTTTCGGTAAAGTCGCGTAGAAGGGAAACAATAAAATAATGAACTCAAGCACGTACACCAAGCTCTTAAGGCTAATGGTTATTCCGATGACACAATCCGCAAAGCTATCACTCCAACCATGAAGAAGGACCCTCTTGAGAAGCCTTTCAAAACCATCACGTTACCCTACATTGTAGGGATCACAAAAAAGTTCTCCAAAATCTTGAATGAACACAAGATCCAGGTCCGATTCAACACATTACATAAAATCCGTGATCTGGTTGCGTCTGTAAAAGATGTGATTCCAGACATACAGTACCCTGGTGTCTACAAACTAAGTTGCCTCTGTGGTAGTAGTTACATTAGAGAAACCAAACGGCATGTCTCGGACCGCATTCGTGAACACAAAGCAGACCTGAAACACGGTAGGACCAACACCTCGGCCGTGGCAGATCACTTATAATTCAGTAGGTTCACATGACATTGACTTCTCCTAGACAGAGGTTCTTTGCAAGCCATCTGGCTACCATGAGAGATTCGTTCATGAGGCTTTCCACATATACAAACACAGACAATTTCAACCGAGAAGATGGATTCTGGCTTAGCAATCATTGGAAGGATTTGATAAACCATTTTGGGACTTAATTGATTGATCACGCTTACGCTGGCTTTCAGACCGCATCCATTATTTTCGTCTCCCCCCTCCTAGTTTCCGAACATAGATGGACTCATCCATCAGAATAAACTGTCAACTCGCTCTCCGTGGTGCAAACGTTAAAAAACCGCCACTTTTTTTCAAAATTTCTTGTTGTGGTTTTCACACCTGATGATGATTGCTTGTGTTGCAGTCGAAACGTCGTGAGAATTTTATTGTTTTATATTTTTATTATTTTATTGTTTCCCTTCTACGTGACTTTACCGAAAGAACCAAGAATATGAATCCCTGCAGTCACGAAAGCTTTAAATCAAAACATAACTCCATTGTTTCCACGTTAAAATATTCTTCATTTTATATTTTAAAAAAGCCTTAAAACCGAGCTCCATGACACACCAGACAAACATTTTATTGACCCTGATGTGAAAGAAAGAGGGGTTCATGAAGGGTCAGCATTAGTTAGTCCAAGGAAGGAAAAACACCACTGGTTGGTAACTGAAAGTTAGCTTCTATGAAAGAAGACAACAAGAGAACGTTTAATTCGGCGAGGGGTGGGGGGAAAGGGCAAACGAGCATGGATGCGGGTGGAAGCACCACAGGTAAATCGTTGTACCAACTAATTCTAGCAGAAAAAAAGTAATTAATTCTGTCCATTGTAACAGAGGTGTCCATAGAATTTTCTAAGCACATCCCACCATTGGGACCACCATCCGAATAGAGCCGTTTTGCAAATCCTTGAACGGTTTGGAAAGTGAAACCTCAACAGAGGATGCGCATTAGGGAACCTGCAAATTATGAATGTTCAGCACAACCAGTGCGATTAATTCACGCCTGTTAAACAAAAATATGGGTCTCCATTGTGTGCCACTGCCTGTAACCCACCAAGAAAAGTTCTGGTTACTTATGACAATTTCGATTTAAAGCTTTCGTGACTGCAATGATTCATCTTCTTTGGTTCTTTCGGTAAAGTCACGTAGAATGAGAATAAAATAATAAATTGATAAAATAAAATAACACAATAATATTCTCACGACGTTTCGGCCACAACACAAGCTGCCTTCATCAGGTGAAGGGGGCGAGACTGTCTGGTAGGACAGCGCTGGAGTGAGAGAGCCACGTTCAGATCACGGCTTTTAAGCTGTGTGAGAGGAACAAAGAGCCTTGAAGGAATTAGCATAAAATTTAGCATTGAAATGGCTGAATGATTAGCTTGTGACTGGTCACAGAAATAGCTATGTTAAAAGTTAAAGCATACACATCCGCAGAGGCACCCATTGTTAAAAGGAATTAGCATAGAATTTAGCATTGAAATAGCTAAGTTAAGGCATACACATCCGCAGAGGCACCCCTTGACAATGGGATTAGCATAGAATTTAGCATTGAAATGGCTGAGTGATTCGCTTGTAACTGCTACAGAAATAGTTACGTTGAAGTCAGAGCATACACATTCACCGAGGCACTTAGTACAAATCAAACAGGAGAATTTAGCATTGAAATAACTAGGCGAATTTAGCATTGAAATAACTGGGTGATTTGCTAGTGACTGGTCACAGAAATGACTACACATCTGAGCTATTCACAGTACTATATAGTGAACCAATAAAAACTAAAATATAAATTACCTTCATGTTATCAATAAACTCTATATTCTCCAATCAGCTAAGCTACCAACCATAAGTCGTTATGTATCACAATGCTATATGGCGAAAAAATGGGTGGATTCTTACCCTCAAATTTCCGTACCACGGATAGCTACGGGCCCCGTTCAGACGGACGAGTTCGTCCATGGTCGAAACAGAGGAGGGGGAGAGAGACAGCTGCGAAGCCCTAGTATACTCCATGTTGTAAACCATACCATTAACCGTGGTGTGAGAGGTATTAAGAGGCAATGCTGGCGAAAGAGCTGCGGTCTGAAGGTCATCGTAAAATTACAATTAATTAAGAACAGAAATGATTTAACACATCTTTCCAGTGGTTACTAAGCCTGAATCCATCTTCTCGGTTGAAATTGTCTCTGTGCTTGTATATGTGAATGGCCTCATGAACGAATCTCTCATGGTAGCCAGTTGGTTTGCAAAGAACCTCCGTCTTGGAGAAGTCAATGTCATGTGAGCCCACTGAATTGTAACAGTGATCTGCCACGGCAGAGGAGTTCGTCTTACCGTGTTTCAAGTCTGCTTTATGTTCGCGGATGCGGTCCGAGATATGTCTTTTGGTTTCTCCAATGTAGCTACTACCACAGAGGCACTTTAGTTTGTAAACGCCCGGGTACTGTATGTCTGGAAGAGCATCTTTTACAGATGGAACTAAATCACGGATTTTGTGTACTGTGTTGAATCGGACCTGGATCTTGTGTTTATTCAGGATTTTGGAGATCTTTTTAGTGACCTCTGCAATGTAGGGTAAGGTGATGGTTTTGAGTGGCTCCACAAGAGGATCCTTCTTCATGACTGGAGTGATGGCTTTGCGGATTGTGTAGTCGGAGTAGCCATTAGCCCTGAGAGCCTGGTGTACGTGCTTGAGTTCACTGGTAATGTGTTCCTGGTCGGAAATGCATTGGGCTCTATGGTATAGAGTCTTGATGAGGCAGTTCTTCTGGGATGGATGGTGGTGGGAATCCGGTTTCAAGTAAGCATCTGTATGGGTAGCTTTCCTGTAGACAGAGTGGCTCATTGAACCATCATGTCTCCTTTTAATTAAGACATCCAGAAAGGGTAGTTTGCCATCTTTTTCGACCTCCATGGTAAATCTGATGGCTGGGTGTATGGAATTGATGTGGTCGCGGAATTGGTCTAGAGCAGGCTGGCCATGTGGCCAGATGACAAAGGTGTCATCAACGTACCTCTTCCATAAGGTCGGGCGTAGAGTGGCAGTCTGGATGGCGTCAGTTTCAAATTTTTCCATGAATACGTTGGCTACAACCGGAGATAGGGGGGAGCCCATTGGGGTGCCCTCAGTTTGTTTGTAGAAAGTTCCATTCCAGGTGAAGTATGTGTTGGTTAAGCAATGTCTCACCAGGGGGGGTACATCAGTATGCAGTCCTTGATGAACCAGGTCTTCAATGATAGCGATGGTGTCAGGTACCGGGACTTTGGTGAACAAGGACACCACATCAAAACTGACAAGCAGGTCGTTTGGGGACAGGGAAATGTCTTTGATTGTCGATACCAGGTGAGTAGAATTTAGTACCGCAGAGGTGGTTTTTCCAGTGAAAGGTCGCAGTATATCAGCCAGAAAACGTGCCAGTTTGTAGGTGGGGGAGCTGATAGTAGAGACGATGGGACGAAGGGGTGTATCTTCTTTGTGTATCTTTGGAAGGCCATATAATCTTGGTGGTCTGGCAGCAGAGGGTTTCAACGAGAACTGTTTGTTCTCATCAATTAATGCTGTTGAATCAGAGATAATTTTGTTCGTTTTGGTGACCAGGCTGTTGGTGGGATCTCTTTTTATTTTTGTATAGCTGCCATCGTTGAGTAGTTCTTGAATTTTGTTGTTATATTCTGTTTTGTCCATGATGACAGTGGCATTGCCTTTGTCGGCTGAGAGAACGACAATATCATCCCTCTTTTTTAATTGAGATAATTCAAAACGTTCGTCTTTGCTGATGTTGCTAGGTGGCAACTTAGCGTTTTTGAGGGTTGCAGCTATTTCAGATCTTGCTACGTCTGCAGAGATGTGACTCAAGCCCTTGAGTGCAACGTCGACATGGGCAATGATATCATTAACCGGTAAGTTTCTCGGTGTGACAGCAAAGTTTAGACCTTTAGCTAAAACGGATTTCAGACCATCAGAAATGGAACTGTTACTGCGATTAATTACGACTTTGTTGACGTCTATCTTTTCGGTGTGTGGATCCGATTTTTTGCTGGAGAGGTGATTGAATTTGGAAATCAAATTGTCCCTACATTTGTTCGACATAGTGGCAGCCGAAGAGGTAGTCATATTGTCTACATGTTACCAATCCGATGTAGACATTGTCGACGTTGCACTCAAGGGCTTGAGTCACATCTCTGCAGACGTAGCAAGATCTGAAATCGCTGCAACCCTCAAAAACGCTAAGTTGCCACCTAGCAACATCAGCAAAGACGAACGTTTTGAATTATCTCAATTAAAAAAGAGGGATGATATTGTCGTTCTCTCAGCCGACAAAGGCAATGCCACTGTCATCATGGACAAAACAGAATATAACAACAAAATTCAAGAACTACTCAACGATGGCAGCTATACAAAAATAAAAAGAGATCCCACCAACAGCCTGGTCACCAAAACGAACAAAATTATCTCTGATTCAACAGCATTAATTGATGAGAACAAACAGTTCTCGTTGAAACCCTCTGCTGCCAGACCACCAAGATTATATGGCCTTCCAAAGATACACAAAGAAGATACACCCCTTCGTCCCATCGTCTCTACTATCAGCTCCCCCACCTACAAACTGGCACGTTTTCTGGCTGATATACTGCGACCTTTCACTGGAAAAACCACCTCTGCGGTACTAAATTCTACTCACCTGGTATCGACAATCAAAGACATTTCCCTGTCCCCAAACGACCTGCTTGTCAGTTTTGATGTGGTATCCTTGTTCACCAAAGTCCCGGTACCTGACACCATCGCTATCATTGAAGACCTGGTTCATCAAGGACTGCATACTGATGTACCCCCCCTGGTGAGACATTGCTTAACCAACACATACTTCACCTGGAATGGAACTTTCTACAAACAAACTGAGGGCACCCCAATGGGCTCCCCCCTATCTCCGGTTGTAGCCAACGTATTCATGGAAAAATTTGAAACTGACGCCATCCAGACTGCCACTCTACGCCCGACCTTATGGAAGAGGTACGTTGATGACACCTTTGTCATCTGGCCACATGGCCAGCCTGCTCTAGACCAATTCCGCGACCACATCAATTCCATACACCCAGCCATCAGATTTACCATGGAGGTCGAAAAAGATGGCAAACTACCCTTTCTGGATGTCTTAATTAAAAGGAGACATGATGGTTCAATGAGCCACTCTGTCTACAGGAAAGCTACCCATACAGATGCTTACTTGAAACCGGATTCCCACCACCATCCATCCCAGAAGAACTGCCTCATCAAGACTCTATACCATAGAGCCCAATGCATTTCCGACCAGGAACACATTACCAGTGAACTCAAGCACGTACACCAGGCTCTCAGGGCTAATGGCTACTCCGACTACACAATCCGCAAAGCCATCACTCCAGTCATGAAGAAGGATCCTCTTGTGGAGCCACTCAAAACCATCACCTTACCCTACATTGCAGAGGTCACTAAAAAGATCTCCAAAATCCTGAATAAACACAAGATCCAGGTCCGATTCAACACAGTACACAAAATCCGTGATTTAGTTCCATCTGTAAAAGATGCTCTTCCAGACATACAGTACCCGGGCGTTTACAAACTAAAGTGCCTCTGTGGTAGTAGCTACATTGGAGAAACCAAAAGACATATCTCGGACCGCATCCGCGAACATAAAGCAGACTTGAAACACGGTAAGACGAACTCCTCTGCCGTGGCAGATCACTGTTACAATTCAGTGGGCTCACATGACATTGACTTCTCCAAGACGGAGGTTCTTTGCAAACCAACTGGCTACCATGAGAGATTCGTTCATGAGGCCATTCACATATACAAGCACAGAGACAATTTCAACCGAGAAGATGGATTCAGGCTTAGTAACCACTGGAAAGATGTGTTAAATCATTTCTGTTCTTAATTAATTGTAATTTTACGATGACCTTCAGACCGCAGCTCTTTCGCCAGCATTGCCTCTTAATACCTCTCACACCACGGTTAATGGTATGGTTTACAACATGGAGTATACTAGGGCTTCGCAGCTGTCTCTCTCCCCCTCCTCTGTTCCGACCATGGACGAACTCGTCCGTCTGAACGGGGCCCGTAGCTATCCGTGGTACGGAAATTTGAGGGTAAGAATCCACCCATTTTTTCGCCATATAGCATTGTGATATATAACGACTTATGGTTGGTAGCTTAGCTGATTGGAGAATATAGAGTTTATTGATAACATGAAGGTAATTTATATTTTAGTTTTTATTGGTTCACTATATAGTACTGTGAATAGCTCAGATGTGTAGTCATTTCTGTGACCAGTCACTAGCAAATCACCCAGTTATTTCAATGCTAAATTCGCCTAGTTATTTCAATGCTAAATTATCCTGTTTGATTTGTACTAAGTGCCTCGGTGAATGTGTATGCTCTGACTTCAACGTAACTATTTCTGTAGCAGTTACAAGCGAATCACTCAGCCATTTCAATGCTAAATTCTATGCTAATCCCATTGTCAAGGGGTGCCTCTGCGGATGTGTATGCCTTAACTTAGCTATTTCAATGCTAAATTCTATGCTAATTCCTTTTAACAATGGGTGCCTCTGCGGATGTGTATGCTTTAACTTTTAACATAGCTATTTCTGTGACCAGTCACAAGCTAATCATTCAGCCATTTCAATGCTAAATTTTATGCTAATTCCTTCGTCAAGGCTCTTTGTTCCTCTCACACAGCTTAAAAGCCGTGATCTGAACGTGGCTCTCTCACTCCAGCGCTGTCCTACCAGACAGTCTCGCCCCCTTCACCTGATGAAGGCAGCTTGTGTTGTGGCCGAAACGTCGTGAGAATATTATTGTGTTATTTTATTTTATCAATTTATTATTTTATTCTCATTCTACGTGACTTTACCGAAAGAACCAAAGAAGATACTTACGACAACTTTGCAGTGCATTTACTTAGCTCAAAATTATTATTCGAAAAAAACATTCATTCATCAAATGTACTTCATACCAAAAAAAATACATACTGCTGCCACAGATGACAAAAGTCAGTCCTATTGAACAATATTTTTTTTAAAACATGTACAGTTTTGCTGTTGCAGCAGCAGAAGATTAAATGCTAGTGACATGAGACCACTGTTAGGAGGTGGGGGGGGCATGCTGACAACACACAAACGGACAACGATCACAAACTATGTACAATGCTTACCACCGCTGGGATTCCCAACGGACTATGTAGTGTCACGTGCCTGAGCCTATGGGGGGAAATGCAGAAGTTGCATTTCCCAGGAAACAACGTCAGGTTTTCTCGCAGACCCAATTATGGGTGGTTTTGAACACCTTCGGCATAAATAACAAGATGATGCTTTTACATATATACGTGATTTTTTTATGGTGGTAAATGCAGAATGATGCTGAAATGTGTTCCTTTGGTTTAAAACAACTTGGCGAATTCACTGGTCGAGAATTTGGAAACCAGCTCGGCAGAACCTGGAAGTTGATCGATGGAAGTGAGAAACGTTGAATCCAAAATCAGCTTAAGATGAGAACGATGCTGTGATCATCATGGTTGACACTTTTGGGAGGAATGGCCCTTTTACATCGCCGAGATAAAGATGGGATGGACATTGCCCAAAACAGACATTTTTTTTAGGGCAGTGTTAATGACGATTCGTGTTGAGCTTTTGTTATTTGTACATCACTGCCAATGCAATAGTAAACATAAAAGATAGAAATTAAGATTCAGAAAATGTAAGTATATATATTTTTTTAATTGAAATAAAAATGCCGTCCCTGTTTTCCCTTCAGATATAACAATGTGCAAGTTGTAAATGAATAATCTGAGTCTCCTTGCACCACATAATTAATGCAACCCGTGATTCAGAAATTCAGCTACAAAATCAACATTTAAGGCATGTAAAAAATACCATTTCGGGAGAAATAATGGTGCCAAAGTAATGAAAATCTTTGAATGCAGAAGTCAGAATTCCTCACATTCACACATCCTAAATGGAAAAGACAGGTTACATAGAGAAACTATTCTTAAACTTAGAACAAAAATTGACGAGAGAAGAAATGAAATTATTAAATGCTGCAAAAACAAGGACGAAAAACCGTGCACATACGTGGACTCTCTCACACTTTCCCAAAAGCGTTTGTCTCGAGAAAAATTTAGTTTTTCTCCCAGAAAGCACGGGCAGGGTTAAGGAAACATCACATAAACTGTTCAGGTCAGCGGGCTTGGTTCTTTGGGTAAAGTCACGTGGGTTGAAAATAAAATAGATTAAATCACGACGTTTAGGGCGCAGCACAAGCGGCCCGTCATCAGGTGGGACAACCAACAGGAAGCAACAAACTGCTGAAGTGGGCGAATCGGAGTTGCAGAGAGTTCCGCTTCAGCAATTTGTTTCTTGCTGTGGTTGTCCCAACACGATGACGGACCGCTTGCGTTGCGCCCGAAACGTCGTGATTTAATTCGTTTTATACCTACGTGACTTTACCGAAAGATTACAGCAACTTGGGAAGGCCTTCGTTGCAGCAGTGGACAGATCAGGGCTGAAGACACACACACACAAAACACATACAACGCACAAATTAGTAAATATAATGTAGTACACAATAAATGCACGCGCGCAAACGTCACGCGAGTAATTAAATAAATACAGTAAAACCTTGGATTGCGAGTAACTTGGTCTGCGAGTGTTTTGCAAGACGAGCACATTTTTTTTTATAAATATTAATTTGATAAACGAGCGGGGTCTTGCAATACGAGCAGTACGTACACGCTTTGTACTGCCGAGCGTCACGTGATCACAACTGATGTACGAGTGCTTTGATATACGAGTGCTTTGGATTACAAAACACGTTTCCGAAACGAATTATGCTCGCAATCCAAGGTTTTACTGTGTACAGTACATGCATACACATACCTATACAAACGCAAATCAATATATGCAATAATGAATAAATATATACACAGTATAATATGCACACAAGAGCAGGGGGGAACATAAACACGTAGGGTTTCATGGACGTACATAAAGCAGTGTTTTAGTACTCGATGTTCAACCTTGTTTTCATGGTTGGTCACCAACACTCTCCAATTCATCGCAATTGTATGTACGTTTAACTTCTTTTGCATCATACGGAGCCAACCGTGCTAATCGGACGTGCAGAGGATTCCATCCGGTGCCGGGACCCAAAACCGAAACATTAAATTAATTTACTATAGATATAGGGTGGCCCGATCTGTATAACCAAGCGATTTATGGACAGTTACTACATGGCAACATGTGCGATTGCGAGTGACATCAAACAAGCTACAATGACCAACAATGGCAACTCGCACAACGAGCCATCGAAAGCACAATATGTATTCAACTACCTCGAACAACAAAGATCCCCTGTGTAGCCTTAACAGACTGTTGGGGCGAGTGCTGTTAGCACCTATAAAGGTCGGCCCTCCCCTAGGCCGAGCCTGCCTAGGGGAGGGCCGGCCTAGGGGAGGCCCAGGACCCGGTTCAGATATAATCGTCACTGGTGCTGGCCGGACGTGGGAATCGAACTCGGGACGCCGAGTTCATAGCGCAGCGCGCTCACCGCTACACCACCGCTCCACTTACACACACACTCCACACTCGCAGCCTACGTTAATTTTTCGTCTCCCCCCTCCTCTTTTCCGAACATAGATGGACTCGTCCATCTAAACAAACTGTCAAATCGCTATCCGTGGTGCTAACGTTTAAAAATAAATAAATACAAACCGCCACTTCTTTCAAATGTTCTTGCCGTTGTTTTTCACACCTGATGATGACTGCTTGTGTTGCAGTCGAAACGTCGTGAGAATTTTATTGTTTTATACATATTTTATTATTTTATTGTTTCCCTTCAACGTGACTTTACCGAAAGAACCAAGAATATGAATCACTGCAGTCACGAAAGCTTTAAATCAAAATTTAAGGTGTAAACCGTTTTTGTGGGGTGCGAAGCGTGTCAGTGACCAACTAAGCTTCGGTGGTGGTGAAGGAGTGGATGGTGTTGGTCGTCGCGTGGTGGAGTCATGGATGACGCCGGTCCGGCAGTGCAGCGCTCAGGATTTAGTGCGGAGGGAGTTGGGGGGGGGTAAGGGCTGGATGGGGCTGTCCCCTCGCACAGCCCCGGGTTGCCTGCCCGTTCATCACCTTTGCGTTGGTGTTCTCCATCTCAACTTACAGCTGTTTTATTGTCATAATCAGGGATAATTTTAGATGCGCGATGTGTTGATGATGCACCCAAGGCCACACTCGTCATTCTTCCACTCGCACTATCTGTCTCAGGAAAACAGTATTATTGCATTCCAACACTCCCTGCCCTTTCCAACTTACCCCCCTTGAGTGCTCGTGTATCTAGGTGCACCATCATATTCTACCCGGATTCTCCCGGAGGTGGTCTCGCGTCAAACTCACCCATGTTTTACCACAGGGTCCGGGAGTCACCATCTCACACCGAACTTTGCCAATTCTCTCTCACATGGGAAACCCATGGCCAGGTCACTCGCTCGGTTTGCCGGGATGAAAACCCAGGTGGAGAGGTTCGGTTTGTGTGTTCTAGTTGACCTAAGCGCTAGTCGGGGTGCGTGCATGGGGTGAATGCATGGTGTGTGTGTATGTGTGGGCTGTATGTGTGGTGTGTGCATATGGTGTGTGTGTGGGGTGTAGGTGTGCGTGGGGTGTGTGTGTAGTTTGTGCATGGGGTGTGTGTGTGGGGTGTTAGCATGGGGTGTGTGTGTGGGGTGTATGTGTGCGTGGTGTGTGTGTGGGGGGTGTGTGTGGTGTGTGTATATGTGTGGGGTGCATGTGTGCGTGGGGTGCAAGCATGGTTTGTGTGTGTGCGTGGGGTGTGCACGGTGTGTGAATAGTGTGTGTATGCGTGGGGTGTGTGTGTGTGTGTGGTGCAAACAAGTAAAACAATGTTAATAAACGTTCCAACAAAACCATAAATGCCAAGAAACATTGCTACAAATGAAAAATTTGTATTTACAAAATACTGAACACGAGGCTTGTTTGCAAACTTGCATGAAAGTAAAACGTATTGCACATTTAAATCTTCTGCATTAATACGTTCACGGTGAGACGGCCTTCCTCTAAATTCAATACACGATTAAACTAAACTAATATATTTACAGTTATTATATACGAGTTAAAAACAAACTTGCATGAAAGCAAAACGTATTGCACATTTAAATCTTCTGCATTAATACTTTCACGGTGAGACGGCCTTCCTCTAAATTCAATACACGGTAAAACTAAACTAATATATATATTTACAGTTATTATTATATACGAGTTAAATACAAACTTGCATGAAAGTAAAACGTATTGCACATTTAAATCTTCTGCATTAACACGTTCACGGTGAGACGGCCTTCCTCTAAATTCAATACACGATTAAACTAAACTAATATATATTTACAGTTATTATTATATACGAGTTAAAAACAAACTTGCATGAAAGTAAAACGTATTGCACATTTAAATCTTCTGCATTAATACTTTCACGGTGAGACGGCCTTCCTCTAAATTCAATACACGGTAAAACTAAACTAATATATATTTACAGTTATTATTATATACGAGTTAAAAACATCCTTAGCTATTTCATTAACAGTAAGTCAAGAGAAAGGAGGGGGGGGTGTTTGTGTGTGTGGTGTGTTATTGGTGGGTGATGGTTGGGTGGTGTGTGTGTGCATAGGTGGTGGGTGCGTGATGTGTGTAGGTGGGTGGTG
The DNA here is from genome assembly GCF_048934315.1 of Petromyzon marinus. Classification (NCBI taxonomy): domain Eukaryota; kingdom Metazoa; phylum Chordata; class Hyperoartia; order Petromyzontiformes; family Petromyzontidae; genus Petromyzon; species Petromyzon marinus. The sequence continues at coordinate 12,519,040 of NC_133667.1, read as the reverse complement.
TGTGTGGGTGGTGTGTGTGTGGGTGAATGGGGTGTGTGTGGGTGGGTGGGGTATGTCTGTGTGAGGTGTGTGTGTGGTGTGTGTTGTGGGTGGGTGGTGGGTGGGGTGTGTGTGTGTGGGGTATGTCTGTGTGAGGTGTGTGTGGGTGGATGGGGTGTGTGGGTGGGTGGGGTGTGTGTGTGGGGTGTGTGCAGGTGGGGTGGTGGGGGGTTGCAGGATGTCTTGGGGTCTGGGGTCTCTGCCTCTTCCATTCCAGGTGTCGACATCCCCCGGTGACGTCACCTGTTCCGGGCACAAACCCAGGGGAAGCATTGGGGTCATCAAGGGACAGAGCACTCAAGACACACAGCAGCAGGTCTCCAGTCGTGTCTCAAGATGCTGCATGACATCGTGCGACAAGGGAGTGGAACACCAACGAGAGAAGCAGCCAGCTGGATGCAGTGCAATACAAATTTGGATTTATCTTCTCCATGTAAAATTGGTGGGAAAGATATTTTGCGGTGACGTAATGTTCACATACATTTCCTCGAGATGATCATGTATTTTTAAGCTATGTTAATGAAAGATTCTGATTATTATGAAATAAATAGCTTACACCAAAACAGAACTCTTAGACAAAATAATCCTTTTCTTTTCCAATACAGATCTTTGGTCTTTTCTTAAATTGAACATTTATCTTGTTGATTGTACTTTAGCTGAAAGATTTGCATGCATTACGCGAGAGCTGAGCTTCTGTTAAAGATCTCAAAATAAGAGCTGAGTTATTGTTAACACTTATTTTTGAATGTAATCTCTTACGTAACATTATTTAATGCTTGTTTTTCAACATTCCGGTTTCCTGAAATCCAAATAAATTGGAATTTTTGCCCACGTGACAACATCGTTTGATTGGCTGTCAGTAGAGGGAAAAGCTGAAAATTGTCAGATACCTCGACGATCTGACCCAAAGTAACGAATAATGAATCTAAGATTGGTCGTGAAAGCCGAGATATAATACTTTTTTACCTTTTAACGTGCACAGTGCTCACTCACTCTTACAACGCGAGAAACCACAGAACCACAATTGTCCAAGCTCTGAGGTCCTCTATACGTCAAGGTGTTATCGGCCAAATAATGAGTGGCTTTAAAATGTCGAAGGAAACTGGGGATCCGGAAAAAAAAAACCCCACGCATGCGAGGCGAAAACCACTCAATCCCATCCAGACGGAACAGGTGGAGTCCACATTTTTGTTGTGCTGCCTTCTCCTGGCAAGCCAGGATACGGGTGCCCACGGAAAGGGAGCGACCCACCAAACCCTTACCTCCACTGTACTGGAGTGGTGGGGTGCGCCAACGATGGGGCCTTTATTCTTCCGCATTGCAGCAGCAATGCTTCCGGACAAATCTAAGAAATGTCCGGAGTCGCTGCCGCACACGGGCAAATCTCCGCCCAGGCCCCCTCGATGCCTTCGCTCCGGTGTTGGCGACAGCTTCACTTATCGCTTGATGGCTGCGTTGGTATTCCAGGGCAGTGTAGAAACTGGCGTTCGAGCTGAAAGAGAGTTGCAAGGGCCACTGTTATGCCTCTGTCTGCCTTTCTTTATTTGTGCTGAAACTTTCCTACTGCAATACAATTCCATTATCTATCCTACTGCTACTCCCTGGCCCTGCCCCCCAGCCACAACCAGGTCTACCCCTATCAGAATATGTTCAGAATCAGAATATTTATTTAGACTGTAGGAATATTATGACCTTTAAAGCTCTTTTTTTTACAGATGTCAAGTAGATCACTGCCCCTACACCTATCACTACCCAAACCCTTCTGAAGATAAGAAAAGCCAAAGCATTTTCACACTCAAACGAGCAAGCAGAGTGGTGGGAATTCCACATTCCCATGGCAGGGGCCAATCTATAAATGAAAACCAATGTTAGAATGATGTCCAGTACTGCTGGACATCATACTGGACATCCGTGAAAAAGAGCTTCATAGCTCATCAAATTCCTCCAGTATAAATAAATATTCTGATTCTTTTCTAGAGTTATAGGCAGAGGAGAAGAGGAAGATCTGGAGCCTAGAGTTGAACAAGAGCATGAAGTCGACAATGAAGATGGCTGGGGAAGGACAGTTCCAGACTGCAGAGGAGAAAGAGCAACGTCTCAAAGAGAGCTGCATGCAGAGAGAAAGCATTGAGCAGGGAGAAACATCAAAGTCACTTCATAAGAACCTAACCAACACAAATATTCTTCAAGATGCAACGTGCACGTGGAGACTCACGATTGGCTCTTGGCTGACACAAAATCTTCCTCGAGATCTGACCCAGAATCATTCGTCCAGCTCTGCTCGCATTGGCTCACACGATCCACCTCCACGATCTCGTCCATTTTAATCGATGCGTCCACAGCATCCGGTTCATTGTGACTAGCATGGCTTTTGTCCTTGGTGTCGTCCTGAAGCCACCTGTGGTTCAAAGCTTCCTCAGGCGTGAGCCGGCGAGCGGGATCCCACCTGCCAAGATATGAACGGTGAATCGTCAGGGTCCACTTACCGTCTACATTTCTTCTAATAATGGGGTGGAGGTGTGGCACATGCAATTATTTACCTTCATTATGCAAACGAATACAAGAAGGCACAAGGCATGAAATATTGCCCTGTTATGACACAAAGCCACTCCCTGTCAGTAAAACATCACTCCTAGTAATGTGCACTCTGTTTACGAGAGTGCTGATGGTGAACACGAAAATAATGATGAATTAAGATCATATGTAGACAGTACAGGTATATCTTACTCAAGGCATCCTTGAACAAAATCGATTAACTCTCTGTTCGTAGTCCGAAGCTTTTCCTTAAGAGAGGTGGTGCTTGGAACGACCTTCCTGCCGTTCACCCTGTGGCACCCTGTCTTGTCTGTGTTGGAGAGAAAATGAGTGAAACGGGTTTCCAAGGATTACGAACAAAGTACATTACGGCAATGCTTGCCTGGATAATTGTGACAACAGAAGTAGCAACCTCCCCTCCACTTACCGGTGTCAATGTACATTTCGGTCGCAGCATCAATCATGGACCTTGGTGGGAGACCAAAAATCTGTGCACAGGTCACAGTGAAATTAATATACATGGGTTAGGTCATTGGACTGTGTGTATCGTAAACATACATACAGTAGACTTCCTCAAATGTAAATGTCTCTAAAACTGAAACGTTTATTCACAAGGACTGCACATGCTTTTACAACATTACCATATATTTTAATTATTGGGTACTTAATGAACAAATATTGCCCATTAAAGTTACTTCATGAACCTCAGGGATGAACAATGAACCCGAAGAATGGAAAGGGTAATAGTCTGTCGCTCTGAGTGATGATTATCAACAAGGCCAAATCACATCATACGTGCCCAACTATTGTCTGATCACATTAAAGATATGACTATTCTCTATGTACATACTGGCAGCAGAGCAACATTTGTTCCCATGGAATGAGGCCAAAAGTATAATTGCTCCACAGATTGCAATCCACGGCAGTCTCCTCTATGGTTGTTAGCGACTAATGGACCATCACTCGGCATTAGCATTGTGAGCCGGCTCAGCTAAAACTAAGCCATGGGCTCTGCTGTTGGTTGCAATTCAAATTCATAAATAATGAGATTATATTTTAGCATATTTCAGGTACCGTGATCATTTGGGCAAGATAATCTCCAGTGGTCTGTAAGAGAGGGTAGCCAGAAGAGAGCTCAGCAATTACGCAGCCCAGGGACCACATGTCCACTGCGCAGGTGAGTTGGAGGCCCAGGAACATCTCTGGAGCCATGTATTTCCACGTTCCGAAAGATCCGAAAACTGCGCACCACACACACATGGACAGCACCGATTGAGCGAGAAGGTCATGCACGTTATTTGTCCACTTAGATTTTTGAGTGCACACAGATTAAAACATTTACATTTTGTAGGATGGTAAAATTGGTCATTCTATCCAGCAGATGAATGTGGATCTTTCTAAAACTGGCTCAGAACTGGAAAAGTGTGAGCGGCACTCCAAGAGACGTTTTGACATTGGTAAAAACGTTGTTTGCAAACACCTATTAATGCCTGTATGACCTGATAGGGTCTCTATGGCTGAGAATAATAACTGAGTCACTGAGAATGTAGTGCATTGTAAAGCTGCTCACCATGCCACGTTTCCAAACGCACACACATAAGAATAACAGGCGCCATTCGCCACTAGGTAGCAGTGACGTCACCACGGGACCTGTGCCAGGCCAGGTGCACTTTGAGGCCACGTGAAATGTCAAAGTCTCACTGACATATCACGAAAGATATCTAGGTGCCATGGGTTGACGAACTGAGATGACTGGCATATGCACCAACTATGCCCCCTCTGTGTCAACACACATATAAGACAAAGATCCCCCGTATAGCCTTAACAGACTGTTGGGGCAAGTGCTGTTAGCGAGCACCTATGAAGGCCGGCACGGCACACGAGGTGGTGGGGGGCCAGCAGCACGCCTGGCTGCTTTTGTCTCCCTAGTGGCGATGTTTACACACCGCACGAGGCGCTCATTTGGGGCTGAGTCGACCTCGGGGAGTCCCAGGACCGGTTCAGATAATCGTCACTGGTGTCGGCCGTGAGCGGGAATCGAACTCGGGGCGGCCGGGTGCGTAGCGCAGCGTAGCGCTAACCGCTGCACCGCGCTAACTGCTGCACTAGCGCTCCCCACTCGTATATTCACAAAGATTCACAAAGACGCACAGACACACACACCCTCACACGAAAAAACACAAGCAAAACTACTCACTTGGTTTCGTCATTTTGATGCTCGCGCCAAAATCAATGATCCTGATGTTGCCGGTTGCGTGGTCTTTGACCATGGTGTTTTCCTAGGAAAAATAACAGGGGATAAAAGTGGTTAATGTTCAAAAGTGCTCATGGCATGGATGGCCGGCGTGAACTCACCTCTGATTAATCAACACGTATAATTGTGCACTCTGCTAATTGCTACGGAGAGACGGGTACATTTTCGTCATTATATGAGAAGGCAATGATGACTAGGGATAAGACCCCGAGCCCCACGTGCACTGTAGAGTGTACATTAGCTCCAATAATATGTAACTGTTACAATCATATTACTTTACTGTTAATCGAATGACAGGAACTCGGTAATGTTAATTGACGTTTGATTTATTGGTGGTAATGAAGATATTCACAATTAAGATTATGATATCAAAGTTGATTTCTATATTTAAAATACTTGGGTCTAGAAAATTAATAACACTGGTGCTCAATCCCTATTAACAGAGATATTTAGCAGCGGTGTTGTGAGGTGGAGGGTGTGCCTCGTCACTATTGCAGGTGTGAAGATGTTCAATTATTTTTTCCAGTTGTTTTTGTTAATTTTCAGTTTTTGCGCGGGAAATCTAATAATAATAAGATGGCGACGGCCTAGTGGTTAGTCATTTTATTAACTTGTTTATTTTGATCAATTCAACTCGAATCAATAGATATAACGGATTTAAAGTTTTCGTGACTGCAAGGATTCATCTTCTTTGGTTCTTTCGGTAAAGTCACGTAGAATGAGAATAAAATAATAAATTGATAAAATAAAATAACACAATAAAATTCTCACGACGTTTCGGCCACAACACAAGCGGCCTTCATCAGGTGAAGGGACGAGACTGTCTGGAGGACAGCGCTGGAGCGAACACAGCCAAGCTCAGACCGCGACCTTTAAGCTGTGTGAGAAGAAACAGAGCGCCTTCTATGACCAGTCACAAGCTAATCCCTCAGTTATTTCAATGCTAAATTCTCCTGTTTCATTTGTACTAGGTACCTCTGTGGATGTGTAGGCTTTGACTTTAACATAGCCATTTCTGTGACCAGTCACAAGCTAATCACTCAGCTATTGCAATGCTAAATTCTATGCTAATTCCTTTGTCAAGGCGCTCTGTTTCTTCTCACACAGCTTTAAGGTCGCGGTCTGAGCTTGGCTGTGTTCGCTCCAGCGCTGTCCTCCAGACAGTCTCATCCCTTCACCTGATGAAGGTCACTTGTGTTGTGGCCGAAACGTCGTGAGAATTTTATTGTGTTATTTTATTTTATCAATTTATTATTTTATTCTCATTCTACGTGACTTTACCGAAAGAACCAAAGAAGGTATAACGGAGTTGAAAGATGATTAGAGCATTTTGGTGATGAAAATAGAAGTAGCTTTTTTGTGAAAGTTGATCACATTTTGGTGTTATTGTACTCGTTGGTTCTATTCGGTAAAGTCACGTAAAAGTATAAAACAACAAAAAATAAAAAAATCACGACGTTTCGGCCACAACACAAGTGGCCTTCATCAGGTGAAGGGACCAGACTGTGTCGAGGACAACGTTAGTCCCTTCACCTGATGAAGGCCACTTGTGTTGTGGCCGAAACGTCGTTAATTTTTTATTTTTTAATTATTTTTCGTTGTTTTATACTTTTACGTGACTTTACCGAATAGAACCAAAGAGTATGGATCCTTGCAGTCACGAAAGCTTCAAATCTAGAATTGGTGTTATTGTGTTACATTGTGCGGTTCATTGCGAATGCACAAAATGGCCACGTTGTAGCAGCCATTTAATATTGACTTAATTTGGTAAACAGAATCGGCGTTACTGCAGAGGTTATATTCCTGATTAATAGTTGTTTTTATATATTTATTGTCAGTAAAATTTGATTTGCCTAATTTGCATGTCAATATAATTCCATATTAAATATGTATTTATTATTAATAACTATATAAGTACACCTTCTTTGGTTCTTTCGGTAAAGTCACGTAGAATGAGAATAAAATAATAAATTGATAAAATAAAATAACACAATAATATTCTCACGACGTTTCGGCCACAACACAAGCGGCCTTCATCAGGTGAAGGGAGCGAGACTGTCTGGTAGGACAGCGCTGGAGTGAGAGAGCCACGTTCAGATCACGGCTTTTAAGCTGTGTGAGAGGAACAAAGAGCCTTGACGAAGGAATTAGCATAAAATTTAGCATTGAAAAGGCTGAATGATTAGCTTGTGACTGGTCACAGAAATAGCTATGTTAAAAGTTAAAGCCTACACATCCGCAGAGGCACCCATTGTTAAAAGGAATTAGCATAGAATTTAGCATTGAAATAGCTAAATTAAGGCATTCGCTTGTAACTGCTACAGAAATAGTTACGTTGAAGTCAGAGCATACACATTCACCGAGGCACTTAGTACAAATCAAAACAGGAGAATTTAGCATTGAAATAACTAGGCAAATTTAGCATTGAAATAACTGGGTGATTTGCTAGTGACTGGTCACAGAAATGACTACAAATCTGAGCTATTCACAGTACTATATAGTGAACCAATAAAAACTAAAATATAAATTACCTTCATGTTATCAATAAACTCTATATTCTCCAATCAGCTAAGCTACCAACCATAAGTCGTTATATATCACAATGCTATATGGCGAAAAAATGGGTGGATTCTTACCCTCAAATTTCCGTACCACGGATAGCTACGGGCCCCGTTCAGACGGACGAGTTCGTCCATGGTCGGAACAGAGGAGGGGGAGAGAGACAGCTGCGAAGCCCTAGTATACTCCATGTTGTAAACCATACCATTAACCGTGGTGTGAGAGGTATTAAGAGGCAATGCTGGCGAAAGAGCTGCGGTCTGAAGGTCATCGTAAAATTACAATTAATTAAGAACAGAAATGATTTAACACATCTTTCCAGTGGTTACTGAGCCTGAATCCATCTTCTCGGTTGAAATTGTCTCTGTGCTTGTATATGTGAATGGCCTCATGAACGAATCTCTCATGGTAGCCAGTTGGTTTGCAAAGAACCTCCGTCTTGGAGAAGTCAATGTCATGTGAGCCCACTGAATTGTAACAGTGATCTGCCACGGCAGAGGAGTTCGTCTTAACTCCTCTGCCGTGGCAGATCACTGTTAACTCCTCTGCCGTGGCAGATCACTGTTACAATTCAGTGGGCTCACATGACATTGACTTCTCCAAGACGGAGGTTCTTTGCAAACCAACTGGCTACCATGAGAGATTCGTTCATGAGGCCATTCACATATACAAGCACAGAGACAATTTCAACCGAGAAGATGGATTCAGGCTCAGTAACCACTGGAAATATGTGTTAAATCATTTCTGTTCTTAATTAATTGTAATTTTACGATGACCTTCAGACCGCAGCTCTTTCGCCAGCATTGCCTCTTAATACCTCTCACACCACGGTTAATGGTATGGTTTACAACATGGAGTATACTAGGGCTTCGCAGCTGTCTCTCTCCCCCTCCTCTTTTCCGACCATGGACGAACTCGTCCGTCTGAACGGGGCCCGTAGCTATCCGTGGTACGGAAATTTGAGGGTAAGAATCCACCCATTTTTTCGCCATATAGCATTGTGATATATAACGACTTATGGTTGGTAGCTTAGCTGATTGGAGAATATAGAGTTTATTGATAACATGAAGGTAATTTATATTTTAGTTTTTATTGGTTCACTATATAGTACTGTGAATAGCTCAGATTTGTAGTCATTTCTGTGACCAGTCACTAGCAAATCACCCAGTTATTTCAATGCTAAATTTGCCTAGTTATTTCAATGCTAAATTCTCCTGTTTTGATTTGTACTAAGTGCCTCGGTGAATGTGTATGCTCTGACTTCAACGTAACTATTTCTGTAGCAGTTACAAGCGAATGCCTTAATTTAGCTATTTCAATGCTAAATTCTATGCTAATTCCTTTTAACAATGGGTGCCTCTGCGGATGTGTAGGCTTTAACTTTTAACATAGCTATTTCTGTGACCAGTCACAAGCTAATCATTCAGCCTTTTCAATGCTAAATTTTATGCTAATTCCTTCGTCAAGGCTCTTTGTTCCTCTCACACAGCTTAAAAGCCGTGATCTGAACGTGGCTCTCTCACTCCAGCGCTGTCCTACCAGACAGTCTCGCTCCCTTCACCTGATGAAGGCCGCTTGTGTTGTGGCCGAAACGTCGTGAGAATATTATTGTGTTATTTTATTTTATCAATTTATTATTTTATTCTCATTCTACGTGACTTTACCGAAAGAATCAAAGAAGATGAATCATTGCAGTCACGAAAGCTTTAAATCGATATATAAGTACACATTGTTTCGTTTATGCAGTGTTATCAGGGACTGTGGGAAGTTTAGGAGGCATTAAAGATGTTTTGGGGCAGATGCTTCTTTTTAAATATTAAAGATGTTTTGGGGCAGATGCTTCTTGTTAAATGTTAAAGAATATAATGTTAAATGTTATTCGACATGATAAGTGGCTGCTACCATAATTGAGATTTGGGAAGACTCCATGCTGAGAGATTGAGCTGTGGTCTTGTGACGTGGAGTCGCTCACTTCTCAGGAGGACGGAACACAGCGCGGATTATCTGCTCGTGTTCTACAAACTGTACCACTTGAATCACTGTCTATTTAGCCGACCTGTCCCCCTCGTTAGGATAAGTTACAGGTGCTTCTCTCCTTTTCCTCGTGTCAGAAACTTGTCTAACATTGCCAATTGTAATTATCGCTTTTGAGTGTTGTGATTGTGGCCAATGTAAATTAGAATCTCTTCAAATAAACTGCAGAGTGTACTCTAGAGCAAGAAGAGATTAGACGATGTCCTGGATTGAAACAAGTGTCGATTACTTTTTATACATTTATCGAAACAATAGCATTATTGTTGTGCAATTCGGTATGAGGTGCAGGGTGTTTGGTTTTCAATTTTTTGAGTTACGAGAGAGGTCTTATTTTAGATTTGAAGCTTTCGTGACTGCAAGGATCCATACTCTTTGGTTCTATTCGGTAAAGTCACGTGACTTTACCGAATAGAACCAAAGAGTATAGGTCTGATTTTGCCACAGTTGCCTCAAGGCAAAACATATCCATGAATGACGGCAGTATGCTATTGTATTTACTTACCATCTTCAGGTCGCCATAAATGATGGCCTCCTTCTTAAGTTTTGCAAGGGCCCTCAACATGGATCTTGCATAGAGCCTGATTGTTGACGGTGCAAAGATCGTGGAGTTGCCATGGAATTGATCAAAGAGGTCGATGCTGCAAGACAAGATATCGTCAATGGTTAGTCCACCTTCGACTATCTTGGTCAATGCTTAGGATCGCTTCATGAACTGGAGGAATCATGCTTTACAATAGATTAGGAGTTTTATCATGTAAAACCAAATTCAAATTTCTCCCAGGTGAATGATGATGAAACATGACCTGCATATTGGGTTTGAGAAATATAATAACATCAACTTATAACATGCACAGTAATCACTTCACTGCAATATAAAGAGAACATTACTCAGACGTACGAGGAACCACAAACAGCAAGTCAACCAAAGTCATGAGCAGGCGCCAAAAGATGCCTAGGCTCTGCGGTCTTGTACATATAAAGGTATTTTCTAAAAAAAAAAAAATGAGCGTTTACATGTTGGAAGAAAGCGGAGCACCCAGACAAAAACCCACACTTGCGAGGGGGCAATACTGTATCCCGTACAGATGTAACAGGTAGTCTACACTTTTGTTGTACTGCTCTCTACCGACAAGCCAGGGTATGGGCACCTCGACGCCCACGGTAGGGAGTTTCGCAAAATGTGTGTGACCCACCAAACCCTCGCCTCAGCAGTGCTGGATTACAGGCGGACACCAAAATCGCCTGGCTCATAGGGCTCGTTATGATAATTTGCTGTTGCATCTGGTTTCATGATAAAGGTAATGGATGAGACAGGACGTTGCGGTAGGTAACAATGTTATTTACAGATAACGAGAAACATTGTTTACTGTATTTGTAATTATTATGAAGTGCTATGTTTTAATGTGCTGTACAATGTAAAATGGTGGTAACCACTCAGCTCATATGTATTAAGTAAGGTGGGAGAGCATCGTTGCATCATAAACAGTTACGTGCCACGTTAAGGAGACACCCGTGTCCCTTTCATATTTTAAAAACTACCAATAAAGCCTTAACATGAAAGGGCTGGTACAAGCCGATGGGTGGTGACATGGCCTAATGGCAGCATGATCCCCGCCTTTCGTCGAGGTTCATGGTTCGAATCCAGCAGCCTCCCTGATTAATGCAGCTGTAATAATACCACACACCGCGTCTGTCTCACAGCCGATGTTAAAAATTCGAAAATTACCCGAAAAATTAATTTATTGCCGTTGTACAACTTAGGAATCATCGCCCCCCTACTGGCAATCTAATGCCCCAGGTCACTGTTGCAAATGAGACTCATCCTGGTCTCTTGAGTTCTCACCTGGTCAAACAACATTTTTTTAAATCTGAATTTCATCAAATGTTACCTGCACGTTTTAAAAAATTGCTTCAGATAAACACGATGTTGGCGCACAGATGTGATTTTTTTACTTACGTCATGAGCTCCATAACGAAGCCGGGATGCTTTCTGAACATAAGATGCCCGATAAATCTAATAATGTAGTTATTTTCATTGTCCTTGGACTGCAACGCTTTCATGATATGCGCCTCCCTTCTGCATTTCTGAAGGTCGTTTCTGTGGAGGGAATGCATCGGTGAGTCTCACCCCACTCTTAAGTCTTGCATATTTTTATGCATTATCACGCACATGGGATGGCGCGGTCAACAGAGCTCCAGAGTCATGGCTGTGAGCGCTTCATCCCGGTCAACGTCAACGTCGTCCCTGCCCGGTCGACGTGATCAGCGGCCAACTGGGGAGGCTGCACCAATCGGTTGGGAAGTTGTCGATGGTCGTTACCCGAAAGGGGTTACCACATCCCATCTCAGTGCGGTGAAAATGTTGCACCACTGGATTGTGATCACTGTGGTTTTTGAGCTATGTTAAGCGAGTAAGGTATAAAGTGTCCTGCTCCTCCAACCGAAACTGTGGACGATGTTGTGAAGCACTGTGGTCTGTGCTCCTTTAATGCGGAATTGCAAAAGTTGAAAAAAAAAATCTTTCCTGAAGACCCCTCGTGGCTAGCAGACCTCCTTGGCATTGGTATTTAGTGCCTGAACATGTTGCAATATAGAAGAATATAATATAATGGGCAAAAGGGCAGCACTCATCCCCGTTGTTGGTCAGTGGTGTGAACTCCACGTTCACGTGGCAGTAACCTTAAAAAATTACATATTGCCTCTTCATGACAAATCAAACATCATTTTGATGGTGTTTGAAGACATTTATGAAATTATAAACTCATACAGAAACAGCTTCTGATGGAGATGGATACATGACCTGGCAGTCGCACGTTCGCCTTCTCTTCTCTTCAGTTCTCACGAGGTTAAACAAAATAAACTTTTAAATTGATTTTTTTAAGTTATGGTTATCTTCACAAATTCAGATATATTTTTTTAATGTGGTTCATGTCTTTGTTCAAACTTACCTAGCAGTGTACTCTAGCAACTTGATGGCCACTTCTCTCTTCGTCTTGTGGTCCAGGCATCGGAGCACCTGCCCAAAGGACCCCTTCCCAAGTACATTCAGTACTTGGAAGCGGTACACCAGGTGTTCACCCATGATCTAGAACAAGATTACACAAGTGTTCAGTACTCAAGCAGGGCCGTCTCTGAGTGCTCAAACATTACTCAGTCTAAACACACGGCTCATTCAAGTTCTCATTTCTTAGTCACTGGTCTGACATTCCCACACTCATGAACATCTTCTTTGGTTCTTTCGGTAAAGTCACGTAGAATGAGAATAAAATAATAAAATAAAATAACACAATAAAATTCTCACGACGTTTCGGCCACAACACAAGTGGCCTTCTTCAGCTTAAAAGACGCTACGAATCTTAACAACGTTCATTGAAGCTCTGTCGTCCCGACAGGTTTGTTCCTTTCACCTGAAGAAGGCCACTTGTGCTGTGGCCGAAACGTCGTGAGAATTTTATTGTGGTATTTTATTTTATTATTTTATTATTTTATTCTCATTCTACTTGACTTTACCGAAAGAACCAAAGAAGATGAATCCTTGCAGTCACGAAAGCTTTAAATCGAAACTCATGAACATGTCTGAGCTTTCCCTGATGTCTCTGCCAAATACATCTTTGCCTCACACTGGAAACCACTAAATCATTCTATGAAAAGTGTGGGTTATAGAATGTCCTTTATCTGTATTTATGATGACAAAGATAGTCACCACATCACGCGCTTTGAGTGCACTTCTGCGGCCGTCTGGAATGCTCTTCCTTCCGATATTAGGAAGCCACTGGAGCGATGCACTGTTAAATCTAGATTTAAAACTCAAGATCACAGGTGTCACTTTTACATAGCCATGTTCATTCAATTCCCACATTCCACCCACACAGTGAGTGGCCTCACTCTGTATGCCCTGCATACTATACTCATAGGCCCATTCTAGGCTATGCCAACCCCACCCACTACTCAGGTAGCCCCACCTTTAGATCTTATCAATAGTTGAGCAATAGGCCAGAATATTTTAATCGAGATAAAATCCACATTTTTTTGTAGTTGCTTTGTGGCACCAGGAGAGCCTTTCTGAAAATGTCCAAAACTAGGACGTTGAGTAGCTTAACGTTTCAGTGTTCTTCACACAGAAAATCATTAGCAACTTATTAGGTATACACGTGCGTGTAAGGGATGTTGTGGTTTATAGTGGAATGCATGATTTAGTTGCAATGAACATGGCCCATATTGGAGAGTCTTACCGGAATGTAGTGGCCGTCGATGTCATCGTAGCCATCATTGGAAGGGCCATTTCGTTCCGAACGAATCTTGAAATAAAAAACTTCATTGAAACACAATATTTCTTGACGTTCCTGCTCTGTCATTCTGTCTTTGAATTTGTCCAAGACTTCTGCACACGCACACATGCCCAAAGACACACATGGTCATTCATGCACATATACACATGTGCAACACACGTAATTACGATCACAAATGAATCAAGCACATCATGTTACACTTAACAAAGAGACTCGATTTGGGCCTCTTGTATGTGTGCTCTTAACGGATTTGTAAAGCCATTTAGGGATCGGTCTTCTAAATAGATATGATGTGTGTTTGTTATAGAGGAGTGTGGCAGTAATTCATGTGGTGAATGATGCTGAATAAAGTGGAGTAAAAACCTTGTGGTGTGCAGCTCATCCCTGCCACTGGGAAGACGACTTCATCCGATGGAGTTGCCTGCTTTTGTCACAGAGATGTGCACAGAGAGGCACGCGTGAACATGCGGGCAAGCACACAGACATGGACATATATACAGAGACAAAGTGGTACACACACAAACACCCACTGAGAGAGTGCTTGTGGAAGGGCCTAAATCGCACAAAGCTCTCAGAGGATTACCCTAGAGAGTATTTTTTGGCCTGCACCTCCGTGATGGCCTCATATATTGGAAAAGGTCAACGCTTTACCTCACTATGCATGATCGACGAGCTGCGGTGAACCCATTTACTGTATACTGTTGGGTGGTATTTAAGAAACTTGCCCCATTGAACTGCCATGCTCGGAGATTAAAGCAGCGACCTCTGGTGTGGAAACCACTACACCAAGCAGCATCCAAGACATAGAGATTCACGAATAATAGTATATTGCACCTCGATGATGTCAAATAATCTGACACTTTGGGAATATTAAACGGTGCCCATATTCCCAGGTTTGTGGCCAATTCCATTAAACATCTTCAACTGCATTATACATTGATTTCTAATTTACACAAATATGGCAAAAGGGTGAATTGTTAAAGGTATTTTATGAAACTGGTTACAGGTCACGAACCTGAACGCATTCATAAAGTCCAAGTAGAGCACCTGCCAATATACGTGTGCTGTGTAATAAGCTCGTGTGTCTCCTGGTTGGTTCACGAGTACTAGAGTCCCTTACTGCGAACTGAGCTGACAAGAAATTGCCTTGACTGTGTCGTGAGTTTGCCGTGTGTAAGCGTGTCTGTACCGTTAGGTAAAACGGCTCGTTGTGGTACTAGTTATAATAGGCGTTTACTAACAGCACTTGCCCCAAAAGTCTATAGAGCTTACACGATGTGGGGTGGGGGTGGAACTTTGATTCTTTGCTGTCAGTTGAACTAGTAATAAACCCATTTGGTGGTGAAGTGACCTGAAAGCCTGCACTGTGTGTTGAGCTTATTGGTCAATGGTAATCGTTCTATTCTAGAATGGCAGTGAAACACGTAGTCCACGACTACTCTACGATAAAAAAGAAATGAGCTTGTCTCTGTATTGTGCAGTCTGCATATAAGAGTTTGCTGTCAAGAGTAGTTACTGACCTGCTGCACAATTGCAGACTGAACATCGAGTTGATCCATGTCCAAAAGATCGTTCTGGAACACAGCACAAAGATAGCATTAAAACCTAAATAACCTCCTTTAGCACCCTTCATTCGACCAAGCTTAGAGCAGCAAGGGAGATCTCTCCAGCAGGTGTGGCACTCTCCCAGAACTGTCTTCAATAGGGAGTTCAAATCCCCGTTTAAAGATTGAGAACCCTTCATCCTTGAAGAGTTCGTGAAAAAATTAAGTGCCACTTTGTGTTAATCAATTAGTTGTCCGTATATTTAAATATGGGCCTCGCCATAGGAATGTGGAATTTACACCACCTGGAAATCACTACCCATGACATGAAGCTTAATAGCTTATTGAGCCCTTTCGCAACCATCACCAACAACATCTACCTAAATCACAATCGCCATTAGCATCACTAGCACCACCACGGAAATTGTCTCTGACATCACCACAATCACCACCAGAAAGCAACTAAACCATCACCCCTATCACTACAATTACAATCTTCACGTAACTATCACTTGCAACACTCAACACGAGCAAAGAGCAGCTCTCCCCACTGCCACCAGCAACCAACTGCAATCAACACGACCACGACAAAGATCAATGTACCGTCCTCAACACCATTACCATCACTTACCGTGGATAAATCTCTCGTCGGCAAACTCGTACTCGCACTATTGAACATTCAAAACAGAGTCCTCGTGGCAAGAGCCGTAGCTCGAGCCGCGTGCCGCCTCGAAGTTTAGCGCTATGTTAATCGCATCCGGATAGTGACGTCAGTAGCGACGTCACGGCATCCGGTGCGCGGAGTGTCACGTGGGCGTTCGTGGGGGGTCGCGTGTTGTGTAATACACGTGTTGTGTATTACACACGTGGTGTGTAATACACGTGTTGTGTATTACACAACACGTGTATTACACAACACGTGTTGTGTAATACACGTGTATTACACAACACGTGTTGTGTACAGTATGTTGGACTTCTTTCGCACCGCACGTAGACAGCTGTGCTAATCGGAGGTGCCGATTCGAGCTGCAGTACAGTATAGTACAGCTGTTACCATCAGCCACGATGTAGTTCTCATTACAGTACAGTAGTATAAAGAGCAGGAATAGTTATTTCATTAACTTCACTCCACTTTGCCCCCCCCCCCGTACCCAATGGATGTTTGGCATCGCGTGACGCCCGTGAGCGATGCCCACAAAGTTGTAACGCCTCTTAAATTTTGATTTAAAGCTTTCGTGACTGCAGGGATTTATATTCTTGGTTCTTTCGGTAAAGTCACGTTGAAGGGAAACAATAAAATAATAAAATAATAAAACAATTAAATTCTCACGGCGTTTCGACTGCAACACAAACAATCATCATCAGATGTCAAAACCACAATACAATTTTAATAACTGCCACTTTTTTCAAATTTTCTTGTGGTTTTCACACCTGATGATGATTGCTGCTTGTGTTGCAGTCGAAACGTCCTGAGAATTTTATTGTTTTATATTTTTACTATTTTATTGTTTCCCTTCTACGTGGTGACTTTACCGAAAGAACCAAGAGAAATGTGACGTCACGTCAAAATGCGCAACTTCAAATAAATATATACAACACGTTCTACTTTATTAAATAGACTTTTTAATAAATGTTTTCTCCTACAACATCAGAGTGCAGCGCCACATTAAATACGCACTACAATGACAATAGTTTAAAGCGATTTGAAGCATGTTTTATTTATTTTTTTTGGGGGGGGGGCAGAGCTTTGTGACGTCATATTTGAGAGAGGGGGGGTCTGACTTTTTGTGACGCCGTGTGACTATGGGGGTGGGGGTCAAAAATCGCGTGCCGTCTTGTTATTCCACTGCTGGATGAGGGGGTTCGCCACGCAGCCGCAGATTGCGGGTGTATCTTGGGCCACGCATCATCGCCACGCTCGTCCATGTGGGTGGGTGGGTGAAGGCGGAGAAGCATGGAAGTTCAGTTCAACAGTTGATGTTGCTGTGCTGCACTGGCGGGCTATAACAATGCTGCTGAAATGATGCACTTTACCGATTTAAGGCCGTGAAGATGATGTGTAAGAAATGTTTTTTAATATATATGATACGGAGACGGAAATGCGAATGGGGGTATATGGTGTTACTCTTTGTTTTTTTCTTTGGTAAAGTCACCTATAAATAAGAAATAATAAAATAACATAATAGCGTACGACGTTTCGGTTGCAACATAAGCAGCCATCATCAGATACAGAAGAGCTAAATTTACGAGAGAGGGGAAACATTACCCCAGATGTATATACAGACACCCAAGTAGGGGGGAACTAACACAGATACAACAGGGGACACAGAGAGAGAAGCACACCAAAACAAACAGGGTTTAGCAAAATTTGGAAACCATATAAAGCAACACAGACGGTCGGTCAAAACAATTAACGCATAGTCTGGTTGATTACGCTATTTCAAAGATTGCTAAATTGCAAGTTAAGTATGAAATTTAAAATACAGACTGCACACACACACACATAGACATCCAAGTAGAGCGAACCAGCACAGAGACAAGCACAGAGTGAAGTCGCCTTAAATAGGCAGAGAAGGTAAGGCTGAGAGACAATGGGACAAATTAGCAAGAGGTATGCATGGAGCAAAGGGGACGCGGCAGCACACACTCGGAAACACCAAGGCCCACACACAGGCAGAGACAGCACAGAGACACAAATCCAAGCCAAAACAGAAAGGCAGACACACAAGCAGAGACAACACAAAGACACAGACCTCATACCTCCCCGTAGAGGTGGTTCAGACTTGATTCGAAGCTTTCGTGACTGCAGGAATGACTGCAGTCACGAAAGTATATGGTGTGCTTATTTATTTTGATATTTTATATTCTCCAAGACGACCCGAATTATTTTCGGTTGTACACCGGCAGGAAACAGCTCCACATGTAAAATTTACAAAGGGCTGTAGCATTACACTTACTCATTCATTCTGGCCACAACCTGATACCAACATTGAGCGATAAAAAAACCCCTATATAATCTGTTTAATACGTAGGTTTTCGCGATCAATATTATTCTCAAAAGTTTTTTTGGGTTAGATCACGCAAATATCAGTGCTGTTAACCCACCACCACCACAGCCAATTAAGACGTTACATACACAAAACGTACCAATGAATTTTACTTCAGCACACCGATGTCGAAGAGTAAACGGACATTTACAACTTTAGTACGATGTTTCAATGGCGATTACAACCGGCTTTATCAGGCGATTTGCCCAAATTGTGAATAAGTCTTCCCGTTTCCAGTCTTAAGTCAGGCACTTCCAAATACGGCCTTCAGCATTGCCAGCTGTTTGGTCGCGGGCTCTTGCAGCCGTGTGACCTCAAGACACACACACACCTGCGCAAGCACACGGACGAGAAGCCGTATAGCTGCAACGTGTGTGGCCAGACCTTCAGGTCGCTTCCACTTGCTTCAGATGTTGTTTTCCCCGCTTCAAATAAAAGGTGCATCGTGTTGAAAAGTAAAACATTGGACAGAGCCTCTATCGAGCTGCACAGGGCTCGCAAATCAGTTTGGCCACCGATGAGCCAACACGTTTAACGCATATTATAGATGAGCAACAAGTATGACCATTAGACACAGGTAAAGGTGGAAGTTTTAATAGTATTTTCTATATTTTTTTATGCATTTCCATGGAGCATTGTGGATAAAGCAGGATTAACTCAATTGTGTTCACAAGTAAAACGCGTTTTAGTCGATCAGCCTATTAGTTATCCAGAAAAATATTATCAAGCAGCATTTGTTAAAGCAAGCAAACTGGACCAGTTTAAATATTGTGGGTCTCATCAGCAGTTAGGCTGGTTTAAACAAATGCTGCTGAATTACCGGATGTCATTAGCTAAGAGCATTCCAAATAAAAATGGGACCCCGTTTAATGCACAAAATCAAAGCGATACACAAACTCATGCGTTGCTGTGGATAATTTTTGGGTAACAGCATATATAATCATAACTCCATTTTTCTTGGTTCTTTCGGTAAAGTCGCGTAGAAGGGAAACAGTAAAATAATGAACTCAAGCACGTACACCAAGCTCTTAAGGCTAATGGTTATTCCGATGACACAATCCGCAAAGCTATCACTCCAACCATGAAGAAGGACCCTCTTTAGGAGCCTTTCAAAACGATCACTTTACCCTACATTGTAGGGATCACAAAAAAGTTCTCCAAAATCTTGAATAAACACAAGATCCAGGTCCGATTCAACACATTACATAAAATCCGTGATCTGGTTGCGTCTGTAAAAGATGTGATTCTGGACATACAGTACCCTGGCGTCTACAAACTAAGTTGCCTCTGTGGTAGTAGTTACATTGGAGAAACCAAACGGCATGTCTCGGACCGCATTCGTGAACACAAAGCAGACCTGAAACACGGTAGGACCAACACCTCGGCCGTGGCAGATCATTTATAATTCAGTAGGTTCACATGACATTGACTTCTCCTAGACAGAGGTTCTTTGCAAGCCATCTGGCTACCATGAGAGATTCGTTCATGAGGCTATCCACATATACAAACAAAGACAATTTCAACCGAGAAGATGGATTCTGGCTTAGCAATCATTGGAAGGATTTGATAAACCATTTTGGGACTTAATTGATTGATCACGCTTACGCTGGCTTTCAGACCGCATCCATTATTTTCGTCTCCCCCCTCCTAGTTTCCGAACATAGATGGACTCATCCATCAGAATAAACTGTCAACTCGCTCTCCGTGGTGCTAACGTTAAAAAACCGCCATTTTTTTTCAAAATTTCTTTTTGTGGTTTTCACACCTGATGATGATTGCTTGTGTTGCAGTTGAAACGTCGTGACAATTTTATTGTTTTATATTTTTATTATTTTATTGTTTCCCTTCTACGTGACTTTACCGAAAGAACCAAGAATATGAATCCCTGCAGTCACGAAAACTTTAAATCAAAACATAACTTCATTGTTTCCACGTTAAAATATTCTTTATTTTATATTTTAAAAAGGCCTTAAAACCGAGCTCCATGACACACCAGACAAACATTTTATTGGCCCTGATGTGAAAGAAAGAGGGGTTCATGAAGGGTCAGCATTAGTTGTCCAAGGAAGGAAAAATACCACTAGTTGGTAACTGAAAGTTGGCTTCTATGAAAGAAGACAACAAGAGAACGTTTAATTCGGCGAGGGGTGGGGGGAAAGGGCAAACGAGCATGGGTGCGGGTGGAAGCACCACGGGTAAATCGTTGTACCAACTAATTCTAGCAGAAAAAAACAGTAATGAATTCTGTCCATTGTAACAGAGGTGTCCATAGAATTTTCTAAGCACATCCCACCATTGGGACCACCAGCCGAATAGAGCCGTTTTGCAAAACCTTGAACGGTTTGGAAAGTGAAACCTCAAAAGAGGATGTGCATTAGGGAAGCTGCAAATTATGAATTTTCAGCACAACCAGTGCGATTAATTCACGCCAGTTAAACAAAAATATGGGTCTCCATTGTGTGCCACTGCCTGTAACCCACCAAGAAAAGTTCTGGTTACTTATGACAACTTTGCAGTGCATTTACTTAGCTCAAAATTATTATTCGAAAAAAACATTCATTCATCAAATGTACTTCAGACCAAAAACAATACATACTGCTGCCACAGATGACAAAAGTCAGTCCTATTGAACAATATTTTTTTAAACACATGTAAAGTTTTGCTGTTGCAGCAGCAGAAGATTAGATGCTAGTGACATGAGACCACTGTTAGGAGGGGGGGGGGGGATGCTGACAACACACAAACGGACAACGATCACAAACTATGTACAATGCTTGCCACCGCTGGAATTCCCAACGGACTATGTAGTGTCACGTGCCTGAGCCTATGGGGGGAAATGCAGAAGTTGCATTTCCCAGGAAACAACGTCAGGTTTTCTCGCAGACCCAATTAGGGGTGGTTTTGAACACCTTCGGCATAAATAACAAGATGATGCTTTTACATATATACGTGATTTTTTTATGGTGGTAAATGCAGAATGATGCTTAAATGTGTTCTTTTGGTTTAAAACAACTTGGCGAATTCACTGGTCGAGAATTTGGAAACCGGCTCGGCAGAACCTGGAAGTTGATCAATGGAAGTGAGAAACGTTGAATCCAAAATCAGTTTAAGATGAGAACGATGCTGTGATCATCATGGTTGACACTTTTGGGAGGAATGGCCCTTTTCCATCGCCGAGATAAAGATGGGATGGACATTGTTTTCCCTTCAGATATAACAACGTGCAAGTTGTAAATGAATAATCTGAGTCTCCTTGCACCACTAAATTAATGCAACCCGTCATTCAGAAATTCAGCTACAAAATCAACATTTAAGGCATGTAAAAAATACCACTTTGGGAGAAATAATGGTGCCAAAGTAATGAAAATCTTTGAATGTAGAAGTCAGAATTCCTCACATTCACACATCCTAAATGGAAAAGACAGGTTAAATAGAGAAACTATTCTTAAACTTAGAACAAAATTTGACGAGAGAAGAATTGAAAGTATTAAATGCTGCAAAAACAAGGACGAAAAACCATGCACATACGTGGACTCTCTCACACTTTCCCAAAAGCGTTTGTCTCGAGAAAATTTTAGTTTTTCTCACACAAAGCACGAGCAGGGTTAAGGAAACATCACATAAACTGTTCAGGTCAGCGGGCTTTTTGACCAGGCAATTTCCCTTGGAGAGGAGACACTTTGCTCGATATTCGGGCGTACATAGGCAAGAATAATGAGAGGATGGCAGTGAGGGCAGAGAAAGCACCGGGGAGAGTCTGTACGGAACGGAGACAGGGCGATGAAATCAGCCCCGTTCGCAGGCGCTCAGTCGATCGGTCACTGCATTTGCTGAACCGGGAGAGATTACAGCAATCTAGATTTGAAGTTTTCGTGACTGCAGGGGATCCATAGTCTTTGGTTCTTTGGGTAAAGTCACGTGGGTTGAAAATAAAATAGATTAAATCACGACGTTTAGAGCGCAGCACAAGCGGTCCGTCATCAGGTGGGACAACCAACAGGAAGAAACAAACTGCTGAAGTGGGCGAATCGGAGTTGCAGAGAGTTCCGCTTCAGCAATTTGTTTCTTGCTGTGGTTGTCCCAACACGATGACGGACCGCTTGCGTTGCTCCCGAAACGTCGTGATTTAATTCGTTTTATACCTACGTGACTTTACCGAAAGATTACAGCAACTTGGGAAGGCCTTCGTTGCAGCAGTGGACAGATCAGGGCTGAAGACACACACACACAAAACACATACAACGCACAAATTAGTAAATATAATGTAGTACACAATAAATGCACGCGCGCAAACGTCACGCGAGTAATTAAATAAATACAGTAAAACCTTGGATTGCGAGTAACTTGGTCTATGAGTGTTTTGCAAGACGAGCACATTTTTTAAATAAATATTAATTTGATAAACGAGCGAGGTCTTGCAATACGAGCAGTACGTACACGCTTTGTACTGCCGAGCGTCACGTGATCACAACTGATGTACGAGTGCTTTAATATATGAGTGCTTTGGATTACAAAACACGTTTCCAGAACGAATTATGCTCGCAATCCAAGGTTTTACTGTGTACAGTACATGCATACACATACCTATACAAACGCAAATCAATATAAAAAAACAAATGTATACGTACGCAATAGAGTATGCAATAATTAATAAATATATACACAGTATAATATGCACACAAGAGCAGGGGGGAACATAAACACGTAGGGTTTCATGGACGTACATAAAGCAGTGTTTTAGTACTCGATGTTCAACCTTGTTTTCATGGTTGGTCACCAACACTCTCCAATTCATCGCAATTGTATGTACGTTTAACTTCTTTTGCATCATACGGAGCCAACCGTGCTAATCGGACGTGCAGA
Organism: Petromyzon marinus; assembly: GCF_048934315.1. Lineage (NCBI taxonomy): Eukaryota > Metazoa > Chordata > Hyperoartia > Petromyzontiformes > Petromyzontidae > Petromyzon > Petromyzon marinus. The sequence continues at coordinate 12,495,876 of NC_133667.1, read as the reverse complement.
GGATTCCGTCCGGTGCCGGGACCCAAAACCGAAACATGAAATTAATATAGATATAGGGTGGCCCGATCTGTATAACCAAGCGATTTATGGACAGTTACTACATGGCAACATGTGCGATTGCGAGTGACATCAAACAAGCTACAATGACCAACAATGGCAACTCGCACAACGAGCCATCGAAAGCACAATATGTATTCAACTACCTCGAACAACAAAGATCCCCTGTGTAGCCTTAACAGACTGTTGGGGCGAGTGCTGTTAGCACCTATAAAGGTCGGCTCTCCCCTAGGCCGAGCCGGCCTAGGGGAGAGGCCGAGCCGGCCTAGGGGAGGCCCAGGACCCGGTTCAGATATAATTGTCACTGGTGTTGGCCGTACGTGGGAATCGAACTCGGGACGCCGAGTTCATAGCGCAGCGCGCTCACCGCTACACCACCGCTCCACTTACACACACACTCCACACTCGCAGCCTACGTAAATTTTTCGTCTCCCCCCTCCTCTTTTCCGAACATAGATGGACTCGTCCATCTAAACAAACTGTCAAATCGCTATCCGTGGTGCTAACGTTTAAAAATAAATAAATACAAACCGCCACTTCTTTCAAATGTTCTTGCCGTTGTTTTTCACACCTGATGATGACTGCTTGTGTTGCAGTCGAAACGTCGTGAGAATTTTATTGTTTTATATATATTTTATAATTTTATTGTTTCCCTTCAACGTGACTTTACCGAAAGAACCAAGAATATGAATCACTGCAGTCACGAAAGCTTTAAATCAAAATTTAAGGTGTAAACCGTTTTTGTGGGGTGCGAAGCGTGTCAGTGACCAACTAGGTTTCGGTGGTGGTGGTGGTGAAGGAGTGGATGGTGTTGGTCGTCGCGTGGTGGAGTCATGGATGACGCCGGTGCGGCAGTGCCGCGCTCAGGATTTAGTGCGGAGGGAGTTGGGGGGGGTAAGGGCTGGATGGGGCTGTCCCCTCGCACAGCCCCGGGTTGCCTGCCCGTTCATCACCTTTGCGTTGGTGTTCTCCATCTCAACTTACAGCTGTTTTTATTGTCATAATCAGGGATAATTTTAGATGCGCGATGTGTTGATGATGCACCCAAGGCCACACTCGTCATTCTTCCACTCGCACTATCTGTCTCAGGAAAACAGTATTATTGCATTCCAACACTCCCTGCCCTTTCCAACTTACCCCCCTTGAGTGCTCGTGTATCTGGGTGCACCATCATATTCTATCCGGATTCTCCCGGAGGTGGTCTCGCGTCTAACTCACCCATGTTTTACCACAGGGTCCGGGAGTCAACATCTCACACCGAACTTTGCCAATTCTCTCTCACATGGGAAACCCATGGCCAGATCACTCGCTCGGTTTGCCGGGATGAAAACCCAGGTGGAGAGGTTCGGTTTGTGTGTTCTAGTTGACCTAAGCGCTAGTCGGGGTGCGTGCATGGGGTGAATGCATGGTGTGTGTGCATGGAGTGTGTATGTGTGGGCTGTATGTGTGGTGTGTGCATATGGTGTGTGTGTGGGGTGTAGGTGTGCGTGGGGTGTGTGTGTAGTTTGTGCATGGTGTGTGTGTGTGGGGTGTGAGCATGGTGTGTGAGCATGGTGTGTGTATGTGTGGGGTGTATGTGTGCGTGGGGTGTGTGTGTGTGGTGTATGCATGGGGTGTGTGTGTGGGGTGTATGTGTGCGTGGTGTGTGTGTGGGGGTGTGTGTGGTGTGTGTATATGTGTGGGGCGCATGTGTGCGTGGGGTGCAAGCATGGTTTGTGTGTGTGCGTGGGGTGTGCACGGTGTGTGAATAGTGTGTGTATGCGTGGGGTGTATGTGTGTGTGGTGCAAGCAAGTAAAACAATATTAATAAACGTTCCAACAAAACCATAAATGCCAAGAAACATTGCTACAAATGAACAATTTGTATTTACAAAATACTGAACACGAGGCTTGTTTGCAAACTTGCATGAAAGTAAAACGTATTGGACATTTAAATCTTCTGCATTAATACGTTCACGGTGAGACGGCCTTCCTCTAAATTCAATACACGATGAAACTAAACTAATATATATTTACAGTTATTATTATATACGAGTTAAAAACAAACTTGCATGAAAGTACAACGTATTGCACATTTAAATCTTCTGCATTAATACTTTCACGGTGAGACGGCCTTCCTCTAAATTCAATACACGATGAAACTAATCTAATATATTTACAGTTATTATTATATACGAGTTAAAAACAAACTTGCATGAAAGTAAAACGTATTGCACATTTAAATCTTCTGCATTAATACTTTCACGGTGAGACGGCCTTCCTCTAAATTCAATACACAGTAAAACTAAACTAATATATTTACAGTTATTATTATATACGAGTTAAAAAAACATCCTTAGCTATTTCATTAACAGTGAGTCAAGAGAAAGGAGGGGGGGGGGGGTGTTTGTGTGTGTGGTGTGTTCTTGGTGGGTGATGGCTGGGTGGTGTGTGTGTGCATAGGTGGTGGGTGCGTGATGTGTGTAGGTGGATGGTGTGTGGGTGGGGTGTGTTCATGCGTTGGGTGTGTGTATGTGTGCGGTGTATGTGTGTGAGGTGTGTGTGGTGTGTGTTGTGGGTGGGTGGTGGGTGGGTGGGTTGTGTGGATGGGGTGTGTTCATGCGTTGGGTGTGTTTATGCGTGGGGTGTATGTGTGTGTGGTGTGTGTTGTGGGTGGGTAGTGGGTGGGTGGTCTGTGTGTGGGTGTGTGGGGTATGTCTGTGTGAGGTGTGTGTTGTGGATGGGGTGTGTGTGGGTGGGTGGGGTGTGTGTGTGGGGTGTGTGCAGGTGGGGTGGTGGGGGGTTGCAGGATGTCTTGGGGTCTGGTGTCTCTGCCTCTTCCATTCCAGGTGTCGACATCCCCCGGTGATGTTACCTGTTCCGGGCACAAACCCAGGGGAAGCATTGGGGTCATCAAGGGACAGAGCACTCAAGACACACAGCAGCAGGTCTCCAGTCGTGTCTCAAGATGCTGCATGACATCGTGCGACAAGGGAGTGGAACACCAACGAGAGAAGCAGCCAGCTGGATGCAGTGCAATACAAATTTGGATTTATCTTCTCCATGTAAAATTGGTGGGAAAGATATTTTGCGGTGACGTAATGTTCACATACATTTCCTCGGGATGATCATGTATTTTTAAGCTATGTTAATGAAAGATTCTGATTATTATGAAATAAATAGCTTACACCAAAACAGAACTCTTAGACAAAATAATCCTTTTCTTTTCCAATACAGATCTTTGGTCTTTTCTGAAATTGAACATTTATCTTGTTGATTGTACTTTAGCTGAAAGATTTGCATGCATTACGCGAGAGCTGAGCTTCTGTTAAAGATCTCAAAATAAGAGCTGAGTTATTGTTAACACTTATTTTTGAATGTAATCTCTTACATAACATTATTTAATGCTTGCTTTTCAACATTCCGGTTTCCTGGAAAACAAATAAATTGGCATTTTTGCCACGTGACAACATCGTTTGATTGGCTGTCAGTAGAGGGAAAAGCTGAAAATTGTCAGATACCTCGACGATCTGACCCAAAAGTAACAAATAATGAATCTAACATTGGTCGTGAAAGCCGAGATATAATACTTTTTTTACCTTTTAACGTGCACAGTGCTCGCTCACTCTCACAACGCGAGAAACCACAGAACCACAATTATCCAAGCTCTGAGGTCCTCTATACGTCAAGGTGTTATCAGGACAAATAATGAGTGGCTTTAAATGTCGGAGGAAACTGGGGATCCGGAAAAAAACCCCCATGCATGCGAGGCGAAAACCACTCAATCCCATCCAGACGGAACAGGTGGAGTCCACATTTTTGTTGTGCTGCCTTCTCCTGGCAAGCCAGGATACGGGTGCCCACGGAAAGGGAGCGACCCACCAAACCCTTACCTCCACTGTACTGGAGTGGTGGGGTGCGCCAACGATGGGGCCTTTATTCTTCCGCATTGCAGCAGCAATGCTTCCGGACAAATCTAAGAAATGTCCGGAGTCGCTGCCGCACACGGGCAAATCTCCGCCCAGGCCCCCTCGATGCCTTCGCTCCGGTGTTGGCGACAGCTTCACTGGTCGCTTGATGGCTGCGTTGGTATTCCAGGGCAGTGTAGAAACTGGCGTTCGAGCTGAAAGAGAGTTGCACGGGCCACTGTTATGCCTCTGTCTGCCTTTCTTTATTTGTGCAGAAACTTTCCTACTGCAATACAATTCCATTATTTATCCTACTGCTACTCCCTGGCCCTGCCCCCAGCCACAACCAGGTCTACCCCTATCAGAATATGTTCAGAATCAGAATATTTATTTAGACTATAGGAATATTATGACCTATAAAGCTCTTTTTTTTACAGATGTCAAGTAGATCACTGCCCCTACACCTATCACTACCCCAAACCCTTCTGAAGATAAGAAAAGCCAAAGCATTTTCACACTCAAACGAGCAAGCAGAGTGGTGGGAATTCCACATTCCCATGGCAGGGGCCAATCTATAAATGAAAACCAATGTTAGAATGATGTCCAGTACTGCTGGACATCATACTGGACATCCGTGAAAAAGAGCTTCATAGCTCATCAAATTCCTCCAGTATAAATAAATATTCTGATTCTTTTCTAGAGTTATAGGCAGAGGAGAAGAGGAAGATCTGGAGCCTAGAGATGAACAAGAGCATGAAGTCGACAATGAAGATGGCTGGGGAAGGACAGTTCCAGACTGCAGAGGAGAAAGAGCAACGTCTCAAAGAGAGCTGCATGCAGAGAGAAAGCATTGAGCAGGGAGAAACATCAAAGTCACTTCATAAGAACCTAACCAACACAAATATTCTTCAAGATGCAACGTGCACGTGGATACTCACGATTGGCTCTTGGCTGACACAAAATCTTCATCGAGATCTGACCCAGAATCATTCGTCCATCTCTGCTCGCATTGGCTCACACGATCCACCTCCACGATCTCGTCCATTTTAATCGATGCGTCCACAGCATCCTGTTCATTGTGACTAGCATGGCTTTCGTCCTTGGTGTCGTCCTGAAGCCACCTGTGGTTCAAAGCTTCCTCAGGCGTGAGCCGGCGAGCGGGATCCCACCTGCCAAGATATGAACGGTGAATCGTCAGGGTTCATTTACCGTCTACATTTCTTCTAATAATGGGGTGGAGGTGTGGCACATGCAATTATTTACCTTCATTATGCAAACGAATACAAGAAGGCACAAGACATGAAATATTGCCCTGTTATGACACAAAGCCACTCCCTGTCAGTAAAACATCACTCCTAGTAATGTGCACTCTGTTTACGAGAGTGCTGATGGTGAACACGAAAATAATGATGAATTAAGATCATATGTAGACAGTACAGGTATATCTTACTCAAGGCATCCTTGAACAAAATCGATTAACTCTCTGTTCGTAGTCCGAAGCTTTTCCTTAAGAGAGGTGGTGCTTGGAACGACCTTCCTGCCGTTCACCCTGTGGCACCCTGTCTTGTCTGTGTTGGAGAGAAAATGAGTGAAACGGGTTTCCGAGGATTACGAACAAAGTACATTACGGCAATGCTTGCCTGGATAATTGTGACAACAGAAGTAGCAACCTCCCCTCCACTCACCGGTGTAAATGTCCATGTCGGTCGCAGCATCAATCATGGACCTTGGTGGGAGACCAAAAATCTGTGCACAGGTCACAGTGAAATTAATATACATGGGTTAGGTCATTGGACTTTGTGTATCGTAAACATGCATACAGTAGACTTCCTCAAATGTAAATGTCTCTAAAACTGAAACGTTTATTCACAAGGACTGCACATGCTTTTACAACATTACCATATATTTTAATTATTGGGTACTTAATGAACAAATATTGCCCATTAAAGTTACTTCATGAACCTCAGGGATGAACAATGAACCCGAAGAATGGAAAGGGTAATAGTCTGTCGCTCTGAGTGATGATTATCAACAAGGCCAAATCACATCATACGTGTCCAACTAGTGTCTGGTCACATTAAAGATATGTCTATTCTCTATGTACATACTGGCAGCAGAGCAACATTTGTTCCCATGGAATGAGGCCAAAAGTATAATTGCTCCACAGATTGCAATCCACGGCAGTCTCCTATATGGTTGTTAGCGACTAATGGACCATCACTCGGCGTTAGCATTGTGAGCCGGCTCAGCTAAAACTAAGCCATGGGCTCTGCTGTTGGTTGCAATTCAAATTCATAAATAATGAGATTATATTTTGGCATATTTCAGGTACCGTGATCATTTGGGCAATATAATCTCCTGTGGTCTGTAAGAGAGGGTAGCCAGAAGAGAGCTCAGCAATTACGCAGCCCAGGGACCACATGTCCACTGCGCAGGTGAGTTGGAGGCCCAGGAACATCTCTGGAGCCATGTATTTCCACGTTCCGAAACATCCGAAAACTGCGCACCACACACACATGGACAGCACCGATTGAGCGAGAAGGTCATGCACGTTATTTGTCCACTTAGATTTTTGAGTGCACACAGATTAAAATATTTACATTTTGTAGGATGGTAAAATTGGTCATTCTATCCAGCAGATGAATGTGGACCTTTCTAAAACTGGCTCAGAAATGGAAAAGTGTGAGCGGCACTCCAAGAGACGCTTTGACATTTGGTAAAAACGTTGTTTGTAAACACCTATTAAGGCCTGTATGACCTGATAGGGTCTCTATGGCTGAGAATAATAACTGAGTCACTAAGATTGTAGTGCATTGTAAAGCTGCTCACCATGCCACGTTTCCAAACGCACACACATACGAATAACAGGCGCCATTCGCCACTAAGCAGCAGTGACGTCACCACGGGACCTGTGCCAGGCCAGGTGCACTTTGAGGCCACGTGAAATGTCGAAGCCTCACTGACATATCACGAAAGATATCTAGGTGTCATGGGTTGACGAACTGAGATGACTGGCATATGCACCAACTATGCCCCCTCTGTGCCAACACACATATAAGACAAAGATCCCCCGTATAGCCTTAACAGACTGTTGGGGCAAGTGCTGTTAGCGAGCACCTATGAAGGCCGGCACGGCACACGAGGTGGTGGGGGGCCAGCAGCACGCCAGGCTGTTTTTGTCTCCCTAGTGGCGATGTTTACACACCGCACGAGGCGCTCATTTGGGGCTGAGTCGACCTCGGGGAGTCCCAGGACCGGTTCAGATAATCGTCACTGGTGTCGGCCGTGAGCGGGAATCGAACTCGGGGCGGCCGGGTGCGTAGCGCTAACCGCTGCACCGCGCTAACCGCTGCACTAGCGCTCCCCACTCGTATATTCACAAAGATTCACAAAGACGCACAGACACACACACCCTCACACGAAAAAACACAAGCAAAACTACTCACTTGGTTTCGTCATTTTGATGCTCGCGCCAAAATCAATGATCCTGATGTTGCCGGTTGCGTGGTCTTTGACCATGATGTTTTCCTAGGAAAAATAACAGGGGATAAAAGTAGTTAAGGTTCAAAAGTGCTCATGGCATGGATGGCCGGCGTGAACTCACCTCTGATTAATCAACACGTATAATTGTGCACTCTGCTAATTGCTACGGAGAGACGGGTACATTTTCGTCATTATATGAGAAGGCAATGATGACTAGGGATAAGACCCCGAGCCCCACGTGCACTGTAGAGTTTACATTAGCTCCAATAATATGTAACTTTTTTTTTATTTAAAGCTTTCGTGACTGCAGTAATTCATATTCTTAGTTTTTTCGGTAAAGTCACGTTGAAGAGAAACAACAAAATAATAAAATATATATAAAATATAATTTTATACGTTGAAGAGAAACAACAAAATAATAATATATATAAAATATATTTTTCATATATTTTATTATTTTGTTGTTTCTCTTCAACGTGACTTTACCGAAAAAACTAAGAATATAATATGTAACTGTTACAATCATATTACTTTAATGTTAATCGAATGACAGGAACTCGGTAATGTTAATTGACGTTTGACTGACTTATTGGTGGTAATGAAGATATTCACAATTAAGATTATGATATCAAAGTTGATTTCTATATTCAAAATACTTGGGTCTAGAAAATTAATAACACTGGTGCTCAATCCCTATTAACAGAGATATTTAGCTGCGGTGTTGTGAGGTGGAGGGTGTGCCTCGTCACTATTGCAGGTGTGAAGATGTTCAATTATTTTTTCCAGTTGTTTTTGTTAATTTTCAGTTTTTGCGCGGGAAATCTAATAATAAGATGGCGACGGCCTCGTGGTTAGTCATTTTATTAACTTGTTTATTTTGATCAATCCAACTCGAATCAATAGATATAACGAATTTAAAGCTTTCGTGACTGCAAGCATTTATCTTTTTTGGGTTCTTTCGGTAAAGTCACGTAGAATGAGAATAAAATAATAAATTGATAAAATAAAATAACACAATAAAATTATCACGACGTTTCAGCCACAACACAAGCGGCCTTCATCAGGTGAAGGGACGAGACTGTCTGGAGGACAGCGCTGGAGCGAACACAGCCAAGCTCAGACCGCGACCTTTAAGCTGTGTGAGAAGAAACAGAGTGCCTTCTATGACCAGTCACAAGCTAATCCCTCAGTTATTTCAATGCTAAATTCTCCTGTTTGATTTGTACTAGGTACCTCTGTGGATGTGTAGGCTTTGACTTTAACATAGCCATTTCTGTGACCAGTCACAAGCTAATCACTCAGCTATTGCAATGCTAAATTCTATGCTAATTCCTTTGTCAAGGCGCTCTGTTTCTTCTCACACAGCTTAAAGGTCGCGGTCTGAGCTTGGCTGTGTTCGCTCCAGCGCTGTCCTCCAGACAGTCTCGTCCCTTCACCTGATGAAGGCCGCTTGTGTTGTGGCCGAAACGTCGTGAGAATTTTATTGTGTTATTTTATTTTATCAATTTATTATTTTATTCTCATTCTACGTGACTTTACCGAAAGAACCAATGAAGATATAACGGAGTTGAAAGATGATTAGAGCGTTTTGGTGATGAAAATAGAAGTAGCTTTTTTGTGAAAGTTGATAACATTTTGGTGTTATTGTACTCGTTGGTTCTATTCAGTAAAGTCACGTAAAAGTATAAAACAACAAAAAATAAAAAAATAACGACGTTTTGGCCACAACACAAGTGGCCTTCATCAGGTGAAGGGACCAGACTGTCTCGAGGACAGCGCTGGTCCCTTCACCTGATGAAGGCCACTTGTGTTGTGGCCGAAACGTCGTGAATTTTTTATTGTTTTAATTATTTTTTGTTGTTTTATACTTTTACGTGACTTTACCGAATAGAACCAAAGAGTATGGATCCTTGCAGTCACGAAAGCTTCAAATCTAGAATTGGTGTTATTGTGTTACATTGTGCGGTTCATTGCGAATGCACAAAATGGCCACGTTGTAGCAGACATTTAATATTCACTTAATTTGGTGAACAGAATCGGCGTTACTGCAGAGGTTATATTCCTGATTAATAGTTGTTTTTATATGTTTATTGTCAGTAAAATTTGATTTGCCTAATTTGCATGTCAATATAATTCCATATTAAATATGTATTTATTATTAATAACTATATAAGTACACATTGTTTCGTTTATGCAGTGTTATCAGGGACTGTGGGAAGTTTAGGAGGCATTAAAGATGTTTTGGGGCAGATGTTTCTTGTTAAATATTAAAGATGTTTTGGGGCAGATGCTTCTTGTTAAATGTTAAAGAACATAATGTTAAATGTTATTCGACATGATAAGTGGCTGCTACCATAATTGAGATTTGGGAAGACTCCATGCTGAGAGATTGAGCTGTGGTCTTGTGACGTGGAGTCGCTCACTTCTCAGGAGGACGGAACACAGCGCGGATTATCTGATCGTGTTCTACAAACTGTACTACTTGAATCACTCTCTATTTAGCCGACCTGTCCCCCTCGTTAGGATAAGTTACAGGTGCTTATCTCCTTTTCCTCGTGTCAGAAACTTGTCTAACATTGCCAATTGTAATTATCGCTTTTGAGTGTTGTGATTGTGACCAATGTAAATTAGAATCTCTTCAAATGAACTGCAGAGTGTATTCTCGAGCAAGAAGAGATTAGACAATGTCCTAGATTGAAACAAGTGTCGATTACTTTTTATACATTTAGCAAAACAATAGCATTATTGTTGTGCAATGCGGTATGAGGTGCAGGCTGTTTGGTTTTCAATTTTTTGAGTTACGAGAGAGGTCTTATTTTAGATTTGAAGCTTTCGTGACTGCAAGGATCCATACTCTTTGGTTCTATTCGGTAAAGTCACGTGACTTTACCGACTAGAACCAAAGAGTATAGGCCTTATTTTTCCACAGTTGCCTCAAGGCAACACATATCCATGAATGACGGCAGTATGCTTTTGTATTTACTTACCATCTTCAGGTCGCCATAAATGATGGCCTCCTTCTTAAGTTTTGCAAGGGCCCTCAACATGGATCTTGCATAGAGCCTGATTCTTGACGGTGCAAAGATCGTGAAGTTGTCCTGGAATTGATCAAAGAGGTCGATGCTGCAAGACAAGATATCGTCAATGGTTAGTCCACCTTCGACTATCTTGGTCAATGCTTAGGATCGCTTCATGAACTGGAGGAATTATGCTTTACAATAGATTAGTTTTATCATGTAAAACCAAATTCAAATTTCTCCCAGGGGAATGATGATGAAACATGACCTGCATATTGGGTTTGAGAAATATAATAACATCAACTTATAACATGCACAGTAATCACTTCACTGTAATATGAAGAGAACAATTCTCAGACGTACGAGGAACCACAAACAGCAAGTCAACCAAAGTCATGAGCAGGCGCCAACAGATGCCTAAGCTCTGCGGTCTTGTACATATTAAGGTATTTTATTAAAAAAAAATTTGAGCGTTTACATGTTGGAAGAAACCGGAGCACTCAGACAAAAACCCACACTTGCGAGGGGGCAATACTGTATCCCGTACAGGTGTAACAGGTAGTCTACACTTTTGTTGTACTGCTCTCTACCGACAAGCCAGGGTATGGGCACCTCGACGCCCACGGTAGGGAGTTTCGCAAAATGTGTGTGACCCACCAAACCCTCGCCTCAGCAGTGCTGGATTACAGGCGGGCACCACCATCGCCTAGCTCATAGGGCTCGTTATGAGAATTTGCTGTTGCATCTGGTTTCATGATAAAGGTAATGGATGAGACAGGACGTTGCGGTAGGTAACAATGTTGTTTACAGATAACGAGAAACATCGTTTACTGTATTTGTAATTATTATGAAGTGCTATGTTTTAATGTGCTGTATAATGTAAAATGGTGGTAACCACTCAGCTCATATGTATTAAGTAAGGTGGGAGAGCATCGTTGCATCATAAACAGTTACGTGCCACGTTAAGGAGACACCCGTGTCCCTTTCATATTTTAAAAACTATCAATAAAGCCTTAACATGAAAGGGCTGGTACAATCCGATGGGTGGTGACATGGCCTAATGGCAGCATGATCCCCGCCTTTCGTCGAGGTTCATGGTTCGAATCCAGCAGGCTCCCTGATTAATGCAGCTGTAATAATACCACACACCGCGTCTGTCTCACAGCCGATGTTAAAAATTCGAAAATTACCCGAAAAATTAATTTATTGCCGTTGTACAACTTAGGAATCATCGCCCCCCTACTGGCAATCTAATGCCCCAGGTCACTGTTGAAAATGAGACTCATCCTGGTCTCTTGAGTTCTCACCTGGTCAAACAACATTTTTTTCAATCTGAATTTCATCAAATGTTACCTGCACGTTTTAAAAAATTGCTTCAGATAAACACGATGTTGGCGCACAGATGTGATTTTTTTACTTACGTCATGAGCTCCATAACGAAGCCGGGATGCTTTCTGAACATAAGATGTCCGATAAATCTAATAATGTAGTTATTTTCATTGTCCTTGGACTGCAACGCATTCATGATATGCGCCTCCCTTCTGCATTTCTGAAGGTCGTTTCTGTGGAGGGAATGCATCGGTGAGTCTCACCCCACTCTTAAGTCTTGCATATTTTTATGCATTATCACGCACATGGGATGGCGCGGTCAACAGAGCTCCAGAGTCATGGCTGTGAGCGCTTCATCCCGGTCAACGTCAACGTCGTCCCTGCCCGGTCGACGTGATCAGCGGCCAACTGGGGAGGCTGCACCAATCGGTTGGGAAGTTGTCGATGGTCGTTACCCGAAAGGGGTTACCACATCCCATCTCAGTGCGGTGAAAATGTTGCACCACTGGATTGTGATCACTGTGGTTTTTGAGCTATGTTAAGCGAGTAAGGTATAAAGTGTCCTGCTCCTCCAACCGAAACTGTGGACGATGTTGTGAAGCACTGTGGTCTGTGCTCCTTTAATGCGGAATTGCAAAAGTTGAAAAAAAAAATATTTCCTGAAGACCCCTCGTGGCTAGCAGACCTCCTTGGCATTGGTATTTAGTGCCTGAACATGTTGCAATATAGAAGAATATAATATAATGGGCAAAAGGGCAGCACTCATCCCCGTTGTTGGTCAGTGGTGTGAACTCCACGTTCACGTGGCAGTAACCTTAAAAAATTACATATTGCCTCTTCATGACAAATCAAACATCATTTTGATGGTGTTTGAAGACATTTATGAAATTATAAACTCATACAGAAACAGCTTCTGATGGAGATGGATACATGACCTGGCAGTCGCACGTTCGCCAACCGTTGAAGAGGTTCAAGGTTCGAATCAAGCAGCCGCCCTGATTAATACTGCGGGTGTATAACCATAATAATGCATGCTGTCTGCTTCGATGGATGCTAAAGAACACCTGACGTTATTTGCAAGAGTATGCCACTGTGTGCTTTGAACTGGGTACAATGTTTGCCAATATGGAAACCTACACCACAAATTCCTCAATTTGTATTGTGCAATCATTGTCCCCCTACTGGCAGACTAATGCTCCAGGTCACTCTTGCAAATGAGACTTATCCTGGTCTCTTCAGTTCTCATGAGGTTAAACAAAATACACTTTTAAATTGATTTTTTTAAGTTATGGTTATCTTCACAAATTCAGATGTATTTTTTAATGTGGTTCATGTCTTTGTTCAAACTTACCTAGCAGTGTACTCTAGCAACTTGATGGCCACTTCTCTTTTCGTCTTGTGGTCCAGGCATCGGAGCACCTGCCCAAAGGACCCCTTCCCAAGTACATTCAGTACTTGGAAGCGGTACACCAGGTGTTCACCCGTGATCTAGAACAAGATTACACAAGTGTTCAGTACTCAAGCAGGGCCGTCTCTGAGTGCTCAAACAATACTCAGTCTAAACACACGGCTCATTCAAGTTCTCATTTCTTAGTCACTGGTCTGACATTCCCACACTCATGAACATCTTCTTTGGTTCTTTCGGTAAAGTCACGTAGAATGAGAATAAAATAATAAAATAAAATAACACAATAAAATTCTCACGACGTTTCGGCCACAACACAAGTGGCCTTCTTCAGCTTAAAAGACGCTACGAATCTTAACAACGTTCATTGAAGCTCTGTCGTCCCGACAGGTTTGTTCCTTTCACCTGAAGAAGGCCACTTGTGCTGTGGCCGAAACGTCGTGAGAATTTTATTGTGGTATTTTATTTTATTATTTTATTATTTTATTCTCATTCTACTTGACTTTACCGAAAGAACCAAAGAAGATGAATCCTTGCAGTCACGAAAGCTTTAAATCGAAACTCATGAACATGTCTGAGCTTTCCCTGATGTCTCTGCCAAATACATCTTTGCCTCACACTGGAAACCACTAAATCATTCTATGAAAAGTGTGGGTTATAGAATGTCCTTCATCTGTATTTATGATGACAAAGATAGTCACCACATCGCGCGCTTTGAGTGCACTTCTGCGGCCGTCTGGAATGCTCTTCCTTCCGATATTAGGAAGCCACTGGAGCGATGCACTGTTAAATCTAGATTTAAAACTCAAGATCACAGGTGTCACTTTTACATAGCCATGTTCATTCAATTCCCACATTCCACCCACACAGTGAGTGGCCTCACTCTGTATGCCCTGCATACTATACTCATAGGCCCATTCTAGGCTATGCCAACCCCACCCACTACTCAGGTAGCCCCACCTTTAGATCGTATCAATAGTTGAGCAATAGGCCAGAATATTTTAATCGAGATAAAATCCACATTTTTTTGTAGTTGCTTTGTGGCACCAGGAGAGCCTTTCTGAAAATGTCCAAAACTAGGACGTTGAGTAGCTTAACGTTTCAGTGTTCTTCACACAGAAAATCATTAGCAACTTATTAGGTATACACGTGCGTGTAAGGGATGTTGTGGTTTATAGTGGAATGCATGATTTAGTTGCAATGAACATGGCCCATATTGGAGAGGCTTACCGGAATGTAGTGGCCGTCGATGTCATCGTAGCCATCATTGGAAGGGCCATTTCGTTCCGAACGAATCTTGAAATAAAAAACTTCATTGAAACACAATATTTCTTGACGTTCCTGCTCTGTCATTCTGTCTTTGAATTTGTCCAAGAGTTCTGCACACGCACACATGCCCAAAGACACACATGGTCATTCATGCACATATTCACGTGTGCAACACACGTAATTAAGATCACAAATGAATCAAGCACATCATGTTACACTTAACAAAGAGACTCGATTTGGGCCTCTTGTATGTGTGCTCTTATCGGATTTGTAAAGCCATTTAGGGATCGGTCTTCTAGATAGATATGATGTGTGTTTGTTATAGAGGAGTGTGGCAGTAATTCATGTGGTGAATGATGCTGAATAAAGTGGAGTAAAAACCTTGTGGTGTGCAGCTCATCCCTGCCACTGGGAAGACGACTTCATCCGATGGAGTTGCCTGTTTTTGTCACAGAGATGCGCACAGAGCGGCACGCGTGAACATGCGGGCAAGCACACAGACATGGACATATATACAGAGACAAAGTGGTACACACACAAACACCCACTGAGAGAGTGCTTGTGGAAGGGCCTAAATCGCACAAAGCTCTCAGAGGATTACCCTAGAGAGTTTTTTTTGGCCTGCACCTCCGTGATGGCCTCATATATTGGAAAAGGTCAACGCTTTACCTCACTATGCATGATCGACGAGCTGTGGTGAACCCATTTACTGTATACTGTTGGGTGGTATTTAAGAAACTTGCCCCATTGAACTGCCATGCTCGGAGATTAAAGCAGCGACCTCTGGTGTGGAAACCACTACACCAAGCAGCATCCAAGACATACATATTCACGAATAATAGTATATTGCACCTCGATGATGTCAAATAATCTGACACTTTGGGAATATTAAACGGTGCCCATATTCCCAGGTTTGTGGCCAATTCCATTAAACATCTTTAACTGCATTATACATTGATTTCTAATTTACACAAATATGGCAAAAGGGTGAATTGTTAAAGGTATTTTATGAAACTGGTTACAGGTCACGAACCTGAATGCATTCATAAAGTCCAAGTAGAGCACCTGCCAATACGTGTGCTGTGTAATAAGCTCGTGTGTCTCCTGGTTGGTTCACGAGTACTAGAGTCCCTTACTGCGAACTGAGCTGACAAGAAATTGCCTTGACTGTGTCGTGAGTTTGCCGTGTGTAAGCGTGTCTGTACCGTTAGGTAAAACGGCTCGTTGTGGTACTAGTTATAATAGGCGTTTACTAACAGCACTTGCCCCAAAAGTCTATAGAGCTTACACGATGTGGGGTGGGGGTGGAACTTTGATTCTTTGCTGTCAGTTGAACTAGTAATAAACCCATTTGGTGGTGAAGTGACCTGAAAGCCTGCACTGTGTGTTGAGCTTATTGGTCAATGGTAATCGTTCTATTCTAGAATGGCAGTGAAACACGTAGTCCACGACTACTCTACAATAAAAAAAGAAGTGAGCTCGTCTCTGTATTGTGCAGTCTGCTTATAAGAGTTTGCTGTCAAGAGTGTTACTGACCTGCTGCACAATTGCAGACTGAACATCGAGTTGATCCATCTCCAAAAGATCGTTCTGGAACACAGCACAAAGATAGCATTAAAACCTAAATAACCTCCTTTAGCACCCTTCATTCGACCAAGCTTAGAGCAGCAAGGGAGATCTCTCCAGCAGGTGTGGCACTCTCCCAGAACTGTCTTCAATAGGGAGTTCAAATCCCCGTTTAAAGATTGAGAACCTTTCATCCTTGAAGAGTTCGTGAAAAAATTAAGTGCCACTTTGTGTTAATCAATTAGTTCTCCGTATATTTAAATATGGGCCTCGCCATAGGAATGTGGAATTTACACCACCTGGAAATCACTACCCATGACATGAAGCTTAATAGCTTATTGAGCCCTTTCGCAACCATCACCAACAACATCTACCTAAACGACAATCGCCATTAGCATCACTAGCACCACCACGGAAATTGTCTCTGACATCACCACAATCACCACCAGAAAGCAACTAAACCATCACCCCTATCACTACAATTACAATCTTCACGTAACTATCACTTGCAACACTCAACACGAGCAAAGAGCAGATCTCCCCACTGCCACCAGCAACCAACTGCAATCAACACGACCACGACAAAGATCAATGTACCGTCCTCAACACCATTACCATCACTTACCGTGGATAAATCTCTCGTCGGCAAACTCGTACTCGCACTATTGAACATTCAAAACAGAGTCCTCGTGGCAAGAGCCGTAGCTCGAGCCGCGTGCCGCCTCGAAGTTTAGCGCTATGTTAATCGCATCCGGATAGTGACGTCAGTAGCGACGTCACGGCATCCGGTGCGCGGAGTGTCACGTGGGCGTTCGTGGGGGGTCGCGTGTTGTGTGTAATACACGTGTTGTGTATTACACACAACACGTGGTGTGTAATACACGTGTTGTGTATTACACAACACGTGTTGTGTAATACACGTGTATTACACAACACGTGTTGTGTACAGTATGTTGGACTTCTTTCGCACCGCACGTAGACAGCTGTGCTAATCGGAGGTGCCGATTCGAGCTGCAGTACAGTATAGTACAGCTGTTACCATCAGCCACGATGTAGTTCTCATTACAGTACAGTAGTATAAAGAGCAGGAATAGTTATTTCATTAACTTCACCCCACTTTGCCCCCCCCCGTACCCAATGGATGTTTGGCATCGCGTGACGCCCGTGAGCGATGCCCACAAAGTTGTAACGCCTCTTAAATTTTTATTTAAAGCTTTCGTGACTGCAGGGATTCATATTATTGGTTCTTTCGGTAAAGTCACGTTGAAGGGAAACAATAAAATAATAAAAATATAAAACAATTAAATTATCACGGCGTTTCGACTGCAACACAAGCAATTATCATCAGATGTGATAACCACAATAAAATTTTAATAACCGCCACTTTTTTCAAATTTTCTTGTTGTGGTTTCACACCTGATGATGATTGCTGCTTGTGTTGCAGTCGAAACGTCGTGAGAATTTTATTGTTTTATATTTTTACTATTTTATTGTTTCCCTTCTACGTGGTGACTTTACCGAAAGAACCAAGAGAAATGTGACGTCACGTCAAAATGCGCAACTTCAAATAAATATAGACAACACGTTCTACTTTATTAAATAGACGTTTTAATAAATGTTTCCTCCTACAACATCAGAGTGCAGCGCCACATTAAATACGCACTACAATGACAATAGTTTAAAGCGATTTGAAGCATGTTTTATTTATTTATTTGGGGAGGGCAGAGCTTTGTGACGTAATATTTGAGAGGGGGGGGTCTGACTTTTTGTGACGCCGTGTGACTATGGGGGTGGGGGTCAAAAATCGCGTGCCGTCTTGTTATTCCACTGCTGGATGAGGGGGTTCGCCACGCAGCCGCAGATTGCGGGTGTATCTTGGGCCACGCATCATCGCCACGCTCGTCGATGTGGGTGGGTGGGTGAAGGCGGAGAAGCATGGAAGTTCAGTTCAACAGTTGATGTTGCTGTGCTGCACTGGCGGGCTATAACAATGCTGCTGAAATGATGCACTTTACCGATTTAAGGCCGTGAAGATGATGTGTAAGAAATGTTTTTTTTAATATATATGATACGGAGACGGAAATGCGAATGGGGGTATATGGTGTTACTCTTTGTTTTTTTCTTTGGTAAAGTCACCTATAAATAAGAAATAATAAAATAACATAATAGCGTACGACGTTTCGGTTGCAACATAAGCAGCCATCATCAGATACAGAAGAGCTAAATTTACGAGAGAGGGGAAACACATAACCCCAGATGTATATACAGACACCCAAGTAGGGGGGAACTAACACAGATACAACAGGGGACACAGAGAGAGAAGCACACCAAAACAAACAGGGTTTAGCAAAATTTGGAAACCATATAAAGCAACACAGACGGTCGGTCAAAACAATTAACGCATAGTCTGGTTGATAACGCTATTTCAAAGATTGCTAAATTGCAAGTTAAGTATGAAATTTAAAATACAGACCGCACACACACACACACATAGACATCAAAGTAGAGCGAACCAGCACAGAGACAAGCACAGAGTGAAGTCGCCTTAAATAGGCAGAGAAGGTAAGTCTGAGAGATAATGGGACAAATTAGCAAGAGGTATGCATGGAGCAAAAGGGGGCGTGGCAGCACACACTCGGAAACACCAAGGCCCACACACAGGCAGAGACAGCACAGAGACACAAATCCAAGCCAAGACACAAAGGCAGAGACACACAAGCAGAGGCAACACAAAGACACAGACCTCATATCTCCCCGTAGAGGTGGTTCAGACTTGATTCGAAGCTTTTGTGACTGCAGGAATTACTGCAGTCACGAAAGTGTATGGTTTGCTTATTCATTTTGATATTTTATATTCTCCAAGACGACCCGAATGATTTTCAGTTGTACACGGGCAGGAAACAGCTCCACATGTAAAATTTACAGACAAAGGGCTGTAGCATTACACTTACTCATTCATTCTGGCTACAACCTGATACCAACATTGACCGATTTAAAAAAAAACCCTATATAATCTGTTTAATACGTAGGTGTTCACGATCAATATTATTCTCAAAAGTTTTTTTTGGGTTAGATCACGCAAATATCAGTGCTGTTAACCCACCACCACAGCCAATTAAGACGTTACATACACAAAACGTACCAATGAATTTTACTTCAGCACACCGATGTCGAAGAGTAAACGGACATTTACAACTTGAGTACGATGTTTCAATGGCGATTACAACCGGCTTCATCAGGCGATTTGCCCAAATTGTGAATAAGTCTTCCCGTTTCCAGTCTTAAGTCAGGCACTTCCAAATACGGCCTTCAGCGTTGCCAGCTGTTTGGTCGCGGGCTCTTGCAGCCGTGTGACCTCAAGACGCACACACACCTGCACAAGCACACGGACGAGAAGCCGTATAGCTGCAACGTGTGTGGCCAGACCTTCAGGTCGCTTCCACTTGCTTCAGATGTTGTTTTCCCCGCTTCAAATAAAAGGTGCATCGTGTTGAAAAGTAAAACATTGGACAGAGCCTCTATCGAGCTGCACAGGGCTCGCAAATCAGTTTGGCCACCGATGAGCCAACACGTTTAACGCATATTATAGATGAGCAACAAGTATGACCATTGGACACAGGTAAAGGTGGAAGTTTTAATAGTATTTTCTATAAACTCATTATGCATTTTCATGGAGCATTGTGGATAAAGCAGGATTAACTCAATTGTGTTCACAAGTAAAACGCGTTTTAGTCGATCAGCCTATTAGTTATCCAGAAAAATATTATCAAGCAGCATTTGCTAAAGCAAGCAAACTGGACCAGTTTAAATATTTTGGATCTCATCAGCAGTCAGGCTGGTTTAAACAAATGCTGCTGAATTACCGGATGTTATTGGCTAAGAGCATTCCAAATAAAATATGGGACCCCGTTCAATGCACAAAATCAAAACGATACGCAAACTCATGCGTTGCTGTGGATATTTTTTGGGTAACAGCATATTATAATCATAACTCCATTTTTCTTGGTTCTTTCGGTAAAGTCACGTAGAATGGAAACAATAAAATAATGAACTCAAGCACGTACACCAAGCTCTTAAGGCTAATGGTTATTCCGACTACACAATCCGCAAAACTAGCACTCCAACCATGAAGGACCCTCTTGAGGAGCCTTTTAAAACCATCACTTTACCCTATATTTCAGGGATCACAAAAAGATCTCCAAAATCTTGAATAAACACAAGATCCAGGTCCGATTCAACACATTACATAGAATCCGTGATCTGGTTGCATCTGTAAAAGATGTGATTCCGGACATACATTACCCTGGCGTCTACAAGCTAAGTTGCCTCTGTGGTAGTAGTTACATTGGAGAAACCAAACGGCATGTCTCGGACCGCATTCGTGAACACAAAGCAGACCTGAAACACGGTAGGACCAATACCTCGGCCGTGGCAGATCACTGTTATAATTCAGTAGGTTCACATGACATTGACTTCTCCAAGACAGAGGTTCTTTGCAAGCCATCTGGCTACCATGAGAGATTCGTTCATGAGGCTATTCACATATACAAACACATACACTTTCAACTGAGAAGATGGATTCTGGCTTAGCAATCATTGGAAGGATTTGATAAACCATTTCAGGTCTTAATTGATTGATCACGCTTAAGGTGGCTTTCAGACCGCATCCATTATTTTCGTCTCCCCCCCTCCTCTTTTCCGAACATAGATGGACTCGTCCATCTGAATAACTGCCAAATCGCTATCCGTGGTGCTAACGTTAAAAAAACGCCACTTTTTCACATTTGCTTGTTGTGGTTTTCACACCTGATGATGATTGCTTGTGTTGCAGTCGAAACGTCGTGGGAATGTAATTGTTTTATATTTTTTATTATTTTATTGTTTCCCTTCTACGTGAATTTACCGAAAGAACCAAGCATATGAATCCCTGCAGTGACGAAAGCTTTAAATCAAAACATAACTCCATTGTTTCCACATTAAAATATTCTTTATTTTATATTTTAAAAAGGCCTTAAAACCGAGCTCCATGACACACCAGACAAACATTTTATTGGCCCTGATGTGAAAGAAAGAGGGGTTCATGAAGGGTCAGCATTAGTTAGTCTAAGGAAGGAAAAACACCACTGGTTGGTAACTGAAAGTTGGCTTCTATGAAAGAAGACAACAAGAGAACGTTTAATTCGGCGAGGGGTGGGGGGAAAGGGCAAACGAGCATGGATGCGGGTGGAAGCACCACAGGTAAATCGTTGTACCAACTAATTCTAGCAGAAAAAAAGTAATTAATTCCGTCCATTGTAACAGAGGTGTCCATAGAATTTTCTAAGCACATCCCACCATTGGGACCACCATCCGAATAGAGCCGTTTTGCAAATCCTTGAACGGTTTGGAAAGTGAAACCTCAACAGAGGATGCGCATTAGGGAACCTGCAAATTATGAATGTTCAGCACAACCAGTGCGATCAATTCATGCCTGTTAAACAAAAATATGGGTCTCCATTGTGTGCCACTGCCTGTAACCCACCAATAAAAGTTCTGGTTACTTATGACAACTTTGCAGTGCATTTACTTAGCTCAAAATTATTATTCGAAAAAACATTCATTCATCAAATGTACTTCAGACCAAAAAAAATACATACTGCTGCCACAGATGACAAAAGTCAGTCCTATTGAACAATATTTTTTTAAACACATGTACAGTTTTGCTGTTGCAGCAGCAGAAGATTAGATGCTAGTGACATGAGACCACTGTTAGGAGGGGGGGGGGCATGCTGACAACACACAAACGGACGATCACAAACTATGTACAATGCTTGCCACCGCTGGGATTCCCAACGGACTATGTAGTGTCACGGGCCTGAGCCTATGGGGGGGAAATGCAGAAGTTGCATTTCCCAGGAAACAACGTCAGGTTTTCTCGCAGACCCAATTAGGGGTGGTTTTGAACACCTTCGGCATAAATAACAAGATGATGCTTTTACAGATATACGTGATTTTTTTCATGCTGGTAAATGCAGAATGATGCTTGAATGTGTTCCTTTGGTTTAAAACAACTTGGCGAATTCACTGGTCGAGAATTTGGAAACCGGCTCGGCAGAACCTGGAAGTTGATCGATGGAAGTGAAAAACGTTGAATCCAAAATCAGCTTAAGATGAGAACGATGCTGTGATCATCATGGTTGACACTTTTGGGAAGAATGGCCCTTTTCCATCGCCGAGATAAAGATGGGATGGACATTGCACAAAACAGACATTTTTTTTAGGGCAGTGTTAATGACGATTCGTGTTGAGCTTTTGTTATTTGCACATCACTGCCAATGCAATAGTAAACATAAAAGATAGAAATTAAGATGCAGAAAATGTAAGTGATTTTTTTTTTAAATTGAAATAAAAATGCCATCCCTGTTTTCTCTTCAGATATAACAATGTGCAAGTTGTAAATGAATAATCTGAGTCTCCTTGCACCACGTAATTAATGCAACCCGTCATTCAGAAATTCAGCTACAAAATCAACATTTAAGGCATGTAAAAAATACCATTTCGGGAGAAATAATGGTGCCAAAGTAATGAAAATCTTTGAATGCAGAAGTCAGAATTCCTCACATTCACACATCCTAAATGGAAAAGACAGGTTACATAGAGAAACTATTCTTAAACTTAGAACAAAAATTGACGAGAGAAGAAATGAAATTATTAAATGCTACAAAAACAAGGACGAAAAACCTTGCACATACGTGGACCCTCTCACACTTTCCCAAAAGCGTTTGTCTCGAGAAAAATTTAATTTTTCTCACAGAAAGCACGGGCAGGGTTAAGGAAACATCACAAACTGTTCAGGTCAGCGGGCTTTTTGACCAGGCAATTTCCCTTGGAGAGGAGACACTTTGCTCGATATTCGGGCGTACATAGGCAAGAATAATGAGAGGATGGCAGTGAGGGCAGAGAAAGCACCGGGGAGAGTCTGTACGGAACGGAGACAGGGCGATGAAATCAGCCCCGTTCGCAGGCGCTCAGTCGATCGGTCGCTGCATTTGCAGAACCGGGAGAGATTACAGCAATCTAGATTTGAAGTTTTCGTGACTGCAGGGGATCCATAGTCTTTGGTTCTTTGGGTAAAGTCACGTGGGTTGAAAATAAAATAGATTAAATCACGACGTTTAGGGCGCAGCACAAGCGGTCCGTCATCAGGTGGGACAACCAACAGGAAGAAACAAACTGCTGAAGTGGGCGAATCGGAGTTGCAGAGAGTTCCGCTTCAGCAATTTGTTTCTTGCTGTGGTTGTCCCAACACGATGACGGACCGCTTGCGTTGCGCCCGAAACGTCGTGATTTAATTTATTTTATACCTACGTGACTTTACCGAAAGATTACAGCAACTTGGGAAGGCCTTCGTTGCAGCAGTGGACAAATCAGGGCTGAAGACACACACACACAAAACACATACAACGCACAAATTAGTAAATATAATGTAGTACACAATAAATGCACGCGCGCAAACGTCACGCGAGTAATTAAATAAATACAGTAAAACCTTGGATTGCGAGTAACTTGGTCTGCGAGTGTTTTGCAAGACGAGCAAATTTTTTAAATAAATATTAATTTGATAAACGAGCGAGGTCTTGCAATACGAGTAGTACGTATACGCTTTGTACTGCCAAGCGTCACGTGATCACAACTGATGTACGAGTGCTTTGATATACGAGTGCTTTGGATTTCAAAACACGTTTCCGGAACGAATTATGCTCGCAATCCAAGGTTTTACTGTGTACAGTACATGCATACACATACCTATACAAACACAAATAAATATACACGAACAAATGTATACGTACGCAATAGAGTATGCAATAATTAATAAACATATCCACAGTATAATATGCACACAAGAGCAGGGTGGGACAAAAACACGTAGGGTTTCATGGACGTACATAAAGCAGTGTTTTAGTACTCCATGTTCAACCTTGTTTTCATGGTTGGTCTCCAACACTCTCCGATTCATCGCAATTGTATATACGTTTAACTTCTTTTGCATCATACGGAGCCAACCGTGCTAATCGGACGTGCAGAGGATTACATCCGGTGCCGGGACCCAAAACCGAAACATTAAATTAATTTACTATAGATATAGGGTGGCCCGATCTGTATAACCAAGCGATTTATGGACAGTTACTACATGGCAACATGTGCGATTGCGAATGACATCAAACAAGGTACAATGACCAACAATGGCAACTCGCACAACGAGCCATCGAAAGCACAATATGTATTCAACTACCTCGAACAACAAAGATCCCCTGTGTAGCCTTAACAGACTGTTGGGGCGAGTGCTGTTAGCACCTATAAAGGTCGGCCCTCCCCTAGGCTGAGCCGGCCTAGGGGAGGCCCAGGACCCGGTTCAGATATAATCGTCACTGGTGTTGGCCGTACGTGGGAATCGAACTCGGGACGCCGAGTTCATAGCGCAGCGCGCTCACCGCTACACCACCGCTCCACTTACACACACACTCCACACTCGCAGCCTACGTTAATTTTTCGTCTCCCCCCTCCTCTTTTCCGAACATAGATGGACTCGTCCATCTAAACAAACTGTCAAATCGCTATCCGTGGTGCTAACGTTTAAAAATAAATAAATACAAACCGCCACTTCTTTCAAATGTTCTTGCCGTTGTTTTTCACACCTGATGATGACTGCTTGTGTTGCAGTCGAAACGTCGTGAGAATTTTATTGTTTTATACATATTTTATTATTTTATTGTTTCCCTTCAACGTGACTTTACCGAAAGAACCAAGAATATGAATCACTGCAGTCACGAAAGCTTTACATGAAAATTTAAGGTGTAAACCGTTTTTGTGGGGTGCGAAGCGTGTCAGTGACCAACTAAGCTTCGGTGGTGGTGGTGGTGGTGAAGGAGTGGATGGTGTTGGTCGTCGCGTGGTGGAGTCATGGATGACGCCGGTGCGGCAGTGCAGCGCTCAGGATTTAGTGCGGAGGGAGTTGGGGGGGGTAAGGGCTGGATGGGGCTGTCCCCTCGCACAGCCCCGGGTTGCCTGCCCGTTCATCACCTTTGCGTTGGTGTTCTCCATCTCAACTTACAGCTGTTTTTATTGTCATAATCAGGGATAATTTTAGATGCGCGATGTGTTGATGATGCACCCAAGGCCACACTCGTCATTCTTCCACTCGCACTATCTGTCTCAGGAAAACAGTATTATGAAAACCCAGGTGGAGAGGTTCGGTTTGTGTGTTCTAGTTGACCTAAGCGCTAGTCGGGGTGCGTGCATGGGGTGAATGCATGGTGTGTGTGTATGTGTGGGCTGTATGTGTGGTGTGTGCATATGGTGTGTGTGTGGGGTGTAGGTGTGCGTGGGGTGTGTGTGTAGTTTGTGCATGGGGTGTGTGTGTGGGGTGTGAGCATGGGGTGTGTGTGTGGGGTGTATGTGTGCGTGGTGTGTGTGTGGGGGGTGTGGGGGGTGTGTGTATATGTGTGGGGTGCATGTGTGCGTGGGGTGCAAGCATGGTTTGTGTGTGTGCGTGGGGTGTGCACGGTGTGTGAATAGTGTGTGTATGCGTGGGGTGTGTGTGTGTGTGTGTGGTGCAAACAAGTAAAACAATATTAATAAACGTTCCAACAAAACCATAAATGCCAAGAAACATTGCTACAAATGAAAAATTTGTATTTACAAAATACTGAACACGAGGCTTGTTTGCAAACTTGCATGAAAGTAAAACGTATTGCACATTTAAATCTTCTGCATTAATACGTTCACGGTGAGACGGCCTTCCTCTAAATCCAATACACGATTAAACTAAACTAATATATTTACAGTTATTATATACGAGTTAAAAACAAACTTGCATGAAAGCAAAACGTATTGCACATTTAAATCTTCTGCATTAATACTTTCACGGTGAGACGGCCTTCCTCTAAATTCAATACACGGTAAAACTAAACTAATATATATTTACAGTTATTATTATATACGAGTTAAATACAAACTTGCATGAAAGTAAAACGTATTGCACATTTAAATCTTCTGCATTAACACGTTCACGGTGAGACGGCCTTCCTCTAAATTCAATACACGATTAAACTAAACTAATATATATTTACAGTTATTATATACGAGTTAAAAACAAACTTGCATGAAAGTAAAACGTATTGCACATTTAAATCTTCTGCATGAATACTTTCACGGTGAGACGGCCTTCCTCTAAATTCAATACACGGTAAAACTAAACTAATATATATTTACAGTTATTATTATATACGAGTTAAAAACATCCTTAGCTATTTCATTAACAGTAAGTCAAGAGAAAGGAGGGGGGGGGGGTGTTTGTGTGTGTGGTGTGTTATTGGTGGGTGATGGTTGGGTGGTGTGTGTGTGCATAGGTGGTGGGTGCGTGATGTGTGTAGGTGGGTGGTGTGTGTGGGTGGTGTGTGTGTGGGTGAATGGGGTGTGTGTGGGTGGGTGGGGTATGTCTGTGTGTGGTGTGTGTTGTGGGTGGGTGGTGGGTGGGGTGTGTGTGTGTGTGTGGGGTATGTCTGTGTGAGGTGTGTGTGGGTGGATGGGGTGTGTGGGTGGGTGGGGTGTGTGTGTGGGGTGTGTGCAGGTGGGGTGGTGGGGGGTTGCAGGATGTCTTGGGGTCTGGGGTCTCTGCCTCTTCCATTCCAGGTGTCGACATCCCCCGGTGACGTCACCTGTTCCGGGCACAAACCCAGGGGAAGCATTGGGGTCATCAAGGGACAGAGCACTCAAGACACACAGCAGCAGGTCTCCAGTCGTGTCTCAAGATGCTGCATGACATCGTGCGACAAGGGAGTGGAACACCAACGAGAGAAGCAGCCAGCTGGATGCAGTGCAATACAAATTTGGATTTATCTTCTCCATGTAAAATTGGTGGGAAAGATATTTTGCGGTGACGTAATGTTCACATACATTTCCTCGGGATGATCATGTATTATTAAGCTATGTTAATGAAAGATTCTGATTATTATGAAATAAATAGCTTACACCAAAACAGAACTCTTAGACAAAATAATCCTTTTCTTTTCCAATACAGATCTTTGGTCTTTTCTGAAATTGAACATTTATCTTGTTGATTGTACTTTAGCTGAAAGATTTGCATGCATTACGCGAGAGCTGAGCTTCTGTTAAAGATCTCAAAATAAGAGCTGAGTTATTGTTAACACTTATTTTTGAATGTAATCTCTTACGTAACATTATTTAATGCTTGTTTTTCAACATTCCGGTTTCCTGAAATCCAAATAAATTGGAATTTTTGCCCACGTGACAACATCGTTTGATTGGCTGTCAGTAGAGGGAAAAGCTGAAAATTGTCAGATACCTCGACGATCTGACCCAAAGTAACGAATAATGAATCTAAGATTGATCGTGAAAGCCGAGATATAATACTTTTTTACCTTTTAACGTGCACAGTGCTCACTCACTCTCACAACGCGAGAAACCACAGAACCACAATTGTCCAAGCTCTGAGGTCCTCTATACGTCAAGGTGTTATCGGCCAAATAATGAGTGGCTTTAAAATGTCGAAGGAAACTGGGGATCCGGAAAAAAAAAACCCCACGCATGCGAGGCGAAAACCACTCAATCCCATCCAGACGGAACAGGTGGAGTCCACATTTTTGTTGTGCTGCCTTCTCCTGGCAAGCCAGGATACGGGTGCCCACGGAAAGGGAGCGACCCACCAAACCCTTACCTCCACTGTACTGGAGTGGTGGGGTGCGCCAAACATGGGGCCTTTATTCTTCCGCATTGCAGCAGCAATGCTTCCGGACAAATCTAAGAAATGTCCGGAGTCGCTGCCGCACACGGGCAAATCTCCGCCCAGGCCCCCTCGATGCCTTCGCTCCGGTGTTGGCGACAGCTTCACTTATCGCTTGATGGCTGCGTTGGTATTCCAGGGCAGTGTAGAAACTGGCGTTCGAGCTGAAAGAGAGTTGCAAGGGCCACTGTTATGCCTCTGTCTGCCTTTCTTTATTTGTGCTGAAACTTTCCTACTGCAATACAATTCCATTATCTATCCTACTGCTACTCCCTGGCCCTGCCCCCCAGCCACAACCAGGTCTACCCCTATCAGAATATGTTCAGAATCAGAATATTTATTTAGACTGTAGGAATATTATGACCTTTAAAGCTCTTTTTTTTACAGATGTCAAGTAGATCACTGCCCCTACACCTATCACTACCCCAAACCCTTCTGAAGATAAGAAAAGCCAAAGCATTTTCACACTCAAACGAGCAAGCAGAGTGGTGGGAATTCCACATTCCCATGGCAGGGGCCAATCTATAAATGAAAACCAATGTTAGAATGATGTCCAGTACTGCTGGACATCATACTGGACATCCGTGAAAAAGAGCTTCATAGCTCATCAAATTCCTCCAGTATAAATAAATATTCTGATTCTTTTCTAGAGTTATAGGCAGAGGAGAAGAGGAAGATCTGGAGCCTAGAGTTGAACAAGAGCATGAAGTCGACAATGAAGATGGCTGGGGAAGGACAGTTCCAGACTGCAGAGGAGAAAGAGCAACGTCTCAAAGAGAGCTGCATGCAGAGAGAAAGCATTGAGCAGGGAGAAACATCAAAGTCACTTCATAAGAACCTAACCAACACAAATATTCTTCAAGATGCAACGTGCACGTGGAGACTCACGATTGGCTCTTGGCTGACACAAAATCTTCCTCGAGATCTGACCCAGAATCATTCGTCCAGCTCTGCTCGCATTGGCTCACACGATCCACCTCCACGATCTCGTCCATTTTAATCGATGCGTCCACAGCATCCGGTTCATTGTGACTAGCATGGCTTTTGTCCTTGGTGTCGTCCTGAAGCCACCTGTGGTTCAAAGCTTCCTCAGGCGTGAGCCGGCGAGCGGGATCCCACCTGCCAAGATATGAACGGTGAATCGTCAGGGTCCACTTACCGTCTACATTTCTTCTAATAATGGGGTGGAGGTGTGGCACATGCAATTATTTACCTTCATTATGCAAACGAATACAAGAAGGCACAAGGCATGAAATATTGCCCTGTTATGACACAAAGCCACTCCCTGTCAGTAAAACATCACTCCTAGTAATGTGCACTCTGTTTACGAGAGTGCTGATGGTGAACACGAAAATAATGATGAATTAAGATCATATGTAGACAGTACAGGTATATCTTACTCAAGGCATCCTTGAACAAAATCGATTAACTCTCTGTTCGTAGTCCGAAGCTTTTCCTTAAGAGAGGTGGTGCTTGGAACGACCTTCCTGCCGTTCACCCTGTGGCACCCTGTCTTGTCTGTGTTGGAGAGAAAATGAGTGAAACGGGTTTCCGAGGATTACGAACAAAGTACATTACGGCAATGCTTGCCTGGATAATTGTGACAACAGAAGTAGCAACCTCCCCTCCACTTACCGGTGTCAATGTACATTTCGGTCGCAGCATCAATCATGGACCTTGGTGGGAGACCAAAAATCTGTGCACAGGTCACAGTGAAATTAATATACATGGGTTAGGTCATTGGACTGTGTGTATCGTAAACATACATACAGTAGACTTCCTCAAATGTAAATGTCTCTAAAACTGAAACGTTTATTCACAAGGACTGCACATGCTTTTACAACATTACCATATATTTTAATTATTGGGTACTTAATGAACAAATATTGCCCATTAAAGTTACTTCATGAACCTCAGGGATGAACAATGAACCCGAAGAATGGAAAGGGTAATAGTCTGTCGCTCTGAGTGATGATTATCAACAAGGCCAAATCACATCATACGTGCCCAACTATTGTCTGATCACATTAAAGATATGACTATTCTCTATGTACATACTGGCAGCAGAGCAACATTTGTTCCCATGGAATGAGGCCAAAAGTATAATTGCTCCACAGATTGCAATCCACGGCAGTCTCCTCTATGGTTGTTAGCGACTAATGGACCATCACTCGGCATTAGCATTGTGAGCCGGCTCAGCTAAAACTAAGCCATGGGCTCTGCTGTTGGTTGCAATTCAAATTCATAAATAATGAGATTATATTTTAGCATATTTCAGGTACCGTGATCATTTGGGCAAGATAATCTCCAGTGGTCCGTAAGAGAGGGTAGCCAGAAGAGAGCTCAGCAATTACGCAGCCCAGGGACCACATGTCCACTGCGCAGGTGAGTTGGAGGCCCAGGAACATCTCTGGAGCCATGTATTTCCACGTTCCGAAAGATCCGAAAACTGCGCACCACACACACATGGACAGCACCGATTGAGCGAGAAGGTCATGCACGTTATTTGTCCACTTAGATTTTTGAGTGCACACAGATTAAAACATTTACATTTTGTAGGATGGTAAAATTGGTCATTCTATCCAGCAGATGAATGTGGATCTTTCTAAAACTGGCTCAGAACTGGAAAAGTGTGAGCGGCACTCCAAGAGACGTTTTGACATTGGTAAAAACGTTGTTTGCAAACACCTATTAATGCCTGTATGACCTGATAGGGTCTCTATGGCTGAGAATAATAACTGAGTCACTGAGAATGTAGTGCATTGTAAAGCTGCTCACCATGCCACGTTTCCAAACGCACACACATAAGAATAACAGGCGCCATTCGCCACTAGGTAGCAGTGACGTCACCACGGGACCTGTGCCAGGCCAGGTGCACTTTGAGGCCACGTGAAATGTCGAAGTCTCACTGACATATCACGAAAGATATCTAGGTGCCATGGGTTGACGAACTGAGATGACTGGCATATGTACCAACTATGCCCCCTCTGTGTCAACACACATATAAGACAAAGATCCCCCGTATAGCCTTAACAGACTGTTGGGGCAAGTGCTGTTAGCGAGCACCTATGAAGGCCGGCACGGCACACGAGGTGGTGGGGGGCCAGCAGCACGCCCGGCTGCTTTTGTCTCCCTAGTGGCGATGTTTACACACCGCACGAGGCGCTCATTTGGGGCTGAGTCGACCTCGGGGAGTCCCAGGACCGGTTCAGATAATCGTCACTGGTGTCGGCCGTGAGT
This sequence comes from Petromyzon marinus, assembly GCF_048934315.1. Lineage (NCBI taxonomy): Eukaryota > Metazoa > Chordata > Hyperoartia > Petromyzontiformes > Petromyzontidae > Petromyzon > Petromyzon marinus. The sequence continues at coordinate 12,464,841 of NC_133667.1, read as the reverse complement.
GGGAATCGAACTCGGGGCGGCCGGGGAGCGTAGCGCAGCGTAGCGCTAACCGCTGCACCGCGCTAACCGCTGCACTAGCGCTCCCCACTCGTATATTCACAAAGATTCACAAAGACGCACAGACACACACACCCTCACACGAAAAAACACAAGCAAAACTACTCACTTGGTTTCGTCATTTTGATGCTCGCGCCAAAATCAATGATCCTGATGTTGCCGGTTGCGTGGTCTTTGACCATGGTGTTTTCCTAGGAAAAATAACAGGGGATAAAAGTGGTTAAGGTTCAAAAGTGCTCATGGCATGGATGGCCGGCGTGAACTCACCTCTGATTAATCAACACGTATAATTGTGCACTCTGCTAATTGCTACGGAGAGACGGGTACATTTTCGTCATTATATAAGAAGGCAATGATGACTAGGGATAAGACCCCGAGCCCCACGTGCACTGTAGAGTTTACATTAGCTCCAATAATATGTAACTTTTACAATCATATTACTTTACTGTTAATCGAATGACAGGAACTCGGTAATGTTAATTGACGTTTGACTGATTTATTGGTGGTAATGAAGATATTCACAATTAAGATTATGATATCAAAGTTGATTTCTATATTTAAAATACTTGGGTCTAGAATATTAATAACACTGGTGCTCAATCCCTATTAACAGAGATATTTAGCTGCGGTGTTGTGAGGTGGAGGGTGTGCCTCGTCACTATTGCAGGTGTGAAGATGTTCAATTATTTTTTCCAGTTGTCTTTGTTAATTTTCAGTTTTTGCGCGGGAAATCTAATAATAAGATGGCGACGGCCTCGTGGTTAGTCATTTTATTAACTTGTTTATTTTGATCAATCCAACTCGAATCAATAGATATAACGAATTTAAAGTTTTCGTGACTGCAAGGATTCATCTTCTTTGGTTCTTTCGGTAAAGTCACGTAGAATGAGAATAAAATAATACATTGATAAAATAAAATAACACAATAAAATTCTCACGACGTTTCGGCCACAACACAAGCGGCCTTCATCAGGTGAAGGGACGAGACTGTCTGGAGGACAGTGCTGGAGCGAACACAGCCAAGCTCAGACCGCGACGTTTAAGCTGTGTGAGAAGAAACAGAGCGCCTTCTATGACCAGTCACAAGCTAATCCCTCAGTTATTTCAATGCTAAATTCTCCTGTTTCATTTGTACTAGGTACCTCTGTGGATGTGTAGGCTTTGACTTTAACATAGCCATTTCTGTGACCAGTCACAAGCTAATCACTCAGCTATTGCAATGCTAAATTCTATGCTAATTCCTTTGTCAAGGCGCTCTGTTTCTTCTCACACAGCTTTAAGGTCGCGGTCTGAGCTTGGCTGTGTTCGCTCCAGCGCTGTCCTCCAGACAGTCTCATCCCTTCACCTGATGAAGGCCACTTGTGTTGTGGCCGAAACGTCGTGAGAATTTTATTGTGTTATTTTATTTTATCAATTTATTATTTTATTCTCATTCTACGTGACTTTACCGAAAGAACCAAAGAAGGTATAACGGAGTTGAAAGATGATTAGAGCATTTTGGTGATGAAAATAGAAGTAGCTTTTTTGTGAAAGTTGATCACATTTTGGTGTTATTGTACTCGTTGGTTCTATTCGGTAAAGGCACGTAAAAGTATAAAACAAAAAAATAAAAATAAAAAAATCACGACGTTTCGGCCACAACACAAGTGGCCTTCATCAGGTGAAGGGACCAGACTGGCTCGAGGACAGCGCTGGTCCCTTCACCTGATGAAGGCCACTTGTGTTGTGGCCGAAACGTCGTGAATTTTTTTTTGTTGTTTTATACTTTTATGTGATTTTACCGAATAGAACCAAAGAGTATGGATCCTTGCAGTCACGAAAGCTTCAAATCTAGAATTGGTGTTATTGTTTTGCATTGTGCGGTTCATTGCGAATGCACAAAATGGCCACGTTGTAGCAGCCATTTAATATTGACTTAATTTGGTGAACAGAATCGGCGTTACTGCAGAGGTTATATTCCTGATTAATAGTTGTTTTTATATATTTATTGTCAGTAAAATTTGATTTGCCTAATTTGCATGTCAATATAATTCCATATTAAATATGTATTTATTATTAATAACTATATAAGTACACATTGTTTCGTTTATGCAGTGTTATCAGGGACTGTGGGAAGTTTAGGAGGCATTAAAGATGTTTTGGGGCAGATGCTTCTTTTTAAATATTAAAGATGTTTTGGGGCAGATGCTTCTTGTTAAATGTTAAAGAATATAATGTTAAATGTTATTCGACATGATAAGTGGCTGCTACCATAATTGAGATTTGGGAAGACTCCATGCTGAGAGATTGAGCTGTGGTCTTGTGACGTGGAGTCGCTCACTTCTCAGGAGGACGGAACACAGCGCGGATTATCTGCTCGTGTTCTACAAACTGTACCACTTGAATCACTGTCTATTTAGCCGACCTGTCCCCCTCGTTAGGATAAGTTACAGGTGCTTCTCTCCTTTTCCTCGTGTCAGAAACTTGTCTAACATTGCCAATTGTAATTATCGCTTTTGAGTGTTGTGATTGTGGCCAATGTAAATTAGAATCTCTTCAAATAAACTGCAGAGTGTACTCTAGAGCAAGAAGAGATTAGACAATGTCCTGGATTGAAACAAGTGTCGATTACTTTTTATACATTTATCGAAACAATAGCATTATTGTTGTGCAATTCGGTATGAGGTGCAGGGTGTTTGGTTTTCAATTTTTTGAGTTACGAGAGAGGTCTTATTTTAGATTTGAAGCTTTCGTGACTGCAAGGATCCATACTCTTTGGTTCTATTCGGTAAAGTCACGTGACTTTACCGAATAGAACCAAAGAGTATAGGTCTGATTTTGCCACAGTTGCCTCAAGGCAAAACATATCCATGAATGACGGCAGTATGCTATTGTATTTACTTACCATCTTCAGGTCGCCATAAATGATGGCCTCCTTCTTAAGTTTTGCAAGGGCCCTCAACATGGATCTTGCATAGAGCCTGATTGTTGACGGTGCAAAGATCGTGGAGTTGCCATGGAATTGATCAAAGAGGTCGATGCTGCAAGACAAGATATCGTCAATGGTTAGTCCACCTTCGACTATCTTGGTCAATGCTTAGGATCGCTTCATGAACTGGAGGAATCATGCTTTACAATAGATTAGGAGTTTTATCATGTAAAACCAAATTCAAATTTCTCCCAGGTGAATGATGATGAAACATGACCTGCATATTGGGTTTGAGAAATATAATAACATCAACTTATAACATGCACAGTAATCACTTCACTGCAATATAAAGAGAACATTACTCAGACGTACGAGGAACCACAAACAGCAAGTCAACCAAAGTCATGAGCAGGCGCCAAAAGATGCCTAAGCTCTGCGGTCTTGTACATATAAAGGTATTTTCTAAAAAAAAAAAAAATGAGCGTTTACATGTTGGAAGAAAGCGGAGCACCCAGACAAAAACCCACACTTGCGAGGGGGCAATACTGTATCCCGTACAGATGTAACAGGTAGTCTACACTTTTGTTGTACTGCTCTCTACCGACAAGCCAGGGTATGGGCACCTCGACGCCCACGGTAGGGAGTTTCGCAAAATGTGTGTGACCCACCAAACCCTCGCCTCAGCAGTGCTGGATTACAGGCGGGCACCAAAATCGCCTGGCTCATAGGGCTCGTTATGATAATTTGCTGTTGCATCTGGTTTCATGATAAAGGTAATGGATGAGACAGGACGTTGCGGTAGGTAACAATGTTATTTACAGATAACGAGAAACATTGTTTACTGTATTTGTAATTATTATGAAGTGCTATGTTTTAATGTGCTGTACAATGTAAAATGGTGGTAACCACTCAGCTCATATGTATTAAGTAAGGTGGGAGAGCATCGTTGCATCATAAACAGTTACGTGCCACGTTAAGGAGACACCCGTGTCCCTTTCATATTTTAAAAACTACCAATAAAGCCTTAACATGAAAGGGCTGGTACAAGCCGATGGGTGGTGACATGGCCTAATGGCAGCATGATCCCCGCCTTTCGTCGAGGTTCATGGTTCGAATCCAGCAGCCTCCCTGATTAATGCAGCTGTAATAATACCACACACCGCGTCTGTCTCACAGCCGATGTTAAAAATTCGAAAATTACCCGAAAAATTAATTTATTGCCGTTGTACAACTTAGGAATCATCGCCCCCCTACTGGCAATCTAATGCCCCAGGTCACTGTTGCAAATGAGACTCATCCTGGTCTCTTGAGTTCTCACCTGGTCAAACAACATTTTTTTAAATCTGAATTTCATCAAATGTTACCTGCACGTTTTAAAAAATTGCTTCAGATAAACACGATGTTGGCGCACAGATGTGATTTTTTTACTTACGTCATGAGCTCCATAACGAAGCCGGGATGCTTTCTGAACATAAGATGCCCGATAAATCTAATAATGTAGTTATTTTCATTGTCCTTGGACTGCAACGCTTTCATGATATGCGCCTCCCTTCTGCATTTCTGAAGGTCGTTTCTGTGGAGGGAATGCATCGGTGAGTCTCACCCCACTCTTAAGTCTTGCATATTTTTAGGCATTATCACGCACATGGGATGGCGCGGTCAACAGAGCTCCAGAGTCATGGCTGTGAGCGCTTCATCCCGGTCAACGTCAACGTCGTCCCTGCCCGGTCGACGTGATCAGCGGCCAACTGGGGAGGCTGCACCAATCAGTTGGGAAGTTGTCGATGGTCGTTACCCGAAAGAGGTTACCACATCCCATCTCAGTGCGGTGAAAATGTTCCACCACTGGATTGTGATCACTGTGGTTTTTGAGCTATGTTAAGCGAGTAAGGTATAAAGTGTCCTGCTCCTCCAACCGAAACTGTGGACGATGTTGTGAAGCACTGTGGTCTGTGCTCCTTTAATGCGCAATTGCAAAAGTTGAAAAAAAATCTCTCCTGAAGACCCCTCGTGGCTAGCAGACCTCCTTGGCATTGGTATTTAGTGCCTGAACATGTTGCAATATAGAAGAATATAATATAATGGGCAAAAGGGCAGCACTCATCCCCGTTGTTGGTCAGTGGTGTGAACTCCACGTTCACGTGGCAGTAACCTTAAAAAATACATATTGCCTCTTCATGACAAATCAAACATCATTTTGATGGTGTTTGAAGACATTTATGAAATTATAAACTCATACAGAAACAGCTTCTGATGGAGATGGATACATGACCTGGCAGTCGCACGTTCGCCACTCGTTGCAGAGGTTCAAGGTTCGAATCAAGCAGCCGCCCTGATTAATACTGCGGGTGTATAACCATAATAATGCATGCTGTCTGCTTCGATGGATGCTAAAGATCACCTGACGTAATTTGCAAGAGTATGCCACTATGTGCTTGGAACTGGGTACAATGTTTGCCAATATGGAAACCTACACCACAAATTCCTCAATTTGTATTGTGCAATCATTGTCCCCCTACTGGCAGACTAATGCTCCAGGTCACTCTTGCAAATGAGACTTATCCTGGTCTCTTCAGATCTCACGAGGTTAAACAAAATACACTTTTAAATTGATTTTTTAAAAGTTATGGCTCTCTTCACAAATTCAGATATATATTTTTAATGTGGTTCATGTCTTTGTTCAAACTTACCTAGAAGTGTACTCTAGCAGCTTGATGGCCACTTCTCTTTTCGTCTTGTGGTCCAGGCATCGGAGCACCTGACCAAAGGACCCCTTCCCAAGTACATTCAGTACTTGGAAGCGGTACACCAGGTGTTCACCCGTGATCTAGAACAAGATTACACAAGAGTTCAGTACTCAACCAGGGCCGTCTCTAAGTGCTCAAACATTACTCAGTCTAAATACACGGCTCATTCAAGTTCTCATTTCTTAGTCACTGGTTTAGAGAAGTGAAGCACCTTGACACCTCACTTCTCTAAACCAGCTTAAAAGACGCTACGAATCTTAACAACGTTCATTGAAGCTCTGTCGTCCCGACAAGTTTGTTCCTTTCACCTGAAGAAGGCCACTTGTGTTGTGGCCGAAACGTCGTGAGAATTTTATCGTGTTATTTTATTATTTTATTACTTTATTCTCATTCTACTTGACTTTACCGAAAGAACCAAAGAAGATGAATCCTTGCAGTCACGAAAGCTTTAAATCGAAACTCATGAACATGTCTGAGCTTTCCCTGATGTCTCTGCCAAATACATCTTTGCCTCACACTGGAAACCACTAAATCATTCTATGAAAAGTGTGGGTTATAGAATGTCCTTTAACTGTATTTATGATGACAAAGATAGTCACCACATCGCACGCTTTGAGTGCACTTCTGCGGCCGTCTGGAATGCTCTTCCTTCCGATATTAGGCAGCCACTGGAGCGATGCACTGTTAAATCTAGATTTAAAACTCAAGATCACAGGTGTCACTTTTACATAGCCATGTTCATTCAATTCCCACATTCCACCCACACAGTGAGTGGCTTCACTCTGTATGCCCTGCATACTATACTCATAGGCCCATTCTAGGCTATGCCAACCCCACCCACTACTCAGGTAGCCCCACCTTTTGATCGTATCAATGGTTGAGCATTAGGCCAGAAGATTTTAATCGAGATAAATCCACATTTTTTTTGTAGTTGCTTTGTGGCACCAGGAGAGCCTTTCTGAAAATGTCCAAAACTAGGACGTTGAGTAGCTTAACGTTTCAGTGTTCTTCACACAGAAAATCATTAGCAACTTATTAGGTATACACGTGCGTGTAAGGGATGTTGTGGTTTATAGTGGAATGCATGATTTAGTTGCAATGAACATGGCCCATATTGGAGAGTCTTACCGGAATGTAGTGGCCGTCGATGTCATCGTAGCCATCATTGGAAGGGCCATTTCGTTCCGAACGAATCTTGAAATAAAAAACTTCATTGAAACACAATATTTCTTGACGTTCCTGCTCTGTCATTCTGTCTTTGAATTTGTCCAAGACTTCTGCACACGCACACATGCCCAAAGACACACATGGTCATTCATGCACATATACACGTGTGCAACAAACGTAATTACGATCACAAATGAATGAAGCACATCATGTTACACTTAACAAAGAGACTCGATTTGGGCCTCTTGTATGTGTGCTCTTAACGGATTTGTAAAGCCATTTATGGATCGGTCTTCTAGATAGATATGATGTGTGTTTGTTATAGAGGAGTGTGGCAGTAATTCATGTGGTGAATGATGCTGAATTAAGTGGAGTAAAAACCTTGTGGTGTGCAGCTCATCCCTGCCACTGGGAAGACGACTTCATCCGATGGAGTTGCCTGTTTTTGTCACAGAGATGCGCACAGAGAGGCACGCGTGAACATGCGGGCAAGCACACAGACATAGACATGTATACAGACACAGTGGTACACACACAAACACCCACTGAGAGAGTGCTTGTGGAAGGGCCTAAATCGCACAAAGCTCTCAGAGGATTACCCTAGAGAGTATTTTTTAGCCTGCACCGCCGTGATGGCCTCATATATTGGAAAAGGTCAACGCTTTACCTCACTATGCATGATCGACGAGCTGCGGTGAACCCATTTACTGTATACTGTTGGGTGGTATTTAAGAAACTTGCCCCATTGAACTGCCATGCTTGGAGATTAAAGCAGCGACCTCTGGTGTGGAAACCACTACACCAAGCAGCATCCAAGACATAGAGATTCACGAATAATAGTATATTGCACCTCGATGATGTCAAATAATCTGACACTTTGGGAATATTAAACGGTGCCCATATTCCCAGGTTTGTGCCCAATTCCATTAAACATCTTCAACTGCATTATCCATTGATTTCTAATTTACACAAATATGGCAAAAGGGTCAATTGTTGAAGGTATTTTATGAAACTGGTTACAGGTCACGAACCTGACCGCATTCATGAAGTCCAAGTAGAGCACCTGCCAATACGTGTGCTGTGTAATACGCTCGTGTGTCTCCTGGTTGGTTCACGAGTACTAGAGTCCCTTACTGCGAACTGAGCTGACAAGAAATTGCCTTGACTGTGTCGTGAGTTTGCCGTGTGTAAGCGTGTCAGTACCGTTAGGTCAAAACGGCCCGTTGTGGTACTAGTTATAATAGGCGTTTACTAACAGCACTTACCCCAGAGTCTATAGAGCTTACACGATGTGGGGTGGGGGGGGGGGAACTTTGATTCTTTGCTGTCAGTTGAACTAGTAATAAACCCATTTGGTGGTGAAGTGACCTGAAAGCCTGCACTGTGTGTTGAGCTCATTGGTCAATGGTAATCGTTCTATTCTAGAATGGCAGTGAAACACGTAGTCCACGAATACTCTACGATAAAAAAAGAAGTGAGCTTGTCTCTGTATTGTGCAGTCTGCTTATAAGAGCTTGCTGTCAAGTGAGTTACTGACCTGCTGCACAATTGCAGACTGAACATCGAGTTGATCCATCTCCAAAAGATCGTTCTGGAACACAGCACAAATATAGCATTAAAACCTAAATAACCTCCTTTAGCACCCTTCATTCGACCAAGCTTAGAGCAGCAAGGGAGATCTCTCCAGCAGGTGTGGCACTCTCCCAGAACTGTCTTCAATAGGGAGTTCAAATCCCCGTTTAAAGATTGGGAACCCTTCATCCTTGAAGAGTTCGTGAAAAAATTAAGTGCCACTTTGTGTTAATCAATTAGTTGTCCGTATATTTAAATGTGGGCCTCGCCATAGGAATGTGGAATTTACACCACCTGAAAATCACTACCCATGACATGAAGCTTAATAGCTTATTGAGCCCTTTCGCAACCATCACCAACAACATCTACCTAAACCACAATCGCCATTAGCATCACTAGCACCACCACGGAAATTGTCTCTGACATCACCACAATCACCACCAGAAAGCAACTAAACCATCACCCCTATCACTACAATTACAATCTTCACGTAACTATCACTTGCAACACTCAACACGAGCAAAGAGCAGCTCTCCCCACTGCCACCAGCAACCAACTGCAATCAACACGACAAAGATCAATGTACCGTCCTCAACACCATTACCATCACTTACCGTGGATAAATCTCTCGTCGGCAAACTCGTACTCGCACTATTGAACATTCAAAACAGAGTCCTCGTGGCAAGAGCCGTAGCTCGTGCCGCGTGCCGCCTCGAAGTTTAGCGCTATGTTAATCGCATCCGGATAGTGACGTCAGTAGCGACGTCACGGCATCCGGTGCGCGGAGTGTCACGTGGGCGTTCGTGGAGGGTCGCGTGTTGTGTAATACACGTGTTGTGTATTACCACGTGTGTAATACACGTGTTGTGTATTACACAACACGTGTATGTGTTGTGTATTACACAACACGTGTATTACACAACACGTGTTGTGTACAGTATGTTGGACTTCTTTCGCACCGCACGTAGACAGCTGTGCTAATCGGAGGTGCCGATTCGAGCTGCAGTACAGTATAGTACAGCTGTTACCATCAGCCACGATGTAGTTCTCATTACAGTACAGTAGTATAAAGAGCAGGAATAGTTATTTCATTAACTTCACTCCACTTTGCCCCCCCCCCCCGTACCCAATGGATGCTTGGCATCGCGTGACGCCCGTGAGCGATGCCCACAAAGTTGTAACGCCTCTTAAATTTTGATTTAAAGCTTTCGTGACTGCAGGGATTCATATTCTTGGTTCTTTCGGTAAAGTCACGTTGAAGGGAAACAATAAAATAATAAAAATATAAAACAATTAAATTCTCACGGCGTTTTGACTGCAACACAAGCAATCATCAGATGTGAAAACCACAATAAAATTTTAATAACCGCCAATTTTTTCAAATTTTCCTGTTGTGGTTTTACACCTGATGATGATTGCTGCTTGTGTTGCAGTCGAAACGTCGTGAGAATTTTATTGTTTTATATTTTTACTATTTTATTGTTTCCCTTCTACGTGGTTACTTTACCGAAAGAACCAAGAGAAATGTGACGTCACGTCAAAATGCGCAACTTCAAATAAATATAGACAACACGTTCTACTTTATTAAATAGACTTTTTAATAAATGTTTTCTCCTACATCAGAGTGCAGCTCCACATTAAATACGCACTACAATGACAATAGTTTAAAGCGATTTGAAGCATGTTTTATTTTTTTTGGGGGGGCAGAGCTTTGTGACGTCATATTTGAGAGGGGGGGGTCTGACTTTATGTGACGCCGTGTGACTATGGGGGTGGGGGTCAAAAATCGCGTGCCGTCTTGTTATTCCACTGCTGGATGAGGGGGTTCGCCACGCAGCCGCAGATTGCGGGTGTATCTTGGGCCACGCATCATCGCCACGCTCGTCCATGTGGGTGGGTGGGTGAAGGCGGAGAAGCATGGAAGTTCAGTTCAACAGTTGTTGTTGCTGTGCTGCACTGGCGGGCTATAAGAATGCTGCTGAAATGATGCACTTTACCGATTTAAGGCCGTGAAGATGATGTGTAAGAAATGTTTTTTAAATATATATGATACGGAGACGGATATGCGAATGGGGGTATATGTTGTTACTCTTTGTTTTTTTCCGGTAAAGTCACCTATAAATAAGAAATAATAAAATAACATAATAGCGTACGACGTTTCGGTTGCAACATAAGCAGCCATCATCAGATACAGAAGAGCTAAATTTACGAGAGAGGGGAAACACATAACCCCAGATGTATATACAGACACCCAAGTAGGGGGGAACTAACACAGATACAACAGGGGACACAGAGAGAGAAGCACACCAAAACAAACAGGGTTTAGCAAAATTTGGAAACCATATAAAGCAACACAGACGGTCGGTCAAAACAATTAACGCATAGTCTGGTTGATAACGCTATTTCAAAGATTGCTAAATTGCAAGTTAAGTATGAAATTTAAAATACAGACCGCACACACACACACATAGACATCAAAGTAGAGCGAACCAGCACAGAGACAAGCACAGAGTGAAGTCGCCTTAAATAGGCAGAGAAGGTAAGTCTGAGAGACAATGGGACAAATTAGCAAGAGGTATGCATGGAGCAAAGGGGGCGCGGCAGCACACACTCGGAAACACCAAGGCCCACACACAGGCAGAGACAGCACAGAGACACAAATCCAAGCCAAGACACAAAGGCAGAGACACACAAGCAGAGGCAACACAAAGACACAGACCTCATATCTCCCCGTAGAGGTGGTTCAGACTTGATTCGAAGCTTTTGTGACTGCAGGAATTACTGCAGTCACGAAAGTGTATGGTTTGCTTATTCATTTTGATATTTTATATTCTCCAAGACGACCCGAATGATTTTCAGTTGTACACGGGCAGGAAACAGCTCCACATGTAAAATTTACAGACAAAGGGCTGTAGCATTACACTTACTCATTCATTCTGGCCACAACCTGATACCAACATTGACCGATTTAAAAAAAAAACCCTATATAATCTGTTTAATACGTAGGTGTTCACGATCAATATTATTCTCAAAAGTTTTTTTTGGGTTAGATCACGCAAATATCAGTGCTGTTAACCCACCACCACCACAGCCAATTAAGACGTTACATACACAAAATGTACCAATGAATTTTACTTCAGCACACCGATGTCGAAGAGTAAACGGACATTTACAACTTGAGTACGATGTTTCAATGGCGATTACAACCGGCTTCATCAGGCCATTTGCCCAAATTGTGAATAAGTCTTCCCGTTTCCAGTCTTAAGTCAGGCACTTCCAAATACGGCCTTCAGCGTTGCCAGCTGTTTGGTCGCGGGCTCTTGCAGCCGTGTGACCTCAAGACACACACACACCTGCACAAGCACACGGACGAGAAGCCGTATAGCTGCAACGTGTGTGGCCAGACCTTCAGGTCGCTTCCACTTGCTTCAGATGTTGTTTTCCCCGCTTCAAATAAAAGGTGCATCGTGTTGAAAAGTAAAACATTGGACAGAGCCTCTATCGAGCTGCACAGGGCTCGCAAATCAGTTTGGCCACCGATGAGCCAACACGTTTAACGCATATTATAGATGAGCATCAAGTATGACCATTGGACACAGGTAAAGGTGGAAGTTTTAATAGTATTTTCTATAAACTCATTATGCATTTTCATGGAGCATTGTGGATAAAGCAGGATTAACTCAATTGTGTTCACAAGTAAAACGCGTTTTAGTCGATCAGCCTATTAGTTATCCAGAAAAATATTATCAAGCAGCATTTGCTAAAGCAAGCAAACTGGACCAGTTTAAATATTTTGGGTCTCATCAGCAGTCAGGCTGGTTTAAACAAATGCTGCTGAATTACCGGATGTTATTGGCTAAGAGCATTCCAAATAAAATATGGGACCCCGTTCAATGCACAAAATCAAAACGATACGCAAACTCATGCGTTGCTGTGGATATTTTTTGGGTAACAGCATATTATTATCATAACTCCATTTTTATTGGTTCTTTCGGTAAAGTCACGTAGAATGGAAACAATAAAATAATGAACTCAAGCACGTACACCAAGCTCTTAAGGCTAATGGTTATTCTGACTACACAATCCGCAAAACTAGCACTCCAACCATGAAGGACCCTCTTGAGGAGCCTTTTAAAACCATCACTTTACCCTACATTTCAGGGATCACAAAAAGATCTCCAAAATCTTGAATAAACACAAGATCCAGGTCCGATTCAACACATTACATAAAATCCGTGATCTGGTTGCATCTGTAAAAGATGTGATTCCGGACATACATTACCCTGGCGTCTACAAGCTAAGTTGCCTCTGTGGTAGTAGTTACATTGGAGAAACCAAACGGCATGTCTCGGACCGCATTCGTGAACACAAAGCAGACCTGAAACACGGTAGGACCAATACCTCGGCCGTGGCAGATCACTGTTATAATTCAGTAGGTTCACATGACATTGACTTCTCCAAGACAGAGGTTCTTTGCAAGCCATCTGGCTACCATGAGAGATTCGTTCATGAGGCTATTCACATATACAAACACATACACTTTCAACCGAGAAGATGGATTCTGGCTTAGCAATCATTGAAAGGATTTGATAAACCATTTCAGGTCTTAATTGATTGATCACGCTTAAGGTGGCTTTCAGACCGCATCCATTATTTTCGTCTCCCCCCCTCCTCTTTTCCGAACATAGATGGACTCGTCCATCTGAATAACTGCCAAATCGCTATCCGTGGTGCTAACGTTAAAAAAACGCCACTTTTTCACATTTGCTTGTTGTGGTTTTCACACCTGATGATGATTGCTTGTGTTGCAGTCGAAACGTCGTGAGAATGTAATTGTTTTATATTTTTTATTATTTTATTGTTTCCCTTCTACGTGAATTTACCGAAAGAACCAAGAATATGAATCCCTGCAGTGACGAAAGCTTTAAATCAAAACATAACTCCATTGTTTCCACATTAAAATATTCTTTATTTTATATTTTAAAAAGGCCTTAAAACCGAGCTCCATGACACACCAGACAAACATTTTATTGGCCCTGATGTGAAAGAAAGAGGGGTTCATGAAGGGTCAGCATTAGTTAGTCCAAGGAAGGAAAAACACCACTGGTTGGTAACTGAAAGTTGGCTTCTATGAAAGAAGACAACAAGAGAACGTTTAATTCGGCGAGGGGTGGGGGGAAAGGGCAAACGAGCATGGATGCGGGTGGAAGCACCACAGGTAAATCGTTGTACCAACTAATTCTAGCAGAAAAAAAGTAATTAATTCTGTCCATTGTAACAGAGGTGTCCATAGAATTTTCTAAGCACATCCCACCATTGGGACCACCATCCGAATAGAGCCGTTTTGCAAATCCTTGAACGGTTTGGAAAGTGAAACCTCAACAGAGGATGCGCATTAGGGAACCTGCAAATTATGAATGTTCAGCACAACCAGTGCGATCAATTCATGCCTGTTAAACAAAAATATGGGTCTCCATTGTGTGCCACTGCCTGTAACCCACCAATAAAAGTTCTGGTTACTTATGACAACTTTGCAGTGCATTTACTTAGCTCAAAATTATTATTCGAAAAAACATTCATTCATCAAATGTACTTCAGACCAAAAAAAATACATACTGCTGCCACAGATGACAAAAGTCAGTCCTATTGAACAATATTTTTTTAAACACATGTACAGTTTTGCTGTTGCAGCAGCAGAAGATTAGATGCTAGTGACATGAGACCACTGTTAGGAGGAGGGGGGGGGCATGCTGACAACACACAAACGGACGATCACAAACTATGTACAATGCTTGCCACCGCTGGGATTCCCAACGGACTATGTAGTGTCACGGGCCTGAGCCTATGGGGGGAAATGCAGAAGTTGCATTTCCCAGGAAACAACGTCAGGTTTTCTCGCAGACCCAATTAGGGGTGGTTTTGAACACCTTCGGCATAAATAACAAGATGATGCTTTTACAGATATACGTGATTTTTTTCATGCTGGTAAATGCAGAATGATGCTTAAATGTGTTCCTTTGGTTTAAAACAACTTGGCGAATTCACTGGTCGAGAATTTGGAAACCGGCTCGGCAGAACCTGGAAGTTGATCGATGGAAGTGAAAAACGTTGAATCCAAAATCAGCTTAAGATGAGAACGATGCTGTGATCATCATGGTTGACACTTTTGGGAAGAATGGCCCTTTTCCATCGCCGAGATAAAGATGGGATGGACATTGCACAAAACAGACATTTTTTTTAGGGCAGTGTTAATGACGATTCGTGTTGAGCTTTTGTTATTTGCACATCACTGCCAATGCAATAGTAAACATAAAAGATAGAAATTAAGATGCAGAAAATGTAAGTGATTTTTTTTTTAAATTGAAATAAAAATGCCATCCCTGTTTTCTCTTCAGATATAACAATGTGCAAGTTGTAAATGAATAATCTGAGTCTCCTTGCACCACGTAATTAATGCAACCCGTCATTCAGAAATTCAGCTACAAAATCAACATTTAAGGCATGTAAAAAATACCATTTCGGGAGAAATAATGGTGCCAAAGTAATGAAAATCTTTGAATGCAGAAGTCAGAATTCCTCACATTCACACATCCTAAATGGAAAAGACAGGTTACATAGAGAAACTATTCTTAAACTTAGAACAAAAATTGACGAGAGAAGAAATGAAATTATTAAATGCTACAAAAACAAGGACGAAAAACCTTGCACATACGTGGACCCTCTCACACTTTCCCAAAAGCGTTTGTCTCGAGAAAAATTTAATTTTTCTCACAGAAAGCACGGGCAGGGTTAAGGAAACATCACAAACTGTTCAGGTCAGCGGGCTTTTTGACCAGGCAATTTCCCTTGGAGAGGAGACACTTTGCTCGATATTCGGGCGTACATAGGCAAGAATAATGAGAGGATGGCAGTGAGGGCAGAGAAAGCACCGGGGAGAGTCTGTACGGAACGGAGACAGGGCGATGAAATCAGCCCCGTTCGCAGGCGCTCAGTCGATCGGTCGCTGCATTTGCAGAACCCGGAGAGATTACAGCAATCTAGATTTGAAGTTTTCGTGACTGCAGGGGATCCATAGTCTTTGGTTCTTTGGGTAAAGTCACGTGGGTTGAAAATAAAATAGATTAAATCACGACGTTTAGGGCACAGCACAAGCGGTCCGTCATCAGGTGGGACAACCAACAGGAAGCAACAAACTGCTGAAGTGGGCGAATCGGAGTTGCAGAGAGTTCCGCTTCAGCAATTTGTTTCTTGCTGTGGTTGTCCCAACACGATGACGGACCGCTTGCGTTGAGCCCGAAACGTCGTGATTTAATTCGTTTTATACCTACGTGACTTTACCGAAAGATTACAGCAACTTGGGAAGGCCTTCGTTGCAGCAGTGGACAGATCAGGGCTGAAGACACACACACACAAAACACATACAACGCACAAATTAGTAAATATAATGTAGTACACAATAAATGCACGCGCGCAAACGTCACGCGAGTAATTAAATACAGTAAAACCTTGGATTGCGAGTAACTTGGTCTATGAGTGTTTTGCAAGACGAGCAAATTTTTTAAATAAATATAAATTTGATAAACGAGCGAGGTCTTGCAATACGAGTAGTACGTATAAGCTTTGTACTGCCGAGCGTCACGTGATCACAACTGATGTACGAGTGCATTGATATACGAGTGCTTTGGATTACAAAACACGTTTCCGGAACGAATTATGCTCGGAATCCAAGGTTTTACTGTGTACAGTACATGCATACACATACCTATACAAACACAAATCAATATGCACAAACAAATGTATACGTACGCAATAGAGTATGCATTAATTAATAAATATATACACAGTATAATATGCACACAAGAGCAGGGAACATAAACACGTAGGGTTTCATGGACGTACATAAAGCAGTCTTTTAGTACTCGATGTTTAACCTTTTTTTCATGGTTGGTCACCAACACTCTCCGATTCATCGCAATTGTGTATACGTTTAACTTCTTTTGCATCATACGGAGCCAACGGTGCTAATCGGACGTGCAGAGGATTCCATCCGGTGCCAGGACCCAAAACCAAAACATTAAATTAATTCACTATAGATATAGGGTGGCTCGATCTGTATAACCAAGCGATTTAAGGACAGTTACTACATGCCAACATGTGCGATTGCGAGTGACATCAAACAAGCTACAATGACCAACAATGGCAACTCGCACAACGAGCCATCGAAAGCACAATATGTATTCAACTACCTCGAACAACAAAGATTCCCTGTGTAGCCTTAACAGACTGTTGGGGCGAGTGCTGTTAGCACCTATAAAGGTCGGCCCTCCCCTAGGCCTCCCCTAGGCCGAGCCGGCCTAGGGGAGGTCCAGGACCCGGTTCAGATATATTCGTCACTGGTGTTTGCCGTACATGGGAATCGAACTCGGGACGCCGAGTTCATAGCGCAGCGCGCTCACCGCTACACCACCGCTCCACTTACACACACACTCCAGACTCGCAGCCCAGACAACTGAGTATGCATACATTAATTTTTCGTCTCCCCCCTCCTCTTTTCCGAACATAGATGGACTCGTCCATCTAAACAAACTGTCAAATCGCTATCCGTGGTGCTAACGTTTAAAAATAAATAAATACAAAACGCCACTTCTTTCAAATGTTCTTGCCGTTGTTTTTCACACCTGATGATGACTGCTTGTGTTGCAGTCGAAACGTCGTGAGAATTGTATTGTTTTATATAGATTTAATTATTTTATTGTTTCCCTTCAACGTGACTTTACCGAAAGAACCAAGAATATGAATCACTGCAGTCACGAAAGCTTTAAATCAAAATTTAAGGTGGAAACCGTTTTTGTGGGGTGCGAAGCGTGTCAGTGACCAACTAGGCTTCGGTGGTGGTGGTGGTGAAGGAGTGGATGGTGTTGGTCGTTGCGTGGTGGAGTCATGGATGACGCCGGTGCGGCAGTGCAGCGCTCAGGATTTAGTGCGGAGGGAGTTGGGGGGGGGGTAAGGGCTGGATGGGGCTGTCCCCTCGCACAGCCGCGGGTTGCCTGCCCGTTCATCACCTTTGCGTTGGTGTTCTCCATCTCAACGAGCTCTTGAAGCATCTCTGCGAAACGCACAGGAACGGTAATGGGTACACGTAGCAATAAACATACCAACATACAGTCGATCGTATTTTAAATCTATATTGAAAACCAATTTCTCTAGAGCTGCTTTTTGTGTTTAGTTTGTTGGCCTTCTCCCCACACCTCCGGTAAGCATGGCTGGCTACGTACGGTGCGAAAGAAGTTCAACATACACACATGCGTATGTACGGCAGACTTCGCATCCTGCGCTTCAGGCCCAGCAATACGCAAATATTTTTTTATTTTATTATTGGAAAGGCTTTGCAAATTCTTACACCGATGCCAGCCTGCAAGCCAGCACTATGGAAGCAGGATTGTTGCGGTCCCAACTCAAGGGTTTAAACATACAGCACGATTCCACCTTTGGGAATAGTTCCCGCAAGTAAGGGGAGGAGCACTCTAGATTGTTATTTACTGGAACATTTCAACATACGAACTTCACTGCAAAAGTTTACTGTTACAATAAATGGGCAATTAAAGAAATGGTATTGAATCTACCTTGCTTTAAAATTCGGTGTTAAGTCTCACTGGCAATGGTTGACAGCGTTCTGCATTTAATTCCCAGCGCAACGCTGTGCACGATGGCCTGATATATTTCATGACCATGTCATAGATGCTAGACTGTGTTTGAAACGTGCGATGGATGCTATTTCACAGTTCATAGTTAGTTCATAGTTCATTTATTTGGTATAGCCCTGCGAGCCATTCGGCTCTTGAATTGGGTGCAACCGCAACAAACAAAAAACATGAACAAGAAAACATCTTAAAGTGATTATGTGTGACTGTGCAAACAGAAAATACAGGAAAAAAATATCAAAATATTCCTGAAATAGCACCGTACACCAACGCTGTGTGCAAAAATCCCAGTGGGATGCAAGTCAAATAACAACAACAACCACAAGACAACTAAGATTAAAGCCATCAGTCTAACTCCGTACTACAATAAACAAAAACATGGCCAAAACAAAAAAAAACTTTTGGAAATCACCAAAATAAAAGCCATAAATCCAATGTAACAGTGATCATAGGGACTGTCACCGAATTTTTAACAATAAACTACATGAATAAATTATCACACCAAAATCTAGAGCCATATTTTAGGCCACTGAACAGCAGTGGCAGCTAGGGTTGTACAACTCCTCTAGAGCGTTGTTGTGACAGATGCTAGACTGCGCTTGGAACTGTGTCTTGCATAGAGTCCTGAACCAACAAATTGTTTATTTTGTAATAAGAACACTACATGCAATTTATATGCCACGGCAGCGAGATGTTAACTAACTTGCCCGGTATACAGGAGGTCGTGGGTTCAATCCCGACCCGGATGCCTGTTGTATATTTTGAGTTTGCACGTCCCTCCCTGTGGTTGCGTGGATTTTTCTCCACGTTGTGAAGTTTTCCCGTCCACATTTAGAAACGTGTGTTTAGAGTATTTGGCTGCAATGCATTTCCACACGATAAGCCACTTCGTTGAGCTATCATATGTGGCCAGGTCGCTTCTGAAAAGGAGCTACGTAGCTCAGTGGGGCCTTATCTGGTAAAATGAAAAGTTTAAGAGTTAAAAAAAAGTATTTTTTGATATATTCGGCCGTAAAAACATTTTCTCTAAATGTCAACTGTTGACAGTACCATGTTGCCATATGCGCGTTGATTTGTACCGATTTTATATTTGCGCGACACATTGTTACCACGAAACTATGCATCACACGCTTGAAAAGTTAAATCGTATCATAATTTCTCCACACCTCCGGTTAGCACGGTTGGCCAAGTACGGTGCGAAAGAAATTCAACACACGTACGTATGTAATTGTCCAACATTCGCGTAAGCCAAGAGGCACAATTAACGAACAGAAAAAGCACCGTGGCGCGCACGTACCCCGTAAAGCGGCATCTCTTGCAGAGCGGTCATCGATGATGCCGATGACCTGCTCCGCAAAGTCTAATGTGCTGCACTCCCCCTGGCTCCAAAGGTCATGGAGCTGGTTCTCCAGCGACAGCTGCAGCAGGAACCTCTGTCGCACGCGGCAACGGCAACGTCAGTAAGGCGCGTTGAGGTTTTGAGGGCGCATCATTCGAGCAAGCTGCATCTCGCTACGCCGCAACGATCGGGCAACATATGCAGGTATGTGGAACTTCTTTCGCACCGTACGTAGCCAACTGTGGCTAATCGGAGGTGCGGGGGAAGGTACAGCAAACCACAAAAAGCAGTTCTAAAGAAATGAGATTTCAATGTAGATTAACAACACTCAGGTATGTATGTTTTAAAACGTTTCCAGTCAATAGGTGTTGATACGAGCGTGAGGAAAACCGAGTGCCCGGTGAAGACCTGCACGGGGGAGGGGGGAGGCAATACTATCCCATGCAGATGGAACGGATGAGAGATTAGTCCACACTTTATGTACCATCTTGTGCTGGCCAGCCAGGTTATATAGCAACTCGACAGACAACAGGAAGGGAGTTTTGAAACATCTGTGTGGTCTACCTCGCCTCCACAGTTCTCGATTTCGTGCGTGCGTGCGTAGGCATAAGGCCTACATTGGTAAACAAGCGTAACAAATAATAGATAACGTAGGGTCAGAATGCTTCATACAAAAAAAACTATTGGTGGAGCCCCCATTGAGGTGGTGCTAAATCGTTTATCGGACGACACGAGTGCGTCAAAAGCACGCAAGACGTGGACCCCCCGCGTCCGTCACGGCAACGGGAGAGTGCAAGGCGGCCGCTGAAGCAGGCCAACGCACCTGCAAGTCCACCTGGTGCTGCTCAATGATCTTATTCTTGAGCGGCTGGAGAAGAGACTCTTCGGAGGGCTGCCACAGTGGCATCTCCTCCTCCTGTGCATGCACGCATGGCCAACGCAGCACAAGGGGGAACAACACACGCTGGTAAATAAGCCCATCGGGTTATAAGGACTGGGGACAATTGATGGCAAACAGAATGATTGTACATTGCTCGTGTGGCAGCCCCTTTTGTCAATCCACTGCTGGATGAAGACCTTCCCCCACACCGTGAAGGTCGGGGAGCGTGCATGTTTGGGAGAACTGAAGTATCTCTCTCGCATCACTACTTCCCACTCCACGCACTCTGCTACCTCTCTCCCCTCGCTCTACTTCCCACTCCACGCACTCTGCTACCTCTCTCCCCTCGCTCTACTTCCCACTCCACGCACTCTACTACCTCTCTCCCCTCGCTTTACTTCCCACTCCACGCACTCTGCTACCTCTCTCCCCTCGCTCTACTTCCCACTCCACGCACTCTGCTACCTCTCTCCCCTCGCTCTTCTCCCCTCCGTACACTCTGCTACCTCTCCCCTCGCTCTACTCCCCTCCGTACACTCCCCTACCTCTCCCCTCGCTCCACTCCCCTCCGTACACTCTGCTACCTCTCGCCTCGCTCTTCTCCCCTCCGTACACTCTCCTCCCTCTCCCCTCGCTCCACTCCCTTCCGTATACTCTGCTACCTCTCCCACCTCGCTCTACTCCCCTCTGTACACTCTGCTACCTCTCCCCTCGCTCCACTCCCCACCGTACTCTGCTACCTCTCCCCTCGCTCCACTCCCCTCCGTACACTCTGCTACATCTCCCCTCGCTCTTCTCCCCTCCGCACACTCTCCTACCTCTCGCCTCGCGCTACTCCCCTCCGTACACTCTCCTCCCTCTCCCCTCGCTCTTCTCCCCTCCGTACACTTTCCTACCTCTCCCCTCGCTCTACTCCAATCCGTACACTCTGCTACATCTCCTACCTCTCGTCTCGCGCTACTTCACCTCCACACACTTTCTGTTCCCAGTAGCCTTGGCATTCGCCCGAAGCTCCCAGTCAACTATTCGCTCAGGGGGAGGTCGCTCACTCTCCTCTGTTGCCCGCCATATTCTGGGAATCCCTTAGCCCCCGGCCACCCATGCTGTCAGCTCCCTGCTCGCGTTCAGGCTCATGGACTTACTTTTATTATTTTCTGCCGATGACTATTTACAAAACATGCACAATGTTTAAATGTCTCGTTAGGTGCCGTTGCTTAGATGTTCAATTGTGTAGTAGTTTCATTGATAGGTGGCTGGTTAGTTGTTCGGTTTCGTTTGTTTTGTTTTTTCGTTCAATTGCTGAATAATACAGAGGGGAATGTCAATGTTTTTGTCTCTTCCTGAATGAAGAATTATTAATGTGTATTTGTCAATGAGTGTCAATGTTATTTTCTAATCGTCAGCGAGCGATTGTCAATGTTAATGTTTATTCGTCAATGTTTCGCGACTGTCACATGCCATCCTATGCCCGGGGGATGCTCAAATAAACCACCGGCTTGATTTCCGTCTCAATGTCACTCGCCAGGATGAGAGAGGGCAGCCGGCGGTGACGTGGCTGAGCGGCCTCCTTTTCCCCCGCCTCGTCCATATTGACGTCGTCCTCCGGTTCAGGCTTTACCACGGCGGTGGTGGGCGCGAGCGGTGCCGATTGTCGCTCCTCCCCACCCTGCTCCACCCCCAGCTCCTTGACCCTACGTGCGGACATCACAGACGAGAACAAAGGGCAGACCGCCTTGACACCGCAGCCCTCCCAATACTGATGACTCATTCCACCCCTAGGATTTGTGTGGTGTGTGTATGTGTAGTGACTGGGAAGGTCACTGTTTGGTGCCAGGCTTGCGAGGCCACGGCGGGATGTATACTGTTGTGTGTACACCCCAGACACAGGGTGTAGTACCACCCCAATTGTGAGGGCTTGGGTGAGCGCTGGTTAAGCGCGGTGGCACCACGCACAGCGTGCGGTGCGGGCTCCCATTGAGAGAGCGAGAGAGTCAGCCAGCTAGGGTTACGTTGGGGGCATGATATTCTGGCTGACCTGGGGACATGTGACAGGATGATACTGGAGGAGGGCAAGAGAGATCGAGAAGGTGGGCGGGGCGAGAGGCGGAGCCAGCCCCAGCCCGGCCCGATATAAGGGGCAGGAGATCCACGTCAAGCTTCTAGCCTCTAGTCACACGGTCCGAGACCCAGCTTGTGGTCCGGACCGGGATAGTGGAACCGTGTCTAGCTCCGCCGTAACGTGGTTAGTTGGCTGGTAACCACCCGTGGGTGTTGTGTCAATAGCCCTGGAGCATGTTGTGTTAATAGCCCTGGAGTATGTTGTGCAAATAGTTAATAAACGTGTTGCTCCCAAGACAACGTCTGCGACTCAGTTGGACTCACTACGTATGTACACACGTGCATGTGTGTATGTGCATAACCTTATGGCAAGAGGTAGTGTGGTGTTTAGCGCGCTGCGCTACGAACTTGGAGACCCGAGTTGGATTCCCGCTCACGGCCACCAAAACCGATGACGATGATCTCAACAGGTCCTGGTCTTCCCCTAGGTCGACTCAGCCTCAAATGAGTACCTGGTGAGATGCGTAGATATCGCCACGAGGGAGACAAAGGCAGCCGGGTACAGTGCTGGCCACCCTGCCCCCTCATGTGCCATGCCAATTTTCATAGGTGCTTGCTAACAGCACCTGTCCCTACCGTCTGACAGGGCTATATGGGGGATCTTTGTCTACATAACCTTATGGGGGGAGTGGCAGTGCAGTGCTACAAACTCGGCGACCCGAGTTCGATTCCCTCTCACGACCAATAATGGTGGCGAATATTTTAAACCAATTATGGGCCTCCCCCTCGGTCGACTCGTGCTTAAAATGAGTACCCGGTGCGGCGTGTAAACGTTGCCACTCGGGACAGAAAGGCGGCTAGGTGTGGTGCTGGCCACCCCACCCCCTTCATGTGCCGGTGACAGCCTTCAATAGGTGGTCACAAACAATACTTGCCCCTGCGTACCCCACATTCGGCACTACAATTCACACACCCCTTCCCCCGGTGATTTGCCTCACCTGTCTGCGTATCGCAGCGTGTTGTTCGTGTGGTCACAGGAGCTCATCGCAGGAGAAATCATGGCGATCTGCAGCATCCACACGCGAGCACAGCGAGAGAAGCGGGCAGCGAGTGTGTATTCTATGTGCACAAAGCGGTAGTGGTGTCCCGGTTAGCGCTACGCTGCGCTGTGAACCCAGCCACTCGAGTTCCATTCTCGCTCACGGCCAACACCAGTGACAATTATCTAAACTGGTTCTGGGCCTCCCCTAGATCGACTCAGCCTCAAATTTGTACCTGGAGCAATGCGGAAACAATGCCACTAGGGAGACAAAGGCAGCCAGGAGCGGTGCTGGCAACCCCACTCCCTTGTGTGCCGTGCCGGCCTTCATAGGTGCTCGCTAACAGCACTTGCCCCTACAGCAGGTACTCATTTACTAATGCTTTATTATTTATTTACCAGGTAAGCCCGTCTGAGCTATATACAGTAAAACCTTGGATTGCGAGTAGCTTTGTCTGCGAGTGTTTTGCAAGACGAGCAAATTTTTTAAATAAATATTAATTTGATAAACAAGCGAAGGTCTTGCAATACGAGTAGCACGTATATGCTTTGTACTGCCGAGCGTCACGTGATCACAACTGATATACGAGTGCTTTGGACTACAAACGTTTCCGAAACGAATTATGCTCGCAATCCAAGGTTTTACTGTAGCTCTTTTACAGAAGCAACCTGCCCACAAACTCAACGAAATGGCTCATCATGTGGAACCTTATAGCAGCCAAATACTCTAAACACGCATTTCTAAACGTGGACGGAAAAACTTGACAACCCAAAGAAAATTCCACGCAACCACAGGCAGAGACGTGCAAACTCTAAATACACAGGCGTCAGGGTCGGGATCAAACTCACGACCTCCTGCATACCAGGCGAGAGAGTTAACATCTCGCCACCGTTGGGGCCCCGAGTCAACCTAGGGCAGAGGCCCAGGACCAGTTTAGATAATCGTCAACGATGGTGTTGGCCGTGAGCAGGAATCGTACTCGGGTCGCTGGGTTAGTTACATAGCGCGCCAACTATTGCACTACCGCTCCCCACAAACGCTAATGCACATGCACGCGCACACACACGTACCATGCAGGTGCGGGAGTTCTCCCCGATGAACGAGTCCCTCAGCACCTGGGTGAGTTTGCTGCCGCGGAATGGCGTGTATGCCTTGTTCTGGCCCAGCGCTCGGATGCACTCCTACACAAGCGCACGTCGACACGTGAACGCACGCAGCACACGCATGTACAACAACAACAACCGCCGCCGCCATACGCCACCAAGTGGCAGCGACGTCACCACGGCACTTGTGCCAGGCTGTGCGCACTTTTAGGGTCACGTGGAGTGTCGAACGCCTGCTGGCAGGAGGTCACGGGACAAACCAAGGTGCCATGGTTTGACCAACTGAGATGGCCGATGCACCACCTGTGCCTCCGACTGTGCCAACTTGCTGCATTTTACCCGTCCGGCGCCATGCTCGTTGTTGTGAGCGTCGCTCCTCTGCCTTCCGTTGTTGCTGGAGCGCGTCTGCCCCCCAACTGCCCAGTAGTGTCCTTCACGAGCCCCTTCCACAGAAGCCAATCTTGACACCGCTGCTACCAGTCATTGGCAAGTCCACTCAGCTCCATACTCTCATTCCACATCATTCCATCTCTTGTCGAGCCCGTGCCATGCCCGTTTAGCACCCTCACGCACACACGTGCGCGTCCTCATGGAAACGAGGCACAGCCAACAGGCCCGTAGTGTCAGATAGGGGGGCATTCTGAGCCCCCCACCATTCTCAATATTTTGGTACAATAAAGCAATGGGCATTACAGTCTTCGTTCACATGCATAGCAAGTTTGAGGAGCTTGAGCAGATCGTATAATTACTCATTCTGTTTAGCGTTTACTGTTTGTCAAAAAGTATGTTTAACATTATACGTGTCGCACCCCTCTTACATTGTGTATTCCCGCCCCCTCCACTCCCCCTTTAAACAAGGTCATGCAGTAACAGGGTTAACAGCCATGGGCAAGGACCCCCTTGACAATCTGTGCAGAGTAGTGTCCCGTTTATACGATAGGAGATAACTTACGTTGAAATGAAACATGGATTTAAAGCAATAAAGAGGTAATAATGTACCTGTCAATCAACGGGTCGGATAGCCTAGAAATCATTTACAGGATCCCCATTGATTTCCATGGAGATTTTTAGATGCAGTTAGCAGCCCTGCACAATGTAGGGCTTCCTTACGACAATACCACAATTTGACCATAATGCACCACGCTGGCGAATTAAGGTAGGTGAATGTGCGAAGCATAGATGCGAGAGCCTAGGAGGTACAGCGCAACAATGGACTTTGCTGCTATGTCTCCCCGATACCCATGACGTGCCCTCTCAAAAGCCCAAGGACACATTTTATACATTTTGATCACCCCTCCCAGCATTGTCCAGGATCAAAGCCGATTGGCTTCCAACATCTGATATCAAGTGCATTCTGGGTGATTAAGCCATAGACAGAGTGACATTGGAGCGAAAATCGTACTGGAGCCAACGGCACTGCTGCATTTGTAGTTACGTTTGGGGAGGGCCCGTCCATAGTGGGGTGCGGGGCCCCAGGGTAGATATCACACCGCGTGGGGCCGCCCGAGGCCTTCAAACTAAATTATTACATCTGACACCGTGATGTCGAAGTGCGTGGCCCCCCACCCCCAAAACGCTGGGCACGGGACGGTCGTCCCGATTAGCCGTATCCCTAAAGGATGGCTCTGCATTTGGTCCCCAGGTCTCTGCACCGCACTGGTGGAGAGATGGCCAAGCGGTATGGCGTTTGCTGCAGCTGTTGACAGTTAGACTCTAGCGGCCGCCCTTGCTGCATACCGCAGGTGTATCAACCCTAAAAATACACGGTCTGCTTCGCAGCGGACGTTAAAGATCCGGCGACGTCATGTGCACGAGCAGGCCCATTTGTGTGCCGGCGTCACGATCCACATTTGCCAAATTTGCAAACGTACCCGCAAATAACTCGACTGGAATTATACCGGGGACCGGCAACTAAAAGAACAAGTGCCATTGTTTTTCGAATTCGTAAAAAAAAAACCTAAATATTCAAGAGCTTGGTTTAACACGTAGGCTTTCGCGACCAATACTATTCATAATAAAGGTTTTTGGGTTAGATCGCGTTTATTTATAAATGTGTCGTAACCCTCCACCACCCGACACGGCCAATCAGCAAAAAAAGTGTCACGTTGACAAAAGACAAATAATTCACTACTTCAGCCCACCGGTGGGTTGAAGAGTTAATCCACATTTACAGTTTGAGTACGACGTTTCGCTGGTAAATACATGCAGCGTTATCGGGCAATTCGCCAGAATGGTAAAGCCCTCGCTTGCTCCCGGTTTTATATAGAGCAGCAGGGTGACGTCATCACTTAACTCATATCAGGTGCAGTGATTAGAGGCAATACCCCCCCCTCCGCCTCTAATCACTGCACCTGATATGAGTTAAGTGATGACGTCACCCTGCTGCTCTATATAAAACCAGGAGCAAGCGAGGGCTTTACCATTCTGGCGAATTGCCCGATGACGCTGGATGTATTTACCAGCGAAACGTCGTACTCAAACTGTAAATGTGGATTAACTCTTCAACACACCGGTGGGCTGAAGTAGTGAATTATTTGTCTTTTGTCAACGTGACACTTTTTTTGCTGATTGGCCGTGTCGGGTGGTGGAGGGTTACGACACATTTATAAATAAACGCGATCTAACCCAAAAACCTTTATTATGAATTCAAGAGCTTGTATTGCATGTGAATACAAGACACTGCTGAATAAACAATATCACGAAGCAGTCCTTAAAGAACCGCATGCCACTCCAGAGCCGCAGGCAATAACAATCATCAGTATGTGGGGGGGGGGGGGACTGCAAAAAAAGACTTGGCAGTACCGTCCTGAAAGCAAGTCACGAGACTCTGCGAGGGTTTGCTGGGCAAAAAAACAATCCAATAACAAACCTTCAGCGCCAGCAGGCTCTTGTTGATCTCGGCGCCCTCGCGGCACATTTGCAGGTCGGAATTGCCCGTGTCGGCGCCGCGCTCGCTGCCGGCGAGATCCACGAGCGAGAACTTGCCGTGCAGGAGCTCGCCGCGCCTCAGTATCAGCTGGAAGATGGCGTGCGAGCGCGACGACGTCGCATTCGCCGATGTCTGGCCCGACGTCCTGTGCGCGCGTCACACGGGTTCCGCCCGCGTTAGCAAACCTAGAGGTCTGTGCGCCACGGAAAGCCTTTCCCGTTCCAAAACGCCTGCAAGTGCTGAACCTCGAAATGCACAAGCGGCTCGTACTCGCCGGAGAGAAACGTAGCGACACGATCGCCGCACTCTACGATATTCTGGTGCCAAACTGTGCCACACGCCCTCCCGCATGGGCCTTGTGGCAGCCTCGGTAACGATCAAGTTCATATTCTTAGTTCTTTCGGTAAAGTCACGTTGAAGAGAAACAATAAAATAATAAAATATATATAAAACAATAAAAATTCTCACGACGTTTCGACCATAACACAAACGGTCGTCTTCAGGTGTGTCGGTTTGCATAAATTTATTTATTTGTAAACGGTGTATTTATTTATAAAAAAACGTTAGCACCACGCGCAGCGATTTGGCAGTTTATTTAGAAGGACTAGTCCATCTATGTTCTGAAAAGAGGAGGGGGGAGACAAAATTTTTTTAATGTATGCTGTCTGAAAGCCACTGTAAGCGTGAACAATCAATTAAGACCTGAAATGGTTTATCAAATCTTTCCAATGATTGCTAAGCCAGAATCCATCTTCTCGGTTGAAATTGTCTCTGTGCTTGTATATGTGGATAGCCTCATAAACGAATCTCTCATGGTAGCCAGATGGCTTACAAAGAACCTCTGTCTTGGAAAAGTCAATGTCATGTGAGCCTATTGAATTATAACAATGATCTGCCACGGCCGAGGTGTTGGTCCTACCGTGTTTAAGGTCTGCTTTGTGTTCACGAATGCGGTCCGAGACATGGCGTTTGGTTTCTCCAATGTAACTACTACCACAGAGGCAACTTAGTTTGTAGACACCAGGGTATTGTATGTCCGGAATCACATCTTTTACAGACGGAACCAGATCACGGATTTTATGTAATGTGTTGAAACGGACCTGAATCTTGTGTTTATTCAAGATTTTGGAGATCTTTTTTGTGATCCCCGCAATGTAGGGTAAAGTGATGGTTTTGAAAGGCTCCTCAAGAGGGTTCTTCTTCATGGTTTGAGTGATACCTTTGCAGATTGTATAGTCGGAGTAACCATTAGCCCTAAGAGCTTGGTGTACGTGCTTGAGTTCACTGCTTATGTGTTCCTGGTCGGATATGCATTGGGCTCTATGATACAGAGTCTTGATGAGAGAATTCTTCTGTGATGGATGGTGGTGGGAATCCGGTTTCAGATAAGCATCCGTATGGGTAGCTTTCCTGTAGACAGAGTGGCTCATTGAACCATCAGGTCTCTTTTTAATTAGGACATCCAAAAAAGGTAGCTTGCCATCTATTTAGACTTCCATGGTAAATCTGATGGCTGGGTGTATGGAATTGATGTGGTCGAAGAATTGGTCTAGAGCAGGCCGGCCATGTGGCCAGATGACAATAGTGTCATCCACGTACCTCTTCCATAAGGTTGGGCGCAGAGTGGCAGTCTGGATGGCGTCAGTCTCAAATTTCTCCATGAAAATGTTAGCTATAACTGGAGAAAGGGGGGAGCCCATTGGGGTGCCCTCAGTTTGTTTGTAGAAAGTTCCATTCCAAGTGAAGTATGTATTGGTTAAACAGTGTCTCACCAGGGGGGGTACCTCAGTGTTTAGTCCTTGATGAACCAAGTCTTCAATGATTGCAATGGTGTCAGGTACAGGAACCTTGGTGAATAAGGAAACTACATCAAAACTGACACGCAGGTCGTCTGGGGACAGGGAAATACCCTTGATTGTCGATACCAGGTGAGTAGAATTTTGTACCGCAGAGGTGGTCTTTCCAGTGAAAGGACGCAGGATTTCAGACAAAAAACGAGCTAGTTTGTAGGTGGGGGAGCCGATAGTAGAGACTATGGGACGAAGGGGTGTATCTACTTTATGTATTTCTGGTAAGCCGTATAATCTTGGTGGCCTGGCAGCAGAAGGTTTCAACGAAAACTGTTTAGATTGATCAATTAATGCGGTTGAATCAGAAATTATTTGTTAGTTTGTGTGACGAGGCTGTTGGTGGGATCTCTTTTTATTTTTGTATAACTACCATCGCCGAGTAATTCTTTAATTTTGTTGTTGTATTCTATTTTATCCATGATGACAGTAGCATTGCCTTTGTCAGCTGAGAGAACTACAATATCATTGCTCTTTTTTAATTTATATAATTCAAAACGCTCATCTTTGCTGAGGTTGCTAGCTGGCATCTTAGCGTTTTTGAGGGTTGCAGCGATTTCAGATCTTGCTACGTCTGCAGCGATGTGACCCAGGCCCCTGAGAGCAACGTCTACTTGGGCAATTATATCATTAACTGGTATGTGTTTAGGTGTGACTGCAAAGTTTAGACCTTTAGCTAAAACGGATTTCAGACCATCGGAAATAGAACTGTTACTGCGATTAATTACGACTTTGTTAACGTCTAACTTTTTGGTGTGTGGGTCCGGTCTTTTGTTGAAGAGGAGGTTAAATTTGGAAATCAGGTTTTCCTTACATTTGGTCGACATAGTAGCAGCTGAAGAGGCAGTCATATTGTCTACATGTTCCCAATCCGATGTGGACATTGTTGTTGTCAATGATAAGTGTGATTTGTAGTGTCTTGTCTAACTGATCTAGTTCGGTGCGTACAAGTCTGATTTTTTCTGAGATAAGAGCTATGTAGAAATCCAATAAAATTATATTAAAACAAGACAATCACGACATTTCGATCACAACACAAGCGATCTTCATCAGGTGTCAAGAACAAATCATGGACGTAAATACATCAAAAAGATGAGAGACGAGAATTTAACAAACCTGAAAAAACATTATGTGAAGCACAACCAGTCAGGCCAACAACACAGTTAGACACTTCCTGGCGGACCACGAATTTCAGAAGAGTGTTAAATTTTGTGTTCAACCTCTGGATTGCACATACCAGCATAGAACGAGTGAAAAAATACGAGGTACAAGGTCAGTAGAAATACATATACAAGTCCACCAAGAGGTAAGGAGGGAGGAAAGACGGACAGAGAGGCAAGGACAGAGAGAGGGGGGGCCGGGAGGATGAACAGAAGCTTAAATAGGAAATAAGGTTGGGGGGAAGGAGGAGCCAGAGAGAGAGTGGCAGCTCAAAAAAGCGCTTGTGTTGTGATCGAAACGTCGTGATTGTCTTGTTTTAATATAATTTTATTGTATTTCGACATACGTGACTGTACCGAAAAAAACAATGAGTAATTTTATGCAGTCACGAAAGCTTTAATACTTTATTAATTGGATACTAATTGATTAAATGAAAGTATTATTATCACCGAATTATTTGTTTTATACATGTGCGTGCTGACCTGCACTTGCTCCCGGTCTCAATGAGGGCGAGCACCTCTTCGCTGGAGGAGACGGGGCACTCAATGAGCCCCACCACCTGCACCTGCTGCTTGCTATCTTCCAGTATTCGCAGGGGCGCCCGCTTATTCAGCAAATCGAACACCTGCAATTCCAGTCACACGGAGACAAAAACCCCCACCCACCTCATGGCCTTAACAGACTTTTGGGGCAAGTGCTGTTATAAGCGAGCACCCTACCTTTGCCGGCATGGTACACGAGGTGGTGGTGGGTTACGACATTATAATGCATTATAATAAGGTCGCACTCAGTACACACAAAGTGCCTGTCACCAATGAACCACAATACCTTGCCGATTCTCGTCAAGAAACATAAACCATCATCGCGCGAACACCGGTCATCCTCACAGCAGCGGCTTTTGGCTTGGCCACCGAACAAAGGCGGTCACCGCATCGTGCGCTTTCAGAAGCGCTCCTGCGGCCATCTTCAGTGCTCTTCCTTTGGTTATAATGAAGACATTTTTAAACCTGGATTATTTCTTTGGAACTGCTTTTTGCGTTTAATTTGTCGTCCTTCCCCCACACCGCCGATTAGCACGGTTGGCCACATATGGTGCGAAAGAAGTTTAACACACAGTAATAGGTTTTACCCTTTTAACTGCCACAAAAACTGACACCCTTAAAAGGGTAAAACCTATTACTATATCTTGTTACTGGCAAAGGAAGTCTCATAAAAGTTTAACATGCTCAATCATGCTCGACCATCTTTGTCTCCTCGGCGGCAAATTTTACACGCCACACCAGGTATTCCACTTTGAGGCTGTCGACATATGGGAGGACCCAGGACGGGTTCGGATAATCGTCACCGGCGATGGCCGTGGACGGGGATCTAACTCGAGTTGCCGGGTTCGTAGCGCGGCACGCTAACCGCGACACCACTGCTCCCCGCACACCCCAAATAGCATTCGGGTAAGGAACCCAGGGGGCCCATGGGCTGTACCTGGTTCACATTTATTTCATACAACCGGCAGTTTGCGCACCGCGCTTTGAACCTGGCGACCTGAATTCCCATTCCCAGCCATGGCTGACATCAGTGGCGAGTTGATGTCCGAACCGGTCCTGGGAAGCCCATTCACCAACAACCCGCATTGACCAGCATGCTGAAGTTACCCATGACGGACGTGACATGGGGAGGGGCCCTTCATTCAGAGGTTGAGAAAAGACTATAAAAATTACATCGCATTCCATTCACACGCACATCTGCACACATGCTGCATTCCCACGGGCATTCCATTCATTCACACGCTCACACTCATTACATGCGCACGTCCTCACCTTCCCGCTGTAGATCTCAAAGAAGGTGGCGTACACGTGCAGATTCAGATGTCTGTAGTGCTTGTCTCCCTGCAGGTCAAACACATCCCGTGCTAGGCAGGATGGGAGGGAGGGTGGGAAAGTCAAAGAAAAATTATAAATTCCACCTATCATCATTATTTCTATGCGACCCTTATGCCAGTATCAAAATATTGAATGATTTAATAAAATTTTTAAACTATTCTTGACCATCGGTAATCATCCCTCCTAGACGTACATCGTCCTTGCCCAAGCGCTCTTACTTTACTTGGGTGACCACCATGCACACATGGGTTATTATACGGCTATGGGGGCTAAATGCTGTGCAGCAGACTGCAGTCAAGCAAACCAAGTGTTGTCCTGTATTTCTATGCTCTCACGTCTATGCAACCCACCTTTAACAACACGCACTTATCAGCGGGGAAGAAGGATAATGCTCGCGGCTGGCATCTCGTGAGGAGGCCCTCGTCAGCCTCTTTTGATAATTGTCACTATCGCCAGCATTTTATTTGATGATCTCAGAGTCGCTTGCTCAGCTTTCTAACTAGAGCATAAGTTCCATGAGACACCCAACACCAGCTCAAGATCCCAGGGGTGCTGGCTCGGTGATATGAAGTGGACATTGCCATCAAACCACTCGGCCACCTCCTCCAGTACTAATGTTGACTATGCCAGAACAGAGCTTTAAAATGATAAAGACAATTGCGCACCCCCCAACACCCCAACCCCCAAACTGAAGAGATGGCACGGAATGTCTCGGCACATTTCCCCCCTACCCCACAGTTACTGGGTACAGTCCAGTGTGCAGTGACATCACCTACTTGCCATGGCGTAGATACCCTTGGTGCAATCCTGCGAGCGACCGATGAAATTTCCACCCATGGTCTGCAAATAGAAAACAAATAAAACTATACCCCCCACCACCATCAGCCATTCTCAAAAGATCCCTCCGCCTCCGGGAAGTTTTCCCGGTCGCCACCTTTAAACGCCGCCAAAACTACGTTTGCACACAAGTAAAAACTCGGCAGCGCTAGGCGAACTAGGGAAAATAAAACAACTTTAAACGCCGACTTCGGACACGCACAAGCACACCGAACGCACGAGGTGAAGCAACCTTTCTGTGCGCTCTGCTCACCGCGCCGGTCACGTGACGCCAGGCACCCAATGATGGGCACGTGGACAGCATGGGGGGTGAGGCTACAAATAATATAATTAAATAACAATCACATGCGGGGGGGGGGCATAGGAGGGTGTTAAGAGGCAGACCGCGAAACGATAGCCTCTCGTGGAGTTGAGAATCTTCGGTTTTAATAGTGCGCACTCCCGTTTCCCAGAGGTTAACGGGCCGCGACCCCGTCGCAAGAACTGCTCCACCGCCAATGACGAAGGGCGACCGCGCGGTGGCCTAGAACTCACGTGGGTTTTGCCGCTTCCCGTCTGTCCATAAGCGAAGCACGTGGCCATGCCCTTGTTGAAGATTGACTGCACCAATGGGTAGGCGGTGAATCTAAACAAAGAAACAGATCCCACGTGAAGCCTGAACAGACTGTTGGGGCAAGTGCTGTTCGCGAGCGCCTATAAAAGCCGACACTGTGGCACACGCAAAGGGGTGTAAGGTGGCCAGCACCACGCTCGGCCACCTTCGACTCCCCAGTGGTACTGCTTACACATCGCACCAGGTACTCATTTGAGGCCAAGTCAACATAGGGGAGGCCCAGGACGGGTTCAGATATGTCACTGGTGTTGGCCACGAGTGGGAATCAAACTGGGGTCGCCGGGTTTGTAACACTACTGTTCCCCAAACACAAACGACTTGTTGCGGCAAGTGGTTAGCGAGCACCTAACACACACACACACACACCCGGGTGGGGCATGGTGGCAGCAAGTAACCACACGCACAGGCACACAGACACACGTGACACATGCACGTGAGCAATTGCAAGGACACAAAGATTCATCACCCACCCTCACTTGATGCAGTGCACTTGCCACATCTAATTTCAACAGCCATTTACAGCTTCAAATCAGACCAGCTGTTTTAACAAACCTATTTATCTAAAGTGTTTTAAAGGGCACACGGCCCCTATTATAGAAGTAAAGCTGGTAGCCCTGAGCTCCCGGGTTTAAGCCCGGGGGGGGGGGGGGGGGTGGTGGGTGGGGTTCGATGTCTCTGATTAGCAAGGTTGGCTACGTACGACGCGAAAGAAGTTCAACGTCACAGCAAGACCAAGGCCATGGGGTCGGCAACCCCGCGGCTCCGGAGTCGAATGTGGCTCTTTAAGGACTGCTTCGTGACGTTATTTCTTGGGGACCGCAGTCTCCTATTCACGCGCATTGCGGCCCTTGACATTTTTTTTTCTCTACCGAATTTGACAAAAACGGCTCCTCTTGTTACTTTGGTTGCCAACCCCTGACCTAGGCGCTGTATAATGCACTGCTGATTGAAGGAAGAGTGTTCAGGTGCGGCAATGGCTCAATGGGGTGGTGGGTAGGGGGGGGGGCAGTGGGTGGGCAGCGGCGGTGACAGCGACCCAGCCGCGCCGTCTCACTTGTAGACGATTTCGTTGGAGGTCGACTCG
The DNA here is from genome assembly GCF_048934315.1 of Petromyzon marinus. Taxonomy (NCBI): domain Eukaryota; kingdom Metazoa; phylum Chordata; class Hyperoartia; order Petromyzontiformes; family Petromyzontidae; genus Petromyzon; species Petromyzon marinus. Next base: position 12,429,921 of record NC_133667.1, on the reverse strand, counting down.
TCGAAGGCGTAGTCGAAGCGGAACGTCTGGTTCTCCAGGTACTTGGTGAGGTCAACCTTGTGTTTGGGCTCGTGGACCATGAGCACATCGCGGCTGGGCACCGTCACCACATCAATCTCCTTCTGCGCCAGCTCTGGGTCACGCGTGCGCAGACACCACCAACGGGATCGTCGTCCGATTTCGCAATTGATTTTTGGGTCACATCGCGCAGGTAAAAATGGGTGTCGTAAGCAATTCACAGAATTTAATGAACCGTTAAGATTGTTTTGATTTAAAGCTTTCGTGACTGCAGTAATTCATATTCTTAGCTCTTCGGTAAAGTCACGTTGAAGGGAAACAATAAATAATAAAATATATATAACAATAAAAATTCTCACGACGTTTCGACCATAACACAAACGGTCGTCATCAGGTGTGTCGGTTTGCATAAATTTATTTATTTTTAAACGGTGTATTTATTTATTTATAAAAACGTCAGCGCCACGCGCAGCGATTTGCCAGTTTATTTAGAAGGACTAGTCCATCTATGTTCTGAAAAGAGGAGGGGGGGAGAGGAAAAATAAATGTATGCTGTCTGAAAGCCACTGTAAGCGTGAACAATCAATTAAGACCTGAAATGGTTGATCAAATCCTTCCAATGATTGCTAAGCCAGAATCCATCTTCTCGGTTGAAATTGTCTGTGCTTGTATATGTGGATAGCCTCATGAACGAATCTCTCATGGTAGCCAAGACAGAGGTTCTTTGTAAGCCATCTGGCTACCATGAGAGATTCGTTCATGAGGCTATCCACATACACAAGCACAGAGACAATTTCAACCGAGAAAATGGATTCTGGCTTAGCAATCATTGGAAAGATTTGATAAACCATTTCAGGTCTTAGTTGATTGTTCACGCTTACAGTGGCTTTCAGACGGCATACATAAATTTTTCGTCTCCCCCCTCCTCTTTTCAGAACATAGATGGACTAGTCCTTCTAAATAAACTGCCAAATCGCTGCGCGTGGCGCTGACGTTTTTTTAATAAATAAATACACCGTTTAAAAATAAATAAATGTATGCAAACCGACACACCTGATGACGACCGTTTGTGTTATGGTCGAAACGTCGTCAGAATTTTTATTGTTTTATATATATTTTATTATTTTATTGTTTCCCTTCAACGTGACTTTACCGAAAGAGCTAAGAATACGTTAAGATTGTTGTGAATTGCTCGACGGCACACCGGATATGCTGAAGCAGTAAGAGACTGGCACACGTTTGCTCACGTTACGACTTTATAAATTGGGTGTGTTAGGTGGTGGAGGGTGTACGACACACATTTACTTTGATGACCGGACCAAAAAAAAATTATGAACCATAATATTGGTCGCAAAATGCCTAGGCATTAAATTTCAGCCATCATCGTAAAACCGATTCTAGAAATATTTGTTAACAGCTCTTGCATGCGGTCTTAGCGGGGGTGGGGCGGGTAGCGTGGGGGAGTAGCGGGGGGGTGGATACTACGCATTGTTCGGTATGTGTCTGCAAATGAGTCTTGAAATGCTACACAATAAACATTCAACTAGATTGCAAACTCGTTTCTTTAGCACTGCTTTGTTTAAATCGTTGTCCTTTCCCCACATCTCTGATGGCACGATTGGCTACTAATGGTGCAAAAGAAGTTCAACATGCATACAATTATTCCTGCGATAACACAGGGGCATCATCAGTCATGAGTGCAGACAGCTGAGGTTTGTCTACAGGACGAATCGCTGAACTACTTGTGTAATTCCTGTTACACTGCAAAACTGACTACATAGCTTCCCACCCACGCTCGCCCCCTCCCACCCTCACACCCCTCCCTCCCACGCCCCCCTCCCACCCTCACACCCCTCCCTCCCACGCCCCCCCCTCCAACCCTCACACCCCCCCTCCCACCCACGCCCCACCTCCCACCCACGAGTACCTTTTTTGTTGAGTGGGCGCTTTCTGACGCAGACGCAGATCTTTCGCTCCTCCACCTGAATAGAGCCAAGGTTCGCACGGTATAAAGTCAGAGTACTGAAAGAACGGAACTTTTATCGTACCAGGTAAGGCCCACTGAGCTATGTAGCTCTTTTCAGAAGCGACTTGGCCACAAGTGATAGCTGAACGAAGCGGCTTATCACGTGGAAATGTGTAGCAGCCAAAATAATACTCTAAACGCACGTTTAGAAATGGAGAGAAAAACCGGAGCACCCGGGAAAAAAAATCCGTGTGACCACGGAGAGAACATGGAAACGCCAAATATACAGGCACCAGGGGTCGGGACTGAACCCACCGACCTCCTGCATACTAGGCGAGATAGTTAACAAGGCATGGGGGGGGAGGCCTTCAAGAACCTGGTCAGAGATGGAGAGCGGACGGTAGTCGAGGTTGGCACGGTATTCCTGGATCATCTTCAGGAACTCCCAGTGAGGACCATTTGCTGTCTGTGTTTTAAATGAACACGGCACATGCAGGACATCACATGCACATGCAACATGAGCACGTGGCACAGGTTTGCAAGTGGCTATTATTAGTGTTCGTTCCACAACCTCGAGGATACTTGTACGATGAACTTCCTTCACACCGTACATAGCCGACCATGCTAATCGTAGGTGCGGGGGAAGGACAAACTGAACACAAAAAGCAGTTCTCAAGAAATGAGTTTTCAATCGAGATTATTTAAAAGGAGCGTTTCAGACGGCCGCAGACGCGGATCTGAAAGTGCACGATGCGGTGACCGTCACGTGATGGTTTATTGCTCCTTGACGAGAGATCAACAAGGTCATTGTGGTTCGTTTGTGGCATGTGTTCTTTGTGCGTTGAGTGCGACCTGACAAACCCGCAAGCGGCGATCGCGGGGGTCCTGCTGTTGATTCTGGAACGCTCGCTCCGTCCGGATCCGACTCGCCTTGTCCGTCTCCGGCAGGTAAGTGGTACGTCTGCGCCCTGCTGCTGCTATGGTCATCAGTCAAGGTAATGGGAGTCAAAGGAAGGTTCAGAGGAGTGGGTTGGTCAAAATACAAGTCTTAATGTGTTTGAGATATACAACACCAGGATTAACACTCCTATCGTGTTTTTGTATAATTTGTTGTAATGTTCGACCCCGTGCCCCTACTACTGGACATCTGTGAAAGAGCTTTATAGCTCATTGGATTCCTTCAGTATAAATGTTCTGATTCTAACATCGGTATGTTGAAGGAGTAAACTAATTGGCACGATTTGTTCACGTGGCAAACCTTACTAATTGTCTGTGTTGGGTGGAGGTGGGTTTTACAACACATTTATATTGACGTGATATAATCCCAAAACATTTTTCACGAATAAGACCGGTATCTCTCCTTTATAGTTCATTTGTAGCCATGTTACAGTTCTTTAATGTAAAAAAATAACACCCCACCAAACAATACCACAACACAAGCAGCAGAGGTGCAGTCACAGTGGAAGCATCTGGCACAGTGATGCTGTGGCAGGGCCCTCAATTCCCAGTTGGGGGAATCAACCAAAGTCCCTCTCGGGTCGATGCCATGCAGTGGATGTGTGGATGCATGCATGATGAACTTCTTTCGCACCGTACATAGCCAATCATGCTATTCGAAGGTGCGGGAGGACGACAAGCTCAAGACAAAAAAGTAGTTCTAAGGAAATGAATTTCCAACCTATATTTAAAAGTGCATAGCTCCAGTGGCTTCCTAATATCGAAGGAAGGGCATTCCAGATGGCAAGATAAGCACATCTGAAAGCGTGCGATGCAGTGACCGTCTTTGTTCGATGGCTAGCCAAAAGCCGCTACGAGGAAGACCGGAGCTCGTGATGCTCTATGCCCCTTTATGAGATCAGCAAGGTATTGTGGTTAATTCGTGGTAATCACTTTGTGTGTAATGAGTGCAACCTGATAATGTATTCGTTCGGCAACTGGAAGCCAATGGAGACGGACGATAAATATGGACTTCTGAGGTATCGGTGCTTTGCGCAGGAAACTGCGGCATGACAGAGTTGGCATGAGCCCTGGTGCAGAGAATGAAACTAGGCCGCCTGTCCAATTTCCCCCACCTTCATAGACCGGCTGGCGCCTGGGGCCCCCCAACGGCCCCGTGAATCTCGGGTGCAGTTACACTGCCCACGCACTCGGATAGCTACCGCCACCGGCAAGAGTTTCTATCAAGTCACTTTGCATGTGGGAGGAAACTTGAGCACGCAGAGGAAATTCATGAACACAAGAAGACAACGCTCGGAAACAAATCCCCACAAACAGATCGGCACCCTATTTAGGTGCACTTTCCCCTGCGAGCCACCCCGTGGGCAGTGCAGGGCGAGCATTACGCACGTGCAATGACATGTCAAGGGGGATCGCAACCAACCGCACCACGGGTTGAACGACGCGACACGACTCTCTACACCGCACACAGCGATGAACCGAACCTGCATTGCCCACAGTGGTGGTGGTCGTGGTGGTGGCAGCGGCGGCGCCATCATGGGCAGCGGGCAACGCCGGGGTTGGGTGTTCGGGGAGGGCGCCCAGCTGTAGGGTGCTGGTGGTGGAGTCGGACGGAGCTCGTGGAACTGGAAGTCGGCTTGCCACTGACACAGCGCAGACACACGTGGGCCAATGACACACACATCTACACTGTACATGGACCTGTTTATACACATCCACACACACAAATACGATAATACCCGCCATTCGCCATCAAGTGGCGGTGACGTCACCACGGTGCCTATGCCAGGCCAGCTGCACTTTGAGGCCATGTGAAGTGCCGAAAACTTGCTGGCGGGTGGTCACGGGACAGACCCAGGTGCCATGGGTTGATTGAGATGACCAGCAGATGCACCAGCTGTGCAAACTTGCTGCATTTTAGCCGCTCGGCACTCAAATAAAGTTACAAAACACACGTACATCCACTCATGCAGGTATATGAGAAACAAACGCATAAACACCTATGTGAACACGCATAGGGGCTCATGACGCACACAAATCCATTAAACACGCACGCAAATATAAGCACACAGGTCCTTGAAACAACACACACCCATGTTGTCATGGATATACGTGTACACAGCAATAATGCAGACACGCACGTACGTGTGGTCACAAGGCTTAACCTGAACTGGGTTGTCCCAGGATAGGTTCTGATACCAAGCGGAGGGTGAGGAATTGAACCTGGCTGCCAAGATCACAGCACAACGCAACAACAGTCACTGCACATTCCACCTGCTCACCAAGGCAATGCACGAACACACACACACACGATGGCACAACTCTGAACGAAACGGTTAAAATACAACCAAATTTGGATCAACATGTGCGAAATATATATTTTTTTACCTTTTAGACTGACATGGCCATCTTAAGACACTCGGACTCCAGGCTGAAAACTCCTCTCCAAAAAGGTGCTGGCGCCGCCGTGTCTTTCAATACAGGAACTCCTCGACTTAACAAACGAGTTACGTTGCAGAGGTCTGTTCATAAGTCGATTTGTTCGCAAGTCCAAATTTACTCCTGTCGATTCCAAACTTGTTGTACGGCCTGTACGCTAAAAACGGGGAATGGATTTAAAGGTTGCATAATCTCCTGTAGATGCAGATGCCACTGGTTATTCATGTTCTGCAGATGTAGATGCCACCGCCGCCACCTATTGCGCGGCAGTTGAACTTACGCCTCTCGGTCCGAACAGGTAACTGGGACATACGGACCAGGGTTGTTCGTATCTCTGAAAGTTGGTAAGTCGAATGTTCACAAGTAGAGGAGTCCCTGTACGCACAGACTACCTTTACAGAAACAGCACCTGGGCTTGGACTCAATGTCCTGATACTGGCATCAAGCACTCCCCCTCCCACCCCCCACTACAAGTGGCAGTCCATCCACCACCACAGCAGCTCTTCAATAATCTACAATGTCAGTGGCGCAGCACGATTGACATGGGTCCTGATACAAGGAATGAAACGGGGTCTCCTGTTTTCCATTCCCCGCTCCCCCCCCCCACCTATTTTTCCTCCAGCATTGGGCTCCCCAGACAGATGCACCGGCCTGTTCACTCACTCCACTGCTACCGCCACTGACGTCCATGTTGCTGGTGCAGCGCTCCGCCACGGGCACACAGCATCCCGCGAGAGCCACCCAAGCAACACCAATCATTTATTTTCTTAAAGAATTTTCCCTCTTGTCCGAGCTGAACAAAGGAGCTCAGGGCACTTGACGGGGCCAATGTAAGCAGCTTGAGAGCAGCTCCAAAACCAAGCGTCCCTCAAAAACACAAGCAGCTGGGCGAGGCTTTAGCCCTGGCCGCCTGCCCGCCATCCTCCAAATTCAAAGCCTCGTATCGGACGGAAACACAGCGAGGATGTGGCGGAGTACTGAGCTGTTCTCCCTGTGCCTCACCTACCGCCGCCCCCCGGCCCACAGTTAGCCCTACAGAAGGAGCGGCCACTCAAGCGAAACGAAACACTCAGGGGGCCACTAGTGGCCTGCCCAGGCACGCTGCAACACCACTGTCCGCACTCGCAACTTCGGTGGCGCAGCCACTAGGAGCGATTTAATTTCAGGAAGGGGTGGGTGGGGATTATGGGTCACCTTCACATTTAAAGTTTAAATTTTTACATCTGTACTTCTGCCAAGCCGTAGCGCTATGTCTCTTAGCTTATCCGCAACTCAATCAACATTCCTGCAATTTGGATTTTCAGTTTTCTGACTCGTCTTTTCCTAGTGGTTTTGATAACCATTCACTCCTACTCCAGCTAAATGTGTATGTAACATTATAATTTTAATGTGTTTGTGTCTGGTGTCTAAAACGTGTTAAATTAAGCTTGAAATGCACAAACTCAATTATATCCACATTTAGATTACATGTTTTCCAATACCACTTTTGAACATGAATTAATCAGTAGAATCACCAATGAAAACAACCTATTCCCATTTTTTTACTTCTATGTACTCCAAGTCTAATCATCAACATCTGGATTGATGTCTTCCTCGTGCAACTGAATACCACTCTAATACCTCTCAGTAGCCTACCCTCCCCCTCCATCCTGTACGCATGTTCCACCCATCGTAACCTCCTATCCCCAATCACAACTACAAGACTTTCTTATCACGTTTCACACCGAACCTCCCAAAAGTTGCCTTTACCATGACAACATGGGCTATGGCATCAACATTAACGTGGCAAATGCTTCTCTTCCAGTTGGTCTCTTCAAGTTCTCTTGGCATGTGCAGTAACAGACATTACCCCTGCCCCAAACACCCACCTCTCAACATTAAAGTTCACCGATTTGTCCTTCAAAAACGGGATGTGTAGTTTATGAAAAAAAAACCACACCTTGCTAACAAAATAAGATCTCAACTTCCATCGAACAGGCCCCCGGTATTTTATGCACACTGCTACCCAGACCCACAAAGTCTCCACTACTTGTCTCGGTAAACCTGCTCTCCCGTATGAACTTCTTTCGTAACGCATGCATGGACAAATGTTGAACTTCTTTCGCACCGTATGTAGCTAACCGTGCTAATCGGAGGTACGGGGAAGGGGAACTAAACACAAAGAGCAGTTCTAAAGAAATTAGTTTTAAATCCAGCATTTAAAAGTGCATAGGTCCGGTGGCTTCGTAATGTCAGAACGAAGAGCGTTCCGGATGGCCACAGAAGCACATTTGTAAGCGCGCGATGTGGTGACCGTCTTTTCTCTATGTCTAGCCAAAAGCCGTTGCGAGGATGGCCGGAGTTCGTGTCATGGTTTACGCTCTGTCACGAGATCAGCAAGGTATTGTGATTCTTCCTGGTTGCATCTAGTATGCTGTCCCTGCTTGCCATGTCGTTCTCCGGCGCAATGCCTTACGGTCACTCCTTTGAGGCAGAGGGTCCTGCTTCAGCACGACGACGCTATTCCCGACCTGGAGTGGAAGACAGGCAAAAAAAAATGTTCGTACAATGTGCAGTGGGCAGCAGTGTGGCAACATCTATTGCTGTACTGTGGCGTCCATGCTCCCCACCGTCAATGCACCCCCCCCCCCACCTTCACCAACCCAGACGGGCGAGCGTGGTGAATTCACGTCAAAGACCGCCACCTTGACCCAAAAGGCATTGGGTGGGGAGAGGTAGTCATCCAGCAGTGGACAGACAAATGGGCTGCATGTATTCGTGAGAGAACAGTTGCGTGCTGATGCGATGCTGCAGGACTGTGTGGCATGGTCGATGGCATGGGAGGGACCTTTTATGATGACGATATTAAACCTTTAATAAACATTGAAAGATGACCAACTGTACTTTAAAATGTGATTAAATGAACTAATTAAGAGTGTATCCTCAATTGAATGATACCTTTATGGCCATGAAAAAAAGTACCGCTTGGAATTAGTCAAAAGTATCTTGTAATTTCGGTCAAAACGGAATACAGGTTTTTTAAAGACCCTATTAATTCGAATATACGACCAACGATTGGCCTACAGCTCTCGGATATGTTTTGAAGTTGAACACCGTCTTGTTCGGCAGGACGCCTGATAATTATTTGCACCTCCGATTAGCACGGTTGGCTACGTACGGTGCGAAAGAAGTTAAACATACATACACTACAGTAGATGTCCCTCTTAACGATGGTAATTGGCGCAACAAAACCGATCATTAAGTGATTTGGTCATTAGGGGAGTAAAATAAATACACATTAAAGGCTTAATTCGTTCTGATAGCATCGAAAATTACCCTTTTTCACCCAAAGAACTTACTTTTAAATATTTAAACAATGGATATTAATTAATACATAGATACTAATTAATACATAGATATACTAACAACACATAATATCAAAAGACACGTGGTTAAGCAATCCATTAATTCATATTTACTGTACCTACAACAGCCCGTCATTGACAGAGGAATGGTCGGTCAGCGAACACATTGGGCTCTTATAGAGGCCCGTCGTTACGCGATTAGTCATTAAGAGGAGTTCTACGGTATATTCGGGGATTGAACAGAATCAAATTGCTAAAGATACACCCCCCGCCCGTGGAGCAAAACGTCAGACAAATGTAGAACACCACGCTGCAACCCGAAAACACTTCGGCGAGTTGCAATACAGCACAGATGCAAAGACCTACCAGGAATGATTGCCCTACGGAGAAACCGGACCCAACAGTTCAGGACCACCAACAGAAAGATGTCACCATTCACCGTTCATTTTAGAGGAGACTTTCAGCTACGTATTATTCCACGAAAATCGATTATGCTGCACCGGACAATTTCAATTTGTCATTCGTGATCTGAATTGAGAATTACTGAAATTCCTTACCGAGGACTCGGACCCACGCATGACACGTGCGTATGCAACCGAGGGCACCGGTCGTGACTTCACGGGAACTGCGGGTCGCGCAGGGGGAGGCATCAGATCAGAGTCCTTCACCAGCGCCAGCTTGGGGTTCAGCCGGTATATGTCTTGGAGAGAGAACTGCACGCATATGGAAACGGACGGATACACGCCCACCATTACGCACACGCATGGGCACATTTCAGCACAATCATCCAAAATGTATGTACAGTAAAACCTTGGAATGCGAGTAACTTGGTCTGCGAGTGTTTTTTTCAAGACGAGCAAAATGTTTAAATAAATATTAATTTGATAAACGAGCGAGGTCTTGCAATACGAGCAGTACGTACACGCTTTGTCTGCCGAGCGTCACGTGATCACAACTGATATACGAGTGCTTTGGATTACAAAACACATTTCCGGAACGAATTATGCTCGCAATTCAAGGTTTTACTGCATCTAGAACTTTTTTCGCACCGTACATAGTGAACTGTTCTAATCGGAGGTGCAGGGGAAGGAAAATAAACTAAACACCAAAAAGCACACAAGGGGGAAGCCAAGGAAGAAGTGTACAAATATGGAGCGATTGGGAGACAAGGGGGGGGGGGGGATCCCAATGCAGGAGGAAGACAATGGGAGTCAGGAAGATTGTGGGAAGACGGGAACCAAGAAACAATGAAAGGGTCGGACACAGAAGACAAGGAGATGCTGAAAATCCAGAGATTAGACAACGGGAGACATGGAGAGGACGAGACATGGAGAGGAACTTGACACGGTGGAAATAGGAACGACAAAATTAGAAAAGGACATGAACGAGACGCAGGAGCGCACAGGAGGCTGGGAGCTAGAGGAGAGAAACAGACAGCAACCAAACCGAGAAAATAAAACATAAGGATTCAAAATTAAGTCCGAGACAGATAGGAGACGGGGACAGAAGGAGATCCGGGTAGAAGAGCATCAACAGCAGGACGCGAGAGCAGTAGAATGTTGGAAGACAAGGCCATGCCGTTGCTCACCTCCTTGCAGCGGCCTTGATTATCCAAATCGATCCACTCCACCTTCACGATTTTGTGGATTGCATCTAGCCCCATGACGGTGGCCTCGTGCACACGGCCTGCAACAGCAGACGGGACACGGCAACGCCGTTGCGTTCCAAATACGCGGTCCCATTCAATCAAAGCAAAGCAGTTTGACACGTAGGCGTTCGCAACCAAAATTATCCAGAGGGTTTTTTTGGGGGTGAGACGGTGTAAATGTGTGTCGTTAAACCTGCCACCACCCAACACAGCAAATTAGTAAGGTTTTCCACGTAAACAAAACATGCCTATCCGTAACAAGTGCAGCATACCAGTGCGTTGGAGTAAATCCACAATATTTAATTCGAGTATGACGTTTCGCCAGTAATTACAATAAATTCCATCAGGCGATAGCCAGATACGTGGTGAAATCCTCCTGTTTCGTTCTTAAAGGAGGGATAAATGTGATATCAATGCCAGCTACAGAAATATGCACTACAAAAAATATTGATTGGGTCCTTAAGACAATGAGACCACGGTACACTCAAAGAAAAGTATCCAATAGATTCCGCAAAACTGGTCTGTGGTGTGGTATTTAGGTAGCAGGCTGGCAGATCAGTCTCCGATAGGGTCTCGAAACCATTACAGTTGGCGAACAAACCAGTCTCTGATAAAGTTTAAAGCAAATTATTTGCTGATGCTGTGTTGGCAGTGGTGCACACAAACAACACAACAAAATTCACATTCATCAACAACAGTCTTAAAAGTAAAAAAAACACAACAGGTGATATTTCAGGCAACGAGCCTTCTTCATAGAACACAAACTCAATATGTTAGCGTGCTACGAAGATGGTCCGTTGCCCAAAACGTCAACTTTTTCCTTCTTTGATATGGCGCTATTGACGAATGTGCCGAGTTTCTAGTTTATAACATTCACAAATCTTCTTTGGTTCTTTCGGTAAAGTCACATAGAATGAGAATAAAATAATAAATTGATAAAATAACACAATAAAAATTCTCACGTTTCGGCCACAGCACAAGTGGCCGAAACGTCGTGAGAATTTTTATTGTGTTATTTTATCAGTTTATTATTTTATTCTCATTCTACGTGACTTTACCGAAAGAACCAAAGAAGATGAATCCTTGCAGTCACGAAAGCTTTAAATCGAAATTCACAAATCTGTCTCCGATGGAGTCTATAGACTAGGGGCTCTTAACCTTGACCGCAGCCTTATACCCCATTTGGTTCTCAATTGTAAAATAATGTACGTTAATAAAGACATAAGTTTTATGAAACAAAGTTGTACTGACGTGCCTGTGCTTAATTTGTGTTCCGATTATTTACCTTTATCTTCTTTGGTTCTTTCGGTAAAGTCACGTAGAATGAGAATAAAATAATAAATTGATAAAGTAAAATAACACAATAAAATTCTCACGACGTTTCGGCCACAACACAAGCGGCCTTCATCAGGTGAAGGGATGAGACTGTCTGGAGGACAGCGCTGTGTTATTTTATTTGATCAATTTATTATTTTATTCTCATTCTACATGACTTTACCGAAAGAACCAAAGAAGATTAATCCTTGCAGTCACAAAAGCTTTAAATCGAAATTTATTTACCTTTAACAAAAATCTGGCCATGTCTCACACCCCCAAAAAGGGCATCTCACACCCCCCCAGGGGTGTGTGGACCCCCAGGTTTAAAAACCACAGCACTAGACATTAGATTCCGCCGATTGTCCCGCACCTCCAATTAGCACGATTGGCTAATATAAGGTGCTAAAGAAGTTCAACATACGTACATACATAGACAGACAGACGGGTCCATGGTGAGAATTAAACTACCACATTGTGAAACTGGCTAAGCGGCAAGAGTTCCCAAAGGATTCTTCATCTTACGATACCAAAAGCAGGACAAAATTTGGTGGGAAAAAAAAAACCGTCAATAGATTTCACAGCAGGTTTACACCTGCTGTGGCAGCAACAACGCCACTCATCGAACAGTAGAGAGATCACATTAAAAGGGAGGCCTTCAAAGATGACGTCGCATGAGCAGCCACTCTAAGGAGCCCCGAAACGAACGCAGCCATGGAGACGGCACGAGCGATGCCCGCTACGTGTCACCGCGACCGTGGCTCTGCCCGCCTCGGGTCCCTTAATGCGAAGGTTTTTTTTTAATTGGGCGAAAACAACCAGGACGATTCATATATATAAAAAAAAAAATAATCATTATTGTACATTCGTCTCGCCGAGCAAGGGCCGCTGCTGCTTCTTCAGCAGCGCGGAGGGACAGGCCAAAGTCCACCGTCGGAGTCGTAGGTCAGGGAGCACTCGTCGACAAAATGCATTGCGGTCTGTCGCTGACCACGTCCGCAGAGCGAGTTGTTGTGGTCTAAACTAAAAACTAAACTAGGTTTTATTTTACCAGGTAAGGCACCACCGAGCTTCTTTTCAGAAGCGACCTGGCCACATATGTTAGTTAAAAAGAGTGGCTGATGTTGAAATGTACAGTGGCCAAATACCCTAGAACGCATGTTGATTCTAAAGCTGGCAGTTAAAAATGAGAGGGCCCGAAGAAAAATCCACACGACCACGGGGAGAACATGCAAAGTCTAAATACATAGGAGTCAGGGTCAGGATCGAAGCCAGGACCTCCAGTATACCAGGCGAGGTAGTTAACATCGCGTACAACCATCATGCAGTCAATTACTCCAGAACACATTTTACAAAGTGTGGATTGAATGGGTAATATATAGTTGTACCTTCATTATTATTGATAACTTTAATAAGCAATAATTGATATATGAGAATTATTTATTGTCGGTAAATTAAATATTTCAGAAAAAAATTAACGAGCAACAAATATTAATGGCATCTATTTTTTGCAAAATAAACGATATGATTCTTGCGACTCTTACACAGTGTGATGTCGTAGTTTCACCACATTCTGGGCAATCTTGGTTACCACTGTAAATTATTATGGTACATTTTACACCTTTAGGCGAGCGTTTTGCGTTGGATGAAGCAAGTATTTTAAATGGTATTAACACAAGGTTGTAATTTCAGACGAGACCAGGGGTTTTCGGCGGTCAAATCCCAGCCAGGGTTAACTCCGATCATCATCATCAACAATGTTCGGAGCCCCACCTGGTAGCGTTAAAGTCACCACTTTACAGGGTTGCTCTGTTGAATTATCAAGTGACAATGCCCCCATCAAGGTCATGTGGCGTTTCCTCCACACCTATGCAGGAAAGTGAACATCGGCTGCTGTGCCCATGTAAAAGGAGAGAAAGCAGTCCATGCCATAAGTGTGGGATTCCTAACACGGAGCAAGAGAACAGCACTGCCCTCGAATGAGCACGGTGATAGTTTTTTTTTCCTGTAATCTCACTTTAAACCGGCAATTAGCCCACAGATTTGCCCGCCAAATGCTGTTACGGCCACATTTAATCATTAAATAGGCAACAACAATGGCCGTTAAAAAACAACTTACCCCTCCGGTCCCGATCGTGGCTCCGTTTGTCCATCGAAAGCAACAATGAGGAGGACAATGTACTTATTAACTTATTTTGCACCGTACGTAGCCAAGTTCGCGCTCTTCCTTAACGGAAACTTCACCACTGTGTGCAAGAGCGTTGGTGAAGACGGCCTTGGCTTGGTGCGTCTGTTCTGTGGTCAATAACGGCAGACTGTCTCAAGTTTCCATGGGCAACCCAGTTATGTAATTCTGCTCCCGACGGAGGCGTCGACTCAGAGGGGCTCGCACGCCAGAAGTCACGCAGTGCTTTGTGAACACCGGTGGGTGCAGTGGTTAGGAGCACACGTGCGCCGTGAACCCACCAGACCCGGATGAATTCGATCCCAGGGAATGGCTAACATTGGTGAACAGTGATGTCTAAACCAGTAGTACGACACGCTTGCCTACTACTCACCCGACCTCACCAACATGCCTTGACTAGCAAGGCGACAACCTGCAAGGAGTATTCGGCTGCTATACATTTCCACAATGGTAAGTCACTTCGTTGATTTATCATTTGTGGACAGTTCGTGTCTGAAAAATAGCTCTATGGCTCAGTGGGCTTACCTGGTAAAAAAAATGAGATATGGTCAAACAACACCTACAACCGACACTGGATGGGAAGGTCTTCATCCAGAAGTGAATTGACTAAGGGCAGTAAGTTAGTATTGCTTTATTCATTTTAATGACGTCCATGGACAATTCTGTACACAAAGGCTGGCCTTCCGCATAACTCCAGGAAACATATATTTCCCCGTTATCTCCTAAAGTAATTTCCAATTGTGTTGCCATCAATATCGTGTCACGATTAAAACAACAAAACTCATTCGTCAAAAACAGTGTGGTGCCTTAAGACAAACTATATAATATATTATTTTAAACCTACGTGACTTTACCGAAAGAACCAAAGAGTATAAATTATATGGTAGGTGATGTTTCAGGCAATGGTGCTTCTTCATAGCGCGAGTATGCAGCCCCATGTTATCAGGACAAGAGAAGTAGGTAGCTTCCTTCGTACGAGGCAACGAGACTCAATCTCATCACGGGTGAAAATTCCACATTCCTGTGGCGCATTAAACTCAACCGTCATGCTGCCGTTATGTAATGATTTAGCACACCGGACTTGCAATCGAGGGATCCACGGTGCGTATCCATCGCTCTCTCAGCGCAACAGTAAAAAACATAATGGACAGGCTTCTTAAACTCCCGCTTCCAACCAACCCCACCTGTCCACCAAGCGATAACAAATGGGTACACGCCACAGAAAGGTAATCGCTCAAGTTACTGCTAATATAAGCTTCCTCGGTTCAAGGAAAAAAAAAGACATGAACTCGCATCTCGTAACAATCTGATACATACCCGTCAAAGCCTTATCAGTGCCTACCTTATTACAGATCAATTCAGACATTATTGGTCACCCCGTGCCCCTTATAAATCTCAACGTTCATCCTACAAAGTCCCATCAAAAGAGAGAAAATCACAAAGAAACAAAAATGTTTTTGCCCGTATTGAAACGGCTGTACGCCGTATGGACCTGAAAACTCAATTTCCCCAGTAACAGAATAACAGGGGTAAACCGTGTGGGGTGAACAGCTAAGAAACCCATCCAATAACAGGACCCTCTCCTGTCAACCCAGTTCAGACCCCCTCGGGTCGGTCATGGAATTGTTGCCTCGTCCCACACAAAATGTTTGCTTGATTCAATGCACAATTATTGGACGAATCCGAAGAGCTATGAAGCTCTTTTTCACAGATGCGCATCTCTACTGAAGCCATCTCTCGTCAAGGCTTTGCAGACCTCGGACAAATGACATTTAGCTCTTGAACATATTGCCGCCCATCATGCGCGAGAATAGCAAATAATCTAAGCACTGTCCAGGGTCGGCCCCTGCTTAGCTTCCGAAATATTGCAGATTTTGTATGTACCGTATGTTTACTACATCGCCGGATATACAGGAGGTCGTGGGTTCGATCCCGACCTTGATGCCTCCTGTATAGTTGGAGTTTGCATGTTCTCCCTGTGGTCACGTGGATTTTTCTCTGGGTCCTCCGGTTTTCCCCTCCACATTTAGAATCAAAATGCTTTTACGAGTATTGATGATAAGCCACTTCGGGGAACTATCTTGTGGCCAGGCCGCTTCTGAAAAAAAACCAATATAGCTCAGTGGAAGCTTACCTGGCTAAATAAAATGTTTAATAGTTTTTACGCTGAAACAGAAACTGAACGATTCACAATACATTTTTGGGTCAGATCGCATCGGTAAAAATGTACGTCCGTAAACCCTCATGTGTGTGTGTAGAATTTATTTCGCATCGCACGTAGCCAACCGTGCTAATCGGAGGTGCGGTGTGTGCTGGATTGTGTTGTGGCCATTGGGGCCGATGATGTTGGGCCCCCGTGTTGAGATCGTGGGAACCCGCGAACTTCACGCCTTAACGACGCTTGGGGGCTGCCCATAAATGACGTCACGCGATTTTGGCCGATTTTTGACCCACCCCCCACCCCCTTCGTCACTCGGCGTCACAAAAAGTCAGACCCCCCCCTCAAATATGACGTCACAATGATCTGCCCCCCCCCCGAAAATATATAAAACATGCTTCAAATCGCTTTAAACTATTGTCAGTGCCGCTGCACTATGATGTTGTAAGAGAAAACATTTTTTTAAGTCTATTTAATTAAGTAGAAGGTGTTTGTCTGTATTTATTTAAAGCTGCGGATTTTTGATGTGACGTCACATTTCTCAAACACCCCCCTCCCTCGTCACAAATGTCTGACCCCATCCCCCGCCCTAGGTGCGTGACGTCATTTATGGACGGCCCCAAAACACATTCTTTTTTTGTTCCTGGGTAGTAAGCGTTATCTCTTACTTGCTTAGGTCTCAAAAGTACAGAACAATGTCTATTATTCCCAACAAACTTTGCTTTTGTGACGAGGAGAGTGAAATTTTGAAATTAATTCTTCCTGGGGGGGGGGGGGGTACCAAATCACACAAAATGGCCGAGGCAATTAAAGATTAAATTTTCTGGGACACTTTTTTTTTGTTGTCCAGGGATGTTACTTAAAACTCCGTGACTGGGGGTAACCAATCAATCCGAAATCGGTGACACACTCCGCGACGTCGAAACGCCAAACATTATTAGCAGTTTAAAAAAAACAAAAAATCCGTTCTCGAAAAATTCAACTTTTTTTCTATATATATAGTGCATCGTGAGTCGATTGCCGCATCGCAGGCCAATCGATCAATCACAGACTAAAAAAAATAAATTTTGACTTGAAACTTTCGTGAATGCAGGGATTTATATGTATTTTTTTATTATATAATTTTATTTTTTATTATTTCTACGTGACTTAACCGAAAAAAACAAAGAGTATTTTTTTTTATTCTTTCGGTAAAGTCGCGTAGATAGAAAATTAATGTTTTAAAACATTTATCGGTCGCAACAGAAAAGAAGGGGGGCCCCCCCAACCAGCCTCCACATGCAACTGCTGCTTCCAAGGTTTTTTGTTTGGCTTTTATTTTCAATTTATATTCAAGTAAATTTTGGTATTTTTTTTTTTATCTACGTGACTTCACCGAAAAGAACCAAGAATAAGGCAAAAAATGACTGGCATCGCGGATATTACGCGAGAGCCGGGGCACTAAATGATACCCCCAGGGGTAAAAAAGGTTCAATGTGCATATTTCACATGAGAAAACGGTGAGCAATTTGTGTCTTCCAGTTCACGCAAAGTCACTGGCCACGAAAGCAACGTTTGCGGTGGAAAATAGCCCTTCTCTAGCCTTTCTAGGCAGAAGCAAAGTAACAAAAACTGTGTTAAAGTGTTATTAAGAGTAACAGCGGGAGGGAGAAGTTCACTTTGACATGGGACAGCAATCCGATACGTCTGTACATGGGGAGCGGTAGCGAAGTTCGTTAACGCTACGAACCCGGCGACCAGAGTTCGACTCCAGCTCACGGCCAGCAGCCAGCGACGATTACCGTCAGAACCGGTCCCCGGGACCTCCTCCACCCCTTGATAGGATCGGACTCAATTCTCAAATGAGCACCTGCCGGAAGAGACAAAGGCGGCCCCGGGCGTGGTTGGTGCCGGCCACCCAGTCTGTTACAGGCTTACACACCAAGGCCGGATCTTTGTCTTGGCGTGACCAGAGACGCACCGTGGATGTCTCCCAATAGGTTTTTTTGGTTTTGTTTTGTGGGGTTTTTGAGGAGGTGCGTGAGAGAGAAGGCGGCGGAGTCGCGTTCCAAACAAAAGGTCGACGCCTACCACACTTTAACAACAAAAAATACCCACTCGCAAACAACAATCTCCACCAACAATCCACCCCCAACCCCCTCTCACCGTCGCTCCTATTGATCATGACCACCATGCCGACCTCGACTCCTTTCATGTCCATTGCTGGGCTTCACTGTCGGAATCTCTCTCGAACGAAACTTCAAAGAAACAACAACAACAAGAACAACAAAAAAGGGGACAGCTAAAAACAAAACACAACGACGACTAAGTTGGTTGACGGGGGAGTTTGTCCAACTTTTACCAACGCCACACAACTACAATCACCACCACCACCGCCGCCGCCGCTCCTCTGCCGGTTCCTTTTTTAAACTTAGCGGCCTGATGGGAGGTTCACTACTGGCACCTCCCAACAAAACCTCCCCCCCTCGTACGTCATCACGCACGCGTGCTGCGCGCGCCTGCGTCATCACGCACGCGTCATCACGCACACGGGACGCGCGCGCATTGCGTCATCACGCACGCGGGCCTTGCGCGCGCCTGCGTGTCATCACGCACGCGGCTTTGCGCGCGCTTTGCGTCATCACGCACGCGGGCCTTGCGCGCGCTTTACGTCATCGCGCACGCGATCAAGATGGTGGTCATTGTGGATCGTTACATCGATATTAATCGTATCGATCTACGCTCAGTCGATCCGTAATATGGAATAGCGGGTGTTTATCGCTGCGTCGATTCGTGAGCCTATCGATCCGCGGATCGAGTAATGATTCGACTCGCCCCCCCCTCCCCTCTCCAGATCGGTGATTCCGTCCCGATCCGGTAACAATAGAAGCAGACTGCGACGGAATCACCGATCTCGCCGATTTTAAGACAATTAAATGAAGGGAGAGGGGGGGCGGTTGGTGAATCACATTACTCGATCCAAGTGTTCCTGAATCTATTGGCAATTAATCGCCAGGATAGCGCATTGCCCGCGAAATACAAAACCGCGTCCATAGATCGAGACATCTTCATTATTATTGTTATGTTGTTAGTATTACGATTATTATGGAATCAACTTTAGTCTGTTCGTTCATTCTTTAATCGTGTGTATCGTTCAATGGAATTTAATATTAACCTTTCGTCCGTTCGTGCAATGTTGAACGGTGCTCAATATTGATTTGAAAGCTTTCGTTACTGCAGGAATCCATACACTTTGGTTCTTAAATCACGACGTTTCGATTGCGACACAAGCAATCGTCATCAGGTGGGAAAACCACAGCAAGAGAAAAAAAATCCTCCAACTTCAGCAAAAAAAATGTTCTCGCTGTGGTTCTCCCACCTGATGATGATTGCTTGTGTTGCAATCGAAACGTCGTGATTTGTTTTTATTTTAATTGATTTCTAACTACGTGACTTTACCGAAAGAACCAAAGAGCATAAGGTGCTCAATATCGCAACTAAATCTGTGGACTGTCGTGGGGTCTCGCGGCTTTGCTTGATGAGTCGCGATGTTCTTTTTGACGTCATCGCGCACGGCGGTTGCGTGATGACGTAGGAGGAACAACGGTCGCACGCATCCCCCACCCCTTATAGTGACGTCATCGCGCACGGCGGCTGCGTGATGACGTTTGCGGGAACAACGGTCGCGCGCCTTCCCGCCACGCTTTCGTAGTGACGTCATCGCGCACAGCGGCTGCGTGATAACGTTGCGGGAACAACGGTCGCGCATCACCCACCCCTTCGTGACGTCATCGCGCACGGCGGCTGCGTGATTACGTTTGCGGGAACAACGGTCGCGCGCCTTTTCCCCCACGACCCCGTAGTGACGTCATCGCGCACGGCGGCTGCGTGATGACGTTGCGGGAACAACGGTCGCGCGCATCACCCCCCCCCCACCCTTTGTGACGTCATCGCGCACGGCGGCTGCGTAATTACGTTAGCGGGAACGGTGGCGCGCCTTCCCCTCACGACCCCGTAGTGACGTCACCGCGCACAGCGGCTGCGTGATTACGTTGCGGGAACAACGGTCGCGCGCCTTCCCCCCACAACCCTGTAGTGACGTCATCGCGCACGGCGGCAGCGTGATAACGTTACGGGAACACTCGCGCGTCCCCCCCCCACGCCTCGTGACATCATCGCGCACGACGATGGCGTCATCTCGGCTCTTTGAAAGGGCCGCGGGTACCGGTATTTTAATTTGACGTCACGCTAAAAGGTGAAAGCGTCGGATGACGTCATCGCGCGGCATTCCAGGAACTGGGACCCAGCCGAGTTGTGGCAGACATCTTCAGCCTTTTATTGATATGGAGATGTTTACGTGGAAAACCTTCGATTTAAAGCTTTCGTGACTGCAGGGATTCATATTCTTGGTTCTTTCGGTAAAGTCACGTAGAAGGGAAACAATAAAATAATAAAAATATAAAACAATACAATTCTCACAATGTTTCGATTGCAACACAAGCAATCGTCATCAGGTGTGAAAATCACAGCAAGAAAATGTTCTTGCAATCGAAACGTCGTGAGAATTTTATTGTTTTATTTTTATTATTTTATTACTTCCCTTCTACGTGACTTTACCGAAAGAACCGAGAATGTGGAAAACCTTACTAAATTGGCTGTCGGGTGGTGGCTGGTTTAACGACACATTTAAATATCAACACGATCTAACCCAAAAAAAACCCTTGTATTATGGATATAGATCAGTGGTTCTTAACCTTGTTGGAGGTACCGAACCCCACCAGTTTCATATGCGCATTCACCGAACCCCTCTTTAGTGAAAAATAAAATGTGATTTTTTTCAAATTCAAGACATAGATATGTTTTTTACTGGTACACAAAATGAGCCGTGCATGAACATTACCTTGTTCAAAGAATAAAACCAACACAATGCATAAACTCACAACAAATTACATACCTGGAAATCAATGTGACTTCTGCTGTTGCCTTTGAGAGATCAGTTCAGATATGCGTGGCTTCACCTTGGCAAGTGCCACTCTCATGTCATTTTCACAGCAAAGTCTGTTCCTTTTCTTCGTTTTTATGTCCAGCATCCTCGAAAAGGATTGCTCACAAAGATATGTTGTAACAAATGGTATAAAAAAAATCCAGGGCTTTCTTAGCAATAACTGGATACTTGTTCATTTGTCGACACCAAAACGTTGAGAGCGTTGTTGTTCTGAAGAGTTGCTGTTGAACCTGGCTCTGCTGAATTTCAATGATTTCGTCGAGGAATTCATCATTGACATCTGCTGTTTCAACAGCAAACGTGAACGGCTGTCTCACCCATGCTGGATATGACTCTCTTGTAGGGAAATATCCGTCGAGAGACTTTGCAAGCTCATCTAAGTGCGTGGCAATTGTTTGCTTCAGTTCCGTGGATACAGAAATATCTCCGATTCCAGACACATCTTCGATCTAGTCGTCCAGAAGCGGGAAGTTTGCGAAGTTATTGTTCTCTGTTCGTCGTTTCCATAACGGTAGCTTTTTTTGAAAAGCCTTCAGGTGTTCTTCCGCTTCCATGATATTGACTCCACCACCCTGCATCTGCTGATTGAGATGATTGAGAGCTGCGAATATATCAGCCATGTACGCTAAAATGAGAATGAACTCAGGATTTTTGAAGCAATCTGCATGGCAGTGTTGGTGCTCTTGCAAAAACATGGCTAATTCCACACGCATGGCAAAAACACGATTCAGCACCTGTCCCCGGGATAACCACCGAATATTAGAATGGAGCAGAAGTACCTCAAATTCAGAGCCCATTTCTTTACACAGCTCACTGAAGATGCGGTGCCTCAGAGCACTTTTTCGCACATAGTTCACACATTCCACCACAGTTTTTAATACTTCTGCCATTTTTGGAGGTAAGGTTTTTGTTGCCAACGCATGCCTGTGCAGAATACAATGCGTCACAATGATGTGTGGTGCATTGGCCTTTACTAGCGCACCAAAACCAGACTTTCTTCCCAGCATGACTGGAGCTCCGTCCGTACAAACTGCAGAAACCATATCCCATGAAAGATTGTTGTCTCTGAAGAAGTCATCCACAAGCTTCTTCACATCGGCTGCCTTCGTTGTTGTTGTTGTAAGAGGCTTACAAAATAAAAACTCTTCTTTTATCATGTCGTCTTTCACATAGCGTACAAAAACAGCAAGCTGGCTTAGATCAGAAACGTCTGTGGTTTCGTCGAGTTGAAGGCTGAATTTTGCCGGGCTTGAAATCAGATCCGCGACTACTTGAGCCAAGATGTCTTTACTCATGTCTTCTATTCTGTCACTGACGGTGTCATTTGAAAGGGGAATTTGGGATAATTTACCTTCGGCCGCTGTTCCGAGTATCAGATTCGCCATCTTTAATGCAGCTGGTTTCACAAGTGTTTCACCAATGGTGTGTGGCTTGCCCTGCTTTGCGATCAGGTAAGCAACTTCGTACGATGCTGTCAGGATCGGTTTGTTAACAGGTACAAATCCAAGAGCAGGCAGAGTGGCCCTTTCATCGAATCTGGCTCTCTTCACCCTGAATTCAGCAAGTGTTGTGTTCTTGTATTCCCCGTCTCCATGCAGCTTCAAGAAGTGTTCCTTTAGTTTTGCCGGTGCAAGACTAGAGTTGCTCAACTTGGCGTTGCAAATCATGCAGATAGGACGCTCACTCCCATCACGTTCCGTGATACATGAGAATCCATGTTGTACATATTCGTCCGACCACTTTCTTCTTTTGCCCGACATAGTTAGTATGGATAAAATATTAAAGAAATCACACGACATACGACAACAACAGTCACACGTTGACTACTGAGTACGCACTAAATTCCCCGCAGCGCTGATTGGCCAAGCAGTGTAGCATGATCATCTGCAGCCAGTGATGGCCAAGCGGGCCGTGTGTGTCATCACAAATTTACACAATAATTCAAGTGTGTCCGGACCTCCGTGGCGGGGGCTCTGCCGAACCCCTGAGATCGACTCACCGAACCCCTGGGGTTCGATCGAACCCAGGTTAAGAACCACTGATATAGATGCTGCCGGCAAATTACTGCATTGAAGAGGGTGGTGGCATCACCGTATTCCACCTGTGGATTTATCATATAGCCCCGCCCACTCCTTTATACCACCACTAGCCCCGCCCACTCCTTCATAACACCACTAGCCCCGCCCACTCCTTTATAACACCACTAGCCCCGCCCACTTCTTTTTAACATCACTAGCCCCGCCCACTTCTTTTTAACGCCACTAGCTCCGCAAACTTCTTTATAACACCACTAGCCCCGCCCACTCCTTTATAACACCACTAGCCCCGCCCACTCCTTTATAACATCACTAGCCCCGCCCAGTTCTTTTTAACATCACTAGCCCCATACTCTATGTTTTTTTCAGTAAAGTCACATAGGTAAAATAAAATAAAACAATTAAATCACGACGTTTCGGAGGCAACACAAGCTTCCGTCTTCAGGTGGAACAGTCACAGCAAGATCGCTGCATAAAGTGGGGGGCTCTGAGACCCCCTTAAGGGGGGGGGGGGAGGAGCCAAGTAGGGGACCTTGATGGGGTGCGGGGCTAAGTGAATCCATCTTTTGTTATGTTGAGGGTGCGGGGGATGCGGTGGGTCACTGCACGGGGGTAATGGATTAAATGGAAACAAAAATGGAAAAATTCGAAAAGAGTATGCTGCGTGCTTATAAGGTAGCTAAAGTTTTGACTTGGTTTATGACATCTTTCCAGTGGTTGCTTAATTTAAAACCATCCTCTCGGTTGAAGTTGTGTCTATGTTTGTATATCTGGATGGCTTCATGGACAAATCTTTGGTAATAACCGGGAGGTTTGCAGAGTACTTTGGTATCGGAGAAAACAATATCATGAGAACCCGCTGTGTTGAGACACTGATCAGCCACGGCCGACGAATTCGTTCTGCCGTGTTTCAAATCTGATTTGTGCTCGCGAATTCGGTCAGAAATATGTCGTTTCGTCTCCCCGATATAGCAGTCACCGCAGATACAACTCAATTTGTAAACACCGGGGTACTGTAAGTCAGGGATGGCATCCTTTACGGATGGGATCAGATCACGGATTTTGTGTACTGTATTGAATCGAACCTGGATCTTGTGTTTGTTTAAAATTTTGGAAATCTTTTTGGTAACGCCTGCTATGTATGGCAGTGGCACGTAGAAGGGAAACAATTAAATAATAAAAATATAAAACAATTTGATTGTTTCCCTTCTACGTGACTTTACCGAAAGAACCAAGAATATGAATCCCTGCAGTCACGCAAAGCTTTAAATCAAAAGACCATTCCCCTGTTAACGACAGGCTGTTGTAGGTACAGTAAATGTGAATGCATCAATTAACCATGTTTTTTTTATATATATCTGTTTACAATGTATCTTTATCTATTAATATATTGTTTAAATATTACAAAGTACGTTTTTTTTGCATGAAAAAGGGGAACTTTCGATGCTATCGGAACGAAACACATTCCTGCGGAGGGAGCTGGTAGGAACGTTGGGTTGCTCGGTCAATGGCCAGGGTCAACGGCGATGTGGTGTATTCCACAAATATGCCCGACTGTGAGGGCGGGCACAAGCGGGCGTGAGTAGGTTAAACGTTGAGTTTTATAAGGGCACCACGGGGTGACCTGCCCCCCCCCACCCAGCCCCATCCCTCCCACCCCCCACCCTCCCCACCCAGCCCCTCCCCACCCTCCCCACCCTCCCCACCCAGCCCCTCCCTCCCCACCCAGCCCCACCCTCCCCACCCTCCCCTCTCCACCCAGCCCCACCCCTCCCATTTTTGGATGCACGACGGACGGACACAATCATCCCCTGTGGGCTGGTGTAACCAGGAGATTCCTACCAGTATTAAGCCTTTAACGTGTATTTCCTAGACTCGCTTAACGACCAAATCTCTTAGCGACCGGTTTTGTGGAACCATTTACTGTCGTTAGGAGGGGGTTCTACTATATTGAGCATTTATGAAACTGCATAAACAAAAGCACACACACATCACGCATACGTAAACAAGTATTTAATGAGGAAAAAAATCCTTTATTATCAAGTGTCCGGAGAAAACCCGCACACAGGAGGGAACGAAAGAAATTCAAAATTAAATAATAAACACAGATCTTCACGAGGCCACAACGTGGTGTCTATCGTAAACCTCCACCTCCTGAATTGTTTAGGCTCTGACATCCGAACACACCAAGTATACAAATATTCTGATTCTGAAAGTTTTGTAAAAATGGCATTCAACTAGGGGTTCCGGATAAAAATGCAATCCTAAAAAAAAATTTGGGCAAATTCTGTGAAAATTTTAAATATTTAAAGCAAAACGATGAATCCTGAATTCTACATCCGCAATGCCCTGAATATGATTACCCTTTTAATTCTATGTTCCAGTAGAATTTCGGTAATCGGAGGTTCAGGGGAAGGACAACAAACCAAACACAAACGGCAGCTCAAAAGAAATTAGTTTTCAATCTCGATGATTTAAAAGTGCATAACACCCAGTTGCTTCCTAATATCGGGAGAACATTCCAGACGGCCGCAGAAGCGCATCTGAAAGCGACCATCTTTGTTCGATGTTTCGCTAAAAAAATATTATCTAGCCATGTAATAATTCCACCCTCTCAAAAGCAATTTTTAATTTATTAGATAAATTATCCCAAATCGGGGGTTTAATTAATTTCCAGAATTATGGATTATTTTTTGCCTGGGTTTTTACCATCTAGATGTTTTCCTCTCTCGTTTGCCGTTTTTCTTGCTGTCATAGCCTAACACTCGCATGAATCGTAAATAACCGACTCTCACACGCAAGGTTCGACAGAAGTATGGTGAGTGTAAAAATAGATGCCTGATTGTGTGCCTACGATTAGCTCCCTGATTCACCCAAGCGGAACCGTGCATCATGACGTGGCCGGGTGGCTTCACAAGTCAGAGATTGCTGAGCTTGCATCGCTGACATCCGAGCTTCAAATGCAGGCAGCCAACTGTTATTAACCGGGTGAGAAAGTGCTGCCCCCCACACCGCGTGAACCAGAGGTCATTTGAAGACATCTCAGGAGTAGTTGTACAATATATCCGCTTCCACGGGCCATTATCTAACATCAACAGTGGCACCCCCGCTCGACGAACAAATTTGGGGAAACAAGAGAAAAATATAAAAAAAAATTTTTACAAGAGCCGATAGTTCTCCGATACGTTTTCAGGTTGGATCACTATCGTTCGGCATGACGGTCTGCCGTTTCGCTCCACGCGCCGAGAGTTTCTTTCACAAATATCAAACGGCACGCGTGGGAGGGACGACCCCCGAAAACGCAGCAAGACAGCCCCGCCGTGCAACCGCTCAAAAACCTACCCGGTAGCAAAAGAGGAGTTCTGAATCTCCCATCCGCCGTCGCGGTGGAGCGAGCCCTTCGCTTCCTCGGAGCGCTGGGCACTCCCCTCCCCAGCGTGCTTCAGCAGGTGCACCTTGAGGTTGCAGAGCCGCGTGAATCCTTGGGCGCACACGTCGCAGCCGAACGGCTTCTCGCCTTTGTGGCTGCGCTGGTGCCTCTTCATGTTGCTGCGCTTGGAGAAGGCGCGGCCGCACGCCTCGCACCGGTAGGGCCGTTGGCCCGTGTGCGTACGGGTGTGCCGCCGGTAGTTGGAGTACTCCGCAAACGCGCGGCTGCACACGTCGCAGCGGAAGGGGCGCTCACGCCCCGCCGCCGCCGTCGGCGCCGCCATCGGCGCCGCCGCCGCCGCCGCCGAGGGCGCGACGCCCGCTGCTGCCGCCGCGGTGAACGCCGCCGACAGCCACGCCGCCGCCGCCGCCGGGCTGTCGCCGCTGTCGGCGGGGAGCCCTCGTCCCGGCGAGCGATTTGGTGAGCATTTCACCGAGAGGGTCGACTCGTGCCAGTCTCGTGGCTCAACGCAGCATCGAACGGCGGCTTTCGGGTCGTCAATTACCGCGGCGGCGGCGGGGATGGTGGCGGCGGCGGAATCCTCGGAGAGTTCTTCGATCTTAATGGCGACTTTGGGCTGCAAGGCACCGTCTTCGATGAAGAATTCCGAGTGGCCTCCCAGAGGTTCTGCACGAGAGAGGACGCTCGCTTCAGATTTAAAGGTAGCGTACGTAAGTCATAGCAGACACCACATTGCACGTCGGCGCGTCAATGTTGCCGATGCCTGTGTCTGGACACACAGCCAGGGCTGCCGAGGCCCCTGGGTTTATGTCCTGGGGTTGGTTGCCTCTAAGGGGAACGATACCATAGCTGAATATTCAACCAGCAACGTGTAGGCCTTGTGGCCGACTGCTTCTCCCTGTTTAAGGAGGCTATGTCAATGTCAGGCACCGAGCCTGCACCTTCCGAGGACCTAGGTTCGAGCCCCGAGGCTGGAGTCACTCGTGCGGCTGATGTCTATGGCAGGGATGAACAACACAGGGAGAGGCTTGCTAATTTAATCTACGTCACTCAGGCTGTCTTGTTTGTATGTATGTATGCAGCGTACATAGTCAACCAAGCTAACCGGAGGTGCGGGGGAAGGGCAACAAACTAAACACAAAAGTAGTTCTTAAGAAATTAGTTTTCAATTTATATTTAAAACTGCATAGCTCCAGTCGCTTCCTAATATCGGAAGGAAGAGCATTCCAGACGGCCGCAGAACCAGCGCATATGAAAGCGCATGATCCGGTGACCACCGTCCTTGTTCAATGGCTAGCCAAAAGCCGCTGCTGCGAGGATGACCGGAGTTTGCGTGACGGTCTATGCTCCTTGGTGAGATCAGCAAGAATATTGTGCTTAATTTGTGGCAAGCACTTTGCGCGTAATGAGTGCGACCTCATAATGTATTTGCTCGGCAACCAGAAGCCAATGCAGCTCGGCGAGCACTGGACGGACATGACCTTGCAGTACCCGTCACGACACGTGCCAAACGACTTTGTACACGCCGCAGCTTGGTAATGTTTTTTTGCCAAAGTGATCGTTTTGTTCACTCAACTCCTCCCACCCATGCCCATCGCCCACACTGGCCCGCGTCCAGCCACACTCACCTGCGGGCTCCTGGCTGTCCCGTCCCTCAGCTCCTTCTACCGGGGTCCACGATTCCTCAGCATCGGTAAATTCACCCAAGTTACCTAGGAGGCATACAGACCGGGCACGCGTAGTAAGTACAGGCTACGGGGGTCTGCCACACATTTAGGACTAAATTGGAAGTAGAATAACAATATCCGGCTGGCTGACGGTATGGTTAAGAGTGCCAATCTCATGATCTAATGGTCATCCCCATCTTCAGCCATGAACTATCCATTGGTGGATTAAGTCTTCCCTACCGCCATTGGGACGCTACAGACCATCGACTGCGCACAAACTTATTTCATCGTTCCGTCTGTCCCTTGGCTGCTATTCCATCACCAGTCATAACCGATGGCCATCACCCCTTTCTAGGCAACGGTCCGCTGCTTGAGCCCACTCTTGCTTCTCGCAACGTTCAACAAACACGGTCGTTGATTTGCAATCATTGCACGATCCACACGCCCCCCCCCCTTCCAAGTCTCTCGGTGTAATTCGAAGCGTGCAATTCTCCTTGCTCTTTTTTGCGTGCTTCTCAACTCTTGATCCATTTAATTTGTCAGCGTTTACGCGTCTCGGGTCCGTAAGTCACAGCTGGGCGCGCGCACCGACACACAGACTGGAACTGTCTTCTTTGGGCACGCCGGCACGCTTACCGTTCACGATCCAATTCAGTTTTCCCGAAAGAGCTCCACGCTGATTCCATTCGCCCCGTAAATTAGAACCTTATCTGCTGTCAACATTTACCCTAGATGTGTATGTGTGGATACACATACTTCTGTGTTTTAGAGTTATCTCCAAACAACATGTATTTTATTTATATAAGCAAACTTGTATTGAATCTATATATATAAAAAAGGGAAATTTGGGAATGTGTGTCTGTTCAAAATGTTTAGCATACTTCCCGACATGCAACAAACTTGAAATTCGGCATGTGGGTAGTTTCCAGACTGTACAAAATGACAAGTGAGCAGTGACATCACATCTGTGATGTCACTGCTCACATCTGTGATGTCACCCGCACGCGGCAGCGTTACGCAGTGTGCCTGCTGACGTCACGCATCCCCCCCCCCACCTTCCGCGTAGGCCGTGTATTAATCCAAGACAAGAATCGAAGTCTCGGGCGAAGCCGGATAGTAAAGCTAGTTATATATATAACAAAAAGGCTTTGCCCTATCTGGCATCAATACAGGTATTAACATGTTCAACCACCAAATAGACGCCTATTACACAAGGCAAATAAAGGGTCCCGTAGATAAAACGAACTCTGAACTATTTTTATTTTACCGGGTAAAGCCCACTGAGCTATATAGCTCCTTTTCATAAACGACCTGGCCGCAAATGATAGCCCAACAAAAGTGGCTTATCACGTGAAAATTGATAGCAGCCAAAGTAGTACAAAGTGTAGAAAATGCATTCCAGTATTCATATCAGGAGGAGGTGTCTTAAAACCACGCTTGCCTTTTTCACAATGGGTCAATGCTGCCACCAGACCAGACGCAAGAACTGTGGACACGATAGAAAGAAGCAGGACCGGCTGTTGAAACAACTTAGCAGACCTAATTTACCAGATATTTGCACGGAAATGAAATACAGTAGATCATCGATTATCCGGCGGCTTCGGGAGAGAAGGGGGCGCCGGATTTTCAAAAACGGCGGATAATCACCACTCAGAATTATTTAAAAGAGCCTATTTAGCATATTCTTGAATAACATGTTTTTAGGTGCTGTGTGTATGTTTTTTCAGTGCTTTAAATTGTGTTTACTATACGACTTTGGTATTAATAAGCGTACAAATAGACAAAAATATCCTACTTTACTGTATCCTATCTACCAGTGCAATCTTTAATACTCTGCATCGGGCAATGTACATACGACCGCTCTTGTTTCAACAGCCATGTGTTTTGACGATCGCCGAACGCGAACGCCGAATGACACGCAACTTTTCGCCGGATCACACCGTGTCAATTTATTTGTTTTTATTACTGTCGTTAGTAGTCATGAAAAATGTATACACGTGCAGTATTTTCATTGTTCAAGTTATATGAGAGTGTATAAAGTACTGTATATAATTTTTGACACACCGGACTGGAACTGCCTTTGCCGCGGTTTTGCCGGATCGGCCCGGAACCGCCGGATAATGTTGGAAGCCGGATAATCGCGCAGTGCCGGATAATCGATGATCAACTGTACCTCGTTCGTGGAAACGAAGCAGCAGTCATTCTTCTGTTTAAAAACGGGAGACAAAACCAAGCTGAATAATTACAGACCCAATCGCCTCCAAACCATCATTCATTCATTCATTGTAAATTCACTCACAGCACTTTGTAAATCCACTGCTTGATGAAGGCCTCAGCACCCCAAGGCTGTTTGACTACACTTCACCACGTCGATCGGTATTGGTTGGTGAAGAGGGTGGGTCCAGAACCGGTTCAGAGATCACAATTGTTCGCTGTGACCAGAACTCAAACACGGGTCCACCTGGTTTATAGCACAATGTGCTCACCACAATGGGTCAATGCTTCCCCGATTGCCTCCGATTGCAATATAGCAGTGTTCTTCATCGCAAGGCCCGCGGGCCACTGGCGGCCCCTGGTGGCCTTTAGTGCGGCCTCTGTTCGTGCGGCCCACGACAATACACAAATGTGACAATAACATCCCATCATCATCGTGCTGCTGTCAAACCCCAATGGTTTCAAACGTGTGGCGGCCCTCACGCTGATGACGTCTTATCGGCGAAAGTGGCCCCCTCTTAAAAAATGATTGAAGAATGCTGCACTATGTAATTTATGCATAAAGGCCACTCCTCTTCCATAATACAGGTTTTTTTTGGGTTAGTTCGCGTAAATACATACACGTGTCGTTAAACCCGCCACCACCCGACACAGGCAATTAGTAAGGTTTGTCACGTAAACCGAACGTGCCAATTCGTTATGAGTAAAGCACACCGGTGTGTTCGAGAGCAAAGCCACAACATTTACAACCTGAGTACGTTTCACCAGTAATTACAACTCGCTATATTTACACGATCTAACCCAAAAAAACCTGTACGATGGATGATATTGGTCGCGAAAAGCCTATGTGTTAAACTGACCGCCCCTCTTGTCTGCTGGCCGAGTTGCCCTTGAAAATGAGCTTCATAGCCCAATGGGCTTTTCTTGGGTAACTTCTGACCACGCAGATCCAACTAATAGGAAATCTAGCGGTCAACGTACAATGGCGAGCAAGCTGCACTTGGGAAAGGGTTTTTCTACCATTGATCGTATGCATACTATCGACAAGACCCTAAAAAAAGATAGATTCATATCAAATTAAATTATTCCAGGCTTTCAACTCTCAAGAGGAAAATTTATCAAGGTGGAAATTGAAGTGGTCATCCAAGCGCTCACAAACTATGGTCTTAATTGAACAAAAATATATACAGACATCAACGTAAACATTTACAAAGGGGGATCTGCTATCTTTGGTCCCTACAAAGAGGGTGGCAAAATACAAATCTGAAAAGGAGTTAGACAGGGAGATACGCTCTGACCGAGGCTACTCACAGCCACATTTGAATATAATTCCTGAGACCTGGTTCGCGGACATAAAGGCGTGAACGTGAATAAAGTCTCGGCCATCTCGGATACGCTGACAACATCGTCATTATAACAGCCAACACAAAACGAATCTTAAAGTAGTCGAGTTCAACATTAAAGTCAGTGCTTGAATCAACCCCATGGTGAATGAAGTACCAGTCACATTTTTTTTCTTCCTGCGGGATGTTTGGGGCCAATTTCGTTAGCAGTTTGCCTGGGATGGTTAACTACCTCGCCTGGTATACAGGAGGCCGTGGGTTCGATCTACTGTCTGTACTGCCACATCGTGTTCATCTTGTTGGGAAGCTCACATCCAGCAATGATCTCTTAAGGTCCAACGAGCATGCCGCTAAAGTTCTGCTGGGTCACAATAGCACGTCATGACGTCTGGCTTTTGACTCCAGGAATGTATTTGAGATGTAGCGACCCAGAACCTGCAAAATGTATTTGTATGAATGTTGGACTTCTTTGGCACCGTACGTAGCCAACCGTGCTAATTGGAGGTGCAGGGGTAGGGAAATAAACTAAACATAAAAAGCAGTTCTAAAGAAATTCGTTTTCAGTCTAGATTTTAAAGTGCACAGCTGCAGATGCTTCCTAATATCCGTAGGAAGAGCATTCCAGACGGTCGCGGAAGCGCATCTTAAAGCGGGCGATGCGATGACGGTCTCTTTCACTGGCTAGCTAAAAGCCACTGCGAGGATGGCCGGAGTTCGTGTGATGATTTATGCTCCTTGACAAGATCAGCAAGTTATTGCGATTGATTTGTGGCAAGCACTTTGTGTGTAATTTGTTGTAATGCAATGCCAGTGTTATCCTGATTGTCGTATTGGCATTATCATGAGATGGAAGAATCCATTCAGTTCTGTTGCAGAGCAATTGTAAGAATGCCCCGAGGAAGTGGATATCACAAAGCTACCTCTGAGGTCCCTTGAAGTGAACTCTGGGTCACACACTAGTTGGCAGCACTTTCTCACCTGCTCTACCATATGAGAGTAATATTTGCCATATGATGGTCCAGCCCATATTTAAATATCAGAGCTCGAATGTTGCCAAGTAAAAGACAGAACCAAATGTAATGACATGGGTTTTTGTGTGCAGCCTGTGTGCAAATTAGACTATCCTCGACTCTTGAAGGTTCACCTGGTTAAACAAATAACCGTAAACTTGACCACACTGAGAACCATTAACTCACTACACTTGAGGACTCTGATTTAATCACAGGTGGCTAAATCTTGGATTCCAATGCCAAATCTCAGCAGTGCCACCGTCTCAGCGCTTCCATCTTTGAGCTAACCTGGCCACACCTCCCCTCTAAATTAAAATAAAAACTCACAGTGGCTGTTGTGCTGATCCTCTTCGGCCGGATGGTGACCCCCATCATCCGTCACAAAATCCTCCACGTATCCCACTCCTTCCACAGTTCCCAACCTCCGCACGAACAGCAGCAGCTCCCGGCTCAAGCCACTTAACAGCGCGAGCAGCACGTCCACCAGGCCTTCCCGCGTCATGTCGCCAGGAGAGGAGGATGCATTGCTGGCGGCGGCGTCGTCCCAGCGCGGTGTCCCGGCACCATCGTTGGGCTCGGCACCCCGCAGGGCCTTCACCACCTGCCGCAGCACGGCGTAGAAGCCGAAGGGCAGGCGGTCGCGCGCCGTGGCCAGCAGCTCGGCCCGCACGAGGCCGTCCCCGACGCAGGCGCGCAGGACCCCGTAGTCCCGGATGCCCAGCTCCGAATCCATGGCCCGGGCCACCTCCGCATTCACGCCCTGCGCCTCCAGCCACGCCGGGAAGTCTCCGCTCGGCTCCAGAGCAGGGTGAGCGGTGGCAGGAGGGACAGCGGACACCGCACACGCCATCGTTGTCGACTGGATGATGGGACCACGGGAGATTGAATTACTTAATTTCAGGCTTCTCAGGGTTATTTCACTTCAAGGTGAGCTGCTTTTTGCGTTCAGTTTGTCCTCACACACCTCTGATTAGCACAATTGGATAAATGCGGTGCGACAGAAGTTCAAGTCAAGGTAAACTGCAAGCGCTACAATTGCTTGCTTACACTGCAGCTGGTGGAAACAACTCAAAGATTCAACCGCAAAAACGATAGCCGTTCATCTTTTTCATTTGTAAGTTCTTTGTTTTGCAATTAGCCTTTTTTTTATTCACCAGTTGCTGTGTGTTCTATTTTTGCTAAAGGCAGCAGGGCTATGAAAGTTTTCAAAATAATGTCTCGACAACTTTCGCCAGCAACCACCTCTGTCGGTAGATAAAACATCTAGGGATGCTGCCTCGATGGGAATTTGAAGCTTCGTTAATGAGAAGAGGGAAAAAAGAGGCTTTAAATTCACGGTGGGACAATGTGGCAACTGCACTGAAGCATAAAGCAACGTACAGAACTGGATTCTTGGAAGAGTTCACATCAGCACTTGTTATAGAACTCCGGCATTTTTTGCGGCGAAAGCAATTCCGCCTATTTCGCCTGAGTCGTGGAGCCATATTTCCAAAGCGGAATGATGTTTTTGAGCCTCATTTCGGGGGAAAAAAATATATAAACTGACAGCCAAACGGCAGCTCGGGGAACGCCAAGGAGAATCCGAGCCCCTTGTGTGCAGAAGTCTGCGAGCTTGCTCTGCCAAGACACCAAGCCACCCAATAAGGTTCAATCCGTCTCGCAAGTGAACAAGAAATAGGCCCTTTACCCACACGTGGGGGTTGGTGACCAGCACCACGCCTGACTGCCTTTCCTCTTCCCAAGGTGGAGATGTTTACACACCGCACCAAGTACTCATTTAAAAACTGAGTCGACCTCGGAGAGGCTCAGAACCGGTTCAGATAATCGTCAGTGGTGTTGGTGGCCGTGAGCTGGAATCGAACTCGACTGGCGCGAACTAAACTATTAAACTAAACTTTTTTTTATTTTAGCAGGTAAGGCCCACTGAGCTCTATAACTCTTTTTCAGAAGTGACCTGGCCACAAATGATAGCTCAGTGAAGTGGCTTATTATGTGGAAATATATAGGAACATACTCTTAAACGCCTGTTTCTCAAAGTAGAGGGAAAAACTGGAGGACCCAGAGAAGAAAATACACGCGACCACGGGGAGAAAATGCAAACTCCAAATATACAGGCGTCAGGGTCGTGGATAGAACCTATGACCTCCTGCATACAAAGCAAGATAGTTAATATCTCGCCACCGTGACACTACCGCTCCCCGCGTATGCGTATACACACCCTGGTGTTTGTCTTGTGTGTGTGTCGGATACACCGTCGTCTGTCGAGGTGTGGAATTGAATGTAGCGCTAAGCCAAATGTGGGAGAAACCTCACGGCAGTGCCAACTCTGACCTCTGACCTCTAAGCTACGCCCGGGCCACCTCTCCTCCTCTAAAGTTGGGGCACCGCGGTGGCGAGATGTGAACTATCGCGCCCGGTATAAACAACGTCGTGAGTTCGATCCCGATCCAGACGACGCCTGCTGTACATTTGCAGTTTGCGTCTTCTCTCTCCCCCCCGTGGTCGCGTGGATTTTTCACCGGGTCCTCCGGTTTCCCCCCCGCCCCTTCCACATTTAGAATCAACATCACGCGTTTAGAGCATTTGGGTACTGTTATAAATTTCCACGTGATAAGCCACTTCGTTGACCTATCACGTGTGGCCAGGTGGCTTCTGAAAAAAAGAGGTATACAGCTCAGTGGGGGCCTTAGCTGGTTAAATAAAACATTTTTATCTCAGTGCCCGCTGTGTTGATATTTTTAGGCAACTGACTATCCCTGTCCCATACCCTGGTCTGCTACAAAGACAAAGATCGCCCGTATCGCCTAAACCAGGGGTGGGGAACGTGCGGCCCATGGGCCGGACAAGGCCCGCGAAATCATTTGGTGTGGCCCTGCCAAGGCAACCGCAGGCGGGACACGAAATTCAACAAATCTAGGAGAGCAAACCTGGGAAAGCAGTTGCGAGTAGCGACATCGTCAATACCGGCTAACATCATCAATACCAGCTAACATCATCAATACCGGCTAACATCATCAATACCGGCTAACATCAATACCGGCTAGCATCATCAATACCAGCTAACATCATCAATACCGGCTAACATCATCAATACCGGCTAACATCAATACCGGCTAACATCATCAATACCAGCTAACATGATCACACGCCTCGCCAAAGAGAAGCAGTTCCAGCCATCGCATTAGGGGCGAGTTAATTAAATGTTTGACCAAATATAACGGGCAAATTTTGAACTTGAAAATGTTGTAATGGCCCGAGAATGATGTTATAAATATCCAAATGGCCCTTGGCAGAAAAAAGGTTCCCCACCCCTGGCCTAAACAGACTGTTGGGGGGGCATTGCTGCCACCACCACCACCACCCACCCTGTCCACTTCCACCGGGCTTGCCTGCTAAAACGATTTCGTTCTGCCACCTCTGGCCATGGCGGGGGGGGGGGGTCTATGAGAGTTGCTGATCCCGAGGGTGATTGGATGGCAGCATTACACGGAGACAACAGATAAACCTGTTTATGTTGCCAGGTAAGACCCACTGGGCAAGAGAGCTCTTTTTCAGAAGCGACCTGGCCACAAATGACAGCTCAACGAAGTGGCTTATGATGTTCAAATTGATAGCAGTAGTCAAATCATCTAAACGTGTTTCGAAATGTGGAAGAGGAAAAATCCAGCAGGCGTCAGGGACGGGATGGAACCCACGACCTCCTGCATTCCAGGCGAGGTAGTTAACATCTCCTAGCCACCGTGATGATGATGAGAGACACACAAACTTCGAATAAACTGCAGGAGTCAGGGTCGGGATGGAACCCACGACCTCCTGCATACCCGGCGAGGTAGTTAACATCTCCTAGCCACCGTGATGAGAGACACACAAACTCCAAATATACAACAGGAGTCAGGGTCGGGATGGAACCCACGACCTCCTGCATAACAGGCGAGGTAGTTAACATCTCCTAGCCACCATGATGATGATGATGAGAGACACACAAACTCCAAATATACAGCAGGCGTCAGGGTCGGGATGGAACCCACGACCTCCTGCATACCAGGCGAGGTAGTTAACATCTCCTAGCCACCGTGATGATGATGAGAGAGACGCAAACTCCAAATATACAGCAGGCGTGAGGGTCGGGATTGAACCCACGACCTGCTGTATACCAGGCGAGGTAGTTAACATCTCCTAGCCACCGTAACCCAGGCGGCACAGAGACTGGAGTTCACTTTGGGATTGACTGGAGGTTGGATTGCCCGAGACCCAAGTTGTAGATAATCAAGGCCACCAGATCAATGGGATAACCCCGGTGCTACTCAAGTTAACCTCAGAGAGTTGAGTTACCTCGGTTACCATGGGGGAATGGGGCAATCCCTCTAGCGGGCGTTACCCGTGTTGTCTGATAACCCTGCGTTAACCCCTCGTTACTACCCGTCAACCCTCGTTAACCCTCGTTAACCTTGTCACCCTCGTTAACCCTCGTTAACCTGGTCACCCTCGTTAACCCTCGTTAACCTTGTCACCCTCGTTAACCTTGTCACCCTCGTTAACCCTCGTTAACCTGGTCACCCTCGTTAACCCTCGTTAACCTGGTCACCCTCGTTAACCTGGTCACCCTCGTTAACCCTCGTTAACCTGGTCACCCTCGTTAACCTTGTCACCCTCGTTAACCCTCGTTAACCTGGTCACCCTCGTTAACCCTCGTTAACCTGGTCACCCTCGTTAACCTGGTCACCCTCGTTAACCCTCGTTAACCTCGTTAACCCTCGTTAACCTTGCCACCCTCGTTAACCCTCGTTAACCTGGTCACCCTCGTTAACCTGGTCACCCTCGTTAACCTGGTCACCCTCGTTAACCCTCGTTAACCTGGTCACCCTCGTTAACCCTCGTTAACCTCGTTAACCCTCGTTAACCTTGTCACCCTCGTTAACCGAGTTACTCTCCGTTAACTTCGTTGCGCCCGTTGCTCCCCGTCAAAACTCGTTACTCACCCGACGCCCTAAGTTACTCCCCCCGTTCACCTCATTAACCTCGTCACCTCCTCGTCACCTCCTCGTCGCCCGCGTCACCTCCGCGTCACCTCGTCAACTCCTCGTCGCCTTCTCGTCACCTCCTCGTCAACTCCTCGTCACCTCGTCGCCTCCGTCACCTCCTCGTCAGCTCCGCGTCACCTCCTCGTCACCTCCTCGTCGCCCGCGTCACCTCGTCACCTCGTCACCTCCTCGTCACCTTCTCGTCAGCTCCGCGTCACCTCCTCGTCACCTCGTCAACTCGTCACCTCCTCGTCTCCCGCGTCACCTTCTCGTCAACTCCTCCTCGTCACCTCCTCGTTACCTCCGCGTCACCTCGTCAACTCCTCGTCACCTTCTCGTCACCTCGTCAACTCCTCGTCACCTCCGCGTCACCCCCTTGTCAACCCCTCGTCACCTCCGCGTCACCCCCTCGTCAACCCCTCGTCACCTCCGCGTCAGCTCCTCGTCACCTCCTCGTCACCTTCTCGTCAGCTCCTCGTCACCTCCTCGTCAACCCCTCGTCACCTCCGCGTCACTTCCTCGTCAACTCCTCGTCACCTCCGCGTCACCCCCTCGTCAACCCCTCGTCACCTCCGCGTCAGCTCCTCGTCA
This sequence comes from Petromyzon marinus, assembly GCF_048934315.1. Lineage (NCBI taxonomy): Eukaryota > Metazoa > Chordata > Hyperoartia > Petromyzontiformes > Petromyzontidae > Petromyzon > Petromyzon marinus. Next base: position 12,391,635 of record NC_133667.1, on the reverse strand, counting down.
CCTTCTCGTCAGCTCCTCGTCAACTCCTCGTCGCCCGCGTCACCTCCTCGTCAACTCCTCGTCACCTCCGCGACACTTCCTCGTCACCTCCGCGTCACCCGCGTCACCTCCTCGTCAACTCCTCGTCAACTCCTCGTCGCCCGCGTCACCTCCTCGTCAACTCCTCCTCGTCGTCGCGTGTTGAGCCCCACGCGTCGCGGTCGCAGCTCCGCGTTGCCCCGGCCGCCGATTCGTCCTTCCGGCAGGCGCGGGGGACCGCGGCGATTTTGCACCGTCAGCCCCGCACTTTGGACCACGGTGGGTTTTTTTTGCCTTTGGGGGCCGTCGATAAATGACGTCACGCACCTAGGGGGGGGAGGGGTCAGACATTTGTGACGATGTGTGACGAGGGAGGGAGGGGTGTTGAGAAATGTGACGTCACGTCAAAATGCGCAACTTTAAATAAACATAGACAACACGTTCTACTTAAATAGACTTTTTAATGTTTTTTTCCTACATCAGAGTGCATTAAATACGCACGACAATGACAATAGTTTAAAGCGACTTGAAGAATGTTTTATATATTATTATTTTTTTGGGGGGGGGGAGCTTTGTGACGTCATATTTGAGAGGGGGGTCTGACTTTTTGTGACGCCGTGTGACGATGGGGGGGGGGGGTAAAAAATCGTCAAAAACCGCGTGACGTCATTTATGGACGGCCCCTTTGAAGCGTGGATTTTAAGAAATATATCTCGCCAACACAACCACAACCAACATCATCATCATCACCACCGTCGTCGTCGTCATGTTTATTTAGTATTGCCCTTCACATCTGAACAGCAGACTTCACAATGCAGGTGAATGGTTGACCACACACACACACGCACATCGCTGGGTCACAGCATGCAATCCATCAATACAGCTGTCAGTCTGAAGTTCGACCCGAAACGAAACACAACGTCGACCTGACAAAATAACCCTCGTTTGAGTCAACACTTTGTGTTTTAGCGTTTCGTCCTTTCCCCCGCACCACCGATCAGCACGATTGGCTACGTACGGCGCGAAAGAAGTTCAGCGTACACACAATACAGAACCTCTACGACATCCGATGACCCCTTGTAACACTGGATACAGAACCCTGGGAACATCTGTCACAAGAGCCCTCGTCCGATATACAGGGCGATCCAATTATTTTCACCCCAATAAAATAATAAAGATAATTTACGGAAAGAACATCGATTCTCACATGGCTCTCACAGAGACGTCGGCGGTCGGTTCATGAGTAACGAGATTTTAAACCGCTTACCCGCCCCAACTGGAGATCGGTGGGGAAAAGAGCTTCATGGCTCATCGGATTCCTGCAGTTCAAATAAAGATTCTTAATCGTGACGCAGGCTTCCGCGGGCGCGACTCCAAAACGCCAACCCAACTAACCCCCGTCCGTACACGCGTAAAGTCTCGAGGGAATCGCTTCACAATTCTGAATGTCTCACAGCCGTGCAATCGATTCTCACGTGTATTCTTGTTGTCATCGTTCACCTCTTGCAAATATATACACCCAGCCACAATTATTGCAGTGCATCGGCAGCTGCCCTACGGGTTCGGCCTTCTTTTGTAGAAAATCGCGGGTGATTAACACCTTTTTTTTAATTACCGCTAAACGAAGTGGGCTTACCACGTGGAAATTTGGAGCAGCCAAATACTCTTAAACGCGTGTTTCTACACGTGGATGGAAAAACCGGAGGACCCGGAGACAAATCCACGCAGCCACGGGGAGAGAGAGAGAGACGTGCAAACTCCAAATATACAGGCGTCAGGAGGGTCGGGGTCGAACCCACAGCGCCCTGTATACCTGGCGAGGGAGTAAACATCTCGCCACCGCGATATGTTACATTTGTGCACCTTCCCGCGAAGGAAGTTCAAGATACATACAAAAAAAAGCCAGCGCCAATTAAATAAGGCCTCGAAAACACAAAACCGATGGCTCTCAAAAAATAACAGCGACTTAAGCAAAAAGAATCACAATTCCGCAAGTGCTTCAACCGTGAACTCCCCTGTTGAATTAAGGCAACGAAAGCATAGACTAAAATCGGTGCTGCAAGCAGCTACAATGTAATGTCGCAGATGCAGCTACAAGCCAACGAGTTTTTTTTTTCAGTAGGCTCGATGTGCCTTCCACCAATCTCGATACACCTATTCAATACGTTTAACCAAGATGTGGAGCCATTGTTTTCGCAATAATCAATTGCATTGGAAAATTGGTAAGGGGGTCATTAGAAATCCATGATCTATTAATGGATCACCCTGTAGAAAACTCTTACATTTTAGATGGATCCCTCACAGGGGCGAGAGCCACGGGGGGGGGGGGGGGCTGGGGGGGGGGGCTTAGCCCCCCCTGAAATTTTGGGAAAGTCGGTAATCGGGATAACCGGATATCCGGCTGCTGCAAAATGCTGCAGGCTGCCACCTCGTGCTGCCCTGCAGGTTGCCACCTCGTGCTGCCCTGCAGGCTGCCACCTTGTGTGCTGCCCTGCAGGCTGCCACCTTGTGTGCTGCCCTGCAGGCTGCCACCTCGTGTACTGCCCTGCAGGCTGCCACCTCGTGCTGCCCTGCAGGCTGCCACCTTGTGTACTGCCCTGCAGGCTGCCACCTTGTGCACTGCCCTGCAGGCTGCCACCTTGTGCTGCCACCTTGTGTGCTGCCCTGCAGGCTACCACCTTGTGCACTGCCCTGCAGGCTGCCACCTTGTGCACTGCCCTGCAGGCTACCACCTTGTGTGTTACCCTGCAGGCTGCTTGAGCGGCAGCCTTTCGAACTTATCGAACTTATCAGCCACATCAGTGGCTCCGACCTATTAATAAACTCCGCGTTCAAATCCAATGAAATTTGTTTGATACATTTGTGGCGCCCATTGGAAAACATAAACACTAGATATCTCAGAATATTGAAGTCAGCCCCCCCAAGTCAAAATCCTGGCTCCGCCCCTGATCCCTTACGTCATGTGATGCAGAACCCATGACCCCGTCTCTTCCGATACAGAGCCCTTGTAACGTCTGAAAATGAACCACTCCTCCAATGCATGAAAACCCTGCCACCTGACGCAGAATTCATCACATGCATTGTAGAACACTCGAGACAAAGCATACGGGGCCGTCATCTCATCCAATATTGAACCCTCGTCTCACCAAACACAGAACCTTCATTTCCATTCGGCCGCGTAATGTACGCTAATAATAATGACCCGACAAATCTTACGTAAACGCGCTTTTTTTGTTTAAATAGCATCGACACATACACGGGTGACATTAGTGACAAATCAAAGGAGCGCCTGACAATGAAGATCAAGTTTTAGTCGATGTCGGTTGTTCATGAGTTGCGCCCATGTAAACATCACGTCTTTGCAATTCACGTCGTGTTGCCCAAGCAATAGTAAACCATTTTTATTTTGCAAAAAAGACACGCGACTTTTAAACACACGAGGCTAAGGGGAACGTTTAACCATACCAGCGACACAGCCACGTAATCCGACCATTCTTCTGAAAACAAACGCTTCTCATTATGAGACCTCCTTTGACAGTAGCAAGATATAGTAATAGGTTTTTACCCTTTTATTTGGCGTCATGTGGTCCAACACCAGTGGAGACTAAGGGCTCTAAGAAAAAGCGGTCTCGGGTGTGGACCAATCAATTTCAAGGACAGTGCCAATATCATTATCAGAGTTGTCTCTTTTTGTTTGCATTTTGACAACTTGTGTTGTGGTTATTGCAAACATGATCCCTTGTATCAAGGCATCAGTTTTGGTGCCAGATAAAAGGGTTAAACCCTATTACTAAACGCTTCTCATTTAGAAAGTTTTACTTCCAACATTGACATAAAAAAATACGAGGATGCGAGTTGTTAAAGAGCCAGATTCATATCTTGAACGAAATGGCCTTGGCAATTTACCCCGATTTTAGTTACGAATACATCGGTATGATGTTTTTGTTGTTGTTGTTACACACATAAAACGCAGCAACTGCCAAAAACGTGAATCGTGATGTTACCATAACTGAGTCCATCAGCAAGGTTTGAACACAAACGAATGCCACCGGCTGCACTATCACAGATGCCCTTGAATCTGTTCAATTTCAGTGACACTCATAAGCGAGCATTGCCTTCATAAACCAAAACCATTGGGTACCTTCATGCTATAATCAACGATGAACCCATTTCTGTTTGTTATTTCGCGGGAGTCATCAGCAGGGCGTAGCCATATAAATTAGTGGCCACTTGTCAATGGCCGAGACTCCCCACCTTGTTACCGCTAAACCGTCAACAACAACAAAACAATGTACAACCGAGACGATTCAACGATTCCGTTGAGCAGTCGGCTTAAAATTGTGACCGATTACGCGGGACGCTTTAAAAAGAGAAGTCGTCTCCACGTCCTGACTCCCAACAGGGACCTAAGGTCTCCCCCCCCCCACCCCACTCAGTTAAATAAATACACCACCTCTTGAAAGAGTAGAAAATTACCCACGTTCATACTCGCCTCCGATCTGATCGCTTTGCGAGATGGTAACTACCTTGCCGATCTCGTCAACGGAGCATGAACCATCACGGCAACTCCAGTCATATTCGTTGCGGCTTTTGGCTGGCCATAGCTACATGAATGCATATGACTGACTGTATGTGCCGGTGGCGAAATGTTATCTGCCTCGCCTGGTAAATAGGTCATGAGTTCGATCCCGGCCCCGACGCCTGTATATTTGGAGTTTGCATGTTATTCCCGTGGTTGCGTGGATATGGTTTTCCCTCCACATTTAGAATTAACATGCGTTAGGAGTAATTGGCTGCTATAAATTTACCACGTGTTAAGCCACTTCGTTGAGCTATCAGTTGTGGCCAAGTCGATTCTGGAAAATAGCCATATGGCTCAGTGGGCCTGACCTTATAAAATAAAGTTTCGTTCAGCATGTACACGTACAGGATGCATACATTGACACGGTTCCATTTGTACGGAGCAGCAGTCTCAAGACCTCAAGGTTACGAGTTGAGATCATGCGGCACCCTCAATCGTCGTCACCAACGTCATCATCATCTTCGTCGTCATCATCATGATCGTCCCTTCGGGGTCAGTAAAACGAGCACCGGCTCGTGGGGCTGCAACACTCGCGAGTGGAATACAGTCCACAGCGATTGTTGTATGAATCACATGCAATTTGTGAACGTGTTCTTCCTTCCTTCCGCCCCGGCCTGGCCTGGCCCTCGAGCCAGAAACAGACTTCTTGCGAGGCCAACGTAGCACGGTTTGGTTCCAACTCGACAAGGAAAATGGCCAGTTGGGAAAACCACCCCGTGCCGCGAGTTACCCGGCGCTGGCTCGGCTCGGATGTGTCAGTGGAAAAACGGGGCGGGGGCGGGAAATTAGTCTCAGCGTCACGCTGCACTGCCGGCTAACCCGACTCTGCGAGGTCGAATTCAGGAGCGACTCCCAAGGATCACCGCACGTAAAGAGACCCATCGGGAGACGGACCCGTCATCGCTCGTCATGAACCGGCCTCGCGTTGGCGAGCGGGCACATCTTGCGGTGCCTGTTGCAGTGGCTCGATATGCCGAAGCTCTTGCCGCAGCCCTGGCACACGTAGGGCTTCTCCCCCGTGTGCGTGCGCATGTGGTACTTGAGGCCCGAGCACTGTGCGAACACGCGCCCGCACACGCCGCAGCGGTACGGCTTCTCGCCCGTGTGCACCCGCTGATGCGTCTTGAGGCCCGAGCTCTGCGAGAAGGCACGGCCGCAGGCACCGCAGCGGTACGGCTTCTCGCCCGTGTGGATGCGCATGTGCGCTTTGAGCGCGTCCGAGCGCACGAACTCGCGCCCGCACTGCCGGCACTCATACTGCTGCCGGCCGGGCGCCAGCGCGTCGGGGCGGTTCGTGCGCGGCCGCCCTTTGCTGCTGATCGACGCCACAGCGGCGGCCGCCGCCGCCTCCTCCGCCGCCTGCTGCTGCTGCTGCTGCTGTTGGTGGTGGAGGTGGCGGGGATCGGCGGCGGCGGTGGCGGCAACGGCGGCCGCGATCATCTCGTCCACGCTGTGCTGCTGCTGACTCTGCTGCGGGTGTTGATGCGGTTGCTGCAGCTGCTGCTGCTGCTGCAGCTGCTGCTGGTGCAGCTGCTGCAGCTGCAGGGCGGCTCCGTAGGCGGCGCTGCGCTCCTTGGCGGCGGCGGCGGCGGTGACGGCAGCGGCGGCGGAGGAGGCGGCGTAGTACTGGCGCGCGCACTCCAGGGTGCTGCCGTCCGGCAGCACGAAGCCAGACAGGGTCTCCAGGCTCTTCCCTGGTAAGCGAGGAGGAGCGGAGGGGGCGGAGGTCACCTCGGGTTAGAGGTCACCGTGTGTAACCATTCGTGGTCGCGATTTAATTTCAGACGATCAGTTCTGCTAGCTCCGTGATACTTAATTTACCTGGGCTCAGTTCTCACCTGGGTGGGTTTCTCAACTAGACTGGGCTCTCACCTGGGCTGGGTTGTCACCTAGGCTGGGTTCTCACCTGGACTGGGCTCTCACCTGGGCTGGGATCTCACCTGAGCTGGGTTCTCACCTAGGCTCCCACCTGGGCTGGGCTCTCACCTGAGGTGGGTTCTCACCTGGGCTAGCACCTAGGCTGGGCTCTCACCTGAGCTGGGTTCTCACCTGGGCTAGCACCTGGGCTGGGCTCTCACCTGAGCTGGGTTCTCACCTGGGCTAGCACCTGGGCTGGGTTCTCACCTGGACTGTTGTCACTGTGCTGCCGCCACTCGCACTCTTCCTCATCTTCGGGGACTGGACTCTCAGCATCGTCATTGGAGAAGTCGCCGGCATTGCCTGGACGATGATAAGGCGAGGGAGGGTATGAGCATCCCCCCGCTACGGGGCAGACTATACCCGCCTGTGAAACACAGCGACTTCCTTCGTGATAATCTCGCACCACTGCAATGGCGTGAACACCATATTAAACACGGGGACATGAGAAACATGGCGCAAAACCGTGATAATTGTGCGCCGTGTGCAGTTTGAACTTGATTGTGGATATGTGCGAGTGGTCCGATGCTCGATCACGGCTAGCATCAGCGGCAAGTGACAGGGACTACTCTACTTAAAAACATTCGACTTACTAACTTTCAAAGATACGAACAAACCGTTGTGACCCCCGTGCCCCTACTGGACATCTGTCAAAAAAATGACTTCATAGCTCATCGGATTCCTTCGGTATAAGCAAATATTCCGATTCCGACTAAGATCCGACGGCCACCGTTGATTCTCTCACGCGCCACTAAAACCTCACCGTGGTGCGAATCCTCGTCGTCCCTCTCTGTCTGGTAGTCCTCGTCCTTCGTGAGGAACCTTCCGACAAAGGCGCCACCGCTCACCGCCTCCAGCTTCTGCACGGAGAGCGCCAGCTCGCGGCTCAGGCCCGTGAGCAGCGCAAGCAGCACCTCGACGAGCCCCGCCAGCGTCACGTCGCGAAGCGTGCCGGACAGCGGCGTCCCGGCGTCGTGGCGGTCGTCGCCCCGCAGGGCCTTCACCACCTGCCGCAGCACGGCGTAGAAGCCGAAGGGCAGGCGGTCGCGCGCCGTGGCCAGCAGCTCGGCACGCAGGCACGCGTCGCCGACGCAGGCGCGCAGGACCCCGTGGTCCCGGATGCCCAGCTCCGAGTCCATGGCCCGGGCCACCTCCGCGTTCACGCCATGCGCCTCCAGCCACGCCGGGAAGTTCTCCTGCTGTGGCAGCTCCATCGTGGGTTCACTCTCCATCTCGCACTGTGGGATTCGTGAGAGTGGAAGAAGGGTGAAGGTTTGGGGTTTTTTTTTAATCAAATATCGTGCTGTGGTTTTGCATGCCTGCACGCACAGAGTTCAACACAAACGCAAATGAGAAAGGCAACACTAATTAAATTTAACACGGGCAGGCTTTCGCGACTAATATTACGATTTATAATAGATTTTGGGGTCAGATCACCGCGTCAGTAAAATGTGTCGTAAACCCTCCTCCACCCTACAAAACCAATTAATAAAGTTGTCACTTGTTTGTTAGTAAATGTTGTAGATTGCTAATGGCACCGTTTGTTCACACATCTGCATTAATTGCAGATGTGTGAACAGTACAGTGCGAAATATGTTCAACATACGTGCATGAGGGTTTACGATGCACATTTTGCTTATGCGATCTGACCCAAAAATTTAATATGAATCGTTCATTTCGTATTTCAGTGTGGAAACTATTTTTTTATTTACCAGGTAAGGTCCACTGAGCTATAGAGCTCTTTTTCAGAAGTGGCCGGGTCACAAATGATAATTCAACGAATTGGCTGATCACGTGGAAATTTATAGCAGCTAAATACTCTAAAATGTATTCTGATTCTAAATGTGGAGGAAAAAAGTTGGAAGACACGGAGACAAATCCACGCGACCACGAGGAGAACATGCAAACTCCAAATAGATAGGAGTCAGGGTCAGGATCGAACACCCACGACCTCCTGTATACCAGGCGAGGTATTTAACATCTCGCCACCGTGGCGCACCTAGACACTTTTGGAATACCATGTTAAGATTTAGGAAAAATACATTTTGGGTTGAACTCACGACGAATAAAAGGCAGTAGGATCATAAAGGTTAGCAGCCATGAGACACCCTAAGAGTGTCTCTACTGAACCCAGGGGAGAGTCTCAAGCGAAGAAACACATTTCCACCCATCTACACGTGTACGGCAGACCAGGGTGTCCAAAGGTGTTGTAGGAAACGCTTTGGACTTTCCCACAAAATTGCTCCTTCGTTTATTGCTGTCTGAAGAATGATGGGCTCAATCAACCACCGACCACAATTTGCGCTGAGGATGACCCGCTTGCCCAGCAATCGTGCATTTTTGTTAAACGTGCATTTATTAATTAATTATTGTAAGGTGTCCTTACATTACCTTTCCACTCACATGGAGAGACATATATCCCATTTGAAGTGCAATCTCCAACTCCTGTCCGCTCTATCTCTCTGGCCTATTTGTGCTGTGAAAAAGGCCCAATTGCCGAAACGTCACCTATATAACTCTTCTACCTCAAGCCCGCAGTGTTATCGACGGTGTTGAGATGTATTTTGGTGTGCGTGTGCACGACCAATGACGCAGCAGCATCGCCAGATAATGTATTTTCATAGACTTAGATGGCACTTACATAGACACCTACAGTGAGGGAAGAAAGTATTTGATCCCCTGATTTTGTACGTTTGCGCACGGACAAAGAAATGATCAGCCTATAATTTTAATGGTAGGTTTATTTGAACAGTGAGAGACAGAATCAAAACAAAAAAATCAAGAAAAACGCATGTTGAAAATGTTATAAATTGATTTGAATTTTAGACTTATAATTTCTTTGTCAGTGGGCAAACGTACAAAATCAGCAGGGGATCAAATACTTTTTTCCCTCACATAGACACCCAGGCTTCCCACATAGACACCCAGGCTTCCCACATAGACACCCAGGCTTCTCACATAGACACCCAGGTCTCTCACATAGATACCCAGGCTTCTCACATAGACACCCAGGTCTCTCACATAGACACCCCGGGATCTCACATAGACACCCAGGCTTCTCACAAAGACACCCAGGGATCTCACATAGACACCCAGGTCTCTCACATAGACACCCAGGTCTCTCACATAGACACCCAGGTCTCTCACATAGACACCCAGGTTTCTCACATAGACACCCAGGCTTCTCACATAGACACCCAGGTCTCACATAGACACCCAGGTCTCTCACATAGACACCCAGGTCTCTCACATAGACACCCAGGTCTCTCACATAGACACCCAGGGATCTCACAAAGACACCCAGGTCTCTCACATAGACACCCAGGTCTCACACATAGACACCCAGGCATCTCACATAGACACCCAGGTCTCTCACATAGACACCCACGCTTCTCACATAGACACCCAGGCTTCTCACAAAGACACCCAGGTCTCTCACAAAGACACCCAGGTCTCTCACATAGACACCCAGGTCTCTCACATAGACACCCAGGCCTCTCACATAGACACCCAGGCTTCTCACAAAGACACCCAGGTCTCTGACATAGACACCCAGGTCTCTCACATAGACTCCCAGGTCTCTCACATAGACACCCAGGTCTCTCACATAGACACCCAGGTCTCTCACATAGACACCCAGGCTTCTCACATAGACACCCAGGTCTCTCACATAGACACCCAGGTCTCTCACAAAGACACCCAGGTCTCTCACATAGACACCCAGGTCTCTGACATAGACAGTCAGCCTGGTCTCTCGCAGACTCATTGGGCACTCACTAAGACACATGCACAGGCTCTGTACATAATGTACATGCCCCACTGTTTATGATCCACTTGTTAAGGCGCAGCTATGCAAACACACATGGCAATGGTAATCGCTGCGTATATATGCGTGTTATATATATCAGTAAATGTTGTGTACTGCGTGTGTAGAGCGGTGGCGCAGTGGTTGGCGCTGCACTGCGCTCCGAAGCCGGCCAAGAGCAGAACCGAGTTCGATTCCCGCTCACGGACCCCAATCAACTGACAGAGGTCGACTCAGCCGTAAATGTGTTTACCCACTGCTGTTTGTAAACATTAGCAAGAGGTGGGTTTGAGGGGGGAGCGGTGGCGCAGCGGTTAGCGCCACGCTGCGCTAAGAAACCCGGCGATAGCGATTATCTGAACCGGTCTTGGGACCCCCCCCCCACCCTAGGTCGACTCAGCCTCAAATTAGTACCATGGTGCGATGTGGAATCATCGCCACCGGGCGTGGTGGTGCCCCTCCAGTACCACAGTCTGTTAAGGCTATACGGGGGGGGGGGGGGGGAGAGAGACAAAGACGGCCGGGCGCGCGTGGTGTGTGTGTGTGTCACCCTCAATAGGTGCTGCTACTCTGTTAAGAGCCACCCGCCCAGCCAAGACGTCAGCGAAAGGCTGCACGGGGAGGGCTTCACCCACCTCACCCGCGACCCTCACCTCACCCACCTCACCTCACGTCACCCACCTCACCTCACCCGCCTCACCCAGCTCACCCGCGACCCTCACCTCACCCACCTCGCCCGCCTCACCCACCTCACCCACCTCACCTCAACCACCTCACCCACCTCACCTCACCCACCTCACCTCACGTCACCCACCTCACCCACCTCACCCACCTCACCTCACGTCACCCACCTCACCTCACCCACCTCGCCCACCTCACCTCACCTCACCCACCTCACCCACCTCGCCCACCTCACCTCACCCACCTCACCTCACCCACCTCACCTCACCCACCTCGTCCACCTCACCTCAAACTCGCCCACCTCACCTCACCTCACCCACCTCACCTCACCCACCTCGCCCACCACACCTCACCCACCCTCACCCACCTCACCCACCTCACCTCACCCACCTCGTCCACCTCACCTCAAACTCGCCCACCTCACCTCACCCACCTCGCCCACCCCACCCACCTCGTCCACCTCGTCCACCTCACCCACCTCACTTCACCCACCTCACCTCACCCACCTCGCCCACCTCACCTCACCTCACCCACCTCACCCACCTCGCCCACCTCACCTCACCCACCTCACCCACCTCACCTCACCCACCTCGTCCACCTCACCTCAAACTCGCCCACCTCACCTCACCTCACCCACCTCACCTCACCCACCTCGCCCACCACACCTCACCCACCCTCACCCACCTCACCCACCTCGTCCACCTCACCTCAAACTCGCCCACCTCACCTCACCCACCTCGCCCACCCCACCCACCTCGTCCACCTCGTCCACCTCACCCACCTCACTTCACCCACCTCACCTCACCCACCTCGCCCACCTCACCTCACCTCACCCACCTCACCCACCTCGCCCACCTCACCTCACCCACCTCACCCACCTCACCTCACCCACCTCACCTCACCCACCTCGTCCACCTCACCTCAAACTCGCCCACCTCACCTCACCTCACCCACCTCACCTCACCCACCTCGCCCACCACACCTCACCCACCCTCACCCACCTCACCCACCTCACCTCACCCACCTCGTCCACCTCACCTCAAACTCGCCCACCTCACCTCACCCACCTCGCCCACCCCACCCACCTCGTCCACCTCGTCCACCTCACCCACCTCACTTCACCCACCTCACTTCACCCACCTCACCCACCTCACCTCACCCACCTCACCCACCTCACCTACCTCACCTCACCCACCTCACCTCACCTCACCCACCTCACCTCACCCACCTCACCTCGTCTACCTCACCTCGTCCACCTCACCTCACCCACCTCACCCACCTCACCTCACCCACCTCACCTCGTCTACCTCACCTCGTCCACCTCACCCACCTCACCTCACCCACCTCACCTCACCCACCTCACCCACCTCACCTCGTCTGCCTCACCTCACCCACCTCACCTCACCCACCTCACCTCGTCTGCCTCACCTCACCCACCTCACCTCACCCACCTCACCTCGTCTACCTCACCTCACCCACCTCACCTCGTCTACCCCACCTCACCTCGTCTACCTCACCTCACCCACCTCACCTCGTCTACCTCACCCACCTCACCTCGTCTACCTCACCCACCTCACCCACCTCACCTCACCTCGTCCACTCACCCACCTCACCTCACCCACCTCACCTCGTCTACCTCACCTCGTCCACCTCGCCCCCGACCGCTGCCTCGGGTCCCCCCGCGCGTTCCTCCGTGCCGGGCCGGGTGACGTCTGCGGGGGCGAGGGCCGCAGTTGGCGGCGCGCGCCGCGGCTGCAGATTCGCCGCGCTCGGCGGCAACGGCAACAATAAATTAATAATAACAATAATATTGTTGTTGTTAAATCTCGACCTTTAAAATTAGCTTTGGGTCTTTCGGTACGGTCACGAAGATAGGTTCAAATTATTATTTAAAAAAAAATTGAACCCATCTACGCAGAGCAAATCCACAACATTAACAATCCGAGTACCTTCGCCCAGTAAATGTGGATTTGCTCTCCAAACACACCCGGTGCTGCTGTACCAGTAACGAAGTGTCCACGTTTTGTTTACGTTACAAACCCCTTACTAATTGGCTGTGTCGGGTTTAATGACACATTTATATAAACCCCTAACCCCGCCCATATTATGGATGATAGCCTACGCGTTAAACTAGAATTTTATTTATTTTTAATTAAATATTGGAGGAAATCCGAAAAGCTATTACGCTCTTTTTTTTGTAATGTCTCAGTAAGCAGTGTCAAGGGGCATCAGAACGCTACACGAACATATTTTAAAATATGTTGTTGTTGAAACATGAGGTTTTTTTTTTAGGGGGTTAGGTCGTGTAAAATATAAATGTGTCGTGAAACCCGCCACCACCCGATAGGCAATTAGTAAGGTTTGTCGCGTAAACAAAACGTGCCAATTCGTTACTGGTTGAGCACTCTCTCACACCTTTGTAGTTACACGATCTAACCCCCCCGCCCCCCCCCCCCAAAAAACCCTTAATGTTAATTGGTCGCAAAATGAAATAAATGAAATCAAGAAAATATTTTCTTGCTGTGGTTTTCCCACCTGATGATGACTGCTTGTGTTGCAATCGAAACGTCGTGATTTCATTTATTTTATCTTCTACCTACGTGACTTTACCGAAAGAACCAAAGAGTGTGGATCCCCTGCAGTCGCGAAAACTTCAAATCTAGATTGGTCGCAAAAGTCCAGGTGTTAAACTAAACAATGTTTTATTTGACCTGGTAAGGCGGCCCACTGAGGTACTGTATAGCTATTTTAACAGAAGCGAACTTGCTATCACAAATGATAGCTCAACGAAGTGGCCGAGCGTGTGGAAATTTATAGCAGACGCCGAAGACTCTAAACGCGTGATGTTGATTCTAAATGTGGAGGGGAAATCCGGAGGACCCGGAGAAAAATCCAAGCGACCACGTGGAGAGAGAGAGACATGCAAACTCCAAATATAGAGACGTCAGGGTCAGGATCAAACCGACGACCTCATGGATACCAGGCAAGGGAGTTAACATCTCGCCAGCTCGGCACCGGCAGTTTCACACGACCTCAGGATGGATCAGAATCTGTCTTTATTCTGGAGGAATCTGATGAGCTATGAAGCTCTTTTTTTAAATATCACAGATGTCCAGTAGGTGGCGGGTCAGAAAGTTACAATTAAAAAGTAGAAGACAAAAAACCACGATAGGATTGCAAAGTACAGGAAAAGGTAAACAAATCACACAAAACAAATATTTCAAGTGGTGACACTAAACACCGCTGAAGGAACAAAGGTGGCTGCGTGTTCATGTAAACGCTCCTGGTACTATTCGCACATGACGAGAAGTTGCCCGGAGTCGCAAAGACACCGCCCAACCCGTGTGAGATGTTAACTGCCTCGCTCGGTGTGCAGGAGGTCGCGGCTTGGATCCCAACCCTGACACCTGCTGCTGCTGCTGCTGTATATTTGGAGTTTGAATGTTCTCCCCGTGTTCTCGTGGATTATTCTCCGGGCCATCTGGTCTTTGCCCACTCCACATTTAGACATGCGAGTATCTGGCCACTGCTATAAATCTCCACACGACGATAAGCCACTTCGTTGAGCCATCATTTGTGGCTGGGTCACTTCTAAAAACACTCAATGGGCCTTGCCTGGTCAAACAAAAAATATAGTATCCATAATCCAGGGGTTTTTTTGGGTTAGATCGCATCTATGTGTCGTTAAACCCACCACCACCGACACAGCCAATTAGTAAGGTTTGTCACGTAAACGGAACACGCCAATTCGTTACTAGTACACCACACGGGTGTGTTGGAGAGCAAAGCCACAACAATCTTGATTTGAAGCTTTCGTGACTGCAGGAATCCATACTCTTTGGTTCTTTCGGTAAAGTCACGTAGTAGGTAGAAATAAAATAAAATTAATCACGACGTTTCGAACGCAACACAAGCGTTCGTCTTCAGGTGAAAATCGTGATAGCTGCGATGTCAGCTGCGAGCAGCACGATGTCTGGTCGCAGCAGACGTCGCAGCTATCGCGATTTTCACCTGAAGACGAACGCTTGTGTTGCGTTCGAAACGTCGCGATTCATTTTATTTTTACCTACGTGACTTTACCGAAAGAACCAAAGAGTATAAAGCCACAACATTTTACAATCTGGCCATGGTACCCGTACTCACATTGTAAATGCTGTGGCTTTGCCCTCCTACGCACCGATCGCGAAAGCCTACGTGTTAAACAGTACAGCAGTTCATCAACCGGTGGACAGCAGCAGCAGCAGCGTGCGGTGGCCACCAAACAGGAAGCGTTCAGCGACACTCAGACGGCGCAGAGGTCACGTCGATAATGGACGATGGTCTTACGAGCTTTCAAGAAACCGACTTGCAGCAAAAGATACGCTTTGCAAAAAAAAACTTTATTTACAGGAAGCCACGGGCATTTGTCTCGAGATCGAATAAGGAAGGGCGCCGTGTTGCACACGCCTGCGACAGAGGGCTTTCCGCGACGATTTCGATGAAGGATTACAACAACAACAAAAAAAACACCAATAAATTATAAACAGAAACACACAGGAGCACAGCTCAGCAATTTGAACGACTGGATGCAACGGGGAAGGAGTATCCAATGCCAAGTTCTTGAGTAAATATCAAGGACAGAGTTAATGGCAGATGGATGGCCATGGTTGCCAAAGTCTTGGAAAAAGCACACCGCACACGCACAGAGAGAACAAGGCTCTGTCTCTCACCTGTTGCATGAGCAATTCACAATCTGGTCGGCTGTACATACACAGCCCAGCCCATTCTGGACCTGCCGTGTGCCTAACTGGTGTGCTTTTGTTGTGTCTTGCAATTCAGGGTCTCCATCTCGTTTGCTGTGCATATAAAAGCGCAAACAACCCAACGTCTATATCATTAGACCCCCTTTGCCGGTACCAAAATATAATAATATAATAGGGTTTTTCCCCTTTTTTCTTTTGGCGTCATCTGGTCGAGCACCAATTGAGACGAGGCTCAAAAGAAAGCTGTCTCTGGTGTGGACCAATCAGTTTCAAGGACAGTGTATATATTATCAGTGGGTTTTTTTTGCAATTTGACTGCAAATATTGTAGTTAATGCAGACATGAATCCTCGTAAAAAGGTTTCTGTTTTGTTGCCAGAAAAAAGGGGAAAAAACCCTATTATTCTATTTTGGTACTGGCAAAGGAGGTCTAATGATGTAGATACTTACCCCGAGCCCTCATTGCTTTGATAGTGCATTGTCTTTGAGCTGTACGCTTTTTGGCGTCATCTGGTCGAGCACCAATTGAGACGAGGCTCAAAAGAAAGCTGTCTCTGGTGTGGACCAATCAGATTCAAGGACAGTGTATATATTATCAGTGTGTTTTTTGTTTGCAATTTGACTGCAAGTATTGTGGTTAATGCAGACATGAATCCTTGTAAAAAGGTTTCTGTTTTGTTGCCAGAAAAAAGGGGAAAAAACCCTATTATTATATTTTGGTACTGGCAAAGGAGGTCTAATGATGTAGATACTTACCCCGAGCCCTCATTGCTTTGATAGTGCATTGTCTTTGAGCTGTACGCCTTTTGGCGTCATCTGGTCGAGCACCAATTGAGATGAGGCTCAAAAGAAAGCTGTCTCTGGTGTGGACCAATCAGATTCAATGACAATGTATATATTATCAGTGTGTGTTTTTTGTTTGCATTTTGACTGCAAGTATTGTAGTTAATGCAGACATGAATCCTTGTAAAAAGGTTTCAGTTTTGTTGCCAGAAAAAAGGGGAAAAACCCTATTATAACCCATTGTCTAGTCAGCTGTGTGTACAGCTTGCCGCTTGCTGTCATGCCTGCAAGCCCCGTGGCAGCCTGGCCACTTCGTAAATCACAGTCAGCGGAGTTCCCGGCAACCTCCCCCGCTTCCTTGTCACGATCCTTTTGCGCGGCGTGGGGAAACAATGCGCTTGCAAACGCAACGAAGCCTTTCCCCAACTTCGGCTTAGTCCATCACCATCCCGTCCAGCTGCCCCCGCGCCGCCCTTGTTTCCTCACCCAGACCTCGCCACCCCCACCCAACGAGCCCGATGGGGCCCGCCGCCCCCGGCCCCTTTCTACACAAGCGCGATCGAGCACATGCGCCTGTGCCTGTTGAAGTGGCTCGACATACTGAAGCTCTTGCCGCAGGCCTGGCACGCGTAGGGCCTCTCGCCCGTGTGCATGCGCATGTGGTACTTGAGGCTTGAGTACTGCGCGAAGGAGCGGGGGCACACGTCGCACCCGTACGGCTTCTCGCCCGTGTGGATGCGCTGGTGCGTCTTGAGGCTGGAGCACTGCGAGAAGGCGCGGCCGCAGGCGCCGCAGCGGTACGGCTTCTCGCCCGTGTGCGTGCGCCGGTGCGTCTTCAGGTTGCCGTAGTGCGAGAACGTGCGGCCGCACACGTCGCACGGGTGCGGCTTCTCGCCCGTGTGGATGCGCATGTGCCCCGCCAGCTGGTCCGGCTTGGCAAAGCACCGCCCGCACAGGCAGCACTTGTGCGGCCGCCCAGGGTCGGCGTCCGGAGACAGGGCGCCGTTCCCGCCGCCCGGCGCCGCGGGGCACGCGTGCGAGTTCGGCAGCTGCGCCGGGTAGACGGGCTCCGGCAGGTTCTCGACGCATCGCCGGGTAGCCAGTCCTTGGTGCTGCTGCTGCTGCTGCTGCGACAGGTGCCGCTCT
Source organism: Petromyzon marinus (assembly GCF_048934315.1). Lineage (NCBI taxonomy): Eukaryota > Metazoa > Chordata > Hyperoartia > Petromyzontiformes > Petromyzontidae > Petromyzon > Petromyzon marinus. Next base: position 12,373,962 of record NC_133667.1, on the reverse strand, counting down.
TGCTGCTGTGCATTGGTGCGTATCTTGGCCGCGAGCACGAGTCGCACCTTGTCGCTCTGAAGCGAGGTGACGTCCTCGATTGCGAACATGTGATCGCCGCCGAACGTGGCTTTACCTGGAGGGCGAGGAGGGGGGCACAGAGGAGGAACGGAGAGACGAGGCGGTTGGTTGCGGGAGCTACAGCTGACCATTGTGAAGGCCTCTCCGTTCACAGAGTTAACTGCGACGATCTCTTGACATATTCTGGGGAAAATTATAGCAACACCGTTGTTCGCCGAGATTACAATAACTGACTGGCATTCGGTAGAAATGACCCGGGGCCTTGCCTAAGTGGTGGGAGCTTGTCGACGGAGCGGCCTCCCCACCGCCTGAGGAATCCCATGAAGGTCGGCCACCTAACCTCTCACCGCTGTGCAACGGCTGGGAGCTGTGACCTGCAGCACAGGTGTTGCGCGCACACGCACCCACACACACGTGTAACGCGCGTGCAAACACACGCACGGAAACATGCATGGACACGTGGTGTGTGCGAACTCATCCACATGGTCACATGATGCGCACTCAAAAACAAAGGTATTCCCCGTATAGCCTTTAAGAGACTGTTGGGGAAAGTGCTGTTAGCGAGCACCCTATGAAGGGCGGCACAGCACACGAGGGGGTGGGTGGGTAGCACCACGCCCAGCTGCCTTTGTCTCCCCAGTGCTGATAGTTTACACACTGCATCAGGAACTCATTTATGGCTGAATAGACCTCGGGGAGGCCTATGACCGGTTGAGATATCCATCACTGATGATGGCCGTGAGCGGGAACCGAAATTAGGTCGCCGAGTTCGTAGCACAGAGCGCTAACCACGACGCTACCACACGGACATGCTATGTATGTTGTATGTATGATGAACTTCTTTCGCACCGTACATAGCTAACCATGCTAATTGGAGGTGTGATTAGCGCACGGACATGTGACGTGTACAAATACACACACACACGCACGGGCACGTGACGTGCAAGCACACACACGCACTGGCACACGTAACGCGCAGGGCCAGCGCGCCAGTCAACGGGTGACTCAGTGCGCCCAACCCTACTGCAACACGAGGTATGCTTCCCTGCTCCTCTCTCACATCATCAGCAGCATTATCATCATCGTCGGCCACGACCTATCGAAGGCCTTCCTAAGCCGTCACACCACCTCTCTCACGGTCCCGTGATGCCCCATTCAAAGTAGCGGAACGTTTTTGGAGATACCTGGCACGCTTTCAATTTTAATGCCCTGGTCCGAGTGGATGGTGCTGGACGTTTCCAGGGAAGGGACATCTCCATCCTCGTCTGCGAATAGAAAATATAAAAACGTAAACACCGATTCAGTGGCTCGCTCCGGTGTTGGCTTCAGCACCGCGGGGTAGAGTTGGCATGAGCGAGATAAGTGATTTGTGGCTCGCATGATCTTTGGGACACTTCCTTCTTTCGTACGGCTGCCGACGTAAATGCATGCAGACTACAATTTCACGTTCATGTGGTCAAGCCAGACAACTGCGTCAGCAGCAGCAGCAGCAGCAGCGGAGTGTATTGCCGTGATGCCTCCTTCGCAATCGTGGATTGGGCATTGCGTCGTTACACGTTGTACGATCGAGATCTCGATGAGCACAGTCGCATGCTACTGGAGAGTTTTTTTTTTTCCATTTTCCATTCGTGCATCAGGTATCCGCATCTGCCCACAGTGTCGTGCGGCGGATGTGATTTAGGGAGGACCATGGGCAACTTCCTGGATGATCAAACCCAGTGGATCTTTCGGGACACTTAAAGACGGTCAAGTGCGGTGCTGAAAGACGGGTGTTTTGGCAAGGAGTGGTAACGGCGTCTGAGCGACTACACGAGCTGGGAAAGCAGTTCTCTCCTCCAGCAACGGTGGGGCTGCTCTACCCACACGCCCTGCTGCGCGGAGCAACAATGTCCGTCGCACGGCGGTCCAACCGACAGACATCTTTAAATGCCCCAGAGCATAAAATAACAATCGATTACTTGCACAAGCGAATTCCGTGCCCGATAGTCAAGGCTTGGCAAAAAAAAAAAGATTCTATCAACACGCCGTCGCACATCTACTGTCATCGAAACATCTCGTCGCGCACAACGTAGCTGACAAGGGAAGCTGCACTGCGATTGATGAAACGTAACTCAAATGAAGAGGTGAACAGCGGTGCGGTGCTTACAGGACTGGTTCAAGTAGTGGCCGTCCACTCCATGATCTTGATCTTGGGATGGGTCGTTGCCTGCAGAGAGAGCAGAATGCATGAGGCACAGTGGGATTCATTCATACACATTCGCACGCTTACGACACCTACATTGAATCAGCTGTGCGAGAATCAATAATTATTTTTTGTTGGCTATGTAGCGAAGTTCAACATACGTACATACATTCTTGATTTATGGAAATCCAACGCCAATTTAATCTTCCTTGTATGGCTGATGTTGATAAAGAGCACCGACTATTAATTTACACTGAGGCGGTTGAGCCAGATAATTGCATCGGGAGGAGTAGAGGTGCGGTGTGTTGTTGCTGTGATGATACCTTACATCCGTGTCTGTGAATCGGGCATCGAGTCGTTATACACATATTTCCCCACGCTTTGGCCGAGGTTCTGTTTGTGCGATTCCGCGCTGTACTTACGGCTAACCTATTTCTGCCCAAACTTCTGGCCCTCCGCTTTTTCCCCTCCACGTTTAGGAACACGCAGTTAAGACTATTTAGATAATGTTGCTGCTGTAAATGTCCAAATTATAAGCCACTTTGTTGAGCTATCATTTGTGGCCAGGTCGCATTTGAAAAAAATAAGCTAATACCTTCAGTGGGCCTTGTCTGGTAGGATGGGGATGGTTTTGTTTTATTTGTTTGTGTTTGGGCGATGTTTACCTTTCTTGTACTTTGAATATTTTTGCATTGTTGGTTGTTGTAACGTTCTTACCCTGTGCTCCGACTGGACATCTGTGAAAAATAGCTTCATAGCTCATCGGATTCCTCTTGACTACAAACATTCTTATTCAGAATTTTACTCATTGTGCGGCTATGCCGTCAGGGGTGGGGCCACATTGTCTCCTGCGGTTTCGCTTTGTGCTGCCTGCCCCCCCCGCGCCCCCCTTTTGTTTTGGAATGCATCTACCGCATAGAAGCGAGGGAAACCTGTACATGATGTGCGGAGTGGATGGCAGCCTTCGCACGTCGCCCACTCTGTTCAAGTGAGGAATCACGACAACTAATGGCATCATCATCACCGAACCGGCGACTGAACATTAAGTCAACAGATCTCCCGGTCTCCAGAGCACAAAAGCTGCTTGATCGGTAAAATAATATGACGGATACGAATGAGTTTGCACGCATACACGAGAGACAAACTTGATCGATGAGGCAAACGAAACGAGAAAGTGCAAATGGAAGAGTACAAATGAGAGAGTAAGCAGAGAGACAAGACAGACATAATGCAGGCAGACGGTAGACGAAGTAGAAGTGACACAAACGAATTAGACAGACACTGCTGCTCCCCCCCACACACACACACAACTTTTGGGAAAAGTTCTTTTGTTAGCGAGCACCTATGAAGGCCGGCATGGTGTGATGTTTACACACCACACCAGGTACTCATTAGAGGCTGAGTCGACCGAGGGGAGGCCCACGACCGGTTGAGAAAATCGTCACTGGTATTGGCCGTAAGCGGGAATCAAACTCGGCTCACGCGGGCTGATAGTGCAGCGCGCTAACCACTACACAACACACACGCGTGCCACGCGCACACACCCTCCGAGCGTGTTCAAAAGCGTCGGGGAGTAACCGTACGAGCGCGAGAGGTGTAGGGTTCATCGTTGTATGCCCAATGAAGATGATGACGCCGACGACTGCCGATGGAAGTCTCACCGGCACTCGGGTATTCTCCATTCTCGTCCCCGGCGTGGTACTCCTCCCCCGGGCCGCAGACCACTCCGTGGATTCGGCCCAGCCTCTGCATGGACACCGACAGCTCCCGGCTCAGTCCACCAAACAAGGTGGCAAGCACCTCGATCAACCCCTCCAGGGTCACGTCCCTCACCACGCCGGGCGACGTCTGGGGCGGCCCGGTGCCCTGCAGGGCCTTCACCACCTGCCGCAGCACGGCGTAGAAGCCGAAGGGCAGGCGGTCGCGCGCCGTGGCCAGCAGCTCGGCCCGCACGAGTCCATCCCCGACGCAGGCGCGCAGGACCCCGTAGTCCCGGATGCCCAGCTCGGAGTCCATGGCCCGGGCCACCTCCGCGTTCATGCCCTGCGCCTCCAGCCACGCCGGGAAGTTCCCGCTCGGCTCCAGCACCGCGGCGCACGCCATTCCTGCATGGTTCGGGCCGGGTGGCAAAAAAAACGCACGGAAAAATCTGCAGAGCTGGAGGTGCGCCGCGGGTAATATTGGTGACAGCTATGAGCCGGGCGAATATTCGGTTTGACTACAGGTGAATTGTCTAACGCGGCTACAACACGGTGAAATAATGCAGTATTAACTGGCTAGGAGAGTTGATACAAGTTCCACATTTATCTGTGGCTCATTTATTACAATGAAGTATAACGGATGACTGCCTGGGTGTGTTTCTTTCTCTAATGCCTGCGATGAGACATCGATGTAAAGTCTCAAAGACCTGGGTTAAAGTCCTAGCCGTGGGTGTTTTTCTCGCTCTTTCTCTCTGGAAGCTTATGTCTACGATGAAACGCTGAGCCAGCAATTCTGGGGGGGGGGGGGGGGGGGCATGGGTTCAAGCCCGGGTGGATCTGGGTGTTTCTTTAAGAGCTGGAGGCCACGTCAAAGATCACGTTGAGAGGTGTCCTAAAGACGAAGCCCCAACGCTGGGTTCTATTCCGAGCAAGTAATCTCGAAGACACAAACACGGCACTTATTCTCCCGCTCACACCCGTAATTAACGCGCCACTGCTGATCTATTCCAGCAGAACTCGAGAAACCTGCTATCACCAAGACTGCCAAAGTTGCCAGTGAGGCAAATAAGAAACGCACCCAAATCAAAATCGAGGACGGGTGGGCATGAGCTCCAGCCTCCGCAAGCCGAGGTTTTTTTTTTTTAAGTGGCCCTCTGCTCTTGCTATAAATGCTGCGTCGTATTAATAGCAACAAGTGTATTTTTTTCTCTTGCAACGTACCGACTATGTAGTACTATACTTATTTTTAGAAAACCATTCGCTCTGCCTGCTGACCCGTCCATACTCTTGCTGACCCGCCCAAACTGAACATCTGCGAAAATGAGCTTCATAGCTCATCAGATTCCTCCCAGTCAAAATAAAGATTCTGATTCTCAGAGGTGCATAGACCACTCCATAACTGCAGCAGAGTTGTACTTTTTAACTGTCTTGATAGAGTGAATATATGTATTGGAATATTATTATTGGGAGAACCAGTGGTGCAGCGGTTAACGCACTGGCACCGTGAACTCGTCAAAACCCGTGTTCGATTCCTGGTCAGAGCAAACATCAGCGGCGAGTGACATCTCCAAACCGGTCCTCGGACAACCAACACAAACTGACCAGCGCGGTGAAGTATGGTCAAACAAAACCCATGACCTACATCACATGGGAAGGCCTTAGTCATCCAGCAGTGGAGTGATTCAAGGGCTGTGAATATACCACACTGGCTAAAGTTGGTAGTGGGTTCCAGGACACGGAGACGGCAGAATAGAAGCAGCACTATTTATTTAAACCTTAACAAGGGTTACACTAGAAGGGGTAGCGGCCCCTCCACCAGTATAACTCAGGAACACACCCCAGGCTCTCTAGCCTAAGCTCTAGGCTCCCAGTTCCTCCTGGTAGGGCTCTAAGGGAGGCTATCAGATCCGGCCCTGGTTAGGCACAGATCTCGGCACCCCGCCGACCAGACCGGCCCTTAGAAGGACTCTGACTCTGGGGCTCTGGGGCCGCACCACTGGCTTGCTGTGCCAGCCCTGAAAAGGGCAGCGGTCACAGGAGTTCCAGGGTCTCACCTAGCTGGCCTTCTTTCTTCACTGGTTGCTTGAGCCTCGGGCCCCACACTCTGCCCCGAGCTCCCTGGCTCCCCGCACTTTATACCCACTGGAGCCTTAGCGGACGTTGTTGTAGCCACCAAGGTGTGGGTGAACCACACCTTCCCGTGCCATGTGTTTATTCCCCATAGCACCCCTACAAATGCGGTCAGGAGTCTCCGATTCACAATCAAAAGGTTGCAAGTTCTAATTCCAGCCTGGGGTTCATCTGAGCCGATCAATCATCCCCGGGGGTCTGCGTAATTGAGTCACGCTTTGCAGGATTGCCAATGGTGTTTGTCGTGTCGAGAGAACAGTCCCTTCCCATTACACTGTGTAACAAATACATGTTAAGTTTGGTTCATATGTTGTTTTTTTCTGACTGTGTGAACGAAAGGACACCAAATTCGTCTGTTTTTTTCAGTGAAAAAAAGGTCAGTTTCAAAATATCACTGTCCTGGTCACAAAAGCAAAGTTTGTGGGGAATAATAGCTGTATTCTATACTTTTTAGGCATAAGCAATTACGAAATAACACTTACTACCCAGGAACAAAAATTGTGTTACATAGGGTTGATGTGCAGCGCCAACTACAATTTTCACACCGAGCTGGTTTAAATGAGCCAGATGGTTGTGTTAGGGGTAGCAGAGCGGTGCTTCGACGCTTCCTACGTATTTGTGAATCGGGATTTGAGTCGTTATACGTCCCACGGTTCTGTTCTGGGTGACCACAGTCGCACACTGAACCGGGTTGGGGGGGGGGGTTAACTTTCCATTTGTGCATAATCATAGTCAGTGATGACTAATCTACTTCTGGATGAAAGTCTCCCGAATGTATGCATGTTGAACTTCTTTTCGCCACCGCACGTAGCCAACTGTGCTAATCGGAGGTGCTGGGAATGGACAGCAAACTAAATATAACAATCAGCTATGAAGAAATTAAATAATAATAGGGTTTCTTCCCCTTTTTTCTGGCGACAAAAACTGAAACATTTTGCAAGGAATCATGTTTACATTAACCACAATACTTGCAGTCAGAATGCAAATAAAAAAACACAATCTAAAAATGTATGCATTGTCCTTGAAACTGATTGGTCCACACCAGAGACAGCTTTCCTTAGAGCCTAGTCTCATACGGTGTTCGACCAGATGGCGTCATCTGACCGCAAGTATTGTGGTTAATGTAAACATGATTCCTTGCAAAAGGTTTAAGTTTTGTCGCCAGAAAAAAAGGGGGAAAACCCTATTATTATATTTTGGTACTGGCAAAGGAGGCCTCATGATGAAGAAATTAGTTTTCAATTTCGATGTAAAAGTGTGCAACTCCAGCGGCTTACCAATAATCTGTCGCCAACCCTCACGGGGCTCATTTATTGGTGGTTTATCAGTAAATTTTGATTTAAAGCTTTCGTGACTGCAGTAATTAATATTCTTAGCTCTTTCGGTAAAGTCACGTTTGTGTTATGGTCGAAACGTCGTGATAATTTTTATTGTTTTATATATTTTATTGTTTCCCTTCAACGTGACTTTACCGAAAGAGCTAAGAATATGGTTTATCAGTAGTTTACTAGTTTAAATAGTTATTCATTAAACCCCAGCCCTCAACGTTTACAGTAGCATGGCCTTGCGGTAGCACGCTCAAACCACTTGTCGCAGGGCTTCACGGTTCGAATTCTCGTGCCGCCCCGGTTATCACTGCGGGAATAATAACCGTGACACCACTACGCACTGTCTGCTTCGCACACAGCCGACGTTAACTCACTCCCCCCCCCCCCCCCCCCCCGAGGTCATTCGCAAGAGTACGGCCATTCTGTGCCGGCATCCAAGCCGACCACATTCGAAAAATTACCCACAAATTGCTCAATTGAGATCGCACTATATTTTTGTTATTTTACCAGGTAAGGGCCCTACTGAGCTATAGAGATCGTTTTTCAGAAGCGACCTGGCTATCACAAATGATAGCTCAACGAAGTGGCTTATCATCATCATCACGTGGAAATGTATAGCAGCCAAATACTCTAAACGCATCCATGAGAGGTTTTATTTGGGGGTTAGATCGCGTAAATATGTGCTGTTAAACCCGCCACAGCCAAGCAGTAAGGTTTGTCACGTAAACAAAACATGCCAATTCGTTGCTAGTACAGAACACCGCTGTGTTGGAGAGTAAACCCACAACATTGACAATTGGAGTACGACGTTTTGCCAGCAATTACAAGTAGCATCATCAGGCGACAGCCAGATAAACGTCTGATGTTGATTCTCAATGTGGAGGGGGGGGGGAAAGACCGGAGAACCTGGAGAAAAAAAATCCACACAACCACGGGGAGAGAGAAAGAGAGAGAGACACGCAAACTCCAAATATACAGCAGCAGGCGTCAGGGTCGGGATCGAACACACAACCTCCTGTGTACCAGGCGAGGTTGTTAACATCTCCTAGCCACCGTGAGGATGATGAGACGCGCAAACTCCAAATATACAGCAGCAGGTGTCAGGGTCGGGACCGAACACACGACCTCCTGTGTACCAGGCGCGGTTGTTAACATCTCCTAGCCACCGTGATGATGAGAGAGAGAGACACGCAAACTCCAAATACACAGCAGCAGGCATCAGGGTCGGGATCGAACACACAACCTCCTGTGTACCAGGCGAGGTTGTTAACATCTCCTAGCCACCGTGATGATGATGATGAGAGAGAGAGACACGCAAACTCCAAATATACAGCAGCAGGCATCAGGGTCGGGATCGAACACACAACCTCCTGTGTACCAGGCGAGGTTGTTAACATCTCCTAGCCACCGTGATGATGATGATGAGAGAGAGAGAGACACGCAAACTCCAAATATACAGCAGCAGGCATCATGGTCGGGATCGAACACACGACCTCCTGTGTACCAGGCGCGGTTGTTAACATCTCCTAGGCACCGTGGCACCCCATAGCAATCATCGCCCCCTTCCAGAGAACTAATGGCTCGGATCACCCTTGCAAGCGAGACTCCTATCCTGGCCTCTTGACTTCTCGGCTGATTAAACAAATGCAACTTGAAACTTAATGCGGTTTCTGCAGCGTTTGCTCTCGTTTCACCTGTTGCCTCGCGTGCTTGGTAGTCGTAGCAGTCGTTTGTAAATCGCGCTAAAGTGATTTGCGAGCAGTGTATCTGCAAGTCTATGAGTTTGTCAAGCGTTAATAGCGAGCGAGGTTACGAGTCTTCGGTAGCCCGGTGAGTTTCTAATTTCGTAGGCTATAAAGTGAATTATGAATCGGGTGGCGTATTCAAAGTGCGAGTTACTGCGTAATACAAGGAGGTTTGCGAGGAGTTTATAAGGAGCGAGTCATTGAGGAGTTTGTAGTGAGTTAAATACCAATTGAGGAGATTGTCGCGAGTTACTCAGAAGTTTAAGTTCAGTTCGTTTATTTGGTAGAGCCCTGTGAGCCATTTGGCTCTTGAATCGGGTGCATCAGCAACAAACAAAAAAAACATGAACAAGAAAACGTCTTAAAGTGACTATGTGACTGTGCGAACAGAAAATCCAGGGAAAAAAAACAGCTAAATATTCCTGAAAAAGCACCGCACACCAACGCTGTGTGCAAAAATCCCAGAGGGATGGGTGAGTTTATGGGTGAGTTACGAATTGAGCGGTGTACAACGAGACTGGGGTATATCTTGATTTAAAGCTTTCGTGACTGCAAGGATTCATCTTCTTTGGTTCTTTCGGTAAAGTCACGTAGAATGATAATAAAATAATAAATTGTCCTCCAGACAGTCTCGTCCCTTCACCTGATGAAGGCCGCTTGTGTTGTGGCCGAAACGTCGTGAGAATTTTATTGTGTTATTTTATTTTATCAATTTATTATTTTATTCTCATTCTACGTGACTTTACCGAAAGAACCAAAGAAGAGACTGGGGTAGTTTATAGTGAGTTACTCAGCAGTTTATGAGTGATGTGGTTCAGCACGAGCGAGTGATGGGAGTAGTTTACACGTAGATATTCGTATTGCACGTTGAACTTGCTTCGCACCGTACGTAGCCAACCGTGCTAATCGGAGGTGCTGGGGGGGGGGTAGGACAACAAACTAAACACAAACATTTGTTTGAGTGATGGAGTAGTTGGTAAGTGATGGGGTATAAGTGAGTGTATGCAGTAGTTCACGCAAGTTATGTTCAGGAGTTTATGATGACGGATGGGAGTTGATCAGAAGTTTGAGTTATGGGGAAGTTCATAGTGAGTGATGGGGAAGTTTATAACAAGTGAATGATGGATTAGTTTACTGAGTTAATCAGGAGTTTGAGTTATTGGGAAGGTTAATAGTGAGTGATGGGGTAGTTTATAACAAGTGAATGATGGGTTAGTTTATTGAGTTAATCAGGAGTTTGAGTTATTGGGAAGGTTAATAGTGAGTGATGGGAGTAGTTTATAACAAGTGAATGATGGATTAGTTTACTGAGTTAATCAGGAGTTTGAGTTATTGGGAAGGTTAATAGTGAGTGATGGGAGTAGTTTATAACAAGTGAATGATGGATTAGTTTATGGAGTTAATCAGGAGTTTGAGTTATTGGGAAGGTTAATAGTGAGTGATGGGAGTAGTTTATAACAAGTGAATGATGGGTTAGTTTACTGAGTTAATCAGGAGTTTGATTTATTGGGAAGGTTAACAGTGAGTGATGGGGTAGTTTATAACAAGTGAATGATGGGTTAGTTTACTGAGTTAATCAGGAGTTTGAGTTATGGGGTAAGTTCATACTGAGCGATGGGGTAGTTTATAACAAGTGAATGATGGGTTAGTTTACTGAGTTAATCAGGAGTTTGAGTTATTGGGAAGGTTAATAGTGAGTGATGGGAGTAGTTTATAACAAGTGAATGATGGGTTAGTTTACTGAGTTAATCAGGAGTTTGAGTTATTGGGAAGGTTAATAGTGAGTGATGGGAGTAGTTTATAACAAGTGAATGATGGATTAGTTTACTGAGTTAATCAGGAGTTTGAGTTATTGGGAAGGTTAATAGTGAGTGATGGGGTAGTTTATAACAAGTGAATGATGGATTAGTGTACTGAGTTAATCAGGAGTTTGAGTTATGGGGAAGGTTAATAGTGAGTGATGGGGTAGTTTATAACAAGTGAATGATGGGTTAGTTTATTGAGTTAATCAGGAGTTTGAGTTATGGGGTAAGTTCATACTGAGCGATGGGGTAGTTTATAACAAGTGAATGATGGATTAGTTTACTGAGTTAATCAGGAGTTTGAGTTATTGGGAAGGTTAATAGTGAGTGATGGGGTAGTTTATAGCAAGTGAATGATGGGTTAGTTTACTGAGTTAATCAGGAGTTTGAGTTATGGGGTAAATTCATACTGAGCGATGGGGTAGTTTATAACAAGTGAATGATGGGTTAGTTTATTGAGTTAATCAGGAGTTTGAGTTATGGGGTAAGTTCATAGTGAGTGATGGGAGTAGTTTAAAACAAGTGAATGATGGGTTAGTTTACTGAGTTAATCAGGAGTTTGAGTTATTGGGAAGGTTAATAGTGAGTGATGGGGTAGTTTATAACAAGTGAATGATGGGTTAGTTTACTGAGTTAATCAGGAGTTTGAGTTATTGGGAAGGTTAATAGTGAGTGATGGGAGTAGTTTCTAACAAGTGAATGATGGGTTAGTTTACTGAGTTAATCAGGAGTTTGAGTTATTGGGAAGGTTAATAGTGAGTGATGGGGTAGTTTATAACAAGTGAATGATGGGTTAGTTTACTGAGTTAATCAGGAGTTTGAGTTATGGGGTAAGTTCATAGTGAGTGATGGGGTAGTTTATAACAAGTGAATGATGGGTTAGTTTACTGAGTTAATCAGGAGTTTGAGTTATGGGGTAAGTTCATAGTGAGTGATGAGAGTTGTCTGAGATAGTAAGTAGTTTATGAATGTATGGAGTAGTTTTAGTGATGGTGTAGTTTATCATAAGTGAGCGATGGGAGTAGTTCACTTAGTTAACGAGGAGTTTGTAATCGATTGATGGAGTAATTCATAGTGAGTTATAGGAGACGTTGTTTTAATGAGCTAATCCGTAGTTTAGGGGTCGTCCATAAATGACGTCACGCGATTTTGGACGATTTTTGACTCCCCCCTCGTCATACGGCGTCACAAAAAGTTAGACCCCCCTTCAAATGACGTCACAAAGCTCTGCTCCCCTCCCCCCCCAAAAAATATAAAACATGCTTCAAATCGCTTTAAACTATTGTCATTGTAGTGCGTATTAAATGTAGCGCTGCACTGATGTTGTAGGAGAGAATATTTATTAAAAAGTCTATTTAATTAAGTAGAACGTATTCTTGGTTCTTTCGGTAAAGTCACGTAGAAGGGAAAGAATAAAATAATAAAAATATAAACAATTTTTTATATTTTTATTATTTTATTAAAACAATGTTTTATATTTTTATTATTTTATTGTTTCCCTTCTACGTGACTTTACCAAAAGAACCAAGAATATGAATCCCCGCAGTCACGAAAGCTTTAAATCAAAATTTAAGTAGAACGTGTTGTCTATATTTATTTAAAGTTGCCCATTTTGATGTGACGTCACATTTCTCAAACCCCCCCCTCCCTCGTCACACATCGTCACAAATGTCTGACCCCGCCCCCCACCCCCTAGGTGCGTGACGTCATTTATGGACGGCCCCTTATCTTGAGTAAGTGATGGGAGTAGTTTCGTGAGTAATTCATAGTGAGTGATTGAGTAATTCATAGTGAGTGATGTAATGTTTAATTAGATAGTCATTAGTTTACATGAGCGAGTTGTGTATGGAGCAGTTGAGCGAGTGATGGGGATAGTTGATCACAAGCGATGGGGATTATTGATCACAAGCGAGTGATGGGGGTTATTGATCACAAGCGAGTGATGGGGATAGTTGATCACAAGCGAGTGATGGGGATAGTTGATCACAAGCGAGTGATGGGGATAGTTGATCACAAGCGAGTGATGGGGATAGTTGATCACAAGCGAGTGATTGGGATAGTTGATCACAAGCGAGTGATAGGGATAGTTGATCACAAGCGAGTGATGGGGATAGCTGATCACAAGCGAGTGATGGGGATAGCTGATCACAAGCGAGTGATGGGGATAGCTGATCACAAGCGAGTGATGGGGATTATTGATCACAAGCGGGTGATGGGGATAGTTGATCACAAGCGGGTGATGGGGGTTATTGATCAATCACAAGCGAGTGATGGGAGTTATTGGTCATAAGCGAGTGATGGGGAGTCAGTCGACCCAGTAATCCAGGAGTTTTGAGCGATGGCTTCACTCACCCAGTTATAGTCCGTAGTTTCCAATGAGCGAGCTATCGACACCGGTATCTCGCCGTGGATTGTCTAACAAACAAACAAAAAAAAGCGACGTTTAGCAGGAACTCCCTCCGGCTGTCAGATCGGCGTGGTGGGTGACGAAAGGGGAGGACAAAAAAATTAAAAACCCCTCCTCTCTGAATCCGCACGCCCGCTCACCAAGAAGACACAACTTTCTGCAACAGCAGTGCTAAATCTAATGATCGTAGTTGGTTTTAAAACACGCAAACACACGCGCTACTGTAGTTGTTGTTGTTGATGTTTAACAGTAGAGACGCGACCACTACCACGACCATCGCCGCCGACTCAACGCCCTCCGCTAGCCGCAGATTCGCCGCGGTGCCTCGCGCTCGATGCGGGTGGGGGGGAGGTGGTGGGGGGAGGTGGTGGTGGGGGGGTGGTGAGGGACCGCGGCGAATTTGCTCCGAGGCGCAGAGCAACGAACGATGTCAAATTTCGATTTGAAGTATTTCGTGACTGCAGGGATTCATCTTCTGTGGTTCTTTCGGTGAAGTCACGTAGGTAGAAAAATCAAAAAAATCACGACGATCATCTCATGATGATTGTTTTGTGTTGCAATCGAAACGTCGTGACTTTACCGAAAGAATCAGTAACCCATGTGTTCGACCGGTGTCAATCGGAGAAAGAAGGGGGGCATAAATAAATAAGTGACATCATCGTCAGGTGTGTTGGGGGGGGGGGCACTGGCTGTGTGAAGAGTCATACCTGTCACCCCCCCCCCCCCCACCACTTAGGGGCCGTCCATTAATGACGTCACGCGATTTTGGACGATCGTCACATGGCGTCACAAAAAGTTAGACCCCCCCCTCAAATGACGTCACAAAGCTCTGCCCCCCCCCCAAAAAATATATAAAACATGCTTCAAATCGCTTTAAACTATTGTCATTGTAGTGCGTATTTAATGTGGCGCTGCACTCTGATGTTGTAGGAGAAAACATTTATTAAAAAGTATATTTAATGAAGTAGAACGTATTGTCTATATTTGCGGATTTTTATGTGACGTCACATTTCTCAATCCCCACCCCCCTCGTCACACATCGTCACAAATGTCTGACCCCTCCCCCCCCCAGGTGCGTGACGTCATTTATGGACGACCCCATAGGTGCTCGCTAACAGCACTTGCCCCAACAAGTATGTTAAGGCTATACGGGGGGGATATTTGTCTTTGTATTTGTCTCGATTATCCACCTACCGGTGGTCATCTCAGTCAGCCAACCCATGGCACCTGCTGGATCTGTCCCGTGACCTCCTCAAAGTGCACCTAGCCTGGCACAGGCGCCGTGGTTACGTCACCGTCACTTTGGCGGGTATTGGTATTGCTGAAGATTGTTTCGAGTTAGTTGGCTACTGCTGATATAAATGTTCACGTGACGGTAAGCCCCTTCGTTGAGCTATCATTTGTCGCCAGGTCGCATTTTGATGTGACGTCACATTTCTCAAACTCCCCCCCCCTCGTCACACATCGTCACAAATGTCTGAACCCCCCCCCCCCCCCCCCCAGGTGCGTGACGTAATTTATGGACGGTCCCTTATCGGTGCCCTACCTTCCCTGCATAACAATACGGCTAAACCGTATAGGATGACAGGTGTGGTCTAGTGTGGTGTATAGTGTAGTGTATAGTAATGTAGTGTATAGTAGTGTAGTGTATAGTAGTGTAGTGTATAGTAGTGTAGTGTATAGTAGTGTAGTGTATAGTAGTGTAGTGTATAGTGTAGTGCAGGGGTGTCCAAACTTTTTTTCCCGAGGGCCACATACATACAGACAAATAAACGAAGGACTGGGCCACTCACTAGACGTGAGGTATACTGCCTCACTTCTCATGCACTAGTATTGGCAAAATCAATCAAATGCAGGTAAATTTCGTTTGATAATTGAACATGTTTGAAGAAAAAAAGCCTCCATCATAGCTCTCTATTAGTAGATTTTCATTTTATTTTTTACAAAAAGGTTGGCAGGTCATTCTCTCAGTGACAGCCTCAGATTGGTTCTTAGGGTGCTGATCCCCCTTCATTGTCCTGTATGAAGGGAGAGACAAGAAGAGAAATAGGGGATGTGGATATTTCAAGCTTATTACACAAATAAATTATTGGGTTTGTTAACACATCAACTAACGTTTGTTAAAAAATTGTCATCAACTTGAATTGACTGAATTTATTAAGTAATTGGGCTTATTAACAAACGAAAACTGTGTATATTTTTAACTCGACTGTAATGGAAAGAATGTTGCGCTCAGTGGGAGCAGTGATGCTGCGCTTTGGTCTTAAGGATAGCTGGCAGGTCAGGAGTAAGTTTGGTGGTTGAGATGCGAAGGACGTCACGGAGATGGCTGTCGGTCGTTCTGGTTCTCAGTCTGCTTTTGTTCAGCGTTAACAGAGAGAATGTCTGCTCACAGATGTATGTAAAGCCGAACAGACTCATCATTCGTTTTGCGTGGCGTCTCATCAGAGGAAACTTAGCCTTTTCCAAACTCCGGTAGAAGTCAGGTAGGGAGAGAAGCTGATGCTGATTCTTCAGAGAATCATCACACTGAATTTCGATCAGTTCTAATTGCAGACTCTCCTCCACTTCGTCTGCATCCATTGAAAACGGAGCCGCAAACAGTGTGATTTCCTTCTCAATGACAGAAAAATCTTGGAAGCGCTGACTGAATTCTGTCATGAGAGATGTGATCACAGACACATATTCTCACGTTTTTGCCGAGAGCTTGGCATTTGGAAATGCGCTTTTGATTTGGGTCAGCATGGGGAAGTGCGCTACATTGAAGTCGCGCAGTTTGTGACTCGAAGAGACGGAGCTTCGCACGGAATGCTTTCATACAGCTGTGGTACCAGCTGCTCTTTGCCTTGTAGTCTCTTGTTCAGGGTGTTGAGATGGTCCAGTGATATCAACTAAAAAAAAGCCAGGTCTACCAACCATAAAGGGTCACTGATCTCATGGAGAGGTCTGCCCTTTTACTTTCAACAACTTGTCGATATTTGATCTCAGGGAATAAAACCGCTGCAGCACGGAGCCGCGACTGAGCCAGCGCACTTCAGAATGGTAGAGTAGGTCCCCGTATTCAGCGTCGACATCAGAGAGGAACGCTTGAAATTATCTGTGGTAAAGCCCTCGTGCCCGAATTACGTTGACAGTTTTCACAACTGTGTTCATCACATCGCCAAGCGGGATTATCTTGGCACAGAGGGCTTCTTGGTGGATGACACAGTGCATTTTGACAGCCTCACCTCTGCTCTCCCTCACCTTGGCACTCACCATAGAGGCCATTCCTTTGCGCTCGCCTGTCATTGCTGGAGCCCCATCCGTTGTAATTCCACACAACTTGTCCCATTTAACTCCAGCCTGGTCAATTGAATCAGACACAGCTTCAAACATGTCCTTCCCAGTTGTTGTCCCCTTTAGACTCCGAAGATCGAGCAGTTCCTCCGTAATGCAAAAATTATCATCAACTCCCCGCAAAACAATTAACAGCTGTGCAGTGTCCGTGGCATCTGTGCGAAAGCACAAGCTTTATCTGACACTTGCTGTTTTAAGTGAGCCGACAAGTCTTCAATTCGCCGCACAACCATATTTCTGGACATGCTATCATCGTTGAAATCCTGAATTTTCTCCGGGCACATTATTCCCACGACTTTAGTGAGGCACTATTTGATGAAGTCACCGTTTGAGAATGGTTTCCCGTGTAGGGCAATGAGTTGAGCTATTTCATAACTGGCCATTGTTGCATTTTCTTGAGCTTTGTTAGCACGGAAAACAAACCTGCTGCTGCGTTAGCAGGCTAGCTGCCATTTGCTTTACCTTCTCTTTACGCTCGGCGCCAGTGTAGGACGTGAAGGTCTGATGTTTCATATTCTTGGTTCTTTCGGTAAAGTCACGTTGAAGGGAAACAAGGGAAACAAAAACAAATTACCTTCAACGTGACTTTACCGAAAGAACCAAGAATATGAATCACTGCAGTCACGAAAGCTTTAAATAAAAATTTAAAGTCTGATGTTTCGTTTCATAATACCGTCGTACATTGTACTCTTTCATCACGGCAACACTCTCATTACAAATCAATCAAACACACTTCCCCTTGGTTTCTATGAAAAAAAAGTTCATTTTTCCACCGAGTCTGAAATTTTCTGCACTCGCTTGCAATCTTGCGTCTCTTCGGTTCCGGCATTTCTGGTGACCCTGAGCAAATTTTTTCTTCGATTGCTTGCTTTGTGGACACGCTGCTTTGATCAAGACAATAGCGCCACCTAGTTTTTAAACTAAGAAGTGCAATACAGTGGGCCATAGTCCATTATATTTTTAGACTTTGATACGGGCCAATTAAAAATGTATGGTGGGCCGCAGTTGGCCCGCGGGCCGTAGTTTGAACACCCCTGGTGTAGTGTATAATAGTGTAGTGTATAATAGTGTAGACTGTAGTGTATAGTAATGTAGTGTATAATATTGTAGTGTATAGTGTAGTGTATAGTAGTGTATAGTAATGTAGTGTATAGTAATGTAGTGTATAGTGTAGTGTATAGTAGCGTATAGTGTATTACATACCTCTCAACCCCTTATCAGTGCCTACCTGATTACGAAACAATTCAGACCTAATTGGTCACCCCGTGCCTCTAATACATTTCAACGTTCACCCTACAAAGTCCCATCACAAGGGGAGAAACACAAATAAATAGACAAAAAATATAAAAATGTTGCCCGTATTGAAACGGCTGTTCGTCGTATGGACATGAATACGAAATTTCCCTGCACACGAATACGGGGTAACCCGTATGGGTTGACAGCTATGGAACAGGTGCAGGTGCCCGACTCATGTTATCCACTCAATGTCTCTCTCATGTGGCCTCTCCGTGCGCTATGAATCAGGGCCCATTGCCCGAAACGTCTGTTTTCACAGGCGGTGTGGAGGGGGGGTGAAATAGTATCGCGATTCAGAGTTGGGGGGGGGGATACACAAGAAGGCACGTGATTTACGGGAGGATTCGTCTGGTCTATATGGAGAAGTACAGGTGACAGGTTAGGGATTCAATGGGGATGGGTCACGCACAATTCACGGGAGGCTTTGGAGATGCATCAGATATGCAGGTGCAGGCAAAACCAGAGTGAGTTAAGTGCTCTTGGAAAGTTGAGCTTGATCATGAAACGTAGCACAGCGATGTTGCATACACAGACGTTTATACACATCCGGTGGGTTTACTCTCCAACATACAACCGGTGTTGCTGTACTAGTGTAGTGGGTAATAAACTGGAGGGAACTTCCACTTAGAGGCCCACACGTTTATTATAACATTTAACAACTCAACAAGCTACAATACAAAGGGGTAACGGCCCCCTTCACCCGATGCTCTACGTAGCCGGCTAGCTCGCCTCTTCTGGCTATCGCTGCGCCTACACTGCCGGGGCTTGAGTCTTCTCTTGTTATAAGCTCTGTACAGCTCAAGCCTCACCCTAGCCAGGGGTTCGGTTTTGCCCACAGGGCTCTTCTCTCTTCAGGGCTCCAGGTCGGGCTTCAGTCTTCAGCCGGACGATACCGACTCGGGCCGTCCCGGCTGACTCCGCCCCTGGCCACGCCTCCCTTCCCTTACAGAACCTTCTCGAAGGCCCTGGAGAATGACTTCATCCCCCAGCCCCCTTCCGGGGGCCTGGGGTCCCAACCGTTGGTCCCGATGCTCACCCCCCCCCCCCCACCAGGGATTGCCTAGGGCCAACTTGCCCATCATTACTGTTGAGCAGGTCCGGCCTCCCTTCTGCTCTCTACTGGCCTGCGCTTGTACTGCCGGCTATGAGTAGTGGCGATCGTGGCCAACCCTGCCACTACACTAGTAATGAATGTGCCACGTTTTGTTTACGTGACAAACCTTACTAATTGGGTGTGTCGGGTGGTGGCGGGTTTAACGACACATTTATATATTTACACGTATTATGAAACAAATGCATTCTTGCCAAACGCGCTTTGTTCAATACCAATGAAACACAGTATATACAAACCGTTCTGAGTGAATAGCCGATGATTCGCTACCAATCAGCACCGAGGGTTCAAGACAAGTTCGATTCCCGGGCCAGGGCTAACGTCGGCGGCGAGCGCTATGTGAACGGGTGCCGCTCCCCATTCCCTGGCCCCATTCACCAACACCTCGCTGGCCAGCGTGGAGAAGCGCACGGTGGAACAAATCCCAGAACGAGCGACGCAGCGTGGTGAGAAGGCCTCCGTCCTCCAGCCGGGCACTGACAAGAAGGGGGCTGTGACTGAACGTGGCTACTCCTTTATCGCCCCGTAAAGAAGTTGGTTTGATGGGGCTGTCGCGTGTTGTCGAATAACATTCTGGGTACTCACCTTACTCTTCGGTCTTTACGGTAAAGTCACGTAGGTAGAAAAATTAAACAAAACAAAAAATAACACATCAAGACGTTTTAAGAGGTTAATAACCTCGTGTTGTAAATGCTCTCTCGCCGGTTCAGCAGTTCCACTGCTGGAGTATTTTTATTTTTTTTCCGCCCGAGGACGACCGCTCGTGTTGCGATCGAAACATCGTGATAAACTATTTTTTGTTATTTAATTTTTCTTCCTACGTGACTTTGCCAAACGAACCAAAGAGTATGGATTCCTGCAGTCACAAAAAATTCAAATCTAGATTGTACTAATCTTATTTAAACTCATAGAGCGCCTTGATCAAGGCGCTGAACAAAGAATTCAACTATTTGGACAGCGGAAGCTTCCGGTCAGTTACGCGATCGGTCATTAAGCCACAGTCGTAGGCAAAGACTCCGAACGATCTTCGGCTCTTCACTTTTCACGATTTCTTTCCCCGCAGGCAATGCTCGGCGTCATGGCCGGCAAGAAAAACCCACCACGCCAGCTCACAAAGGTCGTGACCTCGACATCACTGCTACATTCTAGGGCGGCCTCTATTTTATTGAACCAGAATCCAGCACAAAGCATGAAGAACAGTGCGGGGGGGGGGGGGGGGACAGATATTCCACGGAGTGAAACCCACAGCACCTGATGACGATTGCTTGTGTTGCAGTCGAAACGTCGGGATAATTTTATTGTTTTATATTTTTATTATTTTATTGTTTCCCTTCTACGTGACTTTACCGAAAGAACCAAGAAGATGATGAAAGTGACAATGAGCGATTCACGATGAGCGAGTGCGATGGATGGGCAGGGAAGTCGGGAAGAGGGATGGCGTTAAGTGACGGGGAAGAGGTGTTTGAGTAACCGAGGGAAGAGTAAGCGAGCGGTTTTAAGGGATGAACGAAAACTGGGCAGTGAAGCGGATCCTTTGACGCGTAGGGGCAGCTTTTTACAGTGTAAGGGGGTTGTGGGGGGCAGAAGCAAGAAAGATCAAAATCGTTTATTGGGCCGTCCGGGCCAACATGGAAGAGTCTAACCAAAACGCCTTGTAGAGTGGCTCCCTTAAGCTCCCTCTAGTGCTGATGGCCTTCCGCCAGCAGCGAGCAATTACAGGGGTTTGCACCGTTCACTTTCACCCTGGTTAAATAAAAATAAAAACGACGACGACGAGCTACGAGCGATCACGGGCAGGTGTTGGCGGCGGCCGCGGCCAGGTGTGTGCGCTGGTGCGTCTTCATGTTGGAGCACTGCGAGAAGGAGCGCCCGCACACGTCGCAGCGGTAGGGCTTCTCGCCCGTGTGCGTGCGCGCGTGGTACTTGAGGCCCGAGAAGAGCGTGAACGAGCGGCCGCACACGTCGCAGCGGTGCGGCCGCTCGCCCGTGTGAGTGCGCCGGTGCACCTTGAGGTTGCCGTACTGGGCGAAGGCGCGGCCGCACACCTCGCAGCCGTAGGGCCGCTCGCCCGTGTGCACGCGCCGGTGGTACTCGAGGCCCGAGCGCCGCGCGAAGGCGCGCCCGCACGCGTCGCAGCGGTGCGGCTTCTCGCCCGCGTGCGTGCGCTCGTGCCGCTTGAGGTACGCCGGCTCCTCGAAGCGCCGCTCGCAGAACGAGCGCTTGCACGGCCGCGACCGCTCCGGGCGGTGGTTCCTGCCGGCGTCCGGGACGCCGGCGAAGGCGGCGGCGAAGGCGGCGGCGGAATGCTCTGCCGGGTCGTTCCGCTGCTCCGGAGCGACGCGCGTGTCGGCCGCGAACGTGGCGGTGGCGGCCATGACAGCCTCATCGTCGCAGACCTCCTCCTCCCCCCCTTCCCCCTCCCACTCCGCCCCTTCCCCCTCCCACCCCGCCCCTTCCTCCTCCAACCGCGGCTGCGCGAGCGCGACTGCGTCTGGCGTGAGTGCGGCGAGCTCGTCGTCCACAGTCTGCCGACAGGCCGATCCGACGAACGCGATCGTCGGGCAGCGACTGCTCACTGCGCTTGGCCCTATAAGAGATCGGATGCCGAGTCATCGGGTTTCCATTATGTGACGGCACCATTGCAGAGCGGTCGCAACTCACGTAGCGTTGTTGACATTGTATTTTTTTGGGTTATCGTGATTGCGTCCAGCACGTTTTTTTTTTATAAAAAAAAATACAATTGGTTATCGTATCGAAATATAAGTCGAGCCCTGCGTGTGCCTATGAGGACCTGGTGCGGTACGTAGTAACCATCGCCACTTTGGGAGGCAAGACGGTCGGGCGTCGTCGTGCTGGCCACCCACACCCCTTTTGCGTGCCATGCCGGGCCTTCATCGATGCTACTCGCTAACACCACTTGCCCCTACAGTCTGTGAAAGCTACGGGGGGGGGGGGGGGGCGGGGGGGGAGATCTTTGTCTTTGCTGGAGCATACCGTGCGGTCACACCAATGAGCCCTGCCGCCGGTTGCCTAATGAGGGCTGCCAGCCGACCGGTCGCAACGCGCCGTACAGCTTGGACGCTCGCGCGTCTTCCAATCGGGTTAAAATTCGTCGCTAAAATATACCAGCATTCAACTCTCGAACGGCATAACTTTCGAGAAGTGATTGGCGATTCCGAAAATTATTGTCTAGAAATCGATAACGGCTAAACAGTCCTAATCGCAAGCGCTCTGTATGATGAGTCAGAGCTGTTGAATCGTTAATCATGAAAGTCATGTCGTGGAGTAGCGTATCGCAATCCCTACATCGTCACCAAAATTACATCATTCAACGGATAACACTGCCCATTACCGAAACGGCGCGGGCCTACACGATACTGCCAAGAGCCGTAAGTGTGATCAACTTCGAGGTGAGAAAAAGGTTGCACATAGCAGAAGACCTGAGGATGCGGGCAGTGACGAGAAGGAAACTGGCACTATTTGGACACACGTGTGGGATGGACAACAGGAAAATGAAAAGTGTGTCGTTCGGGAAAAAATGGGAAAGAACCGGACAGAGAATTGCTTGACGACAACATCATAAGAGATTCGTGCCAGAGAGACGTGGACACTACTTGAGCATATTGGCACTGCAAGACAGAGGAAAGTGGAAACAAAATGAAGAAATGTGCAGTGGACACCGACGGGCTATCTGCCCCATGGGTCGTGATGCAGATGGGCATGATGATGATTCAAGTGTGGCAGGAAAACCACCAAGAGTGGGTGAGCAAGCCGGTCCAGGGCCTCGCAAAACGCCTTACCCTGAGCGAGATCCACCGGCTCCGTTTTGATCTCTGGCCACATCGGGACCGGGACCTCGCTCGTTTCACCTGGCCACAAGGGAAGAGGCGAGCGACAAATTAATTACGTGACTGCAGAATTACTTGCAGTGCTGTGGCTACACACGCCTGCAATCCGGCAGTATTGGAGGCACAGCGAGGGTTTGATGGGTCGCAGAAATGTTGCGAAAATTCCCTTCCCCCGTGGGCGTGGAGCTACCGTGTAGTGGAGTATGAAGGTGTGTTGTGGAAACTGCGCGATTGCATGATCACACGGACAGTGTGGGGTTATCTGGGGTCAGCCTGCGGAGAAGGCGAAAACAGTGTGGGTCGTGTTAGGACAGCCAGGTGCAAAGGCTGGGATGATGAGGTAACGGTTGGGCCAATTAAGCCAGAGGATCAGCAACGGCGGTGATGGGCTGTGGCTGTTGTCAAGGGCGAGGAGGCGTCGAGATGTCTGGAGGCAGGCAGGTGTTTGAGGACGCGAAGCTGCGGAGGCACGCGGGCCAATAAATTAGCGATAATGAGAATGGGGATAAATTGGGGGAGACACAGAGAGCGGGGAGTTGGAATTGGGAGCTGGACGAGGAAGACGTGGAGTTGGAAACAGAGTAGAAACAGAGTTTGGAAACAGAGTTTGGAAACAGAGTTTGGAAACAGAGTTTGGAGACAGAGTGGGAAACAGAGTTGGAACAGAGTGTGAAGCAAGACGAAGTAGTTAGCAGTGGAGAGAGCGAAGCGATAGCGGAGCTGAAGACGCTGTGTGCGGAGTTGCTGAACGGGGAGTCGCTGAGTGTGAAGCAAGTGAAGTGATAGTGGGGAGACAAAGGTGGTGAGCGAGACGAGCGGAGCACGGCGAGCGAGCCGTGGTGACCAGGATACTGTGGAGTGTGGAGGACATGTTGAATGTTGTAAATAAAGCGGTGTTCGAAGAAAGACAGAAGTTGTCCGCGTAAAGTCGAACACTACACCAGTAAAAGTGCGGCCGCAGAAAAAATGTGGACTCCACCCGTTCCGTCTGTTTGGCGTAGAATGAAGTGGCGAATATGTTAAATACTTTCCCAGGTCTACAGGTCGTGAGTTCGATCCCGACTCTGATGCCTGTATATTTGGAGTTGACATTCTCTCTCCGTGGTCACGTGGATTTTTCTCCGGCTTACCCGCGGTGTCCCTCCACATTTAGAATCAACGTCATGCGTTTAGAGCATCTGGCTGCTATCAATTTCCACGAGATAAGCCACTTCGCCGCTTCTGAAAAAGAGCTATACAGCTCAGTGGGCCTTACCAGGTAAAATAAAAATAGTTTCCACACTGTGCGTGAATGTACGTACGTATGTTGAACTTCTTTCACACCGCACATAGCAAACTGTGCAATGAATGCAGTTGTGTGAACAAACAGTGCCAAGAGCACTTCAATGTTTTCTAAGTGGCTTATCATGTGGAAATTTAAAGCAGAAAAGCAATCTAAACAATAAAGATGCATGTTTCATAAGGGTTGCAGACTGCACTTAACACCGATGGGGCCTGATGGGGCCTAACATTGTTAATGATTATTAATCGTAAAATTCTGAGAAGGCAATTATTATCAGGCCCCGTGATGCTAAGTGCAGTGTCCAACCTGTATGCAGTCTATCTTTCTGGCACCTCTACGTAGGCCCGTTGCCTGAAACGTCGCCGATTATGTATTTTTATTTTTTATTTTAAGGCCACGCAGTGTTATTGACGAAGGTGTTTGCGTTTTATTTGTTAATCAACTCGTGTGCCGGCCTTCATAGGGGCCATCCATGAATGACGTCACGCGATTTTAAAGATTTTTGACCCACCCCCCTAGTCACAGAAAGTCAGACCCCCCCCCTCAAATATGACGTCACAAAGTTCTGCTTCAAATCGCTTTAAACTATTGACATTGTAGTGCGTATTTAATGTGGCGCTGCACTCTGATGTTGTAGGAGAAAACATTTATTTAAAATTCTATATAATGAAGTGGAACGTGCTGTCTATATTTATTTAAAGTTGCGCATTTTGATGTGACGTCACATTTCTCACCCCCCCTCCCCCCCCCTCGTCACACATCGTCACAAATGGCTTAACCCCCCCCACCCCCCCCCCCCCCCAGGTGCGTGACGTCATTTATGGACGGCGCCAAAGACACGCGGCCAAGAATCCAACTCAGGTCGCCAGATTTCGCAGGACGGTGCGCGCCAACTATCCACTGCACCCAACTGCACCACCCATTCCATGAGCTTGAAATCGCCTTACCTTGGCTCGTGTAACACGTCTCTCTTTTCAGTTCATTCCACGCCGCAGAATGGGCCTCTCCACACTGATCTGGGAAATACAACCGCGCCTCAGTCAAGAAAAAAAATTCGCAATCGCCAGAGACACTATTAGCGGAAGAATTACTCACCCTCATCATTCCCCCCCCCCCCCAACATCCACACACCCCCCACCTCGCACCGCCCCCACCGGTGGTGTGACAAATTGCCGTGAATCATGGTTGCAATTCAATTCACGAGCCAAATCGGTTTTGTTTGACAATGTGGTGAATGGTAGTAGCCTGTGGCAACGCGATGCAACAGGTGCCGTGAACCCATTAGGGCGCCGTGGTGGTGAGATGTTAACTCCCTCGCCTGGTGTACGGGAGTACGTGGGTTCGAGCCCCAACCCTGACGTCTGTATATTTGGAGTTTGCGTGTCTCTCTCCCTCTCCCCGTGGTCCCGTGGATTTATCTCCAGGTCCTCCGGCTTTTATTTTTTCCCCTCCACATTTACAATCAACGTGCTATGAACGTCCACGTGATAAGCCACTTCGTTGAGCTATCATTTGTGGCCAGGACGCTTCTGAAGGCGGTTTTTCCCGGTACGATAAACAATAATCGTTTATGTTCTTTGGTTCTTTCGGTGAAGAACCAAGAATATGAATCCCTGCAGTCACGAAAGCTTTGAGTAAAAAAAAAAAATCGTTTAGTTAATATTTGTACATGTTGTTAAGTTATTTGTTTACTTTTCCTATACTTTGCACTCTTACCATGTTTTTGTATTGTTTGTTGTTGTAAGGTTCTGACCCCGTGCCCCCTACCAAACGTCGAGTGAAAAAGAGCTTTACATCTCATCAAATTCCTGCAGCAATAAGTAAAAGATTCTGATGATTAACGATCGATCAATGCCCCGAAGCGACGCTCGCTATGGCCTCGACGTTCACCTGGACGCTCGCCGCCACCCTCCGCGCCCTCCTCGGCTGCCGCGAGGCCGTGGGCGCCCTCTCCGCCGCCGGCGCTCGAGGCCGCGGCGAGGGCTCCGATGTCCATCGCGTCGAGCCGGCCCACGCACGCCGAGAACTCGCGGCTCAGCCCCGCGAGCAGCGCCAGCAGCGCCTCCACCAGGCTCACCAGCGTCGCGTCCTTCACCGCGGCGGCACCGGCGGCGGCGCCGATGGACGGCGCGCGGGGGTCGTCCGGGAGCAGCAGCGCCGCCACGAACCGCCGCAGCACGGCGTAGAAGCCGAAGGGCAGGCGGTCGCGCGCCGCGGCCAGCAGCTCGGCCCGCACGAGGCCGTCCCCGACGCAGGCGCGCAGGACCCCGTAGTCCCGGATGCCCAGCTCCGAGTCCATGGCCCGGGCCACCTCCGCATTCACGCCCTGCGCCTCCAGCCACGCCGGGAAGTCCCCGCTAGGCTCCGGGAGGGGTGGTGCAGGGAGCGTGAGGGAAGGGGCGGCGGGGCCAACCAGGCACGCCATCCTACCGTGCTGCGAGGGAGATACAGAAAGGTTATCTCACGCGGGCGGAGGCGGTTACCGTGCGGCTGCGTCGGTAACGCAATCCGGCAGCCTGCACTTGGGTTAACCCCGAAGCTTTGTAAAAGAAGCACCACAGAATGTCCGTCCCTGCCGCTTTCATCTCCACGCGTTGTCCTCCTCCCGCCCCAGCCTCTGCCGCACGCACGCTTGGATTGAGAGGCGGGAGACGCGTGGAGGGGCGGCAGACGCTTGCAGCGAGAGGTGGCAGCGAAGTTGGGCACAGCGCAGGAGACGTTCCTGAGCGAGGGACTCTAACGTCATATTCTTGGTTATTTCGGTAAAGCCACGTAGAAGGGAAACATTATTTTATTATTTTATTGTTTCCCTTCTACGTGATTTTACCAAAATAACCAAGAAAATGAATCCCTGCAGTCACGAAAGCTTTCAATCAAGACTCTAACGTCGTTGCGTCACCGACACGCGGCTTAGCCCCGGGCGCGATGGGGTTTGAAATCCTTCCCAAAGTAACAAGAGGGGTAGGGAAGAGTGGCTGGGAGATGTTAACTGCCTCGCCTTGTATACAGGAGGTCTTGGGTTCGATCCCGACCCTGACGATGCCTGCTGCTCTATGTTTGGAGTTTGCAGTCTCTCGCTGTCTCTCTCCCCGTGGTCACGTGGATTTTTCTCCAGCTCCTCTGGTTTTTCGCCCCACGTTTAGACACAACGTGCGTTTAGAGTGTTTGGCCGCAATACATTTCCACGTGATAAGCCACTTCGTTGAGCTATCATTTGTGGCCAGGTCGCTTCTCAAAAAGAGGTATATAGCTCTTGTGGCGCCCTATTATTATTATTTTTAAGATGACCCGAGTATTTTTTTTCCCCAAACCATGACTGACTCCGTACGAGGACCTATTCGTCGCGAATGACGCAACACACCTTTGACCAGTTAATGGCCTGGCTGAGTTACTTACCTCCCTCTCCTCTAGATCCTCACCTCGACCGCACTCCCATCTTATTGACGTGCCTCGCTCCTCAACATTCATAGTCCCGGCTCATTCCGGACCCAGTTCGAAAGCGGTGATGAGAACCATTGCGACTCTTTCATCATCTGACCCCCCCCCCCCCCATCTCTCGCTTCGCCACCGAGCCGTTTTCCTCGGCTGCTCGTGACCAACTTAACGACGCCTGCTTCATTTTTTGGCATTCATCGGTGGTGCCATTGGTAGCGTCATTCATGAATCCGCACTCACGTCTGTGGTCATTAACGGCGACTCTCATGAATGACATGAATTGCGTCAGCCTCGAATAACGATCAATTACTCTTTGGTTCCTTCGGTAAAGTCACGTAGGTATCAAATAAAATAAATCACGACGTTTCGGGGGCAACACAAGCGTCCGTCGTTACATTACACCTGATGATGGACGCTTCAAATCAAGAACGATCAATTAATAATGACTCCATCCCCAAGTGTCACCGATCTGGTCAGTTTAACACGTGGGCTTCCGCGATCAATATTATCTATTTAAAAAAAAAATTGCGCGTTAGATCGCCCAAAATACAAATGCCAAGTTCAAGACCTGTTAGCGAGCAGCACCTGTGAAGGCCGGCACGGCACATGAGGGGGGATGGGTGGCCAACACCACGCCTTTGATGTTTACACACGGCAACGGGGACTCATTTGAGGCTGAGTCGACCTAGGGGAGGCCCGGTGAGCGGGAATTTGAACTCGGGTGGCCGGCGTCCCGCGGTGCACCCACCACCTCAAAACTAAACGATATATTTATTTTATTTTACCAGATAAGTCCCACCAAGCTAGACGGCTCTTTTTCAGAAGAAACTTGGCCACAAATGATGGCTTATCACGTGGACATTTACAGTAAGTAGCCAAATGCGCTCTAAACGCATGGATGTTGATTCTAAACGTGGGGGTTTGGAAAACCGGAGGACCCGGAGAAAAATCCACGCGACCACGTGGAGAGAGAGACACACCGCAAACTCCAAAGATAAAGCAAGCGTCAGGGTCGGGATCGAACCCACGACCTCCTGTACACCAGGCGAGGTAGTTAACATCTCTCCACCGCCATCCCCATCCTTCATCCCCTCGGCACTGCGTGTATCTCCTCACGGTGTGGCTTATCTCCACCATTATTAAAGGGATCTCCGTCTCTCACTCTTTCTCACCATCTCATCTCTCTCCACATTCTCCATCCCATTTCTCGTCTCTTTCTCCCACCCCTCTCAATCTATCTCATTATCTATCTCAATCTCTTATCATCTCTCCCCATCTGCCATCTCCCTCATTCCCCATCTCTCTCACACCCTCCCTCCGTCTCTCACTCATCTCTCCGTTCAATCTCTCCCATCTTACTCCATATTTCTCTCATCATGATCTCTCTCCATATCTCTTGCTCTCCATCTATCTAACCTCTCATCGTCTCTCCCGATCTCCCATCTCTCGTACTCTCCATCTCTCTCTCTCATACCCTCTCTCCATCGCTTTCATCTTCCCCTCCATCTCTGATCATCTCCCATCTCTCATACTCTCCGATTGCTCTGATCCTCTCTCTCTCATCGTCTCTTACTCCCCATCTCCCATTCCTCTGCCCCATCTCTCCATCTCATCATCATCATCTCTCTCCGTCTCCCTGACTCCCCACGTCTCTCTCAATCTCCCTCCCCCCAGTATCTCTCTCATCACCTCTCCCCATCTCCCATTCCTCTGCCCCATCTCTCCATCTCATCATCATCTCTCCGTCTCCCTGACTCCCCACGTCTCTCTCAATCTCCCTCCCTCCCAATATCTCTCTCATCACCTCTCCCCATCTCCCATTCCTCTGCCCCATCTCTCCATCATCATCTCTCTCTCCGTCTCCCTGACTCCCCACGTCTCTCTCAATCTATCTCCCCCCAATATCTCTCTCATCACCTCTCCCCATCTCCCATCCCTCTGCCCCATCTCTCCATCTCATCATCATCATCTCTCTCCGTCTCACTTACTCCCCACGTCTCTCTCAATCTCCCTCCCTCCCAATATCTCTCTCATCACCTCTCCCCATCTCCCATCCCTCTGCCCCATCTCTCCATCTCATCATCATCATCTCTCTCAATCTCCCTCCCTCCCAATATCTCTCTCATCACCGCTCCCCATCTCCCATCCCTCTCCTCCATCTCCCTCTATCTCTCTCACACACACACACACAAAGTCTCTTACGACACAACAGCTGCTGCTGCTGCAGCTGCAGCAGAGTTCACGGCACTCCGACGCCTCCTGCCCCAGCGCGCCGTCTCGTCAACTGGCGCTCAATTAACGCGGCATCGTCACCATCATCACCATCATCATCGTCACCATCATCATCATCATCGTCACCATCATCATTACCAGCAGCGGCGGAGGCGGCATCAACATCATCATCTGCATCATCAGCGGCCGCACGGTTGAACCCCACGTTAATACCTGGGGGCCATCTTGGGTGAGGTTCGTCGCAGACTCTCTTAACGGTGTTTACGGTCGGAATCTCCCAAGTATTTAGAATCAGAGTCTTGCTTTGGACCCGAAAGGAGGAAATCCGACGAGCGATGAAGCTTTTTTTTTTTTGTCGCAGACGGCGCCCGGCAAGGACGTCGTCTGTCACACGAGTTTCCGTGATCGGAATCGTCATATTTATTTATCGCGGGAGAAATCCGATGAGCTATCAAGCTCTTTATCACGGATGTCCAATAGCGATATCGTCTGTCACACGAGTTTCAATGATCAGAATCATATATGTTTTTAATTTATACGGGAGAAATCCGATGAGCTATCAAGCTCTTTATCACGGATGTCCACTAGCGATATCGTCTGTCACACGAGTTTCAAGGATCAGAATCATATTTATTTATCCGGAAGAAATCCGATGAGTTATGAATCTCTTTTTTCACAGATGTCCTGTAATAATAATTCAATAACATAGACTAGTTTTTTTTTACCACGTAAGGTTCACTGAGCCTATGCATAGCTTTATAGCTCTCTTTCACAAATGATAGCTCCACAGGGTGGCTTATCAGCATGTAGAAATGTATAGAAATAGCCAAATACAGGGGCTCCTCCACTCACAAACGAGTTAGGTTTTAAAGGTCTGTTCGTAAGTTCAACTTTACTTCTGTCGATTCCAAACATGTTGGACGCCATGTACACTAAACACGGGGAATGGCTTTAAAAGTTGTATAATCTCCTGTAGATGTAGATGCCACTGGTTCTTCATGTTCTTTAGATGTATAATCCACTGGTTCTTCATGTTCTGCAGATGTACAGTGAGGGAAACAAGTATTTGATCCCCTGCTGATTTTGTACGTTTGCCCACTGACAAAGAAATGATCAGTCTATAATTTTAATGGTAGGTTTATTTGAACAGTGAAAGACAGAATAACAACAACAAAATCCAGAAAAACGCATGTCAAAAATGTTATAAATTGATTTGCATTTTAATGAGGGAAATAAGTATTTGACCCCTCTGCAAAACATGACTTTGTACTTGGTGGCAAAACCCTTGTTGGCAATCACAGAGGTCAGACGTTTCTTGTAGTTGGCCACCAGGTTTGCACACATCTCAGGAGGGATTTTGTCCCACTCCTCTTTGCAGATCTTCTCCAAGTCATTAAGGTTTCGAGGCTGACGTTTGGCAACTCGAACCTTCAGCTCCCTCCACAGATTTTCTATGGGATTTAGGACTGGAGACTGGCTAGGCCACTCCAGGACCTTAATGTGCTTCTTCTTGAACCTCTCTTTTGTTGCCTTGGCCGTGTGTTTTGGGTCATTGTCATGCTGGAATACCCATCCACGACCCATTTTCAATGCCCTGGCTGAGGGAAGGAGGTTCTCACCCAAGATTTGACGGTACATGGCCCCGTTCATCGTCCCTTTGATGCGGTGAAGTTGTCCTGTCCCCTAAGCAGAAAAACACCCCCAAAGCATAATGTTTCCACCTCCATGTTTGACGGTGAGGATGGTGTTCTTGGGGTCATAGGCAGCATTCATCCTACTCCAAACACGGCGAGTTGAGTTGATGCCAAAGAGCTCCATTTTGGTCTCATCTGACCACAACACTTTCACCCAGTTGTCCTCTGAATCATTCAGATGTTCATTGGCAAACTTCAGACGGGCAGTATATGTGCTTTCTTGAGCAGGGGGACCTTGCGGGCGCTGCAGGATTTCAGTCCTTCACGGCGTAGTGTGTTATCAATTGTTTTCTTGGTGACTATGGTCCCAGCTGCCTTGAGATCATTGACAAGATCCTCCCGTGTAGTTCTGGGCTGATTCCTCACCGTTCTCATGATCATTGCAACTCCACGAGGTGAGATCTTGCATCGACCCCCAGGTCGAGGGAGATTGACAGTTCTTTTGTGTTTCTTCCATTTGCGAATAATCGCACCAACTGTTGTCACCTTCTCACCAAGCTACTTGGCAATGGTCTTGTAGCCCATTCCAGCCTTGTGTAGGTCTATAATCTTGTCCCTGACATCCTTGGAGAGCTCTTTGCTCTTGGCCATAGTGGAGAGTTTGGAATCTGATTGATTGCTTCTGTGGACAGGTGTCTTTTATACAGGTAACAAGCTGAGATTAGGAGCACTCCCTTTAAGAGTGTGCTCTTAATCTCAGCTCGTTACCTGTATAAAAGACACCTGGGAGCCAGAAATATTTCTGATTGAGAGGGGGTCAAATACTTATTTCCCTCATTAAAATGCAAATCAATTTATAACATTTTTGACATGTGTTTTTCTGGATTTTGTTGTTGCTATTCTGTCTCTCAATGTTCAAATAAACCTACCATTAAAATTATAGACTGATCAATTCTTTGTCAGTGGGCAAACGTACAAAATCGGCAGGGGATCAAATACTTTTTTCCCTCACTGTAGATACCAATGGTTCTTCACGTTCTGCAGATGTAGATACCACTGGTTCTTCACGTTCTGCAGATATAAATGCCACTGGTTCTTCACGTTCTACAGATGTAGATACCACTGGTTCTTCAGGTTCTGCAGATGTAGATACCACTGGTACTTCACGTTCTGTAGATATAGATGCCACTGGCTCTTCACGTTCTGCAGATATAGATATCACTGGTACTTCACGTACTGTAAATGTAGATGTCACTGGTTCTTCACGTTCTGCAGATGTAAATGCCACTGGTTCTTCACGTTCTGCAGATGTAGATACCACTGATTCTTCACGTTCTACAGATGAAGATACCACTGGTTCTTAACGTTCTGCAGATGTAGATACCACTGGTTCTTCACGTTCTGCAGATGTAAATGCCACTGGTTCTTCACACTCTGTAGATGCCACTGGTTCTTCACGTTCTGCAGATGTAGATGCCACTGGTTCTTCACGTTCTGCAGATGTAGATGCGACTGGTACTTCACGTTCTGTAGATGTAGATGCCACTGGTTCTTCACGTTCTGTAGATGTAGATGCCGCTGGTTCTTCACGTTCTGCAGATGTAGATGCCGCTGGTTCTTCACGTTCTGCAGATGTAGATGCCACTGGTTCTTCACGTTCTGCAGATGTAAATGCCACTGGTTCTTCACGTTCTGCAGATGTAGATGCCACTGGTTCTTCACGTTCTGCAGATGTAGATGCCAATGGTTTTTCACGTTCTGCAGATGTAGATGCCACCGGTTCTTCACGTTCTGCAGATGTAGATACCACTGGATCTTCACGTTCTGCAGATGAAGATGCCACTGGTACTTCACGATCTGCAGATGTAGATGCCACTGGTTCCTCACGTTCTGCAGATGTAGATGCCACTGGTTCTTCACGTTCTGCAGATGTAGATGCCACTGGTTCTTCACGTTCTGCAGATGTAGATGACACTGGTACTTCACGTTCTGTAGATGTAGATGCCACTGGTTCTTCACGTTCTGCAGATGTAGATGCCACTGCTACTTCACGTTCTGCAGATGTAGATGCCACTGGTTCTTCACGTTCTGCAGATGTAGATGCCACTGGTTCTTCACGTTCTGCAGATGTAGATGCCACTGGTTCTTCACGTTCTGCAGATATAGATGCCACTGGTACTTCACGTTCTGCAGATGTAGATGCCACTGGTTCCTCACGTTCTGCAGATGTAGATGCCACTGGTTCTTCACGTTCTGCAGATGTAGATGACACTGGTACTTCACGTTCTGTAGATGTAGATGCCACTGGTTCTTCACGTTCTGCAGATGTAGATGCCACTGCTACTTCACGTTCTGCAGATGTAGATGCCACTGGTTCTTCACCTTCTGCAGATGAAGATGCCACTGATTCTTCACGTTCTGCAGATGTAGATGCCACTGGTTCTTCACGTTCTGCAGATGTAGATGCCACTGGTTCTTCACGTTCTGCAGATGTAGATGCCACTGGTTCTTCACGTTCTGCAGATGTAGATGTCACTGGTTCTTCACGTTCTGCAGATGTAGATATCACTGGTTCTTCACGTTCTGTAGATGTAGATGCCACTGGTTCTTCACGTTCTGCAGATGTAGATGCCACTGGTTCTTCACGTTCTGCAGATGTAGATGTCACTGGTTCTTCACGTTCTGCAGATGTAGATGCCACTGGTTTTTCACGTTCTGTAGATATAAATGCCACTGGTTCTTCATGTTCTGCAGATGTAGATGCCACTTGTTCTTCATGTTTTGCAGATGTAGATGCCACTGGTTATTCACGTTCTGCAGATGTAGATGTCACTGGTTATTCACGTTCTGCAGATCTAGATGCCACTGGTTCTTCATGTTCTGCAGATGTAGATGCCACTGGTACTTCACGTTCTGTAGATGTAGATGCCACTGGTTCTTCACGTTCTGCAGATGTAGATGTCACTGGTTCTTCATGTTCTGCAGATGTAGATGCCATTAGTACTTCACGTTCTGTAGATGTAGATACCACTGGTTCTTCACGTTCTGCAGATGTAGATGCCACTGGTTCTTCCCGTTCTGCAGATGTAGATGCCACTGGTTCTTCATGTTCTGCAGATGTAGATGCCACTGGTACTTCACGTCCTGCAGATGTAGATGCCTCTGGTTCTTCACGTTCTGCAGATGTAGATACCACTGCTACTTCACGTTCTGCAGATGTAGATGCCACTGGTTCTTCACGTTCTGCAGATGTAGATGCCACTGGTTCTTCACGTTCTGCAGATGTAGATGCCACTGGTTCTTCACGTTCTGCAGATGTAGATGCCACTGGTTCTTCACGTTCTGCAGATGTAGATGTCACTGGTTCTTCACGTTCTGCAGATCTAGATATCACTGGTTCTTCACGTTCTGTAGATGTAGATGCCACTGGTTCTTCACGTTCTGCAGATGTAGATGCCACTGGTTCTTCACGTTCTGCAGATATAGATGCCACTGGTACTTCACGTTCTGCAGATGTAGATGCCACTGGTTCCTCACGTTCTGCAGATGTAGATGCCACTGGTTCTTCATGTTCTGCAGATGTAGATGCCACTGGTACTTCACGTCCTGCAGATGTAGATGCCTCTGGTTCTTCACGTTCTGCAGATGTAGATGCCACTGCTACTTCACGTTCTGCAGATGTAGATGCCACTGGTTCTTCACGTTCTGCAGATGTAGATGCCACTAATTCTTCAAGTTCTGCAGATGTAGATGCCACTGGTTCTTCACGTTCTGCAGATGTAGATGTCACTGGTTCTTCACGTTCTGCAGATGTAGATGCCACTGGTTCTTCACGTTCTGCAGATGTAGATGCCACTGGTTCTTCATGTTCTGCAGATGTAGATGCCACTGGTACTTCACGTTCTGCAGATGTAGATGCTACTGTTTCTTCACGTTCTGCAGATGTAGATGCCACTGGTTCTTCCCGTTCTGCAGATGTAGATGCCACTGGTTCTTCATGTTCTGCAGATGTAGATGCCACTGGTACTTCACGTCCTGCAGATGTAGATGCCTCTGGTTCTTCACGTTCTGCAGATGTGGATGCCACTGCTACTTCACGTTCTGCAGATGTAGATGCCACTGGTTCTTCACGTTCTGCAGATGTAGATGCCACTGGTTCTTAACGTTCTGCAGATGTAGATGCCACTGGTTCTTCACGTTCTGCAGATGTAGATGCCACTAATTCTTCAAGTTCTGCAGATATAGATGCCACTGGTTCTTCACGTTCTGCAGATGTAGATGTCACTGGTTCTTCACGTTCTGCAGATGTAGATGCCACTGGTTCTTCACGTTCTGCAGATGTAGATGCCACTGGTTCTTCATGTTCTGCAGATGTAGATGCCACTGGTACTTCACGTTCTGCAGATGTAGATGCTACTGTTTCTTCACGTTCTGCAGATGTAGATGCCACTGGTTCTTCCCGTTCTGCAGATGTAGATGCCACTGGTTCTTCATGTTCTGCAGATGTAGATGCCACTGCTACTTCACGTTCTGCAGATGTAGATGCCACTGGTTCTTCACGTTCTGCAGATGTAGATGCCACTGGTTCTTCACGTTCTGCAGATGTAGATGCCACTGGTTCTTCACGTTCTGCAGATGTAGATGCCACTGGTTCTTCACGTTCTGCAGATGTAGATGTCACCGGTTCTTCACGTTCTGCAGATCTAGATATCACTGGTTCTTCACGTTCTGTAGATGTAGATGCCACTGGTTCTTCACGTTCTGCAGATGTAGATGCCACTGGTTCTTCACGTTCTGCAGATATAGATGCCACTGGTACTTCACGTTCTGCAGATGTAGATGCCACTGGTTCCTCACGTTCTGCAGATGTAGATGCCACTGGTTCTTCACGTTCTGCAGATGTAGATGCCACTGGTTCATCACGTTCTGCAGATGAAGATGACACTGGTACTTCACGTTCTGTAGATGTAGATGCCACTGGTTCTTCACGTTCTGCAGATGTAGATGCCACTGCTACTTCACGTTCTGCAGATGTAGATGCCACTGGTTCTTCACGTTCTGCAGATGTAGATGCCACTGGTTCTTCACGTTCTGCAGATGTAGATGCCACTGGTTCTTCACGTTCTGCAGATGTAGATGCCACTGGTTCTTCACGTTCTGCAGATGTAGATGCCACTGGTTCTTCACGTTCTGCAGATGTAGATGTCACTGGTTCTTCACGTTCTGCAGATGTAGATATCACTGGTTCTTCACGTTCTGTAGATGTAGATGCCACTGGTTCTTCACGTTCTGCAGATGTAGATTGCACTGGTTCGTCACGTTCTGCAGATGTAGATGTCACTGGTTCTTCACGTTCTGCAGATGTAGATGCCACTGGTTCGTCACGTTCTGCAGATGTAGATGTCACTGGTTCTTCACGTTCTGCAGATGTAGATGCCACTGGTTTTTCACGTTCTGCAGATGTAAATGCCACTGGTTCTTCACGTTCTGCAGATGTAGATACCACTGGTTCTTCACGTTCTGCAGATGTAGATGCCACTGGTTCTTCCCGTTCTGCAGATGTAGATGCCACTGGTTCTTCATGTTCTGCAGATGTAGATGCCACTGGTACTTCACGTCCTGCAGATGTAGATGCCTCTGGTTCTTCACGTTCTGCAGATGTAGATGCCACTGCTACTTCACGTTCTGCAGATGTAGATGCCACTGGTTCTTCACGTTCTGCAGATGTAGATGCCACTGGTT
The DNA here is from genome assembly GCF_048934315.1 of Petromyzon marinus. Lineage (NCBI taxonomy): Eukaryota > Metazoa > Chordata > Hyperoartia > Petromyzontiformes > Petromyzontidae > Petromyzon > Petromyzon marinus. The sequence continues at coordinate 12,336,692 of NC_133667.1, read as the reverse complement.
CTTCACGTTCTGCAGATGTAGATGCCACTGGTTCTTCACGTTCTGCAGATGTAGATGCCACTGGTTCTTCACGTTCTGCAGATCTAGATGTCACCGGTTCTTCACGTTCTGCAGATCTAGATATCACTGGTTCTTCACGTTCTGTAGATGTAGATGCCACTGGTTCTTCACGTTCTGCAGATGTAGATGCCACTGGTTCTTCACGTTCTGCAGATATAGATGCCACTGGTACTTCACGTTCTGCAGATGTAGATGCCACTGGTTCCTCACGTTCTGCAGATGTAGATGCCACTGGTTCTTCACGTTCTGCAGATGTAGATGCCACTGGTTCATCACGTTCTGCAGATGAAGATTACACTGGTACTTCACGTTCTGTAGATGTAGATGGCACTGGTTCTTCACGTTCTGCAGATGTAGATGCCACTGCTACTTCACGTTCTGCAGATGTAGATGCCACTGGTTCTTCACGTTCTGCAGATGTAGATGCCACTGGTTCTTCACGTTCTGCAGATGTAGATGCCACTGGTTCTTCACGTTCTGCAGATGTAGATGCCACTGGTTCTTCACGTTCTGCAAATGTAGATGCCACTGGTTCTTCACGTTCTGCAGATGTAGATGTCACTGGTTCTTCACGTTCTGCAGATGTAGATATCACTGGTTCTTCACGTTCTGTAGATGTAGATGCCACTGGTTCTTCACGTTCTGCAGATGTAGATGCCACTGGTTCTTCACGTTCTGCAGATGTAGATGCCACTGGTTCTTCACGTTCTGCAGATGTAGATGCCACTGGTTCTTCACGTTCTGCAGATGTAGATGCCACTGGTTCTTCACGTTCTGCAGATGTAGATGTCACTGGTTCTTCACGTTCTGCAGATGTAGATATCACTGGTTCTTCACGTTCTGTAGATGTAGATGCCACTGGTTCTTCACGTTCTGCAGATGTAGATTGCACTGGTTCGTCACGTTCTGCAGATGTAGATGTCACTGGTTCTTCACGTTCTGCAGATGTAGATGCCACTGGTTCGTCACGTTCTGCAGATGTAGATGTCACTGGTTCTTCACGTTCTGCAGATGTAGATGCCACTGGTTTTTCACGTTCTGCAGATGTAAATGCCACTGGTTCTTCACGTTCTGCAGATGTAGATACCACTGGTTCTTCACGTTCTGCAGATGTAGATGCCACTGGATCTTCCCGTTCTGCAGATGTAGATGCCACTGGTTCTTCATGTTCTGCAGATGTAGATGCCACTGGTACTTCACGTCCTGCAGATGTAGATGCCTCTGGTTCTTCACGTTCTGCAGATGTAGATGCCACTGCTACTTCACGTTCTGCAGATGTAGATGCCACTGGTTCTTCACGTTCTGCAGATGTAGATGCCACTGGTTCTTCACGTTCTGCAGATGTAGATGCCACTGGTTCTTCACGTTCTGCAGATGTAGATGCCACTGGTTCTTCACGTTCTGCAGATGTAGATGTCACCGGTTCTTCACGTTCTGCAGATCTAGATATCACTGGTTCTTCACGTTCTGTAGATGAAGATGCCACTGGTTCTTCACGTTCTGCAGATGTAGATGCCACTGGTTCTTCACGTTATGCAGATATAGATGCCACTGGTACTTCACGTTCTGCAGATGTAGATGCCACTGGTTCCTCACGTTCTGCAGATGTAGATGCCACTGGTTCTTCACGTTCTGCAGATGTAGATGCCACTGGTTCATCACGTTCTGCAGATGAAGATTACACTGGTACTTCACGTTCTGTAGATGTAGATGGCACTGGTTCTTCACGTTCTGCAGATGTAGATGCCACTGCTACTTCACGTTCTGCAGATGTAGATGCCACTGGTTCTTCACGTTCTGCAGATGTAGATGCCACTGGTTCTTCACGTTCTGCAGATGTAGATGCCACTGGTTCTTCACGTTCTGCAGATGTAGATGCCACTGGTTCTTCACGTTCTGCAAATGTAGATGCCACTGGTTCTTCACGTTCTGCAGATGTAGATGTCACTGGTTCTTCACGTTCTGCAGATGTAGATATCACTGGTTCTTCACGTTCTGTAGATGTAGATGCCACTGGTTCTTCACGTTCTGCAGATGTAGATGCCACTGGTTCTTCACGTTCTGCAGATGTAGATGTCACTGGTTCTTCACGTTCTGCAGATGTAGATGCCACTGGTTTTTCACGTTCTGTAGATATAAATGCCACTGGTTCTTCATGTTCTGCAGATGTAGATGCCACTTGTTCTTCATGTTTTGCAGATGTAGATGCCACTGGTTATTCACGTTCTGCAGATGTAGATGTCACTGGTTCTTCACGTTCTGCAGATCTAGATGCCACTGGTTCTTCATGTTCTGCAGATGTAGATGCCACTGGTACTTCACGTTCTGTAGATGTAGATGCCACTGGTTCTTCACGTTCTGCATATGTAGATGTCACTGGTTCTTCATGTTCTGCAGATGTAGATGCCATTAGTACTTCACGTTCTGTAGATGTAGATACCACTGGTTCTTCACGTTCTGCAGATGTAGATGCCACTGGTTCTTCCCGTTCTGCAGATGTAGATGCCACTGGTTCTTCATGTTCTGCAGATGTAGATGCCACTGGTACTTCACGTCCTGCAGATGTAGATGCCTCTGGTTCTTCACGTTCTGCAGATGTAGATGCCCCTGCTACTTCACGTTCTGCAGATGTAGATGCCACTGGTTCTTCACGTTCTGCAGATGTAGATGCCACTGGTTCTTCACGTTCTGCAGATGTAGATGCCACTGGTTCTTCACGTTCTGCAGATGTAGATGCCACTGGTTCTTCACGTTCTGCAGATGTAGATGTCACTGGTTCTTCACGTTCTGCAGATCTAGATATCACTGGTTCTTCACGTTCTGTAGATGTAGATGCCACTGGTTCTTCACGTTCTGCAGATGTAGATGCCACTGGTTCTTCACGTTCTGCAGATATAGATGCCACTGGTACTTCACGTTCTGCAGATGTAGATGCCACTGGTTCCTCACGTTCTGCAGATGTAGATGCCACTGGTTCTTCATGTTCTGCAGATGTAGATGCCACTGGTACTTCACGTCCTGCAGATGTAGATGCCTCTGGTTCTTCACGTTCTGCAGATGTAGATGCCACTGCTACTTCACGTTCTGCAGATGTAGATGCCACTGGTTCTTCACGTTCTGCAGATGTAGATGCCACTAATTCTTCAAGTTCTGCAGATGTAGATGCCACTGGTTCTTCACGTTCTGCAGATGTAGATGTCACTGGTTCTTCACGTTCTGCAGATGTAGATGCCACTGGTTCTTCACGTTCTGCAGATGTAGATGCCACTGGTTCTTCATGTTCTGCAGATGTAGATGCCACTGGTACTTCACGTTCTGCAGATGTAGATGCTACTGTTTCTTCACGTTCTGCAGATGTAGATGCCACTGGTTCTTCCCGTTCTGCAGATGTAGATGCCACTGGTTCTTCATGTTCTGCAGATGTAGATGCCACTGGTACTTCACGTCCTGCAGATGTAGATGCCTCTGGTTCTTCACGTTCTGCAGATGTGGATGCCACTGCTACTTCACGTTCTGCAGATGTAGATGCCACTGGTTCTTCACGTTCTGCAGATGTAGATGCCACTGGTTCTTCACGTTCTGCAGATGTAGATGCCACTGGTTCTTCACGTTCTGCAGATGTAGATGCCACTAATTCTTCAAGTTCTGCAGATATAGATGCCACTGGTTCTTCACGTTCTGCAGATGTAGATGTCACTGGTTCTTCACGTTCTGCAGATGTAGATGCCACTGGTTCTTCACGTTCTGCAGATGTAGATGCCACTGGTTCTTCATGTTCTGCAGATGTAGATGCCACTGGTACTTCACGTTCTGCAGATGTAGATGCTACTGTTTCTTCACGTTCTGCAGATGTAGATGCCACTGGTTCTTCCCGTTCTGCAGATGTAGATGCCACTGGTTCTTCATGTTCTGCAGATGTAGATGCCACTGCTACTTCACGTTCTGCAGATGTAGATGCCACTGGTTCTTCACGTTCTGCAGATGTAGATGCCACTGGTTCTTCACGTTCTGCAGATGTAGATGCCACTGGTTCTTCACGTTCTGCAGATGTAGATGCCACTGGTTCTTCACGTTCTGCAGATGTAGATGTCACCGGTTCTTCACGTTCTGCAGATCTAGATATCACTGGTTCTTCACGTTCTGTAGATGTAGATGCCACTGGTTCTTCACGTTCTGCAGATGTAGATGCCACTGGTTCTTCACGTTCTGCAGATATAGATGCCACTGGTACTTCACGTTCTGCAGATGTAGATGCCACTGGTTCCTCACGTTCTGCAGATGTAGATGCCACTGGTTCTTCACGTTCTGCAGATGTAGATGCCACTGGTTCATCACGTTCTGCAGATGAAGATGACACTGGTACTTCACGTTCTGTAGATGTAGATGCCACTGGTTCTTCACGTTCTGCAGATGTAGATGCCACTGCTACTTCACGTTCTGCAGATGTAGATGCCACTGGTTCTTCACGTTCTGCAGATGTAGATGCCACTGGTTCTTCACGTTCTGCAGATGTAGATGCCACTGGTTCTTCACGTTCTGCAGATGTAGATGCCACTGGTTCTTCACGTTCTGCAGATGTAGATGCCACTGGTTCTTCACGTTCTGCAGATGTAGATGTCACTGGTTCTTCACGTTCTGCAGATGTAGATATCACTGGTTCTTCACGTTCTGTAGATGTAGATGCCACTGGTTCTTCACGTTCTGCAGATGTAGATTGCACTGGATCGTCACGTTCTGCAGATGTAGATGTCACTGGTTCTTCACGTTCTGCAGATGTAGATGCCACTGGTTCGTCACGTTCTGCAGATGTAGATGTCACTGGTTCTTCACGTTCTGCAGATGTAGATGTCACTGGTTTTTCACGTTCTGCAGATGTAAATGCCACTGGTTCTTCACGTTCTGCAGATGTAGATACCACTGGTTCTTCACGTTCTGCAGATGTAGATGCCACTGGTTCTTCCCGTTCTGCAGATGTAGATGCCACTGGTTCTTCATGTTCTGCAGATGTAGATGCCACTGGTACTTCACGTCCTGCAGATGTAGATGCCTCTGGTTCTTCACGTTCTGCAGATGTAGATGCCACTGCTACTTCACGTTCTGCAGATGTAGATGCCACTGGTTCTTCACGTTCTGCAGATGTAGATGCCACTGGTTCTTCACGTTCTGCAGATGTAGATGCCACTGGTTCTTCACGTTCTGCAGATGTAGATGCCACTGGTTCTTCACGTTCTGCAGATGTAGATGTCACCGGTTCTTCACGTTCTGCAGATCTAGATATCACTGGTTCTTCACGTTCTGTAGATGTAGATGCCACTGGTTCTTCACGTTCTGCAGATGTAGATGCCACTGGTTCTTCACGTTCTGCAGATATAGATGCCACTGGTACTTCACGTTCTGCAGATGTAGATGCCACTGGTTCCTCACGTTCTGCAGATGTAGATGCCACTGGTTCTTCACGTTCTGCAGATGTAGATGCCACTGGTTCATCACGTTCTGCAGATGAAGATGACACTGGTACTTCACGTTCTGTAGATGTAGATGCCACTGGTTCTTCACGTTCTGCAGATGTAGATGCCACTGCTACTTCACGTTCTGCAGATGTAGATGCCACTGGTTCTTCACGTTCTGCAGATGTAGATGCCACTGGTTCTTCACGTTCTGCAGATGTAGATGCCACTGGTTCTTCACGTTCTGCAGATGTAGATGCCACTGGTTCTTCACGTTCTGCAGATGTAGATGCCACTGGTTCTTCACGTTCTGCAGATGTAGATGTCACTGGTTCTTCACGTTCTGCAGATGTAGATATCACTGGTTCTTCACGTTCTGTAGATGTAGATGCCACTGGTTCTTCACGTTCTGCAGATGTAGATGCCACTGGTTCGTCACGTTCTGCAGATGTAGATGTCACTGGTTCTTCACGTTCTGCAGATGTAGATGCCACTGGTTTTTCACGTTCTGCAGATGTAAATGCCACTGGTTCTTCACGTTCTGCAGATGTAGATACCACTGGTTCTTCACGTTCTGCAGATGTAGATGCCACTGGTTCTTCACGTTCTGCAGATGTAGATGCCACTGGTTCTTCACGTTCTGCAGATGTAGATGTCACTGGTTCTTCACGTTCTGCAGATGTAGATGCCACTGGTTCTTCACGTTCTGCAGATGTAGATGCCACTGGTTCTTCATGTTCTGCAGATGTAGATTCCACTGGTACTTCACGTTCTGCAGATGTAGATGCTACTGTTTCTTCACGTTCTGCAGATGTAGATGCCACTGGTTCTTCCCGTTCTGCAGATGTAGATGCCACTGGTTCTTTATGTTCTGCAGATGTAGATGCCACTGGAACTTCACGTCCTGCAGATGTAGATGCCTCTGGTTCTTCACGTTCTGCAGATGTAGATGCCACTGCTACTTCACGTTCTGCAGATGTAGATGCCACTGGTTCTTCACGTTCTGCAGATGTAGATGCCACTGGTTCTTCACGTTCTGCAGATGTAGATGCCACTGGTTCTTCACGTTCTGCAGATGTAGATGCCACTGGTTCTTCACGTTCTGCAGATGTAGATGTCACCAGTTCTCCCCGTTCTGCAGATCTAGATATCACTGGTTCTTCACGTTCTGTAGATGTAGATGCCACTGGTTCTTCACGTTCTGCAGATGTAGATGTCACTGGTTCTTCACGTTCTGTAGATGTAGATGCCACTGGTTCTTCACGTTCTGCAGATGTAGATGCCACTGGTTCTTCACGTTCTGCAGATGTAGATGCCACTGGTTCTTCACGTTCTGCAGATGTAGATGTCACTGGTTCTTCACGTTCTGCAGATGTAGATATCACTGGTTCTTCACGTTCTGTAGATGTAGATGCCACTGGTTCTTCACGTTCTGCAGATGTAGATGCCACTGGTTAGTCACGTTCTGCAGATGTAGATGTCACTGGTTCTTCACGTTCTGCAGATGTAGATGCCACTGGTTTTTCACGTTCTGCAGATGTAAATGCCACTGGTTCTTCATGTTCTGCAGATGTAGATGCCACTTGTTCTTCATGTTCTGCAGATGTAGATGCCACTGGTTATTCACGATCTACAGATGTAGATGTCACTGGTTCTTCACGTTCTGCAGATCTAGATGCCACTGGTTCTTCATGTTCTGCAGATGTAGATGCCACTGGTTCTTCACGTTCTGTAGATGTAGATGCCACTGGTTCTTCACGTTCTGCAGATGTAGATGCCACTGGTTCTTCACGTTCTGCAGATGTAGATGCCACTGGTTCTTCACGTTCTGCAGATGTAGATGCCACTGGTTCTTCACGTTCTGCAGATGTAGATGTCACCGGTTCTTCACGTTCTGCAGATCTAGATATCACTGGTTCTTCACGTTCTGTAGATGTAGATGCCACTGGTTCTTCACGTTCTGCAGATGTAGATGCCACTGGTTCTTCACGTTCTGCAGATATAGATGCCACTGGTACTTCACGTTCTGCAGATGTAGATGCCACTGGTTCCTCACGTTCTGCAGATGTAGATGCCACTGGTTCTTCACGTTCTGCAGATGTAGATGCCACTGGTTCATCACGTTCTGCAGATGAAGATGACACTGGTACTTCACGTTCTGTAGATGTAGATGCCACTGGTTCTTCACGTTCTGCAGATGTAGATGCCACTGCTACTTCACGTTCTGCAGATGTAGATGCCACTGGTTCTTCACGTTCTGCAGATGTAGATGCCACTGGTTCTTCACGTTCTGCAGATGTAGATGCCACTGGTTCTTCACGTTCTGCAGATGTAGATGCCACTGGTTCTTCACGTTCTGCAGATGTAGATGCCACTGGTTCTTCACGTTCTGCAGATGTAGATGTCACTGGTTCTTCACGTTCTGCAGATGTAGATATCACTGGTTCTTCACGTTCTGTAGATGTAGATGCCACTGGTTCTTCACGTTCTGCAGATGTAGATGTCACTGGTTCTTCACGTTCTGCAGATGTAGATGCCACTGGTTTTTCACGTTCTGCAGATGTAAATGCCACTGGTTCTTCACGTTCTGCAGATGTAGATACCACTGGTTCTTCACGTTCTGCAGATGTAGATGCCACTGGTTCTTCACGTTCTGCAGATGTAGATGCCACTGGTTCTTCACGTTCTGCAGATGTAGATGTCACTGGTTCTTCACGTTCTGCAGATGTAGATGCCACTGGTTCTTCACGTTCTGCAGATGTAGATGCCACTGGTTCTTCATGTTCTGCAGATGTAGATTCCACTGGTACTTCACGTTCTGCAGATGTAGATGCTACTGTTTCTTCACGTTCTGCAGATGTAGATGCCACTGGTTCTTCCCGTTCTGCAGATGTAGATGCCACTGGTTCTTTATGTTCTGCAGATGTAGATGCCACTGGAACTTCACGTCCTGCAGATGTAGATGCCTCTGGTTCTTCACGTTCTGCAGATGTAGATGCCACTGCTACTTCACGTTCTGCAGATGTAGATGCCACTGGTTCTTCACGTTCTGCAGATGTAGATGCCACTGGTTCTTCACGTTCTGCAGATGTAGATGCCACTGGTTCTTCACGTTCTGCAGATGTAGATGCCACTGGTTCTTCACGTTCTGCAGATGTAGATGTCACCAGTTCTCCACGTTCTGCAGATCTAGATATCACTGGTTCTTCACGTTCTGTAGATGTAGATGCCACTGGTTCTTCACGTTCTGCAGATGTAGATGTCACTGGTTCTTCACGTTCTGTAGATGTAGATGCCACTGGTTCTTCACGTTCTGCAGATGTAGATGCCACTGGTTCTTCACGTTCTGCAGATGTAGATGCCACTGGTTCTTCACGTTCTGCAGATGTAGATGTCACTGGTTCTTCACGTTCTGCAGATGTAGATATCACTGGTTCTTCACGTTCTGTAGATGTAGATGCCACTGGTTCTTCACGTTCTGCAGATGTAGATGCCACTGGTTAGTCACGTTCTGCAGATGTAGATGTCACTGGTTCTTCACGTTCTGCAGATGTAGATGCCACTGGTTTTTCACGTTCTGCAGATGTAAATGCCACTGGTTCTTCATGTTCTGCAGATGTAGATGCCACTTGTTCTTCATGTTCTGCAGATGTAGATGCCACTGGTTATTCACGATCTGCAGATGTAGATGTCACTGGTTCTTCACGTTCTGCAGATCTAGATGCCACTGGTTCTTCATGTTCTGCAGATGTAGATGCCACTGGTTCTTCACGTTCTGTAGATGTAGATGCCACTGGTTCTTCACGTTCTGCAGATGTAGATGCCACTGGTTCTTCACGTTCTGCAGATGTAGATGCCACTGGTTCTTCACGTTCTGCAGATGTAGATGCCACTGGTTCTTCACGTTCTGCAGATGTAGATGCCACTGGTTCTTCACGTTCTGCAGATGTAGATGTCACTGGTTCTTCACGTTCTGTAGATGTAGATGCCACTGGTTCTTCACGTTCTGCAGATGTAGATGTCACTGGTTCTTCACGTTCTGCAGATGTAGATGCCACTGGTTTTTCACGTTCTGCAGATGTAAATGCCACTGGTTCTTCACGTTCTGCAGATGTAGATACCACTGGTTCTTCACGTTCTGCAGATGTAGATGCCACTGGTTCTTCACGTTCTGCAGATGTAGATGCCACTGGTTCTTCACGTTCTGCAGATGTAGATGTCACTGGTTCTTCACGTTCTGCAGATGTAGATGCCACTGGTTCTTCACGTTCTGCAGATGTAGATGCCACTGGTTCTTCATGTTCTGCAGATGTAGATTCCACTGGTACTTCACGTTCTGCAGATGTAGATGCTACTGTTTCTTCACGTTCTGCAGATGTAGATGCCACTGGTTCTTCCCGTTCTGCAGATGTAGATGCCACTGGTTCTTTATGTTCTGCAGATGTAGATGCCACTGGAACTTCACGTCCTGCAGATGTAGATGCCTCTGGTTCTTCACGTTCTGCAGATGTAGATGCCACTGCTACTTCACGTTCTGCAGATGTAGATGCCACTGGTTCTTCACGTTCTGCAGATGTAGATGCCACTGGTTCTTCACGTTCTGCAGATGTAGATGCCACTGGTTCTTCACGTTCTGCAGATGTAGATGCCACTGGTTCTTCACGTTCTGCAGATGTAGATGTCACCAGTTCTCCACGTTCTGCAGATCTAGATATCACTGGTTCTTCACGTTCTGTAGATGTAGATGCCACTGGTTCTTCACGTTCTGCAGATGTAGATGTCACTGGTTCTTCACGTTCTGTAGATGTAGATGCCACTGGTTCTTCACGTTCTGCAGATGTAGATGCCACTGGTTCTTCACGTTCTGCAGATGTAGATGCCACTGGTTCTTCACGTTCTGCAGATGTAGATGTCACTGGTTCTTCACGTTCTGCAGATGTAGATATCACTGGTTCTTCACGTTCTGTAGATGTAGATGCCACTGGTTCTTCACGTTCTGCAGATGTAGATGCCACTGGTTAGTCACGTTCTGCAGATGTAGATGTCACTGGTTCTTCACGTTCTGCAGATGTAGATGCCACTGGTTTTTCACGTTCTGCAGATGTAAATGCCACTGGTTCTTCATGTTCTGCAGATGTAGATGCCACTTGTTCTTCATGTTCTGGAGATGTAGATGCCACTGGTTATTCACGATCTGCAGATGTAGATGTCACTGGTTCTTCACGTTCTGCAGATCTAGATGCCACTGGTTCTTCATGTTCTGCAGATGTAGATGCCACTGGTTCTTCACGTTCTGTAGATGTAGATGCCACTGGTTCTTCACGTTCTGCAGATGTAGATGCCACTGGTTCTTCACGTTCTGCAGATGTAGATGCCACTGGTTCTTCACGTTCTGCAGATGTAGATGTCACTGGTTCTTCACGTTCTGCAGATGTAGATGCCACTGGTTCTTCACGTTCTGCAGATGTAGATGCCACTGGTTCTTCATGTTCTGCAGATGTAGATTCCACTGGTACTTCACGTTCTGCAGATGTAGATGCTACTGTTTCTTCACGTTCTGCAGATGTAGATGCCACTGGTTCTTCCCGTTCTGCAGATGTAGATGCCACTGGTTCTTTATGTTCTGCAGATGTAGATGCCACTGGAACTTCACATCCTGCAGATGTAGATGCCTCTGGTTCTTCAAGTTCTGCAGATGTAGATGCCACTGCTACTTCACGTTCTGCAGATGTAGATGCCACTGGTTCTTCACGTTCTGCAGATGTAGATGCCACTGGTTCTTCACGTTCTGCAGATGTAGATGCCACTGGTTCTTCACGTTCTGCAGATGTAGATGCCACTGGTTCTTCACGTTCTGCAGATGTAGATGTCACCAGTTCTCCCCGTTCTGCAGATCTAGATATCACTGGTTCTTCACGTTCTGTAGATGTAGATGCCACTGGTTCTTCACGTTCTGCAGATGTAGATGTCACTGGTTCTTCACGTTCTGTAGATGTAGATGCCACTGGTTCTTCACGTTCTGCAGATGTAGATGCCACTGGTTCTTCACGTTCTGCAGATGTAGATGCCACTGGTTCTTCACGTTCTGCAGATGTAGATGTCACTGGTTAGTCACGTTCTGCAGATGTAGATGTCACTGGTTCTTCACGTTCTGCAGATGTAGATGCCACTGGTTTTTCACGTTCTGCAGATGTAAATGCCACTGGTTCTTCATGTTCTGCAGATGTAGATGCCACTTGTTCTTCATGTTCTGCAGATGTAGATGCCACTGGTTATTCACGATCTGCAGATGTAGATGTCACTGGTTCTTCACGTTCTGCAGATCTAGATGCCACTGGTTCTTCATGTTCTGCAGATGTAGATGCCACTGGTTCTTCACGTTCTGTAGATGTAGATGCCACTGGTTCTTCACGTTCTGCAGATGTAGATGCCACTGGTACTTCACGTTCTGCAGATGTAGATGCCACTGGTACTTCACGTTCTGCAGATGTAGATGCTACTGGTTCTTCACGTTCTGCAGATATAGATGCCACTGGTTCTTCACGTTCTGCAGATGTAGATGCCACTGGTTCTTCACGTTCTGCAGATGTAGATGCCACTTATTCTTCAAGTTCTGCAGATGTAAATGCCACTGGTTCTTCACGTTCTGCAGATGTAGATGCCACTGTTTCTTCACGTTCTGCAGATGTAGATGCCACTGGTTCTTCATGTTCTGCAGATGTAGATGCCACTGGTACTTCACGTTCTGTAGATGTAGATGCCACTGGTTCTTCACGTTCTGCAGATGTAGATGCCACTGGTACTTCACGTTCTGCCGATGTAGATGCTACTGGTTCTTCACGTTCTGCAGATGTAGATGCCACTGGTTCTTCACGTTCTGCAGATGTAGATGCCACTAGTTCTTCACGTTCTGCAGATGTAGATGCCACTGGTTCTTCACGTTATGCAGATGTAGATGCCACTGGTTCTTCACGTTCTGCAGATGTAGATGTCACCGGTTCTTCACGTTCTGCAGATCTAGATATCACTGGTTCTTCACGTTCTGTAGATGTAGATGCCACTGGTTCTTCACGTTCTGCTGATGTAGATGCCACTGGTTCTTCACGTTCTGCAGATATAGATGCCACTGGTACTTCACGTTCTGCAGATGTAGATGCCACTGGTTCCTCACGTTCTGCAGATGTAGATTCCACTGGTTCTTCACGTTCTGCAGATGTAGATGCCACTGGTTCTTCACGTTCTGCAGATGTAGATGCCACTGGTACTTCACGTTCTGCAGATGTAGATGCCACTGGTTCCTCACGTTCTGCAGATGTAGATGCCACTGGTTCTTCACGTTCTGCAGATGTAGATGCCACTAGTTCTTCACGTTCTGCAGATGTAGATGCCACTTGTTCTTCATGTTCTGCAGATGTAGATGCCACTGGTTATTCACGTTCTGCAGATGTAGATGTCACTGGTTCTTCACGTTCTGCAGATCTAGATGCCACTGGTTCTTCATGTTCTGCAGATGTAGATGCCACTGGTACTTCACGTTCTGTAGATGTAGATGCCACTGGTTCTTCACCTTCTGCAGATGTAGATGCCACTGGTTATTCACGTTCTGCAGATGTAGATGTCACTGGTTCTTCACGTTCTGCAGATCTAGATGCCACTGGTTCTTCATGTTCTGCAGATGTAGATGCCACTGGTACTTCACGTTCTGTAGATGTAGATGCCACTGGTTCTTCACCTTCTGGAGATGTAGATGCCACTGGTTATTCATGTTCTGCAGATGTAGATGCCACTGGTACTTCACGTTCTGTAGATGTAGATGCCACTGGTTCTTCACGTTCTGCAGATGTAGATGCCACTGGTACTTCACGTTCTGCAGATGTAGATGCCACTGGTACTTCACGTTCTGCAGATGTAGATGCTACTGGTTCTTCACGTTCTGCAGATCTAGATGCCACTGGTTCTTCACGTTCTGTAGATGTAGATGCCACTGGTTCTTCACGTTCTGCAGATGTAGATGCCACTAATTCTTCAAGTTCTGCAGATGTAAATGCCACTGGTTCTTCACGTTCTGCAGATGTAGATGCCACTGTTTCTTCACGTCCTGCAGATGTAGATGCCACTGGTTCTTCATGTTCTGCAGATGTAGATGCCACTGGTACTTCACGTTCTGTAGATGTAGATGCCACTGGTTCTTCACGTTCTGCAGATGTAGATGCCACTGGTACTTCACGTTCTGCAGATGTAGATGCTACTGGTTCTTCACGTTCTGCAGATGTAGATGCCACTGATTCCTCACGTTCTGCAGATGTAGATGCCACTGGTACTTCAGGTTCTGCAGATGTACATGCCACTGGTTCCTCACGTTCTGCAGATGTAGATGCCACTGGTTCTTCACGTTCTGCAGATGTAGATGCCACTGGTTCTTCACGTTCTGCAGATGTAGATGACACTGGTACTTCACTTTCTGTAGATGTAGATGCCACTGGTTCTTCACGTTCTGCAGATGTAGATGCCACTGCTACTTCACGTTCTGCAGATGTAGATGCCACTGGTTCTTCACCTTCTGCAGATGTAGATGCCACTGGTTCTTCACGTTCTGCAGATGTAGATGCCACTGGTTCTTCACGTTCTGCAGATGTAGATGCCACTGGTTCTTCACGTTCTGCAGATGTAGATGCCACTGGTTCTTCACGTTCTGCAGATGTAGATGTCACTGGTTCTTCACGTTCTGCAGATGTAGATATCACTGGTACTTCACGTTCTGTAGATGTAGATGCCACTGGTTCAACACGTTCTGCAGATGTAGATGCCACTGGTTCTTCACGTTCTGCAGTTGTAGATGTCACTGGTTCTTCACGTTCTGCAGATGTAGATGCCACTGGTTTTTCACGTTCTGCAGATGTAAATGCCACTGGTTCTTCATGTTCTGCAGATGTAGATGCCACTTGTTCTTCATGTTCTGCAGATGTAGATGCCACTGGTTATTCACGTTCTGCAGATGTAGATGTCACTGGTTCTTCACGTTCTGCAGATCTAGATGCCACTGGTTCTTCATGTTCTGCAGATGTAGATGCCACTGGTACTTCACGTTCTGTAGATGTAGATGCCACTGGTTCTTCACGTTCTGGAGATGTAGATGCCACTGGTTCTTCATGTTCTGCAGATGTAGATGCCATTGGAACTTCACGTTCTGTAGATGTAGATGCCACTGGTTCTTCACGTTCTGCAGATGTAGATGCCACTGGTACTTCACGTTCTGCAGATGTAGATGCCACTGGTACTTCACGTTCTGCAGATGTAGATGCTACTGGTTCTTCACGTTCTGCAGATGTAGATGCCACTGGTTCTTCACGTTCTACAGATGTAGATGCCACTAATTCTTCATGTTCTGCAGATGTAGATGCCACTGGTTCTTCACGTTCTGCAGATGTAGATGTCACTGGTTCTTCACGTTCTGCAGATGTAGATGCCACTGGTTCTTCACGTTCTGCAGATGTAGATGCCACTGGTTCTTCATGTTCTGCCGATGTAGATGCCACTGGTACTTCACGTTCTGCAGATGTAGATGCTACTGGTTCTTCACGTTCTGCAGATGTAGATGCCACTGGTTCTTCCCGTTCTGCAGATGTAGATGCCACTGGTTCTTCATGTTCTGCAGATGTAGATGCCACTGGTACTTCACGTTCTGCAGATGTAGATGCCACTAGTTCTTCACGTTCTGCAGATGTAGATGCCACTTGTTCTTCATGTTCTGCAGATGTAGATGCCACTGGTTATTCACGTTCTGCAGATGTAGATGTCACTGGTTCTTCACGTTCTGCAGATCTAGATGCCACTGGTTCTTCATGTTCTGCAGATGTAGATGCCACTGGTACTTCACGTTCTGTAGATGTAGATGCCACTGGTTCTTCACCTTCTGCAGATGTAGATGCCACTGGTTATTCACGTTCTGCAGATGTAGATGTCACTGGTTCTTCACGTTCTGCAGATCTAGATGCCACTGGTTCTTCATGTTCTGCAGATGTAGATGCCACTGGTACTTCACGTTCTGTAGATGTAGATGCCACTGGTTCTTCACCTTCTGGAGATGTAGATGCCACTGGTTATTCATGTTCTGCAGATGTAGATGCCACTGGTACTTCACGTTCTGTAGATGTAGATGCCACTGGTTCTTCACGTTCTGCAGATGTAGATGCCACTGGTACTTCACGTTCTGCAGATGTAGATGCCACTGGTACTTCACGTTCTGCAGATGTAGATGCTACTGGTTCTTCACGTTCTGCAGATCTAGATGCCACTGGTTCTTCACGTTCTGTAGATGTAGATGCCACTGGTTCTTCACGTTCTGCAGATGTAGATGCCACTAATTCTTCAAGTTCTGCAGATGTAAATGCCACTGGTTCTTCACGTTCTGCAGATGTAGATGCCACTGTTTCTTCACGTCCTGCAGATGTAGATGCCACTGGTTCTTCATGTTCTGCAGATGTAGATGCCACTGGTACTTCACGTTCTGTAGATGTAGATGCCACTGGTTCTTCACGTTCTGCAGATGTAGATGCCACTGGTACTTCACGTTCTGCAGATGTAGATGCTACTGGTTCTTCACGTTCTGCAGATGTAGATGCCACTGATTCCTCACGTTCTGCAGATGTAGATGCCACTGGTACTTCAGGTTCTGCAGATGTACATGCCACTGGTTCCTCACGTTCTGCAGATGTAGATGCCACTGGTTCTTCACGTTCTGCAGATGTAGATGCCACTGGTTCTTCACGTTCTGCAGATGTAGATGACACTGGTACTTCACTTTCTGTAGATGTAGATGCCACTGGTTCTTCACGTTCTGCAGATGTAGATGCCACTGCTACTTCACGTTCTGCAGATGTAGATGCCACTGGTTCTTCACCTTCTGCAGATGTAGATGCCACTGGTTCTTCACGTTCTGCAGATGTAGATGCCACTGGTTCTTCACGTTCTGCAGATGTAGTTGCCACTGGTTCTTCACGTTCTGCAGATGTAGATGCCACTGGTTCTTCACGTTCTGCAGATGTAGATGTCACTGGTTCTTCACGTTCTGCAGATGTAGATATCACTGGTACTTCACGTTCTGTAGATGTAGATGCCACTGGTTCAACACGTTCTGCAGATGTAGATGCCACTGGTTCTTCACGTTCTGCAGTTGTAGATGTCACTGGTTCTTCACGTTCTGCAGATGTAGATGCCACTGGTTTTTCACGTTCTGCAGATGTAAATGCCACTGGTTCTTCATGTTCTGCAGATGTAGATGCCACTTGTTCTTCATGTTCTGCAGATGTAGATGCCACTGGTTATTCACGTTCTGCAGATGTAGATGTCACTGGTTCTTCACGTTCTGCAGATCTAGATGCCACTGGTTCTTCATGTTCTGCAGATGTAGATGCCACTGGTACTTCACGTTCTGTAGATGTAGATGCCACTGGTTCTTCACGTTCTGGAGATGTAGATGCCACTGGTTCTTCATGTTCTGCAGATGTAGATGCCATTGGAACTTCACGTTCTGTAGATGTAGATGCCACTGGTTCTTCACGTTCTGCAGATGTAGATGCCACTGGTACTTCACGTTCTGCAGATGTAGATGCCACTGGTACTTCACGTTCTGCAGATGTAGATGCTACTGGTTCTTCACGTTCTGCAGATGTAGATGCCACTGGTTCTTCACGTTCTACAGATGTAGATGCCACTAATTCTTCATGTTCTGCAGATGTAGATGCCACTGGTTCTTCACGTTCTGCAGATGTAGATGTCACTGGTTCTTCACGTTCTGCAGATGTAGATGCCACTGGTTCTTCACGTTCTGCAGATGTAGATGCCACTGGTTCTTCATGTTCTGCCGATGTAGATGCCACTGGTACTTCACGTTCTGCAGATGTAGATGCTACTGGTTCTTCACGTTCTGCAGATGTAGATGCCACTGGTTCTTCCCGTTCTGCAGATGTAGATGCCACTGGTTCTTCATGTTCTGCAGATGTAGATGCCACTGGTACTTCACGTTCTGTAGATGTAGATGCCGCTGGTTCTTCACGTTCTGCAGATGTAGATGCCACTGGTACTTCACGTTCTGCAGATGTAGATGCTACTGGTTCTTCTCGTTCTGCAGATGTAGATGCCACTGGTTCTTCACGTTCTGCAGATGTAGATGCCACTGGTTCTTCACGTTCTACAGATGTAGATGCCACTAATTCTTCAAGTTCTGCAGATGTAGATGCCACTGGTTCTTCACGTTCTGCAGATGTAGATGTCACTGGTTCTTCACGTTCTGCAGATGTAGATGCCACTGGTTCTTCACGTTCTGCAGATGTAGATGCCACTGGTTCTTCATGTTCTGCCGATGTAGATGCCACTGGTACTTCACGTTCTGCAGATGTAGATGCTACTGGTTCTTCACGTTCTGCAGATGTAGATGCCACTGGTTCCTCCCCTTCTGCAGATGTAGATGCCACTGGTTCTTCATGTTCTGCAGATGTAGATGCCACTGGTACTTCACGTCCTGCAGATGTAGATGCCTCTGGTTCTTCACGTTCTGCAGATGTAGATGCCACTGCTACTTCACGTTCTGCAGATGTAGATGCCACTGGTTCTTCACGTTCTGCAGATGTAGATGCCACTGGTTCTTCACGTTCTGCAGATGTAGATGCCACTGGTTCTTCACGTTCTGCAGATGTAGATGCCACTGGTACTTCACGTTCTGCAGATGTAGATGCTACTGGTTCTTCACGTTCTGCAGATGTAGATGCCACTGATTCCTCACGTTCTGCAGATGTAGATGCCACTGGTTCTTCACGTTCTGCAGATGTAGATGCCACTGGTTCTTCACGTTCTGCAGATATAGATGCCACTGGTACTTCACGTTCTGCAGATGTAGATGCCACCGGATCCTGACGTTCTGCAGAAGTAGATGCCACTGGTTCTTCATGTTCTGTAGATGTAGATGCCACTGGTTCTTCACGTTCTGCAGATGTAGATGCCACTGCTACTTCACGTTCTGCAGATGTAGATGCCACTGGTTCTTCACGTTCTGCAGATGTAGATGCCACTGGTTCTACACGTTCTGCAGATGTAGATGCCACTGGTTCTTCACGTTCTGCAGATGTAGATACCACTGGTTCTTCACGTTCTGCAGATGTAGATGCCACTGGTTCTTCACGTTCTGCAAATGTAGATGTCACTGGTTCTTCACGTTCTGCAGACGTAGATATCACTGGTTCTTCACGTTCTGTAGATGCCACTGGTTCTTCACGTTCTGCAGATGTAGATGCCATTGGTTCGTCACGTTCTGCAGATGTAGATGTCACTGGTTCTTCACGTTCTGCAGATGTAGATGCCACTGGTTTTTCACGTTCTGCAGATGTAAATGCCACTGGTTCTTCATGTTCTGCAGATGTAGATGCCACTTGTTCTTCATGTTCTGCAGATGTAGATGCCACTGGTTATTCACGTTCTGCAGATGTAGATGTCACTGGTTCTTCACGTTCTGCAGATCTAGATGCCACTGGTTCTTCATGTTCTGCAGATGTAGATGCCACTGGTACTTCACGTTCTGTAGATGTAGATGCCACTGGTTCTTCACCTTCTGGAGATGTAGATGCCACTGGTACTTCACGTTCTGCAGATGTAGATGCCACTGGTACTTCACGTTCTGCAGATGTAGATGCTACTGGTTCTTCACGTTCTGCAGATGTAGATGCCACTGGTTCTTCACGTTCTGCAGATGTAGATGCCACTGGTTTTTCACGTTCTGCAGATGTAGATGCCACTGGTTCTTCATGTTCTGCAGATGTATATGCCACTGGTACTTCACGTTCTGTAGATGTAGATGCCACTGGTTCATCACGTTCTGCAGATGTAGATGCCACTGGTACTTCACGTTCTGCAGATGTAGATGCTACTGGTTCTTCACGTTCTGCAGATGTAGATGCCACTGATTCTTCACGTTCTGCAGATGTAGATGCCACTGGTTCTTCACGTTCTGCAGATGTAGATGCCACTGGTTCTTCACGTTCTGCAGATATAGATGCCACTGGTTATTCACGATCTGCAGATGTAGATGTCACTGGTTCTTCACGTTCTGCAGATCTAGATGCCACTGGTTCTTCATGTTCTGCAGATGTAGATGCCACTGGTTCCTCACGTTCTGCAGATGTAGATGCCACTGGTTCTTCACGTTCTGCAGATGTAGATGCCACTGCTACTTCACGTTCTGCAGATGTAGATGCCACTGGTTCTTCACCTTCTGCAGATGTAGATGCCACTGGTTCTTCACGTTCTGCAGATGTAGATGCCACTGGTTCTTCACGTTCTGCAGATGTAGATGCCACTGGTTCTTCACGTTCTGCAGATGTAGATGTCACTGGTTCTTCACGTTCTGCAGATGTAGATATCACTGGTTCTTCACGTTCTGTAGATGTAGATGCCACTGGTTCTTCACGTTCTGCAGATGTAGATGCCACTGGTTCTTCACGTTCTGCAGATGTAGATGTCACTGGTTCTTCACGTTCTTCAGATGTAGATGCCACTGGTTTTTCACGTTCTGCAGATGTAAATGACACTGGTTCTTCATGTTCTGCAGATGTAGATGCCACTTGTTCTTCATGTTCTGCAGATGTAGATGCCACTGGTTATTCACGTTCTGCAGATGTAGATGTCACTGGTTCTTCACGTTCTGCAGATCTAGATGCCACTGGTTCTTCATGTTCTGCAGATGTAGATGCCACTGGTACTTCACGTTCTGTAGATGTAGATGCCACTGGTTCTTCACGTTCTGGAGATGTAGATGCCACTGGTTCTTCATGTTCTGCAGATGTAGATGCCATTGGTACTTCACGTTCTGTAGATGTAGATGCCACTGGTTCTTCACGTTCTGCAGATGTAGATGCCACTGGTACTTCACGTTCTGCAGATGTAGATGCCACTGGTACTTCACGTTCTGCAGATGTAGATGCCACTGGTTATTCACGTTCTGCAGATGTAGATGCCACTGGTTCTTCACGTTCTGCAGATGTAGATGCCACTGGTTCTTCACGTTCTGCAGATGTAGATGCCACTAATTCTTCAAGTTCTGCAGATGTAAATGCCACTGGTTCTTCACGTTCTGCAGATGTAGATGCCACTGGTTCTTCATGTTCTGCAGATGTAGATGCCACTGGTTATTCACGTTCTGCAGATGTAGATGTCACTGGTTCTTCACGTTCTGCAGATCTAGATGCCACTGGTTCTTCATGTTCTGCAGATGTAGATGCCACTGGTACTTCACGTTCTGTAGATGTAGATGCCACTGGTTCTTCACCTTCTGGAGATGTAGTTGCCACTGGTTCTTCATGTTCTGCAGATGTAGATGCCACTGGGACTTCACGTTCTGTAGATGTAGATGCCACTGGTTCTTCACGTTCTGCAGATGTAGATGCCACTGGTACTTCACGTTCTGCAGATGTAGATGCCACTGGTACTTCACGTTCTGCAGATGTAGATGCTGCTGGTTCTTCACGTTCTGCAGATGTAGATGCCACTGGTTCTTCACGTTCTGCAGATGTAGATGCCACTGGTTCTTCACGTTCTGCAGATGTAGATGCCACTAATTCTTCAAGTTCTGCAGATGTAAATGCCACTGGTTCTTCACGTTCTGCAGATGTAGATGCCACTGATTCTTCACGTTCTGCAGATGTAGATGCCACTGGTTCTTCACGTTCTGCAGATGTAGATGCCACTGGTTCTTCACGTTCTGCAGATATAGATGCCACTGGTACTTCACGTTGTGCAGATGTAGATGCCACTGGTTCCTCACGTTCTGCAGATGTAGATGCCACTGGTTCTTCACGTTCTGCAGATGTAGATGCCACTGGTTCTTCACGTTCTGCAGATGTAGATGACACTGGTACTTCACTTTCTGTAGATGTAGATGCCACTGGTTGTTCACGTTCTGCAGATGTAGATGCCACTGCTACTTCACGTTCTGCAGATGTAGATGCCATTGGTTCTTCACCTTCTGCAGATGTAGATGCCACTGGTTCTTCACGTTCTGCAGATGTAGATGCCACTGGTTCTTCACGTTCTGCAGATGTAGATGCCACTGGTTCTTCACGTTCTGCAGATGTAGATGCCACTGGTTCTTCACGTTCTGCAGATGTAGATGTCACTGGTTCTTCACGTTCTGCAGATGTAGATATCACTGGTTCTTCAAGTTCTGTAGATGTAGATGCCACTGGTTCTTCACGTTCTGCAGATGTAGATGCCACTGGTTCTTCACGTTCTGCAGATGTAGATGTCACTGGTTCTTCACGTTCTGCAGATGTAGATGCCACTGGTTTTTCACGTTCTGCAGATGTAAATGCCACTGGTTCTTCATGTTCTGCAGATGTAGATGCCACTTGTTCTTCATGTTCTGCAGATGTAGATGCCACTGGTTATTCACGTTCTGCAGATGTAGATGTCACTGGTTCTTCACGTTCTGCAGATCTAGATGCCACTGGTTCTTCACGTTCTGCAGATGTAGATGCCACTGGTTCTTCCCGTTCTGCAGATGTAGATGCCACTGGTTCTTCATTTTCTGCAGATGTAGATGCCACTGGTACTTCACGTTCTGTAGATGTAGATGCCGCTGGTTCTTCACGTTCTGCAGATGTAGATGCCACTGGTACTTCACGTTCTGCAGATGTAGATGCTGCTGGTTCTTCACGTTCTGCAGATGTAGATGCCACTGGTTCTTCGCGTTCTGCAGATGTAGATGCCACTGGTTCTTCACGTTCTGCAGATGTAGATGCCACTAATTCTTCAAGTTCTGCAGATGTAAATGCCACTGGTTCTTCACGTTCTGCAGATGTAGATGCCACTGTTTCTTCACGTTCTGCAGATGTAGATGCCACTGGTTCTTCATGTTCTGCAGATGTAGATGCCACTGGTACTTCACGTTCTGTAGATGTAGATGCCACTGGTTCTTCACGTTCTGCAGATGTAGATGCCATTGGTACTTCACGTTCTGCAGATGTAGATTCTACTGGTTCTTCACGTTCTGCAGATGTAGATGCCACTGATTCTTCACGTTCTGCAGATGTAGATGCCACTGGTTCTTCACGTTCTGCAGATGTAGATGCCACTGGTTCTTCACGTTCTGCAGATATAGATGCCACTGGTACTTCACGTTGTGCAGATGTAGATGCCACTGGTTCCTCACGTTCTGCAGATGTAGATGCCACTGGTTCTTCACGTTCTGCAGATGTAGATGCCACTGGTTCTTCACGTTCTGCAGATGTAGATGACACTGGTACTTCACTTTCTGTAGATGTAGATGCCACTGGTTCTTCACGTTCTGCAGATGTAGATGCCACTGGTTCTTCACGTTCTGCAGATGTAGATGCCACTGGTTCTTCACGTTCTGCAGATGTAGATGCTACTGGTTCTTCACGTTCTGCAGATGTAGATGTCACTGGTTCTTCACGTTCTGCAGATGTAGATATCACTGGTTCTTCACGTTCTGTAGATGTAGATGCCACTGGTTCTTCACGTTCTGCAGATGTAGATGCCACTGGTTCTTCACGTTCTGCAGATGTAGATGTCACTGGTTCTTCACGTTCTGCAGATGTAGATGCCACTGGTTTTTCACGTTCTGCAGATGTAAATGCCACTGGTTCTTCATGTTCTGCAGATGTAGATGCCACTTGTTCTTCATGTTCTGCAGATGTAGATGCCACTGGTTCTTCACGTTCTGCAGATGTAGATGCCACTGGTTCTTCACGTTCTGCAGATGTAGATGACACTGGTACTTCACTTTCTGTAGATGTAGATGCCACTGGTTCTTCACGTTCTGCAGATGTAGATGCCACTGGTTCTTCACGTTCTGCAGATGTAGATGCCACTGGTTCTTCACGTTCTGCAGATGTAGATGCCACTGGTTCTTCACGTTCTGCAGATGTAGATGTCACTGGTTCTTCACGTTCTGCAGATGTAGATATCACTGGTTCTTCACGTTCTGTAGATGTAGATGCCACTGGTTCTTCACGTTCTGCAGATGTAGATGCCACTGGTTCTTCACGTTCTGCAGATGTAGATGTCACTGGTTCTTCACGTTCTGCAGATGTAGATGCCACTGGTTTTTCACGTTCTGCAGATGTAAATGCCACTGGTTCTTCATGTTCTGCAGATGTAGATGCCACTTGTTCTTCATGTTCTGCAGATGTAGATGCCACTGGTTATTCACGTTCTGCAGATGTAGATGTCACTGGTTCTTCACGTTCTGCAGATCTAGATGCCACTGGTTCTTCACGTTCTGCAGATGTAGATGCCACTGGTTCTTCCCGTTCTGCAGATGTAGATGCCACTGGTTCTTCATTTTCTGCAGATGTAGATGCCACTGGTACTTCACGTTCTGTAGATGTAAATGCCGCTGGTTCTTCACGTTCTGCAGATGTAGATGCCACTGGTACTTCACGTTCTGCAGATGTAGATGCTACTGGTTCTTCTCGCTCTGCAGATGTAGATGCCACTGGTTCTTCACGTTCTGCAGATGTAGATGCCACTGGTTCTTCACGTTCTACAGATGTAGATGCCACTAATTCTTCAAGTTCTGCAGATGTAGATGCCACTGGTTCTTCACGTTCTGCAGATGTAGATGTCACTGGTTCTTCACGTTCTGCAGATGTAGATGCCACTGTTTCTTCACGTTCTGCAGATGTAGACGCCACTGGTTCTTCATGTTCTGCCGATGTAGATGCCACTGGTACTTCACGTTCTGCAGATGTAGATGCTACTGGTTCTTCACGTTCTGCAGATGTAGATGCCACTGGTTCTTCCCGTTCTGCAGATGTAGATGCCACTGGTTCTTCATGTTCTGCAGATGTAGATGCCGCTGGTACTTCACGTCCTGCAGATGTAGATGCCTCTGGTTCTTCACGTTCTGCAGATGTAGATGCCACTGCTACTTCACGTTCTGCAGATGTAGATGCCACTGGTTCTTCACGTTCTGCAGATGTAGATGCCACTGGTTCTTCACGTTCTGCAAATGTAGATGCCACTGGTTCTTCACGTTCTGCAGATGTAGATGCCACTGGTTCGTCACGTTCTGCAGATGTAGATGTCACTGGTTCTTCACGTTCTGCAGATCTAGATATCACTGGTTCTTCACGTTCTGTAGATGTAGATGCCACTGGTTCTTCACGTTCTGCAGATGTAGATGCCACTGGTTCTTCACGTACTGCAGATGTAGATGCCACTGGTACTTCACGTTCTGCAGATGTAGATGCCACTGGTTCCTCACGTTCTGCAGATGTAGATGCCACTGGTTCTTCACGTTCTGCAGATGTAGATGCTACTGGTTCTTCACGTTCTGCAGATGAAGATGACACTGGTACTTCACGTTCTTTAGATGTAGATGCCACTGGTTCTTCACGTTCTGCAGATGTAGATGCCACTGCTACTTCACGTTCTGCAGATGTAGATGCCACTGGTTCTTCACGTTCTGCAGATATAGATGCCACTGGTTCTTCACGTTCTGCAGATGTAGATGCCACTGGTTCTTCACGTTCTGCAGATGTAGATGCCACTGGTTCTTCACGTTCTGCAGATGTAGATGCCACTGGTTATTCACGTTCTGCAGATGTAGATGCCACTGGTTCTTCAAGTTCTGCAGATGTAGATGCCACTGGTTCTTCACGTTCTGCAGATGTAGATGCCACTAATTCTTCAAGTTCTGCAGATGTAAATGCCACTGGTTCTTCACGTTCTGCAGATGTAGATGCCACTGGTTCTTCATGTTCTGCAGATGTAGATGCCACTGGTACTTCACGTTCTGTAGATGTAGATGCCGCTGGTTCTTCACGTTCTGCAGATGTAAATGCCACTGGTTCTTCATGTTCTGCAGATGTAGATGCCACTTGTTCTTCATGTTCTGCAGATGTAGATGCCACTGGTTATTCACGTTCTGCAGATGTAGATGTCACTGGTTCTTCACGTTCTGCAGATCTAGATGCCACTGGTTCTTCACGTTCTGCAGATGTAGATGCCACTGGTTCTTCCCGTTCTGCCGATGTAGATGCCACTGGTTCTTCATTTTCTGCAGATGTAGATGCCACTGGTACTTCACGTTCTGTAGATGTAGATGCCGCTGGTTCTTCACGTTCTGCAGATGTAGATGCCACTGGTACTTCACGTTCTGCAGATGTAGATGCTACTGGTTCTTCTCGCTCTGCAGATGTAGATGCCACTGGTTCTTCACGTTCTGCAGATGTAGATGCCACTGGTTCTTCACGTTCTACAGATGTAGATGCCACTAATTCTTCAAGTTCTGCAGATGTAGATGCCACTGGTTCTTCACGTTCTGCAGATGTAGATGTCACTGGTTCTTCACGTTCTGCAGATGTAGATGCCACTGGTTCTTCACGTTCTGCAGATGTAGACGCCACTGGTTCTTCATGTTCTGCCGATGTAGATGCCACTGGTACTTCACGTTCTGCAGATGTAGATGCTACTGGTTCTTCACGTTCTGCAGATGTAGATGCCACTGGTTCTTCCCGTTCTGCAGATGTAGATGCCACTGGTTCTTCATGTTCTGCAGATGTAGATGCCACTGGTACTTCACGTCCTGCAGATGTAGATGCCTCTGGTTCTTCACGTTCTGCAGATGTAGATGCCACTGCTACTTCACGTTCTGCAGATGTAGATGCCACTGGTTCTTCACGTTCTGCAGATGTAGATGCCACTGGTTCTTCACGTTCTGCAAATGTAGATGCCACTGGTTCTTCACGTTCTGCAGATGTAGATGCCACTGGTTCGTCACGTTCTGCAGATGTAGATGTCACTGGTTCTTCACGTTCTGCAGATCTAGATATCACTGGTTCTTCACGTTCTGTAGATGTAGATGCCACTGGTTCTTCACGTTCTGCAGATGTAGATGCCACTGGTTCTTCACGTACTGCAGATGTAGATGCCACTGGTACTTCACGTTCTGCAGATGTAGATGCCACTGGTTCCTCACGTTCTGCAGATGTAGATGCCACTGGTTCTTCACGTTCTGCAGATGTAGATGCTACTGGTTCTTCACGTTCTGCAGATGAAGATGACACTGGTACTTCACGTTCTTTAGATGTAGATGCCACTGGTTCTTCACGTTCTGCAGATGTAGATGCCACTGGTTCTTCACGTTCTGCAGATGTAGATGCCACTGGTTCTTCACGTTCTGCAGATGTAGATGTCACTGGTTCTTCACGTTCTGCAGATGTAGATATCACTGGTTCTTCACGTTCTGTAGATGTAGATGCCACTGGTTCTTCACGTTCTGCAGATGTAGATGCCACTGGTTCTTCACGTTCTGCAGATGTAGATGTCACTGGTTCTTCACGTTCTGCAGATGTAGATGCCACTGGTTTTTCACGTTCTGCAGATGTAAATGCCACTGGTGCTTCATGTTCTGCAGATGTAGATGCCACTTGTTCTTCATGTTCTGCAGATGTAGATGCCACTGGTTATTCACGTTCTGCAGATGTAGATGTCACTGGTTCTTCACGTTCTGCAGATCTAGATGCCACTGGTTCTTCACGTTCTGCAGATGTAGATGCCACTGGTTCTTCCCGTTCTGCAGATGTAGATGCCACTGGTTCTTCATTTTCTGCAGATGTAGATGCCACTGGTACTTCACGTTCTGTAGATGTAAATGCCGCTGGTTCTTCACGTTCTGCAGATGTAGATGCCACTGGTACTTCACGTTCTGCAGATGTAGATGCTACTGGTTCTTCTCGCTCTGCAGATGTAGATGCCACTGGTTCTTCACGTTCTGCAGATGTAGATGCCACTGGTTCTTCACGTTCTACAGATGTAGATGCCACTAATTCTTCAAGTTCTGCAGATGTAGATGCCACTGGTTCTTCACGTTCTGCAGATGTAGATGTCACTGGTTCTTCACGTTCTGCAGATGTAGATGCCACTGTTTCTTCACGTTCTGCAGATGTAGACGCCACTGGTTCTTCATGTTCTGCCGATGTAGATGCCACTGGTACTTCACGTTCTGCAGATGTAGATGCTACTGGTTCTTCACGTTCTGCAGATGTAGATGCCACTGGTTCTTCCCGTTCTGCAGATGTAGATGCCACTGGTTCTTCATGTTCTGCAGATGTAGATGCCGCTGGTACTTCACGTCCTGCAGATGTAGATGCCTCTGGTTCTTCACGTTCTGCAGATGTAGATGCCACTGCTACTTCACGTTCTGCAGATGTAGATGCCACTGGTTCTTCACGTTCTGCAGATGTAGATGCCACTGGTTCTTCACGTTCTGCAAATGTAGATGCCACTGGTTCTTCACGTTCTGCAGATGTAGATGCCACTGGTTCGTCACGTTCTGCAGATGTAGATGTCACTGGTTCTTCACGTTCTGCAGATCTAGATATCACTGGTTCTTCACGTTCTGTAGATGTAGATGCCACTGGTTCTTCACGTTCTGCAGATGTAGATGCCACTGGTTCTTCACGTACTGCAGATGTAGATGCCACTGGTACTTCACGTTCTGCAGATGTAGATGCCACTGGTTCCTCACGTTCTGCAGATGTAGATGCCACTGGTTCTTCACGTTCTGCAGATGTAGATGCTACTGGTTCTTCACGTTCTGCAGATGAAGATGACACTGGTACTTCACGTTCTTTAGATGTAGATGCCACTGGTTCTTCACGTTCTGCAGATGTAGATGCCACTGCTACTTCACGTTCTGCAGATGTAGATGCCACTGGTTCTTCACGTTCTGCAGATATAGATGCCACTGGTTCTTCACGTTCTGCAGATGTAGATGCCACTGGTTCTTCACGTTCTGCAGATGTAGATGCCACTGGTTCTTCACGTTCTGCAGATGTAGATGCCACTGGTTATTCACGTTCTGCAGATGTAGATGCCACTGGTTCTTCAAGTTCTGCAGATGTAGATGCCACTGGTTCTTCACGTTCTGCAGATGTAGATGCCACTAATTCTTCAAGTTCTGCAGATGTAAATGCCACTGGTTCTTCACGTTCTGCAGATGTAGATGCCACTGGTTCTTCATGTTCTGCAGATGTAGATGCCACTGGTACTTCACGTTCTGTAGATGTAGATGCCGCTGGTTCTTCACGTTCTGCAGATGTAAATGCCACTGGTTCTTCATGTTCTGCAGATGTAGATGCCACTTGTTCTTCATGTTCTGCAGATGTAGATGCCACTGGTTCTTCCCGTTCTGCAGATGTAGATGCCACTGGTTCTTCATTTTCTGCAGATGTAGATGCCACTGGTACTTCACGTTCTGTAGATGTAAATGCCGCTGGTTCTTCACGTTCTGCAGATGTAGATGCCACTGGTACTTCACGTTCTGCAGATGTAGATGCTACTGGTTCTTCTCGCTCTGCAGATGTAGATGCCACTGGTTCTTCACGTTCTGCAGATGTAGATGCCACTGGTTCTTCACGTTCTACAGATGTAGATGCCACTAATTCTTCAAGTTCTGCAGATGTAGATGCCACTGGTTCTTCACGTTCTGCAGATGTAGATGTCACTGGTTCTTCACGTTCTGCAGATGTAGATGCCACTGTTTCTTCACGTTCTGCAGATGTAGACGCCACTGGTTCTTCATGTTCTGCCGATGTAGATGCCACTGGTACTTCACGTTCTGCAGATGTAGATGCTACTGGTTCTTCACGTTCTGCAGATGTAGATGCCACTGGTTCTTCCCGTTCTGCAGTTGTAGATGCCACTGGTTCTTCATGTTCTGCAGATGTAGATGCCGCTGGTACTTCACGTCCTGCAGATGTAGATGCCTCTGGTTCTTCACGTTCTGCAG
The DNA here is from genome assembly GCF_048934315.1 of Petromyzon marinus. Taxonomy (NCBI): domain Eukaryota; kingdom Metazoa; phylum Chordata; class Hyperoartia; order Petromyzontiformes; family Petromyzontidae; genus Petromyzon; species Petromyzon marinus. The sequence continues at coordinate 12,307,379 of NC_133667.1, read as the reverse complement.
ATGTAGATGCCACTGCTACTTCACGTTCTGCAGATGTAGATGCCACTGGTTCTTCACGTTCTGCAGATGTAGATGCCACTGGTTCTTCACGTTCTGCAAATGTAGATGCCACTGGTTCTTCACGTTCTGCAGATGTAGATGCCACTGGTTCGTCACGTTCTGCAGATGTAGATGTCACTGGTTCTTCACGTTCTGCAGATCTAGATATCACTGGTTCTTCACGTTCTGTAGATGTAGATGCCACTGGTTCTTCACGTTCTGCAGATGTAGATGCAACTGGTTCTTCACGTACTGCAGATGTAGATGCCACTGGTACTTCACGTTCTGCAGATGTAGATGCCACTGGTTCCTCACGTTCTGCAGATGTAGATGCCACTGGTTCTTCACGTTCTGCAGATGTAGATGCTACTGGTTCTTCACGTTCTGCAGATGAAGATGACACTGGTACTTCACGTTCTTTAGATGTAGATGCCACTGGTTCTTCACGTTCTGCAGATGTAGATGCCACTGCTACTTCACGTTCTGCAGATGTAGATGCCACTGGTTCTTCACGTTCTGCAGATATAGATGCCACTGGTTCTTCACGTTCTGCAGATGTAGATGCCACTGGTTCTTCACGTTCTGCAGATGTAGATGCCACTGGTTCTTCACGTTCTGCAGATGTAGATGCCACTGGTTATTCACGTTCTGCAGATGTAGATGCCACTGGTTCTTCAAGTTCTGCAGATGTAGATGCCACTGGTTCTTCACGTTCTGCAGATGTAGATGCCACTAATTCTTCAAGTTCTGCAGATGTAAATGCCACTGGTTCTTCACGTTCTGCAGATGTAGATGCCACTGGTTCTTCATGTTCTGCAGATGTAGATGCCACTGGTACTTCACGTTCTGTAGATGTAGATGCCGCTGGTTCTTCACGTTCTGCAGATGTAAATGCCACTGGTTCTTCATGTTCTGCAGATGTAGATGCCACTTGTTCTTCATGTTCTGCAGATGTAGATGCCACTGGTTATTCACGTTCTGCAGATGTAGATGTCACTGGTTCTTCACGTTCTGCAGATCTAGATGCCACTGGTTCTTCACGTTCTGCAGATGTAGATGCCACTGGTTCTTCCCGTTCTGCAGATGTAGATGCCACTGGTTCTTCATTTTCTGCAGATGTAGATGCCACTGGTACTTCACGTTCTGTAGATGTAGATGCCGCTGGTTCTTCACGTTCTGCAGATGTAGATGCCACTGGTACTTCACGTTCTGCAGATGTAGATGCTACTGGTTCTTCTCGCTCTGCAGATGTAGATGCCACTGGTTCTTCACGTTCTGCAGATGTAGATGCCACTGGTTCTTCACGTTCTACAGATGTAGATGCCACTAATTCTTCAAGTTCTGCAGATGTAGATGCCACTGGTTCTTCACGTTCTGCAGATGTAGATGTCACTGGTTCTTCACGTTCTGCAGATGTAGATGCCACTGGTTCTTCACGTTCTGCAGATGTAGACGCCACTGGTTCTTCATGTTCTGCCGATGTAGATGCCACTGGTACTTCACGTTCTGCAGATGTAGATGCTACTGGTTCTTCACGTTCTGCAGATGTAGATGCCACTGGTTCTTCCCGTTCTGCAGATGTAGATGCCACTGGTTCTTCATGTTCTGCAGATGTAGATGCCACTGGTACTTCACGTCCTGCAGATGTAGATGCCTCTGGTTCTTCACGTTCTGCAGATGTAGATGCCACTGCTACTTCACGTTCTGCAGATGTAGATGCCACTGGTTCTTCACGTTCTGCAGATGTAGATGCCACTGGTTCTTCACGTTCTGCAAATGTAGATGCCACTGGTTCTTCACGTTCTGCAGATGTAGATGCCACTGGTTCGTCACGTTCTGCAGATGTAGATGTCACTGGTTCTTCACGTTCTGCAGATCTAGATATCACTGGTTCTTCACGTTCTGTAGATGTAGATGCCACTGGTTCTTCACGTTCTGCAGATGTAGATGCCACTGGTTCTTCACGTACTGCAGATGTAGATGCCACTGGTACTTCACGTTCTGCAGATGTAGATGCCACTGGTTCCTCACGTTCTGCAGATGTAGATGCCACTGGTTCTTCACGTTCTGCAGATGTTGATGCTACTGGTTCTTCACGTTCTGCAGATGAAGATGACACTGGTACTTCACGTTCTTTAGATGTAGATGCCACTGGTTCTTCACGTTCTGCAGATGTAGATGCCACTGCTACTTCACGTTCTGCAGATGTAGATGCCACTGGTTCTTCACGTTCTGCAGATATAGATGCCACTGGTTCTTCACGTTCTGCAGATGTAGATGCCACTGGTTCTTCACGTTCTGCAGATGTAGATGCCACTGGTTCTTCACGTTCTGCAGATGTAGATGCCACTGGTTATTCACGTTCTGCAGATGTAGATGCCACTGGTTCTTCAAGTTCTGCAGATGTAGATGCCACTGGTTCTTCACGTTCTGCAGATGTAGATGCCACTAATTCTTCAAGTTCTGCAGATGTAAATGCCACTGGTTCTTCACGTTCTGCAGATGTAGATGCCACTGGTTCTTCATGTTCTGCAGATGTAGATGCCACTGGTACTTCACGTTCTGTAGATGTAGATGCCGCTGGTTCTTCACGTTCTGCAGATGTAGATGCCACTGGTACTTCACGTTCTGCAGATGTAGATGCTACTGGTTCTTCTCGTTCTGCAGATGTAGATGCCACTGGTTCTTCACGTTCTGCAGATGTAGATGCCACTGGTTCTTCACGTTCTACAGATGTAGATGCCACTAAATCTTCAAGTTCTGCAGATGTAGATGCCACTGGTTTTTCACGTTCTGCAGATGTAGATGTCACTGGTTCTTCACGTTCTGCAGATGTAGATGCCACTGGTTCTTCACGTTCTGCAGATGTAGATGCCACTGGTTCTTCCCGTTCTGCAGATGTAGATGCCACTGGTTCTTCATTTTCTGCAGATGTAGATGCCACTGGTACTTCACGTTCTGTAGATGTAGATGCCGCTGGTTCTTCACGTTCTGCAGATGTAGATGCCACTGGTACTTCACGTTCTGCAGATGTAGATGCTACTGGTTCTTCTCGCTCTGCAGATGTAGATGCCACTGGTTCTTCACGTTCTGCAGATGTAGATGCCACTGGTTCTTCACGTTCTACAGATGTAGATGCCACTAATTCTTCAAGTTCTGCAGATGTAGATGCCACTGGTTCTTCACGTTCTGCAGATGTAGATGTCACTGGTTCTTCACGTTCTGCAGATGTAGATGCCACTGGTTCTTCACGTTCTGCAGATGTAGATGCCACTGGTTCTTCATGTTCTGCAGATGTAGATGCCACTGGTTCTTCACGTTCTGCAGATGTAGATGTCACTGGTTCTTCACGTTCTGCAGATGTAGATGCCACTGGTTCTTCACGTTCTGCAGATGTAGATGCCACTGGTTCTTCATGTTCTGCCGATGTAGATGCCACTGGTACTTCACGTTCTGCAGATGTAGATGCTACTGGTTCTTCACGTTCTGCAGATGTAGATTCCACTGGTTCTTCCCGTTCTGCAGATGTAGATGCCACTGGTTCTTCATGTTCTGCAGATGTAGATGCCACTGGTACTTCAGGTCCTGCAGATGTAGATGCCTCTGGTTCTTCACATTCTGCAGATGTAGATGCCACTGCTACTTCACGTTCTGCAGATGTAGATGCCACTGGTTCTTCACGGTCTGCAGATGTAGATGCCACTGGTTCTTCACGTTCTGCAGATGTAGATGCCACTGGTTCTTCACGTTCTGCAGATGTAGATGCCACTGGTTCGTCACGTTCTGCAGATATAGATGTCACTGGTTCTTCACGTTCTGCAGATCTAGATATCACTGGTTCTGCACGTTCTGTAGATGTAGATGCCACTGGTTCTTCACGTTCTGCAGATGTAGATGCCACTGGTTCTTCACGTTCTGCAGATGTAGATGCCACTGGTACTTCACGTTCTGCAGATGTAGATGCCACTGGTTCCTCACGTTCTGCAGATGTAGATGCCACTGGTTCTTCACGTTCTGCAGATGTAGATGCTACTGGTTCTTCACGTTCTGCAGATGAAGATGACACTGGTACTTCACGTTCTTTAGATGTAGATGCCACTGGTTCTTCACGTTCTGCAGATGTAGATGCCACTGCTACTTCACGTTCTGCAGATGTAGATGCCACTGGTTCTTCACGTTCTGCAGATATCGATGCCACTGGTTCTTCACGTTCTGCAGATGTAGATGCCACTGGTTCTTCACGTTCTGCAGATGTAGATGCCACTGGTTCTTCACGTTCTGCAGATGTAGATGCCACTGGTTCTTCACGTTCTGCAGATGTAGATGTCACTGGTTCTTCACGTTCTGCAGATGTAGATATCACTGGTTCTTCACGTTCTGTAGATGTAGATGCCACTGGTTCTTCACGTTCTGCAGATGTAGATGCCACTGGTTCGTCACGTTCTGCAGATGTAGATGTCACTGGTTCTTCACGTTCTGCAGATGTAGATGCCACTGGTTTTTCACGTTCTGCAGATGTAAATGCCACTGGTTCTTCATGTTCTGCAGATGTAGATGCCACTTGTTCTTCACGTTCTGCAGATGTAGATGCCACTGGTACTTCACGTTCTGCAGATGTAGATGCTACTGGTTCTTCACGTTCTGCAGATGTAGATGCCACTGGTTCTTCACGTTCTGCAGATGTAGATGCCACTGGTTCTTCATGTTCTGCAGATATAGATGCCACTGGTACTTCACGTTCTGCAGATGTAGATGCTACTGGTTCTTCACGTTCTGCAGATGTAGATGCCACTGGTTTTTCACGTTCTGCAGATGTAGATGCCACTGGTTCTTCACGTTCTGCAGATGTAGATGCCACTAATTCTTCAAGTTCTGCAGATGTAGATGCCACTGGTACTTCACGTTCTGCAGATGTAGATGCCACTGGTTCTTCACGTTCTGCAGATGTAGATGTCACTGGTTCTTCACGTTTTGCAAATGTAGATGCCACTGGTTCTTCACGTTCTGCAGATGTAGATGCCACTGGTTCTTCACGTTCTGCAGATGTAGATGCTACTGGTTCTTCACGTTCTGCAGATGAAGATGACACTGGTTCTTCACGTTCTGCAGATGTAGATGCCACTGGTTCTTCACGTTCTGCAGATGTAGATGCCACTGGTTCTTCACGTTCTGCATATGTAAATACCACTGGTTCTTCACGTTCTGCAGATGTAGATGCCACTGTTTCTTCACGTTCTGCAGATGTAGATGCTACTGGTTCTTCACGTTCTGCAGATGTAGATGCCACTGGTTTTTCACGTTCTGCAGATGTAGATGCCACTGGTTCTTCACGTTCTGCAGATGTAGATGCCACTAATTCTTCAAGTTCTGCAGATGTAGATGCCACTGGTTCTTCACGTTCTGCAGATGTAGATGTCACTGGTTCTTCACGTTTTGCAGATGTAGATGTCACTGGTTCTTCACCTTCTGAAGATGTAGATGCCACTGGTTCTTCACCTTCTGCAGATATAGATGTCACTGGTTCTTCACGTTCTGCAGATCTAGATATCACTGGTTCTGCACGTTCTGTAGATGTAGATGCCACTGGTTCTTCACGTTCTGCAGATGTAGATGCCACTGGTTCTTCACGTTCTGCAGATGTAGATGCCACTGGTACTTCACGTTCTGCAGATGTAGATGCCACTGGTTCCTCACGTTCTGCAGATGTAGATGCCACTGGTTCTTCACGTTCTGCAGATGTAGATGCTACTGGTTCTTCACGTTCTGCAGATGAAGATGACACTGGTACTTCACGTTCTTTAGATGTAGATGCCACTGGTTCTTCACGTTCTGCAGATGTAGATGCCACTGCTACTTCACGTTCTGCAGATGTAGATGCCACTGGTTCTTCACGTTCTGCAGATATCGATGCCACTGGTTCTTCACGTTCTGCAGATGTAGATGCCACTGGTTCTTCACGTTCTGCAGATGTAGATGCCACTGGTTCTTCACGTTCTGCAGATGTAGATGCCACTGGTTCTTCACGTTCTGCAGATGTAGATGTCACTGGTTCTTCACGTTCTGCAGATGTAGATATCACTGGTTCTTCACGTTCTGTAGATGTAGATGCCACTGGTTCTTCACGTTCTGCAGATGTAGATGCCACTGGTTCGTCACGTTCTGCAGATGTAGATGTCACTGGTTCTTCACGTTCTGCAGATGTAGATGCCACTGGTTTTTCACGTTCTGCAGATGTAAATGCCACTGGTTCTTCATGTTCTGCAGATGTAGATGCCACTTGTTCTTCACGTTCTGCAGATGTAGATGCCACTGGTACTTCACGTTCTGCAGATGTAGATGCTACTGGTTCTTCACGTTCTGCAGATGTAGATGCCACTGGTTCTTCACGTTCTGCAGATGTAGATGCCACTGGTTCTTCATGTTCTGCAGATATAGATGCCACTGGTACTTCACGTTCTGCAGATGTAGATGCTACTGGTTCTTCACGTTCTGCAGATGTAGATGCCACTGGTTTTTCACGTTCTGCAGATGTAGATGCCACTGGTTCTTCACGTTCTGCAGATGTAGATGCCACTAATTCTTCAAGTTCTGCAGATGTAGATGCCACTGGTACTTCACGTTCTGCAGATGTAGATGCCACTGGTTCTTCACGTTCTGCAGATGTAGATGTCACTGGTTCTTCACGTTTTGCAAATGTAGATGCCACTGGTTCTTCACGTTCTGCAGATGTAGATGCCACTGGTTCTTCACGTTCTGCAGATGTAGATGCTACTGGTTCTTCACGTTCTGCAGATGAAGATGACACTGGTTCTTCACGTTCTGCAGATGTAGATGCCACTGGTTCTTCACGTTCTGCAGATGTAGATGCCACTGGTTCTTCACGTTCTGCATATGTAAATACCACTGGTTCTTCACGTTCTGCAGATGTAGATGCCACTGTTTCTTCACGTTCTGCAGATGTAGATGCTACTGGTTCTTCACGTTCTGCAGATGTAGATGCCACTGGTTTTTCACGTTCTGCAGATGTAGATGCCACTGGTTCTTCACGTTCTGCAGATGTAGATGCCACTAATTCTTCAAGTTCTGCAGATGTAGATGCCACTGGTTCTTCACGTTCTGCAGATGTAGATGTCACTGGTTCTTCACGTTTTGCAGATGTAGATGTCACTGGTTCTTCACCTTCTGAAGATGTAGATGCCACTGGTTCTTCACCTTCTGCAGATGTAGATGCCACTGGTTCTTCACCTTCTGCAGATGTAGATGCTAATTCCCTTTGGTGCTCATGTTTCCTCTCTACCCTCTTGAAAAAAAACAACCCAGAGAATGTTTTCACATTTGCTGTCTTCCGCTCTTCATGAATCAACTTGTAACAGGCAATAGCATTGTGAACAGCTGCAAACTGGACGTGTGGACAGGTTTGTTCGTGTCTCTAAGAGTTAAAAGTCGAATGTTCGTAAGTAGAGGAGTCACTGCAGTTCTTAAACGCATGGCGTTGCTTTTAAATGTGGAGGGGGAAAAAACGGAAGGACCCGGAGGAAAGAAATCCACGCGACCACGACGAGAGAGATTGAGAGACACCGCAAACATTCACAGTTTGACGCGTAGTGAGGCTTTAGCGACCAATAAAATTCCCAATGAAAGTTTTGTCTTGGGTTCGAACACGTAGAAATAAAACGGCGCCTATTTTATCTAAATATATAGATTTTTTTTTCCCTGCACAAGACCGAGCAGCGGATTCGTTGCCATTGTCCAAGGCAGCGTATTTGTCATACGAGTGTAGTGTAGCTGCGCCGACTGGCGACCAGGGGTAGCAATTGCGGGTGTACCCATCCAAGGGGAAGATCTGGAGCAAGGTTTCATGGAGGGGATCCATCTTGTAGGTCCCAGGAACCAGCTAGATCAGGGGTCCCCAACCCCCGGGCCGCGGGCCGCTACCGCTCCGTGGCCTGTTAGGAACCGGGCCGCACAGCAGCAGGAGGTGACAGCGGTGAGTCCGCGCGTGGCCCGCCCCATTATTTTATTATTTACCACTTCCCATCCGCTCCTCTTTCCCGCACTGTGCACTCATTCTCAGTCACGTGGTGTTGTTGGTACGAAGCCCGCGAGCTCTAACCCCGAGTAGCCAAGATGAGTAACAAAACAAACGTCGCTGGAGAGCTTCTTTGAAAAGGGGGAAAGACCCAACAATGAACCCCCCCCACCCCGGTCCGTGAAAAAATTGTCTTCCTTGAAACCGGTCCCTGGTGCCAAAAAGGTTGGGGACCGCTGAGCTAGATGGTTCCAAAAGGGGGGGGGGGGGGGGGCGTGACCAGGGCGGGGCCGGGCCCCGCTGGAAGGATAAAAGGAGGGTGAGAGAGGGAGCTCGTGGCTGTCCGTGGGAGAAAGGGGCGTCGCTGTTGCCACTGCTCGATAATTAGCCAGCGATCTAGTCAGTCAACGCCGTCGTTGCTAGGTGGTCAGTGTTGTTGTTACGTGCTAGCGAGTGTAAGCGTGTGAGTCATGAGAAATAAATAAGAAAGTGCCTCTACAGTTTATTGTCTCCGGAGCCGTACATTACACGAGTACATTAGGTTTACCCCACGGGACCTCCTTTGCCAGTACCAAAATATGATAATAGGTTTTTCCCCTTTTATCTGGCAACAAAAAACAGGTGTTAAGATGTTAAAACACCAAACGGAAACCTTTTCGCAGGGAATCACGTCTGCATTAACCACAATACTTGTGGTCAAAATGCAAACAAAAAACGTACTCTGATAAAATGATGCATTGTCCTTGAAACTGATTGGTCCACACCAGAGACAGCTTTCTTTTGAGCCTCGTCTCAATCGGTTTACTGTTCTAGGTATTCACGTGGGAATTGAAAATCTGCTGCTATTATTACTATTTATCCACACACTCTGGCACCTCTATGTACGTGCCATGAAAGTGGTCCATTGCCCGAAACGTCGTCCATTCTATTTTTCATCTTTCCTGACCCCTTATAGATAGCCCTTTTTCAGACCTAGCCACATTTTGAAAGCACGTCGAACTAATTTTCAATGGTACAGTATATTTCAAGTAGTGGTACCCCAAACTTTCGCAGCTCTTAAAAATTCCCTTTTCACACCATCAATAGGTAAACTCCCCCTCCCCCCCGCGCCAACCGGTATGTTCACCCGCATGTACACCACCTCTACACCGTTCATCATGCTAAGTCGGCCAATCAAATGCAAATTTTTATGCTAATTCCTTTGTCAAGGCGCTTTGTTTCCTCGCACACAGCTTAAAGGTCGCGGTCTGAGCGTGGCTTTGTTTCACTCCAGTGCTGTCCTCGAGACAGCCTGATCCCTTCACCTGATGAAGGCCGCTTGTGTTGTGGCTGAAACGTCGTGATTTTTGTTGTTTTATTTTTTTACCTACGTGACTTTACCGAATAGAACCAAAGAGTATAGTTGCTTTTCGTGTGGAAATTTATAGCAGCCAAATATTCTAAATGCGTGTTGATTCTAAAAAAAGAAATCTACGCGACCAACATACGTGCACACACACACACGTGTAGTCAGTGGGCTCATGCAAATTCGGGTCAATCTGGAGAAATAACGACAATGTTCATACACTTCTTGTTTCGGACACGAATGAATATTTTACTCATGATATTTAATAATAATAATAAAAATGTTTACTTCGGTAAACTACCCTGATTAAACTACCCTCACCCTAACATCCAACACCTTATAGCTGTCTTCTTTGGTTCTTTCGGTAAAGTCATGTAGAATGCGAATAAAATAATAAATTGATAAAATAAAATAACACAATAAAATTCTCACGACGTTTCGGCCACAACACAAGCGGCCTTCATCAGGCGAAGGGACGAGACCCTCTGGAGGACAGTGCTTGTGTTGTGGCCGAAACGTCGTGAGAATTTTATTGTGTTATTTTATTTTATCAATTTATTATTTTATTCTCATTCTACGTGACTTTACCGAAAGAACCAAAGAAGATGAATCCTTGCAGTCACGAAAGCTTTAAACCTTATAGCTGCGTTAAAAAAACGTTTTATTTTCTGATGCTATGAATCATTTTGTTTGACTGGTGTTTAGAGAGAGAGAGAAGTGATTGCGTTTTGACACCAGTGATGGGGGTCGGGGGGGTGGCTTGAGTCGTCCGCGGGTGCCACAACATTTTTTTTACAAACACCGGGGTAAGGGTACGAGTGGTGGTGGGCGGCCACAGTGCATTGTCAGCTCACGACGCTAAGAACCCCAAATTCCGAGTTCGATTCGGGGGCCACATCGCATGCGGTGGCGAGACTGAGAATTCTACAGGTCATGCTCCCCCCCCCAACCACCACCACCACCACATATACCCCATTATAAACGTGCACCGACCAGACGTGGTGAAGTATGCTCCAAGTAACTCCCCATGAGCAGCCACGGAGGTGGTGAGGAATCTAACACAAAATGGATTGCATTTCACACGTGGCCGGAGAAACCAGGGGGGGGGGGGATGGGGCCTCATTTGAACAGATGGAAACCGAACAAGAGATTTCGACGCTAATGTCAGGGTGAGATAGGGTTTTCTTTGTTGTTGTTGTTGGGAAGTGTGGTTGGTTGGTTGGTGGTGATCGTGGGTTGGGGGTAATTCTGGAGAAGCGACGAAGCCCTGCAAATTGATTTTCGTCTCACATTGTCACGGCGGAATTCTCAAAGCGTGCGCGCGCCGCCCTCCAAGCGCCTCGTGTTTACATCTCACGGGGAGCCACGCGCACGCGCGCGCGCGCCCGTGGGTGTTTTATTATAGCAAAACTGCCAGTCATCTCAGTCAGTCGATCCACAAATAACACCTGGGCCTGCCCCGTGACCTTCTCGCCGGCGGGGAGCCTTCTTTCTCACACTTCAGAAATATTTTTTTTTTATGAACCGCAACACCATCGCTGCTCATCTCTCGCCCAAGGAGCTGTAAGGGGCCGTCCATAAATGACGTCACGCGATTTTGGACGATTTTTTTACCCCCCCCCACCACCTCTCCTCGTCACACGGCGTCACAAAAAGTCAGCCCCCCCCCCCAGCCTCATATATGACGTCACGAAGCTCTGCCCCCCCCCAACCAAAACCATATTTCCATTTTTAAAATAAAACATGCTTCGAATCGCTTTAAACTATTGTCATTGTACATAATAAAGGTTTTTGGATTAGATCGCGTTATTTATAAATGTATCGTAACCCTCCACCACCCGACACGGCCAAACAGTTAAAAATGTGTCACGTTTACAAAGGACAAATAGTTCACTACTTTAGCCCACCGGTGTGTTGAAGAGTGAATCAACAACATTTAAAATTTGAGTACGACACACTCACTACTATACTACACTCATTTGATGAAGCTGGATGTAATTACAAGCGAAACGTCGCACTCAAAAACTGTAAATGTTGTTGATTCACTTTTCAACACACCGGTGGGCTAAAGTAGTGAACTATTTGTCCTTTGTAAACGGGACACATTTTTTACTGTTTGGCCGTGTCGTGTGGTGGAGGGTTACGACACATTTATAAATAACGTGATCTAACCCAAAAACCTTTATTATGATTAATATTGGTCGCGAAAGCCTACGTGTTATATTGTCATTGTAGTGCGTATTTAATGTGGCGCTGCACTCTGATGTTGTAGGAGAAAACATTTATTAAAACGTCTATTAAATTAGGTAGAACGTGTTGTCTATATTTATTTAAAGTTGCGAATTTTGACGTGATGTCACATTTCTCAAACCACCCCCCTCCCCCTCGTCACACATCGTCACAAATGTCTGACCCCCCCCCTCCCCCCAGGTGCGTGACGTCATTTATGGACGGCCCCTAAACCGTCGGACAAAGACGACGGTCACCGGCGTCGCTTTCAGACGCGCTGCTTCTGCGGCCGTCTGGAACGTTCTTCCCTTCAGATGTTCGGAAGCCACCGGAGCTGTGCGCGTTTTCAGTCGTCTAGACTGTAAAAAGAAATCATCTCGTTTCTTTCGAACTGATTTTTGTGTTGAGGTCGTCGTCCCTTCACCCCGCACCTCCGATGGGCGCGGTTGGCCACGTACGGTGCGAAAGAAGTTCAACGTATACATAGATATAGTAGTGAGCGTGTAGTAGTGCCTGTAGTATAGTAGTGTGTAGTAGTGAGTGTAGTATAGTAGTGTGTAGTAGTGAGTGTAAGTATAGTAGTGTGTAGTAGTGAGTGTAAGTATAGTAGTGTGTAGTAGTGAGTGTAGTATAGTAGTGTGTAGTAGTGAGTGTAGTATAGTAGTGTGTAGTAGTGAGTGTAGTATAGTAGTGTGTAGTAGTGAGTGTAGTATAGTAGTGTGTAGTAGTGAGTGTAAGTATAGTAGTGTGTAGTAGTGAGTGTAGTATAGTAGTGTGTAGTAGTGAGTGTAAGTATAGTAGTGTGTAGTAGTGAGTGTAGTATAGTAGTGTGTAGTAGTGAGTGTAGTATAGTAGTGTGTAGTAGTGAGTGTAACTATAGTAGTGTGTAGTAGTGAACGTGTAGTAGTGAGTGTTGTATAGTAGTGTGTAGTAGTGAGTGTAGTATAGTAGTGTGTAGTAGTGCGTGTAAGTATAGTAGTGTGTAGTAGTGAGTGTTGTGTAGTAGTGAGTTTAAGTATAGTAGTGTGTAGTAGTGAGCGTGTAGTAGTGCGTGTAGTATAGTAGTGTGTAGTAGTGATTGTAAGTATAGTAGTGTGTGTAGTATAGTAGTGAGTGTGTAGTAGTGTGTAGCAGTGAGTGTGTAGTAGTGCGTGTAGTATAGTAGTGTGTAGTAGTGCGTGTAGTATAGTAGTGTGTAGTAGTGAGTGTAAGTATAGTAGTGTGTAGTAGTGAACGTGTAGTAGTGCGTGTAGTATAGTAGTGAGTGTGTAGTAGTGAGTGTGTAGTACTGAGTGTAGTATAGTAGTGTGTAGTAGTGCGTGTAGTATAGTAGTGTGTAGTAGTGAGTGTAACTATAGTAGTGTGTAGTAGTGAACGTGTAGTAGTGCGTGTAGTATAGTAGTGAGTGTTTTATAGTAGTGTGTAGTAGTGCTTGTAGCATAGTAGTGTGTAGCAGTGAGTGTAGTATAGTAGTGTGTAGTAGTGAGTGTAACTATAGTAGTGTGTAGTAGTGAGTGTAAGTATAGTAGTGTGTAGTAGTGAGTGTAAGTATAGTTGTGAGTGTAGTATAGTAGTGAGTGTGTAGTAGTGAGTGTGTAGTAGTGAGTGTAGTATAGTAGTGTCTAGTAGTGAGTGTAGTATAGTAGTGAGCGTGTAGTATAGTAGTGTGTGTAGTATAGTAGTGTGTAGTAGTGAGTAGTATAGTAGTGTGTAGTAGTGAGTGTAGTATAGCAGTGTGTAGTAGTGAGTGTAGTATAGTAGTGTGTAGTAGTGAGCGTGTAGTATAGTAGTGAGTGTTGTATAGTAGTGTGTAGTAGTGAGTGTAAGTATAGTAGTGAGTGTTGTGTAGTAGTGAGTGTTGTGTAGTAGTGAGTGTGTATTATAGTAGCGTGTAGTAGTGAGTGAAAGTATAGTAGTGGTGTAGTATAGTAGTGTGTAGTAGTGAGTGTTGTGAAGTAGGGAGTGTGTAGTATAGTAGTGTGTAGTAGTGAGTATGTAGTAGTGAGTGTAGTGTAGTAGTGTGTAGTATAGTAGTGTGTAGTAGTGAGTGTTGTATAGTAGTGTGTAGTAGTGAGTGTAGTATAGTAGTGTGTAGTAGTGAGTGTAAGTATAGTAGTGTGTAGTAGTGAGTGTTGTGTAGTAGTGAGTGTAGCTTAGTAGTGAGCGTGTAGTAGTGCGTGCAGTATCGTAGTGTGTAGTAGTGAGTGTAAGTATATAGTCTGAAGAAGCGAGTAGTGTGTAGTAGTGAGTGTGTAGTAGATTGAAAATTAATTTCTTTAGGACTACTTTTTTCAGTTTAGTTTGTGGTCCAATCCCCCGCACCTGCGATTAGCACGGTTGGCTACGTAGGGTGCAAAAGAAGTTCAACATACATACATAGACTCACACAGAGACCCATAGATTCACACAGAGAGCCAAAGATACACACAGAGACCCAGAGACTCACACAGATACCCATAGACTCACACAGAGATCCATAGACTCACACAGAGACCCATAGACTCACACAGAGACCCATAGACTCACACAAAGACCCATAGACTCACACAGAGATCCTAGACTCACACAGAGACCCATAGACTCACACAGAGACCCATCGACTCACACAGAGATTCATAGACTCACACAAAGATTCATAGACTCATACAGAGACCCATAGACTCCCACAGAGACCCATAGACTCACACAGATACCCATAGACTCACACAGAGATCCATAGACTCACACAGAGACTCACACAGAGACCCATAGACTCACACAGAGACCCATAGACTCACACAGAGACTGATAGACTCGCACAGAGAGCCATAGACACACACAGAGACCCAGAGACTCACACAGAGACCTATAGACTCACACAGAGACCCAGAGACTCACACAGAGACCCATAGACTCACAAAGAGACCCATAGACTCACACAGAGACCCATATACTCACACAGAGACCCATAGACTCACACAGAGACCCATAGACTCACACAGAGACCCATAGACTCACACAGACACCCAGAGACTCATACAGAGACCCATAGACTCACACAGATACCCATAGACTCACACATAGATCTATAGACTCACACAGAGGCCCAGAGACTCACACAGAGACTCATAGACTCACACAGAGACCCATAGACTCACACAGAGACCCACACAGAGACCCATAGACTCACACAGAGACCCATAGACTCACACAGATACCCATAGACTCACACAGAGATCCATAGACTCACACAGAGACTCACACAGAGACCCATAGACTCACACAGAGACCCATAGACTCACACAGAGACTCATAGACTCACACAGAGACTCATAGACTCACACAGAGAGCCATAGACACACACAGAGACCCAGAAACTCACACAGAGACCTATAGACTCACACAGAGACCCAGAGACTCACACAGAGACCCATAGACTCACAAAGAGACCCATAGACTCACACAGAGACCCATATACTCACACAGAGACTCATAGACTCACACAGAGACCCATAGTCTCACACAGAGACCCATAGACTCACACAGACACCCAGGGACTCATACAGAGACCCATAGACTCACACAAAGACCCATAGACTCACACAGAGACCCATAGACTCACACAGACACCCAGGGACCCACACAGAGACCCATAGACTCACACAGAGTCCCATAGACTCACACAAAGACCCATAGACTCACACAGAGACCCATAGACGCACACAAAGACCCATAGACACACACAAAGACCCATAGACTCACACAGAGACCCATAGACTCACACAAAGACCCATAGACTCACACAGAGACTCATAGACTCACACAGAGACCCATAGACTCACCAGAGACCCATAGACTCACACAGAGACCCATAGACTCACACAGAGACCCATAGACTCACACAAAGACCCATAGACTCACACAGAGACTCATAGATTCACACAGAGACCCATAGACTCACACAGAGACCCATAGACTCACACAGAGACCCATAGACTCACACAAAGACCCATAGACTCACACAGAGACTCATAGACTCACACAGAGACCCATAGACTCACACAGAGACCCAAAGACTCACACAGAGACCCATAGACTCACACAGATACCCATAGACTCACACAGAGATCCATAGACTCACACAGAGACTCACACAGAGACCCATAGACTCACACAGAGACCCATAGACTCACACAGAGACTCATAGACTCACACAGAGAGCCATAGACACACACAGAGACCCAGAAACTCACACAGAGACCTATAGACTCACACAGAGACCCAGAGACTCAAACAGAGACCCATAGACTCACAAAGAGACCCATAGACTCACACAGAGACCCATATACTCACACAGAGACTCATAGACTCACACAGAGACCCATAGTCTCACACAGAGACCCATAGACTCACACAGACACCCAGGGACTCATACAGAGACCCATAGACTCACACAGAGACCCATAGACTCACACAGAGACCCATAGACTCACACAAAGACCCATAGACTCACACAGAGACTCATAGACTCACACAGAGACCCATAGACTCACACAGAGACCCATAGACTCACACAGAGACCCATAGACTCACACAAAGACCCATAGACTCACACAGAGACTCATAGACTCACACAGAGACCCATAGACTCACACAGAGATCTATAGACTCACACAGAGGCCCAGAGACTCACACAGAGACCCATAGACTCACACAGAGACCCACACAGAGACCCATAGACTCACACAGAGTCCCATAGACTCACACAAAGACCCATAGACTCACACAGAGACCCATAGACGCACACAAAGACCCATAGACTCACACAAAGACCCATAGACTCACACAGAGACCCATAGACTCACACAAAGACCCATAGACTCACACAGAGACTCATAGACTCACACAGAGACCCATAGACTCACACAGAGATCCATAGACTCACACAGAGACCCATAGACTCACACAGAGACCCATAGACTCACACAAAGACCCATAGACTCACACAGAGACTCATAGACTCACACAGAGACCCATAGACTCACACAGAGACCCATAGACTCACACAGAGACCCATAGACTCACACAAAGACCCATAGACTCACACAGAGACTCATAGACTCACACAGAGACCCATAGACTCACACAGAGACCCATAGACTCACACAGAGACCCATAGACTCACACAGATACCCATAGACTCACACAGAGATCCATAGACTCACACAGAGACTCACACAGAGACCCATAGACTCACACAGAGACCCATAGACTCACACAGAGACTCATAGACTCACACAGAGAGCCATAGACACACACAGAGACCCAGAAACTCACACAGAGACCCATAGACTCACAAAGAGACCCATAGACTCACACAGAGACCCATATACTCACACAGAGACTCATAGACTCACACAGAGACCCATAGTCTCACACAGAGACCCATAGACTCACACAGACACCCAGAGACTCATACAGAGACCCATAGACTCACACAGATACCCATAGACTCACACAGAGATCTATAGACTCACACAGAGGCCCAGAGACTCACACAGAGACCCATAGACTCACACAGAGACCCATAGACTCACACAGAGCGCCACACAGAGACCCATAGACTCACACAGAGTCCCATAGACTCACACAAAGACCCATAGACTCACACAGAGACCCATAGACTCACACAAAGACCCATAGACTCACACAAAGACCCATAGACTCACACAGAGACCCATAGACTCACACAGAGAACCATAGACTCACACAAAGACCCATAGACTCACACAGAGACTCATAGACTCACACAGAGACCCATAGACTCACACAGAGACCCATAGACTCACACAGAGACCCATAGACTCACACAGAGACCCATAGACTCACACAGAGACCCACACAGAGACCCATAGACTCACACAGAGTCCCATAGACTCACACAAAGACCCATAGACTCACACAGAGACCCATAGACTCACACAAAGACCCATAGACTCACACAAAGACCCATAGACTCACACAGAGACCCATAGACTCACACAGAGAACCATAGACTCACACAAAGACCCATAGACTCACACAGACTCATAGACTCACACAGAGACCCATAGACTCACACAGAGACCCATAGACTCACACAGAGACCCATAGACTCACACAGAGACCCATAGACTCACACAGAAACCGATTGACTCACACATAGACCCATAGTTCGTTGTCCTTCGCACCTCCATTCAACTAGGTGGCTATTAGGCGGGAGATGTTGGTGTCGTGTTTTTAATACGGTATGCGTGAGCTTGTGCGTATTTATAGGTCGCTGCAGTTTGTATGCATAAGTACTGGGAAGACAAAGGCGGCCGGGCATTGTGTTGGCCACCCACCCCCTCGTGCGCCGTGCCGGCCTTCATTATGGCTGCTAGCTAACAGCGCCTGCCCCAAAAGTCTGTCAAGGGCAATACAGAAGGGGTGGGGGTGGGGGTCTTTGCATTTCTACTGGACATCTGTGAAAAAGAGCTTCATAGCTCATCGGATTCATGCAGCACAAACACAAATCCTGATTCCGATTATTTGGTTGGACAGGCCGCGTGGCGGTCAGCGGTGGCAGTTCGAGTCCAGCTCACACGGCCAACAGCGGCTTGCGAATATTAGAACCGTGCGCACCCCCCCCCCCCGCCGCCTCTCCTCTAGGTTGATTCGGCCCTAAATGGTGGGGCTCGCCCTGTAATCCAGGATCGTGGAGCCGAAGGGCTTGGTGGGAGACAGAAATATTGCCGCTTTACAAGTTGACATTATTAGAGGCGCTTGCTAACAGCGCTTGCCTCGGCGGACGGCTTTAAAGAGACGATGGCGGGTGGTGGGTGGGGGGGGTGTCCTTAAATCGATGAAACATTCAGACAACGCTCATAGCCACAGCCCCCCATCACCCCCCACGCCACCCCCACCCCCCGGCCATGACGATGTGAACGATGTGAACGATGTGAATCGACGTGTCCCTTGACCGGGGACGTGTCTTGATTTACACTCGCGTCCTGCAGCAACCCCCTAACGGCAACTTGTCCCAACAGTCCGTCAAGGCTATGGGGGGGGGGGGGGGCGGGGGGGGGGCGGTAGCTTTGTCGTCGTTTGGTTTGAACCGGTCCCGAATTGGTGCCAATTACACGGGGTGGGTGGGTGGGGGGGTCGTGCGTTGTGCCCCTCCCAATGCATCCTCCCTCGCGTAATTGGGGCCAATTCTGGCAGATTATGGAAGCGGCGACGTGCTGAGCACGTGGGGGGCGGGGCAGGGGGGTGGGGGGGGGGGATTGGGGGATCACAGTCTATGTGGGTGGGTTTGTTGTGGGGAGCGGTGGTGCAGCGGTTAGCGCGCCGCGCTACGAACCCGACGACCCGAGATCGATTCCCGCTCACGGCCACCAAACACCAGCTCCGTTAACCAAACCGGTCCTGGGCCTCCCCTAGGTCGACTCGGCCTCAAATGAGTAACCCGGTGCGGCGTGTAGTAAACATCGCCACTATGGAGACAAAGGCGGTCGGGCGCGGTGGTGTTGGCCACCCACTCCCTCGTGTGCCGCAGTGCCGGTGGCCTTCATAGGTGCTCGCAAACAGCACTTGCCCCAAAAGTCTGTTGAGGCTATTCGAGGCGGGATCTTTGTCTTGTCTTGGGGTGACAGTAAGTATCTGGTGTCTCTTGTGACTCGTGTACCAACTGATACCGCTCCTCGTTATCCCCACCGCTCTCACCTACCACCACCTACCACCACCTACCACCACTTCAACAACCCACACTGACCGGCGTGGTGAAGTATGGTCAAACACTGCCCCCGTCACGAGAACGGCCTTGATGCATCTCTGCCCCCCAACGCCTCCTTAACAACTGCCATCTGCGGCGAGATGTTAACTACCTCGCCTGGTATACAGTTTCAGTTTCATTTATTAGGTAACTAGCTGTAGTACTACCCCGGCTTCGCCCGGGACTTGGATCCCCAGTGGCGATGTTCACACACCACAGCAGTTAGGCTCAGGACCGGTTAAAATAATCGTCACCAGTGTTGGCCGTGAGCGGGAATCGAACTCGGGTCGCCGGGTTCGTAGCGTAGCGCGTTAACCACTACACTACAATGCGTCACGCTTCCACACACACACACACACAGACACACACTCAGACAGACACACACAGACACACACACAGACAGACACACACAGAGGCACATACACAGCGCGCTAACCACTACACTACAATGCGTTACGCTTCCACACACACACAGACACACACACTCAGACAGACACAGACACACACACATACACAGCGCGTTAACCACTACACTACAATGCGTTACGCTTCCACACAGACACATATACAGCGCGCTAACCACTACACTACAATGCGTTACACATGCGCGGGTCACGTGACAGATTTGACGTCACAGCTCACTTGCCGTGCAAAAAATAAAAATATAAATGCGTTATTGAGCTCCCCCCTCCCCCCCAAACCCCCCCCCCCCCCCCCCCCCCCCACAAAAGTGTATTTTTATAATTTTTGCAAGGTGTACAGTCTGGAAAGTACCCACATGGCAAATTTCCAGTTTGTTGCATGTCGGGAAGTACGCTAAACATGTTGAACAGACACACACATAATCACAACTTTGCCTCTTATTTATATGGAGATAACCCTGTGAGCCACGCGGCTCTTGGCTCGGGTGCAACCGCAACAAAACAAAAACACGAACAAGAAAAAACATCTTAGAGTGACTAGGCGCAACAGAAATCAAATCCTGGACAAAATAACAGCAAAAGTCTTCTAGACAAAACACCGCATTCCGACTCTGGCAAAGCCTGCTGCTGTATATATTTGGAGTTTGCGGTGTCTCTTTCTCTCTCTCTCTCCTCCGTGGTTGCGTGTGGAATTTTTCTCCGGGTCCTCCGATTTTTCCGCCCTCCACACTTCTTTACAAGTCAACATCACGCGCTTAGAGTTATTTTAGCTACTGCTATTAATGTCCACGTGATGATGATGATGATGATACTAAAGCCCGCTTCGTTGAGCTATCATTTGTGATAGAGCTCAGTGGGGCCTAACCTGTAATAATAACCCCTCTTTTCATCTCAAACCATCATCATCATTATCTTTCGTACAATTTTGTAATTGCTGTAAAGCGCCTTAGACACTGGCCAAATACGATGATGCACCATCCTGCCAAAGTAAATTCCGTGTCGGTGTGAACTTACATGGCGAATAAAACCCTTTCTGATTCTGATTCTGAGAAAAACCTACGACCTCGTTAAGTGAAATTCCCACGTTCATTCATATTGGGTTTACGGGATGATGCGTCTCTCTCTCTCTCCCCTTGGTCGCGCAGATTTTCCACGCGGCGACGATGATGATCCCACGTCGCTGAGCTATCATTAATGATGGCCGGGGTCGCTTCCGACAAACAAAAACAAAACCAGCTCGTGTATTTATCTCAGCGGGGCCTTACCTGGTTAAACCAAACAACAAAAACTCAACAAAATTCTTTAAGTATCGAACGCGTCCCCCGAGGTTGCTATTTCATTTTTTTTGTTTGTTACCGTAACGGGCCGCTTTGAAATGAAATCGGCGCGGCAATTCCTGCCGTCAAATCTGCGCCGCCAAATTGGCGTGGACGGATCTTGTCAGGTGTCTTGATTAATGCGTGCCCTTGGGGTGGCCGTGGGGTGACGATCATCGGAAACCGGTACTGGGCCTCCCCTGGGTAGCCTCAAATGAGCACCTGGTGCTGCGCGTCAAAAAAAACATCGCCACTGGGGAGACAAAGGCGGCGTGGTGGTGGTGATGGTGGTGGTGATGGTGGTGATGGTGGTGATGGTGGTGGTGCTGGTGGTGGTGATGGTGGTGATGGTGGTGGTGGTGATGGTGGTGGTGGTGATGGTGGTGGTGATGATGATGGTGGTGCTGGTGGTGATGGTGGTGGTGATGGTGGTGGTGATGGTGGTGGTGATGGTGGTGTTGATGGTGGTGTTGATGGTGTTGATAGTGGTGGTTATGGTGGTGGTGGTGGTGATGGTGGTGGTGGTGATGGTGGTGATGGTGGTGGTGATGGTGGTTGTGATGGTGGTGGTGATGGTGGTGATGGTGCTGGTGATGGTGTTGATGGTGTTGATGGTGGTGGTGATGGTGATGGTGTTGATGGGTGTTGATGGTGTTGATGGTGGTGGTGATGGTGGTGATGATGGTGGTGGTGATGGTGGTGATGATGGTGATGGTGGTGGTGATGGTGGTGATGGTGGTGGTGATGGTGGTGGTGATGGTGGTGATGATGGTGGTGGTGATGGTGGTGGTGGTGGTGGTGTTGGTGGTGGTGCTGGTGGTGGTGATGGTGGTGCTGGTGATGGTGGTGGTGATGGTGGTTGTGATGGTGGTGCTGGTGATGGTGGTGGTGATGGTGGTTGTGATGGTGGTGGTGATGGTGGTGATGGTGCTGGTGATGGTGTTGATGGTGTTGATGGTGGTGGTGATGGTGATGGTGTTGATGGTGTTGATGGTGTTGATGGTGGTGGTGATGGTGGTGATGATGGTGGTGGTGATGGTGGTGATGATGGTGATGGTGGTGGTGATGGTGGTGATGGTGGTGGTGATGGTGGTGGTGATGGTGGTGATGATGGTGGTGGTGATGGTGGTGGTGGTGGTGGTGTTGGTGGTGGTGCTGGTGGTGGTGATGGTGGTGCTGGTGATGGTGGTGGTGATGGTGGTTGTGATGGTGGTGCTGGTGATGGTGGTGGTGATGGTGGTGGTGGTGATGGTGGTGGTGTTGATGGTGGTGGTGATGATGGTGGTGATGGTGGTGATGGTGGTGATGGTGGTGGTGATGGTGGTGATGGTGGTGCTGGTGGTGATGGTGATGGTAGTGATGGTGGTGGTGATGATGGTGATGATGATGGTGGTGGTGGTGATGGTGGTGGTGATGGTAGTGATGATGGTGATGATGGTGGTGATGGTGGTGATGGTGGTGATGGTGGTGGTGATGGTGATGGTGGTGATGAGGGTGGTGGTGATGGTGCTGGTGATGGTGTTGATGGTGTTAATGGTGGTGGTGCTGGTGATGGTGGTGATGGTGGTGATGGTGGTGATGATGGTGGTGGTGATGGTGGTGGTGGTGATGGTGGTGATGGTGGTGATGGTGATGGTGGTGATGGTGGTGATGGTGATGGTGGGTGGTGTGGTGGTGATGGTGATGATGGTGATGGTGGTGATGGTGGTGATGGTGGTGGTGGTGGTGTTGGTGGTGTGATGGTGGTGATGGTGGTGATGATGGTGGTGATGGTGGTGATGGTGGTGCTGGTGGTGGTGATGGTGGTGGTGATGGCGATGGTGATGGTGGTGGTGATGGTGGTGATGGTGGTGGTGATGGTGGTGATGATGGTGGTGGTGATGGTGGTGGTGATGGTGGTGATGGTGGTGGTGATGATGGTGATGATGGTGGTGATGGTGGTGATGGTGGTGGTGGTGATGGTGATGGTGGTGATGATGGTGGTGGTGATGGTGCTGGTGATGGTGTTGATGGTGTTAATGGTGGTGGTGATTGTGCTTGGTGATGATGGTGGTGATGGTGGTGATGATGGTGGTGGTGGAGGTGATGGTGGTGATGGTGGTGATGGTGGTGATGGTGGTGATGATGGTGGTGGTGATGGTGATGGTGGTGATGGTGGTGATGGTGGTGGTGGTGGTGATGGTGGTGATGATGGTGGTGGTGATGGTGGTGGTGATGGTGGTGATGGTGGTGATGAGGTGGATGATGGTGGTGGTGATGGTGATGGTGGTGATGGTGATGGTGGTGGTGATGGTGATGGTGGTGATGGTGGTGATGGTGGTGGTGATGGTGGTGATGGGTGCTGGTGATGGTGTTGATGGTGTTAATGGTGGTGGTGATGATGGTGGATGGTGGTGATGGTGGTGATGGTGGTGGTGATGGTGATGGTGGTGATGGTGGTGATGGTGATGATGGTGGTGGTGATGATGGTGGTGGTGGTGATGGTGGTGGGGTGATGGTGATGGTGGTGATGGTGATGATGGTGGTGGTGATGGTGGTGGTGGTGATGATGGTGGTGGTGATGATGGGGTGGTGGTTGATGGTGGTGGTGGTGTGGTGGTGATGATGGTGGTGGTGGTGATGGTGGTGGTGGTGGTGATGGTGGTGATGGTGATGATGGTGGTGGTGATGGTGGTGGTGGTGATGGTGGTGATGGGGTGATGGTGGTGGTGGTGATGGTGTTGAGGGTGGTGGTGATGATGGTGGTGATGGTGATGGTGATGGTGGTGATGCTGTGGTGGTGATGGTGATGGTGGTGGTGGTGGTGGTGTGTGGTGATGGTGGTGGTGTGGTGGTGTGGGGTGGGGGATGGGCGGGGTGCTGGGTGCTGGTGATGGGGGCTGGGGTTCCGGGGGTGATGGTCTCCATGGGGTTGTGGTGATGTGCGGGAGTGATCG